>NC_141690.1:92786135-97586135 GCF_964263255.1 Lissotriton vulgaris | reverse complement strand
TTATGCAACTATAATTACGTAACATTCATTAACCTAGTTTATTGTCTAATTTTTATGTTATTAATTTGCTCGTGTTCTTCTACTAACTTTTCTTTATGCAGTTGCTCGTTATCTATTCTCTTAATCCTTCAATATCTTATGTTTTTCATTAATGTTCCTTCTTAGTTCTAAAGTATTCCTACTATTCCTAACTCAATGTGTTCTCTTCCCTTAAGATCTTCCTTACACAACTTTTATCGTTTCTTTTTTTAAGTTAGAGAAAATACATCGACTGAGTACATTCAATATTGTCTATAATGTCAGGGAAGTTTACTTACTCACTAACTTGTCAAACAACGTTCTTTAACTCCCACAGAAATATTTCCAATTTCTCTTCAGGAATGTCTAAGGACCAATTGAAAATGGGTCTGAACTCTGGAACGTCTTAGATGAAATGCCCACTGGTTAGTGAGCGCGCGCCTCACTAACGATTCCCCACAACTCTGTGATAAATGACTAGATCGCAACCGCGTCTTTCAGCCACGGCCCATGCAGGGACTTGCGATGGGGCAGGCAGGACAGGCATGGGAGGGGCAGGGGGAGGGGTGATAAACAACAGAATCTGCATAATTGTAGGTAACTAAACAATTACATTAATAAAATGAATTTTGGGCCATATTGTCAACAAAACGCGATATTAACTATAGGCGACACATTATCCCCGCTTTTATCAGCAGGAAAGTGGCGATACAGCGGCGATAATCCATCTCATTTTGTTGATAATATGACCCGAAATGCATGCTTATGGCTTCGTGGTGACGATCATGCGTGGTTAGGGGGTCGTACATGCATGTTTAGGCTCTATCTAAGAAAAATCGCAGCGTACACGTACAGAAATATGTACAATTACGAGCAGGAGCTGCATGCTGATTGGCTGTCAATACTCCAAACCAGGAAGTGTTGAAAGCCATCTTATTTGTCACGGAAGCCGAGTCACAAGGAAATAATAAAACAAAGTTGACAAATAAGGAAAGGGGGCACGATAAAAACATTCTGAACCTATAGTGTTGCTCAGGGGTGGTAGATTTATTGTACGCGTACCGACAACATACAGCTGTAATGTTGAAAGTCGTCACGTAAGTGTACGAAAGCAAGAAAACTAAATTAATTTTAGATATTTATGAAGTGTATTTGTTTATGTGTTGTGTGGCTCTAAAAAGAGCTGTTGTGTTTATTGTGAGATTTTAGTACCTACAAGTAAGTACCGATGCACTCTGTTCCCCTCATCTGTAAAATGTACACCATCTCTCCTATAGATGCCATGCATATTGAAACGCAGATTATTGTTGTAAATGGACCCCATTCGGTAGTCTCCGAGAAAGGCAGAAACAGATTTATTCACATGTTTCCTAGCTTTTTCAAACTGTGGACAATAGTGGTTGGACGGCTTCCATCTCTGCCTTTGGCATATATTAGAATATACAAAGAAGTTTTCGGGAACAGTGTCATCAATTGGGCAAAGGTGTCCTTCATGAGCATTTCCAGAGCTACCCCAGTCAAAGTGCCTAGGTCATTGCCACCACAGTGCACAATTATGAGGTAAGGGTGTTGGAGATGCATAAAGAATTTCACCAATGGCATCAATTGGTACAACTTTAATCCTCTCTGTCCAATCCATTTAATGTCTACATTTAATAAACCTAAGTCCTTGTGAATTATTTTCTGTTATGCGTACCTTTGGCTCCAGAAAATATAGCTGTGTCCCACAATCCACACTGTAAGCATTTTGAAGAGAGGTCTGGATGCACTCTGATGGCATCTGTAAGTGAAATGCTAGTTTCAAAAGTAAGATTTTTCTAAAATGGTGGACAACATGCAGTTTTCAATAAAAGAAAAGAAATCATTGGTCGTTTGACAACATTTTACCAACAACTAGGTTCCATGTTTCTGTTTTTTAAAAGCCTTATTTTTGTTGATTAAGAAAAAGTGATAAAAAACAACGTTACATAATATAAGCTGGTATATTCTCCAGTCAAGCACACTTGCTGTTTTAATTTGCAACAATGTATGATGAACTTTTCACCTGTGTACTGAGTTAGGTGTTCCCTGAAGTGTTTCTATGCTAACTGGCAGATTCTGGAACGGGGGAAGGGTTGAAAGTTCTATTAGTTCGAAAGCTTTGAAATGTTAAACCAATAGAAATGTGTGTTTTCTTTTGAATTAATGTGAACAGGATTTTATTTGGGTATTTATATGTATGTATGCGTGAAATGAGAGGGAAAATGTTCAATTTGACGGTTGTGCTGCAAACACTATACCCTAGAGATTATGTAGAAGAATATCCACTGTGTGAGTGGTATTCTTGTTAATCTAGAATTCAATTTGAAAGGTAAGTTGAAAAGTTGTATGGGAGTGTGTCTGTGCGGTGTATCTTTGTACATTAACGAATTATGAGGTATATTATCAAGACTCGCCAATACAATTATCGCCACTTTATCAGCAGGAAACTGCCGATAAAGTGTTGATAATGTTATCGCCTGTATTGATAATATGCTCCTATATTCATCCGTTGTTAAACGTTTTATAGTAGTAAATGTGTTTTGCTATAATGCATGCTGTTATGTTTTTTTCTTTAATATCATTTTGTGCCTCTGTACATTAAGGGATTATGGGCCATATTATCAATAAAGGACGATATATTATTGACGCTTTTATCGACAGGAAACTGCCGGTAAACCAGTGATAATGCTCTCAATATTATATCCTTATAAATTCCCATAGAAACCCGGTTATGGTGTTAACCTGGGCTTCTATGAAAATTCACAAGGATATATTATGAGACCATTATCGCCGCTTTAGTGGCAGTTTCCTGCCTGTAAAAGCGGCGATAATGTATCGCCCTTTACTGATAATATGGCACTGACGGGCATATTATTAAGGACCAGTGTTAAAATAATTGACGTTTTATGGACAGGAAACTTCAGATAAAACTGCGAAAATGGGCTTAATAATAGCTTATTGTAAATTGCTATAGAAGCCCAAGTTCTAGTGTTAACTTGGGCTGGTATGGGAATTCTGAAGAGCATATTATCAAGCACATTATCATCGCTTTATCTGCATTTTCTTGCCGATAAAAACGACAATAATCTATCGACTTTTGTTCGTAATATGTCCCAAAATTCATTTTATTAATTTAATTGTTTACTTACCTGCAATGATCCAAGGGCCATATTACCAAGGGGAGCGATAGCCAATTATCACTGATTTAGCGTCCGCTTTCGGCCTCTAAGCAGCGATAATTCTATCGCCCTATTAGCAACCTGTCGCTAACTGATGTTAGCGACAGCTTTTAGACGATAGCGAGCAGTTTGGGACCCGCTTTGCATGTCAGCGATGTTTATCGCTAATGACGTGCAAAGTGGGCGTACCCAACCAGTTAGCGACTGAAAGCAGTCGCTAACGACGCTATCGCCTATTAGCAAGGCAGGCATAGCGTTGGAAATATTCGCACTAAGCGCAAATATCTCCAAATACTAACACCTGCCCACACCAGTTTTTAGCCATTTTATCCAATGGGAGGTGGATGACATGGCTAAGACCATTTCGTATCTAATGCGTGAATATTACTGTATTCTCAATGATATTCACGCATTTCGCCACTATCGCTGGATATTTTAGCACAATGGAGGAAAACATTGCTAATAGCATATTTTCTCCGCTAGCATATCCAGCAATAGGCAGCAATAAAACCATCGTCGCTAACCTTATTTAGTGATAAATATCGCTACTTGTTGGTAATATGCCCCCAGATTCCGTTCTTTATCACTCCTCACCCTGCCCATCCTCCGCCCCACCTGACTGCCCCATCGAACTCCCTCCACGGGCCGCGGCTGTTTCTATATTCCGTTATATTGTACTGTCTATTTATACTCTAATTTTTATTAAATTTTCCTTGTTTCATACTCCTTGTTCTTTTGCTGTAAATCCTCTTATTTTTATACTCCAAGGTTTGTCCTCATACACCTCCCTCTGTTCTTGTAAGTAATATAATAGAATATTTGATATATTTTTTTGTAATGTTATATATTTTTTTATTATAGTTTGTGGTTTTCGATACTAAAAATACTGCATCATGCCAACAAAGGACCAAAAGATAAAGCAACGAAAGAAAAGTATGTATTTGAGCAGAACTCACCAAGAAGATTTACATGAAAAGAGATGTCTTAACAAACAGAAAGAAAGTCCTGGTAAGAGCAGGAGCACTTTTTTGAAGAAAATACTAAACACTAAGAGTAGTGTTCAGAAACAGAAAATGTCTTTAGTGTTTCAGCAACGAAAAAAAAACTACTAATAAAGAAAAGAATATTGCAAAATCAAGTGCAGACAAAACTGTGTATAGTACAAGGAGAAAAAAGTAATTCATGGAAATTAAGAAAAAAATGTTTTATAATAGATTGGTATCAAATTTAATGAAAGAAATTAAGGTATATTAGAAAAAACTGTATTTTAACTCTTTATTTTAGTAATCAATAGAGTTAGATCACTAGATAAGCGAATCCATTTAATGAAGTCCAAAAGTAAGTGGAGAAGACTAATTAACAGAAGTAATATTTGTGAGTTTTTTTGGGTGAATGGAAACATAGTTCAAGTTCTGAGCCTTTTTTTAATGAAGAAAGTTATCTTCAGAGTAATGATTTGTTGCATGCAGTTGACACCAGTGGTTGTGCTTATGAGGTTAGAAATGGTTGCCCGATTGAGAAAGAAAACATTGTTCCTAGAAATGCAGAAGAGGTGTTAGCTGATGAAGTTTTAGGAAGATGTCCTAAAGCTCCAGTGTACACTTGGAATTGTAGTAGTATTTGCAGTGTGCTGCAAGAATCTATTGATTTTTTATGCAATTTCTTACGTAATTATACCAAGAAAAGTGTTAAACAAAAGATTAAGATGTTACAAGGACTAGACCTTGCAGAGTGAGAGAAAATACTGGTTTGCAAGGTCATTCTCTGCCTTGTGTTTCTAAAAAAGTATGTTGAAGTGTTTTCCACCATTTCAGGATGTTAGCAGTTTATCATACTCAGATGAGGAAATTAGTCAGAACATTGTATTACGCAAAAAGTCCAGCACTAATGTTAAAAAAGTTGAGCAGTGGATCTGTATCAGATGTAACAAATGTTTGTGATGAAATTGAGATGAGTTACTTTGGTCCTCAGGAAGACAGTGCAGAAAGTGAGAGATTAATAGAAGAAAATGTGGAAGAGAATGTAGGACAGTGCAGTGTAGAAAATTTTGAGCAAGAAATTATACAGTTTAAGGTGAAAGGCCAAATTATTCTTGTATCTGTTGTCGACGAATTCATTATAAAAATCAGACCAGGACTGTTGATCTGTACTTAAAAAGTGAAAAGGAAAATAATAATGAGTGGAAGGATTTTGCAACTTATTTGTTGGTAGGGAATTGTTTTGATTTGGGTTCTTATCAGCGTATTTGTAAATATTGTTATAACAAATTAGAAGAGAACAAAATGCCTGCTAGAGCTCTGCATAATAATCTTGAGTTGGCAAATATGTTAGGAAAGTGAAAAAGGCAACATTATATCTGCTAAAAGATAATCAATATTACAAAAATGTGTATGTAGGAGAAGAAGAAATAACTGTGCAAGAAGATACTGACTTGCCATCTGGACAAATTGAAAAAGTGGATGTATCCAGAACTGAAGAAATCTACGAACATTACAGTGTTCATCCATTGCATTCTAAAGAAATGATGGGGAATGCTATAGAGTTATTTCAAATGAAAGAAGCAAAAGGAAGTCCCATTAGTGTATGGGAAAAAAGCTTGAAAGCTCGTTGTTACCCTCAGTTGTTTCCTACAGGAAAAGGAGGACGATATGATGAACGAACTGTGCAGATTCCTGCATCTGAATACCGGACATCAAGATTATATGCAGAAGATCCATGATTACGACAATGTATTCCATATTTGTTTCATCTTTTGTTTGAGAGTGATTTGTCTGGACTTTCTTATGCAGTAACCCACATATTGAAAACAGGTGTACATCTGCAAAATGTTTCGGCAAAGGAATTTATGGATAAAGGACAGCAGAAAGATAATGTTTTGGAAATTCAGCTGATTAATCTGATGGCATGTCAGTGTGGTACTAATGAGTACTGGTACCGTCGTCATGGAGAACTTAAATGTATGCTAAGGAACTTAGGAACTCCTACATGGTTCCTTACTCTAAGCTGTGCTGAATATGCTTGGGATGATTTACTTCAATTTCTTCGAGAGGCAAATCCAAATATGCCAAATATTGAATACAAGACACCTGGAGAATTGTGCTCTTTGGATCCTGTTAATGAATGCAAGTATTTCAATCATTGATTCGAAGCTATGATGTCTTTTATCAAGCGAGAGATGCTTCTCACGTACATATGCTATTATGGATCAAAGATGCTCCCAAATTTGAAACAGACTCAGATGATACTGTGTTGTCTTTTATTGAAGAATATGCTACATGTGAAGTACCCAAAAGTACACAAGATAAGGACTTAAGACAACAAGTTTTACGATTCCAAAGCCATCGTTGTGGCAAACACTGTCGTCAAAAGTACAAATCTAAGGACAAATTCTACAGCAAATGCCATTTTGCATTTCCTCGAAATGTAATATCGAAAGGAAAAGTGAACAGTTTTATGTCATTTTTGCGACATAATATCACAAGAAAGTCTCCCAAAAAATACCTACAACTTAAGAAGAAATGAAGATTCAAAATACATAAATGACTACAACCCAGTCATTTTGTCCATGTGGAATGCTAATATGGATATTCAATATGTTGCAGACAATTCCATTGCTGTTGTTCGATATGTGACATCGTACATAACAAAGTCAGAATAGACGGAATTGAAGGAAATGTGGGAAGAGATTTCCCATGAGAAGAGTCTAAGTAAGAAATTATACAGTTACAGTTTGAAGATGTTATCTCATCGAGAAATTGGAGCTTATGAATGCTCGGATTGCTTATCATCTGCAAGTCTATACTCCAAATCTAGAAGAATCATTTGGGTGAGTCTATGTCTTGTTGCAACACAAAACCGAGTTCCTAAATCTGTACAAGAAATTTAATATTTAGCTGAAAAAGAGCCAGAAAGTAATGATATTGTGAAAACAAATATGTTGGATACATATTATCCAAATAGAAGTCATCACCTTGAGAACATTTGCCTCTATGAAGTGCTGCAAAACTATATTTTTAAACAGAATATTACCAAAACATTAATAATGGTATATATGCCGTTATTGGTTCTGAAGGATGTCTGGTGAAACAAAAAAAAAGACATTTGATTAATCACCGTAAACTGAGTTGAGAAACACCTGACAAAAGGGAATTTTACTATTTAGCTCTTTGTAACTTTTCAAGCCATGGCGTTCAGAATTGGAATTACTTGGAGATTTTGACAGCTATGAAGATTCCTTCAATGCAACTAAAGGTACTATAGAATCTCCTGTTTTTACTAATTATGTCAAAATGTTGAATGACGAAATTGAGCAAGAAGCTACAATTGCAGCTGAGTTGCTAGAGACAGTTCTCAAGACAGTCAAACGTTTGCTCCGTTGAGTCAGGATCCACTGGGAGAACCAATTGTTCTAACTGAAGCAGCATCTGCTATGGAAGAGGTGGAAACAGTAATGCATCAAGGTCAAGAACATCTAACAAACTTAGGTAACTTGGAACAACAACTAAATCTTGAGCAGAAAGAAATATATGAGCAAGTGAGAGACCAGATTAACCATGCATTTCTTCATGAGAAGAAAGAGTGCTCGTGCTCATCATTTGAACCTATCCGAATGTATGTGAGTGGACAAGCTGGAACAGGAAAACGTTTTTTAATTAAAGTAATCACAAGTTTTCTACAGAAAAGAACTGACTCACATTTGTCTTGTGCTGTCACTGCTCCAACTGGGTTGGGGGCACACAACATTAATGGAATTACTTTACATAGTTTCCTAATGCTACCAGTAGAGCATGACAACAAATTACAATACCACAAGCTATCTGGAGAAGCTTCTTATGAAGTTTCAAGAGTGTTGAAGAAAATTAAGCTTCTCATTATTGATGCGGTAAGGATGGTCTCAAACTTAATGCTTACCTTTGTGCATTTAAGAATGCAGCAAATTCAGAGTATGACGTATTATTCGGAGGAAACACGTCATAGTTTCAGGAGATCTTCTACAATTTACTCCTGTAAAAGGACAGCCAGTCTTTAAAACACTGGTACATGAAGATACTAGAAAGTATTGGCAATGTAAACATTTGGTCATATTTTCAGTATAAGGAACTTACTACAAATATGCGACAAGCAAATGATGTTGATTATGGAACTATTCTTCAAGATATAAGAATTGGAAAATTGACCGAACATGGCAAACAAGCTTTACAGACATGATTACTTTCCAATTTGTTTCCAAATGCAAATATTGTCCCAGAGAAAATATACACGAGAATTGCAGAAAACAAATCTGTAATATGCTTAATGCCAACACTGCGTGAATATTCTATATTCAATAAAGAAATGTTAAAGTTGGAAAATTAAGAAATTATAAAATTGGAAGAAATTGATAAAATAGAACATGAAGGAATCAGTATTATTTTGAGTGAAAACTTGAAAAGGAAATTGGATTTTTTAGAGAAGTAAACTGTTGGTTTAGAAAAGAATTTGTATGCATGTGTAAATTGTAGGGTAATTTTGCGACATAATTTGAATGTGCAAAAAGGTTTAATAAATGGAGCAATGAGTAACATTGTTGATTTTGTTAATTATGTAAACAGAGCTTGCATTGAATTTTTGAAAAACACATTTGATGAAATTGCTGAAGTACAACAAGTTAGTCATTGTGCAGCTCGTTTTTTGCTTGCAAAAGATTTGTATGTCTGCAGAAAATAGTTTCCTGTTTGTTTGGCATTTGCGGTGACCATTTATAAATCTCAAGGTTTAAGTGTAGATTGTGCTTTAGTAAATATTGGAAGTACTGTGTTTAAGGAAGGTATGTCATATGTTGCTTTGTCTCGAGTCAAAACTTATTTCTGGATTGTACTAGATTGATTTTGATGAGACAAAAGTTTCTACAGATACAAACTGTGTGAAAGAGTAAAATAGGTTAAGAAGAGAATATGCACCCAATTTAGGTCAATATCCAGTGATTGAAAAGCGTGAGGTAGGTAGAAAAAGAAGACTTGAGAATATCTGTTCTGAAACTGTAGAGAAAGAAAAAAAACAAGATGAAGTTGCGCCTCCATGCAAAAAGACAAAGGACAGTGTTAAAGAGCATGTTGGTTATCGGTTTGAAAATACTTCTGGTGTCAACTGCTATGCTAATGTAGTTGTTAATGTTGTTTTTTTTCTTCAAAGTTTCCAACAGCAAATTGTAGAAAATCGGGACAAAATATTCTGTTATTTGTTGAATTCTGTTTATGAGAAATGTACTAGTGATAAAAGTAAAATACAAAGTGTTTCCGATATTCAAAATGTTTGGACATATGTTCTAGTTCTAGTCAATTTACACAGAATATTCAGCAAGATTGCCAGGAATTTTTTATGTTTATGCTTGGTGTACTGGAAGGGAAGATGAAGGTATAGATTTTGAAAACCTTTTTGGCCTTTCTTATAAATGGCATCATGACTGTCAAAATTGTTTGTTTACATGTAGCACTAACATAGACACTGAGAGATTCATATATTTGACTTTACATGACTGTGAATCAGTGTCTTTTAACAATCTAATTAGAGGAGCAAGTCAAAACATGGAGTGTAGCTAATGTAAATCAGAAATGTCATCAACATTCTTTATACATAGATATGGACAGTATGTTATTTTAATGCTGCAACGTTGTAGAACTGATGGAACAAAATTGAAAACTTTAATTAAAAATGTTGTAGCTGGTCAATGTTCAACATCAGGAAGAACATTTAAAGCTGTTGCTATTATTTTTCATGATGGACCTTCTACCACATCTGAACATTACATTGTTTATTTAAAATGTATGAAAGGTTGGATACAGTGTAATGATACTCAATTAGTTTTTAAGCAACGTTTGCCCAAAGAGTTACCAAATTCTTACCTAATATTTTTAAAGACAAAATTTTAAGATCAAAGTTTGCCCTTTAGTATTACTGCTGTTAAGGTACATTAGTCTAGTGTTGTAGAGTATTTTGTAAATGAGGCTGAGGAAATTGAAGGTGATCCTTTTGTTGAGAATGAGGCAGTGTAGGTTAATCAGGTGGTGGGTGATGTGGGTGCAGCCAGTGACATTGATGATCAGTCACATAGTGGTCTTTTGGATTTGTTGTAGATGTTTGGCTAGAATTCATGTGTAGAGTGTTTTACCACAATGTAGTCTGCTGATGATGAGGGCTTGTGTCACTGTTCTTCTTCTTTTGGTTACGATCCACTTGTAAATGTGGCGGAGCATGTGGAGGGTGTTATAGCAGTACAAGGACACAGTGCAGACTTGCTTACACATGGAGAAAGAACAGTTGAGGTTGAATCCTATGTTCTGCACATGGTTGGTAGGTGTTGGTACTCTTCACACTGTAGTCAGGTAGCAGGAGTTGTCTGAGGCTTATAGAGTGGGTCTGAGGATGTGAACCTTCATCTTATGCCAGTTTGTGTTTACAGTGCTGCTCTTTATGTACTTAGTGATGTCCTTCATTGTGTCATGGAGGTTGCTTTTGGTGGTATGTGGCTTCTTGGTGAGGAAGAGAACGAGCTGGTTGTTCTTTGTGTAGGAGATGTTGTTGAAGTTGCGATGGTGGCTACTTGTGTTAGGGTGGCCATGTAGATGTTGAACAGCGTCGGACTGATGGATGAGTCCTGGGGGACCCGTAGATGATGTCGGAGGTTTTGGATCAGAAGGCTGGGAGGCGGATGTTCAGGATTAATATTTAACAACTTCCAAGCAAAGTACTAGATGCGTACTATTTGGCCATAAGGAAAAGTGTGCAAAACCATTCAGGACTTTTTGCTGTGTATTTTGTCAGCATCTATTTGTAAGTAACATTACTTACAGTGTTAGAAAATTAATCAGAATGTATTGTTATTTTATGATTATTTGAGATATGTTATATTTACGTAAGAAATTGCTCTTAGAAAAAAACATTTAAGATATGTTTTATTTCTATTTTTTATATTATTATTGAGAATGTTGACTGGGCTTTTTTAAGATATCCTTATGGATTGTCTTTTTTTGCCCGCTGTTATGTGATGAGTACTATTGAACTCACTGGGCCCGATTGACAGAACTAACTTAAGACAAAATCCTAAACGTACTACTTTTGGTATTCACAGAAGTTAGGATTTTGTCTTAAGTTTGTCTTAAGACAGACTTAAGACAAAATCCTAACTTAAGTCTGTCTTAAGTCTGTCTTAAGACAAACTTAAGACAAAATCCTAACTTCTGTGAATAGTAAGTTAAGGATTTTGTCTTAAGTTAGTTCTGTGAATTGGGCCCACTGTTTGTAGTGAAATTCAATATATTCTGAGAACAGCAAAAAAGGCAAATGAAATGTTTTACACATTATTATGTGTTGTAAAATATATCTAGTAACTGTGTTTTTGTGTATATTCCACAGGTGACAATTTTATAACATATACTTTTTTTTAAATTTATTTTCCTTAAAGTAAGTACAAGTAACAGACTCCGCCGCGGCCCGTGGAGGGAGTTGTGGTGAGGTAGGCAAGTGGGTCGGGAGAGGGGCACGATGGTGGGTTATAAACAGTGGAATGTGGATGATTGCAGGTAAGTAAACAATTACATTTATAAAATGAATTTTGTATCCTGCACCCTGCATCGCAAAATGCAATGCAGGGCACAAAACAAAGTGGCATATTATCCACAAAAGGCTATACATTATCACCGCTTTTTAATCGGCAGGAACAATTCTGATAAAACGGTGATAATGGGCTTGATAATAGGGCCTTGGAAATTCTCATAGCAGCCCAGGTTCTGGTGTTAGCTTGGGCTCTTATGGGAATTCACAAGGGCCTATTATCAAGCCCTCTATCGACACTTTATCTGAAGTTTTCCTCCTGATAAAAGTGGCGATAATCTTAATAATGTCTTTGTGTTGACAAACACGCGTTGTAATGGCTGTGACTTACATCCTTCAAATTAGTTTTTAGGTATACGTGTGGCCAAGTCTGATAACATTATCGCTTAAGGACAAACACCGTGGTGTCTCTGCCTCGAAATCTCGTCGATCACAAAGAAAATAGGAGGACGATAAAATGAAAGTAACAGATATAATAAAAACAACAGTGAAAAACTACTAAAATGGCAGTCGACGGAGTACCTCAGCAACTTTTGGCTCCTCAACACTATGTTCCAAATAAATGTAGATAAAATACGATTATTAATATATTACAAAAGTACAACAGAGGATGACACACACGACCCGGGAAAACAAAGTGCCAAATTTAATACCTGAAATAAAGAAAGCTTTGTTTGTTGAACTTGAAGAAAAAGAAAAAAACATCAGCTTTGAAACGAGGCTGCGCATGCGTAGAGAGTACAACTGCTACACAAAAAAAAGGAACGTTTTACATACTATCATAGAAATGAAGGGGCATATTATCAACAAAAGGCGATCCATTACCACCACTTTTATCCCAAGTAACTGCCGATAAACCGATGATAATGGGCTTCATAATAGGCCTTGGTAAAGTCCCATAGCAGCCCAGGTTCTACTATTACCATGGGCTGCTATGGCAATTCACAACGGCATATTATAAAGACCATTGCCGCCGATTTATCGGCAGTCTCCTGCCATTAAAAGTGGCAATAATTGTAGTGTAGTTCCTATATTCCCAATAGGCTCTGCGCATTGGAATAACATAAACGATAGCTTAGACGTAGGACTGAGGTCGACTAAGTCTCTATTGAATATGTTAGACTTAATTTGTGTGTGTGCCAGCTAGCTCAGAGGTCACTAGAAACTTTCTCGAGTAAACAAGAAGGTGTTTAGCTTTCCTGAATAGACAAGAAGGGATTAGCTTCTGACAACCATATCACATGACAACTTTGTTCCCCCTGCAATAAGGAATATATCTCTAGAGTCTCGGAAACTATAGATAGCTATTTTACTCAGTCAATCGTGCATGCTTCGTTTCACCAGAAATGCAGAGAAATAGAGAGACAGGCGTTTTCAATAAAAGGGTTATTTATTGAGCAGGCATCTTTCTCATGCAAGAGAAATGAATTGCCATAATTGCAATACTTGTCATGAAGTAAAGTGCGTACTGTAAAAGGAGTATTATGAAATAATACTGTAAAAGCATTTATAGAGTTTCTAAGCCTTATGATACTTAAAATGGATAAAATACATACAATGATAAAATAATGACTAAAAGTACTCAACTGGTGTTTCTAAGATACGCCTACCCCTGTGTACCTAACCTAAGCCTAGTACGTGGGAAGGAGTAGATGAGTTACAGTTTTTGCCAAGAATCTGAATCAAGAATTCTCTGTGGGTCTAATCAGCTCTGTACCTTAGGTATAGAATGAAGGAGGTCTTGTATCTCTCTTTCAGGACTCCATCTCTCAGAAACCCGCAAGGGTGACCGGAAAACACTGGAGCTGGATTTCTCGGCAGGAGAAAAGACAGAGTCTCTCTCAGTGCGTCAGCAGGGAGGGTCGGCTTCCTTCGGCACCCGCATCAGCAGGGCGTCGGGCAAGTAGATAGCCGATCTGCTCCGAACCACAGTGTGTTGCTTAAGGCAGATTCCGGTATATTTATACCTGGAAGGTACCGAGTTTGGCGTAAGGTTGAACATAAGACGGCACTAAGAACTGACAGTACTTTCAGGACTCTCAGGAGTTCTAGGACAAATCAAAACAGAAGCAGGGGAAATTCCCGGGCTGCTGAAGGCTTGGTTTGTTTAAGAACGCTTTGTACTTTCTAGGAGTCTATGGGAGTAGCCTTGCCGTATTTGGACTGCATTGGCTATGACTTCATATGGATATGATTCTTATGCCTTTATAAGGATATGATGTATTATAACCACATAAGGGCATAAATCGGGAATATCTAATTAGGGTCCTAGATACATTCACAACATAATGTTTCGCCTTATGTTGTTGATAATATAGCCAGCAATTTGTTTTATTAATTTAATTGTTTACTTGCCTACAGTCATGCAGATTTTGTTCTTTATCACCCCCCACCCTGCCCCTCCCCCGCCCCACCTGTCCCACCGCAACTCCCTCCAGGGGCCGCATCTGGGCTTGATAATACGCCCTTGTTAATTCCCATAGAAGCCCATGTTAACACCAGAACATGGTCTTCTATGGGAATTAACAAGGGCATATTATCAAGACAATTTTTGCAGTTTTATTGGCACTTTCCTGCCCATGAAACAACGATAATTTTAACACCGGTCCTTGATAATATGCCCGTCAGTGCCATATCATACGTAAAGGGAGATACATTATCGCCGCTTTTATCGGCAGAAAAGCGCCGATAATAGGCTTGATAATAGGCCCTTGTAAATTCCCATAGCAGCCCAAGTTCTAGTTTCAACATGAGCTTCAATAGCAATTCACAAGGACATATTATCAAGCCTATTATCGCTGCTTTATCGACAGTTTACTGCTGATAAAAACAGCGATAATGTATCCCCTTTTCTTGATAATATGACCCATTGCTCTCTTTTTATGACCAGTAAACTTAGGTGCATATTATCAAGGACCGGTGTTAAAATGATCACCATTTTATTTACAGGAAACTGCAGATAAAACGGCGATAATGAGCTTGATAATACGGCCTTGTTATTTCCCATAGAAGCCCATGTTAACACCAGAACATAGGCTTCTATTGCAATTTACAAGGACATATTATCACGCCCACCCTCCCAACAGTAATAAAAAACTCCAGACAATGCAGGTACCCGGAGCTGGAAGTCCATTTTACATATCACTGCCCCAGAAATGTAGCCTTCCCCGCGACATGTACGGGGAAAAAGAGAGAGAGAGCTCAAAACATATTTTTTTTTTTTTAAAAAGACCCGAGGGGTTGTTGAGAATGCACCCTTATCTTCCGGCTCCCTGTAGGCCCTTGTTACATTCATAATAAATACATTCAGGTGTCATTGATTACTTCCCACAACAGGGGTGCCGCTCACCGAGACTGTGGTGAGTAGGTCTTCGCTTTGGCTCTTCGCTTTGGCCGGAGTGGTCGCTCCCAGTGCCCCTGGCGTCTACTGGTATCGTTGGGCAGCGCTTTTTGTTGATTTTGCCTCCTCACTATTGCCTACAGCTCTGCCTGGCTGCCACTTTGCTTGTAATGCGCTTTGGCTTTTAAATTGTAAATTTCTGCTGTGTTAGCGCGTTCTCCCCAAGCGCTCTGTTGTGCTCCCCCCTCCTCCATTTTGTTGGTTGATGTCGTCTTGTGCAGCCCGCCCCGCCTCCCAGCTGAGCCGCCCTCACCCCTCCCCCTCCACCTTCTATTTATGACAGTAGTTCCCGCGCGCAGCGTTCACGCGCAGCGATCGCGCCCCATTCGCGCCGAAGGTGTGCCAAAGGTAAGCCCGTCTACGCCCGTCCGCGCCTGGACCGCGCCCAGCGCCAGACCCCCTGCCCCTCGCGCTGCATAGCCCTCCCGCATTACCTACGATGCCACCACCCTCCTAGCCCTCAACCCCGGCCGTTCCCCCAACTGCGTCCAAGCCGCTCCTGGACACACCCATGGTCCTTTCTCATGCTACTCCTGCAATTTCATCGGTACCGCCACCAACTCCGCTTCGATCTCACCTCAGATTCCCGACACCAACCACCTACAATGCATCCTTCGCAACACCCGATCGGTCCACAGGCACGCCATTGACCTATGGAATCTACTAGACACCATCTCTCCAGACGTCGCCTTCCTAACAGAAACATGGATGAACGCTTCCTCCGCCCCAGACATCACCATTGCCATCCCTGAAGAATATAAGATCACACGCAAGGACCGTACCGGCCACACAGGAGGAGGAATCGCTATCGTCCATAGAAAATCTATCCACATCTCAACCAGCTCTGACGTCAATCTCGCCAACTCTGAACACCTTCACTTCCAGATCCACATCGACCCCAAGACCACACTTAGAGGCACCCTCCTCTACAGACCACCAGGACCCAGCGCAAAATTCAGTGAAGACATCACAGACTTCATCACTCCACACGCGCTCCCCTCCAAAGATTACATCCTTCTGGGAGACCTCAACTTTCACCTTGAAAAGAACAACGACCGCAACACCACCACCCTCTTGGACAACCTCGCCAACCTCGGACTTAAACAACTGGTCACTTCCCCCACCCACATCGCAGGCCACACACTCGACCCTATCTTCACCTCCAGCAACCATGTCTCCTTCAGCCACACCACGGATCTCCTCTGGACTGACCACAGCTGCGTTCACTTCACCTACAACAAGCCGAAACCCATCAACCACCCCCAACCAACTCTGCAAAGAAACTGGAACAAAATCACCATCGACCAGATCTCCTCATCGCTCCTTCTAAACACCCCAGCCCACTCTTCTAACCCAGACCAAGCCGCCACCAACTTCACCCTATGGTTATCCAACAGCGCCGACATCCTAGCACCACTGAAAAAACGTCAAAGCAAACCTGGCAGCAAGAAGGCCTCATGGTTCAACGATGATCTTAAGAAGTCCAAGAAACTCTGCCGCTCCCTTGAAAAGGCCTGGAAAAAAGACCCAACCACTAGCACCAAGGACGCCTTCAAAAACGCCACCCGCACACACCACCAACTAATCCGAAAGGCCAAGAAATCAGCATTCAAGGATCGACTAGACAACAACGCTCACAACAGCAAGGAACTTTTCAACATCGTCAAGGAATTTACCAATCCCTCGGCCAACTCCAACGACATCACCCCCTCTCAAGCCCTCTGCGACTCCCTGGCTTTATTCTTCCACAACAAAATTGCAGACATCCACAACAGCTTCGACAACCAACCCAGAGACCAACCCACCCAACCATATGCTGAACATTCTCCCCCCTTGAACACCCTTAACGACTGGAACCCAATCTCCACTGAGGACACCATCCGGCTGATGAACTCCATCCACTCAGGTTCTCCCACAGACCCATGTCCTCACCACATCTTCAACAAAGCAGACTCCGTTATAGCACCGCACCTCCGAGACGTCATCAACTGCTCCTTCAACTCCGCCACCTTCCCGGAAAGCTGGAAACACGCTGAACTCACCGCCCTTCTGAAAAAACCCATAGCGGACCCCACCGAACTCAAAAATTACCGCCCCATCTCGCTCCTTCCTTTCCCAGTCTAAGTCATCGAGAAAGCTGTCAACAACCAGCTAGCCGCCTTCCTCGAAGCCAACAAATCCCTCGACTCCTCACAGTCTGGCTTCCGAGCAAAACACAGCACTGAGACCGCCCTCATCGCAGCAACAGACGACATTCGAACCCTACTGGACAATGGAGACACAGTCGCCCTCATCCTCCTCGACCTCTCTGCAGCCTTCGACACAGTCTGCCACAGCACCCTTTTACAACGCCTCAGAAACATCGGAATACAAGGAAAAGCACTTGAATGGATCACCTCGTTCCTCACCGGAAGAATCCAGAGAGTCCGCCTTCCACCATTCAAGTCCGAGGCCACTGAAGTCATCTGTGGCGTACCACAAGGATTCTCACTCAGTCCCACCCTCTTCAACGTATACATGAGCCCCCTCGCGGCCATCGCACGCCAACACAACCTCAACATCATCTCTTACGCGGATGACACTCAACTGATCCTTTCTCTCACCAATGACCCAAGCACCGCTAAAACTAACCTACACGAAGGAATGAAAGAAGTTGCCGAATGGATGAAACACAGCCGTCTGAAACTGAACTCAGATAAAACAGAAGTCCTCATCTTAGGTACATCCCCCTCTGCATGGGACGACTCTTGGTGGCCGGAAGCCCTTGGAAAAGCACCCATCCCGACAGACCACGCACGGAACCTAGGCGTTATCCTGGACTCTTCACTTTCAATGAACAGACAAGTCAGCGCCGTCTCCTCATCCTGCTTCAACATTCTTCGCATGCTCAAAAAAACATTTCGCTGGATCCCCACCGAAACAAGAAAAACAGTCACCCATGCTCTGGTCACGAGCCGACTGGACTACGGAAACATCCTCTACGCAGGTACTACCGCTAAACTCCAGAAAAAACTCCAACGAATCCAAAACGCCTCAGCCAGGATCATATTAGACATCCCGCGCAACGAACACATCTCTGGTCACCTGAAAAACCTCCACTGGCTACCCGTCAATAAGAGGATCACTTTCCGACTTCTAACCCACGCACACAAATCACTCTACGATATCGGACCAGAATGCCTCAACTCACGACTGTCCTTCTACACCCCCTCCCGCCAACTACGTTCTTCCAGCCAAGCCCTCGCCACTGTACCTCGCATCAACAAGACCACCATGGGAGGTAGATCCTTCTCATACCTGGCAGCTAAAACATGGAACTCACTCCCCACTTACCTTCGCCTTACCCAGAACCACCTAGCATTCAGAAAGCAACTTAAAACGTGGATATTTGACAAGTAATCCTCCTCCCCTCCCTAAGCGCCTTGAGACCCTCTGGGTATGTAGTGCGCTATATAAATTATTTTACTTGACTTGACTTGACTAGGACCATAACCCCCCACATACTTCAAAATAAAACCAGAGGAGAGCCGTTTCCCAGTGCTCGGTAACCATACATGCCCCCATTATGCAGAAAAAATCTCCCCTGTAATTTGCCCCCCCCGGGACCTAATGAAAAAAACAGACTTCTACTTTTTTTACACCTTTTCCAAAGCGTACAAGTACTGCACGAGTACCCTTCCCTTTTTTATTTAACAAAAAATAAAAATTGAGCCTAAAGATCCATGTACCACCCCCTGACCAAGACTATAGGGTCAGAATGTTTCTACCCTGCCCCTTTCCCTTATTTCTCAACTTTCTTTTACTGTTTTCTTGTGACTCTGCTCTCTCGACAATCAAGATGGCTGCCAACATTTCCCGGTTTGGAGTATTGACAGCCAATCAGCATCCAGCTCCTAATTCTATGTATTTCCATATGCGTACACCGTGATATTTCTTTAAAAAACAAAAAATAGAGCCTAAACATCGATATACGACCCCCTGAGCAAGCCTAGATGGTCAGAATGTCTCTAGCCTACCCCCTTCCCTTATTTCTCAACTTTGTTTTACTGTTTTCTTGTGACTCACTTCTAGCGAGCCACAAGATGGCCACCAACACTTCCTGGTTTCGAGTGTTGACAGACAGTTCTCTCTAGATATCGTTATGATTTTAATTGAAATTTTCCCAAAAACTACTGAATGGATTTGCACTATTTAACAAAAAGCACAATCTGCGGACCGAACTCTACCTCTCTGCCAAATTTCGTGTAATTCCGTTCAGCCATTTGGCCTGTAGCCCTGGCTAAAGGTCCCTATGGAAAATTGCATGGCGAAGGCACGTTTTGGGACCCCCCTTTTTCTCTGCCCAACTTGACGAATCACCCCCAAACTTTCAGGGAAGGAGCATAACCGAGCAGGCCATTTTCTTGGAGAAATTTGCGAAGATTCGTCCACCGGCACCAAAGTTACTCCAAATAGAATGTTGTGGATTTCCTATGGAAACTAGGTCCTAACTATAACTACCTACTGGCGACCGCCAGTAGGTAATATATAAATATATATATATCTCTATATATATGAACAAACCCTCCAGCGAAGCAAGAAAGAAGAGGCCACATGGGGTCACAGGAGAAAGTCTTTAATTGGAAAGCGGAGTAAGCATAATGCATTTCGACATATTTGTCTTCCTCAGATGCCACTGCCACACTGTATATATATATATATGATGTCATTTGAGATGTCATCAGTGATGTCATGAATGATGTAATATGTGATATCATCAGCAGTGGATCGGGGGTGCGCGAGTTTCAGTGAGTCCAACTAACTATAACGTGGGAATTTCAATGGTTTTGTGTGAGTAAAATGTTCAGCTAACTATAACTGGTGTCAAACCTATGGTTTTTTCAGTGAATTTAAAAGGTTTTTTAAATGCTAATTCCTAACTATAACGAGTCTGAAACCTCTGTTTTTTTCAGTGAATATATATAATAGTTTTTAATAATAATTTGGATTGCTTAGAGGTAGGGTAACTCTAAAAAGAGCTGTTGTGTTATGTGGTGTTCCACTAACTATAACTCGCGCGCCCGCAATGCACTTTGATGACGTCACATACTACATCACTCATGACATGGTCAGTGACATCACTCATGACGTCACAGATAACATCTTAAATTACATCACTGATGACATCACTGATGACATCATCCAGACTACTAAACAACTAAAAACTATATAAACCACACCTACTGTGCAATTAGTTTCGTTTTTACGAGTTATTTCTGAATCGCCAATCTCTGTTGCAGGTTCCGTTTTCTAGCATCGGATTCTCTTTTTGCGTCAACAAACATATTCCGGAGTTGTAAGTTGTTTCAATATGGCATAGGCATAGTACTTAGTTATAATTTGTGGCTATTTGTCAATATTTAGACATTTATATGTAGAAAAAAATGTTATTGCATGTTTTTCGCTTTTTCTCTGTAACGTGAGCAGCTGTTTTTTAGAAACAAATAGATTATAACAAATATCACTCCTTTTCTGGCTCCTTTCACCTTATATATAGTGACTTTTTATATTATAATATTGATACTGTACTTCGCTCGAGAGGTAATGCTGACCCGTCGACGCTAACCCTAAACATTTACAATCAAAGTCACAATCTTACACTTGTTATTGCGTTTTCCCCTAGAGATCACATACTGTTAATATGTATATTATAACATTAACGGTCTTGGTGATCTTAGTGGAATTCACAATCTGTCGTCAGAAACAGTAACGATAAGTAAGCAACGTTACCGGCTTGTGGCTTTCAGTCTATTTTTCCCTTGTGATAATGTGCTGTGAGAATATATACATATTTTTATTCTCACCGTCATGATCTCAGAGGAGTTTATGACCCTTTGCCACGAAGATCAAACTTTTTCACCTCCCGGAGAAAAGAAGTTAAGTAAATAATTACCGCTCTACAGTATTTCATTATGGATGTTCTGTTAAATACCTAACTTTATTTTCCTTTTCTTTTTACTGTAACAATCCGTTATTTTATAATAGATGGTCCTATTGCTACAGAAGAGGAATGGGAGATTTTTCTGCGCCATTTGTAATATAATTATCTAATATTCAGAAGTACTTGATCAGATATTTTTATATATATTAAAATATAGCTATCATGCATACTTTGTTACTTTAAATATGTAATAAACCCTACATTTCTGAATGTTATTTTCCGATTTCTATTCTTATTTGCGATTCCTATTCACCTTCTCCCTAAAGAATATATAGGACCTGTACTATATATTATAAGAGTACCATTCTATATATTCTTTAGTGAGTATGTGATTTATTAGTGGAACAGTCTGCAACCTGTAAGCACTACGACAGCACGTTTCTCAATTGTACAGAATACAAATTTGAAAAATAATAATGCATGCATTTCTAGGTAATACGAAATAATTTGTATTTAACTGTTTTACTTGTTCTCTTGATCTGAGATAATTTAGTGTGGGAGTGTTTGTTGTAGCACTTCTATTCTACTTTATCTAAAAGCAACTGATGCCCTCTGACATCAACAAGAATGTGGGGCAACACTTTTACAAACTGTAGCACAAAAACAAAGTATATAGCCACGCTTAACTGATATTTTAAGAAATTCAATTTTTAATTGTCACCCCTTTCATATATACAGCGACAGTTTCTGAAAAAAGTTTTTTTGTATTTGCTTAATATAAACTGTTTCAAAGCAAGAATGAATTTTTTGCAGCGCAACCACACCTCCCGATCAGGAAAGTAAACACCACATTATAAGTAAATAGTACTCCTAAGAAGTATGACACCTACAAACTTGATAAAAGAAAACAGCGCAAGACACTGTCCCAGGGGGGGCTCCAGTGTTGGCGGAGGCGGTCTCCGGGAACTCCGGGGGGCCATGAGCCCCCTGCATACATATAGGTAAAGATCCGGGGGGTAGCGATCCCAGCGCAGGGGAGACCCTCTGGTTCCCCCATTATGAAAAACAAATTGGCCCAGGGATTTGGCACCCAGGAGGCTAATTAACAATAAAGCAGGCTTTGCGTTTTTTTTTCTTTTCCGGCCAAAACGCGTACCCCGCGTTTAAAAAAATTTATATATATATCCCGCATGTCGTCATATACGGCGCCCCGTATGCGTACGGCGCGAAAGATTCTAATTGTTTAAAAACATATATTTATGTATTTAATGTACATATTAAGGGAAGACATTATCTGGGATAATCATGAAAATAGCTTTTTAAAACTTAAAAAAAGCGTATATATCTTTTAAAAGCAATTACGGAAATAGCGGCCGTACGTCGTAAGAGCAAAGATAGTTTGAAGACTTATACATTTTATAAAACAATATTGTACTGCACGCTAAAGGAGAAAAGTCAGCACAATTATTGACCCCTCTCCCAACATTAAAAAGCCCCTGGGGGAGGTAGTAAATGAATCGAAACTGAATACACTAGTACAGCCTACTGTGCTTACGCTACTAGGAAAACACAACAACAGTACAAGGCCCAGATTTCCATTGTAGTGATTTCTTAGTTGCAGGTCTAGTTGTCAGATCGACACACACTCTCTCATGGCTGGTATGCACCCACACCACACCCATCCAGCGCATTTGGCTCTACACATGTGACCCTATGTATAAAAAAGACGGAGATCACGTATTGTACGCCATTTTAGAGTTGTTCCTAAACTACCGAACAAGGGGGCCCACTACTACATGCGTGGCCTATTTGGTCACTGAGTTAGTGGTGCCCGAAGAACTGAGCGAGTGAAGAACCTGCGATGGTGAGGATGGGAGCAGGAGTATGTCGTTAGCCATATACATTTACCACCCATGATAAAGGCATAAACATGATAATGGCTTTCAGGTGACGGACACGCGTTGTAATGGCTGTCGTTTACGTGCTTCAAATTAGTTTTTAGGTTTGCGTGTGACCTAGTCTGATAACATCGGAGGCCAAGGACAAACACGGTGGTGTCTGTGGCAGGAAATCTCATCGATCACAGAGAAGATAGGCGGAGGGTAAAATGAAAGTAACAGGTAAAATAAAAATACCGGAGGAACACCACTAAAAGTTGTAAACCTGAAAAAGGTCTTCTTCAATGGTTAGTGGGCAACATATACACACACAAATGCGGTACGTGTATATGTTGCCCATTAACCATTGAAGGAGACCTTTTTCAGCACAATAGCATGTAAATTGTAAATCAAAATAAGTAGTTTATAGGATTCTATGCCCTTGTAAGAAACTTTGCATCTGCAAAACAAATGAAGAAATTAGACAACGTATTACTCAACACAAATCTAGGATCCGCAAAAATGTCTTGACAGCACCCTTAGTACAACATTGGGAAGACTGTATACATACAGAGAACGACCTAAAATGGACAGTCATTTCAAAAATTGATCCAGACCCGAGAGGTGGTGACCTGGACGCCAAACTATCTAAAAGAGAGGCACTACTGATTCTGAAATATAACACTGCAGTGAATGGGTTTAATGAAATGTCGGAACTAAACCATCTGTAAAACGAGAGCTTGGCATAACACTGAAGAGAAGACACAAGCACCATGATCCGGAGACATAGCGCGATAAGTGTGTGACATTGAAAGTAGGGACAAACGAAGAAAATCCTCTACAGGCGTTTTTACCTGATAGAAATTCACTATAGAAACAGCTTTGTATTAAAAAGATGGACTTGGATGTCTTTGATAGCAGAGAAACTGGGCACCTACAAAGTACATCTCCCATAAGGCCCTTCCAGCCACAGCCAGAATATCCGACACATAGATCCCCCAGGACAACAAAAATCATATGAAGAATTAGAAGAAATCTGCTCATATTATGGAATTTTTATATTTAATCAGCGACTTCTTTGAACCTATAATATGATCTTTAGATGAAAACAGCCAAATCTTTCCGAAGGACGCAAATTAGACGATGTTCAACCAAAGAACTACATTTCCCATAAAGCCTAAAGAAGCTCCACTGCATATTATATGCGCCGGAAAAAGGAAAAACACAGATGTATCGGATTGCGGATTGTGACGCTGCCGATAGGAGCCCTCGCAAAAACCAGAAGGTAAGCGCTACATGATACAACTTGTTGTAGAGCAAGGTGCCGCAGTACAATGACTTAAAGACTACATCACGGCGACAGCATACATTTAAGTGGCTTTAGACATGTCACCGCTTTCTTTTCTGGATACGCTGTAATTAAGCATGGTCACTGCTCCATGTAGAAAATACGAAGCCAAATTCACATCAGATTGTAAGCTTGGGTCCCTCTTTATTCTTTTCTAGACCTAACAAACAGATTGAAATCAAAAATACGACAAGATTTTAAATCAAGAAGCACTAAAAGGTAAATGCGCCATGTTGAGCCCCAAAGTTATATAGAGTCGATGTCACACCGATAACTGATATTAGATATATGTTTTTTTCAGCTTTTTCTCAAGTCATACCGGATCTTTTAATGTTCATATGAATAAGACCAGCTTGTATCAGCGGACATAATGTGTACCACCAAGTGAGTACCACACTTGACGCAGTAGCATAGGCCCTTACATTTTTTCACCGACATCACAAATAGACATTTACGCCTATGTTTTGCCATTTCTACAGAAACAGAACTGAAAAGTTTTCCGAAGACTGACAGGTAATGCATGAGTGTTGTTTTCAGCTGAGCGAAAGTTGAAGGTTGCATAATAGGATAAGATAGTAAGAATGGTCATTTTTGTTTTACAGATTCGTTTTCATGTGGTCCTGAAGAGAATCCCCACAGTCTAGGGGATTTGAAACGCTTCAACCCTTTTTTCTTTTAGGTCAATCAAAATACATGTGTTTGTATTAAAAATAATAATAGAAGGAGTAAAAAACCTATGATGGCCTATGTGTAGTTCTCCATCAAATTGTCAAATTAGATTAGATCTAGTCTTTCTACCAGATAAAATTGTAGGTGGGGGACACTCACACACAACTCTTTCCTTTTTCCTCTTTCCTTCCTTATTGTTTGAATGAATGTTGGTTGTTTTGATTATGCATGCGACACGGAATGTTAGTAGTTATAATTTTGTGTGCATGAATGAGTTTTTTCAACAACATTTTATTCACAGATTCCTTGTATATACTCACATTTTACATTATAAGATAGGGGCTCCCCTTGTAAATATGATGTTTGTAATTGTCTAAGTATAACAAAATTATTAAAAATATGACGTTTTGAAAAAATGAAAAACTAAGAATAAAGAATAATTTTCATGATTAATTCAGGACTGAATTAGTGGTCCTTGCAGGATAATTGTGGTTACATTATTCTGCTAAACAGAAAAATATTGAGCAGTACTGGCATTTTGTTTAGTTGATCATCTGATTGGCTGCGGCATTACAAACACGAGATTGCTGCTTATTAGCTGTGAACAGTTTTAACTAGGAAGTGTTGGCAGCCATTTTGTGATTCAGTTGAAGTGAGTAAGGGGAAACATGGGTGAAAAAAGTAGAAAAGAGGAGGGTAGGAGCACTGTGAGCTCTGTGGGGTGGCTAGGGTGTGCTATACAGGGAGTGTGAAGCTAAGTATTTACACCTACCGGTGTGAAAGTGCTGTTTTGCCCAGAGTGAGATGGTTCTGAGGTGAGGTGCCAGTACACTCGGGATGAAAGCGTGCGCCTAAACTGTGAGCTGAGTGGTGTAGAGTGATGTGCTCTGGGCTCTGTAGCATACTCGCTGAAGCAAAGTATTTACCCCTACCGGTGTGAAAGTGATGTTTTGCCCAGAGTGAGATGGTGTTGAGGTGAGGTGCCGGTTCACTCGGGGATGAAAGCATGCACCTAAACTGTGTACTGAGTGCTGTAAACTGCTGTGCTCTGGGTGCTGTAGCATACTGGCTGAAGCAAAGTATTTACCCCCCATTGGTGTGAAAGTGCTGTTCTACTCACAGTGAGATGGTGGTGAGGTGAGGTGCTGGTACACTCGGGGATGAAAGTGTGCACCTAAACCATGAGCTGAGTGCTGTAAACTGATGTGCTCTGGGCGCTGTAGCATATTGGCCGCTGTAGCATAGCTGTGCAGGTGGTGTTAGTATGTGTTTAGAGTATAGCTGGAATGGGAAGCAAACTACTCACTGGTAATGGTCTGAAGACACAGGAATGAAACTGTGAGCCTAAGCCATGAGCTGATTGCTGTAAAGTGATGTGCTGTGGGCGCTGTAGGATACTGGCTGCTGTAGCATACCTGTGTAATTAGTGTTAGTATGCGTGTATACTATGTGTGGGAAGCGAACTACTCACCCCTACCGGTCTCAAGACTCAAATGCAGTGTTTTAGCAAGCAGGAATAAAGAAATAATGGTGAAGAATATAATGCAGAATGTTGCAATGCCACAGAAGACAAATGTTGAAATCAGGTGTGTCTAAGAAAGTGGCTGTGTGTAATGAAGCAATGGAGTTTGAAAGTTATATAAAAAGTGTCTTTATTTAAGTGCCATAAATGGACCCACTGGTGCAAGAGCTAAGGCATCCAGCTGAGGCAAACTCCAACCGCTTCTGCTGTATTCCAACGTAAGCTCCTGCATCAGTGAATTCCACATTACATGTTACAGTTCCATGTTACATAAACAATACCTATTAGACTTGAATGGCTCTAAATTCTATAATGAAAATAAAGGTAGGATACGATTAACACATGTATCCTTTAAGAAAAAAAAAAAGAAAATATGCAAAATGTAATCATCAAACTTGTTAGGTACTGGTATTCCTTTTTTGTAATACAAAATTATCAACAATAGAACAGTCAGCAATCTCTTGTACAGTAGATTCAATCTGGTGCATGTCAGAATTGGTATTAGTTGTACTCAAATCGGATCTTTGAGGAGGAACACAAATATTGCGCTTCTGAGAGGCACATTCGGTACCCTTCTGGTCAAATCATACATTATTGTCTTCAGCTGTACATTCTTGTGCAAAGAGCTAAGGCATCGAGCTGAGGCAAACTCCAACCGCTTTTGCTGTATTGAAACCGAAGCTCCTGCATCAGTGAATTCCACATTATACGTTATAGTTCCATGTGACATAAACAATAGCTATTAGACATGAATTACTACATTCTATAATGAAAGTAAAGGTAGGATACGATTACCACACTGTGCCAACCAGTTTCTAAAAATTGTCGTGTTTTTTTATCTTGATCGCCAGCTTGTAAGCAGAGACTGAGGATGAGCACATTTGTGTGAAAGGGCTTTGTGAATAATAGGCAGGCAGAGAGACGTGTGCACAAAGAATAGACATGGTTTCAAAATGGATGTTGGGTTTTAGCTAATTTAGCAAGAAAATAGCGTATTTGCATAGGCCATACTTCACCCATCCCTGGTTAGACTGGACACGTAAGGGGCAATAATGAAAACAGAGTTCAAATACCTGAGCATACTTAGAAAGTTATTATATGAAAGCAGTTCAATTGAATTGTATTAACATTTTTTAAAGGAAAAAGTAAAAAAACTTGGAAAAAATCAATCCAAGAATAACGTGAATTTCTTACAAGTCTTGGAGATTGCAGTCCGGAAGTTCTTCAGCGGCTTGAGATGTGTAATGTTCCAAGAGGTCATTGCTGCCATCATGTGAGAAAAGCAAAGCGATCCAATCCATATCCTCGAGGGGATAGTAATGTTCCTCGAATGCTGGAGCAGCAATTTGAATTGGCATGCAATCTGCGATGTTGTCAAAGGTCGCATGTTGCAGGAGATCTTTCGCAGCTGTGCAAAAATCCCTTTCTGCCACAATAACTTTTTGCGTTGCATACACGATTGCTCCACTGCCTGAACAATCAAGTTCATGGTTTTCAAGATAGTCCATTACCTGCTAGATATCGGAAACGATTGTTGGGATTTTGGCAAGGCATACATCCATTCGCCAGTCGAATGGGCAAGTTTTGCAATGAAAAGATGGTTGCACGCAGATTGCATATGTGTAAATAAATGTTATGTTGTAGCTGGCACCGATAATACATAGAGGCAGGCAGCTGAAAAATGTTTCTATTTTTTCATGGTTTTGATGTAGCTTCTTGTAGAGGCGTATTCTGTCGGACATGGTTGTTACAACAGGGAGCGCAGCCATATTTTACAAGCAAAAATAGTAGTAGGATGGCCATAAAGAGAGCGAGAATTATGGGCACTGTTCCTGTTATTCCAGAGATGATCGAATGAATGAAGTCTGGTATTATACCAAAAAACTGTTTGAAAGCCCGTGACAAGGACGGAGGAGACCGATTTAAAAAATGTGCCAGACCGTGAGTGTGAGATGTGTTGAAAATTGTGTAAAAATTCACAAAGTGTAATGGGAGGTTTGTATTTAAAAGGGACTGTATTTTACTTGAAGTTTGTGCTATATGCAGTCGATACATTTATTTTGCAGAAGTGAGGGACACTTCTGTTCTGAACAAAAGCGCTTTCAGTTTGGTTAATTTAATTAAATCTGTTTTCAAAGAAGGGAATGAAGGCCAAGTTGCAATTTGGGAGTTACTTTGTGTAGGTGGGAAAAGACATTGCTACAGGAAGTAACTCTGTTTTTAAACAGTAAGGACATACGGTATGCCAGCTCACATTCCATAGGATTGGATGTATTGAAAAGCAGATAACTGCCGTTAGAAAGCTGTGTGAATGTTGGTCGGATTGTGGGTGTTGGCGTGCTTTTAAGAAAGCACGCAAGATTGGAGGCTGTAAGCTTAGAAGCGCTGTGCAGTTCAAAATTCTTTGATAGTACTGAATGACTGCCATTGTGGTCGCAGTTTTCACCTGTGGGAAAAACGTCTGTCTTTAAGATAGCGATATGTAAATGGGAGAAACCACTGCTCGTGAATAAACATACTACCTTGTATAATCACATACAACATGGCAAACAGCATGTACACATAGCAGACACAACAACACTACATACTGTGGGAACCCTGGCTAGCCATGTACACAAACCAAACAAGGCATGGTACCTTTGTCACACAATGCAGAATACTGGGAGAGATGAGAGCAAAGTATGTGCGAAGGTGGCAAGTGATTCTCGATTATAAAAGTATAAAATGCAAAGTGTTGAGGGAGTGTGCCCAACAGACTTGAGTATGCAGAGCATAGACATGTACATGTGAACATACACTGATGGTCTAGTGAGTGAAGTAGACAGTGGACGCAACCATGATAGTGCAGTCAGTAAGGAAGATTACAGAAACATAGCACATACGTGCCCCCCAAATCTTTAGCGTAGAGGGCTGTCTCGGAGTACGCAAGGCTAGCGTAGGGGTATCATTAAAAGGAATGTTTCTCTGGGGGTGGTTTTGTTCCGAATGGCGAACATGTCTGCCAGGTCTGCACAGCTTACACCGCCACGAGGTTGTCCCCGTAAGCGAAGATGGCTGTGTGAATGATGCTCTCAGCCTGCTGGTACTCAGAAACCGTTATGGCCGCTGCAACGTATATATGCCGCACAGTTCACCTTTCGACACTGCTGTATGTGAAGGAGGGCCCACCACTTGCCGGCGGAAGCTTCTGGGACGAGGTCTGCGAGCTCGGAAGGCTCCTGAGATCAATGCTGGCTACCGTGACACAGGCACACAGCGCCGAGCCTGAGGCCTAGCACCATGGAGTGCTCTGTATACTACTAACACAGTAGTCAGACAGGTACCAACAGTAGAACGGTGTCTTGATCCTACAATGGACGATGTTAGAACTGCATCTGAGAATGGAGATGAAGGCACTCCCTTCGGCCAGTTGCAACCAACTCTAGGCCCGAACAGTAAAACAGTGTCTTGATCCCACAATGGACGATGTCCGATATTACTTGCTGCTTGGTTTTATACAACTCACTCCGTTGCAGTGCATCAGACTCTGTGCTTCCGTAGCTAACTGCTGAACATGATATTTGGGCTTAATTGACTGTAGTCGATGGTACAGCAGGTCCGAACAGTGAAATGGGGCCTTGCTTCTATGAATGAGGATGTCAGAAGTTTACATCTGTGATGGTTGCTGTGTACCGCCTCCAACCAGGTGCAACCCACTCTAGGTCCCAACAGTGAAACAGTGTCTTGATCCCACAATGGATGATGTTAGAACTGCCTCTGAGAGTGAAGATGAAGGTACAACTCTAGGTATGATTGAGGATGTCAGAAGTTTAAGTCTGTGATGGTTGCTGTGTACCGCCTCCAACCAGGTACAACATACTCTAGGTCCCAACAGTGGAACATTGTCTCGATCCCACAATGGACGATGTTCAATATTACCTACTGCTTGGTTTTCACACAACTCCCTTCCTTGAGGTGCATCAGACTCTGTGCTTCCGTAGCTAACTTCTGGACATGATTATTGTGCTTGGTTGACACCAGCTGGTGGAGTACACCTCGGTACAGCAGGTCCAAACAGTGAAACAGGGTCTTGATTCTATGATTGAGGATGTCAGAAGTTAAAGTCTGTGATTTTTTCTGTGTACCCCTACGATCAGGTGCAACCAACTCCGTGCTTTTGAATCCAACGGTAGTCAAGTAACTACAACGTCTATTGAAATATACACAACATCCTTTTAGTATACTTACTTGAAGAATTTTTTTTAGATGAGTTATAGGTTTAGTACAAAGACCAAATTCTTCTTGTTAGTCGAAAAGAACACTGAGTAACAATCCACACTGTGGATAGCAGAGATCGCAATTCAAATTGTTTTGATTTGTTTATTGGAGTGTTTTCTGTAATTTATGTTGTATTTTGTGAAGAGGAAGTGAGAAAAAGTATTAATGGATGTCTGTCTCACTACTGTCTTCAATTAACACTGCAGACAGCAGTGTTTACATTTCAGATCGAGTCGCTATTGTAGATGACGCAGTCCTATAAGCAAAAGACATTGCTCCAGTGCGCTCTGTCCGCACCACGCATACACATCATCGCATACTTTTTGTTGCTTCGTGTTTGACAAACTGGGCAGCTCAAGTCTACGCCACGTGGCTCTTGGCCCTTGCTGACCGCTCTCTCTGCCTACAGTGCTGACAGCTGTGTTCACAATTTAGATCGAGTCGCTATTGGAGATGATGCAATGTTGATGGCAACCGACATTGCTCCTAGTACGGCCCGTCCGCAGCATGCGTCATCGCTGGCTGTGCATATGCTGAATGCTTTTGATGTGGCTATCTGAGTGCACTTTAAGTAATGGACCCTTTATGATAATATTTCAGATCTATTGCTTGTGTCTCGGTATACCACAAGTTGTGAATCTTTTACAATAGAATTTTTTCGCTATTATTTAACATCTACTGTCCGTACATTACTGCAGCACAAACTATCAACACTTTTATTATTGAAATTATGTGTGTGATCCAATGATTACTGTTGTAGTTGATGCTAGCAGCAAGCATTCCCTGAGGGCTGGTTTACACTCACCCTACAGGCATCCTGCACAGACGTCACTGGATATGTGATCCTGGTAATAAAAAGGTGTCGAGCGCACGTGCCCGTACCCACTTCCACTATATATCTGTGTCCGTGTGTTCATTATCTATGCATGATACTGCCTCTCGGCCGTACCACATTACATTGTGCTGTGGACAGCGTATGCAAATATGTTACCTCTGGCAGTGGGGAAAACTTCGGTTATGCAACTTTTAGGTGCGTGGCTATCACAGGTGGAAGGCTACTTTACAGACCATGAATATTGATGAAGTTGATGGTTGTATGTTGTGTGTAGTGTAAGATATGTGTACATAGCAAAACGTTTTCAAAAAAGCTCTCTAAGCAGAAGAGGTGTGTCTCATCATATGCTGTAGAGAGAATGACTAAAATGGGTGGCGTTTTACAAATGCTACAATGGGAAATGTTATGAACTAAACAAATGCTTTTTTTTTAAGGTCACATGGCAATCGTGCACCCAGCGTGCAAGGAGACCGCACCCGAAGCGATTTTGAGAAAATATATTTACTATAATATAAGTTTATTACAGTTAGAAATATATAAATGTTTAAAATATTTTAGATCACCACTTGGTCTCATATACATTTTAAAGTTATTTAGATATAGTTTTGAGACATAAAAATCAAATGAGGGAATGGTGTATCCGGCATCACACCATACGTCTATGATGTAACACAGGGCCTGGCAGCGTGCACCCGTCGCATACGCAACGCACATTAGGCGCGACCCAATACGTACATGACGTAACGCGCGGCTTGGTACTGCGTACCCATCGCATACCAAAGTAGCAGCTGGCGCGACCTCATATGTATATGTTGTTACATGGGAGGTGGTGCCACAAACCCAGTAGATACGAAATGCGCATCATTTATGAGTTTTGCAATATGGCGAATAGGATTCGTGTGCTGATGGAGCTTGGTACACTACTGGTTTTATAAGTATTAAAATATGAAACTAACATTTAAAAAACCTTATAAATTCACTGAAAAAACCATTGGTTTCAGGGACTTTATAGTTAGTTGGAGATTTCACTCATAGAAAACCATAGAAATTCCCCTGTTATAGTTAGTTGAGCTAACTATAACTCGCGCCCACACAATGCACTGCTGATGACATCACATATTACATCATTCATGTAATGGTCAGTGACATCTTAAATGACATCACTTATGACATCACTGATTACATCATCAACATGCCAATCTGATACAGCTCATCGGACCCTAATATAACACTTGATACACCCACTCTAAAATACAGGCTATATAATTTTCGAAACCATCAGCATATCAATACCAGTTAGTACATATCCACTGACTAATTCATAGGTCTACACAAACATCAATTCATTCACCCATACAGTCACTCATACATACAGCCAGCCATCAATACAGCATTATCACATCCAGTGACATATCTATACAGACACTCAAACATTCCTCTCAATCATAGAGTTATTCACACACTTAGTCAGTAATGGAAATAATGAATCACACTTTTATTTACTCACCTGTACGATTATACACATACCACCTCACTTATTTAAACATATACTAACACATACTTTCACTCTAATACAATAACTAATACTAGCACACACTTATCCATACAGGCACTCTCACAATCACTCATTCTGCCATATAGGCACATTCTGCCTTTTACATATGCAGTTACTCACACATGTACCACTGAGGCCTCCATTTACTCACCAAGACACCCATACACTAACTCACCCAGCCATACACCCCTTCACAGATACAGACTTGAACAGATATACACAGTGAATTATCCACTCACACATTTATGCACAGAGTCACACCTCCACCCACCCACACAGACACTCAGGCACCCATACAGATACTCATACAAGCAATCAATAGCCCATGTAGATCCTCATTTAGCTGCTAACCAAACCATGCAACCGCTTACACACCGTCTGACAACCTAAACTGTGTCAATGTCTATAACAGTCGCTAAAACAAGCAGTAAGTAAATACCAAAAAATAAATCACTCGCTTATACAGTCAGTCACACACCTAATTATTCATCCATCCGACTCTTATACACCCATTCATTCTTCTATATACCTTGGCATATATATATATATCTATATCTATATCTATATTCACTGAAAAAACCATAGGTTTCACACCAGTTATAGTTAGGAATTAGCATTTAAAAAACCTATTAAATTCACTGAAAAAACCATAGGTTTCACACCAGTTATAGTTAGCTGGAAATTTTACTGATATAAAACCATTGAAATTCCCACGTTATAGTTAGTCGGACTCACTATAACTTGCGCGTGCAATGCACTGCTGATGACATCACATATTACATCACTCATGACATGGTCAGTGACATCACTCATGACACCATCCTTGTGACATATTGACAGACCTCCTTTCACTATAATGTAACCCTTGAGACACATATTCAAAAATAGAAACTGAAATTTTAAAAAAAATGGAGATACCTATATCAGTTACAACAAGCAATTCAGTAATTCCACTATCTATATACACATCCACTCATTCACCAACAGTTCTATATAGTCACTCATACATATACTCACTCATCATATGAAGAGATACACCTATACATCCTGTTACACACCGACATTCATCCAAAAGTTACTCACACACATATTCACACGTGCAAATAAACTATTGAACAACCATTTATTTGAATATAGAGTTATACACACACTTCCACCTTACTTCTATTGAAAATTACACATATTTATTCTCTTAAACAATCACTTATAGAAACACATACTTATTTAAACAGGAACTCTTACAATCTCTTACTCTCACATATACTCACTTATATACATCAATATTCATATATACTAGATTAAAACATATGTAGTTACTGATAAAGACACTAGTGAGACAGTCATTTACTCACTAACAAACACATATAGACACTCATCCACCCATACAGTCCTGTACATATGCTGTCTTCAAAACACATACAAAGAAAGAGTCAGTCACTCATGCATCTATGTGCTAAGTAATACCCCCACCAAACCATATAGACACTCATACTGATACTAATAAAAATATCTAATAACCCATATACATACGCATGTAGCTACTTATCAACACATGTAGCCACTTATACACAAAGTGAAACACTAATATATATATTTAAATATTTAAACATAACTCACTAATATTTATTTTTCAGAAAGACACATATTCACTGGATGGTGTCATCAGTGATGTCATGAGTGATGTCACTGACCATGTCATGAGTGATGTAATATGTGATGTCATCAGCAGTGCATTGCACGCGCAAGTTATAGTGAGTCCGACTAACTATAACGTGGGAATTTCAATGGTTTTATATCAGTAAAATTTCCAGCTAACTATAACTGGTGTGAAACCTATGGTTTTTTCAGTGAATTTAATAGGTTTTTTAAATGCTAATTCCTAACTATAACTGGTGTGAAACCTATGGTTTTTTCAGTGAATTTCATAGGTTTTTTAAATGCTAATTCCTTTGTATATCGAGTTTCTTACCTTTTTTTTTTTTACAATTTGCTGTTTTTTTTTAAGTATTCATTTTTTTTATAATTTTTTTCTTTTGCGCTCTGGGTGCGCGCTCGGGGAAGCTTTCAGCTAAGCTCTCCTGTAAGCTTCTCCGTGCGCTCATCTGAAAGCGCACCCAGAGCGCAACTGTCGTTCGTGAAAAAAAAATATGAATGAAAAGTTAATAATAATGCAAAACATTTCGTACCATACAAATAAAATTTTTTTTTTTTAATATGGAAAATGATTATGCATTTCTATGAAAGATTGATGACGTCACTTCGGCGCGCAACGTACGTGCCCTCGGAAGCGCCTACGTGCGCGGCTCCTAAACGCACGCAAAAGCGCCTACGATCGCGCCACGTTTGCGCCCCGGAAGCGCCTACGATCGCGCCACGTTTGCGCCCCGGAAGCGCCTACGATCGCGCCACGTTTGCGCCCCGGAAGCGCCTACGATCGCGCTGCGTAAACGCACCCGGAAGTGCACCTGAGCGCGCAGCGTAAGCGCGTCGGGTCATGTGACCCTAAAATAACACTTTTCATTGGTTGCTAACAGTTTTTTTTTACAATGAATGAAATCCCCACCCATTTCCTTCACTTCTTCTTTCACTTTTGTGACTGAAAGACCTGCCTGTTTTGCTCTTGCATATTTCTTGGATAATCATGGCTGCCAGATCATCCAGCAGTGAAGATGACTTCATTGATGAAGAGCCACCTACCCCAAAGAAGAAGGGACATTTCATCTGGAAATTTTTTAAGTTTCCTGCAGACCAGAAAAAGGTGAATGCACCAAAAGTAGAGTGCAGGATCTGCAAAAAGGTCCTGTCACGGGGTAACCCCCTAAAAAAATACTCTTTTGGCAACTTCACCATGATTCGCCATGTGGAGACCAAGCACCCCCAGAATTTTGCCCGGGAAAGTGTCAGGGCTCTGGCACAGGAGGTTCCTAGAGATGGGGCCTCTACATCAACCGGAGGAGCAACTTCTTCTGGAAGAGAACAAGCTCAGGGGCAGGTAGCAAACATCCAACCTGCATTCAACCATGGGGTCGTCAGATGCAGATACTGCAATCAACTCCTCACCTATGGGGAGCAAAGTGTCCTGCTCATGGTTCGGGCATTAGAGAACCATCACTGCCCTTCCCACCCCTAATTTTTTTCTTTTCTTTTTGCTCCTGTTGAGCAGTTTCTATTCCCTGTTTTTGTTCCTCTTCAGTTAAAAGAAGAAAACCAAAAGTTCTTTTCAGAACTACCTCCAATTCTCATCAAAGAGCTATAATCTTAAAAAATGAAGAGTAAGTGAAATATAGTGCATTGATAATTGAAAGGAGAATGAGTAAGAAAGAACAGAAAGGTATGAGAGGTGAAAGGAAGTGAAGTAGGAGGACTGAAAGAAGGTGAGTGTTAGAAAAGAAATTTATGACACAGTGAATAAACTGGAGGCCTCATTTCTGAAAAGTGACGCATCGCTACGTGAAAATATCGATGCGTCACTTATCTGGACGCACTCCTTATGACATTCCACATATGTCATATTTAATATATGACTAATCAATTCGCAAGGAGTTACAGATATGTCAGTATTTCTGACATATCTCTAAACACAAAAGTAACGCATTGCAGGAGTGCGTCACAAAAGTGACGCAACTCCAGTAATGTGTCCTTTCACATGGAAAAAGCACCATGTGAAAGGTTTGCTATGAAGCAGGCGCAAGATTTTGGCGCAACTGCATCCTAAAAGTGACTCACTGCGTCATTATTACCAAGCTTTTTGCAAGGAACACCCCCTCTGCATGCATTATACCTGACACTATTTTTTAAAAAGTGACGCATCTAGGTACATGGGTCACTTTTTAAAACTCTGCGCCATATTGTATCTGCATCAGGTATAATGTATGCAGAGGGGGCAATCCCTCGCAAAAAGCTTGGTAATAACAACGTACTGAAATCTATGAGATTTCCCTGCGTCACTTTTAGGATGCTATTGCGTCAAAATTTTGCGCCGGCCTCGCATCACTTTTATGTTTACACATATGTCAGAAATACTGACGTATCTGTAACTCCTTGCAACATGATTCGTCATACATTAAATATGACACATCTGGAATGTCATAAGGACTGTGTACAGAAAAGTGACGCATCACACCAGCAGTGTAATAAAATGTGCCTCGTTGCACTATATTTAAAGGATGCAACAGCATCCTAAAAGTGACGCAGTGAAATCTCAAACATTTCACTGCGTCGCTATTACAAAGCTTTTTGTGGGGGAACACCCCCTCTGCATGCATTATACCTCACGCAGATATAATGTGGCGCTTGATTTTAAAAAGTGACCCATCTACCTAGATACCTCACTTTTTAAATATAACGCAACGCAACACATTTTTTTACACTACTGGTGCAATGCGTCACTTTTCTGTGCGCACTCCTTATGACATTCCAAGTAACGCATTGCTGGAGTGCGTCATAGCGATGCGTCACTTATCTGGACGCACTCCTTATGACATTCCACATATGTCATATTTAATATATGACTAATCAATTCGCAAGGAGTTACAGATATGTCAGTATTTCTGACATATCTCTAAACACAAAAGTAACGCATTGCAGGAGTGCGTCACAAAAGTGACGCAACTCCAGTAATGTCTCCTTTCACATGGAAAAAGCACCATGTGAAAGGTTTGCTGTGAAGCAGGCGCAAGATTTTGGCGCAACTGCATCCTAAAAGTGACTCACTGCGTCATTATTACCAAGCTTTTTGCAAGGAACACCCCCTCTGCATGCATTATACCTGACACTATTTTTTAAAAAGTGACGCATCTAGGTACATGGGTCACTTTTTAAAACTCTGCGCCATATTGTATCTGCATCAGGTATAATGTATGCAGAGGGGGCAATCCCTCGCAAAAAGCTTGGTAATAACAACGTACTGAAATCTATGAGATTTCCCTGCGTCACTTTTAGGATGCTATTGCGTCAAAATTTTGCGCCGGCCTCGCATCACTTTTATGTTTACACATATGTCAGAAATACTGACGTATCTGTAACTCCTTGCAACATGATTCGTCATACATTAAATATGACACATCTGGAATGTCATAAGGACTGTGTACAGAAAAGTGACGCATCACACCAGCAGTGTAATAAAATGTGCCTCGTTGCACTATATTTAAAGGATGCAACAGCATCCTAAAAGTGACGCAGTGAAATCTCAAACATTTCACTGCGTCGCTATTACAAAGCTTTTTGTGGGGGAACACCCCCTCTGCATGCATTATACCTCACGCAGATATAATGTGGCGCTTGATTTTAAAAAGTGACCCATCTACCTAGATACCTCACTTTTTAAATATAACGCAACGCAACACATTTTTTTACACTACTGGTGCAATGCGTCACTTTTCTGTGCGCACTCCTTATGACATTCCAAGTAACGCATTGCTGGAGTGCGTCACAAAAGTGACGCAACTCCAGTAATGTGTCCTTTCAAATGGGGAAAGCAGCATATGAAAGGTCTTGCCTCAGTCTAACACCTGCTGTAAAGCAGGCACAAGATTTTGACGCAACAGCATCCTAAAACTGACGCAGTGAAATCTCAAAGATTTCACTGCGTCGCTATTACAAAGCTTTTTGCGGGAGAACACCCCCTCTGCATACATTATACCTGACGCTATTTTTAAAAAGTGACGCATCTAGGTACATGGGTCACTTTTTAAAACTCTGCGCCATATTGTATCTGCAACATGATTCGTCATACATTAAATATGACACATCTGGAACGTCATAAGGAGTGCGCACAGAAAAGTGACGCATAACACCAGCAGTGTAATAAAATGTACCTCGTTGCACTATATTTAAAAAGTGACGCATCTAGATAGATGCGTCACTTTTTAAATATTGCATAACAATGCGCATTTTTTTACACCGCTGGTGCGTCACAAAAATTGACGCACAGGAAGCGCAAAACTAACAGCGCAAGGCCTTCATAAATATAGTCCTGGATTTTCCCCGTGCTTCCGGTGCGCGTACCATGCGCTTCCCCCGCGCAAAACGAAAAAAATTTTTTATTGCCCTGCAGGACCCTATTTTAGTCCCTACATCAAACCTAGGGGGTCAGAGGGGGTCTACTCTTCCCCCTTATGGTCATTTGCCCCTTTTTTTTTCAAACCCCTTGTGTCTCGATTTTACCGAGACACAAGATGGCGGCCGCTCCGCACTGTTTAGAATGTTTACAGACAACTGAGATCCAATCAGCTTCCTGTGCGCAAGTCGCGTGCCGCGCCTGGAGCGCTCTCCCGTGCGCGCACGGGAGAGCGCCTATCCCCGCGCAAAACGAAAAAAATTTTTTAATGCCCTGCAGGACCCTATTTTAGTCCCTACATCAAACCTAGGGGGTCAGAGGGGGTCTACTCTTCCCCCTTATGGTCATTTGCCCCTTTTTTTTTCAAACCCCTTGTGTCTCGATTTTACCGAGACACAAGATGGCGGCCGCTCCGCACTGTTTAGAATGTTTACAGACAACTGAGATCCAATCAGCTTCCTGCGCGCAAGTCGCGTGTCGCGCCTGGAGCGCTCTCCCGTGCGCGCACGGGAGAGCGCCTATAGATATATATATTTTTTTGAACCTAAATTACTCAAAATCCACTGGAGCACATATCTTGAGACATAGCAAAGGCACATCGGGCTACCAGTCCCTACAATTTTGCCAAGTTTGGTGGAAATCCATTCAGCCGTTCGGGCTAAAAGTGAAATCGACCGCCCTATGGAAATTAACATGGGGAAAACGCGTTTTGGGACCCCCCTTTTATCTCGGCCCCCGCTTGACGAATCCCCCCCAAACTTTCAGGGAAGGACCGGACCGCCATGAGACCATTTTCCTGAAAATTTCAGGCAGATTCGACAACCGGCGCCAAAGTTATTCAAAATAGAATGTTGAGATTTAACATTGAAAATTATCCTAACTATAACTACCTACTGGCGACCGCCAGTAGGTAATCTATATCTATATATATATATATACCAAGGGCACTCGGTGCTCGAAACGCGTAACCAGTGAGGTTTGATTAAAGATCTCCTTGACTGCAGCCTTTGGGTCCGTGTCTTCGTTTTTCCACGACAGGAATGTGGTTATTGAAGATTACTCGGTTCATATATATATATATATATATATATATATATATATATATATATATATATATTCACTGAAAAAACCATAGGTTATAGACCATATATAGTTAGGAATTTGCATTTACAAAACCTTGAAAATTCACTGAAAAACCATAGGTTAGAGACCATATATAGTTAGCTGGACATTTTATTGACATAAAACCAATGAAATTCCATATATAGTTAGTTGCACTAACTATATATCGCGCACCCGCAATCCACTGCTGATGATGTCACATATTACATCATTCATGACATGGTCAGTGACATCACTGATGACATCACTGATGACATCTCAAATGACATCACTGATGACATCACTGATGACATCACTGATGACATCTCAAATGACATCATCTAGTGTCTGTGTGTTTTTGTAAAGTTTAAATATGTTTTACATATTGAAGAATGAGTGGATGTATGGAAGACTGAGTGTGTGTGTGGCTGGCTGGGAGGTGTGTGACTCTGTGCATATCAATGTGTACTTGTATCAGTGATTGTATAAGAGAGTAAGTATGTGTTAGTATATGTGTGAAAAGTATGGTGTTCTGTGTTTAACTGTATAGATGAGGAAATCGAAGTGTGATTGATTCTTCACAGGACTGACTAGGTGTATGAGTGCATATGATAGTGTTGTAATAATGAGTGACTGTATGTATGAGTGATTGTATGGGTGAATGAGTGAATGTGTGTGTAGACGTAGGAATCAGTGAGTGCGTATGTAGTAACTGGTATTGGTGTGTCATGATGTCATCAGTGATGTCATTTGAGATGTCATCAGTGATGTCATTTGAGATGTCATCAGTGATGTCATCAGTGATGTCATCAGTGATGTCACTGAAGTATGGTGTTCTGTGTTTAACTGTATAGATGAGGAAATGGAAGTGTGATTGATTCTTTACAGGACTGACTAGGTGTGTGAGTAACTCCATGGATGAGTGGCAGTGTGTGAGTGTCTGCATAGGTGTATGAGTGCATATGATAGTATTGTAATAATGAGTGACTATATGTATGAGTGATTGTATGGGTGAATGAGTGAATGTGTGTGTAGACGTAGGAATCAGTGAGTGCGTATGTAGTAACTGGTATTGGTGTGTCATGATGTCATCAGTGATGTCATTTGAGATGTCATCAGTGATGTCATCAGTGATGTCATTTGAGATGTCATCAGTGATGTCATCAGTGATGTCACTGACCATGTCATGAATGATGTAATATGTGACATCATCAGCAGTGGATTGCGGGTGCGCGATATATAGTTAGTGCAACTAACTATATATGGAATTTCATTGGTTTTATGTCAATAAAATGTCCAGCTAACTATATATGGTCTCTAACCTATGGTTTTTCAGTGAATTTTCAAGGTTTTGTAAATGCAAATTCCTAACTATATATGGTCTATAACCTATGGTTTTTTCAGTGAATTTCATTGGTTTTTTAAAAGCTAATATCTATAGCTGTAAAATATATTCTTTATTACGTGACGTATCACGTAGCCACGTGAGACGCCTCATGGCGCGTCGCATAACCGTGACGTATCGGCTCTGCAGCGCAAACAAAACCCGTAACGTAAGCGTGCCGGAGCACACTTACAGATATATATATATTTTTTAACCTTAATTAGACAAAATCCACACGTGCACATATCTTGAGGCCTTGCAAAGGCACATCAAACAAACAGTCCCTACAATTTTGCCAAGTTTGCTGGAAATCTATTCCCTTAATTTTTTTTTTACTGTTTCTCTTGGTTTTCCCCTTGTTACGCTTACCGGGACGCTACCCGGTACGCGAACCGGACGCTCCAAAAACACAAGATGGCGGACTCCCGTTACGCTGCCGGTTAGCTGCCCGGTTCGCGTACCGGGAAGCGCCTCTACCGCGAAAAATCGCGGGGGACTTTAATATCCCCCTCATCAATCCTAGGGGGTCAGGAGGGGTTTACCCTGCCCCCTTTCCTTCATCTCCCCCTTCTTTTTTCACCACATCTTGTCTCTCGAACCTACCGAGAGACAAGATGGCGGCCGCTCCGGACTGTTTACAATGTTGACAGCTACGCTGCCGGTTAGCTGCCCGGTTAGCTGCCCGGTGAGCTGCCCGGTGAGCTGCCCGGTGAGCTGCCCGGTTCGCGTACCGGGACGCGCCTCTACGGCGTAAAATCGCAAAAAAAAAAAATTATTTTTTGCCCCGCGGGGCACTTTAATATCCCCCTCATCAATCCTAGGGGGTCAGGAGTGGTCTACCTTGCCCCCTTTCCTTCATTTCCCCCTTCGTTTTTCACCACATCTTGTCTCTCGATCGTACCGAGAGACAAGATGGCGGCCGCTCCGGACTGTTTAGAATGTTGACAGACACCGGAGAGCCAATCAGCTTCGCTTCGCGAAGTTCCGTTACGCGTCAGGTACGCGAACCGGGGCGCTAACCGGACCGCTGTCACAGATATATATATTTTTTTAAACGTTCATTTCTCAAAATCCACTGGAGCACATATATTGAGACATAGCAAAGGCACGTCGGGCAAACCATATCTACAATTTTGCCAAGTTTCATGTAAATCTATTCAGCCGTTCGAGCTAAAAGTGAGTCCAACCGCCCTATGGAAAAATGAATGGGAAAAACGCGTTTTGGGACCCCCCTTTTTTCTCGGCCCCCCTTGAAGAACCCCCCCCCAAATTTTCAGGGGCTGCTCAGAAAGAAAATGTGCCATTTTCCTGAAAATTTCAGCCAATTCCGTCCACAAACGCCAAAGTTATTAGACATAGAATTTTCAGAAATCCCATAGAGAAAAAATCCTAACTATATATACCCACTGGCTATCGCCAGTAGGTAATATACATATATAAACATATATAATCGGCATATCTATATAAATATAAATGCATGCATACATATACATATATGCATACATATGCATGTTATTTACATGAAAGTTTTAAAAACACTAATAAAAGCAAAGCTAAAAAGCCACCTCATTACAAACAGAATGGCTTTAACTTAAACGAGGGCGAGATCTATTGCATTTTCAATGCTTGTTTACTTTGGTTCTACCAAGAAGGCATTCAGATGTGTCACACATTTGCCATAAATTCTGAATGTTAGCACTCTAGTTGCTCATTAGATCACTGTAGTAAAGCTAGTGCTCACCAGGGAAGTCTGCTGCTAATCATGGTTTGCAGCCATTTTCCCGCATTTTTTATCCCGCAGACTTTCAGTCCGCATACCATTATCCCGCAAGGTCATTGACCTCGCATACCATTATCCCGCATTGTTTCAAAACGCATGTGCATTTATCGCGCATGCCTTTACAAAGAATTACGTTTTAAAGGCATGTATGGTAAATGCATTTGCGTTGTGAAAACCACGATGACCAGAGAGGTAAGTGGGTTTGTGTTAATTTTTTCGTGGGTTAGTGATTGTGTAGTGTAGTGTAGTGTTGTGTAGTGTAGTGTTGTGTTAGTGTAGTGTAGAGTTGTGGTGGTTGTTTAGTGTAGGGTCATGTTGGGGGTAGTGTTTTAGGGTTTAGGGTTGTGTTGTAGTGTTTGCGTAGTGTAGGGTCATGCTGGGGGTAGTGTTTTAGGGTTTAGGGTAGTGTTGTAGTGTTTGCATAGTGTAGGGTCATGCTGGGGGTAGTGTTTTAGGGTTTAGGGTTGTGTTGTAGTGTTTGCGTAGTGTAGGGTCATGCTGGGGCTAGTGTTTTAGGGTTTAGGGTAGTGTTGTAGTGTTTGCGTAGTGTAGGGTCATGCTGGGCGTAGTGTTTTAGGGTTTAGGGTAGTGTTGTAGTGTTTGCGTAGTGTAGGGTCATGCTGGGGGTAGTGTTTTAGGGTTTTGGGTAGTGTTGTAGTGTTTGCGTAGTGTAGGGTCATGCTGGGGGTAGTGTTTTAGGGTTTTGGGTAGTGTTGTAGTATTTGCGTAGTGTAGGGTCATGCTGGGGTGTAGTGTTTTAGGGTTTTGGGTAGTGTTGTAGTGTTTGCGTAGTGTAGGGTCATGCTGGGGGTAGTGTTTTAGGGTTTTGGGTAGTGTTGTAGTGTTTGCGTAGTGTAGGGTCATGCTGGGGGTAGTGTTTTAGGGTTTTGGGTAGTGTTGTAGTGTTTGCGTAGTGTAGGGTCATGCTGGGGGGTAGTGTTTTAGGGTTTTGGGTAGTGTTGTAGTGTTTGCGTAGTGTAGGGTCATGCTGGGGGTAGTGTTTTAGGGTTTTGGGTAGTGTTGTAGTGTTTGCGTAGTGTAGGGTCATGCTGGGGGTAGTGTTTTAGGGTTTTGGGTAGTGTTGTAGTGTTTGCGTAGTGTAGGGTCATGCTGGGGGTAGTGTTTTAGGGTTTAGGGTTGTGTTGTAGTGTTTGCGTAGTGTAGGGTCATGCTGGGGTGTAGTGTTTTAGGGTTTTGGGTAGTGTTGTAGTGTTTGCGTAGCGTAGGGTCATGCTGGGGGTAGTGTTTTAGGGTTTACGGTAGTGTTGTAGTGTTTGCGTAGCGTAGGGTCATGCTGGGGGTAGTGTTTTAGGGTTTAGGGTTGTGTTGTAGTGTTTGTGTAGTGTAGGGTCATGCTGGGGGTAGGGTTTTAGGGTTTAGGGTAGTGTTGTAGTGTTTGCGTAGTGTAGGGTCATGCTGGGGTGTAGTGTTTTAGGGTTTTGGGTAGTGTTGTAGTGTTTGCGTAGTGTAGGGTCATGCTGGGGGTAGTGTTTTAGGGTTTAGGGTAGTGTTGTAGTGTTTGTGTAGTGTAGGGTCATGCTGGGGGTAGTGTTTTAGGGTTTAGGGTAGTGTTGTACTGTTTGTGTAGTGTAGGGTCATGCTGGGGGTAGTGTTTTAGGGTTTAGGGTAGTTTAGTTGTTTAGTGTATGCTAAAGGCATATTCGTTCTAAAAGTTTTCGTTATTTTAATTTGCGGCCTAATAGTACATGCAGGATTTCGTCATATATTCGCTAATCATACTTTCTATGGCAAAATGAACCCCCTCATTTTGTTCCTTTTTAAATTAAATGTTTTAAGAGTTACCACTTTATTCCAATCAAGATGGCTTCAGGTGTGCCATACCTTTGTAATAAGTAGGACTGTTAGCACTCTAGTTGTTCTTTAGAACACTGTGGGACATTCTGTCATTGGGCTATAGTTGGGCTACATCTGGCTGATATTTGGGCTACATTTGTTTTTTTTGTCTCTGGTGGCCATCTTTGGGCTACATTGGGCTACATTGGGCTACATTGGGCTACATTTGGGCTCCAACATATATATAGCCCAATGTAGCCCAATATATATTTTTCAAAGTTAATTTTTGTAAAAACCACTGGAGCCTATATCTTGAGACATAGCAAAGGCACATCGGGCTACCAGTCCCTACAATTTTGCCAAGTTTGGTGTAAATCCATTCAGCCGTTCAGGCTAAAAGTGAGGCCAACCGCCCCTATGGAAAATTGCATGGGAAAAACACGTTTTGGGACCCCCCTTTTTTCTCGGCCCCCCCTCGACGAAACCCCCCCAAATTTTCAGGGGCTGCTCAGAAACAAAATGTTCCATTTTCCTGAAAATTTCAGCCAATTGTGTCCTTAAACGCCAAAGTTATTCGACATAGAATTTTCAAAAATCCCATAGGAAAAAAATCCTAACTATATATACCTACTGGCTATCGCCAGTAGGTAATGTAAATATATATATACATATATATATATATATATATATATATATATATATATATATACATATATATATATAAACATATTTACATTTTATAGAAACACATAGTCACTGGATGATGTCTTCAGTGATGTCATCAGTGATGTCATTTGAGATGTCATCAGTGATGTCACTGACCATGTCATGAATGATGTAATATGTAATACAAGAAGAACGGTGGCCCAAGCCCTCGTCAGCAGCAGACTGGACTATGGCAATGCACTCTACGCAGGAATTCCAGCCAAACACCTACGACGATTAAAATGTATCCAAAACGCCTCTGCCCGACTGATCATCAACGTCCCCCCCGCAGTCACATCACCCCCCACTGAAGAGACCTATACTGGCTCCCCATCAACAAGAGGATCACATTCAAGCTCCTCACCCATGCACACAAAGCACTCCACAACGCCGGACCAACCTACCTGAACAGCAGACGCAGCTTCCCCGCCCGCAACTCCGGTCCACCTGCCTCGCCCTCGCAGCTGTCCCCGGCATCTAATGTATGACCTCCGGCGGCAGATCCTTCTCCTACATCGCCGCCAAGACTTGGAACACCCTCCCCACTCACATACGGCATACCCAAGACCTACTTGCCTTCAGAAGACTCATCAAGACCTAGCTCTCCGAACAGTAGCCGCACCCCCCTCCCCTCAGCGCCTTGAGACCCTCACGGTAAGTAGTAAGTGATTGATTGATTATGTAACGTCATCAGCAGTGCATTGCTGGGGCATGAGTGACATCACTGATGGCAACTCAAATGACTTCACTGATGGCATCACTGATGACATCCTACACTTAATAACTGATGCACTTCCTCACACCCTAATATAATCTTTAATAAACCCACTATAAAATACAGACTACCATTCTCGAAACCATACACACCAATACCAGTTAGTACATAATTGGTACATTATGTTGGTACATAATGACAGGGTGGGAGCCGTGCTCCAACCTTGTCATTGCAAACTGCAATGTCCCAGGAGTGGGCACAATGGGACATTGCTGGAGCCGGCCCTGGGGGGGTGACAGTTCCCAGGGCTATGGAGAGCTCCAGGAGAGGGGCGATGCACATTGCCCAAGGAGGTGGTGGTCCCTGGGGCCTGTAACGGACCCCCCGTATTATTTTCCAAATGGAGTGCCCCTGGGAGGTGGTGGTCCCCAGAGCAGTGTGGGGGCGGGCTTGATGTGTGTTTTTCTGAAAATTAAATATGTTTTATATATGTATATCTCAGGGTCGTTGGAAGAATAAATGGGTATGTAAGTGTTTAAATGGATGATTGTTTTTGTAAAATTGATTGTATAACTGACTGATAAGGTATATATTAGTGAATACATGGGTTAGTGAGTAATGTTTAAATATGTAAATATCTGTATCATTCTCTCACTTTGTGCTGCATGGATTGGTGAGTAGCTACATGAGTGTCTATATGGGTCATTAGTTATTTTGAGTATCAGTATGAGTGTCTGAGTGTCTATATGGTTCGGTGGGGGTATTACTTAAAGCATAGATGCATGAATGAGTCACTCACTGTTTGTATGTGTTGAAGAAAGCATGTGTGCAGGACTGTATGGGTAGATGAGTGTCTTTATAGGTGTGTTAGTGAGTGAATGATTGTCTCAATAGTGTCTTTATGAGTAACTACATATGTTTTAAACTAGTACATGTGAGTATTGGTGTATGTGAGAGTGAGAGACTGGAAGAGTTCCTTTATAAATAAGTATGCGTTTCTATAAGTGATTGTTTAAGAGAGTAAGTATGTGTAAGTTTCTGTAGAAGTAAGTGTGGTGGTGTGTGTATAACTGTATATACAAGTAAATGGATGTTTGATACTTTGTTTGCATGTGTGACTATGTGTGGGAGTAACTATATGGATGAGTGTCGGTGTGTTACAGGATATATAGGTGGATGAGTACATATGATGAGCGAGTACATGTATGAGTGACTGTATAGGACTGTTGGTGAATGAGTGGATATGTGTGTGTAAATCTAGAAATTACTGAATAGGTGTGTTGTAAGTGGTATTGGTATGTCTATTGTTTTGACAATGTTAGTTTCTATTTTTGAGTGTGTATATCAAAGGTTATATTAGGGTGCGAGGAGGTCTGGCACTCTATCACACGGATGATGTCATCACTGATATCATTTGAGATGTCATGAGTGATGTCACTGACCATGGTATGATAATATATATGTTACGTCATCAGCAGTGCATTGCGGGGGCACGAGTCATAGTTAGCTGAACTACCTATGACAGGAGAATAGAACTATAATGCCCCTGAAACCGATGTTTTTTTTAGTGAATTTCTAAGGTTTTTTTAATGCAAATTCCTAACTATAACGTGGGAACACTATGCGTTGGGGTACCCCTGTAATTACCATGACCTCCTCTGTAAGACTCTAGTACATAATAGGGCAGGGGGATTAAAACTACCTCTTAAAATGCGCCATGGGGCACGTTTGCACACTGGTGAAGGAAGTGGGATACCTGAGGTGACATGTGTGCAAACATGCCCTGTGGCCGTTTTAATTTGGGGGATAAAGTCCCCTTGAATCCTGAGTGTCCCTTGAGTCCAACTAGCCTACCAGGTATCTCCAGTAAGTGCCACAGAGCTGTGTTGTAGGGACGTGTAAAAAGGGGCACAACATGGACCACCTCTCTGCAATGCAGCTCAGTAGTAATTTCTGGAAGCACCTGGTGGGCTAGTTGGCCCCAAGGGCCCTCAGGATTGAAGGGGAATTATTTCCCCAACTTAAAACGCGTCACATGGCTTGTTTACACATGTCTCCTCAGGCCCTGTCCCTTCCTTTTCCCACTGTGTAAACACTCCCTGTGGCAATTTTAAGTTGGGAGATTAAGTCTCCTTGAATCCTGAGGGTTCCTAGGGTCAAACTAGCCCACTAGGTACCTGCAGTAAACGCTGTTGCAGAGAGGTGTAAAAAGGTGTAAAAAGGGCAGGGCCTGGACCACCTCTCTGTAACGCAGTGCAGTGGTGCTTACTGGAAGTTGCTGGTGGGCTAGTTAGCCCCCAGGGGCCCTCAGGATTGAAGAGGAATTAGTTCTCCAACTTAAAACGTGCCACAGGGTGTGTTTGCACACATCACCTAAGGCCCCGTCCACCCCTTCACCACTATGTAAACATGCCCTGTGGCCGTTTTAAGTTGGGAGATTAAGCCCCCTTGAGTCCTGAGGGTCCCTAGGGTTCAACTAGGCCACTAGGTACCTCCAGTAAGCACCACAGAGCTGCGTTGCTGAGAGGTGTAAAAAGGGGTGTGGCCTCTGAACACCTCTCTGCAACGCAGCTCCCTGGTGCATACTGGTGGTACATGGTGGCCCTCAGGGAACCTCAGTATTGAAGGGGAATTAATTCTCCAACTTACAAATTGCTACGGGGCTGGGGGATGGGGTCCCTGTGGCTATAAGTGGCCCCCCTCCTCAAAAATTAAAAAAAAAAAAAAAAAATCCCGAGGTGGCTGTCCCCAGGGCTGTGAGCCCCCTTTGGGCCCCCCATTATAATATAAACATTGCCCCATGGACTTCGCCCACCCATGGGCTAATTAATAACGAAGCTTTGTGCTTTTCTTTTTCAAGGCCGGATCTTGCTTAGGGGGTCAGGGCCTGAACCCCTAAGCAGGCCTAGGGAGTCAGGATGTTTCTACCCTGCCCCCTTTTCTTTTATTACGCGTTTGTTTACTGATTTATTGTGCCTCAGTGCTTCCGAGGCACATGATGGCTGGCAACACTTTCTGGTTTCGAGTGTTGACAGGCAATTAGCATGAAACTCATGATCGGGAGGGTGCGTGGATCCTGCTCAATCATGATCGGGAGGGTGTGTGGATCCTGCTCACCTCTGTATATCAACATGTTTTTAACTTTGATTTTCTCAGCAACTACTGAACGAATTTACACCACTAAACAAAAAGGATTCTTTCTGAGCCAAGGGCTACCTTTTTGCCAAATTTGGTGTAATTCCGTTCAGCAGTTTGGACTGTAGCCGTGTCTAAAGTTTCCTATGGAAAATAACATGGAGAAAACATGTTTTGGGACCCCCCTTTTTTCCCGGCCCACTTGGCGAATCACCACGAAACTTTCAGGATAGGAGCGGACCAGAGCGTCCCACTAGTTTTGAAAAATTTGCGAAGATTTGTTAATTGGCGCCAAAGTTATTGGGAATAGAATGTTGTGATTTTCCTATGGTAACTAGGTCCTAACTATAACTACCTCATAGCAACCACCCGTAGGTATTTTATATATATATATGTATATATATATATATATATATATATATATATATATATATATATATATATATATATATATATTCACCAGTTATAGTTAGCTGAACATTTTACTCATACAAAACCATTGAAATTCCCACGTTATAGTTAGTTGGACTCACTATAACTTGCGCGCCCACAATCCACTGCTGATGATGTCACATATTACATCATTCATGAGATGGTCAGTGACATCACTGATGACATCTCAAATGACATCAATGATGACATCATCCAGTGACTGTGTGTTTCTGTAAAGTTTAAATATGTTTTAAATATTGAAGAATGAGTGGATGTATAAGTGTGTGGATGAAGGATTTAGTACGTGCGTGACTGACTGTATGAGTGAGTGATTAAATGTGTCTGAATGTGTGCATCAGTATGTCTGTTGTTGTGTAAGCTGCTGCATGTGTTGATCAGTAGCTATATGAGTGGCTATTTGGGTTATTGATTGGTTGACCAAGTATTTTTATGGGAGACTGAGTGTGTGTGTGGGTGGTGGGAGTTGTGTGACTCTGTGCATAGATGTGTGAGCAATTGATTCACTAGGTGTATGGGATCAAGAGTGCATGTGGAAACAGCTTTATGGGCGGTTGACTTGGTGAGTGGATGGATATCTCAGTGCTATATGTACAAGTAAGTACATATGTAAAACACAGTGCATGTGAGAGTTGGCATATATAAATGAGTATACATGAGAGCCAGTGATTGTGCGAGTGGCTGTGTTGGTCAATGTGTACTTGTATCAGTGATTATATAAGAGAGTAAGTATGTGTTAGTATATGTATGAATAAGTAAGGTGTTGTGTGTATAACTGTATAGATGAAGAAATGGGAGTGTGATTGATTCTTCGCCTGACTGACTAGGTGTGTGAGTAACTCCCTGGATGAGTGGCAGTGTGTGAGTGTCTGTATAGGTGTATGAGTGCATATGATGGTGTTGTGTTGATGAGTGACTGTATGTATGAGTGATTGTATAAGTGAATGAATGGATGTGTGTGTTATTATGTTTCTTATATAGCGCCAGAATCGACCCCCGAAGGGGTATCTCCGCGCTTGCCTTGGGAACCCGTCCTGGCTTTTCCCTGTGAGATAGCCCCTACAGTGCATCCCCAAGGTGAAAGCCAGGCATCCCGCCGCGGGGGGGCCGTTGTGGAGACTAAGCAAGCTTAATGCCCAGAGTTGCAGAGTGTGAACCCATGATTAGGTCAGGCACCGAAGCGAGAATTATCGAGTCCATGGACATTTGAGCTCAAGACCCTGCCGCGTCGGGAATTGAACCCTGGTCCCGGGTCTGACCTCTGCTTCAGGGTCTGCCTGCTCTAACCGGTGAGCCAGACCTAGGAATCAGTGAGTGCGTATGTAGTAACTGGTAATGGTTTCAACAATGGTAGTCTGTATTTAACACTGGGTGTATGAAAGGTTATATTAGAGTGTGAGGAGGTGCATCATATTATCACATGAATGATGTCATCAGTGATGAGATCAGTGATGTCAATTGAGAGGTCATCAGTGATGTCATCAGTGATGTCATATGAGATGTCATCAGTGATGTCATCAGTGATGTCACTGACCATGTCATGAATGACGTCATATATGACATCATCAGCAGTGGATTGCGGGCGCGCGAGTTATAGTGAGTCTAACTAACTATAACATGAGAATTTCAATGGTTTTGTATGAGTAAAATGTTCAGCTAACTATAACTGGTGTGAAACCTATGTTTTTTTTAGTGAATTTCAAAGGTTTTTTAAATGCTAATTCCTAACTATAACAAGTGTTAAACCTATGGTTTTTTCTGTGAATTTCAAAGGTTTTTTAAATGCTAATTCATAACTATAACGAGTTTGAAACCTACGGTTTTTTAAGTGAATTATTATGTTTTTTTAATAGCAAATTTTTATAGCTATTAATTATTATCATTTTTTCCAATTATTCCAATATTCTATATTTTTGTAATATACATTTTTGAATGTATTTTTCCTGTTTTTTTTTAAATATGTAAACCCTGGTGCGCTCAGGGTGCGCGCTCCCGTAAACGCACCTGTACACGTAGCGTGAGCGCAATTCCCGTGAGAGAAAACAAATATATTTATGCATTTAAATTAAATAATAATGCAAGACATTCAGTGGCATAGTCATAAAAGTAGTATTTTTGATTTTTAAAAAGCGTATTTTAACTTTAAACACATTTCCGAAAATAGAGCAAAACGTCATTCATGCGCGCCGTGTAAGCGCCCCGGGAAGCACCTCCATAAGAGCCTAAGTACGTGCCGCATAAGCGCCCCGGAGCGCGCAGCGTAAGTGCACGTCAAGCAATGTGACCTTAAAACAACACTTTGATTGGTTCATAACAGTTTTTTTCACAACTTTGGAAAGTCCCCACCCATTTCCCTCACTTCCTCTTTGCAATTGCTGAGAGAACACCTCTTGCCTGTTTGTCATACTGTAGCACTCATTTTTCAAAAGTTGTCTGCTTCCCAGGGCCCCTCCACAGATTCTGATGTGGAATTCCTGCCTGAGGACCCCCCCAAATAAAAGTTAAAGAGCATTTTATTTGGAAGTTCTTTACTTTCCCAGAGGGGGAAAAGACAACTCTGTCACATGGGGATCCCACCTGAAAATACAGCTTTGGGAATGCCACCTTGATCCGGCATGTGGAAAGGAGGCATCCTAACAACTTTGCTAGGGAGAGCACCAGGGACCTGGCATGCAATCCCCCAAGAGATGGCGCCTCCAACTCCACTGGAGCACCTACATCGTCTGTGAGAGGAACAACAACAACTTTAATCCCCAACGTACAGCCAGTGTTTGCAGATTTGAAAATACACTGCAAACAGTGTGATCAACTGCTCTGCTACGGGGAGCAGAGCTTGGAACTAATTGTTCGAAAGAAGGAGGAACACCACTGCTCCACCCTGCCTTAATTTTTCCCATTTTTTTGCTCCTGTTGAGCAGTTTTGCATTCCCTGGTTTTGTTTTTGTCCTGAAAAAAATCCCCCCAAAATTTAAAATCATTCTTAAAAAGTAGAACAAAAATTTAAAAACAAAAAAAGAAGAAAAACAAGTTCTTTTTAGAACTACCTCAAATTCTCAAAAAAGAGCTATATTCTTTATATATTGTGTCATTCTTTTTTAATGAATGTGTACTGCATAAATGAATGGATAAAATGACTGATTGAAGGGGAGAAAGTGACTGAGTGAACAAATGACAGAAGGGGAGTGAGGGAAGGTGAGTTGGGAACGGGAGTGAGTCGAAGTGGAGAGAACAAAGGAGAGTGACAGGGAGTGAGGGAAGGGAATCAGTAAATGTGAAAAAAGGGGATTGATATTGAGGGAAGGAGGGTGAGGGAGGATAAAGTAGTGGGAGTGAGAGTAAGGCAATGGGAGTGAGGGAGAAGGAAGGGGGAGTGAGTGAGGGTGCGTTCACAACAGTGAGGGATGGAAGGTGAGTGAGGGTGAGTGAAGGGGAATGAGAGAGTGAGGGGACAGAGGGAGTGAGAGTAACAGAGAGGGAGTGAGGGAAGAGGAGTGAGGAAGTGAGAGGACAGAGGGAGTGAGAGAAGGAGTGAGTAAAGTAGAGTAAGATGAGTGAGGGAAGGGGAATTACTGAGTGAACAAAGGAAGGAAAGAAGGGAAGGGGAGTGAAGCAGAGAGACTGGGAAAAAGTGAGTGGAAGAGGAGAGTGAGGGGAAGGGGAGTTAAGGATGGGGAATGCGTATAAGTGAGGGAAGTGAAGTTAGGGAACCGGAGTGAGGGAGGGTGAGATAAGGGCAGTGATGTTTAGGAAAGAAGGGTGATAGAGGGTGGATAAAGGCGAGTGAGCGTAAGACAAGGGGAGTGAGGGAGTGAGGAGATAGAGGGAGTGAAGAAAGGAGTGAGAGAAGGGGACTGAGTGAGGGAGCAAAGAAAGGTAAGTGAGGGAGTGTTGGTGAGTTAAAGGGAGTGAGCGTGAGGGAAGGGGGAGTGACAAAGTGAGGGGATAGATAGAGTGAGGGTAAGAGAGAGGGAGTGAGGGAAGGGGAGTGAGGATGTGAGAGGACAGAGGGAGTGAGAGAAGGAGTGAGTAAGATTTTTGAATAGCTAATTTTTATAGCTATTAATTTTTTTAATTTTTTCTAATTATTCCAATATTCTATATTTTTGTAATATACATTTTTTAATGTTATTTCCTGTATATATATTATTTTAATTGAAACACCGGTGCGCACCCGTACACGCGCCCTGATCGTACTCGCGAATTAAAAAAAAAAGAAATGGATTTTTGCCCTTCGGGGTCCTTCTAGGCCCCCCTGAGAAAACCTAGGAGGTCAAGGGGTCTCTACCCTCCCCCCATTTTATGTTTTCCCCTTTGGTTTTTCACCTCTTGTGTCTCAGTTCTACCGAGACACAAGATGGCAGACTCTCCGGACCGTTTGGAATGTTCACAGACACCCGAGAGCCAATCAGCTTTCCGCTCGTGCACTTCCGTGGCTCGCCGGGTGCGCTTACCGGTACACGTACCCAAAGCGCTTGAAGCGCGCATATAGATATATAAAAAATTTTGAAGCTAATTTTCATAAAAACCACTGGAGCGTTTTTCACCAAATATGCAAAAGGCCCTACTGCATACCAGTCCCTACCATTTTGCCAAGTTTGGTGTATATCCGTTCAGCGGTTCGGGATGTAGCCTTGTCTAATCGTCCTATGAAAATTAACATGGGGAAAACACGTTTTGGGACCCCCTTTTTTCTCGGCCCCCTCTTCACGAATCCCCTGGACACTTTCAAGGAAGGAGCGGAGCGTAACGGGCAATCTTCATTGAGAAATTCACAAAGATTCATCAATCGGCGCCAAAGTTATTCCCAATAGAATGTTGTGGATTTCCTATGGAAACTAGGTCCTAACTATAACTACCTACTGGCGACCACCAGTAGGTAATATATATATATATATATCCAACAAGAGAGTTGCCTGTTAAGGAAGAACCCACATCACCGGTTGGTGTTGCCAAAATTGGTTTATTCAGGAAGGCAACAGAAATCATATAAATCCTCCGTTGTGTTCAACCCGTTAGGCACTTTGCTGTCTAATGCCAGGATGGTCCTTTTTTCTAATTGTCTCAGCATCTTGTCCCTATCTCCCCCTCTGTGTAGTTTGGGGACTGCAGTTAGCACAAAGTAATTGAGACATTGCAGGTTATTATCATGCACTAATTTAAAATGTCTCGCAACAGGATAAGTACTATCATTGTTAACACTGGTACGAAGATGCTGGAGAATTCTGACATGCACCTGCAGCTTGGTACTACCAACATATCGCAAGCCGCAGGTGCATGTCAGAACATAAACAGCATAGTCAGTTCTGCAGTTAAAGTTTCCTTTAATAGGGACCAAATCAGGATTAAACGGAGTAGCATATTTCGTGGTGTTGATGCCAAATCTGCAGGCCATGCAGCTGCCACACTTTACAAACCCCGACCGGGGTTGTAACCACGTATGTCCTTTCCTTAACTCCCGAAATGTATTAGTTATGTGGTTTCTCATTGAGGGACCTTTCCGATATGTGATGCCAGAACCCCATCAGTCAGCAAAATAGGTCAACCTTTGGTTAAGATGGCTCTTATTCTTCTCTCCTGGCAATTGAACATGGTAATGAACCCAGGTATGGGATCACTATTGATGATTGTGGTGTCCAAGATAGGGACTCTTTCTGTGTTAAGAAGGGATTCCCTAGATCTGGTATTCATTTTGGACACTGCTTTTTTGAGTACCTTGTCACTGTAGCCCCTTTGTTGGAACCTGTTAAGTGCCTCAGTGGTACAGATTGCCAAATCTTGTTCTGTACTGCAGATCCGTTTCAACCGGAGGAGCTCGCCATATGGGATGTTTGAATTCTTGTTGGGAAATCATTCCCTCTCTTTTAAAGTTGTGGAGAAGTTTTTTGAGATTATCTCTTGCCAAGTTATATGCCTTTAAAGTTGTTCTTTGGTAACATGACTCATCCATAAGTTGTCTCCGTACCTCAGCGATGCAGTCTTTTTGGGGCCAGATAACAATATTTCCCCCTTTATCTGAATTGGAGACAATAATTTGGTGGTCATTGTTAAGTCTCTTCATTAGTAAGGAATATTGCTTTTCCCAATCATTTGTGTATCTTCTCCGATGTTTTGTTTGGTAGTGCAGTTTTTAAAGATCTTCTACGACCACGTCGTGAAAAATATCTATTGCATCTTTTGGCATGGTTGGCATGAACCTGGATTTAGGCTTAAATGCACTTGCACTGGCCCCAGTTTGAGAAATATCAGCTGCAGCAAGTTCTTCCTGGGTGGACATAGTATTCTCCATAGTACAAGTTGAATCTCCCAAAAGATGTAAAGTGAGTATTGCTCTTGCATCAGCTGCTTCCAGGCCTGTATCAATAGGATCAGTGGCTGTTGTCTATGTTTTTTAGCCCATCTTTGATGTTAAAAGATTTCCGTAATTTCTGCTTACGAATGTAGCAAGAGACATCAGCTCTGGTTTTTGTATAATCAAAGTCACTGATAGGGCAGAAAGTAAGACCAAGACTTAACAACTGTTTTTCCGCCTCTGTTATTGTTACAGAGGAAAGATTGACAATAGTGTTGTCCTTTATTGTTTGTTTCGCCAATATTGTTTCTTGTTTTTTTTTTGTTGAATGATTTTGTGCTTTTTACGGCGTTCCCTCCATTGTTGGTTGATTCTTGTCTTTTTTGCCTTTGATTCCGTGGTGGTAATGTTTGAAGGCGGGCATTGACTAAAAAATCAACTTCCTCTCCCAGGTCTAGCACCATCGTTTTCTCCCCAGACCCTAATCTGTTCAATCTTCCCTCATCCGAGGACATACTGCTGATTATTGAATCAGTGTCACTATTGCAGGAAGCTGAGTCCACTTGACTGCTTGATGGCCCCGCTGTTTGTGTCATTGCAGGGTTGATTTTTGAATCATTCTTGATTTTTTTGCATTTACATATGTGCGCGCGAACGTGCTGATACGCCCATGCTCATAATCCTCTTTGTCGCGAGCAAATTTATAAAGTTTTCTGGCCTTTATTTTGTCTTCCTGTTTGGTGAGACGTTCCTGTATTTCCTTTTTAGTTTTTTTTTTATATAACCTACTGGTGGTCACTAGTAGGTGGTTATAGTTTGGACCATGTTTCTAAAGCAAAGCATTTTTTGGCCGGCCTATCTCTTTGCCACCATTTGACGAATCTTCATGAAAATGTCCATACAAAATGTCATAGTGATTGTTCTTGCTCATAGAAAGTGTCAGGGTGAGCTGTCAATTGGGGGCCGAGAAAAGAAGGGGGGAAAAAAAAGGTGTGTTTCCAATGTTAATTCACATATTCTCTTTAGCCATGCCTGCAGCCCGAACCTCTGGATGAAATTACGCCAAATTTGGCAGAAAATGTTGATTTATGTCAATCCATTCAGGAGTTATTGAAAAAATTAAGAGAATAAAGATAGTGATATCTGTGGTTGTGGCTAATTTACAAATAATAACACGATTGTGCTGGGGAAATGCAGAGCTCTGATTGGCTGCCAACACTTCAACCTGGAACAAAAATCATAACATAAAAAAGGAAAAGAGGGGAGGGTAGGAATACCCTGACCCTTTAAACTTGTTATTAGGGAACCAAAGGGTACATGCCAGGCCAAAAAAGCATATATTGAAAAAAATGTTTTGTAGTGAAATTGCTAAATCTGTGGCAAACAAACAGTGTGCAAGTAACTGTATGGGTCTGTGAGTGGCACTGTGAGTGGCTGAATTGGTGAGTGAGAGGTTGTGTGAGTAGCAGTAGAGTGAGTGGTTGTGTGTTCCAGTAGTTGTGCAGATCTGTGAATAGGTATGTGAGTGTTTGTGTGAGTAGGTGTACATGAGGTTGTATGGGGTGTGAGTGGTTGTGTGAGTGGTTCTATAGATGATGTCATAAGTGATGTCATTAGAAATATCAATAATGTTGTCATCAGTGACAAGTTATAATTAGCTTAGGTAAATATAACAACTGAATTTCAACGGTTTTGTGGGAGTGAAAAGTGACCCTAACTATAAAGTCCCTGTAACCTTTGTTTTTTTAATGAATATATATATATATATATATATATATATATATATATATATATATATATATATATATATATATATATATATATATATATATATATATATATATATATATATATATATATATATATATATATATATTACCTACCGGCGGTCGCCAGTAGGTATATATAGTTAGGACCTAGTTTCCATAGGAAATCCGCAACATTCTATTGGGAATAAATTTGGCGCCGGTTCTTGAATCTTAGCGAATTTCTCAAAGAAGATGGCCCGTTCCACTCCGCTTCTTCCCTGAAAGTCTCAGGTAGATTCATCAAGAGGGGGCCGAGAAAAATGGGAAATCCCAAAACGTGTTTTCCCCATGTTATTTTCCATAGGACGATTAGAAACGGCTACAGCCCGAACCGCTGAGCGGAATTACACCCAATTTGGCAAAATGGTAGAGTCTGATTAGCAGATCACGCTTTTGCTTAAATGGTGTAAATCCCTCCAGTAGTTTCTGAGAAAATCAAAAGAGAAAATATATATATATCTATAAGCGCGTACCGTGCCTGCACTGTGCGTGCACCACCCTTGCACGAGCTGCATGCTGATTGGCTTCCACTGTCTGTCAACACTCCAAAACAGAAATTGACGGCAGCCATCTTGTGCCTTGGTAGACTGAGGAAGAAGAAAGTAGAAAAACAAACGTGTAGAACTCAAAAAGGGGGCAAATGGGAAAATGGGAAATCCCAAAACGTGTTTTCCCCATGTTATTTTCCATAGGACGATTAGAAACGGCTACAGCCCGAACCGCTGAGCGGAATTACACCCAATTTGGCAAAATGGTAGAGTCTGATTAGCAGATAACGCTTTTGCTTAAATGGTGTAAATCCCTCCAGTAGTTTCTGAGAAAATCAAAAGAGAAAATATATATATATCTATAAGCGCGTACCGTGCCTGCACCGTGCCTGCACCGTGCGTGCACCACCCTTGCACGAGCTGCATGCTGATTGGCTTCCACTGTCTGTCAACACTCCAAAACAGAAATTGACGGCAGCCATCTTGTGCCTCGGTAGACTGAGGAAGAAGAAAGTAGAAAAACAAACGTGCTTCTACCCTGCCCCCTTTTTGAGTTCTAAAACTTTCCGAGCAGGAGCTGCATGCTCATTGGCTTTGAACACTTCAAACCAGGAAGTGTTGGCAGCCATTTTGTGCTCGGTAGACCGAGGCACAAGAAAGAAGAAAAACAAATGTGTAGAACATAAAAAGGGGGCAGGGTAGAAACAGCCTGACCCCTTAGGCCTGCCCAGAGTCTTATGTCACATACACTGCCTTTTTTGTTTTGTAGTTTGTTGGACATGTACCATTGAGAAATATATTTGCTCATCACCACACCCATAAAGATATTCACTCACCCAAACAACTGTTAGAACATGTAGTTTTAACTTCATATATCTACTGAATCACCTATTCACACATCTTTGGGCAGTCACACCCCCCGTCACACCCCCCGCACCGAACCACACACATTCACTCTCCCATACAAATACTTAGTTAACTAATCAATAACTAATTACTTTCACATAGCTAGTAACCAACTGGAGAACCAGTTTACACACCAACTGATAAAGTGATACCGATATTCACACAGTTTAATCACTATCCACTATATTTAGTGAGACACTATAAATTGGTAAAGTAAACAGTCAATTACACTGCTACTAAATCTTCCATCCAAATATTTATTTTTATATATCCACTCATTCTTCAATGCAAATTGCTATATACATAATGCATATTTAAATAACGAAGCAAACCACATTCACTGGATGATGTCATCAGTAATGTCATCAGTGATGTTATTTGAGATGTCATCAGTGATGTCACTGACCATGTCATGAATGATGCAATATGTGACATCATCAGCATTGGATTGCAGTTGCGCGAAATATAGTTAGTACAACTAACTATATAGGAGCAATTTCAATGGTTTTGTAGGAGTGAAATGTCCAGCTAACTATAACACCCCTTAAACTTATAGTTTTTTGAGTGAATTTCAAAGGTTTTTTAAATGCTAATTCCTAACTATATAAGGCCTGAAACCTATGTTTTTTTCAGTGATATATATATATATATATATATATTACCTACTGGCGGTCACCAGTAGGTAGTATAGTTAGGATTGTTTTCCATAGGGAATCCGCAACATTCTTTTGGGAATAACTTTGGCACCGGTTGAGGAATCTGCCTGAAAGTTACATGAAATTTGCCTCGCTGCGCTCCACTCCTTTCCTGAAAATTTGGAGGAGATTCGTCAAGCGGGGGCCGAGATAAAAGGGGGGTCCCAAAACGTGTTTTCCCCATGTTAATTTCCATAGGGCGGTTGGACTCACTTTTAGCCCGAACGGCTGAATGGATTTCCACCAAACTTGGCAAAATTGTAGGGACTGGTAGCTTGATGTGCCTTTGCTATGTCTCAATATATGTGCTCCAGTGGATTTTGAGTAATTTCAGTTAAAAAAAATATATATTTATAAGCGCGCCCCGGTACCCGCACCGGGGCGCGCACCAGCGCGCTACGCGAGTTCGCGAGCGGAAAGCTGATTGGCTCTCGGGTGTCTGTTAACATTCTGGAGCGGCCGCCATCTTGTGTCTCGGCAGGATAGAGACACAAGAGGTGGCAAAAGCAAAGGGGGAAATGACCAAAAGGGGGCAGGATAGACCCCCCTGACCCCCTAGGTTTGATGTGGGGGCCATAAAAGGGCCCCGCGGGGCAAAAAAAGCATTTTCTTTTTGATTTTCACGGGGGAGCGCCCTGTACGCGCACCGGGGAGCGTACCATGGGGAAAAAAGAATGACAGATTTTTTTTAAAAAGTAGCATTTTTTTATAAATTGGAGGTAGTTCTAAAAAGAACTGTTTTTTTATTCTTTTTGTTGTTTTATATTTTTTTATTGTTTTGTGGAATTTTTTTACTTTATTTGGCTTTTATGAACAATTTTATATTTTTTTGTAATTTTTATGGGGACTAACAAAAAACAGGGAATTGTTAATGGCGTAACTGGAGCAAAAAAAATCAGGAAAAAATTAAGGTTTTTTTGGGCACTTGTGGTTGTAACCAGCACGGTTCATGAGTTTATTGCTTTGCTCACCATAGCTAATTGTCCTTCCACAAAATATGCAAACTATTTTGAATTGTCCAAACTGGGTTTGGATGTTTGGGACCATCTCCCTTGTCTCTGGACCCGATGGAGTGGGTTGCTTACTTTGGGAGGTGCTGGGAGAAGATTGGGGAGGGTTTCTGGTCTGGTCTGGTCAGTCCGGTCAGTTCTCTGACCTCTGCCACAGCATAGTTGTTCGATGCCGGTGTTGCATGTGGCGAATCATGGTGTTGCTACCAAAAGAATACTTTTTGGCAGGGTTCCCCCTGGAAAGTACAGTGCCACAGATCATACAAGTCACCTTTGCCGCATTAACTTTTTTGAGGCCCCTTGGGATTTTAAAAAAACTCCCAGACTATGTGCTCCTTTGGCTTATAGGTGGTTGTATCCTCAGGCAGGTACTGCCTCTCCTCCTCCTCCTCCTCCTCCTCTTCTTCTCCACCACTGTGGTGTTGTGGTGGTCCTTGTGGTGGTGGTGATGGTGGTGGTTTAGATGCTCCTGCTGCTGCTGCTACTGTAGCCATTTCTCAGTACAAATAGGTACAAATAGGTCTGCAAACAGGTCTTCCTCAGTCAAAGTAAAAAGTGAGAATGAGGAAAAAAAGGTGGGGGCTTTCATCTTTTGGAAAACAAAACTGTCCTGAACCAATGAAAAGTGTCATTTTCAGGTCACATGACACTGGCTTTATCATTTGGAAACCAAAACTGTCCTGAACCAATGAAAAGTGTTATTTTCAGGTCACATGACCCGACGCGCTTATGCTACGCTCCCCGGGGCACGCCCTGGGGCGCGCCCGGGGGCTCTTACGTAGCGCGATCGTATGCGCTCGAGTGCTTCCGGGTGCGCTTACGCCATGCGTATCACGAGGACGCGGCTACGCGATACGTCACGATGATGTTTTCGTTCGCGGCATTAGCGCTAACAGGACGCTCACCGGTATGCGCACCAGGGCGCGCGGCAAGACTGCGCTTGCCGGTGCGCTCACCGGTACGCGCACCGGGAGCACTCCAGGGCAAAAAAAAACCAATGAACAATATACATAAAGAAAATAGTATTACATAAATATACAATATAGGATTAATTCAAAAAAATATTACATTTCATAGCTATAGAAATTTGCTATTAAAAAACCTTTGAAATTCACTGAAAAAAACATAGGTTTGAGGCCCTATATATAGTTAGGAATTAGCATTTGAAAAACCTTTGAAATTCACTGAAAAAACCATAGGTTTCACACCAGTTATAGTTAGGAATTAGCATTTAAAAAACCTATTAAATTCACTGAAAACACCATAGGTTTCAAACCAGTTATAGTTAGCTGGAAACTTTACTGACATAAAACCATTGAAATTCCCACGTTATAGTTAGTTGGACTCACTATAACTTGCGCGCCTGCAATGCACTGCTGATGACGTCACATATTACATCACTCATGACATGGTCAGTGACATCACTCATAACATCACTGATGACACCATCCAGTGAATGTGTGTCTTTCTGAAAAATAAATATGTTTTATATATGTATTTGTATAGGTTAAACCTATTGGTATGACCGGAGCCATCTTGTTTCATTTCTCCATGTCAAGTACTGTTTCCCTGAAATCACATGATTAGGCTTTCTGCATGAAACCACCAAGGCAGACTTAGCTGTCTGCTCCACTCGCTAGTTTGTAGCTCGGGGAACCCAAGGTCACACCTGCCCTTCTTGTGGGATGCGCACATTCTAGCAGAGCCCGTTCCTGTACTTCCTGAGCTACAGATAAAAAAGGGAGGCACCTTACTGACCTGCCCCCGGAATAGCTTATTGCAAAAAACACAATTGATGGACTGAATGCAGAACAATGTCTTACATTCACCCCAGTACAAAGATCTGGGCCTAAATCCATCGTTTTTTTTGCACTCCACACCACCCTAGGTCAGACACTGGCTATATGCAAATCAGCCTTGACCCTGTGCCTCATGGGCACAGTCCAGCCCGAACTACCAAGCCATGTCTTTCCTAGACCAGAATCAAGCATCCAAGTACCGGTTTCTGGCTATCAGCCTTCTTCAGCCTGGATAGCTTGACTCCAGTGATGTGGAGAGCCTGGGACTCACGTCTGAGCATACCCAGCCCACTCGGGGTGGAAATTGCAAAAAACACAGTTAATGGACAGAATGCAGAACAATGTCTTACATTCACCCCAGTACAAAGATCTGGGCCTAAATCCATCGTTTTTTTGCACTCCACACCACCCTAGGTCAGACACTGGCTATATGCAAATCAGCCTTGACCCTGTGCCTCATGGGAACAGTCCAGCCCGAACTACCAAGCCATGTCTTTCCTAGACCAGAATCAAGCATCCAAACCGGTTTCTGGCTATCAGCCTTCTTCAGTCTGGATAGCTTGACTCCAGTGAAGTGGAGAGCCTGGGACTCACGTCTGAGCATACCCAGCCCACTCGGGGTGAAAATTGCAAAAAACACAGTTGATGGACAGAATGCAGAACAATGTCTTACATTCACCCAAGTACAAAGATCTGGGCCTAAATCCATTGTTTTTTGCACTCCACACCACCTAGGTCAGACACTGGCTATATGCAAATCAGCCTTGACCCTTTGCCTCATGGGAACAGTCCAGCCCGAACTACCAAGCCATGTCTTTCCTAGACCGGAATCAAGCATCCAAGGACTGGTTTCTGGCTATTAGCCTTCTTCAGCCTGGATAGCTTGACACCAGTGATGTGGAGAGCCTGGGACTCACGTCTGAGCATACCCAGCCAACTCGGGGTGAAAATTGCAAAAAACACAGTTGATGGACAGAATGCAGAACAATGTCTTACATTCACCCCAGTACAAAGATCTGGGCCTAAATCCATCATTTTTTTGCACTCCACACCACCCTAGGTCAGACACTGGCTATATGCAAATCAGCCTTGACCCTGTCTGAACTGGGGTGGCAGAGTGGGCTAAAGAACGGTGATGGATTAAGCCCAGATCTGTTGACTGGATGTGAGTGTTTGATTGGTTCAGATTCTCCGACCATCACCACCCCCTTTTGTACCGCTTTGTTCGCCATAAGTTGGCAGGGTTTGCTCAGACGTGAGTCCCTTGCTCACTTTGCCACTGGATTCAAGCAAGCCTAGCTGAATACGGCTGGAATGCCAGAAACCGGTCCTAGGATGCTTGTTTCCGGTCCAGGGAAGACATGGCTTGGCAGTTCGGGCTGGACTGTTCCCATGAGGCACAGGGTCAGACTGATTTGCATATGGCCATGTCTGAACTGGGGTGGCAGAGTGGGCTAAAGAACGGTGATGGATTAAACTCAGATCTGTTGACTGGGTGTGAGTGTTTGATTGGTTCAGATGCTCCGACCATCACCACCCCCTTTTGTACCGCCCGGAATAGCTTAGGCCTAGCTGCTAGCAATGAATTGTGCCTTATATGGGTCTTCCTGCTGGCTCACTGACAAGTTGTATCTTTCCTAGTAAGGTGATATTGTGCTGTGTGTGAAAGGTATATATGCTTTGCCCTGTTTGTATGTAGTCAGTCTCCTCTGCGCACCTCCGAGGGTCGTGTAGACTGAGGCTCCCCTGTCAGGGCTTGTATCTGCAGAATAAACGATTGAACCTGCTCAATTGCCGACTGACTTATTATTTATGTATATGGTATATGGGCTATTGGTGAGTATAGTCCATTAGTCTAATATTTTGGTTCCTTCAGTTGGCGACTCCGCCGGGACTCCGCGATAGGGTCGTCCCCTCCTGTAAACAGGAGTAGAAGGGACAGGGAGGAGTTCTGGCCGAGTGGGTGGACAGAAAGGGAATCCTGATTTGAAACACCCGTTTGTGGTACAAAAACAAGAAATTCCACTCTCGAGCCCAGTATCCCTCCCAGCTGCTGAAGACCCTACGCCGGAGTCCTACGGGCTTAACCTGAGAGCAGAACAGACTGTGCCGGTCTGTCAAGGAGTCGGCAGTGGAGAACTCACAATCGACCAGGTGAGTGAACTTCGATTGTATTGTATAACAGACACTTGGAAGAAGTGTCTCCTTGGTAGCGGTTAACTGCATTCTGAAGGTTGACCATGGGGGAATCTGAGGGTCTGACGTTGGGGTGCAGTGATGCGCGGGTAGATGCCTCACGGACTTGTTTGGTGAAAACTTGAGCCATCACCCAGTGGCTTAGCTGTGTACTGAGTTACTCGCTCAGCCGAATCCTCTTTGGGAAAGCCCTGGGAGCAACTGGGTAAGCTAGGGTTCTGGAGCTGCGTGCCCAGATGCCCAGCCCAACCAGAACAGGACCATGGGATGGCCTGTAAGAGGGTTCGTGGTTCGCCTACCAGGTGATCTCAGAACAGTCTAGCGACTGTTCCTTTTGTTGTTGAATTTGTTGGTCTGGAATTCTCTTGAATCGGTTCCCCGAACAGGAGTCGACGGGCTCTGTTCGTTCTGAAGACATGTCATCTGCATAGAATAGGTAATCAGTACTGAAACATTAGTGCCTTGCAACGCTTTACAGCACTTTATTGCGAAAAAACAGAAGAATATGAGAGCGTGAGTGGTGAGAAGGATGGGTCCGAATGTGAATGATTTCTGGAGTATATGAATAGAATTGTGTGAATATTACAGATCATGTCTTGTTTTAGTAAAATATGTTTTGGGTGCTGCTGTCGGCGAAACAAACGGCTGGAAGAAAGACAGCCTGCCCCTCCCAAAAGCAGCCCCAGTTTTGATATGTATGTGAAACACGGTCTTACACCGATTTTGTTTAATACAATTTGGAATAAGTATACCAAAGATAATTCCGATTTGCAATGGCCTCTAACGGGGTCGTTTGGCGAGAAAAAGATTAATTATATCCAAAACAAACCGTTTATGAAGAAAAGCCGCCAGTCAATGTTTGACTCCTTGAACCTATGGTTAAAGGAGGCAAAACGACGACGGATAAGAGAAGAGAAATTGGGAAAGCTTAAATCAGGACAGATAGTCACCCATAAAGGTATAGCTTATGATAAAGGGAAGGTGGAAGAAAATATCGCACGAATGGATAGGCAGTTCCGTTTAGAGACGGATAAAAGTTATATGACTCGACCCGAGACCGGAGATGAAATAGAGGATTTATTAGAAGCCCGATAACCTCCTCCTTATGCCCCACAGGGATTGTACCCAGCCGTGCCTTTGTTACGGGCGGGACAAATTGGAGCAGCATCGGCCGCGGGAGCACCGGTAACAGAATTACACCAAATTTGGCAAAACGGTAGAGTCCTGTTCACAGATCACGCTTTTTGTTGAATGGTGTAAATCCATTCAGTAGTTCCTGAGAAAATCATAAGTAAACTCATAGGTATATCTATAGAAGCTTACCGTACTCTGTGCTGTACTCTGTACAGTACACTTACAGTACGAGTACCTTCCCGAGCACGAGCTGCATGCTAATTGGATGTCAGCTGTTCGTCAACACTCCAAACCAGGAAGTGTTGGCAGCCATCTTGCTGAAAACAAACGAGCAAAACACGCAAAGGGGGCAGGGTATTCACACCCTGACCCCCTAGGCCTGCTCGGGGGTCCCACAAGGACCCCCAAGGCCAAAAAACATTTTTTTTTAAATTGCAGGGTACGCCTATGTACGCGTACCCAGTGAAAAAAAAACGGTGTGCTTTTTTTTAAATTAGCCCCCGGGGGGACCAAATCCCAGGGGAATATTTAATAAAAAGTGTTGGGGGGCCCCAATCCCCCCACACTGCCCCGGGGACCACCACCCCCGGGGCAAAGTTATTATGCTAGCTTGGGGCACACGGCCCCCCGCAGCCCCGGGGACCGCCATGCCCCAGAGCAAAGACAATAATGATGGGGGGCCTCTAAGGCCCCCGAGCCCCGGGGACCGCCACCCCCAGGGCTTTGTTTGTAAGTATGTGGGAGACTCACGGCCCCCCCACAGACCACCACCTCCGGGGCAACGTTTTCAATAATAAAACCTGTGGGGGGGCTCAAGCCCCCGCACATGCTCTGGGGACCGCCACCTCCCCGGGGCACTAATATGCAAATAGAGGGGTCCGTGACAGACCCCCCAGCCCTGGGGACAACCACCCCCAGGGCTTCATACATGTTGGGAGAGGGGCCGCGTGGCCCCCCTCTTGGAGCCCTTGATGGCCCTGGGGACGGCCACCCCCCCAAGGCAGGCTCCTGCAGTGTCCCGGGGTGCCAACCACCGGGACACTGCGGTTTGCTGTGGTAGGGCGGGAGCTTCACGGCTCCCACCCTACCACAGCAAACTGCTTTGATTTTTGAAAGAGAGAGCAGGAAACCTGCTCTCTCTTTCAAAAATCAAAGTTGATTGCTTTTCTGTATGGGGAGCAGCATGTTAGCTGCTCCCCATACAGAAAAGCAATGCGGGCTCCCGTAGGATGTGGGGAGCCGGCAGGGACCGTGGTGATGGGATATAAATATGATGAATACATGTTATTGGCCTAATATATACAATATAACCCTATAACCGCACGTTAGCATATCATTATTCACATTGTATTATTGTAATAAGGAATGATTCGCTGTAGCGCTGTTTAAACCTATTGGTATGACCGGAGCCATCTTGTTTCGTTTCTCCATGTCAAGTACTGTTTCCCTGAAATCACGTGATTAGGCTTTCTGCGCGAAACCACCATGGCAGACTTAGCTGTCTGCTCCACTCGCTAGTTTGTAGCTTGGGGAACCCAAGGTCACACCTGCCCTTCTTGTGGGATGCGCACATTCTAGCAGAGCCCGTTCCTGTACTTTCCGAGCTACAGATAGAAAGGGAGGCACCTTAATGACCTGCCCCCGGAATAGCTTAGGCCTAGCTGCTAGCAATCAATTGTGCCTTATATGGGTCTTCCTGCTGGCTCACTGACAAGTTGTATCTTTCCTAGTAAGGTGACATTGTGCTGTGTGTGAAAGGTATATATGCTTTGCCCTGTTAGTATGTAGTCAGTCTCCTCTGCGCACCTCCGAGGGTCGTGTAGACTGAGGCTCCCCTTTCAGGGCTTGTATCTGCAGAATAAATGATTGAACCTTCTCCATTGCCGACTGACTAATTATTTATGCATATGGTATATGGGCTATTGGTGAGTATAGTCCATTAGTCTAATATTTTGGTTCCTTCAGTGGGGGGCTTGGGGACCCCTCCACGGCCCCCAATGAGGAAGGCCAGGCCAGGCCCCGGGGGATAGGGCCCCTGGGGCCAAAAGTGGCCCAGGAGGGCCCCCTCCCCCAAAAAATAATAATAATAATTGATAAAAAAAGGCTGTCCCTAGGGGGATGGGGTCCCCAGGGCCTTAAGGGAGTATAGGAGGGGGGCTATGCAGTCCCCCTCCACAAAAAAATAAACAATAAAGTTGGCCATGCCCCGGGGGATGGGGTCTCCGGGGACAAAATAGGCCATGGGAGGGGGGCCGCGTGGCCCCCTTCCCCAATTTAAAAAAAAATAATAATTGGGGGCAGGCCCTGGCGGTTGAAGTCCCCAGTGCCAAAGAAAAAGAAAAAGAAGGGGGGCTACACAGCCCCCCTTCTTAAAAGTTTTTTTTTAAAAATACGGGATCAGGATGAGGCCATGCCCCCTCCCTGCACCTCTCTGCAAACACGCCCCCTGGTGTGTTTGCAGAGGGGGAAGTAATTCCACTCGCATACTGGGGGTCCCTGGGGGCCAACTAGCCCACCTGTAGCCTCCAGTAGGGGCCAGGGGGCTCCCTTGCAGAGACGTGTAAAGAGGCCATGCCCCTTTTTACACCTTTCTGCAATGGAGCCCCCTGGCGCATACTGGAGGTTGCTGGTGGGCTAGTTGGCCCCCAGGGACCCCCAGTATGCGAGGGGAATTTGTTCCCCCTCTGAAAAAGCGCCACGGGGGTTGCGTTGCTGAGAGGTGTAAAAGGGGCATGGCCTCTTTACACCTCTCTGCAACGCAGCCCCCTGGCGCACACTGGAGGTTCCTGGTGGGCTAGTTGGCCCCCAGGGACCCCCCAGTATGCAAGGGGCATTAGTTTCCCCTCTGAAAAAGCGCCAGGGGACTGCGTTGCAGAGAGGTGTAACAAGGGGCATGGCCTCTTTACACCTCCCTGCAACGCAGCCCCCTGGCAAACACTGGAATTTCCTGGTGGGCTAGTTGGTCCCCCAGGGACCCCCCAGTATGCAAGGGGAATTACTTCCCCTTCTGCAAACGCGCCACGGGGCTGCGTTGCAGAGAGATGTAAAAAGGGGCATGACCTCATTACACCTCTCTACAACGCAGCCCCCTGGCGCATACTGGAGGTTCCTAGTGGGCTAGTTGGCCCCCAAGGACCTCCAGTATGCAAGGGGAATTAGTTCTCCCTCTGCAAACGCACCAGGGGGCTGCGTTGCAGAGAGGTGTAATGAGGCCACACCCTTTTTACACCTCAATCAATCAATCAATCAATCACAAAATGTGCAGAGCGCGCTACTCACCCGTCGGGGTGTCAAGGCGCTGAGGGGGGGGGGGGGTCGCTACTGTTAGAACAGCCAGGCCTTGAGTTGTTTCCTGAAGGAGAGGTGATCCTGGGTCAGTCGTAGGTGAGTGGGGAGGGAGTTCCATGTCTTGGATGCCAGGTAGGAGAAGGATCTTCCTCCGACGGTGGATTTCCGAATTCTTGGGACGGAGGCGAAGACGAGGCTGGCGGATCGGAGCTGGCGGGTTGGTGTGTGGAAAGTGAGGCGGCTGTTGAAGTACTTGGGGCCAAGTCATGGAGAGCCTTGTGTGCGTGGGTGAGGAGTCTGAACGTGATCCTCTTGTTGACGGGGAGCCAGTGCAGGTCTTTCAGGTGGGCAGAGATGTGGCTGCGGCGCGGGATGTCCAGGATGAGTCGTGCTGAGGCGTTCTGGATGCGCTGGAGTCATTTCTGGAGTTTGGCTGTGGTTCCAGCGTAGAGGGTGTTCCTGTAGTCCAGACGGCTGGTGACGATGGCCTGGGTGACCGTCTTCCTGGTTTCAGTGGGGATCCATTGGAATATCTTTCGGAGCATGCGCAGGGTGTTGAAGCAGTATGATGAGACTGCGTTTACTTGCTTGGTCATCATGAGAGAGGAGTCCAGGATGACGCCCAGGTTGTGTGCGTGGTCCGTTGCTTTGGGTGCGCTGCCCAGGGCAGGGGGCCACCAGGAGTCATCCCAGGCAGAAGGGGATGGTCCGAGGATGAGGACTTCCGTCTTGTCTGAGTTCAGTTTCAGAAGGCTGATCTTCATCCATCCCGTGCTCAAGGACACTGGTGCCATTTTTTCATGCGAAGCAGGCAGTGGCATTTGAAAGCAACTGCTGCCACAGTCCACTTGGATTTTATTTGTGACTTAATATCGAGCTGGTGGCAGCTCAACTCACTGAAGGAGAAAAGTGCGGACTCCAAGTACCAGCAAGCCGCGGGGTGCAAGCCCCGCCCATTGTGATGAATGATTTGAGGAGTCCCCGCCAAAATGATTCTGCCTCCAGACTCGAGTCAAAAGCCCCCGAGGAAGCGAATGCGAAACGCGTCGGGCATGACTCTACTTCAAAATGGACAGAGTTGATGACATGCTGTTGCCTTCCTGAATAAACCAACTTTGGCAACACCAACCGGTGATGTGGGTTCTTCCTTAACAGGCAACTCTCTTGTTGGATGTATGCGGCCGGCCTGGGTCGCGGAAGAACCCCTGATGCAGTTCTTGCACCCCTGCTGAACCGTCATCCGGCGGTTTAGCTCAAGGACACTGGTGCCGTTTTTTCATGCGAAGCAGGCAGTGGCATTTGAAAGCAACTGCTGCCAAAGTCCACTTGGATTTTATTTGTGACTTAATATCGAGCTGGTGGCAGCTCAACTCACTGAAGGAGAAAAGTGCGGACTCCAAGTACCAGCAAGCCGCGGGGTGCAAGCCCCGCCCATTGTGATGAATGATTTGAGGAGTCCCCGCCAAAATGATTCTGCCTCCAGACTCGAGTCAAAAGCCCCCGAGGAAGCGAATGCGAAACGCGTCGGGCATGACTCTACTTCAAAATGGACAGAGTTGCTGACATGCTGTTGCCTTCCTGAATAAACCAACTTTGGCAACACCAACCGGTGATGTGGGTTCTTCCTTAACATGCAACTCTCTTGTTGGATGTATGCGGCCGGCCTGGGTCGCGGAAGAACCCCTGATGCAGTTCTTGCACCCCTGCTGAACCGTCATCCGGCGGTTTAGCTCAAGGACACTGGTGCCATTTTTTCATGCGAAGCAGGCAGTGGCATTTGAAAGCAACTGCTGCCACAGTCCACTTGGATTTTATTTGTGACTTAATATCGAGCTGGTGGCAGCTCAACTCACTGAAGGAGAAAAGTGCGGACTCCAAGTACCAGCAAGCCGCGGGGTGCAAGCCCCGCCCATTGTGATGAATGATTTGAGGAGTCCCCGCCAAAATGATTCTGCCTCCAGACTCGAGTCAAAAGCCCCCCAGGAAGCGAATGCGAAACGCGTCGGGCATGACTCTACTTCAAAATGGACAGAGTTGCTGACATGCTGTTGCCTTCCTGAATAAACCAACTTTGGCAACACCAACCGGTGATGTGGGTTCTTCCTTAACAGGCAACTCTCTTGTTGGATGTATGCGGCCGGCCTGGGTCGCGGAAGAACCCCTGATGCAGTTCTTGCACCCCTGCTGAACTGTCATCCGGCGGTTTAGCTCAAGGACACTGGTGCCGTTTTTTCATGCGAAGCAGGCAGTGGCATTTGAAAGCAACTGCTGCCACAGTCCACTTGGATTTTATTTGTGACTTAATATCGAGCTGGTGGCAGCTCAACTCACTGAAGGAGAAAAGTGCGGACTCCAAGTACCAGTAAGCCGCGGGGTGCAAGCCCCGCCCATTGTGATGAATGATTTGAGGAGTCCCCGCCAAAATGATTCTGCCTCCAGACTCGAGTCAAAAGCCCCTGAGTAAGCGAATGCGAAACGCGTCTGGCATGACTCTACTTCAAAATGGACAGAGTTGCTGACATGCTGTTGCCTTCCTGAATTAACCAACTTTGGCAACACCAACCGGTGATGTGGGTTCTTCCTTAACAGGCAACTCTCTTGTTGGATATATATATATATATGTATATATATATATATATATATATATATATAGTCCAAGTTCGATGGTCCTTGCACCTCCAGCAGCCGGCTTGGCGAACAGAGACCACACAAATCCCAAGTTTTAGGCAAGGATGTTTATTAAAACAAGGTTGACAGAGCTCACGGTCTGACGCGTTTCGGGCAGTTGCCCTTGCTCACAGATAGTCTTGCTCTCTTATGCCATTTTTTATATATGCTGAGGTGAACACCATGTGATAGTTAACAAGGAGGAAATACTTTGTGTAAATCGGCAATTCAATACATAAAACAGAGGCAATCCAATCTTGGTGTCATTAATCAGCATCTAAAATCATGTGCTATGAATTAATTCATATTGGTAAAATATATACAGGTATGAATGCGGCCAACAATTCCACAGTTCTAAATACATAAAAATTAAAACCATCTATATATGTAAGTTGTACTAACCATCCTAGGAACAGATTCATTTCATGTGATTATATCTCTAATGGACATGATATAATGTACCGCATTATGGAACCTCTTTGGTAAGCGATAGATTACCAAATGGGTATATGTGCAAAAAAGCAATGTAAACATATAATATGTGCAAAATGCAATGTGCAAATTTCTGCAATTAAATGTAAACATATATTATGTGAGAATTTCGCAAATACTGGATACGATGATTACTTTTCCAATATAAAAATATAGAGCTCCATAAAAGTCGTACAAAAAGTCACAAATTTAGATGTTTATCCAATTTGAATTATCTGTAATCTCTAACGGATAGATGACTTTAATGTAAAATAAAGCTGTGTTGTTATAGAATGTTATTATTTTTTCACCAAATTGTATGCAATATTGTTGGGCTGTAATAATAATAATAATAATACTGAATTTTATAGAGCGCGAGCGACTTGCTCCAGAGGAAGTGACCCGGCACTAGGGTGAGCAGTAAGAGTCATAGTGCGAAGAAGTTACAATTATTGCGTGAAAAGCCATGTTTTCAGTAAACTCCTGAAACTAGCCAACTGTACCAAGTCATGCCTGTTACCATCAATAAGATCTAGAACCTGAAGTTGAATGACAATACCTCTGAATGTAACATTCATTCCTTAATGCTACACGAGTATTTAAAATGTGATAAAAACTGATAAGAAAAACCACCATAGTGTGAAATAATTATACCAAATCTTGTTCATAGTCGTCTTTAAGGATTCATATTATTAAAATATGAAAAACCTAGAATAGCATTTAAAAAATAGCACGGGAATATTAGAAGGTGCGAGGGAGGCGGCTACTGAACAGGTATATTAATTAATCACTTATTATCTAACTACTGCAGAAGAAACATGTATGCTGCCGGAATATATCTATAAGAAATCATATAAATCCTCCGTTGTGTTCAACCCGTTAGGCACTTTGCTGTCTAATGCCAGGATGGTCCTTTTTTCTAATTGTCTCAGCATCTTGTCCCTATCTCCCCCTCTGTGTAGTTTGGGGACTGCAGTTAGCACAAAGTAATTAAGACATTGCAGGTTATTATCATGCACTAATTTAAAATGTCTCGCAACAGGATAAGTACTATCATTGTTAACACTGGTACGAAGATACTGGAGAATTCTGACATGCACCTGCAGCTTGGTACTACCAACATATCGCAAGCCGCAGGTGCATGTCAGAACATAAACAGCATAGTCAGTTCTGCAGTTAAAGTTTCCTTTAATAGGGACCAAATCAGGACTAAACGGAGTAGCATATTTCGTGGTGTTGATGCCAAATCTGCAGGCCATGCAGCTGCCACACTTTACAAACCCCGACCGGGGTTGTAACCACGTATGTCCTTTCCTTAACTCCCGAAATGTATTAGTTATGTGGTTTCTCATTGAGGGACCTTTCCGATATGTGATGCCAGAACCCCATCAGTCAGCAAAATAGGTCAACCTTTGGTTAAGATGGCTCTTATTCTTCTCTCCTGGCAATTGAACATGGTAATGAACCCAGGTATGGGATCACTATTGATGATTGTGGTGTCCAAGATAGGGACTCTTTCTGTGTTAAGAAGGGATTCCCTAGATCTGGTATTCATTTTGGACACTGCTTTTTTGAGTACCTTGTCACTGTAGCCCCTTTGTTGGAACCTGTTAAGTGCCTCAGTGGTACAGATTGCCAAATCTTGTTCTGTACTGCAGATCCGTTTCAACCGGAGGAGCTCGCCATATGGGATGTTTGAATTCTTGTTGGGAAATCATTCCCTCTCTTTTAAAGTTGTGGAGAAGTTTTTTGAGATTATCTCTTGCCAAGTTATATGCCTTTAAAGTTGTTCTTTGGTAACATGACTCATCCATAAGTTGTCTCCGTACCTCAGCGATGCAGTCTTTTTGGGGCCAGATAACAATATTTCCCCCTTTATCTGAATTGGAGACAATAATTTGGTGGTCATTGTTAAGTCTCTTCATTAGTAAGGAATATTGCTTTTCCCAATCATTTGTGTATCTTCTCCGATGTTTTGTTTGGTAGTGCAGTTTTTAAAGATCTTCTACGACCACGTCGTGAAAAATATCTATTGCATCTTTTGGCATGGTTGGCATGAACCTGGATTTAGGCTTAAATGCACTTGCACTGGCCCCAGTTTGAGAAATATCAGCTGCAGCAAGTTCTTCCTGGGTGGACATAGTATTCTCCATAGTACAAGTTGAATCTCCCAAAAGATGTAAAGTGAGTATTGCTCTTGCATCAGCTGCTTCCAGGCCTGTATCAATAGGATCAGTGGCTGTTGTCTATGTTTTTTAGCCCATCTTTGATGTTAAAAGATTTTCGTAATTTCTGCTTACGAATGTAGCAAGAGACATCAGCTCTGGTTTTTGTATAATCAAAGTCACTGATAGGGCAGAAAGTAAGACCAAGACTTAACAACTGTTTTTTCGCCTCTGTTATTGTTACAGAGGAAAGATTGACAATAGTGTTGTCCTTTATTGTTTGTTTCGCCAATATTGTTTCTTGTTTTTTTTTTGTTGAATGATTTTGTGCTTTTTACGGCGTTCCCTCCATTGTTGGTTGATTCTTGTCTTTTTTGCCTTTGATTCCGTGGTGGTAATGTTTGAAGGCGGGCATTGACTAAAAAATCAACTTCCTCTCCCAGGTCTAGCACCATCGTTGTCTCCCCAGACCCTAATCTGTTCAATCTTCCCTCATCCGAGGACATACTGCTGATTATTGAATCAGTGTCACTATTGCAGGAAGCTGAGTCCACTTGACTGCTTGATGGCCCGGCTGTTTGTGTCATTGCAGGGTTGATTTTTGAATCATTCTTGATTTTTTTGCATTTACATATGTGCGCGCGAACGTGCTGATACGCCCCTGCTCATAATTCTCTTTGTCGCGAGCAAATTTATAAAGTTTTCTGGCCTTTATTTTGTCTTCCTGTTTGGTGACACGTTCCTGTATTTCCTTTTTAGTTTTTTTTTTATATAACCTACTGGTGGTCACTAGTAGGTGGTTATAGTTTGGACCATGTTTCTAAAGCAAAGCATTTTTTGGCCGGCCTATCTCTTTGCCACCATTTGACGAATCTTCATGAAAATGTCCATACAAAATGTCATAGTGATTGTTCTTGCTCATAGAAAGTGTCAGGGTGAGCTGTCAATTGGGGGCCGAGAAACGAAGGGGGAAAAAAAGGTGTGTTTCCAATGTTAATTCACATATTCTCTTTAGCCATGCCTGCAGCCCGAACCTCTGGATGAAATTACGCCAAATTTGGCAGAAAATGTTGATTTATGTCAATCCATTCAGGAGTTATTGAAAAAATTAAGAGAATAAAGATAGTGATATCTGTGGTTGTGGCTAATTTACAAATAATAACAAGATTGTGCTGGGGAAATGCAGAGCTCTGATTGGCTGCCAACACTTCAACCTGGAACAAAAATCATAACATAAAAAAGGAAAAGAGGGGAGGGTAGGAATACCCTGACCCTTTAAACTTGTTATTAGGGAACCAAAGGGTACATGCCAGGCCAAAAAAGCATTTATTGAAAAAAAAGTTTTGTAGTGAAATTGCTAAATCTGTGGCAAACAAACAGTGTGCAAGTAACTGTATGGGTCTGTGAGTGGCACTGTGAGTGGCTGAATTGGTGAGTGAGAGGTTGTGTGAGTAGCAGTAGAGTGAGTGGCTGTGTGTTCCAGTAGTTGTGCAGATCTGTGAATAGGTATGTGAGTGTTTGTGTGAGTAGGTGTACATGAGGTTGTATGGGGTGTGAGTGGTTGTGTGAGTGGTTCTATAGATGATGTCATAAGTGATGTAATTAGAAATATCAATAATGTTGTCATCAGTGACAAGTTATAATTAGCTTAGGTAAATATAACAGCTGAATTTCAACTGTTTTGTGGGAGTGAAAAGTGACCCTAACTATAAAGTCCCTGTAACCTTTGTTTTTTTAATGAATATATATATATATATATATATATATATATATATATATATATATATATACATATATATATATATATATATATATATATATATATATATATATATATATATATATATATATATATATATTACCTACCGGCGGTCGCCAGTAGGTATATATAGTTAGGACCTAGTTTCCATAGGAAATCCGCAACATTCTATTGGGAATAAATTTGGCGCCGGTTCTTGAATCTTAGCCAATTTCTCAAAGAAGATGGCCCGTTCCGCTCCGCTTCTTCCCTGAAAGTCTCAGGTAGATTCATCAAGCGGGGCCCGAGAAAAATGGGAAATCCCAAAACGTGTTTTCCCCATGTTATTTTCCATAGGACGATTAGAAACGGCTACAGCCCGAACCGCTGAGCGGAATTACACCCAATTTGGCAAAATGGTAGAGTCTGATTAGCAGATCACGCTTTTGCTTAAATGGTGTAAATCCCTCCAGTAGTTTCTGAGAAAATCAAAAGAGAATATATATATATATCTATAAGCGCATACCGTGCCTGCACCGTGCGTGCACCACCCTTGCACGAGCTGCATGCTGATTGGCTTCCACTGTCTGTCAACCCTCCAAAACAGAAATTGACGGCAGCCATCTTGTGCCTCGGTAGACTGAGGAAGAAGAAAGTAGAAAAACAAACGTGTAGAACTCAAAAAGGGGGCAGGGTAGAATCACCCTGACCCCCTAGGCCAGCTCAGGGGGTCCCACAAGGACCCCCAAGGCAAAACAAATAATTATTTTTTTCAAAAATCGCGGGGTGCGCGCACCGTACGCGCACCCCACGAATCCCCCCCAAAAACATTTTTGGGGGGGCCTTGGGGGTCATTGTGGGACCCCCAGAGCAGGCCCAGGGGGCCAGGGTGCTTCTACCCTGCCCCCTTTTTGAGTTCTAAAACTTTCCGAGCAGGAGCTGCATGCTCATTGGCTTTGAACACTTCAAACCAGGAAGTGTTGGCAGCCATTTTGTGCTCGGTAGACCGAGGCACAAGAAAGCAGAAAAACAAATGTGTAGAACATAAAAAGGGGGCAGGGTAGAAACAGCCTGACCCCCTAGGCCTGCCCAGAGTCTTATGTCACATACACTGCCTTTTTTGTTTTGTAGTTTGTTGGACATGTACCATTGAGAAATATATTTGCTCATCACCACACCCATAAAGATATTCACTCACCCAAACAACTGTTAGAACATGTAGTTTTAACTTCATATATCTACTGAATCACCTATTCACACATCTTTGGGCAGTCACACCCCCGTCACACCCCCCGCACCGAACCACACACATTCACTCTCCCATACAAATACTTAGTTAACTAATCAATAACTAATAACTTTCACATAGCTAGTAACCAACTGGAGAACCAGTTTACACACCAACTGATAAAGTGATACCGATATTCACGCAGTTTAATCACTATCCACTATATTTAGTGAGACACTATAAATTGGTAAAGTAAACAGTCAATTACACTGCTACTAAATCTTCCATCCAAATATTTATTTTTATATATCCACTCATTCTTCAATGCAAATTGCTATATACATAATGCATATTTAAATAACGAAGCAAACCACATTCACTGGATGATGTCATCAGTAATGTCATCAGTGATGTTATTTGAGATGTCATCAGTGATGTCACTGACCATGTCATGAATGATGCAATATGTGACATCATCAGCATTGGATTGCAGGTGCGCAAAATATAGTTAGTACAACTAACTATATAGGAGCAATTTCAATGGTTTTGTATGAGTGAAATGTCCAGCTAACTATAACACCCCTTAAACTTATAGTTTTTTGAGTGAATTTCAAAGGTTTTTTAAATGCTAATTCCTAACTATATAAGGCCTGAAACCTATGTTTTTTTCAGTGATATATATATATATATATATATATATATATATATATATATATATATATATATATATAATATATATATATATATATATATATATATATATATATATTACCTACTGGCGGTCACCAGTAGGTAGTATAGTTAGGATTGTTTTCCATAGGGAATAGGCAACATTCTTTTGGGAATAACTTTGGCGCCGGTTGAGGAATCTGCCTGAAAGTTACATGAAATTTGCTATGTCTCAATATATGTGCTCCAGTGGATTTTGAGTAATTTCAGTTAAAAAAAATATATATATTTATAAGCGCGCCCCGGTACCCGCACCGGGGCGCGCACCAGCGCGCTACGCGAGTTCGCGAGCGGAAAGCTGATTGGCTCTCGGGTGTCTGTCAACATTCTGGAGCGGCCGCCATCTTGTGTCTCGGCAGGATAGAGACACAAGAGGTGGCAAAAGCAAAGGGGGAAATGACCAAAAGGGGGCAGGATAGACCCCCCTGACCCCCTAGGTTTGATGTGGGGGCCATAAAAGGGCCCCGCGGGGCAAAAAAAGCATTTTTTTTATTTTCGCGGGGGAGCGCCCTGTACGCGCACCGGGGAGCGTACCATGGGGAAAAAAGAATGACAGATTTTTTTTAAAAAGTAGCATTTTTTTATAAATTGGAGGTAGTTCTAAAAAGAACTGTTTTTTTATTCTTTTTGTTGTTTTATATTTTTTTATTGTTTTGTGGAATTTTTTTACTTTATTTGGCTTTTATGAACAATTTTATATTTTTTTGTAATTTTTATGGGGACTAACAAAAAACAGGGAATTGTTAATGGCGTAACTGGAGCAAAAAAAATCAGGAAAAAATTAAGGTTTTTTTGGGCACTTGTGGTTGTCGCCAGCACGGTTCATGAGTTTATTGCTTTGCTCACCATAGCTAATTGTCCTTCCACAAAATATGCAAACTATTTTGAATTGTCCAAACTGGGTTTGGATGTTTGGACCATCTCCCTTGTCTCTGGACCCGATGGAGTGGGTTGCTTACTTTGGGAGGTGCTGGGAGAAGATTGGGGAGGGTTTCTGGTCTGGTCTGGTCAGTCTGGTCAGTTCTCTGACCTCTGCCACAGCATAGTTGTTTGATGCCGGCGTTGCATGTGGCGAATCATGGTGTTGCTACCAAAAGAATACTTTTGGCAGGGTTCCCCCTGGAAAGTACAGTGCCACAGATCATACAAGTCACCTTTGCCGCATTAACTTTTTTGAGGCCCCTTGGGATTTTAAAAAAACTCCCAGACTATGTGCTCCTTTGGCTTATAGGTGGTTGTATCCTCAGGCAGGTACTGCCTCTCCTCCTCCTCCTCCTCCTCCTCCTCCTCCTCTTCTTCTCCACCACTGTGGTGTTGTGGTGGTCCTTGTGGTGGTGGTGGTATAGATGCTCCTGCTGCTGCTGCTACTGTAGCCATTTCTCAGTACAAATAGGTACAAATAGGCCTGCAAACAGGTCTTCCTAAGTCAAAGTAAAAAGTGAGAATGAGGAAAAAAAGGTGGGGGCTTTCATCTTTTGGAAAACAAAACTGTCCTGAACCAATGAAAAGTGTCATTTTCAGGTCACATGACACTGGCTTTATCATTTGGAAACCAAAACTGTCCTGAACCAATGAAAAGTGTTATTTTCAGGTCACATGACCCGGCGCGCTTATGCTACGCTCCCCGGGGCACGCCCTGGGGCGCGCCCGGGGGCTCTTACGTAGCGCGATCGTATGCGCTTGAGTGCTTCCGGGTGCGCTTACGCCGTGCGTATCACGAGGACGCGGCTACGCGATACGTCACGATGATGTTTTCGTTCGCGGCATTAGCGCTAACGGGACACTCACCGGTATGCGCACCAGGGCGCGCGGCAAGATTGGAGTCAAGCTATCCAGGCTGAAGAAGGCTGATAGCCAGAAACCGGTACTTGGATGCTTGATTCTGGTCTAGGAAAGACATGGCTTGGTAGTTCGGGCTGGACTGTTCCCATGAGGCACAGGGTCAGACTGATTTGCATATGGCCATGACTGAACTGGGGTGGCAGAGTGGGCTAAAGAACGGTGATGGATTAAACTCAGATCTGTTGACTGGGTGTGAGTGTTTGATTGGTTCAGATGCTCCGACCATCACCACCCCCTTTTGTACCGCCCGGAATAGCTTAGGCCTAGCTGCTAGCAATGAATTGTGCCTTATATGGGTCTTCCTGCTGGCTCACTGACAAGTTGTATCTTTCCTAGTAAGATGATATTGTGCTGTGTGTGAAAAGTATATATGCTTTGCCCTGTTTGTATGTAGTCAGCCTCCTCTGCGCACCTCCGAGGGTCGTGTAGACTGAGGCTCCCCTGTCAGGGCTTGTATCTGCAGAATAAACGATTGAACCTGCTCAATTGCCGACTGACTTATTATTTATGTATATGGTATATGGGCTATTGGTGAGTATAGTCCATTAGTCTAATATTTTGGTTCCTTCAGTTGGTGACTCCGCCGGGACTCCGCGATAGGGTTGTCCCCTCCTGTAAACAGGAGTAGAAGGGACAGGGAGGAGTTCTGGCCGAGTGGGTGGACAGAAAGGGAATCCTGATTTGAAACACCCGTTTGTGGTACGAAAACAAGAAATTCCACTCTCGAGCCCAGTATCCCTCCCAGCTGCTGAAGACCCTACGCCGGAGTCCTACGGGCTTAACCTGAGAGCAGAACAGACTGTGCCGGTCTGTCTAGGAGTCGGCAGTGGAGAACTCACAATCGACCAGGTGAGTGAACTTCGATTGTATTGTATAACAGACACTTGGAAGAAGTGTCTCCTTGGTAGCGGTTAACTGCATTCTGAAGGTGGACCATGGGGGAATCTGAGGGTCTGACGTTGGGGTGCAGTGATGCGCGGGTAGAAGCCTCACGGACTTGTTTGGTGAAAACTTGAGCCATCACCCGGTGGCTTAGCTGTGTACTGAGTTACTCGCTCAGCCGAATCCTCTTTGGGAAAGCCCTGGGAGCAACTGGGTAAGCTAGGGTTCTGGAGCTGCGTGCCCAGATGCCCGGCCCAACCAGAACAGGACCATGGATGGCCTGTAAGAGGGTTCGTGGTTCGCCTACCAGGTGATCTCAGAACAGTCTAGCGACTGTTCCTTTTGTTGTTGAATTTGTTGGTCTGGAATTCTCTTGAATCGGTTCCCCGAACAGGAGTCGACGGGCTCTGTTCGTTCTGAAGACATGTCATCTGCATAGAATAGGTAATCAGTACTGAAACATTAGTGCCTTGCAACGCTTTACAGCACTTTATTGCGAAAAAACAGAAGAATATGAGAGCGTGAGTGGTGAGAAGGATGCGTCCGAATGTGAATGATTTCTGGAGTATATGAATAGAATTGTGTGAATATTACAGATCATGTCTTGTTTTAGTAAAATATGTTTTGGGTGCTGCTGTCGGCGAAACAAACGGCTGGAAGAAAGACAGCCTGCCCCTCCCAAAAGCAGCCCCAGTTTTGATATGTATGTGAAACACGGTCTTACACCGATTTTGTTTAATACAATTTGGAATAAGTATACCAAAGATAATTCCGATTTGCAATGGCCTCTAACGGGGTCGTTTGGCGAGAAAAAGATTAATTATATCCAAAACAAACCGTTTATGAAGAAAAGCCGCCAGTCAATGTTTGACCCCTTGAACCTATGGTTAAAGGAGGCAAAACGACGACGGATAAGAGAAGAGAAATTGGGAAAGCTTAAATCAGGACAGATAGTCACCCATAAAGGTATAGCTTATGATAAAGGGAAGGTGGAAGAAAATATCGCACGAATGGATAGGCAGTTCCGTTTAGAGACGGATAAAAGTTATATGACTCGACCCGAGACCGGAGATGAAATAGAGGATTTATTAGAAGCCCGATAACCTCCTCTTTATGCCCCACAGGGATTGTACCCAGCCGTGCCTTTGTTACGGGCGGGACAAATTGGAGCAGCATCGGTCGCGGGAGCACCGGTAACAGAATTACACCAAATTTGGCAAAACGGTAGAGTCCTGTTCACAGATCACACTTTTTGTTGAATGGTGTAAATCCTTTCAGTAGTTCCTGAGAAAATCATAAGTAAACTCATAGGTATATCTATAGAAGCTTACCGTACTCTGTACTGTACTCTGTACAGTACACTTACAGTACGAGTACCTTCCCGAGCACGAGCTGCATGCTAATTGGATGTCAGCTGTTCGTCAACACTCCAAACCAGGAAGTGTTGGCAGCCATCTTGCTGAAAACAAACGGGCAAAACACGCAAAGGGGGCAGGGTATTCACACCCTGACCCCCTAGGCCTGCTCGGGGGTCCCACAAGGACCCCCAAGGCCAAAAAACATTTTTTTTAAATTGCAGGGTACACCTATGTACGCGTACCCAGTGGAAAAAAAAACTGTGTGCTTTTTTTTAAATTAGCCCCCGGGGGGACCAAATCCCAGGGGAATATTTAATAAAAAGTGTGGGGGGGCCCCAATCCCCCCACACTGCCCCGGGGACCACCACCCCCGGGGCAAAGTTATTATGCTAGCTTGGGGCACACGGCCCCCCGCAGCCCCGGGGACCGCCATGCCCCAGAGCAAAGACATTAATGATGGGGGGCCTCTAAGGCCCCCGAGCCCCGGGGACCGCCACCCCCAGGGCTTTGTTTGTAAGTATGTGGGAGACTCACAGCCCCCCCACAGACCACCACCTCCGGGGCAACGTTTTCAATAATAAAACCTGTGGGGGGGCTCAAGCCCCCGCACATGCCCCGGGGACCGCCACCTCCCCGGGGCACTAATATGCAAATAGAGGGGTCCGTGACAGACCCCCCAGCCCTGGGGACCACCACCCCCGGGGCTTCATACATGTTGGGAGAGGGGCCGCGTGGCCCCCCTCTTGGAGCCCTTGATGGCCCTGGGGACGGCCACCCCCCCAAGGCAGGCTCCTGCAGTGTCCCGGGGTGCCAACCACCGGGACACTGTGGTTTGCTGTGGTAGGGCGGGAGCTTCACGGCTCCCACCCTACCACAGCAAACTGCTTTGATTTTTGAAAGAGAGAGCAGGAAACCTGCTCTCTCTTTCAAAAATCAAAGTTGATTGCTTTTCTGTATGGGGAGCAGCATGTTAGCCTAATATATACAATATAACCCTATAACCGCACGTTAGCATATCATTATTCACATTGTATTATTGTAATAAGGAATGATTCACTGTAGCGCTGTTTAAACCCATCGGTATGACCGGAGCCATCTTGTTTCGTTTCTCCATGTCAAGTACTCGCTCCTCCTCACAGATTGAGTGGTCGCTCCCTGTGTCCCTGGCTGAAGGCTGGTATCGTAGCGCTGCTCTGCCTATCAATCTCTTAGAAAGCTACATTTGTCTATCGCCTGCTTTGTGCTTTGATTAGCGCTTTATGTAATTAGCGCTCTTGCTTTCAAACATCGTAGCGCTGCTCTGCTTAATAATATCTTTGAAAGTTACATTTGTATATCGCCTGCTGTGTACTTTGATTAGCGCTTTGTGTAATTAGCGCTCTAGCTTTCATTTTTTGTATTTCACTTACATTGTTTGCGCATTTACCAACAGCGCTCCGCTCTGCTCCTCCCCCCGCCTCCATTTTGTTTGTTTGTTGTCGTCCTCGTGTGCCCGACCCGCCTCCCAGCTGAGACGCCCTCCCACAGACTTATAATAGCGCTCCTCGCCCTGCAGAAGCTGTGACTCGCTCCTCCTCACAGATTGAGTGGTCGCTCCCTGTGTCCCTGGCTGAAGGCTGGTATCGTAGCGCTGCTCTGCCTATCAATCTCTTAGAAAGCTACATTTGTCTATCGCCTGCTTTGTGCTTTGATTAGCGCTTTATGTAATTAGCGCTCTTGCTTTCAAACATCGTAGCGCTGCTCTGCTTAATAATATCTTTGAAAGTTACATTTGTATATCGCCTGCTGTGTACTTTGATTAGCGCTTTGTGTAATTAGCGCTCTAGCTTTCATTTTTTGTATTTCACTTACATTGTTTGCGCATTTACCAACAGCGCTCCGCTCTGCTCCTCCCCCCGCCTCCATTTTGTTTGTTTGTTGTCGTCCTCGTGTGCCCGACCCGCCTCCCAGCTGAGACGCCCTCGCCCCTCCCCCTCCACCATCCACATATGACAGGAGTTCCCGCGCGCAGCGTCCACGCGCAGCGTTCGCGCCCAATGCGGGCCGAAGGTGCGCCAAAGGTAAGCCCGTCTACGCCCGTCCGCGCCTGGACCGCGCCCAGCGCCAGACCCCCTGGCCCCCGTCCCTCCCAGCCCCCCGCTTTACCTACGCTGCCGCCACCCTCCTAGCCCTTAACCCCGGTCGAGCCCCCAACTGCGTCCAAGCAGCCCCTGGACACACCCATGGACCTTTCTCCTGCTACTCCTGCAAATTCAGCGGCAACGACAACATCTCCGCTACGACCACACCACTGATTCCCGACCCCAACCACCTACAATGCATCCTTCTCAACACCCGCTCGGTCCACAGACATGCCATCGACCTATGGAATCTACTAGACACCATCTCTCCAGACGTCGCCTTCCTAACAGAAACTTGGATGAACGCTTCCTCCGCCCCAGATATCACCATTGCCATCCCTGAAGACTATAAGATCACTCGCAAGGACCGTACCAGCCACACAGGAGGAGGAATCGCTATCGTACATATGAAATCAATCCGCATCTCAACCAGCTCTGACGCCAACCTCACCAACTCCGAACACCTTCACTTCCAGATCCACATCGACCCCAAGACCACACTCAGAGGCACCCTCCTCTACAGACCACCAGGACCCCGCGCACAATTCAGTGAAGACATCACGGACTTCATCACTCCCCACGCGCTCCCCTCCAAAGAATACATACTTCTGGGAGACCTCAACTTTCACCTTGAAAAGATCAACGACCGCAACACCGCCACCCTCTTAGACAACCTCGCCAACCTCGGACTTAAACAACTAGTCACTTCCCCCACCCACATCGCAGGTCACACACTCGACCCCATCTTCACCTCCAGCAACCATGTCTCCTTCAGCCACACTACGGATCTCCTCTGGACTGACCACAGCTGCGTTCACTTCACCTACAACAAACCAAAACCCACCAACCTCCTCCAACCAACTCTGCAAAGAAACTGGAACAAAATCACCTCGGACCAGATCTCCGCATCGCTCCTTCTTAACACCCCAGACCACTCTTCTAACGCAAACGAAGCCGCCGCCAACCTCACCCTATGGTTATCCAACACCGCCGACACCTTAGCACCACTGAAAAAACGTCAAAGCAAACCTGGCAGCAAAAAGGCCTCATGGTTCAACGATGATCTTAAGAAGTCCAAGAAACTCTGCCGCTCCCTTGAAAAGGCCTGGAAAAAAGACCCAACCACTAGCACCAAGGACGCCTTCAAAAACGCCACCCGCACTCACCACCAACTAATCCGAAAGGCCAAGAAAACAGCATTTAAGGATCGACTTGACAACAACGCCCACAACAGCAAGGAACTTTTCAACATCGTCAAGGAATTTTCCAATCCCTCGGCCAACTCCAACGACATCACCCCCTCTCAAGCCCTCTGCGACTCCCTAGCCTCATTCTTCCACAACAAGATTGCAGACATCCACAACAGCTTCGACAACCAACCCGGAAACCAACCCACCCTACCATTTGCTGAACATTCTCCCCCCGTGAACACCCTTAACGACTGGAACCCAATCTCCACTGAGGACACAATCCGCCTGATGAATTCCATCCACTCTGGATCCCCCACAGACCCATGTCCTCACCACATCTTCAACAAAGCAGACTCCGTCATAGCACCGCACCTCCGAGACGTCATCAACTGCTCCTTCAACTCCGCCACCTTCCCGGAAGACTGGAAACACGCTGAACTCACCGCCCTTCTGAAAAAACCCACAGCGGACCCCACCGAACTCAAAAATTACCGCCCCATCTCGCTCCTTCCATTTCCGGCCAAAGTCATCGAGAAAGCTGTCAACAACCAGCTCGCCGCCGTCCTCGAAGCCAACAAATCCCTCGACTCCTCACAATCTGGTTTCCGAGCAAAACACAGCACTGAGACCGCCCTCATCGCAGCAACAGACGACATTCGAACTCTACTGGACAATGGAGACACAGTCGCCCTCATCCTCCTCGACCTCTCTGCAGCATTCGACACTGTCTGCCACAGCACCCTTTTACAACGCCTCAATCACATCGGAATCCAAGGAAAAGCACTGGAATGGATCACCTCGTTCCTCACCGGAAGAACCCAGAGAGTCCGCCTTCCACCATTCAAGTCCGAGGCCACTGAAGTCATCTGTGGCGTACCACAAGGATCCTCACTCAGCCCCACCCTCTTCAACGTATACATGAGCCCCCTCGCGGCCATCGCCCGCCAACACAACCTCAACATCATCTCTTACGCGGATGACACTCAACTAATCCTTTCTCTCACCAATGACCCCAGCAGCGCCAAAACTAACCTACACGAAGGAATGAAAGAAGTTGCCGAATGGATGAAACAAAGCCGTCTGAAACTGAACTCAGACAAAACAGAAGTCCTCATCTTAGGTACATCCCCCTCTGCATGGGACGACTCCTGGTGGCCGGAAGCCCTTGGAAAAGCACCCATCCCGACAGACCACGCACGGAACCTAGGCGTCATCCTTGATTCTTCACTCTCAATGAACAGACAAGTCAGCGCCGTATCCTCTTCCTGCTTCAACATTCTTCGCATGCTCAGAAAAACATTTCGCTGGATCCCCACCGAAACAAGGAAAACAGTCACCCATGCTCTGGTCACGAGCCGACTGGACTACGGAAACACCCTCTACGCAGGCACTACCGCTAAACTCCAGAAAAAACTCCAACGAATCCAAAACGCCTCAGCCAGGATCATATTAGACATCCCACGCAACAAACACATCTCTGGTCACCTTAAAGACCTCCACTGGCTACCCGTCAATAAGAGGATCACTTTCCGACTGCTAACCCACGCACACAAATCACTCTACGACATCGGACCAGAATGCCTCAACTCTCGACTTTCCTTCTACACCCCCTCCCGCCAGCTACGTTCTTCCAGCCTAGCCCTCGCCACTGTACCTCGCATCAACAAGACCACCATGGGAGGCAGATCCTTCTCATACCTGGCTGCTAAAACATGGAAATCACTCCCCGCTCACCTTCGCCTTACCCAGAACCACCTAGCATTCAGAAAGCTACTTAAAACGTGGATATTTGACAAGTAATCCTCTTCCCCTTTCTAAGCGCCTTGAGACTCTCTGGGTATGTAGTGCGCTATATAAATTCTCTGACTTGACTTGACTTGACTTGAAATCACGTGATTAGGCTTTCTGCGCGAAACCACCATGGCAGACTTAGCTGTCTGCTCCACTAGCTAGTTTGTAGCTCGGGGAACCCAAGGTCACACCTGCCCTTCTTGTGGGATGCGCACATTCTAGCAGAGCCCGTTCCTGTACTTTCCGAGCTACAGATAGAAAGGGAGGCACCTTAATGACCTGCCCCCGGAATAGCTTAGGCCTAGCTGCTAGCAGTCAATTGTGCCTTATATGGGTCTTCCTGCTGGCTCACTGACAAGTTGTATCTTTACTAGTAAGGTGACATTGTGCTGTGTGTGAAAGGTATATATGCTTTGCCCTGTTAGTATGTAGTCAGTCTCCTCTGCGCACCTCCGAGGGTCGTGTAGACTGAGGCTCCCCTTTCAGGGCTTGTATCTGCAGAATAAATGATTGAACCTTCTCCATTGCCGACTGACTAATTATTTATGTATATGGTATATGGGCTATAGGTGAGTATAGTCCATTAGTCCAATATTTTGGATCCTTCAGTGGGGGGCTTGGGGACCCCTCCACGGCCCCCAATGAGGAAGGCCAGGCCAGGCCCCCGGGGATAGGGGCCCTGGGGCCAAAAGTGGCCCAGGCGGGGCCCCTCCCCCAAAAAATAATAATAATAATTGATAAAAAAAAGGCTGTCCCTAGGGGGATGGGGTCCCCAGGGCCTTAAGGGAGTATAGGAGGGGGGCTATGCAGTCCCCCTCCACAAAAAAATAAACAATAAAGTTGGCCATGCCCCGGGGGGTGGGGTCTCCGGGGACGAAATAGGCCATGGGAGGGGGGCCGCGTGGCCCCCTTCCCCGATTTAAAAAAAAAAAAATTGGGGGCAGGCCCTGGCGGTTGGGGTCCCCAGTGCCAAAGAAAAAGAAAAAGAAGGGGGGCTACACAGCCCCCCTTCTTAAAAGTTTTTTTTTAAAAATACGGGATCAGGATGAGGCCATGCCCCCTCCCTGCACCTCTCTGCAAACACGCCCCCTGGTGTGTTTGCAGAGGGGGAAGTAATTCCACTCGCATACTGGGGGTCCCTGGGGGCCAACTAGCCCACCTGTAGCCTCCAGTATGGGCCAGGGGGCTCCCTTGCAGAGACGTGTAAAGAGGCCATGCCCCTTTTTACACCTTTCTGCAATGGAGCCCCCTGGCGCATACTGGAGGTTGCTGGTGGGCTAGTTGGCCCCCAGGGACCCCCAGTATGCGAGGGGAATTTGTTCCCCCTCTGAAAAAGCGCCACGGGGGTTGCGTTGCTGAGAGGTGTAAAAGGGGCCTGGCCTCTTTACACCTCTCTGCAACGCAGCCCCCTGGCGCACACTGGAGGTTCCTGGTGGGCTAGTTGGCCCCCAGGGACCCCCCAGTATGCAAGGGGAATTAGTTTCCCCTCTGAAAAAGCGCCAGGGGACTGCGTTGCAGAGAGGTGTAAAAAGGGGCATGGCCTCTTTACACCTCCCTGCAACGCAGCCCCCTGGCAAACACTGGAATTTCCTGGTGGGCTAGTTGGTCCCCCAGGGACCCCCCAGTATGCAAGGGGAATTACTTCCCCTTCTGCAAACGCGCCACGGGGCTGCGTTGCAGAGAGATGTAAAAAGGGGCATGACCTCATTACACCTCTCTACAACACAGCCCCCTGGCGCATACTGGAGGTTCCTAGTGGGCTAGTTGGCCCCCAAGGACCTCCAGTATGCAAGGGGAATTAGTTCTCCCTCTGCAAACGCACCAGGGGGCTGCGTTGCAGAGAGGTGTAATGAGGCCACACCCTTTTTACACCTCAATCAATCAATCAATCAATCACAAAATGTGCATAGCGCGCTACTCACCCGTCGGGGTGTCAAGGCGCTGAGGGGGGGGGGGTCGTTACTGCTCGAACAGCCAGGTCTTGAGTTGTTTCCTGAAGGAGAGGTGATCCTGGGTCAGTCGTAGGTGAGTGGGGAGGGAGTTCCATGTCTTGGATGCCAGGTAGGAGAAGGATCTTCCTCCGACGGTGGATTTCCGAATTCTTGGGACGGAGGCGAAGACGAGGCTGGCGGATTGGAGCTGGCGGGTTGGTGTGTGGAAAGTGAGGCGGCTGTTGAAGTACTTGGGGCCAAGTCATGGAGAGCCTTGTGTGCGTGGGTGAGGAGTCTGAACGTGATCCTCTTGTTGACGGGGAGCCAGTGCAGGTCTTTCAGGTGGGCAGAGATGTGGCTGCGGCGCGGGATGTCCAGGATGAGTCGTGCTGAGGCGTTCTGGATGCGCTGGAGTCATTTCTGGAGTTTGGCTGTGGTTCCAGCGTAGAGGGTGTTCCTGTAGTCCAGACGGCTGGTGACGATGGCCTGGGTGACCGTCTTCCTGGTTTCAGTGGGGATCCATTGGAATATCTTTCGGAGCATGCGCAGGGTGTTGAAGCAGTATGATGAGACTGCGTTTACTTGCTTGGTCATCGTGAGAGAGGAGTCCAGGATGACGCCCAGGTTGCGTGCGTGGTCCGTTGCTTTGGGTGCGCTGCCCAGGGCAGGGGGCCACCAGGAGTCATCCCAGGCAGAAGGGGATGGTCCGAGGATGAGGACTTCCGTCTTGTCTGAGTTCAGTTTCAGAAGGCTGATCTTCATCCATCCCGTGATGTCTTTCATTCCTTCTTGGAGGTTGGCTTTGGCGGTGGCAGGGTCGTTGGTGAGGGAGAGGATCAGCTGGATGTCGTCGGCGTAGGAGATGATGCTGAGGTTGTGTTGGCGGGCGATGGCTGCGAGGGGGCTCATGTAGACGTTGAAGAAGGTGGGGCTGAGTGAGGATCCTTGTGGGACGCCGCAGATGTCTTCGGTGTTTTAGAGAACAGTGGTGCCTATTTTGGAAGGAAAAATGGACAACCACAATAATCATACGCTTAAATAGATCGTATGTCTTTCGTCCAGCCGGACAAGAATTTATTTTTATATATAAGTTCAGTTGATTGTGATTCAAAACATTAAATGACAAGTGGGCACAGCCGTGACCCACAGAACACAAGACAAACCAACGAAAAACAGAATGGCCAAAGGCAGGGTATAAGATGTGTCTGTTTGTTTGTAATCACTATGACAGATTTAAATATCCATTTTCACACCATTGATGATTACAATATTATAAAATCATATTGCATATGGTGCTTTTAGTGCCAACGACGTTTCAATGCTATTCACAACAATATAAAGCATCATCTTCAGGACAAAGGATGGTTCATTGTTGTCTTGAGCTTATTCACATATTTTGCCTATACCGCATTAGTTTGAAGGATGAACACGGTTCAACGGTAATGACACGCTTGTAATACGGCCCAGTAGATCCGTAACGGAGGCTGACAGCCACTAAATCGTCAATAGGCTATGGGCCTTCCTTGTATGGTTTAATTCCTGATATCAATATATGTCAGTGCCGGATCGCACTTGAAGCTTTTGGTTAAGTAACAATTCCGCTAGGTGCCAGGTTGCACCTCTTCAATAACGGCGGAAAGTCAGGGCACGGGAGCTCCTGCTGGCGCTGGATAGCGTGTGAGCCTCTGTCTTCGGGGCCGCAGATCGGAATGGGGGAGGCGGTAAGCATGGGCGAATTTTGCGAATCTCGCGTTCGCTAATTTTGCGGATTTGCGAACTCGCAATCCGCAAAATCCGCGAATTCTCGCGAATTTGCGGATTTTTTTTTTTTTTGTGTTTGCCACTCTCTGTCACCACTGCCACTCTCTGACTACTCATGCCACCCTCTGGCCCACCCATGCCACCCTCTGTTTCATCACAGCACCCTCTGGTTGTCCAGTCAGTGTACATTATTGTGGCAAAGCAAAGCACACCTTCCCTGCCTCAAGTGACCTGAATTAATTTGGGGCTGATTAATGTGTCACAGAACATTTTTTCTGAGGTTCAGAGCAGGGTCACATAATAGTTGCAACTGATAACTGAACTCTGGAGGGGCCCCTCAGGAAGCACTACAGGAAATGGCTACTAATGATGAGCCTGAACTTTTGAACCTGGTAAGTAGTTTCAGTTTTGCTAAGATCGTATTTCTGCAATTTAGCGCTTATTCGCGGGGCGCGAAGTTGTACTGGGAAGCCGCGAACTCACGCAAACAGTGAGAGCAAGCCATAAAATCTGCTGCTCGCGGATTTGCGGATTTTGCAGGAGATTCGCGAATCTCGCGGATTGCGAATTTACCGAAAATCCGCAAAATCCGCGAGCGAAACGGATTTTCCGCCCATACTTAGGAGGCGGACTCTCTGGGTTCTTCCGGCTAGGAACGAGATGATCCACTCCAGTTCCGCTCCTTGGATTCCGGTGTTGCTGAGGCCCTGTGTCAGGGTGCGGTGGCAGACGGTGTCGAAGGCTGCTGAGAGGTCCAGGAGGATGAGGGCAGCCGTTTCCCCGTTGTCAAGCAGGGACCTGATGTCGTCGGTGGCTGCGATGAGGGCGGTCTCGGTGCTGTGGTTTGCTCGGAAGCTGGACTTTGAGGGGTCGAGGGATCCGTTGGTCTCGAGGAAGGCGGAGAGTTGTCTGTTGACGATCTTCTCGATGACTTTGGCTGGAAAGGGGGGAAGCGAGATGGGGCGGAAGTTCTTCAGGTCCGTGGGGTCCGCGGTAGGTTTCTTGAGGAGGGCGCTCACCTCTGCATGTTTCCAGCTCTCCGGGAAGGTGGCGGATGCAAAGGAGCTGTTGATGATGTTCCGGAGTTGGGGTGCGATGGTGGCGTCGGCTTTGTTGAAGATGTGGTGTGGGCAGGGGTCGTGGGGGAGCCGGAGTGGATGGTGTTCATCATGCGGGTGGTGTCTTCGGTGCTGACAGGGGTCCAGGTGCAGAGGGTGGTGGTTGGAGGCGCTGGTTCGGCGATTGGGTGCGTGGTTTGAGCGCCAAAGCTGTTGTGGATGTTGGCGATCTTGCGGTGGAAGAAAGAGGTGAGACAGTCGCAAAGGTCTTGCGAGGGAGTGATGTCGGTGTTGCAGGCGCTGGGATTTGAGAGCTCTTTGATGATGTTGAAGAGCTCCTTGCTGTTGTGGGTGTTGTTGTCCAGTCTTTCTTTGAATGTTGTCTTCTTGGTGCTTTGGATCAGCTTGTGGTGTTTGCGGGTGGAGTTCTTGAAGGCTGTCATGTTTTCTGCTGTCCGGTCGTGGTGCCAGGCTTTCTTGAGGGTGCGGCAGGTTTTCTTGGAGTTTTTGAGGTCGATGGTAAACCACGAGGCTTTCCTGCTGCCGGGTCTACTGGGAGGATTCTTCAGTGGTGCGAGTTCGTCGGCGCAGTTGGTGAGCTACTGTGTGAGGTTGGTGGGTGGGTTCTGGCTGAGGGCGGTGGTGAGCTGGTCGGCGGTGATCTTGCTCCAGTTTCTGCCGGGAACCTGTTGCGGGTAGTGGTGGGTCATTCTCCTGAAGTTGAAGTGGACGCAGCTGTGGTCTGTCCAGTGTAGTCCGGTGGAGTGGCTGAAGATGTGCTTGCTGGAGGAGAAGACGGGGTCAAGCGTGTGTCCGGCATAGTGCGTGGGGGTGTTCACCAGTTGCTTAAGTCCAAGGTTGGCAAGGTTGTCCAGCAGGGCGGTGGTGTTGCAGTCCTTGTTGTTCTCCAGGTAGAAGTTGAGGTCCCCTAGGAGGATGTAGTCTGTGGAGGTGAGGGTGTGTGGACTGACGAAGTCTGCAATGGCTTCGTTGAATTGTGTGCGTGGTCCCGGAGGTCTGTAGATGAGGGTGCCTCTGAGGGTGGTCTTGGGGTTGGTGTGAATCTGGAAGTGAAGGTGCTCGGCGGCGGTGAGGGTGTCGTCGGAGTTGGTCATGATGCGGATGGTGTTTCTGTGGACGATGGCGATGCCTTCTCCGTTTTGGTTGATGCGGTCCCTCCGGGTGATCTTGTAGCCGTCCGGGATGGCTATGGCGATGTAGGGGGCTGAAGAGGCGTTCATCCAGGTTTCCGTGAGGAAGGCGATGTCTGGTGAGGTTGTGTCGAGGAGGTTCCAGAGTTCCACGGCGTGCCTGTGGACGGAGCGGGTGTTGAGCAGGATGCACTTGAGGTGGTTGTTGCTGGTGCTTGGCTTGGTGGGTGCGGTGCAGGTCCGAAGACAGGTGAATCAGCTGGTTGGCAGGTGAAGGGTCCGTGGGTGCGTTTCGGGGTGGCTCTGTAGCAGGCGGGGTTCCGGCTGGCATTGAGTGCGTGGAGGGTGGCGGCGTCGTAGGTCCGTCGGGTGTGCTGGCATCGTCGGGGACCAGGCGTCCTGGCGCTGGGCACGGTTCAGGCACGGATGGGCGTAGATGGGCTTGCCTTTGGCGTGCCTTCAGCGCACAATCGGCGCGCCCGCTGCGGGTGATCGCTGCGCGTGACCGCTGCGTGTACGCGCGGTCTCCATATGAGGCGAAGTGGGAGGGAGGAGCAGCTGGGAGGCGGGAGCGGGGCGGCCAATGGGGTTTACGGAAAGGAAAGGGGGTGGGGCCGTGAGGGAGCAGCGGCGGGAAGCGGGGAGTGGGGGAGCACACAACAGAGGGTACAATCCAACAAAAGGCACATAAAGAAATAAACAGAAGAAAATTACAAGTTAAGACTAACTGGCGAACAGAAGTACAATTAAGACAATCTGGCAGAAATGCGGAGAGCTACGAGGGAGAAAGAACGAGCGGCAGTGAGGGGGCACCAAGGTCAGGGACGAGCCTGTGGCGCAGGGCAGGTGCGCGCCAGCAGCTCGAGGGCCGTGCGGCGTGGGGGTGTCCTGGGGGCAGGTCACACTCGCCTACGCCGCGCGGTCTCCATATAAGGCCAAGTGGGAGGGAGGAGCAGCTGTGAGGCGGGAGCGGGGCAGCCAATGGGGTTTACCAAAAGGAAAGGGGGTGGGGCCGTGAGGGAGCAGAGGCGGGAAGCGGGGAGCAGGGGGGCACACAGCAGAGGGTACAATCCAACAAAAGGCACAACAAGAAATAAACAGAAGAAAATTACAAGTTAAGACTAACTGGCGAACAGAAGTACAATTAAGACAATCTGGCGGAAATGCGGAGAGCTACGAGGGAGGAAGAACGAGCGGCAGCGAGGGGGCACCAAGGTCAGGGACGAGCCTGTGGCACAGGGCAGGGGGGCGCCAGCAGCTAGAGGGCCGAGCGGCGTGGGGGTGTCCTGGGGGCACACCTCTCTGCAACGCAGCCCCCTGGTACATACTCGAGGTTCCTGGTGTGCTACTTGTCCCCCAGGGACCCCCAGTATGCAGGGGGACTTATTCCCCCAACTTAGAACGTGTTACGGGGCATGTTTGCACAGTGGTGAAGGTAGAGGGCGGGGCTTGAGGTGACATGTGTGCAAACACGCCCTGTGGTGCGTTTTAGGTTGGGGAATATATTCCTCTTCAATGCAGAGGTCCCCTAGGGGCCAACTAATCCAACGGGTACCTCTAGTAAGTGCCACGGAGCTGCATTACAGAGTGTTGTAAAAAGGGGGCGTGCCCTCTGAACACCTCTCTACAAAGCAGCTCCCAGGTGCAAACTGGAGGTACCTGATGGGCTAGTTGGCTGACAGGTGACCTCAGGATTGAAGAGGAATATATTCCCCAACCTAAAACCTGCCACAGGGCATGTTTGCACACATGTGTCCTCATGCCCCACCCCCTTCCTTCACTATTGAGCGAAATATTCCTGGTGTGCTAGCTGTCCCCCAGGGACCCCCAGTATGCAGGGGGACTTATTCCCCCAACTTAGAACGTGTTACTGGGCATGTTTGCACAGTGGTGAAGGTAGGGGGGGCTTGAGGTGACATGTGTGCAAACATGCCCTGTGGCGCGTTTTAAGTTGGGGAATATATTCCTCTTCAATCCAGAGGTCCCCTAGGGTCCAACTAGTCCAACGGGTACCTCTAGTAAGTGCCACGGAGCTGCGTTGCAGAGTGTTGTAAAAAGGGGGCGTGCCCTCTGATCACCTCAGCTCCCTGGCGCAAACTGGAGGTACCTGATGGGCTAGTTGGCTCACATATGACCTCAGGATTGAAGAGGAATATATTCCCCAACCTAAAACGCGCCACAGGGCACCGCACCCACCCACGCTGCCGGCCACACACTGGACTCCATCTTCACCACAGGCACCCACGTCGCCTTCGACCACACCACCGAACTCCACTGGACCGACCACCGCTGCATCCATTTCACCTTCAAGAAACCAACCATGCACCACCGCACCCAACAGCTGCCTTGCCGTTGCTGGAGCAAAATCACCGAAGACCAGCTGATCACCACCCTCGCCCAGAACTCACCCGCCGACCCCACCAACCCAGACGCCGCAGCCTGCAAACTCAGACTGTAGATCAATGACTGCGCCAACACCTTCTCCCAGCTCAAGAAACCCTCCAACAGCCACGCCAGCAAGAGAGCCACCAATGAGCTCCAGACCTCCAAACGTGCATGCCAGAAACTGGAGAAGATATGGCTCCACGAACGCACACCGGACAACCACGCAGCCCACAAGGACACCACCCGCAGACATCACCACCTCATCAGATTAGCCAAGAGATCATCCTTCAAAGACCTCTTGGATAACAATGCACACAACAGCAAGGTGCTCTTCAGCATCGTAAAGGAACTCTCCAACCCCAGCGCCAACGACATCCTGCCCTCACAAGAGCTATGTGACTCACTAGCCATCTGCTTCCACCGCAAGATCGCTGACATCCACGACAGCTTCAACACCACGACCACCCCGACTACGCTAGACTCCACCTCCCCTGTTAACACTACCAGCGCCAACCGCCTGATCTCCTGGTCCAACATCAACGACGACGAGACACGCAAGGTCATGAACTCCATCCACTCAGGATCTCCGTCAGACCCGTGCACACACCACGTATTCAACAAAGCAGACACAGCCATCGCAGCCCTACTACGGTGGGTGATCAACAGCTCCTTTGAAACAGCAACATTCCCGGAAAGCTGGAAGCACGCCAAAATCAACACCCTCCTCAAGAAGCCCAAGGCGGACCCCAAGGACCTCAAGAACGTCTGGCCCATCTCCCTGCTCTCGTTCCCAGCAAAGGTCATCGAGAAAATCGTCAACATGCAATTGGCCCGAGACCTGGAAGACAACAACATCTTGGACCCGTCCCAGTCCGGATTCAGATGAAACCACAGCACCGAGACAGCCCTCATCGCTGCCACAGACGACATCAGGCGCCAACTAGACAACGGCAAAACATCAGCCTCTTCCTCCTGGACCTGTCAGCCGCCTTCGACACGGTCTGCCATTGCACTCTAAAGACACGCCTCCTAGAAACCGAATCCAAGAGAAGGCCCTTGACTGGACCACGTCCTTCCTCTCCCTCAGAACTCAGAGTGTCCGCCTCCCACCGTTCTGACCCAAAGCCACTGACATCATCTGCAACGTCCCCCAGGGCTCATCTCTCAGCCTAACGCTGTTTAACGTCTACATGGCCCCCCTCACACAAGTGGTCCGCCATCACAACCTCAACATCATCTCCTACGCCAACGACACCCACCTCAACCTCTCTCTTACCAAGGACCCACACACCGCCAAAACCAACCTCCACGAGGGAATGAAGGCCGTCACCGACTGGATGAGGAGCAGCCGTCTTAAGCTGACGGAAGTTCTCATCCTCGGACCCAACCCCTCAGCCTGGGATGACTCCTGGTGGCCGACCATACTGGGAACAGCACCAACACCCACTGACCATGCACGCAACCTAGGATTCATCCTGAACTCCTCCCTCTCCATGTCCAAACAGGTCAACGCTGTCTCCTCCTCCTACTACTACACCCTCTGCAGGATCCCGACTGAAACAAGAAGAATGGTGACACAGGCCCTCGTCAGCACAAGACTGGACTACGGCAACGCACTCTACGCAGGATTCGCAGCCAAACACCTACGATGACTACAACACATCCAAAACGCCTCGGCCCGTCAACGTCCCCTGCCGCAGCCACATCACCCTTACCTGAGAGACCTACACTGGCTCCCCGTCAACAAGAGGATCACCTGAGGTGCCGTGAGAATCGTAATGACGTTTTGGGTCTGATCGGATATGGATGAGTTTGGTATCTATGAACGGCAAATGACGAGTTTAGTGGGTGTACGTGTTTTCGCTACACTACTCCGAAAGGTTTGTCTTATTTACGGGTTTCTTCATCTGAACCCTCGGGTTCCATTTTAGATACGGCATCCATTTTGTTTCTTGCCCTCACGTAGTCGGCGAACGACCAATGCCCGCCTGATGACCCTGGGACTCCCAAGCTCTTGCGGAAAATGCATATCCTTTTGAGTGTGTCTTTATGACTAGGGGAATGACACGGCAAAGGCAGATGGCTCATCTTGCCGTGCCGATCTATTGTTTCAGCCGCTAGGCTCGAATCCTTTGATCCTGTGATCATGCTTCCGATATTGCCCCCACACTCTTTTCAATCTGTTGTCTGTCTTTGTTTTCCTTGCACCTGTTCCTGTCCCTTCTCTTTGCTCGTTTACAACCAGAATGGAATGTGCCTAATGGTGGGACAGCGTGCTTTTACAGTTGGGAACCGGCAATGCTACTGTAATTATGTTCCGGGCTTCTGAAAACATGAATGCGACCCTTTTGAAGTTTACTGTGGGAACTGAGTTGTAACCTTTTGTTCGTATGTTGTGCAATGGCGAATATGTGTATAAAAGGAGCGATCCACTTTTGCAATTCGAAGCAGACTCTCAGAACCTACACTATGTTGTACTTCTAGCGATCTCTGTATCCCTGCAGTAAATAAATGCTGATCTTTGACGCCAAAGGAAGTGTCCAGTGTCTCTGTGATTTGTACGCCAGAACAGGTAACCCACGAAGGTTTCAGGTGTTGCCCCCTGGCACCGCTGAGCCTTAAATAGCCCAGTCCTTTAGTTGGCGCCCAACGTGGGGCGGCATCATGTGGTACCGGTCCAAAGCCTGACGATCGTGAGGAACTTCGTGTGAAATCTCCGAGGGAAGGTGCACCCCGCTTCATCGATCCTGTTGTCGAAATAAGTGGCCCGAAGATTTTTCCCGCGAAGATTCCCGCTTCCAGACGGCTGCGACGGACTGATGCCCTGACTGTCGACCTGTTTTGGCGCCTGGCGTCTTTGTACGGCGAGACGATAGACAGGCCTTCCTGGTGACGCCATTGTTCTTTCAGTTAAGTATTTGTGGGTCACTCCCAGTCCTTAGTTGTTAATTCTTTGGTTCCTTTTTGGAACATTTGCTTTGTACTTTGTAACTTGGTCGTTGTTGTTGAAACTTGGTTGTTTGCATGGTTCCATTGCATTTGTGGTTCTTAGTTGTTGATTCTTAGTCGTTGGGTTTTTTCTTTGACGATTGCAATTGCCAAAAACCGAGGGTCTCGTATTTTTGCGAGGATATCGTAATTCAATAACCATTGAAGTTTGTAAAACTCGGTTAGTGTGCACGATGCCTGGCCGCAGTATTTTGTTTGGTTTCCTTAAGTGTTGCAACACGGATTCCCGGTTGGAGGACTCGTGTCCGATACCTCCAGTTGGAACTCCGATTTATGAGCTCTATAGTCGACACGGAGTGGGCCCTATTGCATATAATGAATGTTGGATCTATTATACGAAGAACGGTGGTGTCCTTAGTTGGCCACCCCATGGTAGTTTTGAAACTGAGATTTTAGATAATCTCGAAGCAAAATTGTTTAAAAAGAAAGCTATGCCAGCAATGTTTGATTCCTTTCGGTTATGGCGCAAAGAGGCCAAACAGAAAGAAATCAAGCAGATTAAGAAAAATAATAGAGAGGTTATCATTACGATGATGCAAGGTGCTGAACAGTATCAGCGAGATAAAGCAGAGAAGGAAAAGGAAGCTTCTGCCAGACTGCATCGCATGGCGGTGGATAAATGTTATCCGGTTTTACCGTCAAGTTCTGAAAAGAAGGGAGAAGAATCGAAAGAGGATCCTTTGTTATCTTATTTATTGAAATCACCACCTCCTTATGTACAGGGTACTACAGCCCCTGTAGTTCCTCCTGTTCTTCCGCCTGTTGTTCCGGCGGCTGCTGGTCAGCCTGTCGTTGGTCCTGTTCCTCTGAATCCTCTTGTTCCTCAAGTGGGCCCTGCTCCTTTCCCTGCTCTTTTTCCTACTGCTCCTTTGCCTGTGCCTTCTCAGTCTATTGTTACTACTACTCCTGCTATCTTGGCTACTCCTACTGCTCCTACGTTTAGTGCTCATGTTGTTGCTCCTGTACTTCTCTCCTCTTCTCCTTCTGTTCGTAATCGTATACCTAATTCTGTTGCTAATCTCTATTCCCCGCTTTTCGGATCATTACTTGAGTCCGATACCTCTGACGTCTCTCAGAGACGGAGTCAAATTCCTGGTGGAAGGGAGAGTTCGACGTTAGTAACTATGGCGCGCAGGTGGATTAGACACCCTGCTAAGTACACTTCGTGCATAGTTTTCGATACGTTTTCTCAGTTTAATGAGCCCACACAGAGATTCGTGTTCGAGGAGATGTGTAAATCCTTGAGAGAAGAGTGGGATAATTATGAGTTAGATAATGTACCGCCCGATATGACTGAACTTCAGAATCAGTTTTCGAACGGCATGATTGTGGGTGGTAATGTAGGACGTGCATTAGAACGATTGTTAGCTTTTAGGACTACAGTGCCTTCTCGAGTGTCGTTTGACGACGACTCCGATGATCTGAAAGCGACATCTGGTCAGTATCCTATGCAAGAAGTTCCCCCAGTGTGAATGCCAGGTGATGCTACTGTCGCTCCTCCAATTTGGCCACACTTCCAGAGAGTTTGGATACATCTCCCATGGAAGCGATCAGAAGTTTTGCAGGTGAAACAATCCTTGCTTGACCCGCGGAAGAATCCGGCAGGTTATTATAAAGAATTATCCCAATTAGTGGATGCTTCTATTATGAACCTTGCTGACATCGACATGTTGTTTGGTAATGTCGTACCGCAACCGGTTTGGGCGAAAATTCATCAAGAAAATCATGCAGCTGAGTTAGGTGGTGATTGGGCTGCACTTGTAGCGGCTGATGGACGGCAAGTTGGTGGGGCTAATGTCGTAATTTGACAATGGCCGAGTTAGCGCTTAGCTGTGCTACACGTTTTTTCCCTTAACTTGACTATACTTGAAAACGCCATTTTGTATGGTACGGCGGCCATTTTAGAGAATGAGCGGCCTCGTGGTCAGCATACCCTTTAGTCCGTTGTCCGTACCACTGACCACTCGACTTTGCCCAGCAACAGGCTATTTTTAGTAACGGTCAAGCCTGTACATGCGCAGTTCCAACTGACCAGTCACCCCTCAGGAATGTGCCGCCAAACTGACCAGTGGAATTGTAACCCCTCCCATGAGTTGGCTGTGTTCCAAAAATGACCATATATGTACATAAAGCTCTGTAACTTCGTACCGCCTATCTTTTTATTACCTGTAAACTGTATAAAAGAACGAATCACACCAATGTTCGGTGTGATACTTCTTGCATTGCCGAAGGGTGCTGTAGGAATGTACCACTACCCCATGGGGTCTTAATAAACTTGTTCTTTGTACTTTTCAGTTTCCGTGCCAACAGTTCTTTCAGTGTAAGTGGGTTATCTACGGAGCATGTAGGCCTTGGGAACCCGATACCACAAATTGGCGACCACGAAGGGACTCATCGGCGACTCGGATGCCCGAAGGAGAGGTCGTGACGAAGGTTTGGAAACTCGCCATGGACGCGTACACTGCCACTGAGTGACCCGAGTCTTGGCACCCACGGTGTTTCTTCCCTTCCTTCCGATCTGACCTTCCAGGTGGCGCCGGTCTCCGACTGAGATCTTGATCATCTGCGTTGCTGGATAAGTGCCGTTTGGCCGATTCGATTAAAGACCTTGGCAGTTGGAACCTGGATATTTGACTTGGGTAAGATTTGTGATTGGTAAGGTAGTCTACGGACGCTTACTGACGTTCTATGATTTGTGATCGGTAAGGTAGTCTACGGACGCTTACTGAAGTTCTATGATTGTGTCTGTGATTTGAGTTAGCTAACATTTGTGACTTTGTGACCTTTGAATCATATGTTTAGTGCACTCCACATAGGCAGGCATGTAGAGATGTTTCTCTAACTTTGTTTTTTTCCTCTGAGCGGCACATTTTTTGTGAAGTACTGTAAGTGCCAGTTTATACTGTATCACGCTTTCGTGATACTTTTTGAACATGCCTGTCTTAAGCACACTCCGAGAGATGTGCTGTCTTGGAAATGGTACCTCAATCAGGTTAGCGGAAGCACAGCCGGCTCCCCCAGAAGGAACTCCAAATCGTGAAATGTACATAAAATTTGGCCTTCCCCCTATAATGTACAGCAAATTATGGCATAAATACACTAGAACCGATCCCGAATTGCAATGGCCACTACATGGGTCGTTTGACTTACGAAAGGTTCAGTTTGTGGAGCAATGTTTGTTTCAGCGCAGGTCTAGACAGAATATGTTTGATTGTGTACGAATGTGGGAGAAAGCGGTGCGTGAACGTATGAAACGTGAAGTTGCCTTGGCGGACAAAGAGCAGCGCAAGGCTGCTCGAGATAAGGCTTTACAGCTTGAGGAAAAAGAGGCACAGGAAAAGAAAGAGAGGGAGGAACAGGAACGTAAATTGCAAACGACCGGTCAATTTCCTATTCGGCGACCACTTTATCCTGTCCTTACTAATGAAATTGATGATTTTTCATTACTAGATCGATCACCGCCTCCGTACGTTCCTCCTACGGCTCCGACTGCAGAGTCTGACGATGAAGGAGAGGATAAGTGGGAAAAAGGGACAAGCCCGGTGTCAGGTTGTCTGCGGAAAGAACAGCGGATTTGCGTAGTTGGGCCCGAAAATTGAATACAAATTTTGTAACTGTGTCTGACGTTCTTGTCGAGAGGGGTAAATGGACAGAACGAGAATTGATGTATTTTCTGGCTACTTTGGCTGACGAAGTTATTACTAAATTTCGTAAATTTTCGGATACGTTAGAACCTAAGGCTGTGTCGGTTCATCATGAGAATATCGGTAAAGGTTTATTTGTTCTTGCAGATGTTGATAAATTTTTCAAGCAACTGATCCAGCTGCGGGATGAGACGTCCAGATTACGGGACGAGCAGAAAAAGAATAAGGAGCCTGGCCCGGAGTCCACTGAGCAGTCTAAGGAGTGTTCTCTCCGGGGTTCAGATAAGAATTTTAATGTGCATGTTATGCCTATGCGTGAAGCTGCACCTTTGTATGTTCCCCCTAAGGGAGAGGGTACAGATGAGGATAAAATGTCGAAGGATGCGAAGGGGTACTTTATATATAATTGGGTGTACACGCCTTGGAATAGAGCAGATGTTATGGCGCTTAAAAATTCTTTGCCTGATCTTCGGAAAAATCCGGCCGCATTTTATGAAGGGGTGGAAGGGGCTATTTCGTCCCGTGTTATGACTCTTGTTGATATAGATCTGTTTTTTGGGTTAATTCTTCCACCTGATATGTGGAGATTAATTTGTAAAAATAATGATGAAACAATACTCGGGGGAACATGGAAAGAAATAAGCCAAGCTGATTTAAATAGGGAACCTGCATGTAAGCCATGTGACTTGATTCTAGACCTTCCGGCGGCTATTTTGATTAAACTAAAAATGCTCGTTCCTTCTAAAAAGATCGATTGGACCATGCTGGCTTCGTGCAAACAAAAGTCAGATGAAACGGTTTCAGATTTCTTTACACGCTTTGAGGAGGCGTTTCACGATTACAGTGGTCAATTGTTAACAGATGATACGGGTAGGCATTTGTTTGTAGATAAGTATGTGGCTAATCTCCTACCGGAGATTGCAAAACGATTAAAATCGAGTGAAAGTTCCTGGGCCACGGCGACCCCTGCGTCTTTGTTAACTATGGCTCAGTACTATGAGCGGCAGGAATTGGAGGCTAAAGAAAGTGTTGATAAGAAAGCGAAGGAATTGAAAACAAAGGTGATGTTGGCACAGGTTCGTGGAACGCAATCTAGAGGGAATGAGAGAGGCAGGCGTGGAGGGGGTAATGCGTACGGGCGTACGGATATAGCGGAGGACCAATGTGCTTATTGTAAGGAGTTTGGGCATTGGGCTGATGATTGTCCGGTACTTCGGGAGCAACATAGTCAGCGTGGTCGAGGAGGTGGACGGTCGAGGGGAAGTTACTCGGGGGCGAGAGGCAGCGGAGGTGATCGAGGACGGTTTGAGGAAAGGGGTCGTGGCCAGGATGAACGTAACACTTTTGATAGGCGAAATCAGTATCAGATATCGGAGGGTGAGAATGTGTAGCATCAGGATTATGTGCATGCATAGGACTGCGTAGGATGGGGTGCGGAATCAGTTTAAGTGCCAGTAGATCAGAGTGGTCCATATGTATCAGTGGGCATTTTGGGTTCTACTGATCAGTTTTTAGTCGACACAGGAGCTACTCGTAGAGCTTTGTCAAAAAACTTGGTTCCGAGGGCTCCCCTGTCTGGCGAAATGATAACATGTGTAGGGTTTGATGGCACACCCTCTCCCAGCCCATTATCAAAACCTCTTGCACTTTGTCTTGATACATTTTTCAGTTTTGGCCAATTTGTGTTGTCGCCCTATACACCAGATAACATCTTGGGCATTGATTTGCTTAAATATTTTCGAGCAACGATACGTTGAGCTCCCGAGGGAGTGCGGGTAATTTTGAATGGCAATTATCCCGAGGCGGATAGGTTTTGCACTGTACAAGAAATTGCAGCATTAGCCTCTCTCCCTCACACGTTATGGGCAACCTCTGACACGGATGTGGGACAGATGCTTATTCCACCAATTCGAATTACTGTAAAGGAGGGAGTACCTTTGCCACGTGTACCTCAGTATAAGATCTCTAGAGAAGGTGAAATTGCTCTGACGCACATTGTCCAAGATTTGATAATTGCAGGAGTAGTGGAGGAAGTTCCTTACAATGTTTGCAACAGCCCTATTCTTCCGATTCTTAAGAAAGATACTGACGACAAGGTCTATCGATTTATTATCGATCTGAGAGAAATTAACAAAATTGTCATTCCCCAATACCCGGTGGTGTCTGACATTACGACATTGCTCACATTGGTTCTCCCAACGGCAACGACCTTTAGTGTCATTGACCTGAAAAATGCGTTCTTTTCGATCCCTGTCCACCCTGATAGCAGATATTTGTTTGGCTTTACGTTAAATAATAAATCGTATAGATTTTGTCGTGTTCCTCAAGGTTACACTGAGAGTCCTAGTATCTATAGCCAGGCTTTAAAAAGACAGCTTGATTCTTTTGTGTTGCAATCCGGAGTTGCCCTTATTCAGTATGTCGATGACCTTTTGTTAGCTGCAGACTCTTATGCACAATGTGAGGAGAGTACACTTGCGTTGCTTTCCTTTTTGGCACAAAACAATCATAAGGTTTCGAAGAAAAAGCTTCAATACTGTAGACCCAAGGTGACCTACCTCGGTCATCTTTTGTCTAAGGAGGGGCGTGCATTAACATCGGATCGAATTCAGGCGATTTTAGACACACCAGTCCCCCGCACACAGAGAGATGTACGTGCCTTCATAGGATTAACGTCCTTTTGTAGACAGTGGATCATGGGGTTTTCGCACATTATAAAACCTTTGTTAGCGTTACTGTCTAAAACTACACCAATGCCCCTTGAATGGACAGATGAATGTCAGAATGCTTTTGAACAATTGAGACAGGCCCTTTGCTCTGCACCCGTGTTAGGTACACCGGATTATACAAAGATTTTCACATTGTACGCGCACGAGAAAGATGGGTGCGCGTTATCAGTGTTAGTGCAAGCACACGGGGATAAGCAGAGGCCATGTGCGTATTTTTCTGCTGTTCTTGATCCTGTAGCACGAGGATTACCTGGGTGTTTCCGAGCAGTTGCAGCAACAGTCAAGTCAAGTCAAGTCAAGTCGGAAATTTATATAGCGCGCTACATACCCAGAGGGTCTCAAGGCGCTTGAGGAGGGGAAGGGAGTTACTTGTCGAATATCCAGGTTTTAAGTTGCTTTCTGAATGCTAGGTGGTTCTGTGTGAGACGTAGGTGGGTGGGGAGTGAGTTCCAGGTTTTAGCTGCGAGGTAGGAGAAGGATCTACCTCCCATGGTGGTTTTATTGATGCGAGGAATGGTAGCAAGGGCTTGGTTGGAAGATCGAAGCTGGCGAGGGGGGGTGTAGAAGGAAAGTCGTGTGTTGAGGCATTCGGGTCCAAGTTCGTAGAGTGCTTTGTGGGCGTGGGTTAGGAGTCGGAAAGTAATCCTCTTATTGACGGGTAGCCAGTGGAGGTTTTTCAGGTGGCTAGAGATATGGTCTTTGCGTGGGATGTCAAGCATGAGTCTGGCTGATGCGTTCTGGATGCGTTGTGGTTTTTTTTGGAGTTTTGTGGTGATACCGGCGTATAGGGTGTTTCCGTAGTCCAGGCGACTTGTAACCAGTGCATGGGTGACTGTCTTTCTGGTTTCGGTGGGGATCCAGCGAAATGTCTTTTTGAGCATGCGGAGGATGTTGAAGCATGAAGATGAGACTGCGTTGACTTGTCTGTTCATCGAGAGAGAGGAGTCCAGGATGACGCCCAGGTTTCGTGCGTGGTCCGTCGGGATGGGTGCTTTTCCAAGGGCCTCTGGCCACCAAGAGTCGTCCCAAGCAGAGGGGGAGGTGCCTAAGATAAGGACTTCTGTTTTGTCTGAGTTCAGTTTCAGACGGCTGTGCTTCATCCATTCTGCTACTTCTTTCATGCCTTCATGTAGGTTGGTTTTGGCGGTGTTGGGGTCTTTGGTGAGTGATAGGATCAGTTGGGTGTCGTCTGCGTAGGAGATGATGTTGAGGTTGTGTTGGCGAGCGATGGTTGCGCGGGGGCTCATGTATACGTTGAAGAGGGTGGAGCTGAGTGAGGAACCTTGGGGTACACCGCAGATGACTTCAGTGGCCTCGGACTTGAATGGTGGGAGGCGGACTCTCTGGGTTCTTCCGGTGAGGAATGAGGTGATCCATTCCAGTGCTTTTCCTTGGATCCCGATGTTATTGAGGCGCTGTAGGAGAGTGCTATGGCAGACTGTGTCGAAGGCTGCGGAGAGGTCAAGGAGGATGAGGGCGACTGTGTCTCCGTTGTCTAGTAGATTTTGAATGTCGTCTGTTGCTGCGATGAGAGCGGTCTCCGTGCTGTGTTTGGCTCGGAAGCCGGACTGTGAGGAGTCGAGGGATTTGTTCCTTTCGAGGAAGGCGGCGAGCTGGTTGTTGACGGCTTTCTCGATGACTTTGGCCGGGAATGGAAGGAGCGAAATGGGGCGGTAGTTTTTGGGTTCGGTGGGGTCAGCTGTGGGTTTTTTCAGAAGGGCGCTGAGTTCGGCACGTTTCCAGCTTTCCGGGAAGGTGGCGGAGTTGAGGGAGCAGTTGATGACATCTCGGAGGTGTGGTGCTATGATGGAATCTGCTTTGTTGAAGATGTGGTGAGGGCATGGGTCTGTGGGGGATCCTGAGTGGATGGAGTTCATCAGGCGGATGGTGTCCTCGGTGGAGATTGGGTTTCAGTTGTTAAGGATGTTCGAGGGGGGTGCAGGTATGGCAGAAGATTGGGTGGGACGGTCTCCTGGTTGGATGTCGAAGCTGTTGTGGATGTCTGCAATTTTGTTGTGGAAGAATGAGGCTAGGGAATCGCAGAGGGCTTGCGAGGGGGTGATGTCGTTGGAGTTGTCTGAGGGGTTGGTGAATTCTTTGACGATGTTGAATAGTTCCTTGCTGTTGTGGGCGTTGTTGTCTAGTCGGTCTTTGAATGCGGTTTTCTTGGCAGTCCGGATCAGTTGGTGGTGTATGCGGGTGGCGTTTTTGAAGGCGTCCCTGGTGCTGGTGTTTGGGTCTTTTTTCCAGGCCTTCTCCAGGGAGCGACAGAGTTTCTTGGATTTCTTAAGATCATCATTGAACCAGGAGGCGTTTTTGCTGCCAGGTTTGATTTGACGTTTTTTCGGCGGTGCTAGGGTGTCGGCGCTGTTGGATAGCCATTGGGTGTGGTTAAATGCTGCTTGGTCGGGGTTTGAGGAGTGGGTGGGTGGGTTTTGAAGAAACGAAGAGGAGATCTGGTCGATGGTGATTTTGTTCCAGTTTCTTCGTAGAGTAGGTTGAAGTCGGTTGTGAATGGTGGTTTTATTGTAGAAAAAGTGTACGCAGCTGTGGTCCGTCCACTGGAGGGTGGTGGTGTGACTGAAGGAGACATGTTGGCTAGAGGTGAAGATGGGGTCGAGTGTGTGACCTGCGATGTGGGTGGGCGTAGAGACAAGTTGTTTGAGTCCGAGGTTCGCGAGGTTGTCCCGAAGGGAGGTGGTGTTGCTGTTGTTGCTCTTTTCCAAGTGAAAGTTGAGGTCTCCCAGTAGGATGTATTCCTCGGAGGGGAGGGCGTGTGGGGTGATGAAGTCGGTGATAACGTCATTGAATTTTGCACGGGGTCCTGGAGGCCTGTAGAGGAGAGGGCCTCTGAGTGTGGTCTTGGGGTCAGTGTGGATCTGGAAGTGAAGGTGTTCGGCGCTAGCTAGGTTGACGTCTGAGCTGGTTGAGATGCGGATGGAGTTCTTATGGACGATAGCGATGCCTCCTTCTGTTTGGTCGATGCGATCCTTACGGATGATCTTGTATCCTTCCGGGATGGCAATGGTGATGTCAGGGGCTGATGAGGCGTTCATCCATGTTTCTGTCAGGAAGGCGACGTCGGGAGAGATGGTGTCTAGTAGATTCCAAAGTTCAATGGCGTGTCTGTGGACTGAGCGGGTGTTGAGCAGGATGCATTTTAGGTGGTTGGTGTCGGGTCTCTGCTTGGTGTCGGTGGATGAGGAGTTGGTTTTGGTGCCGTCGAACTTGCAGGAGTAGCAAGAGAAGGGTCCATGGGTGTGTCCGGGAGCGGCTTGGACGCAGTTGGGGGAACGGCCGGGGTTAAGGGCTAGGAGGGTGGGGGCGTCGTAAGTAACGTGGGAGGGCTGGGCATTGCGAGGACCAGGGGCTCTGGCGCTGGGTGCGGTCCAGGCGCGGACGGGCGTCGACGGGCTTACCTTTGGCGCACCTTCGGCGCGAATGGGGTGCGACCGCTGCGCGTGAAAGCCGCGCGTTGGGTCATTGGTCATAAATGGATGGTGGAGGGGGCGGAGCGTGGGAGGGGCAGCAGCTGGGAGGCGGTGTCGGGAGGAGGGGCGGACCAGGGGAAAACAACAACACAAAATGGAGGGTCAAAGGCGAGCACAGCCAGGGGCAGTAAATGCACAGCGTGTAATGAGAAAGAGCCTAAAGGGCACAAATCAGTATCAGTATAGCGGCAATCACAGTTACAGACTCAGCGAGGTCGCGCTACAAATTAATAAATAATTAATCGACAGTGCAGCGCGAGTAAATCAATAGAGCGACAGTGCAGCGCTGTAATTAAATAAATAGTTGCGTGCAGCGCTAGGCGAGTAGAGAGCTGCAGAGATGCAGGGCAGGAGATCAAAACGATACCAGCGTGTTAGGAAACAGGAGCGTGGAGGAGCAACCGGACTGAAGGAGGGTCCAGGCAGGAGGGTCCAGCAGTAGCTATACGGCAGAGTGAGGGAATAGTGCTATCACATATATTGCTAGTGTTAGTTCCCCACGCAGTAGATGCCCTGTTGAATCAAACGAAGACACAGTATCTTACGAGTGCACGTTTGACAGGATATGAGCTTACACTTTTGGCGCCACATATCACACTGAAAAGATGTGCTACCCTGAACCCTGCCACTTTTTTGCCCTATCCGGTCGAGGAGGGTCAGGAAGAAAAACATCATGACTGTGTTTTCCTCACCGAGGAACAGACAAAGGGTCGTGTCCTCTTACCGGATATGCCACTTCCAGATGTGGATGGGGAACTGTGGGTTGATGGATCGTGTTTGAGGCTGCCAGATGGTACGACTTCCGCGGCATATGCGATCACGACACTTAAGACAGTGGTAGAAACAGCACGGATACCACAAAAATCGGCTCAGGCAGCAGAGCTGATAGCCTTGACAAGAGCATGCGAATTGAGTGCCGGCCTATGTGTGAACATATACACGGACAGCCGGTACGCCTTCGGAGTAGCACATGATTTCGGGCTGCTCTGGAGAGAACGTGGGTTTTTGACTTCTCATGGAGTACATATTATGCACGGAGAACTAGTGCGTGATCTCCTAAACGCGTTGCTTTGCCCAAAGAAAGTAGCGATAATCAAATGCAGTGCCCATAAAAAGATCACTGATAAAGTGGGTCAAGGAAATGCTTTTGCAGATAGTATAGCAAGACAAACGGCTATGTCCTGAACTGACTCCCCCATGTATGTAACAAAGTCACAGGCTGAGCGATGGTATGATGCTAGAGCAGAGATACTGGATATCCAAAAATCAGCGACTGAAGCAGAACTTGCGGCATGGGCAGCAGATGGGGTGTTAGATGACGAGGGTTGTTGGAGAAGCAAAGACATGGAGAAATGGAAATTGCCTGCAGCTTACTTGCAGGCGATGGTTCAGATGACACACGGATTAGCACATGTGGGAGCTCTGGCGATCACTCGATTGTTATCACGAGTTTGGGAGCATCCCGAGATTGCTAATACTGCCAAGAGGGTAGTGCAGACCTGTCTGATATGTTTACAACACAATCCTGCGAAAGGGACCCATACTCCGAAAGGAGGGTTCGTACCACCTTCTGCACCATTTGAGGTACTCCAAATGGATTACATCCAGCTTGAGCGCTGCAATAACCTTAAGTATGTCCTGGTGGTGGTGTGTGCTTTTAGCAAATGGGTTGAGGCCTTCCCCACGAAGGATAATACAGCTTTAACAACAGCTAAGGTGTTGCTCAAGGAGTATTTTCCTTGCTTTGGAGTTTGCAAATTTTTGTGGAGCGATAATGGGCCCCATTTTGTTGGGAAAATTGTGGAGTATGTACTGAAGGGGTTGGGGATCCAGCAGAAGTTTCATGCTGTGTTCCACCCTCAGTCAGCAGGTCTTGTCGAGCGGTACAATGCTACGTTGAAGCTGAAACTAGCTAAGATTGTGGCGTCCACGTCTCTGAAGTGGCCGGATGCCTTACCGCTAGCATTGCTCTCTCTTAGATCAGTGCCCCACTCTCGAACAGGCCTCACACCGTATGAAGTGGTGTTTGGAAGGCCTATGAACATATGGGGAGTGCCTAAGCCGCGATTGATTCATGATGTGCCTTGTATAATGATGAACGATTATTTGGCACGATTAACAAATGATTTGCTTTCTATTCATCAACAGGTTCGAGAAGCGCTCCCTGACAATTCTACTGGAGAGGCTCACAATCTCCGTCCTGGAGATTTTGTGATGGTCAGATCGTTTGAGAGGGCGAACAGCTTGGAACCGAGGTGGCGTGGCCCCGAGCAGGTCCTCCTGGCTACTCGAACAGCTGTACGAGTGACAAATAGAAAGCGGTGGGTGCACTCGACTCACTGCCGTCGTGTTTCTCCGGATCTGGTGAATCCTGCCGTGCTGACCGACTACAAGGAGATTCTGGATAAAGAAAAGAGCCCAGCTGGGACATCGGCCGAAGTCTAGGGAGCCTTCCCGGACCACACTGTTTCTGGACGACAGCGTTACGATCTGCGGCCACGATAAGGAGAAGATTTTTGGTTTTCGAGACTGGTTGGTTACCGCTCTGGGGTTTGTGAAACGGAAGCCGGGAATCTCAAGGGGGGGGGATCAGTTCTGCCAAGAGTAGCGACACCCGTCTTGACCCCGGAGAAGAAAACAACAGCTACCTCGGAGCTCAGCACCGTATTTTTCTTTTTTAAGATATATTTGAGACATTGTGAACTCTTTGAACTATGGCGTCTGCTGCATCACGAGATAAAAGAATTCTTGGTGCCATTTTGTTCATCTTGACGATTGTGGTGATAGCAGTGATAGCCTGGGTAGTAGAACTCGTGGTGCCTGTGCGTGAACATTTGCTGCCGACTACCCCGGCTCCATCTGAACATTTTCACTTCACTTTGCCTTACCATGAAGAACGGCACCGACAGACTTATTTGAACAATAGTTTTATTCAGATTCTGCATCACACTCATAACATGACAAATACTTCCAACTGTTGGGTGTGTGGGATGTTGCCTGGTCATCAGAAGAAAGGGGGCACTCCACTTATCCCGCTCCGATTTTCACATAATGGTTCCTGTAACGCCTGGTACACTCTTCTTTTCACCTTACGATGGCCAACGAAAGGGGGGGTGCTCTTCCGTTTGAACAAAGTTTGCTACCATGACCGAGATGGGTATCCACGAGCTGAGGGTACTCGATTTGAATGGGAAGAGTACCGCCCCGACAATGTATCGGCACCTCGTGTTTACAGCAATCAAAGGAACATTAATATGTCCAGTACACATGTTATTAATGTCATCACTACTAAGGCAGACCTTTGCATTCGTAATAAAGGCACAATCCCGGTGGGGAAAATTGAATGCAACACTACACTTACATTTGACAGTCCAAATGGTATATTATTTGTGGCATCTCGAAATACGTATTTTATTTGTGGCAATAAAGGTTACCATCAACTGCCTTTAGGATGGTTAGGCACATGCTATGTATCGTTTGTATTGCCCCCTGTATTCATTGCCCCACCAATGTACCATAATGACTATATTCTCTATCACGACTTTGTATTGAATCGTGTTAAACGTGCTGTGATCTTGGATGACATCGATCAGACTGATACTACTTTACAGCAATATGTGGACTTTAATTTGGGATTGTTTTCCTTTGTGGGGGCTGCATTGAATAGCCGGAAAATAAGACGGCTGACCCGTGTTGTTGAGGCTGTAGCCAATGATACTGCTATTGCATTGGGGAACATAACAGAAGAACTCCAAATTTCTAGGATTGTTATGCTCCAAAATCGTATGGTTCTAGATGTGGTTCTAGCTGACCGTGGGGGGGCATGTAGAATTATCGGAAGTAGCTGCTGTGTATATGTACCTGATAATTCGCCATCTGTTTATGATGCCATTTCAAAGTTGCACAAAATAGCTGCTGAAATACACCCGGACAATGGCACTTGGACTCTCTCAGGGTGGTTCTGGTCGATGCTTACCACTTGGGGTTGGAAACTGCTGACGATTTTTTGTATTATTGTTGGGATACTGTTCTTTGTATGTTTATGTATACAATGTGGCCCAGCTTTATGTTTCATGTGTTTGTCGGCTTGCATACCATCAAGACGAGCTCTTGCTCAAAACAAAATGATGCTTCATAAAGAAGTAGCTCAAATAATGCTAATTGATATCGAAGATGAACATCCTGACTACGTCCATTATGAGGTAGCTTCAGCTAAACGCTAAAAGGGTCGTCTGTCGTAATTTGACAATGGCCGAGTTAGCGCTTAGCTGTGCTACACGTTTTTTCCCTTAACTTGACTATACTTGAAAACGCCATTTTGTATGGTACGGCGGCCATTTTAGAGAATGAGCGGCCTCGTGGTCAGCATGCCCTTTAGTCCGTTGTCCGTACCACTGACCACTCGACTTTGCCCAGCAACAGGCTATTTTTAGTAACGGTCAAGCCTGTACATGCGCAGTTCCAACTGACCAGTCACCCCTCAGGAATGTGCCGCCAAACTGACCAGTGGAATTGTAACCCCTCCCATGAGTTGGCTGTGTTCCAAAAATTACCATATATGTACATAAAGCTCTGTAACTTCGTACCGCCTATCTTTTTATTACCTGTAAACTGTATAAAAGAACGAATCACACCAATGTTCGGTGTGATACTTCTTGCATTGCTGAAGGGTGCTGTAGGAATGTACCACCACCCCATGGGGTCTTAATAAACTTGTTCTTTGTACTTTTCAGTTTCATTGCCAACAGTTCTTTCAGTGTAAGTGGGTTATCTACGGAGCATGTAGGCCTTGGGAACCCGATACCACACTAAGCCTGAACAGTTAATTACGGATCTGCCCCAAAGAATCATTACGCTCATGAAAACACTCATGCCAGCGATGAGGGTGAACTGGGATAAATTGTCCGATTGCAAGCAAAAGAAAGACGAGAGTGTCTCCGATTTCTTTACTAGATTTGAGGAGGCATTTATCGATCATAGTGGTCAGGATATGAGCACTGAGGGAGGTCAGCGGTTGTTCGTTGATAAGTTTGTATTAAATCTGTTACCTGAGCTATGCAACAAATGGAAAAATTCAGAAAGTGCATGGGCTGTTTCAACCACAGCTCAAATATTAGCGACGGCTCAGTATTATGAGAATAGGGAAAAAGAAGAGAATGATCGTGCAGACAAGAAAACGAAAGAGCTTAAAACTAAGGTCTTGTTGCAGCAAGCGTATCCACCTTGCTCGAATCAAAATGACTCGCAACAGCAATATCGACCGCAAGCGCAGTCTTCTAGGATGCAGTCACGCTCTGATTCTTCTGCACCCAGATCTATGCTTGGGTATAATCAGTGTGCATATTGTAGGGGTGAGGGCCATTTAAAGTTTAATTGTCCCGTTTTACGTGACCGAAATAATGGTGTTTCGGCCCGAGGAGGTCGTAGTGGTCCTCAGCAGGCATCTCGAGGTAGAGGTCGTGGCACCTCTCAAAATCAAAATGAGCTTTCTACTCCTTCATCGGACTGGAACAATTGTTTTGATCAGCGAAATACATCGTCTGGTAGATCTGCACAGTATCATGTCGAAGATTATTATGTTGAGCATGAGATTGGTGCAGACGACAATTACTAGGCCAGCCATAGACAAAGAGAGGGAGTAGTATCAGTTCCGGTTGATCAGAGAGGGCCTTACATCGCAGTTGCCACATCGGGCGTAGTTGAGCCTTTTCTGTTGGACACTGGTGCAGCAAAAAGTTCCATCATGCATTTGAAACTCACTGGCGCACCTTTGTCTGGCTTAACGAATGTTTCAGTTGGATTCTCTGGTGCCCCGGTTAGCAATCCAGTTTCTAGCCCTTTGTCCCTTACGATCAGGCCACGTGAGCTAGAGGCTCCTTTGATGTTAAATACTGTTTGTGGTGAGAATCTCTTGGGTCTGGATTTGTTAAAGCGGTTATATGCAACTCTGTATTTCTCTCCTACGGGAGTGGAGCTTACATTAGGTAAGAGAGTGATCTCTCCTATGTACTTGTCAACTGATAAGTTCCCACCGGAATTGAGTTCCCTTCCTGAGTCTTTATGGGCAACAGGTCCCAATGATGTGGGCCTACTGAACATACCACCTTATGTAGTCCAATTGAAATCGAATGTGCGATTACCACGTATTCCCCAGTATCGTATTTCTCTTAATGGCGAGCGAGCGCTATTAGCGATCATTTACGATTTGATCGAAAAGGATGTTATTGAAGAAACTCGAGGAAATGTGTGTAATAGTCCTGTGTTACCCATTTTGAAACGAACTGATTCATTCAAGCCTCCTGTATACCGCTTTGTAATTGATTTGAGAGAAGTGAATAAAATTGTGATCCCACAGTTTCCAGTGGTGCCTGACATTACAGCTTTGCTGACCCTAATTCAAGCCTCTGCCTCCTGGTTCTCGGTGATCGACCTAAAGAATGCTTTCTTTAGCATTCCGATTGCTAAGGAAAGCAGAGATCTATTCGGCTTCTCATTAGGTGGTCGCAGTTTTCGGTTTAAACGCGCACCACAGGGCTACTGTGAGAGTCCATCGATCTACAGTCAGGCCCTTAAGAGTCAGCTTGATTCATTTGTGTTACCGACTGGTGCGGCCTTGATTCAATACGTTGATGATCTGTTAGTTGCTGCTGACACTGAGCAAATTTGCAAAACTGCTACAGTATCGTTGTTACAGCATTTATGTGACACATCACAAGGTGTCACCTTCTAAGCTACAGTATTGTTGTCAAGAAGTAACCTATTTAGGTCACTTATTGTCAAAGGAGGGAAGAAGGTTGACCCCAGAAAGAATTGCAGCAATTGCTCGAATGACTGTGCCAACAACTCAGAGAGATGTACGTGCCTTTTTAGGTATCACGTCATACTGCAGACAATGGATTCCAAACTTTTCATTGTTAGCGAAGCCATTGTTAGCTCTCACGTGCAAGGATGTTCCGACTCCTTTGCCATGGACTGAAGAGTGTCAGAAAAGTTTTTCTGAATTGCGTGATGCATTGTGTTCGGCTCCTGTTTTAGGTACACCTGATTACAGCAAGCCGTTTACACTATACGTCCACGAGAGAGAAGGTTGTGCGTTGAGTGTCTTGACGCAACAATTTGGCGGCAAACAGCGTCCATGTGCATATTTTTCTTCGACCTTAGACCCAGTAGCTAGAGCATTGCCGAGTTGTCTAAGAGTGACAGCGGCAGCTGCGGTGTCCATTCGACAGTCTGCAGGTCTGGTCATGGATAATATGCTCACAGTGATGGTTCCGCATGCAGTTGACACTCTCTTGAATCGAACAAAGACTCAACATCTGACGAGCGCAAGGTTGTCCGGTTATGAGTTGACACTTTTGGCAAGTCATATACAGATAAAACATTGTAATGTGTTGAACCCAGCGACATTGTTGCCGATTAATATGGAATCAGATGATGTAGCGCCACATGATTGTTACTTAAGAACTGAAGAAGAGACGAAAGGTCGTATTGACCTGAAAAACACTCCATTTACTAGATCCCGATGGTACTTTGTATGTTGATGGTTCGTGCTTCAAGTTGCCGAATGGTGATGTAACGACTGCATATGCTGTAGTGACGTTGAGTACGATTGTAGAAACTGCGAGATTGAGTCAGAATTCAGCGCAAGCTGCAGGGTTGATTGCGTTAACGAGAGCGAGTGTTTTGTCTAAATGGAAGCGAGTGAATGTGTTTACTGACAGTCAGTATGCATTTGGCATAGCACATAGCTTTGGTCGATTGTGGAGAGAAAGAGGATTTATGACGTCGCATGGTACGAAGATCCAACACGGACAGCTCGTGAACGATCTTTTGGATGCACTTACATTGCCTAAGCAAGTGGCGATCATTAAATGCAGCGCGCATCGAAAAGTTACAGATGATGTTGGTCGTGGTAACGCGTTTGCGGATGAGATTGCTAAGGAAACGGCCAAGAATTTGATGAGTCAAATGTATGTTACGAGTTCAGTGAGATGGCCGGCGGAGACTGGTATGTGTGAGGACACAGTTGAGAGTGTGAAAGCTATTCAGAATGAGGCTACCGAAACTGAAAAGACTAAGTGGAAAGAAAGCACGGGGAAGTTAGACACGAATGGATGTTGGGTTGATTTGTCAGAATATCAGAGATGGATGTTACCGGATGCATATGTGCTTGCCGTTGTTACTATGGCCCACGGCATGTCACATATTAGTGCGAAAGGTATATGTAAGTTGTTGTCTCCTGTATGGAAGAATGATGGGATTGCTAAGTGTGCTGAGAGAGTGGTTAAGAATTGTATGGTATGCTTGATGTATAATCCTGGCAAGGGCACCCCCACTCCACCTGGTCATCATGCTCCTCCTACATGCCCCTTTGAAGTTATCCAATTGGACTTCATCCATATGGAGAGATGCAATAATCTAAAATATGTGTTGGTTGTGGTTTGCGCATTCTCCAGATGGATTGAGGCCTACCCTCTTAAGGATAATACTGCCCTGTCTACAGCAAAAGTTCTGCTCAAGGAATATTTCCCTAGGTATGGCATGCCACGGATCGTATGGTCGGATAACGGAAGTGAGTTTGTGGGAAGTGTGATGAAGAGTGTGTGTAAGGGCCTGGGAATTCGCCAAAAATTCCATAGTGCTAATCATCCCCAGTCGGTGGGTTTAGTGGAAGGGTAAAATGGTACTCTGAAACTGAAACTTGCTAAAATTCAAGCAACAACTGGTTTGGCATGGCCTGACGCATTGCCTTTAGCTCTCTTATCGACCAGGGCGACTGTGCACTCTCGAGTAGGGCTTAGCCCATATGAGATTGTGTTCGCCGTCCTGCGAACAGTTGGGGAGTTCCAAGGCCTAAGGAGGTTGACAGTCTTGAATATCGAATGTTGATTGACTATCTTTACGATCTGACTGCTAAATTGAGTTTGATTCATCAACAGGTTTTTGAAGCTCTACCGGCACAAACGGAAGGACCAGGACATCGGCTCCAACCTGGTGACTGGGTCGTTGTCCGCAATTTTGGGAGAAAATTGAATCTTGAGCCGAGGTTTGTGGGACCCTACCAAGTTCTGTTGGCAACAAGGACTGCAGTTCGGCTGGACGGCAGGAAGCATTGGGTGCATGCCACCCATACAAAGAAAGTTCCGCTTCCTTTGCCAGCAGATAACTTGATAAAGAAAGGAGTTGCCCCGACTGAGACCGATACTATTTTACGCTACGTGCCATTTAGCGATGCTCAACTTGTAGAGAACGATTCAGCTCAATTAGACACACCTGTTAAATCATCTGAAACCGTACCTTTGTCCCCAGCATTGGAGAATTCAAGTTCTGAACTGTCATCTGAACAATCGAACACTGTTTTGCCATCTGAACCGTTGTTTGAAGAGCAAACTCGACCTGGAAAATGTCGATATTTTCTTCGATCGCGTGATATGGACTAATAAAAAATATTCCTTCTATTTTTGAATGTAAATTACCCCCTCACTGTTGCTATGAACATTGTAGACATTTGCATTTTTCCTTGATTTTTGAGTTCTTTTTATATATCACGTGTGTTTCTCTTCCGTGCAGCTAGGAGACTTATAATAAAAATTGAATGTTCAATTGATTAAACCTACCATCTGGGTTGACCGAAGGGCCGTGCGGGTACCTCCTTCTGTTTAGCAGGTTTCTGACACTAGGTCGGTTACTTTTGTCGGTTTCTGGGAACTCCTGGGAATTGATAATCGCTACTCAGAACGAAGTGCGTCAAGAACGTTACGGACGGTCTTTAGAGGATGGAGTTCTCTAAGCTGTCGGAAATGGAGAGGATGTCGGCGCAAAGATCCAAATTGCATAAGATTTTGCGAACAAAATGTTTTTTGTTTCAGGTTTTCACTTTGTTCCTAACTGTTTCTATGCTACTAGTGGGTGGAGTGTATTTTGGGATTCAGTCGTTATTACCTTCCACTTCACCTACCCCTCCTTCTCATGATCTGAATTCTGTTCCCATTTCTCCACATTCCTTTCATCTTCTGCCCCAACATGAACAGGTTAGACGTGCGGAATTTATGAACAATTACTTTGTCCAACCATCAGCATCAGTTGGTGATGAATACTACCAACTGTTGGGTGTGTGGGTTAATGCCACATACCATGGATAAGGGTATTCCGTATTTGGTTCTTCCCTATAGCTCCCAGGGGTCAGCTCGAGCATTTCAAACTATGTTCCGTAGTGCACTAGATTCCTACCCCCGTCGAGAGCCACGCTCCATAGACATTGGTCCCGGCCCGTACCACAAGTCTTTGGCGATAGCGATTGCTGATTTAGATAGAGATATTTTCGATGCATCGCTTATTCCAGAGGAAGAGGTGCGAGCATACAAGGATCTGAGTGAGGCTGAGTATAGTATGTCAGTGGGTGATAGACAGCTTAAGAGCTCGTCTCCGATCTGGATCGTACCCCACCTAGGTCGTTTTTGTCTGCAAGGCCTTGGTCGAAATCCGAGAGCTCAGCTTGGGAAGAGTGCTTGTACTGAGACGTACGTGTTACCGATGCTCTCTTCCCCTGTCTTCCTGACTGCCAAGGGTACCTATTTTGTATGTTATGATCGCGCTTATACGGGTTGCCCCGTGACTTCTCGGGCACCTGTTATATCGCGAATCTTTTACCACCGACTTTTACAGTTGCCTCAGACTATCACAAGACCAGAGTTGTGAGAGGCGTTATTAGCAAAGAGGACACTGCCGGTCAAGAGGCAGGAGACTTCTTTAAGGGTTTCCTACCGTTTTGGGGACCTATGGTCAATAGTAGGAACCTGAGACAGTTGACTCATGTGGTGGAATCGACTGCTAACATAACTGCAAGTGCTCTTGGTAACCTGACAGCAGAGCTTCAAGCGGATAGACTTATGACGTTACAGAACCGTATGGTTCTAGACGTTGTTCTCGCAAATAGAGGTGGTGTGTGCAAGGTGATCCATTCGAGCTGCTGTATTTTCATACCTGATAACGCTCCAACTGTTTCTCAAGCCATCTCAAAGTTGCATAAAATCTCAGAGTCCATACACGTGGACAAAGGTGATTGGACGCTTCTAGGATGGTTTTGGGGTCTGATGTCGACTTGGGGTTGGAAGATTCTGATGATTGTAGGGGTTGTTGTGACGTTTCTGTTCACGTGTTGTCTTTGCGTACAGTGTGGTCCTGCCTTATGTAGCCTCTGTGCTACAACGTGTATAAGAAGGCCATCTGTTACCAGAGAGACATTGATGGATAAGATAATGTTCCAGCAACATCTGAACGATCTGATAAATATCGATATTGATTCTGATATCGACTAGTGCTTGCCTACATGAGGGCAAAAGGAGCGTCTGAGGTTCCGTGAGAATCGTAATGACGTTTTGGGTCTGATCGGATATGGATGAGTTTGGTATCTATGAACCGCAAATGACGAGTTTAGTGGGTGTACGTGTTTTCGCTACACTACTCCGAAAGGTTCGTCTTCTTTACGGGTTTCTTCATATGAACCCTCGGGTTCCATTTTAGATACGGCATCCATTTTGTTTCTTGCCCTCGCGTAGTCGGCGAACGACCAATGCCCGCCTGATGACCCTGGGACTCCCAAGCTCTTGCGGAAAATGCATATCCTTTTGAGTGTGTCTTTATGACTAGGGGAATGACACGGCAAAGGCAGAGGGCTCCGCTCGAGGCTCATCTTGCCGTGACGATCTATTGTTTCAGCCTTGCATGCGCTAGGCTCGAATCCTTTGATCCTGTGATCATGCTTCCGATATTGCCCCCACACTCTTTTCAATCTGTTGTCTTTCTTTGTTTTCCTTGCACCTGTTCCTGTCCCTTCTCTTCGCTCGTTTACAACCAGAATGGAATGTGCCTAATGGTGGGACAGCGTGCTTTTACAGTTGGGAACCGGCAATGCTACTGTAATTATGTTCCGGGCTTCTGAAAACATGAATGAGACCCTTTTGAAGTTTACTGTGGGAACTGAGTTGTAACCTTTTGTTCGTATGTTGTGCAATGGCAAATATGTGTATAAAAGGAGCGATCCACTTTTGCAATTCGAAGCAGACTCTCAGAACCTACACTATGTTGTACTTCTAGCGATCTCTGTATCCCTGCAGTAAATAAACGCTGATCTTTGACGCCGAAGGAATTGTCCCGTGTCTCTGTGATTTGTACGCCGGAACAGGTAACCCACGAAGGTTTCAGGTGTTGTCCCCTGGCACCGCTGGGCCTTAAATAGCCCAGTCCTTCACACCTTCAAGCTCCTCACTAACGCACACAAAGCACTCCACAACGCCGGACCAGCCTACCTGAACAGCAGACTCAGCTTCTACACCCCCACCCGCCAGGTCCGCTCCGCCAGCATCGCCCTCGCCGTTGTCCCTCGCATCCAACAAACAACCTCAGGTGGCAGATCCTTCTCCTACCTCGCCGCCAAGACCTGGAACACCCTCCCTACCCACATACGGCAGACCCAAGACCTAGTCGCCTTCAGAAGACTCCTCAAGACCTGGCTCTTCGAGCAGTAACAGCACCCCTCTCCCCATAGCGCCTTGAGACCCTCACGGGTAAGTAGCGCACTTTACAAGTACTCAGATTGATTGATTGATTGATTTGCACACATGTGTCCTCAGGCCCGCCTTCTTCCTTCACTATTGAGCGAAATATTCCTCTAAAATCAGCCAAAGTACGAATTCCGATTTACTCACCTGTTATCACGAGAGACGTCAGTGCTGCATCTTTGAGTCCAGGACCGACACTGAAAAGTAAATGTAACCATACTTACAGTAACTTGAATTTCCTTCCAAAGGCAAACATTGGTTTCAAATGGAAATTTTTCTAAGTGTGGAGTTTTGGAATTTTAAAAAATTCCTGTAAAATCAGCCGAACTATGAATTCTGATTTACTCATCTGTTATCACGAGAGACGTCAGTGCTGCATCTTTGAGCCCAGGATGGACCCTGAAAAGTAAATGTAACCATACTTACAGTAACTTGAATTTCCTTCCATAGGCTAACATTGACATATTTTACTTGGAAATTCTTCTAAATGTGGAGTTTTGGAACTTAAAAAAATTCTTCTAAAATCAGTCGAACTCCGAATTGCGATTTACTCACCTGTTATCAGGAGAGACCTCAGTGCTGCATCTTTCAGCCCACTACAGATCCTGAAAAAAGATTCTAATCATAGTTACAGTAACTTTAATTTCCTCAAAGCTCCGTGGGGTGACCAAGTCGAGCAGCACTCACATCACGACACGCTTTTCCTCAGTAAAAGCGATTTTTTGGTAGTTGCACAGCTTCATTTCTCAGATTTTAAAAGCATACGTCTGCCGCCTGATGCGTTTCGTAATTCACTTCTTCAGAGGCGCTGCAGTCGAAGGAAGCACAGGGCCACACCCACCCAATTAAGTCCCATCGCACGCTGATATAGAGCTGCTAAGAATTAGTCAATGCGTAGACTGTGTTATCTGGGAGATGTAGTCCATCTTGTCTCCTTGTATATTTGCCACGATGAACGGCTCTTCATGAGCCCCAAAGATATGGAGCAGCACTCTATACATGTGCCATGTGCCACCTCAAGCCCCGCATCTTCCAGGCTAGAGGCCCCCTTCGCATGGGTTGGTGTCCGTTCAGCTTTTCCCCAGTAAAAGCGATTTTATTGTAGTTGCACAGCTTAATTCCTCAAATTTAAAAAGCATACGTCTGCTGCCTGAAGCGTTTCGTAATTCACTTCTTCAGAGGAACTGCAGTCGAAGGAAGCACAGGGCCACACCCACCTAATTAAGTCCCATCGCACGCTGATATGCAGCTGCTAAGACTTAGTCAATGCGTAGACTGTGTTATCTGGGAGATGTAGTCCATCTTGCCTCCTTGTATATTTGCCACGATGAACGGCTCTTCATGAGCCCCAAGGATATGGAGCCACGCTCTATACATGTGCCGTGTGCCCCTCAAGCCCTGCATCGTCCACGCTAGTGGCCCCCTTCGCATGGGGTGGTGCCCGCTCAGCGGCTGGCCTGCTGCTTTAACATCAAAGCTACGTGGGGTGACCAAGTCGAGCAGCACTCACATCACGACACGCTTTTCCCCAGTAAAAGCGATTTTATTGTAGTTGCATCGCTTCATGTCATGAGTGATGTAATATGTGACATCATCAGCAGTGCATTGCAGGCGCACGAGTTATAGTTAACTATAACAGAGGAATTTCAATGGTTTTGTATGAGTGAAATGTCCAGCTAGCTATAAGATGTGTGAAACCTATGGTTTTTCAGTGAATTTCTAAGGTTTTTTAAATTCTAATTTTTTACTATAACATGTGTGAAACCTATGGATTTTTCAGTGAATATATATATATATATATATATATATATATATATATATATATATATATATATATATATAATATATATATATATATATATATATATATATATATATATATATATATATATATATATATAAACACTCCCGCTTCCTTAAAAACATCCAACGAAGAAGGCACAGACTTCAGGCTGTTAGGAATATGGCTTCTTTTATTGTATCAGGTCACCCTCAACCAGACATACGAGAGACGCGTTTCAGCATCGCAGAAGCCTTTGTCAATCAATATGTATATATATATATATATGTATGAGCAAATGTCCCAATGATGAGAGGAGCTCTATAGCTGGTGCCGGCGGCGAGGTTCAGGACACCCTCGCAAAATACCATTTAGCAAGATTGTTTCAATATGAAAAGAAACACGCCGCACACTACTCCATAGGTTAGGTTCTTTGGTTTATTTTCTGTAGGATCCCCACCTACGCGTTTCGGACAACAATCTGTCCCTGGTCACGGTACAAACATTAGTCCATCATTACTTTCCACATTATATACTTGAATCACCACTTGGCATTAAAGGTGCATTGTGGGAACAGTAGTTTTTATGGATTAATTTACTTCCATGTCATGCAATGTGAAAACCGGATCCCAGCATTTTCACAACACAATTTATACTCACTTTTAGTATAGGATGATGCATTGCCAAGGCGCAGATTAAAGTCCTAAGACTGATATGATGTGGCATATCTGCTCACATCTGTGAAGCGCCAATTATTTATGCATGTCAGAATTGGATATGGGACTGAGTGTCCTTATTCTTGATAGTGGCTGAGTGCCTAAGTGAGTGTTCATTGAGTTGCTACACGCTGAAGGATCAACAGTGATCACGATGCATGTGTAATTAAAATCTGAATCTTTTACTTTTACTTCTTGTCACAAAAGCTGAATTTAAGTTACTAGGCTAGATATACACAGAAACTCATTATTACTGTAATCTTTCTTTTCGACAATCTTATGAGAATTATGGCTTGCTGAACTTTGTCAAAAAGGTTAATGATACATGCAAAACAACTTATAAATGTACATAAAGTTCCTCATCGGCGTTGAGACCCCAGGGGCTGCGTGTTTTGAATCTAATTATTAGCTTAGACTCAAGCCTCCTTAGGTTGGTTAGTCTGTCACCACCTCTTTCATTCTCACACAACAATGCTATTCCTGAATATTTCATGTCTTTCCAGGTTTTTCCAGGATGTGAGTTCAGATGTTTCGCTGTTGCGTAAGTTTGATCATTATTCTGGATCGCTCTTGTGTGTTCTAGGATTCTCTTTTTTAAAGGGCAAATTGTCGAACCAATATATCTCTTACCACAAAAACATTGAATCAAATACACTACAAATTGTGAGTCACACGTGATTTTGCTCCGAATCTCGAAAGTTCTGCCCCTGGGGTCTGTGAGTGATTTTAAGTTTCGCCCAATCTTGCAGGCCTTGCATGTCATGCATTTACTGAAACCCAATTGTCTCTTTTCCAACCAACTTTGAGTTCTAATCTGTTTAAAGTGGCTGTTGACTAAAGTGTCTCGAATTGATGGTGCTTTGCGATACGTTACTAATGGATTGTCGCCGATTAGGCTGCCTATCTCATTGTCTTTCTTCAACACGTTCCAGTATTTTTGTAGGATTCGCTTGATGTTATAGCTTTCTTTCGAGTAAGTTAATATTAGTCGTGGTGGATCATTTTCTTCATCGTGTTCCATTGGACTTTGCTTAGTGATCAATGTTTCTGCTCTACTCTTGGCTCTTGCTTTTAGTTCTCCTTTGGTTATGTCTGCATGTTTGTATCCACGCTGGGAGAATCGATTTTTTGTCTCTTTAAATTTGTTCTCCATTTCGGTTTCTTCTGAGCAGTTCCTTTTCATTCTGATGAATTCCCCATACGGGATGCTTTTTTTTAGTGAGGTGGGATGGAAACTACTTCCATGTAGAACGCTGTTTGTTGAGGTTGCTTTTCTAAATACAGTTGTTTCAAGTCTGTTATTTCTTACATAGACTTTAGTATCAAGAAAATCTATTTCTTTTTTCTGTATGTTTGACGTGAACTGCAGTCCTACTTCATTCTCATTCAGGATTGCGATGTATTCCACCAGTTTCTGTTTGGATCCCTTCCAGAGGAGAAAAAGATCATCTATGAATCTTAACCATATAACCACATCCGTGGTATATGGTTCGTTCTCTTCTCTCCAAGCTATGTGTTTCTCCCACCATCCCATGGTGAGATTGGCATAGCTCGGAGAGAAGGAAACACCCATGGCACAACCGCAGGTTTGTCTATATGTTTTTTTATCAAAGGTGAAAACGTTATTGTCTAGGCAGAAGGTCATCATGTCAATTACCATGTTGGTATGTCGTAATTCTGATATTGGTCTCTGGCCCAAGAAGTATTTAGTTGCTGTCAATCCAATGTCCCGCTGGATAGATGTGTATAGTGAGACAACATCTATTGTTGCTAGCCAATAATCAGGTTGCCAGTTCACTCCCATGATGATTCTCAAAAAATCCCCAGTGTCTTTGATATAGGAATTTAGAGTGGGAACAAGGGGTGCCAGAAAGTAGTCCACATATGAAGATACATTCTCACACAGAGAGCCACGACTTGATATTATCGGGCAGGCAGGTGGTTTTACTAAAGTCTTATGTATCTTCGGGAGAAAATATATCGTCGGCATTATTGGATGTAGAATTGTTAGAAACTTTTTCTCTTCCATACTTAGAAGGCCAATTTCTTGCCAAGTTTGGATACTTGAATGCAGTTTATGCATCATAATTGACGTTGGGTTCTCCCGCAAGATTTCATAGTTGTTGACATTGTTTAGTTGGCGGTGAGCTTCTTCCACGTAGTCTATTTTATTCTGTATTACGATGTTGCCACCCTTGTCCGCTGGTTTTATTTCTATCAGGGCATTGGACTGAAGATTTTTTAAAGCTGTTCTTTCCTTTGTTGTAACGTTTTCTTTTTTAGTGTTGATCATGTTGTTCATGGTTTCTAATTCCGCCACAACTAGATCATGAAAAACATCTATGCGATTGCCTGGGTGAAGTACAGGACAGAATTTCGATTTGCTTCGCAAAGTAGTTTTGGGACGTGTTCCAATTTCATGACCCATTTGGGAGAGTAGTTGAGTATTAGTCAATTCAGGTTGGTCCATTTGATGCGCCAGTTCATAAGCTGTTCGTAGGCTGTTTGCGTCCGCTACTGCCATTGTTTCCGTCTCATTATTGTGAGATTGCTCACTAGCCATCCTTGTAGGGTCTGCACGCTTGTTTTTTGAAAAGAATTTTTTAAGTTTCAATTTGCGCACATATTTGTATAAGTCGATCCGTGTTTCGACCTGATCTTGGTGTTTGTCTGGACAAAAAGATAGTCCTTTACTCAATAAAGTTTCCTCCGATTTTGTTAAGGTGTAATCTGATAAGTTGATTATCAGTTTGGGGTCTATTTTAGATGATTTCTCTACTTTTTGGCTGTCCTGTTTCGGAGAGGATATCTTTGATTTTTTTCCTCTCCGGGTTTTCCTCCTTGGATGGGGTTTGCCATTCGTCCCCTTCCACCTCCTCTCACTGATACATTGCCTCGACCTCTTCCCCTTGGTTTTGGGGTTTGTTGATCTCTGTGGAGCATTTCTAGCTCCTCTCCAAAGGTCAGTCTTTTTGGCGGCACTCTGTTTTGTTCTCCTTTGCTCACTTCAGACTCAGTTTCACTCACCGTGGTGTCATATTGTGCGTTTACTGATGTCGCATTAGGCTGTTTTAGGGCATCAAAACGTTTTGCAAAGGTGAATATCGTGCCATTGGCGAAGTCTGCCTCATCACGTTTAAACTTACGCTGTTTGCGTTCCTGGATTTCGTTGTCATGCCTATCCAGGTTTTTATCCATGTTTCTGCGTAAATTGTTGACAGTTTCTTCATCTTCCCCAGCTGCTTGTATTTGGTCCTCCAACTCTCTTATTTTGATATGTAAGTTGTCGATATCAATTCTGGCATGTTTTAGTATGATTAAGATCATCTTTTTGGAGCACTCCATGTTGTTGAGCCCCCATTCCTCTAGCATTTCTCGGCTAGTGTCCGGATGATTTGGTAGGGTGAATATGCGTAGCCCTCTGGGAACTAAACCAAGTTCTGTATACTTGTCCAAAGTCAGAATTTCCCAGCTTTTAGAGATTTCCTTTCTCTGTAGTTTTTCAAGTTGCTGGAATAGTTGTTTGGTTGTAGGTTTTGCATTTGCGCCAGTTGTGTTTTTACTCGCCGTTGGGTTGGACCCTGCAGTGCTTTTGGAAAAGATGTTTTCCGCTTTTTCAGCTCGTTTTGCTGTTCTTTGTTCCATAATGAGGGAGATGGTGCAGAGGGATATTGTATGAATTTAAAGTATTCAAATGTGACTTTTAACCACGTGACATATGTTTGAGTTCAGGGGGAATTTTATGCCGGTTTTAAGCTTGGCAGAACAACTTTGTTCCTCCCTCTTCAGAAAATGATGTCCAACCAGGAGTAAGTGAATCTCTGTTCCCAATGTTAGAAACAGGTATAATATCACGCTCCAATAGTTTGTAAGCGCTTATTATTTCTCTCGCTGCAGCCTTTGAACACACATTCACGTTGCGCACAATGCCTGTCACTTACCGGGAGTCTCCCGTAGCTGGTGATGCCCTCCGACACGTCCAGTCGGCGCTCGACCGGTTGCGAGGCAAGTGCTTTTCGTTTGTGCGTTCTCCGTGGGCTCCGCTTTTGGAAAGAGAAAATCCTTCGGACACAGTTTGGATCCCGTTGCTTTTTCCGCCGTTTGTGTTGGCAGGATCTCTGTAGTCCTCACGGGGTTTTCAAATTGTCGATCAGTTTCACCAACAAAGCAAAGCGAAAAGGCTGGGCTCCCTCTCACGGAAAGTTTGTATGAGCAAATGTCCCAATGATGAGAGGAGCTCTATAGCTGGTGCCGGCGGCGAGGTTCAGGACACCCTCGCAAAATACCATTTAGCAAGATTGTTTCAATATGAAAAGAAACACGCCGCACACTACTCCATAGGTTAGGTTCTTTGGTTTATTTTCTGTAGGATCCCCACCTACGCGTTTCGGACAACAATCTGTCCCTGGTCACGGTACAAACATTAGTCCATCATTACTTTCCACATTATATACTTGAATCACCACTTGGCATTAAAGGTGCATTGTGGGAACAGTAGTTTTTATGGATTAATTTACTTCCATGTCATGCAATGTGAAAACCGGATCCCAGCATTTTCACAACACAATTTATACTCACTTTTAGTATAGGATGATGCATTGCCAAGGCGCAGATTAAAGTCCTAAGACTGATATGATGTGGCATATCTGCTCACATCTGTGAAGCGCCAATTATGATAAATAATTGGCGCTTCACAGATGTGAGCAGATATGCCACATCATATCAGTCTTAGGACTTTAATCTGCGCCTTGGCAATGCATCATCCTATACTAAAAGTGAGTATAAATTGTGTTGTGAAAATGCTGGGATCCGGTTTTCACATTGCATGACATGGAAGTAAATTAATCCATAAAAACTACTGTTCCCACAATGCACCTTTAATGCCAAGTGGTGATTCAAGTATATAATGTGGAAAGTAATGATGGACTAATGTTTGTACCGTGACCAGGGACAGATTGTTGTCCGAAACGCGTAGGTGGGGATCCTACAGAAAATAAACCAAAGAACCTAACCTATGGAGTAGTGTGCGGCGTGTTTCTTTTCATATTGAAACAATCTTGCTAAATGGTATTTTGCGAGGGTGTCCTGAACCTCGCCGCCGGCACCAGCTATAGAGCTCCTCTCATCATTGGGACATTTGCTCATACAAACTTTCCGTGAGAGGGAGCCCAGCCTTTTCGCTTTGCTTTGTTGGTGAAACTGATCGACAATTTGAAAACCCCGTGAGGACTACAGAGATCCTGCCAACACAAACGGCGGAAAAAGCAACGGGATCCAAACTGTGTCCGAAGGATTTTCTCTTTCCAAAAGCGGAGCCCACGGAGAACGCACAAACGAAAAGCACTTGCCTCGCAACCGGTCGAGCGCCGACTGGACGTGTCGGAGGGCATCACCAGCTACGGGAGACTCCCGGTAAGTGACAGGCATTGTGCGCAACGTGAATGTGTGTTCAAAGGCTGCAGCGAGAGAAATAATAAGCGCTTACAAACTATTGGAGCGTGATATTATACCTGTTTCTAACATTGGGAACAGAGATTCACTTACTCCTGGTTGGACATCATTTTCTGAAGAGGGAGGAACAAAGTTGTTCTGCCAAGCTTAAAACCGGCATAAAATTCCCCCTGAACTCAAACATATGTCACGTGGTTAAAAGTCACATTTGAATACTTTAAATTCATACAATATCCCTCTGCACCATCTCCCTCATTATGGAACAAAGAACAGCAAAACGAGCTGAAAAAGCGGAAAACATCTTTTCCAAAAGCACTGCAGGGTCCAACCCAACGGCGAGTAAAAACACAACTGGCGCAAATGCAAAACCTACAACCAAACAACTATTCCAGCAACTTGAAAAACTACAGAGAAAGGAAATCTCTAAAAGCTGGGAAATTCTGACTTTGGACAAGTATACAGAACTTGGTTTAGTTCCCAGAGGGCTATGCATATTCACCCTACCAAATCATCCGGACACTAGCCGAGAAATGCTAGAGGAATGGGGGCTCAACAACATGGAGTGCTCCAAAAAGATGATCTTAATCATACTAAAACATGCCAGAATTGATATCGACAACTTACATATCAAAATAAGAGAGTTGGAGGACCAAATACAAGCAGCTGGGGAAGATGAAGAAACTGTCAACAATTTACGCAGAAACATGGATAAAAACCTGGATAGGCATGACAACGAAATCCAGGAACGCAAACAGCGTAAGTTTAAACGTGATGAGGCAGACTTCGCCAATGGCACGATATTCACCTTTGCAAAACGTTTTGATGCCCTAAAACAGCCTAATGCGACATCAGTAAACGCACAATATGACACCACGGTGAGTGAAACTGAGTCTGAAGTGAGCAAAGGAGAACAAAACAGAGTGCCGCCAAAAAGACTGACCTTTGGAGAGGAGCTAGAAATGCTCCACAGAGATCAACAAACCCCAAAACCAAGGGGAAGAGGTCGAGGCAATGTATCAGTGAGAGGAGGTGGAAGGGGACGAATGGCAAACCCCATCCAAGGAGGAAAACCCGGAGAGGAAAAAAATCAAAGATATCCTCTCCGAAACAGGACAGCCAAAAAGTAGAGAAATCATCTAAAATAGACCCCAAACTGATAATCAACTTATCAGATTACACCTTAACAAAATCGGAGGAAACTTTATTGAGTAAAGGACTATCTTTTTGTCCAGACAAACACCAAGATCAGGTCGAAACACGGATCGACTTATACAAATATGTGCGCAAATTGAAACTTAAAAAATTCTTTTCAAAAAACAAGCGTGCAGACCCTACAAGGATGGCTAGTGAGCAATCTCACAATAATGAGACGGAAACAATGGCAGTAGCGGACGCAAACAGCCTACGAACAGCTTATGAACTGGCGCATCAAATGGACCAACCTGAATTGACTAATACTCAACTACTCTCCCAAATGGGTCATGAAATTGGAACACGTCCCAAAACTACTTTGCGAAGCAAATCGAAATTCTGTCCTGTACTTCACCCAGGCAATCGCATAGATGTTTTTCATGATCTAGTTGTGGCGGAATTAGAAACCATGAACAACATGATCAACACTAAAAAAGAAAACGTTACAACAAAGGAAAGAACAGCTTTAAAAAATCTTCAGTCCAATGCCCTGATAGAAATAAAACCAGCGGACAAGGGTGGCAACATCGTAATACAGAATAAAATAGACTACGTGGAAGAAGCTCACCGCCAACTAAACAATGTCAACAACTATGAAATCTTGCGGGAGAACCCAACGTCAATTATGATGCATAAACTGCATTCAAGTATCCAAACTTGGCAAGAAATTGGCCTTCTAAGTATGGAAGAGAAAAAGTTTCTAACAATTCTACATCCAATAATGCCGACGATATATTTTCTCCCGAAGATACATAAGACTTTAGTAAAACCACCTGCCCGCCCGATAATATCAAGTCGTGGCTCTCTGTGTGAGAATGTATCTTCATATGTGGACTACTTTCTGGCACCCCTTGTTCCCACTCTAAATTCCTATATCAAAGACACTGGGGATTTTTTGAGAATCATCATGGGAGTGAACTGGCAACCTGATTATTGGCTAGCAACAATAGATGTTGTCTCACTATACACATCTATCCAGCGGGACATTGGATTGACAGCAACTAAATACTTCTTGGGCCAGAGACCAATATCAGAATTACGACATACCAACATGGTAATTGACATGATGACCTTCTGCCTAGACAATAACGTTTTCACCTTTGATAAAAAAACATATAGACAAACCTGCGGTTGTGCCATGGGTGTTTCCTTCTCTCCGAGCTATGCCAATCTCACCATGGGATGGTGGGAGAAACACATAGCTTGGAGAGAAGAGAACGAACCATATACCACGGATGTGGTTATATGGTTAAGATTCATAGATGATCTTTTTCTCCTCTGGAAGGGATCCAAACAGAAACTGGTGGAATACATCGCAATCCTGAATGAGAATGAAGTAGGACTGCAGTTCACGTCAAACATACAGAAAAAAGAAATAGATTTTCTTGATACTAAAGTCTATGTAAGAAATAACAGACTTGAAACAACTGTATTTAGAAAAGCAACCTCAACAAACAGCGTTCTACATGGAAGTAGTTTCCATCCCACCTCACTAAAAAAAAGCATCCCGTATGGGGAATTCATCAGAATGAAAAGGAACTGCTCAGAAGAAACCGAAATGGAGAACAAATTTAAAGAGACAAAAAATCGATTCTCCCAGCGTGGATACAAACATGCAGACATAACCAAAGGAGAACTAAAAGCAAGAGCCAAGAGTAGAGCAGAAACATTGATCACTAAGCAAAGTCCAATGGAACACGATGAAGAAAATGATCCACCACGACTAATATTAACTTACTCGAAAGAAAGCTATAACATCAAGCGAATCCTACAAAAATACTGGAACGTGTTGAAGAAAGACAATGAGATAGGCAGCCTAATCGGCGACAATCCATTAGTAACGTATCGCAAAGCACCATCAATTCGAGACACTTTAGTCAACAGCCACTTTAAACAGATTAGAACTCAAAGTTGGTTGGAAAAGAGACAATTGGGTTTCAGTAAATGCATGACATGCAAGGCCTGCAAGATTGGGCGAAACTTAAAATCACTCACAGACCCCAGGGGCAGAACTTTCGAGATTCGGAGCAAAATCACGTGTGACTCACAATTTGTAGTGTATTTGATTCAATGTTTTTGTGGTAAGAGATATATTGGTTCGACAATTTGCCCTTTAAAAAAGAGAATCCTAGAACACACAAGAGCGATCCAGAATAATGATCAAACTTACGCAACAGCGAAACATCTGAACTCACATCCTGGAAAAACCTGGAAAGACATGAAATATTCAGGAATAGCATTGATGTGTGAGAATGAAAGAGGTGGTGACAGACTAACCAACCTAAGGAGGCTTGAGTCTAAGCTAATAATTAGATTCAAAACACGCAGCCCCTGGGGTCTCAACGCCGATGAGGAACTTTATGTACATTTATAAGTTGTTTTGCATGTATCATTAACCTTTTTGACAAAGTTCAGCAAGCCATAATTCTCATAAGATGGTCGAAAAGAAAGATTACAGTAATAATGAGTTTCTGTGTATATCTAGCCTAGTAACTTAAATTCAGCTTTTGTGACAAGAAGTAAAAGTAAAAGATTCAGATTTTAATTACACATGCATCGTGATCACTGTTGATCCTTCAGCGTGTAGCAACTCAATGAACACTCACTTAGGCACTCAGCCACTATCAAGAATAAGGACACTCAGTCCCATATCCAATTCTGACATGCATAAATAATTGGCGCTTCACAGATGTGAGCAGATATGCCACATCATATCAGTCTTAGGACTTTAATCTGCGCCTTGGCAATGCATCATCCTATACTAAAAGTGAGTATAAATTGTGTTGTGAAAATGCTGGGATCCGGTTTTCACATTGCATGACATGGAAGTAAATTAATCCATAAAAACTACTGTTCCCACAATGCACCTTTAATGCCAAGTGGTGATTCAAGTATATAATGTGGAAAGTAATGATGGACTAATGTTTGTACCGTGACCAGGGACAGATTGTTGTCCGAAACGCGTAGGTGGGGATCCTACAGAAAATAAACCAAAGAACCTAACCTATGGAGTAGTGTGCGGCGTGTTTCTTTTCATATTGAAACAATCTTGCTAAATGATATATATATATATATATATATATATATATATATATATATATATATATATATGTAGTTCCACTTCCTTCGCGTTTGCCGGGACACCAGAACAGCGGTGCAATCCAGGGGCAAAGGTTACCCTGTAACAGATTCAGGTTCACTCGTTTCAGCGACCCTTCGCCTTGGTCACGGGTAATTACATTGTCAGTATTCCAAACATTAAATAAAGTTGACACGTGATGTGTGCTCAAAATAAACAAAGGACTTAGTACCCATATTGTGTCGCCCATCTTTGAGTGGAGTATTTTTTACATATAACAAATGGGTCCACTGCATTATTTACATTTATATATGATGACAATCCTGTCAAAAACCACAGGCATATGTTTTTGCACAAAGAATTATATTGGCATTCATAGTGCAGCATAGTTATAACTTCAAGGCACAACACCCACGCATATCTCAAAATTTTTTCAAAATTTTAGCCCCAGCCGAGGCGTGCCGCGACCAGAAAGGAAGTCTTAAGAAATAATATCTTGGCGTGCTATATTGCAAGAGTCATACTCCTAAATTATAAGTGCATAATCCCAAGTGAGGTTGTCATATATGCAGTAGCATAGCTGTTCTGATCAGACTAATTAATAATTGCAGAGTCAGTTTGGCCGGTTTTAAAGTCCCAAGTGAGAGATTCTATTTGTTCTTCAGCATAGGTATCACCATTCAACACCCAAGTGAGGTATCTTTCTGAGCTTCACTGTGCTTCCAGTGCCTGGAGGTAAAATAAAAAATAATGGACCAGTCAGAAATTGTATACCATACGTCTTAACTTATAGGCCCTATCTGGGTTAAGGAGTCCTTAAATATTCAGTGAAGATAAGTGAGTGACGTGAAACAAAATATTAAAATTGGTTAAAATAGCAGAAGACACGAAATCAATTGCAGGCATTTACAAATATACATGTGAAAAACTAGCTGATGTACTGACGTACTGCATATGTTCATAAACAGACCATAAGACCATCCTGTTTGTACATAACTCAACAGACATTCCTATTCCCCCAAATGCCATTTCATTTCCTCTTCGGAGTTCAGCCCATTTGGCATAAGGGTATCTAATTCGAGAATATATCTGCTCTCCAATTGTCTTAGTTTGCGAATTTTGTCGCCTCCTCTCTTCATCACCGGAAGCTTGTCAATCACAAAGAATTTTAACAAGTTCCTGTTACTTTTATGTTGTTCCTCAAAGTGGCGAGCTATTGGAGAGGTTTGGTCTTTGTTTTCAATGGATCTCATGTGCTCGAGGACTCGTTTTTTAGCAGGGAACATTGTGCTCCCCACGTATTTCCTGGAGCACGGACATATCAGTACATATACACAGTACTCTGACAGACACGTTAGATGTTTGTTAATAGTTCTTTCTGCAGCTTCTATAGGGAAGAAGACTTTCTTTATGTTGTTACTGTATCTACAAGCCTTACATTTCATGCAGGTGTAGAATCCTTGGACATCTGAACCTTTACTAATACTGGAGCTTACATCATTTTTACTCAATTTGTCTTTCAGGGAATGGGCTTTCCTGTAAGTCATGTTGGGATTGTCACCAAGGACATCAGTTAAAGTAGGTTCAGTTCTTAGGACATTCCTATGACGTTTGAGACTCTTTTGTACTTCCCAAGACCTAGCATGATAAGTGGATATAAACCTTACCACATCTTTGTTACCCTCAGGTCTCGGTTCATCCTTCGAGGTAAGTAAGGAAGAGTGACTGATTGCACTAGCTTTGTTCAGTGCTACCTCTATGACCGAGGAATGATATCCTCTTTCAGAGAAGCGTTCCTTCATGCATTCACTTTCGGTAAAAAAGTCCTGATCTGTGCTGCAGTTTCTCCGGGCCCGGAGAAACTCACCAAAAGGAATGCTATTTATTAAGGCTTTAGGGTGTCCACTCTCTGCGTGCAATAGGGTATTGACCGCAGTTTCTTTGCAGAAAAGGTTAGTTGAAAGTTTCCCATCACCCACCTTGACACGCAAGTCTAGGAACACCATCATCTCAGTACTCATCTGTCCCTCTAACCTGATGTTCAGATCATTCTTGTTCAAATCATCAATGAAACTCACTGCCTCTTGTTGTGAACCGTCCCAGATAATGAACAAGTCATCGATGTACCGCAGCCATAATTTCACATGGCCACGATACATCTGGTGGGTCCTCTCAACTTGTTGCTCCCAGCTAGCCATGAATAGATTTGCAAAGCTGGGAGCAAAACAAGTTTCCATCGCCGTACCTTGTCTTTGTCTGTAATGCTTCTCATTAAAGACAAAGAAATTATTTTCCAAACAGAATCTCATCATCTGGATAATCATTTCCGTATGACTGAGATACGAAATTGATCTGGAGTTCAGGAACTTTTGACATGCCTTGATACCATCCTCATGCCTGATAGACGTGTACAGGCTACATACGTCAAGGGAGATGAGCATGTAGTTGTCCTGCCATGTAAAGTCAGACAATTTCTTTATAAAATCTCTGCTGTCTTTGAGATACGATGGAACTTCCTCAACAAAGGGTCTAAGAAAGAAATCAATATATCTCGACGTGTTCTCTAAAAGAGAACCAATCGAGGAAACTATTGGCCTGCCCGGGGGGTTACTAGAATTTTTGTGGAGCTTATGCAGTAAGTACAGTACTGCTATTTTGGGATGACGGTTCAACAAGAATGAGTATTCATCCCATTCAATGATGCCACTCGAACGCCACTCATTAAGCATCTCATAATAGGTACTGTTACTTTTTTCTATTGCCTGTAGGGAAGAAACCTCATAACAATCTTTCATGTTCAGTTGTCTCATGCCTTCATTAACATAGTTAGCCACATTCATTAAAACCACATTGCCCCCTTTGTCAGATTGGCGAATGACAATAGAAGAGTCACCTTCCAGTGACTTAACAGCTAGTCTCTCTTGCTTGCTTAAATTGTCATTAGACCAATGTTTTTTTTTGCCATTTTTTTGAAATCATTGCTGACCAGAGTTTCAAAAGTGTCAATGCCACATGCTGGTAGTGTAGGATTAAATGTGGATTTGGGCTTACATGAATTGGGACAATTCAGATCTGTCTTGAAACCCATGGATATAGCATCACGTGGAGTGTTAGCTGGTGTACCCAGCTCCAAATCTTGCATAGCAATTAGGGTAATAACCTCATCAATGGTCTCACGTGCTGGCTCTATGCTAGTAACATTCAGGGCCGTATTCTTGACCTTGAGTTTATTCCATGTCTGCAGCCTAAGTTTTCTAGTAAACCTAAAAAGGTCTATGCGTTCCTGGGAGTAATTAAAATTGGCCGGAGGGCAAAAGGAAAGACCAAATTGCAGAACATCATTTTCAACATCAGAAAGTATATGAGAGGATAAATTTACCACATTGCGTCGATTCATTTTCCTCTTATTTTTTTCTGGCCCTGTGTTTCCACTCCCACTGGGGTTGTTGTGTTTCCACTTGTTCCAGCCGCCCCTCCTGACTGGCTGGTGGTTTTCGGTGTACTTCCTCCAAGATTTCCTCTTCCTCTGCCTTTTCCTCTGTATCCCCTTCCTTGCCCCCGTCCTCTGTCTATTTGCCAATTTTGTTGTTGTGAAGTCTGATTCATTACTTTGAATTCCTCCCAAAAATGTGATGCCATGTTGGTGCTCTTGGTTACATTTTTGGCTGCTAGAACCTGGCCATCTTCTGATGCATCGCTTTCCACTACTTCCTCCTCCGATGTAACTGTTGCCGCAATTACGGCATCAATGTTGGCTTGTACACCTTTTCTTTTTATGTTGTCATACTTGTGGCTGAAGGTGAAGATCCGACCTCCCTGATAGTCGATTTTGTCTCTGAGAAATTTCCTTTCTTTTTTTGCCACAATATCATCTTCATGCTTGGTCATTTTTTTATTGATTTCTTTCATTTTCTTTGTGAAGTTTTCATTGGTGTCCTCCTTTAGTAATTCTTCCTTGAGCTCCGAGATCATTTTCAACAACGCCATTCTGTCTTTCCATGCGTGTTTGATCAAAATCGATAGCATGCGGTTTGAGCAGTCCATTAAATTTTCAGCCCACTCTTCTGCCAGCTCGATAACTTTATTTAATGTTTGGAATACTGACAATGTAATTACCCGTGACCAAGGCGAAGGGTCGCCGAAACGCGTTGGGGTTGTTTTCGTTGTTTATGTTCACGATGCTGCACATGATGGATTAAAAGAAAATTTGAAACTGCACACAAAGGATTGGGAGTGATCTTTTCTCTGTCGGGGAGAGTGCATTTGCGTAGCCGTGCTGACTACGCGCTGTGAACCTGAATATATATATATATATATATATATATATATATATATATATATATATATATATAAATTCACTGAAAAAACCATAGGTTTCACACCAGTTATAGTTAGCTGGAAATTTTACTCGCATAAAACCATTGAAATTCCCACGTTATAGTTAGTCGGACTCACTATAACTTGCGCGTGCAATGCACTGCTGATGACATCACATATTACATCACTCATGACATGGTCAGTGACATCACTCATGACATCACTGATGACACCATCCTTGTGACACAGTGACAGACCTCCTCTCAGTGTAAAGTAACCCTTCAGACACATATTCAAAAATAGAAACTGAAATTTTTAAAAAATGGAGATACCTATATCAGTTACAACAAGCAATTCTGTAATTCCACTATCTATATACACATCCACTCATTCACCAACAGTTCTATATAGTCACTCATACATATACTCACTCATCATATGAAGAGATACACCTATACATCCTGTTACACACCGACATTCATCCAAAAGTTACTCACACACATATTCATACGTGCAAATAAACTATTGAACAACCATTTATTTGAATATAGAGTTATACACACACTTCCACCTTACTTCTATTGAAAATTACACATATTTATTCTCTTAAACAATCACTTATAGAAACACATACTTATTTAAACAGGAAATCTTACAATCTCTTACTCTCACATATACTCACTTATATACATCAATATTCATATATACTAGATTAAAACATATGTAGTTACTGATAAAGACACTAGTGAGACAGTCATTCACTCACTAACAAACACATATAGACACTCATCCACCCATACAGTCCTGTACATATGCTGTCTTCAAAACACATACAAACAAAGAGTCAGTCACTCATGCATCTATGTGCTAAGTAATACCCCCACCAAACCATATAGACACTCATACTGATACTAATAAAAATATCAAATAACCCATATACATACGCATGTAGCTACTTATCAACACATGTAGCCACTTATACACAAAGTGAAACACTAATATATGTATTTAAATATTTAAACATAACTCACTAATATTTATTTTTCAGAAAGACACATATTCACTGGATGGTGTCATCAGTGATGTCATGAGTGATGTCACTGACCATGTCATGAGTGATGTAATATGTGATGTCATCAGCAGTGCATTGCACGCGCAAGTTATAGTGAGTCCGACTAACTATAACGTGGGAATTTCAATGGTTTTATGCGAGTAAAACTTCCAGCTAACTATAACTGGTGTGAAACCTATGGTTTTTTCAGTGAATTTAATAGGTTTTTTAAATGCTAATTCCTAACTATAACCGGTGTGAAACCTATGGTTTTTTCAGTGAATTTCATAGGTTTTTTAAATGCTAATTCCTAACTATAACTGGTGTGAAACCTATGGTTTTTTCAGTGAATTTCATAGGTTTTTTTAATGCTAATTCCTAACTATAAGTTTCACTTTATAAATAAGACTGTTAGCACTCTAGTTGTTCTTTAGAACACTCTGGTACATTCTGTCATTGGGCTACAGTTGGGCTACATCTAGTTGAAATTTGGGCTACATTTACATTTTTTGGTCTCTGGTGGCCATCTTTGGGCTACATTGGGCTACTTTGGGCTACATTTGGGCTACATTTTGGCTCTAACATATATTAAGCCCAATGTAGCACAATACATATTTTTCTAAAGTTAATTTTTTTACAAACCACTTCAGAATAGGGCTACCTGTCCCTACAATTATCCCATTTTTTATTTTTTTATTTTTTTGGGGAGCGCCCCAAAAAGCGTACTTCTGAAAAGCGCCCCGGGGCGCGCTCCGGGGAGCGTCCCGTGAGCGCCAATATCGCAAACGAAAACATGATCGTGACGTTTCGCGTAGCCGCGACCGCGTGATACGCACGGCGTAAGCGCACCCGGAAGTACTCAAGCGAATACGATCGCACAACGTAAACATCCGGCGCGCTTACGCTGCGCGACCCGGGCGCGTAGCGTAAGCGCGTCGGGTCATGTGAGCAGAAAATAACACTTTTCATTGGTTCATAACAGTTTTAGTTTCATAATGATGAAGCCCCTGGTCTTGTGACCTGAAAATAACACTTCTCATTGGTTCAGGACAGTTTTTTTTTTAAATGATGAAAGACCCCACCTTTTTTCCTTATTCTGACTTTGTCCTTTGACTGAGGAAGACCTGTTTGTTGCTCTCTCTACTTTTTTGCTCCAAATAATGGCTTCAGTAGTAGCATCAGCTGGTGCATCTGCCCCACCACCACCACCACAACCACCAAGAGGACCAGCTCCAAATTATATTGGTGGTCAAGAACAGGAGGAGGAGGAAGAGGAAGAGGAGGAGGGGAGAAGAAGATGGCTGCCAGAAGAAAATACCCCATACAAACCCAAACCACACATTGTATGGGAGTTTTATTCAATCCCAGAGGGGAAAAAAAAGGTGAATGCGCCCAAGGTGACTTGCCTCATCTGCAATGATGAACTTTCACGGGGCAACCCAAACAAAAAATATTCATTTGGTAACTATACCATGATTCGGCACATGACCAGAAAGCACCCAATCAACTACTCTCGTGCAGAGTTCAGGGAACTGGCCAGTAACCTCCCCCAGTCATCAAGGACCCCCTCCCAAAGAAACCAACCCACTCCATCGGAACCAGAAACATCCGAGGTGATGCCTTGCATTCAGCCGAGAATTGCTGATTTTAAAATCACTTGTTCTGCATGTGGCAAGCTTATCGCCTATGGCGAAAAAAGCGTTAAGCTCATCGTCCTTGCAGGTGACAACCACAAGTGCCCCAAAAAGAAGTAATTTTTTGGGTTTTTTGTTTTTTTGCTCCAGTTGAGCCAGTTTCAATTCCCTTTTTTTGTTTCTCCCCCTAAAAAAATACAAAAAAAAATATAAAAAAGTTCAAAAAGTTCAAAAAACACAAAAAAATATAAAACAACAAAAAGAAGAAAAAAAAAAGTTCTTTTTAGAACTACCTCCAATTTCTAAATCAAAACTTCATTTTTTAAAAACTCTGTCACCTTTTTTCATCATAGTACGCTCCCCGGGCCGCTCCCCGGTGCGCGCACCGGGCGCTTCCCCCTCGCAAAACGAAAAAAAAAAAATATTTTAAATGCCCCGCGGGGCCCTTTTATAGCCCCCACATCAAACCTAGGGGGTCAAAGGGGTCTATCCCTGACGCCTTATGGTCATTTCCCCCTTTTTTTTAGCCACCTCTTATGTCTCGATTTTACCGAGACACAAGATGGCGGCCGCTCTGGACTGTTTCGAATGTTTACAGACACCCGAGAGCCAATCAGCTTTCCATGCGCACCTCGCGTCACGCGCCCGGAGCGCTGCCCGGTGCGCGCACCGGTGCGCTGCTATAGATATATATATTTTTTTGAACCTAAATTACTCAAAATCCACTAGAGCACATATCTTGAGACATAGCAAAGGCACATCGGGCTACCAGTCCCTACAATTTTGCCAAATTTGGTGGAAATCCATTCAGCCGTTCGGGTTAAAAGTGAAATCGACCGCCCTATGGAAATTAACATGGGGAAAACGCGTTTTGGGACCCCCCTTTTATCTCGGCCCCCGCTTGACGTATCCCCCCCAAACTTTCAAGGAAGGACCGGAGCTCAACGAGGCCATTTTCAGGAAATTTACAGGCAGATTCGTCAACCGGTGCCAAAGTTATTCCAAATAGAATTTTGAGATTTAACATTGAAAAAAATCCTAACTATAACTACCTACTGGAGACCGCCAGTAGGTAATATATATATATATTTCATAAACCTCTCATATTCATAGAGAATGAGCCGCACACATTGTGTTATTCCACAAGTGTTTATTTGCAGTTTTGCTCCGTTTTTCTTTTCTAATGCATTTCAGCCACGCCCGTGGCCTTCCTCAGAGATGGAGCACGGACATCTAGAAATCAAACAAACAGGGAGCAGGTGAGTGCTTCAATTTTATCAAAATGATGTGCCCTCCGGAAAAAAATATATATATATATATATATAAACAATTAATTGACAAAGAATAATTAATTTAGGAAATAAACAAACTATTAGAGCATAAAGAAAATGTAAACCCCCTAAAATGCATTTATTAAAATACTATGAATATTAAAATAAATGTAAAAGTAAAAACTAATAGTATAAAATATGAAATATGAAAAAAACGAATAATGTTTTCAAGTCTATTTAACCAATATTATAAAAATTATTTTAAGTCTTAGCATATTAAACATACTGTCTCGAGTCTAGCCTACGCAACAGTAGGGAAAGCATTGGACTTCGAAGGGGTTAGATTTAGCATTACTACTCCAGGCACTATAATAGTAAGGAAAGTGTTGGACTTTGAAGGGGTTAGGTTTACAATTCCTTCTCCAAACATCATTGGCAAAGAGGTTAACTTTTCATAATTAATTGTTACCTAATTAACTTCCCACCATATCCCCTAAAAAAACCAAAACCCGCCAAAACACTATAAATTACTATTAATATTTAAATAAAAAATCTAAAATTACTTAAAATTACAAGTTATATTTTAGAAAGAATTGACATTTATATAAACAATAGCAACACATGAAATTTTTGTAAAACTAAAACACATTAAAGTGATAAAAAAACTATATTTTTAAAAACTATAGGCTTCATTATGATGGCTGTCGGACTGCCACTACAAGTAGCCAGTGTCGGTTCGAATGCCAACAGCCCTTCAGTCCGACTGCCGGTTTACAATGGCCGTGGACCCATGGCGGTCAGAGAGAAGAGCTCCGCCTCCACCAGGATCAGAGATCCCGACGGGGTGGCGGTCTGAGTCATATGTCTGAATGGTGGCGGTGCCGAGGCAGGCACATCCGTCAGGATTACGTTATCCCTGACAGCCTTATCATGGAGAGAAGACCGTCATGGAAAAGCTGTCCAAAAGTGATATGGGGCAACTAAACAGGGCCCCGTCCATGGTGGGCCACTGTAAATTGGCCCTAGGGGTACATGTAGTGCCCCACTCACCTCCATGCACCTTATGCCATGCATGACATGGTGCCTGGCAAAGCATCCATGGATGTGCAGGAGGTGCTCCTTACCATGAGTGCATATGCTGCAGGCCTTTTCACTTGGCCACAGCACAAGCAGACATGATAAGGAGCACTTTCCCACTTCCAGCATGGCGTTTATATCAAAATCTGCTAGCCAGACTGACACCTGTTTGTCGTGTGGTCTTCTGACCGCAGCAATAGAGGGCAGCGGGCTCACCAACTGCTACCAAAATCATCCCATATATTCCTGAAAACAGTATTAAAACATCCTTACCTCAATTTTATTTTTTTCTTTAAACGATATTTGTGTCACAATATTTAATTTTGGATATTTATGTCTAGCACAATTTTACACTCAAAAGTTTGTATAAACACCTTCCTGACATCCTTCCTCTCCCTGTATAGGAACGTCCATGTTCACATCTCTTGCCCTACACTTTATACTTCATAGAATCTGCTGTAATGGCATAATTTTGTTGGCAGTACTGCGGATGTAAATAACAGCAGATCCTGTTCATGTGAAACAGAATCTGATCCTGTGAATGAGGATCTGACCTGTGAGTCAAGATCTGACAAACATTATTTTTCCTTAATTACATTAATGTTTCTGCACAAAATGTATTGTGAATTGGGCTCAATGTTTCTATACAGGCACTAATCAAATATAATATCCTTCAATTTATATTCTTGATTCATCACATATGTATCTTGAATATATTATGGTAGAACACATTTGATGTATGGATAACTTCAATCAGTATTCAGATTGAGCATAATGTAACACATACATTGAATTGTACTACCAATGTTTCTCGCACACATAATTTTCTATTTATATTTTGTTCAAAAGTATGACTCCCACATTTGCCTACTGATTTTTAGGGAATATTATGCTATAACTCTACTCGTTCCCATTTTAACAAAAAGTTCAGGTTTTCTACTTCCCTCTTTTTTTCTTATCTGCATTGAGTTTTTAAACACAGTATTGCAATATACATCACATTTAAGCAATTTAAATGAATCATATTTAGATAAGTTTATCTGCACCGCATTTGAAGAGTACAAGTGTACCTAGTGGATCTGTGACTTGTTAGAAAATTTAAACAATTAACAGATTAATAAAGTTGATATAAATAAAGAAGCAAAATTGTAAATTGTAAATGTGAATTCATTTGAAATTGGAGACTAAAAGGGAAATTGGTACACTCAGATTGAGTCGTGGGAGCAGTCAGTACAAGTGCATCAAATAAACTATAACATGGACAATGGGTGATCTCAGTTGAATAAAAAAATCTCCATCTTTCCTATTATGATACAAATTTCATTCTTTTGTTATTTGGTAGTGAATAAAATACAATATGTCATCACTTGTGTATTTCTATAATGAAAACTTGTGTCTTTATTTTTTATTTATTTATTGTTTTGCGATTCAAATCATTGAAATTGCTTAGTCTGTTGTACCTGGCTTCCACAAATGACTCACTGGGGGTCCAGGGATTTTAATGATGATTCAGTGGGGTCCCTCCGATTCTAGTAATGATTAAGTGGGGAACCTCAGAATTGTTATGTTATGCTATGTGATTTGTAGAGCACATGGCTGCCTCAGATACGGGGAGTCCCAGTGCTAGTTTCGTCAGAAAGCTACAACTGTTAAAGAATGACCCAAGGAAAAAGAAGATGACCATTGGGACATTTAGATGGTGAACATCCAGGTCTTCAGCGATTTCCTAATGGTCAAGTGGTTCTAGATTTGCCTTAAAGAAAGAGGGAGGGCATTCTAGAGGGCAGGTGTTTTGGGGCGAAAAGCCTGATCTTGCCCTTTTAACACGTGGCACACAATCTAAATTATGACCAACTGAGTGCAAAGACTGTGATTGGAGGTATGTAATAAACAATTTAGATAAAATGGGGGGCGCTGAGAAAAGAAGATCTGATTAGCCATGTACAGTGCCTTAAACTGAATACTATTAGCCATCTGGATCTAGTGTAATTTGCAAATATCATCCCCAGCTTTATTTAGTAAGGGAAAACTGCAACTTTGCAGCTGCATTTTGAGCCAACTGAAGCCTTCTAATAATAGGCGTGTTGCTCCCAGGAAAAAAATGTTGTAGTAGTCCAACCAGGAGAGAATAAAAGCCTGAACAATGACTTGACAAATGTGGGGCTCGAAGAAACCTAGAATGAGTCGAGCCCATATAGCAGCCCGAAACAGGTGACTGACACCGTCTTTGCCTGTGCTTCAAATGTTAGGGCATTATTGACCCAAATGCCTAAATTCTTAAACACCGACTTGAGACATGGGGGAGACCCAAGGGAAGAGGGCCACCAGTGGTATCCCCAGGCTTGAACATCCCTGCCTACGAGAAGAATTTCTGACTTGCTGATATTCAGCTGCAAACAATTTGCCACCATCTATTCTGAAACAACCTTCATACTTTTTTGGAAGTTGACCAGATCTGATGAAGGAGTGCCGGAAAAAGAGAACACAAGCTGGGTGTCATCAGCATAATACACCAGCGCGAACTCCAGAGCTTTCACTGCCTCAGCCAATGGCCAAATATAGATTTTATACTGCATGGGGCTCAGGGAGGAGCACTGGAGACACTGTGGTATAAAGTATTGCAGTTGGAGCTAAAAGGCAAAGACACCACCTGAAAAGAGCGGTGGAGAAGGATAGAGGAAAACCAGGTAAAAGCTGAGCAAACACCCTCAATCTCTCACAGGTGCTGGAGCAAGATGTTGTGACAAATAGTGTCAAATCGGCACTAAGGTCAAGTAGAATCAGTACAGAGGAACTGCCTTCCTCCTTCGATGGTGTTAAGTTGCTTGGTGGCTGCAAGAACTCAGTACTGTGCTGTGACCTAAAACCATTCTGGTTAATGTCCAGAATGTGATTTTCATCTAAGAAGTTGGTTAGAATGGCATTAACATGAATCTCTGTTACTCTTGCAAGGAATAGCAAAAGGGAAATAGGATGGACATTTTCTGGTTTTAAAGCATTCAAAGGGGGATTTTTCAGGAGAGGAATAATTCTGGCATGCTTCCAGGAACTGGGTGCAGATGTCCATGTCAAAGAAAGATTAATCAATTCAAGACAGGGTTTAGAGATTCAGTCTTGTAGTTTCAGAAATAGGTCCGGCCTGAGAGGATCGGCAGTTGGGCCCGATGTAACTTTCTTCTATAGGATGTGCAACCCTGACAGGGCCATCGGGGCTAGGTAGTGCAACCGTGGCAAGATGGTGCTAGTCAGACCAGCGGAACAGGAGACAATATTATTAGGGATGAAGCTGGAGTAGATGTTTTACACTTTGTTAGAAAATACCTTGCCAACTTCTCACAATGGCCATCAGAGACTTCCATATGCTTTACAGTAAGTATCCGTTCAGTTAGACTGCTAAGGAGAGAAAAGATTACTTTAGTGTGATTATTGCTAATATTTATTTTGTTGGCAGAATATTCAGCTTTGGACCTCTTAATCAATTTATGGTATGATTTAATTGCAGCTCTATATATTACTAATCTATAATAGTCTTTGATTGCCTTCAAGCACATTCCAAAACCTTACAGTTCTTTTTTACCAACATCAGAGATTCCGTGAATAAGGGTGCAGCCTGCTTTTTATTACTGTGGACCGGTCTAAAGGGGACAAAATGTCTAGTGCAGAGGTGAGCTAGCCCCGGGCATTTATTGTTAGCATCTTCCACACTGGGTTCCAGCAGTGGGCATCTCTTCTGGAGAAATTCTTCAAATTTTTTAGGTCAAGCTTATGCCAAGGAAGTCTTAGACTAAGGACTGTTTGAGAGAACTGGGTCTGACCTACTAAACATATTATGGTCACAGAGATCAATAAATTATCCGTCAATGTCATAAGAAGTGGGGTAGGAACCTTCAACGAATTAAGATTAGAAAATACAGGATACAGGAGGTGCCCAGCCTCATAAGTGGCGTCAACTACACGTTGAGTGAGCTGACAAGCAGCAAGGTCATCTAAAAAGTTAACAATGTCATCATCCTGCCTGGTGTCCAAATGGAGATTCAATTTGCCTACTATATTAAAATTGGCTGGCTTTATAGTCAAGAGAGGCCATCAGGTTTACTAGTGCCTCCCTAAATGTATGAACGGGCCTAGAGGGCGGTAAATTAACATCCCAGATAGTGTGAAGTGTAGATATATTGCTCTTTAAAAATGAAAACAATTCCACTAACTCTATTGACATTTTTCATAAAACAGCCTGGAGGGAGAGCCAGGGGTGGTTCCTCCATGAAGTTCAGGGGAAGCCAGCTCTCCATCAGGAACATAATGTCTGGGTTTTCATCATGGATCAGGTCAAACACCCCAGTGTGATGTTTGATCAAGGAATGACATTTCAGATTTAGAAATTTGTAATTTGTAGCCCAGCAGTGTATATTAAAGCTCATTACCACAGAGCTGATCATATAGCCAAATAGATTATATAAAAAGGGATGTCCATTTTGAAAGTTGTTATGCCCATATCAAGATGCTAGAGATGGCCTGAGAGTGAGAAGTTCTAGAGGCAATAAAACTATCCTGTGGGAGCCTAGAGGAGCAGACTGCCTGACACCAGGCTCCATCCAGGTGTGGACAGGCATAGATGGGCTTTCCTTAGACACACCAGCTGCGAGCATCCACTGTGCATCTGTGCTGCAGCCATCATGAAAAACCTGGTAGCCCTTATAGGCTCCTCCTGGGTCAGCTCCTGATTGGCCCAGAACCCACCTATCAGAGCAAGGCAGTGCTGGGAGAAAATAAAGGAAATCTGGTACAGCCAAACCATACAGGTACAAAAAAGGGCGTATGAATTAAAAGTCTTTTAAAGGCTGAAAAGACTAAATTTAAAACAAAAGTGCCCAAGTTTGAAATACAACACACACAGTTACTTCAGAGAAACAAGTGTATCTGCACTTCCATCACCATGAAATACCCAAGGGCTGTAACAAGCTCCTCCAGGGTCAGATCCTGATTGTCCCAGGACCCACCAATCAGAGCAAGGCAGTGCCAGAAAAGAAGAAAGAAAGGCCAGTAGAAGTCCAAAGGTTAAGAACGGCTGATCTATAGAACACTGCTCCATCAGATATTCCTCACTCATTTGAATCAATAGTGTGATCTAGTCAAATAATTTTGTGGAAGCTGTTTTATGATTTTAAATATGTGCTTATTAACATAAGTCATTTGCATTTTAAATGAAAAAGCTGAGATGTTTAGAATACTGATTCGCACATTCCAAAGGGTCTGGTGCTTAACGTTGTTGTGGAGGATGACCTAGATAATTGGTTTGAGGCCTATGAGTTTTCTCTGGAGATGCACAGTGTCCCTAAGGAGGATTGGGGGCCAGCGCCTTGAAGCACATTCCCAGTGAACGAGGTGGAGCCCTGTTAGACCCAGGGAAAGGGGACAGGATGAAGCAGCCCTGATGAAGGACACTCACCAATAAACATTTGCTCACCCCAGAAAAGTATAGGCAAATGTTTAGAGGCAGCCTGAAGTTGCCCCAACAGTTCTGGGTAAATTTTGTGGACCACTTGTCAAGGCACTGGATGGTTGAGTGTAGGGCAGTAATATGAGTGATTACAATTGAACTGGATAGTTGCACATGTTCAGACTCTGTTTTACAGAGCTGCTCCAACACTTACAGGCTGATTCATCAAGCCGAAATCGGCTCGCAAAGGGCCAGATTCTGAGAATCTGGCCTTTTGCGAGCGCTATTTTTGCATTTGGGATTCATCATCCCAAATGCAAAAATCGGTAATAGCGATTTCGCTATTTTGAGAGGAATTACATTTAAGGAATCTCTATTTGAGATTCCTTAAATGCAATTCATCATCCATTTAAAAATTGCGAATTCGCAATTTCGGCCTGCTATTTACCGCGAGGTCAAACCTCGTGGTAAATAGCGAAAACTTAGAAAAATGCTTTTAAAAGCATTTTTCTAAGTTGCATGTTGCACACACACATGTCCTTTGGACATGTGTGTGCGCAACAACTGTTTAAATTAGCATTTAAGGGGTGCTACAGGGTGTCCTTTGGACACCCCTGGCACCCTTTAAATCGCTATCTTATTTGCGATTAGCTAATTGCTAATCGCAAATAAGGAATACTCCCCATTCATTCCTATGGGCCTTTTGGCCTTTTGGCCCATAGGAATGAATGGGGAGTTATTCCTTATTTGCGATTAGCAATTTGCTAATCGCAAATAAGTAATGTGTAGGAATCGCAATTCTTTTTGCGATTCCTACATGAATCCCGTTTTGCGAGTCTGTAATAGCGATTCCTTATGAATCGCTATTATAGACTCGCAAAACGGGTCTTTGATGAATCAGGCTGTTAGTGAATAGCAAGCTCTCAAAACCCTGGGAGATTGCTAAGGAGGTGGGCCACTTTATCAGCACCAGGGACAACAAAAAAAACCTGGGGGCGGGGGGGCTCACAAAAGTGTGGTCATCGTTGCCACCAGAAGAAAGAGGGGGTATATGCAAAAGAGTTCTCTCATGGCCCCCAAAACATTTCAAGGGAGGAGTCCAAGTCCCAACCTGGCCACAAAGGTAATTGATTTGTTGACAAGAACATTGGAAAGGTTGCCCCTAATTATAACAAGTGCCACCAGCATGAGTAACCAAGGGAGACACCAAGTGCTCTTAGATGATGCCGCCCCCCACTTGGGGTCTCCAGATTAAGAATGTTCCTGTCATCTTTACCGACGATCCAGTCTACCGTAAGGGGTTCAGCTTCATCAGTACCAAATGCAGTAGGGATCTGATGGTACACACAGTGGAAACTGCCCAGCGTATCCTCAAAAAAGAAGAGGAGGAAATTGAAGAACAATTACAAGCCATCAGAAATAACCACACCGAATCTGAGGCAAAGGCTCTTCTGGAGAAGATTGAAAAAGAACTGGTCACATTCCGTGATAACACCATCAACTTTAAGACGTCGAAATTTGAAAAGGACCAAAAAAACGTTAACATCGACACTGTGTATCCCTATCTAAAAGATGAATTCTACACTAGATCTGACTCCGTCAGGTACCTGAATTCCAATCAGGGGAGATCGAAGAGAAGATTTACCACATTCTCCGAAACATCTTCATCCGAATCCATGGAGGATTCCGACGCAGGAGAAGGCACCTCCAATAGAAATCAACAAAATAGGAACACCCCCAAGAGGCCTTTTTTAGGCCAGGGCCAACAACCCAAGCGGACACGATTCAAACCCCAATGGGAGATGACCACACGCAAGAAACACTACAACTCGTGAAACCGTCTGCCATTATTAATATCTCAGATAAGATCCTGTCCAAAGCTGAGCAAGAAGTGTTGGAGATGGGGCTGTCTTTTGTACCTGGGGTTGCCATGGATTTTACCAAAATCAAAATGGAAGTTATGGAATTCTTTCGCAAGGTCCGCTTGAGATGGTTTTTCAAGGATGTGACCGAACCTCTCTCAGCTGAAGCTTCAGGGTTGAGAAATAAATCCTCGTTCTGTCCACCTAATCACAATGTCTCCAAAATATATTAGCTTTTGAACGTTCAGTTATGTCATCCCTGAATATGTTGGAGAAAAAACGTCCCTTCGTCCCAAAAAACATCACGAAGAAACATAGAGAAGCTATCCAAGAGCTTAAAACTCAGCAGGAGGCCGTCATCAGGCAAGCTGATAAAGGGGGCGCAGTGGTCCTGTGGTCCAAAGAGCTTTACCGTACTGAGGGGCGGAACCATGTGTACAACCAAGAGTGGTACCGCAAAATCACCCATGATCCAACTCCACAAATACAAGATGAAGTCAGGAGACTTGTCAACGACGCTAAGGATGCTGGGTTCCTGGGACCCAAGGAATCAGAATACCTTATCAAAAAACATCCACGAACCCCCCATTTGTACTTTCTCCCGAAGGTGCACAAAGACCCCAAAGTACCACCCGGCCGCCCCATCGTCTCCGGGTGCGACTCTGTGTTGGAGCCACTCTCCAAATTCGTTGATGTGTTCTTGAAGCCCCTTGTGGTGAAGGTACCATCCTTCCTGCGGGACACCATGGATTTCATAAACAAAGTTGAAGGCCTTCCGTTTGATCCCTCCAGCCAACTTTTAGCTTCCATGGATGTGTCATCTTTATACACACAAATACCACAACAGGATGGCTTGGATGCAATGGAACTTTATCTGGACAGCCGACCACGCCCACACAGAGTTCCCACTGAATTCATAATCTCTCTGGCTAATGTTGCTCTGAAAAAGAACTTTTTCACCTTCGAAGAAGAAATGTTTCTCCAGATCAAGGGTTCAGCCATGGGCTGCCCTTTTGCCCCCGAAATGGCTATCCTGTACATGGGCCAATTCGAAGAAAAGTATGTTCTAAACAACAACCCCTACAGAGACTGCATTGGACAATGGTTCCGATATATAGATGACGTGTGGTGTGTGTGGAACGGAACATCTATACAACTGGAAGAATTCCACGGGTGGCTGAACAATAGGAGTCCGGATATCAAGTTCACCTTGAGCTACCATGAAAGATCCCTTCCATTCCTGGATGTTGAAATCTCGGTGAGAGACAATATGTTGTCATGCTTTCTGTACCAAAAAAAGACGGACAAGAACAATGCTCTTCATTACAAGAGCTACCACCCGCGGAGCCTTAGGGATAATCTCCCTTATGGCCAATACCTCCGGGTGCGACGGAACTGCACCACCACCGAACAGTTCGAGCTGCATGGTCAGGGTCTCACCTCGAAGCTACAGGAGCGTGGGTACCCCCAGAAACTCTTGAAGCATTCGATGAAGAGGGCCAGATGGACACCTAGGGAACACCTCCTAGAAAAAAGAACGAGACCGACAACTGAGAGGATGGTGTGTGTTTCTCCCTTCGGCCCCCATACTAACCAACTGCAAAAAATCATCAGAAAGAGTTGGCATCTGGTGCAGGAAATCCTCCCTGATATAGGTGTCCCTCTCTTTGCACTGAAGAAGAACAGGAGTATTGGCCAAATGATTACATCTACTAGACCACCTCCCAAAAGGTTTCTCAGAGTACAATCTTCGGAGCAAGTCCAGTTATTGGGCATCGTAAATGTGGGACATGCTCTGTATGTGAACTTACAATGGAAGGCTCACTCTTTACGGATGGAAACAAATTTTGGCGTCACAATGAACATACGAATTGTAAGACGAAATATACCGTGTACGCCATACTATGTCCGTGCAACCTGCTATACATTGGCAAAACCACACAGGAGGTCCGTCAGAGAATCATACAACACCGGTCAAGAATTAACAACAAAATCATGACGGCCCCCATGGTCTCGCATTTTGTACAACAAAAACATTCCAGTCATGATATGAGATGGACAGTTCTAGCTGTCATCAAAGGTGGCAATGGTGACCCAGACGCCCGCCTTTCACAAAAAGAGGCATACCTCATACTGAAGTTTGACACATCCAACACTGGCTTGAACGAAATGACTGAATCTACCAGCTTATGAACTGTATCTTTTGGCTGAGCTTGGCTGTGTGTCTACTGTCTAACTCCCTTTCTGCAATTTTAAAATATTCACTCTGTTTGTTTGTTTGAACCTTCCTTTGTGCTTGGCGCGTTGAGGCGACCAGGGGTAGGATGATAGAATGTGTGACATATGGAGCCCTCATTATATGCACAGGCTTGAAGTCGGTGTTCGAACTGCCAATACCCGCAAATATTCCTCTGTGCTCTTTGGGGTCCATGTACTGATCTCTTACTTGGTATGGGAGCATAGATGCCCCGCTGTCCCATGCTGGTTATCCGATATCATGTTTTTTGAATAGTACATGCTTTTGCTGCTGATAGACACATGCTAACAACTGTGCACAAGATGTTGAACATGGTCTCCCTATTACTGTACAATTGTTGTAATATGCGTTGGTTAAAATGCTCGCTTTCACTTCCCATGAGAACATAGATGCCCCGCTGTCAATACCTGACATTATTACTTTAAAATTTTTTTTTGAAATTAATATGTATTTGCTGCTGATAGATACATGTGTATAACTGTGTACAATGCGTTTCCGTTTGAATTTGTTCTCTGAATGTCATTACTATTGTTGTAACGTGCTTTGGCGAAAATGCTCGCATTCACCGCCAGGGAACTTCCTTCCATTCCGATCACGTTAACTACATCCTCCAGCATTCCTTGGGGCCGCATCATTAAGTCATGCCCACCCCTCTCGTGACCGGGCGGTCTTTTAACTATGCGTTTGAGCGCGGCGCCCCATTGCTAGTCTACGCTGATTCCCGAAACGCAGGATTGAATCCTTTCCAATTAAATGTCCCGCGCTGATGGACGCGCTTTCCGTTTCAATTCCGTTTCAATCCCGTTTGTGCCAGACGCTTGTCTGTTACTAATTCGAGCCTACACTCTTCCCGTCACAGGTCCCAGCAGAAGCAACTAACCACTCTCTGGCGTGGACGTCACTTCAGGTAGGCACATGTCTCCTTGGGTCCGTGACTGTCTGCAGTGCATTTGTACACATGTCACATAAAAACCTAACCCCTGGGCACGTTGTTTTCTATGGTCTCCCCCAGCCATTAATACAGACGCCGCAACATGTGAGCTGTCGCCTACCTTGTCCGTGCGCCGCATCGCGGGCACCACACCCCCAACCTAATCCCTGGGTGAAGCACAGGTAGGACCCGTAAAACATACCATGGTGTGATGTAGCCATTCTGATTATTCTTTATCCCTGGTGTGCAACCGCGCTAAGCCTACCCTCTCACTTATTGTTTCAGAAACTGTGCCCTGTTGAGAGTTACCGACTACACGGCCATCCCTTTGCCTTTGTGCAGGTATCCATTTTTTCCTTGCCCCCCGGAGTCAGATGAATCTTAACAGTCCTATGATAGATACAATTGACACCCACTCTGTATGACTTTCACAGAATCACGATCCCCAGTCCCTGTCCTGAAGAGAACCTGTAATCAAGCCGGTTCGAAACGAGTCGACACTTCCACCCTGTGGCAAACACCAAGGGTGCCCCTAGGATAGAACTTTACCAATCCTTTTGGATCCTAGTTGAGCAACCCGATTATAAACACTGAACCACAGGACTGGTTGACAGGCAGGCTCTTTATTCCATCATCTCCGCCTGTCCCATGGTCCCATAGTCCGATGGACTGGTCACATATTTGCTTCAAACCCTAAAGTTTTTGCACTGTAGAGTATCACAATTCACATTGTTCACTGAATTTTGTATTGTTTTGGTGTGTCTCGCCTAATTGTGTTGCTTGAACCTTGTTTGTAAATGTTGTAAATTTGTAAAAATTGTATATTTGTAGATACTGTTTCCATGAATCCACTGTCGTAACAGCTGTTTTGTTTGTGTTCGTGCTCCTGAATCCTTAATAACTTGAGTTAAAAAAAGAAAATAAATTTGCTTTGGGATTCTTGCCCGATGTTCACGTGGTATATATTGACTACGTGTCAAAAAGTTGTTTTGCTAAATCTTCCTGTCCAGCCACCTAGTTCTGTTTTTCCCTGTTGTTGAGATCCGGGCTGGGCAGACGTTGGATCCAAAACCTTCACTGTTCCACAGCCCCCCACTGAAGGGCATACCCAAGGGTTGGCCAGTGTAATGTTTGGGTAGGACATGGCCCCAGTTAATATGGGGGCAGCTGAGGTTATCTTAGTGTCCCTGGGTGAAAGGGAGATGGTGCCAAAAGCCCACATGCCCTCCAATGCTTCAAAGTGTAGGCAGTGGGTCATCATCAATGGACAGAGGGTGGAGGCTCTGAGGGACACAGCAGCCAGCATAACTATGGTAAGGTGTTATCTGGTGTCCTCAGAGCAGGTGATACACAACCGTGAGAGGCACTATGCAGGGGCTCTGGTTCCTTTTGAGTAGGGGGGATCACATGTTCTCTCAAGTTAGCTGTGGGCCCTGCAATGCCTGTGGATTGATTGTTAGGAAATGACTTAGAGCACATTGTCTGGAAGGAAGGGGAGCTCAGGTTATACCTGAAAATACTGGAGTTACCTGAGTGGGTCTGTATGACCACACGGTCCATAGCTGCCCAGATGAGGAGTCAAAGAAGCCTGGAAGGATTGCCAAGCAGCTGCCAAGAAAGGAAAGGGCTTACATTTCATAGTATTGTAATAATCATGATATTGTATTTCTGAAAGATATCTTTTCGACATTGTTGATGATATCAGCTATACCCTAGTCCTTTTAGGTTCATGGTTGACTCCTGTTGCATGTGTGCATAAATACCCTACATTGTGCCATTATGATACGCCTGACTTCTGTAATGCCAAGTTACCAGAGGGTTAACCACAGGTTAGTTTTGTAACTTTAGTGGTTCATACTTACGGGGATTGCGGCTGTTGCTTGAAGAAGGTTCACACCCACCTCATCCAAGAACCCTATTTTTCACATCTAGTATTTACAGCATTACAATAGTCTAACCTTGCCTTTACCCAGGATCAAGTCAGTTTCACCCAGAGGGTGTTAAAGAGGGAGGGAATAGTTAGTTATACATACATGCCCAGTAGTGATTTGGATTGGATAAAACACATCAACCTTGCATATAACTCTCAAGCTAACTCCCGTTATAACTCCCAAGTTTTAAGCTTTTGTGAAGGTATTTTGTTGGCTTCTCAGACTCTGTGGCCGTTTGAAGGGGATAGAATTCAGCTCTGTTCTGCCAAACACAAGGATCTCGGTCTACGCTTGTTTCAGACCAAGTGCATTTGCATCCAGTGGCACAAGTCGGTATTGTAGACTTTTATAGTGACCAACAAGCTAGGAGTAGACCTGCAGTAGATTTATCTCCTAGCATTAACACATTACCTTTTATTAATCATATGAAAGCAAATATCAAATGCCGGTAATCCCTTCTTGACAAATGTTAATCTCAGGTTGTGAGAGGGCTCAGTATAATACAATTAAGTAATATTATACTGACCCATTGGAGAAACAATATGGAATCCATTAAAATGTTATTATTCTCATGTACTCATTAATATTTTCCACTTATGAGAAGTTACCTTGAACCTTACTTGTTCTTTGTATGAATTAAAATATAAAGAACATTAAAATGTTAATTTCAGTACCAAAACATTACAATGGCTTGTATGACTAATTACTGTTAATAAATACAAATTAATTCACCTTTAAGTTAGAAGAAATGGCCTTGTTTCCAAATGTTCTCACACAATCCCAATTAAAGTACCTTATTCTCTTTGAGTCTTGTGAACAATTATTTCCAGAAGAAAAAAAAATACTTAGCTTGAAGAAGCTGTATGACTTCTTGTTCCTCTTGACTTTCACATTAAAAACATCTGCCTTGTAACTCCAGTGGAAAATAAGCTTTTAAGATTGCAGTTTCTTTATAGAAATTAAATCATTGTCTTTTCTGATCTTTTGTTAAATTACACAAACAAGTAAAAGTTCAAGTATTTTTTAACCCAGGGCTTGATGGAAACACAGTGCTACAAAGAAACTAATGTCAGGAACCGTTGGAAAGATAACACGACTTTCAACTAGATAAATATGTCCTTGAAGTCTTCTGATTGTAAAAATATATTATAACACTTCTTTATAGGTCCAAAAGAAGAAACACTTTCTAAATCTTGTGAGAGACTGGGACAAACACTGAATGAGAGGAAGCAAAGCAGCAATGCGATTCTAGAGCACACTTTAAATTAAGTCAGTTCCAGGAGTTCCTGTTAAGATTAATTGGTAACATGATTTTTTGAAAGGGACTAAACTCTTTATCATGTGCAATATAATTATTACATATTAATAGAAAACAGCTTGAGTTCAGCAAACAAAACATACCTTTTAACTCTAGACCAAACCACAATCTGAACAGTTGATGACAGCTCCACCCCAAACCTTGAGGTTTTGAAAGCTTGCACTGAGTCTATTTAGATTTCATAGTTGTGGTGGTGGTGTCCTAGTGGTGGTTTCCTGACAGGGATTAAGTCGTGGGACGTGGTCCACAATGTGCCATTACTGTGGCCATTGGATAGATGCTAGAATTACACACCTGATGCCTTTTGCATAATTGTTTGCACCTGCATAGCGCCCGATAAATCACACTCCATTTCAGAACATGATACTTTGACATTCCAGCACAGCACAACGTTTTCCTGAAGACGTTTCGGCTGAGTTGTCTGGGTTTTTATTTTTGCTCCCTCTGTTAAGCGTGCATTTTATTTTTTATTTTCATTGACTTGTGGGTTTACATATTCATTTAATTTAACTCCATTATAATGTCAGAGAGGAGAAATCCCGGTTTTACAGAGGGAGAATTGTCAGTCATGATGGATGAAACTATTAGAGCTACAATTGCTTGGAAACCAATTTCAAAATACAACCATATATCAGTAAAAGGCAATTGTGGGCCAGAATAGTTTACTGAATAAATGCTGTTGCAAACAACCTGCATACACAGGAGGGAAGTAGGACGCTGGGGATTTATGTGCAGGGCATAGTGGATTCCCTGACCTCCAAGCATCACCTGGAGACCGAGAGGACTGGTGGTGGTACTCCCAGCACCCTCATACAACTTTTTCCCTGGGAGGAGAAGATCTGGCGGATCCTACATCCTGAAGGCTTGACAGGACTCCCTGGTGGAGTAAAGACTCGTTAGTTATACTTTGAATGTGTCACCAAACTTAAATGTCCTTTTTCATTTTAATGTAGCTGTTGGTTGACAATGTGTTTTGCACCATTGTTAAGCATGTAAACCTATGTGTGTGTGTGTATATATAAATATATGCCCATTTGGGCGGGACTTTAATCAAATAAATATGAGTAACAACCACCGCCACTCTTGTGTTCATTAATTTGCCACTGAGGAAGAGTATTCACTCGAAACGCATTTGGCTGCGCGAAGGAGAACTAGTGCTTGAAGGTGTACAAGCTTGTTGGTGAACAACTACCGGCAGTGGAGTGCGGCAACTCGTGATGGTGAGACCCTCTCATCGAGGCACACCTCTTGTTTTTCTTGTTTAGCGGCTGGCTCGACCACGAGGGGGTCCCGCTGCTCACAATGGCAGATCCTGGTGCATGCAACCGCAGGCACCGCCAGGACATCATGAGGCCTCAGGCCTGGACGAGTATTGGGAAGTTTGCCAGCATCCTTCAACACCTTTACCCACTTGGGATATTATGGACTGTATTTTATTTTTCCACTGTTTGAAGTCACAAAAGTGGGCATGGCTCACTGGGGAAAAAGTTACACAAGAAGCCCAGGCAACCATTTTTGGACTGCTTGTACCAGGATGCCGTGCGCCCATTGTGGCGGGACTTTAATCAAATAAATATGAGTAACAACCACCGCCACTCTTGTGTTCATTAATTTGCCACTGACGAAGAATATTCACTCGAAACGCATTTGGCTGCGCGAAGGAGAACTAGTGCTTGAAGGTGTACAAGCTTGTTGGTGAACAACTACCGGCATTGGAGTGCGGCAACTCGTGATGGTGAGACCCTCTCATCGAGGCACCCCTCTTGTTTTTCTTGTTTAGTGGCTGGCTCGACCACGAGGGGGTCCCGCTGCTCACAATGGCAGATCCTGGTGCATGCAACCGCAGGCACCGCCAGGACATCATGAGGCCTCAGTGCTGGACGAGTATTGGGAAGTTTGCCAGCATCCTTCAACACCTTTACCCACTTGGGATATTATGGACTGTATTTTATTTTTCCACTGTTTGAAGTCACAAAAGTGGGCATGGCCCACTGGGGAAAAAGTTACACAAGAAGCCCAGGCAACCATTTTTGGACTGCTTGTACCAGGATGCCGTGCGCCCATTGTGGCGGGACTTTAATCAAATAAATATGAGTAACAACCACCGCCACTCTTGTGTTCATTAATTTGCCACTAACGAAGAGTATTCACTCGAAATGTGTTTGGCTGTGCGAAGGAGAACTAGTGCTTGAAGGTGTACAAGCTTGTTAGTGAACAACTACCGGCATTGGTGTGCGCCAACTCGTGATGGATAGACCCTCTCATCGAGGTACCCCTCTTGTTTTTCATATATATATATATATATATATATATATATATATATATATATATATATATTACCTACTGGTGGTCCCCAGTAGGTAGTTATTGTTAGGTGAGGTCCTTGTTTCTATTCAAAAAGCGTTTTTTCTTTTCCTAATAACTTTGGTGTTGGATGACGAATTTGTGCAAAAATTTCAAACCTATTGGGGCGCTCCGGTCAGCTCCTGTCTATAAAGTTTTGGGGTGAATCATCAAACAGGGGCTGAGTAAAAAGGGGCTAACTAAAAACAGGTTTTCCCCATGTTATTTTCCATAGGAAACTTTAGACAAAGCTACAGCCCGAACTGCTAAAAGGAATTACACCTAATTTGGCAAATTGGTAGGGCTTGATTCAGCAAGATCCCTTTTTTTAAAAGGTGTAAATCCGTTCAGTAGTTCAGGGGAAATTCGAAAAAGAAAAAGTTTTGATATCTATGGCCACGGTGGGTTCACAAACCTTCCCAGCATGAGCTTCTTTCTGATTGGCTGCCTACACTGCAAACCAGGAAGTGTTGGCAGCCATCTTGGGACTTCGTAACCAAGTCACAAGAAAACAGAGAAATAAGGATGAAAAACATGAAAAGGGCGCAGGGTACAGACCCCCTGACTCCCTAGGCCTGCTGAGGTGGTCCGCCAGGGACCTGAAGGGCCAAAGAAAGCAAATATATATATTTTTAAATTGGCCGAATTTGCACTGGGTGCTCAAGTTCGTGCTTCATTATTTTTAAGCCCCGGTGGGCCAGGTCACGGGGCATTCAGAAAATGTATAGCGGGGGATCATGGGGACCCCCGCAGCCTCTCCGAGCCTACCACCTCTCCAGGGCTTCATTAATGTTTTGTGGGGGCACGCAGCCCCCAGCATCCTCGGGGACACCACCTCCCTGGGGTACCAAGTATGCAAATTGGGGGTCCATTATGGACCCGCGAGCCTCGGTGACCAGCACCACCCCGGGGCTTTGCACTAGGAAGGGAGGAGGGCCGTGTGACCCCCCTCTTGGAGCCCTTGATGGCCCTGTGGACCGCCAACCCCCAGGGCTGGCTCGTTCAGTGTCCCGGGGTGCTAACCCCCGGGAAACTGCTATTTGCTTTGGCAGGGCGGGGGCCATGTGACTACTGCCCTGTCATAGCAAACACTGGTTTGGATTTTGGCCCCTATAGCAAACAGTCGTGTCCTAGGGGTGGGCACCCCGGGACACTGCAGGAGTCAGCCCTGGGGGGTGGTGGTCCCCAGTGCCGTCAAGGGCTCCAGGAGGGGGGCTGTGCGTCCCCCTCCCTGCCAGTGCAAAGCCCAGGAGAGGTGGTGGTTTCCGGGGCTCAGGGGCCCCTAACTGACCCCTACATATGCATACTTAGAGCCCCAGGAGGTGGTGCCAACAACACTATAACGTCCCTGAAACATATGTTTTTTTCAGTGAATTTCAAAGGTTTTTTAAATGCTAATTTCTAACTATAACGTCTCTCAAACCTATGGTATTTTTAGTGAATATATATATATATATATATATATATATATATATATATATATATATATATATATATATATATATATGCGCTTGAGGTGAGACAGTCATTGTACCCACTCTGCGACAGGAGCACCTGGGGAAGGGCTCTCTTACTCGCACTTGCGCTATTTTTAAAATCACTTGTTTTTAAACATTGAATTGTTCTCTTTCACTCTGTGACAGGAGCGCCTGAGAAAAGGGCTCCTTTACTTGAACTTGTGCTATTTTTAAATTCACACTTTTTTAAACATTGAACTGGTCACTTTCACTTGTTTTTGTCAGCCTCTGATTCACTGCTTGCACTTACTTGCTTTGACATATGCTTTGAATTGCGCATCTCCCCGGTCCACCGCCGATTCTTCGGATTGTATGGAGGGAGCTACCTAGTGCATACAGGAAGAGACGCACAACTTTTCATAGGTTAAGGCAAATCAGCTGACCCTCAGCTCATCCCTCCCATAAAAATAATGCCTCCCTCTGAGTGCAGCGGACACACGCAGCGGGCACACTCCCGGGCCGCCGAAGGCGTGCCAAAGGCAAGCCCGTCTGCACCCGTCCGTGCCTGGCCCGGGCCCAGGGCCATGCCCCCTGGTCCTGTCAATCCAGACTTACACAGCGTACCACTTACCTACACCAGCAAGCAACTAAAAAAGATTCAAGAGGCCACTAACAGCAATCAGGTCTGCCCCTGCCTTAACCCGGGGACTTTACTTACCCAGCCAACCACCTGCTGCCACAACTGCCCTTTTACATTAAACACAAATAATAGGCCACCACCCACCTCTATCCATGTGCCGTTGACAAAATACAGAACATCGCATGCCGCACTTATAAACGTCCGATCCCAACCCAAAACACAAGTATGAAATATGCTGTACACCTGGGATGATTCTAGTAAAGACTGTTTTTGATAAATTGAATTCTTTAGAATGCATTTCCTAGTTTTATAAACAATAATCTTTTTTGCCGCGAGCTTATTGTGTTTTTAATGTAAATGTTGAATTATTGTTCGTAGTTGTTTTTCTTTGAGGTGACACACTTTTTTAATTTTATTTTTTCTAGATATTATTTGACTGAGCTGAAGACTGAAACATTTCTATATTTGAAGATTCTATTGCAAAGCCATTCATTATGCTCTTGCACACTTGGGCGTCATGAACGCATAACATGTTTAAAAACAATGATTTCAATTTTCAGTATACTGCCCAATTGTATTTTAAAAGACATCATGAATTACCCACATGGGTTTAACGCCTTTAAAGTACGCCTTTTGCCAATAGAGTTGTCTTAATTGGGAATATGACTTACGAAAACGCATTCTGAATGTCATTAGTCACATTAAATTATTAAATCAAACAAGTTAGCGAAAATGAGCAGAGGCGCAATGCTATTATAAAATCAAAAATGATACATTAGCAATGTAATTAAGAGGCATAGAGAATGTTTATCTTGTTAATTAAGGTCAGCGCCAGTCTTTCTTTCATTTTTTGTTACATTGTAATCACGTGGTTGTATAAAAGAGAAAGCAACGCGAAAACAGGCACTCGTGAACAAGGGAGTGTTCCTGAAACGCGTTGAGTGCTACTTGCCATTAGACCCGAGTGAAATAAACGGAGGTTTACTGCAGCAGACTTTGTGTCTGTGATTTCTGTCCGGCTTCAAGTGTGAGACGGCTTTGGTGCATATATATATGTATATATATATTTATATATATTCACTGAAAAAACCCACAGGTTTCAGGAATGTTATAGTTCGTTGGACATTTCACTTGTACAAAACCAAAGAAATTCAGCCGTTATAGTTGGTTGAGCTAACTATAACTATCGCCCCCGCAATGTGCTACTGATGATGTCACATATTACATCATTCATGACATGGTCAGTGACATCACTGATGACATCTCAAATGACATCACTGATGACATCACTGATGACCTCATCCAGTGACTGTGTGTTTCTATAAAGTATAAATATGCTTTATATATATGCCAAGGTGTATTGAAGAATGAGTCAGTGTATAAGTGTCTGGATGGATGATTTAGTAGGTGCGTGACTGACTGACTGTATAAGTGAGTGATTAAATGTGTCTTACTGAATGCATGGGTTAGTGACTGATACAGACATTCACACAGTTTAGTTTGTCAGTTGGTGTGTAAGTGGTTGCATGGGTTGGTGAGTAGCTAGATGAGGATCTATATAGGTTATTAATTGGTTGTCTGAGTATCTGTATGGGTGCCTGAATGTCTGTGTGGGTGGGTGTTGGGATGGGGTGGTGTGACTCTGTGCATAGATGTGTGAGTGGATGATTCACTGGGTGTATGGGTTCAAGAGTGCATCTGTGAAGTGCTGTTTAGGTGGGTGAGTGTGTGTATGGGAGTGTTGGTGAGTGAATGGATGTTTCAGTGGTACATGTGTGAGTAACTGCATATGTAAAAGGCAGTATATGTGAGTGTTGGAGTGTATAAATGACTATATGTGAGAGTAAGTGATTGTGAGAGTGGCTGTATGGATCAGTGTGTGCTTATATTAGTTATTGTATATGAGTGTACGTATGTGTTAGTATATGTTTGATTAAGTAAGGTGGTGTGTGTATAACTGTATAGGTGAGAAAATGGGAGTGTGATTGATTCTTTGCATGAATGAGTAGGTGTGTGAGTAACTCTATGGATGATTGGCGGTGTGTGAGTGTCTGTATAGATATGTGAGTGCAAATGATAATGCTGTATTAATGGTTGACTGCATGTATGAGTGACTGTATGGGTGAATGAGTGGATGTGTGTGTAAACCTAGGAATTAGTGAGTGGGTATGTACTAACTGGTATTGGTGTGTCTATGGTCTCAGAAATGGTAGTCTGCATTTTAGAGTGGGTGTATCAAAGGTATTATTAGGGTATGGGGAGGTGCATCAGATTATCACATGGATGTAATGTAATGTAATTTAATGGTGTTTTTATATAGCGCTGCTATCACTCCGAGGAGCATCTTGGCGCATAGGAATGGGCCCCCGCTGAAAGGGAGGTGGTTACTGCAGGATGGTATGGAAGGGGATCAAATCAGCATTTTGCATAGAGTGTCGGGAGCACTGTAGATCCAAGTTTTTAGTGCCTTCCTAAACAGGGACTCTGGTGTAATTTGGCGTCGTTTTGGGGGGAGCTTGTTCCAGGCCTTTGAGCCTAAAACCATCAGCGATTGTCCTCCCTTTGATACAAATATGAAGGCAGGTATTTTTAGCAGATTGGCGTTCGCTGATCTCAAGCTACGGGAGGGGACTAAACTCTTGAAACCCAGTCGGAGGTATTGGGGGCCCGAGAATGGAAAGCCCTGAAAGTAATGATAAGGACTTTAAATAAAATGCATTTGTGGATTGGTAACCAGTGTAGGATATCAAGTGCGGCTGTTGCAGATGATCTCCTGGGCCATTTCAGTACCAGCCGTGCACCTGCATGCTGAACCATCTGGAGCTTGTGCAGTACTGCTCTATTAGTTCCTGCATATAGACTATTGCAGTAATATAACCAGGAGGTGATAAGGGCAACGGCAACCGTTTGCCTTGCCGAAATGGGAATTAGATCAAAGAATTTCGTGAGGCTTTTTATGATGTGGAAACAGGTCCCAGCAACTGTCAAGGATTGTTGTTTAAACAATAGGGTAGTGTAAAATTTTATTCCAAGGTTTCTGACCATGTTTACTGTGTTTGGAGGGGGAGTAGTATCTTCTGGCCACCAGAGTTTGGGCGAGAAAATATTTTGTAGACCTAATGGTAATATCTCAGCTTTTTTCCAAGTTGCATCTCAAGTGGTTCATCCAACTGAAAATTGCTGTGAGACAGTTGCAGAGGTTTTCTTTCATCTGGGTAGTATCGTTGTCTAAGACAAGGATTAGTTGTGTATCATCTGCATAAGAGATGGTGTTTATATTGAAGGACGATATTAATTTAATTAGCAGTGACATATAGGCAGTGAAGAGGGTCGGGCTAAGACTTGAGTCCTGGGGGACCCCTGACAAGATTGTCTTCTCCTGAGATTTAAATTGACCTAATGTGATTACTTGACGGCGATCTTGCAGGAAGTTCTTAATCCAGTCTAGTACAGTCCCAGATATGCCATATGATGCGAGACGGTCTAGGAGAATGACATGTGAGACCGTGTCGAAAGCAGCCGACAGGTCTAATAACACTAAGACTGCTTTCTTTCCCTGGTCCAGGGCTTCTCTCAGGGTTTCAGTTGTGTACAGTAGTGCGGATTCTGTGGAATGTTGTGCTCTGAAACCTGATTGGTTGGTGTGAAGTGCATTGGTTTCCTCAAAGAAAGTTGTAAGTTGCCTATTTACACATTTTTCAGTCAGTTTACACAGACTAGGAAGGAGTGAGATGGGGCGTAAGTTAGAAAGAATAGTTGGATCTGCCAATTGTTTCTCTTGGAGTGGTTTCAACTCTACTGGAATCTTTACTGTGGAGAGGGACGAGTTGATTATGTTATTTATGTTGGGATTCACATTGTCTATAAGAGCGTTTGATAGGGTAGGGGGCCAGGATCGAAGAAAGATCCTGATTTAATGGACATGATCGATGAACGCGATTCTTCCAGTGTAGTAGGCTTAAAGGTCAGCATAGTTGCTCTGCCTGACTCTTCCGGAATATCCTTGTACGTGGAGGTGAGGGTGGGTGAAGGGAAGTCTTTAGGTAGTTTCTGCACCTTCTCTTCAAAAAAGTCTGCTATCTTATTGCAGAGGCTCTGAGAGGGGGGGGTTTCTTGTTGCAGACTTTTAGGATTTGTGAAAAGATTAACTATTTTAAAAATCTCTTTTTGATTATTATTGGTAAGTTTAATAGCCTCAGTGTAATATGCTTTCTTGGAGGTTCTGATCAAGGTGTGATATTCTCTAAGGGCTGATTTGACATTTTTAAGCTCATTCTCATCATAGTTTTGCTGCCACATGCGTTCTAATGATCTAACGTGTCCTTGTAGTTCTTTTAAGGATTGTGAGTACCATGGTGTAGATGGTTTCTTTTTTGTGGACCCGTGATATGAGACTGGGGGTACCAGCTGATCTTTCAGGGCATGCATCCACTGTCCAAAGAGCTGGCTATCAACTTTGGGAAGGAGATTTGGGAGTCCTATTAATTCTTTTACCTAGCCCTGTCTTGTTGTGAGGCCTTGTTATAATCCCCACTAAAGGGCCTATTCTCAGTCAGGATATCAAAAGGAATTAGTTTATGGTCTGTCCATGTTAGGTAAACGGGAGGTTTAACTTCGAGGGTTTCCAGGCTAGAACATATACAGTCCAACATATGACCTGCCCTGTGAGTGGGGGATGTGGAACGTTGTTCTTAGCCAAGCACGTGGATGATGGCATCAGTGATGTCATCAGTGATGTCATTTGAGATGTCACTGAACATGTCATGAATGATGTAATATGTGACAACATCAGAAGTGCATTGCAGGAGTGCGAGTTATAGTTAGCTGAACTAACTATAGCGGCCAAATTTGTCTGGTTTTGTACGAGTGAAATGTCCAACTAACTATAACATCCCTGTTTTTTCATTGAATTTCTAAGGTTTTTTTAATGCTAATTTCTAACATTAAAGTTCCTGAAACCTATGGTTTTCTCAGTGAATTTTAAAGGTTTTTTTCAAATGCTAATTTCTAACTATGCCTACAAAGGTAGGACATGTGAAGAAAGAGGAGGAAAAGTGCAGAAAGAAGCAAGACAAATGCAGAAAGAGGCAACATAAGTCCAGAAAGATGAAGAAAAGTGCATGAAGAAGCAAGAGATGTGCAGAAAGAACACACAGAGGAGCAGAAAGTCCTCCTGTGCCCCCAACTTTTTGCTGATGGGTACTGGTGGTATCTGTCTCTGACTAACCAGGCCTAGAGCCAATGTTATGCTGAAAGACACTTAGAATACAGTGAAAACACTTACATACACTAGGGGACAACATGAGTTGGGGTACCCCTGTGATTAGCATGACCTCCTCAGTATTTGCCATGAGTTAATGCCTGGGCCATTGATTGAGTACATGCGTAGTGACTGGATGATTAGAGTGCTACAAGGAGACTGCTTGGTGAATCTATAAGTGCTGGGGTTTTGGCAGAGCGATTAGATAAGTATGTGGGGCTGACAAAGTGATTGGAAGAGTGCACAGGAAGCGACAGAGGGATTGCTGGACTGCATGGGTAGTGCTCTAGGGATTGAAGCAGTGCATGTCTTAGTGCCTGGGCCATTGCATCAGTACATGGGTAGTGACTGGATGATTACAGTACAGTAAGGAGAGTACATGGTGAATTTATAAGTGCTTGGGTTTTGGCGGACTGATTGGATAAGTACAGTGTGCTGGCTGGGTTATTGGAGGAGTGCATAGGTAGTGACAGGCAGATTATTTGACTGCATAGGTAGTCCTCAGGGAATTGTAGCACTACATCTGTTAGTGCCAGGGTCATTGAATAAACACATGGTTAGTGACTGGATGATTAGAGTGCTGCAAATACACTACATGGGTAATTTATAGATGCCTGGGTATTGGCACAGAGATGGGATAAGTATACGGTGCTGACAGGGTAATTAGAAGAGTGCTCAGGGAGTGACAAGGGGAAGGCTGGAGTGCATAGGTACTGCTCTGGGGATTGTAGCAGTGAATACGTTAGTGCCTAGGCCATTGCATGAAGAGTGCACAGGGAGTGACAGGAGGATTGCTGGTCTGCATGGGTAGTGGATTGCAGTGTAGTGTTCTATCAATGACCCCGATCAATATTGTGATCTTATGCCCCTATGCGGCTATAATCCATCCATACCCCTATAATGGCATAAACAATCAGAGCCATATTTCAGAAACTCGCCTCTGCAGCTCATTATAATATATGACACAACAGAAGCCACTATCTTAGATTCCTAGATCACACACCGAGTTCTTTCAACAGATAAAACCCCAGCAACCTGGGAAAGCCCCGCATGCTTTGTTTTCATTAGTAATAGAACTCTAATGAGCACTGTAAGCACAGTTCTTAGTGACATCTTTATTGACGTCTTATGTCCAAAAACTTACGTCAAACAAGGCACCTTCCTGGTATAAATAATACCAACATTGCCTTAAGCAAACATAGCGATGGTGGTAGAGAATACAGGAGCAGAACAGCTGTCCCTTGCAGAGCCCAGCAGATGCGAGAAGCCCACGGACGCTGCCCCTCCTCCTCCTTGACGCGCTGGGAAAAACGCTGTCTTTTCTCCTGCCGAGAAAATCCAGCTCCGGCGTTTCCAGCTTACCCTTGCGGGTAACTGGGATATCGAGTCCTGAGAGGAGATACAAGGCCTCCAACATTCCATTCCAGTGGTACAGTGTTGACTAAACCCTTAGAGAGAATTCTTGAAGCAAACCCTTGGCAAAACCAACTTAACTTAAATTGATACTTACTTACTCCCTCCCAAGTATTAAGCTTAGGTCAGGTACACTGGGGTAGGCGTAGTTAGAAGCACCAGTTGAGGACGTTAGCCAAATGTATATATGAATGTATATATTTTACTCATTTTAACTATCGTATGGCTAAAGAAACCATATCCATGCTTTTACAGTATTATTATAATAACAAGTCTTGCAATTGTGGCAATTCATTTCTCTTGCATGAGAAGAAAGACTGTTCAATAAATAATACCTTTTATTGAAAACGCCCGTCTCTCTATTCTCTGCATCTTGGTGAAAGTAATTCTTGCACAACTGACTGAGTAAAATAGCTGTCTATTGTTTCACACGACTCTAGAGATTGACTCCTATTCTAAGGAGCAAAGTTGTCATGTTTATGCGGTTGTTGGAAAACTGAATCCCTTCTTGTCTGAGCCAGGGGAGCTGATCACTTCCTATTCAGTCAAGAAAGTTTCCAGTGACCTCCGAGCTAGTCGGTACAAACCCAATTAAGTCTAACATAGTCAGTAGAGACCTGGAAGACCGCACTTCTACGTCTACACTGCTGTTTATGTTACTCCAATGCGCAGGGCCTATAGGGAAAATAGGAACTACACTACAGTAGCACTGCATGAGTTAGTGCCTGGGTCATTGCATGAGTACATGGATAGTAACTGGATGGTTAGAGTGCTGCAAGGAGAGTGCATGGTGAATGTGTAAGTACACATGTATTCATGCAATGTCCCAGGCACTAATATATTCACTGCTACAATCGCCAGAGCAGTACCTATGCACTCCAGCAATCCCCCTGTCACTCTGTGAGCACTCTTCCAATCACGTTGTCAGCACTGTGTACTTAGCCAATCACTGCTCCAATACCCTAGCACTTATAAATTCACCATGTACACTCTTTGCAGTACTCTAATCATCCAGTCACTAACCATGTACTTATGGAATGACCCAGGCACTACAGATGTAGTGCTACAATCCCCTGAGGACTACCTATGCACTCCGGCAATCCCCCTGTCAGTCATTGACCACTATAGCTGTTATAGTTATTATTTGGATTAGTACATGGTAGAGCCTGGGTGACTGGAGGAGTAATTGAAATTGAAATTGAAAATGATTTATATTGCGCAAAAACAATAACCCGAAGGTATCAAGGCGCCTAGCAAAAGGTCAGGAAGGACCAAGAGGGGAAACATGGATCTTAAACATAAGCTTGCTTGAAGAGAAAGGTCTTTAAGGCAGTGCGGAAGATCTGTAGGGATGGAAGGGATCTCAGATCCAAAGGAAGTTCATTCCACCACTTAGGAGCCAGAGTGGAAAAGGCTCTACCGCCCCACCTGGCTTTCCGTATACGGGGAGTTGCAAGAAGCAGCTTCCCGGAGGAACGCAGGTTTCTGCGGGGAACATAGTGGGAGATAATGGATCCAATTCCAGTGTCGCTCTTTTTAGCAATGGCTCTGTAGGTCATACACAGGACCTTAAACCGAATGCGCCGTTCCACCGGCAGCCAGTGCAGAGTTTTTCTGGCTGCCGTGGCTGAAGAGCGTCTGGGGATATCCAGGACAAATCTGGCTACGGCATTTTGGACCACCTGCAAGCGCTGCAGCTGTCCTTTATTGAGTCCTGCATACAGCGCATTGCAATAGTCCAAACGCGAGCCGATGAGAGCGATAGCTATTTGTTTTCTTGCCTGGAGGGAAAGAAATTTCCTAACCCTACGGAGAGTGTGAATCAAGCCCCAGCAAGTGGAGACAGTTCTGCTCACCTGGTTGCCTAGGTCGAGGGCAGGATCTAATATCACCCCGAGATTTTTAGCAGAGGAGGTGGGGGAGGGACAGGTACCAAGGGAGTCAGGCCACCAGTTGGCTGACCAGATGTTTTCTTTTCCCCCAAACACCATCACCTCAGTTTTCTCCCCATTCAGTTTCAGAGAGTTCAAAACCATCCACCTACCGACCGCCTCCATACAAGATCTAAATTTGGAGGCGGTTGGTTCATCTGAATGGGGTAGAGAAACGAGGATTTGAGTGTCGTCTGCATACGAGACTACCTCCATCCCGAAAGATCTTATAAGTTTGGCCAGTGGGGTAACATAGATATTAAAAAGGGTCGGGCTAAGGGCCGACCCTTGAGGAACCCCACATAGCACCGGACGGGATGGAGATAGAAACTCCCCAAGTTTGACTCTTTGTTCCCTCCCTGTAAGGAAGGAGGTCAAGAGATCAAGAGCTGCATTCTTCACCCCCACCTCCCTCAGCCGGGATGTAAGGACCGAGGGGGAGAGGGTGTCGAAAGCCGCCGTTAGATCTAGCAGGACCAGGAGAGATGTCTGGCCCTCATCTACTGATGTACGGATCTTGTCAAGTACGATGGTGAGGGCTGACTCAGTACTAAATTCCTTCCTGAATCCATGCTGAGAGGAGTCTAAGCATCCAGAGCTTTCGACAAAGGCGGCAAGATGTTTGTTGAGATCAGTCTCAAGCATCTTGGCAGGAGCGGGGAGCAGGGAGATAGGCCGGAAGTTTTTTAGAACCCCCGGATCCAGGGAAGCCTTTTTCAGCAGGGGTTTCACTACCGCCTTCTTCCACTCTGCAGGGAAGATACCATCTCTAATGGCAAGATTCATTAGCTCCACCAAAGGAGGTAGGAGGGTCTCCCTACATTGTTTAATGACCTTCAGCGGACAAGAGTCCAAAGGGGATCCGGACTTAGTCTTGGCTAACAGGAGCTCAAGATCTTGTACGGTCAGCGAGGGAAAGGTGTCCAGAGTGCAAGGAGTGGAGATTTCAGTGATGGTTAGACTCATCTCCACACCAGGTGTAGGTGCACTGAGGGCAGCTCTTTGTTCCTCAAGGGCTAAGTAAATGTCCTGGATCTTGGAATGAAAAAAGGAGGCGATCTTCTCGCAGAGATCCTGTGAGGGGATAACGGGGTCAGGGACTTGCAGTCTAACCAGAGAATCAACAGTTTTAAAAAGTTCCTTCGGGGAAGAAAGCGAGGAGGTCACTGTTACGAAGTATTGTTGTTTAGCCTGCAAGATTTCCGCCTTGTATTTTTTCACCAGAAGTCGATGCGCATCCTTGTTTTTAAAATCCCAACTGGCATGCCATAGTCTCTCCATTCTCCTCACTTCTTGCCTAAGAAGCCTAAGAGAGTTAGAAAACCAGGGGGCAGAGGGTCTCTTTCTAGCGCGGCGTCGGGATTGTTCTGGGGCCAGTTGATTCAAGGCCTCAGTCGTGACCTGATCAAAATGGGCGACTGCAGTCTGAGCGCTGCACGGGCCTGGGATGGCAAGGTTTGCGGCCCAGGGCACGAAGGAATTGCTGTTAATATTCCTAAAATTCCTATAGTGTGGTTTGCTGGTATAGGGGACTTTACCCTATGATGATTCAAGAGGAAAGGGACCGCCAGATGGTCGGACCAAGAAAGATGGATAGGGTCCTTGGTGGTCAGACGAGGATCATTGGAGAAGATGCCATCTAGGGTGTGTCCTGCACGGTGAGTAGCTCCCATGACACGTTGCATAAGGCCGCAAGATTGTAAGGCCTCAGTAAGACAAGAGGTGTCGGAGAGGTCGTGTCGTTCTAGGTGGTAGTTGAAGTCACCCATGATGGAAAAATTATCTAGACCAAAGTAGGGTTCAAGAGATTGAAGAAGGTGGTGCGTGAAATGAGTTCTCGAGCCGGGGGGACGGTAGATGAGAATGCCATTAAAGAAGGGGCGTTGTTCTTCCTTTATAGAGAAGTGAAAAGCTTGAAAGCTATCAGGGAAATCAGTCAGGGGTACAGTGTGGCATTGAAGGTGATCCTTATAAAGGATCGCTATCCCCCCTCCCACTCGTCTCTGCCTATCGAGTCTGGCCAGGCAGTAACCTTCCGGAACGGCCTCTGTTAGATCGGGGTCAGAGGAGTCCTTGGCCCACGTTTCTGTCACAAACACTACAGTAGGCGTTCTATCCAATACCATCTCCTTAAACATGACCCTGTTCTTGATCAGCGAGCGGGCATTAATTAGGATGCACTCTACTTCAACTAGATTGGAGGTGGGAGAGGTAGAGGGTTCAGAGGTAGGGTGGATGAGAACGGGATTGGAAGGTCTTGGAGAAAGGTAGCAGCCGCAGCGGAGGGGGAACAGGAAAGCGTCCGGATCGTAGGTATGATGACAGCGTTTTTTCCTAGGTTTAAGGGCCAACATATCACGCAAAGAATAACTACAGGCGGAGGATGACATTTTGGCCGAGTCCAGTGCCCCGCCGTCCAGCGCGTCCTTAGCGCGGACGGGCGCAGACGGGCTGGACTCTGGCGTGACTCCGGCGGGCATCCGGCGCATCCGCTGCCGCGTCCGCTGCGCGGAGCCGCTGAGTACTCTTTTATAGAAGCTAGAGCGCGAGGGCGCGCCTACACTAAAGATGGCCGCCAAACAGCCCTCGCCTCCCCGGGACCAGCTCTCAGCGTCAATACTCAGCTGAGAGCGGCCCAGGAGGTAGAGGAGATATGAGACACAGATGCAGGTAAAAGTCCGCTTTTAAAAAAGCGAAAACGAGTAAAATACAGGTGTCACTCGGGACGCGCTAAAAATACACGAAAACCCTCTATAAATGAATGTTAGAACGTAATTACAAAGAATAGCAAGGAGGAACCTCCGGCTTCCGCCTCAGAGGGTGAAAAGCTATCGTCTGGCAATCCCTGCCTGAGCCCCCTTTATAGAAGCTAGAGCGCGAGGGCGCGCCTACACTAAAGATGGCCGCCAAACAGCCCTCGCCTCCCCGGGACCAGCTCTCAGCGTCAATACTCAGCTGAGAGCGGCCCAGGAGGTAGAGGAGATATGAGACACAGATGCAGGTAAAAGTCCGCTTTTAAAAAAGCGAAAACGAGTAAAATACAGGTGTCACTCGGGACGCGCTAAAAATACACGAAAACCCTCTATAAATGAATGTTAGAACGTAATTACAAAGAATAGCAAGGAGGAACCTCCGGCTTCCGCCTCAGAGGGTGAAAAGCTATCGTCTGGCAATCCCTGCCTGAGCCCCCTTTATAGAAGCTAGAGCGCGAGGGCGCGCCTACACTAAAGATGGCCGCCAAACAGCCCTCGCCTCCCCGGGACCAGCTCTCAGCGTCAATACTCAGCTGAGAGCGGCCCAGGAGGTAGAGGAGATATGAGACACAGATGCAGGTAAAAGTCCGCTTTTAAAAAAGCGAAAACGAGTAAAATACAGGTGTCACTCGGGACGCGCTAAAAATACACGAAAACCCTCTATAAATGAATGTTAGAACGTAATTACAAAGAATAGCAAGGAGGAACCTCCGGCTTCCGCCTCAGAGGGTGAAAAGCTAGAGGAGTGACAGGGTGATTGCTGGACTGCATGGGTAGTACCACAGGAATTGAAGGAGCGAATGAGAAGTGTGTAGGTGGTTAGAGGACTGCATGGGTAGTACACAGGGATTGTAGCAGTGCATATGTTAGTGCCTGAATTATTGCATGTCTACATGGGTAGTGACTGGATGATTAGAGTACTGCAAGGAGAGTGCATGGCGAATTTATAAGTGCTTGGATTTTGGCGGAGTGATTGGATAAGGACTTCCCACCCTTTACACCTATAATCCACACAACCCACTCCTAAAATTAAACTTTTCCAATTAAACAACTAATAGTATTTAACAATTAACTATAAAGTCAGTAAAATGAATATACTCCCCACCCTTCACCACTATAAATCCCAAAACCACACACACTAAAATAATTAAACAATTACACTAATTAATTACCAATTAATTATGTAATATTAATTATCAACTAATCACTACGGAATTACAAATACATTACTTCCCACCCTTTAACCCTAAAAACGCCACAACCCGCAACTAAAATTAATTACACAATTTCCATATTTAATTTTCACTTTCATTAATTAATATTCATTAACAACTAATTATTAATGAATTAAAAATAAACTACTTCCCACCCTTTACCCCTATAAACCCTACAACCTGAAAAGTCGATATTCGTGACCACAATATTCTTGCTGTCGAAATATCTGTGTCACAATATTGAAAACTCGATATTAGTCTAAGTAACTCAATTTTTTTACTGAATACCCATGACCCCTCGACATCCAACTGACCATGAAATGGCATGTCAATGGAATTGCCTACTCATACCTTCACACTCGCATGCTCTGCAGAATCTTCAGATGGATCCAACCACTACCAGAAAGATGGTTACGCAGACCCTCGTCACCACACGCCTCAACTATGGTAACACCTTCTACATCAGAATTCCCACCCAGCTCCTCAGAAGACTCCAGACCATACAGAACATCACAGTCAGACTCATCCTGGATGCCCAAATTGACCTACATCAACCCATATTTCAGAAACCTTTACTGGCTCTCCGTCCAATTCCAGATCCTCACACAAGCATACAAAGCCCTACACAAGCAAGGACCGTCCTATATCAATCATCAACTGAAATTCCATCTGCCAGCAAGATACCTGTGCTCTGCCTCACTTGCCATCATACACATCCACCACAGTCACAGAGGGCAACTCCCCCCACTACATTGCCACCAACACCTAGATGACCTGCCCCTACAACTTCGAACAGCTCCCTCCCTGTCCGACTTCAGAAAGAAACTCAAGCCCTGGCTTTTTGACAGTGACCCAGCACCCTCAGCGCAAAGATACCTCTAGGGGTGAAAGTGCTGATCTTAACAAATACTGTTTAATTTATTGAATAATTAAGATGGTGTGATGCATGGGGGCATTCTGTTGATGCCGTCATCTTACAAATACAATGTGTAAGCTATCTATCATTAATAGCTTCCACTTTTGAAATGGTGCATATTGTTGTCGAACTAAATTATACAGTATTTTTACTTTTTAGAAGAATAATAGGTTAAGTGCACGCAACAGATTTTAATTCTATGACCCTGGTCTGAAACAAATATAATTTACTCACTATCAATGTTCTATGCTCAATTTATTGATACACTTACCCTTCACTTTCACACTCATTCTATCACATTTACATGCTGTCACGAAACCAAAATCCTTGACATAGTTAACACATGGAGGAGTGTTTGCTATATGATAAATCAACTTTCTTAAACATGTAACCTTCTCCCCTATATTAAATGAAGATCTCGGCATGCTGGCTTTTTTTCTCATGGTGAAGGACTCCAGCAGGAAATTACTTACAGGATCAGAAAGTTGGCCATTTTCTAGCCATTCAGAGCAATCTCACCACAACATCATCCTCCTTAAACCTGCTTCTCCTTTCTGATGAGAGGTATATATTTGTTAAAAGTTGGATTAAGTTAACACAATGGAAAATTATTCTGACCTTAATATATTGGGTGCATTTCTCATTCAGTTGCAACATTGCGAACATTGACTCATCACTTTTTGATTCCAGCGTATATGTATGACTGACATTATGTTACCTTATACTCACTGTCCCACCTGCAAATGGTTTTCTTTTTCAAACAGCAATAAGATTTGAACGCTTTTTTTGTGGGTCGAATTCAATTTAATTGAAAATCTTTATTCATTATAAACAAACAAAATGGAAAGCTTAGCACTAAATCATTTCCAAAGTAGGCAGAATTCTAGGGAGACGGTTGCCTGTGTATGATTGATTACCAAGATCAAAATCTAAATGTTTCTTAATTTCAAGATGTCCTGCATAGAAGATCTGGTTTAAAAGCTATGGACTAATCATGGCTAAATCTGCATGTATTGCTTCTACTTCAATATGTCTCAGTGGCTGCTCTCAAAGAGGTCATGGGGTCCATAGCAGATGGACTGGTAATACTATCTTGTAATATGCTAGAGTAAAATAAGTGAAGTAAGAGCATTCTAAGAGTAGTGATCTGCCCAGCATATAGGGTCTATGTTCCTTTCTGATCTCCTAGATAGCAGTTATTGAATCATGCCTGCCTCTGTAACCCATTCCACCTGCTGTTGTCACTAATTTCAGTCTTCCTGCTTTTCTTGTCCCCCCACCCCTGTGCATTGCCTTTCTTAGGAGGTAGCTGGTCTTGCTATGGCCAGCCATACGTATGCATATGTTTGACACTGAGGAGCAAATTAATTTTGTTGTGGTGAAAAGTGAACCTGAGGTTAAGCACATCAAGAACTTTATTGTAATAACACATATATTTTGGGTAACTGACTTTGTTTATAATTTGTTGAACTTATTTGAAAAAAAAAATGAGTTTAAGGTCCTTTTACCTATGTTTTTGATGCATTATATTGGACTTTATGATTATCTTATTTCCAGTTAAATATTGTAAATAGTCTTGGTCCCTGATGTCCCCAACATGTTTTGAAAATGTGCTCATCCCCTCCAAGTTTAACTTTATCCTCTGAATGAATCACTATTATATTTAATTTTTCCCAATCCCAGGGCCTATCGAAAAAATGTTTGTTAGATTTGAAAAACTAGATTTTTATTTAATAACATATAAAATGTCAAACAAAAAAATCATTGATGTATCTTGAACTTTGGGTTTAGGTAGTTGTGGATGTACTAATATTCAATTTTTGACATGTATAAGCATATATAAATTGTTATAAACTGACTTCATTAATATTACCAACAAACACTTAACAAGGCAACAAACACTCAGAAACTTACATAATCTTAAAAAAGTTATTATGAAGTTATATTATCAAAAATCTTCACAGATTAGAGTTTTAAGAACCTAAATTTGTGAATGGTGTAGGCAAAAGTTTAAATGTGTGTTTCAGTGAGTGAGTTGTTAAAAGAGTAGTTAAGAAAGTAATACTTTATTCGATTTTTCAAGAAAATCACAAATGTACACATAATGAAATACACAGAAAAGTGCTCTAAATCACTTCCACTACAAATTACAAATAGCAGGTATAAAAGAAGCAAATAGTGGACCGTGAAAATCTAAAAACATATTATAATCACAGCATAAAATCAGGATATAAAGGAGCAAAACACCACTTAAAAACACATACTATAATTCAGCACCCAATGCTAACCAGTGATAAAAAACTAGACAAATAAAAGCAGATAGTAGGCAATTTTAGCAATTGGAGGAAGAGAAAAGCATGCCTCATTTGGTTAAAATGAATTGATTGAAGGAGCAGATGAACAAACGTGATGAAGGTTGTTAAATCTTGGGCATGTCATGACAATGTGGAATGTGTCAGGGAGACAGACATTATCACAGGAACATGCGGCAAGGTCTAAGACTTTATACCAAGAACCTTTAGGCAACAAAGGTTGGTGGAATAAGTTAGATCTAAAATAGATTAACAACCTATGGTGAAAATTAGAAATCTCTAATGTCAAATAAGGCTCCATCACAGGGACAGTTTTCATCATGATAAAACCGCACATAGTGCGCTTATGGAGGGTCGCAGCCTCCCATCCCGAGGCGCTTTTGAAAAAAAGGCCTGCTTTATCCACGCAATATCCCTCCTTACTATACGACCTGGTTCAATAAAAAGCTCAGGCCACCGGGTACGTCTAATGATTGAAAGCCAGGGAATTCATGACATGCCATCCAAGGCCTGGTGGTCATGTAGGATAAGCCTATTACGGAACAGGTCTTCCTTTAACCAGATGTACAGCCAGAGTAGCAGGGGTGGCAGACGAATCATTGGGAGATGTGACCCAGACGCACTTCCTCATGGAGCATATCAAAGTAGGCGCTCTGGGCAACTTTGAGAAGACCTTTCAAGAAGGAAATCTCAATGACCTGAAACTGGGAGGTAAACACATAACCCCAGATGTAACATCCATAACAGGCCAATGTAACACACTTAGCCCTGAATACTTTTAGTATTGTTTCCTCATGATCATGTCTCATGCAGCTTGCCAGGATGCTAACTGCAATAATAGCAGATTTAAACCTCACAATGTTTTTCTTTAACAGAGGTTGCCTGGAGAGAATTTATCCCTAAATACGAGAAGTGATGACTGATGACCCAAGTAATGGGCTGACCCTTGATCGAGAAACTTTTGGAGCTGATATACCTTGGGCCCACCACCATAATGTGGGATGATTTAAAGAAGTTGGTGGTGAGATCCAGCCCTTCCATGTAGGTGACAAAAAGATTGAGGAGATGCTGTAGACCCTTAGCCGTGTGTGACATGAGAACAGCGTAGTCTGCATATAAAAGAACAGGCAGGCAACAATCGCCTACACTCGGAACGTCCACTCTTGGATCCGTTAGAGCTAAGTCCAGGCCATTAATATAGAGGGTAAAGAGAAAGATGGCCAGGATACCTCCCTAGTGCAGCCCTCTCTTCAGATTCAGGGGAAGGGGGCTTTCCACATCTGACCTGTATCTTAAGATGCAGGATAGACCCTGATGCAAAGTAAGTCAGAAGGAGAGCAGGGCGGGTTTGGCCCTGATGGCCCTAAGCACTGCCCAGAGTTTATCTCTTATAACTCTTTCAAAGGCAGAACTTTTATCCATGAAGGCCAGGTGAACCACCCCCGCCTTTGCCACAGTGTACTTCACATCCAGCATGTAAAGGTTCAGGGTCCGATCAACAGTACCCTGTTTGGCCCTAAACCCATATTGTGCTTCTGGGAGGACATTCTTTGCTTTAGCTCAGATGGAGAGGTGGACCAACAGGACCCTTCTTAACACCTTAACCTCACTATCCACCAATGAGATGGGCAGTAGTAAGTGAGGTCGGTCCTGTAACCTTTGTTAAAACTCGGATCATAATAGAATGGAACTGGAGGAGACCGATAGCTGCATTAAAGCATTAAAGAACTGAGTCAACAAGGGGGCGCATAGATCCACCTCAGACTTAAATACGTCCCCTGGGATGCCATCTGGCCTCAAGGCATTGCCATCTGAGAGGGATATGATGGCTTTCTGATCTCCTCCCATTGAAAACAGAGACCAGTTGACACCTACTCATCAGGTAAAGAAGCTTCATCAGACTGAAGATCATAAATTGCCCCAAAATGGTCATGCCATGCCTGGGTGGCTGTTGGTGCACTAGTATTTAATTGCTTGGATTTATATGTAAAAGCATATAGAAATCGTTATAAACTTACTTCATATATATTATTAACAAAAACACTTAGAAAGGCAACAAGCAGGTAGAAACTTACATCATTTTAGATTACATATTATGAAGATTGTGAAGATATGAAGATTATGAAGATATTTTGAAGTTACAATATCAAAATGCTCACAGATTACAGTTTTACAAATCTGGATTTGTGAATTGTGCAACAAAATTTCAAATGTGACTGAGATGTTAAAAGAGTGGTTAAGTAAATTGGGAATGGGTTTAATGTCCCCACCCCAACACAGACCCCCCCCCCGCCCCCCCGGGGGAGCGAATACAGATTGCCTTCATCTTTAGCTACACAATATGGATTGTGTCTTCTGGTTATGGTTGTTGTGTCGTTTAAGGTGGAGGTGGTGGGCTTGTGGATGTTGCAGGGGGACACGCATCAGGTTTTGTGCATGGTGTGTGCTCAATTGGCAGTTGTGCCTTAACTGAATCCTGTGCATATTTTCATGGTTAGGTTTACTTGTCTTACATTCTCTTCTCACAATAAACAATGTAGTTCATGGGCATTTTTAACTGGTCTTGTTATTATTTCACAGTGCTTTTTAAGGCATTCATTTGCTTGTCAAACATCTCAGAGTTCTTTAAGGTAGTCCGCAGTCTAACAAATATCCCCAGACACTGTTGGGGGCAACATCGATACCCCCAGGATTTGGCCATGCCCGTCGCACATACATGGCCCTCTGACGTAGCCAGTATTTTGTCCATCACAGAGAGATAGTTGCTTTTCAGTTGATGAAGGGAGAGTGCTCCTTCTTACTAAAGGTGTTCGCTCTAGCTAATGTTTGAATGAAGACAGGAGATGTACCTGTATGGGAGGGGTGTGTGAGTGAGTCAACAGAGATACCTGTTGTTTAAAGCCTAATTAGAGGTGAAACCTGTGAAACCTGTTTACGTGGGAAAAGCACTTTTTGCTGCTTATATGATGGCTGGGGACTAGCAATAGTATTTTTTGGAGGTTGGCTTCTGGCCAGCTGTGAAGTGGTCTTGGCTGATGATTTCTGTGTGGGCCAAAAATGTTCTCCTCCACTGCCTCTTCTACCTCAGCTTCCATCACTTCATCTTCTTTTTCTGCAGTGGTAGCTGGCGAGACAGCTGTTTTAAAAAGGATTGGATTTCCTCCTGTGATTATCATCGTCCTCTGCTTGTGGATAATGCACCAAATTTCCAGGCTCAGTGTCATCAGTACGGGCAAGTTGCAGAGTTGTGTAGTGGTGGAAGGAAAACTTATTGGCTTATAAAAAGGAGTTAGTTCTTAACAGGCCTTACAATACAGTTGTCTGCAACAGGGAACATTTATGGCAGTAAAGAATGCATTGTAGAGAGGATACACTCCTCAAGGGGTATGAGACAGAGACAGGATATATATCTGCCAAATAGGACACTTTACTCTGCACGCATATATAACATGTGCCATTACCCCGCATCTTTTACTCCGCGAAATCTTTTACAACGCAGGGCTTTACAATGCAATCCATTACAATGCATTCCCCATTACAATGCAATTTACTATTCTAACCCCATCGGGCATTGCTTTGTGGAATGAGCTGCAATGGTTTGCGGTATAAAGCCCTGCATTGTAAAAGATTTTGTGGAGTGAAGAATGTGGGGTAATGGCATGCGTTGTAACACATTTGTCGTAAAGGATGTTTACCCTGTCTGTCTCAAGGAATAGCCTTTGTCACCTAAATCCTGGTGAATTTCTCCTTCGTCCTTATTCTGTCACCTTGCCATTTTTCTATGTCCCACACAATGTTTGATTCCTCCCATAAAGCTGACCCCTGATAATATATGTGTACTTGCATGTAGTGTTTGAGCTAACATTTTACTATAACGGCTGTCTTCTCTATAGTGTAGTTCATCTTTCTTTTAGTGTTATGACCGGTTGGATGTGAATCCTGTTTGCTGCAGGGTCACAAAAGCAAAGGGGAAGGAGGCAAAACCAAGGGAGTTGGGCCAAATATGGAGCTCGTGAACATGTTGCTCACAGGATCCTAAAATGTTTCCCTCCAGATAACCTAAATCTCTTTTTTATTGCCATTGTCACACTCGATAAGAATTTCTTTTCTTGTGAAGTGAGAATGGATAAACTTTCCTGATTGGTTGCTATTAGTGCTGTTATTTCCTTCACATTTGTTCCTGAGGTCTGAGGCATTATGACTGGGCCAACTTTACTGGTGAGTTCATTCTCAGAAAGGGAGCTGCAAGTTTCCTGCTGAAGTCCTCACAGGGGTCATGAATAGGTAGAATTGAGTGTCTTGTGATGAATAGAGGGTAAAATAGAGACAGAATAATTATCTACTATTGCCTTCCAGCTTGTGGTAATCCACCATGCCCTAGCACTGGCTGGCCACTGCTGATACCTTCTTTACAAGTAAATCAATCGGCGGTATCCATAGTCCAAATAAGACAGCATCAACACCACAAACAGGCAGACAACAGTAAAGTGTCTTATCCATGTGAACTCATGGTCAATTAACCAGAGTCAGGCAAATAGATTGCATTGTTATAACTAGAGAATTTTTAAGGTCAATCAGTGTGCCAGAAGGGCATTATGAAGACTTTAAACGTGTTTGCAATATAATTAATAATGTCAAAGTGAGCTAACTGGGTGACATGGAATTGGCAACAAATATATACTGTTGTTGTGTTTGAAGGTGGTTCTGGTGCATAAAAGCCAAAAGCTCCAACTTGGGACATCTGGTCGTGCTCAATCAGGAAAAAGTGAAAAATTCAGGCCGACCGTGATGTAGAGTGGGTCTGATAAAGTGAGCGGTAGGGCCCAGTTAAGTTTTTGCCTTCTGACGTAGTCACTTTTTTGGAGCTTTTTCTTTAGATGTCGAGCGAGGCTCCTCATCAGGCCAACTTGCAGTTCAGCTTCAGCATGAGGCCTCAGTGAAATCCTTGAGGTCTTGGACCTCTGGAGCTTTCAGCAGGATACCCCTACATTTTAGGCTAGGGCTTGCAAGTTGATGATAACAGCTAGCTTCAGCTTATTTTGCAAAAAGTCTTTAAATGATTCGAAACTTCTAGATCTTCTTTCAGAAGGTCCTTTTGGGCTCAATCCAAGGTTTCAGAATCTCTAAGCTGCTCCTAGAGAAGTTGGGACAACAAGACCTGTCAAAATCCTTAAAACATCCACTGAACACTGTCCAGCTGAGTTCTTCTTGGTGGAGATGATGCAGGTGGAGCTCTTTTAACCTGTGGCTTTCAGGGAGTCCACTCCCCAAACTTTTAGAGTCAAGCAAAGTCCTACTTTTGCTGAAGCCCAAAGTGTGAAGCAAGTGCAGTCCTTCAGAGGTAAATCCCCTTGGTGCAGGCTGGGGCTTTATCAGGGCAGTCCTTCTTCTTCTTGGATCTTCCAGACACGGATCTGAGTCACTGGGTAGCTCTCCCATATTTTCACAGGTTTCTTGGCTGGCATGCAGAGGGGCACCCCTGACAAAAGAGGTTCAGGGTGCCATCCTCAGTGATGACCACTTCTCTTGAAGTGTCACAAATTCTTGTCCTAGAAAGGACTATTTCATAAAATCCAAAGTGGAGAAAATCTTTCCTTACGCTTCCAGCCCCTCTGCTAATTCAATTACTTATTTTATTTATTTATTTTAGGAAGTTTTATATATGGCACTAGCTGGACCCGAGGGTATCAGTGCGCTTTAAAACATGTACAGTTAAGTGCAGATATGCAACACAGATATTATGATAAACCATGCAGGATCGAGCCGGGTATATATCAGATATGAGAGCGAACGAGCATGGAGCGGATAGGAAGTCGCTCATTCAGGACGAGCGTCTAATCGGATTCTATGTTAACCAGGACGGGAGACCAAGAGGTTTTCTGGGTTAAAGTCAGAGTCCACAGTCAAGAGAATACAGTAAGATGGAGAACCGTGAAAGGAGCTTCCTTGGATCTTATTGTTTCGCTCAAGAACGGTCTAGGAAGAGGACTTTGAGCAGGTCCTTGAATTTAGGGAATGTTGGGATCGTTCTGATGTAGGGGGGGATGGAGTTCTAGATTTTTTGGGCGTTTCCATAGAAAGATTTAGCTGCTGTATTCTGCTTGCGAGCTTTCAGAGGGATGAGTAATAGATTGTTGGAGCTCCTGAGGTTCTTGGACTGGCTGGCTCTTTTGAGTTTGGCGGCTAAGTATTCCGGTTTGCCTATGTGTATGGCTTTATGCGTGAGGGAAGCTGTTCTAAAGCTAGCTTGCAGTACAATTGGGAGCCATTTAAGTTCCCTGAGTGCAGGAGAGATGTGGTCAGATTTCTTTGTTCCTGTGACCATTCTTGCTGCAGCATTGAAGGTTGTTTTTAAGGGTGCTAGGTGAGATTCTGCTGTTCCGGTCAGGGCTGCGATTCAATATTCAATTCTGGAGAGCACCAGTGCTTGCGTGGCTTGTTGGAGATCTTTAGCAGGAAGAAAGTGTTTTATTTTGTACAGTAACTTCAGGTTGAGAAAAGCACTTTTGGCGGATCTTGTAATGTGTTCAGTTTCGGGTCTAGGGTAATACCTAGAGATTTTACCGAGTCTGCTGGGGTGAGGGTACCATTGAGGGCGTCAATGGCTTTCAGCCATTCTTCAATTTGGGGCTTTTCTTCTCTGTTGGAGATGAGGAGTACTTCCGTTTTCTCTTGATTGAGTTTTTGGGGGTTGATTGTGAGCCAGTGTTGAACCTCTTTGAGCGTGGCATTTAGTCTCCGGATGTCGTCGATGGAGGTGGTTTCCAGATATAGCTGCATAATATCCGCATATAGGTGGAAAGGGATGTTAGAATTCCTGAGTAGTGTGGTAAGGGGTTTCATGTAGATGTTGAAAAGCTGAGGGGAGAGCATTGACCCTTGGGGGACACCTCTATTGACTGGTTGCTATCCGGACTCAAAGTTTTGAAGTTGTGTAGAAAGGAGGAGAACCAGTGCAGGACTGTCTCTTCAAGACCGGCCCTTTCTTGGAGGACCTTGAGGAGCAGAGAGTGATCAACTGTATCAAACGGGCCAATAAGTCTAGGAAGATGAGAAGGCAGCATTGATCCAAATCCAGTAACTTCTGTAGATCATCTAGGACATTATTGATTGCAGTTTCGGTGATGCAGCCTTTTCTGAAGCCCGATTGATGGGGGTCTAGGAGATTGATGTTATCCAGGTGTTGGGTCAGCTGAGGGAGTACACATCTTTCCAGGATTTCGGACAGAAGGGGTAAGTTATTATTTGAATTACAGGGGCTCCTATCTGACTGGGGAGTGCAGGTAGTGGGGGTGGGCCTGGGCCCTGTCCTAACTGTCCTTCATTCTTTGAAGACCAGTTTGGCTACCCAGCCTCCTTCCTGCCTTTTGCTCTGCGGCTTGCAGATCTCCCACCAGATTTCTATTTGTTTCCTTTCAGGTCACTTTATACCTCATCGGGGTAGTTTGGCTCAGCCTGTCAAAGATTGGCCAATCAGGAGAGGCTGCTCTAGAACTGGATTTGGGTGCATCATAAAAACAAGTTATATAACTTGTTTTTTCTCTCTCATTATTATAATAAATGTAAATATGGCACGTTGTTGGTCTATTATTTAGACACTTTGAATTATTATTTTAGCTCACTCCTGTCGATGGTTAGACTTTATTAAAGTGTACTAAAGTCTTCCGATGTTAGCCTATAAAGCTAACACACTACAATGGGGGGAAATGAATTTTGCATTTTTCATCCTTTATCAGGGCCTACAAAACCTATTTCATAATGTACCTGCTTATTTTAATATACCACCTTACCCCTGGGGCACCTAGAGTAAACCTTAGGGGTGAATTATATGTAAAGATAAGGCCATTTATGGCTTTGAAAGTACCTTTAATTCTAAAGTCACATTTGGACATAGTTTTATTTAAAAAACAGCATGCAAAGCAGGGCTGGCTTTTAAAAAAATAACAGCAGGCCATAGAGCAGTGCTCACTTAAGGGCATTAAATCTACTGGGCCTCTAAACCTACATGACCTACCAAATATTAGGGGTTTACAGGTAGGCTGTCATACCAAATGTAATTACACATATTTACGATATGCCTTTTAAACAGAGCACTGGCCCTGGTTAGCAGTGCCCGAGGCACAAACAAAGTCCTTAACCACCAGTATCAGTCAAAGAAATTGGGTTGATCGGGATAAAAATAATATCTTTCTCACACGTTGGCAGTCTGGAAGCATGCAAAACAAATTTGAGAACTAAGATAAAATGGAAAGTTATAACACAGGCATTTAACAAAACTGCAAAGTGTGCTAGCTGGCATTTGCAGAAAACTCAATAGTTAGTTGGAGAAATTTAAAAATGCACATCTGCTGATTCAGAAATAAAGAACAATTTCAAAATGTCAACAAAGGTAATGGGGAATTATATGTGCATTGCATTTTTCTCCCTGATTATTTTTGTTTTGGACACTGCAATTTAGTACTGTTATAAAATGGCGCACTCAGAACATCCCTAAGCTACTCTGGCAAATGTGGACTTGGCTGCCTGTCAAGGTCGGAGACCGACTCTGGGGCATAATTATATATTAAAAATTAGCCAGGGAAAGTGCAGTCCAGTATACTAGGTCAATGGTTGCCAGAAACCATTCGCTCCATGGTAGGTTAGGGAGCTTACAGTGGTACTGTGAGCTAGCTGGTCTATAGCCCAACATATCCTGCGGGGGTGTCTGGAATCAGTCTTGACACCAAGCCCTTAGTTTATGTTGTCCGAATAATGCGCAGGTCCTACTGATTGGTAGGAACTACACGGCAGTGCTATGCACCATCTGAATTCTATAAAAGTACAAACAGTCCAACAAAGATAAACATTCAAATTTAGAGACCGCAAACCTTTGGCTCAATTATTATCAGAATCAAAAAGTGCATTGAATTTCTCATACTTCACAAAACGATGATTCAAAGCAACTCGAAATTTTAATAACAGTATCCATATCTGGTGATTTTTGCAATGCGGATGTATAGTGATATAACCTTTGATTATCCCAGGACTCCAGCATGTACTTTGCGGAAGGTGTCTTTGATATGTAGCCTAAATTTGCCATCCTAAATTCTCTCCTATAGCCTCTTTCAACTGCCCCCTTGAAAAGTATGAAGCCTCCATGACGCTAAAATTCTCCACCTTCAGTGCTGCACTAGTCTATTTCTGACCTGTACCTCCTATCTTAGCTCATTCCTTGCAATTTCAATGGCACAGAGGGCTTAAACCTTTTTGACCTCCGAGGACCAAGGTTTATCCCAGAAGCGCAAGGATGCATTATATGCTAGAACATTCCAAGTCTGCAAGTCTCCCTCTAATCTTATAGCCGGGCACATTGTGCTTTTACTTAGCCCTAGCAGTGCCTCTGTGCTTAGGGTCAGTAGTTTAGCCATATATAAGCATTATGCATTATACAAGTGGGTAAAACAAGGGTCAATGATGGTCTTACAAACGTCTTTTTAAGTTAGGCCCGATTTAATTGTTAGTAAACAACATTCCTGGATATTTATATAAGTTTACCACCTCCACCTTCTTGTTGACTGAGTTCTCTATATTTACCAGGTGTTCCTTAAGAACTACCGACCGATTCCATGTTAAGTGATGTTTTAATCTTAACAGGTTTGACTAATATTGGTACATAATATGTTTAAAATATTTCATTTGCCACTGAATTTTCCTACATTTGCATAAGACAGGTCCCCCAAAACTCCTCCTGAAATCGTATTTAGGTCTGAACAAGTTTATACCTCTTCTACTGCAATATTGCTCTTTAAAATGCCCCATTTGTCACGAATTGCTCAAATGCTCATGGGGAGAGCCAACAACTCCCTTGCAGAACAGTCACTTACAGCCTCATTCATGTACAATCCGTTTTGCGTGTCTCTAATAGCGAATCATAGCGACTCGCTATTGAGGACACGCAAAACGGCATTCATGTAGGAATTGCTAATAAAATAGCGATTCCTACATGTTCTTTATTTGCGAGTAGCAATTTGCTACTCGCAAATACTCCCCATTCATTCCTATGGGCCAAGAGGCCCATAGGAATGAATGGGGAGTATCCCTTATTTGCGAGTAGCAATTTGCTACTCGCAAATGAGATAGCGACTGAAAGGGTGCCAGGGGTGTCCAAAGGACGCCCTGTAGCACCCCTAAAATGCACATTTGGACAGGTGTTGCGCACACACATGTCCAAAGGACATGTGTGTGTGCAACATGCAACTTAGAAAAATGCTTTTAAAAGCATTTTTCTGAGTTTCTGCTATTTACCGACAGGTCTGACCTCTCGGTAAATAGCGGCCCCAAAAGTGCTAAATCGCAATTTCAGGATGTGTCATGAATAGCATTTGAGGAATCTCTATTAGAGATTCCTTAAATGCTATTCCTCGCATATTTGCGACTTCTTAAATAGCGATTTTTGCATTTGGTATCATGAATACCAAATGCAAAAATCGCACTCGCAAAGGGCCAGATTCTCAGAATCTGGCCCTTTTGCGAGCGCTATTGCCTACATGAATCAGGCTGTAAATCCTTCCAATGTTAGTCAAGTCGTTATGCAGAAAGAAGGCTTGATCAAGACATAGGTAGAATCAGATAATTGAATATGACTTGCCATTACTCGAATCTCAATCCAATTTCCACCAATAATAAAGATTACTGTTGGGCCCTCCCAAAGATTAAATATGCTATTTGCCAATATTGTGACACTTGCAACTCGAACTTTCGGAAAGATCATTGCCAAGAGACAATTATAAATACCTCCAAATTTGACCAGTTTATCTGTCACAATTTGCCATTATTTTTAAAAATACACCTTGAAAAGAACCTACACCTATTGCACATTCATCTTTAAACATGTTCATGTTTTGTTTGCAGCGAATAACCTCTGTCGGTCTCTGCAATGGAAGATATGTCTCTACTCTAATGCCTAGATGCATCAACCTTTTTAGGAAGTGCAAACGGTGCGATTCGCAGAAATCGGCCTTTTGCACTTCCTAAATTGGTTTCTGGGATGCATCAAGCATTTTTGGAAAATCGCTATTTTTAGCGAATTCCAAAAATGCGATTGCTTTTAAGGAATCGCAAATTTGCGATTCCTTAAATGCAATGCTTCATTCTCAAAACATTTGCGATTTTACAAATTGCAAATGCAAATTACCACGAAGTTGAACTTCGTGGTAATTTGCAAAACTGTTTAAAAACGCACAAAAATGCATTTTTTAAACTGTTAAATTACAGACACACATGTCCTTAGGACATGTGTGTATGTAACTTACAGGTAAAAGTGCATTTCATGGGTGCAGGGGGGGGTCATTAGACCCCCCTCTCCACCCTTGAAATGCTTTGTTGAATTCGATTTCAAATAGCGAATTTGCAATTCCCATTCATTCCTATGGGCATTTCAGCCCATAGGAATGAATGGGAATTGCGAATTCGCTATTTGAAACTCCGAATTTTATTGCGATTCGGTAAAAATTGCGATTTTTACCGATTCTCAATAAAATTGTGAAATAAATGATGCATTGCCATTTGCGATTCCTTATTTGCGATTCCTTATTTTTCGCAAATAAGGAATCGCAAATGACAACGTTGATGCATCTACCCATAAATGTTTGTCTTCCCAAACACCGTTAATTACTGCTCATTTACAGTTGTTAATTTGATATGTTATGTTCATTAGTGGGCTAGTTCATGATTCATTTGTTTTACCATCACATCTATGCTCACTTGCTTTTTTGTCGTTTGTATGTTGCTCATCATTTCGATTGACACACAAATGTTTCTCATTGCTTAAAAAAGGCATCGAACCTCTGGAATAGGGTGTGGGTTTTATGTATGCTTTTTTTTGAGTGAACGGGTGTCAACTGTGTGTGATTTGTGTCAAATGTATGGTATTTACATATTCCCTTCCTTTTGCAGCTGCCCGGCTAGGTGGTAGAGGTGTCCCCATAAGTGGCTGAAGGGTCCACCCCAGTGATAGAGGTCACCACCAAACAGGGAGAACGTAAAATACCTTTGTAATTACAGTTGACAATTTAGTCATGAGATTCTCCACCCCATTGGAGAGGTGGCGATCAAAGTCTCCATCTAAGGGCAAATCTTTACTCAGAAATGATGAACAGCAAACATGTGTAGAGGTACAGCAAGGTGAAGGAGTAGATTTTCATGTGTGAATACCTGAACATTAAATGTAACCTTTTTGAATTGGACCCATTACCCCCAGGTCCCTTATGTCCTCGTCCCATTCATTAACTTATTGGAGATAACCGTCTCCTGACAGAAAAAAAGAGCAGAGGCATGCTCAGACCCTAATACTGCCCTTCCCATCGGGAGTACATAACCAGTACTTACCCAGCATCCCGCCTGTTCTTTTTTCTGTCTGTCGACAGAATGGACGTAATGTGCTGTTCTGCTGCTCTTGCTGGGCTGGTGTGGTAGAGTTCCTGTCTTCCTCCCCCCGCCCGGCTGCCTGGCTGTGCGGGCGTTGGAGGATTTCCTGGTCTGTCCCCTGCCCTGCCGGGCTTGCTGGGGGTCTTGACAATGTTGGCCGGGGTGCTGCCAATATTCTGCGGGCCCTTTGTGGCTGGTGCACCTCCGGGTCGCGTGCATGTCTTCCTGCTGCTGGGCGTCTGTCGAGGAGTGCTGCGTTCCTGGTGTGCTGTGCCTTTCCTTTTTGCTGGGGGCCTTGCTGCTGGTGGTGTCCGGCCCCTGCTCCGGGTGAGTCCCGCATAGCGTTTTCTTTTTCTGGAGTTTCCCTAGGCTCACTGAGTTCAGAGTCCTCCTCTTCTTCAGCTTGCATTGTGTTCCGCAGGTATTAGAGTGTGCACATGTATGCAGCCACTGCACTGTGTTTCTGCCCAGTCTCGTCACGGCTATTTGCAGTGCGCCTCCCGGGTGCTTCTGGGTCACGTGCACGTCTTGCTGCTGCTGGTCGTCTATGGGGGAGTGCCGCGTTCCTGGTGTGCTGTGCCTTGCCGCTATGGGGGTGGGGGTGGGGGCCTTGGTGTTGGTGGTGTCCGGCCCCCGGGTGAGTCCTGCATAGCGGTTTCTTCTTCTGGTCGTAGGTCGCATGTTCCTGGGTCCTGGTTGCCTGGTTGACCTGCCAAATTGCTTCCCTGGATCTGTCTGCCCGGCCCTGGCATCAATCTGTTGGTGTGCCCTGGGCTGTGGGGGTGTGGGGGCCTTGTTCCTGTCAGTCTCCTGGCCCCTCCCCCGGGTGTGTGGGGTATGGTTTGTTCTTCTTTTTCGGGGTGTTGGGGTCATCCTGTGTCTTGGCTTGCCTCCTCTTTTTGGAGCGCTCTGCTGGGGTTCGTGTCCCTCCTCTGGCTTCCTCTTTTCAGGTAGGCACCTGGGGAGGCCAGGGTTTGCACCCGTTCTCTCTTGCACCCGATGCCTGCGCTCTGCCTCTGAGCTGCATCCATGCGGAGCGCTCCTGGCTTCCTGTGTGCTGGAGCTGTGCTGTTGCTTTCTCTTCTCTGGGGCTGCCCTGCTCCGGTGCTGTTGAGGTGTGTGGCTCCTTGAGGATTCTTCGGCCCGCTTTCCAGCTGTTTCCGGGTCCTTCTCCTGCTGCCGGGGTTTGGGCCTCGGCTGTGGGGCGCTACTTCTGGCTGCTGCCACTGCCTATGCTGGGTTCTTCTGTGTGTGGTTGCTGCCTTGCTGCTAGGCTACCTGTTTTGTTGCTGGCTTTCCGGGTTGGGGCCCGGTGTCAGCTTTCTGTGCCTTCGGCCAGCTTAGATTGGGGTGTGTCCTGCTGGGGCTGCTCTGCTCCTTGCAGGGGGCTTGCTGCGGTCTCAGAGCCCCAGCTCTGCTGCCCTGGTAGGTTTCGCCTGGGTGGGGTCTGTGCTTCTGTAGGTTTGCGCTGCTCCTCTGTGAGGTGGGGGGGGCGTCCTGTCGGGCTTCTCTCCTTCTCCCTCTTGGTTTGCAGGTTACAGGCTCTTTCCCTCGAGCTGCGCCAGGCTTGCTCTACCTGGTTCGGATGTGCCATTGGTTGGGGCTGTGCTCCTCTGTACCTGCGGTTGCTCCGGGCTCCGGTCTCTGTCCCCGGCCTGGGGTGTGTGGTCTGGGGGGGTTGGTCGCGTTTTTTTTTTCCCTGGTTGCTGGCAGCCCTTGGTCGAGTGCCTTGCGTGGTGTCGCCCGCAGCTGCCTTTTCCCTAGCTCCACTTCTCTGCTCCTCTTCCATGGTCTGCGTGGTGGGTGTTTTCTGTTTTTGCCGCGGGGCTACTCCCTTTGGGTCGCTGCCTTCGGGTGGTGCCCTTGCTCATTGCCTCGCGTGATTTGCATTTTCAGATTTGCTGGTTCCTTTTCTTACTCCTGGGGTTCCCTGTGTTGCTGGGTTCTTCCTGCCTGCTCGCTTGCGCCTTCTCCTCCGCTGGTCTTGGGTCGGGGTTGCCTTTGGTTTCCTCGGCGGCGGCCTGTTTGGGGGTGCTTCTGGTCACCTTTCCTTGTGGTTCTTTCACGGCTCCCTGCCCCTGGTGGGTGATGGGTCGGTGTTCCTGCTCCTTTGGCAGCTGCAGGGGGCGGGGTCCTGTTGGCTCCCCTGGGTTCCTGTTGGTCCTGCCTGAGGATTCCCTGCTTTCTTGCAGCCCTGCTTTTCGGGGTGTCGCGGGTGCTGGTGTCGTGGTCTTGCCTTGGGGGTGATGGGTCCGTCTGTCTGTCCGCGACCTTTTGGGTGGCCTTGCCTCCACTGTGGGCTGGCTGTTGTGTTGTGGCCTCTGCTCCGCTTTGGGTTCTGGGTGTTCGCCTTTGCTTCCTGGCTTCTGCCTGGCTTGTTGGGATTTGGTGCATGGGGGTTACTGGTTCCTGGCTTTGTTCCTCCCGTTCCTTGAGCTGTGACTGGTTCCTCTTGTGGCTTCCTGGTGTTGTGCTGGGGGTTTACTGGGGCTCTCTGCCTGCACCTGGGTGGCTCGTGCTGCTGTGCGTGCAGCTATTCTGTTCTCCTTTGCTCCGGCCTTGGAATTCGGGTGTTTCTCCCGGGGCATTCTGGGTGCTTGGGTTGCTTCTGGGATCTGGCTGCTTCTGTTTTTCTTTGCTCCTTCCCTGGCTTTCCCTGTGCTTGCGCTTGGCTTGCTTCAGGTGTTTCCTGCCCGCCTCGCCTGGTTTTTCCACTGTTATGCCTGGTTTGTTCCTGGTTGTGGCTGGGGGTGTCTGGTGGGTGCTTCTCTGTCTGGTTTGGTTGGGTGCCTGCTCTTCCTTTTCTTTGCGTCCCCCCGGGTTGTGTTTCTGGTGGCGGTTTACCTTTTGGTACCTGGGCCTCGTGCTGCTGCTGTTTGGGCCTGGCTGTCTTTCGCTCTTGGTCCGTGTGCGCTCTGGTGCGTTTACGGCTTTGGTGTTCTAGTCTCCTCTGATACCTGTGGTGGGTGCCTTGCTGGGTGTCTGCTGAGGCTTTTCCCTCCTGTGGGTAGTACTGGTGGGGCGCTGTGCGGTGGTGGCTGTGTCCTGATGGATCCTTCGGGGCCTTTTCCTGCTGGCGGTTCTCTTCCCGGGCTTGTTTCGCCTGTGTTGGGGCTTGTGTGGGGTCCTGTGCCTCCGGGCTTGCCGGCTTCCTGCTGGTTCGGGGTGGCCTTGGGCTTTGTCTCCTTGGCTTTGTGGCTGTGCGGTCGTTTTTGGCCTGATCTGGCCTGTGTTTGCTGGACGTTCCTGGTTATTTCCTGGGTCTGGTGTCCTGGCTTGCTTCTCCTTTGCTTCCCCGGGCTTTGTTCCCGGTGTGAGTCTGTTTGGGTGCCGTCCCGCCCCTCTCTGGTTGGGGTGCGGTTCTGTGGTGCTCTTGCCCCTGTGTGGTCCTTCTTCCTGGCTGCGGGTTGTCTGGGGTTTTCCTGCTGCTTGGCCCTCTGCCTTCTTTGCGGCTTCTGCTTTGGCGGTTCCCTCAGGTGTAGGGGGTTATCTGTTCCTCCCTGCCCTTTGCTTTGGCCTTGGCGCTGCTTTGGCTCCTTCCGGGGTCCTCCTGCATCGTCGGATGGCGTGGCCCAGGTCCTGGCTCGTTTTGGATGATGTTGCCCTGGTTTGTGCTGTTTTCTTGGCTCCTCTCCAGTGTTGCTAGGGTTGGGCCTTGTGGCCTTTTCTTTTTTTCGGCTGCTCCTTGTCCTGCTACGTGCTTGGCCTGGATGTGGGTTGCTGTGCGGTCCTCTGCTGTGTTGGCACCTGTATGTGTCTGCCCTCTGTGGTTCTGTGGGTTCCTGCCTGGTTATTTCCTGGTTTGGGGGCTGCTGGGTGTACCCAGTTGCTCTGGCCTTCTTTCGTGCCCTGTTCTGCCTCCTGTTTGGAGTTGGGGATTTTCTAGGGGCTGTGGCCAATGGCTCTGTCCCCTGTTGGGCTTGTTCTTTGTTGGTTTCCGGGCTTGTTGGCCTTTCCTTGCTGGTCGACCGTCGACTGTTTCTTTCTGGGGGCGTCTCTGGCCTGTGATCTTTGAGTTGGCCTCCTTTTCCCTGCTGTTCTGGGTTTGGTGGCCTTCCTGTTTGGGCTGGTGGCCTTCTTCCGGTGGGGTTTTTTGGACCCCTGCGGTTTTCTTTCCCCTTGCCTATGTTTGTTTGGTTGGGGTCCTGCTGCTGCTCGGCTCCTGCTCTGGTCTCTCTGGGGCCCTGTCATTCTGTTTGGTGGGGTGGGTCGGTTTCTGGCCTGTGCTTTCCTCCTTCCTTGTTGGTCCGGGTGCTTGTGCCTGCGCTCTGTTGGCCGGTCTTGGCTTCTTTCTTGGTGGCTGGTGTGTCCTGTGTGTCTTCCCCTTGGTTCTGGGCTGGGCGGCCTTGTTTGGTGGGTTGCTTGGCCGTGTCCTTTGGGTCTAGGTCCCGGTTGCTCTGTCTCCTGTTTCTCCGGTTTGCTGCATCCTGGTTGGGGTCCTGGCCTTCTGATTTTTTTGGGTTGTCTCCGGTCCTTGTTTTGGCCCTGCTGTCATGTTCTGGGTTGCGGACCGGTTGTTTCCTGCAGTTCCCTTTTCCTTCTTCTCGGTGCTCCCTTGGGTTGCTGCTTTTGTTGTAGTTTCCTGGGTGTGCTTGTGGGTGCGGAAGGCCGGTTTTCTGCTTTGGTATTCTCTAATAAGTTAATGAATGGGACGAGGACATAAGGAACCTGGGGGTAATGTTCGATTACTTACCGGTATTCTTCATTACCCCAGGTCCCGTTGTCCTCGTCCCATTCATGCGCCCCTCCCTCCCTCCTGGGCGGCCGGCCTTCCTGGCTGGGCTTGGTTGTACAGACGGGATGCTGGGTAAATACTGGTTATGTACTCCCGGTGGGAGGAGCAGTATTAGGGTCCCAGCATGCCTCTGCTCTTTTTTTCTGTCGGGAGATGGTTATCTCCAATAAGTTAATAAATGGGACGAGGACAACGGGACTTGGGGAGAGTACATTTAGAACGGTATGAAAGGCGACTTTTTTTTTAGGCATTTCTATTAAATCTGCGGGTTGCATTGTAAACTTTTTATGGTAGTTGATAATAAGTTAGAAAAGGTAATAATTGTGCACAATTACAGACACTGGGATATTTTAACAATTATAACTATTAACACACATACTTGAAGATTTGCATATTTGCTGGAGTTGAACCGGGCTTTGATTAACAATTTTTTTAATCTGTCTAAGTAGGACCAGCCTAAGTGTATTACATGTATTTCTGATTTTCAATTACTGTGGCTTTTGTTTTTAATTTATTATTCAATTTATATTGATCGTGTCACTTAATGTAATTGTTTTTTTAATCTATACAACAATATTTACCATACCACTGTCACGGGCTGCAATGCACAAAAAAGAAAAAGTGAAGCGAGAGCATGCTGAGGTTAAAAGCGTATGCTGACTGCTTTCCCCTACGCCCACAGCTGCCATTTGCTCGGTTAACTGTCCCTCATGGACAGCTTCCAATGTGCAAATATTTACTGACTTTTATGGGCACCAGAAATCGACGGATACGCCTCTCTGTCGCCCTCTTTCCAAGCAATTGGCAAGGAATTGCAGAGTAGACATAAAGAATGTAAAGACATGTAATTGTTCACCCTTGCCACCTCGAGCATGACGTGCTTTGCGAGGCTGAGCAATCTTTGATACGCGTTTATTGTTGCTGTAGCAAAGCATGCTCTTGTGTTTCTTTTTCTACCATGCTGAATACAGCTGATCTTTCCACATGTATTATTTTCTCCACGCTGTAGTTTGTGGGTTTTTGGGAAAAGGATCCACGAATCCCAAGAGCCTCAATTTAAAAAAAAAAAAGATTGTGTTTGCTGCGTGGACAGGGTAATTTTAGCATCATAATCATTAGCAGCAGAAATGCGATGCTTGCGAGATGGGCTCTGGTTGATGATTATCCACACTCTAACTGTGTGACCTTTTTCCAGATAAACGTCTTTGAAAAAAGCCTAATATAGGAGCATTAGTTTGTGCGCAAAGTCTCTCCTCTGTTCACCCCATGATTTTCCTCAAAACGGAGCTACATTAATGCATTAATTTTAATGCATCCGTTTTGGAGTTTTGTGCTTTGTTCTCTCTGGTGCCGCCTCGCTGCTTAGAGCGAAGGAGGCCGGTGCGTAAATATAGATTTGATTCCACAAATGACCTTCACAATCTGCCACAGTTTTTCTCACTCGCTTAAAAAAAATATATATATTATTACCCGAGAGCAGAGGACGGCCCGGGACCAGGGTTCGATTCCCGGCGCGGCAGGTTTCTGGACCAGGGTCAGCAGACTCGATAATTCTCTCGCCTCGGTGCCCACTCTGATCAGCGATCACACTCGGCAACTCTGGGCATTAGCTTGCCTCATCTTCACTAACGGCCCCACCAGACCGCCGGGGATGCCTGGTCTCACCCTGGAGATACCCATTAAGGGACCATCTCTCAGGGAAGCCAGGAAGGGTTTCGCAGCGGTCGAAGCGCCTTGGGACCCTACGGGTAAGTAGTGCGCTATATAAATGCCAATACATACATTATTGCGGGGACAAAGGGACCATAAGTTAGACTAAGCGTAAAGTTAAAAAAAAAATATTCATAAACTTGCTTGGACTTTAGAATTACATTTTAGGTTAGGAAGATTGCACGACATGGAGTGAGCTACCGTCCCAATTATATAGGAAATGTGTTCAATGCCATTAAATATGAAGAAAAATACTACCCTACCTGCAAAATAAGACATCTGGGACTATATATTTTTTTACTTAATTTTGTATCTGGTATTATGTTATACAGGAAAAACCTTTAGAGATATTTTGTAAACTGCTTACATTTAAATAATTTGAGCCACGTGTGCTACTGGGTCATTGTTGAAACCAAATCAGAAACCTTAAGATTTACTTAAAAAAACCCTGCTATTATGTCAATACGTTTTGACATTACATTTTGAAATTTCTGTGAGCAGCTGGCAACTTTTATGAGAACCTCATCATCCCACTACTGCCCACCGCTTTTAAAAGACCCTCTAAACAACAGCCAGCTATTTATCTTTACTCTGTTGGTTTTACAATTAATCATGATTTAAAATGTTATGTACAAAAATATGAATGTATCTATTTTTGGATTTGTTTTTAGGTCGTCACAGTGTTTGTGTTTCTGTCCTTTCTGTTCATACACATGTAAGCTGTATGTAGTTAACGAATAGCAGGCAGTAGCTGGGAATCCTCTCATTTTAGGCTCTACAACGAAGCCTATGGTAAGTGTCAAACCCTAGTTGACAAATATGGAATGGGATAGATATTTTTAAGAATATAGTAGTAGAATTGGAAAGATAAATGTTAATTTGAGTTAACATTGGGGTCTTTTTTTAAAGTACTTCTATAGCTGCATAACGGCGTTGCCAGATACCTTGAAATGTATTCCGCATTAAATTTCTAAATATAAAAACAACCCGTGGTCTATGTATCTAACGACGGCAGCAGCAACCCTTACAAATTGACCTGATCGTTCTAAATACCCCTTCAATTACGCACACTGCAGTAAAAAATATAATGAAAAAAACAAAACAAACTACTCTCAAAGACCACAGACTTGCAAAACATTTAGGGCCTGATTCTGATATGGGTTGGAAAGCTTCCCGACCGAATCGGGTTGGAAATTGTTTCCAACCCACTCGGATCGGGAGAGTCCGACCGACGGAGTACAATGCATCCGGATGCTTCCAGATACGATTTGGTTGGACTGCCATTGACCTCAATGGGAGCATATGTTCCTAACCGCATCATAATTGGGCCCTGGGTTGTTCCCAATCCGCTTTGGAAGAAGCAAATGCCATTGGGAGGCCTTCCTAACCGCATCAGAATCAGGCCCTAGGTGGGAATGCTTTCCTAATCGCATCTGAATCAGGCCCTAAGTCTACACCACCATTAAGAGCCCTGGCTGTAATATATATCAATGACAGCCAAGTTGGACTCCATGCACAACCATACCTCAATAGTGCAAAAGGGAAAGTTTGCCTGTCCCAAATCGTGGCAGCAAGGATGCTGGCATTACACATGACAGACTTTGACCCCAACTGGCCACTGCTTTCCAAGATAGTTAAGTGTAGTCTTTGCGGCTAAAAATCGGAAACTTTTTTACATTTACTTTGTAGCTGCTTGACTCCTGGCAAACTTTATTAAAGCCACTCTTTTTAACTAATGGTATAAGGACATGTAATCAGGCAATGAACTGGATTTATAGACCATGGTGCCCCTCGAATTGGCAAGAATAGGCAAATTCTTTAAAGCTGTGAAGGCCTCTCTTACAAACTCACTACAAAGCATTGGGATGATTGTGAATCGATAACTCTCGGCTTTTGTACCATGGACAATAGGTATTGTAGATTTTTATCATTTTGCAATTGAGTTTTTGGTGTGCTTTTTTGTAAGGTTTTTTTAATCTCTTTTATAAAAAAACTCAAATTGGATCAATTATAACAGACTGCAAATAGTTAAACTATCCAAAATTTAACTAAAACCGCTTGTATATTCTGAGTTTTAATTATTTGGGCACTATGCACTAGTCTTCTTATAGGGTCTTGCAAGTAATCACCATTTTCTTTTGTCATTTTGTATATTATGTCTTTTTTAAATGTTTTACATTGTCATGGTTTTAAGTAATCTATACAAAAATTTTGCATTGAGTGAGTTAACATTTCTTCGTTGCAGTAATGCACATTGAAAATAAATGGCATTATTTTCTGAAATGGGATACAATCCAAAAATGTATAGAGAAAAAGATAACAATGGTTATTAAATCAAACAAATATTACAAAGTATTATAAGATTCTGTAATGCACTTACTGGAATGGTAGGTTTAACACATAAAATGCAATAAATAGCATTCTAGGATGTATTGCAATATATAAATGGAAAAATAGAGACAGGAAAAAATCAGTGACTTATTCTGGAGATTGTGCATGTGGTATGAGAAAATTATTAACCCCTTCGCCGCTGGCGGGATTCCCCCGCTGTGCTGGGGGCAGGGGGCGCGTACAGTGCCCCCATGCTCATGACGAGGTCAGCTCGTCATGAGCCACGGCGATCCAGTGCTCATGACGAGCTGAGCTCGTCATGACCGCGCCCGTTCCAATGGAACGTTCAGTACAGCAGGGGAATGAGCCCAGCATGCGAGCGTTCCATCTAACGGGCGCGGTCATGACGAGCTCAGCTCGTCATGAGCACCGGAGGGCCATGGCTCATGACGAGCTGACCTCGTCATGAGCGCTCAAGAGGCTAATCTAGCTGTAAGGCAACAGAGCACTGTGCAATTGCAAAGGCATTGATACAGTCAAGAATTGGTTCTGATAATGAAAGTAGGGTTTTTGTGATTTAGTGCTCAGTGTTGTGCCTTCTTATATTGGAGAAAGGCTAGGGCATCTTTGCCAATAAGAGGACATTGTCTCAGATCTTGAAAGCATGAATGGAGAAGGCCTGTTCATTTGTTGTTGTTTTTGTTTGCAATTCTTTATTTCCAGTCTGAAGGTATTGTGTCTGATGGCACGAGAAGAGACAACAAATGTGATGACCATGTCAGTCATATAGGAGAGAGTGGCTTTTTGATATAGCAGCTGGTTTTTAGGATGTTGTGGATGGGCAAGATTAGTCAAGTGACTTTCATATGGTCAGTGGTCCTTTGATCATATCTTTAGGCCCTTGATTAGAAATGTTGGTGAATGTAGGAATCCCCAAGATTGAGCCAGTGTGCATGCTAGGAGGCCACGGAGCATGGTATTGCCACTATACAGAAAGAGAACAAAGACTTTAAATATAGTTCTTAAGTATTATTCTGGAGGAACGGTTTAATTTTCCTTAAGTAGAGAGAGTTGGTACCACACACTATCTTGGCAATATCTTTTTTTGAGGGTGAAGTTGCTGTCCCGGGTGCATATGTGTTAGTTTACATTGGGTATAAACTGGGTGTCAAATCTGTTCAAATTCATGTCATTGAGCCAGGTTTGGACTAATTGTTGATTGTTGTTTTCGGAAACTGTAGAAATTTAGTTATGGTGGGGTTGAGCCTCAGGTAGGCACTGGACATCCAGGTCTGTATAACGTGCCGGCAGTGTTTGAGAAGCTGGATTTATGAAGTGGAAATATTTTCAAAATGATTTGTGTTCATTGGTGTGTTGCAGAATGTTGACACTGTTATCAGTAAGTAGAATCTTAAGGTGTTTAATGTACAAGTTAAAGATGACAGGGTCAAAATGGAACCATAGGAGACTGTGCACATGATAGGCATCTTCTGGATTCTAAAAGTGCCTATATAAACAAGCTGTTAGGTATTGTATCAGGTATCTTACGGTCTTTAGCACAAAGTTACTCTGGCTTTTATTAGTCATAAAAACCCTCTGTATAATATGAAACTCAGATGCAAACTGTTTAGTTAGTGTGTCCTCAATCATTTTCACGAAGTTGGCTTTAGTTTTGGCCTTAATAAAGCATGTTAGTAACCTGACAGCTTGCTCACTCTCCACGTAATATTTCTGGTTTATTTTCTGTTGCCGCAGCAATTCTTCTCCCACACAAAAATACTTGAGTGTTTGCATTGCCGAATCCAACTTCTAGAAACGGGCCTACATGGTCTAAATTCCTAGATAAGCTTAGAGCAGAGGTTGCGTGATCAACCTTCTCTTGAAGTGTGTCAACAAGTCTCTTTCTGCTTTTTTCCCATTATAGTCAAGCGTGCAATCGCCTGACCTCTCAAAGCCACCTTTAAGGTGTCCCAAGCCTTATGAGGAGAACCAGAGTCCAAATTATATTTGAAAAAGGCCAATCAGAAACCCCTGTAGTGATGTCACCCAGTCAAGCTCTGCTATTAAGACTTTGCAAAATGCATCCTTTTCCAAGAGGAACAACCCGCTCCCACTCAAATTCCACAGAGATCGCTTGTGGTCAGAAAAACTCTTCATAATAATTTGAGCCTTCAATCATCCTAAAAACTAGGAAACCAAAAATAAGTCAATTCTAGATGCTGCGTTATGTCAAGCTGTGTAACAAGTAAATTGTCTAAGCTGTGGGCTTTGTTGCCATGGGTCTAAAAGTCCAAAATCTCCCTTAATAGTGGTGATAAAACTTTCAGTTTTGAAGTTAGATTGCCTTGCATTCTTCCTTGGGTATCCAGTTTTGGGTCTTGAAGGAAATTAAAATACCCTTCAAAAATAATAGGGAAAGCAAATGCTGCAAGGCCTCAATATGGTTTGAAGAGTGAAAACACTGACTAGATTGATTAGGATAAACCTCGGATAGGCACTCTGGGGTTTCATATAGCAGCCATTTGCTATAAAATGGCATCCGGTGCCAATTGGCTCCCCGTAACGTACTAAAATTAACTTTAATAACTTTGGTCCACATTCTTGCTGTTACCTCCAACCATTCATGTTTTTCCCAATTTTATTTTTGCCTTCTGGGTAAGATCCAGACTTTTGATTGGAGCCAAACGTTTTTCCCACTCTCCAGGTTTCCTGTTCACACCTTCTTCAAATAGCGCTAGTGTCAGATTTTTACACTCATTAATCAGCGTCAGATCCAAATTACTAAGAAATTTGTAAAGCATTCTATAGGACCCAAGAAAAAGGAAATTATTTTGAATTAAATCATGCATTTCGGAAATATTGTGCCACCTATCTATTGCAATAAAGTCTCAGATTTTCCCAAATTTGGGCTTTGCCCATTTTTGAATAATTTCGGATGATTCCCGAATACCGAAGTGAGTTCAGATAAGTAGTATAAGTAGTGTTGAAGTATTAATAACTGGGTTTGTATATCTTCTATAAAAAATCCTGTAGTTTGTGAAAGAACTACTGCATGCACTTATAACGAACTAGTTTTGGTGATTTCGTGATTTTTTATGGACTAAGTATCTGGTGTTCTATACAGATTAAGCTCATAAAATAATTAACGAATATGCAATTCTGACTTGAACCTAGACATGTATTGTGCGAACTATGCAAAATAATAAACCTGAGATTACGGAGCGCTAACCCACCCTTCTCCAGATCCTCGTATAAAGTGCTAATTGCAATTCGCGGTCTTTTTTCCCCAAAGGTAGGACGTAAACATGGGCACCAATATACTGAAAAAGGTTGCTGTTTAAACACACTAAATAGCAGACAATAAGAAATTAAACAGCGGGAGAATAGACATCTTAATCATCTAAATCCTCCCCATAATAGTTAAAGGGAGAGAGTTCCACCAGAACAATAAATCCTGTACTTTTAAAAGTAGCAGGGAGAAATTTAAATCATACAAGTCAGCAATTTATGGTGAAAAATTAATTCCCTAGTTTTTTTTGGGTTGAACGTTTACGCATGAAATGATATCCACACTGAATTATTTCTGTTTTTTTATTATTAATGGTATACCCTCTGAGAGATTCAGACTGTGTGAAGATCTCAAAGATCTTTGCTTGAACTCCCTTATCACAGTCGAGAATTAGCATAATATCTTCAGCGTATAATTTCAGTTTTCCCATAGTTGGTAAGGGGGGAGCGAATATCTACATTATCTTGAATAGAAATTGCCAGAGCCTTGATAAAAGAGGCAAAGAAAACGTGAGGCAGCGGACAGCTTTGTCTGGTCCCTTGTTTAAATCTAGCTTGCTCTACCTCTGAGGTATTAACTATAATGCTGGCTTCTGTGTTGTGATACATTCTCTGAATCAACCGTGTGATCTAGGGGTGGAACCCGAACCTGGACAAGATATGAAATAGAGTCTCTCAGACCACCCGGTCAAACGCCTAGTTCGCATCCAACAGGAGGACCAGGGCCAATATTTTCTAGGTCTCAAAATAATCTAATGCTTCAGCTAAATAGTGTGAATTTGTCCCGAGCTGCCTCCCTGCAATAAAACCATTTTGATCAGAATGGACTCAAATTTGATGCCATTGTACTAAATCTATTAGCTAAAGGTTTTTCTAATAATTTTGTAGACAGAGTTCAAAAGTGTGATTTGGCAGTAAGAGTTGGGATCTTCGCCATCCTTCCCCTTTTTTAAAAAGCTGACTACATTCCCTTTTCGAAATGATGCTGGTATCAGCCCTCCCTCTAGCATTATATTGGCAACCAATAAAAAATATTCTAACAAAACCCAGAGGAAAGCTTAAAAATATTCTGCCGATAGACCATCCGGTCCGCAGGCTTTATCATTTGGGAGGTTCCTTATAACTTCTCCCAGTTCTTCTTTAGAAAAGGGGTGCATCATATTAATTTTTTGCGGTTTCAAAGAGTACCGGGATGTTTTGTTCCAGAAATAACAACTCCAGGGACACATTATTAATTGATTGTTTTTGACCATAGATGCACCTATAAGGTTCCAACATGTTATCCCCTATGTAAGACGGATGCTCATTTCTGGTACCAGTAAAAGGGCACTTCAAAGTGCTTATCCGATTACATTATCAGTGTCCTTACTGTTCAAACCAGGCAACAGCCAACCGGACACATGTTATTGCACAGTGCTCTTTAATGTAGGGGGTCTGAAATGATATTCTCTGACATTTGGTGGCCGAATGTCTAATTAAATTTGACTCTAACTGTTGGCTGAAAGTTTTGGGTTATGATACTTCCCTGCGTCTATCTGAAAAATGATTTAAATTAATATATATCGCAATGGCGGTTGCCAGGTTGCTGCTGCTTCAAAGATGACGATCGTCTCAGGTACAAACAAAGTGCGAGTGGGTCAGGAAAATAAAGCGAGTTAGAAATAGTTAACAGTGGTTTGCAATATGAAAGGTGGGATTAGTTAATCTGAAAAATTATGGGGATCATATTTCGACTAAATAATAAAGAGAGCTAAAAATTTCAATGTACTGTTAATACAATTAAATACTATCAGAAGCTTCATATGTTGTTATAGTTGTATACTTTATTGCACTTTTATGCACTACAGACACTTTAGTCACTTTTTTAAAAAGAAAGTCGGTTGTGTATTTTTTCTTTTATGATGACATTCTATCAGATGATCTTCTTACTGATAAATCTGTATATTCAATTCCAATTTGCACTTTAATGCAATGTAGATACTTTAATTGTTCTTAAAATGAGAAATTAATACTGTATTGGGTCTCTCATGATTTTTAGTCCAAAGTTATTATGGATGGACTGTCAATATGATTAAACATCATTAAAAGCTTCATATGTTGATATTATTGTATACTTTACTACACTTTAATGTACTACAGACATTTAAGTCATTCTTTTTTTTGTCCTCATTTCACCATAGAATCCAGCAGTTTTGGCAAGTCGATTTATACTAACTGTGCACCAATCGGCTCACTGCTTTTTTCTAGCCAACCACGGCCTTCCTCTTTATCCCGAGGACTGGTGTAATCATTAGACAAACATGCTGATTACAAGATCTTAACTATTTAACTATTTATCATATGCAGGTGACTCCCCATATTAACAAGGGGGACCAGATATTAACAGGCAATTCTTCTTGATTTAAATTTCCCATACGCAGGGTGGCTTTAATCCAACTTTCTCTAGTAGGACTGGAAGGATCCTTCCATCTAATACAAATCTCTCTTCTAGCCATGATCACAAGATAGTCAGCTACTACTTTATCATTAAAAAGCATGTCACCCAACGAGTAGCCCCAACAATTGTATCAAGAAGCTACCATTATTACCCATTCTATCATCATATGAACCTACTCCTACTGCTCATAAGAAGACAGGAGAAAAACACATCCAAACAATCGAAACAATCATAACAAATGGGGACAGAACTTCTCAGTCCAAAGATAGAGGACTTAATGCCAACAACCTTAAGAATATGCCATTAATGCCTGAAGAGTCTGTCTCGGCAAGGATCAATGATCATGAACACATGCGGTGTATACTACTTAACTGTCGATCAGCAAATAAACACGCGGCTGACATAGCCAACATCATACTAAGCCAGGAAATAGACATTACCATCTTAACTGAAACATGGCTATCGGACTCATCCTCGCCATGCTTAGACCTGTTAGTCCCACCAAACGACCAGATTATGAGACAGAACAGAAATGAAGGAAGGGGTGGAGGTATCGCCTGTATTCACAGATCAGACATTTCCATCACAAAAATTCACGCTGACCCATTAGAGTCTTGTGAATATATGGGCATGTCCCTTAGATCAGATCATAACCAAAACTGTAAACTCCATGCACTCTACCACCCCCCGGTACAAAGACCAAATTCATAGACCAGCTAATAGATATCATTACCTCCAACTCTAACCCACAGTCTAACAATATCTTCTTAGGAGACTTTAATATTCATTGGGAAGATCAGGTAGATAGTCAAATTACCATCCTTAAAACCTTCCTGGAAGAGCAATCGTTAGTCCAAGGATGTCATCTCCCCACCCACACTAAAGGATCCACCCTAGATTGGATCATATCTAAAGAGAAAGCGATAAAGAACATTGTAATCACCCCATGTGAATGGTCTGATCACCATATAATCACATTCAAAATTCTCTTAAAAAAAACGAAATCGTCCTCACAAGCTGTTAAACCAAAAAAATGGATCAGGGACATTCGAGGAACTAATATGGAAAAAATAGCTGCACGCTGTACATTAGATTTGCAAGCACCCAAGAGCATGGTTGACGTCAATGACCTCACTTTGCACTATAACAAGACAATGTCAAGCATTCTCGAGGACATAGTAAATGAAATAGAGTCTCTCAGACCACGAGGTCAAACGCCTAGTTTTAAAACTGAAAAGGGTCACTGACAAAGTCAAAAACCCGTGGTTCAATGATGCCCTTAATGAAGAAAGAAGATTAATGAGACTTTCAGACCGCAAATGGCGACAACAACCTTCCTCACCCCACTTAACCCTACTGAGACAATCGAGGAAAACTTACAATAAAAGCATTATTAAATCTAAAAAATACTTTTTCAGGAAAGAACTGGATAATGCAGTAAACAAACCCAGGAAACTTTTTGATCTACTTAAAGAACAATCTAATAAATCAGCTAAAGTAGCATCAGCCATCACCATTAATAGTCTAAATAGTGAAGATTTCTCGATCCTCTTTACAGATAAAGCTAACTCTTTGGATAGGGAACTAAAAAAGCAGCCGAAGACATTGAAAGTAAGAAGGATACGGAGGATGAAGAACTGGTTCAACAAGAAGTAAAAAACTAAAAACAGATGCTCAGATTTTAAAGCGGTCAGTGAATTAGACATCTCAAAGATCATGTCGACCACTAAACCTAACAACCACTATAATGATCCCCTACCAGCAAAGTGCTGGTCCTCCTTAAACCCCCTGTTAATCCCATTTTGGACAAATATCACAAATGCCTCACTGTCACAAGGACAAATCCCAGCCTGCCTTAAAACAGGACAAGTCATTCCTTTGCTAAAAAACAACAAAGAACCCCTCTGTTCCAAACAATTTCAGACCTGTAACTAACATTCCCATGTTAGCCAAAGTTCTGGAAAATGTGTCCAACAACAATTGAGTCCACACATTTCTGAGTTCAACCTGCTAAATGTTTGCCAATCGGGCTTCTGTCCAAACCATAGCACAGAAACTGCAATTTTGCACATTGTAGATGACGCACTGCTGGCTCTTGACCACAATGAAACCTGCCTCTTAATCTTGCTGGGCCTGTCATCTGCATTCGACACGGTGAACCACGACAAAATTCTAGATCGGATGAATAACAGAATGAGACTAGAGGGTACAGTCCTTAATTGGTTCTGCTCCTTTCTTGAGAACAGATCACAAAAATTCATGGACAACCAAACCCTTTCTGGCTCAACCAATAATACAATCAGAGTTCCACAGGGATCAACGTTCTCACCGGCGCTATTCAACCTATACGTTGAATCACTCACAGAAATATTACAAAAAGCAAACATCGCTTTCCACATGTATGCGGATGACACTCAGTTGTACATCAAGGACGCATCAACAGAAGAGATAAAGACCATGAACCATGCACAATCAAGAACCCTCCAATGGCTAACCAAGAATCACCTGAAGCTAAATCCTCAGAAAACCGAATTCCTACTGATCACACCGCAGAAAAGCAAACTAAAGTCAGCAGAATGGGCCAACCTTATCACTGCTCTAAACTGTACTCCAAGGATTGTCTACTCCGCCAAATCACTGGGAATTACCCCAGAAAAAAACCTGACCATGTTAGCACTTATTAATGTGGAGAAGTGTGGCTCGCCGATTAGAGCGGCAGACCCTGGGCAGAGGTCTGGCCCGGGACCAGGGTTCAATCCCCGTCATGGCAGGGTCTTGGGCTCAATGTCCTCGGACCCGATAATTCTCGCCTCGGTGCCTACTCTAATCATGGGTTCCACTCTACAACTCTGGGAAATAGCTTGCTTAATCTCCACACCGGCCCTAACAATGCTAGGATGCCTGGCTTCACAGTGGGGGTGCCCAGGAGTGGACACATCACCGGAACAGGCCAGGAAGGGTCCCACAGTGGTTTTCGTACAGCGCTTAGAGACCCCTGGGTGATAGGCACTATACAAGGGCAAATTACATTTAGATTTACATTAATACAATGGTAAAAAATGCCAGGTTCCACTTAAGCTACTTGCGAAAACTTAAACCTTTCCTGAACAAAACATATCTTAAAACTGCAGTTCAAGCTCTGGTCATATCAAGGATTGAATACGGGTGCACTACCCTGGTGGGGCTCCCCAAGATCTCAACTGCCCTATTGAAAGCCTGTCTTAATGCAGCCACAAGGCTGATTGCGGGATCCAAAAAATTCAACCATATCTCCCCTCACCTGAAAATGCTAAACTGGCTTCCTCTCAAAGCAAGAATTCAATTCAAGTTGGCATGCATCACTCATAATGAAATACACCACAAAACTCCAGGTTACCTGGCTCAGAGACTTATGCTTTCCTGAGGTAACCGACCCTCTAGGAGCAAATCAGACTTACTTCTGAAACCGGCTCGCTTCTGCAAGCAAGACTTATGACCGAGCATTCTCAGGAGCAACACAGAGAATTTGGAATGCACTACCACCAAACATCAGAAGAATTACATCCATTGCAACCTTCAAAAAGGAAGCAAAATCATACTATATGAGCAAATTACTCCCATAAGACTATATTGGAGGACTGCTGTCTATAAACTGCACACTTGTATTCACTGCTCCGCTAACCTTGGTATAGTACAAAAGATTATTCTGTTTTTTAACTGCACCTTGATAATTTTATTACTGAATGTATATATGTTTATATGCTAAACTGAAGTGTATAACTTTAATGACTGATTTTTCCCCTAATGTTTTGTTGTGTTGAAACACTACTGTAAAGCGCTCTGATACCCTACACTGGGTCATGTTCGCGCTATAGAAAACACAAAATAAATAAATAGAGAAGTAAGCCCATCTGGGGCTGTAGAAGTGACCCAGTACCATGTTTATTCAGACCAAAAAGCACCAAACACCAAAGAGAGTTCCACCACTATACGTATTTGTAAAACATCTGCCAAAGTGTCCCCCACCTCTTTACAGAATCATACCAATTCTGCACATTCAAAAAACATATGTATATCATCCACCTTATTAATAAAACACCTCGGACAGGGAGGAATCGGGGCAGTGGGAGCTACAAATTTGGCGATCTTAGCCGGTGTGTAATATAGCCTATTTAGTGTAAAAAAGGGATTTTCTTTAAGCTTGCTGGCTTAATATATTTATACATGAGCTTAATAGAAAAATCAAAAAGGTTTTCATTATTTTGGAGAAGTGAGGTGGTGTTCCATACAGCTGACTGTAGGGGGACTTCATGATCTACTGCTTCTAAAAGACTTGTGTACCACAATGATACCTCTTTTTTCCTCGGGCGTGCATTTTGAAATAGCTGCTCAAGCTCCCAGTTCCCTACTGTATCTCGAGCCTCCGCCTCAAACCATGACCTTAACTGAAGGTACTTAAACCTTGAGAATGCAGGACCGATCTTGTCTAACAGTATCTCCCAGGGGAGAACCCTATCTGAATCCACCAAATCCAGCCACCTCTCCAAAACCGCTCTTCTGATCGGGATTGCTAAACTATCACCCAGACAAATTGGAGTCCCCGGTGAATCCCAGATTGGTGCAAACTTGGAAAAATAACCAACACCCCAGATGCGCCTTAATTTGTACCATATCTGCTAGGCAGCTTTTAAAACCTTGAGGCGTACCCTCTTGAAAAATCTAAGGCCCCAAACCTATATTAAAACCCAACCTGCCCACTGCCACCCTCTCCTAACACAAGTTCCCCCAAAAGCCTGCCCCAAGAACTTTCCACCGGAATTGAGAGGAGCATTCTTATGCCCTTGAATTGGAAAGCCATTAGGTATAAATTTATATCTGGAAGTGCTAGGCCACCTTTCAACAGCTTCCTTCTTAATTTCTTCCAGGATAGCCTGGCGCTTTTCTGCCCCCAAATAAAACTACCTATCTTCCCCTGAATTTTATTAATGCTATCCAGCGGAAAAGTAAGAGGGGCCGCACTAAAAAGGAAGGTCAGTTTAGGTAAAACTGACATCTTCACCAGGTTGACGCTCCCCTGGATCGATAAAGGGAGGTTTTTCCACCTAGCAAAGAGAAAGTCTATATCTTTTTCAATTTTTTTCCAGTTTATCAAAGGTATTTTATTCAAATCCTTTACTATTTTTATTCCTAAATACCTAAACTCTTTGCTTACAGGGCCGTAACTATACACAAGCTCCAACACATGATCTCGGTTTTATCCGAGTTGGCCAAATACCCTGAAATCGCGCCAAACTCCAACAACAGATTTTCTAAATGCGGGATAGAGATGTCAGGATCTGCATTATAGACTATAACATCATCCACATATAAAGCGATTTTACAATCATAGTTTCCTGACTTAAAAGGACTTAATATATTATCCTGCTTGATCGCCTGAGCAAGGGGCTCAATATAAATATTGAACAAAATGGGAGACAGGGTACACCCTTGTCTCGATCCTCTCTGGATTTCGAAGCTAGAGGTCAAAGAGCCATTTAGTAAGATCCTTGCCGAGGCTCCATAGTAACAGTTCTTTAAAGTCCGGACAAAAGTCGGACCCATAACCATGCCCTCCAACACCGCCCATAGGTATTTCCAACAGACCCAGTCAAAGGCCTTAGCGCCATCTAATGCCACTACTGCCAAAGAGTCGCCCCTATTTTCTGCTATATCGATGTTTCCGATTAACAGTTGGATGCTCCTGGATGACTTTCTCGGGCATAAAGCCCTTCTGGTCGAAGTTGATCAAGCTTGGTGCTAGTTTACCCAACCTCCCTGCCAAAATGCTCATTAAGATCTTGAAATCAGCATTCAGCAGGGAGATTGGGCGGTAAGAGTCAGGCAACAGGGGATCCTTCCCAGGCTTCAATATCAACACTATTGTGGCCTCCTTCCATGAACTAGGGACCTTCCCTGCAGAACTATATACCATATTAAATAAAGTATGGAGTACAGGCAGAAGTTCATCCAACAAGTCTTTATAGATTTCACTTGGAATTGCATTGAGGCCCGCGGCTTTCTTCGTTTTTGCCCTCTTAATTTGCTCCCCAATTTCCCCCATAGAAATAGGTGAATCTAAAAGATCCCTAGTTGTATCTGTAAGGACAGGCATAGTTTTATCCATCAGCCACGATCTTATTGCCTCTTGTGGGGGATCAATATCCTCCTTGTAAAGATTCGCAAAACGAGACAGAAGGCAGTTCTGCATAGCTACGGGCTCTCTAGATTTAGTTCCTGCATTATCAATTATAAGTTCACTAATGGTTTTCTTTGCCCTATCATTCCTTGCCTTCCATGCCAATAAAGCACCTGGTCTCTCCCTATATTCGAAGATTTCCATATTGCGAACCTTCCACTGAGCCTTACATTTCTGATCCCGATAGGACCGTAGATCTTGTCTTGTCTCCTAAATTTTTTACTCTGTCCGCACCAAGGTGGTCATTAGGATGGCGGGCGGACTTTGCCCGCCTACCAACCTGTCGGGGATTGGGACCGCCCGCCATATGGGCGGGGGTCCCTTGGGTGGTATTAGGATGCGGCCGCCACAGTGGCAGCCGCATCCTGCATTTATAACATTGTGGCGGGTGGTGCTCTCTGCATTGCCCGCCACAATGCCATAAAAGAATGTATGCATTTGCATACACAATGCGGCAGGCACTGCGTGGTGCCTATCGCATTGTATATGCAAATGCAGGGTGGTACCACAGGTATCCCCCGTGTGCACCACGCACCCCTCCTTCACTTTAGGGGCCCGCAGGGGGCCCCCAAAGTGAAGACCTCATGCCTTTCTGTGGCGGCATTGCCGCCACGGTAAGGCATTGTAAAATGACCATCATAATATGGCTGGCGGCATCTGATAGACACCGACCGGGGCAGAAAAGCGTTGGACGGTCTTTCCGTCTGCTGAGGTCCCCCCGCCATACTAATATGGCGGGGGGGAACGAGTGAGGATGTCGGGCAGATTGCCCCTGCCAGGCTGGCGGTGGCTACCACCAGCCTGGCAGGGGCAATCCGCCCGACATCCTAATGGGCCCCCAAGTCTCTAGACCTATCCTGGCCAATATGACTTCTTTCTTCTTCAAATGAAGAGATGCTTCCCTCCAAAGTCTGCAGTTCTAAAACATTGTTCTTGTTCCTTGAACTTATAAAGATACATAGGAACGCCCTTAAATTTGCCATGTAGGCATCCCAGACAACCTCTTCTGAAGCGGAACCAAGATGAAAAAGAAAAAACTCCAAAGAGGATTTTTTGATTGCCTGAATAATTCCGGGGTCCAAAATCATTGACCTATTTAGGGTCCATCTAACTTGCTGAGGCGTTATCCTTGTGGAATATAGAAAGACTAGGGGTGCGAGGTCCGATAAATGACTTGAGGATACAGATATATTGATGACATTCTCTATATTCTCTCGATTTACCAGAACGTAATTGATTCTCGAAGAGTGATGGTTCTTTTTACAGTGAAATGTAAATCAATCTGCATCCCCCATCTTCGCTCTCCATAAATCCACAAAGTTGATGTTTGATAGTAAATTTTTCATAACCCTGCGAGATCTCGGGGTCCCAATAACACGACTTACATTGGATCTATCCTTCACTTGGTCAAGCCGAACATTAAAGTCCCCCCCTATAATAATTGGAGGATTTACTATAATTAACCTGTCCTGCAACTTGACCAGAAAGGAGGAGTCATCCGTATTAGGACCATAGTAAGAAGAGCAAATCAACTTCTCTCTCTCAAAATCCAACAGTGCAATAATCCATCTACCTGTTTGATCTGTCTGGACCGATCTTATTGTACAAGTGATTCCCTTTATACCAATATAGCAACTCCACAAATATTCAATGCTTGATGGGAGTAGCAAAAACATTGAAGTTAAGGTATTTTTGAAAAACTGATTCAGACTCTGTCCTATTCAGATGTGTTTCTTGTAACAGACACACATGCACAGGGGACAATTCTAAGTGTTTAAATATTAATCTTTGCCTCCTTGGGCATCTCAGGCCGTTCAGATTCCAGGAGATGATTTGAATATTTTGTCCTCCCTTCATTTTATATTTATACAGCTTAAGTGAGTTTTAAGTGAGTCTTTCTAGATGTTGGAGTTGTTCTCTAGGTAATCTAATCATAAGGAAATCATCTAATTTATGAAATGAGGAAAGATTTTTACCTATTTTGCTACCACCCAGTGCCACCCTCTGTGCTCCCCTGCCCTTCCCCCCCAAGCCCCTCCCTTCTACCCCAAACTCCTGTGCCCCCGACCCCCTAACACACTGAGGAACCCTACCTTCCAATAGGTCGATACCTATTTGGACCCAACCTCCCTCTAGACACTATAAATATACCAAAAAATAAACGATTGCGATGGGAAAACAAACTATCATAACAGCTAGTATCCCTTACATCCCCCCGTTTCTCAAACTGGATCTTGGCTATGAGTATATCTGCCTCATTGGTGGTCCGAATCATATGCATATGGTTATTCCACATGACTCGCAGTGTAGCTGGGAACCTCAATTGAGCCTTTGCACCAAGACTATTTAGTTCTGCCAGTTAAAAACTAAAGCTTCACGATGAACACTTCTTACTAACAGCACCTGACCTCCTTTCTCCCCAAATATTTGTCTTCCCCTCAAATTACAATTGGGGTTTGTGTGCACACTGACTGGCACCCACCGTAACTGTGCCTATTCCCTAGGGAACTAAATTCAAATGAACAACCGCAAAGGTGCACCACAAAATTCTTCAAACAACAGTATTATGAATATAATGAATCGCGAAAGATGATGTTTTCTTGTCTTTTAAGGTTCTTTATTTTCAATAATTAACACCATACAGCCGACGTGTTTCGTCCCAATGGGACTTCTTCAGGGCTTGTAAATTGGAAGAAAATGCTTCCAAGTAAATCCTCAAAGGAAAAAGTTCCCTACGGCTCCTTACACCAAATTGCTAGCTCATAAGTGGTGAGGACATGGACTATATGTTCTAGTACGACTAATCTGCGTCTGGTCTTGATGCGAACTGTGAGTGATACGGATGTCCTATAGTTGTGTGCTAGCTCTAATAAGAGTCTTGCCACAAACTGGAATTAAGTTTATAAACGGTCAGGACAATCTGTCTTTGCTTGTGATGTCCTCTAGGTGTCCAACTCTGTAAGCTAATTGAGCAAAGATGTAGGACCTGGTAGCCTGTCAGGTCGATCGTAATAAATCGTCCTGTGTTAAAGAGTGTCCAGAGAGCCCTTGCCTTGACCGCAATCCGTATTTCGAAGAGCCTAGGTTTAGTTTTGCCAGTCTCTTTCCCAGCTTCCACTGTCTTTTGGCTGTTATGTGTGAAATATCGGACCTAATGGAAAAGGTAACTGGAGGATATAAGTAAAAGGAGAAGATACAGCCCCCACTTTTAAAGCTGCAGACAGAATCTGCTCTTTGACCGAATACAAAAGAAAGTTCACCAGTATCTTCCGTGGTTTCTGCCTTCCTGGATTTCTTATGAAGGGATCTCTGTGTACCCTCTGGATTTCATTTATTTAGTCCACATTGGGGAGGGCCTCAGAGACCGTACCTTCCAATAATGAGATTACGAATCCCTTTATATCCGATCCCTCTATTGCTTCTGGTACATTGAGAAATTTCAAATTATTTGTGCGTAAATGATTCTCAAGACTCTCCAAGTCATCTTTAAGCTATTTATTTTGTATGGCTAATTTCTCCATCTGAAGAGAGGAAGACTCTATTGCACTCTTCATCTTCGGAATCTCACCCTCAATTGCCTCTGTCCTTGCGGTAACCTCTTCAAGCTTCTCAGCCAGAATCTAACATGAAGACATGATGCAGCCTGATTCGCCTCAGAGACTAAAAACCTATTTGCCAGCTAAGCTTGATTTGCCTCTGAAACGGTGAATCTATTTGCCATTTCGTCTTTCAGAACAAGAAAAATGTTCACCAGAGAATGAGAATGTGATCCCCTGTGTATCCCTGTCCTTGCCACCTTCACATTCACCGACCTGAGCAGTTCCAAACTCTTCCCTATTATCAGGAGTGGCGACAATAGCATGAACTGGGACTAGGACAGAGACGGGGCCCGCCACAGATTTTATGTCTAAGCCCTTTCCTTGGTGTAATACAGAGTATCTATTCGAGAGGGCTATGGCTGTGTGGACCTTTAATTTATTGTCTGATATCATAGTAAGGTCTGTGGAGTCCACTAGTTCGTCTGAGTTCAAAACGGTGACACCTTCCACGGGATGTTTTTGCTTATCCTGGTTAGTCCCTGGGCTCTTACCTCTTACGGTTGTCAGAGTGGGCTTGGATTTTAAAGAAACTATCGGAACCAAAATATATGGAGAATTAGACTCAGACATGGTTTCCGGGTTCCCTTCTACTACCAAAGGTGAAGAAAGTGGAGGCAATACTTTAGTAGTAGACAAAGACATAACCTGATATAAGGTTTTCAACAACGGGGTTATTTTAGATTTAGAAAAGCTATTTTTTTCATCCCGTACTTTCCCCTTGCTTTTCTGGGCCTTAGATTTAACTGGAGTAGTTGCTAGACCAGTACCCCCCACCTGTTTACACTGTTTTGCTGATAGTTTTACTTCCGCCACTTGGGGGGTATTCGCTGTGGTAGGCTTGATTGAATAATCAACTTATTAGAAGAAAAATGAGCCGCTCTTGCCTGCAGCGAGTACCTCAGTGCTCGAGGAACATGGCGGCCGCCGCGTAAACGGCCGTGGACGCACCTCTCTGTAGCTCTGGATGATGGGTGTATGAAGGTCGGATGACCCTGCACCCTCGACCCTCGATCCTGAACTCTGCTATGAGTATTTAATTTATGATATGACCGGATCTGTACCTTTGAGGAAATGGAAATTTTTAGGTAGCTAATGTGTCCCCCACTCGCACCCCATCCAAACACACGTGTCCCCTGTATGTCATGTAATTCCTTTTCCGTGCCTGCTAGAAAGACGCATATGCATTTGTGTCCAACATTAACATGTCAGTTATACAGTTCTCCAAGAAAATCACGTTAATTAGGCTTCTAGGCCTATGGTGCCAACGTCTTTACATGGTACACTTTTGGATAAAGCACACGTTTTCTCCATGTTCTCTGGCCCAGCCGAGCCAGACCCTTAATCGAGGCTCCGAGTTCTTTTCTGTCTCTGAAAGCTGCAGTTTAGGTATGCATCCCTGACCTCTGCCTTACATCCTGCTCAGGCGAAGCGGTGCCCGGCTCGGCCTGGCCTGCCTGCCAAAATAGTGTTTTGCCTACAAGTTATCTACTCAGCCTCCTCGAAAACACATTCCAGTCTAGTGAAATAGGTAAACATGTTCCCGGCTGCAGAGCAAAGGGCCCTGCCTTCCTGTCTCCATGCAAGTAATTTACTGCTCCCGTTACCATGGTAGGCCCATGGCGCCCGCACTTTGCATGAAGATCCATATGCACGTACTAGCATTCAGTGATGAACGGCCTCTGCCCGAGAGACCTTTTACTTCAGACACTACATCCTCCAAACATAAGATACCAGATATGCTATAAGTGCAGGTCGTTCTGACATCCCAGACATTAGTCTCCTCTACTAGTGCTAAAGTCAAAGCCCCCAGCTCTCCCCAGTTACACGTCATGCTCAGTTGCGCGCGCATGTATGCCAAAGGTTTCTGCTGATTCTGCAAACTTTCTCTAAGCATCCACCCACATGTGACGTTTCTTGTGACGTTTCTCTGACATGTCAAGTGCACGCCCATGTGTACGCCTTCTTACACGCCTCCTGTTATGCACATGTGTTCTTATCTCTCTCTTTTCACCTGTTACGCCTACTGTATTCATTTCAATTATACTGTTTTACTATATATAATGTGTGATGTTAATAAAATGTTGAATGTCCCTTCCTGAACCTTAGTGGTGATGGAACACGATGTCCCATGCCTCGAGGCATTTCATTAAAGCCCGTATGACTCAGATACCACGGACTCTGCCTCTCATTTGATTGAGCTATCCTTATTCATTGTCATTTAATGTAATCAAAAATTGTCCGGTAATTTTATTTACCACATAATCTGGCGCCCGAATAGGGACCCCCCCTTCCCCACTCGCCGGCGATGTAACGCAGGCCCCTGACCCCTTCTACAGCCGTGACGGATCCAGTGCACACCTGCGGGTTTTCCTGCTAACTCCCTCAGGCCCACGGAGGAGACGGAGACTGCGGTCCGGCATCCAGACGAGGCGGTGAGGAATGCGGAGGATCCCGACCAGAGCCCCAAGTCGAGAGAGCAAGGTCCGAGTTATCCGGAAGCCCACCTGTTCCGAAGCGCATGCGTAGGAGAAACCATAGCTGACGTAGTCCAGTCCAGTCCAGTCCAGTTTCCGAGGCCTTTAGTTTTTGCTTCCCGGTGAGTACCGTTGTTGGGAACGCATCTAGACGGGTTTATTAATTTGTGCCCGGTCAAGACGGGTCTGGGTACACAGATACGGTCCAGTCCAGACGTGTTCACTTAGGTGAATACGGTAATGACGTGTCTCTTTATGGGACCGGTATTGTCTGTACTGTTTAGCAGTGCATCTAGTGATGCAGTATTCTAGTATTGTATCCCGAGATTTCAGTATTCACGTTTTTCAGTATTCATGTTTTTCTATGTACCAGGTAATATCAGTCTGAAATGTTTTAATGTGTTTAATGTCGTGGTATGAATGATTGTTTGCTCTTCATTACTGTGTTTTTTATTGTGTTCACGTTCAAGTCAGTTCAAAAATGCTGCTGTTCTCGAAATTACGTCAGATAGGAACCAGGAAAGGGATACTCGAAGAAGCAGTTCCCGTCCCGCCTAGGGACACTCCAGGACATTTTATGTACCATAAACATGGCTTAGATGCCATACTGTACCTAGACTTGTGGGTGGAGTACACAAAAGATCTGGAAGAGAAATATAGATGGCCTGTCTCAGGGACATGGGATGCTGATTGCATCATGAGAGTAGAAGAAGCACTATGGAAAAAGAAAGCTAGACAATCCCAGAAAGATGCCATAGAATTATGGCGTAAAGAAGCGCATAGAAGAACAGAGAAAGAACTCAGGAAAGCAGAGAGAAGTAGAGAAGAATCTGAAAAAGCTAGAGAAAAAGAGTTACTAGAAGAAGGTGAACGAGTCAGAATAGAACAACAAGACAGACAAAGAAATGCCCTTATTACAGGCATGTATCCTGTTCTCGCCGAGGGCCTGCCCAAGGCGACCCCGGAAGTACCCCGTAACTTGCCACCACCATTGGTCCCGACTAAACTCCGTCATAAACAGACCGCAGCTGACATTTTCCTTTCTTCCTATTTAGATGATGTAGCTCCAGAATATACCAATGTACGCGTACCACCTGCTAATAATGTTCCACAACAGCCTGTTCAGGATGACACGACCCCTCCCACTGACTCACCTGCTACTGTTCCTGCTGCCACTGGTCCTAGCATTCCTTTTACGACAGCAACACATGGCCAACTTACATTACCTGCACCTACTACTACTACTACACCTACTCGACCAGTTCCATTACTACCACCGACAGCACAGCTAGTTGATGGTTACGCTTCTGCTTCAGGAGGCGCAGGTCTCCCTATCACCCCACCTCAAGTAAAACGAATGACGCTTAGAGAAGTAGCATTACAACGTACACCCAAAGCGGCGTCATTCGCAACCCTTAAACAGTACCTTACGGATTGCAGATATGATCCAGTACCAGGCGAAGACGAGATGATACTATTCTCAATACGTTTAAGACGAGTCACAAACTATCTGTCTATTCTACCACATATGAAACAACATTTAGATAACATATATAATTTCATTAGAACAGGGGAGAGACCAGAATGCATTCACGAGGCCATGGCACACAACAAGGTTGAGACGCAAAGAATGATCTTACAGTTTTTGATAAATTGTTTGATAAGGGAACGAGATCGGCCAGGTACAAGCAAAGAAGAAATGAATATCCTGATAAATTGGAGTAACAATATAGCTGATGGTAAACATAATAAACAAAGTTGGGTAGAATCCATGTACAGAAAGATCCGTAAAGAAATTGTAGTAATACACGAAAAAGAAAAGGCAGCTAGGGAAGCCGAGAAAGAGGAGGATGAAATCACAGAGGACGAAGATATAGATGATACAGAAGAAGACCCAGATAGAATAGCGTACGTAGGTAGAGCAAGACCTTTTGACAGACCAATTTGCCTAGAAAGCAAGAAACGTTTTCTTTCTCCTATACCAGAACAATGTTCTCTTGAACATTTATTTCAAGCCACTGATAAAGTACTAAAACAACGAATAGGTTACAATGAACTTAGTACTATGCGTGAACAAGAACTAGCACGATCAGCAGTACAATGGGCTGGAAATAACAGCGTATATAAAGATGATTCAGTAGCGCAAACATTCTTGACTCTTTCCCCAGACGAACAGCGACTAGCTGGTGTGTACATGATCCAGCATCTCATTACACTATATGAGAGTCAGCATTCTGATCCAGGTCCCCTATATAATATATTGGAAGAGTTACTCCTAAAAAGATGGAGAGGCCTAGGTACCGATTTAATTAACATCATTCTAGAACAACGTCATAAATACAGAACTTTCCTAACTCCACATTTCGTTCCTGTTCCACCCCCAGTAAGACAACCATTTTACATAGACAGACAGAATCCCTTACGAGAAGTTCATCCCGTCCAGACCGCAGGGGGTGAGCTTCAACGAGTATTCGTATACACGCCCTTGACTAAAATGGAACTATTGGAAATGAAGAAATTAGTGCCCTGTCATGATAAAGATCCAGCAGGGTTCCACCGTGAATTAAAAGACATGCTCCTCATGGGGGATTATACATACCCCGATATTCTTAAAATGCTAAAGGTATTGTTGCCCGCCGGCATTTATGAAAAACTTAAAGAAAAAGAATGGGAGGTGGGAGATACAAAGATTATTTGGACTGAATTAGAAACAGAAGAAAATGGACGAGTCCCAGGTACTGGTCTCGGGGACAAAGCAAAAGCATTACCAGGATTATTAGTACAGGTCTTGCCGAGGTTATTGGCAATAAAAAAGGAAGACTGGGATGCAATCTCAGCCTGCAAACAGAAACAAGATGAAGATACTAGTGATTTTTATTCCAGATTCGAGAAATGTTTCATTATTAATAGCGGCCTGAAAACAAGTAGTGAATCATATCCACATCTTTTTGTGACCAAATTAGTCGAGAATTCCTTACCACAAGTTAAAAATAGAGTACTGAAAGTCGAGAGTACATGGCAAGCAAATACCCCTTCTCAAATGTTACAAATGCTACAGTACCACCAGAACCGAATTAGAGAGGAACACGATCATGAACAGAGACGCATGAAAGACACGAAAATGAAAGTACTAGTTGCTCAGTCTGTTCCAGCTGACGGTCAGAAAAAGGTTACAGCACCGCTAGGTCATTCTGCAGCTCCCGTTAAAGGGAATTGCAACTATTGTAAACAGCCAGGTCACTATATAAACGAATGTACCGTTCTGAAATATAATATTGCTACTGGCAGGACGAAAGAAAGACCGCGTCCTCCTAGACAAGAACATGTTCCCCAGAATATTCCACAGAACACGCAACCTCCACAGAATACACAACAGACAGTAGCTGTACCCCAACCCCAACCTATTGCTGCCACGCAACATGTCACACAGCAAATGTACCAGTATGCACAGTCAGATTACCCTGATCATCAACAGTATTCATGAAACAGCCTAGAGAGGGAGGTTGGCTTGCCTCTTATTGAAGTTCCTGTAGATCAAGAGGGTCCCTATGTACATAGTCAGGTATTAGGGAAAGAAAGAAAATTTTTGATTGACACAGGGGCAAGCAGAACTACCATCAGTCATGACGAGGTTCCAGGGGCACCCCTCTCAGGCTCACAAAATGTTTCCCTGGGTTTTTCAGGAAAGCCTATTGTTAACGAAGTGTCAAAGCCAGTTTCCCTAGAAGTTGGTCCATTGTCCCGTACTACAGACTTGTTACTTACAAAAGCATGTCCTGAAAATCTGCTTGGTATTAAAACGTTGAAAGCACTAGGAGCAGTAATATGTTGTTCTCCGGAAGGAGTGAGATTGTTTTTACGTGATTTCAAAGGTCATTATGTGTTGAGAGATTTTGATCCAAGATTGCAAAATGTACCACAGCATTTATGGGCACAAGGTCCAACTGATGTAGGTTGTATGCACATTACACCTTATCGTGTTACACTCAAGCAAGGAGTTGTACTACCCAGAATCCGACAATACAAGTTGGCCCCCGAGGCTGTAGCAGCCTTACTGAAAATTATTGACAAACTAATTGCCCAAGGGGTAGTTATAGAAACTGACTCCAATGTATGTAATTCTCCAATTATTCCGATTCTTAAACGAACTGACCCAAATGCACCACCAGTCTACCGATTGGTGATTGGCCTTCGAGAATTAAATTAATGCATCATTCCTCAGTATCCAGTAGTGCCAGACATTTCTTCCTTATTGACTGCTATTGATTCCGAAGCAGCGTTCTTTACTGTAATTGATCTTAAGAACGCCTTTTTTAGTGTCCCCATTCATCCGGAAAGCCAGTATCTTTTCGGATTCTCTTTAAATGGCCGAAGCTTCAAATTTGCACGTGCGCCTCAAGGGTTCACAGAAAGTCCTAGTATTTACAGTCAATCCCTGAAACGACAACTAGACGGTATTCACATGCCTACTGACACTGCTCTGCTGCAATACGTTGATGACCTGTTAATAACAGCACGGACCGAACGTGACTGCGAGCGCGCGTCACTGACTGTCTTGTATTTCTTGGCCGAAAAGGGGCATAAAGTGTCCCCTTCGAAGCTACAATTCTGTGCTCAGCAAGTGGTATACCTTGGGCACTTGCTGTCCAAGTGGGGGAGACAGTTGACACCAGACCGCATCCAGTTAATTGCACATCTGCCACAACCCAAGACACAAAAGGGGGTACGGGCCTTCATTGGCCTCCCCTCTTACTGTAGACAATGGATCCCTCAGTATGCATATCTAGCCAAGCCACTCATACAGTTGACAACACAGGAGGCAGCGACTTTGACTGTCCTCCCTTGGACTCAGGAACACACACAAGCTTTTGACGAATTGAAGAAAGCCTTATGTCAAGCACCTGTTTTAGCGACACCATGTTACAGCAAACCTTTTACACTTTTTGTCACTGAACGCGATGGCACAGCATTATCTGTGCTCACACAAGATCAAGCAGGAAAACACAAGCCTTGTGCTTATTTTTCTAGTACATTAGATCCAGTGGCCCAGGCTCTGCCTGCGTGCCTCAAATCAGTTGCAGCAACAGCTCTAGCAATCAGACAAAGCGACTCCATAGTGTTAGGACATCCCCTTGTCGTAATTTGACGATGGCTGGGTTAGCGTTTGGCTTTGCTACACGTTATTCTCCTTAACTTGGCTATATTAGAAAACGCCATCTTGTATGTTATGGCGGCCATCTTAGATCATAAGCGGCCTCGTGGCCAGCATGCCCTTTAGTCCGTTGTCCGTGCCATTGACCACTCGAGTTTGCCCAGCAACAGGCTATTTTTAGTAACAGTCAAGCCTGTACCTGCGCAGTCCCAACTGACCAGTCACACCTCAGGAATGTGCCGCCCAAACTGACCAGTGAGATTGTAACCCCTCCCATGAGTTGGCTGTGTTCTAAAAAATGACCATATATGTACATAAAGCTCTGTAACTTTGTACCGCCTATCTTTTATTACCTGTAAACTGTATAAAAGATCGAATCACACCAACGTTCGGTGTGATACTTCTTGCATTACCGAAGGGTGCTGTAGGAATGTACCACCACCCCATGGGGTCTTAATAAACTTGTTCTTTGTACTTTTCAGTTTCCGTGCCAACAGTTCTTTCAGTGTAAGTGGGTTATCTTCGGAACATGTAGGCCTTGGGAACCCAATACCACAAATTGGCGACCACGAAGGGACTCATCGGCGACTCGGATGCCCGAAGGAGAGGTCGTGAAGAAGGTTTGGACACTCGCCATGGACGCGTACGCGGCCACTGAGTGACCCGAGTCTTGGCACCCACGGTGTTTCTTCCTTTCCTTCCGATCTGACCTTCCAGGTGGCGCCGGTCTCCGACTGAGTTCTTGATCGTCTGCGTTGCTGGATAAGTGCCGTTTGGCTGATTCGATTAAAGACCTTGGCAGTTCGAATCTGGACCTTTGAGATTTGGGTAAGATTTGTGATCGGTAAGGTAGTCTGCGGACGCTTGCCGAAGTTCTGTGACTGTGACTTTGATTTGAGTTAGCTAACATTTGTGAATTTGTGAACTTTGAATTCATATGTGTAGTGCACTTCACATAGGCAGGCATGTAGAGATGTTTCTCTAATCTTGTTTTCTACTGTGAGCGGCACATTTGTGTGAAGTACTGTAAGTGCCATTTTATACGGTATCACGCTTTCGTGATACTTTTTGAACATGCCTGTTTTAAGCACACTCCGAGGGATGTGCTGTCTTGGGAATGGTACCACAATTAGGTTAGCGGAATCACAGCTGGCTCCCCCAGAAGGAACTCCAAACCGCGAAATGTACATCAAATTTGGTCTTCCCCCTATAATGTACAGTAAATTATGGCATAAATACACCAGAACGGATCCTGAATTACAATGGCCACTACATGGGTCATTCGATTTGCGAAAGGTTCAGTTTGTGGAGCAGTGTTTGTTTCAACGAAGGTCTAGACAAAACATGTTTGATTGTGTGCGAATGTGGGAGAAAGCGGTACGTGAACGAATGAAATGTGAGGTTGCCTTGGTGGACAAAGAGCAGCGCAAGGCTGCTCGAGATAAGGCTTTACAGCTTGAGGAAAAGGAGGCTCAGGAGAAGAGAGAGAGGGAGGAACGGGAACGTAAATTGCAAGTGACTGGTCAATTCCCTATTCGTCGACCGCTTTATCCTGTCCTTAATAATGAAATTGATGATTTTTCATTACTAGATCGATCGCCGCCTCCGTACGTTCCACCTACGGCTCCGACTGTGGACTCGGACGATGACGGACAGGATAAGTCGGGGAAAGGGAGCAAGTCGAGTGTCAGGTTTTCTGCGGAGAAATCCGCGAACTTGCGTAGTTGGGCCCGTAAAGTGAATACAAATTTTGTTACTCTGGCCGAAGTTGTTACTGAAAGGGGTAAATGGACGGAACAAGAATTACTGTATTTTTTGGCTACTTTGGCAGATGAAGTTGTTACTACGTACCGTAAATTTTCGGATACGTTAGAATCTAAGGCTGTGTCAGTTCACCGTGAGAATTTGGATAAAGGTGTATTTGATCTTTCAGATGTCGATGCCTTTTACAAGCAACTGATCCAGCTGCGGGATGAGACGTCCAAGTTGCGCGACGAGCGGAAAAAGAATAAGGAGTCCGGGTCGGAGACCACTGGACAGGCTAAGGAGTGTTCTCTCCGGGGTTCAGATAAGAATTCTAACGTGCATGTTATGCCTATGCGTGAAGCCGCACCTTTGTATGTTCTGCCTAAAGGGGAGGGTACAGATGATGATAAAATGTCAAAGGATGCGAAGGGATATTTTATATATAATTGGGTGTATACGCCTTGGAATAGAGCAGATGTTATGGCGTTGAAAAATTCTTTGCCTGACCTTCGTAAAAACCCGGCAGCATTTTATGAAGGGGTTGAAGGGGCTATTTCGTCCTGTGTCATGACTTTGGTTGATATAGATTTGTTTTTTGGGTTAATTCTTCAGCCTGACATGTGGAGACTAATTCGTAAAAATAATGATGAAACAATACTTGGGGGAACATGGAAAGAAATAAACGCAGCTGATTTAGATAGGGAACCTGCATGCAAGCCATGTGAGTTGATTCTAAACCTCCCGGCGGCTATTTTGATTAAAGTAAAAACGCTTGTTCCTTCTAAAAAGATTGATTGGACCATGTTAGCTTTGTGTAAACAAAAGTCAGATGAAACGGTTTCAGATTTCTTTACACGCTTCGAAGAGGCGTTTCACGATTACAGTGGTCAATCGTTAACAGACGATACGGGTAGGCATTTGTTTGTAGATAAGTATGTGGCTAATCTCCTACCGGAGATTGCAAAAAGATTAAAATCGAGTGAAAGTTCCTGGGCCACGGCGACCCCTGCTTCTTTGTTAACTATGGCTCAGTATTATGAGCGACAGGAATTGGAGGCTAAGGAAAGTGTTGATAAGAAAGCAAAGGAATTGAAGACAAAGTGATGTTGGCGCAGGTTCGGGGAACGCAATTTAGAGGGAATTATAGAGGTAGACGAGGAGGGGGTAATGTGTCGTACGGGCGTACGGATATAGCGGAGGATCAATGTGCCTATTGTAAGGAGTTTGGGCATTGGGCTGATGATTGCCCGGTACTTCGTGAGCAACGTAGTCAGCGTGGTCGTGGAGGTGGACGGTCGAGGGGAAGTTATTCGGGGGCGAGAGGTAGTGGAGGTGATCGTAGCAGGTTTGAGGAGAGGGTCCGTGGCCAGGATGAGCGTAACACCTTTGATAGACGGAACCAGTACCAGATATCGGAAGGTGAGAATGTGGAGCATCAGGATTATGTACATGCATAGGATTGCGTAGGATGGGGTAAGGAATCAATTGAAGTGCCAGTAGATCAGAGTGGTCCATATGTATCAGCGGGCATCTCGGGTTCTACTGATCAGTTTCTAGTCGACACAGGGGCTACTCATAGCGCTTTGTCTAAAAACTTGGTTCCGAGGGCTCCCCTGTCTGGCGATATGATTACATGTATTGGGTTTGACGGCACACCCACTCCCAGCCCATTATCGAAGCCTCTTGCACTTTGTCTCGATACATTTTTCAGTTTTGGTCAATTTTTGCTATCTCCCCATACACCAGATAACATCTTGGGCATTGACTTGCTTAGGTTTTCTGAGCAACTATACGCTGCGCTCCCGAGGGAGTGCGGGTTATTTTAAATGACAATTACCCTGAATTGGACAGATTTTGTACTATACAAGACACTGCAGCCTTGGCCTCTCTCCTGCATACGTTATGGGCGACCTCAGACACGGATGTGGGAGAGATGCGTATTCCACCTATTCGAATTACTGTAAAGGAAGGAGTCTCTTTGCCACGTGTGCCACAGTATAAGATTTCCAGGGAAGGTGAAATTGCCCTGACACGGATTGTCCAAGATTTGATAACTGCAGGAGTGGTGGAGGAGGTTCCCTATAATGTTTGTAACAGCCCTATTCTCCCGATCCTTAAGAAAGATACTGACGACAAAGTCTATCGTTTTATTATTGATTTGAGAGAAATTAACAAAATTGTCATTCCCCAATACCCGGTGGTGTCTGACATCACAACATTGCTTACACTGGTGCCACCAACGGCAACAACATTTAGTGTTATTGACTTGAAAAATGCGTTCTTTTCTATCCCTGTTCACCCTGACAGCAGATATTTGTTTGGCTTTACGTTAAATAATAAATCGTATAGATTTTGTCGTGTTCCTCAAGGTTACACAGAGAGTCCGAGTATCTATAGCCAGGCTTTGAAAAGACAGCTTGATTCCTTTCAGTTGCAATCTGGAGTTGCCCTTATTCAGTATGTCGACGACATTTTGTTGGCTGCTGACACTTATGCACAATGTGAGGAGAGTACGCTTGCTTTACTTTCCTTTTTGGCTCAGCATAATCATAAAGTCTTGAAGAAGAAGCTCCAATACTGTAGACCCAAGGTGACCTACCTCGGTCATCTTTTGTCTAAGGAGGGGCGTGCATTAACATCAGATCGAATCCAGGCGATTTTAGATACACCAGTCCCCCGCACACAGAGAGATGTACGTGCTTTTATAGGATTAACGTCCTTCTGTAGACAGTGGATCATGGGGTTTTCGTACATCATTAAACCTTTGTTAGCATTACTGTCCAAAACTACACCAATGCCCCTTGAATGGACAGATGAATGTCAAAACGCCTTTGAGCAATTGAGACAAGCCCTTTGTTCTGCACCCGTGTTAGGTACACCAGACTATGCGAAGATTTTCACGTTGTACGTGCACGAGAAAGATGGGTGCGCATTATCAGTGTTAGTGCAAGCACACGGGGACAAACAAAGGCCATGCGCATACTTCTCGGCGGTTCTTGACCCTGTAGCACGAGGGTTACCTGGGTGTTTCCGAGCAGTTGCAGCAACAGCGGTAGCTATACGACAGAGTGAGGGAATAGTTTTATTGCACAAATTGTTGGTGTTAGTTCCCCATGCAGTTGATGCCCTGTTGAATCAGACGAAAACCCAGTATCTCACGAGTGCACGTTTGACAGGATATGAGCTTACACTTTTGGCGCCACATATCACACTGAAAAGATGTGCTACCCTGAACCCTGCCACTTTATTGCCCTATCCGGTTGAGGAGGGTCAGGAAGAAAAACATCATGATTGTGTTTTCCTGACCGAGGAACAGACAAAGGGTCGTGTCGACTTACAGGATATGCCACTTCCAGATGTGGATGGGGAACTGTGGGTTGATGGATCGTGTTTGAGGCTGCCAGATGGTACGACTTCCGCAGCATACGCGATCACGACACTTAAGACAGTGGTAGAAACAGCACGAATACCACAAAAATCAGCTCAGGCAGCAGAGCTGATAGCTTTGACGAGAGCCTGCGAATTGAGTGTTGGCCTATGTGTGAACATATACACGGACAGCCGGTACGCCTTCGGAGTAGCACATGACTTCGGGCTACTCTGGAGAGAACGTGGGTTTTTGACTTCTCATGGAGTACACATCATGCACGGAGAACTAGTGCGTGATCTCCTAAACGCGTTGCTTTGCCCAAAGAAAGTAGCGATCATTAAATGCAGTGTCCACAAAAAGATCACTGATAAAGTGGGCCAAGGAAATGCTTTTGCGGACAGTATAGCGAGACAAACAGCTATGTCCCGAACTGACTCCCCCATGTACGTAACAAAATCACAAGCGGAGCGATGGTACGATGCTAGAGCGGAGATACTAGATATCCAAAAATCAGCTGCTGAATCAGAATTCGCGGCATGGGCAGCAGATGGGGTGCTAGATGATGAGGGTTGTTGGAGAAGCAAAGACATGGAGAAATGGAAATTGCTTGCAGCTTACTTGCAAGCGATGGTTCAGATGACTCAAGGATTAGCACATGTGGGAGCTCTTGCGATCACTCGATTATTATCACGAGTTTGGGAGCATCCTGAGATTGCCAATACTGCCAAGAGAGTAGTGCAGACCTGTCTGATATGTTTGCAACACAATCCTGCGAAAGGGACCCATACTCCGAAAGGAGGGTTCGTTCCACCTTCTGCACCATTTGAGGTACTCCAAATGGATTACATCCAGCTTGAGCGCTGCAATAACCTTAAGTATATCCTAGTGGTGGTATGCGCTTTTAGCAAATGGGTTGAGGCCTTCCCCACGAAAGATAATACAGCTTTGACAACAGCTAAGGTGTTGCTTAAGGAATATTTTCCTCGCTTCGGAGTTTGCAAATTTTTGTGGAGCGATAATGGGCCTCACTTTGTCGGGAAAATTGTGGAGTATGTGCTGAAGGGGTTAGAGATCCAGCAGAAGTTCCATGCTGTGTTCCACCCTCAGTCAGCAGGTCTTGTCGAGCGGTATAATGCTACGTTGAAGCTGAAACTGGCTAAGATTGTAGCATCTACGTCATTGAAGTGGCCGGATGCCTTACCGCTAGCATTGCTCTCTCTCAGACCAGTGCCCCACTCTCGAACAGGCCTCACACCGTATGAAGTGGTGTTCGGAAGGCCTATGAATATTTGGGGAGTGCCTAAGCCGCGATTGATACATGATGTGCCTCGTATAATGATGAACGACTATTTGGCACGATTAACAAATGATTTGCTTTCTATTCATCAACAGGTTCGAGAAGCGTTCCCTGACAATTCTACTGGAGAGGCTCACAATCTTCGTCCTGGTGACTTTGTGATGTTGAAGTTGTTGAGAGGGCGAACAGCTTGGAACCGAGGTGGCGTGGCCCCGAGAAGGTCCTCTTGGCTACCCGAACAGCTGTACGGGTGACCAACAGAAAGCGGTGAATACACTCAACTCACTGCCGGCGTGTCTCTCCGGACCTGGTGAATCCTGCCGTGCTGACTGACTACAAGGAGATTCTGGATAAAGAAAAGAGCCCAGCTGTGACGTCGGCCGAAGTCGAGGGAGCCTTCCCGGACCACACTGTTTCTGGACGACAGCGGTACGATCTGCGGCCACGATAAGGAGAAGATTTTTTTGGTTTTCGAGACTGGTTGGTTACCGCTCTGGGGTTTGTGAAACGGAGACCGGGAATCTCAAGGGGGGGGATCAGTTCTGCCAAGAGTAGCGACACCCGTCTTGACCCCGGAGAAGAAAACAACGGCTACCTCGGAGCTCAGCACCGCATTTTTCTTTTTTAGGTATATACATTTGAGACATTGTGAACTTTTTGAACTATGGCGTTTTCTGCATCACGAGATAAAAGAATACTTGGTGCCATCCTGTTTGTCTTGACAATTGTGGTGATAGCGGTAATAGCCTGGGTAGTGGAACTTGTGGTGCCTGTACGTGAACATTTGCTACCAACTACCCCGGCTCCATCTGAACATTTTCACTTCACTCTGCCTTACCATGAAGAACGACATCGACAGACTTATTTGAACAATAGCTTTATTCAGATTCTGCATCATACTCATAATATGACAAATACTTCCAATTGTTGGGTGTGTGGGATGTTGCCTGGTCATCAGAAGAAAGGGGGAACTCCACTCATTCCACTCACGTTTTCGCATAATGGATCCTGCAATGCCTGGTACACTCTTCTATTCACTTTGCGATGGCCAACAAAAGGGGGGGTGCTTTTCCGTTTGAATAAAATTTGCTACCATGACCGGGATGGGTATCCACGAGCTGAGGGTACTCGATTTGAATGGGAGGAGTACCGCCCCGACAATGCCTCTGCACCTCGTATTTACAGTAACCAAAGGAACATTAACGTATCCAGTTCACATGTTATTAATGTTATTGCAACTAAGGCTGATTTGTGCATACGTAATAAAGGTACAATCCCGGTTGGAAAAAGTGAATGCAACACTACACTTACATTTGACAGCCCGAATGCCATATTGTTTGTGGCATCTCGTAATACGTATTTCATTTGTGGAACAAAAGGTTACCATCAGCTCCCGTTGGGATGGTTAGGCACTTGTTATGTATCCTTTGTATTGCCCCCTGTATTCATTGCCCCACCAATGTACCATAATGATTATATCCTGTACCATGATTTTGTACTGAATCGTGTTAAGCGTGCTGTGGCCTTAGATGACATAGATCAGACTGATACTGCCTTGCAGCAGTATGTGGACTTTAATTTGGGACTGTTTTCCTTTGTGGGGGCTGCATTGAATAGCCGGAAAATACGGCGATTGACCCGTGTTGTTGAGGCTGTAGCCAATGATACTGCTATTGCATTAGGAAACATTACCGAAGAACTTCAGATTTCTAGGATTGTTACACTTCAGAACAGAATGGTTCTAGATGTGGTTCTAGCTGACCGTGGGGGGGGCATGTAGAATCATCGGAAGCAGCTGCTGTGTATACGTACCTGATAATTCGCCATCTGTTTATGATGCCATTTCGAAGTTGCACAAAATAGCTGCCGAAATACACCCAGACAATGGAACTTGGACTCTTTCAGGGTGGTTCTGGTCTATGCTTATCACTTGGGGTTGGAAAATGTTGACAATTTTATGTATCATTGTTGGGATACTGTTCTCTATATGTTTATGTATACAATGTGGCCCAGCCTTATGTTAAATGTGTTTATCAGCTTGCATTCCTTCACGACGAGCTCTTGCTCAAAACAAAATGATGCTTCATAAAGAAGTGGCTCAAATAATGTTAATTGATATTAAAGACGAACATCCTGATTATGTCCATTATGATGTAGCTTCAGCTAAACGCTAAAAGGGTCGTCTGTCGTAATTTGACGATGGCTGGGTTAGCGTTTGGCTTTGCTACACGTTATTCTCCTTAACTTGGCTATATTAGAAAACGCCATCTTGTATGTTACGGCGGCCATCTTAGATCATAAGCGGCCTCGTGGCCAGCATGCCCTTTAGTCCGTTGTCCGTGCCATTGACCACTCGAGTTTGCCCAGCAACAGGCTATTTTTAGTAACGGTCAAGCCTGTACATGCGCAGTCCCAACTGACCAGTCACACCTCAGGAATGTGCCGCCCAAACTGACCAGTGAGATTGTAACCCCTCCCATGAGTTGGCTGTGTTCTAAAAAATGACCATATATGTACATAAAGCTCTGTAACTTTGTACCGCCTATCTTTTATTACCTGTAAACTGTATAAAAGATTGAATCACACCAACGTTCGGTGTGATACTTCTTGCATTACCGAAGGGTGCTGTAGGAATGTACCACCACCCCATGGGGTCTTAATAAACTTGTTCTTTGTACTTTTCAGTTTCCGTGCCAACAGTTCTTTCAGTGTAAGTGGGTTATCTTCGGAACATGTAGGCCTTGGGAACCCAATACCACACCCTGACAGTACAAGTCCCACACTCCGTGGAAGTTCTTCTGAACCGAACCCAGACACAACACTTGACCATAGCAAGACTGACAGGATATGAATTGACATTGTTTCAGCCATACATAGAGATCAGACATTGTAATACCTTAAACCCTGCCACATTGTTACCCTCGAGCACAATTGACCCGACACCACATGACTGCGTGGAAGTCATCAATACAGTAACGAAACCCAGACAAGACTTGACAGACATTGCATTACCAGACCCAGACCTGACACTTTATGTGGATGGTTCATGTATGAGAACAAGCACAGGAGAGTTAGTGGCCGCCTATGCAGTGACCACTGAAACTGAAATCATAGAAACACATCGTATTGACACATTGTCTGCCCAAGCAGCAGAGCTCATTGCTCTGACCCAAGCCTGCATCCGAGCCAAGAACCTGAAAGTAAACATATATACAGATTCACAGTACGCATTCGGAGTCGTTCACGACTTCGGCGTCCTCTGGTAAGAGAGAGGTTTTTTAACTTCTCATGGCGCCAAGATACAGCATGGTCCCCTCATTCAAGCTCTATTAGAAGCGATACACTTACCTGCATCCATTGCTATCATGAAGTGCAAGGCACATACGAAAGTCACTGACACCATTTCCCAGGGTAACGACCTGGCAGATCGAACAGCTAAACTCACAGCTCAGACTCAAACAGACATACCGACAGATCCGACAAAGACGGAAGTATCGTCACAGACACATTGTATGACAGTGAAGGATCCCACTCTAGATGTACTCGACATACAGACACATGCCACTCCAAACGAAATCAAGAAATGGACTGAACAAGGAGGGATCCAGACAGATCAGGGATGGATGACGAAAGGAAGAGCCACATGGTTCCTCCCCGACTCTATGGTTCAAGTTATCATTAATACAGCACATAGTCCAGCACACTTAGGAGAAAAAGCCATGTTAGACAGCATTCAGAACCTCTGGTTCAACAAGCATTTACGTGCAGCAGCAAAACAGAAAGTGCGTACCTGCATGATCTGTTGTCAGTTCAATCCAGGCAAAGGCATTCCCGTGGAACAAGGTGGATTCCATCCTCCTGACCATCCTTTTGAAGTCCTCCAGATGGATTATATCCAGATGGACCGATGTAGAGGGTTCAAATATGTCCTCGTAGTTGTATGTGCCCTTTCCAGATGGACAGAAGCGTATCCAGTTCCAGATTACACTGCCGCGACCACTGCCAAGCAGTTGGTTCGTGAATTCTTTCCACGATATGGTTTGCCCCGTGTCGTGTACTTAGATAATGGACAGCCATTCTCGTCCGAGCTTATGAAACAGGTATCACTCCTGTTAGGTTCCCAGTGGAAATTTCACTGTGTCCGACACCCCGAAGCAGCTGGTTTAGTCGAGCGTCACAACCAAACTCTGAAAACACGATTAGCAAAGGTCTGTGCAGAAAAAGGTGTAGATTGGATAGTAGCCCTGCCAGTTGCCCTCTTCTATATGCGCATGGTAGCTCATTCCAGAACCGGACTATCTCCCTATGAGGTAATCTTCGGCAGACCTCCCAATATGTGGGGTACGCCTATGCCTCGTAAAATTACGGATGTCGAGAGTAACATGCTGACAGATTACCTAGCTTCCTTGATGTCTGCACTACTATCTTGTCGTTCACAGGTCGCGGCTGCCTTCCCGGACAACACCCAAGTAAAACCGCATGAAATTGTTCCAGGGAATTATGTCTACGTCCGCAACTTCGATCGCACAAGCCCTCTGGAGCCAAGGTGGAAGCAGCCAAAGCTGGTGTTGATGACCACGAGGACCGCAGTGAAACTGGAAGGCCGTAAGGGGTGGCTCCACTCTAGCCACGTGAAGAGATTTTATGGATTGCGTCCAGAGACTGTAATCAAGGACTGCCCCGTTTCAGACACTGACTCTAAACTCCCCCTGTTAGAGAAAACTCTGCAGCAGGAGTACCGAGCTAAATTGAGGTCTAGTAAGTCAGACAGCGTTTAATTGTTTAAGTCCCCCTCGGGTGAAGCGGTTAGACAGGTTTCTGACATGTATAAGATAGACCCAAGTAGTCAGAGAGATAGGCGAATCGAAAAGAGAGAACAATATTGCAAACACTTGCATAGCAGATGCATCATAACGTTAATTTTCATGTTTATTCTGAGCATTTCGATTATATGTATAAGCTTCATATGCACATAATTCCTCTAATGACTCTGTAGAGCACACTTTCAGCGACCTGCCCCCTCATGAATTGTCCTATCGATTAGCAATGCGCAACAATACATTCATTCGTATGTTACACCATACTCACCAGACCAGCAATGCCACCAATTGCTGGGTATGTGGCCGACTCCCACCTTATCAGAAATACCAGGGAGCTCTGCCCTCTTTCCCTACCCGTTTACACATAATGGTTCATGTGGAGCATGGTTTGCTTTAATGTCTTCTTTAGACAGTAAGTCCAAAGTTTCCCAAGGCAATTGGATATGGGGGAACCTGAATACAGTCATGAATAAAGCATGTTTCCCAGATGCAGACGATCTTCCCCAAAGGAGAGGGACCGATCTAGAAAATGAAGTGTATGAATTAGGTAACTTTTCCCTCAATCTCATGATCCTGAACGTCCAGTCCGAGACTAATTCGAACTTGCCGTTTATAACAGTTTTGCCAGTGAAAGGCGAATTATGCGTTAGAAAGAATGTTTCAGTACATCTAGGACACATTGATTGTAATACTGTGGTCGAATTCAGCGATAAAGGAAAGTCTACTTTCAAAGCCTCTCGCCATTCTTATTTTATTTGTGGTCAGACAGCTTATGTACATCTGCCCCTTGATTGGGATGGGACATGTTATATTGCGTTCCTATTACCACCTGTTTTTCTAGCCCCGCCTGATTATCATCGAGATTCACGCCTTATGCATGTCAGACACAGAAGAGACCTCCCTCCTGTTATTGATTATTCCGAATCAGCATGGGACCAGTATAAGGATTATGTTAAAGGATACTTCTGGTTCATAGGTGCTGTCCAGAACAGTAAAATAATACGCAGGTTAACAAGAACCCTTGAAGTAGTAGTGAACGAAACTACTTCTGCTTTAGGTAACCTGACCGAAGAGCAATCTGCTATGAGAATTGTTGTTCTTCAAAATCGCCTTGTCCTTGACGTCATCCTGGCCGATAGGGGCGGGGCTTGTAGAGTGATCGGATCCAGTTGTTGCATGTTTATTCCTAATAACGCGCCATCCGTGTATAAGGCCATAACACGGCTTCACAAAATTGCTCACCTGATACACCAGAATCCAGGCACCTGGACTTGGTCCGGTTGGCTCTGGAGTGTGATGTCCGCCTGGGGATGGAAATTGCTATCATTCCTAGGAATAATACTACTTATCCTATTCAGTTGTTGTCTCTGTCTGCAATGTGGGCCAGCGATTTGCGGCTTGTGCGCCACAGCTTGTATTCCCCGTCCAAGTTCACGTTCCCGTTCCCGAATAAAGAAAGAACAGCAAATGATGTTATATGAACAGATAGATGGTCTCATGAGAATAGACATATCCTAAAGGGTGAAGTAGGGGCCAAGGAGGGAATGAGGAAATGGAAATTTTTAGGTAGCTAATGTGTCCCCCACTCGCACCCCATCCAAACACACGTGTCCCCTGTATGTCATATAATTCCTTTTCCGTGCCTGCTAGAAAGACGCATATGCATTTGCGTCCAACATTAACATGTCAGTTATACAGTTCTCCAAGAAAATCACGTTAATTAGGCTTCTAGGCCTATGGTGCCAACGTCTTTACATGGTACACTTTTGGATAAAGCACACGTTTTCTCCATGTTCTCTGGCCCAGCCGAGCCAGACCCTTAATCGAGGCTCCGAGTTCTTTTCTGTCTCTGAAAGCTGCAGTTTAGGTATGCATCCCTGACCTCTGCCTTACATCCTGCTCAGGCGAAGCGGTGCCCGGCTCGGCCTGGCCTGCCTGCCAAAATAGTGTTTTGCCTACAAGTTATCTGCTCAGCCTCCTCGAAAACACATTCCAGTCTAGTGAAATAGGTAAACATGTTCCCGGCTGCAGAGCAAAGGGCCCTGCCTTCCTGTCTCCATGCAAGTAATTTACTGCTCCCGTTACCATGGTAGGCCCATGGCCCCCGCACTTTGCATGAAGATCCATATGCACGTACTAGCATTCAGTGATGAACGGCCTCTGCCCGAGAGACCTTTTACTTCAGACACTACATCCTCCAAACATAAGATACCAGATATGCTATAAGTGCAGGTCTTTCTGACATCCCAGACATTAGTCTCCTCTACTAGTGCTAAAGTCAAAGCCCCCAGCTCTCCCCAGTTACACGTCATGCTCAGTTGCGCGCGCATGTATGCCAAAGGTTTGTGCTGATTCTGCAAACTTTCTCTAAGCATCCACCCACATGTGACGTTTCTTGTGACGTTTCTCTGACATGTCAAGTGCACGCCCATGTGTACGCCTTCTTACACGCCTCCTGTTACGCACATGTGTTCTTATCTCTCTCTTTTCACCTGTTACGCCTACTGTATTCATTTCAATTATACTGTTTTACTATATATAATGTGTGATGTTAATAAAATGTTGAATGTCCCTTCCTGAACCTTAGTGGTGATGGAACCCGATGTCCCATGCCTCAAGGCATTTCATTAAAGCCCGTATGACTCAGATACCACGGACTCTGCCTCTCATTTGATTGAGCTATCCTTATTGTCATTTAATGTAATCAAAAATTGTCCGGTAATTTTATTTACCACACCTTCTTTGTTGTTGCTGTGGTCTTCCTGGTTTGGTTCCCTTCTGTCTTCTCGACACCCCTGCGTCCTCCCATTTGGCGGCGGGTATGAGGGAGGAGCCTGCGGTGAACTTGGCAGTCGCAGGTGCGGTGGACGTTCTAGTTTTTTCTGCGCCAGCGAGTTACACCAGAGTGGGCATTTGTTTTGGTTTTTGTTCCGGCGACCTTGAGATCGGGTTGGCGGTGGAAAGTCGCCGCCAGTGAGTGGAGACGGAGTGGGCCCCTTCTTTGGTCACTGTGCAGTGCCTGAGAGTGCATCGTACTCAGGGCAGGTAGAAGGAGAGGTTAAGGGGTGGCCTGGAGCCTTTGTGGAGAAACGCCAAGGTTTCAAGCTTTCAGCAGGTGGATCATTTCTGGATTCCTCCGGGATGCTCCTGCATTTAGATTTACGTTCACATTTAGAGCCACACTTCAAAGCTGCATCAGTAACGGAGGCAGAGGATATTTATTGTAAAGTCTCACCGGACTGTATGGAGAAGGGCACCGAAGTGCAAGAGGCAAAATCCCCCCTCAACTAATGTCATTCTTAAAAATAAAAAAATTAAAATTAAAAAATAAGCCTGTACTGTATTAGGTCTTTTATGATGAAATACTATCAGAAGGTCTTTCTGCTGATATATCTGTGTACTCTATTCCGATTTGCATTTTAAATCAACCTAGATACTTTAATAGAATTGGTATTGTATCGGGTCTCTTATGGTCTTTAATCCAAAGTTACTCCGGCTTTTATTTGTTTTATTTGGATTATGCATTCCTTTTTTACTCCTGAACATGTATGCTGTATTTATTGATCGGAAGTGCATTAGTCGATATTGACACTGTGATATATAGATGAATTTGTACATTTGAATGGATCTCAATAAAAAAAGAAAATAATAAGGCTGCAATCTGGTCTATAATTGGACGAGATGAGTACACAAAATTGCAAATGTCACTTCCCAGCATGGCCCGGACCCAGAGCCATCTTCCTAAGGGGTTCTCAACCAAGTTGATAATCTCCACCTTTAATGAACATCTAGAAAAGATAGACACCCTCTCACAAGTGACATTTGCAGTAGCAGAGTGAGAAAATGATAAACAATTTAGTAGTGAAAGCCTAGAATTGTGAGTATCTTGAAGCAATATAACATCTAGGGAAAAGGTGGCTAACCAGAACATGGCAGCATGAAATTTATGCTTATTATTTGCCCCATTCATATTGTACAACACAACCCTAATTATCCCCATGATAAACATTTCTGTCCAATGTGGTGACATTAACATTTGCAAAACCAACAAAATACTATCATTTTCTCATTTAAGCCAATCATGTGCTACCTAGACACACCCATCCCCTCTTTCTTCCACTCAATGTACCCCACCACCTCAACTTCCCTTAGAGTGGTGCCTGCCCCCACCTCATGGAAATAGAAGGCCAACCCTACAATCAAAGGTGGCATGACCCCACTGTGAAGGGGGGTATAAAAAGCAGCAAAATAAACAGCAAACACAAACCCTTGCTGTATGTTACCGGTTAAGCACTAGAAAGAGATTAGTGAAAATATAAATGGAAAACATACAAATAAGCAAAATCACACCCTCAGTCAGTAATATTGATTACCAGCAACATCACCTAGCCCCAAGAAAAAAAAAGCTGAAAAGGGTGAACAAATCATCTCCTAACCATTCTGATCATTCTATACGGTATTTCGAAAGATCAGTGCATCTTCAATTGAATTAATGATGTGGAAATGACCCTTATGAAGTACTGGAAGCTTGGACTGCTGAAACAAGGAAGGCTGGTCCCCAAATGCTTTAAAACCATCAGACATGCTGCAAAAGTCCTTTCTTCTTCTTCTAGCATCTATAATAGTCATGTCTGAAAAGACCTTAAAAGAGAATTCCTCTGGGAACCAAATGATTTCATCTGTATTTCTTTAGCTATGATTTGTTCTTAATCCAAAAATCCCATAAATTAACCAACACTGTCCATGGATACTTAGCATTGGAATTTTGAACCTGTGCAGGCACTCAATGATCTATCATGATGGTAAAATCTACTGCATCGTTGGCCATGATTCACTTTTGCAGTCATTTTCAAAATGCTCCAAAATCCCGACAAACCGAAGGTTTGAATGCTGAGAGTGATTTTCTTACTTATCTTTTAGCACTCTTAATTCTGTATCCAATAAACTTGCGTGTTTCTGAATAGTCCTGCTCTGATCCTTCTATTCATCGAGTGTTCTGGTAATAATGGAAAATTTCTGATCCATGCCACTTAGCATAGTCTTGAGATGTGCCATAGCCTGACTTTGGGAGGGTTTAATATATCTGACGTCTGACAGAGTAGCTCCCAACAATGAACATAGTGAAGAATTAAAAGAAAGGGCCGCTACTACAGCTGGCGATGATTGTTGGTCGCGCGCAAATGCCATAGGCATATGTGCCTGTCCTGGCTCTGGTCATGTGGGATAATGACTGAATTGGTAGCCATCATGGTTGCCTTGTCTTGAGGAATTGTTAGAACTAAGCCTGAAGCAGCAATGTCCGGCTGTGGCGATTTCAGAGCAGTGCTGAATGTACTAGCAATATTAATAGTGGTACCCAATTGCTCCAAACACTTAGATTTAGTAAAAATAGGGTAGTCTCCTGGGACCTATGAGGGGACAAGGCAGAAATATGCTGGTGTTTGTTTACAGCACCCTCACTTGATGAAAGCCCAAGGTCAATAGTTTCTGTGCCTGACCACTGGGGATCGTTATGTAGCCCTTTTATAAATGCAGATTTAGATGAAATAGATTAAATGAATTCAGCTAGGCCTAATGTATTAGAAGTGGTACAAAAGGGGGTGGTGATGGACGGAGCATCTGAATCAATCAAAATACTCACCCCCAGTCAAAAGATCGGGGTTTAATCCATCACCGTTCTGTCGCCCACTCTGCCACCCCAGTTCAGACACGGCTATATGTAAATCAGTCTGACCCTGTGCCTCATGGGAACAGTCCAGCCCGAACTGCCAAACCATGGCTTCCCTGGACCGGAAACAAGCTACCGAGGACCGGTTTCTGGCATTCCAGCTGTCTTCAGCCCAGCTTGCTTGAATCCAGTGGCAAAGTGAGCAAGGGACTCACGTCTGAGCATACCCTGCCACACTTATGGCGGCCAAAAGCGGTACAAAAGGAGGTGGTGATGGACGGAGCATCTGAATCAATCAAACACTCACCCCCAATCAAAAGATCTGGGTTTAATCCATCACCGTTCTTTAGCTCACTCTGCCACCCCAGTTCATACACGGCTATATGCAAATCAGTCTGACCCTGTGCCTCATGGGAACAGTCCAGCCCGAACTGCCAAACCATGGCTTCCCTGGACCGGAAACAAGGTTCCGAGGACCGCTTTCTGGCATTCCAGCCGTCTTCAGCCCGGCTTGCTTGAATCCAGTGGCAAAGTGAGCAAGGGACTCTCGTCTGAGCACGCCCTGCCACACTTATGGCAGCCAAAAGTGGTACAAAAGGGGGTGGCGATGGACGGAGCATCTGAATCAATCAAACACTCACCCCAGTCAAAAGATCTGGGTTTAATCATCACCGTTCTTTAGCCCACTCTGCCACCCCAGTTCAGACACGGCTATATGCAAATCAGTCTGACCCTGTGCCTCATGGGAACAGTCCAGCCCGAACTGCCAAACCATGGCTTCCCTGGACTGGAAACAAGCTTCCAAGGACCGGTTTCTGGCATTGCAGCCGTCTTCAGCCCGGCTTGCTTGAATCCAGTGGCAAAATGAGCAAGGGACTCACGTCTGAGCATACCCTGCCACACTTATGGCGGCCAAAAGCGGTACAAAAGGGGGTGGTGATGGACGGAGCATTTGAATCAATCAAACACTCACCCTCAGTCAAAAGATCTGGGTTTAATCCATCACCGTTCTTTAGCCCACTCTGCCACCCCAGTTCAGACATGGCTATAGACAAATCAGTCTGACCCTGTGCCTCATGGGAACAGTCCAGCCCGAACTGCCAAACCATGGCTTCCCTGGACCGGAAACAAGGTTCCGAGGACCGGTTTCTGGCATTCCAGATGTCTTCAGCCCGGCTTGCTTCAATCCAGTGGCAAAGTGAGCAAGGGACTCACGTCTGAGCATACCCTGCTAATGTATTAGAAGGACATTTGGAAATTAAAGAATCCCACGTGGGCTTGCCCTTCCATTGGGAATTTCTTAAGATGCAGTGCTTACCTTGATTAGAAACGATTCTTTCAGAGGAGCCTATACCAGACATTCATCAAAAAGTCACTTAGCCTGCATCCTTCCAGACTCCCATGTGTCCTCCTGTGCAGCAGTATATCACAGTATAACTTATCGTTTAGCCCTTGTAATTCTTGAGTGGCACCCCACTACCTCTCTCCCAACTCTTTGAGAGTAATGACGTGGAACTCATCATTTGACTGGAATTTTGGAAAAGCTGCAAGTGGTGAGAATTAAAATGTGTTGGGAGAATATATTTTATTGGTTTTCAACACATCAAAACAAGGATATAAAAAAATGAACACAAAGTCCACCCCCAATAATCCTCCTAGTCTCACCCAATTGTATTCACCTCTTTCTGGTGCCTCTGGACGGTCAAGATGAGGATTACAGATTCCAGTAGCGCCATGTCTTCATGCACTAATCGGGCACCCCTAACCGGGGTCCACACAAGGTCCCCCTTAGCAATGCAACATCTGCCTCTTCAAGCAGTCTCTGATAGGCTCTCCATGAGCCCCACACCATCTCAAATGTCAGTGCACAACTCAACCTTTGTACTTTACTCTCTCTGCCTCCATACACCTGGTCATTCCTTTCCTACAGATGACCCTCATAGGCACCTGCACCCTCCCACATGTTTTAGACACATTTTTCTTCACCACCGCAAAGCCAGTGTGTAAAACAGGAATTGCTTTTGAAGAATATCAGCATAATTGGGTATGATTAATATGATCAATTGTGGTGTCCTGGGTATGGCCACACTCATCACTGCCTGAGTTTCGGTAACTATGTCTCCCCAGTTCCAGCTTATCTTATGGCAGCTCCATATTGTATGTAAGAATATGTCCTCCCCCATCCCACAATTGAGCCACATGGGGCTGACTGCCACTTCATTTGATATAATGAGGACTGATAATAATAGGATCTTGAACAGGATCAAGCAAAAGCAAGTTGAAATAACAACTTTTATTGGATGCATTAAGGCAGCTTCCCAGTCGATATCTGCAGGGGCCCCACGTCTTACTCTCACTTTTACTAAAGTTTCCCCAAATGATCTGGTGTGTTAATAATTATGGTGCAGCACAACTGGGAAATACTGTTGGAAGGAAGCACATCCCCCAGAGCCCAGGCTTCTAGTGGGGAATTTTGTGGGAGATCCAACACCTGAATCCCCTCTTCTCTCGAGGCATGTGCTAATTGCATGTATTTCATCTGTTGAGCAGTTGTTAGGGAATATTCCTGCTGCAATAACTCAAACATCTTGACTTCCTATCCGTCCTACACATTCCCAGTATTTTTATCCCAATCTGGTCTGTGGAAGACCTCAAACTTGCTTGTTTCAGACAATAGCGTACCTCTTCATAGAGGACACACCAGAGTGAGTTTCCCTCTTCACTCCAATGCTGCAGTGGCCTCATCTCACTCTCTCAGGGCAACCAGGGTTGGTGCTGCCAAGCACCTCCTTTACACTTTCCAATGAACATAGTATAGGAATGTCAGGGTGGAGGGTGCACATTGTCTCTCATCCCAGCACAGTCCACCCCATTGCATTCTGGTAAATACAGTACCTTTACTTCAAAGTTGCTATAGTTTTTCACCAAAGTTGGTACAGGTAGTGCTGTTATCTCTAGAAACGCGTTTCTGGGTTTATCACTTCATCAGTAGAGAGGCAAAGTAGTAGAGAGCAGAGAACAGTTGTCTGACATTGCTGAAATGCTGACTAAGTCTCCACAGGTCACAGTACCACTCCACAAACACATAAGTACATCCCAGGGGAGAGTGTCAGCTCGTTGGCTCAAGGGACCCTTTTAAACACAAGGGGGAGGGAGCGCACGGCCTCTCATCCCAGCACAGTTCACCCAATTGCATTCTGGTAAATGCCTTACACTTACTTCAAAGTTGCTGTAGTATTTCAACAAAGTTGGTAAAGATAGTGCTGTTATCTGTAGACATGTGATTCTGGGTTTAACCCTTCATCAGTAGAGAGCAGGAGTAGTAGAAAGCAAGAAAGTCATCTGGGGTTACTGACATTTTGTCCATATTCACAGGTCACAGCCCCACTCCACAGGCACACAGGAACAGCCCAAGTGAGCTTGTTGGCTCAAGGAAGGCTTTTGAACAGAAGGGGGAGAGAGAGAGCACACTGCCTCTCATACCAGCACAGTTCACCCAATTGCACTCTGGTCAATTCAGCATGCGTACTTCAAAGCTGCTGCAGTTTCTCAACAAAGTTGGTGCAGGTGGTTATCTCTAGACACGTTTTCTGGGTTTAGCCCTTCAACAATAAAGAGCAGATTAGTAGAGAGCAGGGAAAAGTCACCTTGGGTTGCTGAAATGCTGTGTCCCCTGCCCCATCACCTCTGTCTCAATCCTATAAGCTGGATCATCCCGTGGACTGTCATTGATGATGTGCAAGTGCGCGGCTCTGTGGTACCCATATATGTCTGGAACGGTCAAACCCTCAGAGTAGACTGACCTATATAATGCCTTTTAGAGCAATTCTGGAGGTAACCCCATCCTAGAGAAGTGTGCAAATTGATTTTCCTAGTTTGTCAAAGTAGCTGTCCGGCACCTGGAAAGGAGTGCTCTGCAGCACATAGAGCATGTTGGGTAAACTAATAATTTTTTAGAGGGCAGCCTTGTCCATTATCATTAAAGGAAGTACAAAGCGCCATTCCAGGTTCCCCTGGAAATCCTGAAGAACCCAGTCCAGATTAAGTTCCAGAAAGCGCTCTTTGGTCAGGCCAACTTCTATTCCAAGGTATTTAAAGATAGAGGTTGTCGGTTGGCAATTACCCCTCAGCTCATTCAAGCCTTCTCAGTCTCTGAGTTGGAAAATAACAGATTTCTCCCAATTTATATGATATACAGCATATGTTTCAAACAAGCAGAATACTGAGAGTGCAGCCAGTATTGACCATGCCCAGTTGTCAATAAATATAGTAGCTCGTCATCAGCGTATAGTGATATTTTCTCTAAGGCAATCATTATTCTGGAAAAATCCCACCATGTCTGCCTGACAGCACAACAGCACAACAACGGTCTAGACACAGCGTGAACAGAAGGGGGACAGTGGACACCCCATGTCTTGTACCCCACCCGAGGGGAAAAGTATCCAAGAACACCCATTAACCCACACGGCCGCATTGGCACCGTTTAAAGAAGAGCCACTCCCTGGCAGAACCAGGCCCAAAGCCAAACCTCCGCACAGTACACAGCAGGTATCTCCAGTATGGAATCAAACCCCTTCTTGAAGTTCAGGGACATGATCACTATGGGGTTTCTGTCATCTCTAACCCTGTTCAACCACAGGTGTAGCCTTCACAACTTCAGGGATGTTGCCCTTCTATGCATGAAACATATCTGGTTGGGCAGGACCAAGTCTGATATCACTCCTGCCAGGCACCTCACCAAAATCTTTGCTAAAATCTTGCACTCCATGTTTAGCTATGAGATGGTCCTTTACGAAAAGCAAAGGTGTGGCATTTTCCTCAGTTTGGAAATAACCACAGTGAGAGCAAGGCTGAGGTCCATTGGCAAAGCTTCCTCACCTCTTGCTGCACTAAACATATTTAGCAAATTGGTAGGAGAGAGTCTAATCTTTTATAGAGTTCAACCGGAAAGCCATTAACACTTAGTGTTCCCCCCAACTGCAGAGCCTGCACTGCCTCCCTAATCGCCTCCATCAACAGTTCCGCCACCACTTCTTCCCTACTGGCTGTGCCAAGGACTGTGACCAGCACTCCCCCCAAGGAAGGCATCAATGCCCATATCTGTGCGGTCCCATCGGGCCACTTAGAGCGTCCGGTAGTAGTCTGTGAATACTTGGGCTGTATCTATGTCTGCTATGATTACCTCCCCTGACTCAGCCTTTAATTTAGCCACCCAGTTCACCTCCTCCTCTCTCTTTCCCTGCCTTGACAGTTGGCGACCCACCTTGTCACCCTCATCATAGCCTCTCCTGGGGCCCCTGGTGCCAAAGTCAACTCGGGAGTGGTGCCTTGCAACCCCCCTTTTAAAACATTTTTTTTTAAAAGAGGCAGGATGGGGTCCCCGGGCCAAAATCAGCCCAGGAGGAGAGATGCGCCTTTTCCACTATTTATAAAAGAAGAAGAAAGACAGGCCAGCCTCAAGTGATGGGGTTCCAGATGCAAAATCACCCTGGGGAGGCAAGGCCATCCCATTCAAAAAATGCCTTGCCCTGGGGGATGGGGTCCATGGGCCCGAAATCGTCAAGGGAAGGGAGCTACACAGCCCCCTTCTCTAAAAAATAAAAAATAAAAAAGGCTGGCAACTCGCCGGAGGGCCCGTCCCTTTCTTCACCTCCTGACATACTGCTGGTTGGGGGATGAAATCCCATTGTCTCCAGAGGGTCCTTGGGGGCCAATAAGCTTTCCTGTTACCTCCAGTAAGTCCCACACAGCTGGATTACTGAGAGGTCTTTGGAGGCCATGCCTCCTATCTCCACAACTTTACAAACACACCTGATTCTGGTTGGGGGATGAAGTTTCCTTGGCTGCTGAGGGTCTGTTGGGGCTAACAAGCCCTCTTGTTTTTTGTTTTTTAAAATATTTTTATTGAAAACTGCACATAATATACATGTATACACAGTCAATAGTAAGCATTTGGTTACATTTCCAATAACGATTTTGCATTAATCCTGCACATGTCCTCGAGTAAAGCATATATTGAGTGAAACTCCCACCCAAAATATCCCACCCACAACAACCCCCAAACTAAACAAGTAACCCATTTGCCGTCACGTAGACAATACACCCAGCTGATGTTCTTACATCTGCTGTTTGTCAGGTCTGATATCATCAGGGAAGGGGGCACAGGTGGGGAGAAGGAGAGGGGGAAAGGGGCCCCGAAGGGGAAAAAGCAGAGAAGGAAAAACGGGGTGGAGTAGGAGAGAAGGGAAAGACATGGAAGACACAAGGGTAGAGTGAGCATAGGCATTATACCATTAACAACCAGACACCTGTACTATTTTCTTCCACTGCAATCTGTGAGTCCTCCAACTCATCCCCATGACAACCTTAAATAGTTCCACTAGGTGTGCCCATTCCAGAGAAATAGGCTGTTTTTGCAGTCCCCTATACTCCACACCCTGTAAAGTCTCCCTCTTGGCACCCTCCCACGGGGCGCTGAATTAGACTTCCAGTGCCGCGTGATCATACCTTTAGCTAGAATCAAAGCCAAGCCTCCAAATCGGAGTAGCAATTTTGCCTTCCTATGGAGGGGTAAAAGCCCCAGGAGACAGGCCTCAACTGTGTCCCATGGTGTGCGCTCTGTCAGATCTATCAGACTCCGGTCAACCTCTGACCAAAACCCCAGCAGCACCGGACAATACCATATCATATGAAGAAAATCAGCTTCAGGCAGCTTACACCTTGGATATGCCGAGGATGCTGTAGGAAACATCTTTTGTATCATTGCCGGGGCAAGGTATGCTGTATGCAATATGAACAATTGAATTGTTTTTAGTTGACAATTACGAGAGACTCACAGAGGGTGCTCTAACACTTAGGCACATTCCCTGTCCTCTAGTTCCCGCCCTAATATCACGTCCCACTTCTGCCTGAGATGCAATAATGGAATATGTAAATGTTCCCTCAAACCTCGATAGAGCCAGCGCACCAAGTGTCGGCCATGCCCCATAACGTGCAGCGATTTCAGCATTTGAAAAGTTGGGAGTTCTCTCTGATCTATGTACCAATAACTCTGAATAAAGCGCACAATTGCAGCATGAGTGAGAAACAAGGTTTCGGGCACCGAATAAGTGCGTGCAAACTCTTCTTGGGCATCAAGTTGCCTTCCAAGAAGAGATCACCAACTGTCCCCACCCCCTCTCGTGTTCTCCCCTGAATCCGATTCATCGAGATTATCCCACGCCTAGTAGGCAGCCCACAGAGCGGGATGTTCGGGGCATACGGAAATGGCAATTTTGCCAATTTTTGAGCCTGTTTCCAATATTATAATGCAACTTGCAGCAAATAAGGAGTATAGCACAGCCTCTGTGCACCTGGGCATAACTGTGATTGAAGGGTTCCTCGTTATAAAATATCCAGGGAGTGCCCAATTTCAAATACATTCTTACCCTCTAACCAATATGCCATCCACTGTAATTGTCCCAATATACAATATGTTTTAAAATCAGGCACCCCCATGCCCCCCACAGCACTAGGTAGTTGCAACATAGTCAGCGCCAATCTGTGTCTGCCCATCCCTGATATAAAGGATGATAACAGTGTGTCATGTGTTTAAAAAAATCAGGCCGGGAGGACAACTGGTAGGTTCACAAAATAATAAAGGAGGCTGGGCAACATAACAATTTTCGACACCACCAAGCGGCCCACCACCTTCAATGGCAACGTATTCCAGAAGGGGATCTTGGAGCGTAGTGAAATAATGGTGCGCACTACATTACCATCTATGGTATCGGCGTTGGATTTGTATATATTAATTTCTAAATATTTAAAAGTAACAGGTTCAACTCTGAATTACATCTGACCAAATTGTAAAAAGGGGAAAGCATAAGTATTATAGAAGGAGAAGGTAATAGTTTTAGAGGCATTAAGACACATGCCAGAAATCTAGAAAAGGCAGCAGCTATTGTATATTTATTGGCATCCAAATCTCAGAAATACAACAGCATATCATCAGCGTACAGTGATACAGAGTGTAGCACTCCAAGCAAGGGGATGCCATAAGGCACCATGACCCGATGCAGATATTGCGCAAGAGGTTCGAGGGCTAACACAAAGAGCATGGGGGATAAGGGACAACCCTGGTGCATACCCCGGAAAATTGTATAAGAGGGAGAGTTGGTCCTACTCGCCCTAGTGCTCGCTGTAGGTCAAGTATACAACAATTTAATCCATGTACAATATGACTGGGGCAAGACAAATTTAGACAATGCTGCTAGCATATACAGCCAGCTTAGGGTATCAAAGGCTTGATGCAAGTCTAAAGACAAGGAATCAGCAAGAGGTGAAGTTTCTGACGCTGCGTGTATTAGGGCATGGAATTGGCGGATATTCAGAGAGGTGCTGCGTTGGGGTATGAATCCACATTGATCCGTATGAATCAATCGAGGAAAGAGTGGAAGGAGCCGCAATGCCAAAACCTTACTGAGTATCTTGTATTCAGTATTAAGAATCAATAGTGGTCTATAAGATAAGAGGTCAGTTGGTTCCTTATCTGGTTTTAATAAAGACGTGACTATCGCCTCCCTAGTGGTGGGGGGTAGGACACCGTCCTCGAGGGAGGAAGCATAAAGTTACAACAACCTAGAGGTCAGCATATAAGCAAAAGTTGAATAAAACTCCACAGGGAGATCGTCGGAGCCTGGTGTTTTGTTACGGGCCAATGCTTTTATCGCCACCCGGATCTCTGCAATAGTAATTGGAGCTGCCAAGTCCTTAGCGATAGCATCAGAACCTGTAGGAAGTTGAACCCTGGTCAAGAAGGAGAGTGTGGGAGCCGAGACATCCAAGCTGGGGGCAGTATATAAACGAGCAAAATATTCCTGAAACGCCGCATTGATCTCACCCTGAGAGGTAACTAACGTGGAATGGATTGTATTCATAGCTAAAATGGGAGTAGGACTCACCATAGGTTGGATCAGTCTTGCCAATAGTGTACCTGCCCTATCCACCTCATAGTGTGTGTACAGTGTATAGGCATTAAAATCTATCATATGTAAGCGTTTCAGCAATTCAGCATACTTAATTCTAGCGGACTGTTGTGGCTCTACGCCATCAGCACTCCACTGAGCAGCTACTTCCAGAGCCTGCAAGTCCTTCTCTAGGTCTGTTATGTCCCTGATCATCTCCCTAACCAATCCTGCCAAAGTTCCCATGGCAACTCCACGTACAGTCACTTTGAAGGCCTCCTACTCAATAGATCTGGAAGAGGCAGTATCCTCATTCTCTACAAAATATGTATCAATAGCAGTAGGCAATGCGACCTGCTACACCTGGTCCTCCAATTGTATAGGTTGCATTCTCCACATTGGAATAGGAGCAGGGGAGCGGCCCCAAGACAACAATAACTCAATCGGGTTATGGTATTATTTAGTCTTCCCCAGGTACTCACAGTATGTACTAGAAGAGGATAAATCTGGGGAGCAAAGAAAGTAATCCAAACGTGTATGTAGCTTGTGGGGGTAGGAGTAAAAGGAATATTCCCTCACATTCACATGTAAAGCCCTCCATATCATCCACTAAATTCCCGCCTTGTGCCCATTGTGTTAAGGCCATGGCCTGCACCCTCACCGCAGTGTTAAATAAAGGGGGATAGGATCAATCCAGACATACGTCAAACACCGCATTCAAGTCTCCACCCTAAAGCCATGGGACATGGGACCAGCCAGCAAGTACTCGGGAGACCAGTATTAAAAATGCTTCTTGATCTGTATTTGGAGCATATAGGGACCCCAGCACTACTTGTATACCATCTAACATTCCCAGTAGGACGACAAACCGGCCCTGGTCGTCAATTTTGCTCTCACTAAGAGAAAAAGGGATCCTCGCTTGAATCCAGTTGGCAGCCCCCATAGAAAAGGCCGAATATGCAGTTACATAAAATTGATCCCGACATCTCTTGTGTAGTTTCAAAGTTTCGGAGGGAATCAGATGTATCTCCTGAAAGCACATTATGTGTGCCTTACACCGATGTAAGTGCGCAGCTATTCTGTGCCATTTGGCAATAGACCCCATACCTTGGACGTTCCAAGAGACAAAAGTATAAGAATTAACAGCAGGTATCATCAAAAATAATGAGAAATCCCCCCGGATCCCATCCCCACAGACCAACAACTCCCAGACCCTGCGGCATAGTTACAAATAACTCAACAGTGTCCCAATACTGGGTCCGTCCAATGCCCAAACTACGTTCGACCAATCCGTGAAAACAAGGTTAATATGCTTCAAAGTCAATAAATGCTAACACTTACAGGGGAAGGTCGCTAACACTATCAAAAGCCACACAATAGCAGAAAACAACACATCAAAACACCCAGAACGCTGGCCTGGCCAGGGGACCTACTAATCCGTCCCCACCTGTCGTACAACCATGCAAGTTACATGACATACTACCATATAGATAAATGAGCATATGTAGAACAACAGCACTTCAAAGAGGACAGAGAGTCAACAACAGGCTCAGAATGTCTTACGAGGTTACATGTCACATATCTAAGAACCAGCTGAGGCTAAAGGATCATTCCTAATTTGTGTGGTCACAGAAGCTAACAGTGCAATGCTGCAATCGGAATCAGTGTCCGTATTCAATCCTTCGGACGGACTGGTACTGATAGCCGGTCGAGTGATGCAGAAGGTTGAAGCAGTAAGTAGAGCCCTTTGCCTGCCCTCCATCACTTGTTGACGAATCAGGGGACTGGAGGCCGAACTTTGAGTAAAAAGACCTTTCTTATGCCTCGGAGGGGTGGGGGCCCTGTATCTTTGACAGTGACGAGTCCATACGTCTCATAGGTTGGACATCAGGAACTTCTTGTCCAGCCAGTCCCACGCACTGTCAGGTGTATCAAAAAACAGGGAGCGTTGATTGTAGAGGATTTTCAGTTTTGCCGGGAACAATAAGGTAAATGACAGGCCCTCTGCCTGAGTTCGTGCCTTCACCTCCATAAAAAGAACATCGTCTGCACTGAACCGCCAGGGTGTAATCAGGAAATATTGAAATCTTCGCATTGTCAATCTGCAGTGGACCATTGTCCCTCGCCACCTGCAGTAGATAATCCTGATCCCTGAAATTCAAAATCCTGGCCAAGATGGGACGTGGGTTGGCGCCTGGTATTGGTCGACGTGTAGGGACACGATGTGCCCGCTCGACTGTGAAATGTGTGGACAATCCGATCGGGCCACGCTAGACTTTAACCAGTTTTCGATGTATTCTGTGGGCGTAGAGCCCTCTGTTCCCTCTGGCAGTCCTACTATTCAGAGGTTATTCTGGCGTGCCTGGAATTCCGCGTCATCAGTCCGGGCCTGGAGAGAGTCGATCTTTTGGCGCATATGGTTAAGTTGCTCTTCATGGGCTATTTGTGGTACCATGCTGTCCACCTTCTGCTCAGCAGTTTTAACTTTCTCAACAAGCTTCTTATGATCACCCTTCAATAAGTTGAGATCCACTGAGAAAATGCCCAGTTGCGCTTCCAACACAGAACGAGAATCACTGATCTCCTGCAAGATCATTTCTAGTTTGTCTACCGAAGCATTGGTACCACTATTTCCTTCCGTATGATGAGAAAGGATGGATGAATGGCCCGAAGGCGGAGAGAGAGAGACCGCTCTCCCCGACCTTGTAGACGCCCTAGGCTTTCCCTTGCCCATGGCCGGTGGTGCGGTGTAACAATGTAATGAACACTCAGCAACAGCGATTAGATGTCAGAGACTCTGCCGCTCCCCAGTCAAGGGGACAGCCGGAGAGGAGCCACGCCAGATATCCAGCACCCACCTATAACAGGCAATACAACTACAAGTCAGTGGCATGGATGCCACAAAAAACAATCACAATACCAACCCGTGGCGCCCAGATGGAGTGGGGCAGTCGACACTCAGTGTAACAGTGGGTTCCTCTAACGCACTGGAAAGGGACCAGAGCAAAGGGTTTCAAGAAAGCATCATGGAGCTCCCAGGGTGCAGAGCCCAAGCAGTCCAAGCAGTCCACAGTGCAGCCCTGTGCCCCTCCAGCTACTTCACTAAGGTTAGCCACCAGATGTAGCAGTGTACTCGTCGCGGTTTCTCGCCAGCTCCAGCACAGCACGGATCTCCACTGGTCCAGCCAGGAATCTGCCACTGACACGTGGCGCGAAAGGGCCCCCTCAATCAACAATAAGCCGCCCTGTCTCAGCTATCAGGTTGGGAGGCAGCAGGGACACACCAATCAGTCCCCGTATCCCGGGCCTAGCCAGTCCATCGAGGAGCCCGGAGATCCCAAGGTGCCGCCAGCACTCTAGATCACGCAGGAGAAGAGGGCGTTGCACGTAGGCCGCCATTCCCAACAGTGGCACTCACCTCGATGTTGAGGGGGAATCAGGGAGCACCAGTCCAGTGCATCCAGCCATCCCTCAGTTCAGCAGTGCAGCACGGGCACAGTAGGGGACCCGCCACTGATTTGTGGCACAAAACGGTCCTGTAACTAACAGGGGCCTCTCCGGGGGGGCCCCCGCTCCAGCTGGCAGCGCTGTACCAGCACTCCTCACGCACTCCCAGACAGCAGCAGTGACCAGGGGCACACCAGCAAGCCTGGGCAGAGTGCAGGCAAAACTAATCAGCCGCAGCCTCGAAGAGAGGGTGCGGAGGCCCCGGGGCCGGGACCCAGAGCTACCACCATGGCCGGGAGCAGGCGCTCACAGACCAGCCAGCCCTCAGGGCAGTCCGCGGCTCCAATCACTCAGCAGGCCTCAGGAGAGGCCGGGAAGCACAGCGGTCTCTAAGTCCACTCCGCAGGGGTTACAGGCTTCCGAAGAGCACTGTCGAGGCAGTCCGCCAGTGAGGACAGATCATCAGCACTGGAAACACCGTCTGACAAGGTAGGGAATGACGGATTATTAAACGGATTCAATTCCCCGGCCCGGAGCTCGTCGCTTAAGCCACCATCATATTGGGCTGCAGACCACACCCCTCCAACAATCCCCCAGTTACCCGCAGTAAATCCCATACAGTGGGATTGCGGAAAGGTCTTTGGAAGCCAGACCTCCTTTCTCCACCACTCTGCAAACATGCCTCCTGGTGCACGTACTGAATGAGGCTGCACACTGCTCGTCCCATCAGCGTGTGCCCCCGGAGCATGATGGTCAATGTTTTCAGTATCAGCGGGTACGCTTCTACCAGGGTCTTGGGTCTTCAGGGTAGTCACTTGGTGTGCTTGCCATACCTGGACACATGCTTTGCGTTCATTAACGCTCATCAGCAGGGATTAGGCGTGTGCATGGGGTTGCTGCGTGGGCTGCCATAAATGTTCGTAGGTCCAGATACCTCTTAAGGCGTGCAGATGTGTTATCTCGAGGTCGTCACCTCCACCGGCTCAAGGGAGCCTGTATAAATAGTATGTACCGAATGAGGTCGCACACTGCTCGTCCCATCAGCGTGTGCCCCCGGAGCATGATGGTCAATGTAGTCGGTATCAGCGGGTACGCTTTTACCCGGGTCTTGGGTCTTCAGGGTATTCACTTGGTCTGCTTGCCATCCCTGGACACGTGTTTCACGTTCATTAACGCTCATCAGCAGGGATTAGGCGTGTGCAAGGGGTTGCTGCGTGGGCTGCCATAAATGTTCGTAGGCCCAGATACTTCTTAAGGCGCGCAGATGCGTTATCTCGAGGTCGTCACCTCCACCGGCTCAAGGGAGCCTGTATAAATAGTATGTACCGAATGAGGTCGCACACTGCTCGTCCCATCAGCGTGTGCCCCCGGAGCATGATGGTCAATGTAGTCGGTATCAGCGGGTACCCTTCTACCCGGGTCTTGGGTCTTCAGGGTATTCACTTGGTGTGCTTGCCATCCCTGGAAACGTGTTTCGCGTTTATTAACGCTCATCAGCAGGGATTAGGCGTGTGCACGGGGTTGCCGCTTGGGCTGCCATAAATGTTCGAGGGTCCAGATACCTTCTAAGGCGCGCAGATGCGTTATCTCGAGGTCGTCATCTCCACCGGCTCAAGGGAGCCTGTATAAATAGTATGTACCGAATGAGGTCGCACACTCCTCGTCCCATCAGCGTGTGCCGCCGGAGCATGATGGTCAATGTAGTCGGTACCAGCGGGTACGCTTCTACCCGGGTCTTGGGTCTTAAGGGTATTCACTTGGTGTGCTTGCCATCCCTGGACATGTGTTTCGCATTCATTAACGCTCTTCAGCAGGGATTAGGCGTGTGCACTGGGTTGCTGCGTGGGCTGCCATAAATGTTTGTAGGTCCAGATACCCCTTAAGGCGTGCAGATGCGTTATCTCGAGAACGTCACCTCCACTGGCTCAAGGGAGCCTGTATAAATAGTATGTACCGAATGAGGTCGCACACTGCTCGTCCCATCAGCGTGTGCCCCCGGAGCATGATGGTCAATGTAGTCGGTATCAGTGGCTCCAATCACTCAGCAGGCCTCAGGAGAGGCCGGGAAGCACAGCGGTTTCGAAGTCCACTCGGCAGGGGTCACAGGCTTCTGAAGAGCACTGTCGAGGCAGTCCGCCAGTGAGGACAGATCATCAGCACTGGAAACACCGTCTGACAAGGTAAGGAATGACAAATTATTAAACGGATTCAATGCCCCGGCCCGGAGCTCATCGCTTAAGCGACCATCATATTGGGCTGCAGACCACGCCCCTCCAACAATCCCCCCTGTTACCCTCAGTAAATCCCATACAGTGGGATTGCTGAAAGGTCTTTGGAAGCCACACCTCCTTTCTCCACCACTCTGCAAACATACCCACTGGTGTACTACTGGTTGGGGGGATGAAGTCCTCTTGGAAGCTGAGGGTCCTTAGGGGCCATGAAGCCCTCCTGTTACCTCTAGTAAATGTGACACAGCGGGATCCGTGAGAGCTGTTCAGAGGCCCATCCCTGTTTTCAACCACTCTGCAAACACAACTACTAGTTAAAGAACCTTAGAAATCCACTGAAAATCCTAAGGTTACGGCAACTTCACAGTTAGGCTGACTCATATAAACACAGAGAAATTCAGCAGACATATTTAATTAAATGTGTTAGTGGCTACATGGGTGAGTTGATGTGTGAACAGCTCTATGAATCAGTGAGTGTGTGTGTGAGTGTGGTTTATGTTATCAGTGATGTCATTTAAGATGTCATTTGAGATGTCATTTGAAATGCCATCAGTGATGTCGCTGACCATGTCATGAGTGATGTAATATGTGAGGTCATAAGCAGTGCATTGTGAGGGCATACGTTATAGTTAGCTCAGGAAACTATAACTGCTGAATTTCTATAGGTTTGTACAAGTGAAACCTGAGCCTCACTGTAACATCTCTGTAACCTTTGTTTTTTCAGTGAATTTCTAAGGCTTTTTAAATTCTATTTCCTAAGTATAACGTTCCTCAAACATTTGATTTTTTTAGTGAATTTCTAAGGTTTTTCACAATTTATTTTCTTAAATATAACAACCATGTAACCTTTGGATTTCTGATAGGATTTCAAATGGTTTAAGTTCATGTCTTGTAACTACAGTATGTTATTTCAAGATAATATGTACATAATACAGGATGTTTATGTAGTTTACATATTTTTACTTGGATTTTATTTACCTTCTTTTGTTATTTAAAATTGTAATTGTTTTTTCATTTATACTTTGTATGTTTATTATTATTAAAGAGTTTTTTACTCTAAAATATTATTTTAAAAAACATTTGTATTTTTAAATGAAAAGATAATGTCTAAATGTTTGGTGAGTAATATGTAGTAATTTCTTTTAATTTTATTTTTGTATGGCTTTTTTCTACAATTTTTTAGAACCACAATATGTGACTGGATGTGAGATTGTATGGCTATGTGAATGTTGGGAGAGGGTCTGTATGGATATGTGACTGGATGTGAAAGTTTCTGTATGGGTGTATGGGTGTACGTGTAGGTGTTATAGTGTCTGTACGGGTGTGTAAGTTGGCATGAAAGTGTCTGTATGGGTATGTGAGTGGATATAAGAGTGTCTGTATAGGTATGTGAGTTGGTGTGAGAGTGACTGTTTGGGTGTCTGAGTTGGTGTAAATATATATATATATATATTTCTCCATTCAATTTAGTTCTGCTGACCCATCAAGTATTTACACAGGGCCAATAAATCATCTATACCATACACAAGAGGTCAGGAAAGCACTCACCTGACTGCTTTATTTAGTATACAACAACCTTTTCAGCACTCTGACCATTTCCCGATAAATAAAATGGTGGCCACAACTTTTCTGTGAAGGTGCTGCCAGCCAATCATGACCTGGCTTTGGTGCACAAATCTGCAGATATCCCACGAGATATGAATGGATATGCAAATTTGGTTTGAAAGATGCAAGAGAGATGTGCAAAGATGCAAGGGAGGTGCAGAAAGAGGCAAGAGTATAGCAGAAACAGGTAAAAGGGGTGCAGAAAGAGGCAAGAGAATTACAGAAAGATGCAAGCGACCGGCACAAAGAGGCAACAGAGGTGCAGAAAGATGGAAGAAGGGTGCAGAAAGAGGCATGAGGGGTGCAGAAAGAATCAAGTGAGGTGCAGAAAGAAGCAAGAGAAGTGCAAAACGAAGCAACAGGGGTGTAGAAAGTAGCATAAGGGGTGCAGACAGAGGCAAGAGAAGTGCAGAAACAAATGAGAGGTGCAGAAACAGGCAAGGGAAGTGCAGAAAGAGGCAACAGAAGTGCAGAAACAGGCAGGAGAGATGATGAAAGAGGGAACAGGAGTACAGAAAGAGGTAAGAAAGGTACAGAAAGAGGGAAGAGGGGTGCAGAAAGATACAAGAGGGGTACAGAATAAAGCACATGAGGTGCAGAAAGGCAAGAGGGGTGCAGAAAGAGGCATGAAATGTGGAAAAAGAGGCAAGAGAAGTGCAGAAAGAGGCAAGAGAGGTACAAATACAGGTAACAGAGGTACATAAAAAGAAGTACAGAGAGAGTTAAGTGGGGTGCAGAAAGATACAAGGGAGCTGCAGAAAGAAGCAATAGAAGTGCATAAAGAAGCAACAATGGAACAGAAAGAGGTAAATGGGATACAGAAAGAAATAAGAGAGGTGGAGAAAGAATCAACGGAGGTGCAGAAAGAGGCAAGAGGTATGCAGAAAGAGACAAGAGAAGTGCAGAAAGAAGCAACAGATGTGCAGAAAGAGGCAAGGGAACTGTAGACAGAGGCAAGAGTGTTGCAAAAACAGGCAAAAGAGGTACAGAAAGAGGGAACTAGGATGCAGACAGAGGCAAGAGAGGTGCAGAAAGAGGGAAGAGGGGTGCAGAAAGAGGCAAGAGGGGTGTAGACATTTACAAGAAAGGTGCAGAAAGAAGCAAGAAGTGCTTAAAGAAGCATAAGAGGTGCAGAAAGTGGCAAGAGAACTACAGAAAGATGCAAGAGAGTTGCACAAAAAGGCAAAAGAGGGGCATAAAGAGGGAAGAAGTCTGCAGAAAGAGGCAAGAGGGGTGCAGAAAAAAGCAAGCGAAGTGCATAAAGAAGCAAGAGAGGTGCAGAAAGTAGCAAGAGGGATGCAGGAAGAGGCAAGAGTAGTGCAGAAACAAATAAGAAAGGTCCAGAATGAGGGAAGAGGGGTAGAGAAAGATGCAAGAGGGGTGCAGAAAGAAGCAAGTGAGGTGCAGAAAGAAGCAGGAGGGGTGCAGAAAGAGGCAAGAGAAGTGGAAAAAGAGGTAAAAGGGGTACAGAACAAAATAGGAGAGGTACAGAAAGATGCAAGGTAAGTGCAGAAAAACAGCAGTCAAGGTGCTGAAACAGGCAAAAGAAGTGCAGAAAGAGGCAAGAGAGGTGCAGTAAGATTCAAGAGAGGTACAGAAAGAGGGAAGAGGGGTACAGATAGAGGTAAGAGAAGTGCAGAAAGAAGCAACAAAGGTACAGAAAGAGGCAAGTGAACTGCAGAAAGAAGCAAGAGTGTTGCTGAAATGGGCAAAAGAGGTACAGAAAGTGGAACCAGGTGTGCAGACAGAGGCAAGCGAGGTACAGAAAAAGGGTCAGAGGGTGAAGAAAGGGGCAAGAGTGGTGCCATAATTAAGGGTGGCCATAAAATCTGTTTCGCGGGCGAATTTGCGGATTTCCGCGATTTCGCGATCCGGGAATCTCGCGAAATCGCGGTAAAATCCGCGAATCAGCGGGGACGAATTTTCAGCCAAGCAAGGGTTACAGCAGCAGGTGCAAAAGTTGAACCTAATTTCTTTGTACCCTTTTACAAAAGGGTTACAAACAAATTAACTTCAACATGGACACCTGCTGCTAATTGCTTCCTGGCGCCTCGCTGCCTACTTGCAACTATTCTCTGACCCTGCTCTGACCCTTGAAGCAGGGTCAGAGAATAGTTACAAGTAGGCAACGAGGCACCTGTCCAAGGATTTAAACCTCATCAGGAAGCACTTACAGATATAAAAAACAGGAAGAAGGGAGAGGATGGCAAATACACCCATTTTGAGTTGTCAGGAGGGGTTAAACTAAAAGAGACCTTTACAGCACAATTTTCATATACATTTTGCTAAAAATAAAAAGCTGTATGTTCTGTAGGGGCAACTCAGGAATCTGGCCCTTGAGAGATCCGGCCTCTCTTTCTTTCTCTCGTTCTCTCTCTCCCTCTCTCTTTCCCTCTCTTTCTCTCTCTTTCTATCTATCTATCTATCTATCTATCTATCTATCTATCTATCTATCTATCTATCTATCTATCTCTCTCTCCCTCTCCCATAAACGACTGCATGGGTAACTTCGCTATGCAAGCGGCTCGCGAAGACGCAAACATCCCCGCGAACACGCAAAAAACCCCGCAAACACGCAAAAAAACAAAAATCCGCAAATTCGCACAAATTCGCGAATTTTGCGGATTGCGAATTCGCAAATCCGCAAATTTGCGGATCGCGAATTCGCAAAATTCGTCCATGCTTAGCCATAATTTGTAAGAGAGGTGCAGAAAGAAGCAAAAGCAGCGCATATAGAACCAACAGAGGTGCAGAAAGAGGCAAGAGGGGTACAGGAAGAGGCAAGAGAGGTGCAGAATGATGCAAGGTAAATGCAGAAAGAAGCAAGCAAGGTGCTGAAACAGGCAAGAGTAGTGTAGAAAGAGACAAGAGAGGTGTAGAAAAATGCAAGAGAGATACAGAAAGAGGGAAGAGGGGTGCAGAAAGAAGCAAGAGGGGTACAGGAAGAAGCCAGAACAGAGCAGAAAGAACCAACTGAGGTGCAGAAAGAGGCAATAGAGGGGTAGAAAGAAGCAAGTGAGGTAAAGAAACAGACAGGAAAAGTGCAGAAAGCGGCTAGAGAATTACTGACATAACCAACAGAGGTGTAGAAAGAAGCAAGTGAATTGCAGAAAGAGGCAAGTGAAATGCAGAAATAAGCTAGTGAGATGCAGAAAGAGGAAAGAGTACTGCAGAAGAGGCAAACCAGGTACAGAAAGAGGTAAGTGAGGTGCAGAAGAAAGCAACAGAGATACAGAAGGAGGCAAAGGAACTGCAGAAAGAGGCAAGATAGGTGAAGAAAGAGCTAAGAGAGATGCAGAAAAAAGCAAGAGAAGTGAAGAAAGAACCAACAGAGGTACAGAAAGAAGCAAGAGACCTGCAGAAAGAGGTAAGAGAAGTGCAAAAAGAATCAACAGAGGTGCAGAAATAGGTAAGAGAACTGCAGAAAGAGGCAAAAGTGTTGCAGAAACAGGCAAAAGAGGTACAGAAAGAGGGAACAGGGGTGCAGACAGAGGCACGAAAGGTGCAGAAAGAGGGAAGAGGGTAAAAAAATAGGCAAGAGGGGTACCACCATTTGTAAGAGAGGTGCAGAAAGAGGGAAGAGGGGTGCAGAAAGAAGCAACAGAGGTGCAGAAAGATGCAAAAGGGGTACAAAAAGAAGGGTGGTGCAGAAAGCAGCAGGTATGTGCAGAAAGATGCAAGACAAGTGCAGAAAGAGAAGTACAGAAAGAGTGAAGTGGGGTACAGAAAGAAGCAAGAGAGGTTCATAAAGAAAAAAGAAAGTGAAAAGAGGCGACAGAGGTGCAAAAAGAGGCAAGGGGTACATAAAGAAATAAGAGAGGTGCAGAAAGAAGCAAGAGAAGTGCAGAAAGAAGCAAGCAAGGTGCTGAAACAGGCAAGAGAGGTACAGAAACTGGCAAGAGAAATGCAGAAAGATGCAAGAGAGGTGCTTAAAGAAGCAAGAGTGGTGTGTGCCCAATTAGTACCAATTAAACACCTACAATTAGCAATAAATAACAGGTGACCATTCCAGCTTTGCACAGGGCCTTCGATCGCGCTTTAACACTTGTTGCTGCATTTTTGGTAACATTTGAGCCGTTTGAGCTAGAAACAAGGTTTTTCTGTTCAAATCTGCAGAATGTGCGGCATATGATGAATTATGTGGCAAATGCAGAAAATGTATAATTATGCAAAAATCCCAGCGGCCAAACAGTCACATAATTCCAATGGCCCTGCTCATACCTCTGAGTAGGTCCAGAAGTGCTACTCAGTGGTTCCTTCTTTTTCGTGTCTCATTGGGTATATAGTTTAGCTTCTATGGAAACGAGGAAGGCTAAACCTGAGGTTACCACTCCACAACACAAACTACCATACCACATAATTACTCAGCATCACACATGATCCCACTCTACATACTTCATATACACTAAATACCACATACTTTCTATCCACATAATTTCACTGCACGATATACCACATAATTCCACGACACACAATGTACATCCACACCACTCCAAAAAACCTTAGTAAAACCTTACATTTACAACACCAATAGCCCTCAGTTCCGCAAATGCGAGACCCATGACATTGCAAATGCTTTTTTAACTAGTAGTCCCATTTGCAGAGAGGTGGAGAAAGGGGGGGGTGGGCCTCCGACCAGCGCTCAAGGATTCCACAGCATAGGACTTACAGGTGGGACCAGTAGGGCTTCTTGGCTCCCAAAGTCCCTCAGGAGTAAAGTGGACTTAATCCCCCAACCAGTAGTTTGCCAGGATGCACGTTTGCAGAGTGGAGAGAAAGGTGGTGTGGCCTAAGAAGACCTCTTAGCAATCACACTGTGTGGGACTTACTGGAGGAGGGGTAGCTGGCCCCCAAGGACATCCTTCAGGGCCAACTACCCCTCCTATTACTTCAAGTAAGTCCCACACAGCAAGGTTGGTAGGTTCTCATAGCTGGCCATGCCCCCTTTGCCCACGACTCTGAAAATGCACTCCCTGGCACTCTCTTGGATGGGGATTATAGTCCCCTATGCTGCTGGGGGTCCTTAGGGGCCAACTAGCCTACCAGTTACCTCCAGTAAACCCCACACTGTGGGATTGCTGAGAGGTTGACACAGACCACGCTCCCTCCACTGCTCTGCAAATGCACCTCCTGGTGCAGTCTTGGTTGAGGGATGAAGTCCCCTTGCCTCCTGAGGGTCCCTGGGGGCCAAATAGCCCTCCTGCTACCTCCTGTAAGCCCCACATAACTGGAATGCTGTGCGTGGTCAGAGGCCATGCCCCCTTGTTACATAACTGCGCAAACGCGCCTCCTGGTGCAATGCTGCTTGGGGGATGAAGTTCACTTTAGTCCTGAAGTCCTCAGGACAAAAGGAGATCTCATCGCCCCACCAGCAGTGCGCCAAGAGGCGTATTTGCAGTGTGCTGTAAAAAAGGGGTGTTGCCTCATACAACCTCTCAGCGATTCTACTGTATGGGACTTACTGGAGATACCTGGTGGGCTAGTTGGCCCCTAAGCACCATTAGGATTGAAGAGCAATTAATCCCCCAACCCAGAACGCACCAGGAGGGGTTTTTGCAGAATGGTGTAGGGAGGAGGCGGGGCCTCCGGCGAGTTGCAGGTTTCCTTTATTTTTATTTTAGGAAGGGGGCTGTGTGGCCCCCCTTCCCTTTAAGCCTTTTGGGACCTGGGGACCCAATCCCCCGAGGCCTGAATCCTTTAAAAAAAAATTGAAAGGGTAGGGGGGAGCAAAGCTCCCTCCCGACGCAGATTACGGCACCAGAGACCCCATCCCCCGGGGCAAGGCCTATTATTTATGTTTTTTTTAAAAAAGGGGAGGTGGGCCGTGTGGCCTCCCTTCCTAAGCCATTTTCGGCCCCACTGACCCCATCCCCTGGGGACCGGCAATTGTTTTTAATAACAAAAGGAAGAGGGGTTGAGTGGCCCCTCTCCTGGGCCATTTTGGGCCCCGGGCCCCATCCTCCAGGGACCCCATCTCCTGAGGCATGGCCTCACATTTGGGACCACGGGGAGCCCCAATGCCTCCACGGTCACAGCTAGATCCCCATCTCCTGCGGGAGCTGACATTGCTTTTGGGCAGTGGGAGATGCTGACATGCAGGCCCTTTGCCCAAAAGCAATTCTGCTTTGCTTCGTGAAAGCGAGAGCAGGTTTCCTGCTCTCATTTCCATGAAGCAAAGAGGTGTTTGCTATGGCAGGGCAGGAGCAGTGCTCCCGCCCTGTCATAGCAAACTGCAATGTCCTGGGGTGGGCACCCTGGTGGGCACCCTGGGACATTGCTGGAGCTGGCCCTGGGGGGTGGTGGTCCCCAGGGACAAGCAGGGCTCCAGGAGATGGGCAGCCCGGCCACCCCTCAAACATCTGTTTAAAGCTCCAGGGAGGGGGTGATCCCCAGAGCCGGGGTCTGCAATGGACCCCTCATTTGCATACTCAATGCCCCGGGGAGGTGGTGGTCCATGGGGATGTGTGGGGGGTAGGAGCCTCTCCCACACCTTTAATTTTGAAAAAAGCCCTGGGAGAGTGGCGGTCCCTGAGTCTTAGGTGGGCCCGGGAGGCCCCCCCACATATAATAAATCAGTGCCCCAGGGAGGTGGCAGAACCCGGGCTGCAGGGGCCACGCGCCCCCACACATCATTAATAAAGCCCTGGGGAGGTGGCAGTCCTGGGACCTGGCTCACCCGGGGCTTCAAGAAAATGAAGTTTGGGAGACCGCACATCATTATTTGTTTTTTAATTTTCAGCCGGATTCGCAGACCCTACTTGAATGCTGCCAAATTGTTTTTTAAACATGTTTTTGTGGGCCCTCAGGATCCCCTTTATGGGATCTCCTGAGCGGGCCTAGGGGTTCAAGGTGTTTCTACCATGCCCCTTTTTCTTGTTTTTAATGTTCTTTCACTTTTTTTTTCTTGTGACTCCGTTCAACCGAGTCACAAGATGGCTGCCAACATTTCCTAGTTTGAAGTCTTGGCAGCCAATCACAAGTCAGCTCATTCACAGATCCACTGCAGTCACCAGATAGCGATATTTTTTTAATTATGAATTTCTCACAACTACTGAAAGGATATAAAGCATTTAACAAAAGGTTGCTTTTTGAACCAAGACCTACCTTTTTGCTAAATTTGGTGAAATTCAGGAGTTCGGGCTGTAGCTTTGTCTAAAATTTCCTATGGAAATGAACATTTAGAATACTGACCTGTACTGATCTGAAAGTCATGCAGTACGGAAAATATGTGAGTTATTGTCTAGAGTCTCATGGGGCTAAGCTGAGCTGCTGGCGGACACGGGGATGAAAGCGTGAGCCCTAAATGTCTGTCATATGCTGTGAAGTCATGTGCTCTGGCTGCTGTGCCGCATCTGTCGAACTAGTGTGAGCATGCAGTTATACCTACTCGGATGAACTTTTGTTTTGAACATTGTAACTTGTGTATGGTGCTTAGGGGTGTTATACATGGAGTGCAAAGGTAAATTTGCGTGTATCAAATGAATTCGGTATTTGTGAAGTGGAAACTACTAGCTCCAACGGGTCTGATGGCGCTAGAGGCGTCTACTGACCCCTATCGGTCTGAAAGTGTGGGGGACGGAAATTAAGCGAGGTATTGCCTAGACTGTCATGCTGTTAAATTGAGCTGCTGCTGGACTCGGGGATGAAACCGTGGGCCTCAACTGTGTGTGCTATGCTGTGAAGTCGAAGTCATTTGCTCTGGGCGCTGTCCCACACCTGTCCAAGTTGTATATGGTGCTTAGGTGGGGTTGCATAGGGAGTGCGAAGGTAAATCAATACGGTGTTTGTAAAGCGCAAACTATTCACCCTTATTGGTGAGTAGAGCCTCTGATCAAAGCGAAAGCTCTGTGCTGCAAAGTGAGATGGTGTGGCCGCTGTTGCACAGCTGTGTGGAGAATACATTTTGGGGAGGGTCCGGTAGTTGCCGTTACCTGGCCCTAAAATAACGGGCCTAAGTTGTAAGTTATAGGGTGGCTCTAAAAAGAGCGCTTGTGTTCATTAGTTGGAGCTACATATAAGTGCGGATGCACAGCTTCAAGTTATTCGATTTCCCTGATCTGTGAAGTGTACTCCATCACTTCTGTAGATATCAGCCATATCAACATGTATGTTTTTGTTGTAAATGGACCCCATTTTGTGGTCTCTGAGGTATGCAAGCACAGCTTTGTTTACTTTCTTCCTAGTTTTTTCAATCTGAGGACAAAATTATCTTAACCATTTCCACTTCTGTCTTTGGCAGATATTGCAATATACAACGACAGTTTGAGGCAAAAGTAACATCAATTGGCTAATTCTTTACATGTATTTATGTGTGGAGCAACAAAACTATAGACACAACAGCACCAGGAAGAGGAAGAAAGAGGGAGTGGGGGAACGGGCGAGATGGGCACAATGGCACACATGTACAATCAAGTACAGCACAAGTTTAGACAAACAGCGGCCAAAATGAAACACATAAACAAGGCGCATAAGTCACACAATCCGGCAACATCACACCACTGAACAAACATAGAAGTGAAAACCACGCAATATTCATACAAGATGTGTACAATGGCAGGTCGTGGGTGCTGTGGGATGTGTGCGACCGTGGTCATCATGGAGGAGATGCCGAGTGCGTGGCACATGGGCGGGTTCACTGTGTGTTACGTGGCCAAACAGCTGCTCCTCCCTCTCACAAGCCCCCACACTTTTGTGCGGTGCACTGTTGTATCCCATGCACTCATACGGCACAGCATAGTAATGCCTATTCCGGCATGTCATGCGGCATTCGAACTACACCATGAGAGTGCTGTTTGGTCGTGGTGTATGCCACTTTACAACATCATCTGCTGCGGCCCTTGTGGCAAGCCACACCGGAACACAGAGACACACTTAACACACTTCCTGCACACGGACATGTCCGAGACACCCCGTTTCCCTTGCAGGCTAGGCACACCCCTGTGCTGACCTGTGTACGCCGGACCAGCACAGGTATGTTGTGCTTGCAGGAGCTTGTATGTTTGTTTCCTATGGTGTACATTTTTGTAAATTGTTTGTACTTTTTGTATATATTGTTGATTGGTATGACTGATGATGGCTTGTATGGGTTTGATTGGTGGTTGCTATGAAGTTGTGAGAGGGTATGTGTCGCATATATTTTGATATGTAAATAGATTTTGTATATACATTTATGTCTCTATTGTTGTTGGATTTATAAATGAAAACTTCAGAAAATAATAATAAATAAATAGATATATGTTTTTCAAATAATTAATCTCTGTAAGGGACTATAATGACGTTTTTTATGGATTAGAGTGTGTGCCTCTTAATAGATTTAGTCCTGGGGGGTCCTTTTGTTTTTGACTACAGTATTTTCCCTGCCTCCTCCCCCTAGCATTTATTTTCAGGGACCCTCGTGTGTTTTTGATTGTTTCCCCAGCACGTTGCTGTGAGGGTTGCTCTTTAGAGGTTCTGCCCTTTGCTGGAATTACCCGTTCCTTTATCTTTCTCACTTAATGTATATATATAATTTTTCTCCTCTTTTCTGGTTTGGGTGAGTATATCTTTTTGGCGTATGTGTGTGATATCTGTGTACCTATTCCAGTTTGGGTGAGTGCTGTGCTTAGATCTATGGAGAAAATAAAAACCTTTGGATTCTCTGATGAAGTTTTCTCCAATCTTATTGGGGCGAGTACCTCGAGTGAACGCCCTACTACCTTGAATAAAGCGGAGAATGATCAATGAATCTGAAAAAGAAAGCCAAGAGAACTGAATCACATGCTGAATATATGATAGCCTACTTAAAGGCAGGAGTGATACCGAACGGACTTCGTGTACGTAATATTCCAGGCCTTTTTGTTGAAATTCGCAAATTCCTTGAAAAGTGGTCATTTATTACTAACCGATGCTCTAGGGATCTGATGATCCTGATCATCGAAACAGCTAGAGAAGTTGTAGACACCTTGTTGAAGGAGATAGCAGAAATTGAGGAAACTCTGAGTAAGAGTGACCCGATAGACGAAGCTAAAAAGAAACTAGAAGAAGTGAATTCAGAACTAGATTCCTTTAACGACTATCTCATAAAGAAAAAAACAGAGAAACTCAAAATGGATATTAGATATTTCTCTGAAGAGAGAGTCTATCCATACTTGGGGGCTCAATACTATACGAATACCCCTAGGGATCAAGGATATCAGGGTGACACTACCCATTGGTCCAATAGAAAAATATTGACCTTCTCAGAGTCCTCTGACTCTGAGGGAGATTCGGGCCCCAGTACATATAGGGGCAATACCTATAGAAGACCCTTTGCAAATCAACAACAAAGAGGGGGACGTTTTTTAGTTTTTTTGTCAATTTGCACCAAGGACCAAATTCAGGTCCCGGGGGAGAGGCCAATATCAACCAACGGAAGAGTATCACTATCAAGAGAATTACCCTCAGTATCAGAACAGGAGGGGGAATCAACATTGGAGATATTGAAAGAAAACAATATGGTAGATCAAGGTCTCAGTAGTATAGGAGAACCAGGACATTCAGATGTGATTCCTATATTCAACCTTTCAAAAGTCCCCTTCCATAATTCAACTATAAGTCTTCTGTCTAAAGGGCTTTCCTATGTCCTGAGTTCTAAAATGGAAAGATTCGAACTTAACCGTGATCTACAATCCTTCTTTTGAAAGATAAGACTTAAGAAATTCTTTGAGAATCATGACCCACCCTCAGTGCCTAATCTGTTAGGCCTCAGACCAGACTCTCTATTTACCCCATCCCTTGATGAAGTTGGTCCTGAAGTAAGGGTCTTTGAGAAAGTGGTATGCTCTAAAATTTACAACATGATCAAATTTGTCCCTAGAATCACGTACAATCTTGACTATGAGGAATATATGGCCCTCAAATCTTTATCTGAGAATAAAGAGATTACCTTTAAACCCTGTGACAAGGGAGGAGGGATTGTGGCACTGAATACACAGGATTATGTCTCACAAATTGAAATTATGCTGAGTGTCCCAGAACATTATCAACACGTGGCAAGTTATCCTGAAAGGAGAATTAGGAGTGATATACTATTCTTCAACCAGAATGCCCTTAATAGAGGTACGATTTGTAAACAAGAATTTGAATATTTGAACCCTCCCTATACTAGTATCCCTGTACTTTATGGGCTACCAAAAACCCACAAGAGTATTCTGTCACCACCCTATAGGCCTATTGTCTCGACAATTGGTTCACTTACTGAACCTCTGTCGAAGTATGTGGACAAATTCCTTAAACCTCTTTTCCTGAGCTTGCCAGCCTATATCAGAGACACTGGCCACCTTATCAGTGTCATAGAAGGTCTAACATTCAACCATCAAACAGATATACTCGTCACGATGGATGTTGAGGCACTTTACATCTCCATCCCCCAAAGGGGTGCACTTGAGGCAGTCAAAACGGCTCTAGAGAGGGCAAATGGCCATCTGGATAACTTATTTGTATTAGAATGTCTGAGCACAGTTCTTCAGGAGAGCTACTTCGAATTCAATAGATCCATCTATAAGCAGGTACAAGGAGTATCTATGGGCGCAGCTGGTGCCCCAAATGTGGCCAATATATATATGGGCGAGTTTGAAAACCGTTTTATTTACAACGAGATCGCTCCCTTTTTTGAGAATATCCTACAGTGGCATCGTTATATTGACGATATTTTTTTTATTTGGAGCGGACCAGAAGAGCAATTGGTTGAATTCACCCTATGGCTAAAACTGTGTAAGCCCTACCTTAAATTCAGTACCAACAAAAGTAAGATCAGGATCGAATTTCTGGACATCTGGATAGTAGCATCTGATGGCTGAATCGAAGTATCATTGCACGTCAAACCCATGGCATGTAACACTCTCCTCAGATATGAGAGTTTCCACCCTCGATGCCAAAAAGACGGGATACCATTCAGCCAATTTTTGAGGATGAGACGTAACTGTACGACCATGCGCAATTTTGAGCTACATGCTGAAGAATTAAGAACAAAACTGCTCAAACGAGGATACCCACCAAGACTACTTAAAGACTCATACAAAAGGGCCAAATATTATAATAGGGATGCGCTTCTCAACAACGAGAAAAAGGCGAATGAGTCCAAACTGGTCTCTGTAACACGCCACTCCAATTACAACAACCAAATACGACAAATTGTCTGCTCTCAGTGGCATATACTCAACTCGGGATCAACAGGAACAGTTATCCCCAAACCGATTTTTGCATTCCGCAGAAATAAGAATTTAAGAAACCATCTAGTCCATTCCAAACTCACGACAGGACCGGTAATACTTCAGAAATCCATCACAGGATCCAATCCCGTACTGGGTACCCATAAATGTGGCCACTGCCACGCCTGTGAATCAGCTATCGTGTCCTCTGAACTGACATGGGGCAAAAATAAATTTGCCGCCAAAGAGATGACAAACTGTAGATCATCTAACGTGGTCTATCTCATTGTATGCCCTTGCCCCTTGGGGTATGTGGGCAAAACCAGTCGTGAGTTTCGATTCCCGCTCAGTGAGCATAAGTCAGTGATTAGAAACAACAAAAATGGAGCGCCATTGGTGGCCCACTGGCAGGAAAAACAGCATTGCCTCACTGACCTGAGATGGAGTATTCTAGAAAAAGTTCATAAACCTGTCGACAATAATATCAATGGCTATAGAGCCAAGAGAGAGGTATTCTGGATCTACACTCTGCGTACTGCAGAAATTGGTTTGAATGAATTCATTCCGTGGCAGAATGCCCTGACATGATGACTCGCGTTGTGACCCTTACTGGACTGGGCCATGTATCTGCATCTGGCTAAATCTTTGCCCGGTCTCCCACTTGGTGCAGCAGTAATTACTATTTTTATTCTTTTATTTTGTTTTCTAGAATAGAACTTCTTCCTCTGTCAAGTTTTTTATTACGCCTTTATTATTTAGTCACTCTTTTTTACATCATCATTTTGTCTCCATATGAGGCGTCGCAAAGTATTTCCTCTATTTTTACGATCTGGCCCTTGAATGCAGCCCCTCTTTGCCTGGATAGCGTTGGCTGCAGTCCCCTTTCTATCATTATGATCACGCAGGCCCTGAATAGCCTTGGCTGCAGTCCCCTTTCTATTGTTATGATCACGCAGGCCCGTGGCTGGCTCCCAGGTGTTAGTAGTTATTACCGGGCGGGCACACTGTGTATTTAAGCGACTCCTTCTCCGGATTGTCACTGGAATGTTCCGGCTCTATCGTTGGACGTTTGCCACGACTCTGCTTATGAGGGACGCATTATTTACTGCTGGTAAGGCTCTGCTACCAGGACTTTGTGAGTAAGTTTCTTTGTGTTAGAGCCTTTGCCCCGCTCGATTCCTAACTTTATTTTCATTTCTCTGTCTGTTTGCCTCTAGCCCATATGATCGTTTAAGAATTCATGGCCCTCAGCTATATGATGGAAATATAAGTGTATCTGCGCGAAGTTACCTGCTCGGGTGTGTGCCCCGTTTGGGAGGTAGTGACCTCTGCTTTTTTCTATGCCATAGCCCAGTCCGATTGCGGGAGGGGTGGTACCTTATCTTATCACTCTGTCCCCTCTAGATCGTGAGGTGTCTCAACCCAGGATACCGTTAGAGAGGGTATAATTGGACCTGATTCATCGTGAGGTGATACATCTATTTAACAAACCCGGACCTACATTTCTTTAATTTCTATTTCAATTTTGGTAGGTCCGATATTTTTAAAGGGTGTGGTTGTCACCACGTGTAAGATCTTAACTACGCCTCAGCAGGAGGTAGAGACTGAGATTTCGTCATTTCTATATAGGAGAGGGAAATAAGCAATTGCCCCGATGTATTTCCATGGGCACTGAGACTGTGGCCTTGGCTGACTATATTTCCGGCATTTAAACCTGTTATTTATGAGAAAAAAGGATCTTCTTTGTTGGGACGTTTTAGATAGGGACTATGTTAAATTAACCACTTCTTTTGTTTTCTAGCGTCCTCCTCATTCCAACGTGAAGTATCCCGCTCTCTTGTATACCACCCACGCAATTCCCTGTCTGTTGATAGGGGTATGTGCTATTATTTTTTTAAATTTTCTCCATGGAAACACGGTGTAGGAGTTGAATGAGTTCTATATCTAGCTATATATTCTTCCTTTTACTATATGGTGCTGGTCTGTCGCTTTCTTCTGATGCACTGTGCGAAATTGGTTTTCTTCCTTGGGGCTGTATTTGGACACTCGACGGTACCTTCTATCCTTTCTAGTTTTTTCATAAAATTATCTTTTTCTTTCCCTAACTATCCCGTACATGGTTTATGTATGTTCTTTTCAATCTCTATTCTTTTCAGGCCATTTATTTTCTTCTATCTTGGGTGCTCCTTTCCAGGCAATATTTATTACAATGAATGGCCACATTTATGGTGTGTCTTATTGTCCCTGCAGATATTGTCTACTGACTGGATATTGTGATGTGAAGCGGCAGCCCTGAGTCTAGCTTTCTACATACAATTTATTGTATCTATTGATTTATATCTTGAACTTATGCATATGTTGTGAAAAGTTACAGAAGAGACTATATGTAACTGTCTGCGCCCTGTTGAAGGATTGGTGAATATCGGTCCTGTTCCGAAATGCGCATCGGCGCTTTTGTTCTGCTTTGTTTTGTTCTTGTTTCATTTATGTATGTTTGTTTCTTATGGTGTACATTTTTGTAAATTGTTTGTACTTTTTGTATATATTGTTTGATTGGTATGACTGATGATGGCTTGTATGGGTTTGATTGGTGGTTGCTATGAAGTTGTGAGAGGGTATGTGCCGCATATATTTTGATATGTAAATAGATTTTGTATATACATTTATGTCTCTATTGTTGTTGGATTTATAAATGAAAACTTCAGAAAATAATAATAAATAAATAGATATATGTTTTTCAAATAATTACTCTCTGTGTGGGACTATAATGGCGTTTTTTATGGATTAGAGTGTGTGCCTCTTAATAGATTTAGTCCTGGGAGGGTTCTTTTGTTTTTTACTACAGTATTTTCCCTGCCTCCTCCCCCTAGCATTTAGTTTCAGGGACCCTCATGTGTTTTTGAGTGCTTGCAGGAGGATGCAGGCATAGCTACATGTCCAGGGTCACTGCCAACACTGAGGTGACATGGTAACGTCTGCTGAAGACAGCACACTGTGATGTTGAGGGCCCGTGCCTTTCATTTTAATGCACTGACGACACAATCAGACTTGCTCAGATGTGGGGTTGGGGGGCGTTGGTGGTCCTGGCCTTGTTGCGATGAGTGTTGTGGCCCTCATGGGTATCCCTGTATCGTGCTCATTGACTCTATGGCACCTGTGGGTGTTCTGGTGTGGCTCTTAACTGTGTTTCCTTTCATGCTGCAGGTAGTCGTCCTGCTTAACACCAGAAGTAAACAGGTGTTAAATTCCTGGTGGTAACGTGGGTTATCGCAGGAATTAATTTTGCATTGCAGTTGTGAAAGTTGTGATGTCATTTTTTCATGTGCAGAACAATATACGAACTGGGCATTGTATTCCGCCAAGATCCAGCACCTGACACACTATTACTAATCAATATAAATACAATGAGATTTCTTCATTGATTTGGTGCCACTAAGCCTGTGGAACTCATTTTCGTGCAACTTGGTGGTAGGCTCCAGATGGCCACATGAGTTTGGGGTGGCACTAACCCTATGCATATGAAGTCCGCGCCAAGGGGATGGTAGGCCTCTGACGGCCATACAGCTGAGGGTGCGACTAACCTTCTGTACAACTTTTCAGGGACTCTTTATGGTTGAGATCTGAGGAGCGTTCTCCAGCTAGTCAGCACCGGCAATAAAGGATGTGCCGTTGTCGATCTTTTATATTTGCCTGGTCACATGGCCTGTGCTGCATGTGCCAGATGGGTATGGTGTGTGTGCAAACCTGCCTTCAGGGAGTGGCTGTGAGATGTTGAGAACTAGACCACGGACCTGCACACCAACAGCTAGTACGCCTGCGATAGGTAGCTATTTGTGGCCAATGTCGGAACATAATCGGAGTGGCGTGGCCTGGCCTGGCATGGTGTGGTGTGGCGTACGATGGAACAAGGCAGGGATAGACACAATGATGCGGATGACTCGTAGTTCTGCATCTGGGAGTCGAGAGGACGGGCCGCAGCTGTCCCTCGGCAAGGCTGGGTCCGAACTGTTGATAACTCACACTATATAAGTATTGAAAAACCGTTTTGCGATTCAGTCCATCAGCTGGCATCTGTCTGAGGCATTTGTGAAAAGTTATTTCTGTGAGTGATACCCCATTGACGCTCCCTCTCCCCACATTAATAACATATCCCCAACAACCTTCTTGGGCCCAGAAGTGTCCTGTGCGGTTGGAGAAAGAAGAATCTTAGTCATGTATAGATTTACATATAAAAAAAATTATTTGAAGAAAAGAACAACAAATAAGATTAAAGGGTGCTGCCACGAAGTTGGGGTCACTGCAGTTCAGGACTCAGGACACAGTTACACATGTGGGATTGGTAATGTTATAAATAGGGTTAGTTACACCAGAAGCATTGAGACTGTATGTGCCTTTGATGGTGCTTGGTGTGGACGGCCTCACTGGGAGTAATGTGTGTTGCCTACTGGACTGCGTCATGTGGAATTAGGAGTCTATCTGAATTGTGAGCCCTGCTGACCGTAGTGTAGGCCAGAGGTATCGATGAGGAAAGGCCCACAGCCATGTGCATTGTGCGTTGGAGGCTTAACTGGCCTGCGTAGTGCAGCTTCAGTAGCACAGCTTGCCAGCAGACTTCAATCTGTAAATACTCCTCACTAATCGAAGGGAGTGAGGTGCTGTGGTTGCTGCCACGAAGTTGGGGTTGCTGCAATTGAGGACTCAGGACACAGTTACACATGTGGGATTGGCTTGTGTTAAAGAGGGTTAGTGGTACTACGTGTCGCTGGCCTTGTATATCAAAATATGCCTCACTGATCAAAGGGAGTGAGGTGCTGTGGTCGCTGCCACGAAGAAAGGGTTACTGCAATTGAGGACTCAGGACACAGTTACACATGTCGGATTGGCTTGTGTTAAAGAGGGTTAGAGGGACTACGCATCACCAGCTTTGCATATCGAAATATGCCTCACTGATTGAAGGGAGTGTGGTGCTGTGGTCCCTACCATGGACTTGGGGTCAGTGTGATTCAGGACTCAGGACACAGTTACACATGTGGGATCGGCTTGTGTTGAACAGAGTTAGTGGCAGCATGTGTCACCAGCCTTCCATGTGGCAATATGCCTCACTGATTGAAGGGAGTTTGTTGCTGTAGTTGTCTCAATGAGTTGGGGGTCACTGCCATTCAGGACTCAGAATACAGTTACACATGTGGGATCGGCTTGTGTTGAAGACGGTTAGTGGCACCATGTGTCGACGGTCTTCCACAGTGTAGGCCAGAAGTAGCGGTGAGCAATGGCCCACAACCACCTGCAAAAGTAGTGGCCCCAGCGGACTGCGCAGTGCAGGTTCAGTGGCACCACAGGTGGCTGGCCTTCCATATGCAAATATCCCTCACTGATTGAAGGGAGTCTGGTGCTATACAGTGAGTTAGTAGCACCTGACGCCCACAGCATGTGCGCATTCTGCGATGATGCGTGGTCCCGGTGGGCCACACTGGGAGCAATGTCTTTTGTGAACTGGACTGCTTCATCTGCAATTGCCACTGCATCTGAATTGTGAGCCCTGCTGTCCGCAGTGTAGATCAAAAGCAGTAGTGGCTGTGCCGCTGGGTTCGCAGGGGGCCTGTGTCGAGGAGGTCCGCGGTCCTGGTGGCAGCCATGTGCCAGGGTGAGGGCCGCCTCTCTGGCAGACTCGGTCTTCCCAGAAGTGAACCACGCCAAGGGCCTGGCCTATTTATTCATACTCCTACGCTGGAGTGGCGTACATTGGATCAGACCACTCCGCTTCCGCTTCCTGCGGGGGACAACACAGCTACCTGACCGAGATCTTCCACACTGCCTGAGGTAACATGGTTGTGTCCACTGTGCACTACACTACAAGTAGCAATAGTATTTCTCCACATGAAGATGTTTATGGTTTGCATAGTGAGGTCTTTGCAGCACATCAGCGTTACACTTGGAATTGTGTGCATTATTATTGATGAGTGACTTGCTTTCTTTATATATAGTTGGTTGCCACATCTCCCAACATTCAGCTATTGTGCGGCTGAGGGGCCATGGTATTTTGGGACGGTCCATTGGCCTTTTTTGCGCTGCCTTGGTGGTAGTAGCGAGGGGTGGTTCAGGTTCTGGTGGTGGTGGCGCTGGGTGTTGTGGTCTTGTTGAGTGTCGGACCTGCATGATCAGTAGCTCTATCACGTGTTGGTCTTTACATGTGGCAGTGAGTTGGGTCTAATTCATGCAGTAGATAGTCGACCTCCTTACACCGGTTAAAGGTTGATGTTAATTTGTTACTGCTAACTCGGCTTATCGCCTGCTTTTTGGAACGCATTACAAATTTGACTGGTTGTTGAAAATATGGGGAAGTGGTCTTTTTCTGTTTTTTTTGCACATGACTGCCTACTTTGCATATCATTAGCAATAGTTGTGGCTCTGGTTTGTGGCGATTTTGTTGGTGGAAGGTTTCAATGGAAGGGTGGTGTATTTTAGAGTGGGTGTATCAAGTGTTATATTAAGGACTGATGAGGTGCATCAGATTGTCACATGGATGATGTCATCAGTGATGTCATTTGAGATGTCATCAGTGATGTCATGAGTGATGTCACTGACCATGTCGTGAATGATGTAATATGTGACGTCATCAGCAGCATTGCGGGGACACGAGTTATAGTTAGCTCAACTAACGATAACAGCCGAATTTCTATTGTTTTGTATGAGTGAAATGTCCAACTAACTATAACGTTCCTGAAACCTATGGTTTTTTCAGTGATATATATACATATAGATAGATAGATAGACATTGTATACACATATACATGTACACAAATGTATATACACATACATTTACATACACACATGCATATATATATATTCACTGAAAAACCATAGGTTTCAGGCACGTTATAGTTAGGAATTAGCATTTAAAAAATCTTAGAAATTCACTGAAAAAAACCATATGTTTCAGGGGCGTTATAGTTAGCTTTACATTTCACTCGTACAAAACCAATAAAATTCCACCGTTGTAGTTATTTCAGCTAACTATAACTCATGCACCCGCAATGCGCTGCTGATGACGTCACATATTACATCACTCATGACATGGTCAGTGAATTTCAAAGGTTTTTTAAATGCTAATTTCTAACTTTAACGTAACGAAAACCTATGGTTTTTTAAGTAAATTTTAAAGGTTTTTTAAATGCTAGTTTCTAACTATGCCTCCAGAGGTAGGACATGTGAAGAAAGAAGAAAAAACACACAGAAAGAAGAAAAAGAAATGCAGAAAGAAGCAACAGAAGTCCTCAAAGATGAAGAAATGTGCAGGAAGAAGGAAGACGTGCAGAAAGAACAAACAGAGGAGCAGAAAGAGGCCTTGTTGCAAAATCATCCTGTACCCTCAACTTTTTCAAATGGGTACTGGTGGTAACTGACTCTGACTAACCAGTCCTAGAGCCAGTGCAATGCTAAAAGACACTTAGAATACAGCTACAACACCTACATACACTAGGGAAAACTATGCGTTGGGGTACCCCTGTTAATAGCATGACCTCCTCTGTAAGCCCCTAGTATATATTAGGGCAGGGGGATCAAAACTACCTCTTAAAACGTGCCACAGGGCGCGTTTGCACACTGGTGAAGGGAGGGGGGGCTGAGCTGACGTGTGCAAACACGCTTGTGGTGGTTTTAATTTGGTGGATAAATTCCCCTTGAATCCTGAGTGTCCCTTGGGTACAACTAGCCCACCAGGTATCTCAAGTTAGCACCAGAGAGCTGCGTTGCAGAGAGGTGTAAAAATGGGCATGGCCTGGACCACCTCTCTGCAACGCAGCACAGTGGCGCTTACTGGAAGCACCTGGTAGAATAGTTGGCCGCCATGGGCCCTCAGGATTGAAGGGGAATTATTTCCCCAACTTAAAATGTGTCACAGGGCGTGTTTGCACACGTCACATCAGGTCCGTCCCCTCCCTTCACCACTGTGTAAACACGTCCTGTGGCCGTTTTAAATTGGGAGAATAAGTCACCTTGAATCCTGAGGGTCCCTTGGGGCAAATTATCCCACTGCCTACGTACCTCCAGTAAGCGCCATTGCAGGGAGGTGTAAAAAGGGGCCTGGCCTGCACCACCTCTCTGCAACCCAGCGCAGTGGCGCTTACTAGAAGAACATGGTGGCCTAGATAGCCCCCAGGGGACCTCAGCATTGATGGGGAATCATTTCCCTAACTTAAAACGTGCCACAGGGTGTGTTTGCACACATCACCTCAGACCCCGTCCCCTCCCTTCCCCAATGTGTAAACACACCCTGTGGCCGTTTTAAGTTGAGAGAATAAGTCCCCTTGAATCCTGAGGGTCCCAAGGGGCAAATTCGCACACTAGGTACCTCCAGTAAGCGCCATTGCAAAGAGGTGTAAAAAGTGTTATGGCCTGGACCATCTCTTTGCAACGCAGTGCAGTGGTGCTTATTGGAAGCACCTGGTGGGCTAGTTAGCCCCCAGGGTCCCTCAGCATTGATGGGGAATTAGTTCCCCAACTTAACAAGTGCCACAGGGCGTGTTTGCTCATGTCACCTCAGGCCCTGTCCCCTCCCTTCCCCACTGTGTAAACAAGCCCTGTGGCCGTTTTAAGTTGGGAGATTAAGTCCCCTTGAATCCTGAAAATGAGGGAAAGTGCTGAACAATTTGTGACCAGTATCAAAAACAACATGATCAATTTATAATTTACATCTACCATTAGCAATGAGGGAGTTGAGTTTTTGGATGTGGAAGCATATATTTTAAATAATACTATTCAGACCAGGCCCCACAGGAAGAGTAAAGCCGGTAATTCAACTCTCCATACTTCTAGTGACCATACCCGCCATTTGATTAAGAGCATCCCCTATGGGGAGTTATTAAGAATTGAAAGCATTTGCAGCAATGAGAGAGATTTTGAAATATGTCTTAATGAATCATTTCAAAGATTTTTGATTCATGGTTACAGAGAGATTGATCTTAAGAATGTATTGAAAAAATGGTTTACTACTAAAGTTCCTCCTCAGGTGAACCATACTGACAATGTGCCTCCTAGTGATGAAGTGGTACCTAAGAAAGAGGACATGAAGGTTAGACCGATGACTACTTATAGTAGTTATGAAAGAAAGATTCGCAACATCCTTAAATCCAACTGGCCGATCCTTAAGAAAGATATAACCTTGGCACCGCTACTGGATGAGGTCCCTTGTATCACTTTTAGGAGGGCTCCCTCTATGAGGGACGCTCTGGTTAAGACCAGTCTAGAAGTAGTGAAATCCTCTAATTGTCTCTCTAATTGCACAGGTTTTTTTAAATGCAGTTCCGGCAGAGCCTGTAAGTTCGGCAGTAATACTAGGGAATACAAGGATGCTTTTAGTCAAGATGCTACTAAAATCAAAGGTTTGTTCACCTGTAAAACAGACTATGCCGTTTATGTTTTACAATGTCCCTGTAATTTGCAATACATTGGGAGCACTAAGCTCCAGGTTTACAATAGCATCCTGCAACATCTCCGAGCTATTGTCAACTCCGACCCCAGTTACCCTGTGGCGCGTCATTTTAAGTTAGTTCCTCAGAATAATCTCAAGGATTTTAGTTATTTTGTTATTGACTTAGTGCCTACTTCTAAGAGGGGTGGGGATAGTGAGCGTAACCTAGACAATTACAGAGCCATTATATTCTACTTCTTGACACCAAGATTCCGAATAGTCTTAACACATGGAAGGATTTATATAACTTTTTATAAATATTTATTTGTCCTTTTAGATATTTATAATGAGTATTTATATTTCTGTAACCACATCTAGGGGCAGGCTTGACCCCCTAGTGTTAACTTATGCATTTTGCTGCTATGTTATTGCTGCTTTTTCAATGAAATTTAAAGTGCTCTTTTTTCACTGATGAATTTTATCTGCGTCCTTTTTTTACTCATGTTTTTACTGGAGTTTTAACTAGTTTTTCTAGATCTTCTAGTTTTACCGGTTTTCCTTCTGGTGGAGATGTGGTATAAGGTCCGGATGGTAACTCATTGTGGAAAACAGGCTTGTGATACATCTCATATGAGAATGATAATTTGAGCCCGTTATGTTGTGATATTATTGGCCTTTGCGTCTACAGATGAATTTATGGCCCCTTATTTTCATGTTAGTACACCTTTATTTCTAAACCATACCATTGTGGTTCGGGGTCCAACGGAAACCTTTTTGATCATATAAAAATCATGGGGCAGATTTATGAAGGGCTTGCGCCAAGTTTACGCCGCCGTTGCGTGACGCAACGGCGCGGAAACTTGGCGCATCCCTGCGCCCTATTTACAACGTGACGCATCTAGGAGATGCGTCACGTTGTACAGCACTGCGCCATGAGGAGGCGTTCCTGTGCAGGGGGGGGCGTTCCTGCGCAGGAACGCCTCTTGAAAGTGGCTGAGTGAAATCTATGAGATTTCACTCAGTCACTTTCAGGGCAATGCTGCGTCAAAACCCTGCGCCTGCTTGAAGCAGGCGTAAGGCTTGAGGCAGCATTGAAAGAATAGGCCCCCCCAGAGCATTGCTGGAGCTGCGTCGCACTTGCGACGCAACTCCAGCAATGCGCCACATTTCCGGCACAGATGCGTCACGCATCTGTGCCGTTTTTGCCCCATGGTGCGCCGCATCATAAATGCGGCGCACCATGGGTGGCGTAGCTGTGGCGCACTGTGGCGCATGTTAACTGGCGCATCCCACGGGATGCGCCAGTTAACATAAATCTGCCCCTATATTTTTTGTTTATTATAGTTATATTTATACTTAGCACTTGCACTTTATAAATGGTTTGGCATCCGCCATTATGATATATGGATGAATCTAGAATGGATTCTATACATGATTTTAATTTGCACTGTTTTGCACTTTGTTGATGCTGTTGTTTGCACTATCCCCTATAAATTAGCGTATATTATAGACTTTACACATAGTCTGTATATTTAGTGACCGCTCTAGGTGTGGATAAATTTGGGCACTTGCCCTTGATTGAGTTTCATTACTATAGGCTTTTATTGTGAATATATATTCTATACTGCATATTTAATTGAAAATACGTGCTCATCTACGTTTTTATTCTGATGTAATTTTGCTAAATTTTAGCCTTTAATATTTACTGGAAAGGTCACTACTGCTAAGAGTATGTATTTTATGTTTATGCTACACTGGGAGGAGTTAGTGTTCACTATCTGCATTAAAACTCTCTGACTTGTGATCTCATCATGTGATTAAGACCGGGTTCCCCAGGTCAAAATGCATCATGCTGCCAGTCAACTAGGAATAAAGCACTTTTTCACTTCAAGTTACCCTTGAGTGGTCTGTACTTGTTGTTAGTGAACTTCTTTACTACAGGATCCTGGATTCTAATATATATATATATATATATATATATATATATATATGTATGTATATATATATATATATATATATATATATATATATATATATATATATGTATATTAGAATCGCGTTGTGTGGAAATAAACCTGTGTTTCTGTACCTGTGATTCCTGACTCCTTTCCTGAGAGCGTACTTTTGGATTGTTTCCAAGGATTGTGACATATATATATGTATATGTATCGTGATAAAGAAGGCTTGCCTTCGAAACGCGTCGAGTGAAGCTCAAGAAATAAAGCACGCTTTTCTGCATCTGTGATGCCCGGACAATCCTTTTCTGACCTTTGGAGGATAAGTTTTGGAATTTAGGGGATTCGCTGGCAGTGGCAGGGATCTACAAGCGAACAGCAGTTTTGGATGTGTATATATATATATATATATATATATATATATATATATTCACAGAAAAAACCATAGGTTTTAGGCCATATATAGTTAGGGATTTGCATTTATTTAGCGATGTCACTGACCATGTCATGAATGATGTAATTTGTGACATCATCAGCAGTGGATTGCGGGTGCGCGATATATAGTTAGCGCATCTAACTATATATGCAAATTTCAATGGTTTTATGCGAGTAAAATAAGGTTTTGTAAATGCAAATCCCTAACTATATATGGCCTAAAACCTATGGTTTTTTCTGTGAATTTCAATGGTTTTTTAATACCAAATATCAAATGCTGTCAAATGTCAAGTACATGATAGGTAAAAACATTTTCGTGTTTATGCACGCTGATGTGCTTTGAACGCTGCCCCCCCCCTCTTTTCTCTTAGCAGTACTCTCTCTTTGCAGATAGTGAAGGGTAGTTAACGCAGGCCTTTGCCCCCGTTGTAATCCGTCGTGCCTGCTTCTCTCTCTATTTGATTGATTGCTATCCAAGCATTTACTGTTTTAGAATTGGTTCTCTTTGGTTCATTCTATATTTACAAACAAGCACAGAGTCGCTATACTCTGTTTAGTCTTTGCAGATAGTGAAAAATAGTTTAAAAAAACAAAAGGAATCGAGCAAAATCAGTAGGCCACTAATGGGATCTGTTTTTGACCTCGCTAAAATAGAAACATTAAGAACAACCCCTCATGAGAAATACGAAACTAGTAAGATGAACTTAGCTCCACACCATGATGGCTGCAAGACAGCTCGACTCCGCCGCCCACCCCACCCCACCCAAAATAACGACAAACCCTATGCAAATATTATAAATATATACAACACACCAGCAAAGTAACAGGGTAAAACGTTTTATTAAATAACTATATACATGACAGCCTGCTACAACATCGATCCAAATGCCTTTTGGTGACTCTTCCATTGTGAACATTGTCCCACAATCCGTTTGACCTGAAACGATTACACAAATAAAACATTTGTGAGTTTTAAATTTCCGGAGAAGTATAATTCACCAATAGTTTTCTCTGTAGATCTTTTTCCATTAACAATCCCAGTTCCATCACCCGCCCAGGATATCACTACTGTTAGTTGTCATTGTTGCTTCTGTTTTAATAAAAAATGTTTTAAGGTGTTTACTGTTTTTGTTGCGATGTATATATTTATAAGTTATTAAAGTGTTATAATCGTACTATTTTTTTTATCGATTATTGCTGTTTGAGATATTCCCTATCTACAAACAGAGAAGAATAGAAATATTCTGTCTCCCTTTGCAGATAGTGAAGGATAGGTAATGCGGACTTTTGTCCCCCGTTGTAATCCGTCATGCCTGATTGAATGATTGGCTGGAAATTTATTGTTCAAGGAATAGTTCTTTCGAGGTACTCTCTGTTTGCAAATAACGTGGAATAGAAATATTCTGTCTAGTCTTTGCAAGTAGTGAAAGGTGGGTAATGCGGACCTTTGTCCCCCGTTGTAATCTGTCACTCCCCACTGAATGAGAAACTACTTCCACCCGAACCATTTATTAGAGGTACATCATCTGACTCAACCGGAGAGAACCCCTAATAAAGAAGACATATGTAAAATACGAAGTAATCCCTGTATCCTGTTAAACAGAAACTTTAGCATGAAACACACTTGAAAAGGAAAGGAAAGAAATCGAACAAAATCAGTAGGCCTCTGATGAGTTTTTGACTTCGCTAGAAATAAGAAACATGAAAATGGTGAAAGAAGCCAAGCTTGACGTTACAGCAGCCACAAGGTAGCTAGGCTTCGCCACCCCCCCACTGCTCCAAGCATGTCTGTCCCACCGCCCGCCACGCCCAATAACGGTAACATGAAATAAATACAAATCAGCAGATACCTACCCCCATTCCGGAAACTCCCGAAGTGCAACAGGTCCACGGTTACGCCCATCCGGAAGATGAGGCCTCGACATGTGCAGGGCGGGGCCCGACTAACCGCCATCAGCCGGAGAAGTCGTGGGATGGTCGGCCCGGAATGTACTGGTCTTCCCATTCTCTTTTGGCACCCTGCAGGCCACGGGGGGGGATGTCTTGCCTCTGCCTCCGACCCCCCCCTCGTATCTCCTGGTCTGGCCTCGGCTTGATATGAACTCCCCGTTCGGGCCTGAAGCGGCGCCCTGCAGGCCACGGGGGGGGGATGTCTTGCCTCTGCCTCCGACCCCCTCCCATAGAGAAAAAATCCTAACTATCGCCAGTAGGTATATATAGTTAGGATTTTTTCTCTATGGGACTTTTGAAAATTCTATGTCTAATAACTTTGGCGTTTGTGGACGGAATCGGCTGAAATTTTCAGGAAAATGGCACATTTTGTTTCTGAGCAGCCCCTGAAAATTTGGGGGGTTTCGTTAAGGGGGGGCCGAGAAAAAGGGGGGTCCCAAAACGCGTTTTTCCCATGTTAATTTCCATAGTGCGTTTGGCCTCACTTTTAGCTCGAACGGCTGAATGGATTTGCACGAAACTTGGCAAAATTGTAGGGACTGTTAGCCCGATGTGCCTTTGCTGGGTCTCAATATATGTGCTCCAGTGGATTTTGAGAAATTAACGTTTTAAAAAATTTATATATCTGTGACAGCGTCCCAGATAGCGCTCCAGATCGCGTACTTTTCGCGTCACGGAGCTTTGCGTAGCGAAGCTGATTGGCTCTCCGGCGTCTGTCAACATTCTAAACAGTCCGGTGCGGCCGCCATCTTGTCTCTCGGTAGGATCGAGAGACAAGAAGAGGTGAAAAACGAAGGGGGAATTTAATGAAAGGGGGCAAGGTAGACCCCTCTTGACCCCCTAGGAATGATGTTGGGGTTATTAAAGGGTCCCGTGGGGAAAATAAAAAAAAATTGATTTTTCACGGTAGAAGCGCTTTCCGGATCGCGAACCGGGCCGCAAATTGGTAGCGAAACGGGAATTCGCCATTTTGTGTTTCGATTTAATTAAATTACAGGGTATAAGGGGGTACGGGAGACGTATCCTGATCCCTTATGTTTTTTGAGGGTGGCTGAGGAGGCTCATATATGTAGATACATGTCTTCCAGCGGTTGTGCGTGAGCGTTTTATTTTTTTTGCTGCGTGACGTCTGTTAACGTTTGATTCAATGGAAATCAGGAAGTGTTGACCGCCATTTTGTCACTGCGAGTAAATATTTTATTTGTTATAAATAAATCATTATTGATAAACATTGTCTGCGCCATCTTGCCTTTTTTGCAATGCCACACTTTTGTCGAGCACAGCAGCCATTTTAGATGCCTTGACCAGACCCACTGTCTGCACCCTCGCAAGCATCTCCCCCACGCACTGGTCACTCCCGCTCTCTTTTTCATGTATGGGATAGAAACCTCCTCCCATCTGCGCTGTTCTTCTCTGAGAATCACACCCTGTGCCCGCCCGACACCTGCCTTTCACCCTATTCACTACTGCACCCTCTGACACTCCTCTTCCTGTGTCCGATTGTCTAGGCCTGTCCCAGGCTATCACCTAGCCCTGCGGATGTAGTTTATGGCCCCAGCTGTAAAGAATCACCCCTCTTCAAAGAAGTTACAGTAGATCAAGGCCCCCACCCGATGAGATCCGTCACACTACACGCGTTCCTGCAATCTGATAACCATCCTGTATTGTGATTGGAGAGAGGATTCTCACTGTGAGGGTGTGTGGGACCGAGCCTGAAGCGGAAGATTCCAGGGATGCCTTTTTGTACATCAAAGTCTTCACAATTATGTGTCACATTAAAAAAAAAGTAGAAGGAAAATAACACTTTAATAACTTATAAATAAATACATCGCAACAAAAACAGTAAACACCTTAAAACATTTTTTATTAAAACAGAAGCAACAATGGTTTATGACATGGGGAACAGTAGTGATATCCTTGGTGGGTGATGGAACTGGGTTTTTTAATGGAAAAACATCTACAGAGAAAACTATTGGTAAATTATACTTCTCCGGAAATTTTAAACTCACAAATGTTTCATTTGTATAATCGTTTTATGAACATGTACATTAAAAAACTGAAAGAAAAGCCAAGAACGTCCCATGTGAAAGTGAATTTTATTTGGCAATTTTTTTCTTTTCCTTCTCATGAAAAGAAAGTTAAAGCCAGGTTCGTTACCTGCGTCATCTGCAAAAAAAAAAGTGTCGAGAGGGACCGAAAAAAAATAGTGCTATGGTAATCATACCATGCATCGGCACATGGAGAGGTGGCAGCCTCTTAATTATTCTAAAGCACAACTTCGAGATTTGGGGGATAACCCCCGACCAGCAAAAACATCCACCAATGACTTAGCAATAAGTGAGTCAGAGGCAAGGGAAAAGGTCCCAAATCTGGAAAAGAACTTTGGGCAGATGAGATCGACTTGTGTAGCATGTGGAAAATTAATTTCATGCGGAGAGATCAGTATTACTTCAATAAATACAGTAATCAATGATGCATTAGAACTTAATATCAATTCATTTTCCGAACGTGTAATCAGTACCTGTCCCATGTCAATTCATTGTTCGAACGTATAATCAATACCCATCCCGGATCAATTCATTGTCCGAACATATAATCAGTAAAAAGTGCGACAAGTGCGACAAAATCATATCGATAATTCATTGTGAGCAAGTACCAAAAGTGTCGACAATTCTAACCTTCTATAAATATAGTAATCAATGATGCATTAGAACTTAATATCAATTCATTGTCCGAATGTGTAATCAGTACAAGTCCCATGTCAATTCATTGTTCGAACGTATAATCAATGCCCATCCCGGATCAATTCATTGTCCGAACATATAATCAGTCTTATCCCATATCAATTCATGTGCTAAAAACTGCATACATATCTCATGATATCAAGGCTGAGCAATCGGGGCACAACAAGGAGTTGAGAGTTTCATTTGTACCGGCGCCATTTTGGGTGAGGTCAGGCAGGTCCAAGTATAGTCAAAATGTCTCCACCAACTCGTGGTTGGACCGGGACCTCTTTCGGCAGTCCAAAAGTTTTCGTTGAAGGGTAGTAGAGGGGACTGGCGACATGAACCATCAGTCAAAGAGGGGTGGGAGGCAAAAATCTCTCCTACCGGGTCATACTGGTGTCCCACCGGAACTGATCAAGTTGGTAGTCTTGCAGGATTTTGGTGATTTCAAGACTGAGGCCGGCGCCGGCATGAGTGCGCCGACGTCCCGCGGCTACGTCGTGGTCGTTCCGTGGGTGATCATGGCAGTCATTCCCCATCGGTGGTCGGGGCCCCGTGGCTCTTATAGAATCTTCAAAGTTGAGGAGAACGTTTCTGGATGCAGGACTCATTTTCTAGTTGAACTCAGAAACGCCGTTGCACCGCAACAGTGGACGAGACCCCCGCTGGGTGAGCGGAGCATCATTGCCTCGCAATAGTGGACGAGACCTTTTGTCGGGTGAGTGTAGCGTCGCTGCATCGCAAGAGTGGAGGACCCCTTTTGTTGGGTGAGTGCAGCGTCGCTGCATCGCAAGAGTCGACGAACCCTTTTGTTGGGCGAGTGGAGCATCGCTGTATCGCAAGAGTGGACGAACCCTTTTGTTGGGTGAGTGGAGCGTTGGGGGTGCAGCTGAGGGGCCCCCACCTGGGGGGGGGTGGGAGAGGCTCGTTCGTGCCGCCTCTCCCTCCCAGCGCACCCCACGCCGACACCTGGCTTTGATATCCGTGATGTCCGAACCAGGCGATAAGAGGGGGGGGGGTCGGAGGCAGAGGCAAGACATCCCCCCCCCCATGGCCTGCAGGGCGCCGCTTCAGTCCCGAACGGGGAGTTCATATCAAGCCGAGGCCAGACCAGGAGATACGAGGGGGGGGTCGGAGGCAGAGGCAAGACATCCCCCCCGTGGCCTGCATGGCGCCAAAAGAGAATGGGAAGACCAGTACATTCCGGGCCGACCATCCCACGACTTCTCCGGCTGATGGCGGCTAGTCGGGCCCCGCCCTGCATGTGTCGAGGCCTCATCTGCTGATTTGTATTTATTTCATGTTACCGTTATTGGGCGTGGCGGGCGGTGGGACAGACATGCTTGGAGCAGTGGGGGGGTGGCGGAGCCTAGCTACCTTGTGGCTGCTGTAACGTCAAGCTTGGCTTCTTTCACCATTTTCATGTTTCTTATTTCTAGCGAAGTCAAAAACTCATCAGAGGCCTACTGATTTTGTTCGATTTCTTTCCTTTCCTTTTCGAGTGTGTTTCATGCTAAAGTTTCTGTTGAACAGGATACAGGGATTACTTCGTATTTTACATATGTCTTCTTTATTAGGGGTTCTCTCCGGTTGAGTCAGATGATGTACCTCTAATAAATGGTTCGGGTGGAAGTAGTTTCTCATTCAGTGGGGAGTGACAGATTACAACGGGGGACAAAGGTCCGCATTACCCACCTTTCACTACTTGCAAAGACTAGACAGAATATTTCTATTCCACGTTATTTGCAAACAGAGAGTACCTCGAAAGAACTATTCCTTGAACAATACATTTCCAGCCAATCATTCAATCAGGCATGACGGATTACAACGGGGGACAAAAGTCCGCATTACCTATCCTTCACTATCTGCAAAGGGAGACAGAATATTTCTATTCTTCTCTGTTTGTAGATAGGGAATATCTCAAACAGCAATAATCGATAAAAAAAATAGTACGATTATAACACTTTAATAACTTATAAATATATACATCGCAACAAAAACAGTAAACACCTTAAAACATTTTTTATTAAAACAGAAGCAACAATGACAACTAACAGTAGTGATATCCTGGGCGGGTGATGGAACTGGGATTGTTAATGGAAAAAGATCTACAGAGAAAACTATTGGTGAATTATACTTCTCCGGAAATTTAAAACTCACAAATGTTTTATTTGTGTAATCGTTTCAGGTCAAACGGATTGTGGGACAATGTTCACAATGGAAGAGTCACCAAAAGGCATTTGGATCGATGTTGCAGCAGGCTGTCATGTATATAGTTATTTAATAAAACGTTTTACCCTGTTACTTTGCTGGTGTGTTGTATATATTTATAATATTTGCATAGGGTTTGTCGTTATTTTGGGTGGGGTGGGGTGGGCGGCGGAGTCGAGCTGTCTTGCAGCCATCATGGTGTGGAGCTAAGTTCATCTTACTAGTTTCGTATTTCTCATGAGGGGTTGTTCTTAATGTTTCTATTTTAGCGAGGTCAAAAACAGATCCCATTAGTGGCCTACTGATTTTGCTCGATTCCTTTTGTTTTTTTAAACTATTTTTCACTATCTGCAAAGACTAAACAGAGTATTGCGACTCTGTGCTTGTTTGTAAATATAGAATGAACCAAAGAGAACCAATTCTAAAACAGTAAATGCTTGGATAGCAATCAATCAAATAGAGAGAGAAGCAGGCACGACGGATTGCAACGGGGGCAAAGGCCTGCGTTAACTACCCTTCACTATCTGCAAAGAGAGAGTACTGCTAAGAGAAAAGAGGGGGGCGCGCAGCGTTCAAAGCACATCAGCGTGCATAAACACTAAAATGTTTTTACCTATCATGGACTTGACATTTGACAGCATTTGATATTTGGTATTAAAAGACCATTGAAATTCACAGAAAAAAACATAGGTTTTAGGCCATATATAGTTAGGGATTTGCATTTACAAAACCTTATTTTACTCGCATAAAACCATTGAAATTCGCATATATAGTTAGATGCGCTAACTATATATCGCGCACCCGCAATCCACTGCTGATGATGTCACAAATTACATCATTCATGACATGGTCAGTGACATCACTGATGACATCACTGATGACAACTCAAATGACATCACTGATGACAACTCAAATGACATCACTGACATCACTGATGACATCAATCATGTGATAATACGATCAACCTCTTCAGACTCTAATATAACCTTAGATATACTCAGAGTAAACAGACACTCACAGACTGTCACTCATCCATGGAGTTACTCACACACCTAGTCAGTCATGCACTGAATCAATCACACCTCCATATCCTCAACTATACAGTTATACACACCTTACTTATTCAAACATATAGTAACACATATTTACTCTTTTATACAATCCCTGATACAAGTTCACAATGATCCATACAGCCACTCACACATTCACTGGCTCTTATACACAGTAATTTATATATGTGAACTTTCACATGTACTGTGTTTTACATATGTACTTACTTTGACATGTAGCACTGAGATATCCAGTCACTCACCAATACACTCGTACACAGTCAACCACCTATACAGCTGTTTCCACATGCAGTTTTGAACCCATAGATCTAGTAAATAAACTGTTCACACATGTATGCACAGTCACACACCTCCCAGCCACCCCCACACACACACTCACTCTTCCATACAAATACTTGGGCAACCAATCAATAACCCATACAGTTACTCATATAGCTACTGATCAACACATGCAGAAGTTCATAGAACAACAGATATAATGATGCACAAATTAAGATAGTTTAGTCACTAACCCATGCACTCAGTGAGACACATTTAATCACTCTCTCATACAGTCAGTCATGCACCTACTAAATCCTTCATCCAGACGCTTATACATCCACTCATTCTTCAATATGTAAGACATATTTTAACTTTACAGAAACATACAGTCACTGGATGATGTCATCAGTGATGTCATCAGTGATGTCACTGACCATGTCATGAATGATGTAATTTGTGACATCATCAGCAGTGGATTGCGGGTGCGCGATATATAGTTAGCGCATCTAACTATATATGCGAATTTCAATGGTTTTATGCGAGTAAAATAAGGTTTTGTAAATGCAAATCCCTAACTATATATGGCCTAAAACCTATGGTTTTTTCTGTGAATATATATATATATATATATATATATATATATTCAAAGCTGGGAGGTTTAAAACACTTGTGTCCTCACAGGACAGGCCCCATGGGGCAGCTTCAGCGCTCAATGAACTTTGCCACTGACGAAGAGAGCCTGGGCTCTCGAAACACGTTTGGCAGCATTCCTGTGAGGACATGAGTGTTTTAAACCTGCCAGCAAGCTGAGGAAGCAAGGATTTGGATCCATTTCGTGTGTGGCTGCTCCCCGAATGGGTTCCTGCAACAGCTTTGGATTATGTATCGGCCGTCCCGGTCGTGGGGATGCAGCCTGCTGCTCTGAGGCAGAACCGAGGTTGACACCACATGATGACAACCATGGACACGAAACGTGCTGGGGCTCTGCAGGGGTGCCCCATCACACTTCGTCTTCAGCTGAAAAGCAGGGCAGGCAGACAACACAGATGTACTTTCACACCCACTGTGGTTTTATTTTTTCATTACCTCAATCAAAAGCCCCTTTCCTAGAACAGAGGACTACAGATCCCAGAAACGCCGCCCTGATTGTACACGCCCAGGGGGCGGGGACTCATCATATATGGGGCAGCTTCAGTGCTCAATGAACTTTGCCACTGACGAAGAGAGCCTGGGCTCTCGAAACGCGTTTGGCAGCATTCCTGTGAGGACACGAGTGTTTTAAACCTGCCAGCAAGCTGAGGAAGCAAGTATTTGGATCCATTTCGTGTGTGGCTGCTCCCCGAATGGGTTCCTGCAACAACTTTGGAATATATACACATATATATATATATATATATATATATATATATATATATATATATATATATATATATATATATATATATCTCGCCACTTGTGCCCCACCGCTGCGCCAGCTATCAATGATCAGCCAACTCCAACAAGGACACGGAAGACCCAGAGTGCAGGTGAGTTTTTTATTTTTTCGCACACCACGCCAGGATAACGTTTCGCCCTACACAGAGGGCTTGGTCACATGGTGCAACGAAAAAAGTTGCATGAATTTAAAGTGCTGGTGCAGCGTCAGCGTCTTCACTGATTGGTTGTTACTTAAATAGACAAATTGAAAACACATTTGTAAACACTGTTTCAAATGCATGTGCAAAAAACGGAGCAAGGTATGGCAATAAAGTGCAAGTGCTTTCACTATATATATATATATTCACTGAAAAAACCATATGTTTTACACACGTTATAGTTAGGAAATAGCATTTGAAAAACCTATGAAATTCACTGAAAAAACCATAGGTTTGACAACAGTTATAGTTAGCTGGAAATTTTACTGACAGAAAACCAATGAAATTCCACGTTATAGTTAGTTGGACTCACTATAACTTGCGCGTGTAACGCACTGCTGATGACATTACATATTACATCACTCATGACATGGTCAGTGACATCACTCATGACATCAGTGATGACACCATCCAGTGAATATGTGCCTTTCTGAAAAATAAATATGTTTTATATATGTATATGTAAAGGTCGATGGAAGAATAAATGTTTAAATAAGTGTGTAAATGGATGTTTTTTTTAAAAAAAAATGATTGGTTAACTGGCTTATTAAGTGTATCTTAGTGAATACATATATTAACGAGTAATGTTTAAATATTTAAATATATGTATCAGTGTTTCACTTTGTGTATAAATGGCTGCATGGGTTGATGAGTACCTACATGTGTGTGTATATGGGTTATTAGATGTTTTTTTAGTATCAGTATGAGTGTCTCTATGGTTTGGTGGGGGTGTTACTTATCATATAGATCCATCAATGACTGACTCACTGTTTCTATGTTTTTTGAAGACAGCATATGTACAGGACTGTATGGGTGGATGAGTGTGTATATGTGTGTGTTAGTGAGTGAATGCCTGCCTCACTAGTGTCTTTATTAGTAACAATATATGTTTTAATTTAGTATATGTGAGTATTGATATATATAAGTCAGTATATGTGAGAATAAGAGATAGAAAGAGTTCCTGTTTAAATAAGTATGTGTTTCTATAAGTGATTGTTTAAGAGAGTAAGTATGTATAAGTTTCCTTAGAAGTAACGTGGTAGTGTGTGTATAGTTGTATATGCAAATGAATGGATGTTCAATAGTTTATTTGCATGTGTGAGTATGTGTGTGAGTAACTTTTGGATGACTGTCGGTGTGTAACAGGATGTATAGGTGTATCACTACATATGATGAGTGAGTATATGTATGAGTGACTATATAGAACTGTTGGTGAATGAGAGAATGTGTATATAGATGGTGGAATTACTGAATTGGTTGTTGTAACTGGTATGGGTATCTCCATTTTTTTGAAAATGTTAATTTCTATTTTCCAATATGTGTTTTAAGGGTTACATTACACTTAAAGGAGGTCTGTCATCAGTGATGTCATGAGTGATGTCAATGACCATGTCATGAGTGATGTAATATGTAATGTCATCAGCAGTGCATTACACGCGCAAGTTATAGTGAGTCCAACTAACTATAACGTGGAATTTCATTGGTTTTATGTCAGTAAAATTTCCAGCTAACTATAACTGTTGTCAAACCTATGGTTTTTTCAGTGAATTTCATAGGTTTTTCAAATGCTATTTCCTAACTATAACGTGTGTAAAACCTATGGTTTTTTCAGTGAATTTCATAGGTTTTTTGAATGCTAGTTCCTAAGTATGAAATCACGTTCGTAACTAGATAGTGTCACCGCCTACACGTCCTAAGAAGCGCATGTAAAGTCATGTGACTTGAAAACAACACTTGCAATTGGTTCTTAGTAGTTTCTGTTCTGGAATTTACACGAAGCACTCCACCCACTTTCCTCACAATCTTTTCTACTCTCAAGAGACAACAACGTCGAGCATCTTCCGGAAAACTTTGCTGAAATGGCTGCCCTTCCGCATTCATCTTCCGAATCTGAAGGAAATGAGCGACCACCGTTAAGAAGAAAAAAGGAATCTTTCATTTGGCAATTTTTTACATATCCTGAAGATCAAAAGAAAGTGAATGCGCCAAAAGTAACCTGCACGATATGCAATTCGGAGCTCTCAAGGGGAAATCCAGATAAAAAATATTCCTTTTCTATACACACCATGCAGCGGTATGTTAAACAAAGGCACCCTGAGCATTATGCAAAAGCATCGACAAGAGCCCTGGCCACGCTATTACCATCAGAGGTGGCCAGCACATCTTCTGGTGGACGACCTGTATCTCCATCGAGTGCTGAGATGGACTTGAGACCATATCTTGCGAAGGTGCATATGAAATGCAACGAGTGTGGAAATTTTTTTTTGTATGGAGAGCAGAGCCTCGTTCTTATTAAACGGAAAATTGAAAGTCACAAATGCCCCAAACTCAGAACTAACTCTTTCTACCAAAACGTGCTCCAAGAGCATATTATGAGATGGTTTTTCGCCGCTTTATTTTAGTGCGAGACCGGGTGCGCGCACCCGCCTATCGCGTACAGGACCTGACACTTGCATGTGAAGTCATGTGACTTCAAAACAACACTTCTAATTGGTTCTTGGTAGTTTCTATTCTGGAATTTACACGCAGCACTCCACCCACTTCCATCACTTTCTTTTCTACTCTCAAGAGAGAACAACGTCGAACATCTTCCCGAAGACTTCGCTGCAATGGCTACGTTCCGCATTCATCTTCCGAATCTGAAGGAAATGAGCGACCACCTTTGAGAAGAAAAACGGAGGCCATGCTATTACCATCAGAAGTAATCAGCACATCTTCCGGTGGACGACCTGTACCTCCATCGAGTGCTGAAATGGACTTGAAACCATATCTGGCGAACGTGCACATGAAATGCACGAACTGTGGAAAACTTCTTGTATAGGGAGAGCAAAGCTTTATTCTAATTAAACACAAAATTGAGAGTCATAAATGCTCCAAGAAAAGTTAAATTTCTTCACTTTATTTGGATAGTATGACATACTGAAAAATGTGGTAGCAACTTTAAGAAATCAAAAGCATCATAACACTTGTTTCCCAAAAAAAAAAAAAAAAAAAAAAGTTCTTTTCAGAACTAACTCTTTCTACCAAAATGTGCTCCAAGAGCATGTTATGAGATGTTTTTTCGCCGCTTTCATTTAGTGGGCGTCCGGGTGCGCGCACCCACCTATCGCGTACAGGCGTCGAGACACGCATGTGCAGTCATGTGACTTTAAAACAACACTTCCAATTGGTTCTTACTAGTTTCTATTCTGCAATTTACACGGAACACTCCACCCACTTCCCTGGAAAACCAGTTTATCGAAAAACTTTTAAAGCCTCCTCTTATGAAATATTCGACATCGTTCACATAGCAGAGTAGTAAATAGCACTATATACACTCCGTCCCTTAATTATAAGAGACTTATTTCCTAAGTCTCTGATCTCCAACTGTGCAACGTGGCTCCCCTGTGTCGTAATGAGGTCCATAGACAAAAACTACAGGGCCAGCATTATACACATGCACAGAACCACAAAACCACAAGAGCCACCATGTTAATATATATCCTTAATATAATAAACCTCTGAGAATAAATACATATTTCCGTGGCACCCCATAACAGAAATTTGGCGTCCTCTGACTCTGCTCCATTACCAAACACCCTTACCCCCCGCCCCCCTCACTCTTCACTAAACTCCGCACTCCACCCCACCCGGACCCCCTATTGCAAACCCCCAACCTACCCTCCCTGCCCAAGCCCACCATGAACCTCAAACCGCCCCTGGAAAACTTATAAGACACAGGATTACTAAAACTCAAAGAATAGGCAACAGGCAGATAATCTAAATAGTACATAAAGGCACATATTTTTTCCATAATACTATTGAAAAACATGTTCTATTTTTTATAAATCTATCATGCATCTGACCCTCTAGAACCGCTTTCAAAACGTGAACTATAAACCTCTACATTTCATTTTCAAACCATACACTTTCAATTACATTATTTTTTTTTTTACAATTCATGTAATGTTACACACCTTTTCTAAAATACACCAGTCCCTGTTATTTATAAGGATTTATTTTCAGTCTTCATCAGTGACACTTTCTTAACATATAATGAAATCACTGTAACTTTTTAAACGACAATGCTAACGCGGTAAAAATAACCCTCCATTTGATTTCCTTTAAGAAAGCAGACTATCTACCCCACGCATGCGTTTCTTGATATTTGCATTTGGCAGCGAATCCCGACCTTGAATCGGAAGACATAAACAAGAGCTCCATTGTCACATTTAAAACTTAACGTAGCATCTGCTCACACATATATCTTTCACTTGGCTAACATTCACAGAAAACAGCATTGATGTAAAAAAAAGTGACCTTCAAGAAAAGCTACTTTTTTGATAACTACTAAGCAATATTTAAGTGACTAGACTCCTAGAAAATTTATCAAGTCATTCTGCTCCCCTCCACTGCATAGCCGGCGACCTAATTCTGTGGAGTTGCTATACAACCGGCAGTGCTGCGCCGTTTCCTTTACCATCTTGGGAAATTCAAAATGGATGTCCCTCCTGCCTTCGCAAGCGAGCCGGACCACTTAGAACTATTTCGACAGAGAATACTTCTGTACTACGGCACCTTAGCACTCTCAACTTTGAATACTTCATATCGATTATCATTTCGATATTCGTATTTCACCTGTGTGCAGCCTGTATTTCATTGCCTGAGCTGTGATTTCACGTTGGCCCTGGATTTATGTCTCTGCAATTTGGTACCTCCTGAACCGAATTACAATCACCTCATGAATCCGTTGCTTGATCATGAACACCTTTGTTACAACGGAGGGTTTATGGCCTTTGCAGCGATACAAGGAGTTCTGGGTCATTGGAATATATTCGCAGCGGCGCAAGATTTCCTAACAGAGAGCTACATCGAAAACCCACCGAGCTGCCCAATGATGGTAAAAGACGCTCCAATAATGACAGATCATGAATGCTCCTTTGATCTTCTCAATTGGATGGCTGACATGTTTTCAGATGATAACAGTGATTTCCTGTTAGAAGCACTTGCCGCCTACTTTGCCTACACAATGGACGGTTAACTCTTTCTTAACAGAGAACTACATCGAAAACCCACCGAGCTGCCCTGTGATAATAAAAGAGGCTCCGATTTTAACAGATCATGAGTACTGCTTTACTCTTTTCCATTGGATAGCTGACATACTTTCAAATGATAAAAGTGATTTCCTGTTACAAGCAGAAGCTACCTATTTTGCCTAAACAATGCTTCAATAACTCTTATACAAACCATTGACGTCCTCATTTCCTTTTGCTTCCCTATATTCTTCACGTTCTTTTCCATATTTTCTTTTGAAGAACAGACCTATTGGCTTTACTAACAGTGGACATTATGATTTCGTGTTGTTTAAATTTTGATCTTTTATGTGGACTACATTTGTTTCTTCAGCTACTCGATTTTCAACTTTATTTTTTTACAGTCTAATCTCAACAATTCTATTGCATATCTTATGTAAGGTTACTTCAAACGTACTCGTTGCAAAACTCGCTAATATATGCTACATGTACCCTAATTAATGTGTAAATTTTAAACGAGTTTTTTATAACTGTAAACGCCATTTCGCATCTCAACTGCTTATTTCCATGTATTCCATGTACTACTGACAATACCAATTACTGTGTTTTTTTGCAATTTCTGTACTTATATTACATAATGATTTGCCTTTAAAACAGTACATTTCTAAATAAACATTTCAAATATTCACGGTTTCTCTTTTAATCCATAATCTCAACTGAAATGATTTCATATTGAAAAACTATTCATGGGTTCCACATAACCTTAACTGTAGACACTGAGGACCTTATTTATGAAGACCTTGCGCCGCCGATGCGTCATTTTTTAAAATGAGAAAAAGTGACGCACCGGTGGCGCAAGGCCTTCATAAATAAAGTCCTGAATGTTTTCTTTTCTCGACCTCACTTACAGATACTAGAACCTGCAAGCCAATTACGGCCCGTGAACTCTTTCTTAGTAGGTCGCGCACCGTACAGACAGTTATACCACTGTTAAAAAAATGTTTTACTGTTACCAAGCACCGCCACAGTTCCGCTTCACTCAGACTTAATCACTGCTCCCACGCTTCTACAGGCCAAACGCTATGTTGTATTTCTCTCCTTATCACACTTTCATCTCCACAATAACAAACAGTTCTCCGCCTGCCACCACAGAACAGAGTGCAGATGCAGAGGCACCAAAGAGTGAACCCATCACCAACTGCCATCTCCGGCTGTTTCCATGGTTACACCTCATTCTGCACCTTGCTGAAGGCACAGGTCAAAAGTTCATGTCTCAACGTTCTACAACAAACTAAGAAGACTATTTTCCCTCCAGAAACACCTGCCAATCCACAGCTCTGTTACATGTCTTGTTTTTTCACACCCAATAGTACTTTTCGTTTAACATAAACATTAACATGCAACGTACTGTTCAATCTCCACTTATTACAATCAACCAATCATTTTTATTTTTTTAACCACACCCAGCCTCTTCCTTTTTCTTTATTTAGAATTTCAACTTCTAACTCCCATTCCACTTCCAGAACCGATCGGAGGACGACTACAAATCCCTTGAAAATGAAGGTCTGGCTAATAGGACACAGTTATATTCACTGGAGTGAAAAATATGCAGTAAGCTGACGAATTTGCAACCTCGGCTTACCAAATGTACACATAACATGGTTTGGCAAAAGAGGATTGAAATGTCACCAATTGATTGCATTGGTGAAAACTTTTATGCATCTCCCAGAACCAGAACTTATAATTGTGCACTGTGGTGGGAACGATCTAGGCACAATCACTGGGGTAGGTCTGGAAATGCTTCTAAAAGACACCTTTCGACAATTGATGACACTTTTTCCTCGATCTGCCTTGGTATATTCCGATATATGCCAAAGACAGAAATGGAATTGGTCCAATCAACATTGTGCACAATTTGAGAAAGCAAGGAGACATGTAAATAAATCTGTTTCTGCGTTCCTCAGAGATTATAGCATGTGTTCTATTTACCACAACAACTTGCGATACCACATGCAAGACGTCTATAGGAGAGACGGTGTTCATTTCACGAATGAGGGAAACAGAATCTTCCTCTGCAACATCAGGCTCTGCATCGGTACTTACTTATAAATGCAGAAAACACTCAATTAACACAAGGGCTCTTTTCAGAGCCACCTTATATCTAACCACTCAAACTTCTGATTTATCTCCATTTTCACACTCTTGTAAATAGGTGTGCGCGACCGGGTGCGCGCACCCCGTATTTTTTTTCGGGAAAAAATTATATCTTTTTGCGTTTAACGCCCTTACTGCACACCCCGAGAAAAGCTACGCAGCAAAACAATCTCTACCTTCTCTCCTTTCCATGTTTCAACGCTTTGAAATGAACAATATATTTACTCACAGTGACAAAATGGCGGACAAAACTTCCTGATTTCCTTCGAATCGAACGTTAACTGACGTCACGCACCAAAAAAAAGTTCCGCTCACGCGCAGCCGCTTGAGTGCGCGCATGCGTGCGCGCCTATAGATATATAATTGACTTTAACTTTAATTTTCTCAACAACTACTGAACGGATTACACCATTCCGAAAAAAGCGTAATCTGCGAACCGGACTCTACAGTTTTGCCAAATTTCTTATAAATCCATTCAGCCGTTCGACCTGTAGCCGAGTCTAAAGGTCCTATGGAAAATAACATGTAGAAAACACGTTTTGGGACCCCCCTTATATCTCAGCCCCCACTTGACCAATCCCCCCCAAACTTTCAGGGAAGGAGCGCAGCGGACCGAGCCATCTTCTATGAGAAATTCGCTAAGATTCTTCAACCAGGGCCAAAGTTATTCCAAATAGAATGTTGAGGATTTCCTATGGAAAACAATCTTAACTATAACTACCTATATATATATATATATATTCAAACAGGGTTTCATCCCGGAGGAAAAAACAGTTGGTCACACCTGGAAGCCTCGTTCAAATGGTTTTTAATAATTTCAAAACAAGCAGCTTGTGGCTTATGTCCGACATGTTTCGTTCCACCTGGAACTTTTTCAAGGTAAGCCTTTGCTCCTGCGTCACACCACAGTCCGGTATTCAATGTCAATTTGTTTGCCTCCAATGGCATTCATTTACGGAATCACTTCCTTTTAAAATTGCATTGTGGTACTTGTGGTCGTGCTCTAATCCAAGACTCTTCATTTCACCATCCGCGTTCTTCACAAGTTGTTTTATTTCGTTTCGTGTCTCCCTCAGTGTTGCTGTTACCAGTTGATTTGTTTTCTGACACGAGAGGTCGGGCAGTGACTTAAAGAGTCTGTGATTTATTTAAAAACCCTCCAGTGGGTTGAGCGCTACGCTGCTGTTCTGGCAGTGCTTGCTTCAAAGTACCTGAAATGACGGGCTTCCTCGGGTCAGCCTGCATCGAGACCGACTCCAAACCAATGCCGAGATCCAGTTCTCGGTGGCACCCTTCTCCCTTAATTCGGTTTTTCCGATTCTGCAAGGTGGTTCACGGCGGGAGACAGCTGGCGCTCTTGTGGCGGTGTGAATCCTTCGGCTGAACCACGCCGATACTTATTCAAACAGGGTTTCATCCCGGAGGAAAAAACAGTTGGTCACACCTGGAAGCCTCGTTCAAATGGTTTTTAATAATTTCAAAACAAGCAGCTTGTGGCTTATGTCCGACATGTTTCGTTCCACCTGGAACTTTTTCAAGGTAAGCCTTTGCTCCTGCGTCTCACCACAGTCCGGTATTCAATGTCAATTTGTTTGCCTCCAATGGCATTCATTTACGGAATCACTTCCTTTTAAAATTGCATTGTGGTACTTGTGGTCGTGCTCTAATCCAAGACTCTTCATTTCACCATCCGCGTTCTTCACAAGTTGTTTTATTTCGTTTCGTGTCTCCCTCAGTGTTGCTGTTACCAGTTGATTTGTTTTCTGACACGAGAGGTCGGGCAGTGACTTAAAGAGTCTGTGATTTATTTAAAAACCCTCCAGTGGGTTGAGCGCTACGCTGCTGTTCTGGCAGTGCTTGCTTCAAAGTACCTGAAATGACGGGCTTCCTCGGGTCAGCCTGCATCGAGACCGACTCCAAACCAATGCCGAGATCCAGTTCTCGGTGGCACCCTTCTCCCTTAATTCGGTTTTTCCGATTCTGCAAGGTGGTTCACGGCGGGAGACAGCTGGCGCTCTTGTGGCGGTGTGAATCCTTCGGCTGAACCACGCCGATACTTATTCAAACATATATATATTACCTACTGGCGGTCGCCAATAGGTAGTTATAGTTATATATATAACTAGACATATTTTAACTTTACAGAAACATACAGTCACTGGGTGTTGTCATCAGTGATGTCATCAGTGATGTCATCAGTGATGTCATTTGAGATGTCATCAGTGATGTCATCAGTGATGTCACTGACCATGTCATGAATGATGTAATATGTGACATCATTAGCAGTGGATTGCGGGTCCGCGATATATAGTTAGTGCAACTAACTATATATGGAATTTCAATGGTTTTGTGCAAATAAAATAAGGTTTTTTAAATGCTAATCCCTAACTATATATGGTCTATAACCTATGGTTTTTTCAGTGAATTTTCAAGGTTTTGTAAATGCAAATTCCTAACTATATATGGTCTATAACCTATGGTTTTTTCTGTGAATTTCATTGGTTTTTTAAAAGCTAATATCTATAGCTGTAAAATATATTCTTTATTAAGTGACGTATCACGTAGCCCGTGAGACGCCTCATGATGCATCGCATAACCGTGACGTATCGTCTCTGCAGCGCAAACCAAACCCAAAACGTAAGCGCGCCAGAACACGCTTAAAGATATATATATATTTTTTTAACCTTAATTAGACAAAATCCACACGTGCACATATCACAAACGTTCAAAAAACACAATATGTCGGACTCCCGTTACGCTGACGGTTAGCTGCCCGGGTAACGTACCAGGAAGAACCTTTACTGCGAAAAATCGCAATTTTTTTTTTCTTTTGCCCCGCAGGGAACTTTAATAGCCCCCTCATCAATCCTAGGGGTTCAGGAGGGGTCTGCCTTACCCCTTTCATTCATTTACACCTTTTTTTTTTCCACCTCTTGTCTCTCCATCCCACAGAGAGACAAGATGGCGGCCGCTCCAGACTGTTTACAATGATAACAGCCAATCAGCTTCTCCTCAGACTCCTGTTACACTGCCGGTTAGCTTCCCGGTTAGCTGCCCGGTTAGCTGCCCGGTTCGCGTACCAAGACGCGTCTCTACGGCGAAAAAATCGTATTTTTTTTTTTGGCCCCGCGTGGCTTTATAATATCCCCCTCATCAATCCTATGGGGTCAGAAGGGGTCTACCTTGCCCTCTTTCCTTCATTTCCCTCTTTGTTTTGGTCTCCTCTTGTCTCTCGATCCTACCGAGAGACAAGATGGCGGCCGCTCCGGACTGTTTACAATGTTGACAGCCAATCAGCTACTCCTCAGACTCCTGTTACACTGCCGGTTAGCTTCCCGGTTAGCTGCCCGGTTAGCTGCCCGGTTCGCGTACCAAGACGCGTCTCTACGGCGAAAAAAATCAGAATTTTTTTTTTTTTTGGGGGGCCCCGCGTGGCTCTATAATATCCCCCTCATCAATCCTAGAGGGTCAGAAGGGGTCTACCTTGCCCCCTTTCCTTCATTTCCCCCTTTGTTTTGGCCTCCTCTTGTCTCTCGATCCTACCGAGAGACAAGATGGCGGCCGCTCCGGACTGTTTAGAATGTTGACAGACACCGGAGAGCCAATCAGCTTCGCTTCGCAAAGTTCCGATACGCGAAAAGTTCGCGAACCGGAGCGCTACCCGGAGCGCTGTTACAGATATATATCTTGTTTTAAACGTTAATTTCTCAAAATCCACTGAAGCACATATATTGAGACCTAGCAAAGGCACATCGGGCTAACAGTCCCTACAATTTTGCCACGTTTCGTGAAAATCCATTCAGCCGTTCGGGCTAAAAGTGAGGCCAACCGCCCTATGGAAATTAACATGGGAAAAACGCGTTTTGGGACCCCCCTTTTTTCTCAGCCCCCCCTTGACGAAGCCCCTCCAAATTTCCAGGAGCTGCTCAGAAACAAAATGTGCCATTTTCCTGAAAATTTCAGCCGATTCCGTCCACAAACGCCAAAGTTATTAGGCATAGAATTTCCAAAAGTTCCATAGAGAAAAAATCCTAACTATATATACCTACTGGCTATCGCCAGTAGGTAATATGTATAAATATATTACCTACTGGCGGTCGCCAGTAGGTAGTTATAGTTAGGACCTAGTTTCCATAGGAAATCCTAAGAAATTTGCCAAAACTGTAGAGTTCGGTTCGCAGATTCCGCTTTTTTTGGAATGGTGTAAATCCGTTAAGTAGTTGTTGAGAAAATTAAAGTTAAAGTCAATTATATATCTATAGGCGCGCACGCGTGCGCGCACTCATGCGGCTGCGCGTGAGCGGAATTTTTTTTCTGCTGCGTGACGTCTGTTAATGTTCGATTCGAAGGAAATCAGGAAGTTTTGTTCGCCATTTTGTCACTGCGAGTAAATATATTGTTCATTTCAAAGCGTTGAAACATGGAAAGGGGAGAAGGTATGGATTGTTTTGCTGCGTAGCTTTTCTCAGGGTGCGCAGTAAGGCCCTTGAACGCAAAAAGATATAATTTTTCCCCGAAAAAAATACGGGGTGCGCGCACCCGGTCGCGCACACCTATTTACAAGAGTGTGAAAATGGAGATAAATCAGAAGTTTGAGTGCTTAGATATAAGGTGGCTCTGAAAAGAGCCATTGTGTTAATTGAGTGTTTTCTGCATTTATAAGTAAGTACCGATGCAGAGCCTTATGTTGCAGAGGAAGATTCTGTTTCCCTCATTCGTGAAATGAACACCGTCTCTCCTATAGACGTCTTGCATGTGGTATCTCTGAGGAACGCTGAAACAGATTTATTTACATGTCTCCTTGCTTTCTCAAATTGTGCACAATGTTGATTGGACCCATTCCATTTCTGTCTTTGGCATATATTGGAATATACCAAGGCAGATCGAGGAAAAAGTGTCATCAATTGTCGAAAGGTATCTTTTAGAAGCATTTCCAGACCTACCCCAGTGATTGTGCCTAGATCGTTCCCACCACAGTGCACAATTATAAGGTCTGGTTCTGGGAGATGCATAAAAGTTTTCACCAATGGAATCAATTGGTGACATTTCAATCCTCTTTTGGCAATCCATGTTATGTGTACATTTGGTAAGCCGAGGTTGCAAATTCGTCTGCTTACTGCATATTTTTCACTCCAGTGAATATAACTGTGTCCTATTAGCCAGACCTTCATTTTCAAGGGATTTGTAGTCGTTCTCCGATCGGTTCTGGAAGTGGAATGGTAGTTAGAATTCGAAATTCTAAATAAAAAAAAGGAAGAGGCTGGGTGTGGTTTAAAAAATAAAAATGATTGGTTGATTGTAAGAAGTGGAGATTGAACAGTACGTTGCATGTTAATGTTTATGTTAAACGAAAAGTACTATTGGGTGTGAAAAAACAAGACATGTAACAGAGCTGTGTATTGGCAGGTGTTTCTGGAGGGAAAATAGTCTTCTTAGTTTGTTGTAGAACATTGAGACATGAACTTTTGACCTGTGCCTTCAGCAAGGTGCAGAATGAGGTGTAACCATGGAAACAGCCGGAGATGGCAGTTGGTGATGGGTTCACTCTTTGGTGCCTCTGCATCTGACTCTGTTCTGTGGTGGCAGGCGGAGAACTGTTTGTTATTGTGGAGATGAAAGGGTGATAAGGAGAGAAATACGACATAGCGTCTGGCCTGTAGAAGCGTGGGAGCAGTGATTAACTCTGAGTGAAGCGGAACTGTGTCGGTGCTTGGTAACAGTAAAAAAAAAATGTTAACAGTGGTATAACTGTCTTTACGGTACGCGACCTACTAAGAAAGAGTTCACGGGCCGTAATTGGCTTGCAGGTTCTAGTATCAGTAAGTGAGGTCGAGAAAAGAAAACATTCAGGACTTTATTTATGAAGGCCTTGCGCCACCGGTGCGTCACTTTTTCCCATTTTAAAAAATGAGGCACTGGCGGCGGAAGGTCTTTATAAATAAGGTCCTCAGTGTCTACAGTTAAGGTTATGTGGAACCCATGAATAGTTTTTCAATATGAAATCATTTCAGTTGAGATTATGGATTAAAAGAGAAACCGTGAATATTTGAAATGTTTATTTAGAAATGTACTGTTTTAAAGGCAAATCATTATGTAATATGAGTACAGAAATTGCAAAAAACACAGTAATTGGTATTGTCAGTAGTACATGGAATACAAACGCTATAGTTGAAGAAAAATGAATATAGTTGGAAAAAAACATTGTACACTCTTATAAGGAAGTATATTATATTTTAATAAATGGAAGAAGATCTCTGGCCTTTCAGTTTAGGAACGATATATGAAAATGCAAGTGGTTATACATCATTACTTTATCAACCAGCTGTCTACATTCGAAGCACTATCAAGTTTGTGTTATGTTACTGTGTACGGGGAAAAAAAGGCGGCAAAAGCGACAAAATGGCGAGAGGTGCATGTATGTAATCTGTTGGATGCTGCGCAAATCAGTATTGAGGAGAACTACTGTATTGAGATATCTTTTGAAGGTTGCAGTATTGCATTTGAAATACAGCACAAGTAACAATGGAAATATTGTTGAAAGAACATATTTTTCTGAAAAGTATTTTAAAAAAATTATTTTATAGAAAATTAAAGGAGTAGAGGCGTGTGAGGCGGAAATAAGCAGTTGAGATGCGAAATGGCGTTTACAGTTATAAAAAACTCGTTTAAAATGTACACATTAATTAGGGTACATGTAGCATATATTAGCGAGTTTTGCATCGAGTACGTTTGAAATAACCTTAGATAAGATATGCAATAGAATTGTTGAGATTAGACTGTAAAAAAATAAAGTTGAAAATCGAGTAGCTGAAGAAACAAATGTAGTCCACATAAAAGACCAAAATTTAAACAACACGAAATCATAATGTCCACTGTTAGTAAAGCCAATAGGTCTGTTCTTCAAAAGAAAATATGGAAAAGAACGTGAAGAATATAGGGAACCAAAAGGAAATGAGGACGTCAATGGCTTGTATAAGAGCTATTGAAGCATTGTTTAGGCAAAATAGGTAGCTTCTGCTTGTAACAGGAAATCAGTTTTATCATTTGAAAGTATGTCAGCTATCCAATGGAAAAGAGTAAAGCAGTACTCATGATCTGTTAAAATCGGAGCCTCTTTTATTATCAGAGGGCAGCTCGGTGGGTTTTCGATGTAGTTCTCTGTTAGGAAAGAGTTAACCGTCCATTGTGTAGGCAAAGTATGCAGCAAGTGCTTCTAACATGAAATCACTGTTATCATCTGAAAACATGTCAGCCATCCAATTGAGAAGATGAAAGGAGCATTCATGATCTGTCATTATTGGAGCGTCTTTTACCATCATAGGGCAGCTCGGTGGGTTTTCGATGTAGCTCTCTGTTAGGAAATCTTGCGCCGCTGCGAATATTTTCCAATGACCCAGAACTCCTTGTATCGCTGCAAAAGCCATAAACCCTCCATTGTAACAAAGCTGTTCATGATCAAGTAACGGATTCATGAGGTGATTGTAATTCGGTTCAGGAGGTACCAAATTGCAGAGACATAAATCCAGGGCCCACGTGAAATCACAGCTCAGGCAATGAAATACAGGCTGCACACAGGTGAAATACGAATATCGAAATGATAATCGATATGAAGTATTCAAAGTTGAGAGTGGTAAGGTGCCGTAGTACAGAAGCATTCTCTGTCGAAATAGTTCTAAGTGGCCCGGCTCGTTTGCGAAGGCAGGAGGGACATCCATTTTGAATTTCCCAAGATGGTAAAGGAAACGGCGCAGCACTGCCGGTTGTATAGCAACTCCACAGAATTAGGTCGCCGGCTATGCAGTGGAGAGGAGCAGAATGACTTGATAAATTTTCTAGGAGTTTAGTCACTTATATATTGCTTAGTAGTTATCAAAAAAGTAGCTTTTCTTGAACTGGAGGATGCGTTAAAAAATAAGGGAGTGATTTGAGGGAGTTGTAAAGCAAGGTCAATTTTTTTTACATCAATACTGTTTTCTGTGAATGTTAGCTAAGTGAAAGATATGTGTGTGAGCAGATGCAACGTTCAGTTTTAAATGTGACAATGGCGCTCTTGTTCATGTCTTCTGATTCAAGGTCGGTATTCGCTGCCAAATACAAAGATCAAGATACGCATGCGTGGGGTAGATAGTCTGCATTCTTAAAGGAAAGCAAATGAAGGGTTATTTTTACCGCGTTAGCATTGTCGTTTAAAAAGTTACAGTGATTTCCATTATATGTTAAGAAAGTGTCACTGATGAAGACTGAAAATAAATCCTTATAAATAACAGGGACTGGTGTATTTTAGAAAAGGTGTGTAACATTACATGAATTGTGAAAAAAAAATAATGTAATTGAAAGTGTATGGTTTGAAAATGAAAAGTAGAGGTTTATAGTTCACGTTTTGAAAGCAGTTCTAGAGGGTCAGATGCATGATAGATTTATAAAAAATAGAACATGTTTTTAAATAGTATTATGGAAAAAATATGTACCTTTATGTACTATTTACATTATCTGCCTGTTGCCTATTCTTTGAGTTTTAGTAATCCTGTGTCTTATAAGTTTTCCAGGGGCGGTTTGAGGTTCATGGTGGGTTTGGGCAGGGAGGGTAGGTTGGGGGTTTGTAATAGGGGGTCCGGGTGGGGTGGAGTGCGGAGTTTAGTGAAGAGTGAGGGGGGCGGGGTTAGGGTGTTTGGTAATGGAGCAGAGTCAGAGGACGCCACATTTCTGTTATGGGGTGCCACGGAAATATGTATTTATTCTCAGAGGTTTATTAAATTAAGGATATATATCAACATGGTGGCTCTTGTCGTTTTGTGGTTCTGTGCATGTTTATAATGCTGGCCCTGTAGTTTTTGTTTATGGACCTTATTACGACACACAGGGGTGCCACGTTGCACAGTTGGAGATCAGAGACTTAGGAAATAAAACTTTATAATTGTAAGGGCTCTAAGCAATACAAATCGCCCGTTCTCGGTGTAAAAAATATCACCGCTATTGGTGGTATTTTCTACAGTGTTAGTGCTCGAAGGAGAATAGTAACATATATGTGAAAGCAAATTCTGTAACAGGCTCAGCATTTCACATTATCGCGTGAAAACAAAAGTTGCTCTTACATAGCAATAAGTCTCTTATAATTAAGGGACGGAGTGTATATAGTGCTATTTAGTACTCTGCTATGTGAACGATGTCGAATATTTCATAAGAGGAGGCTTTAAAAGTTTTTCGATAAACTGGTTTTCCAGGGAAGTGGGTGGATTGTTCCGTGTAAATTGCAGAATAGAAACTAGTAAGAACCAATTGGAAGTGTTGTTTTAAAGTCACATGACTGCACATGCGTGTCTCAAAGCCTGTACGCGATATGTGGTTGCGCGCACCCGGTCGCGCACTAAATGAAAGCGGCGAAAAAACATCTCATAATATGCTCTTGGAGCTCGTTTTGGTAGAAAGAGTTAGTTCTGAAAAGAACATTTTTTTTCTTCTTTTTTTTTGGGAAACAAGTGTTATGATGCTTTTGATTTCTTAAAGTTGCTACGACATTTTTCAGTATGTCATACTATCCAAATAAAGTGAAGAAATTTAACTTTTCTTGGAGCATTTATGACTCTCAATTTTGTGTTTAATTAGAGTAAAGCTTTGCTCTCCGTATACAAGAAGTTTTCCACAGTTCGTGCATTTCATGTGCACGTTCGCCAGATATGGTTTCAAGTCCATGTCAGCACTCGATGGAGATACAGGTCGTCCACCGGAAGATGTGCTGATTACTTCTGATGGTAATAGCGTGGCCTCCGTTTTTCTTGTCAAAGGTGGTCGCTCATTTCATTCAGATTCGGAAGATGAATGCGGAACGGTAGCCATTGCAGCGAAGTCTTCGGGAAGATGTTCGGCGTTGTTCTCTTTTGAGAGTAGAAAAGAAAGTGATGGAATTGGGTGGAGTGCTGCGTGTAAATTCCAGAATAGAAACTACCAAGAACCAATTAGAAGTGTTGTTTTGAAGTCACATGACTTCACATGCAAGTGTCAGGTCCTGTACGCGATAGGAGGGTGCGCGCACCCGGTCTCGCACTAAAATAAAGCGGCGAAAAAACATCTCATAATATGCTCTTGGAGCACGTTTTGGTAGAAAGAGTTAGTTCTGAAAAGAACTTTTTTTTTTTTTTGGAAACAAGTGTTATGATGCTTTCGATTTCTTAAAGTTGCTACTACATTTTTCAGTATGTAATACTATGAAAATGAAGTGAAGAAATTTATTTTTTCTTGGGGCATTTGTGACTTTCAATTTTGAGTTTAATAAGAACGAGGCTCTGCTCTCCATACAAAAGAATTTCTCCACACTCGTTGCATTTCATATGCACCTTCGCAAGATATGGTCTCAAGTCCATTTCAGCACTCGATGGAGATACAGGTCGTCCACCAGAAGATGTGCTGGCCACCTCTGATGGTAATAGCGTGGCCAGGGCTCTTGTCGATGCTTTTGCATAATGCTCAGGGTGCCTTTGTTTAACATGCCGCTGCATGGTGTGTATAGAAAAGGAATATTTTCTATCTGGATTTCCCCTTGAGAGCTCCGAATTGCATATCGTGCAGGTTACTTTTGGCGCATTCACTTTCTTTTGATCTTCAGGATAAGTAAAAAATTGCCAAATGAAAGATTCCTTTTTTCTTCTTAACGGTGGTCGCTCATTTCCTTCAGATTCGGAAGATGAATGCGGAAGGGCAGCCATTTCAGCAAAGTTTTCCGGAAGATGCTCGACGTTGTTGTATCTTGAGAGTAGAAAAGTTTGTGAGGAAAGTGGGTGGAGTGCTTCGTGTAAATTCTAGAACAGAAACTACTAAGAACCAAATGCAAGTGTTGTTTTCAAGTCACATGACTTTACATGCGCTTCTTAGGACGTGTAGGCGGTGACACTATCTAGTTACGAACGTGATTTCATACTTAGGAACTAGCATTCAAAAAACCTAGGAAATTCACTGAAAAAACCATAGGTTTTACACACGTTATAGTTAGGAAGTAGCATTTAAAAAACCTATGAAATTCACTGAAAAAACCATAGGTTTGACACCAGTTATAGTTAGCTGGAAATTTTACCAATGAAATTCCACGTTATAGTTAGTTGGACTCACTATAACTTGCGCGTGTAATGCACTGCTGATGACATTACATATTACATCACTCATGACATGGTCAGTGACATCACTAATGACACCATCCAGTGAATGTGTGTCTTTCTAAAAAATAAATATGTTTTATATATGTATATGTAAAGGTCGAGGGAAGAATAAATGTTTAAATTATTGTCTTAATGAATGTTTTTTTTTAAAAGAAATGATTGGATAACTGGCTTATTAAGTGTATCTTAGTGAATACATATATTAGCGAGTAATGTTTAAATATTTCAATATATGTATCAGTGTTTCACTTTGTGAATAAGTGGCTGCATGGGTTGATGAGTACCTACATGTGTGTGTATATGGGTTATTAGATGTTTTTTTAGTATCAGTATGAGTGTCTCTATGGTTTGGTGGGGGTGTTACTTATGATATAGATCCATCAATGACTGACTCACTGTTTCTATGTTTTTTGAAGACAGCATATGTGCAGGACTGTATGGGTGGATGAGTGTGTATATGTTTGTGTTAGTAAGTGAATGACTGTCTTACTATTGTCTTTATCAGTAACTACATATGTTTTAATCTTGTATATGTGATTATTGATGTATATAAGTGAGTATATGTGAGAGTGAGAGATTGAAAGAGTTCCTGTTTAAATAAGTATGTGTTTCTATAAGTGATTGTTTAAGAGAGTAAGTATGTATAAGTTTCCTTAGAAGTAACGTGGTAGTGTGTGTATAGTTGTATATGCAAATAAATGGATGTTCAATAGTTTATTTGCATGTGTGAGTATGTGTGTGAGTAACTTTTGGATGACTGTCGGTGTGTAACAGGATGTATAGGTATATCACTACATATGATGAGTGAGTATATGTATGAGTGACTATATAGAACTGTTGGTGGATGAGAAAATGTGTATATAGATGGTGGAATTACTGAATTGGTTGTTGTAACTGGTATGGGTATCTCCATTTTTTGGAAAATGTTAATTTCTATTTTCCAATATGTGTTTTAAGGGTTACATTACACATAAAGGAGGTCTGTCATCAGTGATGTCATGAGTGATGTCACTGACCATGTCATGAGTGATGTAATATGTAATGTCATCAGCAGTGCATTACACGCGCAAGTTATAGTGAGTCCAACTAACTATAACGTGGAATTTCATTGGTTTTATATCAGTAAAATTTCCAGCTAACTATAACTGGTGTCAAACCTATGGTTTTTTCAGTGAATTTCATAGGTTTTTTAAATGCTACTTCCTAACTATAACGTGTGTAAAACCTATGGTTTTTTCAGTGAATATATATATATATATATATATATATATATATATATATATATATATATATATATATATATATATATATTACCTACTGGCTATCACCAGTAGGTATATATAGTTAGGATTAATTCCCTATGGGATTTTTGAAAATTCTATGTCTAATAACTTTGGCGTTTGTGGACGGAATCGGCTGAAATTTTCAGGAAAATGGCACATTTTGTTTCTGAGCAGCCCCTGAAAATTTGGTGGGGTTTCGTCAAGGGGGGGCTGAGAAAAAAGGGGGGTCCCAAAACGCGTTTTTTACATTGAGTTTTCCATAGGGCGGTTGGACTCACTTTTAGCTCGAACGGCTGAATGGATTTGCACGAAACTTGGCAAAATTGTAGGGACTGTTAGCCCGATGTGCCTTTGCTAGGTCTCAATATATGTGCTTCAGTGGATTTTGAGAAATTAACGTTTAAATCAAGATATATATCTGTAACAGCGCTCCGGGCAGCGATCCGGTCCGCTTACTTTTCGCGTTTCGGAACTTTGCGCGCAGAAAGCTGATTGGCTCTCCGGTGTCTGTCAACATTCTAAACAGTCCGGAGCGGCCGCCATCTTGTCTCTCGGTAGGATCGAGAGAGAAGAAGAGGTGAAAAACGAAGGGGGAATTTAATGAAAGGGGGCAAGGTATCCCCCTCTTGACCCCCTAGGAATGTTGTTGGGGTTATTAAAGGGTCCCGTGGGGAAAAGAAAAAATAAATGATTTTTCACGGTAGAAGCGCTTCACGGGCCGCAAACTGGGCCGCAAACTGGTAGCGAAACGGGAATTCGCCATTTTGTGCTTCGTTAATTAAATTACTAGGTATAAGGGGGTGCGGGAGACGTATCCTAATCCCCTATGTTTCCTGAGGGTGGCTGAGGAGGCTGATATATGTTGATACATCTCTTCCAGCGGCTGCGCCATCTTGCCTTTTTTCCAATGCCACAATTTTGTCGTGCACGGCAGCCATTTTAGATGCCAGGCTGGTCCCAGGCTATCACCTACCCCTGCGGATGTAGTTTATGGCCCCAGCTGTAGAGAATTCAGACATGCCAACCCTCCCGATTCAGGCATGTGACTACTGATATCAGTGCTAGTCTCCCGCCTCCCGATTTCTGCAAGCAAAAACCCGGGGGCATATTACGAACAACTAGCGATAATTTTTGTCTCTAACTTGTTTAGAGACAAAAATTATCGCCGCACATCGGCGATTTTTATCGCAGATAAACCTTGCTATTATCGCAGAAAAGTCAGCGATATTCATGTATTATCGAGCAAATGCTCTTAGCCATGTTATCCACCTCCCATTGGATAACATGGCTAAGAACTGCTCAGGGCAGGTGTTAGATTTTGGAGATATTCACGCTTAGCGCGAATATCTCCAAAAGTTGGTAATAGGAGAAAGCGATGTTAGGGACTGTTTCCAGTTGCTAACATGTTGGCACGCCACTTTGCATGTTATTAGTGATAAGTATCACTGACATGCAAAGCGGGGCCCAAGATGGTCGCTATCTCCTTTTAGCTGTCACTAACTGGTGTTAGCGACAGCTTGGTAATAGGGAGATAATTTTATCTCCGCTTTCATGGCTTTTAAAGCCAAAAAAGCGGAGATAAACCCCCTTGATAATATGCCCCACGATTCCTTGGGGGTTTCAGCTGACAGGGCTTGGTATTGTGTTACATGGTAATTTTTCCAGGAAACGTCAGAGGGTCAATGCAGGGGTTCTAGAAGAGGTGATAAACCATTTAAGCCTCATGAACAAGCGCATGGTCTTTTAAAGATTTGTGAAGTACTCGGGGCGGCGGTGTGTGTGTGCCCTCTTTCAGGAGCGGGCGGGGGGGCACTGCCAGCAACTTGCCAGGTCAGGTAGTGTTCAACACGTGCATAACCCTTTCTCTGCCTGCTATTGCGCTCCATGCTTCGGAAAGGTAAGAAAAAGAACGTGCATTTGAGTTTGAAATGTCCGATCCTGCAGCAGCACACTTCCAAAGCCCACACATGACAATAACCCGATTCAAGGCCCTATTCACCCGTTTTTAAAAAAATAGATAACACTCCAACAAAGTAAGATTATAAAACTTTATTAACTTTTAACTATAATGAACGGAACAAAAACTAAAAACATTTAAACATTTTTCAACTCAAAAAGCAACAATGGTTAGAAGCTGTCTTTTGTGCGAATAGTCCCAAGGCAGCACAACGTGCAGAGTTCTGGACGGCACCCAGGTGATGTCGCCTGGGTGCCGCACTGGTTTTGGGATCCTACAATGCAGCACAGAAAAACAGCGTGGGGCGTCCCGGGTGGTGCGGGGGGAGGCCTCGTCAGTAGCGGTCTGTTGTGCGAATAGTCCCAAGGCAGCAGAACGCGTTGAGATGTTGATGGGACTGTGTCCAGTGTCCCATGGCTGACACAACATGTACGACAGGCACCCAGGTGATGTCCAGTAAACTGCCGCACTGGTTTTGGTATCCTACAATGCTGCTCCGAAAATTGGCGTGCGGCGGCCCGGGGGGGGGGCGTGGGGGAGGCGGCGTGAACGGGCCTCCCCAGGTGGCGGCCATCTAGCTGAGTTGCGCCCGCTCTTGCGGCTACAGCGTCTCGCTCACCATGTTGTTGAGTTGCTCCCACTCTTGCAGTGCAGCGATAGGCGGCTGCCACATGGCTCTTAAAATGGCGGACGGCTCCTCGGTTTTGGGCCTGGTCCACTGAAATGGCCCTGGGACACCTTGGAACTCGGACGCTTGCCTGTTAGGGCTTGGGCTCCATTCTCGAAAAGCGTCCCCTCAGCCGTGAAGATTCTACAAAAGTCTTAGGGGCCCCCGACTCCCGCAGGCTTCCGGTGGGGAGCGGCTGCCATGATTGCTCGCGGAATGACCACGACGGAGCCACGAGATGGTGGTGCTCTCATGCTGACGCCAGCTTCAGTCTGAATGATCCAGAAACAAGGCGGGGCTTTCATCGTTTGGGAAAAAAAAATGTTCTAAACCAATGAAAAGTGTTATTTTTAGGTCATATGACCAAGACTTCCATCTTTAGGAAACCAAAAGTAAAATGAACCAATGAAAAGTTTTATAAACAAGTCACATGACCTGTTATGCGGCATAGGGCTACAAAAAGCGTAGAAAATCCGTTGGCACGTGAGGCGGCGTCAGTAGCGGACCGATGTGCGAATAGGCCGAAGGCAGCACAACGCGCCGAGATCCGGATGGCACCGAGGTTGTGTCCAGCAAATTGCCACACTGGTGTGGCCATCCTACAATGCTGCGCCGAAAGACGGCGTGTCCAGCTGAGTTGCGGTCACTGTTGCGGTACAGTGACTCGAACGCGCCGAGATCCGGATGGCACCGAGGTGGTGTCCAGCAAATTGCCGCACTGGTGTGGCCATCCTACAATGCTGCGCCGAAAGACGGCGTGTCCAGCTGAGTTGCGGTCACTGTTGCGGTACAGTGACTCAAACGCGCCGAGATCCGGATGGCACCGAGGTGGTGTCCAGCAAATTGCCGCACTGGTGTGGCCATCCTACAATGCTGCGCCGAAAGATGGCGTGTCCAGCTGAGTTGCGGTCACTCTTGCGGTACAGTGAGTCGAACGCGCCGAGATCTGGATGGCCCCGATGTTGTGTCCAGCAAGTTGCCGCACTGGTGTGGCCATCCTACAATGCTGCGCCGAAAGTCGGCGTGGGGTGCCCCGTTGGCTTATGAGGTGATGTCAGTAGTGGACCGATGTGTGAATAGGTTGGAACCAGCACAAGGCGCCAAGATCCGAATGGCAAGTTCTGGATGTTGAGTGCCATAGTTGAGATTTCTGAGCAGTGCTTGTAAGACTATCTGAAGTTTATTATAAGAATCAGAGTAAGTTGAAGACTGTCTGAAGCTTATTTGCACCTTTTGCAGCTTCACTATTGCCCAAGGTGGTGTCCAGCAAATTGCTGCACTGGTGTGGCCATCCTACAATGCTGCGCCGAAAGACGGCGTGTTCAGCTGAGTTCCGGTCACTCTTGCGGTACAGTGACTCGAACGCGCCGAGATCCGGATGGCACCGAGGTCGTGTCCAGCAAGTTGCCGCACTGGTGTGGCCATCCTACAATGCTGCGCCGAAAGTCAGTGTAGGGTGCCCCGTTGGCTTATGAGGTGATGTCAGTAGTGGACCGATGTGTGAATAGGTCGGAACCAGCACAAGGCGCCAAGATCCGAATGGCAAGTCCTGGATGTTGAGTGCCTCAGTTGAGAGTTCTGAGCAGTGCTTGTAAGACTGTCTGAAGCTTATTTGCACCTGCTGCAGCTTCACTATTGCCCTGGTGTGGCCAAAGGTCGCACATGACATAGGCGGCCGGCTCCCGAGGTCCGGCGGAACTTTTTTCCTTTTCCTTTCTGCTTCTTTTCCTACAATCCGTTTCATCTGAAGACACGACCAGGTCCCTGAATGTGTGCAGGGGGACGCTATTGATTGAATGAAAATGGCGGCTTGACACAAAGCTGACTCAAGCGTTACTGTTGATGCTATACAGACAAAAATTGGTTTTCAGTTTGTACATTCTTCATGTTTTTTTTTCCATCCAAGTCTGATTGAGAGTTTGTAGAAAAATGGCTTCAGATTTTCCACATACTACTCTTCAACATTCTTCCTAAATGTAACAATGTGAAACTCACTAGGAGAACGGCTGTTTCTGTTTCCTTTCAAAATGCTGCCAACAATATTTTCTGAATGGAAGACACCATCTTGTAGCATAAAGGGCCGAAAGGGGTTCTGGTCTGGCCGATGGTTGGTGGAGACATTTTGACTATATCTTGGACCTGCCCGGCCTCGCCCAAAATGGCGCCGGTATAAATGGGACTCGTAACTCCTTGCCCGCAAATGTATATCTAGAAAATGTTATTGTAAGTGGCCCTGTCGTATTTTAATTACAAAATGTACGTCCACCGATTCCGCAACTGTTAGACACCTTTGTTCTTGCAACCTAATGGCCCGCTCGTTACGTTCTTCTACAGTGTAAATGTCTCCTCATCATATACGATTTCAGTTTGCTCCGTGGCCGGCCCACGTGGTTATAGGCCCGTATTTGTATACTGACATTTTCACAATAAAGGTTTTTAAAACAAAACACGGTAGTAGTATTTACATTGGTAAAGTTTTTACTTTTAGTCACTGTTTTCGAATCAGTAAAAGGCAAGTGAAATAAAGCAGTCCAATTACATGACGGATAAAAGGTATAATATGTAGGAACGCAGTAAAGATAAATGGTCAAGGGCAGTTGTGTTTTTCATGTCTGCAACATAAAGTGATCGATAAGAATCTGATAATCAGGCGTATCGGCGACTAAGACAGCAGGCCGAATCTCTTTTACTCAACGGCTCCGTCATGGAAGGAAGAAACGCCCTTTTTCTCGAAAAAGAAATATATTTTACTTGCAAGACAGTTGTAAATTTTCCGGGAAAGTACATTAGCCTGGAATATTATAACATATGTTTGAAAAAAAAATATTGTTCGAAAACAATAAAAAGCGTAATTTTTAGGTCATATGATCAAGCTTTTCATCATTAAATTAACAAAAGTAAAATGAACCAATGAAATGTTTTATTAACAAGTCACATGACCTGTTATGCTTACGTTACGCGCTGCGCGCCGCGCCTCGGATCACTTCCGGGTGCGCTAACACGGCGTGTCATATAACGTATTACGCGACAACGTAGGTCAAGAATATAGTCAAAATGTCTCCACCAACCAGCGTTCGGAACACAACCCCTTTCAGCAGTCCAAAAAGTTCTGTTAAATGACAACAGAGGGGACAGGCAACAAGAACCATCAGTCAAAGAGGGGAGGGCAAGTTCTTCTCTTCCGGGTCATGTTGGGGCGCTACCGGAACTGATCGAATTGGTAGTCTACAGTGTTTCTGGATGTTTCAGACTAAAGCTGGCGTCAGCATGAGACCACTACCATCTCGTAGCTCCGTCGTGGCCATTCCACGAGCAATCATGGCAGCCGCTCCCCACCAGAAGCCTGCGGGAGTCGGAGGCCCCCAAGACTTTTGTAGAATCTTCACGGCTGAGGGGACGCTTTTCGAGAATGGGACCCAAGCCCTATCAGGGAAGCGTCCGAGTTCAAAGGTGTCCCAGGGTCATTTTAGTGGACCAGGCCCAAAACCGAAGAGCCGGCCGCCATTTTGAGAGTCCTGTGGCAGCCGCCTATCGCTGCACCGCAAGAGCGGGAGCAACTCAACTACATGATGAGCGAGACGCTGTAGTCGCAAGAGCGGGCGGTAAACAGCTGAATGGCGGAAGAGGCACAGTGTAGCAAAAGCGGGCGGAATGGCAACTGAAACGGTAAAGGGGCGCCCCACTACAGCGTGTCTTCAGGTCAAACGGATTGTGGGACAAGGTTCAGAATTGAAGAGTCATCAAAAGGCAAAAAGTTCTGCCGGACCCCGGGAGCCGGCCGCCTATGTCGGGGGCGATCTCAGGCTACACCAGTGCTATAAGACTTGGGGAGGGTGTCGGAGCCAAGCGTCTTCTCCGAGTCCATGGCCATCACACCGCCCCTAAGGGGCCTCCGTCAAGCTGTTTAGGAAGGTAACATATCACATTGTTTTCTAATGCAGTCAGGTCCACAAACGACACTCACTTACTTTGAGAATAGTGAAGCTGCAGTAGGTGGAAATAAGCTTCAGACAGTGTTACAAGCACTGCTCAGAACTCTTAACTATGGCACCCAACATCCAGAACTTATGCCATTTGAGAATGGCAGTGACATCGAAGCAACTCAGGGACCAAAACCATTAACGTACTTTCACGTATGAAAATCTTACTTGGGGAGGGGGCAGGAGCGAAGCGCCCCCTCCCAGTCAGCGCCACCACACCGTATGTTGAAAATTTGAAGCCATCGTTCTACAAAGTCAACCAAACTTGGATTGAAAAATCTAGAAAAATGTACAAACTGAAAACCAGTTTTGGTCTGCATAGCATCAGTAGCAACGCTTGAGTCAGCTTTGTTTCAAGCCGCCATTTTGATTCAACAAAGCACAGGCATTGAAAAAGGCTCAAACTCAGAACTCTGAACTATGGCACCCAACATCCAGGAGGTTGCCATCCGGATCTTGGAGCCTTGTGCTGCTTTCGACCTATTCACACATCGGTCCACTACTGACATCATCTTATAAACCAACGTTATGTAAATAGTTTTTTAATAAAATGTTTTACCCTGTTTCTTTGCTGGTGTGTTGTCTATATTTTTAATATTTGCATAGGGTTTGTCGTTATTTTGTGCGGGATGGGTGATGGAGCCGAGCTGTCTTGCAGCCCTCATGGTGTGGAGCTCAGTTCATCTCACTATTTTCGTATTTCTCATGAAGGGTTGTTCCTAATATTTCTATTTTAGCGAGGTCAAAAAGAGATCCAATTAGTGGCCTACTGATTTTGCTCGATTACTTTTATTTTTTTACACGATTTTTCACTATCTGCAAAGACTAAACAGAGTATTGCGACTTTGTGCTTGTTTGTAAATAGAGAATGATCCAAAGAGAACCAATTCTAAAACAGTAAATGCTTGGACAACAATCAATCAAATGGAGAGACAAGCAGGCACGACGGATTACAACGGGGGTAAAGGCCTGCGTTAACTACCCTTCAGTATCTGCAAAGAGAGAGTACTACTAAGAAAAAAGAGGGGAGGGGGGGGGGTGCAGCGTTCAAAGCACATCAGCGTGCATAAATACGAAAATGTTTTTATCTATCACGTACTTGACATTTTAAAGCTTTTCATATTTGCTATTAAAAAACCAATGAAATTCACAGAAAAAACCATAGGTTATAGTGGATATATAGTTAGGAATTTGCATTTACAAAACCTTGAAAATTCAATGAAAAAACCATTGGTTTTAGGCCATATATAGTTAGGGATTTGCATTTACAAAACCTTATTTTACTCGCATAAAACCATTGAAATTCCATATATAGTTATAAGCGCTAACTATATATCGCGCACCCGCAATCCACTGCTGATGATGTCACATATTACATCATTCATGACATGGTTAGTGACATCACTGATGACATCACTGATGACATCTCAAATGACATCACTGATGATATCACTGAAAACATCTCATTTGACATGACTGATAACATCACTGATGATATCATTCATGTGATAATACGATGAACCTCTTCAGACTCTAATATAACCTTAGATACAATCAGTGTAAACAGACACTCACAGACTGTCACTCATCCATGGAGTTACTCACACACCTAGTCAGTCATGCAAAGAATCAATCACACCTCCATTTCCTCAACTATACAGTTATACAAACTTTACTTATTCAAACATATACTAACACATATTTACTCTATTATACAATCCCTGATACAAGTTCACAGTGATCCATACAGCCACTCACACATTCACTGGCTCTTATGCACAGTTATTTATATATGTCAACTCTCACATGTACTGTGTTTTACATATGTACTTACTTTGACATGTAGCACTGAGATATCCATTCACTCACCAATACACTCATGCACACAGTCAACCGCCCATACAGCTGTTTCCACATGCACTTTTGAAACCATACATCTAGTGAATCAACTGCTCACACATCTATGCACAGAGTCACACACCTCCCAGCCACCCACACACACACTCAGTATCCCATACAAATACTTGGGCAACCAATCAATAACCCATATAGTTATTCATATAGCTACTTATCAACACATGCAACAGTTTACAGAACAACAGACATAATGATGCACAAATTAAGACAGTTTAGTCACTAACCCATGCACTCAGTGAGACACATTTAATCACTCACTCATACAGTCAGTCATGCACCTACTAAATCCTTCATCCAGACACTTATATATCCACTCATTCTTCAATATGTAAGAGATATTTTAACTTTACAGAAACATACAGTCACTGGATGTTGTCATCAGCGATGTCATCAGTGATGTCATTTGAGATGTCATCAGTGATGTCATCAGTGATGTCACTAACCATGTCATGAATGATGTAATATGTGACATCATCAGCAGTGGATTGCGGGTGCGCGATATATAGTTAGCGCTTATAACTATATATGGAATTTCAATGGTTTTATGCGAGTAAAATAAGGTTTTGTAAATGCAAATCCCTAACTATATATGGCCTAAAACCAATGGTTTTTTCATTGAATATATATATATATATATATATATATATATATATATATATATATATATATATATATGCATTCCCCTCCCATTACATAAAAAAAAGTCCAGACCCCGGGCGATTGGGCCTCTTTCCTTATAAATTATATATTAACAAAAAAGAAGAAAAAAGAAGCCTAGCCCTGGGTGATGAGGTCCCCAATGCCCAAATGGCCCTCAAAAGGAAGGCCAAGCAGCCCCCTTCAAAAAAAGATTTTAAAAAGATCTAAAAACCTCTGGCAAGTCACTACGCCTCTTCACCACCACTCTGCTAACGCATCCCCTGATGCAATGGTGGTTGGGAGATGAAGTCCCCTTGGATGCTAATGTTCCTTGGGGTCCATAACCCCCTTCAGTTACCTCCAGTAAGTCCCAGACAGTGGGATTGCTGAGAGGACTTGGAGGCCATGCCCCCTTTCTCCACCACTCTGCAAACGCACCTCCTAGTATGCTGCTGGTTTGGTAATGAATTCCACTTTACTCCTGAGGGCCTCATGACTAAAGTGGACTTCTTTCCCCAAACAGTAGTGCGCCAGGAGGCACATTTGCAGAGTGCTGGAGAAAGAGTTTGTGGCCACTGAAAACCTCTCAGAAAACCCACTGTTTGGGACTTACTGGAGGTAGCAGAAGGAGTAATGCTTTGTGACAGTCTTAGTGGTTCATTGAGGCTGCACTCCATAGTGATGGCTGAGAATAGTTCTCTTTTGTAACATACTGATCAGTTCCCTTACACCTCTCTCTTTTGTAATCAGGAGGACTGTGGAGGTAGATTGCAATAACTTAATTTGTTAACTAGGACCTTTGCATTAGGATGATGGCTCAGTGTAATAGACATTTACAACAGAGTCACCTCAATGTTCACACTCTTGTACAGGATGAAGAATAATTAGCCTAGTGGGTTGTGACACAGTGGCCTGTCCATTAGGACCTCTCTATTAGTTGTATGTTGTAGTTGTCGGAAGCTGTCTCTCTATATAGTGTACTAAAATAAGGTGCACTGTTTCAGAGAGTCCTGGGAATCCCCAAATGGTATGCAGAGGTAAAAGCAGATAATTCTAATGATATTTTTGTGGTACTGTGGGGGAAAGTTAGGCTAATCAGAGGGTAGTGCTAAGCATTTGCTGTGCCTGAGATTCATGGGTTGGCTTTCAAAAGGAAGCATCACCTTTGAACCTTCCCGTCCAGGAAGGTCATCCTGTTCCGGAGGAGGAGTGAAGCATTTCTGCATGGAGAAGGCTTTGTCTCTGCCATCTGAGAGTTCTGTCTCACATCCCATGACGTCAGAAAAATGTCTGGTGGTGGCAGACTAGTGAAAACAAGTCAGAGACCACACCAGTACTTGGTAGTTTTTCGGGGGGCCCTCTAAAAGGGTCTCCTGTGTGAATTCAGTATTAAATCCAACACTGCCATCAGTGAGGATATATTAAGAGAAGATGTTTGGTACCAAACATCTTACAAATCAGTGAAGCCATTATGGAGCTAGGAAACTCATTTTGGCAAGTATCCAGCCCATGTACACCTTAAGACTTTCCTGTGCACTTGCAATATCTCAGAATAGAGTGGACATTGTAGGGGCATATCTGCACATGCTGATATGCCCCTCCATTTGGGATAAAGGCCTGCAGTAGGGGTGACTTACCTATATCTAATGCAGTGTATGGGTGGAATTGCAGACCTGTGTCTGTCGACTCTTTAGATTTTGTCTGCACCAATACACACAGCCTGTATAGCCTTGGTGAGGGGTCCCTGGGGTTACACAACTAATGACCAAAAGGGGTTCATCCCTGGAAGACAAATGCACAAATTGACCCAGCAGTTGATAGGGTGCATTGATATAGATACATCAAGGTCAGTCTCCTTGGCGCCGGTTACATTGGATGCTGCCAAGGCTTTTGACCGTTTCTGCTGGGAGTATTTATGGGTAGTGATGGAGACCATGGGGTTTGGGTCTAATTTTATAACTACGTTAAAAGCTCTATACCATCGCTCTACAGCTAGGATTCTCCTTAATGGTGCTCTTAGTAGGAGTTTTCTGATTCTTAGAGGAACAAGACAGGGCTGCCCCATTTTCCCTTGACTGTTTAATATATATATTGAACCATTTGCCCAGATGCTGCATCAAGACAAACAGGTTACGGCCTTCCGTACTGGAGCATTTGGAAAGAAAATCGCTCTATATGAGGACAATCGTAAAATCTATACAGCAGACCCTGCCATTACAATTCCAAGGGTAGAGCTATTAGCAGAAGAATACGGGGCCTTTTCAGGATACTCAGTAAATAAGGAGAAAACTGTGATTATCTGTTGGAATAATCCCAGAATACAGGGGGAGTATCCAGAGAGGGTTTAGGTATTCGGGAATTAGTTTTATTAACTCATTACAGGATATCCCCCAGTACAATCTAGAGAGGGTTGCAAAGGATATTGACAAATCACTAATGAGATGGAAGAACTTCCCACTAACATTACATGGAAGGGTAAATGTAATTAAAATGGTGTTACTGCCTAAATTGACATTTATTTTTATTTGCATACCTCTCAACTTCCCAAGGTGCTTGATTGATAAAATACAGGGCAAATTGGGTAGTTTTGTCTGGGCGGATAAGGGAGCATGTATGTCATGGAAGAAATTGCGGCACAAATTGGCAGAGGGAGGGCTGGCAGTACCTGACTTAAGGCTATATTGTTTGGCAGTTCAGTTTAAGAACTGTAGAGCACTTTAAGGCATACTGGGGCCCCAGGTATGGGGTGGTTGGCTAGAGGAGATGATCAGGGAATGAAGTGCAAAAGGGTTTTTATACAAATGTGGAGCAACAAAATTCTTCAAAAAAGTTAAATTGAAGATGCTAAAGGCAGCACTTATTCTGTGGGTCGGAATAAGGAACATACTGGGATTGGGATACTATTCGGGGGCACCAATATGGGACTCACCAAGCATGCCGGAATGCTTGCAAGACCAAATAAGTATCCCACTTAGGTGGGCAGGAACTGAGCTTTGGGGGCACCTCATGGTTATGGAAAAGGTGGTACCATGGGAAATCCTGTGGGTAAAGACAGGGGGATCCCTCACAAGGTTTGAATATTTGCAGTTATTATCATGGGGGGAGGCAAATAGAAATGAGACCGGAGGTTGTTGGGAGTTTGAAAAAAAGTTGCAAGAGGAAGCCCCAAAAAAGAAGGAAGTAAGTGACTGGTATCGAACTTTGGTGTCTTTTGAAGAGAAGAAAATTAAAGCACCCTGTGAGATTTGGGATGGTGCTATACAGATGGCAGAGCCACAGAGATTGTGGCAACTTTCCTTTAAGTTGCTTTATAAAGTTGTCAAACCATCAGACTCAAAGAGGAATCCCTTTTTTATAGTTAAACTATAGACTATATTGTACACCACATAAATTTGCAAAATTTGTAATTGCTGTTGCCCCAAGATGTCATAGATGTGGTTTGCTGAGTGCAGACGACAGACATATGTTTTTTTAATGCCCTTTGTTACAGGAATACTGGTCCACAGTGGAGAAGGCAAAAATGTAATTCTCTGCGCCAACATAAAAATAAACTTAACACTGATTATATTAGGGGTGAAGATAAGCCAATGTCGCCCCTCTCTAGGGACAAGCAGTCCACACTTTTCTATTTGATTCTTCTTGCTATGTGAGAGATTTGTAAAAAAAATGGAAGGAAGTCGTACCCCCCGTAGGGATAGACTGGTTCCAGGCGGGAAAAAGGACCTGTAAAATGGACATAGGATCAGAGACTAATACACATTCTAAGACCTGGGAGGCCTTTCTGAATTGGAACGGCACAATAAGAACTTAATCATATTAGTCCTATGTTTACACCTGCGTGGAACTAGCAACCAGGGTACTGGACAGGCTGGTGCGCAGGACTATTGAGATATCGCAAATAGGCTGCGGAGGTACCGGTCAGTTGACAGGATGCAGTTTACATACAATGGTGGTATGAGGACAAAAAAAAAGAATTAATTTAAAAAATGGCCTTATTTATGAAAGTGCTTGAACGATGTACATACATATACATGTACTATACATTAACCATTAAAAAGTGGAGTTACAAAATAACACAATGAAAGATGTGTTTTTATTTGCTGCCTTCAACACTTTTTGAGAGTGCAAAGTTGAATAAGTTGCCATTAATGGTTGCTTTGTGTGAGAGTGGTGTCCCATTCTTATGCTTAGTTTTTACATCTCCTGAGAGTATTGTATATATTTCATAAGAGCAAAAAAGAATTCAAGTATGTAAATGACATTTAATTTGGGGAGAAAAAATGATTGAAAAGGGTTTTGTGTATATGAGAATATTAAAAGAGGGTATAAAATATGTTTGGGAAAATATTCAAGCTACGAGATGATCTATGAGTGGTAATGTGAGTGGTTATATATATTTATTAAAAGGTGAGTAAGACGCTATATGAGCGTATGAGTATGTAGTAGTTTGTGTGATGTGCAGACTAGGTGGGTGAGAAGTTAGTTTGCCATGTGTTGCTCTGGAATTGTATATTGTATATCTGCATACTCCAATTGATAGTAGAAAAAACTGTATGTTAAGAGTTAAACTTAACAATGTATTGCAAGATGTGTAAAGGTTTACATGCCTATGTATGATTTGCTGTTCACAAATAATGTTTCTTTTTTAATTGTGGTTTTTATTGTATTTTAAAGAGGAGTACAATACTCAAAATTGAAAGGAAAAATATGTACTGTAGGTATGGATCAAACATGAATTTATGATACTTGACAGCTATGTATTAGATACCATTTAGGGTTGGTGTTGGTAAATTATAGGCAAGGTTTGTATGTGCTGATGTCTAGTAGAAGAGTCATGGGCATAGTTAAACATACAGGGCTAGATGTAGGTAAAATAGATTGACCGATTTTTAATTACCGAATTTTACCGATTCGGTAATTAAAAATCGGTAAATCTAAGCTGTGGACATGTAGGTATTCCAGATGTGCTGGAATACCGAATCGGAAGTATTCGGTATTTACCAATTCGGTAAATACCGAATCGGTAATGCCCATTCATTCCTATGGGCTTTGAAGCCCATAGGAATGAATGGGCATTACCGATTTGGTATTTACCGAATCGGTAAATACCGATTTCCACAAGGGTGCAGGGGGTGTCACTTTGACACCCTCTGGCACCCCCAAAACAGGCTCGGGTGCCATGTGGCAGGCATACATGCCCTAAGGGCAGGTCTGCCTGTCACATGGCATAGGTGTGCATGCACACATGTGCATGCACACCGGAATCGGTATTTTACCATCAAATTGGATTTGATAATACCGATTCTGTAAGGCCTCTGGGACTCAGAAGAGTCGCACCTACATCTGGGAGCCTCAGAATCGGTACATTTACCGAATTTTTATTTTACAGATTCGGTAAAATTACCGATTCGGTAATTTTACCGAATCGGTAAAAAAATGCCCCCTACATACCTGTCACCCATTTACCGATCGGTAACGGCCAAAATCGGCCGTTACCGATTGGTAAATGGCCTGAAACAGCCACCTACATCTGGGGCTAGATGTAGGTAATTCTATTTTACCACTTCTAAAATACCGAATTTTACCGATTCGGTATTTAAGAAGTGGTAAAATAGAAGGGGGCACATGTAGGTATTTCAGAATCGGCAAATACCGAATCTGTAAGATTCGGTATTTACCAATTCGGTAAATACAAAATCGGTATCCCCCATTGATTCCTATGGGCCTTGAAGCCCATAGGAATCAATGGTGAATACCGAATCGGTATTTACCGATTCAGTAAATTCCGATTTTTGCAAGGGTGCAGGGGGTGTCACTTTGACACCCTCTGGCACCCCAATTCCGGACTTGTGTGCATGCACAGATGTGCATGCACACCTGCATTCGGTATTTTACCACCCAATTGGATTGGGTGGTAAAATACCGAATCTGAAAGGCCTGCGGCACTCAAAGATGTGCTACCTACATGTGCTTTTACAGAATCGGTATTTTTACCGAGTCTGTATTTACCAATTCGGTAATTTTACCGAATCTGTAAATACAGATTCGGTAAAATACCGATTCTGTAAAGCATGCTCCTACATTAGAAAACCCTAATACCGGTCGGAAACGGCCGAAATCGGCCGTTTCCGACCGGTATTAGGGCTCCTACATCGGGCCCACAGTGTTCAAACATGGATTAGGTCTATTGCTTCAGACCCTGTCTGTTCACTCTCGCTAGCAGCTTCACTTGCTATGTAAAAGATTTTTCAGAAGCTTCCATCCAATGCTTTAGTACACAGAAGGCATCGCTGAGATATGTTGTAGGTAGGCTATAAAGCATGGTGTTTTGTGTTTGAAAGACAAGACATTTCCTTTTGTGTTCAATAAGTAACTTATGCAGTTGCAGGGACCTATGTCAAGTACTAAATAGAGAATGCCACCCCTAAGGCAACTGACATACATGTGCAAAAAAGCATACAGTCTGTCTCTCACCTACTCAGACAGCTACAGACACACTTATACAATAAAATTTAGTGTGACACTACTTATTTATGCAAGAGACTCATAGGTTTGTAATGCAAACCCTATGCTGCACATGGCATGTAATAGCTGTTTTTGAAGTGGAAATCCAATGTAACATAACTCTCCTCTGAGATATGCTGTAGGTATGCCATAAGGCACAGTGCTTTGTGCTTAAAAGATGGTAAGATGTCCTTTTGAGTTAAATAAGTTACTTGTGCATTTCCATGCATCTATGCCAAGTATGCCACTCCTAAAGCCACTGACATACATGTTCACAAAAGCATAGAGTGTCTCTGTCACCTAGTCAGACAGCTATAGAATCAACCTGCATTCAGTCGCTTACTGTGAAACTACTTATACATATGCAGGAGACTCAAAGGCAGTTGTAGATACACTTAAATTGTCTTGTATTACCTAACCTAACACAGCAGTGAGGTACTTACATACACATTTACAGAGTAATAGAGGTACTAAACGGACAGTCACATACCAGCACTTTTAGTTAAATACCTCGTGGTGCTGCTACAGGTGTACTCCTACACTCACTTGGATATGTAGGTGAGTAGTGACACAACCTTGTCACATCCATTCAGAGAAATAGTCCTTTAAATATAGGTGAGGTCTAGAAGTGCAGAGCCTGTTTGTTCATTCTCCCTGCCGCTCCATCTTAGCGTGGAAAAGCTTGTTGGAAAGTCTAATATCTATGCTTTAGTAAACATAACGCTCCTCTGGAAATGCTGTCCGTATGCCATGAAGCATTGTGTTTTGTGCTAAAAAGATTGAGAGAGGTCCTTTTGACTTTTAGAAACTCACTAATGCACTTTCAGACCATATGCCAAGCAGTACATAGAGCATACCATCCATAATGTAACTGACATACATGTTTTCGAAACATAGAGCGTCTTTCTTACTCTCCAATGTTTGTAGAGGATTTGTGTTGATTTTTAGGTCCGGACTGCTACTGCAGAGGGTACTGCCATATATAATATAATAGCTGGGCTATTTATGCTGGTAGTTATATATTTAAAGTGTGTAAACAGAGAGTACATAATGAAAAGCTAAATTCTTTTTCTTATTCTTTTCACCTTCTCAGGCCTGTGTATCCACTTAACTACAAACAATTACAATGCCATTAAACAATTGAGACAAGAAACAAACAGAAGCAAAGATACTATCTCCTCACAACTGAGAAACCAAACAAGCAAAATGTAGAGAAAGTGGTAAAAGAGAAAATAGCTTCTGGTAAGAGAATAGGACATTTCTTAAAATAGTTTGTGCACATTTAGAAAAGAAACAAAGTCCGAAATCAACTCAGAAAGGCGAAAAAGTAAATGATCCGAAGAGTTGACAATCTAAGAAAAACAGAGTCTGTTTAACCAGGACGCAGATGAAGTTTAAGTAAATTAGTTTTAGAATGTTGCATAGTAGAATAATTAATAATCTACTTAAAAGCATGATATGCTATAAATGAAGAAGAGAAGCAGTCAGACAAAAGGAATGTGTTGAGGGAATAGTTGATAAGGGGCCAGATGTACAAACCTAAATTGCATGCACAAACGGGGTAACGCCTCGCTGAATAGGAATTGCGACTTGCTATTAGGAAGGGGCATTTCAAGGGCGTTCCTTCCTAATAGCAGCTCTCTACCCATTGTATGAATGTTTTACGATCACAATTGTGATCGCATAACACTCGCAATTTACTGCCCTCTTTAAGAGGGTTGTAATGTACTCGCAAATGTGAAGTGGTCCACTTTGCGAATGGGAAGGGGTCACAAGGGGACCCCTTCCCCTTTACAAATGTAGGGGAAAATACTGTTTAGGAGCAGACAGTGGTACCAGGGACCACTACCTGCCCTTAAAAAATTAAACAAAAAAGTTTTGTTTATTTTTTTTTAAATACATCCCATTTTCCTTTAAGGAAAATGGGCTGCATTTTAAAAAAACTGCTTTATTTAAAAGTAGTGCCAGACATGGAGGTCTGCTGAACTCATCAGGCCACCATCCCTGGGAGGGCCAGCCATTCCCAATGGGGTGAAAAATTGCAAGTGCCTCATGAATATTGATGAGGCATGCAATTTGCGACCCCAATGGGAATCACAAACAGTATCTCAGACACTGTTGTACATGGCATTTTGCGACTCGCAAATTGCGACTCGCAATCAAGTGCAATTTGCTAGTTGCAAATTGTCATGGTCGTACATCTAGCCCAAGATCTTTGCTCCCAAGAAGAAGCTATTTATTTTGATTCTAAATAGAATGAGGAAACTAGTTAAAATAGCGTCCATGAAGAATATAAGGCAAAAGAAAATACTTGAAATTTGAGGTAACTTTTGCATACATTGTTCTAGTACTGAAACATTCTATAAATAAGAAAGCTACTTACAAGAGAACACATTAGTGTATGCAGTTGGCGAATCTGGACAAGGTATGATATGAAAGTTGATTCTATAATACCAAAAGAGGTGATGGTACCTAGAAATGTAGAAGAAACTATAGCTGAAGAAGTGCAGGGAAGGTGTAGACAGGCCCCTGTATATAAATTGAACTGCAGCCGTGCTTGTAGTATTCAGCAGGAATCTATTAATATACTAAGATGTTTACTACATAATTTTCTATGCAAAAATCTGAAACAGAAAATATTAATTTTTCAAGGAATAGATCCATGCAAAGTAAGGGAGTATCTTAATTTTTCAGGGACACCCACTAGCTTGCCTATCAAAGAAAGAGCACCAAAGCACATTTAATTATTTCAGAAAGGTAGCTGTACACCATTCAGAGGAGTGAATAGTTTTTTGCATGGTACAGCAGGAGAGGTAGAAAAGATTTGTGATGATATCCAGTTTAGTTTCTTAGGTCTTCAAGAGGAGTGTGGGGATATGAGGATTTGGTATTTACAGGTGTACCAGAACAGGAGACAGGTATTACTATTGATAACTTTCAAGAAGAGATTACAAAGTTCAACACAGTGTGTTCAGAGAAACCAGACTGTGATTATATATATTCTGGAGGCACTCACTACAAAAGTCATACTCATTATGTTACTGTTACTGTGTGAACAAAAACTGAACAAGACAACACAGATAGGTGGGGGAATTTGGAGCTTATTTATTTGTAGTGGAACACTTTGATTGGTCCACACAGCACATTATATGTATGTTCAGTTATAATAAGTTGGAGGACAATAAAATGGCAGCTAGAGCAGTCTACAGCAAGTTAGAATTAGTTCCAATTCCTCAAGAAATGCAAGATTTCAATATTTATGAATCAATTCTAATACAGTCTACACATCCATTTCATACTGATGGAGACAAAGACAGGGAATTTACCTCCAACAGAGTTACAGAAAGGCCTTAAAGGGTAGAGATGTTTACTTGCCATTAGATTTCAAGCAGAATATTGAAACCGTAGGTGTGTGGAAAGATTTGTAAGAAGCACTTATAATTCTAGTGAATGGTGTCCATAGGAAGAGTAAAGAAATATGTCAAGAGCTAGTAGATGTTAGTATCGTAAAAGAAAAGCAACATTATATTTGGTACAAAATAATATTAATTATGAAGATATAGATGTTCTTCGAAATGTATTACATATTGAAGATGAGACATCAACGTCAAGAGGTCAAATTGTAAGGTGGATTGATCCTGATCAGAAGAAATTTATGAACACTACAGTATCCACCCTCTGCATTCAAAAGAGATGATTGGCGATGCAATTGATCTCTTTCAAATGACAAAAGCAAGAGGAGGTCTGTTAAGTGTATGTGAGAAAAGTTTAGAAGCTTGATGCTTTCTGCATCTCTTCCCCATATAAATGTGTGGGAGGTATGATGACCGACTGTACAAGTACCAGCAGCTGAGTACAGATCAACTACACTATACTAGAATTTGCCAGTGTATTCCCTATATATTTCACCTTTTATTTGAGAATGACTTGTCAGGCATTTTGTAAGCAGTAAACCACATTCTCAAATGAATCTCAAAAATATCACTGAAAAGGAATTTGTGCACAAAGTTCAAGGAAAAGATGAGAACCTGAAATATAACTTGATTAATTTGATGGTGTGCAAACGTGGCACCAATGACTATTGATATTGTTACCATGGTGAGATATCTTGGAGCATCAAATTGATTCCTAACACTATGAGTATGCATGAGATAACCTCCTGGAATTCCTGCGAGAAGCAAACTCAAACATTAAAGACATCAATCTGAAGACAGCAGGAGAAGTTTGTGCGCTGTATCCTGTAAATGTTTGCAGATATTTTCACCACAGGTTTCAAGCACTGATGGCTTTCAACTGCAACAAAACTAATCCTCCTCTTGAGCAAGTAACTGATTTCTTTTGGTGCAAAGAGTACCAAGGTAGAGGTGCTCCACATATTCACATGCTGCAATGGGTGAAAGATGCCCCAAAATGTGAAACAGATAGTGATGCATCTGTCTTGTCTTTAACACAACAGTATGTAATATGTGCAATTCGAAAAGACAGTGCTGACAAGGGCTTGAGGCAACAAGTATTACAGTTTCAAACTCATACATGTGGGATGTACTGTCATCGAAAATGCAGATGCAAAGGAAAATTTTACACAAGATATCGTTTTGGAGTTCCACGACCAGCCATCTCAGAAAGAAGAGTTAACAGCTTTTTATGTGCCGTCAGACATACCATGACATGGAAATCACCAAAAAATACTTGTACCCCGAAAAGAACAGACCCTGTCAAGTACATCAATGCCTATAACCCTGTGATTCTGAAGATGTAGAATGCATATGTGGATCTTCAATTTGTAGCAGACAACTCCATTGCTGTTGCTCACTATGTCACTTCATATATAACAAAATCAGAGAAGACAGAGATGACGAAAGAGATGTGGGGAGCGATTTCTGCAGAAAAGAGTCTTACCAAGAAATTGTACAGCTTCAGCTTGAAAATGCTTTCCACTGGATAGAAATTGGATCCTATGAATGCTCGGATAGGTTGAGTTAGACTAGTTTTTTTCTCCAAATCAAGAGAAATTGTGTGGGTAAGCCTAGGCTATGCAAGCAGTTGAAATAGAGTACTAAAGTTTTTCCCATAAGTACAGTATCTTTATGAATTTGATCAAGACAGTGAAGATTTTCTGCAAACTAACATGCGGGATACATACCATCCAAGAAGGAGTCCTCATTTTCAAAACATGTATCCGTATGAAGTTCTTCAGCAATATACATATAAAAGTGATGCAACTGAAAACATAGAATAAGGAAGATATGGAGCACTTGGATGTGACGGCTGTTTGATCAGACACAATAAAGGGAATCGAATAATCCACTGAAAACACCAAACACCAGAGAGAAGAGAGTTTTTCTACTTGGCACTTTTGCAGTTGTTCAGCCATGGCATGCAGAATCAGAATTACTTGGACACTACAGCTGGTATGAAGACACTTTCAATGGTTAAAGACAGTATTAGTACTCAGTCTTTCCAATCTCGCTTCAAATGTTGAAAGATGTTATTGAACAGGAAGAAATCTTCTATGTTGAGATAGCCAAGGAGAATTCACAAAGTAGCCAAAGTTCTGCACCAGTGAGTCAGCATATAGCTATGAATGTAGTGGAGACTGCAATGCAGCAAGCACAAGAGGAAACTGTGGATTTCAAACATTTAGTAGAGCAACAACAATGAGCAAAAAGAAATGTACAACAAAGTTAAAGATAATATACAGCATGAATTTCTCACTGAAAGGAAACAGTGTGATTGTACTTCATACAAACCAATATTACTAAGAATCAGTAGACAATCTGGCACCTGAAAGAGCTTCCTCATTAAAGTTCCCACTACTTATCGACATAAGACTACAGAATCAAATGTGTCATGTATAGTAATAGCACCAACAGAATTAGCGGGCACATAACATTAAAGATTTTACTTTACATTGCCTATTTAATGCTACCTGTTGACCATGACAATAAACTGGAATCCCAGAACTTATGTGATGAAGCTTGCCATGAGGAATCAAGAATATTGAAGAAACTGAAGTTTTTGATCATTGATGAGGTCAGCATGGTGTCCAACTTAATGCTTGCTTTCATACACTTAAGAATGCAGCAGATATTAAGAACAAAATATGATGTGTTCTTTGGAGGAAAGCATTCAATTATATTTAGTAACCTACTGCAACTCACCCCCATAAAATGACAAACCAGTATTGGCAATTTCAACATTTGGTTAAACCTTGAATACAAGGAACTATTTAAAAATATGTGTCAAGTATCTGATGTAAATGATGCAGATATGCTGAAATACATTAGAATAAAAGTTCTAACAAAAGAGGCAAAACATGCTTTGGAAAGTCACTTTATCAAGACACTATTTGCATCTAATATAACAGCAGCTGAACTAATAGTTAGTTTTATTGAAGATCATAATTCTATAGTTTATTTAATGCCAACACAATTCAATAGTTCTCCACATTTAATTAACAATTGCTAAAACTAGAGAAAGAAGATATTTTCAAAATTATAGCTATTGATAAAATAGTACATCAGGGAGTCACAATTCAACTCACAGATAAACTAGAACCAACATTGGATGCTTTGAAGAAGTCTTTCTAAAAAACTGCAGGATAAGAAAAGATTTTACCCGACAGCAAAAATTGTTGAGTAATTTTACGCCATAATTTAAATGTGAAGGAAGGATTAGTAAATGGTGCAATGAGTAAAGTCATTGATTTTAATAATTTCCTAAATACAGAAGAGGTTGAATACTTGCCCATAAAATGGTATCAGAGTCATGTTGTGAAGCAGATTGGCAGTTGTGTTGTACATTTTTACTAGTGAAAGACTTATATGAACGACACCAGCAATTCCCACTCTCTCTAGCATATGCTATACCTGCCCGTAAATCAAGAGGTTTAACTGTAGATACAGCTTTTGCTTCTATAGGGAGTAGTGTATTTGAAGAAAGAATGTCATATGAAGCACTATGCCAAGTTAGAGTATTGTCTGGTTTGTTCTTGATTGATTTTGATGAAAAGAAGGTTAGTGCCGATGCAAGCTGTGTAAGAGAGTACAATCGGTCAAGAAGTGTATACGCTCCTTATTTAGGCCAATACCCTGTTTATAAGAAATTGCTAATCTGTTCAAAATGGAAGATTACAAAAGAGTGTGCTGAAACTGAAACAAAAGGACACAAGAACAATCTAGAAGCTATTAGGAAGAGAAAACTAGAAAATTATGGAGATATTGTAGGTTACCAGTTGGAAAACAGTTCCGTTGTCAACTGCTATGCAAATGTTGTTTTCAATATACTGTTTCAGTTACCACATCTAGTCAACAAAACTGAACAAATAACCAGATAAGAGATTGTGTTCTTCACTGAATCATTTTCTTCAATGTTTACTGACTGACAGAACTGTGACACATTCTGCTTCAGATCTTTAAGATATATGTAATGTATCAGTAATATTCTCTCTGAATAGTCAACGAGATGCACAAGAATTTCTTATAGTTATGTTTGGAGTTATAGAAGAAGAAGTTGTATAGTGATAATTCATTCAGAATGAGTTACACATGGCACTATGACTGTGAAGATTGTGATTATTCATCTATCACTAAAATTGGTTCTGAGTGTTTTCTCTATTTAACAATACTAGATTAAAAATGTGCCTTTTTACAAATTGTTGATGATTGCAAACCAAAACATGACCTGCCCAAACTGCAGATCAGATGTTATCTCTACTTAGCCCTAACAAGAACTGGGAAATGCCTTATAGTAATGCTTCAAAGAGGCAGGGCAGATTGTTCCAAATTTGTGACTCAAATTACAAACTTCAAAGATGGACAAAATATCATTTTCTGGAAGAATTGTTACTGCTTTAGCTATCAACTTTCACAAAGGAATTGCTACAACTGCTGGACAATACACTATCTATTTAAAGATTGAAACTGAACGTACAGAATGGACAGAATGTAAGTACATCAACCTAAAATTCAAAGCAAAACTGACTTACAAATTGTCAAACTATTATCTTTTCTGTCTTCAACAAACGTTCTAAGGAGGAATTGTGGAAAAAAGTGGTGTACAGTATTTCTTCTATGTGGTTCATCAGTCTTTTACTGTAAATAAAAGAGGGGGACGGGAGAGCACTTAATTTAAAGAGTCCTACTCCTACGCTCCTCCAGCTGCCAATATCAAGTATAACACAGGAAGGAGATAGTTCCTCTATCCAGCCGGTGCACTGGTGGGTGCTGCCTGGCCAAAGATTGAGTCGCTGGGAGATCTGAATTTCAGATCGTAATGCCCTCATAGACCTGTTAGGGTGTCATGCTTCATCATAGAGCGCTCTTTGTCAGACCGGTGTCAGACCGGTGCTGCAATGTCTGACGGGCCTGGTGGCTTCTCTGGTAGAGATCTTTTGATCTGAGTATATGGTCAACATGTTTTTTGCCATTATGGCCCAACCTTCCGGTGGCACTTTTGGATATAAAGACGTGAGGGAGCCTTTTAGGTGAGACAGCAGTGCCCAGTCAATCTATCAAGTGTCCCCTACAGAGGTCAGGACCCACCTTTACGCCTATGAAGTACTGTACCCAACCCATTGAGGTAGAAGGATTATACTGGTTCCACTTCGGGGACCAGACACACACTTAATTCGGTCAACATCAAATAGCAGAGAGACACACTGCCTCATTAGGGGCTATTACTTTTTGCTTAGGTCCTGAAGAAGTGCCACCTGACAGTTGGGCCATATTGGCATGAAACATGCTTACCATACACTTATAACACTATCCACGTTAAGACCACAAGATAGCGCCACTGTTTCTACTTAGTCCCGGACCTATATAATAATAATAAAAAAATACAAAATAATAAAAAATTCTGGGTTCCGGTGCCTATTTTAGGACACATCACCACTCACTACTTTTTGCCCACATGCTACCTTCACATACGGTGTCTTCAGATTAAAAGATCTCCGCCAAAGAAGCCACCAGGCCCGTCAGACATTGCAACACTGGTCTGATGAGGAGCGCCCTATGATGAAGCATGACACCCTAACAGGTGTTTGAGGGCATTATGATCCAAAATTCAGATCTCCAGGTGACTCAATCTCTGGCCAGGCAGCACCCACCAGTGCACCAGCTGGATAGAGGAACTATCTCCGTCTACATATTTCTGGAATTAAAACTATACTATGGGATGTTGTCTATCTATTTAGATCACCAATATTTAAACATCATGTGTCCTACCAGGGGTGATGTTTTCAGAAGGATCTCTAAAATTGAACAGTGCTTTGTATTTATGTGTAACATTGTACCACATTAAAAAATTTAGGTTTTGTTATATTACTGAAGTAAGTGTAGAAAAAGCAGTTAATTAAAATTGTGTTAAGTGCAATGCATAGCTTCACCTAATTAAAATGTTGTACTGTCTATGTATGTTTTAAAAAGAAAACCCATTGATTGTTTTTTCCTCTCTGTTTGAACATGATGCTTCATAGAGACCACTCTTAATGGTGAAGAAGTATAAAAGCTGAGAATAGCAAAAAAGGAAAAAAGGAAAATGTATGTTTTCACTACATTGTAATACAATTTTACAGTATAAATAATGTATGTTAGTGTGATTCTGTAATAATGAAGATCAAAAACTTACATATCTTTATGTTCTTTTTGTTTTTATACAGATGTCTCAAAAATAATTTTCTGCCACAGACATTTTGCTTATACACACCCATGGAAAGTGTTTTAAATCTAAAGTGCGTTTGTGTTAATTTCCTATTATTATGTTTTGCCTACTTTATAGCAAAAATTTACTCTCACAGTCATTCAGCCACCTATACAGTCACTTACACTGCCATTCACTCACCCATACAAATATTCACACACTCATTTATTTCCTCATACAGCCACTCACAAACACACAGTCACCCATATAACTACTTACACTACTACTCAGTTACCAATAAAGCCACTCACATACACTCTCACTAACTCATAGAGCCCCTAACACTAGCAGCCAGTGACCCATACATCTACTACAATAGTTTTTAGTCACCCATACGGCCATGCACACAGCTACTCACTGACCCATACATCCACTGATACTAGCATATACTCATACAGTCATATATACATGTGCTCACTCACTTATACAGCTATTCACACACCCATTCACTCACTCATACAGCCACTGGTACTAGCAATCACTCACCCATATAGCTACTAAAAAAGCACACTTATTCACCCCCTGCTACTCTCACATCCACTCACTCAACCAGACAACCACTCACACACCCAGGCACTCACCCATAGTTCAACTAATTTAACCTCTCAGTCATTCAGAGAACCACTGACACACCCATATAGTGACTCGCACAGCCACTCACTCACGCATGCAACTACTCATTTACTCTCTTATTTACTCATATAGCTACTCACACACCCAGTCACCCATACAACTACTAACACTACTACTCACTAACCCACAGCTATTGACACACCCTCTCACTAACTCAAACACCTCCTTCTACTACCAGTGTGAGAAACTGGGTGCCTATTGCAGTACCCCCACTTTTTGACTGGTTTTTGACACAACTTTGACTGAGGTGTACTGGGTTCCTGCCAACCACTCTCCTAGTACCAGTTCTCTTTCCCTAGAAATGTACCACAATTGATACCACTTCAGCTACCCCTATAGGTCCCTAATAAATTATACCCCTTGCACCTAGGGCATTGGTACTGAAGAGGGATTGCAGCACAAATTGTGCCACTCCAGAGATCCCTCCCAAAGACTAGGCAAACTGTTGTTGTAGGCTGCATGTCCTGTGCAGAGAAAACCGAAGAGTTGACCTGGCACAGAGCCCTGTATGCCACAAGCTCATACACTGCGAGAACTTTAGGTAAATCACCCCTACTGCAGGCCTTATAGCCCTAAAGCAATGTGCACTATACCCCATGTGTGGACACATCTGCATGAGCAGATATGACCCTAAATATCTGAACTGTTCTAAGATTTTGTAAGTGCACAAGGAAGCCAGATGGAGTACATGGGAGGGTTATTTGTAATTACGATTCTCCTAGCTCCATGATGGCTTTACTGTACCATAAGATTTTTGGTACCAAACAACTTGTGTTAATAAATCCTCACTGATGCCAATGTTGGATCTATTAATAAATGCACACAGGAGACTGTGGTATTGCTTCATATCTTATTGTGCATTTCTAATGGAACTTCCATTAATGTAATTCCATGGAATGTAGAATGTACGATTCTGTTGCCTAGCGCTTTAGTCAGTTGCTGCGGGGCTTGCTGGTGGATAGGACATTTTCCTACATGTGTAACTTGAAATAAACATCTTGTGTTCAGCAATTCCCTAGCTTCATGCTTCATTACACTGTCAACAAGCGGAGAACTTTGAACCCCTACAAGATCATCTTTCTATTCAAAGAAGATTACTACGTGATCCACAGATCGAAAGAAAAAGAAAATAAAGCGTCCTAACACAGATAAGTTTCATCGAAACTTTAAGGTACTGTGCACATATTGCTCTATCCTTACTTATTTTAACAGCCTTGCCACATGCGCTACAATTTTTCAAGATGTTGCCACTACTAAACTGGCTACCTTGCCTTGCACTTTCGCATTTTCATGCTTACTTCAGTCATCAATCCCCTAAAAGCGTGTTCTACTCAAAGTGCATTGTGAGAGTAAACAGAGCGGCATTACTTAATTTTTAATGTGCTTTGAACTTGCTTGCATTGATTTGTGGTAGGCGCGCCACCTTCTGCATTGTTTAAAATATACACTCCGTTACCTGCACAAGTGGAACCTTCTCCTTGTTCCTTTGAGCACCGCCATTCCTTTGCGTCATTTCTACAAGATCCTGACGTGCGACGTCACAAGCGCACCCACGTAGAGCGCCCTCACGATTACCTAGCAACCGAAGGTTCTTCATCTTCTAGCTACACGCTCAAGAAGATTATTGATTTCTTGGGTGATACCACATCACTGATTACAGGGTCCCAGATGCCCTTTATTCAATGACGCTGATATGCACAGCATACTGCGTGTCACTTGCAAACATATTTTGGCTTTTTATAATTTTTTATTCTGCGCTGACATGCACAGCCCATTTGCTAATCATTCAGCTCACATTGACATTAATGACATCTTGGCTGATATTTAGTACATCTCCACCCCAGACATCTTTCATCCAACGATGCTGATGCGCACAGCATCCTGCATGTCAGTTCTTGGAAACATTTACAGCGTCTCAGACATCTTTCATCCAACGACGTTGATACTCTCAGCATACTGCGTGTCAGTTGCTGGAAACATTTTTATTCTGTAATTTCGGCTGCCTACTTATTCATTCTACGCTCAGATGCACAGTCCAATTCCCATTATTGAGTGTATATTGACATTGTGTCTGCATTGACACATACAACGTGGAACATTTTCATTTCATTGTTATACAACGCTGATACACTGAGCTTATGTGTGTCCTTATGTATACTCTCCATGGTCATTCATCTATTCTTCTTACGCGCTAATGCGCACAGCATTTGTGACTTCACATGTAAAAAAATGTACATATTTCTTTGGCAACGTTCACTTTGATTCATTTCCTTGGTGGTAATATCACATACTTACTTAACTGCTTGGTCAATGAGTACAGTGACTTGTTTATTACTCTAGTGACTTTTACTTTAGTTCTTTATTTACAAAATGCAAAATGTTACTCCTCCACCATTCTTTCTCACTAACCCTGGTGATCCCGCTATACGCTGGTCTAAATGGAAAAAGGTCTTCCTGAACTATGCACGTGTTTGTGGGGTATCACTTAGTGCAGAAAGAAAATCAGACCTATTATTACACTGCTTAGGCTATGAAGGACAGGAAGTGTTTGAACATCTTCCTGATTTGGATGACAGTGAGTCTCATTCTCTTAATGAATTAGAAATCTGCCTCATAAAACTCGATAAGCACTACCTTCTGAAGGTTAGCACTATCTTAGAGTGGTACCACTTTGGGAAGCGAGTACAAAAGCCTGACAAATCTGTGGAAACATACATCACTGCTCTCCGCAAATTGGGTGCTACCTGTAAATTTGATGCGTCTCTTGAGGAGGCAATTCGGGATCAATTTATCCTTGGTTGCAATGTTGAGAAAATAAAAGATGAACTTTGGCAGAAAGATGACCATAGCAAAGAGGATAGAACACTCTCTTGCTTGCGTTGAGGTGATCAAAAAAGAGAATTGTGTCCTGGAGTAGAAAGTTCACTCTATTAATAAAAAACCCACAAAACCTGTTTAGAAGCAGCACAAATCTACTCCAACTCCCCATTCTTCTTCCAACTCTAAATTCAAAGGAAACTCCAAGATAAAATGTTACAGATGTGACATATTGGCCATCTTGCAAATGACAAGTCCTGCCCCGCACTTTCTACTAAATGCCGTAATTGTGGGAAAATTGGTCACATAGCCAAAGGATGTAGAGCTCAAAAGTACAAAAAGGACAGATGGGTCAAGGAAGTTGTCCTTGAAGATAGAAGTGATTCTGACTATGATGAGCTACACTGTGGGCAGATTCTAGTACAAAATGGCCAAAACAAGAGTAAAGGATCTGTTGATGAAGTGCTGCTAAGTGATTGCAACATTAAAATGCTTTTCGACTCAGGAGCTAAGATCTCTCTTATTCCCAAAGAGTTATTTGACATGAAACTCAGTGGGAAGGTGAAAGTCTACAAATCTGACATTAAGCCCCTGGCTTACGGGGGACAACCCATAAAATTGTTTGGCTACTTCTTGAGCAATTTAGAATACAAGTGAAGGCTAACTGCAGAGAAGGTATTCATAACTTGTATGGGGGACAGTATTGTTAGCTGGTTTCATTAAGCTGATCTGGGTGTGTTATTGGTCCCCGGTGCTGACCCTTGCATTGTTCTTAGAGGCATTTCTTCACATCCGGTCCCTCTGAATGTAAGTTCAAGTGAGATTTTTCCTAATGGGGCTATGTGTGAAGCTGATTTTAGCAGTACATTAAGCTCTGAATTTAAAAAAGTGTTTAGTGAAAAATTGGGTTGTCTCTCAGATTACACACACAAAACCATGCTTAAGCCTAATGCCATTCCTGTAACATGCAAAGTATGCAGTGTACCTTTGACCATGAGAGAATCCATGCGCACTGAACTAGAGAAAGTAAAGAAAGAAGGGATCATTGACGAGACCGAGGTAAGCGAATGGTTGGCTCCGGTTGTGCTGGCATGCAAACCTTCTGGTAAAGTGTGTTTGTGTGTGGACCCCCCTCCGTGCCCTCAATCACACAGTTGTCGCGGACAGATACCCTCTTCCTAACATAACGGAGATGCTAGCACAATTAAGAGATGCACGTGTTATCTCTACTCTTGATCTCCGGGTGTTGTATGCCGATTTAGATTCCGTATACATTTCCCGATTCATGCCCTTATATAGGTACATTTCACATTGCCCTTATATAGGCATAGAAATCCAGTCCTTATTTAGGCATAGTCCATGCTACCCAAATACAGGCATGGCTTCTTAAATCCGTTCATCTATGTCACAACACGTTCTTGGAAAACCAAACTCTTAAGCCGTTAGGGACTTCCCCTTCCTTGAATATTGATTTCTCCAAGAAACTCATTATTATGCATGAACATCTATTCCTTAGGGGTTCTTTCATGACGTTCAAATGCCCGACTCTTATGTCAATATTGGCATTCCTAAACACCTTCAAGGTATAAATATACCTTCACTTGCTATGGCAAAACCTGATGTGATTCGGTGCAGTTCGACTACCTACTTGCACGACACAGCTCCCTACATCAAGTGCCGAAGGAAGCCAACTCTCCAGCTGACACACTGACCCGAAGCCGTCATCCTCCTGCTGAGGATCCAGCTCCAGTGTTTCTGACCCTCCTTGTGGGGTGTTGGGAAATCGAGTCCCGATAAAGAGATACCAACCTCTCTCATTCTAAGGTATGGAACTGATTAGAACCTAGAGAAACATTTGGCAGATTCTTGGCAAAACTAAACTTAAGCTAAACAGCACTACTACTTCCCTCGTGCTTGACCTAGGTTAGGTACACTGGGGTAGGCATATTTTAGAAGCCCCAGTTGAGTATTTTAGCCTGTGTTATTTATGTATGTATTTTTATATATTTCTTAGCAACAGACAATGCTATTACAGTATTATTTTATATTACTGTTTACGCTGTACTCATTATGCTTTGCATTCTGTCTAACAAGTGTAGCAGTTCATATCTCTTGCATGAGTAATAGGACTGTTTAGTAAACCCTTTTATTGAAACACCCGTCTCTCTATTTCTATACAACTCTGTAGAAACGAAGCATGCACAATTGATTGAGTGAAATAGTTATGTATTGTTTCCACGTCTCTGAAGATATTGTTCTGGTTCTAGGGGAAATAAAGTTATTGTGTTTATGCGGTTGTCAGACACTAATCCCTTCTTGTTTATTTGAGAAAGTTTCTATTGACCTCTGAGTTAGTTGCCACACACAATTAAGATTAATGTACTAGATAGAAACATACTGACCTCAGCCCTTTGTCAAATCTATAGTGTATATTATTCCAATGTGCAGAGCCTATTGGGAATATAGGAACTACACTACATGGTGCCCAATGGTTTGGTAAGGCACTAATTTAACACTAGATACTGAAGTAACTCAGTCGTGCTTTTCTCAGGGACCCCATACTCATAATACTCAAATAGACGTCTGTAGTGGGTAAGGGATAATACCCCCCATATCTGAGTAGGACGAAAAATCCTATGTATTAGCTTTTTGGTTTGTTCAACGTTGTAGGATACAGTGTTCCAAAATATTGTGCACCTTATCTTTGTTCCCTTGAAACTTGCTCTGTAGTTTTCATTAAACAAAAAATGTCCCTAAACGGGGATAACAACACCGAAACCGGTAAAGCTGCTGCTGATCCAGCCGATGCAGCTTTTAACTTCACAGGTTTTCAAGAAACAGATGAGAATGCAACAGTCCTTCCTCAAAATTTAAGTAAAGCCATCACTATAAAACTTATAAAACATGGCCTGACATCAAGAGGTGGTAGGGCAGTTTTTGTGATAAAGACCCATGAATATCACCAGACAGAGGTATTCTATTCATGGATAGTCTTCCCAGAAGCAAATCCAGTAACACACATGTTTCACTTCTACAAAGTAGATGATCCACCAGAGGAATACATTCCTTTTGAGGATATTGAGATTCCACTCACATACCAGGAGCATGAGCGCTGGTTTAAAGGCGCCCTAAAACATTTAAATCAAATTACCAGGCTCGGTCTACTAGGTAGACCAGGAGCAACATGGTCAGCTCTGGCCGGCTACACACCTGACCCTGACATTGAAGCAATGTTGGACGATGAATTACTTAGTAATATACAAAGATTAGTAGAATTATACAGTTAAACCACAACTGTCTGAAAGTCCTGACAAACATTTTACTAAAAACATTCCTACTCCTTCTAAAAAGAAATGGGAAAATGGCAAACAAACTTCTAAAGAGAAGCGTTTTCATTCCAGAGGTAAGTCTCCTCAAAAGGAGCCCTCTGAAAGGAGGTATAACCTCAGGAATAAGGATAATTTGAAAAACCTGATAGATATCAAGATACTGATACACGTTCCTCTTGTACCTTTCAGACTTCATCACAGAAATCCGAAAGAAGAGGGCAGTCAGAAAACAAAGAAGAACGTGTGAAGTCCAAAGAAGAACAACACGTTCAAAAAAACAAGAAACCTCAATTCACTAAAAAGAAGGTAGCAGGTCTAAAAATCAGACAAGCCGAGGATCTTGAGGACACAACTCAAGAATGGAGAATGGGCTCAGACAATGTTGGACAGCGCAGCAGAAGTCACAATAGCTCGCCCGAACCTGAATGATCTTCTAGAGACAGTGGACTTGAATGAATACATTCAAGTTGAAACTGCAGATACCAGGGTTAGTTCTCCACATAAGTTATATGAAATAACACTTCGGATGGAGGGAGACATACCAAGGAAAATAAAAACACTCTTTTGGGAGCGACATTTTAAGGGTTATGACATTCTTCTAGCTGAACAAGACTGGCCTCCAGAATTTGTCAGGGAGTGCCCACATGGCGAAGACATCATTATGCCAGCCCTCTCTAATCATATTCAAATTCATTTAAAATATACTTATGCCAGGAAATGGGCAGTAGCCCAGCCCCTGCATTATACAAAAATCATATAGGATGAGATGAGGATTCAACTCACCTCAAAATCCAGTTAAAAAATCAACCAACTGTACAAAAGCAATACCCAGTTAAGCAAGAAGCTAAAAAACAGGTCAGGGAGATCTTAGATCAACTTGAATACCAAGGGGTGATTGAAACATACACCTCATCAATGAACAGTATTGGATTACAGACATCTAAATTCTTGTTGCAAAACATTTGCAGTGCAAAATGCACACAGTACAGCATTAATGAATAACATTGTGCGCAAAAAATACAAAACCACATTAGATATGTCTAACGGTTTCTTTTGTCAAAACATTGCACCAGAAAATAGGAATTTGACCGCTTTCTCAATTATGTGGGACCCAGCGTCACTTCTGTCATCTCCCTCAGGGATTCAAGAATAGTCCGGGGGTATTCTCAGAAAGGGTAACAGAGTTACTACAAATTTATGATGACGAGGCATTGTCATATGTCTATGACATCTATCTGACAGACAATGACTTGGAAAGGCACTTGAACAGGGTGAACACCATTATATTAGGGTTCGCCTCTGATGGGTACAAATTCAACTTTAAGAAATCAAGAATTGCCCATCGCAACGTCCTTTTCCACGGATATGAATTATCAAGTGAAGGCAAAAGCCTGGCAGCCAACTTTTTAGAAAAATGTGCGCTGCTCCAACAACCAAAAATGCTAAAAAACTTACAGTCGATTCTAGGTTTCCTGAACTTCGTAAGAACTTACATTCTAAATTACACAGAAAGGGTTAAACCTCTCTACGAATTAATCAAACCTGATTTTAAAACAGTAGATTGGACACAAAAACACACAGAAATTTTGTGTTCACTACAAACAAACATGTTAGCAACAAAACATTTGCAAACACGTGTAAATGTACGCAACTTAGTGATACGGATCATTCTAGGACAATGCGGATTCACGTACTTAAGGTGAAAAAGTACCAATAGCTTACAAATCACACTTGTACACACAAGCAGAAATGAAGTTCAACAATTCTGACAGCTTTTCAAACCGCTGTAGCAAAAGGAAGAGCCCTCGCACAGGGGAAATGCATTATGGTCGTATCTCCTGTATCTGCCTTAGAGGCAGTGACAAAAGCGAGCATTCCAAATGCTAAAGCTTTACATCTGAAATGGATACAATGGGTTAGTTCTCTTACTGCAACAGATGTTGAATACGCTTTTAATCCTTTTTTAAAAACACAAGCATTTCTACAATACAAACAAGAATGTCCTCTGCCTACTGAAATTCTGTCTCTTGACCAGTATGAATGATTAATTTATACGGACGGATCTTCTCAACCCGCTACAGGGGGTTAACAAGCATATAGTGCGGCGCGAGCAATAGTTAAAGGTCGTTAGCCAATGGCAAATTTAGACCCATGGTCACTAAAACTCAATCCTTAGGAGATTGTACAGCTCAGTGAGATGAACTACAAGCATTCAAGATGGCACTTGAGAATACGGATCGTGAATTCCCCACACTCATAGTGTGCGATTCATTTTATTGTGTTTAATCTTACAATGAATACTTGCAAAACTGGCTTCAAAACGGTTTCAAGGATGAAAAAGGTGGCACAATCAAGCATAAAACGTTTTGGGAACAAGTAGTTTAGTTACGAGAAGGACTACAAAACACTCATGTGATACATACGCTGAGTCATCAACGTGATGGCGTTCACGTTGAAGGGAATTCATTGGCTGATGAAGCCGCAAAGGCAGCTGTACAAATGGATTCCGTAGCTGCAATCACTCATTCAAAAATTAAAATATACAGCAAAATAATGCTGGCTGTCAATGCTTCTTGCAAAGACAGTGGTAAAACAATACTGAAAGAGTTTCCACTCAAATTCTCATATATAACTGATGCGAACAATGTTCCATTTGCTCCAATCCCTGGAGTGGGGGATAGGGTAATTCCAAATATGGAACATAGATTAGGACTAATCCTAGCAGCACATGAAGGGCTCGCCTTTACACATGCAGGTGTTTCCGCCACAGTATCGTTATTAAAACAGAGACACTGGGGGCAGCGCATGAGGAAACAAACCAGAAACTATGTTTTGGAATGTGAAATAAGCCACAAGATGAAAGTCTCTACTGTGAAACGTCCTGGATCACTGCAATCCCTTACAAAGGGATGGTAACTATAAATATATCATGGTCGCAGTGGATTTGTGTTCAAGGTTTATTTGGATGTGACCTCAGCGCTTGGCTGACGCTCAAACTGTTATAAAAGATTTGCGAGTCTTTATCGGCACATACGCAATCGGCACGCTACATTCTGACCAGGGTTCTGCGTTTAGCTCTCGAGCTTACAAGGAGGCCATTGCCAATTTGGGCGTTGCATTGTGGTATTCTAGTCCCTTCCATCCTTAGGGAAATTTGGTTGTGGAGAGAAAGAAACGGGACATAAAGCAATCTATAACAGCTAGGGTATTAGGTTCGGGTGACGGGTGGGTCAAACATCTAATAAGTGTCCAACGTAGTCTTAATAACTTGCCAAAAAGTTCTCTAGGGGGTATCACTCCTTATGAGGTCATTTTTGGGACAAGAATGTTGATCTTGGGCCTTGATTGTCAGACATCAGTGATGGTACAAAATACAGTTGATATCAAAGATCGTTTGGCTGTTTTACAGGACTTAAATCAACTAAGAACGAAACAAAGCAACGTGTTCCTGAAGCCAACCACCACTGGGGAAAAAACAACCATCCCAGCAATGCCTATCTTTATCCCAAATCTTATTGATCTAGTCAGAAAAAATATCGCACACAAGAAGGAATTTGGTTGTTCTTACAGACAACCAGTACCTGTCCTAGCACTCCACGGATCAAGAACAGTTTTACTGCAGACCCTTACTGTTAAAAATGAGAACAGGTTTGTGTCCATCGACCTGACAAAACCACACTATGTGGCCGATACTAAGCAGCAGGCCAAGGGGACTCCGCCAATGTAGCAGACGCACACCTCTAGCTACAATCCAAGAGGTTCAAACTGAGAGACTCATCACCTTTGAGGAATCTGCAGTGCGAAAAGAAGGACTATGCAACAAAGCTATGGAACTTGTACCTCTTGAGACCCAAATATCAGTTCATCAAGAAACGCCTGTCTACAATGAAGTAACACATGATTAAGTGGTTCCTGTGATTTCAACAAATCTGGATGCAATCCAAACAATTGACAGAACAGGCTCTGGCTATTTCATTAGCTTTGATACATTTTCTGAGGATCCCAGCGAACCTGAAACAACTCCAGTAAAAAGAACTTTCAAAGAACAAGCAACAGACCATTTTCATCACCTGGAAAATACTTATCTGGTTTCACCATGGATTGAACTTTGGATTGTGTTGGGAATATTTTTTCTTCTACTTTGGGTGACTTTGGTAATAACTCTGGGTATGCTGATGAATGGAAGATATGTCAAAATGGACACAGCAAGTAAGAAGTTCAACTTACCTCATGCCACACACATCATCCCATCGTGAACAAAGAAACTTGTCATCAGTGAACATCACAGCCGCTCCTATACCTGGTGGTATAGCTTGGGACAAAACAGAATATGACATTTTTTGGCCCGTCAAAGCTGTTGAAGATTTCACACTTATTCAAGATTTCATTAAGTGACTTTGTTTCATCAAGAACCTTCCCTGATGATTGGGACTTCGAGACTGTTAATGATAAGAGTGTCAGACCTAGAAATGTCTGCAGTATTCACGATTCATGAATATTTAGAGCGTTCATCAGACTATAAACAACTGTATTGTTATAATCATTATGGTCATCATTTCTTGCACTAATCTGCAAATCATAGAAATATATTAATGTATAACCAATGGGAACATTGTCCTACGTCACGAACGGTTAGCTCAAAAACATTTTCTATGAAATTTCCATATTTTTCAGGATTCAATGTATCAAATGCAGAATCATTTTACTTTAGAAATGTTAACAAAACAGGACTGAAAAGTATATTGACAATACAAAACAGATTTATTCTGCAGCCTTTTATGCCCAACTGTCTAAATTAGGTTTCGACTTTTGGAAAGACAAAATTGAGACAAAAACTGTCTGGGGTACGAAAGATTGGCAAGTACAGGGTGTAGAAGCTGTGTTTAGAGCCTGTATCATCCTGGCAAATTATGTTTTGAATGACACTGTCCAACAGACGTCTTGACTTGGGTTAGCCAAGATCAAGGACATGAACAATATGTCCATACCTACACCTGATAGAAATAATACTTCAGAGGGGATGTCAATGTACATACTATTTTGTATCACAACAGAACAGATCCAGATTGGAATAAATGGTTGATCTGGCCCAGAGACACAAGCAACTGTCAAGATAGATTCCTGAATAAAACACAGGGTTTAACATTCAATAGGCCAGACCCAAGATATGTTCAAAGACAGCATCCAGGAATAGTAAAAACATACAGTGTAGGGAAGCTCTGCCTTGATTGGCTACAAAGATCTACACTTAAGGATGTAAAACAACACTTATCTTTACTTTAATATGGTGCTGATCTTAGGAAAGTCTTGCTAGGACCAAGAAAACTGTGTCAAAAATGTTTTATATATGCCGGTATCTATGCTGCTTATAATGACGCATGGAAGATTCCACATGCAGAGACTGCAGAACGAATACAAAAAATTGATCGTATTAATTTAGAGAAAACTCTCTCTGTAGTCGAGAATGGATTAACAACTCTGTCGTCCAGGATATATTCACTGGACAGCATAGTGCCTTCTGCCATAGACATCATGGAACAGGACTTGATCATGTTGCAACATGGTCAGTCGCAACAACGTTCTATCATGCTATTAGGCTGGATGTTACAAAACCTTCATTCAAGCTATGTGCCTTGGCGTTTAATCAATGCTACCTCACTGTTTTCAGAATTCAATCTCACTGATAAACAGATCAAATTGGCACAAAGGGGAGCACACTATACAGTGCTGAAAAACTGGAACGATTGCCATTTACGGTAGCAGAGAAACCAGCTACTGAATGGATAATACATGGAACAATCACGCTGCATGGTACGATTTTCCGTTTTCAGTATTGCCTAAAACACATAACACCAGGCACATATGAAAGGTTGGGTAAAGAATACATCAAGACATCCTGGGAATTACCATACACACACAGATGTTGGAGTGGGGGACGTGAAGTGTTTCTTAGCGGTTCAAACTGTGAGAACTCACTTAGCAGTTCTCTCCTTTGTCATGGTATAAACATACACGGGGCCTGCGATGGTTCCTATAACTATTTATCCTGCCACCTGCAAGGTTCACCAGCTGCGGTGATTGATCCAATTTTTGGACAACTTTCAAATGGAAGTTACCTCATTTTGAATGATCACAGCTGCTGTAGCATGTTGCCAGGCATACCATATCTAGTAACTGTGTCATCCAGGGTCACTTGCTGTATGCAAGTATTGTTTCCAAAAACCTAGTTAGTCGGGGAGTCGCCACTTTGGCCTGCACTGAAAATCTCTTCTATACAAATTGATACTCTAAGCAGAATGAAAGCCATTCTTTTGCAAAAAACTGTTCCACTGACCTCAGCCAAAGAGACCTATGATCTACAAGTCGCAAGGACTTCTGCCGAGATACATGCCCTCTTGACTACAAACTGCCCCATATATTTCTCAAAAATGTTAAGTCGTATCTTAAACATGTCTGATATGAGCGGTATTTAAGAACGTATGTTCCGGACTGTTAGCACCTTTTCAAGCAGTCCTCGGAATATTTCCAAACTTTGAGCACTCTGTGTTTGGCGGACTGCCCCTCCTTTTCGGTCTCATTGCAGGGATACTACTTTTGCTCCTTCTGCTATGATATGGCAAGCCAAATCACCAGAACCACTCCAAGAACCATAGAGAGAGCTCTATTGGAGATGAAGTGTTGTGAGCGCATCGTCCAAATTTTGGGATTAACTCGTCTACGAGAATTAAATACCACATGGTTTCTGTCATTCAGACCAATCTGGCAAGATTGCATCTTACCTGTTCTACGCTGCCTGCTATGCGGAGAAGAATGCGTGCTAGACACCTGTCTGACACTCCCATCAGTCATGCCAATGGATGCTGATACTTTGCTTTAACCGGTAACGGCCTATGCTCTGTGTTGTCCCCAGCGTTTCCCAATTCTGATGACGGCATTCATTGAGATCTCACAGATGCAAAATGCTGATGTTTAGGTATGAGAGGAAACTACAGGCACTCAGGTACTATCCGATTCGAACATTGCTGATGCGACCAATGCTGAAGGCGATGCTTCGCATCTATGTGCGGTTAATCTTCTAAACGAGGTAATCTAACTATCACCTACAATGATAGAAGACTTTTTTACAGACATGTTTTCTCCAAGCGCAAATACTGACTTTTGAATTTGGCACACAATGTTCTGAGAGACTTTGAATTTGACCTTCATTTTTTCAAAACAAAGAACTTTTTGATATGATTAATTTTCTTTCTCCAAATTAGTATTTTTTCATTTTTTGGCAAACGTAATCTGCTTATAGTAGAACTATTCATAGAGAACAAGAATTCTTTGAATACTTCCAGAGACAATATATGACCTTGTCCGCAAAAAACAGTTTTATGTAATCTGACATGAAATGGTTTTAGCCTTTTTCTTCTGTATTTACGAGTCATTTCATAAATGTATATTTCCGTGCTTCATTCATTTAGCATCTGAATGAAAAATATGCTAGGAATGAAACATTGCTTTAAAGTGTACCTCACCAATGCATTTTTTTATGCTTGCAACCCGTTCTAATGCATTTTTTATGTATTTTGGAGGGGTTATAGCACTTCATGTGTAGATATGTTTAAGATATGTTTAGACATGTTTAGTCGTGCATAAGAAAGTGGAGTGGGTGTTGTATGTCGGTTTAGATTCCGTATACATTTCCCGATTCATGCCCCTATATAGGTACATTTCACATTGCCCTTATATAGGCATAGACATTCAGTCCTTATTTAGGCATAGTCCATGCTACCCAAATACAGGCATGGCTCCTTACATCCGTTCATCTACGTCACAACGAGTTCTTGAAAATCCAGACACTTAATCCATTATGGACCTCCCCTTGCTTGAATATTGATTTTTCCAAGAAACTCATTATTATGCATGAACATCTATTCCTCGCCATGTGAGGAACATTGAGGAGCTTCCTCAAAGCAGAGAGTCACTTTTTTAGGAATGGCTGAATACTACAATAAGGTTGTACCTCAATTTGCATCCTGAACATTCACTTTAAGATCCCTCTTAAAAAAAGGGTGTGAAGTTTTCTTGGTCGCCCCATTGCCAGTTGCAGTTTGACAACATTTAAAAGGTATTAAGTAAAGCTCCCTCCCTTCAGAGTTTTTACTCTTCTTCGAGCTCCATTCTTATCACTGTTGCCAGCTCTAAGGGTTTGGGTGCAGTTTTTAAACAAGTGAGAGATGGAAAAGAAGTGACCATTTTGTTCCTGTCTGGGACACTTGTTGGCCCAGAACTTCAATATTCAGTAATGGAGAAAGAATCTCAGTGTATACTCTGGTCAATCAAGAAATTAAAAAAAGTTCTATTGGGAAGCTCATTTGCTGTCCATTCAGATCACAAGCGATTAAAGGATGTGTTCTGTCAAAAGGATCTAGATGTTGTCTCCTCCAGGGTATGTAAATGGGTGGTACTTACAAGACTTTGACTTTGTTGTGAAGTATATTCCTGGAGTGGATAACAAAATTGCCGACTGTTTTTCTCGTCTAGTGCCTAAACAGTGTGGTGACATCCCTGATGATGCATGTGAAATTGATAGCTTCAAGGTGTGCGAGATTGTAGAAGGTATTGTTTCTGAGGTTAAATGGAAAGAGGCCATGAAGAATGACGCGGTTATAAATGAGGTGTGCAGATTGGTGTCTGAGGGTTAATCTGGTATCAAGACTTTGAGCAAAATTGTTGGGAAATTCTGAAATGTTCGGGATGAACTCTCAGTGGGTGGTTGCTTGCTTTGGAGAGGTACCAGTCTTGTTCCTCCATCCCTTATTAGAGAGAAGATTGTTCATTTGGCTCACCAGGGGCACCAAGTCATTTCCAGAACTAAGGAAAGAGTTTGCCTTCATTTCTGGTGGCCGGGCATTGACATACTTGTGGAACGAATGATAAGATACTGCATAGAGTGCAATGCATGTGATAAGTTTTACAAGACTAGGGTACAACCATTGGTCATACGAGAACCACCCTCACGTTGTAGGCAACATGTAGCCTTAGATCTCTTGTGACCTATTTCTAGTAAGACAGGACAATTCTTTATCCTTGTGTTAATTGACATGTTTTCTAGATGACTGGAAGTTAAAGTGAAACAGAGCATTGAGACTAAAGACAGTACTACATTTTTGGAAGACGTTTTTTGCAGGGAGGGACTTCCAGAATCTCTCTTGACCGACAACGGGGTTCAACTAGTGTCAAGAGAGATGGAGGAGTGTTTGGCCTTGAAGGGAATCAAACACACATGTTGTTCTCTCTACCATCCTGAGTGCAATGGAATGGTGGGGAGGTTCAACCTTGTTCTTAAAGAATCAATGTAACTACTTAAAGAACAAGGCAGGGACTGGAAGTCTGGAATGCTCTGGGCAGAGGTGCTTCACACCTTCACCAGGCCGGTATGGTCTTCCAGAGTGGGAAGATTCAAAGGTGGTGCTGTCTTTGAAGTGATACTCAGGCTTCGCCAGACAGTGGGGGATGCCAACCCCACTGTTCTCTCTACCTTTGGTGGGAAGACAGGCAGGAGAATTAGTTTGATGAGTAGGAGTGTCCACATTCAGCGAGCACAATCCCTAAGGAGTAGCAGGCGATGCAGACACTACTTTTAAAAATCCACCATCTTGAGATGGTGGAAAAACAACATAGCAGGACTAGGGTAGTCCCCTTCCCACAAGAAGTGGTCACTTAGAAGGCATAGACACCCTAAAGGTAGGTAACCCATTGGCTGCTACCTGTCTCTCACTTTATTGCCCCTAAATTTAGAATTTAGGTTGCATCCCTGGACCTTGAACCTTAGATTCGACAGATAAGAAGAAGATACAGACAAAGTAGAGCTGCTGCCCGAGAACTGATGACCTGCTGCAGAGACAATTTATGCCAAACCCTGCCTGCTTCCTTAAGGACTCAACAATCATGTTGTGCTGTCTCTTCCTGCCATTGTGAAGCCTCCTAGAACACCGGAGCTCCTGCAGTCTTCATAAAATTCCCAAGAGCCTCCCTTAGAGTGATGGTATCACTTTCCCTGCAACCCGCAGGCACTGAACCCACTAAATCCAATTTGTCAACTTGCTGCTCTCTGGTAACTCCAATTGAACACTCAACCCAGTAGAGATACATCAGCTCTGTAGGGTCAGATCTGTCTCCCCACCAAATATGGAGACACCAGGACCTTCCAGAGCTACACTGTACCAACACCTGTGGTACTGGTCCCCCTTCAGCAAGCAGCCAGATGAAGTATTCATTCTGCACTCCAACTGCTCCAAAAGCAGACACCCGTCGAGGGACGTTGAGACCTCTGAGACCTACCCCGTGCATTGCCCAGCTGTCTCAGAATCTATTTAATTATTTTATTCTAAACATGACTCTTGCGAGTATCAGAGCACTTTACAATAATTAAGGCGACATACTTAAAAAATAACAACCACAACGGTGAGGGATATGATATGAGAGAATCCCCTAGAGAGAAAATACCATCATCCAGCCAGACAACAACCTGCAGTACAGCATACGGACATAGCCTGAGATACATAAGTATGCATGCAGGCTATGTGATAAATCATGTCCTAGAGTATAATTTACGTATTCTACAGCATACATTTGTTCATCAGTATCCTTCTAACTTCTTTCTTGAATGAAGCATTTGAGGAACTCATTCTGATTTCAGGCAGGGGGACGTTCCAGATTCTTGCCTTCCTCCCCAACTCTCTGGAAGTTTTTTCAGTCATGGTGTCTCATACTATGGAGGACTAGAGTCTTTAGGCCATGAAACTTCTGCCTTGAGTTAGCTTGTTTCTATCCTAACAGAGTGTACTTTCTAGGTCTTTTCTGCTAATGTGAGATTCAAGCCACAAACCCTGACATCTGGTGTTCCACAGGGTTCCAGTTGGGCCCCTTGCTTATTAACATCTATGTCCGCCCATTGGCATTCTTAATTGATAATTGTGGGCGCACAGTTTTTTCAGACACCAATGAGACACAGATTACTTTTTCTTTATCATCAACTCAATGGTGACAAGACTGAGGTCATGGCCCTGGGTAACAACTCCTCCCTTTGGGGCTCAAGACACAGGCTGGAATTCTTGGGGACTCTGCCCACCCAGTCTACTAAGGTTAAAAATCTGGGGCCAGATGTATCAAGGCTTTTGCAACTCACAAAGGCCGAAATTCGCAGAATTTCGGCCTTTGCGACTCGCAAACGGCCTTTTTGCATTTTTTCTTATGTATCAAAAAATCGCAATTTAAGGAATCGCAATAATTTACGATTCCTTATTTTGCCATAGCATTTAAGGAATCGCAAATTTTGCGATTCCTTAAATGATATGTATGAAACATTTTTGAATTGCAAATTTGTGTTAAGAAATCGCAATTTACCACCAACTTGTAGTTGGTGGTAATTTGCGATTTCTTTTAAAAATGCCCTATTTGGCATTTGTGAGGGTGGCATTTGACACACATACATGCCCCTAGGGCATGTATGTGTGCCACATGCACACACAGGTAGATTTCAGGGGTGCAGCAGGGTGTCTTTGAGACACCCCTGCACCCTTGAAATAATTCTCAAATTGCGATTAGCAAATTGCGAATTCGCAATTTGAGAATTATTGCACTATCATTCCTATGGGCCTCCTGGCCCATAGGAATGCATTGGAAATTATTCTTTATTTGTGAATTCACAAATTGCGAATTCGCAAATAAAGAATAATAAGGAATCACAAAAAAATAGCGATTTTGTACATACATACCGTTTTGCGAATTCTAAATAACGATTCGCAAAAAATCGCTATTTAGGATTCGCAAAACGGTATCTTGATACATCTGGCCCCTGGTCTTTCTCATCGACGATAACATTTCTTTTAAACCACAGGTGACTATGGTTACTGATACCTGTTTTTCAGCCTTAAATAGATGAAAAACATTCTTTGGTTAATTCCCCTAGTGACTTAAAGGACTACAATTCTGGCTCTCTTCATATCCTGATTGGATATCTTCCTTGCATTTAACTGGGAAGTGGGCCCAAAAGGTGAGCTGAAGATTCTGGAGGGGAATAAACACTTCAACCACCTACTGCTGAATGTAATCCCAGCTAAAGTTCTAATGAACCTGTGCTAGTCATACCGTTATGCATGAAAGGCTGGCTCTCTCCAATAAGTATATCCCAGGTGAGACAAAAAGTGTAAGGTTCATTCCAAGGGAGGTCACTGATAGGCCTGTGGCTCTAGTGCCCCTAGACATAAGCTTGGTCTCTTATCCTGACCTCTTCTTTGACTGTCTCCTTTGAAAAGACTACACAGAAGTTGGTCTTAGCCAAACAGAGTTACTGGTCCTGTGTCAGTCCTCAACCAAAGAATCTGGGGGTGCTCTACCTGTCACTAGTGCAAGGTATGCCCCAAAAGTAAAAGAAGAGAATGTGCATGAAAGGTGGGTAAAAACTACTCACAGTTCCAGTGGCCCAAGGAGATTCTGCAATCACAGGGGAGAGTTCCAAAGTTGGCACTGGTAAACCCCTACCTGCCACACAAAAACGTTCTGACTAGTTAGGCAGTTTTTCAGCTTGAGTTGGTGGTTCCTGGGCTGCTAGAAAAGAGGGTGGAAGAAAGGTGTTTGCCACAGGAGTTAGTAACCCCCCCCTCACCCTAAAGCATCTGACAGGCAACCTGAACCCTAAGAAACCTGTAAGTTGGCTTCCTCACCCATCAGTGAAGAGATAAAGATTTTGTTCTGAGCACTGACAGCTGTCTGGGGCCTCTGCTGGGAGCAAGCCTTTATGGCTGCAGTGTCATTAGCATGGTGGTCTGACTCCATCTCAAATAGTAAGTTAGGCCCACTGACTCTGTTGGTCATGATGGGGTTACTCAAGCTGTAGGTAACCTCTTTGGATAAGTTGGGTTTTGCCATACCTAAGATATAATTAGCTGAGGTGGTCACCTATGATTCCAAACTAAAAAGATTGAGCAGGAAATCTAAAGAAGTAGACACATCCACTGTGAAACTGTAACAGGGATTCTGCGCAAACACAGAACTGTGCACAGAGACTTAGGATATCTGTGAATTAGGGTGTGCCAAAACTCACCTCAGTACCCAAAATCCCCTACCAGACTAGCAATCAGTGTCAGATTAGCTCTTCGTCCTATAGCAAAGAAACCAATGATTAGACAACCTAGAACATGCAACTTAGGACCATCTCAGGAATGGTGGGAAGTGAGAACACGCTTTGGTTATACGTTCATACCAGTCCACAACAGGAGTAAAATAGAGACACAGGAACGTTAAAATATTTATTTTAACGACTTGATCTCAAACACAGTATTTTAATCAGCATACATATAGAGGGAGAGGTGTGGAGCCGCAGCTAGGGCGACTGACTCCGGAATTTGGGGATCACGGTTCGATCCCGGCACCGGCGGAAGATTTGTCCAGCACCATGTGACTCTGGGCAATAGCTTGCTTAATCTTCCAGACGGACCCCAGTGCCTAGAGACCCTTACGGGTCATTGTGCTCTTTACAAATGTGAATTGTTAATATTATAGATAATAATAATAATACGGACAGTATGGTTACAATTCTATAAAATACAATAGGAGGAATCATATTACAATGATAGTGCAAACATGTGATAAAAGCGCCTATTTAAAGCACCCTCCCTATCTAGGAACTATGTATTATAAAACTATAGAAGGTCTCTTGAGCTTTCTTAGGGGGACCCCATTTACCTGTCCACTCAGTAAGTGTAAATTACATCAGGATCTGTTAGTCTCTCTGCATGCCTGGAATCTTCCAAGTGTGTGCAATTCTGGCAAGTGTGCTATGATAAAGGCGCCAGAATCCTACTCGGCTTGCAGCTGCCAAATTGTTGTGTCTAGAATGTGTTACACGGACAAGCCAATAAACAGGCTCGCGTTATGATAACCTTGGTGGCTTAGCACTCACTGTACAGACTGGGGATATGATGTATGTCTAGAGATGTCGAAAAACAACCCTTTTCCCATGTATAGACCTTCAGTCAAGCTGAGTCAGCAAAAACAGCTAAGCAGTGTACTGCGCAAAAGTAGCAAAAGGGAAAAATGGCATTTACACTTCGAATGAGCCATGCTAACTTAACATACAGGCAAAAGAGGCCCATAAACCATACGACACCCCCCCATGTTCGGCACTCAGGGCAAACATGTCAGAATGCAGAGTTCAAGTTCGAGGAGGACAGAATCAAGTTCAGAAAATTCGCCAATTTTGAAAATTCAGGAGTGTAAATCCAAAATATATGTCAAATCAGTGGGAAAAAACCTCAGCCTTGTAAGGAAAAAGCAAGATAAAAATTAAAAATATTCACAAGTCTAGCACGTGTCTATGAAGTAAAAAAAAAAATACTTCAGTCCAACAACGTGTAAGCAGCAAATGTTGCAACTGCTTCCAACAAGAAGTCTTTGTTCTCATCCATGAACATTTCAGCCATCCAATTAAGAAAAGGGAAAGAACATACATGCCGGAGACTCTAGCATCATCAAAGGACAACTCAGGCTTACTTCAAGATAGCTGCAATCCAGGAAATCATTGGGGGCAGTCCAAACATTCCAATTGCCTAGAACCCCATGTGCCGCTGCACAGGCCATAATCCCGGTACCAGAACAGTTTATTTCATAAGCAACTAAGGGACTCATTAGTAGATCAAAATCCAGATCAGGAGACACCGTATTGCAGAGACACAAATCCAGGCCCATACGAATTCACAATCCATGCAATGAAAAACAGGCTGCATACAAGTGAAGAAAGAGAACCGGAAGGATAAACCATACGCTACACTCACAGTCGCCAAAGGCAGCGCTCCATAGTATTCTAGCATCCGGTCACGCAGGTGGAGCAGCACGGACTGAACGTCGAGGGGCACATACTGTGCATCCATTTTGCAATAAACAAAATAAAAGCAGAATGCCGGCGCCTAAAGCCAGGAGCAAGGGGAAACCTCCAAAGACACTCAAAAAAATCGAATGAAAAAATGCCAGGATCACACCGAATATAGTCTGAAATGAGGTAATAAGGCCAGAGCATACTACTTTAAAAAAATTAGCCAAGCCAGTAGTCGACTAGGCATTCAGGATAGTGTGGATCAAAGCACTGAAGTGCAAGGGCAGGTCCGTGTTTAATACAGCATTCACTTCTGTACAAGTATTTGCAACGTGAAGGACGAATGTCTCACGCGCAGATGTAAGGGGTACCTCCTTTTGGGACAATAGAGCTCTTATTCTGCTCATCTTGTTGAACTCTGCTTTCAAGGTTAGAATCGAGGGCCAAATGGAAGCATCAAGCCTGCCATGCGGAGGAGGGAACAGCACATTCTTGCAACAAGTAACACGCTGGGAAACGGTAACCATGTAAGCAATACCGGAGGCTACCCAAAACACTCTTCATTGTTTAGTAACAAATAACAACTATTAGCAAGCAGTGTGAACGTTGGTGTAATGGCCGGGACTGGGGTGCCCTTTAAAAAACATGCGAAATTTGGTGCAAGCACATTACAAGAGCCGTGCAATTGAAGATTTCTGTATGTTAGGGAATGATCTGGTGTAGAGAAACAATCTTCACTATTCGAAAATACCTCTTTATCATCCCTCAAACATCGGTAAGTGAAGGGTAGGTTCCAAATCTCGTGAAGGAATACACCACCCAGGGGCTCAAACCTGCCTATAGCATGCAATTCTCGAATTTGAAAAGAGAGAAAGACAAGGTTATTAACCCATGGATAAGCTAAACAGTGAATTCGCCTCTGCTACAGAAAAAGGCAATGGTTCTAATGTTTCAATATGCAACAGGGGAAACGTGGCATCTTTCATTGACATAAATTGCTGTTTCAAAGTCAAATTAAAAGGCAGAAATAACAAGCTTGTGTTCATGTAGTCCCATTGATCACAACCATTCTTAAGTGTCTGCAAAGTCCAGGCAAACTGCATAACAGAACGCAATTGATTTTGCCCATGATATAATACTGCAACATCTTCTTGGACAATATCAATCACAGATGACACAATAATATCTAAAGTGTAAATTCGGAAAGAAAGGGTGTTAATGCTATTATCCACAACAGCAAGCACCTTTTCTAAATAGGCCTGATCTATAGCTCTAAGCCTAGAAGCAGCTTCAATTTGAGACAGTTTCCAAACTTCATTGTAAGCATATATCCATCTTTTCGATCTGCCACCCGCAGAGCCCTTCAAAAAATCATTAAAATCAACAGTTTCAGTGAGCTTGGACAAATGCAAAGTAACAGACGCTAAGGATGAATGTCTGAGCCAACTCTGGCACAATTTGCCTACAGAATAGGGGGTGACTGAATGGTGAGTTTGAAAATGGGGATCAACTCTAACCGCCGTGTAGCCAGGGGTCAGACTCAGAAAGCGGTGCTGGCATGAATCTGCACTTTTTGCCATAGCAACCAGTCTTCGGGATTAATGCTGGAAACATTAAAAGAAGAATACCTAAACAGTGCCTGAATTTCACTCAGGGGTGGACTGGTAAAATGATTCCAATGGGGTAATTCACCCATATCAGGAAAGGAAGGAGCATTTAATTTTTTAGAAGTAGCCAATCCAAAGCATGTAGTTTATGAAATAGTATCATTCAGAAACAACATATGGTTCAGGATGAGACATGCACGATGCAAAGCCTCAGTGCCTTGCACTTGCCAACTTTTATAAACCCCAAACAGATTTAAGATCAACAGTATCTCTCCACAGTTCATAGCCCCCAACAACCAACTGGTCAATAAATGACTTCGAATAAAGTAATTTGGTGTTAGTAAGTCTAACCTTAGAAAATGACTCTCCAGTCAATTTAAAATAAAATGCATTCGGATTGGATTGATCAAAATCAGTAAAATAGGAAAACGTTTTCAGGAATGTCTTGGAACTGCCTTCTACTGGAGCGGGACAATGTTCCCACTGTGTGAAATTAACAATGCTTCTGAATGAGCCAGTCTTATGCAGACTGTGATTGCCAAAATGTTGGTAACAGTACAAATCACCATAATTTGCAGACTCTAAATATAAATCTTCAGCATCGAGGGCAGCATAATATTTCAAATCAGTAAATAAAGCTTCCGCAGCTTTAACATCCCAATCATCAGAGTGAATATTTTGTTTAACCACATCTCCCATAGAAACAGGGAGTACATTGGGAACATTAATAACCTCTGTGGGATCATAAACCTGGAACTTCACAGCATCCCATACAATCCCATCTAAAACGGGCCAAGCAGTTATATTAACATAAGTCTGGTTCCTCTTCTTGATGTGCGAAGAGGAGTGGGGAGCCAAATTTCCATCAATCACTCGAATTGACGTTCTTTCTTCAACATAGTGTCCATTGATAAAACGAAAAAAAATATACCACAAATCCTATGTTCTTGAACAAAAAAATCGCAATCAGCACCAGCCAAATTTAAATCCAAGGCGGGATCAAAAACATTTTTTTAAACCAGGTAACAAAAATTGAAACTTTTGAAAGGGTCTTTGATGTGGATGAGCAGTGTCAAATGAAAAACGGGATTGATTAGCCACACAAGCTTCCAAATCAGGCATAGACAAGTCAGTTGGATAAGTATATTCAGTGTCATTAAATGGATCACCAGCAGGTAGTTTCACTTAAGGATTCATAAGTGGACTAATTTCAATGGCAACATCACGTCGGATGGCAGGATCCGGGGCCAAAACAGAGTGTTGCACCATTGCTGGGCACGAAACAGCAGGCGTCATACTATACCGTATCGGCCACCCTGTGTGGTTTGACATGGTCAATTGAAATGTACCTGTTCCCCTTTCACCCGGGAAAAGGAGGCAAAATATTGTCCTTGTACCCTGCACACCAGGCACAGCAACTGGAGCTCGATAGAAAGGACCAAATTCTTTCTTGTTGTCGATCTTCTCAAGGACCAGTTCTCCAACCTGGTGTAGCCAGCCGACTACCTGAATCAGCAACGCAGCTTCAGAAGGGGAGGGCAAGTGTTCCTTTGCAAGACTGTCTCTGGTCTTTTGTAGATTCTGTAAAACATTAGAATGTTCGTCTACGTCCAAGGATGCGGCTCCCGCCGCCATGTCTAGACCCTCAAGGTCCGGATCAAACATCTTGATGCCAAAGAGCATTTTGTATGGGGTCCGCCCACCCAGAGACCTTCAATGGAGAATATTCGGTGCATGCTGTACGCTATGCAAGTGGGTGAGCCATTCCCTGCCAGCACCTAACACCTTCACTGTCAATGATTGCTTTAAGTCATGGTTCATCCGCTCCACAACAATATTGCCCTCAGGCCTGTATGGAGATAAAAATTTTACTTAGACCCCCAATGAACCCATGGCATCCTTGTACGCCTTATAGGCGAACGCTGGACCCTGGCCTGAATGGAAGGTACCACATGCAAAAATTTCCACAAAGACACTCAAATCTCTTATGACAGTTCTGGCATCAGTACTCCTTTGAGGCCACAACCACACAAAGTGCGTGCAAGAGTCAACTGCTACTAAGATGTACTTATACGCAGTATCAGAGGAGATGGGACAGCAGGGATCCAAATAAACACACGCAAGTGGCTTATTAGATATGTGCAACTGACTTTGGGGTGGCCGTGCAGCAGCAGAAGGCTTAATTTGCTGACAAATGCCACATTGAAGGACAAAATCACGCGTCTGTTTGTACAAACCATGCCACCAATACCGTTGCTGGAGAAGAGATACAGTAGCTGGCACGCTGGCATGCGCCGAAGCCAACCCCGCATGGGCTGCTGTAATCAAAGCCTGTCTGCGTTCCGCGTTGGGAATCAGTCTGTCACCAACGTCGTTAATTCTCACATAAGGAACCTTATCAGGAAATAAATGATAAGTGTACTTTGAAGGGAAACCCTTAGGATAATTACCTCCCTTCACAGTAGTGGCAATAGCTGCCAAGATACTGTATAAAGAGACCCTGTAGGCACAGGGTGGTTGGCCTGAGCACACCTGTGAGCTATAATGAGCAATGTAATCCAAGGTTCTTGTTCAAAAAAGTTTTATTCACTTTTTCTCTTTCATAATAATGTTCAAACCATATTTTTCAAATGTTACACAAATGATGAGCAAATTTTCATTTGTTGGATAAAGTTTGTCCAAAATATTCACATTCGATAAGGTAACATCCTCTCTACATGTCCTCTCCCCGATGCATTTCGAGCCCCAAGGCTCTTCGTCAGGGGGTATTAGCTGTGGATGGAGTAAAGGGAGGTGGTATCAGTTTGGAGCCGGGAATGGGAAAACGCTAGCAATAATGTGGTAGTGAATTTGTGAATCCACATGCATGCAGTGCTCTATATCAAGGAAGGGTGCGCTGATAAATTGTGCGCGTGCGTTTGAAGAAATGAAAATGAAGTGAATGATAGAGGTCTCAAGAAAATGTAAAGTCCGTAGACACTGTAATCCCAAACGAAAATGGGACGTGTGGGAAAGTAACCCATGAATCCATCACCAAAAAATACTGTCATTGGAAAGAAACAACCCGTGTTGTCACCAACAATCTATGGCATGCCTGTATATTTAACAATTGTACCATCGTGCTTACCGAGAATTAACATGCAAGGAAGCGGGGGTTCCGCGGGACAACCGATGCTAAAGACGCCCAACAGACGCGAGTGAAACTGGCTGAAAGGGCCGCGATGGCGTTTTAAGAAATCAAACGGGTGAAATGAAGAGCGGACTGAAAGCGGAAGCTTAAACGTATGAACACAAACAAGGGACTAAACGTAAACACACGTATCGAGAGCATACCCAAGGTGTGCAATGCTAAAAGGAAAAAAGTGAAAAAAGTAAGCATAACAAAAGAAAAGAGATGGCAAGCATGTGAAGGAATAGAACACGGAAAGGGGAAAATGGGTAAAATTGAAAGGGAAGGAAAAAACAATGAAATGAGCGCAATATAGTACATAAATTAAAGTTGAATACATGCACAAAAAAGTTAATCAACCAGCTGGCAATAAAGTTTCAAATAGTACTACATGAATGTCATAGAAAGCTGCTAAATTCCAAACGCTCGTTGAGACCAAGGGGCACAGTCGTTCCCAGTTTGAAAATCCAAAACAGTTCTCTTTGTAATAAATGTTTTTTGGGATCAATGCCCTCCGGTTTATTTACTGTTTCAAGAATCAAGAAGCGGATTTGACTGTTCGTATGATTTTGTTGGGTGAAATGAGCTGATACGCAAGATTTCAAGTTTTTATTCCTGATGTTGCTTCTGTGTTCGTTTAAGCGTGTTTTTATCTTACGCTCAGTTTTACCTACATAAGGTAATCCGCATGGGCATTTTAGAAGATATACCACATTGGTGGAATCGCAGGTGGCATTAGTTCTCAGAGTAATGATTTTGCCAGTACTAGGATGGTTGATGTTCGTCCCTGGAATGATGTTGTGGCAATTTTGACAATTGTGACATGGGATCGTGCCTTTGAATACTGCTGGTTCATTACTCCGTGGTTTGATCAATGATCGTAGATTTCTAGATCTTTGATAGGCAAATATGGGCATATCCATGAAAATCCCATTAAAATCCGTTTCTGCTTGTAGCATTTGCCAATGAGTTTTGATAGTTTTTTTAATCATATGGCTTTTGGTTGAGAATTTAGAAACAAACACGTTTGGTTGAGTTTCCGTGTTTGTTCTCACTTTTGGTTGCAGTAGAGTAGAACGAACAGTAGAAGTTACGCGTTGATATGCGTTGTTAATAATCCTTTGTGGATATCCTCGGCTTGAGAATTTTTTCATGATGGTAAAGCTATCTTTAGCAAATGACTCTTCAGTGGAAGCAATTCTTTTTGCTCTAAGGAGTTGTGAATATGGTAGATGGATTTTCAGACTGGATTGGTGGAAACTGGAGTAGTGCAGATAATTGTTGCGATCAGTAGACTTGATATGCATAGATGTTTCCAATTTCTGATCTGTCTTTGTTATGTTGACGTCCAAGAAAGTGATATTGGAACTATTGTACTGGTGGGTGAATTGAATTCTTTGATCAATGTTGTTCAGATTGGTGATGGCAAATATTAACTGATCTTCCGTGCCTTTCCAAATTAGAAAAATATCGTCAATGTAACGATAGTACAGTTGTAGATGGTTTTTCCAATGGGGTACTGAGAGGATGTGTTCATTTTCAAAGTCTTGCATGAACAGGTTGGCATACGCCGGAGCGGCACAGTTGCCCATGGCTACTCCGGATAGTTGACTGTAAAATTTGTTGTTGTACCTGAAATAGCTGTGCATCAAGGTAAATTCAATAAGTTCCATTAGGAAAATTTGCAAACTTTGTGATTTATCCGTTTTCAACAATGCCGCTTCTGCTGCCTGTATTCCTAAGTTGTGAGGAATGGAGGTGTAAAGGGAATTTACATCTATTGTACACAACAAGATGGCTGCATGAGGATCAATAGTCACTTGACTGAGTTTGGCAAGGAAATCTGTGGTGTCTTGTAAAAAACTGGTCATAGCTTTAACAGACGGTTGTAAATGGCGGTCAATGTAGGTTCCAACTGGTTCGTGAATTGAGTTTATGGTACTCACAATGGGTCTGAATGGTGGTTTTGTCGGGTGCTTGTGAATTTTAGGAATCATGTATAGGTATGGAACACTGGGGTAATTCTTGATGAGATAGTTACGGTCTCTCATGGTGATGGTTCCAGTGGACAAGGTTTTATCAACGATTGTCTGAAGGATAGCAGCATACTCCTTAGTTGGGTCAGATGGGATTTCCATGTAGGTGTTAGTCTCTGTAAGATGTTTTTGTACACTGTCAAGGTAAAATTCACTGTCCATGATAACCAAGGATCCGCCCTTGTCCGCAGGGCAGATGGTAATGTTTTCATTAGTAGCTAGTTGTTTCAAAGCCATTTTCTCTTGGTTGTTCAAATTTTGCTTCTGTCTGGTGGGCAATTTACGTATTTTGTCAAAATCTTTTTGTACCAGATTCTCAAATAGATCCAAAGTTTTATGGCTCACGGGGGCCATGAAGTTGCTTTTGGGGCGTAAATCCAAGGTCGTATGTTCTTCTGTGTTGGAAGGAGTCGGGCAGATGTTTGAAAAGAAGTGTCTTAGCCGCAAATTTCGCATGAATTTAAACAGGCTGGTTTGAATTTCAAGGTCGTTCAAGTTGTATGTAGGGACAAATGATATCCCTTTTTGTAGAACTTTGTTTTGGGTGGTAGAGATGGTGGTTTTAGAAATGTTTATGATTATGTTCTGTGGCTCCTCGTTGACTGTGCTATGGGGCGTTGTTGCTCTGTTATACTGCGTTCTCCGGGATCTCCGGGAAGTTCTACAAAAAGGGATATCATTTGTCCCTACATACAACTTGAACGACCTTGAAATTCAAACCAGCCTGTTTAAATTCATGCGAAATTTGCGGCTAAGACACTTCTTTTCAAACATCTGCCCGACTCCTTCCAACACAGAAGAGCATACGACCTTGGATTTACGCCCCAAAAGCAACTTCATGGCCCCCGTGAGCCATAAAACGTTGGATCTATTTGAGAATCTGGTACAAAAAGATTTTGACAAAATACGTAAATTGCCCACCAGACAGAAGCAAAATTTGAACAACCAAGAGAAAATGGCTTTGAAACAACTAGCTACTAATGAAAACATTACCATCTGCCCTGCGGACAAGGGCGGATCCTTGGTTATCATGGACAGTGAATTTTACCTTGACAGTGTACAAAAACATCTTACAGAGACTAACACCTACATGGAAATCCCATCTGACCCAACTAAGGAGTATGCTGCTATCCTTCAGACAATCGTTGATAAAACCTTGTCCACTGGAACCATCACCATGAGAGACCGTAACTATCTCATCAAGAATTACCCCAGTGTTCCATACCTATACATGATTCCTAAAATTTACAAGCACCCGACAAAACCACCATTCAGACCCATTGTGAGTACCATAAACTCAATTCACGAACCAGTTGGAACCTACATTGACCGCCATTTACAACCGTCTGTTAAAGCTATGACCAGTTTTTTACAAGACACCACAGATTTCCTTGCCAAACTCAGTCAAGTGACTATTGATCCTCATGCAGCCATCTTGTTGTGTACAATAGATGTAAATTCCCTTTACACCTCCATTCCTCACAACTTAGGAATACAGGCAGCAGAAGCGGCATTGTTGAAAACGGATAAATCACAAAGTTTGCAAATTTTCCTAATGGAACTTATTGAATTTACCTTGATGCACAGCTATTTCAGGTACAACAACAAATTTTACAGTCAACTATCCGGAGTAGCCATGGGCAACTGTGCCGCTCCGGCGTATGCCAACATGTTCATGCAAGACTTTGAAAATGAACACATCCTCTCAGTACCCCATTGGAAAAACCATCTACAACTGTACTATCGTTACATTGACGATATTTTTCTAATTTGGAAAGGCACGGAAGATCAGTTAATATTTGCCATCACCAATCTGAACAACATTGATCAAAGAATTCAATTCACCCACCAGTACAATAGTTCCAATATCACTTTCTTGGACGTCAACATAACAAAGACAGATCAGAAATTGGAAACATCTATGCATATCAAGTCTACTGATCGCAACAATTATCTGCACTACTCCAGTTTCCACCAATCCAGTCTGAAAATCCATCTACCATATTCACAACTCCTTAGAGCAAAAAGAATTGCTTCCACTGAAGAGTCATTTGCTAAAGATAGCTTTACCATCATGAAAAAATTCTCAAGCCGAGGATATCCACAAAGGATTATTAACAACGCATATCAACGCGTAACTTCTACTGTTCGTTCTACTCTACTGCAACCAAAAGTGAGAACAAACACGGAAACTCAACCAAACGTGTTTGTTTCTAAATTCTCAACCAAAAGCCATATGATTAAAAAAACTATCAAAACTCATTGGCAAATGCTACAAGCAGAAACGGATTTTAATGGGATTTTCATGGATATGCCCATATTTGCCTATCAAAGATCTAGAAATCTACGATCATTGATCAAACCACGGAGTAATGAACCAGCAGTATTCAAAGGCACGATCCCATGTCACAATTGTCAAAATTGCCACAACATCATTCCAGGGACGAACATCAACCATCCTAGTACTGGCAAAATCATTACTCTGAGAACTAATGCCACCTGCGATTCCACCAATGTGGTATATCTTCTAAAATGCCCATGCGGATTACCTTATGTAGGTAAAACTGAGCGTAAGATAAAAACACGCTTAAACGAACACAGAAGCAACATCAGGAATAAAAACTTGAAATCTTGCGTATCAGCTCATTTCACCCAACAAAATCATACGAACAGTCAAATCCGCTTCTTGATTCTTGAAACAGTAAATAAACCGGAGGGCATTGATCCCAAAAAACATTTATTACAAAGAGAACTGTTTTGGATTTTCAAACTGGGAACGACTGTGCCCCTTGGTCTCAACGAGCGTTTGGAATTTAGCAGCTTTCTATGACATTCATGTAGTACTATTTGAAACTTTATTGCCAGCTGGTTGATTAACTTTTTTGTGCATGTATTCAACTTTAATTTATGTACTATATTGCGCTCATTTCATTGTTTTTTCCTTCCCTTTCAATTTTACCCATTTTCCCCTTTCCGTGTTCTATTCCTTCACATGCTTGCCATCTCTTTTCTTTTGTTATGCTTACTTTTTTCACTTTTTTCCTTTTAGCATTGCACACCTTGGGTATGCTCTCGATACGTGTGTTTACGTTTAGTCCCTTGTTTGTGTTCATACGTTTAAGCTTCCTCTTTCAGTCCGCTCTTCATTTCACCCGTTTGATTTCTTAAAACGCCATCGCGGCCCTTTCAGCCAGTTTCACTCGCGTCTGTTGGGCGTCTTTAGCATCGGTTGTCCCGCGGAACCCCCGCTTCCTTGCATGTTAATTCTCGGTAAGCACGATGGTACAATTGTTAAATATACAGGCATGCCATAGATTGTTGGTGACAACACGGGTTGTTTCTTTCCAATGACAGTATTTTTTGGTGATGGATTCATGGGTTACTTTCCCACACGTCCGATTTTCGTTTGGGATTACAGTGTCTACGGACTTTACATTTTCTTGAGACCTCTATCATTCACTTCATTTTCATTTCTTCAAACGCACGCGCACAATTTGTCAGCGCACCCTTCCTTGATATAGAGCACTGCATGCATGTGGATTCACAAATTCACTACCACGTTATTGCTAGCGTTTTCCCATTCCCGGCTCCATACTGATACCACCTCCCTTTACTCCATCCACAGCTAATACCCCCTGACGAAGAGCCTTGGGGCTCGAAATGCATCGGGGAGAGGACATGTAGAGAGGATGTTACCTTATCGAATGTGAATATTTTGGACAAACTTTATCCAACAAATGAAAATTTGCTCATCATTTGTGTAACATTTGAAAAATATGGTTTGAACATTATTATGAAAGAGAAAAAGTGAATAAAACTTTTTTGAACAAGAACCTTGGATTACATTGCTCATTATAGCTCACAGGTGTGCTCAGGCCAACCACCCTGTGCCTACAGGGTCTCTTTATACAGTATTTCACTTGGCTCTTTTTGGACAGTAAGAGCATCATCCTGAGCACCCTAAAAGACTTTCCTTTCCCATTACTAATAAGAGGAACTACAGTTAACCTAGGAGTGCAGCGGAACCCTATTCACTACAATAGCTGCCAAGATGTCATCATCAATCTTACTTTTGGAACGTGTGACCGCTGCAAATGTTGCTACTACTTTCTTTGCAGCTTCATCTGCGAGACAGTTGCCAACAGCATGAACTCCTACACGCTGATGACCGGGAGTATGAATTACAAAAACAAATGGGAGACGTTCTTTAAGTTCCTCCACTCAAACCCAGATCATTTTATGTTTTATTGTGCGACCTTTGAAGTCACAATAATCATTTTGAGTCCAAAAAGGTAGATTGTCATTGAAAGATTGTACACAGTAGTAGGAATCACTCACAATAAGAGAAGTCATACTGGGGTCCGCGTACTCCAATGCAAGCATCAGAGCATGTAGTTCTGATAGGGTATTCAGAGCCGCCCACGAGCACAGCCGCCATATTGGGACGGCTCGGGACGCGCTCTAGCCTCTGACAAGCAGAACGAGAGGCAGCTATTTAGGCGGAGCGAGGCTGGGTGCATTTGATTAACTTTTCCGACCCATGCACATCGCGCTTACACTTGTAGACTTTCCTGATTGCTAGGAGACACACACCACTGCTGTTAGAATTTTTAAATATTTTGTTGCTGCTAAAAATCATTGTTGCTGCTAAAATCCATTTTTAACGTGATTTAATACGTGTTGCTAAGAGTATTTTTAAAACGTGATTGATTCGTGTTTTTTAAACTTGGCTCACTCACTGTGCTCATTGTCTGGTGTTGTGACTGCACTTGCCACTTGCACAACCCTCTCCTTGCCGCCGTGGGAAGTCCCGTTAGAGAGGAGGGAGTCAGGGTATTCAGAGCCGCCCACGAGCACAGCCGCCATATTGGGACGGCTCGGGACGCGCTCTAGCCTCTGACAAGCAGAACGAGAGGCAGCTATTTAGCCCTCGCTCGTAAGGATGCGCAGCGGACGTGCGCAGCGGGCGCGCGCCGAAGACGCGCCTAAGACCAGCCCGTCTGCACCCGTCCGCGCCTGGCCCGGGCCTAGGGCCACCTCCCTTGGTACTATCCCTTCTTATGCCATCGACCGTCCCTTACGTTATTCGCACTCCCAATTGAGGGATCTGAATCCTGGTACCATCAGTTGGCGATGTAAACGCAGTCCCCTTTCCACTAACATAAACCATACCCCTGATATATGCCCTGGGTGCACCTACCAACTGCCACGCCCTAGCCTTGCTCAGAACGTTGCCCTTGGCATTGCAGGTAAACCTCCCTGCCACAGATCGAAACCGCCATATAAAGTTCTATATCGGGCAGCACTCATTAATGTACGTTCCCTCCCTTGCCACAGTTTACACATCAGGGAATGCATCCTCGGCCAGGACTTAGACATACTTTTTGTCACGGAAACCTGGGGGGACGATGCTTCAGGTCCCGATTTTTGTCAGGCAATCCCGGAAGGATATAGTGTGGCGAGGCAAGATAGAACAACTGGAAGAGGGGGCGGTATAGCCATTATTTATAAGGACACATACCGCTCCAGACTTGACCTCATCCAGAGCCCAGATTGCGAATCTGCAACATTCACTATTACTCTCAACCACAAGCAAGCCCTTAAAGGGATTCTCCTGTATAGACCCCCAGGCACACGGAACAAATTTCTAGCCACTCTTTCCGATTTTAATGTTCATATTATAGGATCCCCAGACTATTTAATTCTGGGTGATTTTAATTTTCCCCTTGAAGATCAGGAGAACAATGATACTGCGCAGCTCATTGATGATCTACAAACCTTGGGACTACAGCAATTAGTGAAGGGCCCAACACATCAAGCCGGACATACGTTGGATGGTTTATTTACTAACAACCCCGACATCATGATGGTGGATGTTCTGCCATTAGCATGGTCTGACCACAAAGCTATCATCTTCACCATAAAATCACGTGCCTCCAACCCCCCTCAACGTAGACCAAGAAGTAGGATAGGAATTAGGCCATGGAAAAACGCAGATATTCCACGGTTCATGGATATTCTGACCTCCTCCCCACTCACAGGTTGCAATAGCCCGGATGTATTAACAGCCCAGTTCCAAGACTGGATCCAGAATGCGGCTAATCAGGTGGCCCCGGAGAAATTTATTTTCTCTAACAGAACCTCTCCTTCTGCAAAATGGTTTACTGAGGAGCTTAGGCTACATCGACAACATTGTAGGAACTTGGAGAGGCGGTGGCGCAAGCAGTATTGCCCCGTAGCAAAGCAATCCTATAAAGATGCACTTGCAATTTATAAAAAGGCCATCGCTGCGCAAAAAAGTGTTTTCTTTTCTACTCAAATCGAGACCGCTCATAATTCAGCCAGAGAGCTGTTTTCGGTGGTAAACACTTTGTCCAACCCCCCTTCAGGACCTGGGATTGAACCCTCACAAACATTATGTGACTCCTTGGCTATGTTCTTTTCCACCAAGGTTGCGGACATTTATTCATCCTTTACCGTAAACCCTAGAGGAGAGAACAGGGAGACAAGCCATCAAGCTAACGGTGGATATGCCACCTTCCCCTCCTTTCAGCCAGTTACTATTGACAAGGTTAGCAGGCTCATTGCCACCACCAAGGCAGGCTCCCCGCTTGACCCCTGTCCCCCGATGGTGATGAACGCCATAAATGAGGCAATTTCTTCCCCTCTCACGGATATATGCAATGCCATGTTCCAAACTGGCATATATCCAGATGGCTGGAAGAATGCGTTTATAAAACCTCTGCTAAAAAAACCATCTTTGGACCCTGCAGTCTCGGCCAATTACAGACCAATTGCGGGTCTTCCTTTCCCGGCAAAAGTCTGTGAAGCTTTAATGAACCATCAACTTTCTGAGTTCGTCGACTCTCATAATCTTTTAGACGATACTCAGTTTGGGTTCAGAAAGGGCCATGGGACTGAGACTGCACTTATAAAAGCATCTGATGAAATTAGATCCATCATGGACCAAGGAGGAGCAGCAGTCCTTATACTTTTGGACCTGTCCGCGGCCTTCGACACGGTCGATCATGCAATCTTGATCGACCGTGTCACAGCCCTAGGGATTGTCGACGTGGCAAGAGACCTTATTTCATCTTTTTTGAACAATCGCACGCAGACAGTGAGGTTGGGCAATTTTTACTCTCCTGTCTTCGCAATCCCATGTGGGGTCCCCCAGGGCTCCTCGCTAAGTCCGACGCTGTTTAATATCTATGTAGCGGACTTAGCGAGGGTAATAAAAACTCATGGGTTGCGTCTGACGTCTTACGCAGACGACACCCAATTAGTCCTGGCAGTGCACAAAGATGGTCCAGTTGTGGCAGCAAAATTTCAAGAAGCAATGCTGGTCGTTTGCGCTTGGATGTCAACAAATTGTCTGAAACTTAATTCAGATAAGACCGAGGTCATGACCTTTGGCAGCCTATCCCCGGAATGGTCACCCATATGGTGGCCCAGCCAGATGGGTCCCCCGCCTGTTCCAGTTACCAAGGTCAGAAACTTGGGAGTCATTTTTGATAGTAAACTGGTTTTCAATCATCATGTAAACAAGGTAGTATCATCTGCCTTTTATGTCCTGAAGAAAATAAGGAAACTCATGCCCTATCTCCCAGTATCAGCAGGGAAAACCCTCATTACAACTCAGGTATTCTCGAAGATGGACTATGGGAATGCCCTCTTTCTGAATACTCAAAAACAAGTCCTAATGAAACTTCAGTCTATACAGAATGCGGCAGCCAGAATTCTGCTTGGTATCCCCCGACGCCATCCGACAACTACAGCAATTCGACAGCTTCATTGGCTAAAAGTGGAAAACCGCATCAAATTTAAGGCATTATGTATTGCCTACAAAGCCATACATAATACAGGACCCAGGTTTCTGAGAGAGGCCTTTAAACTGTACACCCCAAAAAGACAGCTCAGATCTGCAAATATATGCATGCTCCCAGTCCCTCGAACTAAAACAGTGACCTGGGGAGATAGGCGCTTCATGGTAGCTACACCCAAGCTATGGAACACCATCCCTCTCATCATTAAAACCGCCCCCAACTTGGTAGGTTTCCGTAAGCTCCTTAAAACATGGTTATTCGACCAGTAAGCCGGTGTGTATCTGGTCCTTATCTGATTAATCTCATGCGCCGAGACACCCAAGGGTAATTGTCGCGCAATAAAAATCTCAAATAAATAAATAAAATAAATAAATAAATAAAAATAAATAATTGGGCGGTACAGTCCCCTAATGTCTGTGTATGCACGACATCGGACTTGAATTCACCATCCACCATAGTACCAACCACAATTGCAGAGGCCGCGGAATACGTGTGTCTAGAACCCGTAGCTGCTTGGGCACTGCCATCAGTGTAAATGATACAACAAAAATCCTCAAGTGGGCGCATAGTCAGAGGAGCAGTGTTAGATCTGGGGGTCTCTAGTTGGCAGGGACAGGTACCACTGTCCAAATAGGGACCCTTGCTTCTAGTCAGCAAAACAACAAAAATCCAAAATACACAGTTTAAGAATATGGTTTCAAAAGAGTTCTTAAGGCTGCAATAAAAGCTCTTTAAGTTGCGATAAAATAATCCACAGTTGCGTGAAAAGTTCACAGTTGCATCACGTTTCAGACACAGTACCTTTAGTTGCGACAAAGTTCCAAAAGCAGAAGCTGGTGCGGTGGAAAACAAGCAATGCGTTGCTCCTGAGACAAATATGCCAATCATGTACATCCAATCATAATAACAAATTACACAGGGAGCACTTACACTCTGGCACTGATCAGCAGTGACAGAGTGTCCAAAGCATCTAAACCAGCAAAAAAGAAATGCAGCACAGCATTAAACATACAATAGGTAGAGGCCAAAAAGACAGGGGAAACCACGCCAAAGATGCCAAGTCTAACAAGCAAGATGAACAAACTCATACTGCAAAAACTCTTGAGTCTGCAAGGAGGAATTGAAACCAAACGTTACATCCGGGGATGTCAAGGATGTAGCCTATTGTATCCACCGAGGGTGCAAAGCCTTGGAATTTGGTACACTGGCCTTCGTCACTGCCTCCAAGGCAGGATACGGAGTAACAACAACAATGCGTTTTCCCAGCGACAGTGCACGTTATTTAAGAATCGCCATTTGCACTGCTGTCAAAACTTTTTCCACAGTGGAAAACCGCAGCTCGGCCGAAGTGTACAGGTGTGACTTGTAAGCAATAGGAACTGTGTCTCCCTCATTACAAGTGAGGTACGTGAAACCCACCGCCCCTGGCACACTTCTTATCACCAGGTTCGTGTGATTATCACGAGTCGACAAGAACTTAGATTCAAGTAGGGCTGCCTGCAAAGATCCCAAGACGGCTGAATGTTCTGGCCTCCAGCACGATTTCCAAAAAGTAGGTTGTATCAACGTATAAAACGACTTGCTACGCTGGGCATATTCTGGAATGTATGTACGGCCGAAATTCAAAAAGCCCAGTAAGGATTGTAGTTTCTTCAGCATTGTGGAAGCTCGCAAAAGGGCACATTTCTCCAAGAAGTGAGGAGCCAAGCCTCTACCTTCATTATTGAGCTTGTAGCCCAGGAACAACACTGTGTATTCTGCAATGTGAGATTTCGCAAAGTTACATTTATAGCCAAAGTCTGCAAAACGGCAAATTATGCGGTCAACATGGCACTGATGCTGCCATAACTAGTCGTCCGTGAGATAAATGCCATCCACATACAAACATGCATCTGCGTCGAGTCTCTCAAGCAGAGAGACTACACGGCCAGCAAAAAACCCTGGACTGTTCTTGTAGCCCATGGCATTGTTTGCTGCCACAGGTAAACCTCGTCCACTCACTACTAAAAGTGTACAAGTTATGGGCAAAGAAGCCATTGGAAATGTCAAGTGTGGTTTTAAACCTCTTACGCACAAGACTATCCGCTAGAGCAAAGCTGTGAGTCTTCTGTACCGCACACGTACGACAATGTGAGTTTAAGTGGCGGTAATCCAATACCAAACGGTACGAGCCATCGGGCTTAGTCACAGTAAAAAGTGGGTTATTTATCGGAGACACAGATGTTTCAACTACACTGTGATATTCCAATTGTTCAAGGATCTCGGCTACAGAGGCTTTCGCCTCACGCCGTATGGGGTATTGGGGTTGTGACTGTGGCATGGACTGCAAAGGGATCTCATGTCGAGGGGATAATTTGTCCCATCCACAATGAGTACGGTACAACACTGGTGCATGCGCCATAGCCCAATCTTCTGCAAACTGGAGTGCCTGCTTCTTAGGCACAGTGTGCCCGAAAGAAGGGAGGATCACCTCTTCCTCTTGCGGAGCGGCCAAGACTAATGGTGGGGGCCAGTCGACCTCCGCCAACAAAATGTCATGAGTAGTTGTTAGATTTTCCCAAAAGACCCCTTTTATGGTATGTTCTATGTCTCCTTCAATCACAAGGACTATTTCATAAAGCCTGTCAGGGGGAGCCACTCTGGTGTCTGCTGTTTCAACAACAACGAAGGTGTCAGTTGCTGTCACCTTCAGTAGTGGACACAGCGCCTCTCGAATGATGGTAATCTCCGAAGCGCTGTCCAGCAGGGTCAGAGCCCATGTCAGATTCCAAAGCTGTGTTCTCACTATCTGTGGCATATCTCGCTGTCACAGAAGCAACTTTCTTCTTTTGATAATGGGGTCTTTTCCGTGGTGACTCGTCCTGCTTGCCTTTTCCGTCAAACTTATGAGGCTGCTCACGGCTCTGTTGGACACCTTGACCTCTGGCACCGCCTCCTCCACCGGTGGCTGTTACTGATGTTTCCTGCAAAGAGCGAGGAGAAAGTTGTTCAGGAACCTGAAACCTATCAGGCGACTTAATAGTATTGCGGTCGCGCAAGTCATATTTACGCTCAACAGGGGCAGGTTTAGGCAAAGCGGGACGGGAACCCTGTTTCTGCTGCTGCTGCTTCCCCTGCTTTTTGTTCTCCAATTTTGTTTCTGAACTTTCGGCTGGTCATCCTTATCAGATGACCCTTGCTGAGCTTGCTGTTGCTTTTCTTTCTTTGCAAAAGGTTTAACACCTAAACTATTAAGGCCCACGGTTTTATAAGCCTTCGTAATAATTTTCGGCAACTGGAGGTGTTTGTCGGCGTCGGGTACCTTGTGCAGAGCATTAGAGACCTGGAAACTTACAGCATCCCCCTTGACATTAACAAGGACGAGATCACATACCATATCAAACGCTCCCACGAGGCGCATAGCCAACTCCACTGCTGCCTCTGGTCCGTGCTCATCCTAAACACGCTTGATCACAGTAGGCAAAACAGTCATTGATGGGGTGCCAAAGCAACGAGTGTAGACTGCTGCAAAAATCACCCCCCAAGTTGTACACTCAGTTATGTCAGGCACTAAGTCTTTCTGCAAACTCACGGTGAGAATCCTGTGTTTCTCAACAGGACTAGTATTTGGGAACACTGCCTCCAGTTGGTCAAATTTCTCGGCAAGCCAAAAAGGCATTTCTTACTTATTCTGGGGGTGCTTGCCCATGACTGCATTAACCATGGCGGGACTAAGTTTAAGTCCGCCACCGCCAACTCGATGCGCTGCACCAGCCGGGGCCCCACCTGGGAGGTTGCGAGTAATGTAGTGAACCAGACCCCTGATAACTGCTACCGGAGATGCTTACAGGGGTCGCAATTGGACGGCTGTCAAAACACCCGCCTTGTGATGCGGAGTGTCGGAGTGTAAGCAGCCAACACAGGCCAAGTAGCGCCTGGAATGGACAACTATCCTTGTCTGACCGCTGTAACAACGTGTGGGAGGGCGTCATTAAACCAAACGGCATGCTGCCAAACAGAATTTGGTATTTCTATCGTCCGATATGAAGCGTACACTGCAGGAGCATCAGTGGCGGTATACGAGTGATATACACCAGAAACAGCATCCACAGCGGGAAATGTGACCCATGAGTAATACAACTCAAACGGGTACGCCACGTCAGCAGAGACCACAAAAACCACCGCCTGTCCCTCAAGAGAGATGAGGTATTCCTGCAAATTTATTACGCACAGGTACACGACTGTGAGCCGGGATATCAACGGCAGCCATATCGAAACAGTAATAGAGAAGTACAAGACAATACTAGAATGCACAACTGGGTTGTAATTCAAAGAAGAAACCTTTGAGAAGTAACAAGCTTGAAACAACCTATGTAAATATAGGTAGGTTATTTATCCATCACTACCGTCAACCGGAAACGATAGTGAGGGGGTCGTAGATTGATATAATCACTACTCAAGTGTCTCACAATAAGATCACACTCGTTGGCGGCGTGATGTAACAGGGATTCTGGGCAAACACAGAACTGTGCACAGAGACTTAAGACATCAGTGAATTAGGGTGTGCCAAAACTCACCTCAGTACCCAAAATCCCCTTCCAGATGAGCAATCAGTGTCACATTATCTCTTCGTCCTATAGCAAAGAAACCAATGATTAGACAAACTAGAACATGCGACTTAGGACCATCTCAGGAATGGTGAGAAGCGAGAACACTCTTTGGTTATATGTTCATACCAGTCCACACAGGAGTAAAATAGAGAGATGGGAAGTTAAAATATTTATTTTAACTACGTGATCTCAAGCGCAGTATTTTAATCAACATCAGCATACATATAGATAATAATAATACGGACAGCATGGTTACAATTCCATAAAATACAAAAGGAGGAATCATATTACAATGATAGTGCAAACATGTGATAAAAGCGCCTATTTAAAGCACCCTCCCTATCTAGGAACTTGCAGCCAGATTCATGAAGCTAATTTGCTATCGCAATTGCTGCGAATTAGCAATTGCGATCGCAAATTGATTAAAAGCTATTCATGACATTGAAAATGGCAAAAGTGCTTAATCGCTAAATAAAAATAGCGAATTCGCAAATAAAATCGCAGAATCTGAAACCTGCCCATTTGCGAATCGGAAATAGCGAGAAACCAAGGATTCTGCGAATTCATTTGCGAAGTCGCTAAATAATCGCTATTGCCATTCATGAAAAATCGCAGATTGCAAAAAACACAAAAATCGCTATTAGCGACGCGCAATTTAAGGAGAACTCAAATCAGGTGGTAACCAGCAAAAAAAAAAATGTGATTAAAGTTAACTGCATACAGGTGCTGGCCTGACCAAACACACTAAAGGACATGCAGCTGGAGACTGAGGACTCTCACAATACCAGGACTCTACATGGTGGTCAGGCGGCATAGGCTGCAGCGAGCAGCACAGAACAGGCGTAGGATCCAGGAGCGGATATTCCGGCAGCGGGTCACCCTTCTGGGCCAAACCCGGGAGCAAATCTATGCCAAGTACTGCCTAAGTGGCCCAATGATCATTAAGCTGATCCAGGACCTAGACCCCCTGCTGCAGCATCCAACAAGGAGAACCAATGCCGTCCCCACCCATGTACAGGTATTGTGCAGCCTGCACCTACTGGCCTCCGGAAGCTTCCAGGGGATAGTTGCTGTCGCTGGGGGCATATCCCAGCCCACCATGTCCCGCTGCCTTAGTAGTTTTCTGGATGCAATGCTGACCTGGCTACACCACTACATTTCATTCCCAACCACCCAACTGAACTTAAATGACACCAAGCTGAAATTCTACAACATTGCACAGTTTCCGCATGTTATTGGATGCATTGACTGTACCCATATCCACATCTGCCCACCAGCACAAACGGAATACATGTACTGCTACCGCAAGTCCTACCACTCCCTCAATATCCAGATGGTGTGCAACACAAAGAATTATATCACGGACATAGTGGCACAATATCCGGGCAGCACACATGACTCCTTCATCTTCCGGCACAGCGGCATTCACACACGACTGGCAAGGGGAGACTTTGGCGAAGGACACCTACTGGGTAAGTACACATGTCCCCAAATACTACACTTTGATCATGTTTCTGCGCAGAATAGGCTCTCACCCTGTGCTCATTACCTGCAGGTGACAGTGCCTATGGTCTACGTGAGTACCTCCTCACCCCATACCTCAACCCAGCCACACCACCGCAACGACGTTACAATGCTGCACACATACGGACAAGAAATTGCATAGAGAGGACATTTGGCCTATTGAAGAGCCGTTTCCGCATACTGCACAAGACTGGTGGGGCCATCAAATACACACCTGAGGTCTGGTGCCGCATCGTGGCCGTGTGTTCAATACTCCACAACATTGCTACCAAGCGCAGGATACCAGTTGAGATATCTGGCAGTGAATCTGAAGGTGACAACCGGCCACCTCCACATGTACGTCATGCACGCGGAGAAGATCCTGCTGATGGACACAGGCGTCACAACCACATCACTACAAACTGTTTCTAGTGCACACATTCCCCTATCACAACACTGCACCCATGCATGACAAATGTAATAATGACATGAGTGTGTATCAAGTTTGACCATTAATCTTTATTGTTAATTCACAATACATTGGCCTTTAAGTATACAATTGTCTGATGGAGAGAGTATTGCTCCATACCTCCCCATGATGGGGTAGGGGGTTTGCAGGGGTTGACTGCATGGCCTCCCTCTGAGTGTCAGAGTCCTCACGGACGGTGACGACGAGACGCCCCAAGTCGTCTCTCCGCATCCTGAGGGACGGTGTTGGCCCTACTTGCTGATGTTGGCCTGCTGCTGCGGTGACGTGCAGGCATCGGTGGCAAGGATGCGCTGCTGTTGGTTGACGCAGCCTCACTAGCGTCGTCAGCCCCCTCTGCTTCTTCATGGGCACTGGCCTGTCTGCCGAGCACTGCTGCGGTGAGTAGGTCTAGTGACCTGGCCACATCCTGGCAACACTGCACCATCTGGGCCTGCATGGCGAGAGACCTTCGTGCCAGCTGAGATGTAGCATTACCAACTACATGATTTGACCTAGTGTAGGCCGATAGGTGGGCCAGTAGTTGGCGGTGGCGTCAACGGGTCATGTCCTGCTGGGCTACAAGCAGCTGGTTGTTTTCACGGACTACTGCGGTCATCTGGGCTATGTGTTGGCCGTTTGCTTGCATCTGTGTGAGCATTGCTGCCATGTGACGCGCCTGTGTGCGATGCACCGCCAGCATGCGGCGTTCGATGGCCAGGCCTGGATCGGGTGTTTCAAGTGCCCTGGCGGTGCCTGCTGGGCCCTGGCACTGCTGGCGCCTCAGTGCGCTGGTGTGTGACCTGGCACCAGCTGTGCGCCGCGTCTGCCTCCGAGGCGCTGGTGGTGGAGCCTGTACCACTGCTGTGGCTGTTTGCTGGGGTGTTGGCTGCAAGGCTGTGGCTGCAGGGGTGGCCCTGTCTGCACGGGGTGGTGGTGGTGTTGATGGTGGTGGGTGCACTGCTGGTGGCTGTGATGGGCCGGGTGGTTGGGAGGACTGGCCCTCACCTTTATTGTCCTCCTGGCTCTTAGCGATGTGCAGCGCCTCGCTGTCTGTGCTGGCTTGCTCACCTGCACCTGTAATGTGAAAGGGTAAATGATTAAAGTTATGTATCTTGCGCAGGCAATGTTGATACATGCATGCTGCCTTGCTTTCCCTGACTGGCTTTTGGATTTACTTTGCATTGAGTGCTCTGGCAGTGTTGGGCTAACTGCGGGTACATGATTACACTACAACTTCCACAATGCAATGGGGCTTTTTTGGTGAGCATGGGCTGCATTGTTGGCGATGTCATGTTGCTAGCTCAGGACTTAAGGGCATAGTTAGGGGATTGGGTCGCAGTCGCATGGCACTTACCTTCAGGTTGTTGGCTGGGTCGAGATGAGTCCAGCTGAAGGACCCCCACGCAGGCTTCTGGCACAATGGTGTCCTCAATCAGGTCCTCCAATGGGGTGATCGGTGTGGCTACAGGTTCCCCTCCACCGGTGGCCAGTCGCTCCCCAAGCCTCTCAGCAATCCGCTCCTTAGAACGACCTCTCAGGTCGTACCAGCGCTTTTTTATGTCGTCAATGGAGCACTGGGTCACACCAACAGAATTGACCTTTGCGCAGATGCGCTGCCAGATCCTGCGCTTCTCTGCCTCTGGCACCCTCCGGGAGTGTTTTCCAAAGAGCCTGGCATGATCCTTGCAGACCCCCTCAATTAGGTGCTCCAATTCGGATCCTGAAACTTTATTTTCCTCTTTCTCTCCTGCCCACTGCTCCCTGCTGCATCCTGGGACATCTTTGGATACTTTTTTTCTGGCTGAGGTGCTGCACAGTGTTGGTTTTGGTGCTCCTCAGTTTCCTGCTGCCACTCCCTGGCTCTGTGTTCTGTTTGTGGGTGTGGTGAGCCTACTTCCTGGTTGTGATGTCATCAGTGGGCTCAAAATGCGACTTCCAGTTTTTGCGATCTCGCAGTTAGAGAGATCACAATTAGCAATATCGCAATTTGCGATATCGCAATTTCTGCTTAGGAAATTGCCCATTCTGCGATTATTTTGCAATCGCGGCAAGATCGCAATCGTCAATTGCGATCTATTGCGAATCGTATTTTTTTCTCACATTTGTACATGAATTCCATTCTGCGATTCTCAAATTGCGATTCGCAAATTTTCGCAATTTGCTAATCGCAGAATGGTAGCTTCATGAATCTGGCTGTATGTATTATAAAACTATAGAAGGTCTGTTGAGCTTTCTTAGGGGGACCCCATTTACCTGTCCGCTCAGTAAGTATACATTACATCAGGATCGGTTAGTCTCTCTGCATGCCTGGAATCTTCCAAGTGTGCCCAATTCTGGCAAGTGTGCTATGATAAAGGCGCTAGAATCCTACTCGGCTTGCAGCTGCCAAATTATTGTGTCTAGAATGTTTTACACGGACAAGCCAATAAACAGGCTTATGTTATGATAACCTTGGCGGCTTAGCACTCACTGAACAGACTGGGGATACGATGTATGTCTAGAGATGTCGAAAAACAACCCTTTTCCTATGCTAAGTCAGCAAAAACAGATAAGCAGTGTCGTGCGCAAAAGTAGCAAAAGGGAAAAATAGCGTTTAAACTTCGAATGAGCCATGCTAAAATAACCTACACGCAAAAGAGGTCCATAAACCCTACGACAAAACATTACAGGTTACATTGAAGGAAAACATATTCACTGAAAAACCCAAAGGCTACAGGGACATTGTAGTTAGTCTCAGATTGTACACCCACAAAACCATAGAAATTCAGCAGTTATAGTTAGCTGAGCTAACAATAACGTGTGCCCCAGCAATGTACTGCTTTGACCTCACATATAATATCACTCACAACACAGTCAGTGACATCACTAATGATATCACTGATGGCATCTCAAATGACATCACAGATGACATCATCCACAGAACCACACACACCCATTCACACTGCTATATAAACTCTTATATACCCATCCACTCAACCACTCACATACCCATTCACAGACCCATATAACTACTCATCCACCCACTCACTCATCCATAGACCCATTCACACACCTACTCTCTCTCCCATAGAGCTACTCACACAGGGCAAGATGTAGGTAAATTAGATTTACCGATTTTTAATTACCGAATTTTACCGATTCGGTAATTAAAAATCGGTAAATCGAAAGGGTGGATATGTAGGTATTTCCAGATGTTGAAATACCGAATCTGTAACAATCGGTATTTACCGATTCTGTAAATACAGAATCGGTATTTCCCATTGATTCCTATGGACTTTGAAGCCCATAGGAATCAATGGGAAATACCGATTCTGTATTTACAGAATCGGTAAATACCGAATTTTGCTAGGGTGCAGGGGGTGTCAAGATTCAAGATTCAAAAATACTTTATTCGGTTAAAAATCAAGATAACCATAAAAGTAGCATGAAAGGTACAATTTACAAGAGGTAGAGTAAACTTTTTTTAAAAATCACGAGAAAGAAAAACAGCAAGATTAAATTCATGTATACAATAAAAATGATCAATCCATTTGAATTGATTTACGACACTTAAAAACTAATTTTAAAAATTCTGCAATTGAGGCGACCATAAAAACAGTATCCATTTTCTGGCACTCTATGAACGCTAGGCGGCATCTATATACATTTAAATCTTTAAGGATAGGGGTGATAAGTTTCTTTCGAGGAAGAGTATAAAATTTACAAAAGAATAAAATATGTATATCGGATTGTTGGGAAACATCATCACATGGACAAAGACATAAATCCTTCGACCAACAATTCATCACGGGGAACGATAATGTCCTAAAAACTATATTCAATCTAAATCGGGTCAGAAGGTACCGTTCATGATTGGACATATACAATGAAAGATATGGCTGCAATTTCTCTCCACATAGGATATCCTGGTGGGCAGAAACAGTCTTTTTTCTCGCCTCCTCTATATATCTCTTTTCCTTGAGGTGTGCCATACACAGATTTTTCAAATCTCTTCTGGATATGTATTCCATTGATTGTGGGTCCTCAAAGTATTGGGGGCAACTTATTTTTTCAAGAAAGTCTCTGACGTAGCCTATCCATTTGAAGTCACTGATATTGTCCAATGCCATGATGTCCTTTAAAATAGCCCGATTGACAACACATTCTTCATTTGTCCAAACCCTATGCCAAAGAAGGACTGGCTGAATTCTGATAGTATCAGTGACATAAGATATTCCCAATTCAGCATGGCATATCATTGTTGCAGTACTTTGGGGTACGGACAGAATGTGGCATAAAAACTTATTTTCCATGATTTGGATTGAACTGATGTTTGAATAACCCCATAATCCTGCACCATAGGTGGCTACAGATATGCAAGTCGCATTATAAACAGTTAAAATCTCTTTTATGGGTTTTTTACCTAATTTTTTCATAAAACATTTTAGGGCCATAATGGTCTTAGAAAATAACAAAGATCTAGCATGAATTGCTGTAGTCCATGAGCCACTTTCATGGAACAATATCCCCAGATAAGGGAAGGTGGGGGTCCTTTCTAGGGGATTGGAATTTATGAATATTGGCTTCGCATGCTTGTTTGTTCTGGACCCACAGTACATAGATAAAGTTTTAGAACAATTGATTTTCAAATCTAAACCAAGCATGAAGGTGTTAAAGGCTGTAACCAAAGTTTGTAAAGCCATTGGGGTGCGCGCCATCAGAACAGCATCATCAGCGTACATCAGTGCAGGGACAGGCCTACCTCTCACCATAGGCATGTCCCTGCCCTCCTGCACGAGATGCTTCTCCATTCCATTTATGTATAACAAAAATAGAAAGGGGGCTAGGACGCACCCTTGGCGCACACCCCGACCAATCCCAAATTGTCTGCTGCATTCACCATTATTCCCATATCTGACACTAGCAGTGGCCCCAGAATATAGCTCTCTCAGAAAACATATAATGGCATTGTCTACCCCCAAATCGGCCATAATTGACCATAATTTAGTATGTGACACACAGTCAAAAGCTGATGATAAATCAACAAATGTAAGGTATAGACGTTGTTTTTTGACCTTTATATACTTCTGTTGCAAGGTGAAGAGATTCAAACCTTGCTCTATGGTCCCTAAACCCTTTTGGAACCCAAATTGAAAATCGCTTAACACCCCATTATCCTCGGCCCAGCTTTGCAGTTTAGCTAAAATCACTCTCCCCAAGATTTTTATAGAAGAGTCCAATAAGGAAATTGGCCTATAGCATGTACAACTTAGCCTGTCCCCTTTCTTGAAGATTGGGACTATTACTGATGTAAACCAGGTAGGAATTGGGCTATTTGCCAGAGCGGCATTGAAGAGCTGAACTAACAGTGGCCCCCATAATTCGATGTTAGCCTTATAGAGGTCGGCTGGTATACCGTCTGGTCCTGCTGCTTTGCCCCCCTTAGTCGCCTTCAGGCTTGCTATAACTTCAGGAAGGGTTACAGTCAAAGTTCTGGATGTATCTAAATTTAGCAACCCCACATCCTGGCCTGTTTCAGGGGTTAGTTCCACAGCCTTATAAAGGGAGGAAAAATGAGCCACCCACTCATCTTCTGAGATGGCAATTTCCATGCGTGCTTTTTGTTCATGTAAGAGGGGGGTGTTAATAACCCTCCAAAAAGCAGCCGGATCCTTTGATTTTGAGGCAGCGCATAGGTTGTCCCAAGCCTCCCTTTTTATCGAGGCCTTCCTGTCCCTCAATGCTAAATTATAGTCCTTCCTTGCAATTCTAATTTGGATTACGTCCCGTGGTCTATTATGAATTGCATGTCTAAGCTTTGTTAGAGCTCTAGTGCACTTCCTATCAAACCATTTCCTATTGGACTTTAGGGAATTTTTCCTATTAACCCACAGTGCTTCCTTAATTTTACTAGAAATGATATTAAAATGGGTTATTATTTCACAGTTCTCTGCGTATTCATCTAAACAGATCGAAAAGCTACTCATGCATTTACTCAATATTTTATACAGGAAATCATCCGGGACCAGTCTGCTCCATTTAAGGTTGTAACCATTTTGAGCACCCAACCTCACGTCCTGAACCATTTGGTTCTGACATTCTCTAGTATCGACTACAGCAAATAGGTTCTCCATTTTTAATACCTGTGGCAGATGATCACTCAGTGGTAGATCCATGATGTTTGCTCTAATCAATCTGTTCGCAGAGCTAAGTGTACATAAACTAAAATCGATAATGGATGAGGCACCCCGCCCGACAAAAGTTGGAACAAATGTCGTTGTATGGTGTGCTAATTCATTTGCAAACCCAAGATTAAAGTTAAAAATCATTTCATTTAATGAGTCGCCTAATAGGGTATGTTCAAAATGCGTCAAATTGACATCTTGTTCCAGCATTAAACCACAAATACCCTTTTGGCCCTTTTTGCAGAGAGTACAATTAAAATCACCCCCCCATAATAACATAACTTCAGCCCTCTTGCTCTTGTCAAGTTTGTCTTGCATTTCTAGGGTTAGTGTATCAAGTACGTCCTTAATCATGCTACCTGAACAGTTATTGTAGAAATTAAAAAGAACCATCTTCGGACCCTTCCTTGTATATATCAGTATTTTTTGGTAGTAGCTGGATCCGGGGGAAAAAGAAATTTTATCGTATACTAGAAGATTAGATATGTATACAATCAACCCCCCCTTGGGTCTTCCGTGTACTCCACCCACCGCAGGGGTAAAGTAAGTTTTGTAGCCATTAAGGTGTATCGGCGTGGTGGCCCAAGTTTCTTGAAGGGCTAGTATTCCAAACGTCGGTAATGGCCTCATCCCAGGTTGGATTGGTAATCTTTTGTTTTAACCCAGCCACGTTCCAAAATAGCACCGTACAGTAATCTTTTTCTACAGATAAAATATCTACAGTATCCCCTAGTCTGCTGACCTGGCTCCCTTGTATGTACTCATTCCCCCCCTGTATTTCTGAGGTTTCCTCAGACCCCAGGCAACTTGTGGAACCCAGGTCTACGGGATTGATAGGCAGCCGGTCATCTTCCTTGATCTTGGGAAGTCAGTCCACTGCTTCCAAACAATCAAACCGGTTGTAACATGGGAAAAACGGAGGAAATTGCAGATTGCCTGCCCATCCTGGATCATGACCTTGTGGATAAAAGTAAGGAGGCCTACCTTTGTGTTTCACAGTGTTCCAACCATCCTCATGCCTCCCATTCCACCGTGTGTTGTGGTAGTTATTATCAAAGACCTGACCAGTATTACCACCATGGTGTCGATTGTCCCTGATCCAGCTCCACCTATTATCCGGTTGTTCACCCTCTGGGTAAAAGTAGGATAATGGCCTAGCCACAATAGACAAACCATAATTTCTTGGGGGCCTCGATGTAATAAATTCTGCGGTGCGGGGATTCTCAAATGTTATTACCACGCAGTCACCGTGTGTCCTTTTTTTATTGTTATACCCCACCCAAGGAGCCCTTTCGACCATAAGGATGTTGCTTTTGAAGGCCGGGGGGAGAGGGTAGTTATCATTTAACCAATGAATTGTTTTATTTACAAGTCCCCCATTGTTTTCATGTGATTTATCATCAGGTTGGGGGACTCCAGTAAGGACCACAACGTATGTTGAGGCTTCTGGTGGTAAATGTATGTTTCTACGTGTCTCCCTCTTTTCTACATTAACTTTATCCTTAGGAATTTGTGTGGGTGGCGCTGCTTTGTCAGTTGTGGTAGAATTTTTAGGTGTTGGTGTAGATTTTGGGGGTGGGTTAGTGGTAGGTTTTGGAGGTGGATTAGTGATAGGTTTTGGAGGTAGATTAGTGTTAACATCGCTTTTAGCAGCTGTGGGTGGTCTATTCGTAGTTGGTTTTTTTTGAGGAACTTTATTGTTCGAATTGAAGCTAGGGGCACTGATATCTTTATGGATATTAGTCAATATTGTTTCCAGACATCGTAGCCTAACCTCAATAGGTTCTAAGAGAATTTTTAGCATTGCAAAGATGTTATTATTAACCATGCTTAGGCTACTGCTGTCCTCGCTCCCTCCAGCTTGATTATCAACTACCCCACTTAGTTCCAGGATCCCCTCCAAGCTACTATCCAAGATAGTTTCATCTGGCAGACTTAGTGTTATGCCCACACTTACCCGGGGCCCACCCGCGGCACCATTAATATTGGAGTGAGCGTCTGGGTTGGTGCACACATTTAATGGGGTCGGATCCAACTGAATTGGGTCATGGGTTTTGCCAGTCTGGGCTTTTTTCCCTTTGCGAGTAGTGGTTTTAGTCGGCTTTTGTTTAGTACTCTTTAGTTTAGGGATTGCCCCCTCCTTCCTCCCCCTTTCAATTAGGGTACTAACTGTGGTTTCATTTTCAGTTGCCGCAGGGCCATTTTCCAGTAACAAGGAAAGATTTGGGGTTGCCTCCAGGCCTTCCTGCGAGGCAGGTAGGTCGCAACCCTGGTCTTTGTGTACCATTACGAGTGTCTTTGGGGCGGATACATTGTTGGGTGTGCAAGCTTGTGCAATATGGCCCAGAGAGGAACGCTTTGCCATGGCTAGGTCTTGGGACACCCTTCTATCCATCAGTGTGATCCCTTCATCAATAAGGGCATGTGTGCGCACTATAAAATCGTCTAAGGTACCAGTTAGTTTCTTTGCCCCAGCAGCTGCCATGCTTCTAGTCTCTGGGTGATTCATGGCAGGCCCAGTAAATAACCCACTAAGCGGGTGAAAAAAAGCTTATTGTCAATTACCAGTACCAATCTCAATGCAACAAGAGCTCAGGGGCTCACAATGGCATGTGACAGCCAACTTACAGTTATGCAGTCTCGATGTCCTTTGGCTGCTAGCAACCGGGCAGGGTATCTGGCACAGGCCAGGCTCCTCGGGCCTCTGAGGGCCTAAGAGGGCCCGCCCTTTGCCCGGGCTTAGCCCCGGGCGTCCCGCGACGCGGGGGCTCTCCTCCCTTTCAAGGGCTCTGGCGCCCTCTGCTGCGCGACGACCCGCGTCACTGCACACGCGCCGCGGTTTGTGGTCTCCCGGAGCGGCGGCGCGGTGTCCGGTGTCCAGGGACTCTTGGCGGTGGCGGCGGCGATGTCTGCGCTCCTTCGCGCCCGCTGGTGTCTGCCCAAATGACTCTCGTGGCGGTGGCGGCAAAATGCTGGTAAGTTTAAGGTTCCCCCTTATATACCCATCCACTCAACCACTCACATACCCATTCACAGACCCATATAACTACTCATCCACCCACTCACTCATCCATAGACCCATTCACACACCTACTCTCTCTCCCATACAGCTACTCACACAGGGCAAGATGTAGGTAAATTAGATTTACCGATTTTTAATTACCGAATTTTACCGATTCGGTAATTAAAAATCGGTAAATCGAAAGGGTGGATATGTAGGTATTTCCAGATGTTGAAATACCGAATCTGTAACAATCGGTATTTACCGATTCTGTAAATACAGAATCGGTATTTCCCATTGATTCCTATGGGCTTTGAAGCCCATAGGAATCAATGGGAAATACCGATTCTGTATTTACAGAATCGGTAAATACCGAATTTTGCTAGGGTGCAGGGGGTGTCACTTTGACACCCTCTGGCACCCCACAAATAGGCATGTGCGCCATGTGGCACACAGACATGCCCTAAGGGCATGTCTGTCTGTCACATGGCTAGGAGTGCATGCACACATGTGCATGCACACCTGAATTCGGTATTTTACCACACAATAGGATTGTGTGGTAAAATACAGATTTTGTAGGGCCTTTGGGACTCAGAAGAGTCCCACCTACATCTGAGATTTACCGAATCGATAAAAGTACCAATTCGGTATTTTACAGAATCAGTAAATTTACCAAATCGGTAAATTTACCGATTCTGTAAAATTGTGCCCCTACATGCCAATCCTTGTATACCGGTCGGTAACGGCCAAAAATACCAATTTTCGGCCGTTACCGACCGACCTTGATCGGGCTCAGAGTCACTCATCCACCCATACAGCAACTCACACAGTCATTCACACACCCACATGCCTCTCTGTTAAAATTAATTACACTGTGTGGAGAATGAGAGAGATCTCAAAAAGGCAGGTAGAAGTAAAAGTAGATAATACTAACTCTCTTTTTGTGGTAGTGTAAGCGAGTAGTCAGACTTATCCGAGGGTGTTGTTAAACATTTGTTGTGCTCAAAAAATCTGAGACCAATTTGTAAAACAACTTACATTTTTATATAGTTTTTAAGACTATGAACACAGTTCGAAGGTAAGTACTTTCGGAGTAATGCTTTTTCAAAGTTCAGAAAACATATCCCTTCTGTGAGCAATTACGCACCATAAGAAACAATTGGGAGAAAGCAGAAAAATGCATTGAAATTCAGGCAATGCTTTCACCTTCTCGTTTTAGGTCAATGTCAGGACCAGGTCCAAAGTTCCAGCAGGAGAAGTTCGGGAGCATCCCAGATCAGCCGGGAGCAGGGTGCTGATGTCTTGGAAGATGGGACACAAATATGAAGGGGGGTAACTTGAAAAAGCACTGTACAGAGGGACTTACAGATAAGTCTAGTGGGTTTCATTGGAGAGGTCACAAGGGCCTGGGTGCACGGGACCAGGGCTGGTTGGTCGGTGTTGGGCAGGTGCAGAGCAAACAGGTCAGCTTGTGGTCATGCATTCTTTTTTGTAAATTTTTTATTTTATGGTGCAGAAAATAACAGGGAAAAGAAAAAAAGAAGACAAGCGACAGTCCCGCAATGTTCTCCACGCAGGGGGCAGTTGAAGAGGCAAAATAGAAGGCAAAAGGGGGGCAATATTGAAAGCTATCACAGTGCAGTTCGAGGAATCAGTGTCCGATGGCAATTATACAGGAAATCGAAATCAATCCCCCTCCAGAATTCCAGAAGGGTAGCAGCCCCGCGAAAAAGGGTGGTGGAGCCAAGGTGAGGGATTCAATGCAGCAAAAAGAAAGGAAAATTCTGGCAGCCTCCATATGCCCTGAGGGCGTCGCAACAAGTAACTTAACCAACTTTCCCCCCCCCCCCACCTCCCCTCCCTACCCACCCTCCTGGTCGTGGCGACATCAATTCACAATCATTCCCACATTCATAGATCCTTGATTAGATCTGAAAGAGGTGGAGAGCGCGCACCGCGGATGGGCAGACCGCAGAAGGTAGGCCTCGTGAAAGGAAGCGGACTAGCGGGCCCCAGCGAAACAGGAAATTCTTGAAGTTGCCCAGGAAGATGTCTGCAACTCGCTCCATGCTTAGTAGTCTCCATAGTCTTGCGTGCCACAGGGATATCGCCGGGGCGTCCGGCTTCTTTCAGGCTGCAGCCAAGGTGAGTTTGGCGGCACCGAGGCAGAGCCACAAGATTTGTTTGTCCGCTCTTGTTTGGTGTTCGAGAACCGGGTCACGGAGACCCAATAGGACATGAGCTATGGAATCAGGTATCGGATAGCCAAGGATGTCTTTGATATGGGACAGAATCTCTTCCCAGTATGGGCGGATGATCACGCAGTCCCACCAAATGTGGCGGAAGTCCCCCAGCAGACCACAACCCCTCCAACATCTGTCCGAGGAGGCCGGAAATATTCGATGCAGTTTGGAAGGGTACAAGTACCAATCCGTAAGGGTCTTTAGGTGGGCCTCTCTCAGATCCACCGAATGATTGTGCACCGCGATGTCCCGCCAGAGACCTTTCCATTCCTCATTTGTAATATCCCGGCCAAGAAGTTCCTCCCATTGCCCCATGTAGCGGGGACGTGGAAACATAGCAGTGGTAAGCAGCAGATTGTACAGGAAGGAGATCGCGCCTTTCATGGTGGAAGTACGTAGGATAAAGGCCTCAAATGGGGATGGCGGTCTTGTAGCTGCATCTCCCACTCCCGGTGAGGTGGCCCAGTGAAGGAGTTGGATGTGGCGGAATCGTTCAGAGGCCGGGACCCCATAATTTCTCATGCAATTGGTAGAAGTGAGTGGTGCAGACCCATGGAACAAGTGTGTAAGAGCCCTGCATCCTCCCTCCCTCCATAGTTGAAAAGGGCCTTCCTGCATAGCCGGCGGAAAGTCCAGGTTGAAGTGTATGGGTGTAAAGGGGGATGGGAACGTGGTCCAGCGGTCGTCACCAGAGACCGAGTCCCAAACTTTCAGGACTGTGCCAGTGGGTGTGCTAATGTAGGCGTTCTTGGGCCTATGAAACTTGGGCTTCCAAGCCAGGTCCCAGGTCGAGCTCCCAGCAACACTCCTGTCCATGTGCAGCCAGTGTTTTTCTGAGAGCTGTTGGGACCACTCCACCAGGACCCGTAGCTGTGCGGCCTTATAGTACAGGTGTATATCGGGGAAGCCCACTCCCCCCTCCTTTCGCGGTCGACGCAGAGTTGCGAAGGAGAACAGCGCCCGCCCTCCCGGACAGATAAAGCGCAGCATCAAGGTCTTAAGGCGCCGGAAGAAGTACACGTCTATTGGAATGGGAAGGACCTGGAAGAGATATAAAAACTTGGGGAGGAGGACCATCTTAAGAGCATGGATCCTGTCCAGCCACGAGATATACTTTGGCTTCCATCGGTCCAAGTCTGCTCGAACCCCGCCAGCAATTGGGGGAAGTTTGCGGAGAACAGCGACCCTATGGAGAGTGTCAGTCGGACCCCTAGGTATAAGAGAGAGGCGGACGCCCATGATAGAGGCGTGAGCAGCCGCACCCGCTCCACTTCCGCTGGAGGAAGAGTGAGATTGAGGATATACGATTTATCAAAGTTAACCTTGAAACCTGCCACCCCTTCAAAGTCAGATAGCACTGCTTGGATATGCGGTAGTGAGTGAGCCGGTTCCCCCACCGATAATAAGACATCATCCGCAAATAGGGAAATTTTATGCTGCTCACCAGTAAAGGGGAGACCCTTGATCTGCTCATGCTCCCACACCGCTAGTGCCAGTGGCTCAATGCTCAGGGCGAAGAGGAGGGGGGAGAGGGGACAGCCCTGCCTGGTACCCCTGGAGTGTGTGAGATAGGTTGAATTATGTCCATTAATCATCATTCTAGAGCGGGGTTGCTGTAGTTTGCACGAATCATTGATATGAACTGAGCCGAGAAGCCAAAGGCGACCAGGGTGTGGAACATGAATCCCCAGTCTCCGCGATCAAAAGCTTTTTCTGCGTCAAGGCCCACCAGCACAGCCGGGATGCGAAACCTAGTGGCCTTTTCTATCAGGTGTATCACCCGCCACATGTTGTTTTGGGTCTGCTTTATGAACCCGGACTGGTCCAGGTGTATGAGAGCCGGCATTAAGTCCTGGAGCCTGCGTGCAATGATAGAGGAGTATAATTTAGCATCAATATTAAGGAGGGCTATCGAGTGATATGACAAGCATTTGGACAGGTCTTTCTCCGGTTTGGGGATAACGGAGATCACGGCTTCAGCCATAAACCCCGAGGTTTGTCAGTGACAGCCATTTCATTAAAGAGGGAGACCAGATAGTCGCACAACTCCGTTGCAAACGACTGATAGAAAAGAGCGGTGAAGCCTTCTGGTCCCGGTGCTTTATGGAGTTTCAGGGCCTTAATAGCATCCAACACTACTATTCTGGAGATGGGAGCAGCCAGGAGGTCATTCCTTTCCTTAGACACCTGCGGTATGGGGGGATCAGACAGGTACCTCCTCTGGGCCTCCTGGTCAAGAGAGTCTCCCATTTAAAGTGTTGCATAAAGCGGCCAAAAAGGTCCGCCTTGTCCTCATCCCGGTGTTGAAGGCTCCCGGACGAATCTTTGATCCCCCGATGTATTCCCTCTCCCTCTTGTCCCGAAGTTGGCGGGCCAAGTGCTTTCCCACCTTGTTCCCCTGCAAATATTAGAGGCGCCGTAGCCTCAGAAGAGTGAATTCATCTCGATTATTGTAATGGGCCTTTAGTTTCCCCCTCACAGCCGTCAACGGCCGGAGGGTCAGCCTGGGCTGGTTCGATTTGTGTGCCTGTTCCAGAGTAACAAGTTCCGCCTCCAGTTCTTCCCGTTCCTTCCTCCTCAATTTGTTAAGGTTCGTGTTGAGGGCTAGGCAGGTGCCCCGCAGCGAGGCTTTGCACGCGTCCCAGGTATTGAACACGGACATGTCCGAGACCGGGTTGAGGGCCAGAAAGTCCCCAATGGCCTTCCATAGCTCCTTACAGGACGCGTCGTCCCGGACAAACGCAGCCGGGAAGTACCATTTCCGCAGTCCGGCCCCTCTCACTGACCAATGCAACCCAAGGACCAAGAGGCTGTGATCAGACACGGACAGTGGAAAAATGCTGGAGTCGCGGACATCTCCCCTGAGGGCTTTGCTCAAAAAGATGTGGTCTAGGCGGGAATAGGAATGGTGGACATGGGAAAAGAAGGTGTAGTCTCGGGATTGGGGGTGCAAAGAAAGCCAGCCTTCAATCAAGCCAAAGTCACCCACAAGGCGCTGCGTTTCATTGGAAAAAACGCCTGCATCTGCTCTCTGAGTGCGGGAGCTATCCAAGTCCTTGTCCCAAACCAGATTGAAATCCCCCATTAGAAACAGGTGCCCTTCCACAAAGTTCCCAACCTTATCCAGCAGCCCCTGAAGAAAGCTATTCTGCCCGGCATTGGGGACGCACACCACCACAAAAGTGCATAACCTGCCATACAACAATCCTTTGACCATCAACCAGTGGCCCTCCTTATCACAACACACTCCCATAGGCTGGAAGTGAAGGGACGCCCGGAACAGAAGAGCCACCCCTCTGTGTTTTGTGGAGGCAGATGACCTGTAAATGAGGGGGAAGTGTTTGTGCCGGAGCCGGAGCTCATCTTTGCGCGCTAAGTGGGTCTCCTGGAGGCCCACCACATCTAATTGATGCTCATTCAGGTATTTCCAAATTTTCTGGCGCTTTTGTGGGGAGTTCAGACCCTTCACATTCCACGTGCTAATACTAAGTGGCATAATAAAACGTTAGTTCCAACCGCATTGCTTCCACCTCGTCAATAGGCCCCAGCCCCCTCCCCACCCCAGGCAGCCAGACCCCCCCGCCCCCCATCCCCACCCCGCATCCCGCCAGCAAGTTCCACCAGTACCTATCCTCAGGCCCCATCGAAAGCCATCCCAACAGTAGCACTAGGACGTCTCTATCAGCATCAAAGACCCAGTGTGCACCATAGCCCAGGTCCGGGCTATCAAGGAGCACATGTATCACACTTCCAAAAACTACGGTTCTCACACACAGCACACATCGGTCGCCACCACCCCCGAGTTCAGTCCCAGCCCTGTCCCCAACTTCCCCCCTCCCTACTCCCGCAACAAAACCCCCTGGTTCCCTCCCCCCCAAAAAACAAAGAAGAACAACAGGCACCATGGTACGTCAGACTTTGCCCCAATGGGACGGGGGAGGGGGCACCTTGTGGTGTGCCCTCCATGGGCCGGACCGGGGTGTCTTCTCAAAAGTACAAAATTACCCATGGTACCTGATAGGGAAGCGTCCCTCCGGTGCCGCCGAAGCTCCGCTGCAAAGTTCAGGCCGCCCCGGAGCTCTCTTGTGATGATGGCACCGTTGCAGAGGCAACAGTGGCGACTGCCGCGCCCCTCTCCTGCAAGCTAGTGGTATGATCAGGCCGTCTTGGTTCTGTGTCCCGGCCCACTCTGTGCCAAGAAGGGGAGCGCCGTAGTCACCAAGATGGGGAGCTTCCGCCCTCGGGAGATGGGACAGTGTCATCCAGGCCCAGAAGGTCCTTGGCAGCCTTCAGAGAGCGAACCTGAACCAGCCTGTTTTGCCACCTAAAGATAAGGCGGAAGGGATTCCCCCAGGAGTAGGACACACTCCGTTCTCGCAGGTGGGTGGTCACAGGGCGGAACTCCCGTCTTTTCTGAAGTGTCGACGCTGCCAAGTCCTGGAAGAGCTGAGGGTGGTGGCCCCGGAACTGTAGGGACGGGATATCCCGGGCTTTCCGAAGGATGCGTTCCTTAAGCTGGAAATCATGAACACAGACCAGGATATCGGGGGGGGACCCCCCGCGCCTTGGCAGGCCGACTCTGTGGTACCTGTCCATCCTGATCTCGGTAATGTCGTCTTCGCCCAGGACCTGCAAGAAGAGTGCCTAAACATAACCCTTCAAGTCACCTGTCTCCCCGTCCCAGGGCACCGCTCGAATACGGATGTTGTCCTGACGTGACCTGTTCTCTAGGTCTTCAGCGTGGGTCTGGAGGTCTAAATTCTGCTCTGTGAGCCGGATCACATCTTGATGTAGTTGATGCACATCATTGGCCACACTCAAGTCATGATCTTCCAGTGTAGACACCCTATTACCGATTCCATCCACATCCCTCCGTATTTCCCTCAAGTCCCAGGCCAGCTGAGAACGCAGCTCTGTGATGTCTTCCTTAATGGAGGCAAAAAGTTCCATCATGAAAGCCTTAGTGGCGGGGGCCTCCCCGTCGTTCGGCTTTGGGGATACGCTGGGGGCGGGAGACGCCTCGTGCTGGGAACCCCTTAGGGGCACGTCCTTACCCGGCTTCTCTTTGCGCGTCTTGTTAGACATGGCGTTGCTCCATCTGGATCCCACACCACTCCGGTTGCTGTACTGGGCCAACGAGCACGGCCAGACCACCGCCAAGGGTGCACGCTCGCCGCGGTGCGGTTCTTCAGCTACTCCACCACCCTCCGGATTGAGGTAGGCCACCGGCCCGGAGCCGGGCTATGTCTGGGAGGCCCAGAGAGACCAGGAGCTCTGTGTACGGGGCACGATGGTCAAGTGGGGCTCGCCCCTCGGTTCCAGTCACTCAAATGTCCGGGGTCAGTGTCTGCTGCGAGCCTCCCGCAGCTTGGCCACACTCACCCGGCCGCTCAGCAGGGGTTTCGACGTCTATCGGCCCTCCCGGCCTTACTGCTCCAGGAGGCCAGCGGCCACGTGGCCACAAGGCGTATGTCCCCGGTGGTCTCCGACCATGCTATAGAGGCTGCTCACCTCTGCCTCCATCCGGGGGCCCCAGCTGGTCTCCAGGAACGTAGTAGTGCTGTCGAGCTCTCCTGCCGCCGGTCGGGCCTCCCTCCAAGGTGTTCTGGATGGCGGTGGGGGAGGGGCAACGCCGCCGTGTCGAAGCACTCCACTCTTGCAGGGTGCCGCTCCTAGACCCCCTCGATCGGTGGTCTCCCCTCAGCGCCTCTGCTGTCCACTGGCCCCCACAGCTTCCGCCGGGGGAGCAAAGCGCTCGAGCTGGGCACGGCTATCTGCCGACTCCGGCGCTCTTCCAACCCCAGGCCGGGGATCACGGGCCATCCCCCGCCTCAGCGCTCGTGGTTGCTCACGGGGGCTCCGTTCCTCTCAGGAGGCAGATTCCGCCACCGGATCGCTCCACTCCGGTTCTGGACTCACAGCGGCAGGAAAGGGTGCCAAATTTGTGCCGCTCCGGAGGCTATAACAAGGCTAAGCTGGTGGTGGCATCGGAGGGACTAAACAGCACGTCTTACTCCATCGCCATCTTGGCCACGCCCCCCGGGTCATGCATTCTTGAAGTCATCACGGTCAGGAGCAGGCAATTTGGATTGAAGCTCCTAGGACAGCTGGGCCACTCAGGAAGTGGATCTTGGGTGTCCCAACATCTCTCGATGGGTGCTTGCTTCTGGTGCTTCTTCTTGGGTTTTACCGTTGGGGGTCTCTTACCATAGGTATTGGTACGCTGTGGCTCCAGTAGCTCTGGTGCACACAAGTGTGGTGGGGAACCAGATCTTACCCACTGGAGCTGGTGTACCTCTTTTTGCTTCTGTACTGAGTCAAAGTCATTGGGGAGCAGCCAGTCGACAAATTAGACTTTACATGATCGTGCCTGTGGTGTGCAGGGGGGTGATACCTTCACTCCAAGGGAGCTTTATGGTGATTTCTTGAAGACTGAAGGCTCTCTGGGGTTTTGGGAGTTCTTTTAGGTTTCAGGATTACACAGCAGCAGCGTTTGTCGAGTCCTAGGAGCAGTAGGCAGGGTTGGGCACTTTTTTCTTCTACAGCAGGGTTTCAGTTCTCAACGGTGGGTTATCTTTGTCTTGGTCTTCTCTTATTCATCGAATCTGATGTTCAGGTCTTCGGGGGGCCACCTAAATACTGGATTTAGGGGCATTACAAGGAGAGACAGGTAGTAGCCAATGGGCTACTTACCTTTTTGGGTGTCTATACCCTCTAGTGACAGCTTCCTATGGGAAGAGGCACTACCTTAGCCCTGATTAGAGGTTTCGCTACTATTTCAAGATGGTGGAATTTCAGGAGAGAGTTTCACATTCCCTGTCCAACTCTAGAGGAGGTGTAGGCTAAGTGGAGACCGTCTTCCTCATCTAACAAATGTTCCCCCCTTTCCTCCCACCTAAAAGGGAGCAGGAAAGGGGGTTGGATTTCAAAGGTGGCATTGCCCCAGGGATTACCACCTCCCTGGGGCATAAACTCATTGGCATGCGGGGGTCGGTTGTGGACCCTCGGGCTCTGGGGACAACTACCTCCCCAGGGTTTTGAAATAAAGGGAGCAGGGCCGCACACCCCCCTCCTGGAGCCCTTGATGGCCTTGCGGACTGCTACCCCCCAGGGCCCGCTCCTACAATGTCCCTGGGTGCCCACACCCGGGACATTGCTTTTTGCTATGGCCCACCCTGTCACAGCAAACTCTGCTTTTCTTCGTTGAAGCAGGAGCAGGAAACCTGCTCTCACCTCAACAAAGCAAAGCAAAATTGCTTTCAGGCAAGGGGAGCTGCATGTTAGCAGCTCCAATCACACAGGTATTACTCTGCGCTCCTTTAATCATGCAGACATTACTCCTACACTTATGGAATGACCCAGGTATTAGCCATACAGTTCTGCAATCACCCAGGCACTACATATGCACTCATGCAATCACCCAGACATTACCCATACACTCCTCCAATCACCCACACATTACCTCTGCACACATACAGTTAGGCTGGTGTACCTTATGCACTTACTAATTCACCACACACTACCCTTGCACTACTCCAATTATCCAAGTACCACCCAACTACACATGCAATGACTCAGGCATTACCCATGAACTCCTCCAGTCCCCCACACATTTACTCTGCATTCATGTAATCGCTTATGCATGGACCATGCACTTACAGAATCACCATACATCACCTTTTCAGTACACCAATGACCCAGGCACTACCTAAGCACTCATGTAATCAGTCTAGTATTACTCATGCACTCCTTCATTCACCCGCACATTATGTCTGCAGTTATGCAATAACCCAGGCATAACCCATGCATTTACAAACTCACCACACACTACTCTTGTGCTCTTCCAATCACCCAGACACTACCCTTCCATTCATGCAATCACTGAGGCATTACTCATCCACTCCTCCAATTACCCACACATTACCTCTCCACTCACAATCACTACAACCACTAGCTATGCACATCTTCAATCATCCAGACATTACTTCTGCACTCTAGCAATCACCCAGACAATACCCATGCACTCATCTCATGTATTCACTCAGGCACTAGCCATGCACTTATACATGCACTTATGTACTTCTGCTGCACGTATGCAATCACTAAACCACTCCCCTTACAGTCTTCCAATCATTCAGACACTACACGTACTCTCAAGCAATCAACCAAGTACTGCTTATGCAGTCTTCCAATCACACAGAAACTACCCATGCAGTCCTTCATGCACCACGGCACTACCCACACACACTTCCATGCACCCAGGCATTACCCATGCAGTCCTTCAACCACCCAGACATTACCCCGGCATTGATGCAATCAAGCAGACACTATCTATGCACTCCTGCAATCACCCCTGCACTACCCATTTAGTCGTACATGCACCCTGGCATTACTCATGCACTCCTTCAATCACTTAGACCGCTGCAGTCATGCAATCAATTATGCACCCACTACCAATGCACTCTTGCAATCTCCCAATATTAGCCAGGTAATCATGGAATAACTCAGGTAGTATACTTGCACATTTCCAGTCACCAAGGCACTATACATGCATTCATGCAATCACACATGCCTTACCCCTTCACTGCTCCAAATATTACACTTTACACAATTCATACAACAGTTGCAAATTTGTCTATTTTTAAACCAAATAGGCTGTTCTGAAAAGAACCATTTTTTTCTTTGATTTATTTGTGTTTTTCATCTCTTTTTTGTATTTTCTTGGTGTTTTTTCAAAAGAATGAAAAAATTAACAGAACCATTGGTGAAAGGTTAAAAATAATATGCAATTACAAAGTCATTGCAAAAAACAAAACAAAAAAAATGAACAATGGTGGTTATTAATTGCAACCACTATGGCATCCAATGATTGTTCTCCATGGCACAAGAGTGCTTTACATTTTATGAAGGTCTGCTACACTCTGGTAAATTGAGTTACAATCTGTGCTGTTGATGTTTCAGATGAACCAAATAAGGTACTTGCTTGTGCACTGTTGTCCTGTTTTGCTTGCTTTTCAAGGTCACATCTGTGCTGTTCTCTCTCATAATGTCGTGGATGGACTGTTTGCATATGCTTAAGCATTGAAGAGTTGCCACAGGAGTACATGCTAAAGTGTGTATCGGAATTGAGGAATGTGAAGAGTAAACCAAGTTATATCGCTAAAAAGAGTGAGAAGATGGTTTGCATTAATCAAGGAAGATCACAATAGAGTTAATTGGGAAAACAAAATGACACACACGATTTCACAGTGGAAGAAGTGGACATAGAGCAAATGCCAAATCATGGCCAGTGATATATGTTGTAGAGAACACAGGAGCAAGATACCCGTCAACCGTGTTGGGATTGGGGTGTGGTAAAGTAAAAGAATTTAATATCCCAACTGGTATTATTTGAAGGCAGTTAGTAAGGATATGTTTACAGCATTATCTGAAAGGAGGCAAGGAGACTCTGTATGATTATACCATGTGCTTGAAGCATCATTTTATACAAATATTTAAGCAAAGAAAAAATAAAAAATAAAGGAATAATTTGCAGTTATTGCAGCACTGCAGTATACAATTCACGAAAATGGAGAACAACCCAAATTGTACGTGGTGCTCTAGGTGTAACAGTGAAAACCAAGGTAGCGACGCATGTGACAATGTGAAACAGCGTAGGCGGCACAAGGTGACTGGTGCATAAATATACAGTGAAACATTTGGTACATGGCGGTTCCAAGTGGATTTAAAGGATCATATTTTATATGTTCAATGTAGTGAACCGTTTTGTGTGTTGCTCCTGTATTTGCCCTGGATGGTCAACGGCATTTCGATCCAGTTAAATCAGGATCTTCATCAGGACTGGGTCGGGTGCAGTGCTGAGGAACAGGCAGTAGGGACGATTCAAGAGTCAAATCGGACGATTCAAGAGTCTCTGGGCATCAAACATAAATCGGGCTCCTATCACCTCATCAGGGGCCAAGCTCTGGGGGGATGGAGGATTTATTTTAGATAATGTTACCCAGGTGCTTCCAATATGCAAACGCAGGTATTTAAGTTTCACTCCGGCACACTACAGATGCAGTGCAAGGTTCTCTCAACCTAATATAAACTTATTTTGACTTGTGCTTGTGTTGGTTGTCTGTTTACTTATGTAATATTGTGCGACCTTCTTTGATGTGTCTGTAAATTTGTACTTTTTGTCCCAAATTTTTGTCCTGAATTCTGACCTTCTGTCCTGAATTTTTGTCCTGAATTGTGACCCTTTGTCCTGAATTTTTACACTCACTGTCCTGAATTTGCACCCATGCAGTTGGTCACCCTAAGCTACGCCCACCCCTACAGTAAACATGCCTTTACTTTGCAGGTATCATGAATGGCTCCGTATTCTGCTGGTTTTAGCAGGAATGGAAAATGGCGTAGTTCACCCAGGTTAAAGGCGGGGGAAGAACTGCCAAGATTCCCACCTCTGGCTTTGGACCACAGGGCTAATCCTTCTCGTACACACTGACTCTGTGTGTTACCACTGCTATAGGTGCTGGGGGCTGGCGGCCCATACTCTCAATAATGCGTCAAAATGGGAAGATGCACAGGGCACAAAGGCATGGAATATAGCAGCTGCCACTCTCATACAGCGCAGCTGCGAGTGAACTGCGGGGCTTAAGCACCCTATGCTAGGCAGCTGGGGAGACCCCGCTGGGCCCTCCTTCTTTCCATCAGGCCCAACGCAGCGGCCCGTGAGACTGCGGGGCGCATGCTGGCCCGAGCCCTCGCAGGACTCTCTGGGACTGACATGCTTCACACACAGCCGATGCTCCCAGATGAGCCTACTCGGGAGAAGGCAGACTGCTTCCACATTGTCCCGGTGTACAGCGGAGAGGAGCGCTGCACTCTCTCTCATAGGGGTCAGATTGAAGCAGCTTGCAGCAGCAGTGATTCCCCGGACTGGCATGACTTAGTCATGCCAGTCCGGGGAATCACTGCTGCTGCAATGACTTTCTTCATGGGCTCCACTCACCGCGACCTTCATGGTGGAGGGGCCCTGCTAGGGTGGTTTGCAGTCCGGATGTACAAGCTAACACATAAAAATCCAGCTGTGTGTGTAAGGCCCTATCCTTATGTGCCAGGTGGGTGTCAGTCAGAGCTACCAAATGAGGTTTGTAATATGTAATCTCTTCTCGTACCAGTTGCCTTAGACCGTGCATTAATCCCAGACACATTCCAACACATACATCGAATCTGGGCCGTTTTACCCATCTACACAATATAAACAAAATCTAAATTCCCCTGTATTGAAAATCGAATACAACCTCCGCATATTGATTAAAAAGCTTTGCATAGATCCTGAATGAAACCCCTGTCTATGATCAATTTCTCCCACCCCTTCCAATTCCCTCCCTCCTAACCCCAACTCCAACCATCCATAAATGAGCCAGCTTAGGTCACCCAATGACGCGTGTCAAAGTTGGATGGATTGGGATAAAGAGATAAAATCCAATGAAATTTGGGCATGGAGATATCGTGAGTAGAATGTACAAGAAAAAAATATTTTGATGAAAAGGAAAAAAGTGAAGTTTAGGGAAATGTATGTGGGAGATTGGCTATTACCCATTCAAGTGATGAAGTGTTTTAGGAATGCTTAAAGGTCAAGAATAGGCGAATGTGGAATATTAGTCTGGTGGTTATACTAAATTCGGGTGCAAGTAATAGTGAGAAATTGATGTCAGATTTCCAGGATCAAGGGTGAGATTCAGCGGTGTACAGAGATTACAATAAAAAACAGTCTGAAGAATGTAGAAGAAGTACACACAGTTGTTATGTCCCGCCATATCTAAATTACTATGTGAAATAAGATTTTAGAATCAATTTGGAACTAGCAAATTTGGAAACGTTTGTTTTATTTAATTTTGGGTCTTCTATATTTTAGATTACATGATATTTTTATTATGTTTTATTAGTCAGTAATGGTATTAACTTGTTGAAGAAAATATAAGTGTGATATTGCACAATGGCCTTCGTAGATGTCAGCATGCATTATGATGTCAAAAAGAATGAAGAGAGCAGTGTTGGAATGTAATTCAGAGCATAATAGGCAGTTGCTTACGAGTCCTTGTTGAGTGAGGTGTTGGATTAAAGTATCTCCTTATTTTACCCTTTGTAGTTGATCTTGGTATATTGTATCAACAATACAGCCTGCTCTAATTGGTGCAAAGGTGTTTTAGTGCTGATGTCAGGTCGATCTACCTGATGCTGAGAAACAGGCATAGGCTGCGACTGGTGAAGAAATAGGGCCAGGGTCCGGCTTTCAAGCAGCATCTTCTGCCATCTTTGTGACATGTATGGTGTAGTTTGATGAGATATATTTTCCAAAGCTCCCTCATTCCAAAAAAATATTGAACATCAGGCACTGAAAACTGATGAAGCTGTTCGGGACGGTTGTCTCCTGTATATCTATGAGAGTGACACAGAGCCTCTTGCATATCACCTTTGCCAGTGAATGAGGCAAAATTGACTGGAATTATGTCATAATCCAGCCTGGTTCCCATGGTTGGGGAGACAGTTTATTGGATGAGTTTGGGAACCTGCCCTATTTTCAGCCAAATGGAGAGCATCCTGGTTGCTACACCCTACCTTCAAACTACACCTGGCTGATGGCACACAGTATTACTTAATTCACACATGCACCTGCATGCTGAATCGCTCAGAAGGGATAACAGCAGGTGCAGGTTGGAAATGTTCTTACCTGTGTCTTAGCCACAGAGAGAGGTATGGTCAAGACTCGATGTGAATGCTGATGCAACCGTCATGGTATACTTGTGTGATGGGTGTAGGTTCTTGCTAGGCCTGGACATAAGATTCTGATCTGTTCACAAGGTTTTTATTAGTTCGGCAACTCCGTGTTCTGTGGAGAACGCAGAGTTACCAATAAACTCCACACTCCGCAATGGAGCAGAATTTCTTTTTCCGTTGGTGCTCTTGTCACGTCATTTTGCATGTGCAAGAAGCGTGACGAGACTTGACAGGCACTCGGAAGAAGCCAGCAACCCTCAGCAGTCAAGGGAACTTCATCCCCAACAAGTATTGTGCTAGGAGGGCCCTTTGCAGAGTGGTTGAAAAAGGAGGCGGGCTTCAGATCAAGTCTCAGCAACCTCGATGTTGGAGACTTACTTGTGGTAACAATGGGGGTTTTGGCCCCAGCGACCTTCAGCAGCCGGTCAGGCTTCATCCCCAACCAGAAGTGCACCAGGAGGCCAATTTGCAAAGTGGTTCAGAAAGGGGGAGGGGCCTGTGATTACGTCTAAGCAGTCCCAAAGTTGGGGACTTACTAGTCACTACAGTAGGGGTTCCTGTCCCCCTATGACCCTCAGCAGCCAAGGGTACTACATCCCCCAACAGGGTAGCGTGCCCGGAGGCCCCTTTGCGGAGCTGTTGAAAGAGGAGGAAGGGCCTCCGACGAGGTCTCAGCAGCCCCGCTGTGGGAGACTTACTTGTGGCAACAATAGGGGTTTTTGGCCCCCAACGACTCTCAACAGCCAAGGGGACTTCATCCCCCAAACAATAGTGTGCCAGGAGCACATGCCTTGGGGACTGGTTAGCAGAGTCAGATCAGATCAGCTATTACTTTATTTCGATGGTGATACACAGTGTTAGACCTGGAGCCATTAGTGTGGGTCTCCCCTGTATTTTTGCCTTTTCCTCCTGTGTTTTTGCTTAGTGTAGTTTTTGCTGGTCTAGATGCTTTGGGCACTTTGTCACTGCTGTTCAGTGCCAAAGTGCAAGTGCTCCATTTGTAAATTGTTGTTATGGGTTGCTGTTTCCATGATTGGTTGATTTGCTTTACTAGTCAGTCCCTAGTACAGTGCACTGTATGTGGCCGGGGCCTGTAAATCAAATGCTGCTAGTGGGCTGCAGCACTGATTGTGCCATCCACATAAGCTGCCTGTAAATGTAACTTTGGCCTGCCATTGCAGAGCCTGTGTGCAGTCTTGTACTGCTGTGTCAACTTGGCAATTGTACCCACTTGCCGGGCCCTAACTTTCGCTTTTCCTACATGTTAGTCACCCCTAAGGTAGGCCCAAGGTGCTCCTGTGGGCAGGGTGCAGTGTATGGGAAAAGTAGGATATGCCCTGGTGTGTGTGGCATGCCCTGATAGTGAATTTTGCCAATTTAGTTGTTCACAGTTGCAAGGCTGTACCCCTGGGAACAAGGTAGGAAAATAAAGTTTGATATGCCTGAACTCATAATGTTAAAATGCATCTTTTAGTGAGGGTGATTTTTACATTCTGTGTTTGAAAATACCACTTTAAGAAAGTAGTTACGTTCTTGCTTAGCCATCCAGTGTGCCTCTGCTAGGTTTGTTGATTCAATGTCTGGCTTTTGGATGACAGGGGCTGAGGAGGAGCAGTGGCTCCAGAGAGCCTGATGAGTCAGGGCTTGGCTGAATAGACCTGGGCTGCATTTAGAGCAGGGGGAGAAGAGTTCCTTTCACCTGAATGGGCCTGTCTACACCTCCTGGCAGGAAGCTGCACTAGAGAGGACAGAGCCAGTTTGGACCAAGTACAGGGCTTGTCTGCACCAAGAGAACAAAGGATTTTGTAGTATAAATACTGGGGCCCAGACCCCAGAACTTCAGATCACTTTTGAGAATCAAGAGGAACCTTTGCCAAGGAGAAGAGCCGGAGAAGCGGAGGAGGAAAACTACACCTGTGCTGTTTGCTGTCTGAGGTTAGCGTGCAGTGTCTGCTTGCTAAAAAGGAAAGTAGAAAGGACTTTGCTGTTTGCTGTGGCCCCTGCTTGAGGAAGATCTTCAAGGGCTTGAATTGAGCTTGCCCCCAGTTCACAAGGTCTCAGGAACATCAAATACCTCACCAAACTCTGAGCCCCATCTTTGGAAACGCTGGTTTCAGTTTCCTGGAAAAGAAAAGGGTAACCAACTCTATCACTGAGTCCATCACAGAATTCCGTGTCCTGAAGGCACCGTACAGAGCACCTCCTCATTTTGCAACGCAACCCTGGTCTCACCGACTCCGTCAATGAGCCGCTGCTTCCACCATGTCCTATGGCATCGCACTCCGCAACGCTTCACTACATGCTGCACTGACGTCTTCGACTCCGTCGCTGCCTGATTCGAACCCCGACCGGCTCCGTCGCCATATCATGAATTGCCCTCACCACATCGAGCACAGCCTCACCCCGCAATGCAAGCCTTGGTCTCACCGACTCCGTCAATGAGCGGCTGCCTGCACCGAGCCGTGAGGATATTGCATGCTGCAACACTACCATCTCACATCGCAACCGCAACAGTTGCCCTGGAACGGCTCGTTCCGGGGCGTGTCATCCACAGCTAGTGTCATCCACAGAAACAAAAGGTACGGTCTCCGAGTCTGTCAACGCTTTTGCTAACCCATATCAACAAGGTTGGCCGGAATGGTTACACTCTGTCATATACAGTATCCCTGTAGCCCCGGACGGAGATACCGAGTCGGAGGAACTGTATTTTCAGGTTTTTTCTGTATTTTGAAGGTTATTTTGCACAGTAACTATTTTTGGTTTAACTTTGTTTTATTGATTTGCAGGCAAGTGAAAAGGCTTAATACATACAACAAAGTATCCCTTTTCTGGCCCCATTGGTCCCCTTCCCTACTCCATACCAGCCCAACTGCCCAACAGCATTGGAGACCATTATACAGTTCCGTTGGGAAATCAGTTGCTAGAACTGGCAGATTAGAGTTGAGGCCCGGAATGTCTATGCAGTATGCAATGCCTAGTAGAAGAAAAACTCCAAACCACCTCTTCCCCCTGTCCAGACTCCCCTCCCCAAACTGGTTTACTGTGCCTGCACCTTGTTAGGTTGTTGCGTACAGAGTTTAGTTTGTGCCAAGCTTCAGGAGGCTGCCACAGGTTGTTGAGTATCAGTGAGACAAAGAAGGCAAAGGTATTTCTGGCATGTTATTTCATTGAATTCCAATGCTAGTAGGGATAGTAGAGGTTGCCATATGTTAGTAAATGCGTCCGTTGATTGTGTAAGGTTGGCTTGAATTCTCTCCTTTCCTAGAATGTACCACAGCTTGTGTAGCCATCCCATGTGTGTTGGTCTATTCTGTGTACCCCATAAGGAGAGGATGTGTTGTACCGCTGCTCCCAGTGCCAAGTCAATTTGTTTCCCCCTAACTGACTTCAGTCGGTATGTAAGCGAGTTGGGAAGCCCCAGCAAGGTGTAGCCAGGGAAGCAAGGTATTTCTGTGTCAAATTGTTTATCAATGTCGTCTAGGACAACAGTCTAGTACCCAGTCACTTCCTTGCAATCCCATAGCAGGTGAGTCAGCGTGCGCTCCTCGTCACAAACCCTCCAGCATGTCAGACTGCAATCTGGATTTCCCTTGTTCAATCTGGCTGGTGTCAAGTAACAGTAGGTCACCACCTTGACCGCTGCTTCTCTGCTTGCTGTATTCCTGGCCGTGTGGTTCTCCATAAAGTAAATATTGTGCCATTCCTTTTCAAATAGCTCTCTCCCAAGTTCCCAAAACCACTGCCTCTGTCCAGCCGAGGGCCCTGAAGAAGCTGGGGGGTGTAGCAGCCCATAGAGTTCAGAGATCATCCTCCTGTGTGAGGTTTTGGTGATGAGCCATTTCTCATAAGCTGTTAGTTTCCTACCAACCAACAGGCATATATCTGGGTGTAAGAGCCAGTGGCGAATTTGAAAGTATTGGAATCTTTTCGGTTCCTCAATATCGTATGCTTGTGGCACATCTGAGAACTGGAGGAACTCGTCAAGGTAAAATAGATGTCCGGCTGGCTTGCAAGCCGATACCCGCCATTGTGGGAAGGCTCACTCTTCGAGCCTTGGTGGGAATTCCGGATTATCAAACAAGGGTGTTAGTGGTGAGGGGAAGGAGGTAAGTCCATGTTTAATCATCACTTTGTCCCACACCTGTAGTACCGTGTGTATAAATGGGGAGCCTGGGAGGTTTGATGGTATATCAGAGCACTTAAGAAAAGGCACTTTCCATAGGGCTAGCTGTACCAGCGCCCTGTCTTTAAAACAACCACCTCTTTTCTGATTCCGGCCTGATCCATTCTACCGAGGACCTAAGTTGTGTCGCCTGGAAGTATTCCAGGAAGTTTGGAACCCCAGCCCTCCTTCATCAGGGGGACTCTAGGCTAAATCTCTGTGCATCCAAGGCCTATTTACGGCCCAGATGAATTGCTGTACCGCTCCTTGCAGGTTGTCAATGGTACTTTTGGGAGGCCAAGCGGGAATGGTTTGGAAGGTGTATAGCACTTTAAGCAATATGGACATTTTAACTGCGGCGATGCAGCCCAGAAGTGACAGAGGCTGCTTCTTCCACTGACGGAGATCCCCCTGTATTTGCAAGAGGAGCTTGGCGTAATTTTTTGCAAGTGTTTGCCAAGTGGGGGGGGGGGGGGGCAGGACTATCCCCAAGTATGGGATTGTGGCTTGAATTTGGAGCTCTCCGAACTCTCTCTTTGTTTTCCCTGCTTGTTCTCATTGAGGCCTAGAGGTAGGATCATGGATTTCCCCATATTTATTTTAAGGCCGGAAACGCTTCTGAGGGCGTTCAATACCCGCAGGAAGGTTGACACGGAGCACTTGGGTCTTTCCAAAGCCACCAAGATATCATCTGCATATAAGCTGATTGTGTGTTTCTTCCCTCTGAAGGGGATGCCAAAGATATTGGGAATATCTTGTATTCTTTGTGCTAGGGGCTCCACATATAGCCAAAAAGAAGGGGCGACAACGTGCAACCCTACCTCGTGCCCTGTTGGATGACAAAGGACTGTGATACTGTCCCATTAACCCGGATTGTAGCTTTGGGTTTGTCATAGCAGCTTGCCACCCACGCCCTGAATCGATCGCCGAAGCCGAAATGTGCCAATGTTTTGCCCATGAAGTCCCAGTCTACTTTATCAAAAGACTTTTCAGGGCCTATCGACAGCAGCATGGCATCCATCTTGGTGTGATGGGCTTTATCAATTAGGTGCATGATGCGTTTGGTGTTATCGCTGCTCTTTGGTATAAAGCCAGCTTGGTCTGATATGAGCCACATTGGGTAGCATCCTTCCCAGGTTTGGGAAGGATGACTATATCAGCAGTGAGCATATCTGGGGGAATAGATCCGGGGCTCTGGAAGGAATTAAAAAGGCGTGTTAAGATCAGGGCTAGAAGTGGACAGAATGCTTTATAAAACCCAGTCGAAAAACCATCTGGCCGTAGAGATTTCAAAGGCTTGAGATGGGAGACTGCGCCTATCACTTCTTAAATCCTAATAGGCGCATCTAAAGATTCTGCCCCTGCTGCTTTTAAGGCCGTTGTAGCGGCCTGTTGAAGATACATCTCACCATCCGAATGCAGCTGCGAAACTTTACTATATAGAGAGGCATAGAACTCCCGGAGAGTTTCAGCTATCTGATCATCGAGTTCCACCCTGTCTCCCTTCGTATTCTGGAGGGCCATTATTTTGGAGCGTTGGGCGCGGGCCCTAAGTTTACTTGCCAGAAGGCGAACCATTTTGTCTCCTCTTATATAATATGAATGTTTAAGCCGCAGAGCCGCATATTCTGCTCTGTCTAGGTCCAGACTAGCCAATTGCGCTCTGACTGCTTTCAGTTGGCACCATACTCTAGGGGCGCCTTTTTGGCTGTGTACTTGTTCTAGTTCTACCATATTGACTGTGAGCTGTTCTCTCTTTTCTTTCCATTATCGAGTTTCAGCCTCAGAAATAGCAATCAGCTCTCCCTTCACCACTGCCTTGAGAGCACCCCATAGTGCGGCTAGAAATGTCTCTGGGGTGTCATTTGTCGCAAGATAGTCAGTGATGCATTTGTGCAACTGTTCAGATATCTCTTGGCACTGTAGCAAGTTCTCCAATAGTCTCCACATCGCCCTTGGTCTATGAGTCGGGGGCACATTGAGGGTCACTGTCACTGCGTCAAGATCAGAGAGCGCCACTGGGGTGATGTCCACTGCATCCACTAAGGCGTTGAGTTCAGTCGAACCTATAAAGTGGTCAAGTCTAGCATATGTGTGATGTGCATTGGAGTAGAAGGAGAATTGCGTGCTCTGGAGATGAGCCACCCGCCAAATATCTACCAGACCCCTGTGTCTCAGCCACTCCTTTCCCTCCTTTGAAAGAGCTCCCGTTTGGCCATGATGTTGCCCGGATCTGTCCTTCTCTGAGTCCATGACCAGATTGGGTTGCCTCCCACTAGTATCCCTCTGTCTTTGGAACTAAGAATCTCTGACATAGCTCCCATAAGGAATTTTTCTTGTCCTAAGTTGGGGACATAGAGGGACCCCACCACCATGGCAGCCCCACCCACCCATATATCGTACGCCAGTAGCCTACCCTTTATTTCTGCCACTTTGTCTCCCACTTTGCCCTGAAACTTTCTGGGGAACAATATAGCTACCCCCTGCTTTCTTGTCATTGGTAGAGGAGTAAAACTGTTTGGGAAAGGCGCTGGACCTCATTCTATGCCAATCCTTAGAGAGGTGATGGGCTTCCTGCAGAAGGCATACATCTGCCCCTGTATGCTCTAAGTGAGATAAAATAGCTCTTCTTTTAACGGGATTATTTAACCCCTTCACGTTGAGGGTGATCACCTTAAGAACATGTTGTGACATAATGTGTTCACGAGTGGTGTTTGCGATGTCCCTAGAAATTCGCCCTTACCATGTGTGTGGCCGTACCCCCAATCCCCGACTCTGTCCATCAGTGACTCTGGTCCTCCGCAACGCCCTGCCCCCATCAGCACACCAGTTTCTCTCCCCTCCCTCCTGCCTAAACCCAACAACACTCCCTCAACACTTCATGGTATCACCTCCCCCGCTTTTGTAGTAAGATATCCTTAAGAGTATTGTATGGTGGAATTTTGTTGTTTGGTCTTGTTTTGGTTAAGGGAAAGATTACTTTATTTTTCTAAACTGGTGTGGTGTCTATTTGTAATGTTTTCACAGTATTACGGAATGTATTCACAAATGCTTTAAAAAAAGAGAGTTTCCCAGATAAACCAGAAAGGACTGGGTATCAACGTAATAACAAAAACAAGAAAGGAATCTTGTTTTTGTTATTCACAAATGCTTTACACAGTGCCTCTGAGATAAGCCTGTCTGCTCGTGCCAAGCTACCAAGGGGATGAGCAGGGGTTATTTTAGAAGTGTATCCACCTTATTCTGACTAGGAAGAAGGGTCCCTACTTTGACAAAGGTACCTACAACTGCCAACTAGAGATCCCTATTTCTAATACACAGCCATAAAAGCAAAATTCAAGGATACAAAACATTATTAAAAAACACATTTTATGATGTTCTCTATACAAGTCTAAGAACTGCTGTTAAAATAATCTATTAAAAATGCAATCAAAGTCCCCACAAGCGACGTAGGTAATCCTGCCATGGGGGCTCAGTGCCTAGAGTCAAAAAACCAACAACCTCAACCCAAAAAAATGAGAATGATCATGCAAAAAGATGCATTTTTACTACAAATGCTTTAAAATCTTATGAACACAGTCTCCCAAATCACTACTGACTAATCTGGCACCTGCAAATGGCATGTGGAGAGCTATTGATAAAATTTTTCTCTGACTTGCCATCCCACTTTAACAAAAATGTCTCTTAGATCTATGTTGGCGCCAATTGGGGGAGAGGGGGGGGGGGGGGGGGAGGAAAACAGCACCGACCAAAGACTCAAAATTTGGTGTGATAAAGGCCGCTTTATTGGAAGCAGGTGCACCCTAACAATGACAAACCCTTGGCCTGTGCCATACAAAACTATACCTCACTAAATATGCAATTTCCTGACAAGCCCTCCACCCCCTCCCCTAACTGGTTCCCCCAATCCAATTACAGTAAACAATCAGCAGAAACGTCAATTTGCCTCTCCACCTGGCTAAATCCTTTATTATGCTTGACCTACCCCCGATAATCCAAGAACAGATCTCCTACACTTCCCCCATATATTAGGCAGAACCGCCCCAAAGTCAGAACATCACCCCACACCTGCTCCAGCGACACAACCAAACCCACAACCATCGAGCAAAGAACCAGATGCACCGCCCCCCAAGAAAACTCCTTCCAAAACCACTGCACACCACAAAAACCCTCCTACACCCTCAAGGAAAGCAATCACCCCTCTCCCCACCCCTCCAGACCCCGCACTTGAAACCCCCCCCCCCCATCAACTGATCGAAAAAACACAGGGAGGGCGGGTGGGAAAATAATTACCTCTGCCAAACCCCCCGCCCGGCTGCTGTGTCACCAGTCGCCAAAATGGTGACCTATAACACAAAATGTCCGGTTTTGAAAGGGGCCAGCCCAAAAGCAGCCCAAAACTAGCCCAACCCCAGCCCAAGGCTACTAACTAGCCCAAAACCAGCCCCCGTACGGTGCTGGCTCTATCCCCCCTCCCCCGGCCCCAAAACCCCCCGGGGTGGCAGGCCTCTCGCTGGTCGGCCACCCCACCAAAGCCCTATTGGGGCCAATCGGGGGAGAGGGGGGGGGGGGGGGGGGGGAGGGGAGGAAAACAGCACCGACCAGAGACTCAAAATTTGGTGTGATAAAGGCCGCTTTATTGGAAGCAGGTGCACCCTAACAATGAAAAACCCTTGGCCTGCGCCGTACAAAACTATACCTCACTAAATATGCAATTTCCTGACAAGCCCCCCACCCCCTCCCCTAACTGGTTCCCCCAATCCAATTACAGTAAACAATCAGCAGAAACGTCAATTTGCCTCTCCACCTGGCTAAATCCTTTATTATGCTTGGCCTACCCCCCGATAATCCAACAACAGATCACCTACACTTCCCCCATATATTAGGAAGACTCCTGCACTTCCGGGTGTCTGCGCACCAATGCCCTGCTCCAGAGCCTCCCTCAAATGTAGCACCTAACTCCATCCCGTACTACAGGTGAAACCCCATCCTCCCTGAAATTCCACTGCCCCGCACCTACGCACCGGGTGCTCCATCCTTTCAACCGTCCATCTCCTCAAAACCCTCATTTCCTTGTAAAGTTCCTCTGGGTCCTATTAATGGCCGCTGGCCTCTCAGCCCCCCCCCCTCAACCCACCTGAGACCAAAACTCTGACCAAATGACCTGACACCCTGCCTACCTGCGCCGCATCCCTAACAGGTCCCTCTTCACTTGTTTAAACCACGCTAACCCTTTGCATGGTACCACGCCCACGCCAAGCACACTCTCCCCTTTACCACTGCGCACAAAGCCTGCAAACGCATGCTAGCTCGTGCCCCTGTTCCTAGCCGCTGCAATGAAACAACCTGTCGTCCGCTTCCAACCACTGAGCCCGGTGTTTGACCCAGTCCCCCTTTTTGCCTGCTTTATCAATGAGCTCACCAACATAATTCTCCAGCGCCGCTGCAGTTGGCCCCGCCCCTGCACCTGAAAAGACACACATGTGAGAGGCGAGAAATGTCCTTTATGTTGTATGTTCACTTCCCATCCCCCGCAGCCTGACAGATGCCCCTAACAGTCCGACCTCCAGGGCCTGAGGCCCTCCCCAACACTGCTGTGCGGCCTCCGTCACCACCCCCACTCAGCCGGAATGCCTCCGTAACGCCTTCGGGACCTCACCCATACACCATAGGGCGTGCCGCAGGAGCCCCAACACCTGTGCCGCATGTACCCTGCCACCTCCTTCTCGACCGAACCCCCTGCCCCACCTTCCCACCGCTGCGTCCCCCATTCCCCCGCCAACAGTGAATCGTCACCCCGAAAGCCCCAGTTCATCAAATTCAACCTGAATCGCAACACCCGCTCCTGCAGAAACCACCTATCCCCCCTGCTCCCGCCACTGCAATTCCACCCATGCTCGCTCATATGCCACCATGGAAATGCCTCACGAACGTCTGTCCCACGCAATTCCACTTCACTCCCCACCGACAAACGTACTCAAGGATGCGGCCGCGTCACAACGGACAGTGTCAGACCCAAAACCACAACGTTGCCGCCCCCCTTGTCCCCCGGCAGGCGTGCTTCCATGGCCACGGAGTCGAGCTCTCTACCAAGGAATGACAGCACCGAACTGGGACCGTGTGTCTTCTCTGGCGCCCGGGGCACCCCCAGGTAAGCCACAAGGCCAGGAAAACCGTCCAGCTCCGCTGGCCGTCCGTCGAAACCCGGCCGTCCCACCAGCAAGACGTCAACCAGATAGTGCGTCATCGACCAGAGCCTGTCCGCCAGGAAGAAACCCACTGCAAAATTCACCTAATGACGCACCCAGCGCACACAAATCTGAACATCCCATGGGCACTGCTGTCGCCCTCCATGCCAACCTCACCGCCCCCTCGTCCTTTCGCAGGCGTGTTTCCATGGCCCGGAGTTGAGCTCCATACCAAACAAGGACAGCACCGTACTGGGACTGTACATCATCTCTGGCGCCAGGGGCGCCCCCAGGCAAACCACGAGACCCATAACTGACCAGCAACCGCTGGCAGTCCGCTGAACCCGGCCGTCCCACCAGCAAGAAGTCCTCCAGATCGTGCATCTGTCTCAGAGCCTGTCCGCCAGTAAAAAGCCCACTACAACAAAGAACTGAAATGCCCAACGTGCCCGCGAGATCGAACCCCCATGCTATGGTCCCCCACAAGTGCCCCTTGTTCAAACCGGGTCCCCACCGACCGGTGATCCCCCCTGATGCCTCCGAAACCACCAGGCCGCCAACCGAACCTCGCACTTTGCCCAAAACCTTCACCCACCGCCGCCGGGCTCCTCCGCGCTATGTCCCTGATAGTATACGACACCCGGAGCTCCGCCGCCAAAGTCACCGACCGACTCACCCCCCCCCCCGACCATGCACGCTGCTGGGACAACCGAGACTGACCGGGCTCCCTCCTGAGCCCAACCCCGATAGGGGAAACACTCAAACCCGACCGCGCGCTCCACAACAAAAAGGGGGGGGACACCCCATCCCTGCCCCGCTCTCCTCCTTACACACCTGCCCCGCGCTGGCCCTGTGGTCGCATTGACGGCTCAACTCCACCACCCTCACTGGCGACAAGCCTATGCCCTGAACCTTGACCCCCTTTTCCCCCCTCCCCGTACCCCCCCTGGTACCCCCTCCATACCGCGCCATTCCCCGGCACCCCCCCAGAATCCCCTCGTCCCCCAATCCCCCCCTTCATGGCTCCGTCCTACTCCACCCTGCCACCTACTGACACAACCACGTCAAATCCCCGATCCACGTCCTCCCACCTCCCGCCTCCCCCTCCCCTCCTCCGCACTGTCTCCTCCACCGGTGCAGTCATGGATGGACCAGCTGAATCTATGAAAACGACACACCCATCATTATCGACAGAGCAAAACCCTGGGGTCCTAAATGTCACACAACACAATCTACCCACCCTAATACCACAATTGCCAAGCCTGCTTGACACCAACTACACCCTCTTAGTGGGAAGCACGCTCCTTCCCGCCCCATGACCTCAACAACCCTGGTCCCATCGCCGGATCTCACCAAAACTGGCCTACTGCATTTCTCCCCACCCCCCAAGCCTCCCACTCCTCCCCCCGCTATCTAGCGACCCAACCAACTCCTCCCCGGCTTTCCAAACTGATTTCCAAGTTCCCCTCCCTCAAGGCCCCCCCAAAGTTTAATCCACTGTTGCATAAAAAAGTCATTGACCCTCCAACTATGGAAGCGCCATTCCAGTGGGTACGCGTGTTCCGTGATACTGCCAACATTGCAGCACTACTAGCAACTGTGATTGGGACTCTTATTAACATGCACATGTCACGGGTCCAGTGTAACACCCCGTTTTCCACCCCCTACATTTGTTTGTTTCCACTACCTTCACGGGGGACCCATGCCCATGTAACCCATACTCTTGTGTTCGAGTGTCCTCCATTCACCGCCTTATTACCTCTACTAGCACCTCGCTTTTATAACCCGTACACATGCCACTCTCCCTCCCATGACGCCAGATTGCTACCTCCTGTATTCTGTTTACACACGCTTGTCACTTATGCCTCATGCACTGTAAACTTGCTTAAGCAATACATTCACTGGAAATGCCCTTGCATCCAGTCCGTTCTTATTATAAAATGCATAAATAATTAAATAATAATCAGCATCTGATGAACAGTCTCTTGCCTTCCTCTCCAGCCCCCGGCGGCCGTCCTGACCCTTCGGGGTGGGAGTGGCGGGGGACGCACAGCCCCGCTTCCACTCGCGCGTTCCAAGAATGGTCCCTCGTGGGAGCACGACCGCCCGTACCAGGCAGAGCCGGCCCATCCCCTCGGTTGAGTGGAGTCGCATGCTGCTCTCCCAAGCGCCTATCTCCGCGTCCCTGTCCAGAACAAGAGGCGTGGTCCAGCATGCCGGGGACGAAACCCCCCCCCCCGCCCCGAAAAAACTCCCACCCCCCTGCCGAAAGCCCCCCCTCTGCGCTCATCGCGCCTCCAAACCCCCCGCACCTGCCCAACCCCCGTTCCCCGCAGGACACCCAACCCCCCCACTCGAAGGCCTCTCCCCGAACAGGACCTCCTGCCCCCCCACTCGCCCGCACCCCTCCCCCCCACCCTGCACTCCCCCGTCGCACACTCGCCGCAGAACAGCTCCCCACCCAGCCCACTATCCCCCCCTCTCAACCCCTACCCCCCCTGCGGACACAGAGACCTGCGAGGCCCCCACGGAGCTCACCTCCCCCTCGGGACATCACCCCCCACACCCTCCCCCCCCGTTCCCCCGTGCAAATCCAGCTACTGAGAGTCACCTACAACATGCCATTTACGAAACTGCGTCACGAAGCACGACAACCTTGGTGTCACGAGAGAACTGGTGCCTAGCGACAGTCTCATGACTCCGATCGCACCCACTGAAGCGGCTATGGGGAATAGGACATGCGGCGAGGCTGCGCAGCGGAAGCAAGCTCCAGAGCCAAGACACTCCTGGAAGATGGACCCGAGGCCGAGCCCCAGCATCGTATCCAGTCCGCAGCCGCCGACCTGAGCCACGGCAACTTCAGAAAAAGGGGAAGGGGGGTGGCCCTAGAAACCCAGCCTCCCTCGTAGGCCCCAATCGGCCGCACACCACGGCCACAAGCCTCCACCTCGCATCCCTCCGCCCGAACACCACGCTGACAGACCCAAACCTCTGGTGCGCCCCCGAAAATATGAAACCGCATTACAAAGGAACCAACCATGAAACGTCCTAGCGCATCATTCACGAGAATTGCACACACCAAGGACACGCAGAAAATTAACACCGTGAAGTGGCATAAGTACGCGCACGCATGCACCCATCCTCAAGAGATGCACCATAATAATGCAGTACCGTTACGCCCGCGCATCGATTCTACACAATAAATAAAATCTAACAGGAAAGGTCATTATCTAAAATAATTACCTCTGCCAAACCCCCCGCCCGGCTGCTGTGTCACCAGTCACCAAAATGGTGACCTATAACACTAAATGTCCGGTTTTAAAGGGGGCCAGCCCAAAAGCAGCCCAAAACTAGCCCAACCCCAGCCCAAGGCTACTAACTAGCCCAAAACCAGCCCACGTACGGTGCTGGCTCTATCCCCCCCCCCCCCCCCCCCCGTCCCCCGGCCCCAAAACCCCCCGGGGTGGCAGGCCACTCGCTGGTCGGCTGCCCCCACCCCCAAAGCCCTATTCTCATTTTCCTCCGTCTCCTTACCACATATGTGACTATTTCTAACTTTCTCTTTCCCAAAAACTATTGCATTGTATTTTATTATTTGTATCCTACCCTGATAATATTGGTTCCTACTGCAATACATCTCTACCTACTAATAGTCTGTTCTTCAATATTCTCACCACTCACTGACATATTTTCCCTTAGTCTTCTCATGATTGCCAAAATGTCTTTGTCCTTTCAAGGTCACATCTTAGCGGTCACTTGCCAGTTTCAGGAAAAGTAGAAAAATCTGATAACATCAATAGCCATAGTACCAAACTGTTATTGCTCCTCAGTTATTCACTCCTCTGGCGTAATTCTCCTTACTACATCTTAACCTAACTGCCTATTAGTTCGATTGATTGCATTTGCACAGATGCCCGGTTTTTCTCAACAATTAAAACATTTTTTCACATGAAGAAATAATTGTCACTGATCTTCCAGATATATGGGAGTGCTGGTGCCACTTTCGAACCGTGAGTGCACATGTATTCCTTGCTTGGAAGTACTTGACATGCTTGTAAATACTCCCAAATGTGTGTTTTTGAGACCATTCGCCACATTTCCAATGGCTGCTTCCCGGACCCTTCTAAAAACACCCATTTGCACAGCCTTATACCATGCCTCCCACTGTCGATAACAAACCCGCTTGGCAGAGTTTCCTCTTTTGTAAGGTGCATCTGCATCAATAAACGTCCGAAGTGTGTATTACTAGCATGTATACAGTGTTTTGTGGGTTGCATCATCGGTGTGTAGGTTCCAGAATATCCTCTGATATAAATTAAATGCCCTTAATATATTTTACGTTGGTGTTAATAATCTAAAATCGAAACCTAAAGGAGTTGTATTTCGCTAAACGATATTCGGGGCACAATTTTCATGTCATATAATATTTTTGTATCTGCTCTTCTGACATTGAACCGCTTAGTTATCCATGTTCACAGTTCTGCGTGACTAAACTAAGTTTGAAGCAATAAATACATGAATATATTCATTTCCAACAAGAGTTAGGTTTTGATGTTTTATTTTGTGTATCCTTACCTATGGCACACTCCCTGATGAACGAATAACTCGGTGAAATACTCTGATGTTCTTTTTCATCTTCATTTTCAAATGAGAAAAATAAAGGCTTTTTATATGTAGGAGGTTTCACGGGTTTTCAGTTAAGGGCAAACTGAGATGTGCTTTTTGCAGTCAAGAACAAAGTGAGATGTACAATATAGCAGTGCTGCGCACGGAAGATGTTTTAGAGGTTTTATCTTATATATGCATATATATATATATATATAATATATATATATATGTATATATATGAATATACATACAACACACACACACACATACATATATATATATATATATATATATATATATATATATATATATATTATACATACATACAATTAGTTAGGCACAGTGGCTTTTATAAAATTAAAGCAACGTTTAGGTGTACAAAAAATACAGTGTGAAAACTCAGTGGCAGATGCGTTGCTAATGAATATTTGTGATATATATATATATACATATGTCGAGCACATCCATAATGCAGTGACGGAGGCGGTGATAATTTTTACGCTGGGTGAAAGTTAAAATGATGCCTTGCTGAGAAGAGACTCAAATGTGGGTCGAACTCAAAAAAGGCATATTTAAAATCATGCCCGTAGTACCGGGCCCATCTATAAAGCACAGGCACTTTGTAGCATCGCACAACGTGTACGATCGTGCGCTAATGTATGGATGTGAAGTGCACTCACTTATGCACGACAGCACATCGTTTCAAGCAGAGAAACTGTGTGAATAAACTGGACATATTTATGTAGGCCATTTTCCACCAAAGTATGACACCGCAGAGCTACTTCCGCCATCTTCTAATCACTTTCAGCAGAGGATGAGAACAGCATGCCTCCTCCTAAACAATCAGAGTAAATTAAACTAAACGAGAGCACTTCCAGGGCCGAAAATGCCCCCCCGCGGACCTGCGAGTTGCATTCTTCCTAACTGCGTGCCCCCGCTCGTGCTCCGAAGCATTCCACCAAGCTTCCGGAAGGGAGGGCTGTGTAGGCATCAGTCACAGACACCGAGATGGCTTTCAGTGGGTAAAACTTCCTTACTTACAATCTCGGTACCCTGCAGCGCGGAGCAATCACCATTTCATATGCAGAATGATACCGTCAACCGTGCTCTCTCCTGATATATTTATTGCAAAATGAATCATACGTGTTTTTCTTTTGAATGATTGATGATTGTGCTAATGTGCACGGTAATCACAAAAGGGCTCCACGTGGATAATGGCGTGCGGACGAATGCTACCATGGTGAGCGAACACTGTAAATAGATAACTGTGCGATTGCTGGTGGCTGTGACGAGGCTGCTTCACGGAATCTTGCGTTCGCAATGGCTAATAAATGGCCGTTTCATGCAACCTGGGTTGGGCATCTCTAGAATCTAGGTACATTGACGTTATGGAAAAAACAAAGAAACCCTCTACTCAAGGAAATCATGAGTGTCAAGCTGCTGCAAAGGAGTCAGCACTGTAAACTCGTCGTTTGGTCCCCAAATCAACCACCATGCTATACTTTTGACTACTTATAATATTTGACTCATTATAGGTGAAACAAATGCCTCCAGAGAATACTCTAGACAGTTACTACGTGCTGAAAGAGATAGATATGTGTTGTGTTCTAGTTGATCTACGTCTGTGGCGCAATAGGCGCACAGCGTAGACCCACGTGACCCTGCAAATAAAAGGGGTCTACGAGCGTACGTATGCCAGTTGGCGACGACGTGACCAGCCACTAAACATAGCCCCAGTGTCCGTCTGATTATTTCTAGGCCTATGCCACGTGCTAGTTACTTAGCACCACAGATTGCCCCCTGAGTGTAGGTCGCCACCTTGCCCCCTCAGTGGACCCCCACGCGACACAACAGCTGGCGACGAGGGTGGGCGTACCCTCGCTGTGTGTGTGCACGTGTTACTCTGCGGGGCGGCTGCGAGCTCTGTCATCAGCTCGCGGCGCTTGTGCCCCTGGGGTCCCGGCAGCTGTACAGCATCTCGCCCGGACCGTCGACCGGGGAACACTGGTGCCCGCAAGGTGAGCCGCTGCGCCTGCCGGGAGGGGTGTGTACGCCCGGACCGTCGACCGGGGAACACTGAAGCTTACAGGGCGCGCTGCCGTGCCTACCGGCGGTGCGTGCCTTGCTACGCGCGGGCTGCTGCCTCAACGACTGCCCGCCCGCACTCTCTGGCTGACTCCCCCGGGGCGGCATCTGGAGCCCCGCGATACCACCGATCGAACCCTTTCTAGTGGAAGACTCGCCATCGTCACATGCTCCAAAATGGAAGGACTGGGTCGACAGGTTGTTAATCTTCTTCGAGGCCACCAAGGTCCACAAGGATCAGCAATGGGCCATGGTCCTGCACCTTGGGGGTAAAGACATCCACAACATCGCAAAGACTCTAGCAGAAGCTTCACCGAAGACCCACCGCACATTGATAGAAGCTTTGAACAAGTATTTCGAGCCCATGGCCAATCAGGACTATGAACGGTTCATCTTCAGACAAGCGCGGCAGCTGCCAGAAGAGTCGTTGGACGTGTACCACGCACGGTTAAAGAACCTCGCCTCGACCTGCGGATTTGCGGATGTCACTGAGGAGATATGGGGATAGATAATTCAGGGATGCGCATCAGCCAAACTCCGAGAACGCATCCTGGAAGAATCAGGGAAGCCCCTGGCGGACATATTGACCCTAGGTCGCACCAAAGAGTTGTCGAAGGCCCGAGGGGCCCACATGGAGGCGGCCCTCCAGGCCCCGGTGAAAGCCGAACCAGTCAACAAAGTGACCGTAAAGTCTCCAATGAAATGGAACAAGAAGGGCACAGGAGCCACAACAGGTGCGTCAGGAAAGACCTGCGGATATTGCGGAGGATCACCCCACCAGGCAGCAGAGTGCCCAGGAAAAGGGAAGCGATGCTCCGGGTGTGGTCGTTTCAACCACTTCGAAAAAGTCTGTCGGTCCAAGAAATATCGAAAACCAATGCAAGTGGTGAACACCATACCAGAGGGAGACCCCAGTCAGAGCGACATGGACGACGACGAGGAGGAAGAAAGGGTCGTCCACCGAGTACACTTGATTGGCACGGCAGTCAGCAGGACCAGGCGACTACCGCAATGCGGCATCCAGGTGGGAGAACAGGAACTCATGGCCGTGGCAGACACCGGAGCGACCATCAACCTCCTGGCGGCCACCCTGTACCAGACCATGGACCCACCCCCTACGCTCAGCCAGTCACCCATCACCGTCTTCGCGTATGGGCAGGACACCCCTCTCAAAATTCGAGGAAAATTCAAGACGTCCATCTCACACGGAGACCGCTCCATCACAGCCAACATCTTTGTAGCGGAGGATGGGCAAGGCATGTTGCTTGGATGCCGGGCGGCAGAAGACCTGGGAATTGTCACATTTGCGTTTGGGGTGCACCAGGAATCTATCCAACAACTCACCACGGAGTTTGCCGACATATTCAAAGGCATCGGAAGATTCACGGGGAGCAAGGTACATCTCCACATCGACGCCGCTGTCCAACCGGTAGCTTTAAGACATCGCCGGATCGCGTTTCATCTAAGACCGCTCATGGAAGAGGAGCTCAAAAAGCTAGAAGAAGCGGGCATCATAGAAAAGGTAACAGGCCCCACTCCTTGGGTCTCACCCATAGTGGTCACACGAAAACCGAAGCAACCAGGAGCTGTCAGATCTGTGTGGACATGCGACTCCCCGAAGCTGCCATCGAAAGAGAGCGCCACATAACGCCCACCATTGACGATCTCATAGGTGAAATGGCGGGAGCAAGCTGGTTCTCAAAGCTGGACCTCCGATCTGGTTATCACCAGCTAGTGCTTGACGAAGGGTCGCGCAACATCACGACCTTCTCCACACATGTGGGACTCAGGAGATACACTCGCCTCAGCTTTGGCATGTCCAGTGCCGCAGAAGTATTCCAAAATGTGATACAGGAACTGATCACTGACATACCCGGAGTAATCAACGTCAGTGACGATATCATGATCCATGCCCGCACGGTACAGGAACACAACGTCCGACTAGCGCAAGTGTTTAAAAGACTCAGAGAAGCAGGCCTCACTCTACATTGCGAGAAGTGTGAGTTTCTGAAACGCAAGCTACAATTCTTTGGATACACCTTTTCAGCCGATGGGGTCAACCCAGATCCCGACAAGGTGAAGGACATTAAAGATGCTGCTCCTCCCACAACTGTCACTGAAGTCCGCAGCTTCCTGGGGATGGTTAGCTACTGCGGGAGGTTCATCTGGGACCTGGCCAACCTCACACTGCTGCTGAGAGACCTCACCAAAGATAACACGCCGTGGAAATGGGGACCGGAACAAGCCAAGGCATTTCATGAAGCCAAGGAAGCCCTCTGAGATGCCACCACACTGGCTTTCTTTGACCCCCGGAAACTAACACTAGTCGCCGTGGATGTGGGCCCAGTGGGTCTGGGAGCAGTCTTGATGCAAAGACAAAGAGCAGATGAAAATTGGACCCCGGTAGCTTTTGCGAGTCGCTCTCTCACCGAGACTGAACAAAGATACTCGCAAATCGAGAAGGAAGCAATAGCTATTCACTGGGGGTGCCGGCATTTCCACCTGAATGTATATGGGAAGCCATTCACAGTAGCTACGGACCACAAGCCGATGGTAGCCCTCTTCTCAGGCACGTCCACAAAACCTCCCCAGCGCATAGAGAAATGGAAGCTTCAACTCCAAGACTACAACTGCCGAGTGGAGTATCAGCCAGGATCAAGAAATCCAGCGGACTATCTATCCCGACACCCGAGAGCTGCGACCAGGGAAGAGATGGAAGATGCGGCGGACACAGAAGCCTACGTGAGGTGTGTCACAGCCAGATCCTGCCCAATGCCGGTGTCTCTGGAGAGCATTGCAGAAGCCACCCAGGTGGATGACTGCCTGCAAAAGGCCCGAGCAGCACTTCAGAGCGGAAACTGGCGCCGAGCCAGGGAAAGTTGGAAGATACTGACACCAGAAGTACAACGCATCCTGGAAAGTCTATACCATGTGCGTGAGGAACTCAACGAGGATGACACTGGATGTATGCTGCGAGGCCACCGGCTGGTAATACCATCTGCTCTAACGGCTCGAATGGTATGAGCTGGCTCATGTGGGCCACCAGGGAATGGTGAAAACAAAATCTCGACTAAGAACCAAGGTATGCTTCCCCCTCATGGACGATCTAGTGGAGGCCTTGGTGCGGTCGTGCGCAGGCTGCCAAGTCACGGGGGATACTCCACGAGAAGCTCCCATAGTCGTTGAGCCCCGGCCACAACACCCCTGGGAATGCGTCAGTTTAGATTTTGGTAGCCTTCCAGACGGACGGCACACCATGGTGGCCATCGATGACCACTCCAAGTACCCAGAAGTGGAAATCCTATCGACCACTAGTGCAACGGAGGTCCTCCCTAAACTGGAGAAACGAATAGCAGCTCATGGTCTGATCAAAGAATTACGAACTGACAATGGCCCTCCCTTTCAAGGGCAGGAATTCACCAACTATCTGAGTACACAGGGGATACAACATCGCCGGATAACGCCCCGCTGGCCACAAGCTAATGGGGAAGCCGAGCGTTTCATGAGGACCCTCAACAAGGTTATCCGAATAGCTCATGAGAAAGGACAACCAGTAGAATTGGCCATCTTTACATTCCTAAGGAGCTATCGGCAGACACCTCACATGACCACGGGGGTCGCCCCAGGACATGTCCCCATGGGGAGAGTGGTCGTGGACTCTACTCCTCATCACCCTCACTGGAAGCCGACATCGTCAAATGAAAGACAGATTGAGACCCGACGGCGGAAAGCCTACGCCCAGACCAGCCAACGCCGGAAAGCCAAGGTTCCACAGATTATCCGTGGAAATCTGGTACTACTCAAGAATCGCGTCACCAGCGGGAAGTTCAGACTCACATACGAGGCCCGACCCTGGAAGGTAGTCAATGTGAAAGGAACTCGAGTGATAGCGGCCCGAGGTCGAGAGGTGATCACTCGCAACATATCTCATTTCAAGATCTTTCATCCTGAGACCGAGGTGGTCCCTCTCTCTGAGCCCCCAGCGAGCACGGAATCGATCAGCCAAGAGACTCTTCCCCCGCTGTTAGCCTCAGGCGACTCTCACGAAGAAGAGCCCACTGACTCCACCAGAGGAGAAGACCCTCATCAGAACACATCCGAGGGCAATGTCCTGGAACAGGGTGGAAACAGTCCTGTGGCCAGTGACCACCGACAACCATCCCCGGCTGGGGCTGGTGCCACGCCGAACAGGGTCCAGGTCGATACCAACTGAGAAAGAATCCAGAGCCATCCCGCCATCTTCGGGACTATTTCACGTAAGTCTGTTCCACTATTTTTGTTTGTTTGTTGAAATGCACATTCCGAGACTGTATGCTGAAATCCCTGGGACTGAGGCGCCTCTCCCATTGGCGTCCTGAACATTGCAATGCAGAACTGTCCAACTATTTTTGGTTTTGTTTTGTTTTGTTTTATGGTTGGAAAGGAATGTTGTGTTCTAGTTGATCTACGTCTGTGGCGCAATAGGCACACAGCGTAGACCCACGTGACCCTGTAAATAAAAGGGGTCTACGAGCGTACGTACGCCAGTTGGCGACGACTTGACCAGCCACAAAACATAGCCCCAGTGTCCGTCTGATTATTTCTAGGCCTATGCCACGTGCCAGTTAGTTAGCACCACAGATTGCCCCCTGAGTGTAGGTCGCCACCTTGCCCCCTCAGTGGACCCCCACGTGACACAACAGATATGGTCCACGTGTCTTAAACCGTAGAAATGCACCACAAACGATAATAGTAGAACCGAGCGCACTGCTTGGGGCATGTTTCGTACGGTGAAAAAAAGCATATATAGCGTTTGAATCCATCGAAAGGACACAAGAAACAAAGGGCAAATTGCAATCGAAATCCACACTGTCTACTCTTCTTGGACAATGATCCACCAATGTGAACTGCCACAGTCTGAAGAGATCTCTTATGGACAATCATCCAGTGATGGTGAAGAATTGTAAAATTGACTCCACCCCAAAGGACATGTAAGGAGTGCATTATAGTCAAATGTAGTCTGCACTCGCATATATTTAGTGTGAATAATGTCAATAACAGAAGTAGGGGCACGGTATATACACAAAGATATCCATGTTATGTAATGCAATGTATATGTGTGTTTTAGAAACGTAACTGATAGTACTGAGATTATTCTTGAAAATGTTTGTGAACATGTCCAAAGACAAAAGAAATAGTACTTTGGTTACTAAATGAAAGTTCATGTGCTTAGAAACTCTAATAAAATATTCATGTTATTACTGTACTAACTTTAAGGGTACGTGTTGAGAATTTTGATTTATCTGTGTGTAAAGAGTGCACCCAGGGGTCGTGGCTTGCGTGCTGAAGAGTGATGGCGGATCCTGTGTGAGTTCCGCAGTGCCGCGGAACTCTTCTTCTGTTCTTGAGCCTCATTAACCAATGACGGGGCAAAGAAGCATCAACTTTCCCCTCTAAAGATGTGGTGCACCTGAAGGTGGGTTTTTGGAGGTGTTCCTGGCCTCTGAGTGCAACTTCAGACTACTGGTGATTTCGCCGTGTTTGAGATGCGGGCGGCCGCCATTTCGGGTCACTGAGCTCGCGTCTCCGTCAGCTGCTGCCTATTCAACACCGGTATGCTCCTCTTATATGCAAATTGCTGCGCTGCCACATAGCATCCTGTTTTATACATAAAGGTGGTTTAAGTCGCACTTTCTACATTTTCGGCCATATTGCGGTGGTTGTTTTCTTTTTAGAAGTGAGCGGCCACCATTTTAGTTTGAAGCATTCGCCCCTAGTCTCCTCAAAAAAATTGCCTTGCTCAATATGTGTTTTTGTTCTAAAACAGTCGCATGGTCCCTTTTGACTGCTCTTAACTACTGCAGGAGTTAAGATATCATGAATGGTGCAGAGAGCCTTCATTGTCCCTTAATAATTCTCATGTCTGGGGATTTAAGCATTGTGCAAACACTCGTGTTACTTGCAGTGTGCTTCACCAAATGGCAGTTATTAGACCAAGTTTTGTTTTACTACTAGAGTCTTGCTCATCTCTATGGAATGCAATGGTCTCTCAAATGGCTCTTCTATTTTGGCACTTCTGAACATATGTCGCCATCTTTTCCACCTTCAAAATGCTGTGAGGAATGGAGTATTTTATTGATGTGAGACATTAGCGCAGCTTTACTATTTATTGCAGCCAACCTTTTTGAGAAACTTGGATTGTATTTTCATGTCTCTTTTATCTGGATTGGAGGATCCTATCTTATTTTTCAACTAACGTTATCTGCTCTGTTATTATATTCTCTTGTGGTCCTTCTACTACAATTGTTTTACACACAATTTTTTTTCCTCACACTTTTTGGTGTTTTCTTTTTATATCACTATGGGTAATGATCTTCATTCTGATAGATCTTCTGTTACTGGTACGAAACAAAAGAGGCATAAAAATGACCCGCCTTCTCCCATACATTCCTCTCAGAATCCAATTTTGGACTCTTTATTGGATGAAGTCCGTGGTCTTCAACCTTTTATGTCAACGACCAATGAAAAATGTAAACAAATTGAGGAGAGATGGATTGTTATGGAAGGCAAAGTATCAGATTTGGAACAACGTGTCAGCGACCCTCAGGATGTTTCTACTAAGATACCATTATTAGAACAGGAAATTCATGAATTAAAAATCCATGCAGAGGACCTTAAAAATCGTAATCGGAGAAATAATTTACGCCTGTATGGTCTACCAGAAAATATTGAAGGTCCTGATATGGTATCTTTTCTACAAAAACTCCTTCCAGAAATTCTTGATCTACAGGTTTCCACAAACCATCTCAATATACAAAGAGCACATCATTTGGGTCGTCTTACTCCTAATGCTTCTAAACCACGTGGTATCATCATGCTTTTTGTTGAATTCACTGAGCTGATGTGGGTTTTCAAAGCTGAAATCTCAAACGTCTCCTCATTTGGTCGGGTCATAATCTCTTCATCTCTCAGGATATTTCTAATTCACCAAATGTACGCCGTGAAGAATTTCATGCGGTACGTCCTCAGCTGAGACACCTCAACATCCAGTATGGAATCCTCCATCCATGTTTTTGCAAGATTACTCATAATTGTCGGTCATGTTCTTTTGATGGTCCAGAAAAACTCAGACTCTATCTTCAGGATCTGAATCCACATGGAATGGACACAAATACCTAATCTCTTTTATGGTTTAGTAATATCACTCTGTTTTTTCTTGATCTGTTTACATGTTCTTCTCTCTTATCTCTTTTCTTCATTTTCTTTCATCTTCCTCTCTTTCTGTTTCTTTTTTCCTCTTCTGCTTTACCCTTTTCTATATACTTTCCTCTTCTAATAATCCCTATTTGTACATTATTATCTTTTACCATTTATTTATGGCTAATGTATCCTAGTACTGTAGGTCTTTCTGTAGTATTTTCCATATGTAATTTTCTTTTGTGGTGTGTTTTTTCTTGTAGTTATATCTTTGAAGTGTATCAACTCCAACTGTGTTATACCCTCCCTTCCCTCCACTATGTGTAATTTTGTCACGTGGAATGGTTTTGGGAGTCCAGTCAAACGACAAAAGGTACTGTCTCATTTATCAAAACGAAATTCTCAGATTTCTTTTCTTCAGGAAACTCATTGTAAGGATGTAGAGTCTCTTAAATTGAAACGGCAATGGGTGGGCCAAGTTGTTTTTTCTCCTGCTTCCAATAAAAAAGGGGGTGTTGCTATATTGTTTCATAAAGCTCTGGCAGTATAAATTTCTATCCTCACAGAAGGATGCTGATGGCCAATGGGTAATTGGCAAAGATTATGGTACAAAATAAAACGTTAGTTTTGTTAAATATTTATGAACCTGTTAAGCCTGATCCCCCAGCCACTGAATAATCAGGAAGCATGCCACTATAATACAGGGAGCCACACATGGGGAAAAACAATGCAAAACAAATCAAACTCACCTTTGAGAAGAAGAGGCTGACCCAGCTAACAGAGACTGGGGCTGAATCAGACACTGAATCTAGCCCCAGGGAAGACCCTGAAAGATAAAACAACGAGCTCTGAGCAATACTATTAGAGGTCAAAATAAGCCCTAAAATAATGGACTCTAAACTTGATATACTTACCTCCAGGCATGACCAGGTGAAGCAACAGGTAGATACCTGTGAAATACTGTTTGATCAACTTGATAACCGCACTCAGGCGCTCATAACTATCAGGTGGAATCTAAGAAGAAGCTGTCACAAATGGAAAAAGTCTTGAACGTAATTAAAGTGAAGAATTAAGATTTGACAGCCCCTTCCCAAAGGAACAACCTCTGCATCATGGACATTCCAGAAACCACTGCAATAAACATTTGTTGTTCATATTTGCTCAGACATAATATCGAAGTCTGCTTTCTCCAAGAGACACCCCCTTAGTAGCACATAATTCTCTAATGTACACCACAAGCGCTGGGGGCACGGTTATTCATTGGAATATTCCAACTACCCCAGAGGCGTGGCCAGGGGCTCAGTTGGGCCAGATCTCATTCACAGATGGCTAAATCGAGGGCACATGAAGAATGGAACTCAGAGCTATACCCTCCCATAACAGACAAGCAATGGCGCTTTTGTTGAAGCCAATTAGAACTCCTACCTCCTAACTATAAATTAATACTTATTCACTTTTCTTCCTCTGACTCTACCAGACACCTCTGCAACTCTGCTGGATGGGTCTCAGTCCAGATGCCAACTGCTGGGGATGCATTACCCCACAAACCTCATTCCTACATTCGGCATGGGCCTGCCCCACTATAGCGCAGTTTTGGGTTAAAACATTTAATGCAATCCCAGAAATGCTGGAGATACCATTGAAGCCTACACCCCTGACAGGTCTGCTCGGGTACACTAAAGACACCCCAACAGCAATTCGTCATCTCCTTGCCGCGTTGCTCCTACTAGCAAAACACAGAGTTGCCATACACTGGGGGAAACCGAATGCTACCTCAATTGGCACTTGGATACTCGACATTAACTACTGCCAAGAACAACTGTCCACCTTATGGGACCTGATGGCAGCTGCATCTAGACCCAAAGATATTTGGGGCCCGTTTTCAACATGGTTATTCATTCACAATTCAGATCACTCCAACCCACCCATTCTACCATGACATCCATGGGCTCATATACATTGCCCATGCATAAAAACAGACCATCTCTACATATATAACTAGGTCACTCTTGACTCAGGCAAAATTGTCATTGTTTCTACAGTGTCGCTATACAACATGCTTCGCACATCTAGCGACTAGCCCTGAGTATCTCACACTCATTCTCCTGCAGACCTGTGAACTTCTAATTCACATGGAGTTGCTGACTAGTCTCCCTCTCCTCCCTTTTTTATTTTGTTTTGCTTATTGGTTACTGTTTTTTATCAATAGTATACATTATGTACAATAATCTTACAAAGGCATGTTATATATGTGATATTCCTAAATGCCAATAAAAGGAAGTTTGAAAAAAAAGGTTACACAGCAAGAAAGAATCATGACAACAATTTATAAAAATTGATTGTATTTTTATGAATTTTTAGCAACCTTGGAGATAAAATCCACCAGAGCGTTCCGGAGATGTAGGTTTTTTTTAACATATAAATACTTTTAATTGGAACTGCAAACAAGCAATGGTCAAGAAAAAGTTTGTTAACTTTTGAATTGTTTGAAAGTTTGACAACTATGGGCTGGCCTGGGCATACAAATCTGACAAGATGGAGGTCTATGTGGCCAGAGAGGATGCCTTGGACATCTCCCTGGCCATTAGAGTGTTTTTAAGGAAAGTTGCAAACTTTACAGACCACCTGCCATAGACTAGAATGGAGTGGTCCTGATGCTGCGGATACAAGCAAAAATATGTTCAGGATGCTCTGATTGAAGTGCTATCAATGGGGATTGCCTTTGTTGTGAACCATCAGTTCACAAGTGATGTGGGGCGACTTTGGTCAGGGTCCCTTGAAGTCCTCTAAGTTGCTATAGCTGGCCAAACGATGCTGGGCTACTGGTCTCCTTTCACCGTGATAGGGGCAAAATCCCTTGATTGGGGCTGGTGTCCCTCTTGGCTGGCAAATCCAGACTTTGACTGCACTCTCAGGCTCAGCAGACCCGGGTGCAACCTTTGACTATAAGGGATTGGTCACTTTGCGGTCGTTGTTGGAGAACAACAACGACCGCAACACCAGCACCCTGCTCGACAACCTCGCCAATCTTGGACTCAAGCAACTGGTGTCCACCCCCACCCACCTCGCCGGACACACACTCGACGCAGTCTTCTCTTCCAGCACAGACATCGTCTTCAGCCACGCCACAGAGCTTCAATGGACGGACCACAGCTGCGTCCACTTCACCTTCAAGAGAACGACGACCCACCACCACCAGCAACAGGCCGCCCGCAGAAGCTGGAACAAGATCACAGCAGACCAGCTCGCCACCTCCCTGAGCCAGCACCCTCCTGCCAGCTCAGCGAACCCCAGCCAGGCCGCCGACAACCTCACGAAGTGGATCAGCATCTGCGCGGACGAGCTCGCCCCGCTGAGGACCCCGCCTAGCAGACCCGGCAGCAAGAAAGCCCCGTGGTTCACCGACGAACTCAAGAGCTCCAAGAAGAACCTCCGAGCCCTCGAGAAAGTCTGGAGAAGGGAACCTACACCGGACAACAGGACCTCCTTCAAGCTGGCCACCCGGAAGCACCACCAGTTGATCCGCGCCGCCAAGAAAACAGCATTCAAGGACAGGTTGGACAACAACGCACACAACTGCAATGAACTCTTCAACATCGTGAAAGAGCTTTCCAACCTCAGCGCAGGAAACAACGACATCACCCCATCGCAAGACCTCTGCAACTCCCTCACTTCATACTTCCACAACAAGATCGCGGACATACACAACAGCTTCAACAACCAACCAACGCACACCATGACCGAACAACCACCCCCCACCACCACCCTCCACGCCTGGACCCCGATCAGCACCGAAGACACCATCCGCACGATGAACTCCATCCACTCCGGATCACCGACCGACCCCTGCCCTCACCACGTCTTCAACAAGGCCGACGCTGTCATCGCACCCCACCTGCGAGACATCATCAACACATCCTTCGACACCGCCACCTTCCCTGAGAGCTGGAAGCACGCCGAACTCAGCGCTCTACTCAAGAAACCAACAGCGGACCCCACCGAACTCAAGAACTACCGCCCCATCTCGCTCCTCCCGTTTCCAGCCAAAGTCATCGAGAAGACTGTCAACAAGCAGATGGCCGCCTTCCTCGAGACGAATGGATCCCTCGACCCCTCACAGTCCGGCTTCCGAGCCAATCACAGCACCGAGACCGCCCTCATCGCCGCCACCGATGACATCCGAGCCCTGATGGACAATGGAGAAACAGCGGCCCTCATCCTCCTAGACCTCTCCGCGGCATTCGGCACTGTCTGCCACCGCACCCTAGTACAGCGCCTCAGCAACATCGGAATCCAGGACAAGGCGCTGGAATGGATCATCTCCTTCCTCGACGGAAGAACACAGAGAGTCCGCCTACCACCGTACAAGTCAGAGGCCTCCGAAGTCATCTGTGGCGTCCCTCAAGGATCATCTCTGAGCCCCACCCTCTTCAACGTCTACATGAGCCCCCTCGCGGCCATCGCACGCAAACACAACCTCAGCATAATCTCCTACGCCGACGACACCCAGCTGATCCTCTCCCTGACCAACGACCCCGCCTCCGCCAGAGCCAACCTGCACGAAGGGATGAAAGAGGTAGCCGAGTGGATGACGACCAGCCGCCTGAAACTGAACTCTGACAAGACGGAGGTCCTCATCCTCGGCTCTTCACCCTCCGCCTGGGACGACTCCTGGTGGCCTCCCACCCTGGGCACCGCACCCAAACCGACAGACCATGCACGCAACCTGGGCTTCATCCTGGACTCCTCCCTCTCCATGACCAGGCAAGTCCACAACGTCTCCTCGGCGTGCTTCAACATCCTACGCATGCTACGGAAGATCTTCTGGTGGATCCCCACCGAGACCAGGAAGACCGTCACCCAAGCCCTCGTCACCAGCCGACTGGACTACGGCAACGCCCTCTACGCCGGTACCACCGCCAAGCTCCAGAAGAGACTCCAGCGGATCCAGAACGCCTCAGCCAGACTCATCCTCGACATCCCACGAACCAGCCACATCTCCGGACATCTGAGAGACCTTCACTGGCTCCCCGTCAACAAAAGAATCACCTTCCGCCTCCTCACCCACGCACACAAAGCCCTACACGACCAAGGCCCGAGCTACCTCAACAGCCGGATCAACTTCTACGCTCCAAAACGCCACCTCCGATCAGCCAACCACGCCCTCGCCGCCGTCCCCCGCATCCGAAGAGCGACTACAGGAGGAAGGTCCTTCTCCTACCTGGCCGCCAAGACCTGGAACTCCCTCCCTCCCTCCCTGCGCCTGACCCAAGACCACCTCTCCTTCAGGAAGAAGCTGAAGACCTGGCTGTTCGAGCAGTAGCGGCACCCCCCCCCCCCCAGCGCCTTGAGACCCTACGGGTATGTAGCGCGCTCTATAAGTGTCATTGATTGATTGATTGACTTTGTGTGCCCGGCGGCAGATAGCAGCAAAACGTATGCAGAGGCTACCAACTTGCTGAGGTGGGCTTCTTTAGCTCTTGTGTCCCTGGAGCTGGTTTTCGGGGATCCACCACCTGATCCTTGGAGTCACTGCTTTGATCTGGAGCTCGAAATCAACTTGTCCCAGGGTCAGGAGCCACAGGCGCTGTCTAAACTTTACTAACCCAAAGTGCAGCAATTAATGTCCTTCTGACGGTGTAGCCTCTCTTTGTGCAGTTTCAAGGGTAGCAGGACAGTCCTTCCCCAGTCTCTTCTTCAAATACAAAGTGATCCGACAAGCAGGGTGCCAGGAGTACTGTATTTATCCCAGGAAATTGCCCTGAGGGGACCAGGCAGTCACGAGTCAATGGGCTACTGGGTCACCCCCTTCTTGTAACGTAGTCCCTGCAATGTGGGGCATCTGGCTATCACAGAGTGCACTGTTCTAGCCACTCTCTAAATGATGGGACCCTTCTTCAGTCATCCTGAGCTTGGTAGCTGACCAAAGAGGTGTGGCTACCTGTAGACTACACGCCTAGGGGAGACCGGGCTGGGGGTGGGGTTCCCCCTCAGTCTCTGTCTCTAACTTGTCTGCAGGAATAAAAGGCATCCTGCTTGGCAGTGTTGTTACAGGTGGCCTTCACTCTGTGGCAACTTCCTATGATCCTTAGCCTTGGGGTTGCATACAAGTCTCCCCTGGTAGGCAGAAAGAAATATGTGTGCTGGGGCCTTTGTGAGACCACTAAACACCGGGCACAAAGTGGTAACTTTCTAAAAGTTGCTTAACTTTATTTGTGACTAATACCTCAACCTGGGCATCTGGTCGGTTTCAATGCTGTAACAGTTAGGTAGTCCCACTCAGAAATTGGCTAGGCTGGCTTGCCAGATGGTAGGCCCGGGTCTTCTATCTTTTCCTCAGCAGCAAAATAACAATTTTGAAGTATTGCTGTTAAGACACATGAAAAATTATATGTCTTATTTGACACTATGTAGCTCCCTGCCATGCGGCTCCATAAGCTCCATAGGACTTCCTTAGGGGAGAGTTACATATAGGCTCAAGGGAGTGGTGGCTTTGACATTGGTTTTAAATGGCAATGTTGAACTAGCAGTATAAACAGTTCTCTTCTGATCTGCAGTGGCAGGTTGGGAGCCATTTTGTCCTTTATCACACTCGGTATGGCACAAACAGTGCTGCACTATGCCTTACATGCCCTGGGTGCCATGGGTACCCTGGTTGCAATATACTAGGGATTTATAAGTAAATCAGTACTTGTCTGTTGGGTATAACCAATTCAATATACATTTTGTAAGGGTAAGTACACTGGCAATGAGGTCTGGTTATCAAGCCTCAGTGCACTCTCAGAGTCGAGGAACCAGCAGCATCAGTCAAAAAGTGTTGGGTTGAGCCTGCAAAAAGAGGCACTTCCTGACACAACTAGACACAATTCTCAAAAGCTCCCTATTTCACAAGACAAAAAGAATGTATTTGATAGAGTACAGTTTAAATTCTTTAAGAAAGCACAGAGCAAGACATACTTAGGGAACTGACAGACCTTGCAACTGCATCCTTTAAGAGTAAAATCAAAAAGATCCCAAAATGTCATCCAATGTTCACTGTAGAGGATCACACCATTGATGACCAATAAAACAGTCATTGTTTGCCACCTTAATGGAGCCCCTTATGCAGAGGAACATTATCAATCCACCTGTTCTGTGAGTGAAAACTGGCCAGAGAACATACAAATTAACACTATTTACTGACAGCATTCTTTGTTTTACCAACAACTCGAAATTTGGCATGGTAGTGGAATCAAACCCTCTTACTCTCATAAACACTATATGTACATTTGGCTTTACATTAATTCCATCCTCTTTAGAATGCATAAGGGTCAAATTGACTGCATCACTGAGACTCTTATACAAAGATAATTTACAGCTTTTATCAGACTCGTTTTTCAAAGGTCTATATTGATGGGGTAAATTAGAAATCTTCTGGTTTGATGACAGAGCAACTATCAAATGAACTTGTTTCCCCTGCTGCTATACCTAACACAGATACTACTGAATACAATTTCAGCTGAAGCACGGAGAAGTATCCAAGACAAGCTAACTGAGTTTACTTAGGATTTTAAGGCATCTAGTATATCTAAAAAGATAGCATTCAAGTTCATCTATGAGGTCAGTCTGTCTCTTTCACATATAGAGAACTACATGTATGCAACACAAATGAGGCCACTCTGATTCCTTGCAGTTGTCCAAAGTATAAATGTGTGGGCCTGATCGAAAAGGAATATTCAATAATGCCTTTACACACCTTGCCATGGCTACCTCCATGAGCACTCTTCTACAACTTTCTCATGGTGAGATCACCCTTTGACAGGAAACGGGTGGACTTTGTTGAACACCTCGACTCTGGAACAGGTTTATTTTGGTAATGGAAGTCAATGCCACCTGGTATACTGAAACAATAATTCTAAATATCGTGATTGCACCCATGGTGGTCAGGGCATGGCTGGATATCTTTACTCAAGTAGGGTTTCCCAAAGAAGTTGTATGTCACAGGGAGACAAATGTCATATCATTGTACATAAAGTCCATGTGGGATGAGTGTTGGATAACCTCTAAGTTCTCAATGCCATGTTACCCCCCAAACCAAAGGGCTTGTCACAAAGGTAAAGAGCACCCAGAAAGGGCAGAAGGAGACTATTAGGTGTAAGTGGGATGTAATACTACCTTGCCTGTTTTTGCCTCCAGGGATGTCCCACAAAAAGGAGTGGGTTGCAACTCCTTTGAGATTCATAGGGACCACATAAGTGGAGCTCTCTTTGGAGTTCTCTCACACTTCTCTCACAAGGCATGTGAGAGAACTCCTAAGAAACACACACAGGATGTAGTAGATTACGTGCTGGCCTTAAAATCTTTTTTTTTAAGAGACAGTGGTCCCTGTGAAAATCAACAATGTGTATAAAATGAATGTAGACCCAGTTAGTGCTATATTTATGCCAATATCCAGCCGGAGTTTTAATATGCAAAATAGTTTAAGAAAATAGAACAGAATTGTGAGTCCAATGACAGTGGGATACAAACCTGTATCTCTAGAACCACATGAAAACCAGACAAACAAAGTAAAATGGCTCAAGCAGCTATAAGAATGAAATAGGAAGACAACTAGAGAACACAGACCACTGTTGCAAACTTCCTACGAATCCCACTCCAGAGCTCCAAAAATGAATCCTACAAATGGCCACATCTGACCTTGACCAATGTTTCTTGTCCAAACTGGAACATCAATTACTCAATGCTAAATCACCGCTCACACCGGTAATCTACACGCCCCCAAAAGTGCATAAAAATCCAGACAATCCTCCCGGTAGTCCCATAGTTTCTAGATGCGGCTCCATTCTGGAACCTCTGCGTCTCTATGTCAACTTTTTTATAAAAGATTTTGTACCCACCACCACATGCTATGTCAGGGACAGCATGCAAATGATCTCGCTGATTGAAAATTACCCCTTCGATCCCCAAACCGACACCTTGTGCAAACTTGACGTGGAGTCATTGTACACAAATATCCCCCAAACTGATGTGTCCTTTCTCCTTGCAGAGAGCCTGTACCCTGAAGCTGTTTTGCCGCCTTACAGAAACCGTCCAGCCGCCCCAGTGACCGGTAGTCCTCCCGCCGCCGCACTTCCATCGAAGCGGCCACCGCGTGGAGGACTACCATCCCTAGGAGGCAGTGCAGCGCCACGTCACCTTGCGCGCCCGGAGGCCCCATAAATCAAGCGGCACATCCGCATTGCGGGAGCGCGTGGGAGCGCCCAGGGCGAAGCCTGGGCAAAGGGCGGGCCGTTTTGTTGTCGTTCGGGGGCCGAAGGAGGCTGAGCTGGGCCACCCCTCTTGGCCCTCGGCTGTCTCCTCATCGCTGGACCTCATCTCACCATAAAGTAAGAACTGTCTACACTGTTTTGGGGGTTTACTATCTCCTATTAACCCTATGTCAGCCATCATGCCTCCCTCCAAATCAGCTAAACCGCCGAAAACCAACATACAATCCCTGACAGCTATAGACCGTATGTTACAAAGGACTATTGGAGTAGTGACAACCGCTATCGAGCAAACCGAAAGACGCTTGTCGCTACCCGTAGGTTAATTGCCCCCACTTTCCATAATTAATTTGTCAGATACCACTAACAATTCTCAGGATTCTTATTTACTTCCATCATTTGTATCCCTTCGACGCATCCCACCTATTCCACCAGTGACACATGCACAACTCCTCCAAAAGGATACTAGCATCATGGAACTCCCTTCCCTGCACTCCACGGCGCTTTCTCCATTATTGGATAACGACATCAGTGCCTCTGTAGGGGTAGTCAACAAGGTTACATCCCCCCTACACCAACCTGTTGCTCAAGACGAATAGGGAGATATCAGCATTCCTCTTCAGTTACGTGAACAGATTTCCTCACCAAATCCTACTATAGACTTACTAGAAAACGAGGCTCCATTAGAAGGGGCTTCGCCATTATTGGCACAACCACTTATTCTCTCACCTATAATGACTAAGAGCCAGGTTGCCCCCAGAAAGAGGAAACAAGGGGTGGACCCATTCCAAGGTAGAAGTGCTAAGTCCAGGAAAAAAACAGATACTAAACATGGGAATGTCAAGAATACCCAAAAGGAATCTACATCAAACGAGACTAACACCTTAAATAAACCCACAGTACAACCCCCTCTAATCAAAGAACTGGTAGGGAACTTCGAGCATCTGATTAAATCTTTAATTCTACCGATAGTACATAGGTTAAAAATCCTTTCCGAAAAGCTAGCTGAATTAGAGAGTCCAACCCAAACTAATGTAGAACTCACTAGAGAACTAATTAAACAGACATCCAGGAACACAGTATGTAGGAAACCTACCATTCCTCCAGCTCCCCAGGATAAAGCTATTAGATCAGAGAGTAAAACAGCGAAAGGGCAAAATAACCCTAATTCTACTTGTGACAAAACCGTGTTGGCACAACCCTCACAGCCAGACTTGGCCCAAAAAAATCTTTTACCTGTACCACAAATCCAACAAGGCTTAAGAAACACAAGGGATAAAAACACTAGGGTAGATGCTGCAAACAAAGACTCTAATAAAGAGAAAACAGACGCCAATGGGGCCAAAAATAACCCTAATTCCACAACTGGTAAAAACAATTCCATGTCCCAAAATAGGCCAGAAACCAGAATTCGGTGCGAGATTCAAATCACGCTCCCTCCTGAATCAGCTCCATTTGTTGCCGTGCTGACAGGGGTCCCCAAGTTACTTCCAACCCAATACGAGGACTACGGGAGCCTTAAAAACAAAACAATATATTGGCTAAAAAGGAATAGACCCCTTCCCCCAAATATCAACAGAGAGATTCTACATGTAAGAAGGGCCAAATGGCTGGGTGTCAGACCAAAGGACATCAGTGGAGATGGTATAATCGTCAACTTTAGAGACTATAGAGTAATGAACCTTCTAAACGAGTGGTACCAGGAAATGGAGAACTTGGGTATACAGCTACAGCAAATTGAACTACTTCTACCCTAGGACACTGATACTTCCCAAACACCGTCAGGAGACTCAACATCAGAGACACCATGAGGCCTATCACTATTCATCCACCTTAACAAATAGATTTCACGCTCTCCTAGGCTTAGAAGGTGTAGATTGACGTACCCAAGGACTCTCTTCCAAGGTAACTCCCCACTCCCAATTACATTCTCTAGGTGACTTAACACTAGTTCACCCTAATCCGGAGTCTCTATGAGAAATGTAATTGATCCACTCAGCCAAATCACCAATACTGACCCACCTCAAAACCTCCTAAATAGCTTGACACTCCCGCCAAAGACAGAAACCTCGGGCTCTGTCATTACATGGAATGTGGCGGGTCTAGCTGGTAAAATTGAAGATACCCATTGGCAGTCAATAACAACAACCCATTCTATAATTGCGGTCCAGGAAACATGGGCAACCGAAGCACTCCATCTTTTGGGTTACAAAACATTTTTTACACCAGCCATACCCAGTAGAAGAGGCAGATCGAAGGGAGGATTATCCCTGTATATATCAATCACTACTGGTCCAACTGTCACAAGAAGCTACCTGGATAATAACTATTACCAAATTCTAATTTCCACTTGGGGTCTCCAAAATTTTTTAATCATAATAAACTTTTATAATAACATCCCACCACCAGAAGTGGAAAAGGCAATTAAAAATCTTTCTAGTACTCTTAATTCCATCGAAGAATCCCTAACTGGGGATATGACAATTATTTGGGTAGGTGATTTCAACTGCTCCATATGCCCTATGAGCTCAAAGGGGGTGTGTGGCTTAGAGGGAGAAGAGCATGGGGCAACACACCATCACTTCTGCCACACAAAGATTGGTGACTTAATGAATAATATAATGGGAGATTACTCCCTGGCTTTCACTAATGAGCTCTGTAATCCGCCTAAAACATTTACCCCAACCTTCAATGGCAGAGGAGCAAAATCAATTATAAAATTATCTGTCCCTGTGATGAGATGTCAACACAATCCAACATCCATTGTACTCTCTTTTGCACTTTATACTCGTTCCCAAGGCTACAAATATTAAGACCTCTTTTGCTATCGTGGGGAATAAGAAAGTCACGAGAGGCATACAACAAATTAAGGACTTTGGAAGATCATTACACCATTAACACTGTAATTATGTATGTAAGAGCAATAATGAGACTGAGACAGACCATCATATTTGAATAACTGTTGCTCCCCCGATGAATTAACCTTTTCAATCATTATTTTTAACTTACATGCCCCTACTGAAACCTTATGCTAATTTTTAAGATACCAGTTAATATGGATTTTACTACTGGTCTTCTGTTTTTAACTTATAATTGTAATCATGATGAATTTTAATGATTGTGATTGTTGTATATGCTTTTATGAATTGTTTTTACACTTCGAATAAAGCTTTTTGAACTTGAACTTGACTCCCTACTTGTGATTGAAAATATCCTTGATAGACCCCCTCGACCAAATGCCGTTCCCACTATCTTTTTTTTTTACAACTTTTGGAGATCTGCCTTACTAGGAACTTTTTCCTGTTTGATGGGCAATTCTACCAACAAACAAAAGGTACGTCCATGGGGGTAGTTTTTGCATTGGATGTGTCACCACTTTCTCTCCAATCTCACACAAACTACGCAAAAGCATATTCAAACACTGGAATGTCATCAATGCAGGGATACTTAACCTAGACAGACCCCTCTTCGCATTTAAGAAAAGCAAAAACATCGAGGACCATCCTCCCAATACGGGTACACTACACAAACACTGTGGTCTACCACCTTTAACTGGACACACAAAATGGGGAACTGTACTGTCTGTAGATTTACGTCTGGCTGCAAAGAATTTGTATTTGGTACCATCAAGTGTGCACTCAAAGAATTCTCCAACTGCAACACCAGAAATGTTATTTATGCCATCTTTTGCCCATGTGACAAAATCTATATAGCCCAAACGACACAGAAAATAAGGATCAGGATCTTTCAGCACAAGATCAGACTCCGCTTCAAAACACCAAATGCCCCGTAGGTTGAACATTTTGAAACCTTTGGTCACACAGAAGATGATATGTAAATGTAAATGTAAATGTATTTGAGCTTATATAGCGCACAGCTACCCGCAGTGGGTGTCCCGGCGCTTGCTTAGGGAACCCGTCCTGGTATTCCCCTGTGAGATAACCCCGGCAGGGTATCCACAAGGTGAAAGCCAGGCATCCCGCCGCGAGGGGCCGTTGTGGAGATTAAGCAAGCTATTGCCCAGAGTCGCAGAGTGTGAACCCGTGAGTCGAGAAGGCACCGGAGCGAGAATTATCGAGTCCGTGGAATTTTTAGCCCAAGACCCGCCGAGGCGGCGAATTGAACCCTGGTCCAGGGCCGATCTCAGCTTCCGGGTCTGCCGCCTCTAACCCCTGAGTCACACTTCTCCACAATCCGCTGGACAGTGTGATTAAACTGCCCCCAAGAGGAGCTGCCCTCTCTAAACTGCTCAACAAAGAGGAATTGAAATGGATTTTGAGTATGAGCAGCATCCATACAGGCCTCAACCATCCTGAAGACTAGATGACACTGTTGTAACTTCGTCATGTCACTGCCCTAGTGTTTAACTAAACATCGTGAAATTAACAAACACCATTTCACGTATAGGCAGCAGACGCTTCTTCTAACTTCCTGCATAACTGTGCCACAGCCAGTCACTGTTCACGTGTAAATAGCACTCATACTAGCGATAACCCTACATGTCCTATTTCTAACAGTGTTTTAATTATGCCTTGAATGTATGCAGAACTCCGTCAACTATCTGCGATTGAATACTCACATTTAGTAACTTAATATTTGCAACAGTAAAGTCGTCAAAATTATCACATAAGTCACAGCACAGCGCCAATTGTTCAACAACCACGGTCATGTTTTACAACATCAGTCTTTCTGTCACTTACTATGGAGACTCTGTCACTCGACCTGCATAAAGTGTTGACAGCTAGTCACTGGTATAAATTGTAATGGTGCCCATGTCAATGACAAGCCCTCATTTGTAAACTGCGATTTACTGTATGAATACAGTACTCCTTCGTGTGAGTAATCTCTTTTATGTCATGTCACATGTGCAATTGGTATGCCTCCCAATTCTATACACAGGTCACTAAATAGCGCTAATTCATCTTAATTCATTTTTTCTTTTCACGCTTCAACGCTATGCAACTGGTTCTTGAATACAGCTTCCTCCCTGTTTCTCACTCTCCCCATTCCAAGATGGCCACCACTGCCTCTGGTCACCTTACCAGGCCTAGATATCGCACGCGTTACTCCCCTTCTACCATGAGACCCATCACCCCAGTCACATGATACTTATATCCCCGCCTCACACAATATCGGTCTCCTTGGATTGAACACACGCCTCGCTTAGACCGCAATTAAGGTAAGCACCTGCCCTGTGTCCTGTGTCACCGCTCAGTGGGACCACAATAGCAACCCATTAATTATCATCCCCTTTTCCCTGCAGGCTAACGGGTCGCTGACCGTACTCCTCCAACCCCCACAGCATCATGTGCATCGCTCGCATACGGAGGTAATGCTCTCTGTGTTTAAACACCAACACAGGCAGTATCGCGCTCCTGCCTGGTTTTAATTTCTTCTCCCAACCCTCCCCTCTAGGCTGCTATATCCACTACATCATGCCACATGCTCCGCGGCAGGCCACCCCTGTTTTCAATCCCTAAAGACGCCGCACTGCGTCTTGGTAACTACAGAGTTACCATATTCCGGTCTCCAACTGTAAGCTTGCTTAAGCCGTATTCCTACTTATCTTCACGGTTACCACCCACCACCCAGCAACCGTTCGTTTTCCCTGCAGGTCAACACGCGTCACCTGCAAACATGCTACTTTAACATCTGCCCTCCAGCACAGGGCCTTACTGAAGGTACTGATTGTAATGCGCTTTGCGATCAGCCTCTCTACGGCTGTTACTACTCATTCCTTCACTGGTATGCGTGTTGTTCAGACCACCAAATGGGGAAGATGCCTTGGGTTCTAGGATAGTTCATCTTAGGGTTCTAGGACTGTTCACCTCAGGCACCGAACTCTTCATATGCATGGAAATGGATAGCACGTCCATAGATATTGTGATTATTTGAATGGTTAAAAATGCCATCTCCAACGCACAGTCCTCTTCAGCTATTGACACTCAAGCATCATGCAATTTAAAGTGTGTAGATTGTTATACGTGCTTTCTCTATATATAACCCCTGACTCACCACCTTGTAAATTTTCCCCTTTTCCTTTTCTCTCCCCTTATGTTTATAATTAATGTATAGTAATTTGCAGGCAACTGTTTCAGGCACTTTTTCCAATAGTCCTGAAGATGATCCAATATCTTACAGGTAAAGATTGAAACGCTGTCGACATAGTTGTCAACCTTATTTCACAGTGATTCCCCCATTTGATATTGTGTAAAGGTGACCTTGGTAGTTGTTGTTTCACAATCCATATATATTGCTTTATCGAAGCAACCACAAACTGCCATTTTACTTTGTTTGTCTGTTTTTCATGTGGGTCTAGAGATACAGGCTAGTATCCCACTGTCATTGGACTCGCAATTCTATTCTATTTCCTTAAACTATTTTGCATATTAAAACTGCCTTTATCTGGCTGGATACTGGCATAAATATAGCACTGACTGGGACTATATTCATTGTATACACATTGTTGATTTTCCCAGGGACTACTGTCTCTTATAAAAAGTTAGTTCCCAAGGTCCCTGACCGATCCTAATTGGGTTCCCTTGTTTTTGTTTATACACACACACAGACTTAAAATCTACGCTGGTGCATGATGAAGGCCAATAGAAATATAGAGGAGAGTCAATAGCTGTTGAAACAATGGAATAATCAGAAAGTGAAACATACTCTGCCAGACTGCAAATATCGTCTTCACCCTGGTGGGACAGGAGTCCCAGGGCACATGCATTCCAGCTTTCTCTGCTGAACCACCAACCTGCATCCCGGAGCTTCCAGCTGCCTGAGGAGGTGAAACATCATTACAGGGGACTACCAGTCCCAGCATCCCCTGCTCCTGCAACAGGTGCTGCGTATGAGGGGGAGGAGGTGGGGAACGCGCTTATAGCGCTGCCTCTCCCTCCAGGGTCCGGGCCAAGGGCGGATCCCTCCTTGCCCGTCAGTGACTGGAGGAGGCGGGTTGGGCCAGGACTCTTCCATCTGAAAATTGACAGTGAGTATAAGCTCTCACCATAGAGGCACAGCTATATATAGCTATACTCGGAGGCACATTAAGTTCATTAAGGGTCTTCAGATAACATCTAAAATGTCATGTCGCTTTTGACCCACCAAATACAGCAAGCTGAGAAAAGACTCTCCTGGATTCTCTTGTAGCCCACAAAAGGTCCTCGATAGGTGGTATGATCATGACAAAATCACCATTGGGGTCACACCATAACTTTGACTATTTATGCACTGAGCCTGCAGGTCTAAATATAGTCGGGCACCTGCTGTTTCACCGATAACAATCAGAGCAGAAGCTATCAATGTAGAGGAGTCTAATAGCAATAATCCTACCCAGAAAAAAGAGGCAGATTCTGATTGGTTTGCTCCTTTGACAACGGTGCCTGGGGTGTCTTCAGCAATCTCCACCCCTACCCCCACTGCAACCATGTCGGGCATGGCTACCAGTGAGGTGGTGACTAGATCTAAAATCACATTGAGGGGCAGGGTGGAAAGCCCAGCAAGATCACTTGTAGCAGGCAGTAGTGAGCCGCCTGCTAAACGTACGAGGGAAAGTGCTTTGCAAAGGCAGAAGCAAAAACAAAAACCCAAAATGAAGCAGTCAATGATTAAAATCCACAATCCGGACAAAACGGTTGTGGAGCCCGATAGAGGACTGTCCCTGAGTTTTATGACTGAAATCCGAAATTATACTGAGGCGGATGCGGGAGAAAGTCCAGATCAGTGGAAAAGATTGGAGACCCTGGTGACTGCCCTCCTAAACCCTCTTCTAAAGAATTCAGGGTAAACTGCTGGAACTTGAGAAGTCAAGTATGGCACCAACTACTCATGGGGTATGTTCCTGTAATTGTGTAGCTCAAGTCCCAGCTGGGGCTCTTCTGGCCCAGAATTACCTGTGCTGAGCGGCTCAGTGGAGGTGGAATCGTGGGAGGGTCTCGCAAACACACACGAGTAGGGAATTTGGGCACTAGCACAGCTCATGAGCCACACTAAATCATGGGACAACTAAATCTGAGGGGTGCAATAGGAACCTAGGACTAAGGAAGTCTGAAACACCAACTGAGGATAATCGCAATGGGCAGCAGAGGTCAGGAAAGGGGTTCAAGGGAGAACATTGGGCAGCAGCAAATAAAGGAGAGATCTCTGGTAGCTGTCAGGAGCACCTTAGATTTACCCGTTATAAAACTCACACCAGCATGCTGCCCTTACACAGTGGTCCTGACTGGCATTCCAATGCATACTGCGTCATGTGAGGAATCTCCTGTACAGTTGATCAATAAAGTGGCAGATTAGATGGGTAGGTACATAGGTTTTAATATTAAATATCAGCGGCATATTCTGATGGCAAGGAGGCTGTACTGGATCGGTAGAACCATGAAAGTTTTTCCATGCGGCAGTGTGATTGTCATGCTGAGATACCCTGAACTGACACGAAGATTCTTTCTGACAGCAAGAACCTATTTCTAGTAGAGTCAGGGATTAAACTGTTACCATTGGGTTTCTTTTATAGACCACTCTATATGTACTGTTACCTATTCCTGTCCTCTGCAATTTATGAGGGGACAATGCACTGTACTCCGCCCAAATTTACATTAAAAAAGAGCCTATCCTCCTTGACAGAGACACAGAACAACAAGTACTATGACCTTTCTAGGTCAATGTCAAAGGTCCACACCACCAGTGTTGGACTGGATTCTGCTTAGAAAAAATGTGTGAGAAAGGTAACTCTATGGTTGTTTGTTTTGGACACTTTCTTTCTTTCTACTTTCTTTGAGAATCAAGTGACTAACGATGATGAGACAGGGGCTTGTCTAGAAATTACATACCAGTTACCCCATTGGTGGTGTTTCCGTGAGGTGTCATTTGTTTCTCACACATTTTTTCTAAGCAGAATCCAGTCCAACACTGGTGGTGTGGACCTTTGACATTGACCTAGAAAGGTCATAGTACTTGTTGTTCTGTGTCTCTGTCAAGGAGGATAGGCTCTTTTTTAATGTAAATTTGGGCAGAGTACAGTGAATTGTCCCCTCATAAATTGCAGAGTACAGGAATAGGCAACAGTACATATAGACTGTTCTATTTTTTCAGTCACTGATATGCTTTGACGCCCGTGGACTGGGTCTTTTGTTGTAGAACTAAGTTTGAGTGGAGGGTGACCCAGTCCTTTTTCTCTCTGAGCTCCCATTGAGAATTTTTCTTTTATAGACCCTCCGCTGGCTTTAATCAACAACATTTCTATGCATCTCAACAGGAGGAATCAGCTGATTCAATGATTACAAATAATGCATTTGCCACTTTAAGGGACCTAAATGACATTGATTGACTACGGGTGTGGGTAGAGACCATGTTATTCCCATGGCCGAAAGAGGCAGAACAGTGAGGGAAGAGGAGCACAACTTGGGTCACCCCATACAAACCTACAGTGAGATTAGGGATTTAAGTAACTTAAGGGAGGAAAATACAGATGAGGTAGTCACCACGGTTAGCAGTTCCCATTTAGCTGATTTTAGGGAAGGACACAGTAGGGCAGAAATAAAGGTAATCTCATGGAATATAGCAGGCTTATCAAGTAAATTAAAAAATTAGCAATGGTTCCTCTATATGAAGAAATTTCATATAATATGTTTGCAAGAGTAGGCACAGGGAGAGTGAGGGGAGATTTGATTATATTTATAGATCTCACATTACAGGGCAGATGGACAGATCTTGTTTGGGACTCACAGGTTGCTCAAGGACTACATTTTTAAAATAAAAATTGTAAGTTTGTTTTTATACATTTTTACAACGCACCATCGTACCCCCAGGGCTCCTCTAGTGTACAAGAATTAAACACCAGACTAACTCAGATATACCAGTGAGGGCAGGCAGTGTCACATTTGATTTTATCAGGTGATTTTAATTGCCATTTGTGTCCAAATGTGATGGTTTCCCAGGGAGATTGGTCATCTTGCATGCGTAGGCATGGAAAACACTTGGAGCACACACAGGAAGGAAAGGAACTGAGTGGCCTGTTAAGTATGTATGGACTAACTCATACATTGGATTTAATTGCCCTCAAGTCAGGCTCAATTGTTCGCCCAGCTTTTAAGGGGAGAGAATTATTTTCTATTATTGATTTTGTTGTTGTTGTACTACTTTATTCTATATTATCATATTATAAAAGTACAAACAATACAAACATAAAAACATATATAAAAAATCTGCTATTCAATGCATTTCATACCATGATCTAAAAAGATAAAATCAGAATATTCACATTTAAAACAAGGGGTTCAATAGTACATTAGCAGGAATCGGTATATACATCAGTTTTACAGCTCATCCTTTCTCTTATCTTAAGCCAACAGTCTGGTACTATTGATTTTATCTTTGTATCTTCCACAATAAAATGTTGTGTTTCCTATTTTAATATCCAGTATAGTGTGTTTAGCAGTCATAATCATTTGGTCTTATCACTTTGTGATGCGTGTTACCCCCAGCTTCTTTTAGCATGGTGTGGGGAGTAACTGTAGCAATAGATCAAGGCAGAAGGCTGCACTGGACACAGGCTAATAGCAAGGTTTTTAATGGTTCTCTCTTTAGTAAAGGCAAGCAGGACATTATGAATTGCTTAGACCTGGAAGTGCAATGGGTGGTATTAGTGGATGCCTTTGGAAAGGTTGTGCAGCTAGTCGATAGCTTGTTGAAAGCTCTTGCTTTTACAGCCAGATTGGGCACCCCAAGATGGTTCGATGAACATTCCTCACGAGCCCTAACAGAGCTGAAAGCAGCTCTCAAGCAAACCCCGAGGGATAGAGAGTGGCTTGCCGAAAAAATGTCTGTCATGGGGCGCAAGGGACAATTGCAGCAGGAAGCCTGGGAAGAACTTACAGAGGCAGTGGGGACGAAGGATTCTATTTGCTTCTGGAGAGGTATTAATAACTCCTGCTTTAAAAACTCGAACAGACAAAAGACCTTTTAATGGATGTATCTTTTCTCCTGAGTATGACTACAAGCCACCACCCTGCTAGAATCCATGACGTAGGAAACATCTACGTTCCCCGTAAGCTGTGCCTCCTTCATGTTATCCCCCATTTACCTTGATGCCAAGAGCCTTACTATTTAGCATGGCTCATTGATTTGTCCTGTTCATATGTGCCTCCTTCTAGAATCATTTCCGAAAAAGACCGGCATGCCCTAAATGGCATGCGGACATTGTAGTGCAAATACGCACTTCATTTTTGTCATATTTTGACCCAACACAAGACCAAATTGAGTCCACACCTTAATTGACCATTTTTTTTACAGAGTTACCACAATGGCGGATACATCTTTATCACCATATCCTAATATTGCAAATTATGGACACTTTGTGGAGAGCACAGATGGCAGCATGAGCGATGTCACCTACACTGTATTATCGCGTGTTTGTGCATTATCTTACGTAATGGCATGTTTGTCCTGATATGTGTTTTGTCTTTCAGAATACTCTTGCTTTCAGACATTGCTGAAGGCGCACAAAAACTGTAAGCTTCACAGTACTCATTTTTCTTAGGTGTGGGCGCACCTTAGCGTGTGCATAACCCCATGACAATTCTGGTCCTGAAGAAAACCTCGCTAATTGCAATGGAAGGCTGAAAGATGTAGACAGACTTTCACTTTTGGATGTGACTGGCCAATTTAACCAGTTGTATCATCCACGTCACACTTTTTTAATCTTGCCTTACTTCTCCACCAATAAATTCATTTTGGGATAGGTAAAGGCAATTTTAACTTTTGACTTCCATCTTCACAAACTGCACTGGTAAAAAATCAAACGCTCCGCTGTAATTAGGCATTGTAGCACACCCGAGAGGCAATTGGCCCTCGAGTAGTAACCCAATGATGAAGAACTTCACCAACTAGGTTGTGAAGTGAGGGTTCTTTTAAATAACAGGTGTGAATCCTCATGTAAACCCACTGTTGAAATCACTCTTTTGGAATACCAACCTAGCCAGGGCAACATAAACTCCAGGAAAAGTGGCCTGGGCCCTGCTGAATATGGGAAAAGGAAAGCAAATTTATTTACCTCGTGGACCCCGTAGATGGTCCTACATGTCCACAGAATTAAACTCTGCTACGATCAGGCAGATATGACTATGCTCCTGGTGGCCAATAGTGGTGAAGAGGAGGAGAGTGAGGTCTTATTAAAACTTCTGCCATATAATGTGAAGGATGGCTTAGTGGAGGGAGTTGTACTTTCTCTTACTCTTGACAGAGAAACAGCAGAAGGACCGTCACCAGTTGCCTGGTCAGTTCGCTACTCTGTTTTTGCTGACACCTGAACTTACTGTTTGATGTAATCATAATTTTTGAGCAGGTGACATCATGCATGTTCAAAACCACATATATATAGGCTGTCAGATAGGGTGTGGTCCAGCATAAAGGTAGAGTTATCCAAGAATTTGAAGCACAGGGTGATTGAATTCTCCCACATTCTGTGAATATTTGTCAGGTATTTTTATTTTATTTTATATTTTTTAAATCATCTAATTTCATTTATTTGATCAATGCTACGTAAAAATATAAAAGGTTTTAAAAAATAACATCTGATAAGTATTGTAGTGTGTTTTACACATTTAGTTATATCATAAGTGAAGTAAACACTTTGGGCTCCATTAGGATGGTGGGTGGCTCGCTCCCTCCGGGCCGGAGGTAGTCACGGCCGGCCCGGCGGGGGCGATTCGCCCGCCATCCGTGCATATTACAATGGCTGGGGGGTCTGCGGTGGACAGAAAGACCGTCCGCCGCTTTTCCGCCCGGTCGACATGTCGGGCGGAAAAGGGTTCAATATGGTGGCGGTGTCTGAAAGTCACCGCCAGCCATAATAGAATGTGGATTTTGAAATGCCTTTGCCACGGAAAGGCATGCAGAATCTGCTTGGGGGGCCCGTTGCGGGCCCCAGGGACTCTGTGGGGATGCTGGTGCACATGGGGGGTTCCATAGTTCCATGCACAACATGGCATGCACCGCATGGTGCCTGCCATGTTGTGCATGAAATTCACGACATGCCTTCCTGGCATTGTGGTGGTGGTACTGAGTGCAGCGCCCGTCACAATGTTAGGAATGCAGGATGCACCCGCCACTGTGGCGAGCGCATCCTAATGGCACCCAAGGGACCTCCGACCTTATGGCGGGCGGTCCCTTTTTACAACGGGATGGCAGGCAGACAAAGTCAGCCCGCCATCCTAATGTGTCCCTTATTGTTTAAACTAAATGTTTGTACCCTAAAGTGAAAGTGGTTAAACTACCAACACTCTTTAGAGTCCCGACCCTGGTCATTACTGACTGTAGCCAATGAGAGTTCCAGGAGGCTGGATACGAAGGACCGCTGAAAAGGGTTTGCGCTTGTGGAGACGAAGATAGCGGGAGCTGTTGCAAAGTCCAGCGATGCACCATGAGCGGATAGACAAGCAGGTTGGTTCCGGTCTTCCTTTGGTTCCCAGATCAGCCTTTAGCCATACGTGCTCAAAGTCCTACGTTTTGGATTTTAGCGATATGGGCACATTGACTTTACCACCACTGAGTGTCCAGGGCTGGAAGGCCACTACTTGGGGGTTTAAGACACACTCAGGCTGGGCCCAGGCAAGGGTTCAAGTTGGTTGGAGCCTATTCTATCCCTGAGGCTCTGATCAGGAGGCCAGCCAACTAGCCCTCGAGTCACTCTGGTAGCTCTAGGTTTAAGCAGTGGAACACTGGAACAAGTATCATGCAGCAGGACAGACCTCTGAGGGTTCAAAGGAGACTTCAGACAGCAATGCAATCCTTCCAGGTGCAGCAAGGCAGTCTTCTGAAGTACACAAGTCAACAGCAGTGGTCAGTTCACTTTCTGCAGGTCCAGAAAGTGAACTGACGAGTGGACCTGAGGCTCCCAATTTTTTACATGGTGTCCCATTTGAAGTCATAGCAGTTCCTAGAGAATTCCCTTTGAAGTGGTTGAAGTTTCCTGGCTTCCCTGTCCTGACTCCACGCTGGCTACATGTGCAATGCAAGGATGCCAACTCTTTTGTGTGAAGGCAGAGCACAGTCTATGTAGTTGCAAGTTGGGCTGTGCCCAGCTACATCCCCCATGCTGCCAGTTGTTGGGCCATCCAGGAACACCTAATCCCTCTCTTGTGTGGCTGTCTCGGAGGACTAAACAAAGTCCAACTGTCAGCTACACCCAGTCAGATGACCCAGGAGCAGGACAGGCACCAAATAGGTCAGGAAAATGGCAACTTTCTAATTGTTTGTCCAAAAGGGTGCGAACTTATGCACCCATATGTCGCACTGCAAATTCAGGCACCAAACACTAAAAGACTACCAGTTCCCAATCAAAAGTTAGCCCCTATTAAATGTTAGAAGGAAGACCAATGTTATGGTATGGGACAGGAAGGCCTCACATTAGAGAAAAACAAAGCTAGGAGCTATTCACTACAAGGACATGTAAAACGTAAAAGTGCACGCCCAAACATTTATTATACAGGCCAGCGGTGCATATGGTTTACCACTCTACAGGGGATTTATAACTAAATTAAATATGCCAATCGGGTGCAAGCCGGTTTTACTATGCTTTTAGGGAGAGAGCACAAGCACTTTAGCACTGGTTAACAGTGGTAAAGTACACCGAGTCCAAAGATCAACAAAAGTGAATTCAAGAAAAATAGGAGGGGCAAAGGCTAATTGTTTGGGGGTGACCCTGTAAAGCGGGTCAAGTGCAACTGTAACCAAAATGATACCCTTTGAATTGCTCAGAAGAAGAAAGGCAAAATCTCTGGTTTTGCAGTTTCGGGTGAATGAGTCATGTTTGAGTGTTACAGACATAGATTCGAGAAAGTCTGAGTTGGCGAAAGACGTAGCAAAGAAAATGTGGTTTGATCCCAAGAAAAGTTTTAAATGAATAGAGGCAGAGATCAGTGATTTGATCATCAGAATAAAAATCCTGGTCTCAAGTAAACAAAAGTCAAGGTTTACAATGTCAACAAGAGTAACTAATATGTTTAAAAATGCAGTAAGAACAGAGGATTCACGGAGCAGAATCTCAATAGAGTCTTTTTTGCAGCATGGTGAAGGTTGTGGTGAGATGGATGAAAGCAGTGAAGGAAATGGTAGTGCAAGTGAAAGCAGTAAAGGAAACAGAAGTGTGAGTATTAATGAGGAAGTTAGACAAGGTAGGTGTAGTGTTAGAGTAAAGAACATTCCTAAGTCTCTGAATTACTATGTTTATTTTTATTAACTCGCTGTTAGTGTATTGCCTAGTATTTTTCTACTTTTACGGTTGCCTACCCACACTGTGATCCCATCAGGTATTTTTCTCTTAAAAAGCCCCTCTTCTGCTTCGTGTTCACCTTGCCTTAGCTACCCTGCTCTTTTACCCATATTAGGATAGCCCTCTGTGACCGTCCTGATGCTCTCAGAAGCGGTCGCTCCCTGCCCCCTGCTCCTGTTGGTATCGTTAATATTCTCGCTGCTTTGCCTGCAATACTTTTATTTACATCTTGTTACTTGCCTTGTCATTGCATTGCGCCGCATTCACTGAAGCCACAAGCCTGTGCATATTATTTCATTTAAAGCGCTCTGCCGATTGAACCCACGAGCGTGTGCTTTGTATTCTATTAATAGCGCTCTGCCGATTGAAGCGACGAGCGTGCGCTTTGTATTCTATTTATAGCGCTCTGCTGAGTAAAGCCATAAGCGTGGGTATATTAACCCATTCACAGCGCTCTCCCGATTTCTGCATTTCCCTTGACTCAGACGCGCATGCCCAGCTGTTGTGTGCGCCAGCTGCTACTTAACATAGCGCCTGTGTAACCATTACATTGCCGAGTGCTCCTCATTAATTTTAAAAAGCATTGGAACCACCATTCACACGGTGTGCCCCTTCCTGTTGGAATTTGGACTCGGATTCCATTTTGTTTGTTGTTTGTGCCTCAGAGCCCGTCCTCTCCGCTCGATCCCGCCTCCCTGCTGACCCTCCCACGCCCCTCCCCCCACCAACCATGTATGACAGATGCTTTTTTGTGCAGCGTTCACGCGCAGCGGCCGCGCCCCAGTTGCGCCGAAGGTGCGCCAAAGGTAAGCCCGTCTATGCCCGTCCGCGCCTGGACCGCGCCCAGCGCCAGACGCCCTGGCCCCCGTACCACCCTCCCTACCCGAGTTACATACGACGCCCCCACCCTCCTAGCCCTTAACCCCGGCCGACTCCCCAACTGCGCCCAAGCCGCTCCTGGACGCACCCATGGACCCTTCACATGCAACTTCTGCAAGTACAACGTCACCAAGACCAACTCATCATCCACTAACACAAAACAGAGATCTGACACCAACCACCTAAAATGCATCCTGCTCAACACCCGCTCGGTCCACAGACACGCCATCGACCTTTGGAATCTACTAGACACCATTTCTCCGGACGTCGCCTTCCTTACAGAAACATGGATGAACGCCTCCTCAGCCCCCGACATCGCCATCGCCATCCCGGAAGGCTACAAGATCATCCGAAAAGACCGCACCAAACAAACAGGAGGAGGCATCGCCATCGTCCATAAGAACCCCATCCGCGTCTCAACCAGCTCAGAAGACAACCTCGCGTCCGCCGAACACCTCCACTTCCAAATCCACACCAACCCAAAGACGACACTCAGAGGCACCCTCCTCTACAGACCACCAGGACCCCGTGCACAATTCAGTGAAGACATCACTGACTTCATCACCCCATACGCCCTCCCGTCCGAGGACTACATTCTTCTGGGAGACCTCAATTTTCACCTGGAAAAGAGCAACGACAGAAACACCACCACTCTTCTGGACAATCTTGCCAACCTCGGACTCAAACAACTTGTCAATACCCCCACTCACTCCGCAGGTCACACACTTGACCCTATCTTCACCTCCAGCAAACATATTTCCTTCAGTCACACCACAGCTCTCCATTGGACGGACCACAGCTGCGTGCACTTTATCTACAAAAAGACGACAACGCACAACCATCCTCAACCCACTCTGCGAAGAAACTGGAACAAAACCACCATCGACCAGATCTCCTCATCGCTTCTTCAAAACCCCCCTGCCCACTCTTCGAACCCCAACCAAGCAGCCATTAATATCACTCAATGGCTAACCAACAGCGCCGACAACCTAGCACCTCTTAAAAAACATCAAATCAAACTAGGCAGCAAAAACGCCCCCTGGTTTAACGATGATCTCAAGAAATCCAAGAAACTCTGTCGCTCCCTTGAGAAGGCCTGGAAAAAAGACCCAAACACCTGCACCAGGGACGCCTTCAAAAACGCCACCCGCATACACCACCAACTAATCCGGACTGCAAAGAAAGACGCATTCAAAGACCGACTAGACAACAGCGCCCACAACAGCAAGGAATTATTCAACATCATCAAAGAGTTTACCAACCCCACTGCCAACTCCAACGACAACACGCCCTCCCAAACCCTTTGCGACTCCCTTGCTTCGTTCTTCCACGACAAAATCGCAGACATTCACAACAGCTTCGACAACTAACCCGGAGACCAACTTACCCAACCTACCCCGAACCCAAACCTCCCTTGAACATCCTTAATGACTGGAACCCAATCTCCACTGAGGACACCATCCACCTTATGAACTCCACCCACTCAGGATCCCCCACAGACCCATGCCCTCACCACATCTTCAGCAAAGCAGACTCCATCATAGCACCACACCTCCGAGACGTCATCAACTGCTCCCTCAACTCCGCCATCTTCCCGGAAAGCTGGAAACACGCTGAACTCAGCGCCCTTCTGAAAAAACCCACAGCTGACCCCACCGAACTCAAAAACTACCGCCCCATCTCGCTCCTACCATTCCCGGCCAAAGTCATCGAGAAAGCTGTCAACAACCAGCTCGCCGCCTTCCTAGAAACGAACAGATCCCTCGACTCTTCACAGTCCGGCTTCCGGGCCAAACACAGCATTGAGACCGCACTCATCGCAGCAACAGACGACATTCGAACTCTACTGGACAATGGAGTCACAGTCGCCCTCATCCTCCTTGACCTCTCCGCTGCCTTCGACACAGTCTGTCATAGCACCCTATTACAACGCCTCAGAAACATCGGAATCCAAGGAAAAGCACTCGACTGGATCACCTCGTTCCTTGCCGGAAGAACTCAGAGAGTTCGCCTCCCACCGTTCAAGTCAGAGGCCACTGAAGTCATTTGCGGCGTGCCACAAGGATCTTCACTCAGCCCCACCCTATTCAACGTATATATGAGCCCCCTCGCGACCATCGCACGCCAACACAACCTCAACATCATCTCCTACGCCGATGACACTCAACTGATCCTCTCACTCACCAAAGACCCTCTCACCGCCAAAACCAACCTACATGAAGGAATGAAAGAAGTCGCCGAGTGGATGAAGCACAGCCATCTGAAACTGAACTCAGACAAAACAGAAGTCCTTATCCTAGGTACCTCTCCCTCCGCCTGGGATGACTCTTGGTGGCCAGAGGCCCTAGGACAAGCACCCATCCCGACGGACCACGCACGGAAACTGGGTGTCATCCTGGACTCCTCACTCTCGATGACCATACAAGTCAACGACGTTTCATCATCCTGCTTTAACATTCTCCGCATGCTCAAAAAAACATTTCGCTGGATCCCCACCGAAACTAGAAAAACGGTCACCCATGCTCTGGTTACAAGCCGCCTGGACTACGGAAACACCCTATACGCCGGTACCACCGCCAAACTTCAGAAAAAACTCCAACGCATTCAGAACGCATTAGCCAGACTCATACTAGACATCCCGCGTGAGGTTCCATGATGATCGTAAGTGGTGTTTTCGACTCGCACGAATATGGTCGAGTCTGGTATCTATGAACCGCAAATGACGAGTTTAGTGGGTGTACGCGTTTTCGCTGTGCTAGCCTAAACCGTTCTTTTGTTTTGTGGGTTTCTACATTCGAGCCCACGGGTTCCATCTTAGATGCGGCATCCATTTTGTCTCTTGCCCTCAAGTAGCCAGCGAACGGACGCTGTCCGCTTCGCGACCCTGGGATTCCCAAACTCTTGCGGAAGACACGTTTCTTTTGAAAGTGTCTTTATGATGAGGGGGATGGCACTGTAAGGCAGATGGCCCCGCTCGAGGCTCATCTTGCCGTGCCGGTCTATTGTCTTAGTTGTGCATCCATTAAGCACGTCCCCTTGATGCCTGCAGTTCGTGTTTCCCGATACCACCCCTTTTACACCCTTTTCCGATCTCCCCACTGTTTCTGTCTTCCTCTGCACCTGTTTCTGTCCCTTCCTCGTTTCGTTTACTGCTGATTGGAATGTACTAATGGTGGGAAGATGGGCTTTTACAGTTGGGAACTACCAAACGTTTCTGTACTTATGTTCCGGGCCTCGAATACATGAAAGCAACCCCCTTATGGTTTTTACGATGGGAACCGAGTTATAAACCTTTGTGTACCGTGTTATCTTATGCGTGAAAACTGTATAAAAAGGAGCGACCCACAGAGGCAAGTCGAATCAGACTCCTCGAACCTACACATGCTGTACTTCTTATGACTTCTGTGTTCCCTGCAGTAATAAACCTCGAATCTTTGACGCCGAAGGAAGTGTCCCGTGTCTCTGTCATTTGTACGCCGGAACAGGTTACCCACAAAGGTTTTAGGTGTTATCCCTGGCACCGCTGGGTCTTAGCAGAACCCAGTCCTTCAGTTGGCGCCCACGTGGGGCAGCATCAGTGGTACCGGTCCAAGCCCGACGATCATGAGGAACTTCGTGTGAAATCTCCGAGGGAAGGTGCACCCCGCTTCATCAATCCTGTTGTCGACACAAGTGGCCCAACGACTTTTCCCGCGAAGATCTCCGCCTCCTGACGGCTGCGACGGACTGCTGCCCTGACTGTAGACCTGTTTTGGCGCCTGGCGTAGACCTTGGTACAGCGAGACGATTGACGGGCCTTCCTGGTGACGCCATCGATCTTTGAGTTAAGTATTTGTGGGTCGCTCCCAGAGTCCTTTGTTGTGGGTGCTTAGTTGTTGCATGGTTCCATTGCATCTGTGGTTCTTAGTACTTTGTTCTTTGTTGTGATATTTGACGCCTGCAGTCGCCAAAAACCGAGGGTTTTGCTCTTTGTAGGGATATTGTGATCCTGTAACCCTTGACGTTTGTGAAACTCGGTTAGTGTGCACGATGCCTAGCCGTAGTACTTTGTTCAGTTGTTTTAGAAGTTGTTTTGCGGATTCCCGATTGGAGGACACGCGTCCGATACCTCCGATTGGAACTCCTAATTATGAACTGTACAGTAAACACGGGTTAGGTCCAATTACATTCAATGAGTGTTGGGTTCGCTATACTAAAAAAGACGGTGCCCTTAGTTGGCCACCTCATTGTAGTTTTGAGACCCCGATTCTAGACAATCTTGAAGCCAAATTGTTTCAGAGAAAATCAAGGCCGGCCATGTTTGATTCCTTTCGGTTGTGGCGTAAAGAAGCCAAACAGAAAGAAATCAAACAGATTAAACGTAATAAGAGAGAAGGTATTGTTACTACGGTAAGAAACGCAGAGCAGTTCCAGCGAGATAAGGAGGAAAAGGAAAAGGAAGTTTTCGATAGATTGCAGCGTATGTCTGTAGATAAGTGCTATCCCCTCCGCTTGTACTTCCTCATACTCCCGCACCCGCTGTTTCTACTGTTCTGGTTTCTCCTGCTGTTCCCTCTGTTTCTGATACTTCCCTTGTTACCCCATTGGGTTACTCTACTACCCCGTCTACTGGACGTCGTGTCCCTTCTGTTGCTGCTAACTTCTTCAATTCTCTTGGACCGATTCTTGAGGACGCTGGTTCTGATGGTCCCCAAAGACGAAGTCAGCTTCCCGGTAGTAGGGAACGTGACTGTCTATATAATATGGCGATGGCTTGGATGAAATATCCCCTTAGGAATCCGCCACGTGTGGTGATTGACACATTCTCTCAGTTCAATATACAGACTCAGAGGTTCGTGTTTGAGGAAATGTGCAAGGTTTTGCGAGACCAAATATCAGTTGATGCATCTGAAGAAACGATGTCTGCTCTAACTAACCTCCAGCTTCAGTTTGCGAGTGGAATGATAGTGGGTAGCAATGTTCGACATGCTGTCGAGCAGTTGCTGTCTTTTCGTCCTTCTATAATGCCTCGAACATTGTTTGTAGAAGACATTGAGGGACCGCTGGAAGCGCCTGGTCAGTATCCCATGCGCGAGGTTCCTCCAGTGTATATGCCAGGTAACCCTGGTGCTAATCCCCCGATCTTACCATTCTTTCAGAGAGTGTGGATACACCTCCCGTGGAAACGATCCGAAGTTTTGCAGGTAAAGCAATCTTTGCCTGACCCTCGCAAAAATCCTGCAGGGTATTATAAGGAATTGTCTCAATTAGTGGATGCGACGATGATGAATCTTGCCGATATCGATATACTGTTTGGCAATGCCGTGCCGCAACCGGTATGGGCAAAGATTCGCCAGGAAGATCATGCGGCAGAATTAGGCGGTGATTGGAATGCATTAAGGGCTGCTGACGCCTTGCAAGTTGGCGGAGCTAAGCCCGATCAGCTGATTACGGCTTTGCCCCAGAGAATTATCACTCTAATGAAAACGCTTATGCCAGCTATGAAGGTGAACTGGGACAAACTATCTGCTTGCAAACAAAAGAAGGATGAGAGTGTCTCTGATTTCTTTACAAGATTTGAGGAGGCATTCATTGATCATAGTGGTCAGGATATGGGTACTGAGGGAGGTCAGCGATTGTTTGTGGATAAGTTTGTTTCAAATTTGTTACCGGACTTAAGCAACAAATTGAGAAATTCTGAGAGTGCGTGGGCTGTTTCTACTTCTGCTCAAATATTGGCTACGGCACAATATTATGAGAATAGAGAGAAAGAGGAACATGATCGTGCCGATAAGAAGACGAAAGAGCTGAAAACGAAAGTGTTGTTGCAGCAAGCGTATCCTCCACGTTCGAATCAGAACGATTCGCAACAGCGGAATCGATCACAGTCTCAGTCGAATAGATCACAATCTCGAAATGACTCCTCTTCTGACAGATCTTCATTGGGGTACAATCAGTGTGCCTATTGTAGGAACGAGGGTCATCTGAAATTCGATTGGCCAGTCTTGCGTGATCGAAACAGCGGTAATTCATCTAGAGGAGGTCGTAGCGGCCCCCAACAAGCATCACGTGGTAGAGGTCGTGGTGTTCAAACTGATCGTTCCAATAACTCTTCCGATTCTAACAATTGTTTTGATCAGCGTGGATCATCACAAAGCAGATCTGCTCAGTACAATGTAGACGATTATTACGTCGACCACAACATCGACGATGGTAATTACTAGGACAGCCATAGACAAAGAGAGGGAGTAGTATCAGTTCCGGTCGATCAGAGAGGGCCTTACGTCGCAGTTGCCACCTCGGGCGTCATTGAGCCTTTTCTGTTGGACACTGGTGCAGCGAAAAGTTCCATCATACATTCGAAACTCCCTGGCGCACCTTTGTCTGGCTTAACAAATGTTTCCGTTGGATTCTCTGGCGCCCCTGTTAGCAATCCGGTTTCGTGCCCTTTGCCCCTTACAATTGGGCCTCGTGAGCTGAAAGCTCCGTTGATTTTGACCACTGGTTGTGGTGAAAATCTTTTGGGCCTGGATTTGCTAAAACGTCTGTATGCGACTTTGTATTGTTCTCCTGTGGGAGTAAAGCTTACGTTGGGTGAGCGAGTTGTCTCTCCTATGTACTTATCCATCGATAAGCTTCCACCGGAATTGAGTTCTCTTCCTGCATCTTTGTGGGCGACAGGTCCGAATGACGTGGGCCTGCTTGACATCTCCCCTTATGTTGTTCACTTGAAATCTAATGTGCGCCTGCCACGTATTCCCCAGTATCGTATCTCCCTTGACGGTGAACGTGCGCTGTTGGCAATTATCTACGATTTGATTGAGAAAGACGTCATTGAGGAGACAAGGGGAAACGTGTGCAACAGCCCTGTACTTCCCATTCTAAAGCGCACTGATCCATCAAAACCCCCTGTTTATCGTTTTGTTATTGATTTACGGGAGGTGAATAAAATTGTGATTCCTCAGTTCCCTGAAGGTGCCTGACATCACGGCTCTACTAACTCTGATTCCAGCCTCTGCATCTTGGTTCTCAGTGATCGATCTGAAAAATGCGTTTTTCAGCATTCCGATTGCTGAGGAGAGTAGAGACCTGTTCGGTTTCTCTCTTGGTGGCCGCAGCTTCAGGTTTAAACGTGCTCCTCAGGGTTACTGTGAGAGTCCATCGATATACAGTCAAGCCTTGAAGAGTCAACTTGATGCGTTTGTGTTGCCGGCCGGTGCGGCCTTAATCCAATATGTCGATGACTTATTGGTGGCTGCAGATACTCAGGACATTTGCAAACTTGCAACGGTGTCATTGTTGCAGCATCTCTGTGACTTACATCATAAGGTGTCACCTTCTAAACTGCAATATTGTTGCCAAGAAGTAACCTATCTAGGATCTCTTATTGTCAAAGGAGGGAAGAAGGTTGACCCCAGAGAGAATTGCAGCGATTGCTCGAATGACTGTGCCAACAACTCAGAGAGATGTGCGTGCCTTTTTAGGTATCACGTCATACTGCAGGCAATGGATTCCAAATTTTTCATTGCTAGCGAAACCATTGGTGGCTCTTACGTGCAAAGATGTTCCAACTCCTTTGCCATGGACGGAAGAATGTCAGAAAAGTTTTTCTGAACTGCGTGACGCGTTGTGTTCGGCTCCTGTGTTAGGTACCCCCGACTACAGTAAGCCGTTTACACTATACGTTCACGAGGGGGAAGGTTGTGCGTTGAGTGTTTTGACGCAACAATTCGGCGGTAAGCAGCGTCCATGTGCATATTTTTCCTGGACCTTGGACCCAGTAGCTAGAGCGTTGCCGAGTTGTCTGAGAGCAACAGCGGCGGCTGCGGTGTCCATCCGACAATCTGCAGGATTGGTCATGGATAATATGCTTACGGTGATGGTTCCGCATGCAGTTGACACTCTCTTGAATCGTACGAAAACTCAGCACTTGACGAGTGCAAGGTTGTCTGGTTATGAGTTGACGCTTGTGGCAAGTCACATTCAAATAAAGCACTGTAATGTCCTGAACCCGGCGACTTTGTTGCCAATCAGTATGGAATCAGACGAAGTAGCACCTCATGACTGCTACTTACGAACGGAGAAAGAAACAAAAGGTCGTGTGGACCTGAAAAATACACGATTGGAAAATCCCGATGGGACCTTGTATGTGGATGGGTCGTGTTTTAAGTTGCCGAATGGCGACGTAATGACTGCGTATGCTGTGGTAACATTAAGTACGGTTGTGGAAGCTGCGAGATTGAATCAGAATTCCGCTCAGGCGGCAGAGCTGATTGCTTTGACTAGAGCGTGTGTGTTGTCGAAAGGGAAACGGGTGAATGTGTTTACCGACAGCCAATATGCTTTTGGCGTCGCGCATAGTTTTGGACGATTGTGGCGAGAGAGAGGTTTTATGACGTCGCATGGCACTAAGATTCAGCATGGACAGCTTGTGAATGATCTTTTGGATGCACTTATTTTGCCTGAGCAGGTGGCGATTGTTAAATGTAGTGCGCACCGAAAGGTGACAGATGATGTTGGTCGTGGAAATGCGTTTGCGGATGAGACTGCTAAGGAGACTGCCCGGAACCTTAGCACGAGAATGTATGTGACGAGTTCGGTAAGGTGGCCTGCAGAAACTGGTATGTGTGAGGACACTATTGAGAGTGTGAAAGCGATTCAGAACGAGGCCACCGAGACTGAAAAGACGGAGTGGAAAGAGAGTACGGGAAAGTTGGATGCGAATGGTTGTTGGATCGATTTGTCAGAGCATAACAGATGTATGTTGCCAGATGCGTATGTACTAGCTGTTGTGACGATGGCACACGGCTTGGCACATATTAGTGCGAAAGGTATCTGCAAGTTGTTGTCCCCTGTATGGAAAAATGATGGAATTACAAAGTGTGCTGAGAAATTGGTTAAGAATTGTATGATATGTATGATGTACAATCCTGGAAAGGGAACCCCTACACCCCCTGGCCATTTTGCCCCCCCTTCAGTGATTCAGCTAGACTTCATCCATATGGAGCGATGCAATAACCTGAAGTACGTTTTAGTTGGGGTTTGCGCATTCTCCCGATGGATCGAAGCCTACCCCCTCAAAGATAACACTGCTTTGTCCACTGCGAAAATCCTACTGAAGGAATACTTTCCTCGGTATGGAATGCCACGGATTGTATGGTCTGATAACGGAAGTGAGTTTGTGGGGAGTGTGATGAAGAGTGTGTGTAAGGGCCTTGGAATTACTCAAAAATTCCATAGCGCCAATCATCCTCAGTCAGCGGGTTTGGTTGAAGGGTACAATGGCACGCTCAAATTGAAGTTGGCGAAGATTCAGGCTACGACTGGTCTTTCGTGGCCTGACGCTTTGCCTCTAGCTCTTCTGTCAACTAGGGCGACTGTACACTCCCGAGTAGGGCTTAGTCCCTACGAAATAGTGTTCGGCCGTCCTGCAAATGTTTGGGGGGTCCCTAGACCTGGTGTGTTTTCTGATCTTGAGTACCCAATGTTGATCGATTATCTGCATGATCTGACTGCTAAACTGAGGTTAATTCACCAACAGGTCTTTGAAGTACTACCGGCGCAGACGGAGGTTCCAGGCCACCAGCTCCAGCCCGGAGACTGGGTGGTAACGCGGAACTTCGGACGAAAGCGTAACCTTGAACCCCGCTTTACTGGACCCTGCTGTTCGTTTGGAAGGACGGAAAAACTGGGTGCACGCCACCCATACTAAAAAGGTACCTATACCTTTATCAGCAGACTCGTGGGTGAGGAAGGGCATTGCTTCGTCCGAGACGGAAACTGTACAGACCTTCGTCCCTTTCAGCGACGCTCAGCCTGTTGGAGAGCCCTCAGTGCAGCAGAACGACATTGTTGAACACTTGCCATCGAAAAGTTCAAGATCTGAACAATTGACTGATCAGCAGAACTCTGTCCCACCATCGGATCAGTTGTTTGACGAACAGACACGTCTTGGGAAAAGCCGCTATTTTCTGCGATCCAATACCAAAGACTAATAAAAGCTTTGCTTTCCCCTTTGACATCTACGTTACCCCATTGACACCATTCAGTCTGAACACACTTGCATGATTGTGGTTTTTGTAATGTTGTGAGCTTGTTTCCATATATGTGTTTTGCTTCCACAGCTAGGAGATTTTGTATATATATTTGTAAATAAAAAATACCTTACATCTGGGTGGACCGTAAGGCCGCACGAGTACTTCCTTCTGGTTAGTAGGTCTCGACACTAGGTCGAAGGCCGTCGGTTCCTGGGAACTCCTGGGGATTGACTATTGCTACACAGAACGAAGTGCGTCAAACACGTTGCGGACGGTTTTAGAGGATGGCATTTTCTAAGCTGGTGGATTTGGAAAAAGCTCAGGCTCAAAGATTCAAGTTGCAGCAAATTACTCGTACAAAATGCTTCATGTTTCAGGTGTTCCTTCTGTTCTTAACTGTTTCTTCGCTATTGGTGGGAGGGGTGTATTACATGATACAGTCGTTCTTGCCTTCTGCCTCACCTACCACTTCTTCTGAACCTAAACCTACATCCACTGTTTCTCCTCATTCCTTCCACATTCTACCTCAACACGAGCAGGTTCGACGTGCGGAATTTATGAATAATTCTTTTGTCCAGCTCCTTCATCAGCATCAGTTGGTGGTTAACACTACCAATTGTTGGGTGTGTGGGTTAATGCCACATACCACCGATAAGGGAATTCCGTACTTGGTTCTTCCTTATAGTTCACAGGGTTCAGCTCGAGCATTCCAAACAATGTTTCGAAGTGCACTAGATTCCTACCCCAATCGAGAGCCACGTCCTCCGCACTTTGGTATTGGTCCGTACCACAAGCCTTTGGCCATAGCGATTGCTGATTTAGATAGGGATATCTATGAGCCGTCGCTCATCCCAGAGGAAGAGGTGCGAGCCTATAAGGATCTGAGTGAGGCTGAGTATAGTGTGCTCGTGGGTGAAAGACAGCTTAAAAGCTCGTCTCCAATATGGATCGTACCCCACCTTGGTAATTTCTGTCTAAAAGGTCGTGGCCGAAGCCCGAGAGCTCATCTTGGAGAGAGTGCTTGCTCCGAGACGTACGTCTTACCGATGCTCTCTTCCCCTGTGTTTCTGACTGCCAAGGGTACGTACTTTGTCTGTTATGATCGTGCATATACATGGTTGCCCCTTGACTTTGCGGGCACATGTTATATTGCAAACCTGTTGCCACCGACTTTTACAGTCGCCTCCGATTACCACAAGACTCGAATTGTGAGGGGCGTGATTAGCGAAGAGGACACTGCCGGTCAAGAGGCAGGAGACTTTTTCAAAGGTTTCTTTCCGTTTTGGGGACCTATGGTCAATAGTAGGAACTTGAGACAGTTGACCCGAGTGGTGGAATTGACAGCTAATATCACTGCCAGTGCCCTTGGTAATATAACAGCAGAGCTACAGGCGGATAGGCTTATGACGTTACAAAACCGTATGGTTCTAGACGTTGTTCTCGCAGATCGAGGTGGAGTATGTAAGGTGATCCATTTGAGCTGCTGTATTTTCATTCCAGATAACGCTCCGACTGTCTATCAAGCCATCTCAAAGTTGCATAAGATCTCTGAGTCCATACACGTGGATGTAGGGGATTGGACGCTACTTGGGTGGTTTTGGGGCCTAATGTCGACTTGGGGTTGGAAAATTCTGATGATCATCGGGGCTGTTGTGGCATTCCTGTTCACGTGTTGTCTTTGTGTGCAGTGTGGTCCTGCCTTATGTGGCCTCTGTGCTACGACGTGTTTAAGACAGCCGCCTATTACCAAAGGAACTCTGATGGATAGAATTATGTTACAGCAGCATCTGGATGGTCTGATGAATATCGAGTATGATTCCGACTAGTGCTTGCCTACATGAGGGCAAAAGGAGCGTCTGAGGTTCCGTGTTGATCGTAAGTGGTGTTTTCGACTCGCACGAATATGGTCGAGTCTGGTATCTATGAACCGCAAATGACGAGTTTAGTGGGTGTACGCGTTTTCGCTGTGCTAGCCTAAACCGTTCATTTGTTTTGTGGGTTTCTACATTCGAGCCCACGGGTTCCATCTTAGATGCGGCATCCATTTTGTCTCTTGCCCTCAAGTAGCCAGCGAACGGATGCTGTCCGCTTCGCGACCCTGGGATTCCCAAACTCTTGCGGAAGACACGTTTCTTTTGAAAGTGTCTTTATGATGAGGGGGATGGCACTGTAAGGCAGATGGCCCCGCTCGAGGCTCATCTTGCCGTGCCGGTCTATTGTTTTAGTTGTGCATCCATTAAGCACGTCCCCTTTGATGCCTGCAGTTCGTGTTTCCCGATACCACCCCTTTTACACCCTTTTCCGATCTCCCCACTGTTTCTGTCTTCCTCTGCACCTGTTTCTGTCCCTTCCTCGTTTCGTTTACTGCTGATTGGAATGTACTAATGGTGGGAAGATGGGCTTTTACAGTTGGGAACTACCAAACGTTTCTGTACTTATGTTCCGGGCCTCGAATACATGAAAGCAAACCCTTATGGTTTTTACGATGGGAACCGAGTTATAAGCCTTTGTGTACCGTGTTATCTTATGCGTGAAAACTGTATAAAAAGGAGCGACCCACAGAGGCAAGTCGAATCAGACTCCTCGAACCTACACATGCTGTACTTCTTGTGACTTCTGTGTTCCCTGCAGTAATAAACCTCGAATCTTTGACGCCGAAGGAAGTGTCCCGTGTCTCTGTCATTTGTACGCCGGAACAGGTTACCCACGAAGGTTTTAGGTGTTATCCCTGGCACCGCTGGGTCTTAGCAGAACCCAGTCCTTCACGCGTAAAGACCACATTTCTGGCCACCTGAAAAACCTCCACTGGCTTCCCGTCAATAAGAGGATAACATTCCGCCTCCTAACCCACGCACACAAAGCACTTTACGAACTTGGACCCAAATGCCTCAACACACGACTTTCCTTCTACACCCCCCCCCCGCCAGCTACGCTCCTCCAACCTAGCCCTTGCCGCTGTCCCTCGCATCAACAAAACCACCATGGGAGGAAGATCCTTCTCCTACCTGGCGGCTAAAACCTGGAACTCACTTCCCATCCACCTTCGCCACACTCAGAACCACCAAGCATTCAGAAAGCAACTTAAAACCTTGATATTCGACATGTAATTCCCCTCCCATCCTCAAGCGCCTTGAGACCCTCTGGGTATGTAGCGCGCTATATAAATTTATTGACTTGACTTGACTTGACTGTCTCTAATGTGCTCCCATGCCACCTAGCCACTCACTCTCCGTTTCTATGTTCTAGGAGCACTCAATCTCCTGAGCTCATTTCCCAAACCATTATTCCCTTGCAGGGACCCCTCCAATGATTTCCCAAGTGAATGCTAAAGTCCCCACCCAACCATCCTACTCACAGAAACACACTTCCACTTGGACTCCATAAATGTGCCTCATTGTAAAAACCTTCCTAAGCATGTCTAATGTTTATAATGCCTGGTCTCATGACAAGAAGGAAGGGGAAGACGCTTCCCTTCACACCAGGGACACTTTGAGTCAAAAGGCTTCAAGTAGTTTCAGGGCATTAAATGTTACATGAATCCAGGATCCACATTGCAACTATTTTGCAGTCATTTAGTATAAAATGCAGGAAATAGGGCAAACGAAAATTATACACTGACTGCTACATCATTACAGTGCCATGACAACCAGGATATTTACAGGCAATCAATAGGTATCTAGTATGCATGGAGAGCATTTTGAATTTGAGCCTCATTCTATACGAAAGAGCCTTGAGCTGAAGAGATAACGTGAGTAAGACCGCGAAAGAAGTTTAACATTTACAAATCAAGTTGCCACTACATAAATGCAATAGGGTTATGATATAGATTTGTGCAAACTATATTTAACTACCGACTTCTACTGAAGAAAAGTAATTTACTGCTGAGAAATAATGTCACGGAGGGGTCAATGAACCTGACATCGCCTTCTTAGCCAGAACTCCATGGACGATCAGTATAATGTAAAAATGATTTCTATGGGGATGTTTATGCTTCAAAACCTGTACAATCTAATGGTTACACTGGTAACAACTACGCCTGTTATTGTCGAGACAATGAATAGTAAATTCAAGTCTAGTTTTCAGCGTATCCACAAAGAATATGTATGAGGCCATTTTACATATAATGAATTTTATCTGAGACTATTTGCATATTTGCTGAATATTCTACAAACTCAAGAACATTTTAATGATCGGTAGCTCTGCAAGCCCAGCGTTACCACTTGCAAACTTTCCTCACTTATAGTGCCTTTAACATTTTAAACAGTTATCTGAAGTCCAGGATAACAAGGATGACAGTATTAGGAACACCTGAAATCGAAGGCAGGTGAAATGCTTTTTGATTAAATGCTTTGTCCCTGTGCGTGGAATATAGTACCCTTAATTACTCGGGCCTACTCCTTCTCATCATAACATAATGCATTACTAGAGTCAATCTAGCCTCAGAGAAAGAACTCCACAGTTATGCTGCAAAAGGGGAGATAAGATTACTCTTTGCTAATTATTATGTTTGATTCACTGGCATGGTGTCTTTTGGACACTTCCCTGAGACGAATCACTGTCAAAATATCGACCTACAAAATATCGACCTACAAGAATATCGATGCAGAAATATCGAAGGCAAGAATATCGACATCCTATCTACAACATGGTTAGTACAAAAATATCGAAAAAAAATATAGATGTTAAAAATATCGATGTTAAAAATATCATTTTTTTTCTGTAAAAATATAAATGTAAAATAAAGTAAATAACACTAATAAATAAAATAATTAAAAAAATCTAATAATGTTTAAAATTAATAAATAATACATATATAATAATAATACATTAATTAAACATTTACATAAAATATATAATATATACATACTTAATAAGTTGTAATAATTAATTTAATAATTTATAAATTAATAAAAAATAATATACATTACAAATACATTTACAAACATAAAACAAAAACATAAATAAAAAGTAAAGAATTACGTTTAATAAATTAAATAAATTAAATATACCTTAAATATTTTTTAAATTAATTATGTACGAAATTATCTAAATTTATACAAAAAAAATAAATAACTACATAATTAAAAATACTATTCAAAATCCATGAGTAAAAAAAATACAGTAATAAAAATGTTGGATAGCAAATAACTTAAAATTACCATTGCCACTCCATGGAGCGCAACAGTAGAGAAACCGTTGTATAGCGTAGAGATAAAAATTACTATCCCAATTCCCAAGAGTGCAACAGTAGAGAAAACATTGGATAGCGTAGGGGTAAAAATTACTATTCCAACTCCAGAGAGTGCAACAGTAGGGAAAGCAATGGATAGCGTAGGGGTAAAAATTACTATTCCAACTCCAGAGAGTGCAACAGTAGGGAAAGCGTTGGATAGCGTAGGGGTAAAAATTACGTTTCCCACTCCAGAGAGTCCAACAGTAAGGAAAGCGTTGGATAGCGTAGAGGTAAAATTTACTATTCCAACTCCAGAGATTGCTACAGTAGGGAAAGCGCTGTATAGCGTAGGGGTAAAAATTACTATTCCCATTCCAGAGACTGCAACAGTAGGGAAAACATTGGATAGCGTAGGGGTAAAAATTACTATTCCAACTCCAAAAAGTGCAACAGTAGGGAAAGCATTGGATAGCGTAGGGGTAAAAATTACTTTTCCAACTCCAAAGAGTGCAACAGTAGGGAAAGCGTTGTATAGCGTAGGGGTAAAAATTACTATTCCCACTCCAGAGAGTGCAACAGTAGGGAAAACATTGGATAGCGTAGGGGTAAAAATTACTATTCCAACTCCAAAAAGTGCAACAGTAGGGAAAGCGTTGGATAGCGTAGGGGTAAAAATGACTTTTCCAACTCCAGAAAGTGCAACAGTAGGGAAAGCGTTGTATAGTGTAGGGGTAAAAATTACTATTCCCACTCCAGAGAGTGCAACAGTAGGGAAAACATTGGATAGCGTAGGGGTAAAAATTACTATTCCAACTCAAGAGAGTGCAACAGTAGGGAAAGCGTTGGATAGCGTAGGGGTAAAAATTACTATTCCAACTTCAGAGAGTGCAACAGTAGGGAAAGCATTGGATAGCGTAGGGGTAAAAATTACTATTCCCACTCCAGAGAGTGCAACAGTAGGGAAAGCATTGGATAGCGTAGGGGTAAAATGTACTATTCCCACTCCAGACAGTGCAACAGTAGGAAAAACGCTGGATAGCGTAGGGGTAAACATTACTATTCCCACTCCAGAGAGTGCAACAGTAGGGAAAGCATTGGATAGAGTAGAAGTTAAATATAACATACTTATAAATAATTGTTGTAAATAAAATATTAAAAAATGTAATTTCTAAATAACTCTACATCATTTGCAAATACCCATTAATAATTACTAAAAACATATTTAAAAATGAATAATTAATTAACACTAAATTAACAATAAATACCAATAAATATGAATGAATAAATATAAATGACCAAATAATAAATATTAAACACTAAAATATTTTTCAAAACAAAAAACATATTGATAATTAAAAATTGATTAACAATTAAAAAATGTTAAACAATATATTTATTTTTAAATAAAAAACATGTTTTATGAAAAATTAATTACCAATGAATAAAATAAATGTCCAATTAATAAAAATTAATTAACAATTAAAAATATCAATTACCAATTGTTAAAAATTAATTACCAATTAAAAAATTTATTGCCAATTAAAAAATATAATTTCCAATTACAAACCTTGATTACCAATTAAAACAATAATTGCCAATTACAAAATGTAATTACCAATTACAAACCTTAAGTACCAATTAAAAAACTTAATTAGCAATTAAAATAATTATTTACCAATTAATAATTAATTAGAAATAAAAAAATTATCAATACCAATAATAAATAAATAATTACTTAATTACAACTAAACTACTTCCCACCCAATTCCCCCATAAACCCACAACCCGCTACAGAACTTAAACGCAAACATTAATTAAAATTAAATTACAATTACTAAAAGTTAATAATTAATTTACTATAATTAAATTACCTCCCACCCTACTCCCCTATAAACCCACAACCCGCTCCAGTACTAAAACATAACATTAAATTAAAAATAAAATTTTCAATAAACAAAAAATATTACACATATAATTTAAAACAAATAAAATACCTACACAAAAAATATAACACATACATATAAAAAACATAATAAAATACATAACAAATATCTATATTAGTAACATCGAAATTTGTAACATAGATATAATTGATATCGATATTACTAACTTCGATATTACTGACATCGATTTAAAAAAAATCGATATTACTTACCTTAGAGTCGATATTCTGTCCAACGATATTCTTGACCTCGATATTCTTCATCTTCAATATTTTAAACTCGATATTAATCTAAGTCGATAATTAGGAATCGATATTTTGACTGTGCACCCTCCACAGTACGTTACGTAACCACACCACTTGTGGACCACCCGTTTAACCCTGCTTTTTCATAAGTGCCCAGTTGTTTGTGTTCCACATTCCCTGGTGCAAGGCAGCCATGGATGATTTCTTGTCATCCCACACCGGGTTAATCGGTACACACAAATTCAGGCAACCTGTAAGAAACTATGCATGACAAACATATTCACAAAACGCTGCTAGGTCCAGAAGGCGACAGATTCATTCCTCAGCCGAGGAGAAATTTCAACTAACTGTCAAAACAATCTCACATATAGAGAGAAGTTTGACATCTCCTTTGGCAGTTTAGCAGGATAAAGATGCAGGATCAGACCTTCTACTTAAAATTGAGCTAGTCCTCAATAATTACATTAAGATGCTATCTTGGCTGAGCAGTAAGCCAAAGTGATTATTTTCAAAAAGAGAACCCTCCTTGACAAAACTTTGGGAAACCCTCATTCAAAAGCTCAAATGAGCCCTGGCAGTGCCCTAAGAACTAGTGAAGATGCCATGATGCACTTGGTGATCAAACTGAACAGTGTTATAACAGAGAGCTGAGATACAGATATGTACATACACATGAATCTCAAATCCTTGCTCCTGATATAAGTGCAAAGCATAAAACTGGGCTCTTAAGATGAAGATGGTCAATCACGATACACAGTGCTGATTTTATGATATTAGTGCTGAAGGATGTGTGGGACTTGTGAATCACTGAGCTCACCTGCTTCAAGTGACCTCGACTCAATAGCTCTTACCAATTAGAGGTCATACCAAGAGACACATATAGGCCATAGAGTGGCCCTAACATTTTGGCCACCTAAGAGGTAACCGAACCAAAGGTGAAAGAGATCTTCTTTTAGGCTGTCAGCATTTGGAACAACAGGGATGACAAACATATTCCAGTGGACCATCACCAATTCAATTAAGGCACCACTCGCTGGCTCTAGTCTAGAACCTGGCAATTAAAAACAAAATGAGGAACAGGTTCACTAATCAGTGGGAGCAAAGGGCATTCATTGCTTGAGATTCTTTACATTTATGGGAGACAATCATAACCAGCCTCATGTAGCTGAATGCTAGACAAATTTGATCTGATAGATTCTTCATCGGTGAGAACACCTTGTTGGGTTGAAATATTTGACTGATGGAATTTGCTCATACATTCGGTAAATTGTGCATGCCTGAAGTCGACAGTTATGTTATGTTATTATAATTTATAGGGCACACGGATACTTTTGAGTGTCCTGGCGGGTAGCTATAGGTAAGATGGAGACTGAGAAGGAGAGAGACAGAAAAAACAAATTAAACAAACAAGTGTGTCTTCAGTTTCCGTTTGAACAATACTGTATCCTGAATGGGGAGTAGCTCCTGGGGGAGTGCATTCGAGGCCGAACTGGCCTTCACGGTAAAAGAGCTACCTCCCAGCTGCTGAAGCTTGAAGCGAGGGTCTCGCACCAAGCGAAGGGCCTGAGAATGGAGGGGACGTGAGGGCAGATAAAAGGCAAAGCGTCTCTGCAAATAGACAGTGCCAAGACCATGAAGAGCACGATGGGTCAAAACCACAGCCTTAAACCTGACTCTACACGCCACAGGGAGCCAGTGGAGAGAGCGCAGATGAGACTGTACGCTCGTTCTAGATGAGATACCCAGCAGTAGTCCAGCCGCTGTATTCTACACGACCTGGAGTTGCTTCAACAAGTAGGCAGGAATGCCAACATAAAGTGCATTCGCATAATCCAGGCGAGATAATATCAATGCACAGGTGACTGTCTCTTTTGCTGCCTGCGGTAGGAGTGGAAAAAAAAGACCTCAAGGTTTTAAAGAGGCCAAAACAGCAGCCAGTCAGTTTGTTGATATGTGTTGAAAAAGAGAGGGACTCATCAAACCAGACCCCCAAATTTCTAGCTGGCAGTGGACAGAGTTGAGCTTCCACCAAAGACCTGCTGGTGAGCCAAGTTAACCAGATAGCCACTGAAGCAAACCTTGCACCTTGATACCCACAATCACCATCACCACCAGATTGCTTTCCTAAAGAAGGTCTGCATGAACAATCAGCCTTGCATCAAGGGGTTTCTGAGCTCATAAAATGCCAATTTCTTAACTCTGCTTTGTTAACCTTGAACAACCCAGTGCACCTGGAAACACAGTTTACTTGCTCCACATCAGTACACTCCGGACCATAATTGCAGGACCCAATGACTTCCATTTGCCAACTATAGATTTCTGAGGGTGTAATTTCTTGTAAACAGCCTCTTAGGAACAGAAAATGTGAGCTATATGTGAGGTGATGGCAATATTATATCTGTCTCGTTTGCAAACGTCTAAAACCTAAAAGGATGGAGGTTGTAAACACGAAAACGCTTTCCACCAGTTTGTATTCATGATAATAATATATTCAACTGTAAAATGGGAGAGATAATACAATGCTCTCACATCTTCACCTAAACAATCCGTAAAATCAAGGTAATTTTTACATTTTTGAAAATGAAACATTACAGAAAACATCACTAAGAGCAATACATTAGGATCTGCAGCACTAGTAGGGAATAGGTGTGGCGCCGTGGCCAGGGCGACTGACTCAGGAATCGGGGGATCACAGTTCAATCCCCGGCGCTGGCAGCAGATTAGCCCAGCACCATGTGACTCTGGGCAATAGCTTGCTTAATCTTCCCGACGGCCCCCGGTCCCTAGAGACCCTTACGGGTGATTATTCGCGCTTTACAAATGTGTATTATTATTATTATAGTTCTTTTATTAACCAGAGTCTTTTCTCATTGTTTATGTTTTAACATCTGCATCTGTTCATGACTAACACATATGTTTATATCACTTCTCACGCCACCATCATTCCCTTAGTTAAAATGATGCCACATGTGTTATATGTGTTAAAAAACAAATATGGTATGATTGTGGAGGTCTGTGCACTTTCAAATAACAATTCTACCTATATCCCAACAGCTACTTTTTCCTCTTTTCAGACCAGGCAATAGAAATGTTTTGCTCACTGCTGTGAGAGCTCTTGTCATCAGTACACAAAAAAGAAATATATACCACCACCATCGCCCCGCATTCCATGTATCCACCAGAGGCCTCTGCTCCACCCACCTGACCCTGGCTACCGTTCCACATATCCAGCCAGAGAAAGATCCTTCGCCTCCCTCTCAACAAAGACCTGGAACACCCTGCATCTCCACCTCAGGCAATCACCCTCACTGCCTCAATTCAGGAAGGACCTCAAAACCTGGCTCTCCGACTGACCTACAGCACCTCAGTGGACCAGCAGCTCCCCCTTTCTGAGGCATCCTGAGACACTTAGGGGTAAGTAGTTGCACTTTACAAGCCGTTGATTGATTGGTTGATTGAAAAAAGTAGAGAGAGATGGTGGACTTTTGACTTTTCTCGTTTGTCTTTCAATGTTTGCCTTGGCTTGGATGGAGTTTCGTCCAGGTCTTGGTATTTTGAGGTTGAGGTGGTGATGAGGTCAAGTACTTTTTTGTTCAATTGAAGATGCAAAATTATGTGTAGCTTAACATTGAGACTGTGTGTTCCTTCAAGTGTTCAATTTGCTAACACAATGATATTTTCATTGCTAAATTATTGTTTTACTGCTTCCTCATTGGATACATTGGTCTGCCATAAAATAAAAACACAGTGCTATTCACTAATCACCCCCAGCCATTTATTAGTTCTTATGTTTCAGTCATGATAAAATGTTGTTGGATTTACATTTTTTTGGGACAAAATGAAAATGTGTGGCAGGCTATATTAAAGATTCAACAAAATACTGTCTGGTTGTCAAAAGTATGTACAATGCAATATTTTGCTTTGTGTTTGCTTTTTACATTTTTTTTTACATATCTGTCTGTTTCTGGTGGCGGGATACTGTTGCATCTCCAGCAGTGATTCCAACAAGGCATCTCCCTATCCCCTTAGGAGAACCACTGTCCAGTATGTCAGACTGGGAAGCAAGAACTGGCCCTGAATTTAGGGAAATAGATTGTAAGGAGGTGCTGAAACATAATAAGGGCATTACTCAGTAAGATATCCACATGTCTCAATATGAGTCTATCTTTGGAATATTTCACACTCCACCTCATTGCTAAACCTCCTGAATGAATGAAATGAATGAAATGAATTTGTAATTGTAAAGCGCACTAATACCCCAACCGGGGTTTCCTGGCGCTGTACGCATACCGCCGTGGAACCATCCTGGCTTTTTCCCTGTGAAATGTCCACTCCTGGGCACCCCCAAGGTGAGGCCGAGCATCCCAGCGCTGTTGGGGCCGGTGTGGAGATTAAGCAAGCTATTGCCCAGAGTTGCACAGTGGGACCCATGATTAGAATAGGCATCGAGGCAAGAATTATCAGGTCCGAAGAAATTGAGCCCAAGACCTTCTGAGGCGGTAATTGAACCCTGGTCCCAGGCAAGGCCTCTGCATCAGGGTCTGCCACTCTAACCATTGAGCCACACTTCTCCACAATCCACAGCGCACTGCTGCTGATAATCTGAGGCTCCAGTATCAATTTCAAAGACATGTTGATGAATTTCTCTGTAGAGTAAAATCAAACTGCCCCCAGTACAAGTGAGTAGAGTCAGACACAAACTACTGTCCCTCCCAAGAATAGCTTCACTGGACCAAAAGGGGAATGAGTCAAAATAGGAAGCTCAGAAGAAGGACACAAAAACAGGGAAGAATAAGATCCAAAGGATTCACATTCTTATGCACACGCATCAATTTACATTACAATTCTAAAGCAGTAATTGCACAAACAAAGCAACAAATGGATTTGGGTTTTTTCTTTCTTTGTCTTTTAATTCTTTACGCCCAGCCAACACGTGTTTTGTCATAGGGGGTATTGCAGTGACTTCTTCAGGGCTTTCTGGCTTGTCGAGATCTTGTTTCTTATCTCCTCTCTGCTGCTTTTACTTTCGAACCGGCTGGTCAAAAAAGTTTAGTGAGTGCTTCCGGTTTTGTGCAGATATCCACACGGTCGTGGGAAGAAGGAAATAAAGGGGCGTATTTGCTTTGAGGAACACACCAACATTGGAAGGGTCAGGCCGATACACAAGCAGACTCACAAACATTTTTTGACCATCCGGGTCGAAAGAAGAACCGGTGGATAGGAGATAAGAAACAAGATCTCAACAAGCCAGACAGCCTTGAAAAAGCCACAGCGATACTTCCTATGATGAAACAAGTGTTGGCTTGGCGTAAAGAATTAAAAGACAAAGAAAGAAAAAACCCAAATATATTCATCGTTTTGTTTGCGCAATTACTGCTTTAGGATTGTAATGTAAATTGATGCATGTCCATAGGAATGTGAAGTAGTTGGACAATTACCCTAGAGTTGATTATTGGAGGATTCAGGGTGATTCCCCTTCCTTAGAGCACCGAAAGTGAGCGGAGGTGTAGGCTTAATAGCAAGACATGAATTTGTGAGCGCCAAAGAGCTCCTAGTTATAATTCGCCCAAGCACAAGAATAAACCTGATCCAAAGGAACCCTACCTTTGGGGGAAGGAGAGTAAGACCGGAGGTGGAAGAAGGTCTAAGCAAAGCAGTAAAAGCTGGAAAGCAGGACCTAGTGCAGTCATCTTTCTCACTCCCTCTGAAACTGATTACTACTGTGATTTGGTATTACTATTTCTACCTCGCTCTCTCTTCCATACCAACACATCCCTTGGTTCTCTCTCTCACCCCTGCCTTTTCCTTGCTTCCCTGCTAACATTCTACTGCAATTTGATGGTCTTTCGTTTCTTTCCTACCATTCTGCACATTTAGCTTTGCCAATGCAGATGCTTTTAAAAGTGCATAGACATCCAGAAGGTCAATAGCTGTGGTTGGCCATCTTGGAACTCACTTTTTATACTTCCAGGTTTGCTAATGCAACACAACATGGTGAGAAGCAAGACAGTACATGTCATGGAAAAGTGCATTTATACTTGAAGAGGTCCAGCACATTGTATGGCAAAGCGTTGCAAAACTTAATGTGGTGGTCCTCTTGGAAATTAATTTTTTTATATTTCCGAAATGGACGCAATTATGCTTGACGCAATATGATATTACACATCATGGCAGCCATCTATGAAGTATAAAAAATAACCTTCCAAAAGAGCCGAACACTATTTTCTACCTATACAATGGTACATCCATCTTGGAAGGACAGAAAATACACTTAGGGGCCGATTCCGATTCGGTAAACCAATCGTACAACCGAATCGAATCCGTAGCCCTTTCCGTACAACTCATACAATTCCATTCGAATCGCATAGTATGATTTGTTTGAAAAATAATTGTTGCAAACCGTACGAAAACAAGGGAAAATCCGTATGACACAGACCCTCACAGTGAACCGTACAAATCGTAAACATGCTGTACGATCCGACAAGTACGATCGGACCAGGGAAAGAGAACGCGATTTGTACGGAAAACATCGTGTATGAGTGATTCATATGAAGAGCCACACAATCACATACGTACTGTACCCCTGCAATCATGGGGTGTATGCACCATACCCCTACACACCGTACCCCTGCAATCATGGGGTGTACGCACCATATCCCTACACACCGTACCCCTGCAGTCATGGGGTGTACACACCGTACCCCTATGCACCGTACCCCTGCAATCATAGGGTGTACACACCGTACTCCTCCGAACCATACCCCTGCAATCATGTGGTGTAGGCACCGTACCCAGGGGAGGTCCGTTTCTTACGCGGTTTGAGTCAAAATCTGCTTTTCCGGACGTACTTGCTGGGTCGGAAAATGCTGCTTCGATCCGTACGGACATCACGTACTACATGTTCCGAATGCGATTCGTACGGATTTTTAAGTCGTATGGTCTTTCGTACGATTCGTACGGAGGTCTGCTTTGGGTCCGAATCGTACTTCTTTGTACGTACGGGGACGTTTAAGGGTAAGATTAGTACAGGAAATATGCTCCGTACGGCTATTTGTAAGGGATTTTACTGAATCGGAATCGGCCCCTAAATGTAATTAATTTACTATTCCCTCTCAAGTTACTATAAATAAGGGGTAGGTGCTGGACACTAAACTTCATTAATTTACTATTTCCACTCCAATTAGTAATAGTTAGGGGTAGGTGCTGGACACTAAACTTAATTAATTTACATTTCCCACTCCAGTTAGCATTAATTAGGGGTAGGTGCTGTACACTAAATTTAATTAACTTACTATACCCCCTCCAGTTAGTATTAATTAGGGGTAGGTGCTGAACACTAAACGTAAATAATGTACTACTCCTGCTCCAGTTAGTATTAATTTGGGGTAGGGGTTGGACACTCAACTTAATTAATTTACTTTTTCTGCTCCAGTTAGTATTAATTTGGGGTATGTGTTGGACACTAAACTTAATTAATTTACTATTCTCACTTCAGTTATTAATAATTAGAGGTAGGAACTGGACAATAAACTTAATTGATTTACTATTCCCACACCAGTTAGTATTAATTAGGGGTAGGTGCTAGACACTAAACTTAAATAATTTACAATTCCCGCTCCAGTTAGTATTAATTTGGGGTAGGTGTTTGGAGGCTACACCTAATTAATTTACTATTCCCACTCCAGTTAGTATTAATTTAGGGTAAGTGTTGGACATTAAACTTATTTAATTTACTATTCTACTATTCCCACTCCACTTACTATAAATTAGGGGTAGGTGCTGGACACTAAACTTAATTGATTTGCTATTCCCACTCCAGTTATTAATAATTAGATGTAGGTGCTGGACACTAAACATAATTGATTTAATATTCTCACTCCAGTTAGTATTAATTAGGGGTAGGTGCTGGACACTAAGGGGCACAGTAGGACGCCCGCCATCCCGACGCAAAAAGGGACCGCCCACCATAAGTGCGGGGGTCCCATTGGGGACATTAGGGTGCATCCGCCACAGTGGCGGGCGCATCCAGCATTCCTGACATTGTGGTGCGCCTGCCACAATGCCAGGAAGGCATGTTGTGCACTTCCATGCACAACATGTTGTGCATGGAACTGCATGGAACTGCTTGGGGGTACCATAGGCACCCCCCATGTGCACCCCCCACCCCCCAGAATCCCTCGGGCCCGTTACGGGCCCCCAATGTTAAGAACTGCCTACGTTTCTGCGGCAGTGTTGCTGCAACGGATAGGCACATCCGAGCCTGCATAGTAATATGGATGGCGGTGCCTACCAGACACCGCCACCATATAAACTTATTTTCCGCCCGGTAGGCAATCAGGCGGATTGCCTGCTGGCGGATAACCGGCGGACGGTCTTCCCTTCCGCCTGGGTCCCCCCGCCATGGTAATGTGGTGGGAGGAAATTAGAGGCGAGCAGTGGTTTTTGGCGGGCGGATCGGCACCGCCACATGGGCGGTGGCGATCCGCCCGTTATCATAATGGGCATCTAAACCTAATTAATTTACTATTCCCACTCCAGTTACCATTAATTTAGGATTATTGCTGGTCATTAAACTTAATTAATTAACTATACCCACTGAAATTACTGTAAAATAAAAAGAGTTGCCAGACCCTTAAAATACATATTTTTCTTTTCCCATTAAAATTACTATAATATGATTAACTACATTAGACTTACAATTTTCAGTGTTGGACAACACCTATAATAAATTAATACACTATATAATGAAATTAATTTAATTTTAATTTTAATTTATAAAAGAAAAATATATATTTTTTAAAATATTTATATTTTACTAAATGTAAAATGTCACATATAAATAATATATTTTCTACAAAAAATACCTAAATTCAAATCTTTCAGCATAAAGTTTTAATTTCTTTTATACATTTATCTCCTAGATTAAATATTTTTAAAATGTACAATTTATTTTTTAATTCTAAAGTTTTAATTCTTAACAAATTAAATATTTAAAAATTGTCATTTCTAATATTACAGTTTCTGACTTTTTATAATGTATTTATTAATTATACACAATTACAGATAATTATTATTATATATCAATAATTTACACTGTAAATATAATTTTTGTTTACAAATTTTTGTAAATATTTTTTTTCTTTTTAAATTTCAAAATATTTCAACAAAATGTATAAGGAAGTAAGCAACATTATATCCTATGAACACAAATAAAAATGATAAAACAATACATTCAATATACAAATAAAATATAACCAAATTGAATATATAAACTCCAAAATTCTTTAACATTTCATTTCATATTTCTTAAACACTCCCCACCCTTATCCCCTAAAAACTTAACATGCCGCTCTTAAAAAAATTACTTCTAAATTCGAATTCTATTTTCTAAATTCTAAATTCAAATATAGAATGTATTTTAAATTAAAATAAATTATTTTAAAACACTACCCACCCTTATCCTCTATAAACCCAACATCCCACTCCTAAAAAATATTTTTCTAAATTCGAAATGATATCTTCTAAATTATAAATTTGCATTTTGAATTTAATAGAAATGAAAATATATCTTTTTTAAATACTACCCACCCTTATCCCATATAAACCCAACATCCTGCTCCTAAAAAATTATTATACACATTAATTTTTTATAACATTATCTAACTACGGTTATACTACAAACAATCTCAAAATACCTTAAAATATAGTACATTAGCGATATTTTAACATAACAATATTTTAACAGTCGATACTAAAAATCTATATTTTTAACATCGATATACATAACATCGACTTTTAATACTATGAGCTGTGCTCATGACGAGCTGAGCTCGTCATGAACATTGGGGATTGAGGGAATGCAGCACAGGAGGGGAATCTCTCAAGCACCCAAGGTGTTAAAATTTCGATAGTATGTCTACTTAGAGCTTTGTCCTGGATGCCTCGCATGATCATTTCCTTCAATGACCCTGTTGCCGCTGTGCTATGCTTCACATAATATCCAAAAATATTGGTAGATGAATTAGGGACAGAGTGTGAAGGGGGAGAGAGGACTTTGTGCTGTGAGGGCGAAACAAGAAAGGCCATGAAGAATTGCTTCACCTACCTTTGCTGAAGGCTAATGGGAGGTGTGTTCAGTGTTCACTTGCTAGGGGTGCTTATCAGCCTTCCTGTTAGTGTAGACGAGGATAGCAGACTATGCTGTTATCCTAAACAATAATTTCAATATTCTAAGTAGGTAGAGAGTGTGACACATCTTTGAAACTCTATGACCCCCATTAGGATGGCGGGCAGACTTTGCCCGCCCGCCATCCTTGTGCAAAACGGGACCGCCTGCCATAGGTGCGGTGGTCCCACCTTGAGCATTAGGATGCGCCCGCCACACAGGCGGGGACATCCTGTATTTTTACCATTTCGGCGGGTGGTGCAGAAAGCGCCGCCCGCCGCAATGGTAAAAATGCACGTTGTGCATTTCGAAGCACAACATGACATGCACCGCACGGTGCCTGCCATGTTGCACTTTGAAATGCGGGGGGTACCATAGGTGCCCCCCATGTGCACCCCCCGGACTCCCAGGGGGCCGGCAACGGGCCGCCGCAGGGAGTCTCCGCATGCCTTTCCGTGGCAGCATTGCCACCACGGAAATGCGTCAGGACGCCCATCATAATATGGCTGGCAGTGTCTTATCGACACCGCCACCATATTAAACATTTTCCGCCCCGGCTGCAAGGCGACCGGGGCGGAAAAGCGGCAGACGGTGTTTACGTCCACCACGGTCCCCCCCCATAGTAATATGGCGGGAGGGAAATGGGTGGCGGGCGGGCATTCATGTCGGGCGGATCGCCACTGCCACCATGGCGGTGGCGATCCACCCGACATCGTAATGGGCCCCTATGTTTTTCTTTTGGTACTGAGTTTAGCTTAGTATGTGAAATATATGAGAGTGGGAATGATATGAAGCTGAACAGCCAATATGTTGGATTATTTTCTGCAGTTCACATAACTGTAAACACTGCCGCTATTACTAGGACATGATTTTGATTTTTGAAATAAATATTTAAAATGCATGCATTGTCTCTTAGTGCTCCAGAGTGATCCTTTCTATCACAAAAGAGGATTTGGGCTCCACTAATCATGGCTGTGATATTTCACAATATTGATCATTACCTGAAAGGCATCTCACTCTCAATTGCTACTCGGTGGGCCACAGTGGGATTGCAGTCCAAATGGCTTGGGTTGTCATATTGTCATACCTCTGCAACTTCCTGCACAAAAACAGTCCTGAGAGGCTGTGTCCTCTTTCTATGAGTGCTGCAGAATGCAGCACTCATAGAAAGAGTAAACAACGAGGAGAAATAAATGTATTTCTCCACCTTGGGAGGCATAAGGTTTTGGGGCATTCCCACATTTTCATGGTCTTGTAAATCTGGAGAAGCATCAAAATCCGTGGGTGTTGCGTGGAAACACCCACCGCAACACCCATGGAATGCCTCCCTAGTGCAGTGTAAGATAATGCAGAGATGTGTGCTGCCTTTCCTTACTTCATATCTATGAGGCAATTCAAAGCCATGCAAAGTGGATTTGGTGGCCTCATAAATATGATTCGGTGGTTTGTCCCTATGGAGCGTCACAAAAAGTGACGCCACCATGGCCCTAGGGCTTGAAAATATTTCCCAGAGAGTCAGGGGATCTGGAAAGCCAAATTCCTGGGCTGTGTTCTAGAGAATCTAAAAAATGTGTCAATATATAAATGTATGCTATATTTATTTATATTATATTGTTCTGCATATGTATAAATCTATTGTATGTTTGACAGAAACTTGGGGGCTCATTACAATGGCGGAAAGATCGCCACTGCTGGGCCGCCATCACAATGAGATTTACCCTCCGCAATATTAGGATGGCGGTGGGTATCGCGGCGGATGCAAAGTCCGTCTGCTGCTTTTCTTCCGGTGGCAATCGCTCTGATTGCCTGGTGGGCGGAGCAGGGACACTAATATGGTGGCGTGCCTAGCAGGCACCGTTTGCCATATTAGGATCTATGTGGCCAGGCACCTTTTCATGTCAGCAATTGGGTTTTTGGGACCCATTGTGGGCCCCCTTTGTGGGGGGGTATCTCTGCACTGGGGGGGTACCCCCCTACATTTCCATGCATGGAAATGCACAAAATGCGTTTTCAACACCGTGACGGTACTGCAGCCAGCGGCACCATCTGCAATTTTAAAGCGCTGGATGCGGCTGCCATGTTGACAGTGGCATCCTGATTTGGAGTGCGGGACCGCTGCCTTATAGGCGGGCTGTCCCGTTACCGCTAGGGTGGCGGGCGAACTCAAGTCCGCCTGCCATCCTAATGACCTCCTAAGTTTTGTCCTGTGCTTTTTCTGAATTGATTTTTCTGTTGTATTGAAATCATGTTGTTAGAATAGGTTATGGATTCCTCAAACAGAGAAAAGATGTGAAAAGGTTTCTTTATAAGCAATACAATAATTTCTTCTGTGCATGAATTCGGAGTTGTATTAATTTTCCCTATTGAATTTATGACCACTAAACATGTTTTCTCTTTGTACACATCAGCTGAAATAGAAAATCTGAGCCAACACTCTTGGCAGCTTCTGGGAACAAAAACTTCCTAAATATAATTGAGCCTAAATCTAATCGGATAACATTCGACTTATAGTCCTTTGGAAGAATATTAGCATTGTTTTCCCTCCAGAAAAAAACTAATTTTAGCACCTAGCTGTATTGCACAGGTATGATCAATTGCATTTCTTATCATCCCTTCATAAATATACATCACAACTACAGTGACTGCGGCCTAAATTATTCTGTGTTGTGGCTATTATGATATGATCTATTTGAGTGTTTTGTAATGCCCAAACTCCTCTAAGCTGATGTGATCTAACTTCATGTTTGCCATTTTACTTGTCAAATCACATGTGAAATGCACATTTACAGAACAATTCAAATCTTCTCATTTTCTGGGGTTAAATTTTAGATTCAACCTAATTCGTGGCCTAATCACTCAATCCTTATTCTATTATATTTATTTCTCCATTTCCTCACATTGTTGCATAAATTCTCCTCATATAAGATCTGCCTTGCAATTTTTCTGCTTGAAATATAACCATCTGATTATTCTTTCTGCTTCTGCTAACTGCATGCACCTTTGGACTGTTGCTATCTGGAAAGCAACCAGTGCTGCTAATTTAGTTGCAATCACTTTAATATTTGATTTTTAATATTAAAACACAAAAACATTCTTTATATTGAGTAACATATCAATTTCTAAATGAATCATTGGAAAATGATTTCACACAATTCATAGTTAAATAATAAAAATGGTCTTCCACCTCAACTCCTTCCTGGGAAGTTTCGGGGTTAAGTGGGGGGCCAAAAAAAAGGGGGGGGTCTCTAAATGAATTTTCCATATACATTCTTTATTAGGAAAATTAGACACAGCTATAGCACAAAAGACTAATAGGAATTGCACCAAAATTAGCAGAATGCATGATCGTGGCCCAGAAATAATGCTTCATGTGATTTGGAATAATTCTCTTTAGTAGTTTCAGAAAAATAAAGGTTTTAAAAAATTCTAGATATTTCACAGCACAGCGGCTTCGGGGGAGCTGAGAGATGTCAAGATGTGATCTGATTTGCTTCCACCACATCAACAAAGATGTGATGGCAGCCATTAAAGGACTTGGGAACTATGGGGCCCATTACGATGTCGGGCGGATTGCCTCCGCCGGGCTGCCGGTAGCCACCGCCGGCCTGGCGGAGGCAATCCGCCCGACATCCATTCCTGAATTCCCCCCCGCCATATTAGTATGGCGGGGGGACCGTGGAGGACGGAGAGACCGTCCGCCGCTTTTCCGCCCTGGTCGCCTTGGGGCCGGGCGGAAAATGTTTAATATGGTGGCGGTGTCTCATAGACACCACCAGCCATATTAGTGTGATCTGTCAGTCATGCTTTTCCGTGGCGGCAATGACGCCACGGAAAGGCATGCGGTCTTCACTCTGGGGGCCCCCTGCGGGCCCCCAGAGTGAAGGTGAGGTGGGGGCTGCACACAGGGGTACCTGTGGTACCCCCCCACATTTGCATAAACAAAGCGGCAGGCACTGCGCAGTGCCTGACGCTTTGTTTATGCAAATGCTGAAATGCATTTCTAGCATTGTGGCGGGCAGTGCTGAGAGCACCACCCGCCACAATGCTAGAAATGCAGGATGTGCCCGCCACTGTGGCGCCAATTCCTGCTAGGATGACGGGCGGACAAAGTTTGCCCGTCATCCTAATGGAACCCTATCCTTGGAAAAAAAGTGTAAAAAATTATATGAGGGGGCAGGGTAGGGATAGGAAGCGGAAACACAACACATTCTTTTATAACAACAAAATTATGCATGAAATAACCACTTATTTGCCCCGTCTATAGATCCAGGCTCACAGCATCATGTCCGTAACCTCTCTGCAGTTTCGGCCTCGCTAACCATCAATACCTGCTCAACACCCTCTCTGCATGAATGGGCTTTGAGAACATCGTCCTGCATTGACCCACCTTCCCGCTAAGCAAACACACACCAGCTTGTTCAGCTGAAAACCTCAAGAATGGAGTGCATCCAGCCGACCTGAGGCATACCACAAGGCTCTGACCTATTCCTGTCATCAGCACTGTAGCATCCAGCTACCAATAACCACAGACACCATGGTTTATCTTTAAGGGCTTTATTCAACACGTCTTGTTTACTCAATGTCCCTACTCTAACTGCCCAGTTCCTTTCCCCGGCTCCTCCTGTTCCTGCTCCTCCTACGACTCCGCCCCCCCAACCACTAGACTACCTCACACATCTCTACATCTCCCCCTTTCTTAACAAAGTGAGCTTAATGTCCTCAGTGTTCGCAGTTCTTCAATCCACCACACGGGTTGGCGGACGGTCTGTTCTTCAAGCCTCAATAGCGTCGAGTCAGTGGTGGGTTTGGCTTTGGTCACTCTTTCCGGTGTCTTGATCAGGACGTTCTTGACCACAATGCGGGTGAGCTGTTCACTATCACGGTCTGCAGTCCTCATATTTTCTTCTGGTGGTGTAACAGTTGGTTCGGGTGCTCGGTCCCTTTCATGAGTGGACAATGTTCTGGTCCTTTTATAGGGACATGCGATTACCCTTGCCCCTTCTTGTCTTGTCCGGTCGAGGGCGACACTGTCGTTCACCTCTGGGTCATGCACATCAGACAGTATGGTATTATCTGACGAGACTGTCTTGGTTCGGTTCGGTAACTCATGCACAACCTCGGATTGTCTGACGAACTCATTGTCTATCTGTGCATGGGCATGTTTTTCACTCATCCGATGATCCCTCTCTGCTGACATGTCCGGCTTTCTCTGCGGACTGGCTGTCAGGTCCCTTCCCGTCCGATGACTAAGGTCCACTGTCTCTGTTTTCCTTTTATAGGTCCTTTGAGTCAGCCTTTCGGACCCCTTCAGGGGTGACGGTGTCTGGTCCATGTCCGGATATGTTTGTGATTGACATGACAGATTGCCTTGTGGCGTGGCTGAGTAATCAGAGACCTTAGTGTGTGTTACGTTACTCTTGACAGGAAGGGTGCCCTTTGGTCCTATGGCGCGGTCGGGTGGTTGACGCCGTGGCTGTTGTCGGGACCATGACTTGGTCGACTCACGGGATCGGACAGCTGTGCTCTCTGGGTCAGAGAAGTCTCTTGTTGACCTCCAGGATCGGACGGACGCACTCTCTGAGTCAGAGGAGTTCCTGGACATGAACGTGCTTTCTGAGTCAGAGAAGTCTTTTGTCGACCTCCAGGATCGGATGGATGTGCACTCAGTGTCGGAGAGATTCTTCTCCCCTCTCCTTCTCCAACTTTTCTCTGAAACTGTCTTTGGTAGTGGATTTTTGAAGTCCGTAATCCATGGCGAATTGTACTTCCCCTTTGAGTTGTCGTTGAGATGTTTCTCTGTGTGCCTTTGTTGGAACGTCTTCAATGCTGTCCCATTTGGGAGGTTGTTTGATGATCCTGTGCTTGTTCCTTGTGCTTGATCCCAAGCGTTTGCCTCATTGCCTTCTTGTTTGGTTCGTTGCAACGGAGGGTCAGTCCGTCTTGTGCGACCTGTTTCTCCTTCCCTCTTGTTGGATGCTCCAACACTTCTGATTTGAGTTGTATGTGTTCTTCGGCCAGATGTTTCCTTGGACTCGTCTTCACTGCTTGTCGACTGATGTTCCTGCGCCGACTTCCGGTGTTGACCAGTGCGACCCCTTCTTCTCTGGTTATTCTTTCTCTCCCACTTGCTGTGCCGGATGCCCTCTTGTCCAGGGATGCGATCTGCACTTGATGCTCTTTCCCCATCAGAGCATTGTGTGTCATACCTTGAGTGACTCCTTGAGGAACTCCTGGGAGGTGAATGACTTCTTGGAACGGTCTTTTGGATGGTCGCCCCTGGGTCATCTGACTCCGGGTGATCCTTGGTTGACTTCGAGTGGTCGGATGTTGAGGAGTCTGACCCTGAATAATCTGTGTCACTTTCTTTGTCACCGTATCTTTCCCGTTGTCTTTTTGCTGGTCTGCCTTCCCTCTCTCTCCTTTCAGTTCTGTTTGTTTTCTGAGTTCTATCTTCCTCGGTATCTTGATGATTTGCGCTTAGGTGCACGTCTTTCAATCCTTCTCTTGCTTTGATTTGCATTCCAATGTCGGCCTTCTTGATGATCTCCTTTAACGACCAATGACCTTGCAGGATCTTACGCTTTGTGTCAGGATTTGTGCATCCTTCAATGATCCGAAGTCGAACCGCATCCTCATTTGTGAAAGTGTTGAAGTGGCAACCTTGTACCATACTTTGCAAACGAGTGATGAAGTTTGGCAGCAGTTCGCCTGGTTCCTGCCGTGCTGTATTGAAAGCCATGCGATTATGGTCCACATCTGTCTGTGCGTTGAGATGAGCACAGAGCTCCCTTTGGAGTCTTTTATAAATTTCGGTGTCCTCCTTGGAAAATGTCCTGATTGGGCATCGGCCCTCCGGACCCACCAAATGGAGGAGTAGTAGTAGACACTTCCTCTCTCTTTGTTCACCATTGGCTTTTAAGAAATCTTCTAGTGCTTCGAGCCACCGGTGTCGTTTGAGATCCGAGATCCAATCATCAGTCTGCATCGCCGGGGGCGGTACTTCACTGTATGGAGTGACCCGCCGTGCTGTGTCTCCACCCGCCATGAGAGAGGGAGATTCCGGTCAGGGTCTTTGGTTTGGTAGTTTGCTTGGAGATTGATGGTCTTTGTAGTTAACGAAGTATGCGTCGGCGAATGAATTTGGATGGAACTGCTCTCTCCGTACAGTCCAGCCGCTCTTGTCACTTCGGCGCTCTTCAGTGTGCGCTCAGTGTCGTCGTTATCTGTCTCTTGCATTTGCTAATGCTTATTCCAATGTGCCGTTGTCGTTGCTTGGTTCTTGTGTTCGCTTGTGCCTCTTGTGGTTGCCCGTGCTTGTTAGTTGGTTTAGTCTCGTGGGTGCACGTGCTTGTTCTGTCTCAGTTGCCAATCCGTGTTCATTGTTGTTCACGCGCCGTTATCCACGTTTGTGTGTTTGCCTTGCCACTGCCTCTTTCTTGGCGTTTACCAGTGTATGTTTATTGTCATGTACCAAGACTTGGCGACTGCATGTGTTTGTTTCCTTTCGCCACTGCTTCTTGTTTCTACTCGCCACGATTCGTCTGTGGGCTCTTGACAGTAATTTGTTTGTTCCTTGCCAATGCTTGTTTGGCCTTCGCCAGTGTGTGTTTGGTCTTTGCCAATGCTTGTTGATTTACTTTCGCTGATGCTTGTTTGCATGCAACTGCCAATGCTTGTCTGTGTGTCTCTTGCCTTTGCCAATGCTTGTTTGGGCATCGCCAATGCTTGTTTGCATGCATCTGCCAATGCTTGTCTGTGTGTCTCTCGCCTTTGCCAATGCTTGTGTGGGCTTCGCCAATGCTTGTTTGCATGCATCTGCCAGTGCTTGTCTGTATGTCTCTTGCCTTTGCCAATGCTTGTTTGGTTGCATGTACCACTGCTTGTACTGGTCTTCGCATGTACCAATGCTCGTTGATTTGCATGTATCAATGTTTGTTTATTTGCATGTACCAATGCTTGTTTGGATGTCTGTTGCCTTTGCCAATGATTGTTTGGTCTTTGCCAATGTTTGTCCTTTACCAATGCTTATTCCCACTGTTCGCCTGACTTAAAGATGGCCGCCGCTAAATTTCACAGGGATGTCCTTCCAGCTGCCTGACTCTAAGATGGCAGCCGCCCCTGAAATCCCGGCTTGCACGAGACTTTCACGTTGCTCACTCACGTGGCTCATTCAGACCCAGCAGACTCAATCGGGACTCACCGGCCGCCGGTCCCAGGGACATCAGCACTTCTCCCGGTCCCCACGCTGAGCCACAGGTGAGGTTGGAGCAAGTTCCCGCTTCGCTGCGCTAGGGGGCCGCTTCCACGCGGCGACAGCGTGTCAAAGACACACGCATCAGGCGTGAGGTTCCTAGCACTGGGGCCACTCGAGCTCCAGTTCTATCGCGCTCGACAGCGCTTACCGCCAAATCTTCTGGGGGCGATGCTCTTCGCCCGGGGCACTCTTTTCCGCTTCTTCGGCACTGTGCAGAGTCGGGGTGGGCTCCCGACCTCTGTTCTATCTGACCTCTGTTCTATCTGCCGATGCTGCAGCAATGTCGCGTTTTGGCGCGAACGGCTCCGACTTCTCGAGCGCTCCAATGCTCGTCACTGCGGCTCCCTCTCTTCTTCCACAAAGCCTCCGAGGGGACAGGGTCACCGGCTGCCAGCTTCTCTCTCGGGCAGCTCCGTGCAACGGCAGTTTCTTCTTCTTGGCGCTTCCTTCAGCAGCAGAGCTCGTTTCTCGACGCTGCAGGAACAGGATGATTCCACGAGGTGCTGTGGCTTGTGGGGTTTTGCTCATCCCACCCTCGTCGCCAGTTGTAGCGTCCAGCTACCAATAACCACAGACACCATGGTTTATCTTTAAGGGCTTTATTCAACACGTCTTGTTTACTCAATGTCCCTACTCTAACTGCCCAGTTCCTTTCCCCGGCTCCTCCTGTTCCTGCTCCTCCTACGACTCCGCCCCCCCAACCACTAGACTACCTCACACATCTCTACAAGCACCATCTATATGGAACTCCTTGGAGAGCTCCAAGATGGGAAAAGCTTTTCAACCCATCAGCATACAGAAGAATCACATCTCTCCTTGAGGGTTTACCTGAGTGTCTCTCTACAATTCAAGCTTAGACATTAACAGCTTGTCCATAGTCCAGCTCCCCTCCACCCCACAATAATAACATTTGTACTCATTGTGGATGACTGCAGCTCCTTCTCACCACCTTCTTCAGAGGAGGGGACATGGAGCTACTTCAAATAAAACTTCACTCCGAAGCAATTAGACCTATTACTTTTCCATCTATTAATTAGTTGACAGCCACCCCCTCTATGCCCCGCATGATATGTCTCACTTATCTCCACTGTCTCCTTCGGAGCGCGCATCCCCCCCTAGCGTTATACACTGGTTTGCACTTACATCCATAGCAGTATTAACAGAGGACCTGGAACAAATGTAATAATACTTTAAAAATAAGAATATTAATTAGGGCCTATCTAGCAGTAATCTCAAATCATATTCGACTCCTGCATGTGAAGCACTTATAGAAGAAAGAGAATTCTGTATAAGGGGAATTGTTGTTAATACAAATGTTTTTCCAATTCCGTAGTCACCTTAAAAAGCTGGTGTTTAAGCTCGAAGATCAAATTTTAAGTGTACAAAAGCAAATAGCAAGTGTTATGATGTAATGTACATCCAGCCATTTTAATGCAAAGTAATCCATGGGGATGCTAGACATTTATTACACATGGACGAAAATGTGCTGTGCGCAAACCCATCTACTTGGATCGATGTCTAATCTGTGCTACAGAAAACAGATGGCTTGACTTACATTCCATATGCTGAGAGATTATCTATTTGCAGTTCAGATACAATAAAAGTGTCCTATTTTAAATAACATGTTGTTATATTTTTCCTGTGTAGCAGACTCACCAAATGTAAAACAACAGATGTGGGTAGGTCATGCCGTAGCAAAGTTGCTAAAGTATATTTCAGAATGTAAAACTTTGTAAAATAAAGTATTTATTACAGTTCAACTAATAGCAGTTAAAACAATCATGGCTATGGTACAGTTCAAGTACTTATATACATGGTCGTTCACATGCAAACCCCACAATATCGAGGCCAAATCAGGAAGATATATTGGGCTTTGTTAGAAGAAGGGTCTCCTTGGAAGAAATAGTCGAAGACCGGGGAAATCCATCAAGTCCGCATGTATTCATTACTGTGAGGTCCGGAGGTCAGTACAGAATGCCGCAAATGTTACAGCAACAATACAATCCCCTCACCCATCACGATTCAAAGAGTAACACACTTCTTACTCTCGAGGAAGCCACGACCCCTACACACAGTCCCACGCTTGCGTCTACCTCGTGATTACACAATGAGAGAGCACGAGTAAAGATGCACACATGCACACGTGCACTCAACAGGCTTCATTTAGGGTTTAGCAGAGTGGCAGGAAAACCATTTATTTATTTATTTAGAAGCTCATAAAGCGCACAGCTGCCCCCAACGGGGCTGCACCCAGCGCTGAGGCAGACAGCAGATGGCAGGCACGGATAAGAGAACTAAAAGTTGGAGAACAATCAGGTTTTCAGGGCCCGATGAAAGATAGGTTCTGATGAGCGTAGGGGGAGTGGCAGGGCATTCCAAAGTTTGGCGGTTATGACCGCAAGGATCTGCCGCCCATAGAATTCGAAAATGGGGGATATTTAAGAGACGAAGATGGTTGGATCTGAGGGTCCGATCGTGATAATACTGATTGAGTCTAGCTCTCAGGTATGCTGAACCTTGTTCCCAGAAGGCTCTGAATGCCAGAGTAAGGGCCTTGAATTTAATTTGCCTGATCACCGGTAACCAGTGCAACTTCTTCAAATGGGGGTTAATCGAAGGCGGAAAGGAATTTTACAAATCACTCAGGCCGCAGCGTTTTGTACTATCTGGAGACACCTAGTAAGATAGGCAGGAGCCCCCAGGTAGAGACTGTCGGTTTAGTCTAGGTGAGATGTAATCAAAGCATGAATTACCGTCTGACGGGACTCCAGGGGGAGGAATTGGAGGAAATGACATAGCATGCAGAGCTTCCCAAAGCAAGAGGAGTACCTCGGTTTTATCCGAGTTGAGTTTGAGAGTGTTAAATGACATCCACACCAAGATGTTACTCAGGCAATTTCTGAAGTTAAAGAATGCCACTTCAGAATGCTCTTCAAAAGAAAACACCAGTTGGGTGTCGTCTGCGTAGAAAATCACCCTCACCCGCAGGATTCGACCAGTGCTGCAAGAGGTGAAAGATAAGCATTAAAAAGGACTGGACTCAAGGCAGAGCCTTGGGGAACCCCACAGAGCAGGGGTTTCACATCTGAGATGAAAGGATGAAGAAAGACACGTTGGGACTGGTTTTCCAGAAAGGACCGGATCCACAGTTGGGGCATGACACCCAACTTTCTTAGCCGATCCAGAAGGATAGGGTGGAAAACCGTATCAAATGCCACGGACACATGGAGTAGCACTAGCATGGCTACTTTCCCCAAATTGAACTCTTGCGGATGCATTAGAAAACTTTGAGAAGGGCGGTCTTAGTACTGTAGCCAGTTCTGAACCCGGATTGAGAATCATGAAAGTGGTTTTGAGATTCCAGATGAGTGGAAAGTTGTTACTGAAGTATTTTTTCAAGAATTTTTGCCGGTGCCAGTGGAGGGCTGGGTCGGAGTCAGGTTTTTTGAGAATCGGTACCAGAAACGCTTGCTTCCACCCAGCGGGGAAAGTGCCAGAGCACAAAGACGAATTCCAAATCTGGTTCAGAGGGGAACTGATGAGGGGTGCCAGGAAAGAAATCCGAAAGCCCAGGACACAAGGACATGGTAGTGGGGGTTGTACTGGTGGTGACATCTGGCTTGGTAAATTCTTGTACAATTTTGAAAAGTGTTTTAGCCGAATTCCCTGCTAGGTGAGACTTATGAGTAAAATAGTCTTTCATAGCAGTGCGTTTAGGTCTGTGAATTTTTTTTTGGGCAGCTTTATATACTGACTTAGCCTCAGAATCATAAGATAATATTTAAACACTCTCCAGTTTTTTACAGTGGTTTCTCTCAACACAGAGCTCGAGCGAGAACCAAGGGGCTGGAGGTCTTTGTCTGGATGAGATGGTAGGTCAGGGAGCTACTGTATCTAGGGCTGAAGTGAGCTAGCAGGTAAAGCTTACTGAGTCAGAGTCCAGGTCACCTGGCAGATGAAGGTGCGCAGACGAGAGTGCAGGTGTCATGCTATTGCTTGTGAAGTTGTGCCACAACCTTCATTTTTCCGAGTTATAAGAGGGTCTGGGATTGTGTGGGAGCAATGCCAGGCTGAAAGGAATTAGAAAAATTATCAGTCCAGGTGAGCAGGGAGGGGGTGGGGCTGTTAACAAATTGGGGTTTTTGGTAAAAATCAGGTCTAAGGTATGACCAGCGGAATGCGTAGGGCCGTTAACCAGTTGTGTCAGATTAAGGCCTTCAAAGGTGTAGACTAATTGACGCGCTTTGGTGCAATTATCATTGTCAATATGTATATTAAAGTTTCCCAGAATTGTAAAATTTGCATGCTTGAGTGAGAGGTCTGCATCATACAGTTCTAGCAAGTGACTGACCTGGGAGTTAGGGGGTGTGTAGGCTAAGATTCCGGCCATAACGATGTTGGGAGCCATCATAATACAGTAAGATATGGCTTCTAGGGACCCTATTTTATTGAGCTTCCTGTGTGATATTTTGCAACTGGCATGAAGGACCACCGCCACTCCTACGGGTCAGGGTTGGAGCTCTCTTTAATCCAAGTTTCAGTAAGGAACATTCAGTCCCACGAATGGACTTCCAGAGAAAGCCAGATATTATCTGCGTGGCGAGGAAGTGATCTGCAATTGATTAAACAGGCCTTTTGGGGGGGGGGGGGGTGAGTCAGAATCGGGACAGAGGGACCAAGGATTGTATAAGCAAACGGGGTTGATGGCGAAGAATCTGCCAGAGGCAAGAATTGGCAGGTATGACATTTTGTTACAGGGAAGGACCCTAAGTGATCGAGTTTAAAAGTATGCTTGCAGTCCCTGAACTTCAAATGTAATAGCTGAGCCTTGGACCAGTGGATTCCTGTGCCTGGGGAGGCACAGGCAGCATGGCTTGCGTTGGCGGTGGTCCGGACGCAGATGGGCGCAGACGGGCTTGCCTTTGGCGTGCGTCCGCTGTTTGTCATGAATGGCATTGGGATTATGTAGGTACAGCAGCTAGACTGCTGAACGTGATGCTCCGCCCCTCTACCTTCAAACCGGAAGTGAGGAACCTTAGATGCGACTGGCTCCATCCACGCAATTGGAATCACCCATGGTGGACAGGGGAGCGAGGCAGAAGGTGCCTGTTTACAGAGGAGTGCCTAGTAAGTACATAGTGCGGCGTCATTTGAGAGCAAGAGTGCAGATTAAATAAGTGCCCAATGCAAGGCTCGATTTAAAAGTCCCGAGGGCTGGTTGCTGGTGCAGTTAAAACAGAGTGGAAGTGCCTTACTGCTGCGCATGTCACAGGCAGAGAGGGGAACAGTTTGCGGCAGAGAAAGAAAAGGTTGAGGTGGAGAGAAAGGGGTGTAAATCAGAGAGCGGGAGGACGAGTGAGGCAGTGAAAAGTAATGTGAAGCAGAAAGCAAAAAATGGCACGCATGTGGAAAACTGTGGAAAACCATGAAGCAGCAGTTCTCATACCCCTTCACTCCTAACCCTTTAGAGTTTGGGGCCTGCTTTGTTAGCATCCGCAGAGCCTCAGCTGGCTTTACTGACGTAACCCCTGACCTGGTGCCTCCTAAACCACAGAACAGGCTAGTGAGTGTGGAGTAAGCATCAGAGAGTTTTCCACCCAGTGATGACCTTCTGACCCATGGCAGACGTTGGTAGCAAAAAATGCATAATGGCCCTCATGCACAGAAATAAATCTCCCAATGTGCCTGGGTCATTTATTGTTAGGTCGAGCCAACAGCACCTGCGCCGCAGAATGTTCTGTTGTATGTACTTTGTGGGTACTGGAGTATTGCCGCAGGACTTGTCTGCCTCCGCCTTTTACTGTCTTCTTAGCTCCTCCACGCTCCAGCTGACCACACGCTGGTATCGTTGTGCTTTTCAATTTCTCTGCTCCCAACGCTGCATTGCCCTGCATTCACCCATTTGCTAGCGCTGCACCATCGCTCCATAGCGCTATACTGCCGTTTTAAATTTACCTCGTGAATAGCGCTGCTCTGCTTATTTAATTATTTTAATTGTGCCGCACTGTCGCCTTAATCATTTAATTAACCCTGAATTGTTCAGCTGTGTCGTGCGTGTAAAGCTACATTACGCTGTGCATTTGCTGGCCCTGGCTGTGCTCGCCTTTGACCCTCCATTTTGTGCATTTGTTTTGTTTACCCCCTGGTCCGCCCCTCCTCCCGCCACCGCCTCCTCCCAGCTGCTGCCCCTCCCACCCACGAGTCATACCCGTCCTCGCTCCCGAGCTCCCTGTGACCGCCTGGACCCTCATTCAGCCCGGTTGCTCCTCCACGCTCCAGCTGACCACACGCTGGTATCGTTGTGCTTTTCAATTTGCTGCCCCTCCCACCCACGAGTCATACCCGTCCTCGCTCCCGAGCTCCCTGTGACCGCCTGGACCCTCATTCAGCCCGGTTGCTCCTCCACGCTCCAGCTGACCACACGCTGGTATCGTTGTGCTTTTCAATTTCTCTGCTCCCAACGCTGCATTGCCCTGCATTCACCCATTTGCTAGCGCTGCACCATCGCTCCATAGCGCTATACTGCCGTTTTAAATTTACCTCGTGAATAGCGCTGCTCTGCTTATTTAATTATTTTAATTGTGCCGCACTGTCGCCTTAATCATTTAATTAACCCTGAATTGTTCAGCTGTGTCGTGCGTGTAAAGCTACATTACGCTGTGCATTTGCTGGCCCTGGCTGTGCTCGCCTTTGACCCTCCATTTTGTGCATTTGTTTTGTTTACCCCCTGGTCCGCCCCTCCTCCCGCCACCGCCTCCTCCCAGCTGCTGCCCCTCCCACCCACGAGTCATACCCGTCCTCGCTCCCGAGCTCCCTGTGACCGCCTGGACCCTCATTCAGCCCGGTTGCTCCTCCACGCTCCAGCTGACCACACGCTGGTATCGTTGTGCTTTTCAATTTCTCTGCTCCCAACGCTGCATTGCCCTGCATTCACCCATTTGCTAGCGCTGCACCATCGCTCCATAGCGCTATACTGCCGTTTTAAATTTACCTCGTGAATAGCGCTGCTCTGCTTATTTAATTATTTTAATTGTGCCGCACTGTCGCCTTAATCATTTAATTAACCCTGAATTGTTCAGCTGTGTCGTGCGTGTAAAGCTACATTACGCTGTGCATTTGCTGGCCCTGGCTGTGCTCGCCTTTGACCCTCCATTTTGTGCATTTGTTTTGTTTACCCTCTGGTCCGCCCCTCCTCCCGCCACCGCCTCCTCCCAGCTGCTGCCCCTCCCACGCTCCGCCCCCTCCACCATCCATTTATGACCAATGCCCTAACGCGCAGCGTTCACGCGCAGCGACCGCGCCCCATTCGCGCCGAAGGTGCGCCAAAGGTAAGCCCGTCTACGCCCGTCCGCGCCTGGACCGCGCCCAGCGCCAGTCCCCCTGCCCCTCGCGCTGCCCAGCCCCCCCGCATTACCTACGATGCCGCCACCCTCCTAGCCCATAACCCCGGTCGCGCCCCCAACTGCGTCCAAGCCGCTCCTGGACGCACCCATGGACCGTTCTCCTGCTTCTCCTGCAAATTTAGCGGCACCGACAACATCTCTGCTACGACCACAACACAGATCCCCGACCCCAACCACCTAAAATGCATCCTTCTCAACACCCGCTCGGTCCACAGGCACGCCATTGACCTTTGGAACCTACTAGACACCATCTCTCCAGACGTCGCCTTCCTAACGGAAACATGGATGAACGCTTCCTCCGCCCCTGACATCGCCATCGCTATCCCTGATGACTATAAGATCACACGCAAGGACCGCACCGACCATACAGGAGGTGGAATCGCTATCGTACATAAGAAATCAATCCGCATCTCAACCAGCTCTGACGCCAACCTCGCTAACTCCGAACACCTTCACTTCCAGATCCACATCGACCCCAAGACCACACTCAGAGGCACCCTCCTCTACAGACCACCAGGACCACGCGCAAAATTCAGTGAAGACATCACGGACTTCATCACCCCACACGCGCTCCCCTCCAAAGACTACATCCTTCTGGGGGACCTCAACTTCCACCTTGAAAAGATCAACGACCGCAACACCGCCACCCTCTTGGACAACCTCGCCAACCTCGGACTTAAACAACTGGTCACTTCCCCCACCCACATCGCAGGTCACACTCTCGACCCCATCTTCACCTCCAGCAACCATGTCTCCTTCAGCCACACTACGGATCTCCTCTGGACTGACCACAGCTGCGTTCACTTCACCTACAACAAGCCGAAACCCATCATCCACCTCCAACCAACTCTACAAAGAAACTGGAACAAAATCACCACGGAACAGATCTCCACATCGCTCCTTCAAACCTCCCCAGCCCTCTCTTCTAACGCCAACGAAGCCGCCTCCAACCTCACCCTTTGGCTATCCAAAACCGCCGACACCTTAGCACCACTGAAAAAACGTCAACACAAACTTGGCATCAAGAAGGCCTCATGGTTCAACGATGACCTCAAGAAGTCCAAGAAACTGTGCCGCTCCCTTGAAAAGGACTGGAAAAAAGACCCATCCACCAGCACCAAGGACGCCTTCAAAAGCGCCATCCGTACTCACCACCAACTGATCCGAAAAGCCAAGAAAACAGCATTCAAGGATCGACTTGACAACAACGCCCACAACAGCAAGGAACTTTTCAACATCGTCAAGGAATTTTCCAATCCCTCGGCCAACTCCAACGACATCACCCCCTCTCAAACCCTCTGCGATTCCCTAGCCTCTTTTTTCCACAACAAGATTGCAGACATCCACAACAGCTTTGACAACCAACCCGGAAGCCAACCCACCCTACCATCAGCTGACCATCTCCCCCCCGTTAACACCCTTAACGCCTGGAACCTAATCTCCACTGAGGGCACCATCCGCCTGATGAATTCCATCCACTCTGGATCCCCCACAGACCCCTGCCCTCACCACATCTTCAACAAAGCAGACTCCGTCATAGCTCCGCACCTCCGAGACGTCATCAACTGCTCCTTCAACTCCGCTACCTTCCCAGAAGACTGGAAACACGCTGAACTCACCGCCCTTCTGAAAAAACCAACAGCAGACCCCACCGAACTCAAAAACTACCGCCCCATCTCGCTTCTTCCATTCCCGGCCAAAGTCATCGAGAAAGCTGTCAACAACCAGCTCGCCGCCTTCCTAGAAGCCAACAAATCACTCGACCCCTCACAATCTGGCTTCCGAGCCAAACACAGCACTGAGACCGCCCTCATCGCAGCAACAGACGACATTCGAACTCTACTGGACAATGGAGACACAGTCGCCCTCATCCTCCTCGACCTCTCTGCAGCCTTCGACACAGTCTGCCACAAAACCCTTTTACAACGCCTCAGAAACATCGGAATCCAAGAAAAGGCACTGGAATGGATCACCTCATTCCTCACCGGAAGAACCCAGAGAGTCCGCCTCCCACCATTCAAGTCCGAGGCCTCTGAAATCATCTGCGGTGTACCACAAGGATCCTCACTCAGTCCCACCCTCTTCAACGTATACATGAGCCCCCTCGCGGCCATCGCCCGCCAACACAACCTCAACATCATCTCTTACGCGGATGACACTCAACTGATCTTATCCCTCACCAAGGACCCCAGCACCGCCAAAACTAACCTACACGAAGGAATGAAAGAAGTCGCCGAATGGATGAAACAAAGCCGTCTGAAACTGAACTCAGACAAAACAGAAGTCCTCATCTTAGGTAAATCCCCCTCTGCATGGGACGACTCCTGGTGGCCGGAAGCCCTCGGAAATGCACCCATCCCGACAGACCACGCACGGAACCTTGGCGTCATCCTGGATTCTTCACTCTCAATGAACAGACAAGTCAGCGCCGTATCCTCCTCCTGCTTTAACATTCTTCGCATGCTCAGAAAAACATTTCGCTGGATCCCCTCCGAAACAAGGAAAACAGTCACCCACGCTCTAGTCACGAGCCGACTGGACTACGGAAACACCCTCTACGCAGGTACCACCGCTAAACTCCAGAAGAAACTACAACGAATCCAAAACGCCTCAGCCAGGCTCATATTAGACATCCCACGCAACGAACACATCTCTGGTCACCTTAAAGACCTCCACTGGCTACCCGTCAATAAGAGAATCACTTTCCGACTGCTCACCCACGCACACAAATCACTCTACGACATCGGACCAGATTGCCTCAACTCTCGACTGTCCTTCTACACCCCCTCCCGCCAACTTCGCTCTTCCAGCCAAGCCTACGCCACTGTACCTCGCATCAACAAAACCACCATGGGAGGCAGATCCTTCTCATACCTGGCTGCCAAAACATGGAACTCACTCCCCGCTTACCTTCGCCTCACCCAGAATCACCTAGCGTTCAGAAAGCAGCTTAAAACGTGGATTTTTGACAAATAATCCTCCTCCCCTTCCTAAGCGCCTTGAAACCCTCTGGGTATGTAGTGCGCTATATAAATGTTATGACTTGACTTGACTTGAGTGGCTAGGTGCGTGCCTTTTTTTTCTCTTTACTTCACATTACTTTTCACTGCTTCACCCCTCCTCCCGCTCTCTGATTTACACCCCTTTCTCTCCACCTCAACCTTTTCATTTCATTCTCTGCCGCAACTGTTTCACTCTCTGCCTGGGTTAGTTTCATGCTACGATCGAGCGTGCACTCCACTGTCCCCCTGTGCACAACTAGGGGCTACTGACTGAAACTCTTTGTTTATTTAGACCATAATCTTTAAACACAACGGGATCCCAGAATAAATAAATTACAATACAATTCATTAAAACTTCCTAACAATAATACTCATAATAAAAAGTACAGTATCCACGTTCTTTCCCCAATAACAGCAACTTTTTAACCCAAAGCAATTCAATATTATATATATTAATCTAGATAAGTAAATAGCAATAACATTGATTAGCGGTACATTATCAATTATACACATATTAAAAATAGGGTATCCACATCCTTTACACGATAGCAGCAACATTTGACTCAATGCAACAGTGTGTACATTATATTAAGATATTTGCATAGACTGGGTGAAGGAATCTTAGAAAGAGGAATAAAATCACTGACCCCCCTTCAGTTTATCCCTCAAGAATGTGTTTATGCCTTTCATGTAATTTCCCAAAGCAATAGCAATATAAAGATTTGGCATTTCTATAAGCAAGGCTATAGCTTGAGCTTGTGACCTTATTCCATATTTTAGAAAAATTGGATGTAAAAACAATTTCCTCAAGGCTAAAACCGAAAAGCAAACTACCAATATGTGCAAAATATCATTTTTAGTTCCAAGCCCACATTTACATATTCCATCAGCATGTATCATTTCAGCCTTTATTTTTCCCCCCATCAGCCACGGGCTAATGCCAATTCGTACTCTTAGTATTTCACACCTAAGCCCATAGTTGGGCAAGATGTCCAAATACGGGTACCACGATTCCTTTACGCATGAGTTTCTTATACTTGCACTGATTTTTTCATACTCAGATATTCCAAGTTCTGCTTCCTTGACTGTTCCTGGCCTTGGAGTCGGAGTGAACACTTAGTAAATTCTATCTCAGATGAATGCTGGGTCCCACCTTTAATCTCTCCGCTATAATAAGGAGTTTCTTTCTTGCTTCCCTAGCCCACTTTAGGCTACTGCTTTGAATCTCCTCCCTGCACCATTGAGAGACCTTCTGCAGTCCCCCTGGGTCCTGGTGTTTCCAAAATCTTACCAGTGACATTTGGATCTGAACGCTCCATGCTATTGTTCCTGCCTTCATTCTAATAGCTTGGAACATTGCAGAGCTTGGTAGAGACAGTAAAGGTTTTAGGATCTTCCCTTCTTCCTGGTCCAATCCGCATTTACCACTTAGGTACAGGACTTCTGCCCCATACATTATCTGCGGGGATCATTGCTTCATATGCCTTTAGCATTGGTCTATGAGACATGTCTCCATATTCCTTATTGATTTTTTTCAGCTCTCAAATTGAAGAAAAGGCTTTTGCATTTTGAGCTTCTAGGTGGGTATACCATTTTAGGGCACTATCAAACCAGAGACCCAAATATTTGTATTCTTTTACAATCTCCAGTTTTGTTTGTCCTAAAAACCATCTAAAACTTTTAACTCTTTTCCCAAAACAGAAAATCTTTGTTTTATCCATATTTACAACTAAAAACTTTGCCTCACATTATTCTCTAAAAACATTTAATTTCCTTTGGAGCCCGAGCTCCGTTTGATCAAGTGTCACAAGGTCATCTGCATATATAAGGCATGCCACTTTATTTCCACTCATTCTAGGGCTTGCACTTCTTTCCACTTCTAATACTGCTGGTAGATCGGTCAGGAATATGGCAAAGAGCAGGGGAGCCAAAACGTAGCCCTGTCTTAGCCCGTTCCCTACCGCTATTTTCTGCGCCAGTGCCCCTTGCGTATCCTTATTTACCTGGGCCCAATTACCTCTGTGTAATTCCTTTAGGATGACCAATAAACCCTCCGGTATACCATACCTAGTCAAGCATTCCCATAAACTCTTGCGATTCACTGAGTCTAATGCGGCCCTAAAGTCAACAAAACAGCAATACAATTTCCTCTTCTGCTCTATTGACTTCCGGGCGAGTGCCCAAAGGGCATAGCAGTGGTCTATGGTAGAGTGACCTTCTTTGAATCCCCCTGTTCTACCTGTACAACTGAATCGTGGACCGCCCAATCTATCAGTTTTCCTAATATTATTTTTGCAAAGTTCTTTTCCCCAATATCTAACAAATGTATTAATTTGTAGTTCTTTGAGGCGTGTATATCTCCTTTCTTATGCACCGGTCTGATTATTGCTCCCTTTCAATTATTAGGAATCTTCTCGGTTTCTAAAATAACTTGAAACATTAGAGAGAAGAATTCTGCCCACCAATTCAGCTGTGATTTTATTATCTGGGCAGGAAGATTGTCTGGTCCTGCTGCCCTAGTTGAGTTCAGGGTTTTTATCATGTTTTTCACGTTTAAGGGTAAAAAATATGCTTTGAGCTCTGCTACTAGCCCGCACCACTCCTGTGGCGACCCAACTTCCGATTCTCTACCCGGCTATACAGTTCCAGCAGATATTCCTTCCATGCCGCTTCTTCCACCACACAATTCATTGAGGTGACCAGGAGTTCAGCTGCTGATTGTATCAGCTTCCAGAACTGGCGTGTGTTCTTTGTTTCAATTGTCTCCAGCAGTTTTACCCAGCAGCTTTCTTTGTAGGTTCTTTTCACTCTACTGGTTATCATATTATATATATATATACATTTTTTACAAGCTTATCAGCCTACCCTGTCCATATTTAACGCTTAATCTAAGTGCTTCTCTCCTTATCTCCCTCTTCCTTTTTAGGCAATCCTCAGTGAACCACTTTCCTTGTCTTTGCAGTACATTTTTGTTTGAAGGGATCATGCTCAAGCTCGCGTAGAGGCAGCACAACAGGAACCCCCCTTTTTTTTTTTTGACGGGGCGTGGCTACGCGTCGCAGAAGATGGCGGCGTAGTCCCGGAGCTCCGGAGCCGACCTTTCTCTTGAAGCTCTTTTTGGCGGCTTCCGGAGTCACTCAGCCCTGAGAGATGGCTTAATCAGCTCTGCAAGATGAGGTGAGCCCAGCGCCCTCACTGTTTTTCGGATTTGTGGTCTTTTCGCAGACTTGCTCGTTTCGGTCGGAAGCTCCGGCTCCGACCGCCATTTTGTGCATAACGCACATTTTCATCACTGAGGCACATATCTCCACAGCGACCACGCACAAATGGACCGTTCAGTTGATGATACCCCCTATTTTCGTGGTGAGTCGTTTCTAATGGGCTCTGTTATGTGATGCCGCCGTTCTCTTTCTTTCTCGAGCCTACAACTCAGTTTGCCTTATCAGCCGCCATTTTGTGAGGCTGTGTGCTGGACTCCTCAAGCAATGTCTCCTCAGCAATTTCTTTGACTTGGCCTTCTGTTTGTCCGCCACTGTTGAATAGTGACCAGGCCTGTTTCTGCACCACCCTATTTGCTCCTGACTGCCTTTGCTTTCTCTTCAAACCATTCTGGCACATGTACATTTTAATTATTTTTAGCGCCTTCTGCTGTTATCACCAACATGTCCGCATCGTTCAGGTTCCACTGTTTGATCTGACCTGACCTTTGTTACTAGCTCCTCTCTAGATGACACAGTTGGTCGCTGTTGGTTCCATTTGACCTCTGTTACAGAGTGGAGTGTTTTCCTTTGTTTTCATTGCTGGGTTGCGCTCTTTTATGGGGAAACTCCGCAACTTGAAGCTTGCTACAGATACTAAGTTGCCATCCGGATCAGATTCTGACTCGCCTCTTCAGGATATGGAGGGAGGCAAAGCATCAAAGCCTGATGTAACACATGGAGCCATACCTAAAACTCCTATTGGCGGGAAAGCGCCTTTAGCCTCCGGCAAACGCCTCAAGAAAGACCCCCCCTACTCCTGAGAACGGCGCTTCTTCCTCATCCATGGATATCATCTTAGAGGAAATTCGCACTCTCAAACCCTTCATGGAGGCAACTACTAAGAACATGCAAGCCCTGCAAGAGAAATGGTCCTCTTTGGAATCCCGTGTCCTTATACTGGAACAATCTTCGGAGTCTCTCCACTCCTCCTGCTCTCGTACCCCCTCATTGGAGGCTGAGGTTCTTCTACTTAAGAAACAGACAGAGGATTTGGAAAACAGAAATCGTAGAAACAACCTTCACCTTTACGGACTTCCGAATTAACGGGGGGGTCCAAACCCACTACTTTCTTTCAGACTTTCCTTTAAAAAATCCTCGATGCTCCAGCTCTAGCCTCCATCAACATCCAGAGAGCTCATCGCCTTGGCCCCAGAGTTTCTTCTAAACCTAGAGGAGTCATCATGCTGTTTCTTCAATACACAGATCTTTTGCAGGTTCTTTCGGCTGCGAAACTCAAAAAACAAATCATGTGGCAAGGTCATCGTCTTTACCTATCTCAGGATGTTTCTAAGGCCACGGCAGACAGACGGAGGAGATTTCTAGACCTGCGTCCACAGCTCAGAGCTCTTAATGCAAGATATGGACTCCTTCATCCGTGTCTCTTCAAGGTCACCTACAAAGACAAAATCACCACTTATGAAGAGCCTGCTGTCCTTCAAGATTTTCTCCGTTAACAAAGCCATGATGTTATGGATGTTTCCAGACCACCCTGAATGACCTTGCAGTTTCTTCAGATCTAATATTATTATTGTTATTCGTACTTCGTACCTCTTGTTATTGTTATTGCCGCTAGTTTACATTTCTATCTTTATCTCTGTTGTCTTTTGATCTGCGTCATATTTCTCTTATTTCTCAAAGATTTACTTTCTTTTTCTTCTTACATTTGCAGATACCGCTTTCTCTCTCCCTTGTTTTCCCCAGATGTTTGCTTGGTGTCTGTACAATGCCTTTGGATTTGTGAATATTAAGGTTTGGCGTCCGCTCTTGGTGATGTCGCTGTCATCTTTTTGATGCCTACACCCCCGTTCTTGTTTGCGCTTCTCATACTCGTAAGTATGTCTTTCAGTCTTTCATTTTGGCCATATACTGTCTTCCTGTTTTATATTGTTCGTATCCCTATTCTCCTTTTCTTTTTCTCTGCTTCTTTTCAGTCTTTTCCTTCCTTTTCTTTTCTACTCTCTCACTTTCTATCTTTTTTCTGACATCCGGTTCATTTCTATTTTTCTTTCTTTTCTGATTCAGTATTCTCTACGTAGTAGTTTGCTCGTTTTTGTTTCTGTCTTTTCTTTCTCTCTCTTTTTCTCGAACCTTCTTTCACTTTCTCCCTGCTCTCTCCGTCTTTTTCTCCTCTTCTCTCTCAAATTATTCCTGTCTCTATAACGATCTTTCTACCTTTTCCTCACATCTTTTTTTCTCCTCTTCATTTTCTCTCATCCTTTTTTCTTCGTCACTATTTTTCCATTTTTCTCAATTTTTTCCAATGTATTTCTTATGCATTAATAAGCATGTTGCACTCAGTTGTTTTTCTAAATTGTTCCGTTCCGTGTAACGACATGGAAAGTTAAGGGATTAAATAATCCCATTAAAAGACAGAGGGTTCTCTCACATTTAGCAAGACTTAAAACTGATGTTGCCCTCCTTCAGGAGACTCGTCTTGCTGAACCGGAGGCTTTGAAACTCAAATGTTGTTGGGTGGGTCATCTTATTTGTTCTCCTGCGACATCTAGAAAGAATGGTGTTGTAATTTTGTTGCATAAAAAATTAAACGTTTCCTCGATTAATTATGAATGTGATGTTGATGGTCGTTGGCTCATTGTTACTTTACTCATCGATAACATCCCACTCACCCTTTTTAATGTGTATGCTCCTACTGGGATCGATAGATCCTTTTGGCCTTCTATCTCTACCAAGTTGTCTTTTCTCTCTGGAGATTACATACTTCTCGGTGGAGACTGTAATCAGATTGTTGACCCCTTCCTTGACCGCCACTCGAAAGTCAATTTTGTTCCCTCTAGAATGCACACGCAGTTTGTGAACTCTTTTCAAAACAATGCCTTAGTAGATATTTGGAGACTGTGCAATCCTGATGTAAGAGAATATAGTTTTTTCTCCCCTCCTCACCAATCTCAATCCCGCATTGACCACATCTTTCTCAGTAAATCCTTGTCCCAACACGCTATTCGTTCCGAAATTGGCTCCATCTTACTTTCCGACCATGCCCCAGTTTTTGTAGATCTTGACCTACTCCCATTCTCTTCCCACTCTGGCAGATGGCGATTTAATAATGCTTTGCTTTTGGAACCTACCTTTTGTACAGAATTCACTGCCTTTTCCAAGGAATTTTTCCTATTAAATCAAATCCCTGACTCCCCTTTTGTTACGGTTTGGGATTCATTTAAACAGCCTTTAGAGGTTTTATTATTAATTTTGTGTCTTGGCGGAAGAAACTTCAAGAGGCCAAATCTGAGAAAATTTTGGCTGACATTAAGCTTTAGAACTTGCCTATTATGCTTCTAAATCTGATTCTTCCCATAAGGCTCTTATTGAAGCGAAAATCTCCTTTAACAAATTCACAACCGACGCTGCTTCTAATATTCTGCTAAAATGTAATTCTAGATATTATGGAGGTAAGAATAAAACGGGGAAGCTTCTGGCCAATTATTTAAAGATTCGTAAGGAACGCACAAAAATTCAATCTATTAAAATTTCTTCCGGTGAATCCACATTTAAGGATAAAGATATCCTCTTTGAATTTGTCAAATTTTACGATACCCTTTATACTCCAGAACAGGTTCCGACGTCTGATGATCTCCTCTCTTACTTTCACTCTCTTCCATCTCCCTCGGTTTCACATGTTGACTTTCACACCCTGGAACAGGACGTTTCGCTTTCTGAAATCTCCCATGCTGTATCTAAACTTTGTCATGGCAAATCTCCAGGCCCTGATGGGTTTACTATCAAATTTTACAGCCGCTTTGCCTCTCTCCTTCTTCCTAAACTTTTACTCTTATTTCAATCTTTCTCTGATGCTGGTTCCTCTAGCGATTCTTTTCAACAAGCCTTAATTTGCTTAATTCCCAAGGAGGATAAGGATCACTCCTTATGCTAAAATTATAGACCAATATCTTTGGTTAACACTGATTACAAAATTCTAGCAAAGATATTAGCATTACGGATGGACCCCTTTTTACTGGAACTAATTGGCCCAGAACAATCTGGTTTTGTCAAGGGGCGTCTCTCCTCCGATAACTCCCGGGTTTTTCTTAACATACTTAGTAAGTCTTCTTCCTTGACTCTTCCTTTCGTAGCTATCTCCCTAGATGCGGAGAAAGCTTTTGATAGGATTGGGTGGGATTTCATGTTTCAGGCTTTACGTTGGATTGGTATCCCTCCTAAATTCATTTCTATTGTTTCTTTACTTTACTCTGATCCTCAAGCTTCTATTTTTGTTAACGGGATGTCCTCTGACTATGTTTCTTTACATAGAGGGGTTCGACAAGGTTGCCCCTTATATCCCTTACTTTTTGTTTTAGCCTTAGAACCCTTCCTTACTAAAATTCGCCTAGATGACACTATCTCTGGTTTTCATTTTGGTTCCCAACAAGTCAAACTCTCGGTTTATGCCAATGATATTCTTTTTTAGTGCTCCGATCCTATCACCTCTATTCCTTCTTTTCTTCAGCAGGTCTCTTCCTTCTCTGCAGTTTCTGGTTATCGGTGAACGCCAACAAGTGTGAAATTTTGCCTCTGAATCCTCTTTGCCAGAAACATCTTTTTTATTGTACAGGTTTCTCATGGCAACCATCTAAAATCAAATACCTAGGGATTTGGTTTGCTCCTCTATTATCTGACACTCTCAAACTAAACTTTGATTATATTTACAAGAAAATGGACACAGCTATCACTCGTTGGCATCCGCTCTTTTTGTCCTGGTGGGATCGACTCAACTCTATAAAGATGATGCTATACCCCTTACTTCTCTATACTATTTCCATGCTCCCTCTACACATTCCTCTTTCTTTCTTTAAAAAGATTGACTCTTTATTACTGAATTTTTTATGGAACGGTAAACATCCTCGAATAGCTCTTGCCTCTTTGCGTAAGGACAAAGCTCAATCTGGAGTACGTTTTCCTGATTTTAAACAATATCCGTGCTTTTTCCTTGAAGCAATCAACTCGCTGGTTTTCATTTAATCTGCCTCATTATCCTCCTGTCTGGCTAAGTATGGAATCCTCTTTCATTTCCCCTTTTACCTTCCGCGAATTCTTGTCCTTTACGTCTTCTTTAACTCGTCTTCGCAGGCCCATTATTTCACATTCTCGTAATCTTCTTTCTCCCTACTTATGTTCATCTCATCCCTCCCTCCTCTCCACTCACGAACAACCTATTTGGAATAACTCCCTTCTCAAAATCCGTAATTGTACCTTTTATTGGAAAACTTGGCACTCCCGAGGAATATGTTGAATTTCTCAACTACTTTCTCAGGATACACCTCTCTCCTTCCAGGAACTTCAATCCCTTTTTTCTTTGCCTGCTTCTGCCCGATCGCAATACACTGCCCTTTATCCAGTCTTGCTCTCCTATCTTCAATCTCTTTCACCTTCCAATGATGTTCCTTTAGAACGCAGATCCACTTCCCTTTTACTGGAGACTTCTCCTTTTGCATCCGCTCTGTATAATTCTTTCCGTTTTACCAATGATAGATGATAGATTGAAGTCTCGCATTGAACTTGCCTGGGAGTTGGACTTTTCTCAGAGTTGGCCTGTACCTTTTTGGGATAAAATTTGGACTAAACTTCATAAGACCTCTAGAGCTGCTAACACTACCCAAACTTTGTTCTTCATTTATCACAGAACTTTATTTACTCCACTTGCTTTATCCCATTTTTCATCAGACACTCCCTCTACCTGCTGACCTTGTTCCTGCCCCTCTGCTGATCTCAAACATATGCTGTTTGATTGCCCTCCTACTTCCCAGTTCTGGCATCTGGTTTGGCGGCAAATACAAAAGATTTTCCAGTTTCAGGTCCCCTTTTCACCCTCACTAGTTTTCCTAGGCTCCCTTTCATCGGAACTTCCTCACTCTCCCAACCACTACCCTTTACTTGACTTTTTCATTGCTGTAGCTTTTCATATCCTCACTTCTAACTGGAAACAGGCTGCAAATATTTCATATCAGTCTTGGTGGAATGCAGTTTGTTTTAATCATCGTTTAGATACCAATTATGTATCTCCCATCTCTCTAGCTATCAAGCGTGACCTGATTTGGCTTCCTTTGGTAACATACCTTTCTTCCTCTGCCCCTACTCATCCCTCTCCTGATTCTGCAACAGTTGAAGTACGCAAACCTCCGTGATTTTCTTATTAACTGTTTTTTCTTTTTATTTGACTGCTATAATTATTAAGTTTCAATATAATGTATTTTACTTATTGTATTTATACTCATATGATGTGTTCATAATTCTTCATGCTTGTAATGCTTACTTTTTATGAAATTATTATTGAATTGCTTATTTCATCCACCTGCTTATTGTAACTCTTCTCCCCCCCGTCCCCTCTTTTTCTATTCCTCAATAAATCAAACTTAAAAAAAACAACAGGAAACCCTCTCTGCACCATCTAACTTTTGTGGCTGCAGGAGAAGGAGGAGCTGCACCCCCTCAATAAACATTCTGAATACAGAGCAGTACCAGCAAGTAGTATGGGTCTAACAGAAAACAGTTCTTATATCGACCCCATTATGGAGACATGCGTGGCTCTCCTCACCATTTACAGACAGAGATGGCAAGCCAGAAGGGTCAGTTCTGTGTCGTCTGTGCATTAACAAGAGACTAGATAGATGTAGTTGATACTGTGCTCAAGCACAGTGCAGCAATGGTTTATCTTCCTTGCCTTTGGGAGACCTGCTTTAGCTTTATTTATGTGCAGGATGTTTTATGGATGGTGAACTAAAGTGCTTCTAAAACCTTTTTTGTGCTATTGGAAAGGGGAGACCTCTCGGTCACCCCGAACATATGGCTGAGTGACCCGACCGCCCGGGAAACCTTTGCAGGCGCGGGGCGTGTCCCCGGCCGGTATGCCCAAAGTGGCGTGGTTGGAGCACGCCCCCGCCGCCTAAGAAGGAGGTCCTCACACCCGCCCGGAAGTCCGTGCACTTCCGGGCAGGAGGGGGATGCCGCCCCGCCTCCCGCTGCAAGGTAAAAGGCGCGGGGGTCCAGGCAGGCGTCCTCTTGTTCCTGCGCTCTGAAGGCTGCACCACTCATCGCTCGTGAGCCCTCAAAGGAACAAGCAGCAGTTTTTTGAAAGTAGTAATCGTTTTCTGTTTCAGTCGTCGAGGCGTATCTGGGATCCGAGGAGCTGCTGGAAAACAGGCAGAGAGAAAACAGAACGTCGGATATGCCTGGAAAGAAGAATGGGAAGAGCTCCGAGATGGAACGAATGCTGCGCACACTGGTAAACAAAGTGTCGGCAATGGACAGGAAGTTTGGTAAGGTGGACCGAATGGGTCGCAGCTTAGCGGAACTCCAGAAGAAAGTGGAAGCTCAGGATGGGCCCTCAGGGAGACCTAAGAGGATTGTGGGGCCTGCTTTGCCAAACGTTACTCCAGGGGGGGACAAGGGGAAAAAGAAGAAAGAGAAAAGGGATCCTAGCGAGGCCCCTAGTCCCGGAGGAGGTTCCGCTGGTCCCAGTAGTCCCAGTGGCCAGTCCGGTGCCCGCACCGGATGGGGGATTGCCAATCCCTGTGATTATCACACCACTGGATAAGGAACAGGTACCCCCCGAACTGGCGATGCATCTAGCGGCGGTATTGCCTTGGTTGAAGAAGGGAGCTGGGGGACCCGCGGAGGCGGAAGATCCAGCTGAGGAGGCCAGACAAATTATCGACCAGCTCAGGCAGGCAAGGGGCTCTGGGGCAGGGAATGTACCTTCAATTCCTCTGCAGGTTACGAACACGGCCGTGGTCGAGAATCAAAATAAGGCGACGGACGCAACCGGAGGTGCGACGGAAAATGGTAAGAGGCCGCTCCCAATAATGGGGGAGGGCGCTGTGCCTTCAAGGCGGGAATGCCTGGCACAACATGTTCCTATGTCCATGAAAGAGATGGTGTGGGCAAAGAAATATATTAATATGTTTTCATTGTTGACGGACAATCGTGAATTAGAGTATGCCAAAACCCAGAAGGAATGGTTGCACCCCAGTGAATGGAGGGCAACAATGGCAGAATTCAGGGTGGAGGAGTCTATGATGAATTGGATCAGGGCTTTTTCTGTGTTTGTTGCAATTATGGGTGAGCGAACACCAGAATTGTTAGGAGACCTCACTTGCTACCAGAGCAGGATCACGGGCTTCCATGAGAAATATGGGGGGGACGCATGGAAAGGGTACGATGTGTCATTTAGAAAAGCGAAAGAGTTTAATGAATCGTTGACTTGGGATTGTTTGGACACTGTATCATGGCATGCGCAGTTCACGCCAGGCCCGGCGGGAGGAGCAGGGTCGAGTGCGAATGGTTTCAGGTCTTTTCAGCAGAGACACCCAGAGCCCTTTCGACCAGCCCACGGGGGAGAAACTCAGTCTAGATCGGGCAGGAATGGGAACAAACGAAGGGTATGTTGGGGTTTTAACAAGGGAACGTGTAGTAGGCCGCAGGGAACATGTAGGTTCAGGCCTGCCTGCGCAGGTTGTGGTAACACCTACCACCCCGAAACTAGCTGCCGATCCAGAGGCAATGTTACTGGGGGAAAAGAGGGTACCAAGCAGGATTGACACGGTGGCCCGAATGGCTAAGCAATCGCCCATGGATATTTTGGCTATGACTCCCTGGCTGAGCAAATACCCTGGTCATGTGTCCGCCGGGAACCTGCGGGACGGCTTCTCGTATGGCTTCAGGATCCCGGCGGGTGATTTTTGGGGGCCCCCATATGCAGGAAGCAACTGTCCGTTACGCACAACCCGACTGTGGTCGCCACAAAAATTGCAAAAGAGGTTCGCTTGGGGCGTGTTGCAGGACCGTTTGGTGAGATACCAGCTGCCAATTTTGTGTGTTCCCCATTAGGGGTAGTTCCCAAGAAGGAGCCGGGCATATTCAGGCTCATACATAATCTGTCTGCACCAAGGGGGGCTTCCGTGAATGAGGCAATGGATGCAGGCATTTGCAGTGTGAGGTATGCATCTTTCGATGAAGCAGTGGTCATGTTGAATCGCCTAGGCCCCGGGGCACTGTTAGCAAAAACGGATATTGAATACGCATTTAGATTACTGCCGGTGCATCCCGAGGATCAGCACTTGTTGGGTTTCGCATTCCAGGGGAAGTACTACATGGATATGTGCATGCCGATGGGTTGTTCAATTTCTTGTGCTTACTTTGAAATGTTTAGCTCATTCCTGGAGTGGGCATTCTCGAGGGCCTCAGGGCACCAACATGTGATGCATTATCTCGATGATTTCCTGTTTCTCGGCCCGGCGGGCTCTCAGGACTGTGCACGGGCATTGCAGGAATTTTGCGTGCTCATGCGGGGTTTCGGGGTTCCGTTGGCGCCAGGTAAGACAGCGGGGCAACTACCTCCCTGGAGTTTCTGGGTTGCTTCCGTCTCCCGGTGGAGAAGATCGCCAAATTCAGGGCCTCCTTGCTACAATGTCTTAGGAACGACAAGGTGACACTGCATCAACTGCAGCACAGTGGGACAGCTGAATTTTGCGCTGAGGGTTATACGGATGGCTCGCCCTTTCTCACGATCCATTGTCCAGGCCATGGCTGGCCTCAAGGAAGAGCACCATCGCACGAGACTGGTTTCGCCAGGACATGCTCATTTGGCTAGCATTTCTGGCAGATTTCAATGGCCGGGTAGTCTGGAGCAAAGCCCCGGCCTCGTCAGCAGAGTTAGGTCTATGGACCGACTCGGCGGGCAGTCTTCTGGTTTGGTGCGATCCTTGGTAACAGATGGTCAGCCCAGAAGTGGCCAGCATGGTGGGAGGCGAGTGGCTTGATGAGCAACATTGGTTTCCTAGAGTTATTCCCAATCTGGGTAGCGTTGTCAGCCTGGCCAGAAGAGTTCCGTAACCACTCGGTGATATTCTGTTCTGATAACATGACTGTAGTGGAGTGCATTAACCAGCAGGCAGCACGCTGCAAGTGGATATTGCGATTGTTGAAAGAAATTGTGTTGAAATGCTTGAGGCTAAATGTACAATTGAGGGCAAAACATGTGCCGGGAGTACTGAATAATGCAGCTGATGCGCTCTCTCGTTTCAAAATGCAGGCATTCAGGGATTGTTTACCCTCAGAGGAGCTAGTGGCAGCGCCCTTTCCCGAAGCGCTATGGCAAATCGGCGCCCCGGACTACAAAACCTCGTGGCAGCCAGTTTAGTGCCCAGGACAAGGAAAGCGTATGAAGGAGCGTTCCACTCTTACTATGCATTTTTGGGCCCTGATTGGGAGCATATATGGGGTCGTGGGGGGGTCCTTTACCCAATTTTTAGTGGCACTTCATGAGGAGGGCCGGTCGGCGGCAACCGCCAGTCGGTATAAGGCTGCCATATCATTTATGGCTCAGCTCCAAGGGATCAGGGACCCGACGGACTCCTTTATAGTCAGAAAGGCACTGCACGGCTGGTGGCGCTTAGAGGGGCGCAAAAGGGATACCAGGCATCCGATAGGATTTGACAGGTTGACCGCCTTGCTGGCTAAACTGGGGAGACGTGCTCCTCACCTAGTGAGGTTGTCCTATTCCAGGCAGCATTTGCACTGGCGTTCTATGGGGCCCTGCGGGTAGGTGAACTGGTGGCTGCCAATAAAGGGGATACCGAGGGGGGTCTGCGCAGGGACCACACGCAAGTGAGGGGGGATTCCCTGCTGATCACGATTGCCAGGTCAAAGACAGACCAGGAGGCCCAGGGGAGTAGCATAGTGTTGCAGCGCACTCCGGGTAGTCCCTGTTGTTCAGTGATGCACGTTGAGGCCTGCCTAAAGCAAAGGGTGACGACGTGGGGGGGGGCCTTGCTGCGGCATGCTGACGGCACCCCGTTAACAAACTTTCAGTTCCAAAGGGTGCTGGCGATCACAATCACAGCTGCGGGCTTGAACCCGAGTGATTTTGGAACTCATTCATTCAGGATAGGGGCCGCTACAGAAGCGACGGCCGGGGGTCTGCATGCAGACAATGTTAAACAGATGGGGCGATGGTCATCAGACTGTTTCAAACGTTATGTGCGGTTGCACATGTTGTAACTTATTTGAGAAGTGCACTCACGCTTGTTGTCTTTTGTTTGTATTACAGTTTCGCAAGCCTGTGACGCAGGGCAGAAATTGGGACCGGCCCAGTATCAGCTAACCACCATTTCAAGAGCAAGGAATGGAAGACGAGTGGTCTGGGTCGTGGGCCACTCATACGTGAGACGGGCCGTGGACATATTCAGGGCAGGTGATGCGATTCACACATCTGAGGAATATGGTTTCAGGGTGTCCTTCCATGGGAAGGGTGGTTTGTGTATTGACCAACTGCGAAATTTTGTGGAAGAATTGTTAGGGCGGCACAGGTCACGGTCATCAGTAGTCATAGTGCACATTGGGGGCAATGACTTGGTGAGGTTGGGCAGACGGGCATTAATAGAAACACATACTTTCAGCAGTTCGTTGGTTAGCAAAGACACTCCCAGGGTGCACAATAGCTTGGTCACACATGATTCCGGGGAGGGTATGGAGGGGTGGGTTATCCACGACAGCGTTGAACAATTCGGTAAAGAGGGTCAACCATAAAATGGAGAAGTTGTTTCGATCTAACCACCTTCAAAGTATACCTCACGGGTGCATCTGGGGGGACCACTGTTATTCAGAGGATGGGGTACACCTGTCCAGGGTGAGGAATGACATATTGATAGGAGACATGATAGCTTGGCTAGTGGGATTGAGGAGACATGACCTATAGGAGTTGTGGAGGGCCAGATAGTCATGATCGGTAAGCAGTGATTTCAAGGTCCCTAGTGGGGGCGCCACCCATTATGGATGGAGCACCCGGGGGGGAGGCGGCCATTAGCCCCTCCCATGGGGGGGCGGCACCCATTACGAATGGGATCGCCCAGGGGGAGACGGCCATAGGCCCCTCCCAGGGGGAGATGGCAATATGCCCCTCCCACGAATTTCCCGGGGGCTGGATATCCGCTGCGGCGGAAGGTAGTGCGGGGAAAGGGAGGAGTCCACGCTGTCCTTTTTACGGTTACCTCGCACGGGAACTCGGACATCCTTAAGATGGCACCGAGTGGAAGGGGGCCCCCATGACAAAGGAAGTTACAGATGGCTACGAGGGTAAAGTCCTCTGCGCATGCGCCACTCATACGTGAGGGCAGAAATTGGTTGATAGGGATCTGACACTGGTTAAGACCTTGCCGTTGGCCCCTAACGATAGGATGTACAAAATTTGTATGCAATGCATGATGTCATGATGTTAGACTCGTTTAGGAAAATCTTTGTATTAGAGATTTGTTAAGGTTAGCCTGGATACCTGTCTACATCAAGTGCAATGGAAAGTTGAATTTTGTACATGATAAATGAAATGTTTTTAATTTAAAGTTTTGAATTTTGTTTCATGTTTTTACTAAATACTGCCGGGGGGGTCGCGAGGCCCCCCTGCCTTCCAAAAAGTTCAAAAATGTGTCTGTCTCCTACCATTGGGATTGGTGGTGGAAGGGGTGGCGGGCATCCCGGACCATAGTATACCTGTTCCTTCGTCAATGTATTCTAACAATATAAAAACGTTTGGGATGACAAGAGAAGGTGCCAGCTAAATGTAATGTTCTGCCATGGGAAAAAAGCCTTTATTTTCAAAACCCTGACAAGTGGCAGAGGATTTGATAACACCTCCGCATTTTCACATCCCACGTCCAAACGAGGGCCAAGGCATTTTGAAGAGATGAGTGAAGACTACTAGTGTTTTGAAAAGTGCTTACTTGATATCAGAATTTAAAAAACACTCATAATATTCATACTTACCACAGACAATCTGCTTTATTTGTTTGTGCAGATTTAGAGGTAGTTCTTTGATTTTCGAACTTCCCATTACTTTTGCAGGACATTGGGCACGTAGAAACACTGCAGGCCTGTGCATATACTTTGCAATGCAGTACAGGCTTGGCTCTTGTGTTAACACAGAACAGTTTTTTAAAGAAAATGTAAAACCACATGAAAACAAGACATCGAAAGTACTAGAAAAATAACATCTCTTGACCCCTCCAAATTCTTCAAACTCATGGAAGTGTTGGTATTTCTGTGTGTTTTCACATACCTCACTGCCTGTGTGCTGGCCGAGCTGCTAGGTGGTCTCTAAACAGCATTAGACATAGAACAGAAACCAATTGATGAAATTGAGCCAATGCAAATTGGAGGACTTCATGGTCTCCTTAATAATGAAGAAAGACAAATACGAAGAGACAAGAAATTATGCTTATATTGTAGGGAAGCAAGCTATTTCTTGAAATATTTTACAAACATGCCTAAGGAGGTTGCTAGGATGTCATTTTCACGGTGTAAAGTCATTGGGAAATACAAAAGCCCAGAATTTGAAAAGACCAAATTACTGGGTACGTCTGATACTGAACTGTTTTTTGATTTGGGTAATACCTCTGGTGAATTTCCCATTAAGGATTTTAACATGCCTGTCTTCTTAGAGTGGGGGTGAAGAATAAAGTGGCTATTGATCTCTTACTTGACTTTGGTACTACTGGTAATTTCATGGCTGTTACATTTGCCAACAGTACCTAGACCTAAAGTTGACAATATTTATACTATACTAGGTTACCCGTCGCGCGTTGCTGCAATCTCAGAAGAAAGGAAATTTAAGGAAACTTGTTATGATAACATTCAATTTACATTGTGTCATTTTCATTGAAACTTATTCATTTTAATATGGAAAACATTTTAAAGTGTTGTTTTAATTCTGTTTATTTATTCGAGTGCTTGTGGATACACAGTATTTTTTGTTTTCCGTCTGGTGCGTACACAAATAAATCAGAAGGTTTTCCTACGCGTGAGCTGGCCACATAAAGTTGTCCATGTGAGAAGCACGGATTCTCCAAACCTAGTCCACACACTTGCAGCGATTGTCCTTGTGCTTTGTTGATGGTCATTGCAAAAGCGAGTCGCACCGTAAACTGTAAACGTTCAGTATTGGAAAGATTATGAGGGCCTGGGGGGCCGGGGGCGATATTTAACAATTTCTTTTTTTTGCCAGAAACCTTCGCGGGAGTTTACTCAACAACTTTTAACAATTTACTTATTTATTTATTTATTTTTTGCCAGAAACCTTCGCGGGAGTGCATTCAACAACTTCACAAAGTTTCATGGTGATCGGATGAATGGTGTAGTAATGCATAAAGGACAAACAGATATACTTTTGTTTTTATATATAGATAGATAGCTGGGTAGAAAATTCTGTGTGGATCAGTAAAAACTCAAACTATTACACTTGCACTTACAATGGCTGGAGGACATCAGGAAGAGGCTTGTTTTGACATAACTACTGTACCCCCATATCATGCTAATTTTGGGGGTTGCTTGGCTATATCGACATAATCCTTCCACAGATCGGGTATTGGTCACCATTACCTTCCATTCTCCATACTGTCGACAAGAGTGTTTAATAAATATTATTTAGGGTTGAACAGACACAAGGTACGTTAAGGAGTATCAATAATGTGGCTCCTGAGGAATAATAGGAATATCAGGACTTGTTGGATGTATTTGATAAGATAGAGCCTACTGTTTTGTCCCCACATAGCCCTTTTGACAGTAGGACTTACTTACACACTTGGACGCAGTTGCCACGTAGTCAGATTATGCACCAATAGAGCAAGAAAATGTGCTTTTGAGAAAATATCTTAATGAACTCATAGATATTGGTTTAATTTGTCCTTCCTGTTCTCTGGTATCTTCTTTGTTTTTTGTGCCTTAAAAGAATGGAGAACTATGAGTATTTGGTGAGGGCTAACTGTTAATTAATTACATTTTGCATCAATATATTGATATTTATGCTGTGGTATATATTGATGATATTCTAATTTTCTAACACCCTTGACAAACATATTGGACAGGTAAGAAAAATCTGGAAAACCTTTAGGGAACATCAATTATTCGCAAAGTTGGAAAATGTCTTTTTCATGTGGAGGAAGATGAGATTTGGGATTTTATTATTCTGCCTAAAGGAATACAAATGAATTCTAAGAAAGCGGATACTATTGTGAATTAGCTGTCATCAAAGTCTATTAAGGAAGTGTAGATTTTTTGGGCCTTTGCTAACTTCTGCAGGGGATTTATTAATCACTTTTGCACTTTGGTCTATTCAATTACCAGACTTCGTAAATCGTTTCCACTTGGTTAGTGACATAGAGGAGGCCTTTCAGGCTCTTAAGAAGTGCTTTGTTACAGCGTCCATTCTCATACATACAGGCCCTAAACAACCTTTTACTGTAACAGCAGATGGCTCTCAGACTGCTGGAGGTGGGGTGTTCTCCCAAAGTCATACGTGTACCGGTTAACTGCATCCAGGTGCTTATTATTCCAGAAAGCTTAGCCTTGCAGAAACTAACACTACTGTGGCAGACCGGGATCTTCTGGCTATAACATACGCCTTTGAGGAGAGGAGACATTGTTTTTGGGGGGCACTGCATAGGGGAACCATTCATACTAACTATCACAAGTTGCAGTTTCTTAAATTAACCAGGTCCTTGTCAGCACAGCAGTTATGAATAACTCAGTTCTTTTGTGAATACATTTTATCCTGGAAGAAAGAATGGGACAGCAGTTGCACTTTCTAGATATGGGTATGTGCCAAGTGAAAAAGGTACTGACATCCCATCTATTATTTCTAGACAGAAAGTATTATGACTTACTGGGACCCTTGGCTTTTTAGCTACTGTGCCACATAAACAAGTGACACAAGAAAGAAGTGTTGCAGAAATTTGATAATGAGATGAAATATCAGTTACATTACACACAATGGGGGCTATATTTACCAACCTGAGATCTGTAGGACAAAAATTGGAATGGGCCCACTCAAGTAAACTAGCTGGTCATCCAGGAGAGAAAAGAACCCTTGGTCTTTTACGTAGACATGTTTGGTGACCCACTATTGTGGAAGGCTCACAACAGTTTGTAGCAACATGTGTTCAGTTAATGTACATGTGGCTCCTAAAAGGTCTATTTTTGCACATCCCTGTACTACCTTGGCCATGGAATACTAGGTCTTTGGATTTTATAGTGGAGTTACCACATATTCCAGAGGGTACAATAGTGTTTTGGTTACAGTGGACCATTTCACAAAGCTGGTTCATTTTACTCCCTTAATGTCTTACCCTCAGCCAAACCATTAGCAAAAGTGATTCCATATGCCTTAATTCAGTCACATGGTGTACCATCAGTACCTATCTCTGATCGAGATTCCCAAGTATATTTCTCACTTTTGGAAGGCTGTGTGCAAACGTATTGGCACTCAGGTATGTTTGTCATCTAGTCATCATCCTCAGACAGATGGGCAGACTGAGAGAGTGAACCAATGTTTAGGATAGTATGTCAGATGTCAGATGTTTATGGCATTTCCAATTGGAGTGATCCACTCTATATTTTGGAATTTGCCTATAACAACCCCTTGAATGAATCCTTGTGATTCTCTCCTTTTTTCAGCACCTATGGTTTTCACCCTACAATGGTAAACAGTGAAATACACAAGCCCCAGTATGTCCCTGCAGCACATGAGGTTCATAAACATATAATAATAATAATAAAGAAATTTATAAAGCGCATGGTTACGCCATCTCGGCGTGTCCCCGCGCTAGGGTGAGATAGAGTGGCGGCGACCCGGCTCCAAGCCTCAGCATTAACTTAGACAGAGAACAAGTGGGTTTTAAGCACTTTCCTAAACCTAAATTCGGAGGTCTCCATCCGGAGATTTATAGGGAGTTTATTCCAGTTCTGAGCTGCCAAGACCCGAAAGGATCTGCCTCCCATTCTGGCCTACTTCACTTTAGGCACCATTAATAGGCCAGTCCCACTGGATCTCAGGGACCAACCAGGCACATAGCTGGTGACAAGGTCTTTCAGATAGGAGGGGGCCTAAGTCCTGGGTAATGTGATGGCATGTGCACAGTGCTTAAAACGTCAATCGCTTCCTAACTGGCAGCAAGTGCAAAGCATCAAGGGCTCTTTTGGAAGCAGCCCTCCTAGGCTGTGCTAGTACCAGTCTCGCAGCGGCGTTCTGCACTACCTGCAGTCTCCCCAGGCATTTCACAGTAGCGCACAGATAGAGCATATTGCCATAGTCTAGGCGAGATGTAATGAGGGTTTGCACCAACGTCTTCCTCGCTTCTATAGGAAGGAGATCCATTGTTTTCCGTACATTTTTGAGGACTCCGAAGCATTTCCCCACTACACGTCTGGTGTGTGTTTCATAGGAGAGAGTGGGATCCAACCAGACCCTGAGATTTTTAGCCAGGGTACATGGAACCGGAGTGGGGCCCAGACTAGGAGGCCACCATGCGGACGTCCAGCCTGATGCATTTCCCCCCACCACGAGCACCTCTGTTTTGCTGCGATTCAACTTCAGGCAGTTCTTTGCCATCCAGGAGGCAAGCTCCTGCATGCATGCCCTGAAGTAAGAGGCAGGAACTTCCGGCGCCCGAGATAGGGAGATCACCAGCTGTGTGTCATCGGCATAAGAGACAACCTCTACTCCGAAGCCCTGCGCTATCTCAGCCAATGGGGTGACATACAGATTGAACAAGGTAGGGCTCAGGGCAAAGCATATGAGTAGTATATATGAAAAGGCACAACAGAATGTATAACACCTCAAAGACAGATATAAGAAATATGTTGATAAACATAGAACTCCTGAAAAAGTGTATTCTGTTGGGGACTCTGTGTAGTTGTCCACCAAATCCTTTAACTTATAGGGAAGAAATTAATTTCAACCAAAATGTGTAGGGTCTTTTAAAGTATGTAAGGTGAGCGACCCTGTAGCACTTAAATCGGACTTACGTGCCACAATACATGTCCACCTTGTTTTTCATGTATCATTAATGGAACCTGTATTAGGGGGTACAGGTTTACCTGCAGCATCCCATTGATATTGGGAACAATGCTGAGTGTGAGGTAAAAGTGATCTTCAACTCAAAAAGGGTGCAGGGGTGTATCTCCTATTTCATTGATTGGAAGGGTTATGGACCTGAGAATCAATCCTTGGAACTAGGTCATGTTCAGGCCCCCAACTAATGCAGCAGTTTCATTTTCAGAACCCACACAAACCCAAGCCAGTGTGATGAGTGTTGGGAAGGGTTTATTGTCATACCTGCTCCGTGCGTCCAGTATGAAGGAGCATGGTTGCAACCAGTAATCCAGAAGCAGAGGGCCGGGGTGTGATGCAAGATGCGGTCTAGTTTTCTGTGTGCCTCTGACAATAGCCCGCCTACCCGAAGTCTTGCAATACACAACTTAGGTTTCTGAGCACGGAATACGAAAGCTGTGCTCAGAGACCCTTCCACCCTGTAACTGCTATTTAATTACCTGGTGTTACCTGTATCCTGGTATTCTTGGTTGGGCACATTGTGGCAGCGGTCTCGCTCTTCAGTCACTAGCTCTCTTATGTTCTACAGTGTGACTCACTCGCCAGCTTTAGTTACTTCCATTTCCAGGCTTCAGAGCCCTGGTTCCATTTCTGCTTGTGGTGACTGCAGCACCTTGTTGGAGATGGAAGCCTACGCAAAAGTAAAGTATAAGTAAAATGTTAACAACAATACTTTTTCCACCAAAGTAGAGAGATGCATGCCTGCTAATTATTGGGAGCAACGTGTCATACTGCAACAGGGTTCTTTCCGGGAACTTGAAATTTGATTATCTAGATTTTTTTTTTAGAAAACTGTGCTTTAAAGACTGCAAAGACTGCTGGCATATTCTTTCTACTACGACTTAAGTCAGCTGGAACATTTTTTGCAATTCCTTGGAACATTATGTCACTGTTTATTTTTGTTAGAATTTTTTTAATTTATTTTTGGGGAGAACCTACGTTGAATGAAGGATGAGTTCGGGGTCCTCATGTGTTGTAATGATTCTGTAATGATAGAAAGAATCATAGACAAAGAGAGGATGCCGATGTGAAGTGGGAATGTTGGTTGGAAAACTATTAGACACTCATTGTTTGTTTCTTACTTTTAGGATTTCCAAAAATCGTAAGTGGCTACTTATTATTTGGTAAAAAGTAGGAAAAGTGGGTCCTTATTGTATGGAAAACACAATCATTAGTTACATGAGTCTAATAGTGATTCATAGGAACTATATAAAACAATTATAAATGTTATTACCTAATGTTTGCAAATATACATGAAGCATTGACACCTCCTCCAGAAATTCCAGATGTGAGGTGTTTGCTACAACGAATCCTGACTACATCATTATTTGTTTTCTCCAATTTTCCATTCCCCATGGATGCTGTTATAACTAGTAGGTTATATTTATATTTCTCCTCCTGTGGTGACAGGGCTCGAGGAGGATTAGGGAACTGGCTTCTGGATATAGATCTTGCTCTTACAAGATTAACACAGCCATCTATTCACGTATAGTTGTGTCCCGGCGTGACAGAATTGTATCAATAGTGTTTATTAACAATGTTGATATTTATATTAAAATGTATAGTTACTAGAAAATGTTGTTGAAAGATGGTACCATCCATAGCGATTTCAATGGTGTTGCATATCATTTGGTGTGAGACATCTCTCTGTTTTCTTTTTGTGGAGATACCCTGAAAAGGCCAGTTTACATCCCTTTTCGATGACACCACCCCTTTATATGGTGTGAGAATAGGTGGCAGGGATAGTGATTATCGAGTTCAGGGCTCACTAGGGGTGAAACATATTATGAGGGTGTCACCATAGGTATTTTCCTCTGCTGATGCGTAGATATTTGCAAATTAATGCATTGTGCATGCATAATAAAGTACTTTTCCTTTTTAGAAGAAAAAGCCCTAACTGAAAAATGATTTATTGAGCATTGTTTGTTGTGTACCAGTAAGCTGGGGTATTAGCACACACCACCTTCCATCATTAGGCCTTGGCCTTCTTTGCTTTGTTACCCGCAGAGAGTTAAGTGTTGAATGGGGTAAATATTTCCTAGGAAAGGAAAGGTGGCAGATTTATTACTTGTGAAGGACTCTTTTCCTACGCAATTATTTACCCACTTTCTTACAGAATCATGTTCAGGACCTACCACAAGAGTTAAAATAATTATACCCTGAGAATTCAGTATTAAAACACACCTTGGTTTCTCGCTCTATGGATTTCTCAAAGGTCCCTCCATGTGCTCCTTGATGCTTTATGAAGCCAGGTAACATTCTAAAATAGTTTTTACAAATTCAACTTCACCAGTGATTTAGGATTGTAATACATTTTTCAAAAAGCTCAAGAATACATTTTGTAGATGTTTCCTAGCTGGAGATAACATTATTAAATGTAATATTGTATCCCAATGAATTCCTGTGGAAAAGCCAACCATGCTACAGTGAAAATAGCTTGTGAGAACCTTTTCACAGTAAGTACATGTTTAACATTAGACTTTTACATGTTCTACTTTTACATACCATGCCACCTGTATTATGGGCATTAAGGTCTACTGAGAAGTGTCTTGTTCATATTTAAAAAGAAGGATGCCTGTTAAAAGAAGTTATTTTGACAGATCAAATTTTCAATTTAAAACAGCTTGGCCACTTTGCACAGGGTAGGCCTGCTTTCATGTATACACCGTCACTGTAGTGGAGCACACGATGGGGGCTGCAGTCCACTTGCGGCATTTAACTTACAACCCCTGGGTGCACTTATATACTATATACTAGGGAATTAATGGTACGCTAAATATGCCAATTAGGGGTATGCCAAATTCCTTGTGTTGAATGAAAGAGCACAGGCCATTTACCACTGATAACACACATGTCTACAGCTATCAAAAACAGTCAAGGCACAAATCTGGGCTACACGGCACAATAGATGACCATTTCCCAATATTGGTTCATTATCTGCTGATGCTCTCACTTTAAGGAAGCCATTTTACATTGGCATGGTGAAAGATAGCTCAGTAGCCGCCAATGGGTGATGGTGGACCTACTCTTTAGCCTTAATAAAATACATTTATTTAGCAGTCAAAGTAGACATTCCTTCCTGGCCAGATGCCCACTTTTTATATGGGAAGATCCAGAGAATCATTTTGTAGTCATTTAATTGTCTTTTGATGATTTATACATGAAAACCATGGTAAAGCATTTGTAGAGAAAGATCTAGTGATTAGGTGTAGGCTGTGAAGGCTTACTTTGGAAGCACTTTCTTGCAAGTGACCTGGACAAATGAATGGATATTGCTGTTTTACTGAAGACAGGTTTGGCTAATTGATAATTGCGAAAAAGGACCAAAATGATCGATAAGGACCTAAAGAAAAGTCTGTTATCCTTTTGTTGTGAACCGGAAGTGTGGCCTGGATGCTATACCCATCCTTCCAGCCAGAGGGCATAATGGTGGCGCACTTCACACCGCTCCAGGTCCCTGTAGATTTTATTGTAGAGGGACCAATCAGGAAATGTGGCACTCTGCGCATCTCTTCCCTGCCCTTCTCTTGTCTTAACTGCCATGCGGATTATAATTGCCGGGGGCGGGCTGTTGTCCGTGAGAGTAGGAGCGGTAGTATTCAAAATGCTTGTGGCATTGGCAGAATCAGTCCGGAATAAAAGTACACAGTGCAATGAAAATAAATAATGCATGGAGAAGTGTGGCTCACTGGTTAGAAGCGGCAGACCCTGAAGCAGAAGTCGGCCCAGGACCAGGGTTCAATTCTCGACGCGGCAGGGTCTTAGGTCAATGTCCGCGGACTCGATAATTCTCGCCTAGGTGCCTACGCTAACCATGGGTCCCACTCTGCAACTCTGGGCAATAGCTTGCTTAATCTCCACAACTGCCCTAGCAGCACCGGGGATGCCTGGCTTCACCTTGGGGGTGCCCTCCCACAGGGAAAGCCAGGACGGGTTCCCCAGTGGTATACAGCGCCAGGACGCCACGTAACGAGGTAACAGTGCCCTTTACAAGTATACATACATTACATTCTCAATGTATAGCCACAACCTACCTAATACACATGCCTTCACGATGTGCAAAAGTTGCTTCTTCTTTCTGGAAGAAGGACGCAGAGATCGATTGCAAGGACACAGATTGAATATCAAGATTTACAATGTGAGTGAGGATCCTGACTGTGATGTGAGGATAGTTTCCGTCCGAACTTCAGGACTACATTTCTGGAGCTTCTCTGCTTTACCTGTCCCCATTTTACTTGTCATAGGTACAGTGCATTCTTCCTCGAATGGTTATATAAATAAAATGCATGCTGGTGTGAAGTATGCATCAGGAAAGCTGCCTTCTGCTTGATTTAGAATCACCTCACATTTAGACTGATGCAGAACCCAAAGTACCCACCTGTAAACACACAAGCAGTAAACATGAAGAGAGATTTGCACATTTTACACTTGAAAGCAGCCATGCTTAAGTGGCTCCTCTTATCTGGCCACAAAAGATTTTCAAAAACTACATATCTGGTATAAACCGGATCCTTTATCCAGCAAGAATCTTTTGTTTTATTCATGGCCCCAAGCTATATCTGCTTTCCTGCCTCTGCAGTAAGAGCAGGTAGAGACACAATGATAATATTTAATCTGGCAATCATTTGTTATATGTTATTCTTCCACTTTCTGGAAGAGCTTTTAATGTCAATCACGAGGATGTTTAGGGTGACATTCGTAAAAAAATAAGTTGGTGCTGCCTTTGTTTTGTATAGTTATTTGAATCCAAATCTTTAGAGGGAAGCTTTAATGTGACTTTAAAAGAGTGTTTCTGATGTTCTTTATATTTTCACCCACTTGCAACCAATTGTGTCACATGGACACTAGTCAAGCTGAGCTTTCACAGAAAATAACTGCAGCAAATGGGTGAAGGCTGTTTTAAAGAGTCTGTGACTGGTCACTTTTTAATGGTAGCAACAGATGTTATTGAACTTTAAAGCTGACAACCTTTAATTGGTTCAATGTACACGTGGCAGCCATTTTGTTTTCTGTTCGGGTCAATAAAATTTCCTTACATATGTCTGTAGCTATTTTAAATGATCCTCCTGCCATAATGTCGCAAAACCAAGGAGGAATGGTGGGCAAAGTTGCTTGGTGTTTTACTTGTGAAATATGAACATTTCTCCCATGGTTTTCAATCACGTGTGTACTCTGCCTAGACAGTTGCGAAGCAAACATTGCCAAAGTTATGCACTGGTGCACAAAATGATAGAAAGAGGCCGGAAACAAGATATATCCACTTTTTGTCTTTCCATTTTCTGTAAGTTATCTTCAGTTATCTAACTAAGTCTGCTAGCTTTGTAAATGCTAAACTGAAAACAACGAAAAGTGATGGGTGGAATTGTTGTAAAGTCTCAATCACTGGCAGTTAATTGGACCACATTTCTGTCCATCGTACTTTTGCCCAATACACCACTCCAGACCGGGAGCAGTGACATAAAAAACACTCCTGGTCCGGCTGTGCTAGTGACAGTCCAGCCCAGACATCCAGGCCACATGCTCCTTGAAATAGACCACAAGCAACCCCAGACCAGGTTCAGCCTTGTTGGCCCTCATCAGTGAGGTCTGGCTTGAATTCTATGGCAGAGCGAGCAAGGGATCCACGTCTGGACATAGCCTTTGCACTTAGGAGAGCACTTACAACAGCAAAAGGTGATGGGGCAGAATGAAACAGGCATCTGGGTTCACAGTTCCTGCAGGGGATTTCTGCTCAAGCAAGGTCTCGGATGAGCATAAGGAAAATAGGAAATAAAGCATGGTACGGGTAACCCACTAATTGAGATCTATTCAAGATATATGTTGTACTATCAAGGCTAATCAAAGGATCTTCTCGGCCTCCACTCTTACCATACTTCAAAACCGCTTTCCTACCGTATAGTTTGCCCTTCTTCATCAACCCCTTCCTTGCTGCCGTCGGCCATTGGCCGACGGCAGCACTACCTCCCCAGTGTTGCCGTCGGCCAATGGCCGACGCGGCCCCGCCCGTTTTGCGGAAGTACCGCACAGCGGGAAAATCGGGGCCGCAGTAAACGGGTTAAAATATGCTGTATTTCATTTGTGTCCTAATGAATTAACCAGCATTACAGTTAAAGCCTGGTATCTCCACATTGCATGCTATGGGGTGTTTTAATGCCACATTTGTTGTGTTTCTAACACTGGTCCGCAAGAGATTAACTTGTACATAAAGGACTAGATTTATCAAGGTTTTGCAGCACCCTTGGCCACACGGGGGGAGGGGGGAGTGGGGGCGGGGGTAAAGGGCAACGCAAAACCTATGTAAGATGTATCAAGCCCCGTAAGGGTAGCTTCTGTGCTCTACATGGCTTGATAATTCTGGAGTAACTCAAAGCAGCGCAAATCGCTGCCTCCGTTACTCTGTCCCAGGTGGGCATTCAATGGATGGAGCACGGGTGCTCCCATGAATCCACCCAGGAATTTTTGGTTCGTTCCCTGATTTACCATTAGTGGTAGACCTGGGAATGCATAAAAATATTATTTCTCCCCAAGTGAGGTGTAACAAGGAAAAATATCATTATTTTTCCCTGCTTATTCCTCTTTTTATGTGTGCTACATTCTGCACCACACATAGAATGAGGAAAAAGCCTCTGAGGATTGTTTTTGTGCAGGAAGGTGTCTCTCACTGCACAAAACAATCCAGTATACAACGCAAGCACCCTTGCAAGGGTGCCTGCGTTGGCGCTAGGCAGACACAAGTGCACCAGTGCTAGGGAAAAGGCCAGGAATGCACCATATGATGTTAAATACAGCGCTTTCCATTCCTTTCCGCACACGCAGCGCAGAGCAGCAAGGTGGCGTGCTGCGAGGCGCTGCATGAAAGAATGATAAATATGGGCCTATATCTAACTTCTTGGCTGCTGGTGCTTTAAGAAAAGTTGAACCATGACTGTCTTCAATCATTTCTTGCATCCAGCTAGCAAAGCATTTTAGCAGAAAATTGCAGGAAATATAAGGCCTGCATTATGCGCATGACTTTTAAAGCTACATACATACACAAAACAATCTTTGAACCGTAAAAGGATCGCAGTAAACGCTTTTCCTCCCACCCCATTAGAACGGCTCGCTCATTACACGCGCCGTTTCCACGCTACCTGCCACTGTGATGCAAGCAAGAGTCCAATCAGAGGCATATTTTTGTGTGTGTGTAAACTAGCCATTATCACCACTGCAATAGCAGCTGGCGACCAATTATTCTTTGCTAAACTCAAACTTTGATCCAATCTGGTTTTTCGACAGCTCATCCGGTTCAAACCCGCTCTACACCCTTGTATCCAAAGCAGAAGATCTCATTTGACTTTTCTAACAGAAGCCATAATATAAATCTTTGACATTTTGTTTAATGTTTATTAGAAAACAAGGAGTGGTATTTCAGCCTCAGCTTCCGTAGAGCTACAAAAGATGGCACAGGGGATATATGTTACTTTAGCTCGACATATTTAGTGGTGGTGCCTATACCGCAGGCTAAAGGTTAGCTTACATCCCTTTGTCAATGTAGTCGGCGGTAAAAGACGATAGACAATGCACTCCTGATGTCAATGAAATGCACGAGGAATAATGCTTGTTTAATGCAGGCTTCTATATAGCTCTCCGATGCGTGCTATTCGTTATAAAATTGTAATAATCTCATAGGTATGGCCATGGTAACCTAGTGCAATTTTTTTATTGCAAGTATATACCACAAAAATAAAAAAAAACCACTTTGCTATCGAAATGCGGCGGCTATATGCTTGCAATAAATATGCTAATTTTGTTATTTTAAATAAACAATAATCTTACTAGATCAACATGGGTACTTCCCAGTAGACTGATGTACTTAGAACAGTATCAGTGCTTGCTAGCACGCAGATGCACTTATGTTTCTTATTAGCTAAGGTACTGTTGTTTTGAATTACTTTTACCAGAAGACATAATTTAAACACCGAGGGGAAAATCTGAAATAATAATAAAAAAAGAATAAAGAATGGAAAGAAAAAACAACATTTACAACGTAAAACATTAACCTAAGAGTCTGGAACTGAAGAGCACTTTCTTTTAGTTGAGCAACCGAATGAGAGACGCAAAATGCTGGCATTCACTGTGCAAGAGAACCAGGGCTGTAGTGGCTGCCCTGTTGCTCCATGCTGTGTGCTGAGGTGGGCAGAAGAACATTGCAAATGGCAGGTGAACAGCCAGATGGATGAAGAGGACTGAGCCAAATGACATGCATGTTTTAGGGTAAATGTATATATTTTTTATTTATGGTTATTTTATTACATGAGGCTGGTGAGACAGATAAAGCTGTCAATGGGTCACATCTCAAAGGAAGCTGGCAATAACAGCAAAACAGAACAAAAATACTCGCCGTATGTGAAACTGTCAGAAGGGTCAAATGTAAATGAGAAAAAAAATCACGTAGAGGAAAATAAGCAAGCTTGAAGAATTTTCATATTGAGAGACGTATCTATATATTAGTCAATTGAAATGCATGTGCTAATAAAAATCACTCAAAACTATAATAAGTATAACATTGTACGAATTATCATGCAACTTCACTCCCACTGATGCAGGTGAAGTAGTACAATAGCAAGAACCCCATACACTTGCCAGCCCAAACTGAGAGCAGAACTCTAGACTATTAAAGATGGCACAAGTGTGAGAAAATAGTAATTTACTCAAACCCAAGTGGCAACGTATAGAAATTCATATTAAACAAAGTCAGCCTTCACCAACCAAGATTTCCTACTTTTTCAGAAAACTAATGAAGTGAATACACCAATATCCATCTGTTTCTACATGTGGATCTGCACGATCTCAGGAGCTTCATGTATACGGAGGAGAAACCTAGGACTGCATCATGTTTGCCATCATCTTCAACCATATGCAAAAGAAACAATTGATGGACTGACAAAATGCTTTAAAATGCAAACATTCACCCCCAGTCACAAGGATCTGGGTTTAATCCATCAATCTTTAGCTCAACACACCACCCCATCCCAGTTTGGATCCAGCCATATGCAAATCAGTCTCGACCCTGTTCCTTATGGGAACAGTCCAGCCTGAACTGTCAAGAAAAGTCATCCTTGGACTGGAAGCAAGCATCCTGGGACCCGTTTCAGGGCATCACCCTTCATCAGCCAGGACAGCTTGAATCCAGAGATGTAGTGAGCACGGGACCCATGTCTGGGCATACCCTTCCCACTTAGGGCGACTTCTGCAAAAGATACAATTGATGGACAGAATGTTGGACAATGCAAACATTCACCCCCAGTCACAAGGATGTAGGTTTAATCCATCATTTTTTTGCTCACAACACCACCCTAGTTTGAACCCAGCCATATGCAAATCAGTCTTGACCCTGTTCCTTATGGAAACAGTCCAGCCCGAACTGCTCAGCCAGCTCCTCCCTTGACCAAAAACAACCATCTTGGGGCCGGTTTCAGGGCATCACCCTCCATGAGTCAGGCTAGCTTGAATCCAGTGGTGTAGTGAGCACATGACCCACTTCTGGGCATACATGTCACACTTGGGGCAATCAAATGCAAAAGAAACAATTGATTGATGGAATGCTGGAAAATGCAGACATTCACCCCCAGTCACAAGGATCTGGGTTTAATCCATCATTCTTTTGTTCACCACACTACCCCAGTTTGGACCCATCCATATGCAAATCAGTCATGACCCTGTTTCTTATGGGAACTGTCCAGCCCAAACTGCCTAGCCAGGTCCTCCCTGGACCGGAAACAAGCATCCTGGGGCCGGTTTCAGGGCATCACCCTTAATTAGCCAGGTTAGCTTTAAACCAGTGGTGTAGTCAGCACAGGACCCATGTCTGGGCATACCAATCCCACTTAGGGCAACATATGCAAAAGAAACAATTGATGGACGGAATGCTTGACAATTGAAACATTCACCCGAGTCACAAGGATCTGGGTTTAATCCGTCACTCTTTTGCTCACCACACCATCCCAGTTTGGATCCAGCCATATGCAAATCAGTCTTGACCCTGTTATTATGGGAACAGTCCAGCCCGAACTGCCAAGCCAGGTCCTCCTTGGACCAGAAACAAGCATCCTGGGACCGGTTTCAGGGCATGACCCCGCATCAACCAGGCAAGCTTGAATCCAGTGGTGTAGTGAGCACGGGCCCCATGTCTGATCATACCCCTTAGAACGACATATGCCAAAGTAACAATTGAAAGCGGAATGCTGGACAATGCACACATTGGCCCCCAGTCACAAGGATCTGGGTTGTATTGACCATTCTTTTGCTCACCACAATACCCCAGTTTGGACCCATCCATATGCAAATCAGTCTTGACCCTGTTTCTTATGGGAACAGTCCAGCCCGAACTGCCAAGCCAGGTCCCCCCTGGACCGGAAACAAGCCACATGGGACTCCAGTCACAAGGATCTGGGTTGTATTGACCATTCTTTTGCTCACCACAATACCCCAGTTTGGACCCATCCATATGCAAATCAGTCTTGACCCTGTTTCTTATGGGAACAGTCCAGCCCGAACTGCCAAGCCAGGTCCCCCCTGGACCGGAAACAAGCCACATGGGACTGGGTTCAGGGCATCACCCTTAATCAGCTAGCCTAGCTTGAATCCAGTGATGCAGTGAGCATGGGCCCCAAGTCTGGGCATACACTTCAAATTTAGGGCGACATATGCAAACGATACAATTGATAGACAGAATGCTGGTACAATGCAAACATTCATCCTCAGTCACAGGATCTGGGTTTAATCCATCATTCTTTTGCTCACTACACAATCCCAGTTTAGACCCGGCCATATGCAAATCAGGTTTGACCCTGTTACTTATGGAAACAGTCCAGCACGAACTGCCAAGCCAGGATCTCCCTGGACCAGAAACAAGCATCCTGAGACCGACTTCTGGGCATCACCCTTCAGCAGCCAGGCTAGCTGCAATCCAGTGGCGTAGTGAGTACAGGACCCACGTCTGGGCATACCCTTCCCACTTAGGGCGACATATGCACAAGAAACATTTGATGGACGGAATTCATGAGACTAGCAAGAGCCCCATAAACTTGCTACCCCAAACTGAGAGCAGAAGTCTATACTATTAAAGATGGCAAAAGTGTGAGAAAATAGTAATTTACTCAAAACACAAGTGGCAATTTAAAGAAAATCAAATTAAACAAAGTTAGCCTTCACCAACCAAGATTTCCTACTTTTTCAGAAAACTAATGAAGAGAATACACCAATATCTACCTGTTTCTACATGCAGATCTGCACAATCTCAGGAGTTTCATGTATCCAGAGGAGAACCCTAGGACTGCATCATGTTTGCCATCATCTTCAACAATATGCAAAAGAAACAATTGATGGACGGAATGCTTGACAATGCAAACATTCACCCGAGTCACAAGGATCTGGGTTTAATCTGTCATTCTTTTGCTCACCACACCATCCCAGTTTGGATCCAGCCATATGCAAATCAGTCTTGACCCTGTTATTATGGGAACAGTCCAGCCCGAACTGCCAAGCCAGGTCCTCCCTGGACCGGAAACAAGCATCCTGCGACGAGTTTCAGGGCATCACCCTTCATCAGCCAGGCTAGCTTGAATCCAGTGGTGTAGTGAGCAGGGGAAGCACGTCTGGGCATACTCTTCCCACTTAGTGCAACATATGCAAAAGAAACAATTGATGGACGGAATGCTGGAAAATGCATTCACCCCCAGTCACAAGGATCTATGTTTAATGGATTGGTGACGGTACAACGCGTACCGTCACAACGCGTGCTGTTACAACGCGTCCCTTACAACGCAAGTCGTTACCACGACTTGCGTTGGGGGCGCAGATATCGAATAGTATAATTTACTATTCTAACACCAGTCCCCGTGGACACTAGGGAAGGTGTTGGAATAGTAAATTTACTATTTTTAATCTTCTAGCGCCCTCCAGCGCAAGTCGTGGTAACGACTTGCGTTGTTACGGACGCGTCGTAACAGCACTGCGTTGAAACATCCCCTTTGTAACGGATGTTTCCCAGGTTTAATCCATCATTATTTTGCTCACCACACCATTCCAGTATGGACCAAGCCATATGCAAATCAGTCTTCATCCTGTTCCTTATTGGAAAAGTCTCGCCCGAGACGTATATGTTAAACAACGTAGGACTAAGAGAGGACCCCTGTGGGACTCCGCAAGGCAGCACAAATGGTTTGGATTGGTAATCACCCAAGACACCATCTGGACTCGGTCTGAGAGGAACCAATGAAGGAGTTTCCATGCTTTGTTCTGGATCCCACATGCCCTTAACCAGGCCATCAAGAGTTCGCGATGGACGGTGTCAAAGGCCGCGGGCAGATCCAGTAGGACCAAGGCCACTTTGCCACCCCGTTCCACAGCCTTCCTTTTCTCATCAGTTGTCTTAATGAGGGCCGACTCCATGCTGTGTCCCTCTCCAAAGCCGTACTGCGTGGGATCCAAAACATTTGTCTCTCGAAGAAAAGCGCTAAGCTGTATATTACGGGCCTTCTCTATCAATTTTGCTGGCAGGGAATGAAGGGAATACACCAATATCACCTGTTTCTACATGCGGATCTGCACAATCTCAGGAGTTTCATGTATCCAGAGGAAAACCCTAGGACTACACCATGTTTGCCATCATCTTCAAACATATGCATAAGAAACAATTGATGGACGGAATGCTTGACAATGCAAACATTCACCCTGAGTCCCAAGGATCTGGGTTTAAGGCGTTATTCTTTTGCTCACCACACCACCCTAGTTTGAACCCAGCCATATGCAAATCAGTCTTGGACCTGTTCCTTATGGGAACAGTCCAGCCCGAACTGCCAAGCCTGTTCCTCCCTGGCCCGGAAACAAGCCACCTGGGACTGTGTTCAGGGCATCACCCTTAATTCGTCATGCTAGCTTGAATCCAGTGGTGTAGTGAGCACCGGACCCACGTCTGGGCATACACTTCCCACTTAGGGCAACCTATGCAAAAGAAACAATCGATGGACGGAATGCTGGACAATGCAAACATTCACCCCCAGCCACAAGGATCTGGGTTTAATCCATCATTCTTTTGCTCACCACACCACCCCAGTTTTGACTCAGACATAAGCAAATCAGTCTTGACCCTGTTCCGTATGGGAACAGTCCAGCCTGAACTGCCAAGCCATGCCCTCCCTGGACCGGAAACAAGCATCCTGACACCGGTTTCAGGGCATCACCCTTCATCAGCCAGGCTAGCTTGAATTCAGTGGTGTAGTGAGCACGGACCTCATTTATGGGCATACCAATCCCTCTTAGGGCAACATATGCAAAAGAAACAATTGATGGACGAAATGTTGGACAATGCAAACATTTACCAAAAGTCCCAAGGATCTGGGTTTAATCCATCATTCTTTTGCTCACCACACCACCCCAGTTTGGACCCAGCCATATGAAAATCAGTCTTGACCCTGTTCCTTATGGGAACAGTCCAACCCGAACTGCTAAGCCAGGTCCTCCGTGGACCAGAAACAAGCATCCTGGGACCGGTTTCAGGGCATGACCCCGCATCAGCCAGGCTAGCTTAAATCCAGTGGTGTAGTGAACATGGGACCCATGTCTGGGCAGCGACAGAGACATATGCAAAAGTAACAATTGATGGACGGAATTCTGGACAATGCACACATTGACCCCCAGTCACAAGTATCTGGGATTTATTGATCATTTTTTTGCTCACCACACTACCCCAGTTTGGACCCAACCATATGCAAATCAGTCTTGACCCTGTTTCTTATGGGAACAGTCCAGCCCGAACTGCTAAGCCAGGTACTCCCTGGACCGGAAACAAGCCACCTGGGACTGGGTTCAGAGCATCACTCTTAATCAGCCAGGCTAGCTTGAATACGGTGGTGTAGTGAGCATGGGCCCCAAGTCTGGGCATACCCTTCCCATTTAGGGTGACATATGCAAAAGAAACAGTTGATAGACAGAATGCTGGACAATGCAAACATTCATCCTCTGTCACAGTATCTGGGTTTAATCCATCATTCTTTTGCTCATCCCACCATCCCAGTTTGGACCCGGCCATATGCAAATCAGTCTTGACCCTGTTCCTTATGGGAACAGTCCAGCACGAACTGCCAAGCCAGGATCTCCCTGGACCAGAAACAAGAATCCTGGGACCAATTTCAGGGCATCACCCTTCAGCAGCCAGGCTAGCTGCAATCCAGTGGTGTAGTAAGTACAGGACCCACGTCTGGGCATACCCTTCCCGCTTAGGGCGACATATGCACAAGAAACATTTGATGGACGGAATGCATGAGAATAGCAAGAGCCCCTCAAACTTGCCAGCCCAAACTGAGAGCTAAAGTCTAAACTATTAAATATTGCAAAAGTGTGAGAATAGTCATTTACTCAAAACCCAAGTAGCAACTCATAGAAAATCAATTAAAACAAAGTCAGCCTTCACCAACCAAAATGTCCTACTTTTTCAGAAAACTAATGAAGAGAATACACCAATATCCACCTGTTTCTACATGCGGATCTGCACAATCTCAGGAGCTTCATGTTTCCAGAGTGGAACCCTAGGACTGCATCATGTTTGCCATCATCTTCAACCATATGCAAAAGAAACAATTGATGGACAGAATGCTTGACAATGCAAACATTCATCCTCTGTCACAGGATCTGGGTTTAATCCATCATTCTTTTGCTCACCACACCACCCCAGGTTGGATCCAGCCATATGCAAATCAGTGTTGACCCTGTTATTATGGGAACAGTCCTGCCCGAACTGCCAAGCCAGGTCATCACTGGACCGTAAACAAGCATCCTGTGATGAGTTTCAAGGCATCACCCTTCGTCAGCCAGGGTAGCTTGAATCCAGTGGTGTAGTGAGCATGGGACGCAAGTCTGGGCATACCCTTCCCACTTAGTGCAACATATGCAAAAGAAACAATTGATGGACAGAATGCTGGACAATGCAAACATTAACCCCCAGTCACAAGGATCTGTGTTTAATCCAGCATTCTTTTGCTCACCAAACTACCTCATTTTGGATCCAGCCATATGCAAATCAGTCTTGACCCTGTTCCTTAAGGGAACAGTCCAGCCTTATCTGCTGATCCAGGTCCTCCCTGGACCTATAACAAGGAACCTGGGACTGGTTTTAGGACATCACCCGTCCTCAGCTAGGCTAGCTTGAATCCAGTGGTATAGTTTAGTGCCAAACTGAAATGGCGAGCACAAACGATGGATTTAGGCCCAGATCTCTGTATTGGGGTGAATGTATGACATTGTTTTGCATTCTGTCCATCAATTGTTGTTTTCGCATTTGTCACCCCGAGTGGGACAGGTATGCCCAGACGTGGGTCCTGTGCTCTCCATGCCACTGGAGTCAAGCTATCCTGGCTGATGAGAGTTGAAACCCCAAAACAGCCCTACAATGCTTGTTTCCAGTCCAGGGAGGACCTGACCTTGCAGTTCGGGCTAGGCTGTTCCCATCAGGCACAGGGTCAAGATTGATTTGCATTTGGCTGGGTTCAAACTGGAATGGCATGGTGGGCAAAAAAACTATGGATTTAGGCCTAGTTCCCTGTACTGGGGTGAATGTATGATATTGTCCTGCATTCTGTCTATCAATTGTTGTTTTTGCAATCATCTTCAACCAGACTTGTCCACATCATCTTCTACCTTCATTTGGTACCACTTGTATTCATACTCACTGATAACAATATCAACATCAGGCAATACAATGATAACACTCATTTCAACCTCAAAATCTCTTCAAATAGTGATATCCAGTGACTGAAAAGCAGTCTCAAGCTAATCCAGAATGTGATTTTATAATGCATAGCTAATGCCCAACCCTGCAAACAAATCTTCTTCTTGGCCAACAGCTTCAAACAACCACAGATTCAATCCTGGCTTTATGGCATGAATGTACACTTCCCCTAACCCAAGCTGTCATGCAAGTAAAACCACTTGGATTTACAATCAAATCATTCCTCAACTTCAAAGAACATATTGCCAAGAACATTTAATATTATGGCACTAGTTCTCCCACTTTATAATGAGAAACCCTTTGTTTCAAAAGTTGGTAACAGTACAACAGATCAAGTCCTGTTCTGCATCCACATAAATGAGGAAAAAGCCCTACTCAAGAGCCTTCCAGACACCCAGTTGTCAGCCCTCAAAGGAGTGCTACATTCACAGCATATCTCCACAAGCGCTTGAAGAAGTTTAATCACATTAAGTCAACCTACACACCCATATCATCGACAAGACCAGTTGCATCATTTACATGGCCATCAGAAACAATGCCCCTAGGTACCTGGCCAAGAGACTCAGGGGCATATGTATCAATCGTTTTTTTAGTCGCAAACGGTTCGATTTGCAAAAATGCAGCGTTTGCGACAAAAAATGCGCAAAACGCGATGTATAAGTAAAATCGCATCGCAAAATTAAGGAAATGTAAAAATTTGCGATTCCTTAATTTTGTGAAAGCATTTAAGGAACCGCAAATTGTGATTCCTTAAATGCCATGTATCAAGCACCCAATTTGTGCGATTTCTATCTAAGAAATTGCAAATTACCACCAAATTCAAGTTGGTGGTAATTTGCGATTTCTTTCATAAATGCACTTTTTGGCATTGGAAAAGGTGCTATATGGTGCACTTTCATGCCCTTAGGGCATGTATGTGCGCCATATGTGCACACATGTTCATTTCAGGGGTGCATTAAGTGTCCTTATGTCACCCTTGCACCCTTGAAATTATTCTCAATTTGCGATTCTCAAATTGCGAATCGCAAATTGAGAATGACTTCCCAATCATTCCTATGGGCGCCCTGGCCCATAGAAATGAATGGGAAGGTATTTCTTAATTGTGATTTCGCATTTTGCTAATTGCATTAAAGGAATATTAAGAATTCGCAAAAGATTTGCGCATTTTTAAATACATTCCATTTCGCAATTCTAAAAAATCGCTATTTGAGAATGGCAAACACGGATGTTGATACATCTGCACCTCACTCTCTCAGGCAGGCTGCACCACAACAGGAAGCAAAGAGGTGCAAGAAGGAAAAAACTGATAGACTTTCTTCATCTAAGCATTCAGAATGCAGAACAGCATCCCCATCAACATCAGAATTGCCATGAGCTTTCAGTAATCCAGGAGCATTATTCCTGGACAGTATCAACTAATCACCCACATGTAGATTTACTGCAAGTAAGTAAATGAACTCTTAAACTTTTGAGTAACTCTACTACTTTTGGCTATTTATCATGTATGAGTCCAAAGGTACACAAAAGCGTAGATGTACATGCTTGCAGCTTCTGAAATAGAAGTTGGAGTTGCTAAAATTGTCAAATGCAACAGTGAAGTCACTATTCCTAGTGGCTTTATGATCATGTTAGAAGTACTGGAGACTTGGTGGAGATTTTGCAATCTTAAAGGCTTATTTAGATCTTGGCGAACAGCCCGTCCTCAACCAAGGAAACAGAGTAAAGCTACTAGGTCACCCTAATGAAATAGTGACCCGTCAAATGTTGAAATGTCCGTCAGCCCAGCTGACATTTTAAGCGCTGACTGGAACTGTTGTGAAGGCAGTCCCTCCCAATGCATTGGTGAGGGAATCATTGAGCTCTTTTCAGTGCCCCTTACCACTAGCTTTTGACGGGCATTGAAAAATGGCTACATGACCGCCTGTCTAAATTAGGTGGGTGGATATATATCCAAATTGGGGTTTGTGTATTGCTTCCAGACAGTAACCTTAGTGCTTAGGTGCGGACAGGATGGCCATCCTGGCAGGATGACAAGGAGGAGCTATACCCAGCCCCCAATTACACTCAAAGGACTTTTCTTCCAGCACACAAAAGAATCAGACACTAGGCCTACCCTGTCTTCTTCTACCCCTAGACAGTTTGGAGCCTTGACGGGGACAGGGAAGAATTTGCCACAAACATATGTGGGGGTAAGATAGGGAATCTCCCCACTCAACTGCAATCATATGGTACAAATATTGGACCTTCAGAGCTAAACTAGATAACACTGCTGGGCCTGTGGAAGTTACAGAAGAAGTACTTTTCTGGTGCAAAAGAACTGCTGTGTTGTTTGAAGGACAGCCTTGCTGTCTGAGAAGGGGGACTGAGCTTTTTTGCCTTCATCCCAGGCAAATCAGAGTGACTCCAAGGGTCTGACATCCTGTGGGAACTACATGGACACAACAAGCTTCAGAGGCCTCCTGCCCAGCTGATCTGCTGCTACTAGGCCTGCCTGGACCTACAACCGCACCTACCAGAGCCCTGCGGGCCTGTGCTGGGGTGATTAATGGATCCCCAAGATCTGCCTGCCCATGTCCTGGACCCTTGGCTGGCATTAGTCTACTCCTCTGCAAGGAAATGTAAAAATCATAAAGTTTGGGCTCCTTGCAACCACAAACGGGCCAGTTAGTGTTAAGACTCTACCACCCACAACAATCACCAGTGCAAAGTTCAGGTGAGACCTACTTTTGTGCCGCCATCAATGACCGGCCACGCTAGACAGGCTCTTTGTTCTACAGCAACAAAAGTCTGCGACAACCTCCAACACGAAGCTTCTGCAATGGCAATCCATGTCAAATTATCAGCTGTTCATGCTACAACAATGACTATTCACTTGCTCTTCATGATACAGCAAACACTCCTGCAACGGGAACGGAACATTTTGTGACAAACTTAGAAGATAACCTGGTCCTTGTATTTGGCCCGTGCTCCATCGTGGTCAGTCTGAACTTCTGCTTTTCTTCTGGTATACCATGGCCCGCTCACATCAAGTGACGTGTTGTGCTTTTAGGCTCAGTTTTCACTTAAACACTGTAAAATTGAATATCTTCTGTTCAACTGATTACATTTTTGTCATTCTGGCATTTCATTTATTAAAAATACTCTATTTTTCTAAACTAGTTTGGGATTTTTGTGTGTTGTGTTTGTTATTTTATTTCTGTTTATGTACTTTACACATTATCTCAGAGTTAAGCTTGACTGCTGGGTGCAGAGCTAGCAGAAGGTTAAGAACAGGTTAATTAGGTAAGTTTTTGTGAAACTATACACAACAGTGGAACCCCTGCCAAGGGTCGCACCTATCCTGTTATCCCCACTATATTTGTGTCAGGGGCAATAGGCATATGTGTATGATGTGCACTCAGTTTATGCACCCACTGCCAAGGTGCGGTCCTGACAGGTATGAACAGGTCCCTCAATCGGGGACCCTTGACGAGGTCCATTGTAGACAAAAACTGTAATCCTGAGCACACACTATTTTCTATAACAAGTTATGGTGTTATTCTACCACTTTGATATCATATCATACTTATCGATAAGAAATAAATTCCTGTGATCAATAAATTTCGTAGAGTATTCTTTCGTTCTTTAGTATTCAATAAGATTGCCCGGCCAAGACGTGTTTCGTCGTGGGTGATTTCCTAAACGAATTCTTCAGGGCTACAAGAGAAAATATTTATATCCGGGATCAGCCGATCCACAGCTTGATTATTGGTATACATATTATATAAAGTGTCCACCTGGTGACTACTTAGGGTGTGAAAATCACATCACACTTGTGAATTTCTAATATAGGTTATGCAACTGTTAGTGTTTATGAGCTTGTTCCACCTAGTCCCAACAATAGTGATTAAATAAACATTTGATTTTTACAACCTAATTATGTTCATGATCCCTAAACAATTATGTACTGGCATATTCATCATGTGCCTCTCCTATTTTTATCAGAGTCTGATCACGTGGGGGATGAGTGGTATAATTAGTGGGATATGTGACGGCGAAGTTATAGGACCAAATGTCCCATCTTCAATTTGTACTAGCCGAGGTGAGACATTCATGTATATAGCGCTATTTAGCTGCTAGGTTAAGATCTAACTGGAAATTATTCCCCTACCTGTTGAGCAGGTGGATGGGATTTATCGCGTTCTGAAAAAATAAGATCATACAAAGGACACTTGTGTTAATGTGAAATCTCCCCTATTATGGAGTAAATGGACTATTTATGGGTACATTTTTTATTAGGACGGTGATGTACCACTCACCTCCTCGCTGGTTCTACTTTAGTGCCGCCTGAAATTAGGTTACCTTCCGGTTCCGAAATTCCAATACTACTGTCAGTTACTGTGTGCCTAGGTCAATAAATTTGGGGTATGAGAAGCATCTAGATATATTTACACGTGCGGTCCTGACAGGACTATATGATTACTAACAAAAGCCAACTGGTGCATCAAATTAGAAATGTAAAATAGGAAAACCAAAAAAATATATATACAATTCATTTTACAAGATGGGTTTTCAAATCTTTTTATTATTTAAATGAATTTGCATGTGCAGGGAAGAACAGCCAATGCATTTCATCCAATCCATTGGAGTTCTTCAGGGCTGTAAGGTAACATATATATATATATACATAAATATATATAAACAATTATATAAAATGAGACTCAAACATATCACCGTCATATGACACAACTACATAAATATGTACAATAAGACTACAGTCATTTGAAAATGTGTAATGGAAAATGTATTCACTCTGAACATTGATAGACCATCCAGACAACAGAGGAAAAACACATCAATATGAAACACATAATACATTTGAACATCTTTTTCTATATATTAACAAACATTGATTATCATTATACAATATTGAAACAATAAATAAATAAATTGTACCCCAAAAAGATAGCCACAGATTCGAAAGTGCTATGTGTGCATATAGGACATTCACAAGGTGCAACAGACATTTATGTTATACAATAATGAAGTGTCAGGAAGCCCATGTGTTAGAATGTAGTAATACCTGGAAAGCCATTATTAGAAAATAAAAATAAATGAAGAGAGAAGGAAAGAGGGAGTAGTCAAATAGGAATATTGAAGAGAATATCCCAGTGCAATAAGATGAATATTGCCAGAGGAATACCACTTTTCAGTATAGAAAGCTATATATTCCCCACCAACCACCTCAGTAGAGAGTGGGATGTCCCAGGGCAGTAAAGTTTGTCCTACATGACAACCAGTGGTACCATCAGGTGCTGTATACATGTACAGTTTGTGAATAGCAATAGGGTTGCTCTTTTGTGGAAAGACTATCCTGATAGCATTAGTCATATCCTAGCTTGATTATGCCTATTATGTGTGCATGGGGCTTCCCAGGTACACAATCCTCAGACACCAGGTCATAAAGAATGAAGCTTTGGACGTCATATATAGCATCTTCCTAGGAAAGCACACATGACCCCTCTACTTAACCCTTTCGGTGCTCATGACGGAATGGTTCCGTCATGAGCAACAGTGCTCCTGTGCTCATGATAGAACCATTCTGTTATATGCACAGGTGCACTAAATCCCTCTGCTGCAAACAGCAGAGGGATTTCCTTTATTTCTGGGGCCTCGGGACATGGGGAAGAGCTTCCATAACCTCCCGAGACTTGTTTCGGAATTTCAAAGTAGTGATGATCGCACGCATGGTGCGCTGTCGGCATTACTTTGAAATTAGTTTCAGTTTGAATGTTTCGGTGCTTGTGGGGCTATGTCAGTCCCCCGAGCACCACAACACTTGGGAGGGGTATCGTTGGAAGGGAAGAATCTCCCTTTTCCAATTGTACCCTTCCCGAGTGGACCCCTGCTTGAGGATACCCCCAGGAGGGTGATCGCAAGCAGGGATCGACCTGCTATCCACCAGGGAGGGGGGAGCAGCTCCGTTGGCAAGGACGTTAGCTACCCCCAAAAATATTGTCAACTCTAGTCTTTCTGCCCCCCTGGGGGGGAGAAAACACCTCAGATGGGAGAGATACTTTGTTTACAGGCCAGGGGCTGCCCAGAATGGGCATCCCAATGTCACCACCCTACCCCCCCCCATGAAGGAAAAATACTTTCTGCCCACTCAGGAGGCAGATAGGGGGCAATAGCCCCTGATCTGACCCCCCGGGAGGGCAGAAAGGTCACTAGGCACTATGGATTATTGTATATGCGTAGGAGTGGGGACTGCCCAGAATGGGCATGCCAGTGCCCACATCTAAAAAAATGCTACAGTGAGGCAGATGGGGCAATAGCCCCTTATCTGCCCCCGTGGGGGGCATAAACCCCACTAGGCACCAGGGATTTTATTCTGCAAAAGTACAGGGCGGGGACTGCCCAGAATGAGCACACCAATTCCCACACACCCCCCAAAAATGCCACAGTCTTTCTGCCCCCCCAGGAGGCAGATGGGGCAATAGCCCCTTAGCTGCCCGAAAGAAAGCCCACTAGGCACCAGGGATTTTATTTATCCCAAATTCAAGGTGGAGGTTCCCCAGAATGGGCATGCCAATGCCCCCCCAAAAATGCCACAGTCTTTCTGCCCATGCAGGAGGCCGATATGGGCAGTAGCCCACTAGGCACCAGGGTTTTCTTTTCTATACAAGTGGGTGGGGGCTGCCCAGAATGGGCATGCCAATACCCCCACTCCCCAAAAATTGCCACAGTCTTTCTGCCCCCTGGGAGGCAGATGGGGCAATACAACCTTAAGCCCACTAGGCACCAGGGGTACATTTGCTTCACAATTCAGGGGTTGTGGCTGCCCAGAATGGGTATGCAAATGCCCCACCCACCCAAAAAATATGTCACAGTCTTTCTGCCCCCCCTCCAGGAGGCAGATGGTGGCAGCAGCCACTGATCTTCCCCCCAGTTGGGAGGGGGCATTGAGCCCACTTGGTGCCAGCGATTATGCTGGCTTTTTTATACATAGGATTTTATACATAGGAGTGGGGGCTGCTCAGAATGGGCATCCCAATGCCCCCCCCCCCCCAAAAATAGCCACGGTCTTTTTGCCCCCTTTGGGCGCATATCGGGGTAACAGCCCCCGATTCCCCTCTCCACAGGGCGGCAGAAAGCCCACTAGGCACTGTTTTTATGGAATGTGCCTACCTGTGTATTTTGGGTCCTAGTGCAGCTGGCTCCAAGGAAACGTAGCAAACCAATGCATTTTTGAAAATGCGATACCCAGGGTAATCCAGGATGTGGTGACTTGTGTGGCTCTCCCTAGGTTCTGTTACCCAGAATCCCTTGCAAACCGCAGACTTTGTGAAAAAAAAAATCTCACATTTCTGTGTTGGAAAGTTCTGGAGTCAGCGCAGATCCACAAAATTCCTCCCACCCTTGACACACTACATTTTTACAGTGAAAACTGGCCCTATTTTTGCAAAGTGCGTATCTGTAGATTTTTAACCCTAGCTGTGCCAGCACCTGGGGAAACCTAGCACACTTAACTGGAAAGTTCTGGAATCTGCATCGATCCATAAAATTCTACCCACCTTGCATTTCCCAAAGTCTTCCAATAAAAATGATACCTCAGTTGTGTGGGTGGGTCAAGTACCCACGACAGGCAAGGGCCCAAAACATATTGTGGAGACATCAAAATGACTTATCACAAAACAAACTGCTTTTGCAAGGCAGGTGCACCCGGGTTTTTGGCAGTGGGCTCAGAGGCCATCCAGAGAAACCTACCAAACCCACACATCTCTAAAAACTAGACACCCTGGGGAGTCCGGGGAGTTATGGCTTGCAACTTTTCCCTTCCCTGAATCCCCTTCAATCCTTACATTTTGCTTAAAAAAATCAAATTTTCCTCAGTTTTCTGTGTGGGAATATTGTGGGTTCATCAGGCAGAGGCAAATTTCCTATCACCTAGCGTTGCCCCAGGCTTACCCACTTGTGTGGGTAAGCATAGTGGCTGCAAAAGGAAATGGCCCAAATTGTATTGTGGAGACTTCAAAATTACCTATCACAAAACTACCTGGTTTTGCAGGGGGCACCTGTTATTTTGGCCAAGGGCTTGCAGCCATCTAGCGAAATCTACCAAACCCACACATTTCTGAAAACTAGATACACTGGGGAGTCCAATGAGGTATGGCTTATGTGGATCCCCCAACGTTTCTCCATCCAGAATTCCCTGCAAACCTGAAATTTAGCAGAAAAAAATCACTTTTTCCACACATGTTCGTGTGGAATCACTGCGTTGGCACAGATGTACTACCACCTAGCGCTTCCCTTGATCTCCCGAGTAAAATGATACCTCACTTGTGTGGGTGTCCAATGCAGAATCAGCTAAAAACGTTTATTTTGTTTACGTAGCACTTAGAACTCGCAGTGCTATACCTTTAATACCTATGTTTTTGGCTGTTCCCAGTCACAGGCTTTTGGCCCACCCACACAAGTGAGGTATCATTTTACTCGGGAGAACAAGGGAAACGCTGGGTGGTTGGTCATTATTGCCTGCAAAGTGATCCTGCGCAAATATTCATGGAAAAAGGGATTTATTCAGCTAAATTTGAGGTTTGCAGGGGATTCTGGTTCGGGAAACTTTGGGAGATCCACGCAAGCCATACCTCATTAAACTCCCAAGGGTGTTTAGTTTTCAGAAACTTGTGGGTTTGGTAGGTTTCCATAGATCGCCACTGGGCCTGGTGCCAAAAACCCAGGTAACCCCTTTGCAAAAGCAGGTAGTTTTGTGATAGGTCATTTTGATGTCTCCACAATAAGTTTTGGGCACTTGCCTTTCGCGTGTACTTGATCCACCCACACTAGGGAGGTATCATTTTTAACTGAAGGCTTTGGGAAATGCGAGGGTGGAATTTTGTGGATCCATGCAGATTCCAGAACTTTCCATCAAAGAAATATGAAGAAAGTGTGTGTTTTTAATACAGTTTGAGGTTTGCAAGGGATTCTGTGTAAAAGAACCTGCTGAGAGCCGGACATGTCACCACATACTGGATTCCCCTGGGTGTCTAGTTTCTGAAAATGTATAGGTTTGGTAGGTTTCCTTAGGTGCTGGCAGAGCTAGGATTCAAAATCTACTGCTAGGCACTTTGCACAAAAAGGGTCAGCTTACACTGTAAAAATGTGGTGTGTCCATTATGCATTTTGCGCCGTTTCCTGTCGCGGGCACTGGACCTACCCACACGATTGAGGTACCTTTTTTCTCAGAAGACTTTGGGGAATGCAGGGTGGGAGGAATGTTGTGAATCCATGCAGATTCCAGAAATTTCCATCACAGAAATGGGATGAAAATGTGTTTTGTTTACAAAGTTTGAGGTTTGCAAGGTATAGTAGGTAAGAGAACCTGGTGAGAGCCACACAAGTCACCTCATCCTGGATTCCCCTGGGTGTCTTGTTTTCAAAAATGTATAGGTTTTCTAAGTTTCCTTAGGTTTCCCGCAGAGCTAGGGTTCAAAATCTGCAGCTAGGCACTTCGCAAAAAAAAGGGTCAGTTTTCACTGAAAAAATGTGGTGTGCTCATGTTGCGTTTTCTGCCATTTCCTTTTGTGGGCACTAGGCTTACCCACAAAAGTGAGGTACCATTTTTCCCGTAAGACTTTGCACAACTTCCAGAAAGCTATGCCAACTTCCAGAAAGCTATGCTCGAGGTCAGTACCTGGATGGCCTTGAACTGCCTCAGGCTTAACTCGGACAAGACCGAGATCATGACCTTCGGAAAACTCTCCCCTGAATGGTCTCTCGGTTGGTGGCCAGATAAGCTCGGCCATCCACCTGTCCCAGTGGAAAAAGCCAGAAACCTGGGAGTGATTTTCGACAACAAGCTGGTCTTTGACCTCCATGTTAATAAGGTTGTGTCATCTTCATTTTACATCTTGAAAAAGATCAAGAAGCTGCTACCTTATCTCCCTCCGTCAGCCGGGAAGACTCTGGTCTCTACCTTAGTCTTCTCAAAAATAGATTACGGGAACGCTCTCTTCCTCCACACTCAGAAGCGTGTCATCATGAAGCTGCAATCTATTCAGAACGCGGCTGCTAGGATTCTTCTTAATATCCCTCGCCGCAAATCTACCACCTCTGGTATTCGCCAGCTTCACTGGCTGAGAGTTGAGAGCCGTGTTAAATTTAAGGCCCTCTGTATTGCCTATAAGGCCATACATGGCACAGGACCCAGATTCTTGATCGAAGCTTTTCAGCTCTATACCCCCAGAAGGCACCTTAGATCAGCCAATACCAGTCTTCTGCCGGTGCCACGTACAAGATCAGTCACCTGGGGTGATAGGCGCTTTCTTGTGGCCACTCCAAAACTTTGGAACCTTCTGCCAACTGCCATAAAAGCCGCTCCGAATCTGATTAGCTTCCGTAGGCTTCTGAAAACATGGTTGTTTAACCAGTGAGAAGACGGTAGGATGATGAACTTTGTTGCTCCACAGCGCCGAGACACCTTCGGGTATTTGTTGCGCTATAAAAGTTGCGTAAATAAATAAATAAATAAATAAACAATACACAGTGGGAGGAATGTTGTGGATCCATGCAGATTCCAGAACTTTCCACCAAAGAAATTTGAGGAAAATAAGTTTTTTTTACAAAGTTTGTGGTTTGCAAGGGATTTTGGATAAGAGACCCTGTGAGAGCCACACAGGTCACCCCATCTTGGATTCCCCTGGGTTTCCCTAGGTGCTGGCAGAGCTAGGGTTCAAAATCTACTGCTAGGCACTTTGCAAAAACTGGTCAGTTTTCACTGTAAAAATGTGGTGTGTCCACTTTGCATTTTGGGCCATTGTCTGTCGCGAGGCACTAGCCTACCCAACACAAGTGAGGTACCATTTTTATTGGAAGATGTTGAGAAATGCGGGGTGGGTGGAATTTTGTGGATCAATGCAGATTCCAGAACTTTCGAGCACAGAAATGTGAGGATGTGAGGAACACAGAATTGTAGAGCAACTGTTACTACCTATCGACTTTCAATGCATTTCTTCCTTCCAAATGTAAGACAATGTATAAAAAAGAAGTCACTTTGAAAAATGTCCTATAATTCCCATGCTAGTATGGGTACCCACAGTTTCAAAAATGTGCAAATAGCTACTGTTTCTAAACTCTATATTTTGTTCCCATTTCATAAATACATAGGTGTCTTTCATACCGATTTTTCACTATTTATATTTTCCCAAATGAATTGCTATATACCCAGTACACAATAAAAAAACATTGCAAGATGCTGCTCAGTTATTGGCTCTGGGCTCCTTGGTTCTTGGGGAACCTACAAGTTCTATATATCTCTACTACCGGCAGGGTCCAGTGGATGTAACAGTATATTGCTATAAAAAATGTTTTCTTACTTAGAAGAAGTTTTAGTTGAAAACGTTGGCACAAATGGCTGTTTTTTTCAACTCATTTTCATTTTTTTCTGTTTTCAACTGCTAGTTTCTATAAGAAAACCTTTAACGATCTACACAAATGGCCCCTTGCTAAATTCACAATGATGACTACTTTTCAGAAATATATAGTTTTTCTTCATCCAAATTTGCTTTTATACTCATTTTTACCATTAACTGGAAGGAGGTTGAAAGCACAAAAAATAGCAAAAATAGGCTATGTCCCAGTTAAATGCCACAACTGTGTACTAAAATTTGGTTTTCTGACAAGTGTTTCAGGTCAAGAAAGCTGGGAAGATGGTGACCTCAGCACAACAGCCCTTTGTTGACACTATTTGCGGGGAAAAAAACAGAAGCTTTTATCTGCAGCACTTTTTCCCATTTAAAAAAAATGTAGCTGCATTTTGGCTAATTTCTGGCTCCCCTCCAGGGGAATCAACAAACCTTGGGTACCTTTAAAATCCTCATGATGATGGATGAAAAGGACGCACATTTGGCATGGATACCGTATGTGGCAAACAGTTACAGGGGCCTAAGCTCAGACTACCCCAAATAGCTGAAAAAGGGCTTAGAACGGGGGGAGGCCTAGCAGCGAAGGGGCTAAGGAACTCCACTAGCCCCCTATTGGATAGTTGATTTGATTTCAGACTTGCTCTCTGATATTTAAAAGGCTGAGAGGCAGAGTACCCACATATTTCACCAAAATGTCCAGCACTACATCCCTGGGTGAAACCTGTGATCTGTTCATCTCAACCTTCTGGATGTCCCTAAAGTCTGGAAAAGAAAAACCAGGCAGTAGAAGGGTAACTGTTGAAGCTTCGCACAGTGGAATTATCTCCCACCTGCCAGGAAACAACCCTGCTCCATTTATTAAAAAGCTTAAAGGCTTGGTTGTTTTCCCAGGTCCACTTAGAAGAATATCCTTAGCAACCTTCCTGTTGACTTTGAAAAAGCCTTCAACACCACCGACTGGGCTTGCTTGGTGGTCTATATGGGCTTTGGACTCCGCTTCTGCGTGATGGTGTCTGTGCTTTATTCACACCCAACGGCATCAGTCCAACTTAACTGTACACTACCCAATGCATTCCCAAATTAATGGGGACTCAATAAGGGTGTCCCCTCTCCCCATTGCTCTGTGCCTCAGCCAATGCAATGCACAGCTTGAGGGCTGGCACTAGACGTCCCATGTCGAGGGCAAAATTGTATTTGATGCAAATGATGTTCTGCTTTACCTTGCAAACCCTTTACCTGCTTTACCTTGCAAACCCTTTGACCTCAGGCCCCCGTGCCCTGGAGCTCCTCCTCCTTTTCGAAGGATCCTCTGGCATCCGCCTTAACAGGGCAAAGTCCCTCCTTGTTCCCCTGAGGGGTGATACAGCTTTAAGTGCCTGGAGGGTGGACATCCCCAAACACCGGCTTAGCTTCAGATACCTGGTGCTGCAAATCATGATTGTGCAGGTACTCACTCATGCCCTTAATTTGGTGCCCCTCTTACAGGGTTCTCAGGCTAGTCTGAATGCATGGATACACTTCTGACTAAGCCTCATTGGCAGACTATCACTGATATAAATGATGATACTACCCCATTTCCTTTACATATTGCAAAACCTCCTGTTTCATATTCCAAACATGTGGTTCACAGACTTGCCGTGATTGGTTTGTTCCTTCTTCTGGTGTGGGTGTTCCCGATGCATAGCCTGGGGCAAATGCCATAGGTCGGTCTATGAGGTTGGGTTTCGGTAGTGGACATCCACCTGTAATATTGGTCCTCCCAGCTTCTGGTTATAAACATCTGGCTGTTGGGTAGTTGGAGCAACCTAGCCTATCAGTTTAAACTCAATGATATGGACCTCAATGGTGTAATGGACTCTATGTATAGGTCCCCGCTTACCATTTCACTTCTATAGGTCACAAGGGTGGTCTTTTTGGTATTGGGCACTAACTTCACTTTACAGGATTGAACTTACAGTGCTGACCCTCTTGTGGAGGGGCTGCTGTGTAACACACTTAACACGACTTGAGGGATTTTTCCAATGGGAACAGATTGGTATCACTACACTGGCGGATGTTTTGCATGGGTCACAAATGAATTCTTATATTGACCTTCAGACACAGTTCTCTCTTTCCCCCACCCAGTTCCACCGCTCCCTCCAAATAAGACATGACCTTGCCCCATACAGTGAGGATCTACGAGACCTCCCGGACATCCACCCCCTTGAGGCCTGATTGCTCCTACGGAGGTTGGGCAAGGGTGGGATTTCCTGACTATATCACTTTCTGGTGGGTAAAGCACCTGGGTCGTTGGACCAACTGCATCTGAAGTGTGAGGGTTGGGTTGGAGAGCTGGACGAGGTCAAATGGCTTGAGGCTTGTATGGCTCCCAGAGAGATCTTGACATCCTGCTGACCCAGGTAAGTTCGAGTCCATTATTTCCATCACACTCATCTGACCCCCAGAGATTGGCACATGTATGAATCCTTACTGATGCTGTCTGCACTCGTCATTCCCAAGAGGCAAACTTCTTTCACATGACATTGCTTTGCCCCCAGATTGCCCATACTGGTGCCGTGTTGGCTCCGCCCTCCCAGCAGTCTTGGATCTTCTCATACAATTATCACCTAAAGTACCATTGTTTGGGATACTGGATGCGTTGGCGAGGTCCCATGGAGATGGCAAAGAGAGATGTGTTTTGTGCTTGGAAACAACTGTTACCACCAACCCTGAAAAAATGGTTCACTGGCATGGACTTGCATGCTCAACTGGAAGAATCTATTTACTTTGCCTGGGGCTAGCCCACTAAATTCTCCAAAATTTTGGGTAAAATAGTAGAACCACCATGATTTGTCTCCGACTTCAGGATCTTTGGCTCATCATGCCAGCTGTATTGTTTAAGGGAAGGTGGCCGGGGGTATCAGGAAAGTAAGCTTGAAACACCACTATTATTATTTTTTTTGTTATTTACGTACTGTAATTGTTATCTTTTTTATGAGACTCAATAAAATCTCTTTACCCCAAACAATGAAACATGTGCAAAATCAAATTGGACACATTCTCTTAGTGATTAGTCTCCAAAAGTTATTTTCACTTGCAGGGATGCAGCTGAAGCCTGGAAAATGTCAAAGTACAGATTATAAGCTTTAACCTTTGACAGGAAATGGTTATAGAGGTCATTAAATGGCTCTTTTTAACTTTCAGTTAAAGCCCAACTAAATGATGAAGCCTCGGTTAATGATAAATATTTTGAAAAGTAACTTTTGGAAAGTTACTTTGTACTTGCCTGAACCTTCAGTTGGATAATTAGCATTAACCTACTGACAGCTGGTCTGCCAGTGCTTTACAATGATGAGGTATGTAAAACTGTTTCTAGAACTGAAGCAAAGTTCTGCATGTGGGAATATTTTTTTTCCTCTTGCAAGAAGACTAGTTAAGGTGGCCACAGGGAATTTATTAACTTGTGAAGGCCTACTTCTTCTCAAGTAACTGTAAGGTGCGACTTGGTGAAGGGCAATATTTGTAAGCAAATCATGCTGCCTCCAAACCCAGTGGGTGGGAAGCTATTCCCAGAATCACTTTTGAGTGACCACAAAAGAGAAGGTTACTCATTGCCCTGGGCAGACCTCTGGGTGTTGAAATAGGCTTTGCACAGGAGGGGGGTGGGTTTCCCCAACTCAGGTCCCTATTTTGATCCGAATCAGATTTGGCTTTCCCAGATCCAATTTGTAGCCCTTGTTTCCGACTGAATCATACAAAGGTCTGAACGACCAAGTACGATGCAAAGATTGCGAACACGTCGACCAAATCGTTTCCGGGTCCCAAACCTGTCCCTATGACTCGTTCGTAGCCAAATCGTGCCGCTTAATGGAGCCGAATTCTGACCGAGGGAGTGTGATGCACGATTCAGACCGCTGCTTTGCCTCGGTCTCAGCGAGACGAAACAGCTGTTAGAATCATACTTTGTACCTTACATGTACATTGCAATTTATGATTTGTATGATATGTAACCCTGAAACGTCCAATAAAACTTTTGAAATATGTGTTTGAAAAAAAAAAAAAAATAGAATCATACTTTGGGGGGCCATAACAGGCCCCCCTTCACCCGGGGCACTCCGAATCTGTCACAGGGGTGTGCCCATGGGTCCCCGAGCCAGGCATTCACAGTGTGGCAGACACATGAGGTGCCCGCCACAAGGTGTACGCTTTTCCCCACCCACCCCTTTTTCCTATGGGAGCCTGTGTACGCATCTGTACACAGGTTCAATGGGAGTGTGAGCGAACCGAGTATATAAGCATACGGCGGCATCATACTCACTCGTACGGACTCCCGGAGTACATTTCGCTCGGACAGCCCTCCGGATCCAAGTCGTATGGAGGACTTTCCTAGAGAGATCAGAATCGGGCCCTTAGATTTTAAGGGCAGGTTTCACTGTGGGATTGTTTGGAGTAGAGCAAACATAAACTGCTGAAAAGTTATCGGGGTACTCCGTGGGAACTTTTGACCCATTGGTTAGGGAGGAGCCAAAAGTCCCCTTCCCACCCACTAGCTAATGACAACCATAACTGGGGTACCCCATGGAATATAGTCTCCATGCTGTGGTCATTACCCACATGGACGTTACCCCAGAGGTAAATGCCACACAGGTAAGCACCACACACATTTCTTTGTGTTATTTTACCACACAGGTAAGCTTCTTTTTAAATGTCATAGTTGAATGTGGTACAAAAAAAGCAGCATTTTCAGTGCTATTTGATGGCCAAGGGTAAGAATTTTTTACGGTTTTTATCATTCAGTGGTGGGTAAAGGTATAGAGTAGTAAGGGTTGTAAGAGAGGCTTTAGAGGTCATGGGTGGTTAAGGGTATGGAGTAGTATCGGGGTTTTACTCACACACACATATATATATATATATATATATTCACTGAAAAAACATACATGTTATAGGTAGGAATTAGCATTTAAAAAACTTTAGAGATTCACTGAAAAAAACCATAGGTTTCAGGGCTGTTATAGTTAGCTGGACATTTTACTTGTGCAAAACCATTGAAATACCTCTGTTATAGTGAGTTCTGCTAACTATAACTCGTGCGCCCGCAATCCACTGCTGATGACGTCACATATTACATCATTCATAACATGGTCAGTGACATCACAGATGACATCACTGATGACATCTCAAATGACATCACTGATGACATCACTGATGACTTCATCCAGTGAATGTGGTTTGGTTTGTCATTTATATATGTATTATATATATAGCAATCTGCATTAAAGAATGAGTGAATATATATTTTTTTAATTTTTTTTATTTTGAAGGTTATATATAGCTTGGACCAGACCCTTGAGGGTATTAGAACGCTTTACCACAAATACAGGAAAAAGGGGAATAGACAGAGGAGACATAAGCATATACCTACGGAAATAATATTGCTTATAATAGGTAAAACAAAGGGTAACTGTCCCAACAGAATTGATTTCACTTCCTTTTTAAAGGATGCCATGTGAGGGTTCGGTCTTGTTTTTAGGGGTAAGGCATTTTAAATCCTAGGGACCATTCCTGGCAAGAAGCGGTTATAAGGTTTTTTTTTTAAGCATTGTGGTTTCAAAAGAAGGTTATATGAACTCCTGTTAGTTTTGTCGCTGCCCGATAGTACTAGTTTTTCTGCAAGATATTGTGGTATTTTGTGATGCAATGCCTTGTGTGTTATACAGGCGGTTTTTAAATGGATTCTGGCCTCAAAGGGAAGCCAGTTAAGGGCACGCAGGTCCGGGGAGATGTGACAGTTTTCTGTAACCTGTGATTAGTCTGGCGGCTGCATTGATTGATGCCCTTAGTGGGGCTGTCATTCTGGGAAGGCCGCAGAGAGCGACACTCCCATATTCTACTCTGGGGATTACTAGAGTTTGAACTGCTGTTCAAAGTCATTTGCGGGTATGAAGGGATTTAGTCTTCTTAGAGTGTTTATTTGAAATGTTGCTGCACTGATGTGCTTCTGCATACTTAGCTTATTGTCCAGAGTTATAGCTAGCGATTTGGCAGAATTGCGATCTTCCTATTACCATGACTAGAGAATCTGGATTTCATTAAAGACACGAGGCTCACATTATGCATACAACTTTTAATTGCGTCTCCAAGCAGCCGCATACATCACAATTAAAAGGTTCCATAAAGAACATTCATAACAAATAAAGGGCATGAGCCAACAAGAGACTGCCTCTTTTAAATGTGGAAATACAGAAAAGTCCATAAAAGAAAACAATAAACTCAAATATTCGAGAAACTTCAGAAGAGTTCAACTTGAGAAAATCCGAAGAAGCCAAAAGATGGAAGGATCCAAACATCTTAGATTAGGAAGGAACATCTGAAAAGAAGGAAAAAAAGGTAAAATTGGAGAAATCAAAACCTAAATATTAAAAAGAATACCAATGCAACAATTAGATGTAGATTAATACCAATGCAACAATTTAAAGAGGTAATACATAGCTGTAAACACATCCCAGGGAGGGATGGGTGGGATAATGTGAGCCTCCGTGTCTTTAATGAAATCCAGATTCTCTAGTCATGGTAATAGGAGAATCGCAATTTCATTACAAGAACGGAGGCTACATTATGCATGTTGGTAGCCTTGTAACACAACATCAGACATATGTTCTATTGGTTTACAGTAATGTCGAGCAAATGTGCTAGCATTTGACCAATCAGCAGCTTTAAGAATATCATCAAGCTTACCCCCAGACCAGAGGGATTTGCTGGCCATAGCACCCCTAAGGGAGTGAGCCTGAAACTTACGTAAATCAACACCTGCTAGGCTCATAGCTGTTTTGACCCATCTAGCAATGGAAGTAGAGGAAATAGCTTTATGAGGTCTAACGAAGGAAATAAGTAATTGATTGACATCAGATGGTCGAAGAAAAGACATTCTCCGGTCATATTCCTTTAAATAATCAACGACACAAAGTTTAGGACAGGAGTCAAAACGTGGATAGAAAATAGAATCAGACATAGTTTTAGTTCTTCTATGAATTTCAAACTTCACACCAAACATGTTGTAGGACCTAAAGGAAATGTCTAAAGCTTTAACATCAGAGACTCTTCTACAAGAAATAAGGCAAAGAAGGGTGGCAAGTTTGATAGAGAGGAGTTTCCTGTTAAGGAAAGTGTTATCAGGCCAGTTGGTAAAGAGGTCTAAAATCAAATTAACATCCCAAAGAGAATCATACTTAGGTTTTGGAGGTCTTCTTAGACGGATGCTCTTCATAACTCTACAAATGATAACATTTTTACCTACCGTTTTACCATTCACGAGGGTATGACCAGCGGAAATAGCGGATCTATAGCAATTGATGGTTCTGTAGCTAAGACCCCTATCAAATTGTTCACAGAGAAAATTAACTATATCAACAATAGGTGCTTCAAGGGAATCCAGGGGCCCGATGTAGGTAAATCCCATTTACCGAATTTGAAATACCGAATTTTACCGATTCGGTATTTCAAAATCGGTAAATGGGATGTAGGTCCCAACATCTGGAATCGTTACCGATTCCTTCAAAATTCGGTATTTACCGATTCGGTAAATACCGAATCGGTATTTGCCATTGAATCCTATGGGCCTTTGAAGCCCATAGGATTAAAGTCAAATACCGAATCGGTATTTACCGAATCGGTAAATACCGATTTTGGCAAGGGTGCAGGGGGTGTCACTTTGGCACCCTCTAGCACCCCCAAAACGGGCATGTGTGCAATGTGGCACACAGACATGCCCTAAGGGCACGTCTGTCTGTCACATGGCACATGTGTACATGCACAGATGTGCATGTACACAGGAATCGGTATTTTACCATGGATTTGTATTCCATGGTAAAATACCGATTCTGTAAGCCATGTGCTGATGGAACATTGGCTACCTACATTGCATTTTCGGTAATTTTACCGAATCGTTATCATTACCGAATCGGTAAATATTACCGATTCGGTAAATTTACCGATTCGGTAATGATAACGATTCGGTAAAATTACCGAAAATGTGCCCCTACATCTCGATAGCCCTTTACCGATCGGAAACGGCCGAAAATCGGTATTTTCGGCCGATTCCGATCGGTAAAGGGCTACCTACATCGGGCCCCAGGTTCCTTTCCAAGCACCAACGAACCCAAGTTCTCCAGATGTTGTTATATCTGTAGTGGGTGCCTGGTGACCATGATTCTGAGAGGAGAGTTGAAGCTGTAGACGAAAGTCCTGAGACTTCATTAGATCTCCTGACACTCTCCAAACAAGAAGGTTCAAACTCCCTGTTTGTATTAGAGGATGAATTTCGCCATCTACGTTTGTTAGGAGATGATCTAGGCAAGGGATTAGAAAGGGAGTGTCGTAAGCCAGTTCCAGAGCTGTTGGGAACCAAGCCTGAGAGGGCCAGAATGGAGTCACTAGAACAAGGGAGCATTGATCGATTCTCACTTTCTGCAAGACTCTCTGAATCATGGCAAAGGGGGGAAAGGCATAAGCCTTCAGACTCTTCCATGTTTGAAGGAAGGCGTTCACTGCTAGAGCGCCGGGATCGGGCATCCAACTGAAGTATTTTTTCAGTTGAAACGTTAGTCTGCTTGCGAAAAGGTCTATTTCCAAGGGTCCCCAAACCATATTCAGACGATTGAAGATGGAAATGTTGAGTTTCCAATCGCTGTGATCTTTGAGGAATCTGGAGTTCCAGTCTACAGAGATGTTCGCTTTCCCTGGAAGGTATTCCGCTTTCAGAGCAATTTTGTGTTCTAAGCAGAACATCCAAAGTTTCTTGGCCAGGTTCGAAAGGTCCGCAGATTTGGTGCCACCTAGGCGGTTTATATAAGCTACTGCGGACATGTTGTCCATCTTTAAAATGACCGATCTTCCTTGCAGTGAGTGTTTGAAACTCATCAAAGCGTAAAGACCAGCTGTAAGTTCTAAATAATTTATATGTTGGGAAGACTCCTCTAGGGACCATGTTCCACCGGTATTCTGGTTGAGAAGGCAAGCTCCCCAACCATGCATGCTGGCTTCTGATTCCAAAACGAATTCGGGTTTCGTACCGAAAATCGCTTTGCCGTTCCAAGCATCCAGGTTTTCTAACCACCAGTTCAGTTCCTGTTTGGCATCCAGGTCTAGGGAGATGAAATCCTCGTACCAAAGACCGGACCTTAGGGCTCTTGCTTTCACTCTCTGGAGGGCTCGATAATTCAGAGGGCCAGGAAAAATTGCTTGGATAGAGGAAGAAAGAAGACCGAGGAGTCTTGCAAGTTCTCTGAGGGGAAACTCTTGGAGTTTCAAAACACGACGAATTTCTTTTTTGATTTTTGTATTTTTTTTGGTAGGGAGAAGAAGGAGACACTTGGATGTGTCTACAGTGAACCCCAAAAATTCCATCGACCTTGAAGGAGTCAAGACTGATTTTTCCTTGTTGACGATGAAGCCCAAACTTTCTAGGAGGTCCATAACTGTTTTTAGATCTTGAGAGATTTGAGAAAAATCTTGAGACATAATTAGTATGTCGTCTAGATAGATGATCAAACAAATTCCTCTTTCTCTTAGAAAAGAGGCAATTGGTCTCATAACCTTGGTAAAGCACCAAGGGGCTGAAGAAAGACCGAAAGGAAGGGCTTTGAACTGATACAATCGATCTTTCCAAAGAAATTGGAGGAAGGGTTGATGAATTTCTGCCATAGGAATGGTGAAGTAAGCGTCTTTCAGGTCTAGTTTTACTAGCCAATCTCCTTCTAAAAGAAGATCCCTCAAAAGGTGAATCCCTTCCATTTTGAAGTGTCTGTATACTAAAAGTTTGTTGAGGTGTTTTAAATTTATAACAGGTCTCCAACCTTTGTCTTTTTTCTCTACGAGGAAAAGGGTGCTTATAAACTTGAGTTCTTCTAGGGAGACTTGTAAGATCGCACCTTTCTTGAGCATTGAAGAGATCTCTTCCTCTATTATTTTTTGCTGGTCTAAGGGGATTTGGAATTTTTTTGGAGGAGAAGCCCGAGTGGGAATCTCTGTAAAATCTATTTTGAAACCTCTGACTGTGTTCAGGACCCAGGGATCTTGAGTAATCTTTCTCCAGTCTGGAAAAAGAATTTGAGTCTTCCTCCCACCTCTGAGGGGAAAGAAAGAGGGGAAGGAGGGGTGATAGTACTCACTTGTTGTAGTGTCGGTGGAGGGTTGGCCACGTGATCTATATCCTCTTGAGCGCATGCCGCGTCCTCTCTGAGGGAAGAATTGTGAATTGCTGAATTGCTGATACCCTCTTCCGAAGCCTCTAGATCTTGAGGGGGGCCGTTGGTTAAACCGGCCGAAAGATTGGCCCCTTCTTCCGGCCCTACCGAAAAGGTTATTGTTAAAGACCTTGCGCATGTTTTGTTGGGCTCTATCCAAGGCCGTAAAAGTGGAGACATATTTGCAGAGAGTTTTGATGAGATCTTCACCAAAGAGAAGGCCTTTAGGATTTTGAGAGTGTTTATTTGAAATGTTGCTGCACTGATGTGCTTCTGCATACTTAGCTTATTGTCCAGAGTTATAGCTAGCGATTTGGCAGAATCGATCATGAGCGGTTGGCCGTCTAGTGCTGTTAGGTGCTTCATCCATTTCATGATGGTGGTTATTTATGTTACATAAAACAGTGGGGGGGGTATAAGGTGTAGAAGTCACATGTCATCTTCCGTAGCTCACTGTGCTGTATTAGAGGTATCACAATGCAATTGCAAGTAACATAAGGATCTCTATGTTCTAAGCAGTAACCCACTTACAATGTACATGAAATAAAATTCATCTGCATGTTACAAGATGTGCCATGCATTAACCCTCTATGAGTCAAAACTGAGGCTCGGCAAAACACTGATTTCATTACAAGACAGGAGGCTACATTATGCATTAATCTTTTTAATGCAGCTCACAGTCGCTTACATCACAAAGGTTAAGAATAGAACTAAATGACATACCAGTGTCCATAAAAGGCGTGTGCCAAGACAAATCAGCCTCTTTTAAATGCGGCTCTCAAACAGATAAGTTCTCTTACTATTACTCATTTGACTTGTTTTCTAACATACTGTTGTTTGGACTTATTGATATGCTATTTTATAGATATAATATCTTGATACTTAATGTTAAGGTGACATATATATACATAGATGTTAAGCTAGTTTATGTTTAACTACCTTATCGATTACCTAAACGCTTTTTAACCCATTTTGGTTTACTTCATACCCCTCGGTTACCCTCGACGTAACCCCTCCCTTGAGACTTCCAATTTATGGTTGTCTCCCCTCACCTCTCCTTCAGGAAACGACCCTGTCTCTAGGCGCCTTCCCGTCGTCCTGTGGAGCTTCCTCGCAAATGCGCGACCCGTTCACATAAAAAACGGAATCTTTTCCTGATTTATGGCCCCCCTTTCTTTAAAACGGTCAGCTTCTTGACCCGCTCGCGCTCAGGCACCCGCTCCAATGCACTCCAAAGCGACGAGCGCAAGAGTTCCCCCACGCTGAGGAAGGACCCTGGGCAGCGGCAGCGCTACGCGCCCCGCCTCCTAAGGGCCATTCCTCTTTCCTCCGAGCCTCTCACAGCTCGAGCGCGTCGGTTTCCACCAACGCCAAGATCAGCTGTTGCTCTCTCTCTCTCGACCAGCTGCGACCTGCTAAACCAACCTATAATATAAAATTTTAACCCTTAATCAGATCGACTGGCAAATAGGCGCTATTTACATAAATATTTACCTAAATATAAAAATATAACTTTTAAACCCATCGAGTGGTAAATTCCCTATCTTTTAATCGACACCATTAGTTACTGGCTCATTCTACTGGCTCTTTAAAAAACAAAAAAAAACAAAAAAAAACAATATATCTACTTAATTTAGCTATAAGCTTCCTCCCCTTGATATATAAGCATAAAAAAAAAAAAAAAAAATATTAAGGGAGCTAATTTCAAACCCTGTAATCCTACTTACCTGTCATGTCCGATCTAGAATCAGATGATGCCATGGCAAGCTCCCCCAACCATAACTCTGATAACTTCAAATCCTTCCTTCAAAAGGAGATGAGGACCTGTATGTTAAATACATTCCGTGAACTTATGTCCAATAAAAGGTCCCTCTTACCTGATGATGACACTTCAGACCCGGAAGCTGATCACTCCAAATCTACCAAAAAAATTAAACACTGTATTAATACTGATGGAGGTCGCGCTACCTCATCTGAGATGGGAGGTCCAAGCACCTCAAAAGGCATGGGAGGTCCAAGCACCTCAAAAGGTATGGGAGGTCCAAGCACCTCAAAAAGCATGGGAGGCCTAAGCGCCCCAAAAGGTAATGTTGCCCATAGCGGCATGAACTTAACAAGCGCCAACTCTAGTTCAGAGGAAGACGAATTCTTCCTGGATCCTGAGGACGAATTCGTCCTAGACCTTGACGAGCAAAATACCGATTCATGGGATTTTAACCCTCCCTCTGAGGCGAACTCCTCCCCCTCGTCAAAGGACGCGATCCTTGATCCTCTCGGTACCGAAATGTTCTCCCCAGAAAACATCTCCCACCCCAACAGCAAAAGGTGGTACCCCCACGACCACGTAGCCAAATTCGTCACTAAATGGCTGAGAAACTCTCTTCAGAGAGAATCTCGCAACACCATGAGATCTGAGTGCCCCCGTCCATTCATTGAAGGGAAAGTCTGCCAGACTCCCAATCTAGACCCCGACTTAATCAAGTTCCTATTCAAACTAGGCAAGGACCCAAGAAAAGGTCTAGAAAGAGCCCTTAAAACATGTCAAGACTACCTTCTTGACCTTCTGGGTCCCCTTACCAGAATCCTAGACCTCGCTGAGGAATCACATATCTCCAACACACCCCTAGACATTAACCTGATTAAAGGTTGGAGCCAGAGAGCCATTGTACTACTGGGTAATGCCAACTCCTCCCTCAATACTGAAAGGAGAAAATCTGTCCTCATCAGAATCAACCCCAAACTCGGGGACCTTGCAGAGAAAGAGCCAACAACTAAACCCAATGGCCTCCTCTTTGGTCAAGATATGATCAAAACCCTTGGCAAGTACGTGGCGACCTTTACAGCTTTAGACAAAGCCCAAAACAACATGAAGCGTGTTTTTGGCCAGGCCGGTGGAAGAGGCCGCTCTTCCGGCCGTGGTAATTTCCGGCCCTTCACCTATGGAAGAGGAAGAGGTTCTTCCGGTAGAGGTAGAGGCTTCTACCCCTCCAACTCCAGACAGTACTTCCCACAAAGAGGAAGAGGCTCACGCGGAAGAGGCTTTCCCGCTTGTGGTGCTCCCAACAACACCACCTCAAGTAAGTGCACCCCTTTCTTCTTCCCCTCCAAAAGTCGGCGGCAGACTAAAACTTTTCCTTCATGTTTGGGAATCCCTGACCCAAGATCCATGGGTTCTAGAAACAGTTCAGGGCTTCAAAATAGACTTTACAGAGATTCCTTTCCAATCTACCACTCCCATTCCTATGACTCTTTCTCCGGAGCATCTAGAAATTGTCAAAGAAGAGGTCTCCTCTATGTTAAAGAAGGGCGCAATAATAGAGGTCCCTTGGTCTCAAAAAAACTTCGTGAGTACCCTTTTCCTAGTCAAAAAGAAAGACAAGGGTTGGCGCCCAGTAATAAACCTTCGAGAGGTAAACAAGTACCTCGTCTACCGTCATTTCAAGATGGAGGGCATCCATCTGCTCAGAGACCTTCTTCTCCATGGAGATTGGCTAGTCAAATTGGACTTAAAAGACGCCTATTTTACCATCCCCATGGCAATAGAACATCAGTCCTTCCTCCAATTCATCTGGGACAATCGCCTGTTTCAATTTCAGGCCCTCCCTTTCGGTCTTTCTTCCGCCCCTTGGTGTTTCACCAAAATCATGAGAACGATAGTCTCCATCCTAAGAGCCAGGGGTATTCGTCTTATCATTTATCTAGACGACATACTAATAATGTCCCAATCTCACTCTCAAATTCTAGAAGACTTGCAAACCTCTATGAACCTCATAGAAAGTCTTGGGTTCATTATAAACAGGGAAAAATCAATCCTTTTACCCTCCAAATCTCTGGAGTTCCTCGGCTTCACCGTGGATACTTTGACCTGTCTTCTCTTACTCCCCAAGAAGAAGATTGCCAAAATTCGGAAAGAAATCAGATTTGTTCTCAAACATCACTCCTTATCCCTGAGAGAACTAGCCAGACTCCTTGGTCTACTCTCTTCCTCGATACAAGCTATCTTCCCTGGCCCCCTCAACTACCGTGCTCTTCAGAGAGTAAAAGCCAAAGCTCTCAGATCTGGACTTTGGTATGGAGACCAAGTCTCTCTGGACGAAGAAGCCAGACTGGAACTTTTTGGTGGCTGGACAATTTGGACGTGTGGAATGGAAGAGCTATATTTGGTTCATCTCCAGACTTCGTTCTAGAGTCAGACGCCAGCCTTCACGGTTGGGGTGCTCGTCTCCTCGACCAGGACACTGGTGGTATATGGACCCCTTCGGAATCTTCCCACCACATAAATTTCTTAGAAATGACAGCCGGCCTCTATGCTCTGATGAGCTTCAGACAATCTCTCCAAGGCAGATCCGTCCTCCTGAAGATGGACAACGTCTCCGCAGTCTCGTATATCAACCGTCTTGGCGGTACGAAATCTGCCGACCTTTCGGACCTAGCCAGGAAACTCTGGATGTTCTGTCTGGAACACAAGATTTCCCTGAGGGCCGAATACCTCCCCGGAAAATCCAACCTCTCCGCAGACTGGAACTCGAGGTTCCTAGTAGACTTCAGCGATTGGAAACTCAATCCAACCATTTTCAATTCCCTGTCCGACCTTTGGGGCCCCTTCGATGTGGACCTTTTCGCGAGTCGCTTGTCCTCCCAACTTCCACAGTATTTCAGTTGGATGCCAGACCCGGGTGCTCTGGCTGTCAACGCTTTTCTCCAACCTTGGGCCCCTCTCAGACCCTACGCCTTTCCCCCCTTTGCCATGATTCAGAGGGTTCTTCACAAAGTGAGACAAGAACAGTGCTCCCTGGTCCTGATAACTCCTTTCTGGCCGTCTCAAGCATGGTTCCCCACAGCCTTGGAACTCTCTTACGACATTCCTCTCCTAATCCCGGCCTCTCAAGGTCTCCTCCTAAACGCAAACGGAGAAGATCACCACCTGGTTCTTTCAGGGAGCCTGAACCTTCTTGCTTGGAAAGTGTCAGGCAATCTAACCAATTGTCTGGACTTTCGTCATCTGCTCTTACACTCCTCGGAGAATCTTGGGCACCTGGAACACACTACAGATATAATAACATCTGGAAAAAATGGTCTAGTTGGTGCTTGGAAAGGGACTTGGATCCCGTGGAAGCTCCTATCGTTAATATAGTCAATTTCCTCGCGGAACTTTTCGACAGTGGCCTCTCTTATAGATCCATTAACTGTTATAGATCTGCCATTTCCGCAGGTCACTCTATTGTCAACGGTAAAACGGTAGGTAAAAACCCTATTGTTTGTAGGGTCCTTAAAAGTATCAGACTTAAAAGACCCCCCAGACCTAAATACCAATCTGTTTGGGATGTTAAATTGTTACTTGACCTTTTTTGCTCCTGGCCTGATAATTCCCTTCTCAACAGAAAATGTCTTTCAATTAAACTCGCCTCTCTTCTTTGTTTAATCTCCTGTCGCAGAGTTTCAGATGTTAAAGCTTTGGACATCTCCAATAGATGTTATGACATGTTCGGTGTTAAATTTGAAATTTTTAGGAGAACTAAGACCATGTCTGACTTTATCTTCTATCCACGCTTTGATTTTTGTAAAAAGCTTTGTGTAGTTGATTGCATGAAGGAATACGATTCCAAGATGTCTAATCTTCGACCCCCTGATGCAAATCAACTCCTTGTTTCCTACGTTAAACCCTTTAAACCCATCTCATCCTCCTCTATCGCAAGGTGGGTTAAATTGGCTATGAATTTCGCTGGTATTGACCTTTCAAAATTTCAAGCTCATTCACTAAGAAGTGCAATGGCCAGCAAATCATACTGGTCAGGTGGTAAGTTGGATACTATCCTTAAAGCTGCTGATTGGTCTAATGCTTCTACCTTCGCTCATCATTATTGTAAACCAATTGAACATGTTTCTGATGTTGTGATTCAAGGCTACCAACATGCATAATGTAGCCTCCTGTCTTGTAATGAAATTGCGATTCTCCTATTAACATGACCAGAGAATCTGGATTTCATTAAAGACACGGAGGCTAACATTATCCCTCCCATCCCTCCCTTGAGGGATATTTGAGGGATATTGAGGTTTAACTTGGTTTACAATGTTTTGTATGTTTCATACCTTTAACCTTGCTTTTCTTTGCTTCTGAAGGTTTCCTTGTGCCTTTCTTGACTTGCCTTATTTTCTTTCAGACAATTCGAATTGATGACCTGCATGGATTTTACAAGTTTCAAGTATACTCCTTCATGTTTCAAGATCTGTTCTTCGTTCAAGCATTCTAAAAGAGGCTGATTTGTCTTGGCACACGCCTTTTATGGACACTGTTATGTCATTTAGTTCTATTCTTAACCTTTGTGATGTAAGCGACTGTGAGCTGCATTAAAAAGATTAATGCATAATGTTAGCCTCCGTGTCTTTAATGAAATCCAGATTCTCTGGTCATGTTAATAGGAGAATCGCAATTTTCCCAGCAAGTTCATTAACCACCAGAGTGATCTTACAATTATTCTTCACTCAGATTTATTGAGAACCCACAGATCTAGGCAGCAGGTGCCTTAACCCCATAAGATATTTTAAAATACAATCTTTGCGATCAATTAACCAGAACAGATTTACTGTCAGTTTTTTTTGTCACCACTTTCTTTGTGGCAGAGTTAAAACAAATTGTATTTATTCTTTGTATGACCGCTGTCATGTTTATGCTGCAAATGTTGATGTCCGTTTATGCTATCCTGTATACATACTGTGGATGTCGCTTGAGGTATTCTTCGTACCTTGGCTGTCAACAATAAATTTGTTGTGGGAAAAAATATATATATATGTTCAGGCCCATATTTTGTGTCAGGGTTAAATCACTTGCCTGGCCAGGGTGAAGTTACTTTGCGGGCACAACCCTGATACATAATCTATTTGGGATTTACAGTACTACACATTGTACAGTCTTGCATTATCTTAACTCAGGTAGGCATTACATGGGTGGCACTAGGGTGTTCCTGTCCATTCATCAAAACGTTTTCCTGGGCCCCTTTTGCTGAATGCCAAGGTTGAAATAATATTTTTCTTTTACTACACTAAAATTGCTTATTCTTGCTGGTTCTTTTTACATCCCCTTTTCTGCATTCATCATTGTTTTCTTATATCGCTCCATTCTTCCCTTTACGTCTTTCTCTCTTGCTTTGAGTCATGGTCTACAGATGATGCAGAATCTGTATTGACTGAAATTTTCGGTACAGAGATGTTTCGGTACCAAAGTATTCTGCGCCGAAGAGTGTTGACTTGGAGCAGAGGTGGAAGGTTTCAGCAAACCTTTTGGAACTAACCTGAAAGGCAGGGCTTCTGAACCGGATTGCTGGTGTACACCATGGCCCAAGGGCAGTGGTGGCTCAGGAGCATTTTTCTCAATCAGCGGTAGATGTTTTTTCAGGATGAGGATTGGGTTGTCAACACTTACGGTACACTGGTCAGGAGTGATATCAGTGTAGACATCGGACTAGGAGCCCACAATGGAGAAGACTTCATCTTCTGCAACGGTGGCCTCAAAGATCTCCTCTTCTACTTGTTAATTATCTGCATCCAAGTGGTCTGCTTTTCCAGGAAAATCTTGTTGCTGCCTTTCTATGCGGCCTGCTCTTTGTCCTAAAGAGTTTTCTTTGAGCGAAAAGATTTGCAGACCTCACAGTGTTCTTGACGCTGGTTGGGGATAGAAGGAGGTTACAGAACTGATGTTAGTCGGGTCCGCGGGGACTTGGAATGCATCTGGGGGAAAAATGCAAAGGAGCCCGTTCCATCAGAAAGCATCGTTGATGAAGCCGAATGAAGAAAAGCAAATAACCAAAGGACAAAGCCCCGTGGGGCAATTGAAGGGCGACGGGAGAAGGTTTTTTTTGTTCGAAACAGAGAATTATAACGCGTCCATGAACAATACCGAAGGGCGTAGAAGTGAAAAACACAGAACCAAAAAAAGTCCAAAGCTGTCTTGGAGCAATGGAGCACACGACCGAAACAATCTAACATCGAGTCGACCATGCACAGTATTCTCTAGAGGAAGAATCACTTCCTCTTAACTCAAAACACTTCTTTCAAGAAACACAAACCGCACACATTGGAACCCAACACTAGATGGCAGAAGTATGCATAGCATCTGCATCTACAGCCACACATGCCTCGAACATCTGAATTATGGAAGGCTGAATCTTAGAAGTGCGAGTGCTATTAAAGTGGCTTTGCCTGCATGGTTTTCAACACAATTTCTTTGGTTCTGCTATTGCAAAGCAATAGTGGGACTCTCAGCTCAACAACTGAGAATGATTCAAGCATGTGAATCTATTAAAGATCCAATACTGGAGAAAAGGTGGAATGCACAACCGTGAAAGACTAACAGGATAAAAGACTGGTTTCCCACACCTGCTAACAGAAACAAAAGTAGAGTGTTAAACAGGAGGTGAAGGAGAAAAAAGTTGTGGTAGGGTTAAACAACAGATAACTGCAGAGATGTACAAGGGTGACAAAGTGGCAAGGACTGAATGCAGGCTGAATGCATGAGCAGTTTTCAAAAGTGAGCACCAACAGTTGAGGGGGTGGTGAGGCAGAAGTGGAATGAGTACCAACAACCGGGGACAATAGGTGCACAGGTAGAAAAAAGTCTACAAAACCAGCTGTGTAGTTACTCCTTGAGTCCCAATACATAGTTGCATGAGAGGCAGTGCTTCTGCTCACAGCAGCACAAATATAAATATCTGGATGGAGGATTTAGTAGCAGTGTGATTGACAGTTTACTTGACTAATTTATAGTGTCTCACTAAATATATTGGATAGTAACTAAACTGTGTGAATATCTGTATCACTTTGTCAGTTGTTGTGTAAACTGCTGCACCAGTTGTTTAATAGATATGTGAATGAAGAATGAATGAATGAATGAAGGATTATTTATAATGCGCAAACTTAGCCCAAAGGGCATCAAGGCGCAGACTAAAACATAAAGCATATATGTAAAATTACATTAACAGACAATGAGTGACAAAAAGTTTAAAAGTTTAGTAATAGGCCTGAGAGAAGAGCCAAGTCTTCAAGAGCTTCCGGAACGTAATCAGGGACGGTTGGTTGGAAAGCTCGGGGCGGGGGAGGTTATTCCACACTTTAGGGGCCAGAGTGGAAAAGGCTCTTCCTCCCCATTTCACCTTTTTAAATCTGGGGACTGCAAGCAGATTTCTTGAGGATGATCAAAGGGTTCTCTTGGGAGAGTAGGGACTGACCAGAGCCTTTATACCATCGGAGCCAGAGCCGAACACGGCTCTGTGGGCCATACATATAAGCTTAAAGGAAATCCTGGCATGCATGGGTAGATAATGGAGATCCTTTCTGGTCTGAGTTGCGGATGATCGCCTAGGAAGGTTTAGAACCATCCTAGCAGCAGAGTTTTGAACCATCTGAAGACGATGAGGGCTTTCTTGTTAATGCCCCCATACAATGCATTGCAATAGTCATGCCTGGAAGATACCAGGGCAATAGTAGACTGCTTGCGAGCGTCAGGTGACAAGTATGGAGCAATCTTTTTTAGCATGCGGATGGTATTGCAGCAGGTGGATATAGTTCTATTTACCTGGAGGTCAAAGGAGAGGGCCGAGTCAAAAAGAACTCCAAGGTTCCAAGCTGAATTGGTGGGTTGGGGACAGTCTCCCAAAGAGGGAGGCCACCAGTCCTTGGACCAGATGTCCGGATTTCCTCCAAGGACTAGGACCTCCTGAAAGTCTATATTAGTTATTGATTGATGCGCCAGGACACTCCTTTGCTGGAGCAGCTGTGGGCAAAATAAATACCTATAACATAACATAACATAACATAACATTAGTTAACTGAGTATTTGTATGGGAGAGTGAATGTGTGTGTGGTTCGATGGGGGAGTGTGACTGCCCAAAAATATGTGAATAATTGATTCATTAGCTATATGAGCTTAAGACTACATGTTATAACAGGTGTTTGGGTGAGTGAATATCTTTATGGGGCTGGTGATGAGCAAATATATCTCTCAATAGTACATGTCCAACAAACTAGAAAAAAAAGGCAGTGTATGTGACAGTTGTTGTACAAAAATAAGTATACATAAGACTCAGTGATTGTGTGAGTGACTGTATGGATAACTGTATGCTTGTAATAGTGGTTTTATAACACACTAAGTATGAGTTACTATCTATATAAATAAATGAAGTGGTGTTTGTATAAGTGTGTAGCTGAGTAAATTTAAGTATGATCCATTGTTTGCATAAGTGAGTAGGATGACTGCATAAGTGAGTGTGTGCTGGTGTGTAATGTCGATATAGGTGTATAAGTATATTTGATAGTGTTCTATTGATCATTGACAGCATGTATGAGTGAATCTATAGGTAAGTGATTAGATGTGTGTGTAGATCTAGGAATCACTGAGTGGGTTTTTAGAAACTTGTATTGGTGTGTCAATGGATTCAAATATGGTACTCTGTATTTTACATTTAGTAATGAAAGGTTATACTAGTGTATGATGAGGTGTATCTGATTGTCACGAGGATGATGTCATCAGTGATGTCATCAATGATGTCATTTGAGATGTCATCAGTGATGTCATCAGTGATGTCACTGACCATGTCATGAATCATTTAATATGTGACATCATCAGCAGTGGATTGCGGGGGCGCGGGTTATAGTTAGCAGAACTAACTATAACAGAGGAATTTCATTGGTTTTGTACGAGTGAAATGTCCAGCTAAATATAACAGCCCTGAAAACTAGGGTTTTTTCAGTGAATTTAAAAGGTTTTTTAAATGATAATTTTAAATGTAATAATAGTTATATGTATTTTTTATACTGATTTTCTACAGTTTTTTAATTGTTTATTTTTACATATTTTATTTTTTAAATTACATTATATATTTTCAATGGAAATGGAAATAAAAATGTTTTTTAATTCCATCCATGCTCAGGCAGGGTGCTCCGGGGCTCATGATGAGCTGAGCTTGTCATGAGCTGTGGCACGCTCACATGCAGGGATAATTCCCCTGCTGTGCTGAGCGTTCCACAGGAACGGGTGTGGTCATGACGAGCTCAGCTCGTCATGAGCACACAAGCACTATGCCTCATGACGAGCTGAGCTCATCATGAGCACGTGGCGCAGTACGGCCCCCCGCCCCCCAGCACAGTGGGGCAATTACCCCCGCTGCGAAGGGGTTAAAATATTGAAACAGAAAGTTTTTTTGTTGAATGTATAAGTGCAGAACTATAAGTGTGTTGGTTAGTTAGGGGACTGTATGCATAGTGGATAGGCGTTTAAAGCAGTCCACCATGTGCTAAATCCTGGCTCAGTGCATGAGTACTTGGGTACTGACTGAATGAGTAGAGTACTACTTCAAGGAGAGTGCCTGGGTAAATTTATAAGTGTTTAGATTTTGGCGCAGTGAATGGATTAGTACATAGTACTGAATGGGTCACTAGATGAGTGCAAGGGGAGTGACAGGGTGTTTGCTGGAATGTATGGATACTGACTAGAGAATTGAAGGAGTGAAAGACAAGTGTGTAGGTGGTTAGAGGACTGCATGCATAGTGGATAGGGGTTTGAAGCAGTCCATGTGCTGAGGTCTGACTGAGTGCATGAGTACATGTATACTGACTGAATGATTAGAGTACTGCAAGGAGAGTGCCTGGGTGAATTTATAAGTGTTTGGATTTTGGCGCAGTGAATGGATTAGTACATGTTGCTGAATGGGTCACTGGAGGAGTGCAAGGGGAGTGACACAGTGTTTGCTGGAAGTGTATGAATACTGCTCAGTAAATTGAAGGCGTATAAGACAAGTGTGTAGGTGGTTAAAGGGCTGCATGCATAGCGGATAGGTGTTTGAAGCCGTCCATGTGCTAAGGGCTGGCTCAGTGCATGAGTACTTGGGTACTGACTTAATGATTAGAGTACTGCAAGAAGAGTGCCTGGGTGAATTTATAAGTGGGTGGGTTTTGGTGCAGTGAAAGGATTAGTACATGATGCTGAATGGTTCACTAGAGGAGTGCAAGCGGAGTGACAGGGTGTTCGTTAGAAGTGTTAATTTATAAGTGGGTGGGTTTTGGTGCAGTGAAAGGATTAGTACATGGTGCTGAATGGGTCACTTGAGGAATGCAAGCGGAGTGACAGGGTGTTTGCTAGAAGTGTATGGATACTGACTGGAGAATTGAAGGTCTGAAAGACAAGTGTGTAGGTGGTTAAAGAACTGCATGCATAGTGAATAGGAGTTTAAAGTAGTCCATGTGTTATGGCCTGGGTCAGTGCATGAGTACTTGGGCACTGACTGAATGATTAGAGTACTGCAAGGAGAGGTGTGGATGAATTTATAAGTGTTTGGGTTTTGGCACACTGAATGGATTAGTACTTGGTGCTTAATGGGTCACTATAGGAGTGCAAGAGGAGTGACAGGGTGTTTGCTGGAACTGTATGGATACTAACTGGGGAATTGAAGGTGTGAAAGACAAGTGTGTTCATGGTTAGAGGACTGCATGCATAGTGGATAGGGGTTTGAAGTAGGGGTGGGCGGAATTTTTGCGAAATTCACTTTCGCAAACTATCTCTAAACTGTTAAAAATCTCTGTGGACACGCGGAAATATCACCAAGATGCATAAGTTTTTTTCCTGCCCATTAGCGGGATTTTCTGCGTGATCGCTTTAAAAATGTCTCGCTAACTTACCCATGCGGTCGCTCATGGGCGCGCCCATCTTCTTTCACTTGTGCCGCCCGCTCGCGCTGCTTACTTCCTGCTCCGGGTCATGCAACGCACGCTCAAACCCGTTTGTGTCACGTTTTTCCTGTTCGGGAACGCTTTTACGTTTTTGCACCGCTTTTTGCGTGCTCATGGATAAAATATTGCGCGAACTTGTGCACGTGGTCGCAATGGGCGCGGCCGTCTTGTTTTTCACAATTGATATGGTTCTGGGTCCTGATTTTCAATCCTCCCTCTATCTTTCCAATCCTTTGTTTCTAGAAACTTTTTTGGGATCTTTTTTACTTATTGTTATTCAGACTATTTTCCTGCTTCTATATGTTTGTTTTTTTTACTCTTTTTCTATAGCCTGCGATTTTAATTTCTTTTACTTACTTTTAAAATGTTATTACCTTTTCTTAACCGCCCCATCTCACTCTCCCCAGGACCATGTCGAAGGGTAGGGCTCGCCGCAGCCAGAGCTGCGACCGCCTTTCCTGCGGAAGGTGGCGCCCACAAGAGGCGCAGGCACGGGCCTTATTTGGGGAGGTGGAGTTGTCTGCACTCAATTTCTTTGTGCAGCGCCACCTCCCCTCAACCCTGGCAGCAGGCGGCAGGCCTGTGTCCGGGTACAGGCTCGGGGAGCGTCGGCAGCGGTGGGGGAAGGTGCGCCGGGCAGTGTTCTGCTGCTTTGGGGTTTGGCACACCCAGGCCCAGCTGACGCACCGGTGATCCAACATCCTGGACCGGGACCAGGACCTGCTGGACATGCTAGGAGTGGAGGTCCCGGGTCTTGGTGAGTAACTATTTAATTATTACTACTTTGTGTCTGTTCTTCTGCTCTGTGTTATATATTGCGAATACCTTTTTTTTCCCAACCACATGAATGCTACTGCTTACATTACAGGTAAATTACGTTTAAAAGTCTTCTGTGATTGTTATGACACAAGTGCTCTTCTGCGCTACTAATCTTGTTTGCAACTTTGCGTTTGCGCTCACTTAGTGTGATAATGTAAGAGTTTATTTTAGAGAAATTAAGTCATGTAATGCTATAGTGAATCTAGCCCTTACTTCTTTCTTGGCACTAGAAGATAGGGGCAGATTGATATTTAGGTTTAGTTACTTTGTATGAGTTTGTAATTTTTTAGTGGTATGCGTGATGCCCCCTCTGTTATGTCACGTGCTGCTAGTACCCCAGTCTTTATTGGAACCTTTTCCAATTTGTTCAATGAGTGGTAATAGTAGGCTTAGCAGCACTACCAGAACATCAGCATCAATCAATCAACCAAAAATTTGGTGTATACAAAAATGTAGTCATGTGTCCTCCATTTGATCATATGCATTGTTGAGGACTAAAAGAAGCAGAAATGCATACTTAAATATACAATTGGTACACCTGGAATAGGTGGGCTAGGTCAGGTGGTACGTATTACTTAGGCTTAGTTAGTATTCTGGAACCAGAATGGAAGAGTGGATTAGTGTTAATAAATAGTAAGTAGTAGATCCGCGAATCCCCCAATACTCCTTGTTGACCAGATGAGATTGGTCAATTTAGTTATTACAATTGTTGTTTACATAAGTTTTGACCGTTCTTTGAAAATATTTTATTTGTTTGACACCAGTCATCATGTTTGTCTCTTTCTTATATCTTTCCTGTTCAACACCCAGGGGCAGGCAGACAGGGGCGCAGTTGGCGGGAGAACACCATCAGGAGGAAGACACCAACGCAGGCTCTTCTGCTGGCCCAAGTAAGTCTTCTTGTTTTAAATAATAATTCGTATTCCATAACTTTTACTGCACCATATTTTTCCCGAACTATTGTTTCCATTTCCTAATCTATTTTTTCCCAACAATTATCCTTCGATCTGTACTGTTTCAAAAATCTTGTTATCCCTGCCTCTGCTATGATGACTCTGTACTACTACTACTATTAGTCTGTCTGCACTGTAGTAACTTAGCTTGCCCAGTTGCCACTCTTTATTAAAAGGTTTCAAATAAAATTCAGATTCACCAGTAGCTCTAGCCATTGAGTCCAGTCCTTTGGGTCATCCTCTTGTACTACTCCTAGTCTTATTGATCTTAAGTATTTGTTAATCTTGAGGCTAAATATCGCAAACAGTAGGGGAGAGCACGGACACCCTTGCCTCGTCCCTCTAGTCACATTAATCTTGCCCGATATTCCGCCATTTATCATGACCACTGCTTCTGGGTTGTGGTATAAACTATGGATGGCATTTATAAATTGATCGCCGATTCCACTCTTTGACATGGCTGTCCATAGGTATTGTCAGGAGACCCTATCAAACGCTTTTTCGGTGTCCAAGAGTATAAGCGGCATAGGGTCTCCTGTAACTTCTGCCACATCAAAGAGTGTAATTACCCTTTGTACATGATCCGTCGTGGCTCTACCAGGGACAAATCCGTGTTGACGGGCTGATATGATCTTGTGAATGATTGGAACTAATTGGGTGGCTAACAATTTAGAGTAGACTTTAGAGTCACAGTTACTTAGTGTGATCGGGCGATAGGATCCCAGTTCAGTTGGGTCCCTGTTTCTCTTTGGGAAGACCACGATTTTGGCCCGTGCCCATGATTTTGGTGGTTTCCCCCCTAGAAATATTTGAGTCATTAGATCCGTTAGAATTCCTTTGAGCGATTTGTGAAATTTGACATAAAATTCAGCAGGTATACCATCTATTCCTGCTGCTTTCCCCGGAGCTAGACTGTTTATGGATAATAAAATTTCGATCCACTGAGGTATTGCCGCTAGATTATCTTGGTCTATTTGTGGAAGTTGGGCCATTGTAACTTGATCTACGTATTCCATAATTAGTTCTTGATCCTTATTTGTCTCTTTATATAGGTTTTCGTAATATGCCTGGAATTCTGATTTGATCTCTTCTGGGTCTTGTCTAAGAAAATTGTTTTGATCTTTGATCTCTTTAATTGTGTTTGCGGTGTTTTGTTCCCTAGTCCCAATAGCCAGATGATGCCCAATTTGCTCACTTAATGCGTATGCTTTCTCTTTATACATTGTGGCTTCACCGATTGCTTTTTCCGCAAATATTTCCGTTATTCTATTTCTTGCAATAGCCACCTTTTGTAATGCAATTTCTGTATTTAGACCCCCTTCGACTGTTCTAATAAGCCCTTCCTCTGCTTCTGCTAGTTTCCCATGTAATACAGTTATTTTTGTTTCGCCTCTTGATTATTTCTGATAAAGAATTGGAGTCTTTCGCCCCTAATTCCGGCTTTTAGTGTGTCCCATACCACTTCTATCGGTGTGCTACCCAAGTTGTCTTCCAGGAATTTTGGAATCCACTTCTCCATAAGTTGACAGTATTTCTCATTTGATAATAAAGCCCTTTCATATGTCCAGCTATTTTGAACTTTCTGGATTTTGTCGATATCAATATTTAAGATTAATGGATTGTGTTCTGATAGGACCCTGGGTAACTTCTCTATATGACACTTAGTTATAATGGTATGGGAAGTCAATATGTAGTCTAATCTGGCAAATTTCGAATGGGGATGAGAGAAGATCGTATACCCTGCTTTTTAGGGGTACTTATATTGCCAACAGTCGGTTAGCCCCTGTGTGTTACACAGTGCTTGAAGTGCTCTAAAAACCTTGGGTTTCCTGCCCTGGTATTTAAAGTTGGGGCCCAAGGACCTATCTGAGGGTAAGTTTAAATTAAAATCCCCACATATTATTATTGGCAGCGGCCAGTGTGTTAACTCGTTAGTGACATACTCTAGCAGATTTGGATCATCTGTGACGCATCCATAAATGAAGCAGATAGTGAGCCTCTTTCCAGGCCCATAATTACATTCCACTATCGCCCATCTCCCGAATTTGTCAGCTGCAGATCGAGTAAACTGGAGCCCTCTGTGTGTTGCAAAGATAGCCACCCCACGTGTCTTAGTTGCTTGTGTTGTAGCTGTGATCAATTTATACCCTAGTGTTTGCAATAGATGGTGTTGCGACCCTTCCACATGAGTCTCTTGAAGACAGATGATGCTAGCCCCTGTTGACCTAAGACCTATTGCGACATTTTGTCTTTTCCGAGGGTCATTTAATCAACAGATATTGATGGAGAGAATGTTTAATTTAGCCATGAGTGTTTTTTGTTATTCCCCTTACCTTTGTGCTGTATCTGTGGTAGCATGGCTAAAGTGTTACTCCTGCTTGTGATTGGTGCTATTTTATTTCCTGTGTGCCGGATTGTCCACCTCCCGTCTACCTCCCTCCTCCTCTCCCTCTCCTCCCCTCCCACCCCAGCCCTCCCTGAGGACCCCCTCCCCCCTCCCCCCACCATTAATTGAGGCATCCTGAGTCGTAGGGCACCCAAGTGTGGGCGTCTGAGTGGTCAGTGCGCCTCAGCTCGCTCGGTGGCCTGACCAAGAGTAGATATAAGTAAAGTGGATAGGATGAAGTTGGTGGGTAAAATGTGAAGATGAGCTCTTTTTGTTTTTTCCCTATAATTTTCTGTTTAACCTTTCGTTATGAACATTTTCTGAAGTATAGGACATTATCATTTCCCCATCCCTCCGCCCTGCCACCTTTTCTGGATGAGCCCCTTAGTCCTTTGAATGACTAGCGATATAGTCTGTTTGATCTACGATTCACTCTGTTACATTTTGATGTTTGTTACTATTTTCCCGTGCTTCGTTTTGCTGTCTCTGATAGTTCTTTTAGGTAGGCTTCCGCCTGGATTTCACTTGTGAAGTTTTTGGTTGATCCCCTATAGATTACTCTTAGGCGTGCTGGGTTTTGCAGAAACACAGTCGCTCCGAGTTGCTTGAATGGAGTGAAGAGTTGCTGCATTCTCCACCTATGTTCCACCGTAGCATGTGCAAAATCTGAGCGTACGAAATAAGTGAATCCTTTGTATTCTCTTTTGTTTGTCGGTCTGGCAATGTCATAGATAGCCTCTCGTAGAAGAAAGTTCCCGAAATGAACCAATATAGCCCTTGGGTATTGATTTGCCTTGTGAGTGTGTTTGGGGAGTGTTAAGGGGAAGCGATGAGCGCTTTGAATTTTTTTGTCCATTTCCCAGGATTGAAGTTCGGGGAGGGCAGATTATAAGAGGTTGGATAGAAAGCCCTTTGGGTCATTGCCCGCTATGCCTTCTGGGATTCCGAGAATACGCAGGTTGTTTCTTCTGCCTCTATTTTCTAGGTCTTCAACTTTTTACTTTAGGTCTTTAATGATACCCGCCTGCTCCTTTCCCTGAGTTTGGAGATTGGTAACATCAGACTCGAGATTTTCTGTGCGTGTTTCAACCGAGACTATTCTGTCTGTCTGCAGGTGCTGCCCACTTTTTGGATAGTGCCTTGCAATTTTTGTATAGCTGCGTGGTTCCTCTGGCTGTCCGTTTTCACATCTGTGTGGAAATTCTTGATGGAGTTAAGTACTTTGCTCAGTGATGGTTCTGTAGGCATTCCTGGACTGCCACTATCTCCATATGGATTTTTGGCTCCCCCTTCGGTATTCCCTTTGGTATGCTGATTACGTTCTAGATTTCCTGTTTTTTTGGGGGTTGAGCTTTTCCGTATATGCTTAGTTCTTTCTTTTACTCGCTCCGTATTGCTCCCCGGATCAGTGGTTTCATCATATGTTGGTTTGTGTGATCTTGTGAGCTTTGTCCTCTTTTTTTCCACCCTTTATCTTTGGAGTTGTGTCTTGTCCTGGTTCGCTTAATTACTTTATGCCTGTATGGTCAGACACATCCAAAGTTGTTACGTCGGGTTTTTGGTCATCGCTTATGTCACTTGTCCCAGCTGTTTCGCTAGAGATTGATACTCCGGTTTCATAAATGTCTATGTCTGATTCCTCAGAGTATTCTTCGTTCTCTGATTGTGGCATTTTCCAGATGGAGGTGATTTGTGCCATGGAAGGGAGATGGTCGAATTCCTGAGTGTCCCTTGAGTGTCTAGCTGTGCAGTCACTTTCTTTTCCCGGGAGCTGTTTTCGTTGAGCCGGGTCTGAAGCTGTTTTGATCCCGATGATGGGTTGCTCTGTGCTTGTGCACGTGCTTGTGCTGGTTCAATTTATTTGGCAATTTTGCCTCCTTTGTTCATCCGTTGTTATCTGTTGTTGTTTCCCGCTTTTAGCGGTGTCGTTCGAACCTTCCTTGGGCAGCAGGCTCAATATGTTAGAGATCCTCGGCTGAGAATCTACAGATTGACCAGTTGTTTTGGCAGCTGCATTCAGATTTTTGATAATTTGTAGCCTTTTAGCCTTCTTTGGCATTAGCTCCAATTTATCATCAACGTTATCTTCAGTATCATTATACTCACATGTTCGCTTGCCTTCTCCTCTCTTTTCATTTTCACCTTATCTTTGTCTTACTCCTTTTCAACATTCTTGTCCATATTTTTATTTTTATCTTTACTTTTGGGTCTCTCTTTGCCCTCATTTTTAGTGTTGTCTTCTTTGTCTTCTTTGGCTTTGGACCCTCTAGTTTCGGGTCGTCTCTGCATGCTTTTTGTTCTCTGCGAGGTGTGTGCTGTTTGTTGTTTCGAAGTACTTTAGTTGCTCTGCAATTCTAGTGTGTTTTTAGTTGCTGGTACTTCATCTTGAGCTTCTGGAGCCTCTGGGGTTTCTTGCATCTCTTCTTGAGCGCGGTTTTGATCCATTATTTGTTCAAACAGTCTCTGGTTATCTGCCACCCCCTGTATAGGGCCGTTGCTTGCACTGGTTTTAGTTTAGTGATTGCCACGGTTGTAATTAAGGTATATAGCTCGAGTGAACTCGGCTCCGTTGTCCCCCTTGCCCTTATGTTAGTCCTTATGGCAGTCCTGTTGCTGTCTGGTCTCCTTTGACCGGTTTTTTGAAAGGTCTTATCGTTGCTTTGACCACTTCTTTGAACTTCCACTGGTAGATTTTAGGGCATTAGTATTTGACTGAGAAGCTTGCCTTAATTATATATACATTTGTTGAAATATTGATATTGACTCCCGCACCCCCTGTCTAAGGCTCTACTAGCGCCCCCAGCTTCACAGCTTTGCAGTGCTCTATCACCGGTTATCCTTAGCAATCTTTAGCGAACCTCAGTACAATATTATTATTATTATTATTCTTGTTCTTGTACTCTTGAATGCTTGGATTTTGCTTGCTGCTCATTTGCTTTTCTGCTTTCTATCTTTTCTTTTTTCCCCCCTCTTGTTGCTTCTCTGCCAACTAATACAGCGCCAGCCGTGCTGTTGTGCTGGCTGCAGTGTGCACGTCCAAATCCTCGCCTTGCATTTCTCTGCTAGCAATTACAGCGCCTGCTGTTCTGCTGTTCTGCTGTGCCGGTCGCGCTGCCACGCACATCTGAGTTCCCTTGACAACGGGAGGTGGGCAGCTCTTTAAAGCTTGGAAGCCCCGGTGTGTCCCGATGACGGGGATGACGAGACGAGAAGGCAGAAGGCTCAATGTGATGCAGGCAGGCAGATAAGCAGGTAGCGCGATGGCATTGGCGGTGGAGGACGGTGAGAAAGCGGTGAAAGGCAGTGAAAGGTGGCAGGATCTAGTGGGAAGCGGCCCCCTGTGTGGGTGATAGATGGAGACGGAGCAGATGGAGCAGACAGACAGAGCAAATAAAGCGGTATGACACAATCAGATTAGCGCTCACAGGGTGTACATCAGCTTATGTTGCTTACTTACAGTTACGGTGATGTTCAACTCAGCTCAGCTCAGCTCAGTATGTTGTAGCCGGCAGGTACCACCATCGACACTCCGATGCAAGTTTAGGCTGAAAGCCCCTGAGGCTCCTAAGACCCGAAAGAGTGCATGAATACCAGCATTGCATGAGCACAAGCACAGCGCTGTTGTTGTCTTAACAGGAAAGCTGGCACTGGGCGGACCCGTTAAACCACTGGTCCGACTGTCTGATTTGTCCAACTTAAGCCTTTCTCAGATTATCGGTTTACTCAGAGATTGAAGCTTCGGTAGGTCGGTAGGTCATTACTTTTGCGGGCCCTATTCATTGTGATAGCTCAGGCTCCGGGTCACTCATACATCGGTATGTTGGGGCATAATCCATTGTTTAGGTCAGGACTCACAGAGCGAGGCCAGATGCGACCACTCACACCGATGCCATCTTGTCTCTCTCCTGAACTCTCCCACACTAACTTCTCTGCCTTTTTAATGCAACATAATGCAAATACGAAAATTCACAGGCCCCAAAAAGGTCTGCAGAGTGCGAATGCATTGCACACCAAAACACACCAGACACACACAAGAAAGGCATGTCTTTAAGAAAGCCCACCCCAAAAAAACACTTGCCACCTCAATCCAATGCCATCCATGCCCTAAATGATGTCTAAATTCAACAGGCCACACAGAAACACTTGATTAATAAAGCTGTGGCTACCTGTTCTGAGCCTACTGGATGTAAGAAGCAGGCCTCTTGGCAGACAACAAGGCCAGATAAGCTTGCAGGCCTAGGCTTCAAAATGGCCACCAGCCACATGGCCAGGCCCAACAACATCAGAAAGCCCACCCCAAAAAACACACTTTCCAACTTAAGCCAATGCCATCCATGCCCTAAATGATGTCTAAATTCAACAGACCACACAGAAACATTTGATTAATAAAGCTGTGGTTACTTGCTCTGAGCCTACTGGATGAAAGCAGGCCTCTTGGCAGACAAGGCCAGAGAAGCTTGCAGGCCTAGGCTTCAAAATGGCCACCAGCCACATGGCCAGGCCCAACAACATCAGAAAGCCCACCCCCCAAAAAACACATTTCCCAACTCAATTCAATGCCATCCATGCCCTAAATGATGTCTAAATTCAACAGACCACACAGAAACACTTGATTAATAAAGCTGTGGCTACCTGCTCTGAGCCTACTGGATGAAAGCAGGCCTGTTGGCAGACAAGGCCAGACACACTTGCAGGCCAATGCTTCAAAATGGCCACCAGCCACATGGCCAGGCCCAACAACATCAGAAAGTCCACCCCAAATAAAAACACACTTCCCAACTCAATCCAATGCCATCCATGCCCTAAATTATGTCTAAAACATTCAACAAACCACACAGAAACAATTGATTAATAAAGCTGTGGCTACCTGCTCTGAGCCTACTGGATGGAAGCAGGCCTGTTGGCAGACAAGGCCAGACAAGCGTGCAGGCCTAGGCTTCTAAATGGCCACCAGCCACAAGGCCAGGCCAAACAACAGAAAGCCCACCCCAAAAAAACCCATTTCCCAACTCAATCCAATGTCATCCAGGCCCTAAATGATGCTTGAAAATGAAATACATTAAAAAAACACCAAAGGAACAGTTGCTTCATCATGCACACACCCATTAGGCCATGACTAGCTCGGGCCTACTGACTACTAGTCTACTACCTACAACATTTAAAAAAAAAAAGGAATGATAGTTACCAAAATTAAATTGTAGCTGCAACAACTGCAATGCCCCCAATCAAACAGACACAACAACCACTTACTTGTAAAATATCCAATTCAAAAATCCTCAAATCGAATTGCAGTGATGCAGCAGACAAAAAGAGTGATCTTTCCAGCTCAAAATCCAAAGGCAGAATGATCAGGAAATGGACAAAGCACTGGGAGGAGCCTGCTGGACAGGAACAGGAAGTTGGAGATGCTGTGGCACTTCCTCCCTCTCCCCATCTTTTTGAAAAAGGACTCCTTGCACAAAAAAGGACAGCCAAATGTCAATCTGAGGAGTTTTTTCATCCAAATCATCATTTGCAGAAGGTTTCATGCTGCTAGAGCTGATATTCTTCTCCAAATTGAAAATTATACATGTTCGAGTTCTCGAGATTCACATTACTTCCACCGGATTTCGATGGCGCGTCCAAAATGACGTGATCGCGTTCTCTCGCTCCCTGTCCCGTTGCATATGACATGTTCGGGTTCTCTCGCTCCTTGTCGCATTCGATATGAAGTGTCCTCTCGCTCGAGGTGGAGTATGACGTGTTCGAGATCTCATATTCTCGCGGTGCATGATCATGAGACGAACGACGTGATCGCAGGCGAAAACTCTCGCAAGATGACTAAAATGGCTACCAACAATCCAACATCTCTTGGAGAACGTGACCGGATCTGGAAAACTTGTCGGCGAACGCAAGGATTCAGGTAAGGCGTTCGCGCGCGAGAATGTATTTTTACAGCTCGAGCAAGAAAAACATTTCCGTGACGATGCGGATTGCGGAAACTTTGACATTTTCGCTCTCTCCGCGGAACCTGAAAATGTCAAATTATCACAATTTCAGCAAGCGGAAAGGATGTTGACACCCAGGCCTAGTTTGAAGCAGTCCGTGTGCCAAGGTCAGGCTCAGTGCATGATTGCTTGGATACTGACTGAATGATTAGAGTACTGCAAGGAGAGTGCCTGGGTGACTTTATAAGTGTTTGGGTTTTGGCGCAGTGAATGGATTAGCACATGGTACTGAATGGGTCACTGGAGGAGTGCAAAGTGAGTGACAGGGTGTTTTCTGGAAGTGTATGGATACTGACTGGGGAATTGAAGGTGTGAAAGACAAGTGTGTACACATCGTTTTGCTGTCAAGCACACTCGTGGATCTGCGCTCACCTCACCGTTTGCTTCCTGCTGTGCTGCTCGCCGAGGGATTTCCTGCTGATGCTGACTCTGCCCGCCTCCGGTGGGGGTGGCCTCTGGTGAACTCGGGAACCCCAGGGCTGCGAGCGTGCAGGGACTACCTTACCCAGGTGTCCCTGCGAGACCGTGGTTAGCTTCCGGTCCGCTCTCCCTGGAGCTCCGCCCCCCGCCCATCAGAAGGCAGTTAAAATCACCTGGGCTTGCTCCTGACCTTTGGGACACATCGTTTTGCTGTCAAGCGCACTCGTGGATCTGCGCTCACCTCACCGTTTGCTTCCTGCTGTGCTGCTCGCCGAGGGATTTCCTGCTGGTGCTGACTCTGCCCGCCTCCGGTGGGGGTGACCTCTGGTGAACTCGGGAACCCCAGGGCTGCGAGCGTGCAGGGACTACCTTACCCAGGTGTCCCTGCGAGACCGTGGTCAGCTTCCGGTCCGCTCTCCCTGGAGCTCTGCCCCCCGCCCATCAGAAGGCAGTTAAAATCACCTGGGCTTGCTCCTGACCTTTGGGACACATCATTTTGCTGTCAAGCGCACTCGTGGATCTGCGCTCACCTCACCGTTTGCTTCCAGCTGTGCTGCTCGCCGCACCCGCTCCGCGGGTGCCGCTTCGCCGAGGGATTTCCTGCTGGTGCTGACTCTGCCCACCTCCGGTTGGGGTGACCTCTGGTGAACTCGGGAACCCCAGGGCTGCGAGCGTGCAGGGACTACCTTACCCAGGTGTCCCTGCGAGACCAGGTCAGCTTCCGGTCCGCTCTCCCTGGAGCTCCGTCCCCCGCCCATCAGAAGGCAGTTAAAATCACCTGGGCTTGCTCCTGACCTTTGGGACACATCGTTTTGCTGTCAAGCGCACTCGTGGATCTGCGCTCACCTCACCGTTTGCTTCCTGCTGTACTGCTCGCCGCACCCGCTCCGCGGGTGCCGCTTCGCCGAGGGATTTCCTGCTGGTGCTGACTCTGCCCGCCTCCGGTGGGGGTGACCTCTGGTGAACTCGGGAACCCCAGGGCTGCGAGCGTGCAGGGACTACCTTACCCAGGTGTCCCTGCGAGACCGTGGTCAGCTTCCGGTCCGCTCTCCCTGGAGCTCCGCCCCCCGCCCATCAGAAGGCAGTTAAAATCACCTGGGCTTGCTCCTGACCTTTGGGACACATTGTTTTGCTGTCAAGCGCACTCGTGGATCTGCGCTCACCTCACTGTTTGCTTCCTGCTGTGCTGCTCGCCGCACCCGCTCTGCGGGTGCCGCTTCGCCGAGGGATTTCCTGCTGGTGCTGACTCTGCCCGCCTCCGGTGGGGGTGACCTCTGGTGAACTCGGGAACCCCAGGGCTGCGAGCGTGCAGGGACTACCTTACCCAGGTGTCCCTGCGAGACCGTGGTCAGCTTCCGGTCCGCTCTCCCTGGAGCTCCGCCCCCACGCCCTTTCTCAAACACTGTAAACACTGCTTGCTCTACCGCAGCGCGGGAGCAGCCTCGGGGCGAAGACCGGGCTAAGAGCGGGCCGTTTGAGGCCGTTCGAGGACGGCAGAGGACGGCCCTGGCCCTGAACCCCTGCATCACTGCCTCCTATCTATCGGCATGGTAGGCGGCATTCTGATTCTCATCCTTTCTTCCAGCATAGAGTGGCTGGCTACTAAACCTAATATTTACTGTTTCTGAGGTCCACTTTGCTGTATTAGGCCCCGCAGCGCAGATGTCAACCATGCGCAACAGAACCAGAAGTTGCATAAAAAAAGCTATGGCCGTGGCACAAGTGACTGGACCTATAGATCATTTCATTTCACGGGTAAATGAAACCATCGACAAGAGCATCATTCTGCTGGAAAAAAGAGTTTCCTTGGATCTTATGAACGCTAAGCGCTCGTCTTTGGGCTCTCTTGCAACTGCAAAATCTCCCTCCCAACAAGCCTCGAACCATTGTTCTTTACCCCTACCCCTAACTACTGCCGGCACGTTCACAGTCCCGAACGCTGTCGATCTATCAGTGACTCAATCTGACTCCGATCCGTCCTATGTTGACCTTGAGGCCACTCCAGATTTAGAAGCCTGCCAGCCATCTGATAAGCCAGATCTGAATGCTGATAGGCAACCTGACATAGGAGCGGCTCCTGTATTGATCGACTCAGGGAGAAGGGCCACTATTCCTACAAAGGTTGCGCCTAAGACTAAGACCAAGGATAAACCCAAGACTAAAGCTAGGAATCACAACCTGGTATCGCCCACCCCGCACTCTGCATCAGGCATACCCTGTTGGGTCGAAAATATGGTAATAGATCTAAAACTGGACCTTGAAGCTACAATAGCAGCGCAAATCAAGCCTTTAATTTCTAAACTTGATAGACTAACGTCGCGAATAAACTCGAAATGTGCTAATAAGACAAGTGGGGTTGGGCCCACTCAGCCGCAAGGGACAAAAGAAGCACTTTCCAAGAATGCACCTTGCACTAAGCACGTAAAAGACCCATTCAGCAAGGCCAACATCCCATTAGCCAGTAAGGATCCAGCTACACTACACTCGACCCTAACAGGAAACAATCCTGCTTTACCCTTATCCCTACCTACCCCTAATGTGGTGGGCTCTGCTCCAGCATCACAAACATCTACTGGTCTAACCAAAGCAGACAATTTACAAGCCAAAGACTCTAATGGGAATTCTACCAACCCAACAGTACCTTCTTCCTCAAACAAACCTCAAGGTTCTAAGCCAAAACAGTTGCGCTTTAAGACAATTAGCCTGCCACCAGAAGTCTCTCCCTTTGTGGTAGTGTTGACGGCCGTTCCACCACTGAAGGATGGCGTAAAAGAAACTTTTGTAGAGCTAAGAAATAAATGCGCCCAGTGGCTCCAGTTACATAAGCCTCTACCTAGCCATATGAGTGGGGAAATTCTCTCTGTGCGTAGAGGGGATTGGGTGGGCAGGAATACGAAAACTATAGCAGGCGATGTAATTACAGTTAACTTCAGGGATATAGGGGCAGCAAGTTATATATGTAACACACCCAACAGTGGACCTGCTACCCAAATCAATCCACTCCCCTTGTCCTATTTTCTTCCCATGCCCCCAAGACTAAACTCTCATCGGCCTGTTTTCCCAAAGAGCAGAGGGTTTACTTATCCTCCGCAACATACCACCAAACAATGGCAGCAACCTCTACATTTCCCACAACTTCCACAGCATACTACTCTTCAGTGGCAACAACCTTTTCAACCTCCACAACCCCTTCACCATCCTGCTCAGCAGTGGCAGCAACCCCTTCAGCCCACACAACTTGCAAACCACCAGTGGCAACAGCCGTGGCAAGGATTGCCCCCTCCCTTTGATCCCTTTTTTTCACAGTTCGCTCACCCAAATAGATTCTGTGTGTTAGATGAGGTAGATTGACTTAACCTCACGGAAGCTCCAGCCCTAAACTCTGATACCAATAGGGATATGGAGGATGTTCCCTCAGCCATCCCTCACCCTATTTGTCCTGAATCTCCAACAGTGGCAGCTGTTATACCACTATCCCATGCTCCAACCAGGGACCGTGAAGACCTAACTAACCCCAAAAGTACTACCAACACTAGAGGTAATCTAACATATGGTGAAATAAAAATCCTTAGTTGGAACCTTGCGGGGATTACTAGGAAACTAGACCTGCCTGAGTGGAATGTCCTGATTGAAGCCCACAAGATCTGTGTATTCCAGGAGACCTGGAGCACTGAGCCACTGTATCGAGTTGGGTTTATTACCATCTTTGCACCAGCTGACAAACCTAAGCATAGGAAGGGGCGTCCATCAGGGGGGCTTATCATTTGGGTAAGCATTTCGCTCAATTGTCGAATAACTATTAAGCGGACAGGTAACCCACATATTCTTGGCATTTCTCTATCTGGCCATCGTGGGGGATTAACAGTAGATCTCTACGATGTCTATGCTAGAGGTTCCAAAAATGGGTGTACTTTTCACGTAATATCCGAGCTTGAGGCCCAACTTGGGGATCATAGAGATTCTGATCATATTATAATAGCAGGAGATTGTAATTGCATATACGAGCCACTTCCCCTAGAAGGAATACCTGATCTAGGAGAAGAGGATAGTAGATGGGGTATTCCTACGCTCTCTATCCCTCCTATTAAGCGCTGGACTCGTAGTGCAATACAGCTTAATGCATTGACTCTAGAGTTCGGATTAAGGGCAGCTAATGGCCGCACATCCTCTGACCAGATGGGTGCCCCAACATTCAACAGAGTTGGTCATTCCTCGAGGATTGACTATATTCTGTTGGATCGGGGGCTCTGGAGTTCGGTCATTGATATGGCTATTATTCCGACCATAGAGAGTGACCATAATTCACTTTCTTTATCCATAATGAATCCCTGGTCCCCCGGAGTGCCGTTAGTACCTCCGAACTGTCCCCAGGGGGTCACAGTTTCCTCTTGTGGAAGACGCCTTAAGTGGAATAAAATTTTGGGTAATGTTGACAAACTCTCCACTATCGAAGAAGTGCTCAAAGGCTCACAAGAGGAAATCAGTTCCATAGACCCACTCATGGCAGCTGACAGGGTAACTCCTATTTATGAAGCAGCCGTAAAAACAATAGGGGATGTTTTTTGGGTAAAAGGGACTGCAGGGAAAACCATGCCCCAAAACAAAACTAAAGGGAGACACGACTGGTACTCTGCATCATGTAGGAAAGCCAAAGCATGCCTAATTGAGGCAGTCAAAGGAAAGTCCCAACCACTAATACAGACGGCTAGGCGAGAACATAAAAGAGCTTTGGAGCTAGCGAAAAGGGAGTGGGAAGACGCCTACTGGTCAACTCTCAAAGAAGCTAGCTCTAAAAAAGACTCAAAATGGTTCTGGGATACCATAAGAGCCCGTAATAGACCAGATAGTGATCTGATAACTTGTAATATCCCAAGCCAGACGTGGGTTGATCATTTCTCTAAACTTTATACTTGTCATGACGACCTTGATGAGGGTGAGGTGGTCCTATCTTCGTTCACTTTAAATCATGAAATCTGCCATATTGACCTTGATTTTACGGTCAAGGTAGTGGAATATGCATTAAGCACTATTATTCCACAAAAAGCGGCTGGTCCCGATGGCATTCCTGGTGACCTCTTAAAGTCTGATAGTGCAAAATGGGGTAAATTGATCCATTCTCTCCTTGTTGCCATTTGTAAAGGTGCCCCTATTCCCTCATCGTGGAAAGGGGCCGAGGTGGTCCCTATCTACAAGAAAGGATCGAGGGCTGATCCATCCAACTATAGGCCGATCAGCTTGTTGGACATTGGCCAAAAAGTTGTCGGCAAAGTCCTGTTAGTTAGAATCCTAAATTGGGTAGAAGAAAACAAAATTCTTTCTGACTTTCAGGCAGGTTTCAGAGTGGGTACTGGGACGATTGAGCAAGCTTTTAGGCTCATGATGGTGTACTGGAAGGTGGTGGTTATAGGCAAGGGCAGTCTTTATCTCGCGTTTATCGATTTAAAGACTGCCTTTGACCTTGTACCTAGGGAATCACTATGGAAAGTACTCGCTGACATGGGGCTGCCACATTATTTGCTGTCCCTACTAGTTAGGTTGCACCAAGATAGCTTTGCCCAAGTCAGGTGGGGCCCTGGAGGGGAGAAAACGGGTAGTATTTCGGTTGAGAGAGGTGTCCGCCAGGGATGTGTTCTGGCTCCCACCCTTTTCTCTCTTTACATCAATGGGGTGGTTGAGCATCTCCTCGAACATCCTTCTGATGAACCATCCCTGGCTGGTGAACGCATACCGACCCTCCTCTTCGCGGATGATACGCTTTTAATTTCTGAATCCCCAATGGGACTCCAGAGACTTTTGGACAACTTCCAATCCTTTTGCACCAAACAAGGTCTGGTAATAAACACAAACAAAACTAAGTACCTCGTGCTGAATTCACCGAAGCAACATGTGCGCTCTCCCACTCTGAATGCCGAGCTCTTGGAAAGGGTAAAGGTCTTTGACTATCTTGGGATAGGCCTATCGCACAAAATGGACTGGACCCCACACTTAGACAAAATGTTGATGAGTCACAAAAGGATTACAGGAGCCCTTTTGAAAGAGCAACGATCCTGCACAACAAGGCCTATAGCTACAGTCCTCGAGATTTATTCAGCTAAAGGTGTCAGCTCTGCCCTCTATGGGGCTGAACTTTGGGGTTCATCTACCACTGATGCTCTGCAGAGATCCGAAAACAAATTCTGCAGAGCAATTATGTCCCTCCCTCAAGGCACCCCTACACTTCCTCTAATGCTGGACTTAGGTTGCCCCCAGATTGATTATATTGCCAAATTCCGTCCATTATTGCTATGGGCACGCATCTGGCGGGTGGAAGAACTAAGTGGATATGCCAGAGGTCTAGCAGAAATCATGTCATCGCCAAGTTGGCACAAAATCAAATGGCTGAGAGACATGAAGAGCTTACTAACAAAGTTGGGCCATATTGAATCATGGTCGAGTAGAACATCACCCCCGAAGCTAGTCCTCAAAAAGCTTTACTGGGACTGGATCTGCTCACAAAGGAATTCTAGTACCACCCTGGGCAGGCTGACAGAGGATTTCTTGAAGTTCAAAGATTGTCCTAGACGGGAATTGTACCTTGATGCAATTGGAAAACCCTTTGATAGGGCCTTGTACTTTAGGTTCAGAGTGGGAACCCTTCCACTTAATACTTTTACCGCAAGATGGAAATCCCACATGTCCGAGCTATGCCCAGCCTGCCTTGCCAAACCGGAGTCACTGGCACATTTCATGTTCGAGTGCAGCGAGTACGCAACTCCAAGGAGGGTCTGGCTCAAAAACTTATGCCACCAGCTGGGGACTAGGAGCCATGACGTGGCAATTAGGATACTCATATCCGATAGTAGTGTACCCTATGCTTGTGCCCTAGCCAAATTTCTCTCATGGGCTTGGGCTATTCGAGCCAAAAGGCTGAAATCAACTGTTTAATCCTATTTTTAAAAAATGTTTTAACTGAATGAACTGCCATCTTTTTTCTTCTTGATTAAGAAATCTGTGAAAATTCAACTAATTAATTGGCTAGTTTTTTTGATTGTATAAACAATTATTACCGAAATTACTGTCACATTTAATGTTATGCACATAGACAACAAAATCTTTTTTTTATCTATTACTGCTTTTACATGTACGATTTGACCTACTGTGCTGCTTTTATGATAATTGTTTTATCGAAATAAAGCTTTTTGACTTGACAAGTGTGTAGGTGGTTACAGGACGGCATGCATAGTGGCTAGGTGTTTGAAGCAGTCCATGTGCTAAGGCCTGGCTCAGTGCATGAGTACTGGGGTATTGACTAAATGATTAAAGTACTGTAATGAGACTGCCTGGGTGAATTTATCAGTGGTTGGGATTTGGCGCAGTGGGTGGATTAGTACATGGTGCTGAATGGGTCACTACAGGAGTGCAAGGGGAGTGACAGGGTGTTTGCTAGAAGTGTATGGATACCGACTGGGGAATTGAAGCTGTGAAAGGCAAGTGTGTAGGTGGTTAGAGGACTGCATGCATAGTGGATAGGCATTTGAATCAGTCCATGTGCTAAGGCCTGGCTCAGTGCATGAGTACTTGGGTAGAGACTGAATGATTAGAGTACTGCGAGGAGAGTGCCTGGGTGAATTTATAAGTGTTTGGGTTCTTGGCGAAGTGAATGGATTAGTACAGGTGCTGAATGGGTCACTAGAGAAGTGCAAGGGGAGTGACAGGGTGTTTTCTGGAAGTGAACAGATACTGACCGGGGAATTGAAGGAGTGAAAGGCAAGTGTGTAGGTGGTTAAAGGACTGCATGTATTGAGGATAGGCTTTTGAAGCAGTCCATGTGCTTAGGCCTGGCTCAGTGCATGAGGACTTGGGTAGTGACTGAATGATTAGAGTACTGCAAGGAGAGTGCCTGGGTGAATTTATAAGTTGTTGGGTTTTGGCGCAGTGAATGGATTAGTACATGGTGCTGTATGGGTGTGTACAGGAGTACAAGGGAGAGACAGGGTGTTTGGTAGAAGTGTATGAATACTGACTGTGGAATTGAAGGTGTGAAAGACAATTGTGAATGCGGTTACAGGACTGCATGCATAGTGGATAGGTGTATGAAGCATTCAATGCGCTAAGACCTGGCCTAGCACATGAGTACTTGGGTACTGACTGAATGATTAGAGTACTGCAAGGAGTGTGCCTGGGTGAATTTATAAGTGTTTGGCTTTTGGCGTAGTGAATGGATTTGTACAGGTGCTGAATGGGTCACTACAGGAGTGCAAGGGGAGTGACAGGGTGTTTGCTGGAAGTGTATGGATACTGATTGGAGAATTGAAGGTGTGAAAGACACGTGTGTAGGTGGTTAGAAGACTGCATGCATAGTGGATGTTGAAGCAGTCCATGTATTCATGCCTGGGTCAGTGCATGAATACTTGGGTACTGACTGAATGATTAGAGTACTACAAGGAGAGTGCCTGGGTAAATTTATAAGTGGTTGGGGTTTGGCGCAGAGAATGGATTAGTATATGGTGCCTAATGGGTCACTAGAGGAGTGCAAAGTGAGTGACAGGGTGTTTGCTGGAAGGGTATGTATTTTGACGGGGACATTGAAGGTGTGAAAGACAAGTGTGTAGGTGGTTAGAGGACTGCATGCGTAGTGGATAGGGGGTTGAAGCAGTCCATGGCCTAAGGCCTGGCTCAGTGCATAAGTACTTGGGTAGCGACTGAATGATTAGAGTACCAAAAGGACAGTACCTGGTTGAATTTATAATTGGTGGGATTTTGGCACAGTGAATGGATTTGTACAGGTGCTGAATGGGTCACTAGAGGAATGCAAGGGGAGTGACAGGGTGTTTGCTGGTAGTGTATGGACACTGACTGGGGAATTGAAGGTGTGAAAGGCAAGTGTGTAGGTAGATAGAGGACTGCATGCATAGTGGATAGGCGTTTGAAGCAGTCCATGTGCTAAGGCCTGGCTCAGTGCATGAGTACTTGGGTAGCGACTGAATGATTAGAGTACTAAAAGGAGAGTACCTGGGTGAATTTATAAGTGGTTAGATTTTGGTACACTGAATGGATTAGTACATGGTGCTTAATGGGTCATTACAGGAGTGCAAGGGGAGTGACAGGGTGTTTGCTGGAAGTGTATGGATACTGATTGGAGAATTGAAGGTATGAAAGACATGTGTGTAGGTGGTTAGAAAACTGCATGCATAGTGGATAGGGGTTTGAAGCAGTCCATGTGTTAATGCCTGGGTCACAGCAGGAATACTTGGGTACTGACTTAATTATTAGAGTACTACAAGGAGAGTGCCTGGGTGAATTTATAAGTGGTTGGGGTTTAGCGCAGAGAATGGATTCGTATATGGTGCTGAATGGGTCACTAAAGGAGTGCAGAGTGAGTGACAGGGTGTTTGCTGGAAGGGTATGTATACTGACAGGGAAATTGAAGGTGTGAAAGACAAGTGTGTAGGTGGTTAGAGGACTGCATGCGTAGTGGATAGGGGTTTGTTGCAGTCCATGTGCTAAGGCCTGTCTCAGTGCATGAGTACTTGGGTACTGACTGAATAATTAGAGTACTGCAAGAAGAGCGCCTGGGTGAATGTATAAGTGTTTGGGTTTTGGCACTGTGAATGGATTAATACATGTTGCTGAATGGGTGACTAGAGGTGTGCAAAGGGAGTGACAGGGTCTTTCCTGGAAGTGTATGGATACTGACTGGGGAATTGAAGGTGTAAAAGACAAGTGTGTAGGAGGTTAGAGGACTGCATGCATAGTGGATAGGGTTTTAAAGCAGTCCATGTGTTAAGGCCTGGGTCAATGCATGAGTACTTGGATACTGACTGAATGATTAGAGTACTGCAATGAGAGTGCCTGGGTGAATTTAAAAGTGGTTGAGCTTTGGAGCAGTGAATGTATTAGTACATGGTGCTAAATGTGTCACTAGAGGAGTGTAAAGGGAGTGACAGGGTGTTAGCTGGAAGTGTATGGATATTGACTGGGGAATTGAAGGTTTGAAAGGCAAGTGTGTAGGAGGTTAGAGGACTGCATGCATAGTGGATAGGGTTTTAAAGCAGTCCATGTGTTAAGGCCTGGGTCAATGCATGAGTACTTGGATACTGACTGAATGATTAGAGTACTGCAATGAGAGTGCCTGGGTGAATTTAAAAGTGGTTGAGCTTTGGAGCAGTGAATGTATTAGTACATGGTGCTAAATGTGTCACTAGAGGAGTGTAAAGGCAGTGACAGGGTGTTTGCTGGAAGTGTATGGATATTGACTGGGGAATTGAAGGTTTGAAAGGCAAGTGTGTAGGTGGTTAGAGAACTGCATGCATAGTGGATAGGCATTTGAAGCAGTCCATTGCTAAGGACTGGCTCAGTGCATGAGTACTTGGGTAGTGACTGAATGATTAGAGTACTGCAAGGAGAGTGAGTGGGGGAATTTATAAGTGTTTGGCTTTTGGCGCAGTGAATGGATTAGTATATGGTACTGAATGGGTCACTAGAGGAGTGCAAGAAGTGTGACAGGGTGTTTGCTGAATTTTATGGATTCTGACTAGAGAATTGAAGGTGTGAAAGTCAAGTGTGTAGGTAGTTAGAAGACTGCATGCATAGCGGATAGGGGTTTGAAGCAGTCCATGTGCTAAGGCCTGGGTCACGAGATGAGTACTTGGGTACTGACTGAATGATTACAGTACTGCAAGGAGAGCGCCTGGGTGAATTTATAAGTGTTTGGGTTCTTAGTGAAGTGAATTGATTAGTACAGGTGCTGAATGGGTCACTAGAGGAGTGCAAGGGTAGTGACAGGGTGTTTGCTGGGAGTGTATGGATACTGACTGGGAATTTTAAGGTGTGAAAGGCAAGTGTGTAGGTAGATAGAGGACTGCATGCATAGTGGATAGGCGTTTGAAGCAGTCCATGTGCTAAGGTTGGGCTCAGTGCATGAGGACTTGGACTTGGGTATTGACTGAATGATTAGAGTACTGCAAGGAGAATGCCTGGGTGAATTTATAAGGGGTTTGGTTTTGGGGCGGTGAATGGATTAGTACATGGTGCTGTATGGGTCAGTACAGGAGTGCAAGGGAGTGACAGGCTGTTTGCTAGAAGTGTATGCATACTGACTGGTGAATTGAAGGTATGAAAGATAATTGTGTAGGTGGTTAGAAGACTGCATGCATAGTGGATAGGGGTTTGATGGGGTCCATGTGCTAAGGCCTGGGTCATTGGATGAGTACCTGCATACTGACTGAATCATTAGGGTACTGCAAGGAGAGTACCTGGGTGAATTTATAAGTGTTTGGGTTTTGGCACAGTGAATTGATTAGTACATGGTGCTGAATGGGTCACTAGAGGAGTGCAATAGGAGTGACAGGGTGTTTGCTGAAAGTGTATGGATACTGACTTGGGAATTAAAGGTGTGAAAAACAAGTGTGTAGGTGGTTAAAGGACTGCATGTATAGAGGATAGGCATTTGAAGCAGTCCATGTGCTTAGGCCTGGCTCAGTGCATGAGGACTTGGGTAGTGACTGAATGATTAGAGTACTGCAAGGAGAGTGCCTGGGTGAATATATACGTGGTTGGGCTTTGGCGCAGTGAATGGATTAGTACATGGTGCTGTATGGGTGTGTACAGGAGTACAATGGAGAGACAGGGTGTTTGGTAGAAGTGTATGAATACTGACTGGGGAATTGAAGGTGTGAAAGGCAATTGTGAAGGCGGTTACAGGACTGCATGCATAGTGGATAGGTGTATGAAGCATTCAATGTGCTAAGACCTGGCCTAGCACATCAGTACTTGGGTACTGACTGAATGATTAGAGTACTGCAAGGAGAGCGCCTGGGTGAATTTATAAGTGTTTGGCTTTTGGCGTAGTGAATGGAGTTGTACAGGTGCTGAATGGGTCACTAGAGGAGTGAAAGGGGAGTGACCGGGTGTTTGCTTGAAGTTTATGGATACAGACTGGGGAATTGAAGGTGTGAAAGGCAAGTGAGTAGGTGGTTTGAGGACTGCATTTATAGTGGATAGGCGTTTGAAGCAGTCCATGTGCTAAGGCCTGGCTCAGTGCATGAGTACTTGTGTAGTGACTTAATGATTAGAGTACTGCAAAGAGAGTGCCTGGGTGAAATTATAAGTGTTTGGGTTTTGGTGTAGTTTTTACAATTTTTTCAGATGGGCACTAGTAGTAACTGACTAACCAGTCCTAGAGCCAGTGCTATACTAAAATACACTAAGAATACAGTTAAAACACCTACATACACTAAGGAACACAATGCGTTGGGGTACCCCTGTGATTAGAATGACCTCCTCTGTAAGCCCCTCGTACATATTAGGACAGGGGGAATAAAACTACCTCTTAAAATGCACCACAGGGCATGTTTGCATGCTGGTGAAGGGAGGGGGGGGGCTGAGCTGATGTGTGCAAACAGCCCTGTGGCCTTTTAATTTGGGGATAAAGTCCCCATGAAACCTGAGTGTCCCTTGGGTCCGACCAGCCCACCAGGTATCTCCAGTTAGTGCCACAGAGCTGCGTTGCAGAGAGGTGTAAAAAGGTGGCCTCTCTGCAATGCAGCGCAGTGGCGCTTACTGGAAGAACCTGGTGGACTAGTTGGCCCCAGGGGCCCTCAGGATTGAAGGGGAATGAATTCCCCAACTTAACCACATCGCTGCTGCGGTGATTTTAACCCCTGTGCTGGAAATTGCCATTTTGCTGGTGTCATGACGAGCTCAGCTCGTCATCAGCACACAACACCCGTGGGTGATGACGAGCTCACTCGTCATCAGCTTCGAAAGGTTTAAAACGCCACAGGGCATGTTTGCCCACTTCGCCTCAGGCCCCATCCCCTCCTCTCCCTTAAACACTGTGTAAACGCTCCCTGTGTTCGTTCTAAGTTGGGAAATTGAGTCCCCTTAAATCCTAAGGGTTGCTAGGGTCAAACTAGCCCACTAGGTACCTCCATTAAGCGCCAAAGAGCTGCGTGGCGGAGAGGTGTAAAAAGACGCGTGGTCTCTGAACACCTGTCTGCAAAGCAGCTCCGTGGCGCATACTGGAGGTACCTGGTGGGCTAGTTGGCCTTCAGGGACCATAAGTATTGAAAGAGAATTAATTCTCCAAACTTACAACTCGCCACTGGGCACATTTGCACAATGGTGAAGGAAGAGGGCACGGCCTGAGTTGTGATGTCCTGAGGCCTTAATCGGCCCGAGGACCCCACCCCCCGTGGCATGGCTTTTTTTTGTATTTAAATTGTTTTGTAGGGGGGCTGCGGGGCCCCCCTCCTCTGGCCACTTATGGCCCAGGGGAACCCATCCCCCAGGGTGGTCTTTGTATTTTTTTTATGTATTATTTTTTAAATTCTGGGAGGCTGGCCATGTGGCCCCCCTCTCGGGCCACTTGTAGCCCCGGGGACCCCATCCCCCGGGGCTAGCCTCTCCGTTGGGGAATGTGGGGGGTCCCCAATCCCCCCACGGTCCCGCCGGCTCCCCGTGTCCCTCGGGAGCCGGCATTGCTTTTCCACATATTTGTTGGTTAATTAATGTACTTACCTAGTATTATATTTTCTTTTAAGGTTGATTTTGTACTTGTTTTCTAATGTAGTTAGTTCTAAATAGTTTACTTTATTTGTTGCCTTAAGTCATATGCTTCCTTTCTGATATATTTTTTATAATGTGAAATGTATTATTCCTGTGTCCGTAAATCTAAGGGCCCGATTCCGATCTCGGTCAGAGGGTCTCCTGACGGCATCCGTCAGGAGCGTTTCTGTCTCATACGTGCGATTTCTGGACGACTTCTACCGCTTTAGGAGTGAGCAAGTTTGATGCAATGGTAACCTCGCGCTCCGACTGACTCGTACCCTTTACCGACACCGTCCGGGCAACTCCAACTTCATCAATGCACACCACAAAATGGGTCTGAGTTCCGAGTGACCAAGTACGATGCGCGCGTTGAGCAGCCAGATCGAATCGGACCCTCCAACGCGCAAAAGCTCTAGGAAGCAGACTTTGGGGGTCCGTAGCGGGCACCCCTTCACCCGGGGCCCTACAACTGGATCACTGGGGGGTCCCAAGGGTCCCCTTACACATGCATGCACGTTGCGGGGCCCCTTGTCCGAACGTGCTTTTTTTGTCTATTGGATCCTATGTACGCAACAAACACCAGGCTACTATAGACTTCAATGGGGCTCCGAGCGACCCAAGTACGTCAGCGCTGCAGCGGATTGTACTCTGTCACTCAGAGCCCAGGAGCCCGAGTTGCTTGGAAAGCTCTACGGGTGCAAGTTGGCCATAGAGCTTTCCCAGCGAGATCGGAATCAGGCCTTTTTTGTGTTGAATTTTGTAGGTGGAATTTTAGTGAAAGTAAATTTGTGAAATGTAAAGGAAAACACGTTATAGTTATTTTTAATATTCATTTTATTTATTTAGTTACAAAGTTTTGTGCTTACCTTTATTGAGGGATTTTCTGAATAGTTGTATGTGTAGTTTTTCTTCGTTCTGTGTTCTCTCTCGCAAAGCTTCTCTCTTTCTCGTGGTTGTCCGTTATACAGTAAATATTATATTAAGTAATTGATAGGTTTTATCATATTTATTTAATCAGTTAGAGTTTTCTATTGGTTTGTGTTGGTGTAGTTTAAATTAATTGGTTGAGATAGCTTTTTTGAATTTTTTAGCTGTTACCATTTCATTGGTTTCACATTTATTATGTTTATTTATTGTTTGTTTTATTTTATTAATTGTTGTTATTTAAATTTATATGTAGACAGACAAATGTGGTATATTTTTTATACTTGATATATATTTGTGTTTGTTTATTTTTGGTAGTTGTGATATATTTTTTATGTTGTATTGCTTATTTATTTATTTGTTTTTCGATTTTTTATTTATTTTTTTTCATTAATTTTATTGCTTGGTGATTATTTTTTTGATTTGTTTAAAATATTTGGTATATTTTTTTCATCATATTGCTGCAAATGGTATTTTTTATGTTTAAATGCAATTTTTGACATAGTTTACATGCATTTTATTGATGTTTGTGTTGTCATTAGTGTATATTGATATTTTTGATGTGTTTTATGTTATTTTAATGTTATCAATATTGTTGTTTTCTTTATTTTTGTTGTCGATATGTTTTGTCATCCAGAATTTCTTAGACTATATTTTTTAATTTATGTTGGTGTCATTTATGTGTATTGTGTATCAATATTTTTGTATACGATATTATTGCCTCAATATTTTTGTAGTGCAATGTTTTTGGAGTAGATGTTGTATCAGTGATCCATCTAGTATCAGTATCTGAAGGAGAACAGGAAGAATCTCAACTAGAGTTCTACAGTCCAAGAAACTGTTGTAGATAAACCTTTGAAAGTGAATCCGAAAGTGAACTTGAGGAAGAAGAACCACCTCGAAAATCTTAACAGACGGTCAGAGATTAGCAGTGAGAATTTTCAAACAAAATCAAGAAGACAAAAACCTTTTGCGAGAGTATAAACTAAATTAACTAAAAAAAGATTCCGTTTAAGGTGCTATTGTTAATTTTGATCATTGTTTTCAAACAAATATGAAGAAAAGGGGAAAAGTTAATTATTGTTTTGAATATTTTTTCGTTAACTTTTGGAGTTTCACGATAAATTCTCTCTTTTAATTTCACTAGAATGTGGCATATAGCAGATGTTACAAAAATATGTTTTAATGATAATATTTACGCTAAGATGTTGAATGAGCATCTCAAAATTCTGAATGTTAAAAACTGCTGTTTGCATGCTTTTCTTTTACTTGTGCAGGTGAAGGTGCTACCAATTTACAACTAACAACATCTTGCAGGTTGTCCTGTAATGTGTTTATTAGTATTTTTTTTTAATGCATTTTTGTCTCCTTGTCAGATTTCAATGTGTCATTGGAAGTTTTACCTATTTTTGAAGATGAAAACATCAATTAGAGTCTTAAATAATGTAAGGTAAGACTGCTTATTTCAATCTGCCTCGTAATGGGGTTGGAATATATTATGTTGCTTCGTGTTTTCTATCACATGAGTAGAGTGAATGATACAGTTGATTTGAAGAGGGCGAAAGGTGAATTTGGCAAGAGAGTTTTTTATGGTTTCTACAAATTAAGTAGGACTGTGTATCTGGACAACATAAACTTCAGAATATGGTAACTCAGTTCAACATATCATTATAAAATGTTAGACCAATTCCTAGATAGCTCACAGTGCCTCAACTGAACCCCTAACCATACCAGGGTACCAGATGGCATCAGTGACCTGGCATATGAACATTCTTTATTCCCCAAGAAAATCACTGAAACAGAGCTACCCTTTCCTTGTTACTTTTGTATGCCCAAGATAAACACAAGCAAAAATACAAATGTGGCTTTTCAAACATTTATTGAATCAATTCTATTCTTGTATAGAAAGCATGAGCTGCAATTATTAAGCAGATGAAAAAAAGCACTGTACCAGCATTACAAGAATGGTAAAAAAAGATAAACAGTGCAACCATTATAACATTACTATGTGATTATACTCCTAGCTAATACTAGCTATACTATTGAGAGCATAGTCTGATTACCCTCTGCCAGATCCATTGGGATAGGCTAATCCCCCATACCTGGGTAAGATGTGCCAAGAAGCAGTGTGATAGAGCTGGCTATTCTCCTTGCAGAATAAAGGTTAGAGTCAGCAGGGCTGCATCTCAGTCACAGTGCACCGCGTTCCAGGACAGTCAATAGGTTCCTGGGTTAGTGAGACAGAAAAGGGGTTTTAGCAAAGTTTGTGAATGGTTTAATATTTTGGGAGGGGGTACATTAATGCTAAACCTGGAATAATTGTAAAGATTTGTGCAATAGTCCTATTATTCTTGTTTAAACTTTCTGGGTGTCTGCTTCTAAAGTGTGGGTGTAATGATAATTAGAACATTGGAATTTTGGGAGCTCCATTGCAGACAATGGAGTGCTCCCTGCTTCTACGGCCCGGTAAAGGCCCGCAGAGCAACATTCCAATGTTCTACAAAGGCTTCTCGAAGCTCGAGGGGATTTATATCCCCTCGAGCTTCGAGAACCCTTTGTGTAATTTGTTAGAATATTCTGCCCTCTAGTGGCAGAATGTTCTAATAGCCTAATAGCCCGCCGTAGCAGGCTATACCGGCTATTAAAGTCCCGCTGTCTCGTTTAACGATACGGTGGGCTATAAGGCTATAATGAAATACATTAAAGTGAAAGAGAGAAGAACAGTTTGAGAGGAAAAATGTCTAGGATTGTGTCTACAATCAGCTAATGCTGATGGAGGAGTCAACTAGGAAGGAGCATTACGTGATGTAGACTGCCTTACAATTTCTGATTAATTGAGTCTTTTAGTAATTATACAATAAGGTAGAAGATTTATATTTGTTTATATGTTTGTGTATTAATTACAGTTGGTATAGTGGTACAGCTTTTGAAACAGATTTCCTATAACTTGTAGAAGTGCATTTTTTGGACATATGTTAACTATGTCGTCTTTTTTGATAATGGAGTGTCACTACTGTCACTCATGTCCCCCCCCACTTCTTTCTCCAAAATCTCTGCAGCACACAGTCAAGCTGAGATGTACTGGTTTATTTCCACTGTTATTGGTATTCTGCTATAGATTACTTTTTCGTCACTACTTGAAATATTTACCATGGTCCTTCCATCAGTTCCCTGTGGTTGTTCATACAAATAGGGTGTTATTGTACAGAATCCACACAAGGTAGTGATGGATATACTGTCCAGTTCTTTGTCGTGTAGTACAGAAACAGCCACTGTTTCTGTACTACACGACAAAGAACTGGAATTCTAAAGCGTACCATAGAATCTATCCTTTGTAAATGCTAAAACTTTGAGAATGAAAACAATGTGTTTTTTTTGAGGAAATAAATCACTGTGCAATTTTTTAGTGACCCATTTACTTAAATGTGTTTTTTAATTATTTTTGATGCTTTGAGAAGTGCCTTAACATGGGGACACGTCTCCTCCTGAAATTTAGGTTTAACAACATCTTTGAACCTGTAAAATGTATGAAATCTGAGGAAAGCTTTGGGGTGTTTGAAATTTGGGGTACCCATTTCTTTCACAATGGAACAGCAGGCGTGGTAAATTCCAGAAACTCAAACGGTTTGCTCTCCCAAGATGTTCTTACTGGGGTACAGTTAGAAATGAGGTTGTTGGTTGACTGTGGTGTAAGCACTGGTCAAGAAGCAATGCCAATCCAAGTCAGGGCAAGGGTCTTGAAAACCCTAAATGAACCTGTGCTCCCCTTCTGGTAGCTTGGCACAGAGCAGTCAGGCTTAACTTAGAGGCAGAGTGTAAAGTATTTTTGCAACACTTCAAACAGTAAAAAACTGTGAAAACACCACACAGAAAGATCCTGCATCCAGTTAGAACAATAGATCTGACTTTAGTAAATACAACAAGACCACAACATAAACAATCCAATTAGTAGAATCAGAGGTATTGAGTTTTACATTTTATAATGAAAACAAACACTAAAAAAATCACAAAGCGCTGTTGCAGGTATCCAGTCACACCGGACATGGACAAAATTACAATTTTAGTGTGACCATCAAGGAGCATGGGCAACCTACATGGATCCAGTTAGTGCCGCTGAACAGAGTATCTTAAATTCTGGTTGCACAGCGTTGTGTGAATTCATGCTGAAGATGCATCATGCAGCCAAGGCAATGAGTTGGTTCTGAGGTGCAGTGAGGCTGCGAGGTGAGGTGCTGATGTGTAGACATCAAGGATCCCATGATGGGGCTTGTAATGCAAAGTCCAGTGTTGTGAATGCGATGCGCTACTGAGGCGATGCATCAATTCCGAGTTTCCTTTATTCCTTTTCCGTTACGGACTCACCTGCCGCCATTGACCACGCCGGACCGCTACTATAGAACAGTGACCCTATTTCGAGCATACAATGCTGCGCTTGATTTTATTGTTCCTGCTCTAAATTGCAAACGCATTCAAATAAACCGGAGCACCGTTTCATGACGTTTCAAAGCCGGACAAAATTACAAAAGTATACCGGCATAACACGTGTTACGTTACCTATGTTTTTGAGCCCTGGACGCCAGCATTAACGCGCCCTTATAAATCGTTTAAGAGTCAATGGCTATAGACAAGATGAGTACCAGATAACGATGAAACCTGACATACTCGCAGTACTCGTGTATATTCATAAATAAAGTATTGAATACATAGAGTATTGCTTCTCACATCCATTGAATTTACAGACATTGAAGAAACGTATGAGAAACTTTTCCGGAAATATGCTGATAATGTCCTGATGAAGACACTTTGTGTCGAAACGCGTTGACAGACAGACATCAACTCGAACTATCAGCACTGGGAACCATCACAGTTTTTAACTTACCCTTTGTTATTAGAGACTACGATATCTGAACACTGTAGTCTCCCTTTTTTATTGCCATTTTATATATCTGTTGCTCATGATTTAACATGTTTATCAATTCTTATCAATGTTATTACATTTTATATGTCACTATAAATATTGCTTATCTTATTTTCTTTTACCTGTGTTTATATATTGTTATACTAATTTCTTTTTGCCAGTTATTTATATAGGTATTTATATTGTTGTTGCCTGGATACTGTTATTTTCTATCATCAATTCCAAGTTTCATCATAGTGGCTGACATCAATGAGAAATATAAGGAGCTGATCAGGGAAAAGCATCACACAGTGGCAGTTCCAAAGGAGATTTGTTGGTACCAAGATGCAGGTTGTAGCGGCAATGCAAATCTTTTGCGACAGGTTCAATCCACATGGAATTTCTGCTCGGGGTTGGGCCATCCAGCCAAGGAGATGCATCAGTTCTGTTTGGGGATGTGTCACTCAGCAGAGAAGATGCGCCAGTTCCGCTGGCAAGCAACTTATGTCCATTTCCAAGGGTCCTAGACTGGGATGGCACCACTTGGCAGTGTAGAGTAGACTCACAGATGGCAGAGCCAGTTGCAGGGGTTGGAAAACTGTTAAGTCCCTGAGGCTTAAGATCAGGAGGCCAGCCAACAAGCCCTTGTGGCCACTCTGGCTTCTGGGTTAATTTATGCAGGTCCAGTCCCTCTCACCCTCTCAAGAGAGCAGCAGGCAGCTGATCAACACAGCAAAGCAGGAGCCAGCAGAGTGCAGTACAGGAGAGTGGCAGTCCTTCAGCAACATAGCAGTCTTTGTTTCTGCCAGAGTATTCACAGGTCCAGATGTGTGCTGTAGTGGTGGTGTCTGACATCCAGTACTTAAATGCAGTAGTACCTTTAAAGTGGGGAAGACTTCAAAGGTATGCCTTTGAAGTGGAATGAGATCTTACCTTCCCTTCCTGCCTTAGCTCTGGACTCACTATAGAGGGGTATGCAGTCATTTTTGTGTGCACAGGACACAGCATACTTAGGTGTAAGTGAGTCTGTGCCCAGCTCCTCCCTCCCATCCTGCCAGAGAGGGCCCATTGAGACACACCTAAGTTCCCACTGTGTGCGGCTGTCTATGAGGAATACACAAAGCCCCTATTCAAACTACCCCCAATCGTGTGATGGCTACAGCAAGAAAATGCCAACTTTCTAAAAGTGGCATTTTTAGACTTGCAATTTAAAATCAGACTTCACCATACGTTTGAAATTTAAATTGTGATTCCAAAGATACCAGACTTTAAGGGTTTATCTTGTCCCAAGTGGAAAATACACTTATAAAATCTAATGAGGTCATTCCAATGGGAAAGATAGGCTCTGTAGTAGTGAACAACAAATTTCAGAGATTTTCACTACAAGGACATGCAAAACTTAAATGGAGATGTCCTGTCTTTTCTATACATTGCACCATGCCCTCGGTGTTGATCAGTGCCTACCTTTGGGGTGACTTATACATATAAAAAGAGGAGGTTTGGGCCTGACAAAAGGTTTATTTTGCCTGGTTGACATGTCAGTGTAAATTTCACACAACAGCTCTGCAATGGCAGGCATGAAACATGGTTACTTAAGTGGGTGACACAATTCGTGCTGCTCACCCACTAGTGGCATTTATGTTACAGGCCCTGTGTACAAGTATTACCACTTTACTAGAGCAAAATAAATATGCCAGTGTTGCCATGTTTAGGGGCGAGAGCACAAGCACTGTAGCGCTGGTTAGCAGTGGTAAAGTGTGCAGAGTCCTAATGCCAGCAAAAACGCAGTCAGAAAATTGGAGGAAGAAGGCAAAAATATTGGGGGGAAGACCACTCCAAGGCTGTCAGGTCTAACAGGTACAATAAGTCTATCCTTAGCCTGTACGGAGTATGACAGCGCTCTTGATATTATTAGCTAAACATACTCTGACATGAGCCTGGATGAAGGGTCCATCGCCCAAGACCTGTAGCTGGCTAAAATATGCTTTGTATATTGACAAAACTGCAGATATGTATGCTGTATTACAACCACTTAGATCCAGTTGCTATCAATCAGGTGTTGGCATGACTTTGCAAAACAAAGACTGAACATATGCTATCTTGCCATCAAATTGTACAGCCCTTGACAATTCTTCACTTCACTGCCCTTCACCAAACCCTCTGGTGCCTTCCAAAAGGAATCCATATAATCTACCCAGCACTGATGGGGCAGCTTTAGGTTTCCCCTTAACTTCGGTATGTACTTTTCTAATGATTCTTCTGGCTGGGGTGCAGAGATAGGGAGATAGTACATAGTCACACAAATGCAAACTAGGGGAGGAATGCCTGATGGGCCCACTGCTTAATCAAAGAGACCTGTTACTGATTTTACCCTGACATATTGAAGCAGAGGTAATGACTATATTTATAACATACCTGCGTAGAAAACCTAATTTGGACCTGAATGGGATAGAGGTTTGGGGGCATGCTTATATTTCAATCGGTGACTGACATATGTGATTTCCGTAGCCATGTATTAGAAATCAAGGGCCATATGTAGGTGAGGCAATACTGGTCAGTAACATTGAAATTCGGTAAATTTCCCCATTACGACCGGTATTTAGGGATTTGAGATTAGGAGGCAGGTTTCAAGGATTCAGTAATTTAACGAATCAGTAATTTAATGAAACAGTAAATTACCGAATTCTTAAAATTCCGATTAAGTAAATTACTCAATCCTGAAACCTATGTAGGAGGCACTGCACTCAAGTGAGTGCGTTTTTGCATTCAGGATTCATTATTTACCACCAACTATAAGTTAGTGGTAAATACCGAATACCTTTAAAAAAGCATTTTTTTGCTTTTTGTCAGTGACATGTGGCAGACATACATGCCCTTAGGAATGAATGGGAATTACCGAATCAGTAAATAAAATGGTTTTGATCAGAAAAGTATAGCCTGACTTTTAGGGATGCCCGGAAATATGCACACCAGAATTGGCATCATTTTCCAGATTTGTTCAGTAATGCACTGGATGATTGTGTGGGATCACTGACAGAATATCTACAACCACAATATTGGGTTACCAAAATATTGGCACATAAATATCGTTGTCAATAATATCGAATTCCTATCTTCATAATGGTAAATACAAACATATTGAAAAAAAATATTGTTGTCAAAAATATTGATGTGGAAAATGTTATATATATAAATATATATATATATATATATATATATATATATATATATATATATATATATATATATATATGACGAACCTTGTTACGATGTTCCAATATTCTGCAACAAAGAGCCGACCCAAAAGGTGCTGGTGAACAGTGTTTATTCTTTGATAGCCAGCGCTGCAGCCATGACGCGTTTCGCCTCCGAGGAGGCTTGATCATATATATATATTTACGAGCAAATGTCCCAAGAATGAGAGGAGCTTCTATAGCTGGTGCCGGCGGCGAGGTTCAGGACACCCTCGCAGAATACCTTTCAGCAAAAACGTTTCAATAAAGAAACACGCCGCACACTACTCCATTAGTTAAATGCTTGGATTTATTTTCTGTAGGATCCCCACCTACGCGTTTCGGACAACAATCTGTCCCTGGTCACGGTACAAACATTAGTCCATCATTCCTTTCCACGTTAAATACCTGTAGTCACCACATGGCAGTTATGGTGCATTGTGGGCACAGTAGTCTTATGGATTGGTGTAACTCCAAACCATGCAATATAGAATACCGGATCCCAGCATTTTCACGACACAATTTGTACTCTCTTAATTGTACTTAATGGTGAATGCCAAGGCGCAAGGTATGGTCCACGGACCGTTAGTGATGTGGCTGAATTTGCTCACATCATTTTGCGCGAATTATCACCTCTGAATATTTAAATATACAGTAGTATATATATATATATATATATATATGTATGCATATATAAAATAATGTAAAATAAAGTATCATGATTTGGAATTTTTTTGTAAATATTAACAATTATAATTAATGCATTTAATATACAAAAAATTAAACATAGGTATATATGTAATGTAATATATATATATTAACTTAAAAACGATTAATAATAATTTTGATTAATATTAATATGTTATAAATATATAAAAACGTATCAATAAATATATATATATATATATATATATATATATATATACTAGCAGCCCGCCCCAGCGTTGCCTAGGGCAGAAGGGCGCCAGGGGCAGCATTTCAGGCTTGCGTGCACTCTCGCCCCGGCCCCCGCCCGCCACGACAATGTCTGTGTCCCAGACAATGTCGTGGTGGGCGGGGTGCGGGGCGGTAGTGCAGGCAAGCCTGAAATGCTGCCCCCAGACCCTGAGCCTTACCACAGTTGTTCCGGCCAACCTCCCGCACCGGCTCCCTCCCGTCCCATGTCCCAGAGCCTTACCTGAGCCGCCGCTCCTCCCCGAGCTCCTCACTTCACCGCCGCTCCTCCTCGTCCTCATGTACGTAGCCGCCAGCGCTACGTCGTGGCCGTCAGCGTCGAGGCCGGTGCTACTTTCAGGGCACTACTTTTTTTTTAAGTTATATTTTTAAATTTACGTTTTTTTTTATTTTCTATAGCCTATGTCCATCTGCACACCCTGAGGATTACAACAATGTATTGGGTGTGCGGATTAGCGCTGTGGTTCCCGAGTTTACCTTGCCAAAAGGTTTGTGTTCTCTCTTTATAATAGTAGTATAGATATATACATACACCTGTAACATAAAAATCAATAAATAAATACCAATGTATTATAAATTTAAAGATTGAAATATTTAATATGTTTTAAAAGCCTACATTATGCACTACATTGAGTGCAACAGTAGAGAAAGCATTGGATTGCGGAGGGGATATAATTGCTATTCCTACTCCAGCGAGTGCAACAGTAGGTAGAGTGTTGGATAGCATAGGGTAAAAAATTACTATTCCCAATCCAGCGAATGCAACAGTAGAGAAAGTATTGGATAGCGACGTGGTAAAAATTACTATTTCCCCTCCAGTGGGTTTAACAGTAGGGAAAGTGTTGGCTAGCGAAGGGAAATCCTTTACTATTCCCACTCCAATGAGGGCAACAGTAGGGAAATTGTTGGATAGCAAAGGGGATAAAATTACTATTCCCACTCCAGCGAGTGCAAGAGTAGGGAAAGTGTTGGATAGCGAAGGGTTAAAAATTACTATTCCCTCTCCAGCGGGTGCAACAGTAGAGAAAGTGTTGGATAGCAAAGGGGATAAAATTAATATTCCCACACCAGGGAGTGCACCAGTAGGGAACATGTTGGATAGCGTAGGGATATAAATTAGTATTCCCACAGAACAAAATTTAAATTTAATAACAAACAAAATATCAACTACAAAACTAAATATATAAAAAAAATGAACATATATAAAGAAATATAAAATTTACAAACAAAAAATATTGTGTAATAACAATTAATATTAATCAAGAAAATTAAATGTACATAAATGTAATATTTATTTTCCTACCACACAATATACAACATACTTCTAAACTAAACAAAAAAGTATACCACCATAATTTACACAATTAATTATAAATTAAACATCTATTAATAATTTTAATACACATTTAAAAATGTAAAAACATAGGGGCCTTTTAGGATGTAGGGCAGATCGCCACCCCCTACATCCTAGTCTGCCCGCCACCCATTTCCCCTGCCATATTATTATGGCGCTTTTCCATCCGGTCGACAAGTCGACTAGGCGGAAAAGGGTTTCAAATGGTGGCGGTGTCTGCTAGACACCGCCATCCATATCAATATGCATGCGGGAGGGAGCCTTTCTGTGGCGGTGTTGCCGCTGCCAAAAGGCATGTGGTTTTCTAGGTTGGGGGCCCCTTGCAGCCCCCAGGATATTGGGGGGTGGGGTGGCATATGGGGGGGTAACTATGGTACCCCCAACATGTGCATGCACAACATGGCTGACACCGCGCAGTGCCTGCCACGTTGTGCATGTACATGCACAACATGCATTTCTGGCATTGTGGCAGGCGGTGCTGAAAGCACCGTCCGCCGTAATGTTAAAAATGTTAAAAATGTAGGATGCGCCTGCCGTGTGCTAATGTCACACACGGAACCCCCGCACATATGGCGGGGGGTCCCTTTTACCGTCAGGATGGCAGGCGGACACATTATGCCCTTAATGAACAAACAAAAAGTTAAAGGTATTGAACCTAAATCACCCCAAAAAATAAAAACTAAACAATTACCAAAAATATTTATCAATTAATAGATGATTATTAATGAAAAAGTTATGATTAATTATTTCAAACAAAATTACTTTCCACCCTCTACACTAATAAACACAAAAACACACAACAAAAAATATTTACACAATTTTCAAAACTAATGTTTCATTAACCCCTTGGCTGCGGGGCACATTCCCCTGCTGTGCTGGGGAGAGGGAGGGGGCGCGCATAGCGCTGCGGTTCTCATGATGAGCTCAGCTCGTCATGAGCCACATTCTCGTGTGCTCATGACAAGCTGAGCTCTTCACGACAACGCCCGTTTAATGGAACGCTCAGCACAGCAGGGGAATTAGCCCCGCATGTGAGCGTTCCAATGGTCATGATGAGCTCAGCTCGTCATGAGCATGGGAGGGGTAATACATTAATATCAATTAACAACAAATCATGAATTCATTTTTTTAAAATACTTCCCAACATTTACCACTATAAACCCCACAACTCACACATGAAAATTATTACAAAATTGGCATATTTAAATATTAATTTATTAATTAGCAATAATTAACAAATAATTAATTATGAATAAATTACCTCCCGCCATATTCCCCTATAAATGCCACAACCAATTTCATAAAACATGAAACAATTAACATAATTAATTAACATTTAACAAGCAAAATATAAATAATTATTAAACATTATTTCACTCAATTAACACTGTAAAATAGAAGTAATTAAATATTATATTAAAAACATGAATAAATGTATTAACATTTAATTACTTCCCACTCTACTCCCCTATCAACCCAAAACTTGCTCCTAAAAAAGCACAATTAACATAATTACCAATTAATTAATAATAATTAACAACTAATTAGTAAATAAGTAATAGAAAATAAAATTCCACAATTAACAATATAAAATATAAAATAAATAAATATTAATTAATACAATACATTAATAAATTATTTATAATTAAATTACTTCCCACCCTACTCAACTATCAACCAACAACCCGCTCTTAAACTAATTACACAATTAACATAACTATCAATTAATTAATCATAGTTAACAACCAATTAATAAATAATTAATGACAAATCAAATTCCACAATTAAGAATATAAAATATAACATATATAAATATCAATTAATACAAATGAATATTCAATTTATTATAATTATATTACTTCCCACCCTATTCCCCTATAAACCCAAAACCCGCTACAGAACTAAAATGCAAAATTAAAGTACATTAAAATAAAATTAATAACTACTAAAAAATCTACACAAATATCAAAAAACAAAACCAATACTTACTCAAACAAACAGAGCACATACATTTGAAACACATATTAAAATACATGACACTAACTAAAATAACGATATTTTAACAACAATATTTCTGCAAACTATATTAATGACTTCGATATAAAAAAAACTATATTTTTTACCTTAAACTCGATATTCTGGACCACAATATTCTTGCCATCGATATTTCTGTTTCTTGATTTTTCAAAGTCGATATTAGTGCAAGTCAACATTTGACAGCCGATATACCGATTGGGAGAAGGGCAGCAAAGTGAAGGCTTATGATGGGCTGTATAATTTATACATATGGAGTAATTGTTTTACAGAGCGGGTCAGAACCTGATTGAATCTGAACTCTCTAATCCTAGGGAGCATAGCAAAGAGGCTGACCTCAGGCTCAGCAGCAGAATGTGAAATAAGGTACCAGAGGCTGAATACAGGGAGGGTGGTTCAGGACGCCAGCAGAAGGGTAAAGTGATAACCTCCAAGGGCCCAAAGATTTTGACATGTGGAGAGATTCCCAGCTCACTTCAGAGAAGGAGAAAGATTGTAATACCAGGGCAAGATTTCCTTTGAGAGGAGTAGGTGATTTGACTGTCATCAGTCAGGGCATAACGAGGGAGAGGCCTCTTGCTCAATAAATTGACTCACTAGTGGGCATTCTGCAGTGGTGGCTAGAGCAGTACCAGGGAGAGGGTATTGCCAAGGTGAGTGATCAGAGCATGACCTAGTGTCCTTTTGTTTGGGGGTTGTTCCAGCAGGTAAGCATTTGACCCTAGAAAGTGACCCATAATTACTTTTAGAGAGTCACAGTGAATTTGGTCCATGTAGCTGCTCTGTGGGACACTTGTGCTAACCTTTCCCTGGCGGTGGAAAGGCTGATAACCTCTGAGTAGTACCTGCAGGGGGAAGACTGAAGGGTAAGGAATGTCAAAGTGAGCGAATGTACCTGTCCAATAGCTAAAATCTCCTTACAGTGGGGTATTGTTGCCCAGATCAATGTATCTGTGTGTCTCTGCTTGTCCATAATTTGCATCCGTAGCAGTGAACTCCCTCATGTGAGAAAAGAGCCAGGAAGTGCAGCTGCACAGAGCACTCCAAATACACAGATTCCTGGGGGTATGAGCTCTAAAGAGAGGGTGGAGAGGCCAAGGAGCAGATTATGGGTTAGGAGGTGGATGGTGTACACAGTGGAGGACCAGGGATGCCAGGTTATAGCTGTTTTGACCTAAAAGGATCCCATAATTGTCACTGGCGAGGCCACGTCTTGCCAGGAGGTGTAGGGTCACAGCAAAGGAGATCATAGACATGTGCTAGACAGACTCCTACAAGAAATTGACATGTGTCACCTTTGAGAGGGACTCTGTGCCCATCCTAGGTGTCCTGGACTGTCAGACATGCTCAGTCTCATGGAAAAGGGTGTGTGGATTAATATCAATTTTAACATATCGGGAGGCAGAAAGATCACAAAATAAAATTGTGATAGGCATATATGGTGATACATAGATACAATTAACAAGTGTACCATTTATGAAGTAAGTAATATTGTTTTAAATAATATTGATGATTTAATTATTGTTTTCATTAATATAGTGGTTAAAATATTGTTTTTAATTATTTGAATGTGTTTTAATTTATATATTAATGGTATGTGCTACTATTGTTTCTTTCTATATAGGGTGTTCTGTAAATATAGCTTGTAATTTTAGGTGATTTCGAATCTTTTGTTAGATTTTTTATAATAATTTATAGTGTTGTATCTGGTTGATGGGTTTCTAGGAGGATAGGGTGGGAATTCAATTAGTTAATAATAGTTATGAATTATTAAAACACATTTATTTATATGATTGTTATGTATTATTCCAATTATGTAATATTGATTTATTTTAGTTATATGCTATTTGTGGGCTATTAAATTTGTAGGCGTATAGGGTGGGAAGTTATTCAGGTAATAAATATTTAACAATCTGTCCCAATACACATCAAAGCTACCCCCCTTCACAAGCTTCAAGAGAAAACTAAAAGAACTTCTCCTAACCCTACACATGTATCCCTCCAGGAAATAATCGAATCAACTGTACCATGGATACTTCACCTCACTACATACGATTCTCCCGCAAGCTCTACACAATGACTTGATGCCCAGCTCCACAATCTTAATATAGTATAATTGAATGAGAATGACTGGACTCTGAAAATAATATTTTCAATGCACGGTGATTGACGGATTATTGTCTGGACTTCTCAAAACTGTATTCTTATTGTACTGTGATTGACTGCCAGCTCCTTATAGAAATTCTAAAATGAAAATAAGTGAAATAAAATAAATTGTTAAGTGTTTACTTTACTTTAATTATGTAATTTATGGCATTCTTATTTATTTTACTCATACTTTAATTGCAGCCTGCTAGGTTTGGAGGAGTGTAGGATCTTTTTTGTAAATATACCATTACATTGAATTTTACATCTTTAAAGTATGCAATTTTCCTCTTTTAATTATATTATGGTTGTGCGCTGCTAGGTTTGTCGGGGTGTAGGCTGGAAGTTAATTAAGTAATTATTAATTATTTAATTGACTTTAAATATGTAAATTATGGAATACTTATTTTTTTAACTATGTTTTAGATGTGGACTGCTCTGTTTGTAGGGAAATAGGGTGGGAATGTAATAAGTAAATATTTGAATAACAATTATTTATTAGTTTATTAAATGTGAATGATTAATTACTTTACTTTAATCATACTTTACTTTTGATTTGCTTTTCATATATCTATACATTTATGATGTCAATTAATCATTTTTATATTAAGAGTTTAATATTTAGTGTACATTCATGGTGCTACTTATATATGTAATGTGTTTGAAGTGAAGTACTTTTCCTACTCTTGTTTAGACAGCAGTAGTAATAGTAAAAGTAACCTCTTTACAACTCAACATGTTCCATACTGTTGCCCTGTTTGGAGCGGGATTAGCAAGTCCCACCACTCCAAAATAAGACAAAAAACACCTCACAGGAAGAACGAGTCACCATCTTGGATTTGAATCTCCAAGTGCAAATTAAAGAGATGGCGTTCATTGATAATTGGGTAGAATAATATTCCAGAAATCCTTGCTACAGGATTCTGGGAGGAAGAGAGGGAAATGCAAGGTGATGTTGAAGCAAGTCTCATTTCAGGCTTCACAATGGAGAAGAGAGAGCGCACAGGACATAAAACCGGTTGACCAGCCGCTAAAATGTAAGCTAAAAGGCTGAGTGCCGACCGCCGACCTTCATCCCTTCCAACTTACGCACTAAGAGCAGGTCTATGGAACATATCATTCCCTCGAAATTCTTTTGTCCTACAAAGTGCGCCAAAATTGATTCTACTCAGTAATAAGGGGATGCATGTTGCGTAGCCTTTCCCCTGTCTTCTGCCCTTCATCCCTACGTATATGTTGTCTCTATATGCAAAAGCCTTACTAAGTTAACATATTAAATTGCCCAGAACTTCTTTTTCATATTCAGCAAGTGTCTGTCTTTTTTTTTAATCACTCTTATTGTTTTCCATTTTCACATCCATCTTGTTATCTTTACATTTTCATCAGCAAAACTTCTAGGAAGAAGGACATTGCTAATAGGCCTAACAATTCCAGTGGTTAAGACCACGCCCATTGTTAAGCAATATTTATTTTAATCACCACTGCCCAACTTAATCACCGTTCCCTGCAGCTCTCATTGGCAGCCAAGGTGGACACTTTTGGGACCAGGGCTAGCATGATCGTGTCTCATGTCCCTGTATCAATCTCATTCCGTCCCCACTGCTTATGTAGCTTGGTTAGTGACTCCGTTTTTGTGTCTCCTCATTTTAGGAGATCATTCAGCCACTGCTTTATAGGAAGAGGTCCTCATAACTTCCATCCCTTGACAACTCTTCTCTTAACTAATACAAATGCAAGGACCACAAATTTGTTTGGGTCCTTATGCTTTTTAGAACAGGCTAACTCAGGTAAACACGCCCTGGGTTTTTTAACCAGTTGTCTTTCTGTTATGTTGGCTGTGGATCTTCCACCATACTCCAGTTCACTCAAATTCCCTTACCATATCGTGAACAAGCGCCCTCCTAATGGTATTCTGATACTAATTTAAGGCAAGGTAACATCTGATGTTGTTCCTCCATTTTCTTCTTCTCTTGGCTTGCCCCATCCCCTCATTTCTTTATTCTACTCCATCTCAGCACTCTTAGTGCCCCTAGGCTCTGCCCCAGTCTTCGAGCCACCCCATGCTCTAACTTGCCCCTTACTGGCAATATTTGTGTTACTATCTCTTCTCTCTCAGGAGCCCCTGTCTCTCGTGTTGCTGCCTGCGGGATCTCTGTCTGCTCCACTTCATTACAAACATGTCCCACGATTGCCACCACATTCTTTGGAGGTTCTCGACACTGTAAACTCATATTGCATTCCCCATACCTATATCTATCCCTCCCTTATCTATGCACACCTTCATTGTGAGATGATACCATGCGTTAATAAAAGGCTTCACCAGTCTGAGGTGTGCCTTCGTATAAGCATTGTCATTGTAAATTCACCCATTTGCTTATGTAAATAAGATTTCTCTGCACAAATAGCTTTACGAATCGGACCCGTAATGTTTAATTTTGTATCACAATCTATTTCCAAATTCTAAAGCTACGCATTCTGGGGCATATTATCAAGGGGGTTTATCTCCGCTTTTTTGGCTTTAAAAGCCAAGAAAGCGGAGATAAAATTATCTCCCTATTACCAAGCTGTCGCTAACACCAGTTAGTGACAGCTAATAGGAGATAGCGACCATCTTGGGCCCCGCTTTGCATGTAAGTGATATTTATCACTAATGACATGCAAAGTGGGCGTGCCAAGATGTTAGCGACTGGAAACAGTCCCTAACATCGCTATCTCCTATTACCAACTTTTGGAGATATTCGCGCTAAGCACGAATATCTCCAAAAGCTAACACCTGCCCTGAGCAGTTCTTAGCCATGTTATCCAATGGGAGGTGGATAACATGGCTAAGAGCATTAGCTCGGTAATGCATGAATATCGCTTACTTTTCAGCGATATTCATGCATTGCGGCCGTTTTTTATCGCATTTGCGATAAACCTTGATAATAGCAAGGTTTATCTGCGATAAAAATCGGCGATGTGCGGCGATAATTTTTGTCTCTAAACAAGTTAGAGACAAAAATTATCGCTAGTTGCTGGCAATATGCCCCGTAGTTCTTTGTCAAAATTACCTCTATATATTGTTTTGAAGCCTATTGAAAACTACAGCTTTAATCAAGAAAAAAGAACGACTATACTGTCGTCTGAAAGTAAAAAAGCCGAGGACTAGTTTAAAGTAATCGACATTTATTTCGACCTTCCTAAATGTACTCATCTATCACTAAAGTTGTGGTGAATGTTCAAACAGCAAAGGGAAATGGATTCAAAACGTGTTCTGTCTTGAACAAATACTGTGATTTTAGATAAAGTAACAATTCAAATCATAAAAATATTGAAAATAGTTGCAAATGTCACACTCAGTCTAACTCAATGTACTCTCTCGATGCATTCTCATTTACTGCTGAATTATTATGCTCTAAATGCCGACAACACTTAAAAGTCTCTCTATTAAATAGATGTTGATATTAATAATTGCAATATAAAATACATTTCAAATCTCACTTTACCTAACCGTTTAGCATCACTGTAAATTACCTTTTGAAAGTAAACGAAGAACCAAAGGCATTAATAAAGATTTTGAAATTGTTTTACGTAACTTGCATAAGAGTGATTTTGTTTCAAATTGACAGCAGGCTATCGATGATTTATGTTTATTAAGGATAATCTATATCACTGGCCTCATGTGAAGAAGGCACTTAACATATAATATCCTACTAAAGATATCTGCACAACGCCTACTTCTGAATTCTCATTTAAATAGATCTATGCGTTAATAAGAGGACATGATGGGCATACTGAGTGATCCTATCTGGTTATTCATCTTTGAGGTTCACTTATCCAAGATAACTTGCAAAATAGCATCGTGCGCATATCATTTACTAATTTACTGTTCTTTTCCTCCATCAGCCATCCAGATGCGGACAACTTTTTAAATGACCTTCTGCACAGACGTAATCCTAATTTAAAATTTCCAGATGATGCTGATGAGCTGAAAACTACTGATACAGGCACCGTATTCATTAGGGAAGGAGGCCCTATGTAGTTTTTACACTTAATACATTTGCCAATGCAGATGACACCCACACTGCTTCGTAGCCTAAGTGAACACAGTCCCAGATATCTATGCTAAAAACGATTCTTAATGGAAATTAAGTAAACAGGTTTTTAGTATTTCACTCAACATTGTAATGGATGCAACAGTTCAGGCAATAATTCCTCTTCTAAACAGATGTTTATAAATGTATTGTTTCGCGTCTAAACTTTAGGTTTATATAATACCATTTTGTTTAAGGTTAGGAAATCATTTTTACACTAGTATTTTGATGGGTTGTCTGCAAAAGTGAAAAGAATTACTGGAAAACAGTCTTGTTGATGCATTGCTCTTGTGTTACCTTCCAAAGTTAGACTGGACGGTAGTCACAGTAAGAATATGCCACCCTTTTGGTCATCTATCCGGCAAACTCTTACCACTCCACTGGAGTGCTGATGATCTGCCACTAGCCCACCACCTATCCTACGATGCCACGGTAAGTGGGCATGAATACTGGCCACGACTCTTGGGCCTACTAAGCTTCACACACCATTGTTGTGAAGGAACGTGGGCATACACAGCAATGAAGGAGGAACGTGGCTTTATTATACATAAACTGGAATCCTGCTGCTGCAAGATTCCACTACAAGTTCAAGTTCGGGCATTTGTATAGCGCACTGCTCACCCAGAGGGTCTCAAGGCGCTTGGGGAAGGGGTTCATTATTTGTCGAATAGCCAGGTTTTAAGATCTTTTCTGAAGGAGATGTGGTTTTGAGTAAGGCAGAGGTGAGTGGGGAGTGAGTTCCAGGTCTTGGCAGCAAGGAAGGAGAAGGATCTGCCACCCATGGTGGATTTTCGGATGTGCGGGACAGCGGCGAGGGCTTGATTGGACGGTCTTAGTTGGCGGGTGGGTTTGTAGAAGGACAGTCGAGTGTTGAGGCATTCGGGTCCTAGATTGTAGAGGGCATTGTGTGCGTGGGTGAGAAGGTGGAATGCAATTCTTTTGTTGATGGGAAGCCAGTGGAGGTCTTTTAGGTGTCCGGTGATGTGATCTTGGCGAGGGATGTCTAATATGAGTCTTGCTGATGCGTTTTGGATGCGTTGGAGTTTTTTCTGTAATTTTGCTGTGATTCCGGCGTATAGTGTGTTACCATAATCCAGTCGACTCGTGACCAGTGCGTGGGTGACAGTCTTTCTTGTCTCGAGGGGGGATCCAACGGAAGATCTTTTTGAGAATGCGAAGTACGTTGAAGCAGGAGGATGAGACTGCGTTGACTTGTCTGGACATTGAAAGCACGAGAGATGAATAAGCTAAATCCCAGACCCCAAGACTTAAACTCTATACAACACCTCCCCTTATGTTCTGTATTATGGCACAATTACATTGAAGGAAGGAGCAATTCTCTTTACAATAGGAGCATAGGTTAGTCAGCAAACATGAAGCAACACAGTTGGAATAAACAACAGAAAATAAAATGCAAAGCAAGAACAATGTGTAAATATAGGCATTCTGATGATGTGCAATTTAGGATTAGAGGAAAGCATTAGCAAATATAATCTTTCAAATAAACTGGTGGTCGGCGATCCCTTAAACTCCTTGCTTCCTTAAACCTCCTGCCCTTCCCAACATCTGTGTTCTTCCTGAGAGTGTATGGTATCCCCTCACTCACCTCCCTCTGTGTCCCAGTGGGTTCAAAATAACCATCTTTCATCAAAATGTACCCAATGCAGTCCTCAACACTCTTCACCTCACTCTTACCACCTTTCTGAAACAACACAACTCTACGTCCATTCTACTGCTCGCCATTTTCCAAACCACACAATACTGGTATACGAGCCCCACTTTATGTGGACCTTTACATTTTGAAAAGGCTCTCACCACCCATCCTGTTTTAGCCTTAACCAAATTGCCCTCCACAATCATGCTACTTGAATCTAAATTGACCTTCTCAGACTGGAGTTCTTGCACACCACCTCTTGCTAGCCATTCTTTCATCCAACAGGGTACCATTTTGGAACCTGGAACTCTTCTCCTTGTCAGCTCAAAGGGCGATTTCAACGTGGCCTCTTGTTTTGTAGCGTAGGAAGCCCATAATAAGTCCTCCACGGCACTCTTGATATCGTGTTGTGCCAAATCAGTGCTTTGGATCTCCCCTTTAACCATTCTGTTGACTTTCTCCACAATACTGTTCCCTTGTGGGTTGCAAAAAGTGGTGCAGTGATGCTAGATACAATGCTGTTGGAGAAACATCTTATTTTCATGAGATACTTACTGCGTGCCATTGTCAGTTATGAGATTAGATAGTACCCCCTCCTCTAAGAGGATCTTTGTTAAAGTTCTAATGGGGACTTCCGTGGGGATTTCTTTCATGATCAGCACACTAAAAACCTGGAAAATACATCCACCACCACCACCAAAGCAAACCTACAATCACTAATCAGGTCAGCGATTGGAGCAATAAAATCAATGCATACACTACGCCAAGACTCTCTCGAATTGGTTATATGCTACATGACTGATTTTTTATCCACTCTAAGCCTCTTCTCCCCCTCTTTGCAGACATCACATTTCACCACCCATGCTGTGACCTGATCATCCATGCCCAGCCACCATAATTGCACTTTGAGATGACATTGTGTTAGATTGTGGCCAAAATGCTTCCACAGGTTGTATAATTCCCTCTTGCAACATCTCTTTTATCAACTCTTTCACCCCCTCTCTGACTAGAACTGGGATTCTCTTCAGCCTGTGCTGAACCAGAACAGCTCCCTTTTTGAATACGATCTTGTGCAAATATCCCTTCAACATGCCCAGTTTGATGTCAAACACTTGTTTCATTGAGTCCAGGATGTCAGAAATCGATTCTTCCTCAACTACCATCAGCTGTGAAGGTGCCCTGGGATTGACAATGATGCGCAAGTCGTATTGATGTACCCACCCCAAAATTGGGGGACAGTGCTTTGCTAGGTATACTTTTCATTGTATGATTCTACCTCCAAATTCTATGTCAGCGTTCATGCAGCCCACAATATCAATAACCACCCCTTGATATCCTGCTGGCAAAATGTATTTGGGTTGTAATGTTGTACCTACCCACAGTTGCTCAAACATGGCCTTAGGCACAATGGTGTAAGTTGCACATCATGTCTATTTATTTTGAACATTGCTGTGTGTCTATTCGTCTATTCCCTATGGGTTGCTAAACACTTCAAAAGCACTAGACTGAACACTCGGTTATGGTAGCTGATTTCAAAGATGGCGCTGTGCGTAGTTAGTGTAATACATCACACAACACCCCGGAGACCTCAAAGTCAGGTGAGGCAGTACTCGCCCAGCTGTGATCTTGTACACATTAAGTAGTTAATCTACAGGTTTTTGCCGTAGTTTCTCCTCTGCTCTGCCATTGCTCTGTGAACACAGAGTCACCCAATTCAATTCATGAAGCTTTATTCGGCACATGTAAATGACCATAAAAGCACAAAGATAAATATTACATACAATAAATTTCAGAATAAAAGACATCCAAAGAGATAACAGACATGACTCTTAAAAACACATGCTTTTCCTGGCGTTGATAGACTGATTTAGAAACGTAGCAGTATAAAAACAGATATCGGTGAATTCCAGATTAAAAATTAAACTCCTAGCCTGATTAACTGTACTTACACCATATTTAACAAACATGGGTTTCAAATAGGCAGTACGAAAATTCATGTACAGTTTGCAAAACAGTAAAAAGTGCAAGGTGCTCTGCTTAGATATACCATCACATAAACAAGGCCCTGTTGGGAGCTTCTTAAGAATCGGAAGCGCCACCAAATGGTGTGCTACACCAAACCTTAGTCTAGTCAAAACAAACTTATGGGATGGCCTTGTCACCATGGCTAGGTAATTCTGAAAACCTTCACCAACCGTGTAAGTGCTGTTAAACAAGACAGTGGATAAAGAACCAAGTACTAGTGCCCGCTTCGTCGCTCTAAAAGTCAGAAAATTGTTTTTCAGTTCTGCTTTAGGAATCAGGGATGCTGCACTAGGGTCAATCAATATGTTTAAATTAAATATCTCAGAGAAACAAACAGCCACATATTTTAACCAGGGAAATTAAAGTGTTTATCCAGAGAAAGACAGTCCTCAATTATAGATCTATTAAAGGACTTTTCTTCTTGTAGCCAAATGGAACGCCAGATCATAATTGGCCTCAAGGATAATAAGTCAATCAGGTAGTTAGTATCCAATTCCCAATGAATCAGTTCAGTTGGGGCGGATGCAGGTAGAGCCAGGAGTTTTTTTTAAAAACAATTTTCCTCCTGCTGCAGATTATGGTCACATTTGTGACACCACACACCCGCCCCATAAAGTGCAATAGTGACACATCTCGCTTGATAAATATTAAGCATGTCCCTGGTGCGGCGATCCCCGACCTTTGCCGCAAATCTAAAAACACCATGGGCATTTTTGGCCATCTTATTACGGATATTGTTAAATTCATTAAGCCATTTTCTGTCTTGGGAGAAGGTTATAACAAGGTAACAAAATGTATCCACATGTTGCACCTTGTCACCATCAATAAAAAAAGCATTAAAAAATGTGCTTTTAGCCCCACAGGTCATGGTGTGTGTTTTCCCTTTATTAATGGTCACTTTTCTTTCTTTTGTGAAGGTAGAAAATCTATCGATCAGGCGCTGCAATCCCAAAGGGGTTCTTTAGAGCAATACAGCGTCATCGGCGTAAAGTAACACCGGCACAGGGACACCTTTGATCTTGGGGGCATCTAGATTTACATTTTTTAAAATAGCATCAATTCCATTAATAAATAAGATAAAAAGAAGGGGGCCAAAACACAGCCCTGTCTTATCCCTCTCTTGACTCTATATTTCGGGGTGCATTCCCCTTTGGAACCATAACATACACCCGTTTGTAATTTCCCATATAGCCTAGCTAAAAAGAAAATTATGCCCTCTGGCGCACCTAGCTGTAACAAGGTTGTCCATAAGAGAGTGTGATCGACCATATCAAAGGCACTACTTAGGTCTGCAAAGCAGAGATAAAGAGAGCCTTGTTTAGCTTCAGTATATTTCCCGATCAGTAGGTCAAGGTTTATGCACTGATCTAAGGTGCCCCTGCCCTTTCTAAGTCCATATTGTCTGTCAGCCAGTATACCCTCTTGCTCGGCCCATTCCTCTAGCCTGATTAGCATGACTCTGCTCATAATCTTGACTGAGGAGTCTAGTAGGAAAATGGGGCGATAATTTTTCACATCCGACCTACTGTCCTTTTTATATATCGGGATAATGATCGATTCCCCCAAAGTTTCGGGGGCCTCAGAGCAGACTGCTGCATTAAAAACGATAGTGAAAAGGGGATCCACAGCTCAGGGGCAGCATTATAAACATCAATGGGCACCCCGTCAGGTCCCTGGGCTTCCCCCCCTTACTGGTACGTATGCCAAGCTCCACCTCACCCACTGAGAAGTCCAGCGGTGGAGCAGTCCAACTATTAGGGTTGGTATATGCGCTACTATATGAATCGAAAATGTTACAAAAGTGTGTTACCCACCCATCACTAGGGACATTAGATGTTAACTCCAGAGTGTTTTCATCTTTAAGAAAAGGGGAGTTAACCGTAGCCCAGAACAGGGTACTGTAGGATAGCTCAGCGGCTTGGTTGAGGGAATCCCAAGCCTGTTGCTGTAGCTCACACTTCCTCCTTTTCAGGGCATTCTTATATTCAATTCTTCATTTTATAATAGGGCCAGTGTCCCTAGGCTTTTGGGCAAGAGCACATTTTAGATTGGTTAATGAAGTAGTTCACGTGTGGTCAAACCAACCCGGTCTATTTCTACGTTGGGTATTGCTCGGTCGCGTAAACCTGACATCAATTAATTTATGAATGCCTTTAAAAGCAAGTAAAACCTGATCATAATCAGTAACATTATCAAAGATCAGATTGATATCCACCAAACAGTCACCGACAATACTACCGATTAATTTGTGGGCCTTATCCCCTGCCCATCTTAGTCTAACACCATTTTGTCTGTGCGGCTCTACATTAGTGATTGTACCCCCTACTTTGACAGAACTTCCTCCCCAGAAGATGGTTTCCAAGATAATACAATTGTGATCACTAATTGAAGTTACTTCAATCCTAGGGGGGAGCACAACATAAAACAATATGGGAGGAAACAATCACATGGTCGATAACCGAGCTGGTACTAGTACTGATATACCGGCTCTTAAAGGTGGGGATGGCCTGACCATTTTCCCCTCTAACAAAATCTAGAATTTCCAGATCGTGGCAGCCCATAAATTTATTCAATGTTTCCCCAAATCTATTATGTGCAAAATGCAGGTCAGCTGATCCAGCGTTATCAGTGACCCCAGAGACTTTTTGTGCAGACAATTCACATAAAGTAATATTAAAATTGCCTACCCATATAAAATCAAAGGAAACATTAACCGCATCGCTGCTGCGGCGATTTTTGCGATGTGCGGCTGTTTTCCCTTTTCCGCGATACATGGCGAGCTCAGCTCATCATCAGCACATGCCACCCGTGGGTGATGACGAGCTGAGCTCGTCATCAGCATCGAAAGGGTTAACTTCTAAATTCAGATTATCAATCACATTTGCCATGTCATTTACAACAGTTACCCTAGAGTTGTCAAAGATATTGTTATAGTAATTTAACAATAAAATATTACGACCCAAGTCATCATGGAGCCAAAGAATCTGTACATGGGCTCCTACGGTGATATACCTTTTTACTGCAATCGGGCGAGAAATGGATACTAATATTACTAAACCGCCTTTGGCTCTCCCTGGGCCAGTACCCAGTGCAGGCAAATTATAGGAAACAAACCCCTCATAATTAACCTCTTCCCTGCACCATGTCTCCTGGAAACAGAGAATATCATAGGTGTTAACACAATCCATCCAACCTGGAACATCACCCTTAGATTTCAAACCTGCAATGTTCCAGCTAACAATGGTTATCCCTTTGGTCCTTGGTCCAGGATTATCCATATTCGTGATTTCATTAGAACCATCTCCCCCGTCTAAATTTCCACTTAGTGGCTCCCCACAATCATAGTTCGGGTTTGAATCAGCCCCCGGGATTGGCTTCAAAACCAGGAAGTTATTGCCTGTCTCCTTCTCCCTGGTGGAGTTCTTGCAGCATGGGGGCGTACAGACCTGGATATGTCAATCATTCGAATCCATGCAATTTAACATATGGAATCGGTTTTGCATTGGGATATCAAAAACTGGATAGTTAAAAGACATGAGTGGCCTGGTTCTGATATAATCTTTAGGTGGATTGGTCATAAGATGACTATAAAAAAAAAACAAGTGGGTGTGCACATACACTATTATCGTTGGATTGCAAAGAAGCTGCTCTCAGCAAAACGGTTGCCACGTGCTGTGGGTGCTTAAAATTAATGATAACACAGTCGCCCCTACAACTCTTTCTGGATTTACCTACCCAAATAACCCTTCTTGCAGTTAGAATTTTGTCAGAGTAGGCCCTTGGGAACCCACATTGCTTATGCAGCCAAGAAACAGTTTTATTTTTTAATGAAACATGTGATTCCTGCTGGTGCTGGGCCATCAATGAATCAGAGGGTGGTACATTAGTTAAAACCACCACGTAAGGCGCACAGTCAGGGGGGAGATTAATAAAACATTTCCTCCTGGCCTCTGTCCATCCTCCTTACTCTCAGCAGCATCTACTGCTGTGTCCTACTTTACTAGACAAACCACTTGCGGGAGCTCCGGCGTCACTATCTTATTGGCACTTGACCTCCCCTTACAAGGAATAGGCATTTCATTACAGACACTAGAGACTTTTCCAGTGGGTTTTGGGCTTCCAGCCAGGTCAGGGTTGGTGTTCAGAAGGCATCCCAATCTATTTAGCTCTGTTGAAATCAGATCAAGTTTGTCTACCAAGGGTTTAATGATCCTATCTATTTTGGCATCAATGATGCTAACCAGGAGATCAAATTGCTTGGTATTCAACGTAACTGTACCTTCTTTATCTGTGATCTCGTCATCGCCGATGACTTTTTGGGTGATGTGCCTACCCTTTTTTTGTTACGGATTACCCCCCTTTTCGTTTGGACTTTCCTACAGGCTCTAACTACTCTGGGGACCGGGGTACAAGGTCCCGGGATATCAATAGAATCATCTACCATAACCTGATTGGGTATAGGTTCGACTGGTAATTCCACGTTAATTGTGTCCGATTCATCAGAATCACAACTGTCATTAACTACTGGTACAGGTGTCTGTATAAGCAAACTGGGTGGAGTGCTGGGGGAATTCCCCACCCTAGTGACCGTCGCCGTTCAGTTTTAATTTTGTTGACCACTTTAACTAAATAATTATCTAATGTGGCTGGTACTGATGGGGTTTTAATGAATTTTTGGTTAGACATAATTACCACCTATAAAATGTAACCCCCTAAAATTGATTAAATATTAAAGCTATCGTGAATTGCACTTAGAAACTAGAAAAGGAGCTATATCCACGCCTATTTCTTAACTCAATCTTTAAAAGACAACAGAAGATAATAATATCCAACAAATAAGTCTGGGAGGGCCTCAAGATGAGTACATAGTTATACTTAGCGACAACCAGGGTCTGTGGCCTAGCCCAGCCTCGTCCTGCCCCGGACGGCCACAGACGGCCCGCCTTTTGCCCGGCTTCGCACGGGCGCACCCGCGCGCTCCTGTGACGCAGGAGTGTTGGCGGGCTTTTCAGCGCCACCGGGCGCGTGATGGAGTGGGCGTGTTCAGGCAAGGGCTTCTGGATGTTGTAGTAGCCCCCGCTCGGCAGCCGCGAGTATCAGAGTCACCCTTCTCAAACCTTCTCACCCTTCCTCGCACTGGCCAGCTAATCGTTTCCAAAAATGTTGTGAAGGAAGTTGGGCATACACAGCAATCAAGGAGGTAATTGGCTTTATTGTGGACAACAGCTCAGAGCAGACTCTCCTCTCCTGGCCAGTGTTTGACTGCCTGCAATGTAAATGTAAAATGTAAATTAATACTTGTATAGTGCGCTACTCACCCACAAGGGTCTCAAGGCGCTTGTACGAATACCGCTGTGGAACCCATCCTGGCTTTCCCTGTGAGGCGTCCACTCCTGGGCACCCCCAAGGTGGAGGCCAGGCATCCTTAGCGTTGTGGGGACCATTGTGGAGATTAAGCAAGCTATTGCCCAGAGTTGCAAAGTCGGACTCCATGATTGGAATAGGCACCGAGGCGAGAATTATCAGGTCCGTGGAATTTTTTTTGAGCCCAAGACCCGCCGAGGCGGGAAATTGAACCCTGGTCCCGGGCTAGACCTCTGCATCAGGGTCTGGCGCTCTAATCATTGAGCCACACTTCTCCACTAATGGAACATTTGCTCTTAAAATGTAATATGGAATCTTGCCACTGCAGGATTACACTATAATAAAAGCATAATACATGAACAAGCTATGTTCCAGACCCTGATACCTAAACTCTATACAACAACAATCCGCAGCCATCCGCTCCATGGGAGGCTGAATGTAGAAAAGGAATACAACTCTTAGGAGCCTAAGTTGCCATCTGCTCTTCAAGGAATGACAGAAACGTATCAGTCCTATTTCGACTGAGGGACATCGGAAGGCTGTCAGCCTATATCTGTTGAGGTATTTACAACAAGGGGTGGTGAGGGACAGAGTCTCTGAATTAAACAGAATACTCTCACCCAGTCAAGAGATCAGGGCTAGATCCAACACCGTTTTTTAGCTCACTGCACCATCCCAGTTTCAGAACCTGGCTGTATGCAAATTAGTCTGTTCCTGTCCCAGTGCATGATGGGAACAGGGCAAACCAAACTACAAAAGCCAATTCTTACACTGGGAAGGAAACAAGCTACCGGGGACCGGTTTCTGGCATTTCAGCCTCTTCGGCCCGGCTTGCTTGAATCCTGATGGTGCAATGAGCAAGGGACTCACATCTGAGTATACCCTTCCACGCTTAGGGTGGACAAAAATATTTACAACAAGGGGTGGTGAGGGACAGAGTCTCTGAATTAAACAGAATACTCTCACCCAGTCAAGAGATCAGGGCTAGATCCAACACCGTTTTTTAGCTCACTGCACCATCCCAGTTTCAGAACCTGGCTGTATGCAAATTAGTCTGTTCCTGTCCCAGTGCATGATGGGAACAGGGCAAACCAAACTACAAAAGCCAATTCTTACACTGGGAAGGAAACAAGCTACCGGGGACCGGTTTCTGGCATTTCAGCCTCTTCGGCCCGGCTTGCTTGAATCCTGATGGTGCTTTCTCACTGCTCCATCAGGATTCAAGCAAGCCGGGCCGAAGAGGCTGAAATGCCAGAAACCGGTCCCCGGTAGCTTGTCTCCTTTCTGGTAAAGAATTGGCTTGGTAGTTTAGTCTGCCCTGTTCCCATGATGCACTGGGCCAGGGACAGACTGATTTGCATATAGCCAGGTTCTGAGCTGGGATGGGGCAGTGAGATAAATAACGGTGATGGATCAAGCCCTGATCTTTGGACTGGGTAAGAGTGGTCTGCTCAATTCAGACACTCTGTTCATCACCACCCCCTTTTGTAAATCGATTTTGGCCACTATAGGTGTGGCAGGGTATACTCAGACATGAGTCCCTTTCTCACTGCTCCATCAGGATTCAAGCAAGCCGGGCCGAAGAGGCTGAAATGCCAGAAACCGGTCCCCGGTAGCTTGTCTCCTTTCTGGTAAAGAATTGGCTTGGTAGTTTAGTCTGCCCTGTTCCCATGATGCACTGGGCCAGGGACAGACTGATTTGCATATAGCCAGGTTCTGAGCTGGGATGGGGCAGTGAGATAAATAACGGTGATGGATCAAGCCCTGATCTTTGGACTGGGTAAGAGTGGTCTGCTCAATTCAGACACTCTGTTCATCACCACCCCCTTTTGTAAATCGATTTTGGCCACTATAGGTGTGGCAGGGTATACTCAGACATGAGTCCCTTTCTCACTGCTCCATCAGGATTCAAGCAAGCCGGGCCGAAGAGGCTGAAATGCCAGAAACCGGTCCCCGGTAGCTTGTCTCCTTTCTGGTAAAGAATTGGCTTGGTAGTTTAGTCTGCCCTGTTCCCATGATGCACTGGGCCAGGGACAGACTGATTTGCATATAGCCAGGTTCTGAGCTGGGATGGGGCAGTGAGATAAATAACGGTGATGGATCAAGCCCTGATCTTTGGACTGGGTAAGAGTGGTCTGCTCAATTCAGACACTCTGTTCATCACCACCCCCTTTTGTAAATCGATTTTGGCCACTATAGGTGTGGCAGGGTATACTCAGACATGAGTCCCTTTCTCACTGCTCCATCAGGATTCAAGCAAGCCGGGCCGAAGAGGCTGAAATGCCAGAAACCGGTCCCCGGTAGCTTGTCTCCTTTCTGGTAAAGAATTGGCTTGGTAGTTTAGTCTGCCCTGTTCCCATGATGCACTGGGCCAGGGACAGACTGATTTGCATATAGCCAGGTTCTGAGCTGGGATGGGGCAGTGAGATAAATAACGGTGATGGATCAAGCCCTGATCTTTGGACTGGGTAAGAGTGGTCTGCTCAATTCAGACACTCTGTTCATCACCACCCCCTTTTGTAAATCGATTTTGGCCACTATAGGTGTGGCAGGGTATACTCAGACATGAGTCCCTTTCTCACTGCTCCATCAGGATTCAAGCAAGCCGGGCCGAAGAGGCTGAAATGCCAGAAACCGGTCCCCGGTAGCTTGTCTCCTTTCTGGTAAAGAATTGGCTTGGTAGTTTAGTCTGCCCTGTTCCCATGATGCACTGGGCCAGGGACAGACTGATTTGCATATAGCCAGGTTCTGAGCTGGGATGGGGCAGTGAGATAAATAACGGTGATGGATCAAGCCCTGATCTTTGGACTGGGTAAGAGTGGTCTGCTCAATTCAGACACTCTGTTCATCACCACCCCCTTTTGTAAATCGATTTTGGCCACTATAGGTGTGGCAGGGTATACTCAGACATGAGTCCCTTTCTCACTGCTCCATCAGGATTCAAGCAAGCCGGGCCGAAGAGGCTGAAATGCCAGAAACCGGTCCCCGGTAGCTTGTCTCCTTTCTGGTAAAGAATTGGCTTGGTAGTTTAGTCTGCCCTGTTCCCATGATGCACTGGGCCAGGGACAGACTGATTTGCATATAGCCAGGTTCTGAGCTGGGATGGGGCAGTGAGATAAATAACGGTGATGGATCAAGCCCTGATCTTTGGACTGGGTAAGAGTGGTCTGCTCAATTCAGACACTCTGTTCATCACCACCCCCTTTTGTAAATCGATTTTGGCCACTATAGGTGTGGCAGGGTATACTCAGACATGAGTCCCTTTCTCACTGCTCCATCAGGATTCAAGCAAGCCGGGCCGAAGAGGCTGAAATGCCAGAAACCGGTCCCCGGTAGCTTGTCTCCTTTCTGGTAAAGAATTGGCTTGGTAGTTTAGTCTGCCCTGTTCCCATGATGCACTGGGCCAGGGACAGACTGATTTGCATATAGCCAGGTTCTGAGCTGGGATGGGGCAGTGAGATAAATAACGGTGATGGATCAAGCCCTGATCTTTGGACTGGGTAAGAGTGGTCTGCTCAATTCAGACACTCTGTTCATCACCACCCCCTTTTGTAAATCGATTTTGGCCACTATAGGTGTGGCAGGGTATACTCAGACATGAGTCCCTTTCTCACTGCTCCATCAGGATTCAAGCAAGCCGGGCCGAAGAGGCTGAAATGCCAGAAACCGGTCCCCGGTAGCTTGTCTCCTTTCTGGTAAAGAATTGGCTTGGTAGTTTAGTCTGCCCTGTTCCCATGATGCACTGGGCCAGGGACAGACTGATTTGCATATAGCCAGGTTCTGAGCTGGGATGGGGCAGTGAGATAAATAACGGTGATGGATCAAGCCCTGATCTTTGGACTGGGTAAGAGTGGTCTGCTCAATTCAGACACTCTGTTCATCACCACCCCCTTTTGTAAATCGATTTTGGCCACTATAGGTGTGGCAGGGTATACTCAGACATGAGTCCCTTTCTCACTGCTCCATCAGGATTCAAGCAAGCCGGGCCGAAGAGGCTGAAATGCCAGAAACCGGTCCCCGGTAGCTTGTCTCCTTTCTGGTAAAGAATTGGCTTGGTAGTTTAGTCTGCCCTGTTCCCATGATGCACTGGGCCAGGGACAGACTGATTTGCATATAGCCAGGTTCTGAGCTGGGATGGGGCAGTGAGATAAATAACGGTGATGGATCAAGCCCTGATCTTTGGACTGGGTAAGAGTGGTCTGCTCAATTCAGACACTCTGTTCATCACCACCCCCTTTTGTAAATCGATTTTGGCCACTATAGGTGTGGCAGGGTATACTCAGACATGAGTCCCTTTCTCACTGCTCCATCAGGATTCAAGCAAGCCGGGCCGAAGAGGCTGAAATGCCAGAAACCGGTCCCCGGTAGCTTGTCTCCTTTCTGGTAAAGAATTGGCTTGGTAGTTTAGTCTGCCCTGTTCCCATGATGCACTGGGCCAGGGACAGACTGATTTGCATATAGCCAGGTTCTGAGCTGGGATGGGGCAGTGAGATAAATAACGGTGATGGATCAAGCCCTGATCTTTGGACTGGGTAAGAGTGGTCTGCTCAATTCAGACACTCTGTTCATCACCACCCCCTTTTGTAAATCGATTTTGGCCACTATAGGTGTGGCAGGGTATACTCAGACATGAGTCCCTTTCTCACTGCTCCATCAGGATTCAAGCAAGCCGGGCCGAAGAGGCTGAAATGCCAGAAACCGGTCCCCGGTAGCTTGTCTCCTTTCTGGTAAAGAATTGGCTTGGTAGTTTAGTCTGCCCTGTTCCCATGATGCACTGGGCCAGGGACAGACTGATTTGCATATAGCCAGGTTCTGAGCTGGGATGGGGCAGTGAGATAAATAACGGTGATGGATCAAGCCCTGATCTTTGGACTGGGTAAGAGTGGTCTGCTCAATTCAGACACTCTGTTCATCACCACCCCCTTTTGTAAATCGATTTTGGCCACTATAGGTGTGGCAGGGTATACTCAGACATGAGTCCCTTTCTCACTGCTCCATCAGGATTCAAGCAAGCCGGGCCGAAGAGGCTGAAATGCCAGAAACCGGTCCCCGGTAGCTTGTCTCCTTTCTGGTAAAGAATTGGCTTGGTAGTTTAGTCTGCCCTGTTCCCATGATGCACTGGGCCAGGGACAGACTGATTTGCATATAGCCAGGTTCTGAGCTGGGATGGGGCAGTGAGATAAATAACGGTGATGGATCAAGCCCTGATCTTTGGACTGGGTAAGAGTGGTCTGCTCAATTCAGACACTCTGTTCATCACCACCCCCTTTTGTAAATCGATTTTGGCCACTATAGGTGTGGCAGGGTATACTCAGACATGAGTCCCTTTCTCACTGCTCCATCAGGATTCAAGCAAGCCGGGCCGAAGAGGCTGAAATGCCAGAAACCGGTCCCCGGTAGCTTGTCTCCTTTCTGGTAAAGAATTGGCTTGGTAGTTTAGTCTGCCCTGTTCCCATGATGCACTGGGCCAGGGACAGACTGATTTGCATATAGCCAGGTTCTGAGCTGGGATGGGGCAGTGAGATAAATAACGGTGATGGATCAAGCCCTGATCTTTGGACTGGGTAAGAGTGGTCTGCTCAATTCAGACACTCTGTTCATCACCACCCCCTTTTGTAAATCGATTTTGGCCACTATAGGTGTGGCAGGGTATACTCAGACATGAGTCCCTTTCTCACTGCTCCATCAGGATTCAAGCAAGCCGGGCCGAAGAGGCTGAAATGCCAGAAACCGGTCCCCGGTAGCTTGTCTCCTTTCTGGTAAAGAATTGGCTTGGTAGTTTAGTCTGCCCTGTTCCCATGATGCACTGGGCCAGGGACAGACTGATTTGCATATAGCCAGGTTCTGAGCTGGGATGGGGCAGTGAGATAAATAACGGTGATGGATCAAGCCCTGATCTTTGGACTGGGTAAGAGTGGTCTGCTCAATTCAGACACTCTGTTCATCACCACCCCCTTTTGTAAATCGATTTTGGCCACTATAGGTGTGGCAGGGTATACTCAGACATGAGTCCCTTTCTCACTGCTCCATCAGGATTCAAGCAAGCCGGGCCGAAGAGGCTGAAATGCCAGAAACCGGTCCCCGGTAGCTTGTCTCCTTTCTGGTAAAGAATTGGCTTGGTAGTTTAGTCTGCCCTGTTCCCATGATGCACTGGGCCAGGGACAGACTGATTTGCATATAGCCAGGTTCTGAGCTGGGATGGGGCAGTGAGATAAATAACGGTGATGGATCAAGCCCTGATCTTTGGACTGGGTAAGAGTGGTCTGCTCAATTCAGACACTCTGTTCATCACCACCCCCTTTTGTAAATCGATTTTGGCCACTATAGGTGTGGCAGGGTATACTCAGACATGAGTCCCTTTCTCACTGCTCCATCAGGATTCAAGCAAGCCGGGCCGAAGAGGCTGAAATGCCAGAAACCGGTCCCCGGTAGCTTGTCTCCTTTCTGGTAAAGAATTGGCTTGGTAGTTTAGTCTGCCCTGTTCCCATGATGCACTGGGCCAGGGACAGACTGATTTGCATATAGCCAGGTTCTGAGCTGGGATGGGGCAGTGAGATAAATAACGGTGATGGATCAAGCCCTGATCTTTGGACTGGGTAAGAGTGGTCTGCTCAATTCAGACACTCTGTTCATCACCACCCCCTTTTGTAAATCGATTTTGGCCACTATAGGTGTGGCAGGGTATACTCAGACATGAGTCCCTTTCTCACTGCTCCATCAGGATTCAAGCAAGCCGGGCCGAAGAGGCTGAAATGCCAGAAACCGGTCCCCGGTAGCTTGTCTCCTTTCTGGTAAAGAATTGGCTTGGTAGTTTAGTCTGCCCTGTTCCCATGATGCACTGGGCCAGGGACAGACTGATTTGCATATAGCCAGGTTCTGAGCTGGGATGGGGCAGTGAGATAAATAACGGTGATGGATCAAGCCCTGATCTTTGGACTGGGTAAGAGTGGTCTGCTCAATTCAGACACTCTGTTCATCACCACCCCCTTTTGTAAATCGATTTTGGCCACTATAGGTGTGGCAGGGTATACTCAGACATGAGTCCCTTTCTCACTGCTCCATCAGGATTCAAGCAAGCCGGGCCGAAGAGGCTGAAATGCCAGAAACCGGTCCCCGGTAGCTTGTCTCCTTTCTGGTAAAGAATTGGCTTGGTAGTTTAGTCTGCCCTGTTCCCATGATGCACTGGGCCAGGGACAGACTGATTTGCATATAGCCAGGTTCTGAGCTGGGATGGGGCAGTGAGATAAATAACGGTGATGGATCAAGCCCTGATCTTTGGACTGGGTAAGAGTGGTCTGCTCAATTCAGACACTCTGTTCATCACCACCCCCTTTTGTAAATCGATTTTGGCCACTATAGGTGTGGCAGGGTATACTCAGACATGAGTCCCTTTCTCACTGCTCCATCAGGATTCAAGCAAGCCGGGCCGAAGAGGCTGAAATGCCAGAAACCGGTCCCCGGTAGCTTGTCTCCTTTCTGGTAAAGAATTGGCTTGGTAGTTTAGTCTGCCCTGTTCCCATGATGCACTGGGCCAGGGACAGACTGATTTGCATATAGCCAGGTTCTGAGCTGGGATGGGGCAGTGAGATAAATAACGGTGATGGATCAAGCCCTGATCTTTGGACTGGGTAAGAGTGGTCTGCTCAATTCAGACACTCTGTTCATCACCACCCCCTTTTGTAAATCGATTTTGGCCACTATAGGTGTGGCAGGGTATACTCAGACATGAGTCCCTTTCTCACTGCTCCATCAGGATTCAAGCAAGCCGGGCCGAAGAGGCTGAAATGCCAGAAACCGGTCCCCGGTAGCTTGTCTCCTTTCTGGTAAAGAATTGGCTTGGTAGTTTAGTCTGCCCTGTTCCCATGATGCACTGGGCCAGGGACAGACTGATTTGCATATAGCCAGGTTCTGAGCTGGGATGGGGCAGTGAGATAAATAACGGTGATGGATCAAGCCCTGATCTTTGGACTGGGTAAGAGTGGTCTGCTCAATTCAGACACTCTGTTCATCACCACCCCCTTTTGTAAATCGATTTTGGCCACTATAGGTGTGGCAGGGTATACTCAGACATGAGTCCCTTTCTCACTGCTCCATCAGGATTCAAGCAAGCCGGGCCGAAGAGGCTGAAATGCCAGAAACCGGTCCCCGGTAGCTTGTCTCCTTTCTGGTAAAGAATTGGCTTGGTAGTTTAGTCTGCCCTGTTCCCATGATGCACTGGGCCAGGGACAGACTGATTTGCATATAGCCAGGTTCTGAGCTGGGATGGGGCAGTGAGATAAATAACGGTGATGGATCAAGCCCTGATCTTTGGACTGGGTAAGAGTGGTCTGCTCAATTCAGACACTCTGTTCATCACCACCCCCTTTTGTAAATCGATTTTGGCCACTATAGGTGTGGCAGGGTATACTCAGACATGAGTCCCTTTCTCACTGCTCCATCAGGATTCAAGCAAGCCGGGCCGAAGAGGCTGAAATGCCAGAAACCGGTCCCCGGTAGCTTGTCTCCTTTCTGGTAAAGAATTGGCTTGGTAGTTTAGTCTGCCCTGTTCCCATGATGCACTGGGCCAGGGACAGACTGATTTGCATATAGCCAGGTTCTGAGCTGGGATGGGGCAGTGAGATAAATAACGGTGATGGATCAAGCCCTGATCTTTGGACTGGGTAAGAGTGGTCTGCTCAATTCAGACACTCTGTTCATCACCACCCCCTTTTGTAAATCGATTTTGGCCACTATAGGTGTGGCAGGGTATACTCAGACATGAGTCCCTTTCTCACTGCTCCATCAGGATTCAAGCAAGCCGGGCCGAAGAGGCTGAAATGCCAGAAACCGGTCCCCGGTAGCTTGTCTCCTTTCTGGTAAAGAATTGGCTTGGTAGTTTAGTCTGCCCTGTTCCCATGATGCACTGGGCCAGGGACAGACTGATTTGCATATAGCCAGGTTCTGAGCTGGGATGGGGCAGTGAGATAAATAACGGTGATGGATCAAGCCCTGATCTTTGGACTGGGTAAGAGTGGTCTGCTCAATTCAGACACTCTGTTCATCACCACCCCCTTTTGTAAATATATCTGTTGAGGGACAGTAGAAAGCTATCAGGCCTAAATGAATCTAGGGACACTGGGAGGTCAATGGGCCTATAACCACCATGAGAGTATTGGGAAATCATCAGGACCCAGACATTTAAAGTTCATTGGGTCTATTGGTTAGTAGCATTGCTGGTGCTATATTGTTTGGGGAAAGCTCAAGACCTTCTCTTCTAACCTTATAGACTTCGGACTCAAATATCATTTTTACCATTTACCAAACAATTGTGTGCAATGTGAACCAGTGAACTTGTTTAACCAGTGTGTTTGAGTTTGCATAGCTGTTTAACTAAGGGCAGTGTACAAGTCAATTTGCCTTAGGTAATAGAACTAAGGTATTTCCCCCCAAGTCTTCTGATCTTGAATTTCTGCTACAAAGGCACAGTTACAACAATTGTCTTTTGTCTGAGTCCTGCTAAACTAACAGCCCAGGGGCTGCTGGTATCAGTACAATCCCTTAGCAAAGGCAGCAGAACAATTATACATCCTGAGTGTGAGTCATTGGTGTGCCTCCACCAGGTGAATTAGCAGATCTTGAATTGGTAACATTTACTTGGTGCCTTGTCTAAGAGAGCATGCACTAATAGTATGCCCTTTTCTCTTTGCAGAATACCCTTCCCAACAGCCCTTCCTCCTGTTGAGTCACGCCAAACCTCAGAGCTAGTATAGCTAGCTGAGGTGGACTTTGGAGCCGTGTTGATTCAGAGGATTGTATTACATTGACTGAATAGAAAAGCAATGGAACAGGCAAAACAGAAAGTCTACACTGGTAGGGAAGAAGTGGCAAACGTTTTTTAATCACATGTTTCTAACTAGTTTGCCTCTTGGCAGTCAGAAGGCTCCTATGACATCATGGTCCTCTCCTCCTATCGCTGCATACACAACACATAACACCTTTCCAGGTTTTCTAGCACAAATATAGCACCCATCAACAGATAATGCTCCACTACTGCCTCTAACAATACTCCATCAAAAACAACAACATTCATAAAAAATGATGCAATTAAACCTATAACATTGTACAAAATGTAATCTACTTATATCAATAAACCACCTAATTGAAAGCCCTGAGAGCTATCCAAATAACTACAGGTGCATGCTAAGAAAAAGCATTGACTGTATCATTTTTATTAATATAAAACATTGAATAAGCATTGTGAAAACCTTGCTCCACCATCTCTTAATCGCTTTATGTGAACCTGTCATCAAGACAAATCCAACAAGCAAAGAAAACCAACAACAAGATGCATTTCTCAATTTGCTTTACACTTTGGGTATGCTGAATACATTCTGCGCACAGGGCATGATTTTTGGGATACCATTAGTCATGCGGGCTCTGGGCAAAAGCATACCTTAAAAAGCACAAAAAAATGTAAATGTTCTATTATATATTAACTTGTTTTATATGGTTCTTCACACCACACATCTGTCAGTACCAACCATCATTAAAAAATGATTGTACTGTTATCCATTTTAATGGTATTCATCTTACCAACCTGGTTGGGAGGGAGGATGGAAGGCTAAGAGAGGCGGCTAGTTACTTCTTCATCAACCTACGCTCTGCTCCCTCCCCAAGCACCCTCTGGGAAGCAAGTAGTGCCACTATCAGAGGAGTGGCCAAAGCCTGATCTGGACACAACGACTATCTTAAAATTGCCGGCTGGCACTTCTACAGGCAAGTCAAGTCAAGTCATAATTTATATAGCGCACTACATACCCAGAGGGTCTCAAGGCGCTTGAGGAAGGGGGGGAGGTTTACTTATCGAATATCCAGGTTTTAAGCTGTTTTCTGAAGGCTAGGTGGTTTTGAGTGAGGCGGAGGTGGGTGGGGAGGGAATTCCAGGTTTTGGCTGCTAAGTAGGAGAAGGACCTTCCCCCCATGGTGGCTTTGTGGATGCGCGGGACGGCGGCGAGGGCTTGGTTGGACGAACGCAGCTGGCGGGTGGGGGTGTAGCAGGAAAGGCGCGTGTTGAGGCAATCCGGTCCGAGTTCGTAGAGGGCTTTGTGTGCGTGGGTGAGGAGACGGAAAGTTAACCTTTTGTTGACGGGGAGCCAGTGCAGGTCTTTCAGGTGACCGGAGATGTGGTCTTTGCGAGGGATGTCTAGTATGAGTCTGGCTGAAGCATTTTGGATGCGTTGGAGTTTTTTCTGCAGTTTTGCGGTGGTACCGGCGTAAAGGGTGTTTCCGTAGTCCAGACGGCTAGTAATCAGAGCGTGGGTTACCATTTTTCTTGTTTCGGTTGGGATCCAGCGAAATGTACGTAGGATATTGAAGCATGATGATGAGACGGCGTTGACTTGTCTGGTCATCGAGAGTGAGGAGTCCAGGATGATGCCCAGGTTCCGTGCGTGGTCCGTCGGTATGGGGGCTGTTCCTAGGGCCGTTGGCCACCAAGAGTCGTCCCATGCGGAAGGGGAAGTACCTAAGATGAGGACTTCCATTTTGTCCGAGTTCAGTTTCAGACGGCTGTGCTTCATCCACTCGGCAACTTCTTTCATCCCTTCATGTAGGTTTGTTTTGGCGGTGATTGGGTCTTTGGTGAGTGAGAGGATCAGCTGAGTGTCATCAGCGTAGGAGATGATGTTGAGGTTGTGTTTCCGTGCAATAGTTGCGAGGGGGCTCATGTAGACGTTGAAGAGGGTGGGGCTGAGTGATGATCCTTGCGGGACGCCGCAGATGACTTCGGAGGCCTTTGACTTGAAAGGGGGGAGGCGGACTCTCTGAGTTCTTCCAGCAAGGAACGAGATGATCCAGTCCAATGCTTTTCCTTGAATTCCGATGTTTCTAAGGCGTTGTATCAGGGTGCTATGGCAGACTGTGTAGAAGGCTGCAGAGAGGTCAAGGAGGATGAGGGCGACTGTGTCTCCGTTGTCCAGAAGTGTTCGAATGTCATCTGTTGCTGCGATGAGGGCGGTTTCGGTGCTGTGTTTGGCTCGGAAGCCAGACTGTGAGGAGTCGAGTGATTTGTTGGTTTCGAGGAAGGCGGCGAGTTGATTGTTGACGGCTTTCTCAATGACTTTGGCAGGAAATGGGAGGAGCGAGATGGGGCGGTAGTTTTGGAGTTTGGTGGGGTCTGCTGTGGGTTTTTTCAGAAGGGCGCTGAGTTCGGCGTGTTTCCAGCTTTCTGGGAATGTGGCGGAGTTGAAGGAGCAGTTGATGACGTCTCGGAGATGGGGTGCGATAACGGAGTTTGCTTTGTTGAAGATGTGATGGGGGCATGGATCTGTCGGGGATCCTGAGTGGATGGAGTTCATCAGGTGAATGGTGTCTTCTGTGGTGATTAGGTTCCAGTCGAAAAGGTTGTTCGGAGGAGGTGACCTAACCAGGGCCCCAGAAAAAACACAAGACAGGAAACTTGTGATTGTGCTTGAAGAGATTAACACATTTCACTGGATTCAGCCAAGTTGCTATGACATTCTTCTGTTGCCAGAGTGTATGGCTGGGTGAACAAGAATGGGAAGTTGTTGCATAGACTGGCTCCATACCCCTCTGGCAAACCGAATAGTTCCCGAAGTGCGTGACCCCTCGGGCCACCCAAAGCACATTGCCTGCGATCACGCAGATGTTTGCTGATTACTATGCCTGCATACACTCAGCAAGCAGACCCAAAGCCTCTCTCCCAAACCTATTCGACAATGAGAAGGTTCATCTTCCCTGTCTAACACACTCCGAGGTGGCTGGTCTGGACCACACCTTCACCCCAGATGAGATAACACTGGGCCCCAGATGAACTCCCACAAAAGTATTATGATGCAGACCAGGACCTCCTGGTCCCTCATCTCTCCGCACTATTCCAGCACATTACAGACGGCAGGGCATTTCCCGCTGTTGTTTCCCTCTGAGGCGGAAGCCGGAGGTCTGATTGTGCTCCCTTGCACCTCTGCTATAATTTAAACTCGCTAAAAACGATTGAGACACGAATTGTTTTTTACTCCTTGTACATATTTTAACAAGTGCGTTTTATAGTACTGTCTTTCTGAGGCGAGATTACTTCGCCAAGGCTCGAACTTCCCTTCCTCAGCGCCGCTGTATTCAGGCGCAGGGAAGCTTTGCACTTAACTTGTCATTAACTACTGGTACAGGTGTCTGTATAAGTAAACTGGGTGGAGTGCTGGGGGAATTCCCCACCCTAGTGACCGTCGCCGTTCAGTATTAATTTTGTTGACCACTTTAACTAAATAATTATCTAATGTGGCTGGTACTGATGGGGTTTTAATGAATTTTTGGTTAGACATAATTACCACCTATAAAATGTAACCCCCTAAAATTGATTAAATATTAAAGCTATCGTGAATTGCACTTAGAAACTAGAAAAGGAGCTATATCCACGCCTATTTCTTAACTCAATCTTTAAAAGACAACAGAAGATAATAATACCCAACAAATAAGTCTGGGAGGGCCTCAAGATGAGTACATAGTTATACTTAGCGACAACCAGGGTCTGTGGCCTAGCCCAGCCTCGTCCTGCCCCGGACGGCCACAGACGGCCCGCCTTTTGCCCGGCTTCGCACGGGCGCACCCGCGCGCTCCTGTGACGCAGGAGTGTTGGCGGGCTTTTCAGTGCCACCGGGCGCGTGATGGAGTGGGCGTGTTCAGGCAAGGGCTTCTGGATGTTGTAGTAGCCCCCGCTCGGCAGCCGCGAGTATCAGAGTCACCCTTCTCAAACCTTCTCACCCTTCCTCGCACTGGCCAGCTAATCGTTTCCAAAAATGTTGTGAAGGAAGTTGGGCATACACAGCAATCAAGGAGGTAATTGGCTTTATTGTGGACAACAGCTCAGAGCAGACTCTCCTCTCCTGGCCAGTGTTTGACTGCCTGCAATGTAAATGTAAAATGTAAATTAATACTTGTATAGTGCGCTACTCACCCACAAGGGTCTCAAGGCGCTTGTACGAATACCGCTGTGGAACCCATCCTGGCTTTCCCTGTGAGGCGTCCACTCCTGGGCACCCCCAAGGTGGAGGCCAGGCATCCTTAGCGTTGTGGGGACCATTGTGGAGATTAAGCAAGCTATTGCTCAGAGTTGCAAAGTCGGACTCCATGATTGGAATAGGCACCGAGGCAAGAATTATCAGGTCCGTGGAATTTTTTTTGAGCCCAAGACCCGCCGAGGCGGGAAATTGAACCCTGGTCCCGGGCTAGACCTCTGCATCAGGGTCTGGCGCTCTAATCATTGAGCCACACTTCTCCACTAATGGAACATTTTCTCTTAAAATGTAATATGGAATCTTGCCACTGCAGGATTACACTATAATAAAAGCATAATACATGAACAAGCTATGTTCCAGACCCTGATACCTAAACTCTATACAACAACAATCCGCAGCCATCCGCTCCATGGGAGGCTGAATGTAGAAAAGGAATACAACTCTTAGGAGCCTAAGTTGCCATCTGCTCTTCAAGGAATGACAGAAACGTATCAGTCCTATTTCGACTGAGGGACATCGGAAGGCTGTCAGCCTATATCTGTTGAGGGACAGTAGAAAGCTATCAGGCCTAAATGAATCTAGGGACACTGGGAGGTCAATGGGCCTATAACCACCATGAGAGTATTGGGAAATCATCAGGACCCAGACATTTAAAGTTCATTGGGTCTATTGGTTAGTAGCATTGCTGGTGCTATATTGTTTGGGGAAAGCTCAAGACCTTCTCTTCTAACCTTATAGACTTCGGACTCAAATATCATTTTTACCATTTACCAAACAATTGTGTGCAATGTGAACCAGTGAACTTGTTTAACCAGTGTGTTTGAGTTTGCATAGCTGTTTAACTAAGGGCAGTGTACAAGTCAATTTGCCTTAGGTAATAGAACTAAGGTATTTCCCCCCCAAGTCTTCTGATCTTGAATTTCTGCTACAAAGGCACAGTTACAACAATTGTCTTTTGTCTGAGTCCTGCTAAACTAACAGCCCAGGGGCTGCTGGTATCAGTACAATCCCTTAGCAAAGGCAGCAGAACAATTATACATCCTAAGTGTGAGTCATTGGTGTGCCTCCACCAGGTGAATAAGCAGATCTTGAATTGGTAACATTTACTTGGTGCCTTGTCTAAGAGAGCATGCACTAATAGTATGCCCTTTTCTCTTTGCAGAATACCCTTCCCAACAGCCCTTCCTCCTGTTGAGTCACGCCAAACCTCAGAGCTAGTATAGCTAGCTGAGGTGGACTTTGGAGCCGTGTTGATTCAGAGGATTGTATTACATTGACTGAATAGAAAAGCAATGGAACAGGCAAAACAGAAAGTCTACACTGGTAGGGAAGAAGTGGCAAACGTTTTTTAATCACATGTTTCTAACTAGTTTGCCTCTTGGCAGTCAGAAGGCTACTATGACATCATGGTCCTCTCCTCCTATCGCTGCATACACAACACATAACACCTCTCCAGGTTTTCTAGCACAAATATAGCACCCATCAACAGATAATGCTCCACTACTGCCTCTAACAATACTCCATCAAAAACAACAACATTCATAAAAAATGATGCAATTAAACCTATAACATTGTACAAAATGTAATCTACTTATATCAATAAACCACCTAATTGAAAGCCCTGAGAGCTATCCAAATAACTACAGGTGCATGCTAAGAAAAAGCATTGACTGTATCATTTTTATTAATATAAAACATTGAATAAGCATTGTGAAAACCTTGCTCCACCATCTCTTAATCGCTTTATATGAACCTGTCATCAAGACAAATCCAACAAGCAAAGAAAACCAACAACAAGATGCATTTCTCAATTTGCTTTACACTTTGGGTATGCTGAATACATTCTGCGCACAGGGCATGATTTTTGGGATACCATTAGTCATGCGGGCTCTGGGCAAAAGCATACCTTAAAAAGCACAAAAAAATGTAAATATTCTATTATATATTAACTTGTTTTATATGGTTCTTCACACCACACATCTGCCAGTACCAACCATCATTAAAAAATGATTGTACTGTTATCCATTTTAATGGTATTCATCTTACCAACCTGGTTGGGAGGGAGGATGGAAGGCTAAGAGAGGCGGCTAGTTACTTCTTCATCAACCTACGCTCTGCTCCCTCCCCAAGCACCCTCTGGGAAGCAAGTAGTGCCACTATCAGAGGAGTGGCCAAAGCCTGATCTGGACACAACGACTATCTTAAAATTGCCGGCTGGCACTTCTACAGGCAAGTCAAGTCAAGTCATAATTTATATAGCGCACTACATACCCAGAGGGTCTCAAAGCGCTTGAGGAAGGGGGGGAGGTTTACTTATCGAATATCCAGGTTTTAAGCTGTTTTCTGAAGGCTAGGTGGTTTTGAGTGAGGCGGAGGTGGGTGGGGAGGGAATTCCAGGTTTTGGCTGCTAAGTAGGAGAAGGACCTTCCCCCCATGGTGGCTTTGTGGATGCGCGGGACGGCGGCGAGGGCTTGGTTGGACGAACGCAGCTGGCGGGTGGGGGTGTAGCAGGAAAGGCGCGTGTTGAGGCAATCCGGTCCGAGTTCATAGAGGGCTTTGTGTGCGTGGGTGAGGAGACGGAAAGTTATCCTTTTGTTGACGGGGAGCCAGTGCAGGTCTTTCAGGTGACCGGAGATGTGGTCTTTGCGAGGGATGTCTAGTATGAGTCTGGCTGAAGCATTTTGGATGCGTTGGAGTTTTTTCTGCAGTTTTGCGGTGGTACCGGCGTAAAGGGTGTTTCCGTAGTCCAGACGGCATTTTTCTTGTTTCGGTGGGGATCCAGCGAAATGTACGTAGGATATTGAAGCATGATGATGAGACGGCGTTGACTTGTCTGGTCATCGAGAGTGAGGAGTCCAGGATGATGCCCAGGTTCCGTGCATGGTCCGTCGGTATGGGGGCTGTTCCTAGGGCCGTTGGCCACCAAGAGTCGTCCCATGCGGAAGGGGAAGTACCTAAGATGAGGACTTCCGTTTTGTCCGAGTTCAGTTTCAGACGGCTGTGCTTCATCCACTCGGCAACTTCTTTCATCCCTTCATGTAGGTTGGTTTTGGCGGTGATTGGGTCTTTGGTGAGTGAGAGGATCAGCTGAGTGTCATCAGCGTAGGAGATGATGTTGAGGTTGTGTTTCCGTGCAATGGTTGCGAGGGGGCTCATGTAGACGTTGAAGAGGGTGGGGCTGAGTGATGATCCTTGCGGGACGCCGCAGATGACTTCGGAGGCCTTTGACTTGAAAGGGGGGAGGCGGACTCTCTGAGTTCTTCCAGCGAGGAACGAGATGATCCAGTCCAATGCTTTTCCTTGAATTCCGATGTTTCTAAGGCGTTGTATCAGGGTGCTATGGCAGACTGTGTAGAAGGCTGCAGAGAGGTCAAGGAGGATGAGGGCGACTGTGTCTCCGTTGTCCAGAAGTGTTCGAATGTCATCTGTTGCTGCGATGAGGGCGGTTTCGGTGCTGTGTTTGGCTCGGAAGCCAGACTGTGAGGAGTCGAGTGATTTGTTGGTTTCGAGGAAGGCGGCGAGTTGATTGTTGACGGCTTTCTCAATGACTTTGGCAGGAAATGGGAGGAGCGAGATGGGGCGGTAGTTTTGGAGTTTGGTGGGGTCTGCTGTGGGTTTTTTCAGAAGGGCGCTGAGTTCGGCGTGTTTCCAGCTTTCTGGGAATGTGGCGGAGTTGAAGGAGCAGTTGATGACGTCTCGGAGATGGGGTGCGATAACGGAGTTTGCTTTGTTGAAGATGTGATGGGGGCATGGATCTGTCGGGGATCCTGAGTGGATGGAGTTCATCAGGTGAATGGTGTCTTCTGTGGTGATTAGGTTCCAGTCGAAAAGGTTGTTCGGAGGAGGTGACCTAACCAGGGCCCCAGAAAAAACACAAGACAGGAAACTTGTGATTGTGCTTGAAGAGATTAACACATTTCACTGGATTCAGCCAAGTTGCTATGACATTCTTCTGTTGCCAGAGTGTATGGCTGGGTGAACAAGAATGGGAAGTTGTTGCATAGACTGGCTCCATACCCCTCTGGCAAACCGAATAGTTCCCGAAGTGCGTGACCCCTCGGGGCCACCCAAAGCACATTGCCTGCGATCACGCAGATGTTTGCTGATTACTATGCCTGCATACACTCAGCAAGCAGACCCAAAGCCTCTCTCCCAAACCTATTCGACAATGAGAAGGTTCATCTTCCCTGTCTAACACACTCCGAGGTGGCTGGTCTGGACCACACCTTCACCCCAGATGAGATAACACTGGGCCCCAGATGAACTCCCACAAAAGTATTATGATGCAGACCAGGACCTCCTGGTCCCTCATCTCTCCGCACTATTCCAGCACATTACAGACGGCAGGGCATTTCCCGCTGTTGTTTCCCTCTGAGGCGGAAGCCGGAGGTCTGATTGTGCTCCCTTGCACCTCTGCTATAATTTAAACTCGCTAAAAACGATTGAGACACGAATTGTTTTTTACTCCTTGTACATATTTTAACAAGTGCGTTTTATAGTACTGTCTTTCTGAGGCGAGATTACTTCGCCAAGGCTCGAACTTCCCTTCCTCAGCGCCGCTGTATTCAGGCGCAGGGAAGCTTTGCACTTAACTTGGCTGCCATCTTCCATTGGGAAGGCTGGCCGAGAGCTCTGCGCCCCTCCCGCCCTCCCAGGGTATTTAAAAGGCGTCTCTAGCAATCGCCAGTAATTGCTGTTGTTTCCCTTTGAGGCGGAAGCCGGAGGTCTGATTGTGCTCACTTGCACCTCTGCTATAATTTAAACTCGCTAAAAACGATTGCGACACAAATTGTTTTTTACTCCTTGTACATATTTTAACAGGTGCGTTTTTATAGTACTGTCTTTCTGAGGCGAGATTACTTCGCCAAGGCTCGAACTTCCCTTCCTCAGCGCCGCTGTATTCAGGCGCAGGGAAGCTTTGCACTTAACTTGGCCGCCATCTTCCATTGGGAAGGCTGGCCGAGAGCTCTGCGCCCCTCCCACCCTCCTCCCGCCCCGCCCAAAGTATGAATAAAAACAACACTACCGCCCGACCGCGCAGCGGGCGGGCGCAGCGGGCGCGCCGAAGGCGCGCCAAAGGCAAGCCCGTCTGCGCCCGTCCGCGCCGGGACCGGGCCCAGGGCCACAACCCCTGCCCCTCGCATCTCTTATTCCCGTAACGCACTCTTGGAGATCTGCCCATCTTACGCCCCGCTGTGTACCAAACTCGATGTATCCCTCATGCAGTCGGCATCACATACACAATGTTCACACTGTAACATTCCGTCCGTGCTTATCAACCCTACTATGGACGCCAAATCCTTAGCTACAGAGGCTGATACGCATGTCTCCATGGCACTTATTAACGCGCGCTCCTTGAGCAAACACTGCCAGGATATAGCTGACCTCATTAGTGATTTCAATCTAGATGTGCTCTATATCACAGAGACATGGTCCGACGAGGCATCTGCCCCTGACTATGTCACGGCAGTCCCTCCAGGTTATAGTGCCTACCGGCAGGACAGGCCCATAGGAAAAGGAGGTGGGATAGCCATCATAGCGAGAGACCACTTCAAAGTCCGCTGTTCGCCAATTCCTATCAACTCATGTGAAGCCATGCATTTTGATATAAACCTGTCCCCCACCTATAGCTTTAAGGGAACACTGATTTATAGACCCCCTGGGACTAGATCCGCGTTCCTCGCAAATCTTAGCAACATCACTGAGTCCATAGCTACAGAAGACTCTACTACGATTATGGGAGACTTCAATTTTTATCTAGAGCTTCTCAGTGATAGGGATACCATAACCCTCGTATCAGACCTAGACACAATGGGCCTCAGACAATTGGTCACGACTCCTACCCATCAGGCAGGCCACACGCTGGATGGAATTTTTACAAATGTGGAAGGACTGTGTATTACCTCAGTTCTCCCTATGACCTGGACAGACCACTCAGTTATCTTTAGCAGACTCACTATTAAAGGTCCGCAGAGAAAAAAAGTGGCCCCCGTGAAAAAGGGCACGTTCAAAGCTTGGAAGGACATCAATCCTAATGACTTAACGTTGCTTCTCAATATCACAACCCCGGAACTATCCACTGATCCCACGACCGCAACCAACCAATTCCAAAAGTGGTTGGGCGAAGCCACGACTCAGCTGGCACCCACCAAATCAATCTCAAAAAATAGAAATATGCCTAAAGCTCAGTGGTACACGACAGAACTAAAAACCCAAAAACAATTAACCAGGAACAGGGAAAGACACTGGCGAAGAACCTATGATAGTGAAAATAAGGAAAAATATAAGAAAGCCCTGGCTACGTACAAAGCTATGATAATAGCAGCAAAGAAAGACTATTTCACACGCCATATAGAAACTGCTAAAAACTCTAGCAAACAGTTATATCATATTGCCAAAACCCTTGCTGGAAATGCCCCGGATCTTAACCCACCCCCATCGCAAACTCTATGTGATGCCCTATCGGATTTCTTTTTTGCAAAGGTCAACGATATCTATAAAGCCTTCAATCTAGACCAGGCTAGTAGTAGTGCTATCACCCCCATGATTACTCCCAAAAGTACCATGACCTGTTTTAGCCCCCTCACCATTGACCAAGTCAAGAGCATAGTAAAAACGATTAAAGCTGGCTCAGCTCTGGATCCATGCCCAACTTCCGTACTTGCTACTGTGCCAGACACAGTTATCCCCATTATCACCACCGTATGTAATACAATTCTGGCATCCGGATCCTACCCTGACTAACTGAAAAATACATTGATCAAACCTTTGCTTAAAAAGCCTGGGTTAGATAAAGGTGAACTAAAAAACTACCGCCCTATAGCAAGTCTCCCTTTTCTAGCAAAGGTTATAGAAAAGGCTATGAATCAGCAGCTATCAGCTTATATAGAAAACAACAATCTGCTGGATGATACGCAGTTCGGTTTCCGCAAACACCACGGCACAGAAACCGCTCTCATCAAAGCAGCTGATGACATAAGAGTCATTCGTGATCAAGGAGGAACTGCTTTATTAGTTCTCCTGGACTTGTCAGCTGCTTTCGACACGGTTGACCATAAGATCTTGGTCGACCGTGTCGAGAGGATGGGCATTCAGCTCACTGCTAGGGACTTACTTGCCTCCTTTCTGGCCAACAGAACCCAGGCGGTTACACTGGGCCCCTTCCAGTCGGCTGACCTGTCGTTACCGTGTGGGGTACCCCAAGGCTCATCCCTAAGTCCGACACTATTATATATATACGTGTCGGACCTCGCTAGTGTCATCAAAGCACACGGGATGAGCCTAACCTCATACGCCGACGACACTCAGTTGGTGCTGGCTATAAAGGGCGATGGACAGAGGGTGGCAGAGAGATTCCAAGGTGGGATGATTGCTATCGGCGAGTGGATGGCAAGGAATTGCCTGAAGCTTAACTCCGATAAAACGGAGGTGGTTATCTTTGGTAATCTCTCCCCAGTCTGGTCGGCAACCTGGTGGCCATCGGCCCTAGGCACACCTCCCTGCCCCACGGTCAAAGTCAGAAACCTAGGTGTTACTTTCGATGACCAGCTTAACTTCATGGCCCATGCAAACAAGGTGGCAGCTAACGCCCACTTCAAGCTCAGAATGGTAAGGAAAATTACACCTTATCTACCAGACTCAGCAGCAAAAACATTAGTCACCTCCCTAGTGCTTACATCGCTAGATTACTGCAATGGTCTGCTGCTCAATGCTCAGAGCAGAGTTACCAAAAAACTACAGACCGTGCAGAATGCTGCCGCTCGCGTACTGTCAAAAAAACCTAAATTTGCACCCATTTCGGACACGCTCAAAAACTACCATTGGCTGTCCATCCACAACAGGGTCAAATTTAAATCTCTGTGCACAGTCTACAAATCATTACAGGATCAAGGACCTCGATTCCTTAAAAAGCAACTGATTCCTTATAACCCACCGAGAACGCTCAGATCCACCTCTCTTAACCAACTAGTGGTTCAACGCAGCCGAACAGCTTCCTGGGGCGATCGCGGTTCTCAATCGCGGCCCCTAGACTTTGGAACACCCTACCTAACCATATAAAAACAAGTCCCACACTTCTTCAGTTCAGAAAAAAACTGAAAACATGGTTATTCAATCAGTAATTCACATCCCCGTACTTCCTGATCATGGTGAGACATCAATGCACTTTCAGCGCCGAGACGCCCATGGGTAATTGTACGCGCTCTACAAATGGCATTAAATAAATAAATAAAATAAATAGAAGGCATAGAAACCATTGTAGTTGTCCCCAAGACTCAATGCCCTCTGCAGTCTGTGCAGACTACAACCCGATTTCCTTAATCAATACCAAGGTCAAGATTTACGACTAAGAAAAGAGATCCACCCGGATCAGTGCGGCTTCATGCAAGCACGCAGCACCAGACACTGTTTGGGATGTCTCCACTTGGCTCTTGCGAATTGCGATCTGCTAACCCCCTATCATCTGGTACTCCTCCTTGTCTACTTCGAAAAAGGCCTTTGACAAGGTCGATTGGCTCTTTCTAGAAGACGCGCTAACAATGATGGGCCTGGGCCAACACTTCCGTCGCTTCGTTCAGGTTCCGTACTATCACCCTAGAGTACTCATCAATGGAGCTCTCCCAGAGGCATTTCCGATACAAAGAGGTACAAGACAGGGCTGGCCACTTTCACCACTCCTTTTCCCTCTGACGATGGAGCCCTTGGCGTGTCTTATTCGGGCTGACGACCTGGTCCAGGCTGGAAATGGGGGAGCCACAATACTGACAAAATTGCCTTAGATTCGGATGATGTCCTGCTCTTCCTGGCGGACCCGGCCCGATCAGGTCCTGGATGTCTTTAGGCTCTTCGGGGCTTTGAGAACGTCACAGGCCTCTGGCTTAACCTGGCAAAATTGCCTCTGGAACCTTCCATTGCTCCAGGAAAGGCTTTGATTGGCAAACAATCATTCCCATTAGAAAACAGTCATTTAAATATCTGGGCATATGGGTTGCTTTGATCCCCGAACAAAAATTGGCTCTATATATCACCACACTAGTCAAAAAAGCCAAATAAGATCCCCGGCGCTCGCAAAACCTACCACTTAACCCACTCAGGAAAATAACACTATTCAAGATGATGATCCTCCCCCGGTCTTTATATATTGCTCAAAACACCCCCTTCCATTTCACACGGATGTCGGATCCAGCCTTTCGATGGAGATATGGGCAAGTCTGATCTTTACCTATATTACTTAACCACTAGGCTGCTGGTCCTTCAGGATTGGTTCATAGGGGGTTGGTCTGATCCGGCCTACAAAACCGAACTAAGGGACTTGGATTTTCCCCGCATCCAAGCTACCCTATATGGCTGTCCAATACCTAGGGCACTGCCAAGTACTATTAGCCTGGCGCTCGGCCCTACGACATACATATAGGGACAACAAATTAACTCGACAGATACCTCTCTAGCAGGGCATGTGGTTGGGTGAGGTGGCAGCACTAGAAAGATTCAAAAAATGGGAGGACATTCCAAGACCTACAAGGGTGATATACCTTGCACGCTTCACAATTTAAAAAGTATCTGCAGTGCTACATGCCCTCAGCGCTCAAATATCAACAAGCACCACACTCCCCGAGTTTAGTCCGCCAGAGGCACAAGTCATGATGGGAAACCTTGGGAAGGGGGGTGTATCATGGATATAGGTAGATCTAGGTAGAAAATGGCACAAAGTCACTCTTGAGGCCCTTGAACCAGCATTATCTAACGTGGAGTGGCTCTCAACCAACAATATAGATGCAGATGTGGATACTTTTAATTCCACTCTGGTCACGATGATAAATGGGATCGCCCCTCTTCTCCCCCTCAAATCGGCCAGATTGAAACCTTCCGCTCCCTGGTTCTCATCGGAACTTCGAGTGGAGAAAAGTAAATGTAAAAGACTTGAACGACAATGGCGACGGAAATATGATCCAATTGAAAAAAATCTGTATAAAGCAGCACTGAAGACATTCCATAAATTAAAACAAACCACTATGAAGATTATTTTGCTAATAAAATCAAATCGGCTGACAACTCGGTCAAAACCCTCTTTCAAATTGTGAAAGATTTCACTAAACCTTCGGCACTCTCCCGCCCCTCTTCTCCGAGTCAAGAGTTGTGTGATGATCTATCTCACTTTTTTCATCAAAAAATTGTGGATATTTTCACTTCACTTTCACCTCCCAAAGGGCATAATGAGGCCATACCTATTCTCTCCCCTTCTGTGACCAGTACCACTTTACTTGTTGCATTTGACCCTATTGCCAAAGACTCAGTCTTACACAGAATGAAAAAATGCAAATCTGGCTCCCCTCTAGATCCTGTCCCAGCTCTTATCTTCTCGCAGCTATGCCCACTTATCACCTCCTCCTTAGTCTCCATTTGGAATACTTCTCTTTCCTCTGGTATATTCCCTTCAGATTGGAAACAGGCAATGCTTGTCCCCATACTGAAGAAAGTGGATGCTGACCCACCCGTACTCGGCAATTACCGCCCCATTTCCCTCCTATCCAAGCCTGCCAAGATCTTGGAAAAGGTGGTACAGGAGCAGCTGGCCAACTACCTGGAATCTAACTCCCTTTTGCATGACTCTCAATCCGGATTTCGATCCGGGTATAGTACTGAGACCGCCCTCCAGAAAGTGCCAGAGACTATAAGAGAAAGCGTGGACAGAGACGAGGTGGCCATGTTGGTCCTTCTTGATCTGTCCGCGGCTTTTGACACAGTGACCCACTCTATATTACTGAATAGTCTACATGATTTAGGTATTCAGGGCACTCCACTGGCGTGGATAAAATCCTATCTAACAGGCAGAACACAACAGGTATGGTGGCGTCCCTTTCTGTCAAAAAATAAGATGCCCCTCGAGTGTGGTGTCCCACAGGGTTCGGCACTCAGCCCTCTGTTTTTTAATGTCTACATGTCACCATTGGCAAAGGTTGTGGAGAGCTGTGGTGTCAGAGTGTTCTCTTATGCTGATGATACTCAGCTTATCCTCTCATTTAGAGACCACTCTGACAAGGGGCTCGACAATTTTAAATCTTGCCTTATTAAAATTGTGGATTGGATGACATCTAACACATTAAAACTGAATACGGATAAGACTGAGGTGCTGTTTTTCTATTCAAAAATACCCCTGCTGACGTCTATATGGTGGCCGACTGAGCTTAACCCACCACCTATCCCCGCCCACTCTGCCCGGAACCTTGGGTTCCACTTTGACAATGAACTGTTGTTCAAAACTCAAATCCAAAAGGTCACATCTGCTTGTTTTGGCAAACTAAAAATTATTTAAAAAAGTCCCCTTATCTTTCAAATGATTCAACGAGGACGGTGGTGCACGTCCTCATCACCTCACATTTGGATTATGCCAATAGTCTGTATGTAGGGGCACCTGCATACCTTTGCCATCGACTGCAAGTCGTCCAAAATGTGGCGGCAAGACTGATTTGTCATGTCCCCTATCGGCATTCCATCTCCCCTTACCTGAAGAATTTACATTGGCTTCAAATCTCCTATCGCATACAGTTTAAAGCCCTGGTCCTAGCTTTTAGAGCGCTCAATGGTCTTGGGCCGCGCTATCTCAGAGACAGACTGAAGCAGGTCCACTCTGCCCGCTCTTTAAAATCCAACCACCTCCGTCTCATACATCCTCCCCGTTTTCATCGTTCAAGAAGAGGTGGTAGAGCTTTTGCGGTAGTCACCGCCAAGCTGTGGAACTCCCTGCCGCTGGACCTCAGACTTACCGAATCAGAATGCCTCTTCAGATCCAAGTTAAAAACATACCTGTTCTCACGCTGCTAGTTGCCTAATCACTGATGTCCCTGTCCTTAGCGCCGGGACACCCTCGGTGGGGGGTAGCCGTGGGCTCTATCAAATTCCATAATAAATAAATAATAATAAATATACTGCACCCTTACTAATCACAGCCCTGCAACACTTGACCATCTCCGACACAGATGGGAGGGATGGATGGGCCCCTTGGAGGAAGAAGAGTTGGCGGGATGCCCTTATAGCCCCCAAGACCATTTCCACCTCAGCCAGACTCCAACTAATGTAAATGTAAATGTAAATGTAGTATACTTGTAAAGCACACAGCTGCCCCAGCAACGGGGCGTCCCGGCGCTGTATAATGCTGTGGAACCCTTCCTGGCTCTCCCTGTGAGATGCCCCTCCTGGGCACCCCCAAGGTGAAGCCAGGCATCCCAGCATTGTAGGGGCCGTTGTGGAGATTAAGCAAGCTATTGCCCAGAGTTGCAGCGTGGGACCCATGATTAGAGTAGGCGCCGAGGCGAGAGAATTATCGAGTCCGCGGACATTAAGCCCAAGACCCTGCCGCGTCTGGAATTGAACTGTGGTCGCGGGCCTGATCTCTGCTTCAGGGTCTGCTGCTTCTAACCAGTGAGCCACACTTCTCCACCTATATTATCTGCACACTGCCTACCTTACCCCAGAGCGCCTCAATAGGGCAGGTTTGTGTACCTTACTAAGTATGGGCAAATTTTGCGGATCTGCGGTCCGCAAATTCATGCGAAATTGCAAAAAAAAACGCGAATTTGCGGATTTTCCCATGATTTTTTTGCGATTTGCACTCTACTCAACTGGAGTACTGTCTACTGGCTAATCAGTAAGTGCTACCTCATTGGGTAAATGTATAGTGCTTTTCCTACACTGCAGCTGCGTAAAGGGCCAGAAGATTTGTCTCCACTGACCATGTGTGCTTGTAACTTTCCCACCACGCTAAAAGGCGCCGAGGTCCATTTAGTGAGCTGTCCATCATAGTTGGGAAAGGGCAGGAAGACGTTTGATAGCGCTAGTGCGTGGTGCGGGGCCAAACAAGCGGGACTTCTATGCGTGTCAACATGCCTCTTGTGTATAAAGGGTCAGAGAGCGAGCAGGGCAGCAGGTGAGGAGAAAGCAGCCTCCTGGTCACAGGAACTACACGGGGGTTGCGCTCAAGAAACTCCGGGATTCAAAGACCTCCCTCGAGTGTTACAGCTAATTTTCGACGGCAGATATGGGGTTAAAGCACACCTACCCAGCCTCGACCGTGCTCACTAATGTTTTGGGCTGATTAAAAGGTTACTGAATTTGAGCTTCAACTCGGGCACTTGCTTGATCTGTAAGTGCTTCCTGTTGAGGTTTAATTTTTGTGACAGAAGCCTCACGCCAGAATGAATCCTGCCCTGCATAGTTATCCATGAAGATGCCACTGTTTTGTGCAATACCTCTACTCAACTGGAGTACTTTCTACTGGCTAATCCAGTAAGTGCTACCTCGTTGGGTAAATGTGTAGTGCTTTTCCTAACCTGCATCTGTGTAAAGGGCCAGAAGATTTGTCTCCACTGACCATGTGTGCCTGTAACTTTGCCACCGCGCCAAAAGGCGCTGAGGTCCCTTGAGTGAGCTGTCCATCATAGTTGGGAAAGGGAGGGAAGACGCTTTATACCGCTGGTATGTGGTCCAGGGCCAAACGAGCGGGGCTTCTATGTGTGTCAATATGCCTCTTGTGTATAAAGGGTCAGAGAGTGAGCAGGGTAGCAGGTGAGGAGAAAGCAGCCTCCTGGTCACAGGAACGACACAGGGGTTGCGCTCGAGAAATTCTGGGATTTAAAGACCTCCCTCGAGTGTTACAGATAATTTTTGACGGCAGATACGGGGTTAAAGCACACCTACCCAGCCTCGACCGTGCTCACTAATGTTTTGGGCTGATTAAAACGTTACTGAAATTGAGCTTCAACTCGGGCACCTGCTTTATTTATATCTGTAAGTGCTTTCTGTTGAGGTTTAATTTTTGGCACACAGGAAGCACTTACAGAGTTAAGGCAGGTGCCCGAGTTGAAGCTAACTTTGTAACCATTTTAGAATGGCGCCTGCAAGCTGCCAGAGTTGAAGTTGCAACTTGCAAGTAAGCAACTTCAACTCTGGCAGCTTGCCGGCGCCATTCTAAAAAGGTTACTAAGTTAGCTTCAACTCGAGCACCTGCCTTAACTGTCAGTGCTTCCTGTGGGCCCAAAAAAAAAATCCACCCGAGCCGATTTGCGAGTTTTTCAGCAATTTCGTGAGATTCGAGGATTGCGAAATTGCCGAAAATCCACAAATTCCGCAAGCGGAATGGATTTGTGGCCCACAGTTACACCGCAATAGACTGTACGCACTGCGGACAACAGCCGGCAGACTTTTTTCCACATGGTCTGGTCCTCTCCTTGACTCGCAGCATACTGGTATAGAATAGAATTCGAACTTACATATGTCCTGTGATGGCAGGTGCCCCATAGCCCTCTACACCTTATCCTGGGAGTCATGGATGGCCTAGATGGGACCCGAACAGAGAAACTATTTCTAGGGACGGCCACTTTAGTGGTTAAATGTGACATCGCTGTGACATGGTCAAAACCTGACCCCCGAGACCAACTAAATGGCACAGAGGGGTGAACTGCTGTGCCGCCCAGAAGAAAACCCTATTTAAAGCCCAAACAAACATAAAAGAATATGGGGCAAATGGTTGCACCAACTGGGTGGAGGGGGTCTCTAAATCTGTATACTCTCCTTGAAAACATTCTTTACGTACTGCGGTTCAAAATCACTATTCATGTATGCCCACTGCCCATGCAGGCATACTCTGCAATGCTAATGACTAATGATCAACTGTGCTGTATCGTTACTTTTCTTTTTCTTTTGTATGTTCTCTCAAAAATCAATGAAGTTGATTATCAAAAAGAAACAGAAGCGGCTGGTGTTGGTCTTGAACACATGAAGCAGTGGCATTTATTTTCTGGGGTTTTTCCCTTAAAATACCCAACAGGATTGCTTAAAAAACCTCTGGGAATCAGAATCACAGTTATAGTGGCTTGGATGTAAATAGATTTTTTTACAAAATGTTAGTTATCAACTAAGTACGCAGAAAGAAATTCCCTGTCCATTAGCATTCAAAACAAGCAGGACATTGGTAATAGGTAAATTCAATTAAAGGCCAGGTTAAACATACAGAATATAGATCTAATCAGTGGTCAGACTTAAAAAAAACAAATCTATTAACACAGTAATTCATTTAGCCTTCCATTATTCTCATATGAATCCCGGATTAACCCACCTATCTGTTGAATAACCCCAAAAAAGATAGGTCATGACAAGACACAGTAGAAAACAAAACACATTATTGAGGATCTCTCTGTGTCAGACTGGGACAATTTATAAATACACAAAAACCTGGATGTCTGATAGGAAACAAATGTGTTTCAGGAACCATACATTGTATTGAGTCAACAAAATGTGTGACTGAATAACCAAATGGACTCTAAATAAAGTTTGACAATCCAACGCATGTAACCACCAGCAAAAGTAGGTGAGATCCAAGATCCAGAGATGAATTACCATCAAAATCTTGTTGGTGATCTGATGTTTCTCATCTGGTCATCCACAGGGCTGGGCTGGTGTGTCTCCAGATCAGCGAGACTACTCCCAGAACCGCCTGATAGGACTGGGGTCGAACCCACAATCGCCTGTTTGACCATGCGTGGGATCACCAAATGGAACAAAGAGCAGTGCAAAAAGTGAAGGTGTAAGAAAGAGTGAAGTTAAAAAGGAATAGAAAACTCACAGTAAAGGAACTTTAATGACCGTGAGTTTCTTTCTATTTAAAAACCAGAACAGCGCAAAACCGCAGTGTGAACAAATGACTGCTAAGGGGCCAACATGTTTCTGCCATACAGGGGAAATACTCCCTTGGCTTTCATCAGGGCCTCTGTTCTTATGGACCTTTGTTACTGCTAGTGAAATTCACACTCTTAAATAAAAAGAAATAACAGTGACAACTTTAAAGGATATATTCTCTTATTCCTCCTTGTCAGCTGGTGTATGCATCACCCATCTTGACAGGGGAAGTTACCTCACCTCACCTGGACCAAACTCAGAGTAAGGGAGGCCACGCTCTCTCCGTCGTTGCCCCGAGCAAAATCTGAGGTTGGGGGAGGCCTCCTCCTGGTCCAGGTGGGGTGAGGTAACTTCCCTTGGATCTCACCTACTTTTGCTAGTGGTTACATGCGTTGGATTGTCAAACTTTATTTAGAGTCCATTTGGTTATTCAGTCACACATTTTGTTGACTCAATACAATGTATGGTTCCTGAAACACATTTGTTTCCTATCAGACACCCAGGTTTTTGTGTATTTATATATTGTACATTAGGGGATAACAACCTTGGGAGGTCTATAAACTTCCCTTAGACCCTCCAACCCTCATTTTTGTTTTCTCAGACTGGGACAAAACATAGGCCTGAGCTCCAAAATAAAAGTGGCACCAATAGCAAATCAGATAGCTAAAAAAGTGGGCCACAATTGCAAATCAGGGCAATTTTGAACTTGTAAGGACATGCTGTATAGGTGTTATGAAAGTTATGGGAGACAACAAGCATTTGTGCTTGATGCTGGTAATATTTGTGGCAATATCAGGAAAATCAACAATAACATACATCAACAAAGCCAATAATTCTGGTTTTGTCTGCAGGCTTTTGGAAATTCTTGTTTTACTTTGTCATGGTTTTTGCAACACTTGGAGCTCGCTAATCTAAAAAAACTTTGTGTGTGGATGTGCTCCTTGGAAAAGGAAAGCATGCAATTACTCATAGTGAAGTTCAGCTAAATGGCTGAAACTGATTAACACATTACCCCCTGATGTAGTCTTGAGAGGGTTTGAAGAAAATGTGAATGATAAAACCACTGACAAATGGATTAAGTGGGTCTGAAAACCCCTAAAAGTAACTTCACCTTACACACAATATTTGTAAGATGAAAAGGTCCAGGAAAACAGAGAAATAAGGAAGGAAGAACAGAGAGAAAGAGGGAAAAGGAAGAAAAGACTGCAGGAAAAAAGAACAAAAGCTTTAAAGAGAAAGAGAGAAGAAAGGAAGGGAAAAAAAAGAAACAAACAAAGAAAAGAAGGCAAGAGAAAAAGAAAGTACACATAAAGGATACAAAGATACACAGGAAGAAAGAAGAAGGGTTACACATGCTATAATTTAAACACATTAAAGGGGCAACGTTTTTTGAATAACGATTGGTGAAACTGAGTCCAAATTAAATGAGTCCTGAAGAATTGTCCTCTTATGAATTGACATCTGTTATTTTGAGGCCTTCGGTTAGTGTACTGTGTGCGCAGTAAAAAGAGGACAACTTAATGTATAGAACAGTTTTAAATGGAGGCAATCTGTTATGCTGTGAAATATCAGTAGATAAACAGAAGACACTTGAAAAGGAATTTATGACAGGTTTGACAGGAGGTAGGAACTGTGCTCACATCTGGTATAAAGCTCCCTGCTTTTACATCAGGCTATATACAAAATGGCAACACTCAAGTAAATATAAAGTAAAAACACAAACACTGGCATGGAATGGAATTGTCTTGTGTGTGGCCAATATGAGAGAGCAAAATGAATTCACTCAAAGTGAAGCTAACCAATGATTGCTGTGTGCAGTATGTTATATGCTGTTGTGGACGGAAGCAAAATGTGAATGACAAAGAACAGACACATTGATGAAGAGAGGTGGCTGAAATCCCATTTAAGTAAGTGTATTATGCATTTAATTCTAGTGAAATCAAAAGGTCTTGACCAGCGTCATACCTGAAAATCAGTCAGCAGACAATAAGACAGGCCCCAAAACAACCAAAAACCCATCTCAAACATTGACCTGCTAGACCAGCCCTTCTGGCACTGCTACATTATCCTGTAGAATATCACACAACAATGTCTCAATGGGAGTCAATGACAGAATACAACTAAAGAGTAAATTAACTACACAAAAAAGCCTGCAGTCCCACTTTTAAGTTTCAGTGCAATTGTATTAACATAAGAAAAAAAAGGTATCAATATACACTGATCAATCATGCTTTTAAAGATGTGTGCTGGGTTGCAGGGTGTATATATAAGCATTAGAAATAATCCGCTTTTTTCTTTGGGAAATATTTGAAACACATATTATGCATAAACATTTTACTCTATTTGCAATAACAGAAATATTCATGACATAATTAACAATCCTAATTTGCCAAAGCAGCATTGTCCAAAAATTACATTGAAAATAATTGACTGCGTGAGACCTTTCATCATCGACTGGTGCTTCGATAAAAATAATGCCTGAAGAGAAATAGCATGATTTGTCTCCATTGCCTCAATTTACGCCATCAAAAATCAAAAGTGAAAACTTCAGCTGCTTCAAAGCCCATACATAGTCAAGGTTCATTTGTAGCAACATTCAAACACAAGAAAATGAAGGTTTAATTTAAGCACCCATCCATATGATAAAAGGTATGGGAGGTACAAGGTACAGCAGCAAATGCCTGCTCTTGTTTTTTGGTTTGGGAAAGATAAAGATTGTGAAAGTAAAGTTACACATTAATGCCAAGCAAACAAGACAATTGAATAAGAACGATATCCAAGTGCACATATTGCTGACATACTAATGCAATTAACAAGTGCAAAGATGTTCTCTCGTCTTGATTTAAATAAAGGTTATCATCAGTTGGTACTAAAAAAAGATTGCAGGTATATTTGAACCTTTTCGTACACGGTCAAAGGTACCCCTTAAAGATTAGTGTGCGTGGTCTGGGAGAAAAGGGGAAATCCAAATGCAATAATATATAAAGAACCTCCCACTCGACCAACAATTATTTTCTCAATGGCTAATGTTAGCTCATGCAGGCTCTCCCTTTGTATTGGCAATGGCTAAAGACAACACCAATTCAGTAATTCATATGTTTTATTTGTCTTATTAAATCTTTTGTTGTAATTTCATTTGGATAAACAACTCTTTCCATTTCATCATTTTATTTGAAACTTAAAAATCAAAATCTTTTTGGGGTGTTTTTATAAACAGTGTAAATCATACATAGTTCAACATAGTTCAACAAAATAAACAAATCTCCTAAAATGTAGAGTGGATACATAATTTTGCAGTGTTTAACATACAATTGATCATGTTTGAAATCAACCCTTACATTGTCATAAGTGAACTAACCTCACAAACAGTCACCTCATCCCAAACATACACATTCACACATCACAATCATAAAATGCCAGCTTAAATGGCTTTCACAAATGAACTAATGGTGAGAATCCTTGAATGAATGAATGAATGATTAAAATTTATAATGCGCAGACAATAACCCGAAGGTATCAAGGCGCCTAACAGAACAGAAAAATAAAGAGGGAATCACTACATCACTACAGGTACGCTTGCACAAAAAGGTGAGTTTTCAAGGCCCCTTTGAAAGCCTGAAGGGTGGGTGATGATCTTATTTCCAGAGGGAGAGCATTCCACCACTTAGGGGCCAGTGTGAAAAGGCCCTGCCACCCCATTTCGCTCTCCTGAAATGGGGGGTAGATAGCAGGAATCTGCCAGAGGACCGCAGATTCCTAGTGGGAGAGTATCGGGACAGAATAGATCCAAGACCAGAGGGGCTATTTCTGGCCAGAGCTTTGTATGTCAGGCATATGATCTTAAAGTGAATCCGTGCCTCAACAGGGAGCCAATGAAGCAGCTTTCTCGCCGCTGTGGCAGAGGAGCGCTTAGGAAGGTCAAGGACAAACCTGGCCGCCGCATTTTGGACTACCTGCAAGCGCTGCAGAAGGCTCTTTTTCAGGCCCGCATACAGCGCATTGCAGTAATCTATTCTTGAGCCTATAAGGGCAACGGCTATCTGTTTCCTGGCCTGAGGGGAAAGGTAGTTTCTAATCCTTCTTAGGATATGGATAATGCCCCAGCAGGTGGAGATGGTTCGACTGACCTGCTTGGTCATGTCGAGGGCAGGGTCTATCATGACCCCCAGGTTTTTGGCGGAAGAGGTAGGGGAGGGACAGGCTCCTAGTGAGTCTGGCCACCAGCTGGAAGACCAAATTTCCTCTTTTCCTCCGAACACCATCACCTCAGTCTTCTCTCCATTTAGTTTAAGCGAGTTGGTAATCATCCTTCCTTATTATGCACGATTTTGGCACCAGCTGGAAAGAGATCGGGTCGACGCACGTTTTAGTGGATTATTAAATTCATGTCCACCTTCATCAGGACCACTCAATTTCATGTAAGTTAGAGCAGCTGAGGTTGTGAAAGGGGGTTCAGTAGTGTATAAATAAGTCGATTGCATATGACTGGTGTCGGGCCTTGTGTCCACTACGGGCACCTCTGGTATTATTCACAAATTTTAAGCGTATTCACATATGTTGTAAGCATTCCCACTGGTGGGGGGCATGGCTTGGACGGCAATGTGGATGCGCTGGGACGCCCTAGGGTAGCTATGCTTTTTCAAATCTGCATTCAAATTCAAATTCAAATTCAATGTGGACGTCGTCTGAGTCCGTCAGCTCCACAGTCCCGAGGCCAACAACAGCAAGTTAATGCCAGCCAAACCAGACCGATTTTGCATTGAGAACTAAAATCCAGCATCGGAACATCCACGCAACGGGAGGAACAAAGTAGATTGCTAGGCAAGGGGTTGAGATCGGAAATATCGACCTATTTGACCTCCGGACATGAGAAGAAGATCGCAAGGCAAGATGGCGACCAATTGCCTGCGGCGGGAGACATAGACCAAGCACCTCAAGCGGCGGCAAGGAAAGGAGGTGAGCCCCGGGCAACAGCGATCCCCCCCCCCGCGTAGCACTCGCCAACAGAGCTCATTGCTAGCCCACTGCCCTGCACCGGCATAACAGAGCGCCCCAGAAAAAGCGAAACTGAAACTTAGCAGGCAACGCCATTGAGCAACACAAAGACGCGAGGGGGAAGGAGGCGAAGGGAAGCATAAGCGGCATCGGGGGGCTCCCTACGAACAACTAAGGCACAATTAGCAACAACACCTACCGGGGGGGTCTCGCACGCCATAACAAATCATCTTGAAAGCGGCCGAAGCGAAAGTGGAACCACTATCGAGCGCATTACCGGAAGTGCCCTCAGAGATAAACAGGAAAAAGGAAATAGAAACAAAGGCAAGTGGGAGGAGCTCACAGCTACGAGAGGGCAGTGCAACAGCCCGTTAAAAGATCTGCGAGCGCATAGGTGCGTGGTAGGGGAGCGCAAAGAAGAAGGAAGTGCGATCCCCACACAGCGGAAGGCAGCAAGAGATGATCTCCCCTGCGCTCCACCACTCCCAGGGCCAATAGCGGAACGAAACGAAGGCCACCGGGCACGGCGACGCAAAGATAGCGCAAAAGAGAGGGCGCAATCGTGCGGGAACCAGCCCAAAGAAACAAGCCGGTCTGTGCCGCTTTCGGAGACCCAGCAAAAAGACAAGGGACAACGCGAACCGGGGGAGTAAACCGGCGCGAGGAAGCCACAATCAATATTGCACTCCATACTGAGCACCATCATACATGAGAGGGTGAAAAGGAGAGAGCCAAATATCTGTGGGCAACGCATCGTAAACCTATCGGCAGCAGCCCATATAGACACGAGTTGGGAGCAAAGACGGCCCAACACTGACAGGGCACATGCGCCTCCAGAGCGCGGCAGTGAACGCAATAACGCACGCGCTGGCAGGAGCAAAATCAAAAACAAGAACCAGGAACATCAGAGAACCTAGCAGGTACCGAACGCACAGCACAACCCCGGCACCAAGAGCTGAACCAACCAGAGCCCTAGCGTCAATTCAGAAAGAGGGAAGACTAGGCAGTTTTCAATCAAGAAGGGGCATCGAAACAGTGGCTGGAAATGAGGGAAAAGCTGCCAACGACCAGAAAAAGCCCAGAAAGGAGCTCCTGAGTAGCCAATGAAGCAGAAAAGTGACACAATCGCCCTATCACCCTAGAGATTATCCTAAAAAGGGTCAACAAAGGCAACACAGTAGCAAAAGAAACAAAGCTCACAATAGACAGTATGCAGCTGGAACTAGCAGCGATAAGAGCAGACCTGCACAGCACCAACACAAGAATAGAAACTGCAGAAGGACGAATAAGTGACATCGAAGACGTGACCGTCAAGAACATCAAGGCCCTAGCAGAATGCTCAAAGACTACAAAGGCCATACAAAGGCAGCTGGCTGAACAAGACGATCGGGCAAGGAGGGGCAACATAAGGGTTCTGGGCATCCAAGAAGGAACAGAAGACCAAGCAGGTACATGTGCAGCCATGCTAGAAGACATGCTACCCAAGTTGACCGGCCTGAGATTCGATAGGCAATTTGAAGTGGATAAAGCCTATCGTGTACCAGCAGTGAAACCAGCCCATGGGAAAGGACCTAGACCAATAATCTGTTGCCCGCTCAGATCAAATCACACCAACACCATCTTCGCCTTTGCCCGGAAAAACCAAAACCTGATATGGGCGAGCAACAAAATAGTCCTAACTCAAGACTACTCAAAACCCACAGTGGAGACCAGGAAGGGGTTTCTAGCACTGAGGGATGCCCTGCGCAGAAGGAATCTCAATTTCAGTTTTGTTGGGCCTGCACGCTTCAAAGTCACAGACAACTGGAGGACAATGTTTTTTGATGACCAAGAGGACCTAAGAAGATACATACAAGGGCCACCAGCAGAGGACTTGGAAACCAAAAGCCCTGGAGCTGCAAAAAGAAGCGCTTCACCGGACGATGCAGAAAAATCGGAATAAACTCCATGGCATTAGCAGATGCAACGCAACTACCTCACTACTATTTACCTCTAAGGCGCGTCCGCAGTCTCCCCACCCACGGAACTATGATCTATGCACACAGGAGACTCGGGCGTTCCACAACAATCTACCTCAAAGAAATTGAAGTGCCATTAATCAACAGAGAAAGCGGGGAAGCAAAGGGGCACCAATAACGGAGAACTGACTATGCAACAACCATATCCCCTAAGGCTTCCCAAGCAAGAGCTGCGGTGAACCACTCAGGCAGGCAAATCGGAGAGTCTGAGCATCCTGCCTCGGGGACAAATGCGTAGCAAGGGAACTTTGCCATCGCACACCCACTCAGCAATTAAGGGGGGTGGGGTGGGAGGGGGGCAGGGGTGTGGGGGGGGATTTGGGTGTAAATACATGGGTTGTTTCTTTTTCTCTTTCTCTTTCCCTCTCTCTATCTCCTTTCTCTACCTCTCCACTTGTACTCTCAGACTAGGAGGGAGCATAGGCAGCTACCGACATGCAGGGGCAGGCAACACTGCTGCACACAAGAGGGCAACAGGGAGCGCACTGCACGAAACAATGACACCTACAAGAGTAAGCCAGTCATACAGCGAGATACACAACACATAAAATGACACTCAACCAACACAGCCACCTTTCGCTGATATCAAAGTAGTGTCCTTGAACGTGAAGGGACTCAACCACCCAGTGAAGAGAAGGAAAGTCCTTGAATACCTGTCAAAACTCAAAAGCGACATATACGTCCTACAAGAGACAAAACTAGAAGCGGAGGACATAGGCCGCCTCAAGGCAAGCTGGATAAGCGAAGTCATAGGCTCACCCGCACAAAATTAAAAGAACAGGGTTATTACAGTAATCAGCAAGAAATCAAAGCTAGTACTGAAAAACTCACAGGCTGACGAAGAGGGCAGAGTCCTTTTGACCAGTCTGGCAAGAGGGGAAGAATCAATACATGTAGCCAACATCTACGGTCCATACACAAGAGATAGACTCTTCTGGGGCAGGGTTTGGGAGCAATTGAACACCTTACCTCTAGAAGAACTCCTAATAGTAGCAAGCGACATGAACCAGGTCCTAGACCCAGCCACAGATAGACACCCACATAGACCGAGCCAACAATCACAAAGAGGGAATATTCTGGGGAATATATGCACGAACCTCAGACTCAAAGACCCCTGGAGACTTCAGAACCTGGATGGCAGAGAGTACACCTTCTACTCAAATCCACACAACTCCTACAGCAGAATCGACTACATTCTAATATCAGACTCACACACTCACCTTATTGACCAAACAGAGATAGGCCCAAGAACCATCTCTGACCACTCACACATCAGCCTGATGCTGACGGGCAAACACAATGAAAGACAAACACGTAGGTGGAGGTTTGACGATGACCTGCTCAAGAACACAACAGCCAAGGCTGAAATAGAAGCTGCTATAAAAGAATACCTTGCACTTAACAATACCCCTGATATGGACAGAAACCCCGTATGGGATGCCCTAAAAGCCACAATCAGGGGCAAAATACTCGGCATCAAAGGCCGACTTAACAGAGAGAGGAATAAAAAGATTGATGACCTGGAAAAGGAAATCAAAAACCTGGAGGCAGGACACATGGCCAAACTGAAAGATAGGAACACCCTCACAACCCTAACGAAAAAGAAGTATGAGCTAAACAGAATTCTTAGTGAAAGGGCAGGAACTTGGATAAACAAGTACAAAGCCATAAATCTATGCACCACCAACAAAGCAGGGAAGGTACTGGCTTCCTACCTCAAAAGCAAGCAGAAACAACACTCGATAGATAGCAGCAGTCACAGATAACAAAAACAAATCCCAGACAGCAAACAAGGAGATACTCAATGTCTTTAAAGACTTCTACGAGCAGCTCTACAAAAAAGACACCACCTTAGGCAGTGACGGAGGTAAGGAACTCCTTGAACATATCACAACGCCAGCACTCAATGGCGCCCAGCGAGGTACACTGGAATCAGACATTACAGGCAACGAAATAGAAAGGGCAGTAGGCAGCCTCAAAGATAACAAAGCCCCAGGCCCTGACGGCTTCACAGCGAGATTCTACAAACAATTCCTACCCATACTTAAGCCCGTGATGACAGACGTGTTGTCAAGCTGCGTCCAACAAAGCCGCATGACACCAACAATGGCAGAAGCTAACATTATAGTAATACCCAACGAAGGGAAAGACACGCAACACCCCAAGAACTACAGACCAATCTCCCTCATAAACGTGGACTGGAAAATATATGCGAAAATCCTAGCGACCATACTCAATGCGCACCTACACAAACTCATACACTGCTCACAGGTAGGCTACCTCAAAAAAAGAATGTCCCACGACAACACTAGACTGCTCTGCCACATAATCAACAATGCCTCCAAAAGCGACAACGCCGCAGTCATGATAGCCTTAGACGCAGAGAAGGCGTTCGACAGGGTGTCCTGGCCATTCCTGGACCAGTGCATGCAGAAATTTGGCCTGGGACCTAACTACAGGAAGATGGTACTTGCACTCTACAACGAGCCCAAGGCGCGCGTTGTAGTAAACGGAGGGACATCAGAACTACTCACCTTAGAACGCGGCACTAGACAGGGATGCCCGCTATCACCAGCCCTCTTCCTACTGGCGATAGAACCACTGCTCAATATGATAAGAACGAACAAAGACATAACAGGAATTCCTATAGGAGGAGAGGTGGTGAAGCCAGCAGCCTATGCTGACGACATCCTTATCACAACAGAGAACCCAGAGAAGTCAATAAAGGCCCTCATGGACACCACAGAACAGTATGCACACGTATCAGGATACAAACTAAACAGGAAAAAATCAGAATGCAAACCTCTGAACGTACACACCACGAAGAATGTAGTGGGAGAATCAGGGCTAACATGGCAGAAAAAATCCATAAAATACCTGAGCCTGCTCTTCGAGAGAGATCTCAAGTCCACACTAGACCAGAATGAACAGGCGATTCTAGGCAAACTGAAAGAGAGAGTAGAAGGATGGTCACCCAAATTCACCACATGGTGGGGGAGAGTAGAGACAGTCAAACTGATGCTCACGCCGATAGTGAACTATATGCTCAACATGCTCCCGCTGATTAACACAGTGGATTTCCACAAAAAACTGGATAAATTAATCAACAACTTCTTATGGAAGGGTAAAAAACCCCGAATTAGCCTACAAAAACTCAGACTAGCCAAGGACCTGGGGGGCCTAAATATAACACATCAAAACCTTCCAAACTGCATGCATAGCGAAACAAGGGCCGTACTGGCTCACCCCCCAAACAAGACTACACCCCAGCATGGCTCTCACTAGAGAGGAGACTACTAGAAGGAATGGAGCCCATCGCCCTCCTCACGGCAACCAAACACCCCGCAATCACGCACAACCACATACTGAGGAACACCAAGACGGCCCTCCTCAGGATAGACAGAATGTTGGACACAAGCGTGAGGAACACTCAGTGGGAGTCCATATGGCACAACCCCAAGATCAAATACAGGGATAGAACACTAGACATGCACTCCTGGTACAGGCACGGCATCTCCACAGCTAGTCAACTACACACCCAAGGTACACACACCACCTTTGACTCACTCAAGAACGAACACAAACTAGACAGCATTGAGCTATATAACTTTCTCAAGATCAAAGTAGTGATTAGCAAGGCAGACCTCAACAAACAAATACCTTCAATCCTACAATACGCCACCAACCTAAATAGAACGGGACACCAGGTACCATACCTCTACAAAGCCCTGTGCCCAAGATCCACCAAACTTAACAACAAAGCCACGGCCTACTGGGAATCACTAATGGGCAGGGAACTCAGTGAGAAAGAAAAGTCCGACCTTTGGACATCCACCTCGAGAAAGAAAGTAACGACCACCCTAGACCAAACCAAATTCTGGCTGATACACAAAGCGTACTGGACCCCCGCCAGCCTAGCCTCCATAGGAATCAGCGAAAATGACACATGCTGGAACAGCAACAAGCAGAAAGGCGACCTAGCAAGCCTGATCGTTCACTGCCCCAAGGTTAAAAAATTCTGGCGCAAGATAGGCAAACTTATATAAACAACATACCAGGCACCCCACTCCAGCTTGAGTTCCACAGCTTAGCCACAGGCTTTATGAGCCTCACAATCAAATCCAGAGAGGACAGGGACCTGATTCACCTCCTACTAACAGCGGCGGTCAAGACAGTACTGAACAACTGGAAAGACACGGGGAAGGCCTCTTTCAAAACCTGGTTCAACTGGGTCACCTTCCTAAGGGGGGCGGACACCATAACGACCAACCACACACCGAAGACACACACAAAGTGCGCAATGTGGCTCTCTCTGGACAACTACCAGTCCTTGCACAAGCCGCCGTAGACATCGTAGCAAGCAACGCTCCTGCAGGAGTCATAATCTGGTCCTAGAATAGTAACGCACGCCCTCTAGTACCACAACCAAACTAAACTCTCCCTATACCTCCCACCTTTTGCTCCTTCTCTTTCTCCGCCACTGAGGGGGTGAACAAGCTATGGCTGCGAAAGGGACAATCTCACCGACCACACGAAGGTAAACAAGCCCGACCGCAAATGCGGGGAGGGCGGGAAGGAAGGGTAAGAAAGCCGAGATGAACCCACAAGAAGACACGAACAACAGGACTCAATGCCAGGAATATCCAGCCAGTCAGAAATGCCAAATGCCAATGTTACGTTGTGTTATATTGTTACCTCTGTGCCCCCCCCCGGGCATCTCTTCTGCCTCTCGTCTAATTGCTACCCATGTAAGTGTAATGCACTGTGTATATATAATTTCAATAAAAAATTTACTGAAATAAAAAAAAGTAAGTATTCCCACTGGAGTAATTTCTCTAACAACGGAAAAAAATATAACCTCGAGGGGATTGCAATCACTCTACTAGTGACAAAAATTCCCTGTTCTTTAAGTACTGTCCACTCTCGAGACAGTGAGCCAGCACTTTGATATGTAGCTAGTAGTCTTTCATTAATCTCTGTTTCCTGGAAGGCTCTCTTGGCTGTGCTTTTGGAGACGAGGGGGGTGGGGGCTTATCTGAGTGCGGGCTCCCCATCGTAGCACTCAGGCCACCAATTAATTTGAGCTCATATCGGTAGTTACCATGTACCCACATAATTGTTGGTCGAGTGGGAGGTCCTTTATATATTATTTCATATTTTAACCTTTTCTACACACACCGGTCTGTTTTGATGTAAAAGACTTGGTTTTGGTGTGTCATCGGCTGCAGGACTTTTCCAAGACGTCATTCGATGTTTCCTGTATAAACATCAAATGACGTCTTGGAAAAGTTGGTTGTGAATGCATTCAACTATAGTGATGACAGTACACAGTCAAAATATCGAGTTGTAAATATCGACCTACACAAATAGCGAGTTAGAAATATCGAAGGTAAAGAATATCGATGTCAAGAATATCGTGGGACAGAATATCGACCCTAAGGTAAGTAATATCGATTTTTTTTATATCGATGTAAGTAATATCGAAGTCAGTAATATCGATATCAAATATATTGATGTTAGTAATTTTGATGTTACTAATATCGATATTTGTACTATTGTTATGTATTTTAATATGTATTTAATATGTATCTGTTATATGTTTTTTGTTAAGTATTTTACTTGTTTTAAGTTATATGTGAACTATTTTCATATATTTATAATGTTATTTTTAAGTCAATTTTATGTTTTAGTACCGGAGCGGGTTGTGGGTTTATAGGGAAATAAGGTGGGAAGTAATTTAAATATATTAAATTAATTATTACTTTTTAGGAATTATAAATTAATTTTAGTTAATTTTTGCGTTTAACTTCTGTAGTGGGTAGTGGGTTTATAGGGGAATTTGGTGGGAAGTAATTAAATTGTAATTAAGTGATGAATTATTTTTATTTATTAGTTTTGATCATTTATGTATTTTTGATTAATTATTAATTGGCAATTAATAATTTTAATTGGTAATTAATTGTTTTAATTGGTAATTAATATTAGTAATTGGTAATTAATGTATTTAATTGGTAAATAATGTTTGTAATTGGTAGTTAATGTTTGTAAATGGTAGTTAATGTTTGTAATTGGTAATTAATTTATTTGATGTGAAAATAATTTTTGTAATTGATAATTAATTGATTTAATTGGTAATTAAATTATTTTTTATTGGAAATAATTTGTAAACAATTTCTAATTAATGTGTTATAAAAGGTATTTTTTGGCATACAAATAATATTATTGTTTAATGTTTTTTAATTGGTAATTAATTATTAATAATATTTGTTTTGATTGTACATTATTTTATTGCTTAATATTTATTATTTGGTAACTATTATTTATTAGTTGACATTTATTGTTAATTTATAGGTAATTTTGTTTTTCAAATCTACTGTTTTCTTTAATATTAATGGGTTTTTTTTAAATGATTTTTAGTTATTTAAAATATTAAAACATTACTAAATTTAAATATAAAAATAATTTCTACGTATGTTTTATTAAATTTGTATGGAATCCAACACTTTCCCTACTGTTGCACTCTCTGGAGTTGGAATAGTAATTTTTACCCCTACGCTATCCAATGCTTTCCCTACTGTTGCACTCTCTGGAGTGGGAATAGTAATTGTTACCCCTACGCTATCCAACGCTTTCCCTACTGTTTCACTCTCTGGAGTTGGAATAGTAATTTTTACCCCTACGCTATCCAATGCTTTCCCTACTGTTGCACTCTCTGGAGTGGGAAAAGTAATTTTTCCCCTACGCTATCCAACGCTTTCCCTACTGTTTCACTCTCTTGAGTTGGAATAGTAATTTCTATCCTCCCGCTATCCAATGCTTTCCCTACTGTTGCACTCTCTGGAGTTGGAATAGTAATTTTTACTCCTACACTATCCAACGCTTTCCCTACTGTTGCACTCTCTGGTGTGGGAATAGTAATTTTTACCCCTACGATATCCAGCGCTTTCCCTACTGTTTCACTCTCTGGAGTTAGAATAGTAATTTTTACTCTCACGCTATCCAACGCTTTCCCTACTGTTGCACTCTCTGGTGTGGGAATTGTAATTTTTACCCCTACGCTATCCAGCGCTTTCCCTACTGTTTCACTCTCTGGAGTTGGAATAGTAATTTTTACCCCTACGCTCTCCAATGCTTTCCCTACTGTTGCACTCACTGGAGTGGGAATAGTAATTTTTACCCTTACGCTATCCAACGCTTTCCCTACTGTTGCACTCTCTGGAGTGGGAATAGTAATTTTTACCCCTACGCTATCCAACACTTTCCCTACTGTTTTACTCTCTGGAGTAGGAATAGTAATTTTTACCCCTATGCTATCCAACGCTTTCCCTACTGTTGCACTCTCTGGAGTGGGAATAGTAATTTTTAACCCTACGCTATCCAACGCTTTCCCTACTGTTTCACTCTCTGGAGTTGGAATAGTAATTTCTATCCTCCTGCTATCCAATGCTTTCCCAACTGTTGCACTCTCTGGAGTTGGAATAGTAATTTTTACTACTACGCTATCCAACGCTTTCCCTACTGTTGCACTCTCTGGTGTGGGAACTGTAATTTTTACCCCTATGCTGTGCAGCGCTTTCCCTACTGTTTCACTCTCTGGAGTTAGAATAGTAATTCTTACTCCTATGCTATCCAACGCTTTCCCTACTGTTGCACTCTCTGGTGTAGGAATTGTAATTTTTACCCCTACGCTATCCTGGGCTTTCCCTACTGTTTCACTCTCTGGAGTTAGAATAGTAATTCTTACTCCTATGCTATCCAACGCTTTCCCTACTGTTGCACTCTCTGGTGTAGGAATTGTAATTTTTACCCCTACGCTATCCAACGCTTTCCCTACTGTTGCACTCACTGGAGTGGGAATAGTAATTTTTACCCCTACGCTAGCCAACGCTTTCCCTACTGGTGCACTCTCTGGAGTGGGAATAGTAGTTTTAACGCCTACGCTATCCAGCGCTTTCCCTATTGTTTCACTCTCTGGAGTTGTAATAGTAATTTTTACCCCTACAGCTATCCAGCGCTTTCCCTACTGTTGCACTCTCTGGAGTGGGAATAGTAATTTTTACCCCTACGCTATCCAACGCTTTCTCTACTGTTGCTCTCTCTGGAGTTGAAATTGTAATTTTTAACCTTACGCTATCCAACGCTTTCCATACTGTTGCACTCTCTGGAGTAGGAATAGTAATTTTTACCCACCCGCTATCCAATGCTTTCTCTACAGTTGCACTCTCTGGAGTTGGAATAGTAATTTTTAACCCTACGCTATCCAGCGCTTTCCCTACTGTTTCACTCCCCTAAGTTTGAATAGTAATTTTTATCCCTACGCTATATAACGTTTTCCCTACTGTTTCACTCTCTGGAGTTGGAATAGTAATTTTTACCCCTACGCTATCCAGCGCTTTACCTACTGATTCACTCTCTGGAGTTTGAATAGTAATTTTTACCCCTATGCTATCCAACACCTTCCCTACTGTTGCACTCACTGGAGTTGGAATAGTAATTTTTACCCCTACGCTATCCAACGCTTTCCCTACTGTTGCACTCTCTGGAGTGGGAAAAGTAATTTTTACTCCTACGCGATCCAGCGCTTTCCCTACTGTTTCACTCTTTGAAGTTTGAATAGTAATTTTTATCCCTACGCTATCCAGCGCTTTCCCTACTGTTTCACTCTCTGGAGTTGGAATATTAATGTTTACTCCTACGCTATCCAATGTTTTCTTTACTGTTTCAGTCTCTGGAGTGGTAATAGTAATTTTACATTTTAGGCTATCCAATGTTTTTAATACTGTAGATTTTTTTGGACTTTAAATAGTAGTTTTATTTATTATTTAGAATGAATTTAATTATGTATTATGTTATTAATTTTAAAAATATTGAAAGTATATTTAATTTTTTTAATTTATTAAAAATAATTATTTACTTTTTTATGTAATTATTTTAATTGTGGAGATCTATTTGTAATTTATAGTATTTTCAAATAATTTATAAGTAATTATAGTAATTATTAAAATGTATTATTAAGTAAAGATATAATATATATTTTACACATGTGTTTAATTAATGTTATATTATTATATATCTATTATTTATTAATTTTAAACATTACTAAATATTTTTAACAATGTTTATTTTATTTATAAGTATTATTTACTTTTTTTTACACATTATATTTTAACAGATATAAAACGATATTTTTAATTACGATATTTTTAACATTGATATTTTTGTTTCGTAATTTTTGTACTTACCATGTTGTAGATAGGATGTTGATATACTTGCCTTTGATATTCCAGCCTCGATGTTTCTGTAGGTCGATATTTTGTCTGTCGATATTCTGTCATAGATGCAGTGATGACATATTGATTTTCAGAGCTACACAAATGAAGCATGATATAGATCTCAATCAAGTATTTTGCCACTCCAAAAGCTAAGATGCCTCCTTGCATTCGATGGAGGGGACTCCAATTACAAGAGTATGATTATACCATTGTAAGGGAAGGATCAAAACACTGCTGACTACTTATCTGGAGTGCCTATACAATGTCAAGGTACTCCATCCAAGACAGTTAAGGCCCACATTAATTTTATAGTAAAGTCAAATACTCTAGCTGCCTTATCGTTAGCCTAAATCATAACTGCCACAAGCCATGATAGTGACATGCTGACATTAAAAGCAATAATTACACATAAGTCGAGGAACCGAAACGCTCGACCTCTCACCAGTGATGGTGAATTCCAAAAGTGCAAAAAAGTTATGATGAACTGTCCATAACTCAGGAAGGACTTACACTACGAGGGTCGATAATCATACTTATGAAGAGTTTGAGAAAGAAAATAATTGAAGGGGCTCACGAAGGACATCAAGAGAGCTCTCTGAGATCAAGTATAGTTTCCAGATTTAGATAATTGGGTTGAAAAGGAACTCATCTATGTAACTGCCTCTCTACAAACATTACTCAACATATTCTTAGCATGTCAGAACTCCCTAAGCATGCATGAGAGAGAATAGCCATCAATTTGTTTGGTCCACTCGACAATGGGCATCATCTGATGGTAATTCTGAAGGAGTCAACAAATCCATTTGGTCCAATATGAGCTCCCCAGTATAGTAAACTTGCAACACCAGGGAATTCCCAGGGCAGAGTAGTGACCGACAAAGGTGACCCAAAAGTAGAATTCAATGCGCAACAGTCCGTGTCACACAGATTTGTCTTGTCACAACTGTTGCTTGATCTGATATAAGCCCTGGTGAAGTTCTCAGGAAGAGAACGAAAAGCATTGGCTGAACTTAATGTGTCATAAACACTTGGAGTAAATTAATTGGAAACAAAGACTTTTCAAATTACAAGAGTATCTTGGACTTCTGTTCCTGATGCACACCCACTTGCAGCTGCATCTTTCATGATCTGGAACACAGAGGCATCACTTAACGGCTGGTGCCGGGGTTTCAGTCCACAGGAACTTTGAATTTGTGAAACTGATGTGAGGTGCAGAACCACTAGTCCGCCGTTTAAGCTTTGTTCTCTTTGTTATAATGCACTTCTGTATCGGGAGGCACCTACCTTTAAAATGGTTTGAATTCATTCCAAGTTGGGGGCCTAAATGTACTCACAAATGTGGCGGCCATCTTTGAATTATTTTCAAACCATTTGAATAGGCCCACTGCAAATGGCCATCTCTCAATATTTTTTATTTTGTTTTATGGAAAACTATTCGAAGATGCTTTGGCGTTTTTGCAATTACGGGGTGGGCACCTGGAAGGAAAGCACCTGTAAAGTCAATAGGTGGCAAGAACGAGATCTGTTGGCTTTATCAATGTTTGCATTTCTATTGTGGAGAAAATTGCATTTGGTGGACTCTCCATGGAATTTTTTATTTACTCCCAACAAACACTCTCTTATGGAAATTGAACAGTCACTACATGCAAATCCATTACTGAAACATGTAATATGAATAGCAGACAATGATACAGATATCTTGCACTTTTGTGGATTTGGTGCTTTTTTTTTTTTAAATCTTTTTATTGTAAAAACTCAGCTCCGTCATGGAGTGCACATCAGTCAGCATCGGAATTACATTGGCAGATACAGGTAGATTCAATAAAGAAAAATAAACCCCCCTCGTCACCCAAAGCAGCCTACCCAGAACAATCACTCCCTCGTGAACACCCCCAAATGCAATAAAAACCCCACCTTTATCACCTCAAACAAATCCTCCCCTATGCAGTCAACCACCCCAACCCGCACCTTCTCCAACCCACCCATGTCATAATACGTCCAGCTTTCTCCAAGTTAGCGGTCCACAGAGCCCCATGGGAACAGGGCAACCCACAACTTTAGTTACACATTTCACACAGGAGGCATATTAACATTGGCATGTACCCTATTAATCCAATGTAGGTCCAGACTGGGTGTCGAACCACTCACCCCTGTAGCGCCTCCACGCCGCCCATATTCTCTCCCACTTCTTGGGGCAACCTTGGCTTTCATAGATGACCTTCTCCGCCCTCTGGCACCAGTCCAGGTCCTGCTCCCATCCTTCCACCGTTGGCAACAAATCACTCCCCCATTGCTGTGCTATGTTTTTCTTGGCTACCATGCTTGCCAGGGACAGCCATGTCTTGTCCCATCTTGGCCATGTAGTGTCACCTGTCACCCCTAGGACATGCCATCAGGCTTCAAGAGGGACCTCCGCCCCACCACCTCCTCCGTTATACCTGTCAGTATAGCCCAGTACGCTCGGATTTTGGTGCATTCTCATAGAATGTGGAAGAAAGTGCCCTCCTCCCCGCATCCCTGTATGCAAAATCGCGATGCTATGTACCCAATCCTGTACTATACAGTACGTGGGTTATAGGACCTCTGGAGGATACGCAACTGAACCAGCCTGAATCTAGCACGGATCGCCACCTCTCGGGGACACTGCATGGCCTCCCTCCAATCGTCATCTTCTAGCAGTCCTACATCTGACTCCCACTTTTCTCGTAGTGTCCCCAATGGGTCAGGAAGATTGTTAATGAGCTTTTTATAAGTAAGGGAAATAGATTTATCAATCATAGGGTCAAGCAGCAGCCTATCTTCGAGCGGGCGTATTCAGGCAGCTGATCTCCCTGACTCAAGTGTATGTGTATGGCATGTCTAAGCTGTTGATAGTGCAGGAATTCTCCGCCCCCATCCGAAATTCCGCCTGCAGGGCCGCAAAGTCTATCTATCTTTCCCCTTTTCCACACATCCCCCAACACCTCAATACCGTGGATTTGGTGCTTTTAGTATTACAGACAAAGTTCTAAGCACAACTACAAGCCAGATGTTGGAACACTTTGCGTTTCACACACAGGTTTTCAAAACAGCATATTGCACTGGACAAAGGCCCTAATTTGAAGTCAATCACAAAATCGCATAGTGTACTGAATATTGCCTGAGATGGCCATATGTTGATAATCACAACATTTTCACTTAATTTGTAAACCACCAACGTACTAAGTAGTTGTAAATTGTGAAGTGTTGCAAAAATAAGAAATACATACATACACCTGCAACTACAGATAATGTCAATGAAGCTCCCCATATTGTGGCATACAAAGAAACATGTTTACCGAGGTTTATCGAACAATAAAGGTAAATGCTATCCTACTGAAGCATCAGTGTGTCTGCGTATGAGTTGAGGATGGAAAACTACTCTCTGTATAGCTCTCTTTACATGTCAAATAATCATCACTTGTGCATGCAGTTAAAAATGCAGTCATAGGCAAAGCCAACAGGTCTCACCTATGCACGAGCGGTTCTGTTGGCTTTGTTGGTGTGTCTTTTAGCCACAAACAAAAAGAACACAATACAACAAAAGGTGAAAAAATTCAAAGGGAGAGTATCAATTAGGGAAAACAGACAAAGTAAAATGTATTCTGTTAGAGAGGAACTGATATAGGAGTGAGAGATCCTCAGGAGGAGGCCAAATATTTTCCCAGCGATTAGTCCATCTACTGAAGTGAAGCAGGACAACGCTTGTTTATGGTTGCTTAATTTGTAGGACTGCCTATGAAAGATGCACTCTTAGCACAAAACACCCTACTTTGGTGGGTTTTTCTGTCGGATATGATGGCGAACCTAAGTAAATAGTTTTAAAGGTCACTCAACAAATATTAAATCAGATATGACCATCCCAATGCAAGAGACGCTGAAGTAGCACTTCATGCATGCCGGTCTAGGATGGCTTTTCCAGTTGCATGAATATGGCATTTCCTGCGTTGTTGTTGGCCAGGACCAAAAAGAAGACTACTGATTTAAAGTCATCCTGAGGTTCATTGATTCTATATGTTGAGTAATGGTGAATTGCCAGCTAACAGTAGGAAAAAATATTTTTTTCTAGTTACGTTGTATGGACATTGAGGTGTAAAGCTTCAAGTAAAGCTTTCACTCTAGATAAAATGATTACCAATGTTGATTACGTAATAATATATTATTTTTAGTAGTAGTAGAAGTAATTTTATCATTTTTGTTATTTTCATTGTTATTATTACTATTATATGCACCAGAGGGCATATTACCACCAAGGGCCTTATCGCCGCTTTAGCGGGAATAATTCCCGTTAAAGCGGCGATAATTTAATTGCCCTATTACCTAGCTGTCGCTAACACCAGTTAGCGACAGCTAATAGGTGATAGCGGGCATTTAGGGGCCCACTTTGCATGTCAGCGATAATTATCGCTAATCACATGCAAAGTGGGCGTGCCAAGATGTTAGCGACTGGAAACAGTCGCTAACATCGCTATCCCCTATTACCAACTTTTGGAAATAATCGCGCTAAGCGCGATTATCTCCAAAAGCTAACGCCTGCCCAGAGCAGTTCTTAGCCATGTTATCCAATGGTAGGTGGATAAAATGGCTAAGAGCATTTGCTTGGTAATGCATGAATATCGCTGACTTTTCAGCGATATTCATGCATTTTGGTCGATTTTTATCGCTTAGGAGATAAACCTTGATAATATCAAGGCTCCTAAGCGATAAAAATAGGCGAAGCTTGGCGATATATTTTCGGCAGCTAACCAAGCTTAGCGATATTTTTCGCTTAAGGTTGGTAATATGCCCCCAGGTTTCCAGTGTGATACACTCATCTTACACACACATGAACACCCTGCTTCGGCACATACAGTAACTGCCTCTACTAACCCAGCTAAATCCCCTTTCATGAATGTCTAATACTTGTACTTCATATACTATTCCGCACGTTTCCAACAAAAGCTTCCAGAAGAGGTGTGACGGATCAAAATAATCCAATAAAAAACGGAATCTTTGGCGACTGCCTAGGAACATGTTGCAGTTGTCTTTTTCCACCCTTGTGCTTCTTACATTGAAAAACATAACGACACGAATAGCAATGCTGGTATTTCAAAAAACGTAACTATGTAACCTATGAAGGTTGTGGGGATTCTTATTATTTTAGGTGTGTGCCCGTGCTTAGTATTGTGCCACGGTGTGGGATGGTGTCTGCGCTTTAAAAACGGGATTGGTTCTTTTTCTTTTTTTTCTCTCTAGCTCCCCCCTTTTTCTGAAAAATGTAAAAATCTCCTTTGTTTTAAGGTACGACTTCTCATTATTGCTTTTACTTTTTGGGCTTATTTGACTATCATTGGTAGTTATCTTGAGGTGTTCACTCCTCTACAATGTATATTCTGTTCGTTGTTTTTTGCTGCAAATTTCTATATACTTATTGTTATAACGTTGTATCATGTTTCTATTTACTTCAATAAAGCTCTTTAAACTAAAAAAAAAACGGGTTTGGCATGAGTTTCCAAACATATGGGCTCCGAATGACAGGTGACGATTACTAGTTAACAGCTGCAGTGTGTGTCTCGGAAGTGCAAGTGTGCTATTAGAGTATTCTGACAATGCACATGTGTTTGACAACTGTAGTGAGTATTCGAGCAGTGCCTGTGTGTGTGTGTGTGTGGCCACCCTTATCTAACGTCTGTTGTGAATCACTACAAAACACAACAAAAAGCTAAGAGCGTGGCTGCATGTGTATGGGACTACAGAGTAAACAATTCACATATCTGTGTGTTGTTTCGCTGCTAATTTCTTCGCAAGTATCAGACACATCTAATGGCAACTCTGGTATTGATCCCTTGTTAGTGGCATTAATGAGTGCCTTTAAATGCATTTATAGTGCTTACTATCACTTAAGAGGCGTTGCTTCCAGAATAATTGTAAAATTTGTGTTTTTGGTTGGTATGAGCTGCTTGTCGTGTAAAAGTAGTGAAGAGAATATTACATCTAGCAAACAAAAAGAATATCCATTTTTAAAGAACAAGTATCCTGGGAGGAGAGGGGATGTGGCACAGCGGCTAGAGTAGCTGACTCAAGAGCTAGGAATTCTGGTTCGAGTCTCTGTGGTGCAACACCCTGTTACTTCTATGCAAATCACGCAGGTCAGAGGCTTTCTGATTTACATTGTTGGTTTCAAATCTGACGGCCTTATTAAAATGAGAGCTGTTGGATTTTAAACTTGCAGGTCAGACCGACTGGGCGGCCAGTCGGAGGCCGCTCATAATCCCCTCTGTACGGCATTTATGCTGTGGGGATTATGATGTCGGTTTTTGATAGGCTTTTCATGTCGGGCTTTCTGACATGAAAAGCCTGTCAGGAAGCAAATTTGAGGGTCCCTAGCAGGGCATCCTTGCCATAGTAGCCTTCAGTTTGTGGCCTGGTTGCCACCTGGGATGACACCTGGTGGCCTGCAGTGCTAGGAACCCCCCCACACCCACTGACCAGGGTCAAAACCTCTGCATCATCCTGAACTCCTCGCTTTCCATGAACCACCGAATAAACACTAAATCGTCGTCCAGCTTCCACACGCTCCACTCGCAGTGCACAATCTTCAAGTGGATCCCTACGAGTACAGGAAAACAATAATTCACGCACTCATCAGCAGCAGATTTGACTATAGCAATGGACTCTACGCCGGCATCAACCAAAAACTCCTGAAGAAACTGCAGAACACTCAGAACGCCTCCACCATACTCAACCTGAACATCCACTGCCACAACCATATCACTGATCGTCTGAGGGACCTCCACTGGCTCCCATTCAACAAAGGAATCATCTTCAAGCTCCTCACACATGTCTACAAAGCTCTCCACGATGCCGGACCTGCATACCTCAACCACCACCTCTCCTTCTGCACAACCACCAGACACCTTTGCTCCTCTCAACAGACCATGGCCCTGGCTTTTCGACTGAACTGCAGTCCCCCCACAGCACCTTGAGACCTTTATGGATGAGTAGTCAAGCTATACAAGTACCTGATTGATTGAAAAAAGTGACAGGCTTTGCGTGAGGAACAAACAATAATGCAATGCACTAACGCCACAATGTGAGTTGCAAATTTTTGCATTTCAATTTCTTGCAAATCTCATTAAAAAAGAAGGAAAGGGGTGTTTCCTATTCCTTGATATTCTCAAGGAAATGTAGCAATGTTTATCAAACATGTATGTGGTTGCAAAGCACTGACAGGTTACCAAATGCCTCTGATTAAATAGTCTCTAAGTGGAAGCAGCCCATGAGAGCTAGCTTATGCTATGCCATTAAAAGCTGTTGGCATTGCGGGGAGCAGACTGCAGCACCATAGATCTCTGCTTGCTCAAATAACCCTTTCACAATGTGCTGCCTTTTCCTATATGACCCCCATGCCTCTGAAAGGAGTGGCAAACAGACACTTAGCAAATGTGAATGTAGAGATGGAGGTCTGCTGTTACTTGCATACCTCCTTGTTTCCATTTAAGTACCATTTCATAAATATTGAGGAGCCATGATTTCTCCAAATCCCAATGACCAGCCTCTTTGCACTACACCAGACTGATATCTCCAACCAGCATAAAGAATTGTTCAGGTTGCATCTCCAGTGCTGGTTGACTTGGCCAATGATATATCTGACCACTGATATAGAGTTGAATATGCAGGGCACAATATGCAATGCTAAGCTATTTATTTAAAGCATGACAACTCCATATCACCACTGTGTTCTAATGGAAATAGAAACAATCTTGTGGGGCTCCAAGGAAATAAATATCTAGATTTGCTTCACTATGGAGGTTTGCGTTGCCTGCTAGCAGGGTTTCACGTGATGTCACAGAAATGGATGCACTCTGACATTTGTGAATGTTTAATAAATTTATGACCCTCCTACACAGTTTCCACGTCTTTCCTGTTCTAGACCATATCGTTACACTTTCCAGGACCAGGCTTGGCAGTTCGGGCTGGACTTTCCATGAGTAACAGGGCCAAGACTGATTTCTACATAGCTGGTTAGAAACTGAGGTGGCAAGGTGAGCAAAAAAACAGTGGGTTGGCAGGGACACCTTCCAGGTAGGAGAAGAGCTGCTGGGCTCCAGTTTGAGTTTCTTTGCCTGCCTGGTGATTGGTCTGTGTCACACCACAGCCACACCCCCTTCAGAGGCTGGCTATTTGGCATGGTAGCTGTGTGGCAACAGCGGACTTAGCTCCCATGACGATTGCTGGACTCTGTGTGTTGCTATAGTGTTGCCAGTAGGTTACACTTTTTATTTCCTTGTACATCGCTGTAGCGTGCTCAGAGTTGCCTAGCCCCACTCATTTTGGGAGCCATCTTAGGTTTGATAGATTTATTTATTTTTATGTGTTTATGTGTTGTATTTCCTCACCTTTGCTTTTGGTTACATTTCCTTTCCCCAGTACTTTCTCCTGGCAGAGAAACCTTCCAAGACGGAACAGAGCTGTTGGGCTCCAGTTTGAGTTTCTTTGCCCCCCTCTGTTTTGGGCACTTGTTATGCCATAGCCACACCACCTTCGCAGCTGCGCCACTGGCGCAACAAAGGTGCACCTAGGGAAATCCGTCTGTGTCTGTCTGCATCTGGTTGGTACCAGGGGGTCAGGCCCTCTGCTTGCTTGGGGTTAGCCACCATATGGTTTTCCTCCATGGAATGACATGGTTGACTAAAAGGTCGGAGCCTGATGTACTTACTGCCATCCCAATGGATATGCAATAGTTAGGTTAGATAGGCAACCCAAAAGGTGAGAGGGATAGCCATTATTTTTAAACAGTCAATCCTCTTTACCCTCACAGAGGTAACAGTTGTAGGAAATATGGCAGCTTTCTTTAAACTTGCTTTCTCCAGCAACTTCACCTTAACAGGGTTCTTGATATATCATCCAGCGGGCCATGCTTCAAATTTTGTAGCTTCTCTAGCATATATATTTAACAGGGTAGGAGAGTTAAGGGATTTTATCCACTACTGTGGATGGAAGGGTACTCCCAGTCCCCTAGACAGGTAGCTATATAACAATATGAAGGAGTACCACCAAAGATAAGGCTTGACAGCCAATATTGGTGGGATGAGACACTAGTGTAAAAGAAGAAGTCCTTCTTTGTTTTTAAGGAACCCCTCACTCACCGACCTGGTCGGTGACATGCTTCATCATCGGGGCCACCTTGACAGCCGAATGCCGCCAAGATGTGCTGCGACACCTGATCTACAGTGGAGCGGGTATGTGAGTGATGAATGTGCAAAAAGAAAAAAATCAGTGAGTTAAAAATTGTCCTGGTATAACTTAGCACAATATTATTTATTCTAAAGCTACTGGACAATGTTAAAAACAGTGATGATACAGTGAAGGCTTTAATGGGACCTAATGTATCTGTGATATGTGTTGGGTCTACATGTTTCAAACCTTATGGGATTTACCGGTTTTTCATCAGGACCAAAATGCTGTAAAAGGAGTTGGGTGGTCAGAGCACACTAACGCCCTGCCATACCTGCAACCCTTTCCAAACCCAAAATAGCGAATTGCTAGATGGGTAAAAGTAGAGGTAGTAACCCAGAAGTGGTTACAAAAAATGAAACAAAACTCCTCAGTGGAGAAATGTTTGCTGCACGGGGATTTGGGGGGGAAGTTACAGAGTTCGAAACATATTGCACGGAGGGAACGAAGTAGGTTTTCAGTCGTTTTCCGACGAGAGGAACTAATATGTTTCGAACTCTGTAACTTCCCCCCCAAATCCCTCTGCAGCAAACATTTCTCCACTGAGGAGTTTTTTAGCAGGCGTATGGTATAGGTGATATAATGTTTTGTAATGTTGTGCCTGTAGAGGCGCTGAGCATAACAATGTATATCCCATTTCTAAGGATATATCAAAACTTTCCTCACTGATTTCCAGACTATGGGGGTCATTATGATAGCGGATTTTCCGCATCCTCGGGGCCGGCGGAAGCCACCGCCGGCCCCGAGGATGCGCAAAATCCGCAGCGGACTGACTGGTTTCCGTCCGCAGCTTTTCCGCCGCGGTCGGATTACAACCGCGGCGGAAAAGCTCTAATATGGTGACCGTGTCTTCCAGACACCGTCCACCATATTAGGATGGCCAGTAAAGTATGCTTTTCCGCGGCGGGTTTTCCGCCGCGGTAAAGCATATGGAACTTCACTGCGGGGGCCCGTTGCGGGCCCCCTAGGTGAAGGGGGGGTGGGGGATGCACATGGGGGGTACCTATGGTACCCCCCTGCATTTGCATGCAGAAAGCGGCAGGCACCGCGCGGTGCCTGCCGCTTTGTGCACGCAAATGCTGTGCATGCTTTTTTAACATTGCCGCGGGTGCAGCTTCAAGCTGCACCCGCGGCAAGGTTAAAAATAGAGGATGTGACCACCAGAGTGGCGGTCACATCCTAATTGCACAGGAGGGAACTCCGCATGCCATGCGGAGGTTCCCTCCTGCTCTGGGGTCGCGGACGGACTTGCGTAATCAACCCCTAAGTTTCCACTTAGTTGCCCATTTCTCTATATCATCCTCTTTTGAGGTCAGCAATTCTGCATAAAATCTCTTAATGGTGCAATCCTCCCCTGCTTGTATCACTTCCATAATTGCATTTTTGTTAAACCCTGATGGACCACCTTTCTTATTATATAGAAAACTCCTAATTTGTAAATACTTAAAAAATTGTCTTCTATCTAATGCAAACTTAATTTGTAATTCAGAAAACTGGTAGACTCCCTGCTGCCCCAAGATGTCTCCCACCTTTCTAAGCCCTTTTCTTTCCCATTCTGCCAATATAGTCCCAGATGTAATTTCCTCGGATAGATTTGGATTTCCTTTCAATCTCGTATATGCATTATACCGCCCCAACCCACATTTTTTTGTGAAAGCTTTCCATACAGTATATGCAGCGATGAGTGTCTTAAACCGTGTCCTTTTATATTAGCTGGGTTCAGTATACTTCAAGAAAACATTTTCTGCTTCTGGCCCTAGTAGCAAGACATATATTGCCAATGAGCCTAACTCATTCCCTCCTTCGTCTTCTCCCCCGCCCACCAAACCCACCATATTTTGTAAAGCTGCCGCCCAATAATAAAACCTTAGATCTGGCAATGCCCACCCTCCCCTCTCCCTTGGCAACGTCATGAACCTGAGTGCTCTCCTGGTTTTTCCCTTTGCCCATATAAACCTATTAATCATATTTTCTATCTTCTTAAATAAGTTGTTCTCAAATAATAAAGGGATTGCTCTAAAAAAATAAAGAAACTTCGGTAACACCAGCATTTTTACCACATTGGTCCGCCCCAGAATTGTTAAATGCAAATTATCTATTCTATCTAAATCCTTCTGTACTTTGTTTATTAAAGGGGTTATGTTTGTTTCCACTAATTTATCTAACTCAGCCGACATACTAACCCCCAAATATGTTCCAGATTTAATTACTCGGCCATCTGTACAGGGGGTGTGCCGATTTTTAATAATCTGGGTCTTAGCAGTGTTAAGTTTATAGCCCGAGATTATTCCAAACTTCAGGGCTTCCGCTTCTACTTGACGAATAGCCTCCGTTGGATCTGGTGTAATTACTGCAACATCATCGGCATATGCCAATATTTTACAGTACCCAATCCGTGTAGGTAATGGTTTTATTAAAACACTCATTTCTATTCTCCGGATTAGTGGGTCCATGTACATTGCAAATAACAATGGGGAACAGGGGCAACCCTGTCTTGTACCTCTCCTTATCCCAAAGTGGGTAGTGACCCCCGCATTCACCCATTACTGAACTTGAACTTGAACTGTTTTTACTCAAGCCGTGGAAAGAAATCACGCTTAGTCTAAGTGACTGTTTAGACACAGCCAATTTTCAATTGAAAGGTGGATAATGTGTACACTTGATCAAATTGCAACTTGGACAGATCACGTTATCAGAAGAACTAAACCCTCGGCGGAATAGATCAATGATGAGTTACTCATTCTGAAAAAAATAGCAAACATTTACAATGCGTCTGGTGCAGAAATATTTGCCCCACTGACAAGGCCAACTTTTGAGTGGCCTTGAAAGAATATTATAGACACCTCAAGATTACCTGCTGTGATTTTTATGCTGGTAAAATAGTGGTGGCTCAGAACTCTTCTCGTAAACTCTTCTCAATTGTAAAATCATTATCTTCTATCAACCGAGTTTTGGTGTCTACTCCATCATCACATGAATGCTGCAATGCTATTGCTCTGTAGTTCTCAAAACAAGAACGAGCTCCAGATTAACAACAAGAAGGCAAAAATGTTGGCGGTACGTCCAGGAAGGGCAAAGAAGCTGGTTTGGCTCCTGAACCGGTAAAGCATTGCTGAATCCAACTGCCATAAGTACCTTGGGGTCCTTTTTAATAACAACGGCAGATACAAAACCCATCTACAAGGACAAAAAAAGAAGGGTGCAGCACTTGCATTTGCAATCAGAACCATACATAAGAAGCTACTTGTCCCAACATTTGCTCCAACAATGCTGGTCGCGCAGGCTAAAATTATTCCAGCACTAACCTACGGAAGCGAGGCGCTAAAAGGATCAGACAGTGGCCAATTGGATAAAATCATCGTAAAAACCTATAGAACAATGTTTAAGCTACCAACTCAAACATCACCGGCCCAAATCCGGTGGGAACTGGGCATCTGTAACCAACTATTGGCCAGAGCCATGAGTTTTCTAATGTGCTGTCACAAATTGAGGTCATCGAAGGAAGGCAGCCTAGCTCAACACCTATGGGCTTGTCTTAACACGAACCTATGGCGAGCAGGGCATGATTATTGGGAAAAAGGTTTAAGAACTCTAGGCCTGAATGACCTTTGGAACCTGCAAGTAAGCCAAAACTATTCAAACGGCTAGCAAAAATAAGTGCAAAAAACCTTTCTTCAGTGGAAGACAAGGCTCGGCTAGCAAAAAGAAGTCACAGCTGGATGACCTTGCAATCCTACGTTCAGCTGATCCCACAGCAGTATCTAACTTTATCATTCAATGCACAAACAAAACTAAGCTACTTAAAATTGAGAATGGGAGTCATCAACTTGTCGTGTCACTTGCCAAAATGGAAAAGAGACTATGGCCACGAACACTGTCGACTTTGTGAGAATCATAAAGAAGACATTATACACATCCTATGCCTCTGTCCAAACCTGCTGCATGAAAGACGGTCCCTCTTAAGGAAACTCTGGAATATAAACATGGTTAGATCGTGCAGAGCAGCAGTTCTGGCATGTTTTGATCCTCGGAACACCAAATTAAACTGTGCCCTAGTTAGGTTTTTGGATCAAGCAGAAAAAAAATTCGTGATGGGACCCAAACCTGTGAACCTCCATTAGCTTAACAACTCGGCAAGGTCCATCTGCCACTTTACTGGACTGGACTGGAACTCACATTCTCTTTTATATGTATACTTTTAATATTTTAATTTTTTGTAACCTGCAAATGTTTTTTTAAATCACGCAATAAAGTTTCCTTACAGTATTGCTCTGTAGTTCTTTGATAAAGTTGCCTCTATTTACTGCACCTTTCCTGAGATAGACAGAGATGCTCCTTGTCTCAAGGTGCGCTTTGACTCCCCCCAGATGACAGAGTGGGGCTATCCATTTTTCAACCTATCATACCTAAGGAATTGCTCCCACTTTTGACAGCTGCCAAACCAGGCACCCCTGCCGACCCTGTATCTCCCTCTGTTCTGGAATGAGGGATGGATGCGGAATTACCTATGCTCTGTGACCTACTCAATAGTTCCTTTGAGATGGGCCAGATCCCCCAGTGCTGGAAACATGCCACCATAGTTCTGCTTCCAAAAAGGCTCTTTTAGATCCCACTAAGCTGGAAAATATTAGGCCTTTTTTTACTGCTCCCTTTCTTTTCTAAGATGTCAGAGAAATATATAAACCAGCAGCTTTCAGGTTTCATTCAGGCAAAATAACTTCTCATAGGACTCAATCCAGTTTAGGCCCCCATAACAGAGTTGGCAAAATTGAATGCCTTTGACTCCACCCGTCAAGCTGTTGATGGGGACAGTGCTGCAGCATTGCTAATGTTGGACTCTAGCATGGCCTTTAATACTGTGTCCCACAACCTTCTACTTAAGTGGCCGTGGAGCTTCGGAATTAGTCCCAAGGCCCTGCAGTGGCTCGCTTCCTTTTTTGCAGATCCGCACCTTATGGGTGGCACGGAAACCTTTTCCATCTAAGGTTTTTCCACTACAGCAGGGAGGGCCTCAGGGCTCTTCTTTGAGCCCTACTTTATGAATTGGCCCCCCCTGGCAAAAATCATTGAGCATTACAGCTTTAATATTGTGTCATACGCAGATGATACACAGCTGATCATCACACTGTCCCAGGATGAAGCCAACACCGTGGTTCTGCAAAGATTCTGTATGTCAGAGGTAGCTGAGTGGATGGACCTCAGTTGCCTTAAGCAGAATGCTGGGAAAACTGAGGTCCTCATCCTAAGTAAGCAGCCTTTGATTGTGTCTTCTGCTTGGTGGCCTGACTCGTTTGGGCCCTTGCCTGTCCTTAAGCCAAAAGTTAAAAACCTTGTAATCTGGTTCGATCCGAGACTCTTGTTTGACAGCAAGATTATGAGTCTTGTGGGAAAGTGCTTTGGGGACATAAAAAACTTTAAAATATACCCTCAGACTTCTCCCACTAGCCACTAGAAAGACAGTAGTCCAGGCCCTGGTCATGTCTAGGCTGGACTACTGCAATGTCTTTTATCTGGGAGCCTCATAGTCCTGAGTGATGAGACTCCAGCGTGTGCAGAACGTGGCAGACAATTTGATGCTAAATCTTCAGAGGCAGTCACCCACAGGCACTGCTCTTGATAAATTGCACTGGCTACTGTAGAAAAAAAGGCTCTCTTTTAAAGTCATGTGCAGTGACCATAAAATCTTTAACAATAGAGGTCCTTGATATCTGCATTCTTTTGTTAAACCGCATTTTCCAAAAAGGAATTTAAGATCAGCAGGATCTATTTTGGCTTGTATTCCTATTGTGAAAAGAGCACACATAAGAGGATGTTTCTAGCATCCAAGATGTGAAATTTCCTTCCCCTTTCACTCAGTCAGGAAAACACTGAATAATCATTTTGAAAAAACTTTAAAACCTAGTTGTTCAGATTGATCTAATTTGGCAGGGTTCTTAGCATATTATCTGGTCCTGCTTTTGGAAATCTCGTAAGATATCACCAAGGGTCAAATATGAGTTTTGGCTCTGCCGGAGTGGGTGGTACGTCACAGTCGTGCCTTTCACCGCCGAGACTCTCCGCCCCCGCCTGCCACATTACAAATTAAAAGTGGTCTTGCTGGCGGGTGGTGTGGCAGTCCCACGGTGATGCCTCTTTCAAAGGTGGCAGTACCTTTGAAAAGGACACTGCAATGGGACCAAACAGCAAGGTTTATGAACAGCGTGGACTTGAAAGTCATTGCCATGAAGGAACTGGTGTGCATGCACACAGGGGAGCATGTTATGCCCACCTTTGTGCACCCACATGTGGAGGAGGCACAGGGGGCCCTATATGGCCACAATTGTTTCTTACCAGCCACGGTACGCATGGAGGAGGAACCTCCGTGAAACTGTAGGTGGAGAGGAAACTTGTAATATGCTTGGTGGGAAGGTGGCGCTCCTGCAAAGCATATTGCGGCACCTGGCTGCTGCTCCACTGCCAAGAAACAGCAGTCCCAGAGCAGTCTGAATGCCCAACTCATAATGGGGAGGTCAGACCACCGGTGCAGCGGTGGTTGGACTGCCACTGCCGTGAGTTTGGCAGTGTTCGAACCACCAGACTCGTAATCAGGGCCTAAGCATCCATTTTAGTGAAGACTGCCTTTTAATACACAAATCTTTTTGGGAGCGACCACCCTGGATCAAAGAAAGTAGAGGGGCACCGGTACATTAAGTAGCCATTACTTAATAAAAATAGTGGTAATATTTTATGTCTCTTACAAAAATGTTTTCTGTGAGAGTGGTTGAGGTGTACTGGAGGCACCATAATGTTTTGACCTTAGCATTACTGCTACAAATTGAGCATGGATTGTAGACTTTCACAGTGATCTATATTTCAGAAGAATGGTATGCGTGATATGAGAAAGAAACAAAGAAGTTAATTATCAGATGTGATGGATGCCATCGTATTGCTTTGTTTTTCTCTCTGAACGGTCAACTACATTAGAAGTTAGACATCAGAGTAAACCGAACAAGGTGTTTACTTCCTCTACTTTCCCTCCTGGCCTTTAATGATAGGATCTTGGCTAATGTGATAAGAGGAGACGGGCCAGTCATGAAGAATGCTCATGACCTTTGCTGGGCTTGACGGAGGGCCAAAACATGTTACCTCACTAAAGATCTGTATTGTGCAGACATTTTTGGGGATTGTGTTGCTTTTTATGCAAAGAAAAGGCCATTGTATGCCAACAAACCATCATTGACAGCCACACTATACACATCTAATGCCAAAACAACAAGCATCATATGTCCACAGAACTAATTCCATAAATACACAAACCTACTATCTTATGTTAACACAACTACTCTCACATAACATCATATGCCAACATATCCACCATTATACAGGTGTCTATCCATCATATGGCAACACACCCACCAACATACGACTATCCTCAAAACATTATATATGAGCACATAACCACCATTACATGCCTGCACAACCACCAGTCTACTTCCACAAGCATCCATCAGACACCTAGCCACCTTAACACACACACTAACAAACCCCCATACACCTACCATCAATTGTCCAGACCAACCACAATCAATGAGCACACACTCAGTATTATGTGTCTGCAGAAGCAACTGTATATGCCCACACACGCTCATCAGACATTCACACATCCACATTTATATGCCCTCACCCACCAACATATATTCCCAAAACTCACCATCATACTCTTTTGCAGTTCCCATGATATGCAAACAACTACAATCATACATCCGAACACCCACTGTCAATCATGCGTGCATATAGCTACATACTCACTATCATAAGCAGTATTTGGACAAAATATTGAGTAAAAAATATTGAGATGCAGAAATACCAAGTTTTTAATAACGTGGTCCACACATATGGTGATACAGGAACATAGCTGACAAGAATATCGTTCTGTAATATCAATGTTAAAAATATCTATGTTGTTAATATTGTTTACAAAAACATTGTAGTTATTAATATTATTTTTTTAATATTTTTATGTATTTTAGTATACGTTTTAATTGTATATGTTGTAAATTGAGTATTTATTGTTAATGTTTTCAATATCAATTGTACATTTTTAGTTGTTTTTAATTTAATGTAATTGTTTATTGTAATTTTCCGTATCGTAGTAGGTTGTGGGTTTTGTAGTTGTATATGGTGGGAGGCAATTTAATTATAAATAATTAATAATTAATGTGTATTTATTACTTATTTAATTGATAATTATGCAAATTGTGGAATTTGCTTATTTTTTAAGCTGTGTTTTAGGTATGGGTCGTGGGGTTTGTAGAGCTTCAGGGTGGAAAGTAAATTAACTTTAATTAATTAATAATTAATTCTTAATTGATAATTAACTGTGTACATGTATGCTCAATGCATTTTTTAAGTTTTGTTTTAGGTGTGGGTTGTGAGGTTTATAGGGGTACAAGGTGAGAAGTAAATCAATTATAATTAATTATTAATTAATCACAATTAATATTATTATATAGTATATTATATGGCTGTTGCAGAACTTGTGTTTTTATGGTTAAAGTGTGGGAAGATAATTAGGAAATAATGTATTGATAATTAATTATTACTTATTATTAATTATTTAATTGATAATTATGTGAATGGGGCCCTTTTAGTTGTTAAGTTATAATTTAGGTGTGTATTGTTTAATTTGTGGAGGTTATACAAAATAGTATCATCATTTATTTAAAAAAATATTATTTAATATGTTAATTGTTAATTGTTATTATTATTATTGTTATTGTTAATATGTTAATTGTGAAACACTGTTTATTTCTATAACATTTTGATTGTTGGCGGTTATGATTGTGGGAATTTAGTATGTTTTTAAATTTAAATTAATAATATTTGTGTTAATTGATTATAATTAATAAACATAGCATTTTCTTTTAATTTCTGTTAAAATTTTGACATTTAGGGGTCGATTCCGATTCAGGAAACAAATCCGCACGATGATTCAAATTCATAGCCGCTTCCGTACAAATCGTCAAAATCCATCCGAATCGTGTAGTACGGTCCGTAGTAAAAAAATACGTCCGAATCGTTGTGAACCCTACAAAAAGCAAGGGAAAATGACCCTGAAAGTGACCCGTATGAATTGTAAACGAGCTGTACGACCCGACAAGTATGATCTGGATGGAGGAATTAGTACCAGATTTGTACGGGAAACGTCGCGTAATAGCAATTCGTATGGAAAGCCACACAATACCATAGGGTACGGCTCGTACACCCCATGATCTTAGGGGGAGTACGGTTTGTACAACTACGATCATGGGGTCCGGTTCATACACCCCATGATTGTAGGGGTACGGTTCATACACCTATGATCATCTGTAATAATCTGTACGAATCGCATTGGGAACGCACATTACGTGATGTCCGTGCGGATCGAAGCATCATTTTTGGACCCAGCAAGTTCGATTTGTCGAGTCAACACTTCGTAAGACTCTTTTTTTACAAGAGCTCAAAACGTCTGGAAAAGCAGAATTCGGCACGGTTCGTACACCTCATGTTTAAATACATTTATATTAATATATGTTTAAATATTACTTAAACATATTTAATTTACATTATTTGAATGTTATATTTAAAATGCTCTATTTTTAACTATATATATGTTAAAAAACAATATTATTGTATAAAGAGGCATATTCTCAAGGATTTAGCGCCATGTTATCGTAGCCAAAGTGGCAATAGGTGTATTGCCCTATTCACAAGCTGGTGCTAACAGCCGATATAGCCAGTTTTCCTGTGATAGCAGCAACAAAAAACATTGCCACAAATGACACTGGCAACTAACGCTAATGAGATGCAGAGTAGGTGTTCCCGTGCAAAAAGCCGCAACAACACCACTTCGCAACATTCTCAACGACCAGCCAGATCAGCATTAGGATCACAAAACATGCGATAAGGCGTGTTAACAGCAGGGAATTAATACCTGCCCTTTCCTGGTATTAAGTTGGACAATGACCTGCACCAGAAATGGGAGCCCAGCCCACAGCCACATTAGGAAAACAACAGTTGCCATGGAGCTACTAATCATGCACCTCGGAGCCCCAAGAGGGCCACAACATCCACTGCCACCACACCCAGGACCGCCACTCCTGAACCTCCCCCTCTGGACTACCACAGAGGCAGCGAAGATAAAGACAGCGGACCTTCAGAAAACTCACCTGCCTCACAGACTTAACACCAGAGGATGTCATTGCCCATTACAGGCTCAAAAGGACAACCATCCTCTGCATCCTGACGATCATTGCCCACAGGCTGACGGTACCAACACAGTGGGCAACCAACATCCCCCCGCAGACAAAGCTGCTGGCTGTGCTGCACCTGTTGGCCTCTGGGACCTTCCAACCAACAACTGACAGAGTCAGAGGAGTCTCACAGCCAGCCCTATCCAAGTTCCTCACACTTGTCTTAGATGCTATCATCAGCTTGGTTCCCCAGCACCTTTACTTCCCACACACTGCGCAGGAACAGCTGGAGACCAATCAAAGCTGCTACGCCACACCTAGATTCCCACATGTGTTGGGGCAATCAACTGCACACATGTACTCGTCGTGTTCCCTGCTGCCACTGCACACAATTACCGCAACAGGAAGCACACGCATTCCATCAATGTGCAGGCAATAATGGACCACCTGGGACACTTCACCAATATTGTCCCCAACTACCCAGGCAGTGTGTATGATTCCTTCATCTTCCGACAGTCCATCTTCAACCAGCGCTTTGAGGCTGGCACCTATGGGAATGCATTGCTCGTTGGTAAGTACCAAATGAACACACCATACACCTCAACTCAACAATCATGCACATCAAAACTCTGGGAATGCACATGTTACAAACACACATACAACATGCCAAATAACCTGCCCACCTACCAGACACGACAGCACAACTTACTGTGGTAACCTGGGCTAGCCATGTACACAAGCCACCAATGGCATGGCACCTCAGCCACACAATAGCAGAATGTGGGGAAAGGTGCAAATCAAGCATGTGCAAAGGAGGCAAGTGACCCATGAATTAGAATGTACACAATGTCAAGTGTGGCTTGGATGTGCTGGCCAGACTTCTGTATTGCGAGCACAGACATGTCCATGTCAACATATACTGCTGGTGTTTGGAGTGTAGTGGACAGTGGACGCAACCATGTTACCCCAGGCAGAGGGGAAGATCATGGAAATGTAGCTTGTTATGTCCCCACCTGTATGCCTGAGCAGTGTGGGCGGGCCCGGCGTACACAAGGCCAGCATAGGGGTGAGAATAAAAAGCCATTTGTTCTGGGCGTGGTTCTTTTCCGGAATGGCCAATGTGTCTGCCAGGGCGGCGCCTCTCAGCCCGCCACGAGGCCAACGCAGTGAGCAGCGGTGCCTACGATCCCTTGCAACTGCTGTACCAAGGCAGCTGGTCCCCAAACCCGTCTTAGCTGCCCTTGCACAACCAGGCCTCACCGCTCACTTGCCAACACTGGTGTGTGTCAAAGGTGGCCCACCATGAGGCGGTGCAAACTCCAAGCCCGAGGCCCATGACCTTGGCAGCCTCCTCAGACCATCATGGCCTCGACGACACAGGCCCCCAGCACTCCTTTTTCGTTGATGTACCCCACTGCTGCCTCCGGCCTACAGTGCAGTCCAGTAGGTAAAACATATTTGAAACTGAGTATTGATTCCATGATAGCCGAGTTCATATGTCAAAGGTAGCATTTATATCACTGTATTCCCTTCGATCTGGGGCCACCAACTCTGTGCATCACAAGCCAACAATACTTGTCTGTGGGCCCTTGCTGACTACTGCCTTTGGCCTACACTGTGGTCTAGTAAGTCACACATTTGGAACTGAGTCTTGATCCATGACAGAGTTCATATCATTGTAGATGCCTCATTGCAGACTGCATACCCCTTCAGCTCTGGTGCCATTAACTCTGTGCACCGAAATGCATTGGCACTCTCTGGTTGAACTTCGGTGGCATCTGAGTCTATGGCCTTGGGTTTGTCTTCATCATCATGTGACTGGTACTGACTTGCTGTTAAACATGAGTCTGTATCATTCATCTCCTCCATATTGCCTGTTTCAGCATGGTTCTGCCCTCTGCATCATGCCCTGGAAGAACACCTTCCACTGTCCCCCGAAACACTCCGCAACATTCAGCTTTGACATCAACAAGGACCTGCTCAGCTCTTGTGGCCCTACCTTAGTGCACCGCAAGTCACTGTCCCGTGGCTGTGTGCCAGTGCCAGCGGCAGTGCATCCGGGCCACTACCTCTGTGCAGCTCAAGTTATGGACCCTTGCAGTTTGAACTTTGAACTTCTTATTGTCTGATCACTGTTGTAGTTGTTGCCAGCACCAACCACTCCCTGAGCACTGGCCTTCACTCACCCCACATCCATCCAGCACAGGCGTCACTGGCAAAAAAAGGAGCCGGGCGCACGTGCCCATAGCCAGTTCCATAAACTATCTAAGTGTGTCCATGTGGTCATTATGTGTGCATGAGGGCCCCGGACCCTACCACACTATATTGAGCTGTGTACAGCGGAAGCAACCATGTCACCTCAGGCAGTGGGGAAGACATGGGACATGTAGATGTGTCGTACCCCCTGTAAGCGGAGTGGGCTGGCTTACGACAGTCCAATGTAGGGGAGTGGATGATCACCCCGGGGCTCTGGGCGTGGTTAAGTTTTGGCCTTGCCAAGAAAGTAACTAATGCGTGTGTCTCTGTTGTTGTGTCGGCGCCACCCGTCCCGCAATGGACAATGTTGCAATATAGCATGCTCCCGGAGTGCGGCTCAGCCGAAGGCATAAGTGAAAGAGCGCAAGCCCGCTCGGGGTCCGGGATCATACATGCCAACTGTTTTGTGTGTTGCTATTACTGCACCATAAGCCAAAGGTCTACCCTCAACCGCATTGCGAGTTCAGCCAGCCATGAACTCTATATCTGTGTCTGTCCTATCCTTACCATAGGCCTACACACACATAGCCGCCCTCCTTCAAAGCACAACATCACAGTGTCGTTTTCAGACTTGTGGACATGCTCAGACAGGCCGTAGGAGTGCAAGTAATGCAACTGCACTGCGCACACTAGTAAATAGGCTCGGGGGAGAGAGGAGCAGCAGTGAGGCTACGTAATACACATTATTGCCGCTCATTTGCTACAAGCAGTACATTTCAAACAGGAATCACCAACTCACATATATCCCACACCAATGAACCAGTGATCCTGCCAACACATCATGCACTGTCACAGGTCATCAAGCATATTCACTCTTCCCTTGGATGATGACACCCCTCTGAGCCCCGAACACACAGCCCCAGATGCAGTACAATTTGGCCTACAAATGCACCAGGGGCATCGTGAAATGCACATTTTACGTGTTGAAGTCACGTTTCAGGTGCCTGGACATCACAGGTGGAAGGCTCCTGTACAGTCCAGACATCACGTGCAAGATGAATGTTGCATGTTGTGTGTTGCACAGCATATGTGTACGCACCAATGCCCCATGGCTACAAGTGCCAGATGCACCGGACGGTGATGAGGAAATGAGGCAGGTGGACCACACCCCACTGCAGCTGCAGCAGGAATAGCCCCTAGGAACACCATCATTGACAATTTTTTTACCTGAGCCAATCCCATTGTGACAGTCCTTAGCAATCATGGGACAGTACAAAATGATCACAGGCACAGCATGTGCAAATAAATTCATTACAACACACATTCCCTGAGTACATGTCACTCCTCTGTACAAGCACTTCACTCTGACAAGTGTAAGTGCAACATGTAGTGCTAACAATCTCAGAAATTGAAAATAGATGATGGGTGTGTCATCTCGGTACAGAGAGGCTGTTTAGGGTGTCACATATTTGAAATGCCATTTCTGTGTGTGAAAGATAGTACGGAATCCCACTCAGCAGAATTTCACATGTGTTCACAATTATTACATATAGGCTGTCATTTGTGACCTACAATTGACAACAGGACTTCTTTTGGGGTGAAATATGTACCACCATGATGCAGGGATGCACGTTGTGACTCAAGTCCCACAACTTGAGCAACATGGACGTAAGACAGAATCACTGCCCCTACATTTGTCCGTGCTTTCATACTTGATTAATCATAGACATGACACATTTGTGTGTATTAGAATGTCTTATCCACGTTCAGTCGAGAGTTGAAGCTCTCCTAGTACTAGGACATGCAGAAAACACTTTAAAATGTTGGCCAGTGGAGGGCCAGCCAGAGTCCTTTAGGGATTGACAAGTTACTTGGAAGGGGAAGAGTCCAGTCGGCTGGCTGATTGCTGTGTCATTGTTAAGCAAATAAAATATGGCAATCCATGTAGAGGTCCAAGGTTAGTGTTGCAGAGTGTATCGTCGGACAGTGGTAGGTGTTATTCCAGGGCATGATGCAGATGGCAGAACCAAGCAGAAACAAGCCATATGGCGGAGATGAGTGCAACTGCTTCCTTCTTACCACTAAGGCAGATTCATCCTCATCTTTGTCCTCTGGTGTTTCATGTGCTTCACGTGTGGGTGGTGGTGTTTTTTCTACAGCACTGTGTGACTCTGGCACATCAGGGGCCGGAGATGTAGATGTAGAAGTAGCTGTAGCATTCATCTGTGCAATGTCTTGTGGCATCACTCCCATGATGAGGATCTGCAGGGCATGGAAGATGCCATCTACAGCTTTCTCGTGTGCAGCAGTGGTAGCCATTCTTTGTGCCTGCATCTACTCCATGTTCTCCATGACCCTCTTTATTTTTCCCAAATCACGGATGACATCGCTGTGGCCACTCTGACTGGACAGTTGACTCCAGCCATGGATTGTTGCAGGGCATGTGGCGGACTGTGGGCATCCGTTAGGGAGTGTAAGTGGTCCCTAATGGGACTTAGACACGCACATATGGCATCTAGTTTGGGTGCCATGAGGCCAAGCCCCACCGCACCTGTTCAGCCAGCTCCTTCTGGCAGTCTGACACATGGCATTGGAATGCCATGTGTTCTCCGGTGAGGTGCTGGGAGCCAGACGTGGTGGTGGGTGCTTCCTGTTGTGTGATCTGTGCAGGGGGTAGGCTCACCTCAATGGTGCTGGGCTGCCCTGCTACTGGAGGTGGGGTGTGGACGTTGTCCATGAACCGTTGGAGTTCATCATAGTCGATGTCCTGGGGGTTGTCTCTATCATCAGTGACGTGATGTAGGGTCTGCTCTGCAGGAGGTGTTGATTGTCCCTCTGTAATGTAAAGGGGAGATGCAGTTTCACAGTGTGTTCCATGTATATTGACGCATTGGCAAAGTTTACATACAGACTGCATGACAATGTACATTGTGACTGTTTGTGAGGAGATGCCTATTTGATGCGGGACAGTGGACATTTGTACTACATCACAGATGTGAGGTTGTATTTGCACATTGTTATCTCTCAGTTTCCTGCTATGCCAGATGTGATTGGGCGTTTTGGACACACATGCGGCACCAGTTGTGTCCTGTGTTCTGTTGTGAAAGTGTTGCAGTTTTTACCACATTGTGTGTGTGCTGCTGTGGGGGTGAGTCACCCCTGCAGCTCTGAGTTGGCTGCCCTATTATCCCTTTCAGGCGGTGTGCCTTTTAATTCTATGCTGAGATGCTACAGTGCTGAGATGTTGCGGACATGGGTACATTTGGCTCTTGGCCGGGTTGGGACTCTTGGGCATGGTTTGTCCACAGATGTGTTGTTGACGTCAGGGGTTGTTTGTGCACGTGGATGTGTCAGAGTGTGACCTGCTCCTTTCCAGATGTGGTCCACACTCAGCCACGTCAGTGTCATGGCGTGCACAATGTCATGATGATTGGACTGCAGCCATGCTAATCGTCATGTAGTGACATTTGCATTGCATTGTCAGTGTGACTCACAAATACGCATTTTTGCTGGGTTTCGAATGTGTGCATGTGTTGGTGGTGAGATTGGTGATGTGTGGGGTGGGAACCCTTTGAGCACATGGTGGATGGGGGCCTACTTGGTGTTTGTATGTGTGCTGCAGTGTGGCACAGGGATCAGGGACATGATCCAGAGTCATTGTGGGTATGCAGTGTGCTCTACTGAATTGTGCATGTGTGTCATTGTGCCCATCTCACCCCGTCCCCCAAGTCCCTGGTCAGTACTCACCCTGTTGATGTTGTGTCAGGTCATGTTGAGCAGTTTCCAGATCCCCAACTCCTGGCACTGTATCCCAACTGATGACTGTGGCCACCATTTTTACCATGTCATCCAGCTCCTGGTGTGCCAATGGCCCCCACCTCCAATCTGCATAGCTGCTTTCATGTTGGCATAGAGTTTCTTCTTGGTCTTGCCCTTCTCATCATTCCAGCACTTCTTGACCTCTTCCATTGTCCCCCTCAACGCTGCAACTGCATTTACATGGTCCAAGATGGTCTGCCATATTTGCATCTTTATTGGCAATGAAAAGTTGGAGGTGACGAACAGTTGTCGGTAGTGTTCTATCACCTCCATAACGATGATCCTGCTTTTCTGCGGACTGGACCATGTTTTCCTTTTCCTCTTCTCCTTTGCCTTCCCCGACCTGAGGTTCCTTGCTGGTCGTCTGCTGGGCTTGTGGGGTTCATGCTGTCCTCAGCACTCGGTCCGGGTGCATCCATGGTGCTACACAGTTACATTTTTTTTCTCTGCTTTTAAAGTGTATTTTCCCGCATGACGCATGGGAATTGCAGGCCTGTCGCTGGTTATCGCTGATTTTTGTGTCGCGATTTGGGACATTGACGCATTTTTTGCCTTCGTGTTTTGCATTTTTTAGGCGTTGCTTTAATTATTACGGGGTAATTTGACACGTAATCGTGAGACTATTGCATGGTACCGCCGTTTCGAGAATACAACATTAACAAAGCGTTATTTTCCCGCAATAGACTGCAATGCGAAAAGTTGTGTTAAGCTAATTTAGCGATAATTATCACACGTTCTTGAGAATATATCCCACAGTGTTTCGATATTAGTGCAAAACAATATTTTTTAGATGTGTTTGTACTTACCAGTTAAAGTATAGAAAAACAATATTTTTGTGATTGATACATGATATTTCTGAATACCAATATTTTGGGTTTCGATATTGTACCCATCACCCACACAACCAGTATTTGCCAATAAGCTCTAGTGACACTTGAAGTACATAGGGAACAATACGTTTTTATTGTTGCAAACAGTGATTCTCTTTATTGGTAACCATAAACACATTTTTTAATACCTTCAAACCCCATTTTAGGGGCCAATAAATTATTATTTACTCCTACAAAGGGCTTTCGACTCCATAAGGAATTATTTAGAAGCGTTTTGTTTTAGTCACACCTTCTTAACTGGATAAATTAGGAGCCGTGTCAACATTTTGTAAGCAAAATCCACTCACAAAATATTGAAAATTTACTGACTTGCGAGTTGGGCTAGTAAGCCATTCACAAACTGCGGATGTATGGCGTTACAATGCATAATTTTACATCGCATACCATTACAACGCGATTTTTACAACACAGGATCCTTTACAATGCATGCCTTTACAACGCATGTCATTACATAGCAGATGCTATTACAACGCATGCCATTACAACGTATAGGTAAGTATATTTTTCTTTAAAAAAATGTAATTAATTTCATTTAATTAATTTCATTTAATTAATTTCATTTAATTAATTTCAAAATTGAAATTAATTTAATTTAATAATTTAATTTTATTAATTTAATTTAATTAAATGTAAAATTGTAATTAATTTAATTTAATTAATTTAATTTAATGAATTTAATTTAATTAATTTTAAAATTGTAATTAATTAAAATTAAATAAATTAATTTAATTAATTTATTTTAATTAATTTAAAAATTGTAAATAATTTAATTTAATTTAATTAATTTAATTTATTTAAAGTCGTTTTTTTAAAAAAACGGAACCCTAAAAATACCCCTGTACCCCGTAACCCAACCCTAGCCCTGAACCCTAAAAATACCCCTGTACCACATAACTCAAACCCAGCCCTGAACCCTAAAAATACCCCTATACCCCATAACCCAAACCCAGCCCTGAACCCTAAAAATACCCCTGTACCCCATAACCCAAACCTAGCCCTGAACCCTAAAAATACTCCTGTACCCCATAACCCAAACCCAGCCCTGAACCATAAAAATACCCCTGTACCCCATAACCCAGACCTAGCCCTGAACCCTAATAATGACCAAACACCCCAAAACTTATACCTCAGTACCCCAAAACATATACTCCTATACTCTTACTTATTTTTTAAATTTACTTAAAATAATATATTTAATTTATTTTTTTAAAATACGTCACTTAATATATTTATTTAATTTAAAAATTAATTAAATTAATTAAATAATGTTAAATAAAATATAAAATAAAATTATATACTTACCTATACTTACGTTGTAATGGAATGCGTTGTGATAGCATCTGCTATGTAATGTCATGCGTTGTATGGCATGCATTGTAATGGATCCTGCGTTGTAAAAGTTGCGATGTAATGGTAGTGCGTTGTAAAAGTTGCTTTCTAACGGGTGTTTCTCACAAACTGCACATTAAAACAAAGTTGATTTGGGAATAGGCAGTGGGGCAAGGGACTCAAACAAACTTTCTTAAAACGTCAACTTTTTTTTAAAGACAACTCTGTTTCCATTTAGGGAAAAAGGCTACATTAAAAAAGATATAATTTACTTTATTCAAATGTAATATTAGATAAGGTGGTCTGCTGACACCAGCAGGCCAAAACCCCTGTCAGAGTAAGTTGTAATTTGTGACCTACCTCAGTAATATTCAGAAGGCAGGTTAGAGTGTGACCCACCCCAATAGGGAATTTTAGGGCATATTATCAAGGACAGGCGATACATTATCGCCGCTTTTATCGGCAGGAAACTGCCGATAAAGCGGCGATAATGGCCTTGATAATATGCTCTATGAATTCCAATCGAAGCCCATGTTAGATGTGAACACATCTAACATGGGCTTCGATTGGAATTCATAGAGCATATTATCAAGGCCATTATCGCCACTTTATTGGCAGTTTCCTGCCGATAAAAGCGGTGATAATGTATCGCCTGTCCTTGATAGTTTGCCCCTTTGTTATTAGTACATTACTTGGTTACAAAGTCCCTCACTCATTCTAAAATTCCTGACACATTTTGGTAGTATTTTGCAACCAGTGCCTTGTATATTTAGGTACTAGATTACACATCTTGCATTCTTTTCTACACACATCTTTGCCGCGCAGACATCCTCGACGCTACGCAGAATGGGTTTAGGGCTGGTCATAGCACGGAGACGGCTCTGCTCTATATGGTGGAGCATCTTCGCTCCGTGCTTGACGCGGGACAAACGGCAGCGCTTGTGCTATTAGATCTGAGCGCTGCCTTTGACACCGTCTCACACCCGATCCTTCTGCGGCGCCTAGAGGAGGCCGGTGTCACCGGCATCGCTCTCCAGTGGTTCCGGTCGTTTCTAGCCAACCGGGCCTTTAGCGTGACCATCCCGCCTTTCCAGTCCAAATTCCATCCGTTGAACCTGGGGGTCCCCCAAGGCTCCTCGCTGAGCCCTACGTTGTTTAATCTGTACGTAAGGCCGCTAGCTGAGGTTGTCAGGCAATGGGGTATGACGATGGTGTCATACGCCGATGACACCCAGCTAGCGGTTACGATCAGCGGGGATGCCGAAGTCGATGCCCCCAGGTTCCAACAAGGGCTGCGGGCGGTCGCCAGCTGGATGACGTCCAACTGTCTCCAGCTGAACGCTAGTAAGACCGAGGTCATGGTTTTTGGCAGACAGCCGGATCTTTGGGGAGAGAGGTGGTGGCCTGGGGATTTGGGTCCTGCTCCCATCCCAGTCGCCGAGCTTAAGAACCTCGGGGTCTGGCTGGACCCTTCCCTTACGTTTGTATGCCATACCAAACGTACGGCAGCATGCTGCTTTGGCATCCTACGCGGGCTCCGTCCAGTGCTCAAGTTCTTCGATGCCCCCACCAGGCAACTCATGATCCAAGCCACTGGCATCTCCAGGCTGGATTATGCGAGTTCCTTACTGGTGGGTCTGAATCAGGCAGAGATCGGGCGCTTACAAAGGATACAGAACGCCGCAGCTAGAGCGGTGGTAGGCCTCCCAAGATTCTGTCCTACCTCCAGTACCCTGCGGTCTCTGCATTGGCTCCCGGTGGCCCAGCGGATCCAGTTTAAGGTCCTCTGTGTCGCCTATAAAATTCTGAAGGGGTCCCCAGCCACGATCCTCATGGCCCTCCTCGCCCCCTACATTCCAGCTCATCTCTTAAGATCTGCGGACCTAGAACTGGCTGTTGTGCCGCGCTTCAAGCGGAGCAGAGCTGGAGGACGTTCGTTCCGAGTGCGCGCGGCGGTCCTGTGGAACTCCCTGCCCCCGGCGATTCGTGCTTTGAGAGATCTGCTCTCCTTTCGCCGTGCGGTGAAAACCTTTTTATTCCCTTAGTTTGTCTACACTGTTTGTCTTTTGTTTTAGTTGTGTTGTGCAGCTGCCTTGTCGGGCGCCAGGACGCTCCTTAGCTGGAGGATCTGTGCGCCAAATAAAAACGCATAACATAACATAACATAACATCTCTCAAGCACACATTTTAAGATTTCACAAGTAATAGCTCTTGCGGGAGTTAGGAAAAAGCATTTATTGCAAAATGTCATTTAACAAAACATACATTAACTAAAAAGCTCAAGTTGTAAGAGATTCAAGGTTCATTAATATTTATAAAATATATTTTCGTTAGGACAATACAAAAAATTAATGATTGTGTGAAATGTATGAAATAATCTATTATGCTGGGAGCGTTGGAATATAATGTACCTAATAAGGTTTTATACTGTGTAGCTTTATTTTGAACATGGGGGTGATATACTGAATAAGGTATGCTGTGGTCTGACAGTGCATTGTGGTTAGGACTGAAGGCGAAGTTAGCACATTAACCCGGGATATTGTTACCTTTTTCGCTTTTTATGGAGAAGCAGCTATAAAAATATTTGTCTAATGTAACCCCCATTGATCTTGAGTTTTGTAGGGAACATATACATGGTAATGGTAAAGGAAATAGATATGCAAGTAGAAGTGGAAAATTAATTTTATTTACAAGTTCTGAAAATGAATGTATTTAGTGTGTATCTAAAAAAGTGTCCTGCTTTTGAGAGTGACTGAATGGTTGACTATGACTCTGTTGGCATTTTGGGGTTATGTATAGATGACAGCTAGAAAAATGTATGAGGAAATTAAATGATATTTTGGAAAACATGTTTTTTTATTGGAAGGATGGCTTGGTATAGGGTTGACGTTCAGTCATTATGTCAGTGGTGAAAAATGAAAGCGAGGGAAGACCTTTATTACGAATGGTCTCTTTTGTACGTTTTACAGTAGCCACTACTAACTCTTATAAAAACTCATTTTTTTATGCTTTAGGCTAAGCATATGTTAACGATTGATGTGTTCTTTTGAATATTAATCGTGTGTGTGATATTCAATAACATATACTGCCCAGCTGGGCTGCTGAATTATTTTTTCATTTAGCCATGCAATTATGTTGCTGGGCCTGGTGCATGATCCTTTCAATACACCTGTGCCATCATATTGAGAATTCCCCAATAGGCTCAGATACCCTCCGATTATACAATGCAACCTCTGGAATGTTTATTGCTACCCACTGCTTTTTGATGTGCTCTGCTGACTTGCCGTACAGTTCTCCATATGCACGTGTCTGCTGAACTGTGCCTGTTTCCATCTATAGGGATTTCAGTGAACTGGATGGATGTGTGCGCATAAGATAAGATAGAAAAGATGGGTGTCTCATGGTGGGTGTGTGGGAGTACCAAGGTGTGTGTGTGAGAGAGCATATAATGGTTAGTGTGTTGGCATCTGATGGTTAGTGATTCATGAAGTACGTTTGGGGGATCTCACAGTGCATATGGAAAACTCAGGTGTTAGATCTTACCATACCCCTGCCACGTCCAAAGGTAGGGTTAGCATGCCCCCCAAATGCCTTCTCTAATGGTATGGAGGTATATGCTTCTTTTCACCTTGCCAGAGGGTGGAGGCTGTATTTCTATCCCCCAACTTGGCAGCTGTGAGCCTTGGCCCAAAATAAAGATAGATTGTATTCCCCTGCCTTTCCCACCAGAATTGGTTGGTATTTCTTCTAACTTTCATGAGAACAGGCAAGTAGGGAATATACCCGCACCTTGGTAAAGGGCAGGGATATAATTCACCCATAGTTTCTTATTTTGGAGTGTAGAATTTTCACACATCCACACTGCTCAAATGCCCCAAAATGAAGTTAGATTGTGTTTACCCCTCTGATTTGCCAAACGGTAGGCATGCCTTACCCAAGAGAATGTGTAGATTTGTTTACACCCTTAACCTGCCACTGGTCCCCTCCACCTTGACCATATGGATGTGGGAGTAGGGGAGAATATATTCCCTATGAATCATTCTACAGTGCAGAGAGTATATTTATTACCCCACCTTGCTGAGGAGTGGATGTAGATTTTTCAACCTCCTCCCTTGTTCATGCATGGTAAGAGTAAGTTGTGCATCCCCCTATCCTGCAAAAGAGCATATAGGTTTATGTTCACTGCTACCACATGGCCTAATGCCAGGGATGCCATTTTTTCAATCCTATCAGCCACGGCCCGTGGAGGGAGTTTCGGTGGGGCATAGAGGCGGGCAGGGAAGGGGCAGGGTGGGGGTGCTAAAAACTGGAGTAGGGATAATTGAAGGTAAGTAAACAATTTAATTAATAAAACGAATTTGGTAGCGCGCCCTGCATCGCAAAATGGGATGCAGGGTGAGCTACGAAATTCTTTTCATTTATTAAATTGTTTACTTACCTTCAATTATCCATACTACAGTTTTTAGCACCCCCCGCCCCGCCTTTCCGCCCCACCAAAACTCCCTCCACGGGCCGTGGCTGAATCCTACCCTTCGCAAGTATGAGGGATTTTGTACCCCATCACCTTGTAAAAGGGATTTGGGGACAATTTCTACTGTGCTAAGGGGCAGGGGTATAATTCAACCATATGGATTCCCCAAGGCGGGTGAAAGTGTCCCCCATTATTGGTCTAGGGTGGTGGAGATATAGTTTCCCCTTTTTACCTAAGGGCTGGGGCTATATTTCCCCCAATAATGAACAAAGGTGACAGGAGGTCTGCTTATCTTTTTTATTTTTTTATTTTATTAGAGTAAATTGCAGATTTCTTAAATCAGATACAGAAAGAAAAATCTTCACAAATATACATGGTCATTCTTGCCAGCATAACATGATATAAAAAGAATAGGTTACTCAAAATACAATCCCCAGATCTTTTCAAACCTTTTTATCCCCCCCACTCGTTTTGCGTACATCTGTTCATATTTCTTGACCCTTCTCATTTTATCAAACCATGCCTGAATCACCGAAACCTGCAGTATTCACCAATTCTGTAATAACAGAGATCTAGCAACAGCCATTGCCATATATACCAATTTAGCCAAAAATTCTGAGAAGTTACAATCTGGATCGAAGCCAAACAGTATTAAATATACAGTACAAAATATCGGAATTGCATGGAAATAAATTAGTTGTCCTTTCTCAGCATTATGTGGGAGATAACCTCACCTCGCCCGGCAACCGCTCGGGAATATGAGCCCCCGCTCTATCCGTCGGTACCCCTCTCTGGCGTCCGTAATGCTGGGAAAGGACAACTAATTCATTTCCACCAGATTACATTGGGGATCCAAGTTCCTGGTAGGATGAAACAAACTTTACTATATGCACAGTAACACACTTTTTTCACTTTCACTTTTGCAGTAGCTTTTCATCCTTGGTCCTGAAGGAAGCCGGACACTATTTTCCGCTCGGCTGAAACATGTTGACCTTCCTGCACAGCGCCATAGCATAGTTATATTATCAGACTATTAGGCGTTATTTTAATCTTGACACTATGACAATCCTTATTAAACTTGATTTTTTGCCCTAGTAGCCATTTTTAGACTTTCACTCACATTTTTCACAGCACTGCACTTCATCAGCACCATTTTAACAACACCATGGCTAGAGTCTACCTCAGATATCCATCTCCGCACCATCGATTTATGGATTGGGGGTGGTTTCAATCCACTATCTGAATTCCACATTATGATGCTCCACCATAAGGGTGGGCTGATGGGAGTTTCTCAGCCTTGTGTTACTTCTTGTGTTTGTTGCACAATCCCACATTCTCTTTAGTTTTCAGTACATTACACACATCCCTATGACCGGACATCTCTTCTTCTTTTGTTGCTATAATTCAATAGGGGTATTGAGATGTCAGGGTCGGTAAATTAATCTCCTCAGACCCTCACTGCACTCTTATTTTTTCAGTAAGGGTAATGGATCCCAACGAACAAACATAGAGCGGATCTTTTGGAGCAAAGGGACATAATTAAGTGTATATAGCTCCTAGATTGTAGGAGAGAATAAGATCCCCAAGTATTTTTTAGGTTTAGGATTAATACAGCTCTTCAAATCTGGATGTAATACTGGGTCAGCACCCCCACAGACCAGGATTTCTGTCTTTTTTTTGTTGATACGATAGCCCCCTAAGACCTCAAATTCTTTAAAGATCCGAAGAGCTTGTGTCTGTGATTGAAGGTCCGGCTTAATTAGTAACATAATGTCATCTGCATAAAGTTTTATCTTGGCCATAGAAATGACCGGTGGAATAATCTGTACAAAATTCCGAATTGCCACAGCTAAAGGTTCAATGAAGTGGGCAAAAAGGATGGGCGAACTAGGCATCCCTGCCTAGTTCCCAGCTGAACTAAAATTGAACCCGCTGAAAGCTTATTAATAATTATATTAGCTGTGGCACCTGTATACAGATTCTGTATTAAATTTATGATTTGTTGTGGAATCCCAAAATGTTTCAAAATAATAAAAAGTGTATCCCAAACTACTAAATCAAAAGCTTTTTCTGCGTCTAATAATAAAACCAAAGCTGGACACCACGTGACTCAAAATAATCTAATGCCTCAGTTAGAAAATGTGTATTTGTGAGTAATTGGCGGCCTATGATAAACCCATTTTGAACAGGGCGAATTAAATCTGCTGTGATATTATTAAAACGAGATGACAGTAATTTTATGGTCATTTTATAATCCGAATTTAATAACGTGATCGGTCTGTATGAGTTTGATCCTTAGGATCTTTCCCCTTTTTTAAAAAACTGACAACTGTACCTTCATGAAAGGATGAGGGAACATGCCTGTCATCAAGCATAGAATTTAATGTTAGTAAAAAAAGATCAGCAAAAGAAATGAAAAAGCCTTAAAAAATTCATCAGGAAAGCCGTCCGGGCCACATGCTTTGCCCAGTGGGACATCGTTTATGACCACATTGACCTCCTCCCTAGTGAATGGGCTTTGCATGGTAAATTGATCATCCAATGATAGACTCGGAAGTACATGTCTACCCAGAAAATCAGCCAGTTTATGATGGTCAATGGAATACTGTGTGTTATAGATTTTTTGATAGTGGGAGAACATTATAGAACTTAATTCAGCCTGGTCTGATGACACAATATTAGTTACTGGATTTCTCAACGAGTGTATCCTATTAGTAGCAGCTGGTTCTTTAACCTGCCAGGCCAAAATTTTCCCTGTAAAATTACTTTCTTCATAAACCTTATGAGTTTGTCTACAAAAAACCTCTTCACTTTGTGAGAAGTAATGGGCACGTATTTCCCGTTTTGCTTCGCTGAGTTGTTTCTGAACAATACAAGTTGGGTTCAGATAGTGTTGTTTTGTTAAAACCTGAATTTTTTCTAACAACGAACTCCTAATATTTTTAAACACGAGCCATTCAGCCACATCCTTGCCTATAATGATGCCCCGAATGAAAGCCTTCAGGGAATCCCAAATAATATGTACGGGAGCTGTGCCAGTATTACGTAAAATAAAGTCCGTAATCTCTAATTTAAGAGCCGTAACCCATTTTGTCTCCTGTAAATATGCTATATTTAAAATCGATTGTTTAGGAGTACTAATATTGTCTCCCACGGCGAACTTAATAACCACCATTGTATGAACTGAAAAGCCATTATGCCAGATTTTCTGAGAGGAGAATTTTAACTGACTGGAAGCGAGAAAAAAGTAAATTCGAGAGGATGATTGAAACTTACCCGACCAACAAGTAAAATCTGTTTTCCTGGGATTCTTCAAGCGCTATGGATCACATAAATCAAAAATGTACATATATTGTAACATAGTCCTTAGAGATTTAGGTTTGGGCTGTCTTTTGAGGGATGAGGTAGAGTCTAAATTGGGGTTCATAAGTATGTTAAAATCAGCGCCTATAACAATGTCCCCTCCCACTAATAACATGGATTGAAACATACCGTCATAACTCTGGGAATTATCCTCTACAGGAGCATAGAAGCTAACAAAAGTAATAGGCTTTGGTCGATTTTTGAGACTACATGAAACCCAACACCAACGGCCCAAACCATCCTGTTCCGTCTGAGTAATTTCGGCTTCCAAGTTTTTACTCAGAAAAATAGCAACTCCACGTTGTGAGCAATTAGCGCACGAAAAGCCCCGGAATAAAGCCCAGGTTTTAAACATTGGAAACTCCTCCTTTTTAGATGGAGTAAGCATTGCATTTTTTTCATATTATTGAGACCATTGACATTAGACGAAATCAATTTCAGCTCCCCCATTTAGAAGAAATAATACATAATATATTTGTAAAAGTCAAACTTTTTAAAATCGTAAATAACACAATGCGTACATTTCCATAGGATAGCAAGAATCCATGTGAAAATACTCTTTTTACTGAACAGAAATCTACTGCAAAAAACTTCTCCATTTTCATCCTTTTTTCTCTCACCCACCCAAACCCCCATCCCAAACTTCACCCGTGGCCATCTTCCTTTTACCCTCCACCACGCCTGCCACTGGGTCTTCTCCCCTACCATAGAGGTGTCTTGATGTAACACCCCACAATCTCCCGAACTCCCTCCCCACCCTTCTTCGCCCCTCCTCCAAATACATTCTAAATTCTTACGCCTTCTTGTAATGGTCCAACAAATAATAAGGGAGAAAGGAAAAAGAGGTTAAAAGAAAAGGAAAGCACCAAAAAGAATTAACTTTAAACTAACTACCCCGGAGACATTTTACTAAGCAGATCTTGGGCCTCCTCTACGTCTGTCAGCAAGTGGAATTTCCCTTTAATCTACACTTTTAGTTTTGACTGCTGTGCGATTGAAGCTTGAGCCCCCTTAGCTTTAAACAAAAGTAACATTTTTACAAGTTCTTTTCTGCGACGGGCCACTGCAGCGGACATGTCGGAGAAAATCCGACATTAAGTAGTAGCATTTGCTGCAAATTGACCCTGTTTAATGGCCCTGGACAGAATGGATTCCTTAATACGGATATCTGCAAAATTTAACAGAATGGTTTGGGGGAGAGTGGAATTGGCAAAGGGCTGAGCCGGAACCCGATGAGCTCGGGTAATAGCCAAATCCCCTTTAAACTCAGGAATAACTTCATGTAACAAAAAAGAGGAGACCCACTGAATCATGTTGGAACCCTCAATCTTTTCTGGAATCCCTACTATTCTGAGATTTAATCTACGATTAAAATTCTCCAGTTCATCCAGTTTCTCAACCAAAGCCTTGGATGATTTAGAAACTGTTTAAACGTCTTTCTTAACTTAGGACATCTCGTCCTCTAAAATAGAAATTCTGCCTTCGGCTTCCAGCAGGCGAGGAGGAAATGTAGATACAAGGTCCTCAATTTTGTCCAGACGATTTTGAATCCCAGCTAGCTCCGCCCTCTGGAACTGTTTAACTTCCCGTATTTCATCTAATATCAGATTTAACATGTCTTTAACCGTCATCTGCATTGTTCCAGTGGCTTGAGACAACTCAATGTCCATGGATAAAATAGGACTCAGCAGATCCATTCCCTCCATTGCAAGTGGTGCATTATGGATATTGACCGAGGCATCCGGAACAGCGACTGCATTTGGGACCGCGGAATTCAAAGGGTGGGCAGATGTTATGTCTAGCATATTTGAAACTGGACCACTGGCCTGTGAGGATCCCACCACAGTATTTGCAGAGACTGAGGCCGGAGCTGAACCAGGCAGGAGTGGGGCAGGACTGGTAGTTAGAGAGAGATTAGTCTTAGTCTCAAACAAGGGAAACTGTTTTAAAGCTTTATTCGTAACTGGTGTGTTTAGATGTGCCACGGCATGCACAACATCTTATCCAGGATCTCCCATCTGTATAGAATCAGATACAGTGATTTTGTCCGGAGACTTTACCAGTGATTTAATATTCAGGACGTTGGTAAGAGCCTCTTCTGACTCTTCTTCAGAACTCACCGAGGAGGTCCCCTCTTTATCCTCTTTGCCCTCTTTACGCTCCTGACCCACTAATTTTGCCGCTTCTTCTTTTGCTTGGAGGTGCCGGGCTCTCGCTCCCACCGTTAAGTTTGCCCAATAAATACTGGGTTAGAAAAATATAAAAGGAAGGGCTGCTTATCTTGTGTTTATGTGTTACAAGCATTTCTGAACATCAGAGGGCCCACAAATAAAACAAGAGTCAGTGATTAGCAATAAAATAAAAAATGTGTCATTGCAATATTTTCAATAAAACCAAACTTTTATTGCAAACATTACTCCTCATTCAAAGGTGGGCATACCAGCCTTTCACTCTCCTCCACCTTGCCAAATTTACTGAATCCTGTCTTGGCAATATTGGTGATGGGGAACTTATTACCCCTATCTTTGCCATTGGCAAAGAGATATGAGGGGCCTACATTTTGCCAACAGCTTAGGTGAATAATATTTTACCACCCACCTTGCCTAGGTGCAGAATTAATTCAACATTTCTACTCAGGGCTTCAACCAAGAGCATAAGCATATATTTATGCTTCCAATCCTTCCCAAGCGTAAAGGGTTTAATTTAACACAAAACACCCACCTTCCCCAAGTAGTGGGTATAATTATCCCCACACCCTTCCTTATACAAGGATAATGAAGTTAGAATATGAGGAGGAATGTATACCAATGCGGGGGTGGGGCACATGCTCTCATCTTCCTTCCATTTCGATCCCATTTTGCCCAAAGGCAGGGCTATATTTCTAATCTATGTCTTGCCTAAGCATTGTAGAAGTGTTCCCCCTGCCTTGTTAAGGAGGGGCAGATCACATTCTTCATGCTTTGCATAAGGGCAGGGGAGTATTTTCACCACTTCTTTTCCAAGGGCAATGGGAGTGTTGTCTGTTTTGTGTTTAATGTACTACACAGGTTTACAATCTCACTGACAAAAATCACAACTACCAATCTGATTTCAGATTACACTGCAGCATGGAGACAGCTGCCTCACAATTGACAGACAACCTCCCCTGATGGCAGATAAGGATGACTCTTACCTTCTCATATTGCTGGTCCTAGGAGCCACATTCAGACAATAAAGCATTTCACCCAAATCCGTATCCTGATGTCTTGTCATCCACAGCCTGCAGCCTTGAATGGGATTCACTGACAATGTAATTCAGGGTTCTCTTCCTGCCTAAGAACCCAACAGTTGTTCATTCAGATGGGTATTTCCAGGTTGTACATGTGGAGGGCCTGCATCATCTTTAGCCTCCACATGGAATCTCTTGAGACTCTACTCACTGGTAAAAGCACCAACATTCACCAGTACACAGCACAATATCCCCCAATATGCTGATAACACACAACTCTACTTGTAAGTCTCGTCTGTTCCACACATCGAATTCCTCACACAGCCTGTACATCATTACGACCTGGATGTCCAGCACCGAACTGAAGTTCAACCCCCCAAGATAGAATGCCCACTGTTCATTAGAACAAGAATCAGCACAGATTCAAAACTGATCTGAATGACATGAACCAGGATGTATTTGAACCACAGCTTGTATTCACCCGGGACATTAACCTCACTTGCAGCAAACATTTTGGCAAGAAAACCAGATGGCCTAGTACTAGCTTTAACTAGTAAAAGTGAAACTGTTCCTCCCAGAAAGAAACTTCCAAACTGCTATTTAAGCCCTTATATTCTTCCATTTGGATGGTGGCAAGACACTGGTCCATGGCCTGTCAGAGTCAACACTGGCCGCCATGAATATCATCAAAGCACAGCTCACCCTGATGGAAATCTACTGGATCCATTTGAAGGTCTGCACCAATGGCATCATCTGCAACTTAGTCACAACTGGCACCCCTTCGAGCTGGTGGACAAACTCACCCCCTCTAGTGGCGCTTGACACACCTGCAGCCTAGATTTGTGCAATACATTTTGCCACATACATTCTTACATACATAAATACAGACATACATACATAATTTGTGAAAAGCAACAAAAAAAACAAGAACCAACTGCTTTGAACAAAGGTGGCATTTTGTTAAAAAAAATCACCCGTGTTGTCAAAGGGTTAAGGGTGCAATTATCGTACACCACCCTCAGAGGCACCCTGATCTACCGACCCCCGGGACCACGCACGCAATTCAGCGAGGACATCGCCGACTTCGTCAGCCCGCATGCCCTCCCCTCCGCTGACTACATCCTCCTGGGAGACCTCAACTTCCATCTGGAGAACAACAACGACCGCAACACCAGCACCCTGCTCGACAACCTCGCCAACCTGGGACTCAAGCAACTGGTGTCCACCCCCACCCACCTCGCCGGACACACACTCGACGCCGTCTTCTCATCCAGCACAGACATCGACTTCAGCCACACCACAGAGCTTCAATGGACGGACCACAGCTGCGTCCACTTCACCTTCAAGAGAACAACGACCCACCAACACCAGCAACACACCGCCCGCAGAAGCTGGAACAAGATCACAGCAGACCAGCTCGCCACCTCCCTGAGCCAACACCCTCCTGCCAGCTCAGCGAACCCCAGCCAGGCCGCCGATAACATCACGAAGTGGATCAGCAACTGCGCGGACGAACTCGCCCCGCTGAGGACCCCGCCTAGCAGACCCGGCAGCAAGAAGGCCCCATGGTTCACCGATGAACTCAAGAGCTCCAAGAAGAACTGCCGAGCCCTCGAGAAAGCCTGGAAAAGGGATCCGACACCTGACAACAGGACCTCCTACAAACTTGCCACCCGGAAACACCACCAGCTGATCCGCGCCGCCAAGAGAACAGCATTCAAGGACCGGCTGGACAACAACGCACACAACAGCAAGGAACTCTTCAACATCGTGAAAGAGCTTTCCAACCCCAACGCAGGAAACAACGACATCACCCCATCGCAAGACCTCTGCAACTCCCTCGCCTCCTACTTCCACAACAAGATCACAGACATACACAGCAGTTTCAACAACCAACCAACGCACACCACGACCGACCAGCCACCCCCCCCCACCACCACCCTCCACGCCTGGACCCCGATCAGCACAGAAGACACCATCCGCACGATGAACTCAATCCACTCCGGATCACCGACCGACCCCTGCCCCCACCACATCTTCAACAAGGCCGACGCTGTCATCGCACCCCACCTGCGAGACATCATCAACACATCCTTCGACACCGCCATCTTCCCCGAGAGCTGGAAACACGCCGAACTCAGCGCTCTACTCAAGAAACCAACAGCGGACCCCACCGACCTCAAGAATTACCGCCCCATCTCGCTTCTCCCGTTTCCAGCCAAAGTCATCGAGAAGACCGTCAACAAGCAGATGGCCGCCTTCCTCGAGACGAACGGATCCCTCGACCCCTCACAGTCCGGCTTCCGAGCCAACCACAGCACCGAGACCGCCCTCATCGCCGCCACCGATGACATCCGAGCCCTGATGGACAATGGAGAAACAGCGGCCCTCATCCTCCTAGACCTCTCCGCGGCATTCGACACGGTCTGCCACCGCACCCTAATACAGCGCCTCAGCAACATCGGCATCCAGGACAAGGCGCTGGAATGGATCATCTCCTTCCTCGACGGAAGAACACAGCGAGTCCGCCTACCACCGTACAAGTCAGAGGCCTCCGAAGTCATCTGCGGCGTCCCCCAAGGATCATCCCTGAGCCCCACCCTCTTCAACGTCTACATGAGCCCCCTCGCGGCCATCGTACGCAAACACCACCTCAGCATCATCTCCTACGCCGACGACACCCAGCTGATCCTCTCCCTGACCAACAACCCCGCCGCCGCCAGAGCCAACCTACATGAAGGGATGAAAGAGGTAGCCGAATGGATGACGACCAGCCGCCTGAAACTGAACTCGGACAAGACGGAGGTCCTCATCCTGGGCTCCTCTCCCTCCGCCTGGGACGACTCCTGGTGGCCTCCCGCCCTGGGCACCGCACCCAAACCGACAGACCATGCACGTAACCTGGGCTTCATCCTGGACTCCTCCCTCTCCATGACCAGGCAAGTCAACAGCGTCTCCTCGGCGTGCTTCAACATCCTACGCATGCTACGGAAGATCTTCTGGTGGATCCCCACAGAGACCAGGAAGACCGTCACCCAGGCCCTCGTCACCAGCCGACTGGACTACGGCAACGCCCTCTACGCCGGGACCACCGCCAAGCTCCAGAAGAGACTCCAGCGGATCCAAAACGCCTCAGCCAGACTCATCCTCGACATCCCACGATCCAGCCACATCTCCGGACATCTGAGAGACCTTCACTGGCTCCCCATCAACAAGAGAATCACCTTCCGCCTCCTCATCCACGCACACAAAGCCCTACACGACCAAGGCCCGAGCTACCTCAACAGCCGAGTCAACTTCTACGCTCCCAAACGCCACCTCCGATCAGCCAACCACGCCCTCGCCGCCGTCCCCCGCATCCGAAGAGCAACCACAGGAGGAAGGTCCTTCTCCTACCTGGCCGCCAAGACCTGGAACTCCCTCCCGTCCGATCTGCGCCTGACCCAAGACCACCTCTCCTTCAGGAAGAAGCTGAAGACCTGGCTGTTCGAGCAGTAGCAGCACCCCCCCCCCCCAGCGCCTTGAGACCCTACGGGTATGTAGCGCGCTTTATAAGTGTCACTGATTGATTGGTTGATTGATCGTGACCATCTTCTGAAAGACCAAAAGGGTTAGAAAACTACAAAGCGGAGACGATAGTTGGCTCGCCCCTTCATGTCCTGCCATGAAGGAACAAGGAAACTCACAGTTGTCACAGAGGCCAAGACTATTGTGAGGTACCCGCACTTCCCCACAGCCTATAGCATTTATGAGGCTATGGAATGGGGCAACTCAGAAATTATGTGGCACCCATGTTCAATTAAAAAGTGGCTCATTTTGAGATCTCCCTTACACATTTTAAACCATTTGACCAGTTTATACCAAGCTGAAATGTGATTGCTGTAATCCCCAGGTTTGTAACCAATTAAAGTTGATACCATTATTAAGAGTGCCAAAACAGGATTTCTTACAGTACATAAGGTGTCAGCCTTAATTACACATGACAGTTTCACTTAAGAGTGCATAATACTATTAAGTGATTATATAATTATTATTTGGAGTCATGTAGGGTGTGGTGGATGTAGGACATCCACCACATCCACCATTCTTGCAGCTCCCCTGTTCCACTGAGAAGTGGGGCAAATTCTTGTTTCTGATAGTAGAGCCTCGGTTGTCTTCGTTGTAAGAAATAAACTTTCCTGCAGGCCATCCGGCGGTGTGAGACCATCCAAAGGCCCTCCCTTTCGGTGCTGTAAAGGAACAGTAAAGGTGACGCATTGCTGGCAGCTCCAGCATGGCTTGGGGTGCCCCTATGCCTAACATGCTGCGTCAATCCTTACGCCTGCTTCAAGCAGGGCGGGGTTTTGACGCAGCATGGCCGTAAAAGTGATTGAGTGAAATCTTGTAGATATCATTCAGCCACTTTTAGGAGGCGTTCCTGAGCCAGAACGCCCCCCCCCCCCCTGCGCCGGAACGCCCACATTTGGCACAGGGCTTTACAACGTGACCCATCTCCCTAGATGCGTCACGTTGTAAATACCGCGCAGTATGGCACATGCTTTGCACCGCCACTACGTCACAAAAGTGATGCAACAGCGGCGCAAATGTGGAGTACAGGGGTTGTAAATCTGCCCCAGAGTTCATTAGTGATTAAAAAAAAATACATCTACATGTTACACTACGACTTCCATTATTTACTTAGACCTAGATTGCTGAGGTTTAAAGATAACATTTAGCATCAATTCCTTAGTTTGTCCTACATATCATTTATACAAAACACTGATTATACAAAAGCAGACGATTAATCCTAAGGTATGAGGCTTCGTGTAAATGTATTTAGCCTACGAATTAGTCCACTCTCTTAATGAATAGATATTTTAAATACATTGAATGGACCCGTTCATTCGAATAGAAAATAACAGAGAAACAGAGATGAAACTCCTTTCTCTCTTTTCAGATTTTATTTTATTAGATATGCAACTCTGCAGCAAACATATGCTGACGTTATTGCTGCAATGAAATACACATTAGGAAAGGAGGCCCCCTGTGCACCTTCTGCTGCTGCTGACATAAATTCACACTGCCTACATGGGATTCAATTTGGCAGAAAGAGAACCGAAGCAACAAAATTAAACATTTCAAAATATTTGCTTTACCTCTAGTGAGTGATAAAAACATAATGAATACATTCTCTGGTTCTAATATTAGAATGGCTGCTGAAGGATTTTATTATTGCTACAAGGCACATTGAGATTTGCAGAGATTTAATACAATAGAATTCGTCCAAAAGGTAGATACCGCTTATTCTATTGGTTTTGTTTTTACACAGTTAAGGCAAATACGTCATCTACATACCAACAATTATGTCTAATTAACCATTCATTTCTATCCAAGGTTTAAACAGTGGGCTGGATGTTTTGCTGCATTATTTGACAGTGAATAAGTAATAACGAAATTGGACATGAAGAGGCCTTTTATAGCATGCACCCAAATACGTAGCATACCGCAGCCTATGTGCTGGCCTTTTCCTGAGAATGGGCAGAATACTGTCAAGGAGCAGTTAGCTAAATCACCAATCCCTGATTGTCCATGTTTGGCCCTTCTCACACTAGAGGATAACATTTACCTTATTGAATTCACCTAGTAAATGAAAAACACAGGCGCACTTAAATGATATGAACTAAGATGATGGCACAGAGAAGCAATTTACGCATAGGCCCCTTGACCACTAAATTGATTATGCTTTATGGGGATAAACAGCATAGTGCTGATGAATTCACTCAATTGAGAAATGAAGAAGAAATGAGCAGACAAGTGGGTACTGTAAACATTGCTTACTCTGTTCCACACTGTTTGCAGACAGTAAAACTCTCATGAGAAATACATCTCAACGCGTTCCTGAAACGCGTTGAGTGCTACTTGCCATAAGACCCGAGTGAAATAAACAGAGGTTTATTGCAGCAGATTTCGTGTCCGTGATTGCTGTCTCGTTGGAGTGTGTGACGGCTTTGGCGTATATATATATATATATATATATATATATATATATATATATATATATATATATATATATATATATATATATATATATATATATATATATATATATATATATATATATTCACTTAAAAAACCATAGGTTTCAGGCCTTATATAGTTAGGAATTAGCATTTAAAAAAACATTGAAATTGCTCCTATATAGTTAGTTGTACTAAGTATATTTCGCGCACCCGCAATCCACTGCTGATGATGTCACATATTACATCATGCATGACATGGTCAGTGACATCACTGATGACATCTCAAATGACATCACTGATGACATCACTGATGACATCCCTGATGACATCACTGATGACATCATCCAGTGACTGTGTGTTTCTGTAAAGTTTAAATATGTTTTACATATTGAAGAATGAGTGGATGTATAAGTGTCTGGATGAAGGATTTAGTAGGTGGTTGACTGACTGTATGAGTGAGTGATTAAATGTGTCCTACTAAATGCATGGGTTAGTGACTAAACTTTCTGAATGTGTGCATCAGTATGTCTGTTGTTGTGTAAGCTGCTGCATGTGTTGATCAGTAGCTATATGAGTGGCTATATGGGTTATTGATTGGTTGTCCAAGTATTTGAATGGGAGACTGAGTATGTGTGTGGGTGGCTAGGAGGTGTGTGACTCTGTGCATAGATGTGTGAGTAGTTGATTCACCAGGTGTAGGAGCTCAAGAGTGCATGTGGAAACAGCTATATGGGCGGTTGACTGTGTGCATGGGTATGTTGGTGAGAGAATGGATATCTCAGTGCTACATATCCAAGTAAGTACATATGTAAAACACAGTGCATGTGAGAGTTGGCATATATAAATGACTATACATGAGAGCCAGTGAATGTGCGAGTGGCTGTATGGATCATTGTGTACTTGTATCAGTGATTGTATAAGAGAGTAAGTATGTGCTAGTATATGTTTGAATAAGTAAGGTGTGTGTATAACTGTATAGTTGAGGAAATGGAAGTGTGATTGATTCTTTGCATGACGGACTAGGTGTGTGAGTAACTCCATGGATGAGTGGCAGTGTGTGAGTGTCTGTATAGGTGTATGAGTTCATATGATAGTGTTGTATTGATGAGTGACTGTATGTATGAGTGATTCTATGGGTGAATGAGTGAATGTGTGTGTAGACCTGGGAATCAGTGAGTGCGTATGTAGTAACTGGTATTGGTGTGTCAATGGTTTCAAGAATGGTAGTCTGTATTTAACACTGGGTGTATCAAAGGTTATATTAGAGTGTGAGGAGGTGCATCGTATATAGGAGCAATTTCAATTGTTTTTAAATGCTAATTCCTAACTATATAAGGCTTGAAACCTATGTTTTTTTCAGTGAATTTGCACTGTTTTTTAAATGCTAATTCCTAACTATATCAGGCGTGAAACCTACATTTTTTTTCAATAAATTTCAAAGGTTTTGTAAATGCTAATTTTATATATGTTATTATCCTTCTGGGACCACCTGAGCAGCCATATTGTTTTTCAGGAGAAGTGAGGCACAAGAGAGCACAAAACAAGAGTGGAAAACGTGAAAAAGGGGTAGGGTTGAGACCCCCTGACTCCCTAGCCCTTTTTTTTTAAAATCACGGGGTACGCGCAAGGTACACGTACCGTACGCGTACGGTGTGCGTACCCCGCGATTTTTTTTTTGTTGCCCTTGGGGTCCTTTTGGGACCCCCTGAGAAGGGCTAGAGGTTTGGGGGTTCTCTACCCTGCCCCCTTTTCGTGTTTTCCAACTCTTGTTTTGGGCTCTCTTGTGCCTCAGTACTCCTGAAAAAGAAGATGGTTCCTGGTTTGGACAGTTTAGAATGTTGACAGTCGACTTCCAGCCAATCAGAAACTCGCTCGCGCACGTAAGGGTACGCGCACGTACGCGTACGGTACGCATACGGTGTGCGTACGGTGAGCGCATATAGATATATAATTTGCTCAAATTCAATTTTCACATCAACTACTGGAGGGATTTTCACCAAATATTGAAAAGGCACTCCTGCATACCTGTCCCTACCATTTTGCCAAGTTTGGTGTAATTCCGTTCCGCCGTTCGGGCTGTAGCCGTGTCTAAAGGTCCCATAGAAAATGCCTTTTGAAAAATTTCAAATTCAATTTTCTCAAGAACTACTGGAAGGATTTTCACCAAACATAGCAAAGGCACATCTGCATACCAGGCCCTACGATTTTACCAAGTTTGGTGTAATTCCATTCAGCCGTTCGGGCTGTAGCCGTGTCTAAAGGTCCCTATGGAAATTAACATGGGGAAAACATGTTTTGGGACCCCCCTTTCGGTCCCCCCTTGATGAATCCCCCCAAAACTTTCAGGAAAGGAGCGGAGCGGAGCTGGCCAAAATTCTGGAAAATTACACACAGATTTCTCAATCGGCGTCAAAGTTATTCCCAATAGAATGTTGAGCGCATATAGATATATAATTTGCTCAAATTCAATTTTCTCAACAACTACTGGAGGGATTTTCACCAAAAATAGAAAAGGCACTACTGCATACCTGTCCCTACCATTTTGCCAAGTTTGGTGTAATTTCGTTCAGTCGTTCGGGCTGTAGCCGTGTCTAAAGGTCCCATAGAATGTGCCATTTGAAAAATTTCAAATTCAATTTTCTCATGAACTACTGGAGGGATTTACACCAAACATACAAAAGGCACTGCTGCATATCCGTCCATACCATTTTGCCAAATCTGGTGTAATTCCGTTCAGCCGTTCGAGCTGTAGCCTTGTCAGAATGTACCTATGGAAATTAACATGGGGTAAACACGTTTTGGGAACCCCCTTTTTTCTCGGCACCCGCTTGATGAATCCCCCCGAAACTTTCAGGGAAGGAGTGGAGCACAGCCAGGCAAATTTAAGGAGAATTACCGGCAGATCCCTCAATCGGCGCCAAAGTTATTCCCAATAGAATGTTCGGAATTTCCTATCGTAACTAGGTCCTAACTATATATACCAGATGATAATGTATGTATTGGACGTATTAAAGGAAAAAGATTTATGTATATCTATAGCCGGGAATCATTTGAGGATCCAACACTTCAACCAGGAGGTGGTGGTAGTCATCTTGGGAAAAGGGAGTCCCCCAAACAATGCATACAATCTGAGAAGGGGCAGGGTAGGAATACCCTGACCCCTTAGGTCTGGTGGTGGAGTCCCACAAGAACCCCATCTTGGTCAAAAAAAGTTTTTAAAATGTTGTCACAAATTCGCAGAGGACCCACAAATCCATGGCAAAAATAAATAAATAAGTGCAGTCTCCTGCGCTTCTTTTAATATTTTATGCCCCCCTGGTACTCCGCGGTACAAAAGGGGGTGGTGATGGATGGAGCATCTGAACCAATCAATCAATAAACAGATCTGGGTTTAATCCATCAGCGTTCTTTAGCCCACACTGCCACCCCAGGTCAGACTTGGCCATATGCAAATCAGTCTAACCCTGTGCCTCATGGGAACAGTCCAGCCCGAACTGCCAAGCCATGCTTTCACTGGACCGGAAACAAGCTTCCTAGGACCGTTTTCTGGCATTACAGCCGTCTTCAGTCAGGCTTGCTTGAATCCAGTGGCAAAGTTGGCAAGTTACTCATGTCTGAGCAGACCCTGCCAACTTATGGTGAACAAAGCGGTACAAAAGGGGGTGGTGATGGACGGAGCATCTGAACCAATCAAACACTCACACCCAGTGAACAGATCTGGGTTTAATCCATCACCATTCTTTAGCCCACTCTGCCACCCCAGTTCAGACATGGCCATAAGCAAATCAGTCTGACCCTGTGCCTCACGGGAACAGTCCAGTCCGAACTGCCAAGCCATGCCTTCCCTGGACCGGAAACACACTTCCTAGGACCGGTTTATGGCATTGCAGCTGTCTTCAGCTAGGCTTGCTTGAATCCAGTGGCAAAGTGAGCAAGGGACTCATGTCTGAGCATACTCTGCCAACTTATGGCGAACAAAGCGTTACAAAAGGGGGAGGTGATGGACGGAACATCTGAACCAATCAAACACTCACACATAGTCAACAGATCTGGGTTTAATCCATCACCGTTCTTTAGCCCACTCTGCCACCCCAGTTATGCAAATCAGTCTGACCCTGTGCCTCATGGGAACAGTACAGCCTGAACTGCCAAGCCATGCCTTCCCTGGAACGGAAACAAGCTTCCTAGGACCGTTTTCTGGCATTAGAGCTGTCTTTAGCCAGGCTTGCTTGAATCCAGTGGCAAGGTGAGCAAGGGACTCACGTCTGAGCATACCCTGCCAACTTATGGCGAACAAAGCAGTACAAAAGGGGGTGGTGATGGACGGAGCATCTGAACCAATCAAACACTCACACTCAGTCAACAGATCTGGGTTTAATCCATCACCGTTCTTTAGCCCACTCTGCCACCCCAGTTCAGTCATGGCCATATGCAAATCAGTCTGACCCTGTGCCTCATGGGAACAGTCCAGCCCGAACTGCCAAGCCATGGCTTCCCTGGACCGGAAACTGGTACTCTGCACACAGGGTCTGCATGATGGATTCTGCTATAAACTGAACACATGAAAGGCGCATTGCAAGCTGATGAGGTTTCAATGTGCATCGGGTATTTTTATGTACTCTATACAGATGACGTGCAGTAGACACTGCTATAGACTCTGTGCAGACCCTGCTATTAACTCCTAGTCAAAAAGCAGCAGGCCAACACAGCAAAGCAGGTAGCAAAGTTTCAGTCCATTCTACAGCACAGTAATCAGTAGGCTTTAGGCCAGCAAAGAGGTTAGCAAATTGGCAGCTCTTCTTCTTGGCAGAATGTCCTTAGTTTCTTCAATGTTCAGAAATCATGGTGTCAGAGGTCCAGTACTTACACTCATTTGAGCTGTTAAAGAAGAAAGGCTTTAAAAATATGCTTTGATGTGCACAAGGCCCTGCCTTTCCTGGCCCCAGACTCACTACAGAGGATATGCAACGTTTGTGTGGGGATATGCACAGCCCTATTCAGATGTATGTGTCAGCTCCTCCCTCTAATCCTGCCTCAAGATGAATCATCAACATGCAGATGGCTGCTTAGTCACACGTATTCTGCCTTTGTGTGTGGCAGTGGAAAGAGAAAGCAGGAAGCCAGCTGTCACCAACCCCAGTTGTGTATTCCAGGGACAGGCAAAATGCATCATATGTCTTAAGTAAGAAAATGCCAACTTTCTAAAAGTGCCATTTCCAGAACTGCAATTTAAAAACCAACTTCATTATAAGTAGTGTTTTTAAATCGTTATTTGAGACACCAAAATGGATGTTCCTATCTTGTCCCAATGGGAAACTACACGTATAAAATGTTTTAAGGAAGTCCCAATGTCCCAATGTTAAGCCCTGCAGTAGTGAAATAAGAATATAAGAATATTTCACTAACAGGACATGTAAAACGTATAAGTATATGCCCAACTTTAAAAAAAACCCACTGCAACCTGCCTTTGGAGCTGCCTAGGGCCTACCTTAGGGGTGACGTACATATAGTAAAAGGGAAGGTTTGGGCCTGGCATGTAGGTTAACTTGTGAGGTCGGAATGGTAGTTTAAAACCGCACCTGCAGGCTCTACTGTGGCAGGCCTGAGACATGTTTAAAGGTCTACTGAAGTAGGTGACAGAATTGGAGCTGCAGGCCCAACAGTAGCATTTAATTTACAGGTCCAGTGCACATAGAGTACATTTTACTAGGGATTTATAAGAAATTAAATATGTAGATTGGCAATAAGCCAGTGTTATCATGTATAGAGTTCAGAGTATGCGCACTGTTTAGCAGTGGTAAAGTGTACAGAGTTCTAAAGCAAACAATAACAAATTCAGCAAAAAATTGGGAGTGACCCTGCAGAAATGGCCATTTTCCACAGGAATAGAGAGCAGGGATCAAAAGCTATTTCTGTTTGTGGGTGTGTGAACGTTTGGGAACTATGTTGGGTGCATCCATAGTCATAACATATAATAGTTGTTTATCTTCTGAGCTATAAACTGACTTGGTTTAGTATATTTTCCCATTTATATGTTTTGTGTGTGAGCGTGTTTTCCTGCATTGTTTAGGAAATGTAAGATGACAACAAACAAAGCATGCTATAGGAGCTATGAACACAGAACTGGACCTGGGGATGCTTGGCGGTGCCAAACAAACAATTCAAGCACTGCTGGAAAGAACCGTCCACACTCAAAAGTCTGTGTTAAAGTATAGGTGATTGTGTGTAAGATCCACATATAACACACATCTGTGAAAAAATAAATACAAAAACACATAAACATATAAAGTCTAAATGCACCTACTAAACACATTGCATTATAGTTTCAATGCTGTTATGTCGCACCAATATATATTAGCTACGGGGAGTCACCTTTAGGTAGTCATATTTAAGACCTAGTTTCCATAGGAAAAGCACTTGTTTTGCTAATAACTTTGTCACCGTAGCTGAATCTTCCCCAAATTTTCAAAACGTGTTTGCCCCTCACTTGAGCTGCTGTTTTGAAAGTTTCAGGCTAATTCATCAACCGGTAACCGAGAAAAAGGGGGGGGCCCAAAGCACGTCTTCCCAATGCAATTTACCACAGAGGATTTAGACAAGACTACAACTTGATCCGCTGAACGGAATTACACCAAATTTGGCAGAAAGCTAGTTTTTAGTCCAGAAAGAGCCCTTTTTGTAATTTGGTGTAAGTTTCTCCAGCAGTTTTAGAGTTTTTAAAGACAAAGGATTTACATATGTCCAGGGACGCAAATCCTCTGAGATCTCAAAATGCAACCAGGAATCCATTTTGAGACTCGGACTCAGCTGAGTCCCAAAGGAAAAACATTAATACAGACATAGGGCAGGAATACCCTGACTCCCGAGGCCCTATGGCGGGGTCCCACAGGTATGCTGCTGGCGGGCAAAAACTATTTTCCCCCAAATTTTCCCACTAAATCATGGAGGATCTGTGGATGCTGACCACGCCCTGGCCACGGTCCCGCACAGCCGCAGAACCACTTCCGTGGGCAGGTCCTTCTCCCACCACGCCGCCAAGACCTGGAACACCCTCCCCCTTGACCTAGGGCAAACCGAAGACCTGCTGACTTTCAGGCGACAACTCAAGACCTGGCTCTTCGACCAATAGCAGCAGCACCCCCCCCCCAGTGCTTTGAAACCCCTACGGGTAAGTAGTGTACTTTACAAATTAAATGATTAATTGATTGATTGATTGATTGATTGAGTGATTGATTGAACTTGCAAAAAAGCAAGGGCAAATATTTTGGCCCCAGTGACCACATCACCCCAGGACCTGGCCGGTATGTAAAATTGGGGAGGGGGCACACAGACCCCTCTCATGAGCTGATTCCTGCCCTGAGGACACCATTCCATGGGGCCCGGCCGTACTGTAAGAAAAGGGGAAGCATTTGTACCGCACCCTCCTGAGGCAAATTCAACCCAGGATCCTATCTCATGGGGCCAGTCACAATAGGAAAAGGGGTTGTGTGTGCCCCAAGGCCCAGAGTCATTATTGTCCCTAGTGGCCCATCCCCCAGGGCCAGCTCCAGCTTAGTCCCAGGATGTCCACCTCTGGGACACAGTGGTTTCCCTGCACGCACTGGCACAGGCAGGGTACTTGTGTTTGCTCTTACTTGGTAGGGGGCAGTTTCAAAGCTTCTGCTAAGCGAGAGCAAACACTAAGTCCACTTCCAGCTGGTGGGAGCATGAAAAATGCTCCAGACTACCGAGAACAGACTTTTTTTATCCGTTTCCCTGCTTGAACTGAATTTGGGGGCAGGGAGCTGGCTGTGGCCACGGGGGCATTGGAGATTCACCCATGGCACCCAACAAATATGCAGTTGGTGCCATGGGTGGGCTCATGGGCACCCACCCTTGATGGGCTGGGTCCCAGGACTGGGGTCCCTAGGACTAAAACTGGCCCAGGGAGGGGGGGCCACATGGTCTCTGCCCCATGAATAATTGAATAGGCCCCGGGGATGGAGATGAGGGGGCTGCATGCCCCTCTCCCCTTTATAGTATTGCTGGGCCCACAGAGATGGGGTCCCAGGGCCAGAAATCATTCTGGGAAAGGGGGCTATGTGGCCCAATTCCCCATAAAGTAAGTGGTGGGCCTCAGGGACTGGGTACCTGGGACCAAATTCAGCAAAGGGAGGAGGGTCATAAACCCTCTCCCATACCGAAATATGGTGTTCCCAGGGCATGGTATTCGTGGGTCTGATATCGTTCAGGGGAGGAGGGCTTGATGCCCCCCTCCCAGGATGATTGCCTTTAGGGAGTTGGACACAGGGCCCAGCAGCTGCAGCAGTTGGATTAACATATGGTAAGTAATCTTACTTTACATTTAAAAAAACTGAAAAATTCCTGGGGCAAAAACAATGGTTATAGGGATGTTATAGTTAGGAAAAACTTTTAAAAAGTTAGAGAAATTCAGTGGGAAAAAAAAGGTTACAGGGATGCTATAGTTATGAAATAGATTTAAGAAAATATAGAAAATCAGTAAAAGAAACAAAGGCTACTGAGAGGTTATAGTAAGTAAGGTTCAGATGTTTCTAAAACAAAACCATAGAAAGTCAGCAGGTATAGCTATACTTATCTCAAGAAACTATAACTTGTGCCCTAAGGTAACCATAACTCCTGCCCTCATCATGCATTTCTAATTACTCCACATCAGTCATTACATGATCCATGACATCATTGATAATATCACAGTAACATTTCCAATTAAATGATTAATGAGGAAACTGTGAAACTGTGCACGGTGGGGCGTGAGTGATGGTTGATTTAAGGAAAGATTATATATATATATATATATATATATATATATATATATATATATATATATATATATATATATATATATATATGTGTGTGTGAATCAAATCCTGGAGAGAAAGCACAATCCTCCTCAGCGAACTGCAAACTGCCACACACCAGGAACGGACCACCACAAAAGGTTTGAAGCTTTTTTAGTGCATTTTATTCAAGCCATCACACAACATGACGCGTTTCAGCCAGGTTTCCCCGGCCTTGATCACATAAGTGTTAGGAAAAATAACACCCATAAATACCATGAAACAATTAAGACCCTCCCATCCTTCACATAGAGAGGGAAAACAGACTAAATCATTTATAAAGTGCATTATTCATATGTGCAAGGATAAGAAAGTGCAATCCTTTTCATTAAAAAACAATAGTTCAAAAATTCATATCGAACATTGTTTTAAGCAAAGTTGACACATTGCTAAAAATAATTGGAAAGGAAATTACAGATATTTTATGATCGTAATCTAGAAAAAAGTCCGGGGCCAGTGCCCAAATCCTAATCCATCAAAAGGACTACCAATATTGCACAAAATAACAGAAATCAATTGATCATGGTAAAATACCCAATGTGCAAAAAGTGAAAATGTGACTATTACTAGCCATACATCACTGTTAATTAAAATCAGATGATATTGGGGATGCAATCATCAAGCAAGTCATATAGGAGCAAAAGAGATACATAAATTCATATAGCTTAAATCAAGTTTCAGAGTTTTCAGATACTACGATAAAGAAGGATCATTCAAAACACATTTTCAATACATATATATATATATAAAAGAACTTTAAAATACGGCTTTCTCGGTGGGATCATCATTGAGTACAACAATATAATTAGTATATACAGAGATCAGTAGAAAACTGATAATGCTCTGCCAGAATGTCCATTAGTCAAGCTAAAGGATCAAAATTTAACATAAATAAAAACTCATGTTAAAATTCATTGCAATCAATAAATACAATACCCATAATAAAAAGCTTAAATTCATATATATACACATACACATTCAATTTGCATTAGAAGACCATGATTAGTTAAGGATAAACATGTCATGAATATAAGATCGAATAGAAGGGGATAGGAACCTGATGTTGAGCCCAACATCAGATATACAGACAATTCAATGTTTAAATATAAAAAATATAACACTGCTGGTAAAATCATAGAACGTCTGCTGGTATAATCATAGAAAATGGACCAAATATTCCCCTGTATTGAGACCATGAGGTATCTTGGTATTGAGTCTAACTATGTATTGACTCTCTAACTGGCGGAGTTTCTTTTCTCTGTCTCCACCCCTTATAGATTTCGGCACAGAGTCAACTACATAGTATTCCAGGTTCTCCAATTTGTTTTGGTGCACAAGTTTAAAATGGCGGGCAACCGGATAAGACGGGTCAGAATTCACGATTGACCGCAAGTGCTGGAGGATCCTATTGAATACCGGGAGTTTGGTACTACCAATATATAGAAGATGACAAGTGCATTCTAAAATATATACAGCGCAGTCAGTTTTACAAGTATAGTGTCCATTAATCTTATTCAATGAGCCTGAAAAAGGATCCAAGAAAGACTGTTTATTTATTCCGAACTTACATGCACGACAGGAAAAACATTTTACAAAGCCCTTCTTGTCAGTCAGCCAATTTCTTTTATCAATCACTTCTGGATTAGTTTTGACTAATGCATCTCGCATAGATGGTGCTCTTCTAAAAGTGATAGTGGGCTGATTGAGAAGTTCCGGAGATAAAGTAATGTCAGTGTGTAAGATAGACCAATGCTTACTGACAATTTTCCTGATGGCCTGCTCTTGATTACTAAAAGTAGTGATTAACCTTATCGGTGGTGGGACGGTTATTACAGCAGGATTCACATCAGTTACTTCACTAGCCTTTAATGGAACAACAGTATTCAGTTTATCAAGAGCCCATTGTAGATCTTTAACCTTATATTCTCTATTTAAAATCTTTCTCTAGACTCATTCAAGCAAGTGTCTAAATCCTCTTTCCTATTGCAAATCCTCTTTATACGTAAAAACTCACCGTAAAGAATACTTTTTATGAGGTGTCTAGGGTGAGCACTGCTGGCATGAAGGATGGAATTTCCAGCAGTTACTTTGCGATGTAATTTAGTGCAAATATTCATATGATCAACAAAAACCTCAACATCTAAAAATTCTACCTTTAAGTCACTGACTTGTGCTGTAAATTCCAAGTTCAGGGTGTTGCTATTTATCTTGCTGACAAAATCCAGAGCTGATTCTTTAGTGCCTTTCCAAATGACAAACACGTCATCGATGAAGCGCCACCATCTGATAACGTGTTCTGAAAAGTCATCCTTATGGGATTGCATGAGGACGTGTTTCTCCCACCAGCCAACGTGCAAGCATGCATAGCTGGGAGAGAAACACGCCCCCATTGCCACACCTCTGAGTTGTTGGAACAATTCCTTATTAAAAATAAAGAAATTGTTAGTCAAACATAATTCAATCATTTGGAGTAGCATTTTGTTATGTTCATTATAACAAATATTTCTGTTTGACAGGAAGAATTTAATAGCATTCAGGCCATCTTGATGGTTAATACTAGTATATAGGGAGCAGATGTCCATCACTAAAAAGTGGTACCCATCCTCCCAAATCACATCTTTAAGTTTTTCTAAAAAATGTTCTGTGTCACGAATAAACAAAGGTAGATCAGCTACATAGTCGTGAAGAAAGAAATCCACATATTTAGACATGGATTCTAACAGGCTACCTTGAGCCGAAATAATTGGACGGCCTGGCACTGGAGTGATCCGTTTGTGTACTTTAGGGAGTAAATATAAGGTAGAAGTAATGGGGTACTCTGTTCTTAAAAAGATGTACTCATCCTTATCAATCAAATTCTCCCTCTTCCACTTAGATAGCTCTTTAAAAATCTGATCCTTCACTTTTAGTAGAATGGGGAAAGCAACTTGCCTATAGCAATTGACATCATTCAATTATTTTTTAGCTTCTTCCATGTATGCATCTCGTGGCCAAAGAACAATATTCCCGCCATCAGGACGACACACCAACCCACTTGGTTTTATTGGATTAATTTGCACGAAAAGTTAGCGCGCCCTCTGGGGTTTTAAGAACTGGCACTACACATCCCACAGGCCACAGCGAGGGCCACGCCTACCAGGGAGGGGATGAGGAAGATAAAAGTGCACTGCTCAGCGCTTCCAGTTGTTGCCGAAATCAATGCCGCTGAAGAAGGGATTTTGTAACCTGAAACGCGTCCGGCGTTTCATTTGGTGATTTTGTTTCCTGAATAGGGCTCTGCCAGCAAGCTGCCTGAATGAAAATAAAACGAGCTGATTAACTATACTTTCTGTGGCCTCCTTCGAATTGTGGTTCCTGCTTTGATGGATATACACAGTGTTGTGGCAAACTAAGGATTACATTATCGAGGCTGAAAGGCATTTACTTGACTCTTCATGTTACCTCAAGTCAACCCAATTTACGATGACACAGAGCTATGCAACAACTCGTAAAAGAATTCAGGCTTGGAAAAGACTGGGATTATTAACAAAAGATGAATGTAATTTCCTCAGCAACGGCCATCCAGTCACACCAGTGCTTTATTTCCTCCCAAAAGTACACAAACAACTGACACCCACTCCAGGTCGCGCTATCATTGCCGCTATCAGCAGCATGAACGAAAACCTCTCCAAGGACGTGGATTACTTTCTGCAACCTCACATGTCTAATCTCCCATCATATCTGAAGGACACTACGGACTTTTTAAATAAACTTAAGAATGTTGAATGGTGTGATAGTTATCTGTTCCTGGTTATGGATATCGAGTCACTCAATACCTCAGTCCACCATCAGCAAGGAATCAATGCCTGTGAACAATATCTGAGCAGTAGAGACATTGTTTTCGAGAGCACAACAGTATGATACTCGAAATTATTAAAATCTGTCTCACCACTAACTTTTTCCACTTTCAGGGCCAGATATACCAGCAGTTGCGTGGTGTGGCAATGGGCTCGTGTTTCTCCCCCAGCTACTCATGTTTACCTGTGGGCTGGTGGGAGGAACACGACCTCAGGACCACGCACCAACAATGGTTACCCAATATTGTCAACTACTGCCGTTTTATTGACGATGTTTGTATAATTTGGAAAGGTACAATGGTGGAAGTTAATGCATTTGTGATGGATATAAATACAAATGAACGGAATCTTAAATTTACATCTACCATCACAACCGATACAGCAGAGTTTCTTGAACAGAATTGAAACTTGTCTTCACCGCAAATCCACAGCAGGCAATGCAATCTTGCATGCTCAGAGCGCTCACCCTGCTCATACTATCAGAAGCATCCCCTATGGGGAGTTTATCCGCATCTGCAGGATTTGTAGCGACAAAGAGTCACTTGATGTCTGTCTCAGGGAGTCCAAAAAACGCTTTCTTAATAGAGGCTATTCCGCTAGAATTCTAGAACAAGCTCTTCAGAAAGCCTGATTAATTGGACGTGATACGCTCCTTGCACCAAAGGCCCCTAATGTTCCTGTTTCTGAATGCACAGTGAGATTGATAACCAATTTCAGCACACAGGAACGCAAGATTAGGCGTATTATCTGTACTGAATGGCCCAAAATTTTGACTGATGTAATTCTTGGACCATTACTTTCTAAAACACCAACTATAACATCAAGGAGAGCGCCCTCTATGCGTGATGCACTAGACAGGCCAATGCCAGAGGGTCCACTTAAGAAGAGTCTCATGCACAAAACAGGCTTCTTTAAGTGCACCTCATGTCTGCACATTCGCCAAAAACAGTACACACTATGTTACTGCTTTCAGCACAACACCTATAGCCATCCGTGAATACCTTACCTGCAGGTCTGAATTCGTTGTGTACAAACTAAGATGCTCTTGCAATCTTGAATACATCGGGAGCCCAAAGCTCCCAGTACACCAACGTATTCTTCAGCACATTCGTGCTATTATCAACAGCGACAGTAATTATCCTGTAGCCAGGCATTTCCGTGCAGTACATGACAAAAAACTCAAAGACTTTGAGTATACTGTTTTATGTTCGGTACCTCAGCCCAGTCGGGGGGGCGACCGGATCAAGCTACTCAGACAGAAAGAGTCACATTTCATACTGTCCTTGGATACCCCAAATGGCCTTAATCTGACGGAAGATCTGAGTAACTTCTTATAAACAGGCTTCCATACTGCCTTATCTCTGGTCTTTTCCCCTCCTCAAGGCGCTCCCTTTTCTCATTGTTACCATCTAGTTTCTACATTACTGCTGGCCTTATGGGTGTGCCTGTCTTGGATTAGTCACCGGCTGGTGAGTATCCTACTTGTACATTTTTTGTAAATAGAAATACAATGTATTATAATATGGGAACAAAGTATTCTAATACACTATTGCTATAGTAGCTTATGTTAGTTGTTATTGAGATTGTTTTTTATTTATCATATTTTTTCGCTATGTGCTTTCTTAGATCAAGATTCTATCATTTTTATGGTTTAGTACATCACAATACTGTTTGTTTATTATGCTTTTTTAACACGTCAATTTTCACCACATCTTTATGTTAAATGATCTTTATTAGACAGACAGGTTATTTCGTTCTTTACTTTATAAATGTGATCACTGCTTTAATATTAAATAGTCACTATGTCGTAATAATAGTTTTGCTGTTTTGCAATGAATTCTGGTAAATGCCTTTTGATTTTTTCCATTTAAACAGGCACTATGCCAGTATTGCGTTGAAAGGAAATTTCGGGGTTTGGTTTACCTCTTAAATGAAATATTTCGAATTGTATTTGATTATATCATTATTCAATGAATTATACATCTAGTGCTTATATTAATCGTTTTTCACATATGTATTAATTATTGATTTTGTGAATAGCAGTCTGTCTTTCTTTATTTTCTTGCACTTGCAGTATATTCAGTCTTTCGACTATTTCTACTTTTAAATGTAAAGAGGGTGCGTACACGTTTTTGTATTGCCCCACCTTTATTTTTACTATATATATGTCTATAATGGCTCTGAGCGCTATGTGAACAAGCTACCTAGTGGAGTGAAACGCGTCATCTCCTATTGAATAAAATCGGCATTCTGCAACTCACTTGAGGCTTGACTGGTTTTCTGGCTTGATTTTCGCTGCATTCCGTGGGGCCACTGGAGGTCTAAACCTGTTGTGTTCCGCCGACCATCGACGGAACAGGGACTGCTTTTTTCATATATATATATATATATATATATATATATATATATATATATATATTCACTGAAAAAAACATAGGTTTCACACCAGTTATAGTTAGCTGGAAATTTTACAGACATAAAACCATTGAAATTCCCACTTTATAGTTAGTTGGACTCACTATAACTTGCGCGCCTGCAATGCACTGCTGATGACGTCACATATTACATCTCTCATGATATGGTCAGTGACATCACTCATGACATCACTGATGACACCATCCAGTGAATGTGTGTCTTTCTGAAAAATAAATATGTTTTCTATATGTATATGAAAAAGGTCGATGGAAGAATAAATGTTTAAGTAAGTGTCTAAATGGATTTTGGTTTTAAAAAAAATTGATTGGTTAACTGGCTTATTAAGTGTAATACATATGTTAGTGAGTAATGTTTAAACATTTAAATATATGTATCAGTGTTTCACTTTGTGTATAAGTGGCTGCATAGGTTGGTAAGTAGCTACATGTGTGTGTATATGGGTTATTAGATGTTTTTTTTAGTATCAGTATGAGTGTCTGTATGGTTTGGTGGGGGTATTACTTAGCACATAGATGCATCAATGACTGACTCACTGTATGTGTTTTGAAGACAGCATATGTGCAGGACTGTATGGGTGGATGAGTGTGTATATGTGTGTGTTAGTGAGTGAATGACTGTCTCACTAGTGTCTTTATCAGTAACTACATTTGTTTTCATCTAGTATATGTGAGTATTGATGTATATAAGTGAGTATATGTGAGAGTGAGAGATTGTAAGAGTTCCTGTTTAAATAAGTATGTCTTTCTATAAGTGATTGTTTTAGAGAGTAAGTATGTGTAAGTTTCCTTAGAAGTAAGGTGGTAGTGGGTGTATAGCTGTATATGCAAATAAATGGATGTTCAATTTTTTTTGCATGAGTGAGTATGTGTGTGAGTAACTTTTGGATGACTGTCGGTGTGTAACAGGATGTATAGGGATATCACTACATATGATGAGTGAGTATATGTATGAGTGACTATATAGAACTGTTGGTGAATGAGTGGATGTGTATATGGTTGGTTGAATTACTGAATTTGGTTGTTGTAACTGGTATGGGTATCTCCATTTTTTTGGAAATTTTTGTTTCTATTTTTGAATATGTGTTTCAAGGATTACATTACACTGAAAGGAGGTCTGTCACTCTGTCACAAGGATGGTCTCATCAGTGATGTCATGAGTGATGTCACTGACCATGTCATGAGTGATGTAATATGTGACATCATCAGCAGTGCATTGCAGGCGCTCAAGTTATAGTGAGTCCAACTAACTATAACGTGGGAATTTCAATGGTTTTATGTCAGTAAAATTTCCAGCTAACTATAACTGGTGTGAAACCTATGGTTTTTTCAGCGAATTTAATAGGTTTTTTAAATGCTAATTCCTAACTATAACTGGTGTGAAACCTATGGTTTTTTCAGTGAATTTCATAGGTTTTTTAAATGCTAATTCCTAACTATAACTGGTGCGAAACCTATGTTTTTTCCAGTGAATTTCAAAGTTTTTTTAATGCTAATTGCTAACTATAAATCTCAGTTTATAATTAAGACTGTTAGCACACTAGTTGTTCTTTAGAACACTCTGGGACATTCTGTCATTGGTCTATATTTGGGCTACATCTGGCTAATATTTTAGCTCCTTTTTTTGTCTCTGGTGGCCATCTTTGGGCTACATTGGCTATATTGGGCAACATTGGGCTACATTTGGTCTCTAACATATATAAATCCCAATGTAGCCCAATATATATTTTTTCAAAGTTAACTTTCGTTAAAACCACTTGAGCATATATCTTGAGACATAGCAAAGGCACATCGGGCTACCAGTCCATATATATCAGCAAAGTCTTCAAACCTCCACATGCAGCGGCGAAAGAAGAGACAGACCCCACGTTCTCCAGGCAAGATGTTATTTATTCCTTGTGCCTCCCAAAATGTAACGTTTCGACTACTAACGTAGTCTTGTTCACACACCACATTACACAAGATGGAAAATTCTTTTATCTATGCAGTGTAGACCCGCCCTTCCGGGCCCCACCTTCCAAACGTGAGTCACATGGTTCTACCAATGCCAGATACAAACAAATTAAAGAAACAGTGCACAATAACGCTAAGTTCTTGTAACTTTGTTGCATCAGAAACAGAAACAATATTATATGCTTCCTGGTTTATCAATGTAATCCAAATTGATTTCTGTAAACGTAAATACACTCAGAAAAACAAATTTGTAAGTGACAAAATTGCCGTATGAATGCGCAAATGTTATTTTACGTTAATAACTGAAACACAATGATCTGCATGAATGCATTATATACCTCACAGTACATCAGAAAAACAATTCTGGATATTTAACTAAACTAAAGCTTGTAAAATAATTGTAAAAATGCAAATCATAGCTGTGCAGTGTAATATGCTGCCCTGGCCAGGAACAACCTTGTGTAAAAATAATTTACATGTAACACCAAAAAACAGCACCTTCGTGTAAAAAACACAAATATAAGTTTCAGTCCTATGTATTTTGTTTTTAAGAGAATATTTTTCTTTTCTTTAAATCTCATAAATCTATAAGAACTATTTACAAGACAATTGTGTTTGAAAAAAAGTGCTCGAGTAAATGTACAATGTAAAAGAACCACCAACAAAAAGAATTCCCCAAGTGTTTGTTAAAAAACTGCACTGTTCAGAAAACTAAGCAGACAGCTCTGTTTTAAGAGATAGGACTACAGGATACCTGGAAAGGGGCGACCAACTCGGTCCCCCCGAACGTATGGCCGAGTGCCTCGATCCCCCCGGGAAGCCATTTTTGGGCGGGAGGCGCGTCTCAGCTGGTATGCCCAAAGCGGCGTAGCTGGGGCGCGCTCGTTCCCGCCCTAGAGTGGGCTGGCCTAGACACCGACGCAGCCAGCCACGCCCTCGGGGCAGGCAGGGGCGGGTATACGCCCGCCCTGAAGACGGATAAAAAGGGACGCAAGACCAGAAGACATCCTCTTGTTCTTGTGCTCTGAAGCTGCACCTCCTCGCTGCACGTGAGCTCGGGACAGAACGAAGAGCCAATTTTGAGCGTTTTAATCTTTCTTTTTGTCTTCTAGATACTTCGTCTGAGAGATGCCCAAGAAAGGCGCGAAGGGAATGTCAACTGACCAGATGGTTCGGGCCCTTATGAAGGACATGTCCGAAATAAAGAGGCAGTTGGCGGAGCGAGACGGGGAAGAGGGATCCGGGCGTCCACCGGCCGGAGGGAGGCCAAAGAAGCCGAGAAGGGGGCCGGTCGGGGGAGACGTCCCGGTTCCCTGTTCCCCGCTCGAGGCGCCAGTTCCGGTACCGGCCCCGGTACCGAAGGAAGGGAATCCGATCCCCGTCGTAGTCACCCCGACATCTGCCGAGGATATGCCTCCCGAGTTGGCGGCACAGTTAGCAGCATGGTTGGGGGACAGTAATGGGGGCGCCATGGCTGCCGAAGCGCAAGCACTCATAAAGCAGTTGCGCGAGAAACGGGATGCAGCCAAGGTGCCCGCGCCGGATGCGGCGATAGACAAGCCACGAGGGACGGAAGCAGCGTCCGGTGCAGGTAAGCGGCCATTGCCGATCGCGAGGGATGAGTCAACACCCTCTCGTAGAGAAAAATTGGGGCAACATGTTCCTTTGGCTATAAAGGAAAAGATTTGGGCTGGGGAATACGTAAACATTTTCTCCTTGCTTGTTGATCATTATGAAGTTGAAACTGTTAAGAGTCAGAAGGATCTGATGCATCCAAGTGTTTGGCGCGCAAAAATGGCCGCCTTTAAAGTGAATGAGAATATTGGCAATTGGGGCAATGCATGGGGAATTTTTACGTCAATCTTAGGGGAACGTAGGCCTGAATTGCTCCCTGAGTTTCCAGTATATCAGTCACGAATTATGGGGTACTCGATATCGCACCAAGGTAACCAATGGTTCTGTTATGACAACCTGTTCAGGAAAGCAATGGAGCATAACAAAAGTTTAACCTGGGACTGTTATGATTCTCTGACATGGGATAAAATGAAAGAGTCCGGGATGTTGAAAATACCGTTGGTGGGGAGTACTGTGGGTGAGTCCTCCCGCCAATATGGGGGAACGCCCTTTCGGTCGGGTGCGGGTACCGACGATTATCCGAGACCCGCTGGCAACACAGGGAAGAGGGGTTTCTGTTTCAATTTCAACAAAGGTAAATGTACTAGGCCCCCGGGATCCTGTAAATTCAAGCACGAATGTAGTGGTTGCGGGGCCCCCCATCCTGAGTCCTCGTGCAGAGCCAAAACGGGTGAAAATGGGGGTAGAGGAGGCGCCAAACAGGTCTAATGTAGTCCGAGGGGCGCCCTTACCAACCCCGATTGATACCTTGGCGATGATTCCTTGGCTCAGCGAATACCCAGATCGTACTTCTGCTGGGGTGCTGCGAAACGGTTTTTCATATGGTTTCCGCATCCCGGTGGGGGACTTTCAGGGTGTCGGGACGTGCAAAAACCAACTTTCTGTCTTACAGCATACGAATGTAGTACAGGATAAGATCCGGAAAGAGGTTACCCGAGGTCGGGTTGCCGGCCCGTTTAGTGTTCCCCCGGTACAGAATTTTGTTTGTTCTCCTTTAGGGGTGGTCCCTAAGAAGGACCCAGGTGAGTTTCGATTGATTCACAATTTATCAGCGCCTCATGGCCTTTCTGTAAACGACGCAATTGATCCAGAGATGTGTTCGGTGCGGTACGCATCATTCGATGAGGCCGTAGCCATTTTGAATCGCCTGGGGCCCGGGGCGCTGATGGCGAAATCAGATATCGAGTCAGCGTTCCGTTTGCTCCCGGTATACCCGGAAGACCAACGTCTTTTGGGATTCATGTTTCAAGGTTCGTATTACATGGATAGGTGTATGCCGATGGGGTGCTCTATATCTTGTGCATATTTCGAGAAATTCAGTAGTTTTCTACAATGGGTTTACACGAAGAAAACGGGTTTTGGAAATGTGATGCATTACCTCGATGACTTTCTGTTCCTTGGGGCCGCTGGGGATGATGAATGTGCCCGGGCCTTGACTGAATTTTGTGTTTTAATGAATCAATTTGGCGTGCCATTGGCACCAGGTAAAACTGTGGGTCCCACGACTTGCCTCGAGTTTCTCGGGATCGAGTTGGACTCTAGTGAGGGTTGTTTTCGTTTACCAGCTGCCAAAGTGTCGAAATTCAGGGCAGCCCTGCAAACGTGTATTATTGCATCTAAAGTTACGCTGCATCAATTGCAGCAATTGGTGGGGAAGTTGAATTTTGCCCTAAGGGTGATCCCGATGGCCCGCCCCTTCTCCCGTTCAATTGCCCAGGCGATGGTCGGCCTAAAAGAGGGTCATCATCGCACAAGATTATCGGCCGAGGTCCGCCAAGACATGCGTATTTGGTTAGCATTTTTGGCGGATTTCAATGGTCGAGTCGTCTGGAACAAACCGGCCTTGTCCTCTGAAGAGCTTGGTCTATGGACGGATTCAGCGGGAAGCATGGGTTTCGGCGCCATCTTCGGCACAAAATGGTCGGCACAAAGGTGGCCAACATGGTGGCATGAAGAGGGGCTGACGAGTAATATTGCTTTCCTTGAACTGTTTCCCATTTTGGTGGCCCTCAGAACCTGGCCCGATGGATTCAAAAATCACTCTGTCATATTTTGGTCTGACAATATGACCGTTGTAGAATGCATCAATAGTCAGGCAGCACGTTGTAAAATGATTTTAAGGCTGCTTAAAGAAATTGTCTTACTGTGTATGCAACTGAACGTGGTATTCAGAGCAAAACATGTCCCAGGGGTGATGAATCAGGCTGCTGATGCACTGTCTCGTTTTCAAATGCAGGCTTTCTCGGGTTTCCTTCCCTCAGCGGACCCAGAGCCAGCACCCTTTCCCGAAGCTCTCTGGTCTCTCGGTGCCCCGAACTTCGTTACCTCGTGGGAGAGAGTCTAGCACCAAGGACGAGGAAGGCATACGAAGGGGCGTTTCGGGCTTATTTAGCCTTTTTGGGGACTGAGAGAGGGGGGCTTTGGGGGCATGAGGATTGGGTAGTACATTTTCTGATGTCCTTGCGTAAGGCTGGGAAGTCGGTGGCTACAGCCCAGAGGCATCGTGCTGCCATTTCCTTTGTTGCCAGGGCTCATAATATCCAGGACCCGACAGCGTCTTTTGTGGTACAGAAAGCGCTGCGTGGGTGGCAACGCCTTGAGGGTCGCAAAGTGGATGAGAGGCGCCCGATAGGTCTGGATAGGTTGTCCCAGTTGCTGGCCACACTCCCCGCCACATGCTCGTCTCAGTTCGAGGCCTGTTTGTTCCGAGCTGCTTTTACGCTTGCATTTCACGGGGCAATGAGGATAAGTGAGCTGGTAGCAAGGAACAAGCGGGATGTGGTGGGGGGTTTGTGCCGGGAACACGTTCGGATCAGGGGTGAGACGATGACTGTATCCTTTGTCAAGTCAAAGACCGATCAAGGTGGGGTGGGAGACTGCATAGTCATTCGTAGGATTTCAGGGTCTTCCATGTGTCCGGTGAAGTTTTTAGAAGATTACCTAGCACGAAGGGTGGCATCATGGGGGGGGACATTGTTGAGACACGCGGACGCCACCCCACTGACGAAGTTTCAGTTTCAGCGGGTGCTCGCGATGTCAATTACCGCAGCGGGCTTGGACCCGGGTGAGTTTGGGACCCATTCCTTTCGGATAGGGGCTGCCACTGAAGCTACAGCCAGGGGTCTTAATGTGGAACAAGTAAAACGAGTGGGGCGTTGGTCCTCCAATTGTTATAAGAGGTATGTGCGGTTGCACATGTTGTGAAGCTGTAATAATGTACTCACGCTTCTTGTCTTTTGTTTGGTTTTCAGTTACGCAAGCCTTCGAGGCGGGGCGGACTATGCAGTCGACCCAACACCAGGCCAGCGGTCAGACATCACCGGCTGTGAGAAAGGAGGTGTGGGTCGTGGGCCACTCATACGTGAGGCGTGCCGCTGACGTATTCGAAGCAGGTGACATGATTCACGTAGCTGGGGAATACGGGTACAGAATGTCCTTCTACGGAAGGGGCGGTCTCTGTATTGACCAGTTTCAGGCATTCTTTGAGGGTTTGTTAGGGCGGACGAGGTCACCGCCGTCTATAGTCATAGTACATTTAGGGGGCAATGATTTGGTCACCACCGGTAGACGACTTCTCCTGGAGGCAATGCTTTCCACTGTAAGTTGGTTGGCGAGGAAAGTTCCGGGGTGCTTAATTGCGTGGTCTCATATGATCCCACGAAAAGTGTGGCGGGGGGCTGTTTCGATCCCTGCTTTGAACCATTCTGTTAGGAAACTTAATAACAAAATGAGTAGGTTGTTTCGTTCCAGGACATTGCATTCTATCTCGCACGGTTGTATTAATGATGACAGTATGTATCTAGGGGATGGTGTGCATTTGTCTCGGGTGGGAAATGAGTTACTCATAGGAGACTTCTTAGCATGGTTAAAAACGTTGGAACATGACCTTTAGCTAGGAGTTTTGTGGGGGGCCCGGATAGCCGGTCAACTATCCGGGCCTGTGGCGGTAAGGTCATGATCGGTGAGCACTAATTAGTAGATCCCTATGAGTGGGCGTCACCCAACACGGATGGGAGCGCTCGGGAGAGGTGGCCATTGGCCCCTCAATGGGGAGGCGGTCCCTTCTAAGGATGGGTCGCCGGAAGTAAAGGAAAGGCGGTCAAGGCCCCTTCCTTTGTAGGAGGGGTTACAGCCCCCTCCTGGGGAATTTCCCGGGGCCAGTGACATCTGCGACGGCAGATGCGGTAAGTTGTGTGGGGTTGGGATAAGGTCTACGGTACCTTCTAGATACCTCACACGAGTATTCGAACGACCTTTAACTGGCGTCGAGTCTTTAGGTGCCCCCGTCAAGTCAAGGGAAATTGGTAATAGTTGCACTTGAGGTACGCCTCCGTGCTGTCGCCCAGCCCAAGTGGGAGGGGTAAGTCTGGTTAGGGATCTTGACACCGGTTATGACCTTGCCGTTGGCCCTTAAACGTTAGGTTGTACAATTTCAATATGTCAAGAAATGTTTTGTAGGATGCTAGTTCGGCTAGGAGAACCTCTGTATTAGAGAATCTGTTAAGGTTAGCCAAACATCGCAATATGGTAATGAAATTGTACATAACATGAAACGTTTAATGTTTTAATTTTGTTTTAATAAATACGGCCGGGATGGTCACTCCATCCCACTTCCAAAAACTTCAAGAACTGTTTCCGGTTTCCCTCCTTTTGGGGATTGTGTTGAGAGGGGGTGGCGGGTATCTCGGCCATATGGAAAGGGGCGACCAACTCGGTCCCCCCGAACGTATGGCCGAGTGCCTCGATCCCCCCGGGAAGCCATTTTTGGGCGGGAGGCGCGTCTCAGCTGGTATGCCCGAAGCGGCGTAGCTGGGGCGCGCTCGTTCCCGCCCTAGAGTGGGCTGGCCTAGACACCGACGCAGCCAGCCACGCCCTCGGGGCAGGCAGGGGCGGGTATACGCCCGCCCTGAAGACGGATAAAAAGGGACGCAAGACCAGAAGACATCCTCTTGTTCTTGTGCTCTGAAGCTGCACCTCCTCGCTGCACGTGAGCTCGGGACAGAACGAAGAGCCAATTTTGACCCACCCACCAGCCCCTGAAGATAGCCAGTTGTGTATAATAAAGTTGATTAATTTTGCTTCGGTTTTCGTATACAGGTTGTAGTGCCATGTTGATGAGTTAATAAAGAATGGTCGTTTTGAGTATGTTTGCCATTAAAGATATTCAGTTTAGTGTTGAATTTTTAATGCATGCTTTCGGTCATAGTGGCCAATGTATTCGTAGGTTAATTTGCACTGTCGTATTTATTTTGGTAGGCGGTAAGGTCATGATCGGTGAGCACTAATTAGTAGATCCCTATGAGTGGGCATCACCCAACACGGATGGGAGCGCTCGGGAGAGGTGGCCATTGGCCCCTCAATGGGGAGGCGGTCCCTTCTAAGGATGGGTCGCCGGAAGTAAAGGAAAGGCGGTCAAGGCCCCTTCCTTTGTAGGAGGGGTTACAGCCCCCTCCTGGGGAATTTCCCGGGGCCAGTGACATCTGCGACGGCAGATGCGGTAAGTTGTGTGGGGTTGGGATAAGGTCTACGGTACCTTCTAGATACCTCACACGAGTATTCGAACGACCTTTAACTGGCGTCGAGTCTTTAGGTGCCCCCGTCAAGTCAAGGGAAATTGGTAATAGTTGCACTTGAGGTACGCCTCCGTGCTGTCGCCCAGCCCAAGTGGGAGGGGTAAGTCTGGTTAGGGATCTTGACACCGGTTATGACCTTGCCGTTGGCCCTTAAACGTTAGGTTGTACAATTTCAATATGTCAAGAAATGTTTTGTAGGATGCTAGTTCGGCTAGGAGAACCTCTGTATTAGAGAATCTGTTAAGGTTAGCCAAACATCGCAATATGGTAATGAAATTGTACATAACATGAAACGTTTAATGTTTTAATTTTGTTTTAATAAATACGGCCGGGATGGTCACTCCATCCCACTTCCAAAAACTTCAAGAACTGTTTCCGGTTTCCCTCCTTTTGGGGATTGTGTTGAGAGGGGGTGGCGGGTATCTCGGCCATATAAAATAGGTGCTTAAATTCAAGATTTCATATATATACAAACTATATACAATTCTTTGTATTTTCTCATGTTTGTATTCAGTTAATCTACTATATACAGAGTGTGTGTACTGAGTCAATATTCCTACAGAAAGTTGTGCATGTCCTCTGTCGCATTCAACCCATTATATACATATATATATATTTTTGGTGTCATGTCTATACATCAAAGAGGACAGCATAAGCGCTTTAAATGGCGCTATGGATAATGGTTGTAGCAACATGTATACACTAGGGAACTACATCATCCACAATCCCCTACTATTTGACAGGAAGTGATGTATGTCATGTGACTTTGCACAATCCCACCTTATAGGTGGTTGAAAATGTAGGTGTATTGACCGTGATCAAGCCGTCTGTGGGCGGTGAAACGCGTTGGTAACTGCAAAGAACTGTAGTGCAATAAACAACTGAAAGGGAAAAAGATCGCTCGAGTGCGTTTTCATTACCTGCAAGGGTGTTTTGGAATTGGAATTCGGCAGGGCTCTGCCGCGGAAAACGCACCGGTGAAAGAGCGCCAGGGGTCCACCAAGCGGAGCCAAGTTGTGGGATATATATATATATATATATATATATAAACATACTAGTGACGGACGCCAGTAGGGAGTTATAGTTAGGACCAAGGTTCCATAGGAAAAGTATTTTTTGATTTGCCAATATCTTTGGCGCCAGTTGACAAATCCTCGCAAAATTTTTAAAACTAATGGGGCTCTCCAGTCAGCTCCTGAGTTTTGGGGTGATTCGTCAAGCGGGGGCTGAGAAAAAAGGAGGGTCCCAAAATGCGTTTTCTCCATGTTCATTTTGATAGGAAACTTTAGACACAGCTACAGCCTGAACTGCTGAATGGAATTAGACCAAATTTGGCAAAAGTGTAGCTCTTGGTTCAGAAAAAGTGCTTTGTTTTAAATGGCGTAAAACAGTTCAGTAGTTCCTGAGTAAGTCAAAAATAAAAAATATCGATGTCTGGTGGCCGAGGAGGATTCGCAAACGGTCCCGAGCACGAGCTTCATTCTGATTGGCTGCCAACACTCCAAACCAAAATGTGTTGGCAGCCATCTTGTGACTCAGTTTAAGAAAAAGGTTGAAAAAATGATAAAAACAACAAAAGGGAGTCAGGTAGAAATACCCTGACCCCATGGGCCAGCTCAGGGGGTCCCACAGGGCCCACCAGGGCCTCAAAAATTATTTTATTTCTAAAAATAACATCAGGATTCGCACTGGGTTCACCAATCCTGCCGAGAAAACTTGAAAAAAACAAAGCGCTGTCTCCCGCGTTTTGTTTTAATGATCCCCTGGGTGGGTCAGGTCCCGGGGTTAATATGCTAAATATATGCGGAGCTATGCGGGCCCCTGCAGCCCCGGGGACCACCACCACCCCGGTGCTTAATACATTCTTTGCAGGGCTATAACAAATAGTAAGTGTAAGGGGCATGAGCCCTCCCACCCTGCCCCAGGGACCACCATCTCCCCGGGGCACTAATTATTGAAATACAGGGGTCGGATGCGGACACCCGGAGACCACCACCTTCCCGGGGATTTATTACTGAGTGGAGGGGGTCGCAGTCTTGATATTCATTCCTGACTGACGGCTAACTTGGGGAAGACCCGGTGTGACGCATATCATTCTGAGCTGTTTCCAGTGTCGAAACGTCAACATTATTACCACACATGTCTATGCAGTTGTCTTAACCTTAATTCTGAATCACTAATGGGTCTTGCATTCATGTTATTAATTATTAGACAGGACAGAAAATCTTGAATTTAATTTATGTCACTTGTGTGTGTCTTGTATATAGTGCACCTTTGACTTCACCAGTCACCACATGTCACTCTTTCACAACAGTCACTTTACATTGTTGCAATTGTTTTGAGTTTTCCACAGCCACATAAATTTATACTTTTAGGGGGAAAAAAGTAAATCAACTACGTTATTAAGGTTCCCTTCTCTTGGTGTGTTGGTATGAAATTGTTCTTCATTTATTGCTATCAAATTCAGATACATCACTGCTTTTGTATTAAATGCATGAACCAAAGCAATTGTATTACCCAACAGAACCAACTGTTTTCTATATTACCATTACCTAGGTTCTGAGGGACACAGGGTCACCCCATTAACTCTAATGCGGGAGGGGGTCACGCAGCAGCCCTCCTGAAGCCCTTTATGACCATGGGGACCACCACCCCTCAGGACCGGCTCCAGCAATGTCCGGGGTGCCCATCCCCAGGACATTGCAGTTTGTAATGGCAGGGCATTAGCACTGCTCCAGCCCTGTCATTGCAAATGTCTGCTTTGCGGAAGCGAGAGCAGGAAACCTTTCAGTTCCACAATGCAAAGCGGTATTGCTGTTGGACCAGGGGAATTGCATGTTAGCAGCTCCTCTTGTCCAAAAGCAATGCCGGCTCCCGCAGGAGGCGGGAAGCGGGCTGGGACTGTGGGGGCATTGGGACTGCCCCCATGGCCCCCAACATAAGGCCAGGCCCAGGGGGATGGGGTCCTCGGGGACAATAGTGCCCCAGGGAAGAGGGGCCTGATTTAAATATTTCTTTTTTGAAGAAAAAAAAGGGCAGAACCTGGAGGATGTTGTTCCCAGGCCTAAATGGGCCACAGGAGGGGGGTCATGCAGCCCCCCACCAAAAGTAATTTTAAAAAAGCAGGGCAGGCCTTGGGAAAAAGAGGCCCAGGGATGGGGTCCCCCAGGGCCAAAAAGGGCTCCCAAAATAAAATTTTAAAAAAAAAGGCACAGCCCTAGGGGATGGGGTCCCATGGGCCAAAAAAAAGGCCTTGGGAGGAGGGCCACGTGGCCCCCTTGCCGTTTTTTTTTAATGGGTCAGACCCTGAAGAAGTGGGGCCACACAACCCCCTTCTAATATTTAAAAAAAAGCAGAAGCCGGAGGTCCCGCCCCCTCCCTGCACCACTATGCAAACGCACCTCCTGGCACATTCTGGAAAGGAGGATTAAGCCTCCTTGAATCCTAAGGGTCCTTAGGGGCCAATTAGCCCACCAGGTACCTCCTGTAAGCCCTACACAGTGGGATTGCTGAGAGGTGATCTGAGGCCATGCCCCTTTTTACACTACTCTACAAACGCGCCTCTTGGCACACTGCTGGTGGGGTGATGAGGTCCTCGTGTGTCCTGAGGACCTTAGGACTGAAGTGGACTTCAGTGGTAGAGAGGTGTGGCTCACTGGTTAGAGGCGGCAGACCCGGAGGCTGAGAACGGCCCGGGACCAGGGTTCGATTCCCGACGCGGCAGGGTCGAGGACCAGGGTCAGCGGACTGATAATTCTCGCCTCGGTGCCCACTTTGGGCAGTGATCACACTCGGTAACTCTGGGCATTAAGCTTGCCTCATCTCTACAACGGCCCCCCACAGACGCCGGGGATGCCTGGCTTCACCTTGGAGATACCCAGCATGGGACCATCTCACAGGGAAAGCCAGGACGGGTTCCCCAGCGGTCATTCGCGCCAGGATACTCCGGTAGTAATTGAGCGCGCTACAAAACACCTTACATTTACATTTACATTTACATTTACATTTACATTTACCGAGCAGCAGAGCGCCAGGCGGCGCGTTTGCAGAGTGGTTTAATGAAGGAGCTTGGCCTCAGACCACTCTCAGCAATCCAACTGTGTAGGGCTTACTGGAGGTAACAGGAGGGCTAGTTGGTCCCCAGGGACCCCCAGAAGGCAAGGGCTCTTCATCCCCCAAACAAGAGCGTGCTAGGAGGCACATTTGGAGAGTGGTGGAGAAAGGGGGAGTGGCCTGTGTCCACCTCTCAGCAATCCCACTGTGTGGGGCTTACTGGAGGTAACTGGTAGGCTAGTTGGCCCCTAATACCCCCCAGCAACGAAGGGGACTTTAATCACCCTCAAAGAGCACACCAGGGAGCGGGGTTGCAGACTAGTGGGGAAAGGGGGCGTGGCCTGCTTTGAGAATTTACCAATGCTGCTGTGTGGGGCTTACTGGAGGTAATAGGAGGGGTAGTTGGACCCCAAGGTTGTCCTTGAGGGCCAACTACCCCTCCTGGTACCTCCAGTGGGATTGCTAGGAGATCTTCGGAGGCCATACCCCCCCTTTCTCCACTACTCTGCAAACACGCCTCCTGGCACACTATGGGTTGGTGTATGGTTGGTGTATGTCCTCTTTTTTCCTGAGGGACTCTGGGGGCCAAGAAGCCCTCATGGTACCTCCTGTAAGTCCTACGCAGTGGAATTCCTGAGCAGTGGTTGGAGGCCCAGACCCTTTCTCCACCTATGTACAAACACGACTACTAGTTAAAAAAGCATTTGCAATATAATAGGTTTCGCTTTTGCAAGAGTTAGAGCTATTAGCACTGTAAATGTGAAAGTGTTTTACTAATGTTTCTTGGAGTGGAGTGGATGTAGGTTGTGTGAGGTGGAATTATGTGGTATGTTGTGCAGTGAAATTATGTGGATAGAAAGTATGTGGTATTTAGTGTATAGGAATTATGTAGAGTGGGATTATGTGTTATGGAGAGTAATTATGTAGTATGATAGTTCTCTAATCAAATTGAGGAGGCAGAAAACTCCTCCAAACTCCTCCAAACTCCTCCAAGGAGCTCCTCCAAGGAGCTCTTTCAGGTGGTAACTAAATTGTCCACACCACCCGAAAGAAAGGGAAATGATCACTCTCAGTAATTCTGTAATTCACTAGCACAGCACTTCCAAAGCAAGGTGGAGTTAATCTTCAACACTTTTGGTAAAATTGGATACTTATAATACCATAAGTCCACAGCACCTAAGTCCCTCCACCTTCTTAGAATTCAGAGCAGTAACCATGGATGAGATAACTACCCATATTCAAAAAACAAAATCGGATCTCCCCATGATATTTAAACAAGCCCCATGAGACCCTAGGCCCAAGTTTAACCTCCATTTTTAATTCAATGTTCTCAGAAGGTGTTTTCCCCCTATCTGGAAGAGGGCCTTGATTTTGCCCATTCTGGAAAAAACACCCTCAATGCACTTGACCCAGGCAACTATAGGCCTATCTTGCATCTCCCGTTTCCAGCTAAGTTGGTAGAAAAAGTTATGAATAACCAGCTCACATCATATTTACAAAAACATAACTTGCTAGATGCTTCCCAATTTGGAGTCAGAGCAGACCATAGCACCGAAACGGCCCTAATAAAAGACACTGATGAAATCAGAACAGTACTGGATGCAGCGGGTGCTGCAGCTCTCGCCCTGCTTGATCTGCCGGCGGCATTTGACACTGTAGACCATAAGATGCTGCTTAACCGTCTGAACTCTCTAGGTAACTCTGAATAGGCATTGGCACTGTTCTCCTCTTTTTTAGCTGATAGGATACAATCAGTTGCCCTGGGCAACTGCACCTCTTCCCATGCGGAGTTCCATAGGGTTCCTCTTGGAGTCCCACTCTTTTTAATAAATATGTATTTGAACTGGCGGTATGAATAAGATCCTTTGGGATGGCACTGACATCCTTCGCGGATGACACCCAAATCATTGAATCCATCTGCAAAAACACCCTACCGCCAGTAAAATAGTTCAGGGACTGCATGATAGCAGTCAATTGATGGATGAGCTCACACTGCCTGAAGTTGAACTCAGGGAATACTGAGGTTATACTGTTTGGTAATTACTCCCCCTCCTGGTCCCAGATATGGTGGCCAGACGACCTGGGAAACAGTTCCGACGCTGTCCCCAAAGCCAAAAATCTTGGTATAATGATAGATGAGAAACTGGACTTCGAAGCACATGTCAAGGCAGTCTCATCATCCAGTTACTTTATACTCAAAGTGATCAAGAAAATCTTATCTTTGATTCCAACAGAAAGCAGGAATACTCTAGTTACACCCTTAGTCCTTTCCAAACTGGATTATTGCAATGGGCTATATCTCAGTATACCCATGAAGCAACTTCATAGGCTTCAGATGATCCAAAATGTGGCGGCTAGGCTCCTCCTAGGGATTCACAAATTTAAGTCAGTGGGAAAACACCTACAGATTCTGCATTGGCTGCCAGTCAAAAGTTTTATCAAGTTCAAGACCCTGTGCATATATATAAGTAACTACATGGTACCAGTCATAATTTCCTAAAGAGGACACTGCACTGGTACTGTCCAAATAGATGCCTTCGATCACAAGGGGCAAAATTGTTACTCTTCCAGATATTATTCTAATCAAAATGGGGCGGTAGAGTTTTTGTGGTGGGGGCTACAAAGCTCTGGAATACCCTCCATATTACCATCAGAAACCTTCCCTCCTTGACATCCTTGAGAAAATCCGTGAAGACCTGATCGATTGTTAAATAGTGCTCCTGCTCGCTTCTTGAATGTTTAGCGCCAAGACACTGTTGGTATTTGTGCGCTGTATACATTTATAACATAACATAACATAACATAGTCTGTGTTGTGGAGTGGTAACCTCAGGTTTAGTCTTCCTCGTTTCCATAGAAGCTAAACTATGAATTCAATGAGACCAAAAAAAGAAGGAACCACTGAGGAGCACTTCTAGACCTAGAGGTATGAGCAGGGCCACTGGAATTATGCGACTGTTTGGCTGCACCGACTTATGCACAGTTATACATTTCCGCATTTGCCACATAATACATCATCTGCTGCATAAGCTTCAGATAAAAAAAAATCTAGCTCAAATGGCTCAAATGTTACCAGAAATGCACCAACAAGTGTTACAGTGGGGTGGAAGGCACTTTGCAAATACAGAATGGTTACCTGTTATTGCTAAAAGTGGATATTAAATTGGAACTGATGGTTTGCAAACCAATCTTGCTTCTTTCTGTGCCACTCTTGCCTCTTTCTGCATTTCTGTTGCTTATTTCTGCATCCCTCTTGCCTTTTTCTGCACTTCTATTGCTTCTTTCTGGACCTCTCTTGCTTCTTCCTATACCTCTCTTGCTTCTCTCTACACCCCTTTTGCCTCTTTCTGCATCCTTCTTCCCTCTTTGTGCAACTCTCTTGCCTCTTTCTACACATCTCTTCCCTCTTTCTTCACCCCTCTTGTCTCTTTGTGCACCTCTGTTACTTCTTTCTGTGTTTCCCTTGTGTCTTTCTAATCTCCTCTCGCTTCTTTCTGCCCTTCTGTTGGTTCTTTTGCACTGCTCTTGCTTGTTTCTGCACCTCTCTTGCAATGTCTGCACTCTACTTGCCTCTTTCTGCACTCCTCTTCCCACTTTCTGCACCTCTCTTGCCTCTGTCTGCACCCCTGTTCCCTCTTTCTATACCTCTTTTGTATGTTTCTGTAACTTCCTTTCCTCTTCCTGCAGTTCTCTTGCCTCCTTCTGCACATCTATTGCTTCTTTTTGCACTTCGTTTGCCTCTTTCTGCACCACTCTTGCTTCTTTCACCACCCCTGTTATCTCTTTCTGCACTCATCGTCCCTATTTCTGCACTTCTCTTGCTTCTTCCTGTACTTCTCTTGCTTCTTTCTGTACCTCACTTGCTTCTTTCAGCACCCTTTTCTCTTTTGTGCAACCCTTTTGCCTCTTACTGCAGTTCTCTTGCCATTTTCTGCACATCCCTTGGCTCTTTCTGTACCTCACTTGCCTCTTTCTGCACATCTCTTGCTTCTTTCTACACCTCTGTTGCTTTTATCAGCAATTCCCTTACCTCTTTTTGTACCTCTCTTGCATCCTTCTGAACCTCTGTTGCCTCTTTCTGTACCTCACTTGCTTATTTCTGCACCTCTCTTGCCACCTGCCTCTTTCTGCATCCCTCTACCCTCTCTCGGCACCTCTCTTCCCTCTTTCTGTACCCCTGTTCCCTCTTTCTGCAACCTTTCCTGCCTGTTTCCATACCTTTCTTGCCTCTTTCTCTTCCTCTGTTGCTTCTTACTGCACCTCTTTTGCAAATGTATACATCCCTCTTCCCTCTTTCTGTACCTCTCTTCCCTCTTTCTGAACCCCTCTTCCCTATTTCTCCACCTCTCTTGCTTCTTCCTATACCACTGTAGCTTCTCCCTGCACCCCTTTAGCTTCTTTCTGCACCCTTCTTTTCTCTTTGTGCAAATCTCTTACCTCTTTCTACACCTCTCTTTACTCTTTCTGCACCCCTCTTCCCACTTTCTGCACCTCTGTTCCTTTTTTCTTTGCTTCTCTTGTGTCCTTCTGTACCCCTCTTGCCTCTTTCTGCACTCCTGTTGGTTCGTTTGCATTGCTCTTGCTTCCTTCTGCACCTCTATTGCAAATTTCTGCACCCCACTTGCCTCTTTCTGCACTCCTCTTGCCACTCTCTGCACGTCTCTTGCCTCTGTCTGCACCCCAGTTCCTTCCTTCTGCACCCCATTTGTTTGGTCCTGTAACTTTCTTGCCTCTTTCTGCGGTTCTATTGCCTCATAGAGCACCTCTGTTGCTTCTTTCTGCACTTGTTTTGCCGCTTTCTGTACCTTTCTTGCTTGTTTCTACACTTCTGTTATCTCTTTCTGCACTTGTCTTCCCAATTTCTGCACTTCTCTTGCTTCTTCATGTACTTCTCTTGCTTCTTTCTGCACCCTCCTTGCTCCTTTCTGCACCCTTTTCCCTTTTGTGTATTCCTTTTGCCTCTTTCTGCAGTTCTCTTACCATTTTCTGCACATCCCTTAGCTCTTTCTGTACCTCACTTGTCTCTTTCTGCACTTCTCTTGCTTCTTTCTACACCCCTGTTGCTTTTATCAGCAATTATCTTGCCTCTTTCTGTACATCTCTTGCATTTGTCTGCACCTCTGTTGCCTCTTTCTGCACCTCACTTGCTTATTTCTGCACCCCTCTTGCCACTTGCCTCTTTCTGCACCCCTCTTCTCTCTTTCTGCACCTCTCTTGCGTCTTTCTGCACCCCTGGTCCCTCTTTCTGCACATTTCCTGCCTGTTTCTATTCCTTTATTGCCTCTTTCTCTACCTCTGTTGTTTCTTTCTGTACCCCGTTTGCAAATTTCTGCATCTCTCATGCCTCTTCCTGAACCCCTCTACCATCTTCCCTATTTCTCCACCTCTCTTGTGTCTTTCTGCACTTCTCTTGCTTCTTTCTGCACTGATCTGGCTTCTTTCGGCACCTCTCTTGCACATTTCTGTATCCCTCTTACCTCTTTCTGCACTCCTGTTACCTCTTTATGTACCTTTCTTGTTTGTTTCTGTCCCTCTCTTGCCTCTTTGGGCACCTCTCTTGCAAATTTCTGCACTTCTCTTTGCTTCTTTCTGCAAGCCACTTGCCTCTTTCAGCAACTCTGTTGCTTCTTTCTGCATTTCTCTTGCACTTTCTGCACCCCTATTGCCTCTTTCTGTACTCCTTTTGCCTCTTTGTGCACCTCACCTCTCTTCCTGCACCTCTCTTGTTTTTTTCTGCAGTTCTCTTGCCTCTTTCTGCAAATCTTTTGCATCTTTCTGCACTTTTCTAGCTTCTTTCTGAATCCCACTTGCCTCTTTCTACTCCTTTGTTGGTTCTTTTTGCACTGCTCTTCCTTCTTTCTGCACCTCTGTTGAAAATTTCTGCATCCCTCTTGCCACTTTCTGTATCACTCTTTCCTCTCTCGCCTGCACACCTGATCACTTTTTCTACACCCCTTTTGCCTGTTTCTGCAACTCTACTGCCTCTTTCTGCAGTTCTCTTGCCTCCTTCTACACCTCACTTACCTCATTCTGCACTTCTCTTGCTTCTTTCTGCATCCTTCTTCTCATTTTTTGCACACCCCTTGTCTCTTTCTGCACATATCTTGTTTTTTTCTGCACTGCTCTTTCCCGTTTCTGCACCCCTCTTGCCTCTTTCTGCACATCTGTTGCTTCTTTCTGCATTTCTCCCTCCCCTTTTTGCACCCATCTTTCTGTACCTTGGTTTCTTCTTTGTGTACTCCTCTTGCCTCCTTCTGCACCTGTCTTGCTTCTTTGTGCACCTCTGCTGTATCTTTCTGCACCCCTGTTGTCTCATTCTGCACTCGTCTTCTCTCTTTCTGCACCTCTCTTGCTTATTTATGCACTTCTCTTGCTTCTTTCTGTACCTCTCTTGCTACTTTCTGTATCCTTCTCCCCTTTTTTGCATCCCTCTTGCCTCTTTCTGCAGTTCTCTTGTCATTTTCAACACCTATCTTGCCTCTTTCTGTATCTCACTTGCTTCTTTCTGCACCCCTCTTGCCTCTTTCAGTATCCCTCTTCCCTCTTGCTGCCCATCTCTTGCCTCTTTGTCTACCCCTGTTCCCTTTGCCTATATCTTTCCTACCTGTTTCTGCCGATGTATGACGTTACAACGCATGCTTTTACCATGCATGCCTTTACAAAGCGGTTTTTACAACGCATGCCTTTACAACGCATAGTGCTTTGGGGCGCTGGATAGTGAATAGTTTAATTTACTATTCCAACTCCAGTCCCTGTGGATAGTAGGGAAGGTGTTGGATAATAAATTAAACCTATTCCCTATCCTCGAGCGCCCCCCAGCGCAATGCGTTGTAATGGTTTGCGTTGTAAAAGTTTTGCCGTAAAGGCACTGCGTGGTAAAAGTTGCGTTGTAAAGGTTGTTTACCATTTCTGCACCTTGCTTGACTCTTTCTGTACATCTGTGGCTTCTTTCTATACTTATTTTGCTTCTTTCTGCACCGTTCATGCCTATATGAGCACCTCTGTTGCTTCGTTCTGTACTTCCCCTCCTTCTTTCTGTACCCCTCCTGCCTCTTTCTGTACCCCTCTTGATTCGTTGTGCACCCCGCCTACCTCTTTCTGCATCCCTCTTGCCTCCTGATACACCTCACTTGCATCTTTCTGCACTTCCCTTGCTTTTTCTGTACCCTTTTTCTCTTTTTCTGCACATCTCTTGTCTCTTTCTGCACATATCTTGGTTTTCTGTGCACTGCTTTTGCCTGTTTCTGCACCCCTTTTGCCACTTTCTGCACCTCTTTTGCCTGTCCTGTAACTTTCTTGCCTCTTTCTACAGTTCTCTTGCCTCCTACTGCACCTCTGTTGCTTCTTTCTGCACTTGTTTTTTCTCTTTCTGCACCTCTCTTGCTTGTTTCTACGCCCCTGTTATCTCTTTCTGCACTTGTCTTCCCTATTTCTGCACTTCTCTAGCTTCTTCCTGTACTTCTCTTGATTTTTTCTGCACCCTCCTTGCTCCGTTCTGCACCCTTTTCCCTTTTGTGTATTGCTTTTGCCTCTTTCTGCAGTTCTCTTACCATTTTCTGCACATCCCTTGGCTCTTTCTGTACCTCACTTGCCTCTTTGTGCACTTCTCTTGCTTCTTTCTACACTCCTGTTGCTTTTATCAGCAATTATCTTGCCTCTTCCTGTACATCTCTTGCATCCTTCTGCACCTCTGTTGCCTCTTTCTGCACCTCACTTGCTTATTTCTGTACCTCTCTTGCCACTTGCCTCTTTCTGTACCCCTCTTCTCTCTTTCTGCACCTCTCTTGCCTCCTGGTCCCTCTTTCTGCACCTTTCCTGTCTGTTTCTATACCTTTATTGCCTCTTTCTTTACCTCTGTTGCCTCTTTCTGCACCCCTTTTGCAAATTTCTGCATCTCTCATGCCTCTTCCTGAACCCCTCTTCAATCTTCCCTATTTCTCCACCTCTCTTGCGTCTTTCTGCACTTCTCTTGCTTCTTTCTGCACTCCTCTAGCTTCTTTCGGCACCTCTCTTGCACATTTCTGTATCCTCTTACCTCTTTCTGCACTCCTGTTACCTCTTTATGTACCTTTCGTGTTTGTTTCTGTCCCTCTCTTGCCTTTTTGGGCACCTCTCTTGCAAATTTCTGTACTTCTCTTTGCTTCTTTCTGCAAGCCACTTGCTCTTTCAGCAACTCTGTTGCTTCTTTCTGCATTTCTCTTGCACTTTCTGTACACCTATTGCCTCTTTCTGTACTCCTTTTGCCTCTTTGTGCGTCTCGCCTCTCTTCCTGCACCACTCTTGTCTTTTTCAGCAGTTCTCTTGCCTCTTTCTTTACCGCTTTTGCATCTTTCTGAATTTTTCTTGCTTCTTTCTGAATCCCACTTGCCTCTTTCTACTCCTCTGTTGGTTCTTTTTGCACTGCTCTTGCTTCTTTCTGCACCTCTGTTGCAATTTTCTGCATCCCTCTTGCCTCTTTCTGTATCACTCTTTCCTCTTTTTGCACCTCTCTTGCCTGCACACCTGATCCCTCTTTCTACACCCCTTTTGCCTGTTTCTGCAACTTTATTGCCTCTTTCTGCAGTTCCCTTGCCTCCTCCTACACCTCACTTACCTCTTTCTGCTCTTCTCTTGCTTCTTTCTGCATTCTTCTTCTCTTTTTTTGCATATCTCTTGTCTCTTTTTACACATATCTTGTTTTTCTTCTGCACTGCTCTTGCCCGTTTCTGCACCCCTCTTGCCTCTTTCTGCATGCCTGTTGCTTCTTTCTGCATTTCTCCCTCCCCTTTTTGCACCCATCTTTCTGCACCTTCGTTTCATCTTTGTGTACTCCTCTTGCCTCGTTCTGCGCCTGTCTTGCTTCTTTGTGCACCTCTGCTGTATCTTTCTGCACCCATGTTGTCTCATTCTGCACTCGTCTTCTCTCTTTCCGCACCTCTCTTGCTTATTTCTGCACTTCTCTTACTTCTTTCTGTACCTCTCTTGCTACTTTCTGTACCCTTCTCCCCATTTTTTGCATCCCTCTTGCCTCTTTCTGCAGTTCTCTTGTCATTTTCTTCACATCTCTTGCCTCTTTCTGTATCTCACTTGCTTCTTTCTGAACCCCTCTTGCCTCTTTCAGTATCCCTCTTCCCTCTTTCTGCACTTCTCTTGCCTCTTTGTGTACCCCTGTTCCCTTTGCTCACACCTTTCCTACCTGTTTCCGCACCTTGCTTGCCTCTTTCTGTACCTCTGTTGCTTCTTTCTATATTTCTTTTACTTCTTTCTGCATCGTTCATGCCTATTTGAGCACCTCTGTTGCTTCTTTCTGTACTTCTCTTCCTTCTTTCTACACCCCTTCTGCCTCTTTCTGTACCCCTCTCGATTCGTTGTGCACCTCTCCTACCTCTTTCTGCATCCCTCTTGCCTCCTGATACACCTCTGCACTTTTCTTGCTTATTTCTGCACTCTTTTTCTATCTTTCTGCACATCTTTTGTCTCTTTCTGCACATATCTTGGTTTTCTGTGCACTGCTGTTGCCTGTTTCTGCACCCCTTTTGCCACTATCTGTACCTCTTTTGCTTCTTTCTGTATTTCTTCCTCCTTTTCATGCACTCCTCTTTCTGCACCCCGGTTGCTTCTTTCTGTACTTCTTTTGCCTCGTTCTGCACCTGTCTTGCTTCTTTCTGCATCTTTGTTGTCACTTTCTGCACCCCTCTTGCCTCTTTCTGCACTCCTCGTCCCACATTCTGTACCTCTCTTGCCTCTGCATACACCTCCTCACCCCTGTTGCTTTATCAGCAATTCTCTTTCCTCTTTCTGTACCTCTCTTGCGTCTTTATGTACCTCTATTACCTCTTTCGGTACCTTACTTGCTTATTTTTTGCACCTCACTTGCCACTTGCCTCTTTCTGCACCACTCTTCCATCTTTCTGCACCTCTCTTGCCTCTCTCTGCACCCCTGTTTCCTCTTTCTGCACCTTTCCTGCCTGTTTCTAGAACTTTCTTACCTCTTTCTCTACCTCTGTTGCTTCTTTCTGTACCTCTTTTGTAAATTTCAGCACTGCTCTGGCTTCTTCGGGCACCTCTCTTGCAAATTTCTCTATCCCTCTTACCTGTTTCTGCACCCCTGTTACCTCTTTCTATACCTTTCTTGCCTGTTTCTACACCTCTTTTGCCTCTTCCTGCACCTCTCTTGTCTTTTTCAGCAGTTCTCTTGCCTCTTTCTGCACCTCTTTTGCTTCTTACTGCACTTTTCTTGCCTCTTTTTATATCCCACTTGCCTCTTTCTGCTCCTCTGTTGGTGGTTCTTTTTACACAGCTCTTGCTTCTTTCTGCACATATGTTGCAAATTTCTGCATCCCTCTTGCCTCTTTCTGTATCACTCTCCCCTCTTTCTGCACCTCTCTTGCCTGTACACCTGTTCCCTTTTTCTATACCCCTTTTGCCTGTTTCTGCAGCTCTTTTGCATCTTTCTGCAGTTCTCTTGCCTCCTTATACACCTTACTTGCCTCTTTTGGCACTTCTTTTGCTTCTTTCTGCACCCTTCTTCTCTTTTTCTGCACGTCTCTTTTATCTTTCTGCACATATCTTGGGTTTTTTCTGCAATGCTCTTGCCAGTTTCTGCACCCCTCTTAGCTCTTTCTGCACCTCTGTTGCTTCATTCTCCACTTCTCTTGCTTCTTTCTGCACCTCTCTTGCTTCTTTCTGAACCCTTCTCCCTTTTTTGCATCCCTCTTGCCTCTTTCTGTAGTTCTCTTGCCATTTTTTACACCGCTCTTGTCTCCTTCTGTATCTCACTTCTTTCTGTACTTCTCTTGCGACTTCCTACACCTCTGTTGCTTCTTTTAGCAATTCTCTTACCTCTTTCTGTATCTTTCTTGCGTCTTTCTGCACCTCTGTTACCTCTTTCTGCACCTCACTTACGTCTTTCTGCACCCCTCTTGCCTTTTTCTGCACCCCTCTTGCCTCTTTCTGTATCCCTTAGCTCTCGTTATGCACATCTCTTGCCTCTTTCTGTACCTCTCTACCAGTCAGTCAAGGAAGTCTTTATTCGATATTCCATCATAAAAGACATGCTACACAACATGCTACATAACCAATAATATATCAAAATTACATATAAAATGTACAGATAAAAAACTGTGTGTGGTGTGTTAAGACAATACATTAATATACAATTAAGAAGAAGCTAAGAGTAGTATTAAATCACGGGCATCAGACTTCCTAAACATGATAAAAATCCAGTTAAAAACCAGTTTAAAAAAGACAATATCATTCAGTGGCACAACAACTGCTGTTCCAACTAGCAGTTTACGCAGCAGTCGAAAGAGACTTGATCAGTCTTGCTTGTAGGATCCATGCCCAGCCCAGTAATTTCGCCACTCCAATTACAACCAGTGGTGATGTATCTGTTTTTAAAATTCTACTGGCTGCTTTTGCTGAACGTGTGCCCAGTATTCTACATACTGGGCATAACCACTTTTGTCTTGGTGCATTGTACAAAGGGCAGACAAAAAGTAGATGATCAACTGTTTCGCCCAACCCGAGACACAGTGGACAGTCGCCTAACCCACCATGGCTCCAAGACCTGGTTATTAGGCCCCTAAGCGGAAGTGACCCTACTCTAAGTTGATGGAATAACATACGGTCCATAGGCCTAGTAATGACATCTGAATATTTTCCAGCTGGCTGGCATCCTTCACTAACACAAAGGATGCCGTGAGAGAACCATCTGCCATTATGGAATGCCTTTTACAATCAATCCACTCCCAATACATGCTTCTCAATGCTTTTTTTCGTAGGGAAGTAGCTGTGTCCGGGTTAGACCACAATTCCCCCAGCCCCATGTCATATAGAGTAGATCTTAGGTCTCTCAACCAGCCTATCTTGTGGGAACCCTGGAGATCCTTAACTTCCAGACATGCTTTCGCATAAAGCGAACGTTCTGGCGTAATCCACAGGCGCCGCCAGAACGCTATGGGTCTATATCTTGCTGTATCCTCCACTGGTTGACACCCTAGATCATAAAGAAAGGGATATACGTGTTGTGGATTGCGGCAGTCCTACTGCCGCCCTAAGGAATTTGTTTTGGGCCACTTTTAAGGGATCTAAATTACTAAAACCCCCTAGCTCTGCACCATACAGCACTGAGGGTAAAATTTGTGAGCCATAGATTTTCATAAGTGGAGACATAGGCCTTGCATAGAAGCTTTTATGTTCTTTAAGTAGAGCTCCACCAATTTGAGCAAGTTTTAGAGCAGAAGATCATCTGCGGGACCCAGCTAAGGTTATCACTAAAGGTTACGCCGAGATAAGTAAATAGAGAGGTCTGTTCAAGGGTGGTTCCACCCATTGTTATCCTGGCTGTGACAGAGTTCTTCCCACGTAAAACCATAAACATTTACCTCTAACTCATGCTCACGACAAAACGATTCAAACCTAGACAGGGCCACTGCAAATCTTTCAGTCACCTCTACAGGTTTGCCCCAGCGTACTTGTGCGGATGTTTGGGCATGAAGATTCACCAAGAGCCTCACCAGTTCAGCTGGCATACCCAATTTCAGTAAACATTCCCACAGCTTCGCCCTCGGAACAAGGTCGAAAGTAGACCTAAGATCTACAAAGGCCGCATTTAATTTGCCCCCTCCAATAAAAACTGACTTCCAGTAAAGCAACACAAACCAGAATGCTTGGTCAATAGTACCCACATGACTTCGGAATCCCGCCTGCAGTGGTGTCAGAATATCAAATTCGGTAATCCATAACTGGATGCGTCCCAAGACTAGGTGGGCAGTTATTTTTTGCACCACATCTATTAGGCTGATCGGCCGATAATTGGACAGGACAGAACGGTCACCCTTTTTATAAATCGGTAAAATTTCTGCCCCCTACCAAGAATCGGGGACCTGCGCACCAGATGCTAGGGCATTAGCCACGATAGTAATATAAGGCACCCAAAGATCCTGCTCCTGCATAAAAAGGTCAGCAGGAATACAATCAGGGCCAGGAGCTTTCCCACTTGGAATAGATTTCATAATATACTTGACCTCAGAGGGGTAAATATAAGCGGCTCATCAGGATTTGGGGGGGGCAAAATTGCCACAGCATCGTTATTCATCCTAAACTGTTTTTCAAAAAAGCTTACCCATTGCTGTTGGTCCACAAAAGAGGAGCTTGGTCAATCATCTAGGCATTTACCCCATTTACGGAGGTGCCAGAACTGTTGCATATTGCTACCACCACATGCCTCAGTCAGGGCCATCCAGCGTTCCTCATCCCAATTTATTTTAGCATTTTTTTGTGCTTCTTTGTAAGCAGCTCTACAGATTCAAATTTGACTGTGAGCTCTAGATTTAATTGCTAAGAACAGTTCTCTTTGGGACTGCCTACACTTCTCATCATACCAAGTAGATAATCTTGGTGTGCTTTTACTGCCCTGATTAGATATGTTCTTAGTAAATATCTTTTTAAGCCCCTGAAATAGTTCTCTGTGGACACTTGGAATTTTAGCATTAATCAAGTCCTGTGACCCACAATTCTTTAGTACTTCCAGTGTTTGAGAAACTAGGAGTCTTATCTCTGTTCTGGCTGTTCAGCGACCTTAGGCCACCTAACCCTTCTCATATCATTTTTTAAACATACCTGAGCTTGGACAGCATTCGAGTCATCACACAGGACCCCCTGGAAACTATGATCCCGTAGGGCCAACACTAGCGGGTCGTGATCGCTTTCAGGTCTGGCCACAACTTCCATATCAACAACGGCAGACCACAGCTTCACGTCAATCAAGATGTAATCAATACGGCTACTGTGCCTGCCGTTGTTGAAGGTATGCCTGCCCATCCTGTCAGATTTCACCCTACCATTTGCTGCCCTTAATCCTAGATTTAGGCACATTCCTTTAATGTACACAGCCGATTGTGACCACTTTTTTATGGGTAACAGTTCTAACTGGGGGATTCCCCACAACATATCTTCTACCTCAGTAAGTATGCTGTCCTCATTACCCAGTGGTTCAAAACAAGTGTTGAAGTCTCCCACCACAATCTTATACCCCACATCTGGTACTTTAGAGAGGAAGTCATCCAAAAGTATAAACGTTGGGGAAACTTTTCCACCCTGGATACCCCTAGCATAGATATTAGCAAGCAAGATGTTAAGACCCTTGGTCGACCGAATCCTAATAATTATTACATCTGGGCTATCTATTGTAACTTCCTCAACCATTACGCCTTCAGATTGGCGGACCCAAGTTGTCAGACCGCCTACAGGGCGCCCTCTATGGCCTTTTGATGCTGGCTTATAAAAATTTTGGAAACCAACTCGAAATATAGGTGCTTCTGCCCAGGTTTCCTGAAAGGACCAAACATTGCCTTTGTCTATAAATTCCACCCAATCAGGTAAACACAATCTACCCTCAAGCCCCGCTATATTCCAGCCTGCAACCTTGGTGTATAACATAGCCAGCGAATGTTCATTTATGATCGTAATCGGGCTGGGTAAGTTGACCGATGAGACAGAGCATATGTTATCTACAGGGGGACACAAGTTGGAATCGACACTAGACCCTGGGCTAATTAAGGGTGGTAGGGTCCCTAAACCTTTCACATCTTTCATGTTACCCCTGTGACAGCCCCTGGGATAGATACATTTCTAACAACACTATGTCAATCATTTTCATCAAGTGGAGACAGTGAAGCATATCTGCCATAATTATCAACGGTTGGATATTGAGCAAACTGGCTGGACCCGGGGGTAGTAAACTGTTAGTCCTAGTACTCACATGTGGTGTGGATCGTACTTTGGGGTAGAAATCAAAAAGTTCCAATGTTACAATGCAACCGTCACCTATTTGTGGTTGCCAACTTCTCAAGAATAGGATCACCCTGGTACTCTTAAAATTAACAATGACCAAATCTCCCGGTATTTCCTTGGTCGTGTGTCCAAGCCACCCAACCCTTCTAACATTTAAAATTCGCCCATCAATATTAGGAGGGAGTGGTCTGTTTTTACTAAACCAAAAGGCAACTTTATTCCTTAGTTCTTGTTGGCTCTCTATTTTCCCGTGAATTAACTCTGGAACCCCCAAGAGGATGCACACATAGGGGGCAGCCTCTGGGGGTAAATCAATTCTGATATTAAATCTATTACATTGTCCTTTATCACAAATTTCAAGCTTATTAGGGATAGTGGGCGTGATCTTTACGGGAGTAATTTTCGGAAGAGGGGTAACACCCTTAAGGTTTTTTGATTCTTGTACCTTTGGGTATGTAGATCTAGTAACCACGGGTTGACTTGAATTGGGATGTTTAACAACATTAGTTGTAGGCACGCTAGATGATATGTGAACATCAATACAACTATTTTGTACCAGTTTCTTGATTTCCGCATTGTTGTCATCAGTTGCGTCCCTAATTTGTCCCACCATATCATTTAGTTTCTTGAGTCTTTCAACCAACGGCAAAATTAGGGACCTAACTATGTCTTCAATCTGAGCCAAAAGAGGAGATTGAGAACTAGAATGAGACACATGCGGGCTTTGAATAGTCCTCTCTGATCTCGGCGGCATAGTAGGAGCCTTGGGGGGGGGGTATGATGCAATTTGGCTTGCTTAGCCAGCCTCCTCCTATGCTTGGCACCCCTACGCTTCCTTTTTATTGCTGGTGGCAGTTCAGTTACTGTAGTATTAATGTTACCATCATTAGGGGTAGAGCCTAGTGTTCTAGGAGGATATTCCTCAGGGGGTTTTGGCGCATCTAAAATAACAATTGAGTCCCCCTTAGTAGAGTTGGGGCTATTGGTAATATTAGTAGAGGTCTGCCCTATATCCCCAATGTTCCTAGTATCGGTGGTAGAGACATTAAGCTCAATAGCCTCCTGTGATAGTGACTTTTGTATTGAGTCAGAAGGGCCTAGTGAGGGGCACATGTTAGGTAGCTTTTCTAATGATAACCCCTGTTCTGCTCTATCAATTTCCCGTTCTAAGGCAGAAGAAGCTAATAGATAATGATCAATTGTCCCCTTTAGAGTCATAGTTTTGGAGATAACATTTTTTGGGACCCCCTTCGCCGACATATTAACAACGGTGATGAACAATGTTCCTGGGATAGTTTAGAAAATATAATAACAATTAACAATACCCCCCACGGCAGCAGTGACTGCGATAACTGTTCATAGATCCCTCATAGTAATGCTTAGTCCAATGGAAACAACAACTCTGCCTACTCACGATGAAGCCCCAGTCTTTGTTGGCAGTTGAAAGGGGAGTGGTCCAGTCCAGTCTCCTCAGGCCTCTGAGGGCCAAAGAGGGCCCGCCCTTTGCCGGGCTTGGCCCCGGGCACACCCGCGCGCTCCCGCGACACGGATGAGGAGCTCGATTTAAGGCGCCTCCGGGCGCGCGTGGTGACGTGGCCGACGCTTAGCCCCCTAAGAAAAGGTAGTCCTCCTATCGGCGCCGCTTTGATGGAAATGCGGCAGCGGGAGGACTACGGGTCAGCGAGGGCAGTCAGGGCCAGCAGCAACAAAGAAGATAATATACAGGGGCGCCCAAACAGCCGGACAGCAAGAACACCCGCTCCACCAATGAGGAGCTCGATTTAAGGCGCCTCCGGGCGCGTGTGGTGACGTGGCCGACGCTTAGCCTCCTGGGAAAGGTAGTCCTCCTCTCGGCGGCCGCTTTGATGGAAATGCGGCAGCGGGAGGACTACGGGTCAGCGAGGGCAGTCAGGGCCAGCAGCAACGAAGAAGATAATATACAGAGGCTCCCAAACCGCCGGACAGCAAGAATTTCTCTACCTCTCTTGCTTCTTTCTGCACTTTTCTCATTTATTTCTGCACTGCTCATGCTTCTTTCTGCACCTCTCTTGCAAATTCCTGTATACCTCTTACCTATTTCTGCACCCGTTTCCTCTTTCTGTGCCTTTCTTGCCTGTTTCTGCAACTCTTTCGGTACCCTGTTCGGCTCTTTGTGCATTTCTCCTGCCTCTTTCTGCACCCCTCTTGCCTTTTACTGCAGTTCTTTTGCCTCTTTCTACACCTGCTTCTTTCTGTAATTTTCTTGCCTTTTTCCGTACACCTCTTACGTCTTTCTGCACCTCTGCTGGTTTTGCCTGCACTGCTCTTGTTTCTTCCTGAACCCCTCTTGCCTCTTTCTGTACCCCTTTTGCTTCTTTGTGCACCACTCCTGCCTCTTTCTGTAACTCTCTTGCCTTCTTCTGCACCTCTTTTGCTTCTTTCTGTACTTTTCCTGCCTCTTTCTGTACCCCTCTTGCCTGTTTCTGCACCTCTGTTGGATTTTTCTGCACTGCTCTTGCTTCTTTCTGCACCCCTATTACCTCTTTCTGTACCATTCTTCCCTGTTTGTGCATCTCTATTGCTACTTTCTACACCTCTCATCCTTCTGTCTGCACCCCTCCTGTCTCTTTGTGCACCTTTGTTCCTTCATTCTTCACTTCTCTTGTGTTTTTATGTACTGCTCCTGCTTCTTTCTACACCGCTCTTGCACATTTCTCCACCCCTCTTGCCTCTTTCTGCACTTCTCTTCCCACTTTCTGCACCTCTCTTGCCTCTGTCTGCATCTCTGTTCTCTCTTTCTTCATCTCTTTTGCCTGTTTCTGTAACTTTCTTGCCTCTTTCTGCACCTGTCTTGGTCCTTTCTGCACCCCTGTTGTCTCTTTCTGCACTCATGTTCCCTATTTCTGCCCCGCTCCTGCTTGTTCCTGCCACCTTTTGCTTCTTTCTGCACCTTTCTTGCTTCTTTTTGCACCCGTTTTCCCTTTTTTGCATCCCTCTTGCCTCTTTCTACAGTTCTCTTGCCATTTTCTGCACCTGCCTTGGCTCTTTCTGTACCTCTGTTGCCTCGTTCTGCACCTCAATTGCTTCTTTCTGTATCCCTTTTGGCACTTGCCTCTTCCTGCACCCCTCGCCCCTATTTTTGCACCTCTCTTGCTTATTTCTGCACCCCTTTTCCCTCTTTCTGCACCTTTCCTGCCTCTTTGTACACATTTCTCACTTCTTTCTGTACCTCTGTTGCTTCTTTCTGCACCTCTTTTGCACATTTCTGCATCCATTATGCCTCTTTCTGCACACTTTTTTCCCATTTCTCCACCTCTCTTGCTTCTTTCTGCACTTCTCTTGCTTCTTTCTGCACTGCTCTTGCTTCTTTCGGCACCTCTCTTTTAAATTTCTGTATCCCTCTTACCTGTTTCTAGACCCCTGTTACCTCTTTATGCACCTTTCTTGCCTGTTTCTGCATCTCTCTTGCCACTTCAGCACCTCTGTTGCTTCTTTCTGGTCTTCTGTTTACTTCTTTTTGCAACCCTTTTACCTCTCTCAGCACCTCTGTTGCTTCTTTCTGCATTTCTCTTGCTTCTTTCCGCAAATCTCTTCCCTCTTTCTGTATCCCTTTTGCCTCATTATGCACCTCTCCTACCTCTTCCTGCACCTCTCTTGTCTCTTTCTGAAGTCCTCCTGCCTCTACCTGCACCTCTTTTGCTTATTTTTGTACTTTTCATGCTGTTTTCTGTACCCCTCTTGCTTCTTTCTGCTCCTCTGTTGGTTCTTTCTGCACTGTTCTGTCTTTTTCTGCACCTCTGTTGCAAATGTCTACATATTTTTGCCAGTTTCTGCAACTCTTTTGCCTCTTTCTGCATTTCTCCTGCTTTTTTCTGCACCGTTATTCTCTTTTTCTGCACTGCTCTTGCTTGTTTTTACACCACACTTTCCTCTTTCTGCACATCTGTTGCTTCTTTCTGCACTTCTTTTGCCTCTTTCTCCTACCCATCTTGCTTCTATCTGCACCTCTGCTGTCTCTTTCTGCACCACTGTTGTCTCTTTTTGCACTCATCTTCTCTCGTCCTGTACCTCTCCTATTTCTTTATGTACCTCTCCTGCTTCTTTCTGCAACCTTCTCCCCTTTTTTGCATCCTCTTGCCTCTTTTTGAGGTTCTCTTTTCATTTTCTGCACCTCTTTACCCTCTTTCTGTATCTCACTTGCCTTTTTCTGCATTTCTATTGCTACTTCCTACACCACTGTTGCTTCTTTTAGCAATTCTCTTTCCTCTTTCTGCACTTCTCTTGATTGTTTCTGTACCTCTCTTGCATCTTTCTGCACCTCTGTTTCCTCTTTCTGTACCTCACTAGCTTCTTTCTGCACCCCTCTTCCCTCTTTCTATACCCCTCTTCCCTCTTTCTGCACCTCTCTTGCCTCTTTATGTACCCCTGTAACCTCTTTATTCACCTTTCCTGCCTGTTTCTGCACTTTGCTTGCCTCTTTCTGTATCTCTGTTGCTTCTTTCTGTACTTCTCTTGCCTCTTTCTGCACCGCTCATGCCTATTTCAGCACCTCTGTTGCATCTTTCTGTACTTCTCTTCCTTCTTTATGCACCCCTCCTGCCTCCTTCTGTACCCCTCTTGATTTATTATGCACATCTCCTCCCTCTTTCTGCACCCTCTTGCCCTTTTTTGCACCTCCGTTGGTTCTTTCTGCACTGCACTTGCTTCTTTCTGTACCTTTTTTGCAAATGTCGGCATTCCTCGTGCCTCTTTCTACACCTCTCTTCGCTATTTCTCTACCTCTCTTGCTTCTTTCTGCACTTCTCTCACTTTTTTTAAGCACTGCTCGTGCTTTTTTCTGAACCTCTCTTGCAAATTTCTTTACCCCTCCTACCTCTTTGTGCACCCCTGCTCCCTCTTTCTGCACCTTTCTTGCCTGTTTCTGCAACTCTCTTGCCTCTTTTGATACCTCTGTTGCATTTTTATGCACTTCACTTGCATCTTTCTACACCCCTTTTGCCTCTTTCTGTAACCCGTTTGCCTCTTTGTGTACCTCTCCTGCCTCTTCTAGCATCTCTCTTGCCTTTTTCTGCAGTTCTTTTGCTTCTTTCTGTAATTTTCTTGCCTCTTTCCATACACCTCTTGCCTCTTTCTGCACCTCTACTGGTTCTGTCTGCACTGCTCTTGTTTCTTCCTGAACCCCTCTTGCCTCTTTCTGTACCCCTTTTGCTACTCTATTATGTTTCTTATATAGCGCCTGAATCGACCCCCGAAGGGGTATCTCTGCGCTTGCCTTGGGAACCCGTCCTGGCATTTCCCTGTGAGATAGCTCCCAAAGGGCATCCCCAAGGTGAAAGCCAGGCATCCCGCCGCGGGGGGGCAGTTGTGGAGATTAAGCAAGCTTAATGCCCAGAGTTACAGAGTGTGAACCCATGATTAGGTCAGGCACCGAAGCAAGAATTATTGAGTTCATGGCCATTTGAGCTCAAGACCCTGCCGCGTCGGGAATTGAACCCTGGTCCTGGGTCTGACCTCTGCTTCAGGGTCTGCCTGCTCTAACCAGTGAGCCTACTTTGTACACCACTCCTGCCTCTTTCTGCACCTCTCTTGCCTTTTTCTTGCAACTCTTTTGCTTCTTTCTGTACTTATCATAACTGTTTTTGTACCCCTCTTGCCTGTTTCTGTACCCTTCTTCCCTCTTTGTGCATCTCTATTGCTTCTTTCTACACCTCTCTTCCTTCTATCTGCACTTCTCTTGTGTCTTTCTACACTGCTCTTGCTTCTTTTCTTGCACATTTCTGAACCGCTCTTGCCTCTTTCCCACTTTCTGCCCCTGTCTGGCCTCTGTCTGCATCTCTATTTCGTCTTTCTGCACCTATTTTGCCTGTTTCTGTAACTTTGTTGCCTCTTTCTGCAGTTCTCTTGCCTCCTTCTGCTCCTCTGTTACTTTTCTCTGTACTTCTTTTGCCTCTTTCTGCACTTCTCTTGCTTCTTTCTGCTCCTTTCTTGCTTCTTTCTGCAGTCTTTTCCCTTTTTTGGCATCCTTCTTGTCTTTTTCTACAGTTCTCTTGTCATTTTCTGCACCTCCCTTAGCTCTTTATGCATCTCTCTTGCTTCTTTCTGCACTTCTCCTGCTTCTTTCTACACCTGTTACGTCTTTCAGCAATACTCTTGCCTCTCTCTGTACCTCTCCTGCAGCTTTCTGTACCTCTTTTGCCTCTTTCTGTACCTCTCTTGCTTCTTTCTGTACCCCTCTTGGTACTTGCCTCTTCCTGTACCCCTCTTCCCTATTTCTGAACCTCTTTTGCTTCTTTCTGCACCCCTGTTCCTGCACTTTTCGTGCCTGTTTCTACACATTTCTCGCCTCTTTCTGTACCTCTGTTCCTTCTTTCTGCACCACTTTTGCAAATCTCTGCATCCCTTATGCCTCTTTCTGAACCCTTATTCCCTATTTCTCCACCTCTCTTGCTTCTTTCTGTATTTCTCTTGCTTCTCTCAGCACTGATCTTGCTTCTTTATGCACCTCCCTTCTATATTTCGGTATCCCTCTTACCTGTTTCTGCACTGTTACCTCTTTATGTACCTTTCTTGCTTGTTTCTGCATCTCTCTTGCCATTCCGTACCTCTGTTGCTTCTTTCTGCACTTCTCTTTACTTCTTTCTGCAACCCTCTTACTTCTCTCAGCACCTCTGTTGCTTCTTTCTGCATTTCTCTTGCTTCTTTCTGCACCTCTCTTCCCTCTTTCTGTATCCCTTTTGCCTCTTACTGCACTTCTCTTGCCTCTTTATGCACTATTGATGCCTATTTCAGCACCTCTGTTGCTTCTTTTTGTCCCTCTTTTGCAAAATTCTGCATCCCTTGTGCCTCTTTTATTTTTCCTCTTCTAAATTTCCGTGCCTCTCTTGCTTCTTTCTGCACTTCTTTCACTTCCTTCTGCACTGCTTGTGCTCCTTTCTGCACCTGTCTTTCAAATTTCTGTATACCTCTTACATCTTTTTGCACCCCGTTCCCTCTTTCTGTGCCTTTCTTGCTGTTTCTGTACCTTTCTTGCCTCTTTTGGAACCTCTGTTGCTTTTTTCTGCACTTCACTTGCCTCTTTCTGCACCCCTTTGCCTCGTTAAGCACCTTCATTGCTTTTTCCTGCACTGTTTTTTCTTCTTTCTGCACCCTTCTTGCCTCTTTCTGTATCCCGTTTGCCTCTTTGTGCACCTCTCATGCCTCTTTCTGCTCCTCTCTTGCCTTTTTATGCAGTTCTCTTGCTGCTTTCTGCACTTCTTTTGCTTCTTTCTGTACTTTTCTTGCCTCTTTTTGTACCCCTCTTGCTTCTTTCTGCACTACTCTTACTTCTTTCTGTACCCCTCTTGCCTCTTTCTGTACTCCTGATGTCTCTTTGTGCACACCTCTTGCCTCTTTCTGCTCCTCTTGTGCTGCCTTCTGTATTTTTCCTGCCTCTTTCTGTACACTTCTTGCCTATTTGTGCATCTCTACTTCTTCCTTCTGCACTTCTTTTTCTTCTTTCTGCACTCCTCTTGCCTCTTTCTGCACCTCCATAGCTTCTTTGTGTACCCTTCTCTCCTTTTCTGTACCTCTCTTGCCTCTCTCTATACCCCTGTTCCCTCTTTCTGCACCTCTCTTGCCTCTTTCTGTATCCCTGTTCCGTCTTTCTACACATTCCCTGCCTCTTTCTGTACCTACCCTCGGGTTTCAGATGATGGTGACCCCCCAAAATACTTGATTTCATGTTCGCACCAGCTCAACGGGTAATCAGGGGTGAATTGAGGAGTGTAAGGGGTGAATGGGAAAATCTGCAATTTAGTCCAGTTAAGCTTTATCCCTGATAAATGACCAAATCTGATAAATTCCCTCAAAATGGGATTGAGGCTCGCACTGGGATCCCGTAGATAAAGGGTAATACCATCCGCATACACCGAAATTAGAATTTGACGCCAGGAGAAGATTATGGCATAGCCTCTGTGGTGTTGTCAAATGTTGGCATCCAGGGGCTCAATGGCCAAAGCAAATAATAACGGGGATAGCGGGCATCTCTGGCGAGTGTCCCGTTTAATGGGGATTGGGTCAGAATATAACCCGTTAATTTGGACCACCGCTTCTGGCTTGGAATAAAGTAAATTAATCCAGGCTAGGGAAGGGCGAGGGAGGCCCATTCGGTCCAGAAAGGCTAGCATGTAATCCCATTCAAGGGAATCGAATGCCTTTGTGGCATCCAGAAAGATCCCAGCAGCCAAGCAGTCGGGGTCAATGTCATGAAGAAGTGCAAAGATGGTGCGTACATTGTGGGACGTGGCTCTTCCGGGGACAAAGCCCACCTGGTCTGGTAAGACCAGCCCCTCCATAAGCTGGGTCAGTCGGTTGGCTACAACCTTAGTAAGTATCTTTGTGTTACAATTAATTAAGGACAGAGGTCTATAGGCTTCACATTAGTCTGTAGCCTTGCCTGGTTTGAATAGAGATATGATTAGAGCCTGTCTCATGGAGAGGGGGAGGCATCTGGAATCCTGCGCCTCTTCAAATACCTGTTTGATGTTGTGAGTCAATTGACAATGTACATTTTGTAGAACTCGGCCGGTACTTCGTGACATTTTTTGCTTGTTTGCGTTCTCAAAATGCATGTTTGCGAGATATTTCCCCCGAGCAGGCAAACAGCAATTGTGAACAGGAAAAAAGCATCACGAACAAGCAATTCCGCGTGTTAGTGAAATATCTGCGTGTTTGCGGAGAATTTTTACAGTTTCACGGAGATTTGCGTAACGCGATTACGCAAATTCCGCCCACCCCTAGCTAGAGCCTAGCCCCATGATTGCAGCTCGAATCTCATCTTCTTCAATGTCAGTGGATAAAAATACTCTGTGGGAATCATTGATCCAGCCCAATGCTGTGTCTTCGAAGTATGTGGCTATGTCTGGGGGAGCGCGGCCGACGGTATGGTAGAGCATGGCATAATAGTGTTTGAAGGTGTATAGTATGTCTTGGGAGTCTATGTGTTGGTGTCCCACTTCGTCCACAATTTCTAGGATGTGACTGGCAAGACTGGGGATTCTGCTAACCTCTACCAGGGCTCTGCCAGGGCTTTTGCCCTCGCCAAAGGAGTGAGCGGGGTGGTATTTTGACCGGAACTTGGCCTCACGACGAGTCTCCCCTGAGTAGTCCACCAAGAGTCAGTCAAGGATGCAATTTGCAAATCAGTTTTTTTTATGTCTAGTTCTAATTTATGTAGCATGTTTTTAATTGATGGCAGGACCCCACTGCTCTTTGAAATGCATACACCCCTGCACTTTTCTTACCTCTTTCTGTACCCCTCTTGCCTCTTTCTGCTCCTCCATTGATTTTTATGCACTGCTCTTGCTTCTCTCTGCACATCTGTTGCAAATTTCTGCATCCCTATTTCCTTTCTGTATCCCTTCTCCTTCTTTCTGCACCTCTCTTGCCTCTATCTGCACACCTGCTCCCTCTTTCTGTATTAATTTTGCCTGCTTCTGCAATACTTCTGACTCTTTCTGTAGTTCTCTTGCCTCCTTCTGCACCTCACTTGCCTCTTTCTGCACTTCTCCTGCTTCTTTCTGCACCCTTTTTCTCTTTTTCTACACATTCCCTGCCTCTTTCTGTACCTACCCTCGGGTTTCAGATGATGGTGACCCCCCAAAATACTTGATTTCATGTTCGCACCAGCTCAACGGGTAATCAGGGGTGAATTGAGGAGTGTAAGGGGTGAATGGGAAAATCTGCAATTTAGTCCAGTTAAGCTTTATCCCTGATAAATGACCAAATCTGATAAATTCCCTCAAAATGGGATTGAGGCTCACACTGGGATCCCGTAGATAAAGGGTAATACCATCCGCATACACCGAAATTAGAATTTGACGCCAGGAGAAGATTATGGCATAGCCTCTGTGGTGTTGTCAAATGTTGGCATCCAGGGGCTCAATGGCCAAAGCAAATAATAACGGGGATAGCGGGCATCTCTGGCGAGTGTCCCGTTTAATGGGGATTGGGTCAGAATATAACCTGTTAATTTGGACCACCGCTTCTGGCTTGGAATAAAGTAAATTAATCCAGGCTAGGGAAGGGCGAGGGAGGCCCATTCGGTCCAGAAAGGCTAGCATGTAATCCCATTCAAGGGAATCGAATGCCTTTGTGGCATCCAGAAAGATCCCAGCAGCCAAGCAGTCGGGGTCAATGTCATGAAGAAGTGCAAAGATGGTGCGTACATTGTGGGACGTGGCTCTTCCCGGGACAAAGCCCACCTGGTCTGGTAAGACCAGCCCCTCCATAAGCTGGGCCAGTCGGTTGGCTACAACCTTAGTAAGTATCTTTGTGTTACAATTAATTAAGGACAGAGGTCTATAGGCTTCACATTAGTCTGTAGCCTTGCCTGGTTTGAATAGAGATATGATTAGAGCCTGTCTCATGGAGAGGGGGAGGCATCTGGAGTCCTGCGCCTCTTCAAATACCTGTTTGATGTTGTGAGTCAATTGCACAATGTACAATTTGTAGAACTCGGCCGGTACTTCGTGACATTTTTTGCTTGTTTGCGTTCTCAAAATGCATGTTTGCGAGATATTTCCCCCGAGCAGGCTAACAGCAATTGCGAACAGGAAAAAAGCATCACGAACAAGCAATTCCGCGTGTTAGTGAAATATCTGCGTGTTTGCGGAGAATTTTTACAGTTTCACGGAGATTTGCGTAACGCGATAACGCAAATTCCGCCCACCCCTAGCTAGAGCCTAGCCCCATGATTGCAGCTCGAATCTCATCTTCTTCAATGTCAGTGGATAAAAATACTCTGTGGGAATCATTGATCCAGCCCAATGCTGTGTCTTCGAAGTATGTGGCTATGTCTGGGGGAGCGCGGCCGACGGTATGGTAGAGCATGGCATAATAGTGTTTGAAGGTGTATAGTATGTCTTGGGAGTCTATGTGTTGGTGTCCCACTTCGTCCACAATTTCTAGGATGTGACTGGCAAGACTGGGGATTCTGCTAACCTCTACCAGGGCTCTGCCAGGGCTTTTGCCCTCGCCAAAGGAGTGAGCGGGGTGGTATTTTGACCGGAACTTGGCCTCACGACGAGCCTCCCCTGAGTAGTCCACCAAGAGTCAGTCAAGGATGCAATTTGCAAATCAGTTTTTTTATGTCTAGTTCTAATTTATGTAGCATGTTTTTAATTGATGGCAGGACCCCACTGCTCTTTGAAATGCATACACCCCTGCACTTTTCTTACCTCTTTCTGTACCCCTCTTGCCTCTTTCTGCTCCTCCATTGATTTTTGTGCACTGCTCTTGCTTCTCTCTGCACATCTGTTGCAAATTTCTGCATCCCTATTTCCTTTCTGTATCCCTCCTCCTTCTTTCTGCACCTCTCTTGCCTCTATCTGCACACCTGCTCCCTCTTTCTGTATTAATTTTGCCTGCTTCTGCAATACTTCTGACTCTTTCTGTAGTTCTCTTGCCTCCTTCTGCACCTCACTTGCCTCTTTCTACACTTCTCCTGCTTCTTTCTGCACCCTTTTTCTCTTTTTCTGCACATTTCTTGTCTCTTTCTGCACATCTCTTGTTTTTTTATGCACCCCTCTTGCCTTTTTCTGCACCTCTTTTGCTTCTTTCTGTATTTATCCCTCCCCTTTTTGCACCCCTCTATCAGCACCTCTGTTGCTTCTTTTTTCCCTTCTTTTGCCTCGTTCTGCACCTGTCTTACTTCTTTATGCACTTCTGTTGTCTCTTTCTGCACCCCTCTTGTCTCTTTCTGCATTCGTCTTCTCTCTTTCTGCACCTCTCTTGCTTCTTTCTGCACCTGTCTTTCTTCTTTCTGCACCTCTGTTGTCTCTGCATCCCTGTTGTCTCTTTTTGCACTTGTTTTCTCTCTTTCCGTACCACTCTTGCTTATTTTGACACGTCTCTTGCTTCTTTCTGCACCGCTCTAGCTTCTTTGTTTACCCTTCTCCCCTTTTTTGCATCCTCCTGCCTCTTTCTGCAATTCTCTTGCCATTTTCTGCACCTTTCTTGCCTCTTCCAGTATCTCACTTGCCTCTTCCTGCATTTCTCTTGCTACTTCCTACACCTCTTTTGCTTCTTTTAGCAATTCTCTTGCTTGTTTCCGCACCTCTCTTGCCACTTTCTGCACCTCTGATGTCTCTTTCTGTATCTCACTTGCTTCTTTCTGCACCCCTCTTGCCTCCTTCTATACCCCTCTTCCCTCTTTCTGCACCTCTCTTGCCTCCTTCTGTAACCCTGTACCCTCTTTCTACATCTTCCCTGCCTGTTTTCTGTACCTCTCTTGCCTGTCTCCGTATCTCTGTATCTTCTTTCTGCCATTCATTTGCCTCTTTCTGCACTGGTCATGCCTATTACAGCACCTCTGTTGCTTCATTCTGCTCAACTGTTCCTTCTTTCTGCACCCCTCCTTACTATTCCTGTACTCCTCCTGATTCTTTGTGCACCTCCCCTACTTCTCCCGCACCCCTCTTGCCTATTTTTGTACCTTTGTTGGGTCTTCTTGCACTGCTCTTCCTTCTTTCTGTACCTATTTTGCAAGTTTCTGCATCCCTCATGCCTCTTCCTGGACCCCTCATCCCTATTTCTCCGCCTCTCTCGCCTCTTTCTGCACTGCTTGTGCTTCTTTCAGCACCTCTCCTGCAAATTTCTGTATCCCTCTTACCACTTTCTGAAACCCGGTTCCCTCTTTCTGTGCCTTTCCTGACTGTTTTATGCACCTCTCTTACCTCGTTTGGCACCTCTGTTCCTTTTTCTGCACTTTTCTTGCTTCTTTCTGCATCACTCTTGCCTCCTTCTGAACCCCTTCTGCCTCCTTGTGCACCTCGCCTACCTCGTTCTGCACCCCTCTTGCCTATTCTTGTATCTTTGTTGGTATTTCTGCACTGTTCTTGCTTCTTTCTGTACCTCTTCTGCAAATGTCTGCATCTCTCGTGCTTCTCTCGCTTCTTTCTGCACTGCAGGTGCTTCTTTCTGCACCTCTCTTGCAAATTTAAATATCCCTCTAACCTCTTTCTGCACCCCTGTTCCCTCTTTCTGCACTGTTCTTACCATTTTTATGTACTTCTCTTGCCTCTTACTGCACCCCTCTTGTTTCTTTCAGCATCTCGGTTGCTTTTTTCTCTAATTCTCTTGCTTCGTCTGTACCCCTCTTGCTTCTTTCTGTATCCCTTTTGCCTCTTTGTGCACCTCTCCTGCCTCTTTCTGCACCTCTCTTGTCTTTTTCTTCAGTTCTGTTGCTGCTTTCTGCACCTCTTGTGCTTCTTTCTGTACCTTTCCAACCTCTTTTTGTACCCCCTTACCTGGTTCTTCACCTCATTTGGTTCTTTCTGCAATGCTCTTGCTTCTTTCTGCACCCAACTTCCCTCTTTGGGCATCTCTAGTCCTTCTTTCTGCACTTCTCTTTCCTCTTTCTGTACCCGTCTTGCCTCTTTCTGTACCTCCAATGCATCTTTGTGCACTTCTCTTGCTTTTTTCTGCATCGCTTTTTCTTTTTGCTCTATCACTCTTGCCTCTTTCTGCACCTCTCCTGCTTCTTTCTGCACCTGATCCCCTTTTTCTCATTCCTCTTGCTACTTCTTTCACCTCTGTTGCTTATTTTAGCAATTCTCTTCCCTCCTACCTCTTTCTGCACCCCTCTTTCCTATTTTTACAACTCTGTTGCTTCTTTCTGCACTGCTCTTGCTTCTTTCTGTACCTCTTTTATACTTTTCCGCATCCCTCGTGCCTCTTTCTGCACCCCTTTTCCCTATTTCTCTGCCTCTCTCGCTTCATTCTGCACTTCTCTTGCTTCTTTCTGCACTGTTCACGATTCGTACTTTATCTCTCTTGCAAATTTCTTTATCCCTCCTTTGTCTTTTTGCACCCCTGTTCCCTCTTTCTACACCTTTCTTGCCTGTTTCTGCACCTCTCTTGCCTCTTTTGGCACCTCTGTTGCTTCTTTTTGCACTTCACTTACCTCTCTCTGCACCCCTCTTGCCTCTTTCAGCACCTTTGTTGCTTTGTTCTGTACTTCTCTTGCTTCTTTCGTTCCCCCTCTTGCCTCTTTCTGTACCCCTTTTGCCTTTTTCTGCAGTTCGCCTGCCTCTTTCTGCGCCTCTTTTGCTTCTTTATAACCTTTTTTTGCCTCTTTCTGCACCTCTGTAGGTTCCTTCTGCACTGTTCTTGCTTCTTACTGTATCCCTCCTGCCTCTTAATGTACCCCTATTGCCTGTTTCTACACCTCTTTTGTTTTTTTCTGCACTGCTCTTGCTTCTTCTGTACCCCTATTGCCTCTTTCTGTACCCTTCTTCCCTCTTTGTACATCTCTATGGCTTCTTTGTGCACTTCTCTTTCCTCTTTCTGCATGGCACTTGCCTCTTTCTGCACCTTTGTTGCTTCTTTGTGCACTTCTCTTGCTTTTTTCTGCATCTCTCTTGCTTCTAACTTTTGTATGCTGTTTGAAACACAGGCATTCAAGTATTTGTATGTTTATTTTTATGTAACATGTCACAAGGTAAAAACAGAGCAACACACATGAATACCTTCACAATCTTGTTAAGACTTACAACAAAGATATGCTTAGGATTGCTGTTTTGTATTTAGTAGTCCTAACATTCTGAGCAGTCGATAACTATTGAACCTTCAGGAAAAAAGTGAGGTTTAGGACATCTTGGGAGATGGATTAGTGATTAGGCTACTTTGTATGAGTCTATTGTAAGGTTCAGTCAAAGTAGGCCTCTTTCTGCACCTCTTTTGGTTCTTTCTGCACATTTCTTGCTTCTTTCTGCACCATCCTTCCTCTTTCTGGACTTCTGTTGCTTCTTTATGCACTTCTCTTGCCTCTTTCTGAACCTTTCTTCCTCTTTCTGCACATGTCCTACCTATGTAGGCATATTTAGAAATTAGCATTTAAAAAAAAACTTCAATGAAAAAAATCACAGATTTCAGGGATGTTATAGTCAGTTGGACATTTCACTCGTACAAAAGCAGAGAAAATCGGCTGTTACAGTTAGTTGAGCTAACTATAACTTGTGCCTGCAATACACTGCTGATGATGTCACATATTACATCACTCATGATATGGTCAGTGATATCACTGATGACATTATCCACGTGATCATGTGATGCACCTACTCACACCCTAATAAAACCATTGATACACCCTCTCTAAACTTCAGGCTACCATTCTCGAAATCATAGACACACCAATGCCAGTTAGTACATACCCACTGACTGATTCTGAGGTCTATGCACACATCAATCAATCAATCAATCAATCAATCAATCAATCAATCAATCAATCAATCAATCATATCATTTGTAAAAGCACACTACTCACCCCTGAGAATCTCAAGGCGCTGGGGTGGGGAATGCTGCTACTGCTCTAAAAGCCAGGTCTTGAGGAGTTTTCTGAAGGTCAGCAGGTCTTGGGTCTGCCGTAGGTGGATGGGGAGGGTGTTCCAGTTCTTGGTGGCAAGGTGGGAGAACGATCTGCCGCCGGAGGTCGCTCTTCAGAAGTGGGTGACTATTTCGAGGGTGAGGTCGGCGGAGCTGAGCTGGCAGGGTGGTAATGTAGAAGCTGAGTCATCTGTTGAGGTTCGTTGGCCTGGTGTTGTGGAGTACCTTGTGTGCGTGGGTGAGTAGCTTGAAGGTTATCCTCTGGTTGACCGGGAGCCAGCGCAGGTCTCTCAGGTGGGGTGTGATGTGGCTGCGGTGAGGGATGTTGAGCATGAGGCGTGCAGAGGCGTTCTGGATGCATTGGAGCCGTCTCAGGAGTTTGGCCGAGGCTCCTGCATAGAGGGCGTTTCCGTAGTCCAAACTGCTGCTGACGAGGGCCTGGGTGACCGTTCTTCTCGTTTCAGTGAGGATCCATTTGTAGATCCTGCGGAGCATGCGGAGGGTGTTGAAGCAGGAGGAAACGGAATTGACCTGTTTAGTCATGGAGAGGGTAGAGTCGAGGGTGACCCCCTAGGTTGCGTGCGTGGTCGGTGGGTGTTGGAGCGGTTCCCAGTGCAGTCGGCCACCAGGAATCATACCAGGCCGAAGGGGTGGATCCGAGGATGAGGACCTCCATCTTGTCCGAGTTCAGCTTCAGTCGGCTGTTCCTCATCCATTCAGCAACAGCTTTAATTCCTTCATGATGGTTGGTTTTGACGGTGTGGGGGGTCCTAGGTGAGGGAGAGGATCAGCTGGGTGTCATCGGCGTAGGAGATGATGTTGAGGTCGTGCTGATGGGCGACGTGGGTGAGAGGTACCATGCAGATGTTAAACAGAGTTGGGGTGTGGGATGAGCCCTGAGGTACACCGCAGATGATCTTGGTGGCTTCGGAGCAGAAAGGGGGAAGGCGGATGCTCTGTGTTCTGCCAGAGAGGAAGGAAGTGGTCCAGTCAGGGACTTCTCTTGGATCCCAGTGTTCTGGAGGCGTGTTCGTAGTGTGTGGCGGCAGACCGTGTTGAAGGCGGCTGACAGGTCCAGGAGGATGAGGGCTGCTATTTCTCTGTTGTTCAGCAGGGACTTGATATCATCGGTGGCGGCGATGAGGGCAGTCTCGGTGCTGTGGTTGCTGCAGAACCCGGACTGGGAAGGGTCCTGGATGTTGTTCTCCTCAAGGAAGCGGATCAGTTGTTCATCGACGGTCTTCTTGATGACCTTTGCCGGGAAAGGGAACAGGGAGATGGGCCGGACGTTCTTGAGGTCCTTGGGGTCCGCCTTGGGTTTCTTGAGTAAGGCGTTTATCTCAGCGTGCTTCCAGCTCTCCGGGAAGGTTGCTGTCTCAAAGGAGGTGTTGATGACTTTCCGGAGAGGGGGTGCGATGGATGTGCTGGCTTTGTTGAAGATGTGGTGTGGGCATGGGTCTGATGGAGATCCAGAGTGGATGGTGTTCATGATCTTGATGGTGTCATTGATGTTGGTCCAGGAGAGCAGGCAGCTGGTGCGGATGGTGGTCGTGGGGGCAGAAGTCTCAGTGGTTGTCAAGGCGGTCGTGGTGTTGAAGCTATCATGGATGTCTGCGATCTTGCGGTGGAAGAAGGTGGCCAGCAAGTTGCTCAGGTCTTGCGAGGGTGGGATGTCGTTGGTGTTGGAGCTGGGGTTGGAGAGTTCTTTCATGATGTTGAAGAGCTCTTTGCTGTTGTGTGCGTTGTTGTCTAGGCGGTTTTTGAAGGAGGTCCTTTTGGCAGATCTGATGAGGTGATGGTGTCTGCGGGTGGCGTACTTGTATGCGGTATAGGAAGGTGGATATCTGACTATGGTTACCCCCAAACTTTTTGCCTGGTGTTTAACTGGTTTTTGACTTAGTTGGCCTGGGATCCTGCTATTCAGGGCCCCAGGCTGATTGCTCTCTCCTTAAAATGGACTCCATGTACCTTAGGTGCATACACAATTGGAACTGGTTCACCTTATAGGCCCCTGTAACAGTGTACGATAGGTACCCAGGGCATAGGTGCATCCAAGGCCTACCAGGGGCTGCAGCATGTATTGTGCCACCCCTGGCCTGGCCTCCATATTTGACACAACTGGCTGATCCCTCAGCTGGGGTAAGTTGGTGTAATCACCTCTTACTTAGATATAGTATCCCTGTATCTAACCTTAAACTGGACACATATGTTCCTATAAGCCACTCCTATGGAAGGCCTCATCAATCCTGGAGGCAGAGTGCTTGGAAATATGTGAGATGGTGCTCTAGCATGAGCTGAGCCCGTCTGAAGCTGTCGGGAACCACTCCCTAAGCTGTTCCGGGATATGGCCATACCATATACTCTTAAGTGCATTATAATCCTTGCGGTTAAATGCTATCTTTGGTTTGGCTTTATCAAAACATGTCGAGTAAGGTGTCATACAAATTAGAATACTATCCCCTCGACAGTTCTGTTGACGGGGATAGCATTCCACCCTTCTAGAGGGACACGACATGTGTGTAGCCTTAACCCCAGTTAAAATTAACCAGAGCCTCAGCATCACAAAATGGATGCTGCCACCACAGACACGAGTCTGACTTCCTGCTGCTGGGAGTCCTTCCAGCGAGGGAGGCTTGGACAAAGGGTTTCCTGCCTTGGGAGGTGCGAGCACCACCCCAGACAGGGTTTTGTGTATTGGGTAGGACAGGGCTGAATAGAATCAGACATGCCCGGGGCACACAAGGTGTCCCCGTGCATAAGCCAGTCCAAACAGGTCCTGGGACTTTCCAGACCCAGGCCCGGCGAGGAGCTGGACAAAGGAAAGGGGGTGTAACCGCCCCCCTTCCTGGTTCCTCCCAGAGGAGGGACCTAGTAGGTGATCCACCCCTCAGATTGGGAATAAGAGTGGGAGCAGTGCCATTGCACAGCAGATCATCCTGAATCAACTTGAAATAAAGAAGAAGACTGGACTTCGACATTCTGCTGCTCAGAAGACTGAAGAGAATCTCCCTTGTGGCCTAGGAGTGGCCACCCTGTGAATACAGGTACCAACCAGCAACTCGTTGTCTGCTTTGCCGCCGCCTCCCGCCGGAGCCTGAGCCCAGAGCCCAACAAGAACCAGACTCCCAGACCTCTCACAGCCCGATCCACAGTCCCTGCAAAGAAGGGACCCGTGGAGGCACCGAGTGACGTGGGACCGGACCTCTTGGAAGACACTCGAAAAGCTGACTGCGCAGCATCTGAGGCATCCTCGATGTTGTGCTTTGAGGACTGAGAACCCCCACCACCAAGCAGCCCTTGCACCGAAGAAGAGCCCTCCAGCATCTCCACGATTGGCGTGGGGCCCTTTTGCATTGTGCCACTCGACGTGCCATCCCGGCCACTAGCCACGTGGTCAGCGGCCATCTTGGCGATGAAACCGACGAACTACACAGCAGGTCTGGTTGCTCCAGACTTGCCAAAGCTCCTGTAAAAAGGAGCGCTCGCCCTGACCTTGCTGGTTCGAGTGTTAAGCATCTTTTGATTCCTGCGTGGCTTGCATTAGCCAAGGCCTGTTTGCTCCGATCAGGTCGCCGACACCGCCAACAGCGAGAAGCCTGCGTGGGACAGTGCGTGACCAACTCCTGGATGTCTTCGACCCCCGGTGTCCACGTGGCTGCTGAGAGAAGCTACATGACAACGCCTGTTTGCACCCGACATCGCCTGGTTCCAATCTGGTTCCACGGTAGTCACTGGCTAGTGACTTTGAACATTGTCCCCTCTGCTTTCAGGTCTTCACAACTTCAGATCCACCCTTGGATCCACCGGAACTCTTCACATCGAGCCGCCTGCCGCATCTTCAGCTCCAAGCACCATCGACCAGCGTGACGAAACCCGACACTACTTCGACCCTGTGCACCCGCTTCCTGTGGGTGAGGTAACTCAGCTCCGCCAGTGTTCCTACACTGGTACACATCTCAAGGACCTGTGTCTTAAGTTTCAGCATTCTAGGTCACTCGGAAGGTTCCGAACTATCTAACTTTGTACTTTTTACACACCATAGACTTTACATTGAGAAGTGCGTGCACTTTAGACACTGCACCCGAGTCCCGCGGGCCTTTCCCGACTTAATCATTGCTAGTCTCGAATAGCTCCAGCGATTCCCAAGGCCCTAGGCCTGTTCCCGTTCTGATTGGTATCTCTTATACCACTTTCTTAGTATATGGTTTAGGTGGCCCCTAGGGCTCATCCATATTGTGCAACTTTTGTGTATTTTAAACTGTCTTGTGATTTAACGCTTGTGCTTCTGTGCTCATAAAGAGTCCAGGGAATTTTATAGTTAATAAATCAATATATATTTTCAATATATATCTGTGTGGTGTCCTTTTATTTGGTATTCAAGGGGGTTGTGTATGGTAATACAGCTGGCTTCACATGCCTTTCAGAGTTTAGCCTAAGACTGCTTTGTCCACGTTACCACTAGGATAACTGGTCTACAAGGTTGAATTACAACCAATCATCATAAGGGTTGATTGGCATGGTACAAAGTGATCACTAGAATTAGTGAGCATTATATACCAGGCCAACTTCTCACATTGGTGAGCAGCGGATTGGGATCTGAGCTTGCTGTTGTTTTACCATTACAATCTTTGAGATTATCATTTGAAAGATCATACAGGTACCTGCTAGGTACATATAAAACAAGACTAGTATACTTAAGTTCTACTGAGCTTAGTTGTTGTAGAGCAAAGGGAGTAGCACACCCTGACTACAACTACTAGATAGGTTTAGTAGGTAAACACCAGTGTAGGTAGATTGCAACACATCCACCCACACTAGACCAATGTCTGGAGCAGAGGGTTCCACTGGGAACATCCCTTTTGAGAGTGACCCTTCAAGGGCACCATCCAAATTTGCTATTTTTTCCTTTAAGGAATTAAGACAGCTTTGTGTCTTAAGGGGTCTGAGGACAGGGCCTTCTCCTACCACAGACCACCTTAGAGAGATCTTGGATCAGTCTGAGACTCTAAAGACCTCTAAGGCAGACCCCACTGGGGATGCTGATGGAGGCCGTCCTTCTGAGGATGACACTGTAGACACCCCTGTCCCTATCATCCTGGTAGATGGGGAAGCCCCCATCACTGGAGCTCCTCAGGTAGATCCAGAGGAGGAAGAGGAAGAGGAAGAAGAGACAGAAGGGGGGAGCAGTGAGTCAGATGATGACAGAAATAGTCAGGTGCTGGTCAGTAGACTGAACCAGGCTAACTTAAGCCTATTTGGGACTGAATCAGGTAACAACCCATTCAGACCCCCAGGCGGACTTAACCAGAAGCCTAGGAGGAGAAGGACTCACTCAGGTGACTCTAACAACTCCCATGCTTCTAGAGGTTCTTATGGTCACTCCAGAAGGGAGATGACTAGCCCTCAGAGAAGGGAACATGAGGCCAAAATGAGAAAGGCTGAATTGAGGATCCAGAGACAAGAGTTAGAGGTTGCCCTGGCCCAAGAGAAACTTGCTAGAGCAAGACAGCCTAGAGAGAGTGGATTGGGATCCACTGGTGGCAGCACTATCCAGAAGGATAAAGACAGGTCCTTTGATACAAGAAACCTGAGTAAGATTGTGCCCCCCTACAAAGCTGGGGATGATATCCACAAATGGATGACTGCACTTGAGAGAGCCTGCATGGTACAGCAGATCCCCCAGGAGCAGTGGGCAGCAATCTTGTGGCTCTCCTTTGAAGGTAGAGGCAGAGACAGACTCCTCACAGTTAGTGATGGGGATTCTAGAAACTACATGGTCCTGAAGAGTGCTCTGATTGATGGGTTGGGCTTAACCACTGAGCAGTACAGGTTAATGTTCAGAGATACCCAGAAGACACAGACTCAGGACTGGTCTGAATTTGTTGAATGTGCCACTAAGGCTCTGGAGGGCTGGTTGCTGGGAAGTAAGGTTACTGACTATACAGGATTGTATAATTTAATTATGAGAGAGCAAATCTTAAGTAATTGTCAAAATCAGCTTCTACATCAGCACCTGGTTGACTCTGATCTGACCTCCCCACAAGAATTGGGTAGGAGGGCAGACAAATGGGTCAGAACCAGGATCAGGCCTAAGAACCAGGGTGGTGACCAAAAGAAAGAGACTACCAAGCCTTAAGAGAAGGGTGGGGATAAAAGTAAGGAAAAGACTTCCCCTGGGCCCCAAAACTCCAAGAATGGGGGTGGGTCCCAAGACACTTCTACAACCCAGAAAAAGCCTTATTGTCATGCCTGTAAACAGGTGGGGCATTACAAAACAGATAGCTGTTGTCCCAAGAATGGCAATAAAGAGAATATACCTCCAGGTAAGGCTCCAACACCTCCTGTCACTGTTAGCAGTGGTCCCCCAGGTGGTGGGAGCACCCCCAAGAATTTGGGTGGGTTTACTTTTGGAGGACAGGTGGACTCTGGCCTATCCAGGTCCCCTAACTCAGATACTCTTGTCTATGAGATTGGCATGGGGTTTGCCAATTTCACTGCTTGCCCAAACACTTTGAGCAAGTATAGACAGGAGCCCCTCATCAATGGTTTGAAAGTTGAGGCCTTCAGAGACACAGGGGCTAGCATCACCATGGTGGCTGAATGTCTAGTCCCCTCATGGCAACTTTTACCTGATGCCAACTATCAGGTGACAAACATTGATGGCATAGAAACCAATCATCCCATGGCAGTAGTCAATCTTAGCTGGGGAGGTGTCACTGGCCCAAAGAGAGTGGCAGTGTCAGCAAACTTGCCTGTAGATTGCCTACTGGGTAATGATTTGGAAATCTCAGCCTGGGCTGAGGTTGAACAGCAAACCCATTCTAGAATGGTAAATCTCCATGGAAAGGTTAGTGGGGCTGTGATGGCTACAGCCCCAATCCAAGATGTCCTTCCTGAAAAGGTTGGGAGGGCTGAGCAAACCTCAGCCCCATCTTTAGATAACTTCCCTCCTGAAAAGAGTAGCAGGGCTGTACTAGTAACAGCCCATACCCAAACTGAGTCTCCTCCTGAAAAGGTTGGCGGGGCTGTGATGGCCACAGCCCTAACTCAAACTGATACATGGGTAGTGAAGCCTGAAATGATGGATCACTCCACCCAAACAGAGAGCATTGAGGAGGAAGAGAAATCTCCCTCCCACCAGACTTTAGGAAAGGATCAGCCTCCTCAGGGAACTGATCTTACCCCTGATGAAGGAACTGTCCCAGAGGTTGTTAGGCCTGGCCTGACAGAGCCTCTGATGGCAGTGGACCCTTCTCAGGTGGGACCCAGTCTGGAGCAGGTAGCCTGCCCCTCTCTACCTTGCCTTACTCAGCCCAGGGCTGCAGAGGCTAAGAAGGACAGTGAGACCCAAAGGGGCCCCTGTCAAATAAAGCACCCCCATCAACAGATTAGGGGCACCGAAACTAGTAGCCCTAGTGAGGTGCAAACTTTAAAAACTCCTGAGGGATCCCCCTTAAAAGTAGTTAGGGACCTCCCCCAGATGGATATTGTTGGGCACAGCCAAACCTGGGACCCTCAGGGCCCAAACCTGAACTGTCCCTCCAGTAAACCAAACAGAGGGACCCAGCCTCCAGCTTTAGGTAGCCAGAGGTTGACCCTGAGAGCACAGTGCAACTCAGTCAAAGAAAGAAAGGCAGACATGGTGGAGAGTGATTGGAGGAAGCTGAGCCCTACAGAGGAAACTCACTTCAGTACTCCATCTCAACACCAGCCGTTGACTTTGCAAAGACACACCACAGGTAGAGAATCCCTATGGTGGAGACCCTCAGATACCCTTAGGGTGAGGGATTGCTTAGTGGACCATGAGACAGGGGGTTACCAAGCCAGAGCTGGTACTTCCTTACATGGCCACTTAGGCAATATAGGCTTACCTGGTCAAAGATAGCCTTATCTCCTTTCGTTTGGGGGGGGGGGGGGGGTTATGTAGGAAGGTGGATATCTGACTATGGTTACCCCCAAACTTTTTTGCCTGGTGTTTAGCTGGTTTTTGACTTAGTTGGCCTGGGATCCTGCTATTCAGGGCCCCAGGCTGATTGCTCTCTCCTTAAAATGGACTTCATGTACCTTAGGTGCATACACAATTAGAACTGGTTCACCTTATAGGCCCCTGTAACAGTGTACCATAGGTACCCAGGGCATAGGTGCATCCAAGGCCTACCAGGGGCTGCAGCATGTATTGTGCCGCCCCTGGCCTGGCCTCCATATTTGACACAACTGGCTGATCCCTCAGCTAGGGTAAGTTGGTGTAATCACCTCTTACTTAGATATAGTATCCCTGTATCTAACCTTATACTGGACACATATGTTCCTATCAGCCACTCCTATGGAAGGCCTCATAAATCCTGGAGGCAGAGTGCTTGGAAATATGTGAGATGGTGCTCTAGCATGAGCTGAGCCCGTCTGCAGCTGTTGGGAACCACTCCCTAAGCTGTTCCGGGATATGGCCATACCATATACTCTTAAGTGCATTATAATCCTCGCGGTTAAATGCTATCTTTGGTTTGGCTTTATCAAAACATGTCGAGTAAGGTGTCATACGAATTGGAATACTATCCCCTCGACAGTTCTGTCGACGGGGATAGCATTCCACCCTTCTAGAGGGACACGACATGTGTGTAGCCTTAACCCCGGTTAAAATTGACCAGAGCCTCAGCATCACAAAATGGATGCTGCCGCCACAGACACGAGTCTGACCTCCTGCTGCTGGGAGTCCTTCCAGCGAGGGAGGCTTGGACAAAGGGTTTCCTGCCTTGGGAGGTGCGAGCACCACCCCAGACAGGGTTTTGTGTATTGGGTAGGACAGGGCTGAATAGAATCAGACATGCCCGGGGCACACAAGGTGTCCCCGTGCATAAGCCAGTCCAAACCGGTCCTGGGACTTTCCAGACCCAGGCCTGGTGAGGAGCTGGACAAAGGAAAGGGGGTGTAACCGCCCCCCTTCCTGGTTCCTCCCAGAGGAGGGACCTAGTAGGTGATCCACCCCTCAGATTGGGAATAAGAGTGGGAGCAGTGCCATTGCACAGCAGATCATCCTGAATCAACTTGAAATACAGAAGAAGACTAGACTTCGACATTCTGCTGCTCAGAAGACTGAAGAGAATCTCCCTTGTGGCCTAGGAGTGGCCACCCTGTGAATACAGGTACCAACCAGCAACTCGACGTCTGCTTTGCCGCCGCCGGAGCCCAAGCCCAGAGCCCGACAAGAACCAGACTCCCAGACCTCTCACAGCCCGATCCACAGTCCCTGCAAAGAAGGGACCCGTGGAGGCACCGAGTGACATGGGACCGGACCTCTTGGAAGACACTCGAAAAGCTGACTGCGCAGCATCTGAGGCATCCTCGGCGTTGTGCTTTGGGGACTGAGAACCCCTACCACCGAGCAGCCCTTGCACCGAAGAAGAGCCCTCCAGCATCTCCACGATCGGCGTGGGGCCCTTTTGCATTGTGCCACTCGACGCGCCATCCCGGCCACTAGCCACGTGGTCAGCGGCCATCTTGGCGACGAAACCGACAAACTGCACAGCGGGTCTGGTTGCTCCAGACTTGCCCTAGCTCCTGTGAAAAGGAGCGCTCACCCTGACCTTGCTGGTCCGAGTGTTAGGCATCTTTCGATTCCTGCGTGGCTTGCATTAACCAAGGCCTGTTTGCTCCGATCAGGTCGCCGACACCGCCAACAGCGAGAAGCCTGCGTGGGACAGCTTGTGACCGACTCCTGGACGTCCTCGACCCCCCGGTGTCCACGTGGCTGCTGAGAGAAGCTACACGACAACGCCTGTTTGCACCCGACATCGCCTGGTTCCAATCTGGTTCCACGGTAGTCACTGGCTAGTGACTTTGAACATTGTCCCCTCTGCTTTCAGGTCTTCACAACTTCAGATCCACCCTTGGATCCACAGGAACTCTTCACATCGAGCCCCCTGCAGCATCTTCAGCTCCAAGCACCATAGACTAGCGTGACGAAACCCGACACTACTTCGACCCTGTGCACCCGCTTCCTGTGGGTGAGGTAACTCAGCTCCGCCAGTGTTCCTACACTGGTACACATCTCAAGGGCCTGTGTCTTAAGTTTCAGCGTTCTAGGTCACTCGGAAGGTTCCGAACTATCAAACTTTGTACTTTTTACGCACCATAGACTTTACATTGAGAAGTGCGTGCACTTTAGACACTGCACCCGAGTCCCGCAGGCCTTTCCCGACTTAATCATTGCTAGTCTCGAATAGCTCCAGCGATTCCCAAGGCCGTAGACCTGTTCCCGTTCTGATTGGTATCTCTTATACCACTTTCTTAGTATATGGTTTAGGTGGCCCCAAGGGCTCATCCATATTGTGCAACTTTTGTGTATTTTAAACTGTCTTGTGATTTAACGCTTGTGCTTCTGTGCTCATAAAGAGTCCAGGGGATTTTATAGTTAATAAATCAATATATATTTTCAATATATATCTGTGTGGTGTCCTTTCATTTGGTATTCAAGGGGGTTGTGTATGGTAATACAGCTGGCTTCACATGCCTTTCAGAGTTTAGCCTAAGACTGCTTTGTCCACGTTACCACTAGGATAACTGGTCTACAAGGTTGAATTACAACCAATCATCATAAGTGTTGCTTGGCATGGTACAAAGTGATCACTAGAATTAGTGAGCATTATATACCAGGCCAACTTCTCACATGCGGTTCCATGATGAAATATCGATTACAAAATCACTGACCTACAAAATATTGTCGCAAAAACATCGTCTACAAAAATATCGTCACCATATACTTAAACAAGGATTTACACAAATATCGATATTTCATTATTGACTAAAATAATATTGTTTACAATTATATCGACTACATAAATATCGACTACAAAATTAACGACTATTCTTTAAATAATATTAACAACAACACAAATATCGAAAACACAAATATCGTCTTACTTACTATCAATTTACAAATACAGAAAATATCGACTTTTTTCTATAACCTTAAATACACAATACTGTCAACAAAATTACTATTTTATTATTATTACATTTTAAATAATGCTTTATAAACATATATAAATATACTATATGCTTGAAATATATGTAATTTATTTTTCAAATCACTAATTAATATAAACTTACTTAATAATTCTAATATACTCAATTTATAATACTTTTATCAACACTTTACATATTGAAACATTTTTAACATTATAAACAATAAATATAAAACACATACAAAACATCTTTAATTATATACTAGTACTAAATTACAAATAAAACAGCCTCACTTAAAAATAACGGATATCAAATTCAAACTAACGTTCTCAACCAATGAATTTAAAATAAATGTTATTAAACCAATCAAAATGAAGAAATACTTAACTAACTACTATAAAAACAATTACATACTTATCTAAAATTACCATTTTTGGACCAAACTTGGAGAAAAACGGTTACTTTGCTGAAGAGAAAAGAATACTCACCTAGAACAACTACTACAACACATTCTACTATAACACAATTAAGTAAACTCCCATTTTATGTACTATAAATGCCTCAAGAAAGTTAGCTAAACTCCCTAAACTAAATAAATGCTTTCTCTTTTTTTAAATGTAAACTAAAAAATCGTATCAACAACAGCCACAATAAATAAATGTACTAAAAAATGAGCTGCCTTATCAATGCCTACATAGAAATGTTACAAATAAATAACAATATAGCAAACTAAAGTTCTAAATGACTTAATATTGTATGAGCTATAAATATATACAAATATAATATAAAACTAATAGTAACACTTATTTTTTTCAGATTCAACACACTTCATCTACCAAGCTACATCTACACAAACAGCAGCTTCTACAAAATTAAGTAAGTAGACTCACTGTGTCAATTAATGATCAGAAAAGAGAAACAAAAAATTATCAAACAATATTATTCATTACTACTGTTATCTACCACAATTACAAGAAATTCAACGGTGAAACTCCGAATATAAGAACTGAAAACATCTGAATAGCTGAAAAAACAACATTGTAAGTACATTTTTAAAATTACTATTTAAACATAAACATTGAAATAAATGTTTTACATATTTACTAAAAACACATATATATGTCTTCACAGATCTACCTCAGAAATGGCAGAAGGAGCTACTTTTATAACATCTCAAAAAGGAAAAATAATGCTCAGGTACATAGATTATACCTACACCCAAGAAAAAGTCAAAGAGAATAAAACCCATTGGAAATGTAGCAAATATTATTCAACTGCATGCTATGGTAGAGCAACTACTGTCCATAACAATGTTATAAATGTACGTGAGCATAACCACCCAAACAATGTAACAGAAGTCGAAGTAAGTGAAGCATTAGAAACACTTTGAGAAGCACGTGTAGGCTCCGAAGAAACATGCACCACTATTTTGAAAAATGTTTTGACCAAAGTCCTAGAACACGTAACAGTACAGTTAATCCTCAATCCCCAACTTGAAAAGATTAATAGCTAAAACTAAAAGAGCTTCTGATCTAGCTCCACCACCATCTCAAACTTTTGAAGAGATTAAAATATATCCAGAATATACTATTACCCATAATGAAGATAAATTCTTAATGTATGATAACCAAAGCCATGATAAAAGAATTTTACTTTTTGCAACAAATAGCAACTTGCAAAAACTAAAATCGTGTGAAACATGGATGATGGACAGAACTTTTAAAGTGTGTCCAAAACCTTTCTATCAACTTTACACCATCCATGGTGAATACCAGGAAACTAATATCCCCTTAATTTATACACTGCTGCCAAATAAAACAAATGCAACCTACATAGAAATCTTAACAACAATCAAAGATTTAACAGAGAATTACTACCCACAAAGAATCATAATAGACTTTGAAATAGCTATGATACAAGCTATCCTAAAAATATACCCATACACTGCAATACAAGGGTGTTATTATCACTACAACCAAAGTATATGGAGACACTTACAAAAATCTACTTTAAGCTTAGAATACTCTACAAACAGCAACTTTGCTTACCAGATAAAAAAATTACTAGCACTGGCATATGTCCCAACAACAGAAGTGGCTAATTATTACATTTTATTACTTGACAGTCCTTTCTACCGCAGTAATGAAAAAAATTAACTCCCTTCTTAGACTATTTTGAAGACACCTGGGTAGGAAGATTACATCGTTCTGGTCACCGCAGACAACCTAAGTTCCAAATTCCATGGTTGAATGTGTACGCTAGCACTATAGCACAAAAAGCCAAAACCAACAACGCGGTAGAAGGATGGCATAATGCCTTCCAAGCCACAATAGGAAGAACACAACCAACACTTCATAAACTAATCCAATGCATCAAAAAAGAGCAAAGCTACCAAGAGCTAAGAATAGAACGATCTCTATCAAAAATAGGGCCAAAACTAAGCAAACAAACAATAAATATTCACGAATACCTCCAACAAAAAACAAGAATGTACCCAAGTATCCAAGGTCTAGAATACATAGACCTAATTGCAAAATCTATCCTTTAATAAAATACAAATAGCAAACTATCAAACAATATATAACAGAGACCATTTTTTTAAATATTAGTTAAATTATGTCATGTGATATAAAATAGAAATTATTATCACAAGACATAATATAACTAAATAAAATACAAAGTTACCAATAAACATAAACCACCCCAAAAATTAATTAAATAATGACTTACGGTTCTGCAGCTGTAGAATGTGTTCGAAATAGATGCTTTAAAAACTAATCCAACCGAAAGCAATCCACATCGTGAAAATAAAACCCAAAAAATGCAAAAAATACAACTGTATAAAAAGAGTCCAACGTAGAAATCCTCTGGAAATTGGAACCATAAAAACCCGAAAATAAATCACGATAAAAAATGCTCCAAAATCCCGAAAATTAAGGAAATGTATATAAAAATTTGCCTCTATGTTTAAAAAAATAACGAGATCGAATCCATCTGGTCACCAAAACCGACACCTGTAAATAAAGTACAAACAAAACCCACCGGAAACAAATAAGAAACCCACAAAGCCAAGAAAGAACATATAAATGTACTAAAATACAAAAAGTAATACTTTAATACAAAACATTAACATTACATCCATATTAGATAGCAAACTAAGTACGCTATCACTAACGTTCTTAAATAACACGTACATTTTACATAAACAGTTAAATAAGACACAGCAATACATATACACTAATACTAACTAAATAATTCATTAAAAGTAACATAAAAGTAATTAAAATTAAACTTACATTAACAAACACTAAGCAGCTCCTAACCGCGAGGTTCCGTCTTCAGAAATGACCCAAACAACGATGTAGATAGACTAAAAAGTGAACAACACAAAACAAAATGGCAGCATAATAAAAACAAAAATAGGACTTAATCCCCATATTAATGAATGAAAAAATGTTAAAAAATATGAAAATTATTTTTGTGAAATTGTTATAACTTTCTAAATGTTTACAATAAACATATGAATAATGTAAAATATACATTCATTTTTTAATATGAAAATATATATTAAAAAAATATTGTATATTAAACATATGTTTATTAACTAAAATGTTTGTTTATTTATAATATAAAAATGTGAAAAATTGTATGTATATACTTTTGTAAATGCCAAATATTTGTAAATTAATTAACATATTACATTTATTTACAATTTAAAAAATGTAATATGCTAATTAATAAAAAATTACAATGTATATGTTACAAATACTGCAATGTTATATATGACTAAATACAAATATAATTATTTTTAAAAATGTTTAAATGTTTCCATCTACAAACAAAACTAACACAATAAATACTGTTTATTTTACAAGAATTTATTACTATTGTACTTTATAAATTTACAAACTTGTGATATAAATTTAAAAATGTTATAAAAATGTGTAATTGATTTTTATACAAATGTTATTAAATATTATCTTAAATATTTCAATATATGTAATAATATTGATAAATATAATTATTAAATAATATTTTTTTATTTTAATATTGTTTTAAAAAACATTAATAATGTATTATTCTAACTCCAAATCCAACATAACAGTCTGAACAAGTTGGACTGCCGGGTCTATAATTATGCCGATGACACGCAGATCTTGATCCAGATTGAACACTCATCGACGGCCTATTTGAGAATGCAAGACATTCTCAAATTTAAATTAACTGGATGTCGGATAATTGTTTGAAAATCAATCCAGAGAAGACGGAAGTCCTTGCAGTTACCACAGCTACCAACCCATGGAATGACCTGTTTCAGCCAGCCGAATTGGGGCCATGTCCAGAATCTGCGGTAGCAGTAAAAAACTTGGGAATCAAAATTGATGCCCTGTTATCCATGACACAACAAGTGTTGGCGGTGGTAGGCACTTGTGTTTGTCTACTACGCCAGCTCTGGAAACTTTCCCTACTGCTATCCGTCCCCACTCTTAGACTGGCCGTCTCTGGTCTGATCTTGGCGCAGCTGGATTACTGTAACTCTCTATATCTGGGTCTACCAAATAATCTCTTAAACAGACTCCAGGTAGTAATGAATGATGCGGCCAGACTCATTTTTAATAAGCCTCGGCATACCAGGGTAACGCCTTTACTTCAGGGCCTACACTGGCTGCCAATTGCTCAGAGAGTCAAGTTCAAGAGCCTCTGTATTGTGCAGAAAGCGGTCCATGGTTGAGCCCCCACTTATATTAAGGATCAACTGACTAAATATGGACCAAACAGGACCCTTCGGTCTACTGAAGCATGCAATCTGATGTGCCCTAGGTTCAATCTGGTGTCCAAGGGTGGCAGAGCTTTTTCAAGCACGGCCCCCCAGCATGGAACTCTCTTCCTGTCATACTAAGGAAAGAAACTAATCTTCTTACCTTCAGAAAGAAACTGAAGACAGTGCTCTTTCTGGAAGCATGGGGGCCACTGTAGTGGGTGGCGTGGCGGTCTTACTGGTGTTGTGTGCCCACTGTCAGAGCTTAGATACCTCTGGGTGATAAGGCGCTTTATAAAAACATAATAACATAACATAACAAAAAAGTAACTCAGGGAAAGTGCTGGACAGTAAACCATTATGATTTACTATTCTAACTCCAATCCAAAATAACTCAGGGAAAGTGCTGGACAGTAAACCATAATAATTTACTATTCTAACTCCAAATCCAACATAACTCAAGGAAAGTGCTGGAAAGTAAACCATAATAATTTACTATTCTAACTCCAATCCAACATAACTCAGGGAAAGCGCTGGACAGTAAACCATAATAATTTACTATTCTAACTCCAAATCCAACATAACTCAGGGAAAGTGCTGGACAGTAAACCATAATAATTTACTATTCTAACTCCAAATCCAACATAACTCAGGGAAAGTGCTGGAAAGTAAACCATAATAATTTACTATTCTAACTCCAAATACAACATAACTCAGGGAAAGTGCTGGACAGTAAACCATAATAATTTACTATTCTAACTCCAAATCCAGCATAACTCAGGATAAGTGCTGGACAGTGAACCATAAAAATTTACTATTCTAACTCCAAATCTAATATAACTCAGGGTAAGTGCTGGAAAGTAAACCATATTAATTTACTATTCTAACTCCAATACAACATAACTCAGGGAAAGTGCTGGACAGTAAACCATAATAATGTACTATTCTAACTCCAAATCCAACATAACTCAGGGAAAGTGCTGGACAGTAAACCATAATAATTTACTATTCTAACTCCAAATCCAACATAACTCAGGGAAAGTGCTGGACAGTAAACCATAATAATTTACTATTCTAACTCCAAATCCAACATAACTCAAGGAAAGTGCTGGACAGTAAACCATAATAATTTACTATTCTAACTCCAAATCCAACATAACTCAGGGAAAGTGCTGGACAGTGAACCATAACAATTTACTGTTCTAACTCCAAATCCAACATAACTCAGGGAAAGTGCTGGGCAGTAAACCATAATAATTTACTATTCTAACTCCAAATCCAGCATAACTCAGGATAAGTGCTGGACAGTGAACCATAAAAATGTACTATTCTAACTCCAAATCTAATATAACTCAGGGTAAGTGCTGGAAAGTAAACCATATTAATTTACTATTCTAACTCCAATACAACATAACTCAGGGAAAGTGCTGGACAGTAAACCATAATAATTTACTATTCTAACTCCAAATCCAACATAACTCAGAGAAAGTGCTGGACAGTAAAACATAATAATTTACTATTCTAACTCCAAATCCAACATATCTCAGGGAAAGTGCTGGACAGTAAACCATAATAAGTTACTATTCTAACTCCAATCCAACATAACTCAGGGAAAGTGCTGGAAAGTAAACCATAATAATTTACTATTTTAACTCCAAATCCAACATAACTCAGGATTGTGCTGGACAGTAAACCATAATAATTTACTATTCTAACTCCAAATGCAACATAACTCAGGGAAAGTGCTGGACAGTGAAGCATAATAATTTGCTATTCTAACTCCAAATCCAACATAACTCAGGGAAAGTGCTGGAAAGTAAACCATAATAAGTAACTATTCTAACTCCAAATCCAACATAACTCAGGGAAAGTGCTGGACAATAAACCATAATAATTTACTATTCTAACTCCAAATCCAACATAACTCAGGGAAAGTGCTGGACAGTGAACCATAAAAATGTACTAGTCTAACTCCAAATCCAATATAACTCAGGGTAAGTGCTGGACAGTAAACCATACTAATTTACTATTCTAACTCCAATCCAACATAACTCAGGGAAAGTGCTGGACAGTAAACCATAATAATTTACTATTCTAACTCCAAATCCAGCATAACTCAGGATAAGTGCTGGACAGTGAACCATAAAAATGTACTATTCTAACTCCAAATCTAATATAACTCAGGGTAAGTGCTGAAAAGTAAACCATATTAATTTACTATTCTAACTCCAATACAACATAACTCAGGGAAAGTGCTGGACAGTAAACCATAATAATTTACTATTCTAACTCCAAATCCAACATAACTCAGGGAAAGTGCTGGACAGTAAACCATAATAATTTACTATTCTAACTCCAAATCCAACATAACTCAGAGAAAGTGCTGGACAGTAAAACATAATAATTTACTATTCTAACTCCAAATCCAACATAACTCAGGGAAAGTGCTGGACAGTAAACCATAATAAGTTACTATTCTAACTCCAATCCAACATAACTCAGGGAAAGTGCTGGAAAGTAAACCATAATAATTTACTATTCTAACTCCAAATCCAACATAACTCAGGAAAGTGCTGGACAGTAAACCATAATAATTTACTATTCTAACTCCAAATCCAACATAACTCAGGGAAAGTGCTGGACAGTGAACCATAATAATTTACTATTCTAACTCCAAATCCAACATAACTCAGGGAAAGTGCTGGAAAGTAAACCATAATAATTAACTATTCTAACTCCAAAACCAACATAACTCAGGGAAAGTGCTGGACAGTAAACCATAATAATTTACTATTCTAACTCCAAATCCAACATAACTCAGGGAAAGTGCTGGAGAGTGAACCATAAAAATGTACTATTCTAACTCCAAATCCAATATAACTCAGGGTAAGTGCTGGACAGTAAACCATACTAATTTACTATTCTAACTCCAATCCAACATAACTCAGGGAACGTGCTGGACAGTAAACCATAATAATTCACTATTCTAACTCCAAATCCAACATAACTCAGGGAAAGTGCTGAACAGTGAACCATAACAATGTACTATTCTAACTCCAAATCCAATATAACTCAGGGTAAGTGCTGGAAAGTAAACCATAATAATTTACTATTCTAGCTACAAATCCAACATAACTCAGGGAAAGTGCTGGACAGTGAACCAAAAAAAAAATTACTATTCTAACTCCAAATCCAAAATAACTCAGGGTAAGTGCTGGACAGTAAACCATAATAATTTACTATTCTAACTCCAATCCAACATAACTCAGGGAAAGTGCTGGAGAGTAAACCATAATAATTTACTATTCTAACACCAAATCCAACATAATTCAGGGAAAGTGCTGGACAGTAAACCATAATAATTTACTATTCTAACTCCAAATCCAACATAACTCAGGGAAAGTGCTGGAAAGTAAACCATAATAATTTACTATTCTAACTCCAAATCTAACATAACTCAGGGAAAGTGCTGGACAGTAAACCATAATAATTTACTATTCTAACTCCAAATCCAGCATAACTCAGGGAAAGTGCTGGACAGTGAACCATAAAAATGTACTATTCTAACTCCAAATCTAATATAACTCAGGGTAAGTGCTGGAAAGTAAACCATAATAATTTACTATTCTAACTCCAATCCAACATAACTCAGGGAAAGTGCTGGACAGTAAACCATAATAATTTACTATTCTAACTCCAAATCCAACATAACTCAGGGAAAGTGCTGGACAGTAAACCATAATAATTTACTATTCTAACTCCAAATCCAACATAACTCAGGGAAAGTGCTGGACAGTAAACCATAATAATTTACTATTCTAACTCCAAATCCAACATAACTCAGGGAAACTGCTGGACAGTAAACCATAATAATTTACTATTCTAACTCCAAATCCAGCATAACTCAGAATAAGTGCTGGACAGTGAACCATAAAAATGTACTATTCTAACTCCAAATCTAATATAACTCAGGGTAAGTGCTGGAAAGTAAACCATATTAATTTACTATTCTAACTCCAATACAACATAACTCAGGGAAAGTGCTGGACAGTAAACCATAATAATTTACTATTCTAACTCCAAATCCAACATAACTCAGGGAAAGTGCTGGACAGTAAACCATAATAATTTACTATTCTAACTCTAAATCCAACATAACTCAGAGAAAGTGCTGGACAGTAAAACATAATAATTTACTATTCTAACTCCAAATCCAACATAACTCAGGGAAAGTGCTGGACAGTAAACCATAATAAGTTACTATTCTAACTCCAATTCAACATAACTCAGGGAAAGTGCTGGAAAGTAAACCATAATAATTTACTATTCTAACTCCAAATCCAACATAACTCAGGAAAGTGCTGGACAGTAAACCATAATAATTTACTATTCTAACTCCAAATCCAACATAACTCAGGGAAAGTGCTGGACAGTGAACCATAATATTTTACTATTCTAACTCCAAATCCAACATAACTCAGGGAAAGTGCTGGAAAGTAAACCATAATAATTAACCATTCTAACTCCAAAACCAGAATAACTCAGGGAAAGTGCTGGACAGTAAACCATATTAATTTACTATTCTAACTCCAAATCCAACATAACTCAGGGAAAGTGCTGGACAGTGAACCATAAAAATGTACTATTCTAAATCCAAATCCAATATAACTCAGGGTAAGTGCTGGACAGTAAACCATACTAATTTACTATTCTAACTCCAATCCAACATAACTCAGGGAAAGTGCTGGACAGTAAACCATAATAATTCACTATTCTAACTCCAAATCCAACATAACTCAGGGAAAGTGCTGAACAGTGAACCATAAAAATGTACTATTCTAACTCCAAATCCAATATAACTCAGGGTAAGTGCTGGAAAGTAAACCATAATAATTTACTATTCTAGCTACAAATCCAACATAACTCAGGGAAAGTGCTGGACAGTGAACCAAAAAAAAATTACTATTCTAACTCCAAATCCAAAATAACTCAGGGTAAGTGCTGGACAGTAAACCATAATAATTTACTATTCTAACTCCAATCCAACATAACTCAGGGAAAGTGCTGGAGAGTAAACCATAATAATTTACTATTCTAACACCAAATCCAACATAATTCAGGGAAAGTGCTGGACAGTAAACCATAATAATTTACTATTCTAACTCCAAATCCAACATAACTCAGGGAAAGTGCTGGAAAGTAAACCATAATAATTTACTATTCTAACTCCAAATCTAACATAACTCAGGGAAAGTGCTGGACAGTAAACCATAATAATTTACTATTCTAACTCCAAATCCAGCATAACTCAGGAAAGTGCTGGACAGTGAACCATAAAAATGTACTATTCTAACTCCAAATCTAATATAACTCAGGGTAAGTGCTGGAAAGTAAACCATAATAATTTACTATTCTAACTCCAATCCAACAAAACTCAGGGAAAGTGCTGGACAGTAAACCATAATAATTTACTATTCTAACTCCAAATCCAACATAACTCAGGGAAAGTGCTGGACAGTAAACCATAATAATTTACTATTCTAACTCCAAATCCAACATAACTCAGGGAAAGTGCTGGACAGTAAACCATAATAATTTACTATTCTAACTCCAAATCCAACATAACTCAGGGAAACTGCTGGACAGTAAACCATAATAATTTACTATTCTAACTCCAAATCCAGCATAACTCAGAATAAGTGCTGGACAGTGAACCATAAAAATGTACTATTCTAACTCCAAATCTAATATAACTCAGGGTAAGTGCTGGAAAGTAAACCATATTAATTTACTATTCTAACTCCAATACAACATAACTCAGGGAAAGTGCTGGACAGTAAACCATAATAATTTACTATTCTAACTCCAAATCCAACATAACTCAGGGAAAGTGCTTGACATTAAACCATAATAATTTACTATTCTAACTCCAAATCCAACATAACTCAGAGAAAGTGCTGGACAGTAAAACATAATAATTTACTATTCTAACTCCAAATCCAACATAACTCAGGGAAAGTGCTGGACAGTAAACCATAATAAGTTACTATTCTAACTCCAATTCAACATAACTCAGGGAAAGTGCTGGAAAGTAAACCATAATAATTTACTATTCTAACTCCAAATCCAACATAACTCAGGAAAGTGCTGGACAGTAAACCATAATAATTTACTATTCTAACTCCAAATCCAACATAACTCAGGGAAAGTGCTGGACAGTGAACCATAATATTTTACTATTCTAACTCCAAATCCAACATAACTCAGGGAAAGTGCTGGAAAGTAAACCATAATAATTAACCATTCTAACTCCAAAACCAACATAACTCAGGGAAAGTGCTGGACAGTAAACCATATTAATTTACTATTCTAACTCCAAATCCAACATAACTCAGGGAAAGTGCTGGACAGTAAACCATACTAATTTACTATTCTAACTCCAATCCAACATAACTCAGGGAAAGTGCTGGACAGTAAACCATAATAATTCACTATTCTAACTCCAAATCCAACATAACTCAGGGAAAGTGCTGAACAGTGAACCATAAAAATGTACTATTCTAACTCCAAATCCAATATAACTCAGGGTAAATGCTGGAAAGTAAACCATAATAATTTACTATTCTAGCTACAAATCCAACATAACTCAGGGAAAGTGCTGGACAGTGAACCAAAAAAAATTACTATTCTAACTCCAAATCCAAAATAACTCAGGGTAAGTGCTGGACAGTAAACCATAATAATTTACTATTCTAACTCCAATCCAACATAACTCAGGGAAAGTGCTGGAGAGTAAACCATAATAATTTACTATTCTAACACCAAATCCAACATAATTCAGGGAAAGTGCTGGACAGTAAACCATATTAATTTACTATTCTAACTCCAAATCCAACATAACTCAGGGAAAGTGCTGGAAAGTAAACCATAATAATTTACTATTCTAACTCCAAATCTAACATAACTCAGGGAAAGTGCTGGACAGTAAACCATAATAATTTACTATTCTAACTCCAAATCCAGCATAACTCAGGGAAAGTGCTGGACAGTGAACCATAAAAATGTACTATTCTAACTCCAAATCTAATATAACTCAGGGTAAGTGCTGGAAAGTAAACCATAATAATTTACTATTCTAACTCCAATCCAACATAACTCAGGGAAAGTGCTGGACAGTAAACCATAATAATTTACTATTCTAACTCCAAATCCAACATAACTCAGGGAAAGTGCTGGACAGTAAACCATAATAATTTACTATTCTAACTTCAAATCCAACATAACTCGGAGAAAGTGCTGGACAGTAAACCATAATAATTTACTATTCTAACTCCAAATGCAACATAACTCAGGGAAAGTGCTGGACAGTGAACAATAATAATTTGCTATTCTAACTCCAAATCCAACATAACTCAGGGAAAGTGCTGGAAAGTAAACCTTAATAAGAAACTATTCTAACTCCAAATCCAACATAACTCAGGGAAAGTGCTGGACAATAAACCATAATAATTTACTATTCTAACTCCAAATCCAACATAACTCAGGGAAAGTGCTGGACAGTGAACCATAAAAATGTACTAGTCTAACTCCAAATCCAATATAACTCAGGGTAAGTGCTGGACAGTAAACCATACTAATTTACTATTCTAACTCCAATCCAACATAACTCAGGGAAAGTGCCGGACAGTAAACCATAATAATTCACTATTCTAACTCCAAATCCAACATAACTCAGGGAAAGTTCTGGACAGTAAACCATAATAATTTACTATTCTAACTCCAAATCCAACATAACTCAGGGAAAGTCCTGGACAGTGAACAATAATAATTTACTATTCTAATTCCAAATCCAACATAACTCAGGGAAAGTGTTGGAAAGTAAACCATAATAATTTACTATGCTAACTCCAAATCCAACATAACTCAGGGTAAGTGCTGGAAAGTAAACCATAATAATTTACTATTCTAGCTACAAATCCAACATAACTCAGGGAGAGTGCTGGACAGTGAACCAAAAAAATTACTATTCTAACTCCAAATCCAAAATAACTCAGGTTAAGTGCTGGACAGTAAACCATAATAATTTACTATTCTAACTCCAATCCAACATAACTCAGGGAAAGTGCTGGAGAGTAAACCATAATAATTTACTATTCTAACTCCAAATCCAACATAACTCAGGGAAAGTGCTGGAGAGTAAACCATAATAATTTACCATTCTAACTTCAAATCCAACATAACTCAGAGAAAGTGCTGGACAGTAAAACCATAATAATTTACTATTCTAACTCCAAATCCAACATAACTCAGGGAAAGTGCTGGACAGTAAACCATAATAAGTTACTATTCTAACTCCAATCCAACATAACTCAGGGAAAGTGCTGGAAAGTAAACCATAATAATTTACTATTTTAACTCCAAATCCAACATAACTCAGGATTGTGCTGGACAGTAAACCATAATAATTTACTATTCTAACTCCAAATGCAACATAACTCAGGGAAAGTGCTGGACAGTGAACCATAATAATTTGCTATTCTAACTCCAAATCCAACATAACTCAGGGAAAGTGCTGGAAAGTAAACCATAATAAGTAACTATTCTAACTCCAAATCCAACATAACTCAGGGAAAGTGCTGGACAGTAAACCATAATAATTTACTATTCTAACTCCAAATCCAACATTTCTCAGGGAAAGTGCTGGACAGTGAACCATAAAAATGAACTATTCTAACTCCAAATCCAATATAACTCAGGGTAAGTGCTGGACAGTAAACCATACTAATTTACTATTCTAACTCCAATCCAACATAACTCAGGGAAAGTGCCGGACAGTAAACCATAATGATTCACTATTCTAACTCCAAATCCAACATAACTCAGGGAAAGTTCTGGACAGTAAACCATAATAATTTACTATTCTAACTCCAAATCCAACATAACTCAGGGAAAGTCCTGGACAGTGAACAATAATAATTTACTATTCTAATTCCAAATCCAACATAACTCAGGGAAAGTGTTGGAAAGTAAACCATAATAATTTACTATGCTAACTCCAAATCCAACATAACTCAGGGAAAGTGCTGGACAGTAAATCATAATAATTTACTATTCTAACTCCAAATCCAACATAACTCAGGGAAAGTGCTGGACAGTGAACCATAAAAATGTACTATTCTAACTCCAAATCCAATATAACTCAGGGTAAGTGCTGGAAAGTAAACCATAATAATTTACTACTCTAACTCCAATCCAACATAACTCAGGGAAAGTGCTGGACAGTAAACCATAATAATTTACTATTCTAACTCCAAATCCAACATAACTCAGGGAAAGTGCTGGACAGTAAATCATAATAATTTACTATTCTAACTCCAAATCCAACATAACTCAGGGAAAGTGCTGGACAGTAAATCATAATAATTTACTATTCTAACTCAAAATCCAACATAACTCAGGGAAAGTGCTGGAAAGTAAACTATAATAAGTTACTATTCTAACTCCAATCCAACATAACTCAGGGAAAGTGCTGAACAGTAAACCATAATATTGTACTATTCTAACTCCAAATCAAACATAACTCAGGGAAAGTGCTGGACAGTAAACCACAAAAATTTACAAATCTAACTCACCCTTCCCCCTATAAACCCAACTAACAACTCCTACAACATTTTTTTTAAATATCAAAATTTTAAATAAATAATATGATTTCTAAATTCTAAATTTAAAATTAGTTTTTAAAAAATATTTTCTCTAAAAAAAATTGAAATTTTAATATTGTTCACACACATTATTATTTTTCTAACCACAATTATACCCTATAAAACAAATAACCCACTACTAAAACATTCACACACTTAATTTAATATTACATTTAAAATATCTTAATTGATTTCGATTTTCTAATTTAAAATTTCAAAATTTAATTTAATTTTTTTGCAATTAAAATTGTAAATACAAAATTAACACACTTTTTAATTACTACCCAACCTTATCCCCTATAAAACAAATAATCCACTAGTAAAACATTCACACACTTAATTTAATATAACATTTTAAATTTAAAAATCTTAATTAATTTAGAATTTGTAATTTAAAATTTCAAAATTTATTTTAATTTTATTACAATTATACATTTAAATAAAAAATAACACAGAGTTTTTAAATTACTACCCACCCTTATACCCTATATAAGCCAAAAACCACTAATAAAACAATCACACACTTAACTTAATTTACATTTTTTAAATATCTTTATTTTAAATTTCAAATTTCGAAATTAAATTGAATTTTATTACAATTTTATTTTAAAACAATAAATAAACACACAATGTTTAAATTTCTACCCACCCGTATCCCCTATATAACCAGCAACCCGCTACTAAAGCATTCACACACTTAATTTAATTAAAACATTTTAAATATCTTAATGAATTTCTAATTTCAAATTTCAAATTTCTAAATTCATTATTTTTTGTTAAAATTGTAAATTAAAATAAAAAACTTTACACACATTTTTAAAATTACTACCTACCCTTTTCCCCTATAAAACCAAGAACCTGCTCCTAAAAAATGTACAATTTTTTTTTAAAATTATTAAAAAAATTTTTTTACTAATCACAGAAAACATTAAAATACAATTAAATAAATAAAATAAATACATATTAATAAAGAAATATAACACAAAAAATTATTATATCGATAATATTTATATCGATATTTATCTCAACTATATTTTCAACAACGATATTTTACAATGTCGATATTTCTGCTATTCTAAAAAACCGATATTTACTAAATCGATATTTAATTCGTCGATATTTAACACAGTCGATATTCTTACCTAAATATTTCTGCTAGTCGATATTTCCACGTCGATATTCATGCTATATACCCTTGTGGGCTGAGTGGCTGTCCGGTGTTCGTTCAAGGAGCCAGATCTTCTCTAGCTTTCGGCAGGTTTGCTTGGAGGCCCGAGGGTCTTCAGTGAACCAGCTGGCTTTCTTGTTGCTTTGACTGTTGGAGGGTTTCTTGATCAGGGTGAGGGTGTTGGCACAGTCGTTAATCTACTGTCAGAGGTTGTGGGTGGCGGTGTCGGGGTCGGTGTTGTCGTTGGGTGGGCTCCGGGCGAGGGTGGTGGTTAGCTGATCTTCGGTGACTTTGCTCTAGCAGCAGCGAGGCAACTGTTGGGTGCAATGGTGCATGGTGGGTTTCTTGAAGGTGAAGTGGATACAGCGGGTCAGTCCAGTGGAGTTTGGTGGTGTGGTTGAAGGAGACATGGAGGCTTGCGGAGAAGATGGGGTCAAGCGTATGACCATCAGGGTTGGTTATGTGACGAGTTGTCTGAGTTCGAGGTTGGCTAGGTTGTCGATCAGGGTGGTGGAGTTGGTGTTGTTGTTGTTCTCGAGGTGGAAGTTCAGGTCCCCGAGGAGGATGTAGTCTGTGGAGGTGAGGGCGTGTGTGCTGACAAAGTTGGTGATGGAGTCGCTGAACTGTGGTCGGGGTCCGGGGGGTCTGTAGATGAGGGTTCCTCTGAGGATGGTGTTGGGGTGGGTGTGGATCTGGAAGTGCAGGTGTTCGGCGGTGCTGAGGGTGTCGTTGATGTTGGTCGAGACTCTGAGAGTGTTTCTGTGGATGATAGTGATTCCTCCTCCTGCTCCGTTGGTGCAGTCATTGCGGGTGATCTTGTAGCCTTCTGGAACGGCTATGGCTATGTCGGGTGCCGAGGTGGGGTTCAGCGAGGTCTCCATCAGGAAGGAGACGTCTGGGGAGGTTGATTCGAGTAGGTCCCAGTGTTCAACGGCGTCTTTGCGGGCAGAGCGGGTGTTGAGAAGGATGCATCTGAGGTGGTTGGGTTTTTTCCTGGTCAGCAGCATGGTGGGGCAGATGCTTGTGAAGCTGCAGTTCCGGCAGGTGAAAGCTCCGTGGATGCGCCTCAGGTGGCCAGAAAGCAGGTGTGTGATCGTCCAGTGTTGAGTGCCTGGAGGGTTCTGGCAGCGTAGTGGTGTCGGGCGTCGTGGCGTTCGCTGGGTCCAGTGGTCCTGGCGTTGGCCTTGATCCAGGCGCAGACAGGCGCAGAGGGGCGTGCCTTCGGCACGCCAGCGGAGTGGCCTCTGCGTACCTCCATATGAGGGGATGTGGGAGGGAGGAGCAGCTGGGAGGCTGGAGCAGGGCTGCGAATGGGATTGCAGAGGGGTGGAACCACAGGGACGCAGCAGCGGGCAAAACTGGGCACAGGAAGGAAAAACAAGTTTAGACAAGCAAACAAGCACAGGCACAGGGGAATAAAAACAAGTCTTGGCAAGAAAGCAAGTACAGGCACAGGGGAATAAAACCTATTCTGGGCAAGAATGCGAGTACAGGCACAGAGGAATAAAAACAAGTCTGGGCAACAAAGCAAGTTAGGCACAGGGAAAAATACAAGATTAGGTAAAAACAATGCAGGCAAAGCTGTGTAGCAGCATGGGGAGTGACCTGCCTTCGAGCAGGGTCATCCATTCACTCACCCATACAGTCACTCATACATGGAGTCACTCATTAATACAGCCACTATCATATGCACTCATACACCTATACAGACACTCACACACCACCAATCACCCATAGAGTTACTCACACACCTAGTCAGTCATGCAAAGAATCAAACACATTCCCATTTACTCACCTATGCAGTTATACACACACCACTTCACTTATTCATACAGATACTAACACATACTTACTCTCTTATTCAATCACTTACACAAGCACACACTCATCCATAGAGCCACAAGTAAACCACCGCCCGATTCCCGCTCTGCTCTACGCGGACAACGCCGTGATATTGGCTCGTACCCCCCGCGAACTCTAGATGGCTTTGGACAGATACTCAGAGTTTATGGGGAGCCTAGAGTTACACATAAACATAAAAAACGTATGTAATGACAGCAGGCCCAGAGAAAAAAGTGGTAAAGGATATACACCTTAATAAAGATAAACTTGAAACCACTGGCCAATACCCATATTTGGGCATTATTATTGACCAAAAACTAAACTGGAAGCCTGCGATTGAGGCAAGAAGACATCACCTCATGAGAGCAATTTCTGCACTCATTAATTTTTCCCAAAAGCTGGGTAAGAGGCCACCTGTAGAATTGTTAAGGATATACAGAGCTGAATGTCAGGCAGTCGCCCTCTATGGGGCTGGCTTGTGGGGGTACACGAACACTAGTAGCTTGCAAGTGGCAGAGAACACCATTTTAAGTTTTTTGTTAGCGGTACCTAAAAGTGCGTCTATTCTTGGATGTCATATGGAATTGGGGCTTCCATACCCAACAGATATGGCCAAAATTGAACCAATTCTCCTTTGGCACCGAATCTGGACTTTGGAAAAAAACGTATTTACCCAAAAAATAATTGCATACTGTATGTTACTGGACTATTCATATAAAATTAAATGGTTATCACACGTAAAAAGGTTTTTCAACGACCTAGGACTGGGGAGCTATTATTCTGCTCCAAGTACGGTCCGGGGTATTTCAAGGAAGACCCTGAAAGTAACAGCCCTTACCCATCTGAAAGAACTACGAATCGCAAAGGAAGTATCTAGACCTTCAGTACAACATGCAATGGCGGTTCAAACCACTCTGTTAATGCAGCCATATTTAGCCTTTAACCTCTCTACATACGAGATATTGCTCTTGACGAGGTTTCGGCTAAATATCTTCCACCATCTGGTTACTTTCCCAGAGAGAAACAGTTGGGTTCCATCTTTACCACCTTGCCCTTGCGATGAAGTTTCTGTACAGTCAACCATCCATACTTTTTTGTTCTGCAAATTTTAAGTTGTGCATCGAAAGATTTGGCTATTACCTTTGTTAAAATTTTTGGGTATTAGAAGATGTCGTCCAGCACTGATAATGCCTCCAGTTTCTAGAGACCGAATGGATTTCTAAATACATAGTTACATTTTTAAAATGTATTTATAGACACCTAATGAACCTGTGATAGCTCTTTGATCAATCAATCAATCAATCACAGACATTTATAGAGCGCGCTACATACCCGTGGGGTCTCAAGGCGCTGGGGGGGGGGGGGGGGGTGCCGCTACTGCTCGAACAGCCAGGTCTTCAGCTTCTTCCTGAAGGAGAGGTGGTCTTGGGTCAGGCGCAGGTCGGTCGGGAGGGAGTTCCAGGTCTTGGCGGCCAGGTAGGAGAAGGACCTTCCTCCTGTAGTCGCTCTTCGGATGCGGGGGACGTCGGCGAGGGCGTGGTTGGCTGATCGGAGGTGGCGTTTGGGAGCGTAGAAGTTGACTCGGCTGTTGAGGTAGCTCGGGCCTTGGTCGTGTAGGGCTTTGTGTGCGTGGGTGAGGAGGCGGAAGGTGATTCTTTTGTTGACGGGGAGCCAGTGAAGGTCTCTCAGATGTCCGGAGATGTGGCTGGTTCGTGGGATGTCGAGGATGAGTCTGGCTGAGGCGTTCTGGATCCGCTGGAGTCTCTTCTGGAGCTTGGCGGTGGTACCGGCGTAGAGGGCGTTGCCGTAGTCCAGTCGGCTGGTGACGAGGGCCTGGGTGACGGTCTTCCTGGTCTCGGTGGGGATCCACCAGAAGATCTTTCGTAGCATGCGGAGGATGTTGAAGCATGCCGATGAGACGTTGTTGACTTGCCTGGTCATGGAGAGGGAGGAGTCCAGGATGAAGCCCAGGTTGCGTGCATGGTCTGTCGGTTTGGGTGCGGTGCCCAGGGCGGGAGGCCACCAGGAGTCGTCCCAGGCGGAGGGTGAGGAGCCCAGGATGAGGACCTCCGTCTTGTCCGAGTTCAGTTTCAGGCGGCTGGTCGTCATCCACTCGGCTACCTCTTTCATCCCTTCGTGCAGGTTGGCCCTGGCGGCGGCGGGGTCGTTGGTCAGGGAGAGGATCAGCTGGGTGTCGTCGGCGTAGGAGATTATGTTGAGGTTGTGCTGGCGTGCGATGGCCGCGAGGGGGCTCATGTAGACGTTGAAGAGGGTGGGGCTCAGAGAGGATCCTTGAGGGACGCCGCAGATGACTTCGGTGGCCTCTGACTTGTACGGTGATAGACGGACTCTCTGTGTTCTTCCGTCGAGGAAGGAGATGATCCATTCCAGCGCCTTGTCCTGGATTCCGACATTGCTGAGGCGCTGTGCTAGGGTGCGGTGGCAGACAGTGTCGAAAGCCGCGGAGAGGTCTAGGAGGATGAGGGCCGCTGTTTCTCCGTTGTCCATCAGGGCTCGGATGTCATCGGTGGCGGCGATGAGGGCGGTCTCGGTGCTGTGATTGGCTCGGAAGCCGGACTGCGAGGGGTCGAGGGATCCATTCGTCTCGAGGAAGGCGGCCATCTGCTTGTTGACGGTCTTCTCGATGACTTTGGCTGGAAACGGGAGGAGCGAGATGGGGCGGTAGTTCTTGAGTTCGGTGGGGTCCGCTGTGGGTTTCTTGAGAAGAGCGCTGAGTTCGGCGTGCTTCCAGCTCTCAGGGAAGGTGGCGGTGTCGAAGGATGTGTTGATGATGTCTCGCAGGTGGGGTGCGATGACAGCGTCAGCCTTGTTGAAGATGTGGTGAGGGCAGGGGTCAGTCGGTGATCCGGAGTGGATGGAGTTCATCGTGCGGATGGTGTCTTCGGTGCTGATCGGGGTCCAGGCGTGGAGGGTGGTGGTGGGGGGTGGTTGTTCGGTCTTGGTGTTCGTTGGTTGGTTGTTGAAGCTGTTGTGTATGTCTGCGATCTTGTTGTGGAAGTATGATGAATTGTTCTAGATAGATTCAGTGTTACTATGTATTAGGTACTAGGATTAGGGCTCTCTGTCGTTATCCTTGGACATTGTGTTTTATTATTGACTTGATAAACATTTTTAAAATTGAACTATTTGGATTTTAACCTCTGATAATGCTTTTATGGTTTTTCAATTAAAAAAAAAAACGAATAAAGATTTACTTACTTACTTACAGCCACTCTCACAATCCCTCAATATCACATATAGTCATTTTTATAGTCTACCACTTACATGTACTGCCTTTCACATATGTAGTTACTCACACATGTACCAATGAAACATCTATTCACTCAGCAACACCTGATCACTATGCAGAATATCACAGTTTTAATAAACTGTATTCACAAAATTGGACATAACTTTTAGGAGGAATTCTTAGTATCAAGAACCGTAATCTTTCCAAAGGGTATTTGCATAAATGCATTTTCTATCAGATATTATTACGAACTTCAACCTTATGAGGTCTGGACAGTGATCAATCCACATATATAAATAAATATAGCTAAATATGTATAAATATATAAATAGATAAATAAAGACATAGATGCATACACATACACATATATAAATATATTTACCGAAAAAACCATAGGTTTCACACCAGTTATAGTTAGCAGGAAGTTTTACTCGCATAAAACCATTAAAATTGCCACGTTATGGTTAGTTGGACTCACTATAACTTGCGCGTGCAATGCACTGCTGATGACGTCACATATTACATCACTCATGACATGGTCAGTGACATCACTCATGACATCACTGATGACACCATCCAGTAAATGTGTGTCTTTTTGAAAAATAAATTTGTTTTATATATGTATATGTAAAAGTTGATGGAAGAATTAAATAAGTGTCTAAATGGATGTTTTTTTAAATAAAAATTGATTAGTTAACTGGCTTATTAAGTGTTTCTTAGTGAATACATATATTAGTGAGTAATGTTTAAATATTTATATATATGTATTAGTGTTTCACTTTGTGTCTAAGTGGCTCCATGGGTTGGTGAGTAGGTACATGTGTAGGTATATGGGTTATTAGATGATTTTTTAGTATCAGTATGAGTGTTTGTATGGTTTCGTGGGGGTATTACTTATCACATAGATGCATGAATGACTAACTCTCTCTTTGTATGTGTTTTGAAGACAGCATATGTGCAGGACTGTATGGGTGGATGAGCGTGTATATGTGTGTGTTAGTGAGTGAATGACTGCCCCACTAGTGTCTTTATCAGTAACTACATATGTTTTAATCTAGTATATGTGAGTATTGATGTATATAAGTGAGTATATGTGAGAGTGAGAGATTGTAAGAGTTCCTGTTTAAATAAGTATGTCTTTCTATAAGTGATTGTTTTAGAGAGTAAGTATGTGTAAGTTTCCTTAGAAGTAAGGTGGTAGTGGGTGTATAGCTGTATATGCAAATAAATGGATGTTCAATATTTTTTTGCATGTGTGAGTATGTGTGTGAGTAACTTTTGGATGACTGTCGGTGTGTAACAGGATGTATAGGTGTATCACTACATATGATGAGTGAGTATATGTATGAGTGACTATATAGAACTGTTGGTGAATGAGTGGATGTGTATATAGATTGTGGAATTATTGAATTGGTTTTTGTAACTGGTATGGGTATCTCCATTTTTAAAAAATTTTGAATTTATATTTTTCAATATGTGTTTCATGGGTTACATTACAGTGAAAGGACGTCTGTCACTCTGTCACAAGGATGGTGTCATCTGTGATGTCATGAGTGATGTCACTGTCCATGTCATGAGTGATGTAATATGTGACGTCATCAGCAGTGCATTGCACGCGCAAGTTATAGTGAGTCCACCTAACTATAACGTGGCAATTTCAATGGTTTTATGCGAGTAAAACTTCCTGATAACTATAACTGGTGTGAAACCTATGGTTTTTTCAGTGAATTTCATAGGTTTTTTAAATGCTAATTCCTAACTATATATAGGGCCTCAAACCTATGAAATGTAATATTTTTTATAAAGAATCCTATATTGTATATTTATATAATATTTTTTTTTTGCCCTGGTGTGCTCCCGGGGCGCGCCCCGGTGTGCGCACTGGAAAGCGCATTTTTTCGGAGCGCCCCAGGTCACGCACCAGTGAGCATCCCGTTAGCGGTATTGCCGCAAACGAAAACATCATGATGTATCGCGTAGCCGCATCCGAGTGATACGCACGGCGTAAGCGCACCCGGAAATACTCGAGCGAATACGATCGCACACCGTAATCATCTGACGCGCTTACGGGTCATGTGACCTAAAAATAACACTTTTCATTGGTGCAGAACAGTTTTGGTTTCTAAATGATGAAAGCCCGGGTCATGTGACCTGAAAATAACACTTTTCATTGGTTCAGGACAGTTTATTTTTCCAAATGATGAAAGACGCCACCTTTTGTCCTTATTCTTACTTTGTCCTTTGACTGAGGAAGACCTGTTTCAACATCTTTGAGAAAAATGTTGTACTTTAAAATGGCTGCAGTAGCAGCAGCAGCTGGAGCATCTGCACCACCACCACCATCAAGAGGACCACCACAACATTACATTGGTGGTCAAGAAGAGGAGGAGGAGGAGGAGGAGGAAGAAGGGTGAAGGTGGCTGCCAGAAGACAATACCCCATACAAGCCAAGGCAGCACATCGTATGGGAGTTTTTTTCAATCCCATAGGGCAAGAAAAAAGTCAATGCGCCTAAGGTGACTTGCCTAATCTGTAACATGGAACTTTCAAGGGGGAACCCTAACAAAAAATATTATTTTGGTAATAATACCATGATTAGGCACATGCAGCGCAAGCATCCAAACAACTATTCTGCTGCAGAGGTGAGAGAACTGGCCAGTAACCCTCCCCAATCTACAACCACCACCTCCAAAAGAAAGCAACCCACTCCATCGGGACCAGAGACAAGGGAGACGATCCCTTGCATACAACCACGGTTTGGGGAATTCCAAATTACATGTATTTTTTGTGCTAAGACCATCGCCTATGGTGAACCGAGCATAAAGCTCATCCTCCTTGCTGTTGACAACCACAATTGCCCCAAAAAACCATAATTTTTTCCTGATTTCTTTTTTGCTCCAGTTGAGCCTTTTCAATTCCCTATTTTTGGTTTCTCCCCATAAAAATAACAAAAAATATAAAATAGTTCACAAAAGCCAAAAAAAGTACAAAATGTTCAAAAAACATTAAAAAAATATAAAACAACAAAAAGATGAAAAAAACCCAGTTCTTTTTAGAACTACCTCCAAATTATAAAAAAAGGCTACATTTTTTAAAAACTCTATCATTCTTTTTTCCCATGAAACGCTTCCCGGTACGCTCCACCGTGAGCGTACCGGTCGCTCCCCCGTGCAACTCAAAAAACAAAAAAAAATTTTGGGGCCCGCAGGGCCCTTTTATAGCCCTCACATTAAACCTAGGGGGTCAGGAGGGGTCTACTCTGCCCCTTTATGGTCATTTCCCCCTTTGTTTTGCCACCTCTTGTGTCTCGATCCTACCGAGACACAAGATGGTGTCCACTCCGGACTGTTTGGAATGTTTACAGACACCCGAGAGCCAATCAGGTTTCCACGCGCGAACTCGCGTAGCGCACTGTTTAGTGCCCTGGTGCGCGTACCCGGGCGCGCCCATAGATATATATATATTTTTTTAAACGAAATTACTCAAAATTCACTGGAGCACATATCTTGAGACATAGCAAAGGCACATCGGGCTACCAGTCCCTACAATTTTGACAAGTTTGGTGGAAATCCATTCAGCCGTTGGGCTAATAGTGAGGTCGACCGCCCTACCGCCCTATGGAAATTAACATGGGGAAAACACGTTTTGGGACCCCCTTTTTATCTCGGCCCCCGCTTGACAAATCCCCCCCAAACTTTCAGGGAAGGACCGGGGCGCCGAGGCAAATTTGAGGAAATTTTCAGGCAGATTCCTCAACCGGCACCAAAGTTATTCACAATAGAATGTTGATATTTTGCATTGAAAATAATCCTAACTATAACTACCTACTGGCGACCGAAGGAAGGTAATATATATATATATATATATATATATATATATATATATATATATATATATATATATACACACAATAATTTAAATCAAATATGAAAATATAGGATAAATAGATAAATATATGTATATAAATATTTGTTAAATAGTGAGTACATCAGACTACACATATTTAAAATTAGTATTATGAGAATCAGTGAATATATATAAAATTCATTTTATCTGACAACGTCCGTCCACAAAGGTATATCATCTGACTAAGTTGTTCAAATGTAAGGACTACAAATGTTGTGCAAAAACTGGCATATGATTGCTGTCATGAAGTATAAATACAATGCTTTCGCTAATTCCTCCTGGGATGCTCATGTTAGGTAAAAGGAAAGAAAACAGGGTAAATCCCTATCTTTTAACATCCAGTCCCTAATCCAAATTGTAGTGTTATATCTCATTGCTCAAATGCTGTTATGAGTACTGGATGTATCTGTGCAAATAAGTGCTTATGTAAACGATATTTTTTATTTTTTATTTTTGGAAAAAGCGAAAATTGAAAAAGTGCTCAATGTGTATTATAGAAAAGGGTAGGGTAGCTAAAAAGAACAAAGGGAACTTGGGGGAAGCTTATGTAAAAGATATAAATATGTCAGGGTGGTTTTAGAACTAAATTCAGTTCTTGAATTTGTAATTAATTACATTATTTGGTGCCAATGTAACCCCGAAAACCTAGTACTGAAGAAAAATCCAATCTTCAAATAAAGATTTTTTGAAGACTGCAAAATGTTTTCGGTCATTGTCTACAGGTCTTGTGCTTATTGGACTGAGAGCCCCAATATTTATAAGATGGCATGAAGTTCCTCCAAACTGTTTAGGCCATTAGGATGCTTGCTGTCAAGACTTAAAATGTAATGCATCTCTAATAGCCTTAGGCTCCTCTCTCTGTCACTCCCTTGTTTTCTCTTGGGGACCGAGTCATTAAGGAAATATTTGAGGTCCTTGGGATTGCCCTCATGCTGCTCATGAAAGTGGCGGGCCACGGGGTATGCCTGATCGTGGTTTTTAATGGCTCTAATGTGTTGGAGCACCCTTTTGTGTCCTGGTAACATGGTACTCCCTATGTATCTTAGTCCACATGGGCGCTCCAACACATATACCACGTGATCAGTTTTGCAATTTAATGATTTAGTCATTTCTCTGTTAGGTCCCCCAAAAGCTGTTGAATATTCTGTGGTATTGACCCCATGTTGACAGGCTTTACAAACTTTACATTTGTAAAACCCCTTCCTTTGCGCCAGCCAAGAGCCATTATATATATATATATGATCCTTGTGTGCTTTATTCTCCTTCGGGGAGAATAACGACTGCGAACCCAGGCTCTGTGTATATATAAAACATATTTAAACTTTACAGAAACATACAGTCACTTGATGATATCATCAGTGATGTCATTTGAGATATCATCACTGATGTTACCAACCATGTCATGAGTGATTTAATATGTGAGGTCCTCAGCAGTGCATTACGGGGGCGCAAGTTATAGTTAGCTCAACTAACTATAACGGACGTATTTCACTGGTTTTGTATGAGCAAAATGTCCAACTAAATATAACGTCCCTGAAATCTGTTTTTTTTTGTGAATATATTACCTACTGGCTATCGCCAGTAGGTATATATAGTTAGGATTTTTTCCCTATGGCATTTCTGAAAATTCTATGTCTAATAACTTTGGCGTTTGTGGACGGAATCGGCTGAAATTTTCATTTTGTTTCTGAGCAGCCCTTGAAAATTTGGGGGGGTTTTGTCGAGGGGGGGCCGAGAAAAAAGGGGGGTCCCAAAACACATTTTTCCCATGTTAATTTCCATAGGGCGGTTGGACTCACTTTTAGCTCGAACGGCTGAATGGATTTTCACGAAACTTGGCAAAATTGTAGGGACTGTTAGCCCGATGTGCCTTTGCTAGGTCTCAATATATGTGCTTCAGTGGATTTTGAGAAATTAACGTTTAAATCAAGATATATATCTGTAACAGCGCTCTGGGCAGCGATCCGGTCCGCTTACTTTTCGCGAAAAGGAACTTTGCGCGCAGAAAGCTGATTGGCTCCCCGGTGTCTGTCAACATTCTAAACAGTCCGGAGCGGCCGCCATCTTATCTCTCGGTAGGATCGAGAGAGAAGAAGAGGTGAAAAACGAAGGGGGAATTTAATGAAAGGGGGCAAGGTATCCCCCTTTTGACCCCCTAGGAATGTTGTTGGGGTTATTAAAGGGTCCTGTGGGGAAAATAAAAAAAAAAATGATTTTTCACGGTAGAAGCGCTTCACGGGCCGCGAACTGGGCCGCAAACTGGTAGCGAAACGGGAATTTGCCATTTTGTGCTTCGTTAATTAAATTACTAGGTATAAGGGGGTGCGGGAGACGTATCCTAATCCCCTATGTTTCCTGAGGGTGGCTGAGGAGGCTCATATATGTTGATACATCTCTTCCAGCGGCTGTGCGTGAGCTTTTTTTTTTTTTGCTGCGTGACAGTCCGGAGCGGCCGCCATCTTATCTCTCGGTAGGATCGAGAGAGAAGAAGAGGTGAAAAACGAAGGGGGAATTTAATGAAAGGGGGCAAGGTATCCCCCTCTTGACCCCCTAGGAATGTTGTTGGGGTTATTAAAGGGTCCTATGGGGAAAATAAAAAAAAAAATGATTTTTCACGGTAGAAGCGCTTCACGGGCCGCGAACTGGGCCGCAAACTGGTAGCGAAACGGGAATTCGCCATTTTGTGCTTCGTTAATTAAATTACTAGGTATAAGGGGGTGCGGGAGACGTATCTTAATCCCCTATGTTTCCTGAGGGTGGCTGAGGAGGCTGATATATGTTGATACATCTCTTCCAGCGGCTGCGCCATCTTGCCTTTTTTCCAATGCCACAATTTTGTCGTGCACGGCAGCCATTTTAGATGCCAGGCTGGTCCCAGGCTATCACCTACCCCTGCGGATGTAGTTTATGGCCCCAGCTGTAGAGAATTCAGACATGCCAACCCTCCCGATTCAGGCGTGTGACTACTGATTTCAGTGCTAGTCTCCCGCCTCCCGATTTCTGCAAGCAAAAACCCGGGGGCATATTACGAACAACTAGCGATAATTTTTGTCTCTAACTTGTTTAGAGACAAAAATTATCGCCGCACATCGGCGATTTTTATCGCAGATAAACCTTGCTATTATCGCAGAAAAGTCAGCGATATTCATGTATTATCGAGCAAATGCTCTTAGCCATGTTATCCACCTCCCATTGGATAACATGGCTAAGAACTGCTCAGGGCAGGTGTTAGATTTTGGAGATATTCGCGCTTAGCGCGAATATCTCCAAAAGTTGGTAATAGGAGATAGCGATGTTAGGGACTGTTTCCAGTCGCTAACATCTTGGCACGCCACTTTGCATGTCATTAGTGATAAGTATCACTGACATGCAAAGCGGGGCCCAAGATGGTCGCTATCTCCTTTTAGCTGTCACTAACTGGTGTTAGCGACAGCTTGGTAATAGGGAGATAATTTTATCTCCGCTTTCATGGCTTTTAAAGCCAAAAAAGCGGAGATAAACCCCCTTGATAATATGCCCCACGATTCCTTGGGGGTTTCAGCTGACAGGGCTTGGTATTGTGTTACATGGTAATTTTTCCAGGAAACGTCAGAGGGTTGATGCAGGGGTTCTAGAAGAGGTGATAAACCATTTAAGCCTCATGAACAAGCGCATGGTCTTTTAAAGATTTGTGAAGTACTCGGGGCGGCGGTGTGTGTGTGCCCTCTTTCAGGAGCGGGCGGGGGGGCACTGCCAGCAACTTGCCAGGTCAGGTAGTGTTCAACACGTGCATCACCCTTTCTCTGCCTTGTATTGCGCTCCATGCTTCGGAAAGGTAAGAAAAAGAACGTGCATTTGAGTTTGAAATGTCCGATCCTGCAGCAGCACACTTCCAAAGCCCACACATGACAATAACCCGATTCAAGGCCCTATTCACCCGTTTTTAAAAAAATAGATAACACTCCAACAAAGTAAGATTATAAAACTTTATTAACTTTTAACTAAAATGAACGGAACAAAAAGTAAAAACATTTAAACATTTTTCAACTCAAAAAGCAACAATGGTTAGAAGCTGTCTTTTGTGCGAATAGTCCCAAGGCAGCACAACGTGCAGAGTTCTGGACGGCACCCAGGTGATGTCGCCTGGGTGCCGCACTGGTTTTGGGATCCTACAATGCAGCACAGAAAAACAGCGTGGGGCGTCCCGGGTGGTGCGGGGGGAGGCCTCGTCAGTAGCGGTCTGTTGTGCGAATAGTCCCAAGGCAGCAGAACGTGTTGAGATGTTGATGGGACTGTGTCCAGTGTCCCATGGCTGACACAACATGTACGACAGGCACCCAGGTGATGTCCAGTAAACTGCCGCACTGGTTTTGGTATCCTACAATGCTGCTCCGAAAATTGGCGTGCGGCGGCCCGGGGGTGGGGGAGGCGGCGTGAACGGGCCTCCCCAGGTGGCGGCCATCTAGCTGAGTTGCGCCCGCTCTTGCGGCTACAGCGTCTCGCTCACCATGTTGTTGAGTTGCTCCCACTCTTGCAGTGCAGCGATAGGCGGCTGCCACATGGCTCTTAAAATGGCGGACGGCTCCTCGGTTTTGGGCCTGGTCCACTGAAATGGCCCTGGGACACCTTGGAACTCGGACGCTTGCCTGCTAGGGCTTGGGCTCCATTCTCGAAAAGCGTCCCCTCAGCCGTGAAGATTCTACAAAAGTCTTGGGGGCCCCCGACTCCCGCAGGCTTCCGGTGGGAGCGGCTGCCATGATTGCTCGCGGAATGACCACGACGGAGCCACGAGATGGTGGTGCTCTCATGCTGACGCCAGCTTCAGTCTGAATGATCCAGAAACAAGGTGGGGCTTTCATCGTTTGGGAAAAAAAAATGTTCTAAACCAATGAAAAGTGTTATTTTTAGGTCATATGACCAAGCCTTCCATCTTTAGGAAACCAAAAGTAAAATGAACCAATGAAAAGTTTTATAAACAAGTCACATGACCTGTTATGCGGCATAGGGCTACAAAAAGCGTAGAAAATCCGTTGGCACGTGAGGCGGCGTCAGTAGCGGACCGACGCGCCGAGATCCGGATGGCACCGAGGTGGTGTCCAGCAAATTGCCGCACTGGTGTGGCCATCCTACAATGCTGCGCCGAAAGACGGCGTGTCCAGCTGAGTTGCGGTCACTGTTGCGGTACAGTGACTCGAACGCGCCGAGATCCGGATGGCACCGAGGTGGTGTCCAGCAAATTGCCGCACTGGTGTGGCCATCCTACAATGCTGCGCCGAAAGACGGCGTGTCCAGCTGAGTTGCGGTCACTGTTGCGGTACAGTGACTCGAACGCGCCGAGATCCGGATGGCACCGAGGTGGTGTCCAGCAAATTGCCGCACTGGTGTGGCCATCCTACAATGCTGCGCCGAAAGACGGCGTGTCCAGCTGAGTTGCGGTCATTCTTGCGGTACAGTGAGTCGAACGCGCCGAGATCTGGATGGCCCCGATGTTGTGTCCAGCAATTTGCCGCACTGGTGTGGCCATCCTACAATGCTGCGCCGAAAGTCGGCGTGGGGTGCCCCGTTGGCTTATGAGGTGATGTCAGTAGTGGACCGATGTGTGAATAGGTTGGAACCAGCACAAGGCGCCAAGATCTGAATGGCAAGTCCTGGATGTTGAGTGCCTCAGTTGAGAGTTCTGAGCAGTGCTTGTAAGACTGTCTGAAGCTTATTTGCACCTGCTGCAGCTTCACTAGGTCCGGCGGAACTTTTTTCCTTTTCCTTTCTGCTTCTTTTCCTACAATCCGTTTCATCTGAAGACACGACCAGGTCCCTGAATGTGTGCAGGGGGACGCTATTGATTGAATGAAAATGGCGGCTTGACACAAAGCTGACTCAAGCGTTGCTGTTGATGCTATACAGACAAAAATTGGTTTTCAGTTTGTACATTCTTCAGGATTTTTTTTCTATCCAAGTCTGATTGAGAGTTTGTAGAAAAATGGCTTCAGATTTTCCACATACTACTCTTCAACATTCTTCCTAAATGTAACAATGTGAAACTCACTAGGAGAACGGCTGTTTCTGTTTCCTTTCAAAATGCTGCCAACAATATTTTCTGAATGGAAGACACCATCTTGTAGCATAAAGGGCCGAAAGGGGTTCTGGTCTGGCCGATGGTTGGTGGAGACATTTTGACTATATCTTGGACCTGCCCGGCCTCGCCCAAAATGGCGCCGGTATAAATGGGACTCGTAACTCCTTGCCCGCAAATGTATATCTAGAAAATGTTATTGTAAGTGGCCCTGTCGTATTTTAATTACAAAATGTACGTCCACCGATTCCGCAACTGTTAGACACCTTTGTTCTTGCAACCTAATGGCCCGCTCGTTACGTTCTTCTACAGTGTAAATGTCTCCTCATCATATACGATTTCAGTTTGCTCCGTGGCCGGCCCACGTGGTTATAGGCCCGTATTTGTATACTGACATTTTCACAATAAAGTTTTTTAAACAAAACACGGTAGTAGTATTTACACTGGTAAAGTTTTTACTTTTAGTCACTGTTTTCGAATCAGTAAAGGCAAGTGAAATAAAGCAGTCCAATTACATGACGGATAAAAGGTATAATATGTAGTAACGCAGTAAAGATAAATGCTTAAGGGCAGTTGTGTTTTTCATATCTGCAATATAAAGTGATCGATAAGAATCTGATAATCAGGCGTATCGGCGACTAAGACAGCAGGCCGAATCTCTTTTACTCAACGGCTCCGTCATGGAAGGAAGAAACGCCCTTTTTCTCGAAAAAGGAATATATTTTACTTACAAGACAGTTGTAAATTTTCCGGGAAAGTACATTAGCCTGGAATATTATAACATATGTTTGAAAAAAAAATATTGTTCGAAAACAATAAAAAGCGTAATTTTTGGGTCATATGACCAAGCTTTTCATCATTAAATTAACAAAAGTAAAATGAACCAATGAAAAGTTTTATTAACAAGTCACATGACCTGTTATGCTTACGTTACGCGCTGCGCGCCGCGCCTCGGATCACTTCCGGGTGCGGTAACGCGGCGTGTCATATAACGCATTACGCGACAACGTAGGTCAAGAATATAGTCAAAATGTCTCCACCAACCAGCGTTCGGAACACAACCCCTTTCAGCAGTCCAAAAAGTTCTGTTAAATGACAACAGAGGGGACAGGCAACAAGAACCATCAGTCAAAGAGGGGAGGGCAAGTTCTTCTCTTCCGGGTCATGTTGGGGCGCTACCGGAACTGATCGAATTGGTAGTCTACAGTGTTTCTGGATGTTTCAGACTAAAGCTGGCGTCAGCATGAGACCACTACCATCTCGTAGCTCCGTCGTGGCCATTCCACGAGCAATCATGGCAGCCGCTCCCCACCAGAAGCCTGCGGGAGTCGGAGGCCCCCAAGACTTTTGTAGAATCTTCACGGCTGAGGGGACGCTTTTCGAGAATGGGACCCAAGCCCTATCAGGGAAGCGTCCGAGTTCAAAGGTGTCCCAGGGCCATTTTAGTGGACCAGGCCCAAAAGCGAAGAGCCGGCCGCCATTTTGAGAGTCCTGTGGCAGCCGCCTATCGCTGCACCGCAAGAGTGGGCGCAATTCAGCTGGATGGTGGGGAAGACGCTGTAGCCGCAAGAGTGGGCGCAACTCAGCTGGATGGGACAAGGTTCAGAATTGAAGAGTCATCAAAAGGCAAAAAGTTCCGCCGGACCCCGGGAGCCGGTCGCCTATGTCGGGGGCGATCTCAGGCTACACCAGTGCTATAAGACTTGGGGAGGGTGTCGGAGCCAAGCGTCTTCTCTGAGTCCATGGCCATCACACCGCCCCTCAGGGGCCTCCGTCAAGCTGTTTAGGAAGGTAACATATCACATTGTTTTCTAATGCAGTCAGGTCCACAAACGACACTCACTTACTTTGAGAATAGTGAAGCTGCAGTAGGTGGAAATAAGCTTCAGACAGTGTTACAAGCGCTGCTCAGAACTCTTAACTATGGCACCCAACATCCAGAACTTATGCCATTTGAGAATGGCAGTGACATCGAAGCAACTCAGGGACCAAAACCATTAACGTACTTTCACGTATGAAAATCTTACTTGGGGAGGGGGCAGGAGCGAAGCGCCCCCTCCCAGTCAGCGCCACCACACCGTATGTTGAAAATTTGAAGCCATCGTTCTACAAAGTCAACCAAACTTGGATTGAAAAATGTAGAAAAATGTACAAACTGAAAACCAGTTTTGGTCTGCATAGCATCAGTAGCAACGCTTGAGTCAGCTTTGTGTCAAGCCGCCATTTTGATTCAACAAAGCACAGGCATTGAAAAAGGCTCAAACTCAGAACTCTGAACTATGGCACCCAACATCCAGGAGGTTGCCATCCGGATCTTGGAGCCTTGTGCTGCTTTCGACCTATTCACACATCGGTCCACTACTGACATCATCTTATAAACCAACGTTATGTAAATAGTTTTTTCATAAAATGTTTTACCCTGTTTCTTTGCTGGTGTGTTGTCTATATTTTTAATATTTGCATAGGGTTTGTCGTTATTTTGTGCGGGATGGGTGATGGAGCCGAGCTGTCTTGCAGCCCTCATGGTGTGGAGCTCAGTTCATCTCACTATTTTCGTATTTCTCATGAAGGGTTGTTCCTAATATTTCTATTTTAGCGAGGTCAAAAAGAGATCCAATTAGTGGCCTACTGATTTTGCTCGATTACTTTTATTTTTTTACACGATTTTTCACTATCTGCAAAGACTAAACAGAGTATTGCGACTTTGTGCTTGTTTGTAAATAGAGAATGATCCAAAGAGAACCAATTCTAAAACAGTAAATGCTTGGACAACAATCAATCAAATGGAGAGACAAGCAGGCACGACGGATTACAACGGGGGTAAAGGCCTGCGTTAACTACCCTTCAGTATCTGCAAAGAGAGAGTACTACTAAGACAAAAGAGGGGAGGGGGGGGGTGCAGCGTTCAAAGCACATCAGCGTGCATAAATACGAAAATGTTTTTATCTATCACGTACTTGACATTTTAAAGCTTTTCATATTTGCTATTAAAAAACCAATGAAATTCACAGAAAAAACCATAGGTTATAGTGGATATATAGTTAGGAATTTGCATTTACAAAACCTTGAAAATTCAATGAAAAAACCATTGGTTTTAGGCCATATATAGTTAGGGATTTGCATTTACAAAACCTTATTTTACTCGCATAAAACCATTGAAATTCCATATATAGTTTTAAGCGCTAACTATATATCGCGCACCCGCAATCCACTGCTGATGATGTCACATATTACATCATTCATGACATGGTTAGTGACATCACTGATGACATCACTGATGACATCTCAAATGACATCACTGATGACATCACTGAAAACATCTCATTTGACATGACTGATAACATCACTGATGATATCATTCATGTGATAATACGATGAACCTCTTCAGACTCTAATATAACCTTAGATACAATCAGTGTAAACAGACACTCACAGACTGTCACTCATCCATGGAGTTACTCACACACCTAGTCAGTCATGCAAAGAATCAATCACACCTCCATTTCCTCAACTATACAGTTATACAAACTTTACTTATTCAAACATATACTAACACATATTTACTCTATTATACAATCCCTGATACAAGTTCACAATGATCCATACAGCCACTCACACATTCACTGGCTCTTATGCACAGTTATTTATATATGTCAACTCTCACATGTACTGTGTTTTACATATGTACTTACTTTGACATGTAGCACTGAGATATCCATTCACTCACCAATACACTCATGCACACAGTCAACCGCCCATACAGCTGTTTCCACATGCACTTTTGAAACCATACATCTAGTGAATCAACTGCTCACACATCTATGCACAGAGTCACACACCTCCCAGCCACCCACACACACACTCAGTATCCCATACAAATACTTGGGCAACCAATCAATAACCCATATAGTTACTCATATAGCTAATTATCAACACATGCAACAGTTTACAGAACAACAGACATAATGATGCACAAATTAAGACAGTTTAGTCACTAACCCATGCACTCAGTGAGACACATTTAATCACTCACTCATACAGTCAGTCATGCACCTACTAAATCCTTCATCCAGACACTTATATATCTACTCATTCTTCAATATGTAAGAGATATTTTAACTTTACAGAAACATACAGTCACTGGGTGTTGCCATCAGTGATGTCATCAGTGATGTCATTTGAGATGTCATCAGTGATGTCACTAACCATGTCATGAATGATGTAATATGTGACATCATCAGCAGTGGATTGCGGGTGCGCGATATATAGTTAGCGCTTACAACTATATATGGAATTTCAATGGTTTTATGCGAGTAAAATAAGGTTTTGTAAATGCAAATCCCTAACTATATATGGCCTAAAACCAATGGTTTTTTCATTGAATTTTCAAGGTTTTGTAAATGCAAATTCCTAACTATATATCCACTATAACCTATGGTTTTTTCTGTGAATATATATATGGATAGATAGATAGAGAGAGAGAGAGAGAGAGAGATAGATAGATAGATAGATAAATAGATAAGCTCTGAATCTCTTGGGGGCATCTTACTGGAACTGGGATCCACCTGCTGATCTCCGGTCCCACCGCATCCCGCAGCTTGTACTCCAGCTGCTGCAGCCTCCATTACAGCGGCCGCAGCACGGAGGACTACATTACCCAGGCTTCCCTGCGGCAATGCCGCCACTGTCACCTGCGCGCCTGGAGGCCCTTAAAATAGCGCTCACCGCCGGTGGAGCGGGGTGCAGCTCTGAATCTCTTGGGTGCATCTTACTGGAACTGGGACCCATCTGCTGATCTCCGGTCCCCCGGCATCCCGCAGCTTGTCCTCCCGCCGCCGCAGCCTCCATTACAGTGGCCAAAGCACGGAGGATTACAATACCCAGGCTTCCCTGCGGCAATGCCGCTACCGTCACCTGCGCGCCTGGAGGCGCTTGAAATAGCGCTCACCCCCCGCATCGCAGGGCCGCGCGCGGGCTAAGCCCGGGACAAGGGCGGGGCTGTCTGCGGCTGTCCTAGGCTGGACAAAGCTGGGCTGGGCCATCCCTCTAACCTCTGTACCCTTCCCCTGGACTACAAACTGACTTCAAAGGTACTTTGAGCTAGAAAAAGAAATAGGGGGACGTTGTGGTATATGTAATTGGCTGTAGAGTTGATACTCACCTTTCTTTCGCTTATTTGGCTTACAAACCTTTCTTGGGGTGCCCAGGGAACATCTTTTTGAGTGAAATTTGGTTGCTCAAATTAGCCTATGATTATTATTAATGACCGAAATGGGTAAAAATAATAAATCTTATCCGATGACTAGGCATCATGCTGCTACCACTCAACCCCTCCCGAGCCTAACAGCAATCGATAAGATGCTCCAGAAAACGACAGGGGTTGTGGCGACGGCAATAGAAAACACGGAGAGGCGATTGTCAATCACCCCAGCTGCCCCTCCATTACAGCAAGTGGGGGATTATTCTGCAGTTACAGTTAATCCCCCTGACTGTAGCTTTTTGCTCATGTCCTTTTTTGCTGATCTACCTTGAGCCCAGGCCGCTACTAGCACTATTGATAGCCCACCTCCGCCCATATCCCCCCCACAAGTTCTAGCGGATAAGTTAGCCAAAACCCACCCTAGAAGTAAGAAATGTAAAACACAAAAGAAAACATTTAAAAAGATTATTCCTTCCCTCGAACCTGCACCGGTTGATGTTTGCTCTTCATTACCCTCTGCAGGTATCCCTGTTTGGGTTTCTCACTTACTTCTTGATTTTCAGACCCACATCGAACAGACTATTGGCTCACTCATTAAACCACTAGCATCTAGGTTGGATAGGTTAGTTTCTACAATTAACAACATTGTCTTAGGGTCCAGCCCGCGAGCCTTCCGGTAAATGAAGTTAATGGATCGAATCCTAGCATTGCCAACTTTACCACCCGAGCTGAAAATGGCGTAGAAGGGAACCTCGCAGTCGGGCCGATTCCTGACGCCACTAACCTAATTGGTGGTGCCAGGGTTCCGCCTATTGGCAATAAAACTGTAGCTACAACTTCCCAAGCAATAGGTAATCCAATCCGGGGATTGGTCTTGCCTCTGCCTAGCGATAGGAAAGTGGCAGGTGGGGCTAACATAGCATCGAGGGGGGCGCTCAAACTGGGTTCTATCAAACAGGATCAACAGGCCATAGGTAGTAAAAATAGTCCAACAAGGGGTTCCCCCATAAGGTTGCCCACTATTGACCTACCCCCTGAGTCCTTGCCATACGTTGTGGTCCTTACCGGGGTTCCTCCCTTAGCACATGGGAAAACCAAGGACCATAGCGATCTTAAAAATAAATGCATTCAATGGCTTAGGACCAATAGGCCTTTTCTATCTAGCTCTTCAGGTGAAATTTTACCTGTCAGAAGAATAGACTGGATTGGGTCTGGACCCAAAAGTATGGCAGAAAATTCTGTGGTTATAAACTTTAGGCACACATGTGCTGTAGAACATATATGTAATGGGTTGCCAATCGGGTCGAATACACAAATCTTCCCACTGCCTTTATCATATTTTTACCCCTCTGTCCAGAGGAGAATCTGTCGGAGCTTGAGACCAAACCACCAGGGGCCAAATAATAGATTTCCTTACAGAACCTACCAGGGGACTACATCTTGGGAGGGCGCTTATCCGCACATTCCTCTATTATCCCTGTTCCCTCAAAAAAATAGGTTCAGTCCCTTGGAGCTGGAGGACTGACGCCCAGTGGGGCTGAATCCTGTACCACCTATGGTTAGCAGTGTTGGTAAGCTAGTTGATAAAATGGAAGGTAATGATCCTAGAACTGTTCTAGTGAACACAACAGTAGATCACCCACAATCCCCTGAAGACGGGAAGCAATTGGGGGTATTGGAACAACTCGTGGAGCTTAGTGCACCAAACGATGCACTACCCTGTGGTGTGATAAGGGAACGGACACCTGAGTCTATAAATCCAACTCTCGTTGCTGGGATCAATATAGGTATGGAAAGAGCAACAACTAGCCCTGGGAGAACCAATGGTTGCATAAAAATCTTGTCATGGAATGTGGCTTGGCTGAAAAGCAAATTATTGTTGCCCGAGTGGGGCTCCTTTATGGTTTTGCACAATATTTGTTTAGTGCAGGAAACTTGGGCACTGGAGGAGAGTGCAATGCCAGGTTATGCCACCTTTGACATCTTGGCAACAACTGGGGGTAGAGGGAGACCTTTGGGTGGGCTTACAATATGGGTGGCCACGCACCTGGGTGCTAGGGCTGCACATATGTCCACTAATTCACCAGATGTTCAATGTGTACTCCTAACCCCAGAAAACATGCCCCAGGTGGCTATAATAAACAATTATTCAAGACCAGCCAAGAGCAGGCGTGAGTCTGTTGTAATTGCTGCATTGAAAAGCTTTATACATTTACTTGACCCGTCAATTGTCTTGGTTATTGGAGGGGACTTCAATTTTCCCAGTTTGAGCCCCTTGTGAGTCCAGAGCTGGGTGAACTGGATGACGAAGACCATTTCTGGCACGTTCCCGATCCGCTGATTCCCCCTGTTAAGGCATGGTCCCCATTGGTCCTGCAAATTCAATCACTCTCCCTCACTACGTCTATGTGGGCGTGTAATGGGCGGGTGGAGCCTGACAGACCTGGGTCAGCTACCTTTAACAGGTTACATCAAACTTCCATCATTGATTATATAATGATGGAGGTAAGATTCTGGGATAGGCTGCTGGAATTCAGGGTGCTCCCGAGACATGATAGTGACCACAACGCCCTTTGGGTTGACTAATTCGGCACCCGTAGCAACCAGTGTAACTTTGCCCCACATTTTAACTAATAATAGACGAAGGGTAAAATGGCCGCAGTTACAGGATTCTCCCGCCAAACTGGCTAAAGTATATAATATAGCCATACCACTGATTTCTCAAATGGGGGATGCCACCCCTGAGGGTAGAGTTGTGAAAATCCACGAGCAAATGGCAGCCGAGTTAGCGGGTGTGTTTTGCTCTGCGGGTGTGGCAAAGGCACTGCGGACCAAGACACACCCCTGGTATGATGCCGCCTGTAGGGAGGCAAAAAAAGACCTATTGGCTGCAATTAAAGCCCAAGATAGAGTAGTCATAAAGAGATCTCGACTCCTCTATAAAAAGGCAATCATAGGGGGTAAGAGGGATTGGGAGCAAAAGACGTGAGAGGACCTTGGATCCGCACTTAAGCGCAGGAACTCCAAGACGCTTTGGTCCATCGTTGCAACGAGTACGAGCGGGGGTGGCCCGGCTTGTGCCCCTAATATAGCATCCTCAGTGTGGGAGGCACATTTTGGAGCACTATACGCTAGCACCGAACCAGAAATCACAACCACCCCAAGCTGTAACTTCGTAAGGAGCCAGGACAGATGGGGTTGGTTGATCCGCGATTGGGGTAAGTTGGGGAGCCTCCACTGCCGGTCCCCCCGGGCTCCCACCATGAGTATGGCGGAGGAGGGAGCCCTCTGATGCTGGGGAAGTGACCCATCTTGAATGGCACGAGGTTATCACTCTGAAGGAGGTTGAGTCAGCAATAGGAAGGCTTCCTCCTAATAAGGCCCCTGGTTTGGACAAACTCTCAGGAGACTTATTCCGCTCCCAGCCTAAAATATGGGCCCCGTATTTGACTGACCTGTTTAATGAGATTCTGTTGGGGACTGATTTGCCGGGAGCATGGCTTGGAGCTGAGATCGTCCCCATCTACAAGAAAGGTTGCCCGTTGACTCCATCCAACTATAGGCCCATTAGTCTTATAGATACAACGCAAAAACTAATGGGCAGGATCATTTTGGATAGGATCCTGGGCTGGATGGAGGAGAATGAGGAGAATGAAGTATTGACTACACGCCAGGCCGGATTTAGGTCAGGCATTTCTACCCTGGATCAAATATTTCACCTGCAGGCATTATTTTGGAAAACTGCAAGTGTGGAGGGTGGCAGACTCTACATTGTCTTTGTCGACCTGGCTGCCTTTGACCTCGTGCCCAGGAATAAGCTGTGGAAGGTCCTGGCAGACTAGGGTCTCCTGCCCTACCTTTTGGCTGTATTAATTAGAATACATACCGGCAACTATGGCTGGGTTAGGTGCGGGAGGCATGGGACCTCTCAAAATGCTTTCCCGTCAGGAAGGGAGTACGCCAGGGTTGCATTCTGGCCCCAACGCTATTCAGTCTGTACATCAATGGCCTTGTAGATCACTTATGTGGTGTAACAGACAATGATGCACCTAGATTAGCGACTGGAAGAGTGGCCGCTCTTATGTTTGCGGATGACACTCTGTTGTTATCCAAAACATCATCGGGCATTCAACGCATCTTGGACGGCTTTGCGGCGTTTTGCGCTTCGCTGGGATTGGAGATAAACCTGGATAAAACCAAGTTTATGATCTTCAATCCTCCGAAGAAAAACACGCCCAAACCCCATCCTTGATGGTATCCCCCTGAAGAGGGTTAAGACCTTTGTTTACCTTGGTATCACCATAACGGAGAATTTTGATTGGGGCGCTCAAATTTCTAAATCTGCTCTTAAGCTATCACAAGTAACTGGGGGTATTAGTAAAGTCCACAGAATTCCTGACCTCAAACCGACAGCTCCGGCTCTCGAAATTTACCGACTTCAAGCCAGAACGGCCTCAATCTACGGTGCTGAACTTTGGGGCCACAAAAACACATCCAACATCTTGAGGGTGGAGCAAAATTTCATGAGGAATATGGTAGGATTGCCACCAAGTACACCACTCATTCCTCTGCGATTTGATCTGGGGTTGGAGTCGATAGAGGAGCTTATAGCCGCTATGCCTTTGCTCTGTTGGAAGAGGCTGTGGTCAGTCCCCGAACTGGCTTCTTATAGAGCGGAGTTCTTGGAGGTTTGGCCCTTCTTAAAAAGCAAAAATATCCCATGGCTGATTCACATTAGGGCACTTAGCACGCGGATAGGCCTGCCACAGCTCTAGGAGATACCTGAGCTGTGTTGTCCGAGGATGTCGAGACTGGAACTACAAACCCAGTTGAGGATGCAGAATTTACTAGCCCTGCAAAGATCGGTAACCGTGGGTAGGCTGCCTGCTGAGTTCCTCCTAGTAAAAATGGAACCTCGTTTTGAGGAATTCCTAGATGTAATACAACCACCACTAGCGAGGAAGTTGTATCTTCAGCTAAGGCATGGCAGTCTGCCTATCAGGATATTTACTTGCAAGTGGTCAAAATCAGATAGGGAAGCCTGTCCTGCATGTAACTATGAAAGAGAAGTTATGTTATGTTTTTCTGTCCTGCGTATGCAATAATTAGGAAATGTTGGTTAACCCCATTATGCAGGAATCTCGGATTTAGATACTGTGCACAGGCCTGTCGGGTCTTGACCTTTGATACCCATTCCCCTATTGTTTGGTATGTGGGGTAGAAGGCAAACCTTTGCATAATATTTGTAATCAAGTATGGATTTTATATTTTTGTTCTTTGATAACTTTTGAGTTTATTTCATTTTTATTAATTGTTGGTATTTATTGTCTTAATTCCTTGTGCTTTGTATGTATTTTATCAGCACTTTTATGGCCTTCGGCCGAAATAAAGTTATCAAATGAAATGATAACCAGCAATAGCCACCTAAATTAATTTCACCATAAGGGGGGTGTCATGATCAATGAAGCTAATTTTTATTTTGTCCTTCCAAGCTCCTCCCTAGCCAAACATGGAAGACCGGAGAGAACTCTTCAGGAAAAGGAAAAACGGAAATGAGAAAAAAATAAGCAGTAGTTGAATAAGTGCCTGTTCTACTTAACCTATAATGGACAAGAGGAGAACTATATATAATCATCAATTAATAGGTTGAAGTGAAAATATCTTTTCTCTATCATATTTACACATCTTTAATTATCATACATCATTCTCAGCTATTTTTATTGACCGGCTTAGCAGCACAGATATTGTCAGACTATGATGTGATATTGATAACCAGGAGAAGGGCTTTGGTTCCACCAACATGTTTGAAGCTCGGTCCTCAATTTCAATTGGGCAGAAGTTGTATAGAGTGCTTTCCCGCCACACAGCTGTGATAATTTTCTTTATTCATCAAGCTGCCTGAGCTTGAATTTTCAGAGACATGCACATGACTTTGTAAAGCTCTTAAACTGTCTTAGATAACTAGGCAATTTAAGGCGTTTTTACTGGTAGCAGCACAGATGAGAGTAAGGAAGTCTTTAACTTAAGAGTGATTTTAAAACAATTGGCTTTTATCTGCTGAATTGTTATTACTCGGTGCTAAAACCCATAGGTAGGAATTTCTCAGATTACCGTTGTAGGCTAGAGTTTCGGTGTCAGTGATCCACCTAAAGTAACTGTGAAGATAGTAAATATGCACTACCATAGTCCTTGTTGTTCTCTCTTAGGAAAGACAGTATTTTGCTTTGTCAAATCTAATTTTGTATGCATTTGTACTTTCATGAATGTATGTCGAATGATTGCTATGTGTAAAAATTACACTCAGTGCAATGGGCTTGAGTTAGTTATGATGACGAAACCATGATAAAGGCTATGCGCATGAAAGTTTATGATGAAACTTTCTGAGGAAGCCAATAGGCCTGATATATTGATTGTGAAAAGCATATGTTCAAAACTAATAGGCATTTAACTGTGGAATGTCATTACTCTTAATTACAGAGTTGGTTATGGTGACAAGCCAATGTTATTAGGTATAGGCTCGATTGACATGCAGGGAAATGCTATTCCCAATGCCATAGGTCTGGCCTTTTTATTATGAAAAGTTATTGCAAAGCCTGTAGGCCTGGCTTATGTATTGTGAAGAGCATATGGTAAGGAAAACAGACTTCTAACAGTAGATTTTTATCACTTTGTGTTACAGGCTGTGAAAAGATATTTTATGACATGTAACCCCACAGATTACCACAGTAAGCAAGAATTTTGGTATTTTTCTTCCTTTCTGACAAACTCGTGGAGATTAATTTTACTGCTCTGATCCCTGTTTGTCCTTGTTGAGAGGGGTTGCATTGTATATGGTTTTGTCAACTGCAATTGTGTACATATTTGTAGTTTTATAGTTGTATGCTTGATTATTGTTAGATCATGTGCACTTCAGTAGGCTGTTATATATAGTGTCAAGCCATTGGCATTGGCATGAGGCCTTAATAGTTCACTGGGGAAAGTTATGTCAGATTCCATAGGTGTAATATCTTTACAATGCAAGATGGAGTCTGCTTGGACACCGCTCACTACTCCCAGTGGATCCAGCCCTAGTAGCAGTAGGATGGTGAATAAATCAGTTTTCAGTGTGTAAAAAAACGGGAGGGGATGTAAGATGAGACATGACTTTGGTGCAACATATTCTTTCCCAGACCGCAAGTTGTGGTGGCAGCGGTTTTGTGGCAGGCCGGCAGCGCTTTTGGTACCTTATGCTGGAGGTTTCAGCACTATATTTTACAGAGGATGCCGCCAAAAGTGACTAAGCATGTGAAGGTAACTTCAGCATTGACGTCAGGTTGCACATCAGCTCATCTCTGCTGCCACATGGCAGCCAGGAACCTGGAGGATATGACTGCGCAGGCGGCGGAGGTGAAGTTCAAGTTCAAGTTCAGTAATTTGTATAGCGCACTACTCACCCAGAGGGTCTCAAGGCGCTTGAGTGAGGGTGGGTGCATCATTTATCGAATAGCCAGGTTTTTAGCTGCTTTCTGAAGGAGAGGTGGTGCTGTGTGAGGCGGAGGTGATCGGGGAGAGAATTCCAGGTTTTGGCCGCTAAATAGGAGAAAGATCTTCCTCCCATGGTGGATCTGTTGATGCGTGGGATTGTGGCGAAGAAGCCTAAGCAGTTGCCGTGGAAGGCAAGTGTGGACCCGGGTGGTTGCAGGCAGCCCTCCAATAAACCAGAGCCAGCACATACTGCCCTAGCCCTAGGACAAGCTGGAATTCTTGGCAGTACACAATTCTGGTGGCCGTGACTAATGATACTATGTTGCCGCAAAAAAGGAGTATGATAGCTGGAGCTGGAACAAGTTTGAATACACAGGGCAAGGTAGTGGCAGAAGTTGGAACTTCAGGCTTAGGCATGCTGGTAAAGGGGGCATCTCTGAGTTTTCCAAAGGGGCATTTATAAACTTAGTGCCTCCACCCTCACCCACTGGGACAAGCTTGACTGAAGCTAACATCAGGATGGAGCTGTAATCCCCAGAGTTGAGGGAAAAATATTGTTCTCTCACTGACAATTCTGAGCTTTCTGTCTCAAGTGCTGGGTTAACTGATGAGGAGTCAGGCTCTGGAGACCCACGGGGCAGCCCCAGTGGAAATCATCGGAAATCATCTACACTGAGATTAACACAGACTCAGGGGGATTAAAAGGAGAGAGAAATACAGGACCAGCAGTTCTGGACATGATTTGGAGAGAGTCACCCTGATGTGATGTGGAAACTTGAAGAATTCGAAAACTTAAGGTTTTTAGACCTTGCCAAAAATATCTAACAAAATGATATCAATCAATCAATCAATCAATCAAAGACATTTATAGAGCGCACTACTTACCCGTAGGGTCTCAAGGCGCTAGGGGGAGGGGGGTGTCGCTACTGCTCGAACAGCCATGTCTTCAGCTTCTTCCTGAAGGAGAGGTGGTCTTGGGTCAGGCGCAGGTCGGTCGGGAGGGAGTTCCAGGTCTTGGCGGCCAGGTAGGAGAAGGACCTTCCTCCTGTAGTCGCTCTTCGGATGCGGGGGACGGCGGCGAGGGCGTGGTTGGCTGATCGGAGGTGGCGTTTGGGAGCGTAGAAGTTGATTCGGTTGTTGAGGTAGCTCGGGCCTTGGTCGTGTAGGGCTTTGTGTGCGTGGGTGAGGAGGCGGAAGGTGATTCTTTTGTTGACGGGAAGCCAATGTAGGTCTCTCAGATGTCCGGAGATGTGGCTGGTTCGTGGGATGTCGAGGATGAGTCTGGCTGAGGCGTTCTGGATCCGCTGGAGTCTCTTCTGGAGCTTGGCGGTGGTACCGGCGTAGAGGGCGTTGCCGTAGTCCAGTCGACTAGTGACGAGGGCCTGGGTGACGGTCTTCCTGGTCTCGGTGGGGATCCACCAGAAGATGCCAAAAATATCTAACAAAATGATATCAATCAATCAATCAATCAATCAAAGACATTTATAGAGCGCACTACTTACCCGTAGGGTCTCAAGGCGCTAGGGGGAGGGGGGTGCCGCTACTGCTCGAACAGCCATGTCTTCAGCTTCTTCCTGAAGGAGAGGTGGTCTTGGGTCAGGCGCAGGTCGGTCGGGAGGGAGTTCCAGGTCTTGGCGGCCAGGTAGGAGAAGGACCTTCCTCCTGTAGTCGCTCTTCGGATGCGGGGGACGGCGGCGAGGGCGTGGTTGGCTGATCGGAGGTGGCGTTTGAGAGCGTAGAAGTTGATTCGGTTGTTGAGGTAGCTCGGGCCTTGGTCGTGTAGGGCTTTGTGTGCGTGGGTGAGGAGGCGGAAGGTGATTCTTTTGTTGACGGGAAGCCAATGTAGGTCTCTCAGATGTCCGGAGATGTGGCTGGTTCGTGGGATGTCGAGGATGAGTCTGGCTGAGGCGTTCTGGATCCGCTGGAGTCTCTTCTGGAGCTTGGCGGTGGTACCGGCGTAGAGGGCGTTGCCGTAGTCCAGTCGACTAGTGACGAGGGCCTGGGTGATGGTCTTCCTGGTCTCGGTGGGGATCCACCAGAAGATCTTCCGTAGCATGCGTAGGATGTTGAAGCACGCCGAGGAGACGTTGTTGACTTGTCTGGTCATGGAGAGGGAGGAGTCCAGGATGAAGCCCAGGTTTCGTGCATGGTCTGTCGGTTTGGGTGCGGTGCCCAGGGCGGGAGGCCACCAGGAGTCGTCCCAGGCGGAGGGTGAGGAGCCCAGGATGAGGACCTCTGTCTTGTCCGAGTTCAGTTTCAGGCGGCTGGTCGTCATCCACTCGGCTACCTCTTTCATCCCTTCGTGCAGGTTGGCTCTGGCGGCGGCGGGGTCGTTGGTCAGGGAGAGGATCAGCTGGGTGTCGTCGGCGTAGGAGATTATGCTGAGGTTGTGTTGTCGTGCGATGGCCGCGAGGGGGCTCATGTAGACGTTGAACAGGGTGGGGCTCAGCGAGGATCCTTGAGGGACGCCGCAGATGACTTCGGTGGCCTCAGACTTGTACGGTGGTAGGCGGACTCTCTGTGTTCTTCCGTCGAGGAAGGAGATGATCCATTCCAGAGCCTTCTCCTGGATTCCGACGTTGCTGAGGCGCTGTACTAGGGTGCGGTGGCAGACAGTGTCGAATGCCGCGGAGAGGTCTAGGAGGATGAGGGCCGCTGTTTCTCCCTTGTCCATCAGGGCTCGGATGTCATCGGTGGCGGCGATGAGGGCGGTCTCGGTGCTGTGGTTGGCTCGGAAGCCAGACTGTGATATCAGATCATTTATGGTGGGTTTTCTTAAGGAAGCTTTCCCGGTCTCTCACAATAGGAGTGGGAAACTGAGGTACCCCTTGTCCATTGGTTCCCGCTGAAGCTCAGGAAAAACCAAGTAACAGAGCAACTCGAGAGACCCCGTGCAATCCTGGTTTTCTTCGGTAACTTCCTTCTTTGAAAAGCCATATTTGACAGGGCAAGACCAGAATCTAAGTGCACATATGAAGGTCTTACGTTCTTCGTCCATCTGGGCTTCTGCCCCACCACAGTGTAAAGGAGGTGTTGTTTACGTCAGTTGTTTTTACCTTTTCAGGGACTTGGGCGCAACATATTTGTGCTGAATCCAGCCTGGCTCAAAGTCATTTTTCAAGGGAGAGTACAGACTTTCACTTCTGAGATCAAGGCACAAGAGTACTTGAAGGGGATCACTGTACGGTTCGGGTAGGTTTGATTACAAGGGAAAGGTTGGGTGTACTGCGGGCCAATGATCAGGCTTCTTTATTTCATTGAGTTTGTTTTCTGTGTTGGGTAATGCATAGAGTGATCTGTGGCGTTAATGTCTAGATAGGGTGGGTTGGATTCTATTGGTTTGATGTTTTGGTATTTTCTCACATTTATTTTTTAATGTTTCTCAGGGTGGCTGGAGTCCAGGGGGTCCCAGGGGCGGTGTGGTAGTGGGTGGCATCACCAGGGTCATGCTTGACCTGCTTGCTCATTTGTGGTGGGGTTGTTTGGTGGGGGTGCTCTAAGAGAGGTTGCGGGTTGGGCTGAGACGGTTGGGGTGGCAGGTGGAGAGGGCAACCCAAGTGGACAGTAATGTTTTTGCACAGCATGGGGGTGGGAGGATTATGATTTGGTACACACAATATGATATCAGTTTTTCTTTTAGTTATAAATAATAAGCCATTTGTGTACTGCCACAATCAATATTTGTGGCTCAAATGATCAGCTGAAAAGACACAGCGTGGTCTTCGATATGCAATTCCTTAAAGCTGATATAATCTATTTACAGGAGATGCATATCAACGGGTCAAGTAATAAGGTTTTAGACTCACTGGGGTATCAGGTTGTGTGTTGCACCTCAAAGGGGACACGTACAAGGGAGTAGCAATCTTGATCGGGAATGGAGGCGGTACCTTGCCTCACACCAGGGCAGATAAATATGGCAGGTGGGCTTTCATGGCGTGTCAGCTGACTAATGTGGATTTTACGCTTTGTTTTGTTCATGGGGCAGTTTTGGACAATTGGCTAAATAGCGAGTTGACTTTATTGCCATTTTCGCTTATTATATGTGAAGATTTTTATATCAATCTAAATAGAGGTTCACTGGATGCTGGTATTAAACATAAGCCTAAGGTTTTTAGGTCTCTGGTGTATTTAAGAACAGCTATGTAAGAATCTAGCCTGCACTCCTCTGTTGCTACCAAATGTGGCGGTATTTCATGAATGGTTAGTGGTGTGTAGTGGGAGCCGAAATGCATTGGGAAAAGTTATGACTTTGTTGTTTTTTTGTTTATTGTATTTTCTTGTATGGTGAACAATTTGATTGCAAAATTGACATCATTACTTTATGATTTCACGCATGTAAAAACGTTTGTTTCGATGCCTTGAAATAATGGTTACTAATTAAGCCATATAAATTTTCCTTTGGAAACAAGTATATTGAATCATCTTTTTGTAAATATTGAATAAATTCTATTATTGTATTAACCAAACCTGAAACCTTAGGGACATTAAGAGTGAGCTCCCAGTTTCCAGACCTAGTCTCCACTAGGTCTCTACATAGCAGTATTTAAGAACAGCCCATGGCTTTGAGGATGTGTGGAGGGAGAAATGTGCCTCTGATCCCGGTTTTACATTTCTTTTCAGTTCCACACCAGGGCACGTAACGCTGGATTACTTTTTTATTTCTCAAAGCTTGATACAGAGTATTTGGTTTGAGAAATATTCAAGGGTCATGTCAGATCATAACGCACTGGTCCTGGGGGTTTCATTGACTGATATATTGCATCAATTTCAGAGCTGGTCCTTTGAACAGGCTTTATTGTTGGACGATGAATATCTTGGTCACATTCAGGAGTGGATTCTGGACTTTATGACGGAAAATCTAGGTAGTGCCCCGGTAGGGATGGTTTGGGATGCTTTCACAGTGGGTGTCCTTGGGGAGACAGCTTGTTGTACCTGGGCTCATCAACCGAAGGAAAAGTTACATCTGACGAAATTGTATAAGGGTCAGAAGCTAGCAGATACATAACCTGATAGATGCCGTAGCCAGAGTCTCAGAGATCAAGTCAGCACAATTAAAAGTGACAGTTGCAAAAGCAGTTATAGTAAATGTTTTGACAAAGAAAGCTGCTGATAAATATATGGTACAGAAACAGAGTTTTTATGAATATAGCAAGAGCAAGGGGCATCTTCTGGCTATTCGGACCAGGCAGAAATTAACCTAGTGTCAAGTAAGGGAATTTTGGGATCCCCAGCTATGGGTAGTGTCTGACCTAGTAGGAATCCAGGCCACTTTTCAAAGATTTCATTAGCACCTGAATTTTGCGGAAGTGGGAATGAAGGTTATGGATATGTCAGGGTGTTTTGACTCAGTTGTTTTAAACAAAACTAGACGAGGAAGACTAGGAGTGATTAGGTCAATCTCCTGCAGGAAATTACTACATCAATCTCTTGCTTCAATCTGGTAAAGAAGTGGGAACAGATTTCATCCCTGGGGAGATCTATACATTTTGTTTTCTAGCCTTAAAGATTATATGTTGGAACTCTTTCAGAAAGCTCAAGGAGGGATGGATTCTCCTGAGTCTGGGGTAACTGCAAACATTGCAGTGCTCCCTAAAAATGGGAAAACTATGCAAGAATTAGGCTCTGACGTTGAGGCTGTCAGGGATAATCAGTAAGACCATGTGCCCTAGGCAGCATGGCTTTATTTCAGGGTGGGGAACAACAGATCATATTCGACAGGTTATTAGCTTTTTCGATGTAGCTGGGGTAAAGGGAGACCTTATGGTTTTAATACTCTTGGATGCAGAGAAAGCATTCAATAGGATCTACTGGCTGTATCACTGGGTGGTGATGTAAAAAGCGGGCCTAGGGACTGGTTTGGCTTGGCTTTGAAAGCACTGTATCAGAATCTGAGAGCAAAAATCTCACAGATGGGGAGGCAGTTGGATTCAATAATGATACAATTAGGTACAAGACAGAGATGCCCATGTTCCCCTATGTTATTTGCCATTTATATTGATTCATTGATAAAGAGGATAGAAGGTAATAAGTTAATATCACCAGTAAGGTCTCAGGGTTTAGCATACGCGGTTGTTACCCCCAGATCCATGGACGGCATTAATAGAAATAGAGAATGAGGCTAACAGGTTTGGCAAGTTCGCGGGATACTTGTTAAATCAAGATGAAGCTCAACTTATTATTAATTGAAGGGTCAAATTAGAGGATAAGTGGGTGGTAGACGGGGCTCTCTATCTGGGAGTTAACATAGTAACTGAAATTGATAAAACTGTTGAGACAAACTTAGATCTGCTGATTAGGAAAACCAAACTGGGTTTTGGAAGAATTAATTATCTATGGCTACCCCTGATAGGAAGAGGTACTCGTGTTGAAAATTATCTGTTTGCCCAAAATTCTTTATTTTTTCAGATCCTTTTGAGGTAGAGAGTCAGTTGTTCAAGACAATGAATGGCATGATTTCAAAAATTGGATGGATATATGCTAGGTCCAAAAAGGCGCTTAAATATCAGTCCCTCCCAAGAGGCCGTGTGGGGGTGGTGGACATCCCTTATTTTGGGCTTTATTATTGGGCTACTGCACTGCAACAGATGGCAATCTTTTTTAGGATGAAAGAGGAGGTGGTGTCTGTTGTCACTCATACCTCCTACCCCGTACAAGCTAGTGATTGGATAAGAGGCATGGGGAGTTCTCTTACGGAAGCTAGAGTTTGGGTATTATGCAAGAGTAAGATTCAAGACCCTCCACTTTGCCTATACGATCTGGTCAGCAGTTCGGAAGAAAGTAGGTTTGGGTCAGTTCAATTTGTATACTCCCTTACAAAAAAATCGTATTGTGCCAGATATCTTCTGGGACTCTCACGTAAGTCGCTGGAAAGAGCATGGCCCCTTCAGGTTGGAAGATTTTTACCAGGGTAATAAAATATTGGCTTTTGAGACTCTTTAGCATAATTCTAATTCTTTTTTAAAATATTTGCAGATCTGTGATTTTCTTTGGAAGAATGGGGGCGAAGCAGAAGGGTTCTCTAGGATCTAGTTGATGGAAAGGGTTTTGGCAATGAAAACCTCAATTGGCTATTTTACCAGCTATTGAACTGCTTAATGCCAAATTGTTTAGATAAGCACAATAGGTGGAGGCAAGTGAAAGTGCAGGTAAGAAACAACGTATTATACGAATCTCGGGATCTCACCCTGTCTATTTTAGTCTCAGCAAATCTGCAAGCTCAGCACTTTAAACCAATTTTCAGCTGCACTATACCCTGGGAAAAAATGGGAAATGGGGTGGGTCTAAAAGTGTTCATTGCCCTTGCTTCCAAATATACAGTGCTGATCTGATACATATGTTTGCAGGATACCCAGCACTGGGGGGGTCTGATAGGGGACATAACTGACTTTCTGGAGGAAAAGCTGGGTTTAAAGGTAGAAATGACTCTTCAACTTATAATAATAGGAGTTTATAATGAAGTAGTTTCAAGACAGGCATAGGCATTTATGTTTATTACAATGACAGTTTTAAGTTTGTGGGTAGAGACAGCCTGACTGGACCACTCCCCACCTTCATTCCATCAATGGCTTTCCTGCATTATAGCTATGTATCATAAAAAAAGATGCCAGTTTATGCACTAAACGGTAAAGGTGCTAGAAAAAAAAGACTAAGGATGTGGGCACCTTTTACAGAATGGATTTTATCAATGGTAGAGGAATAGGAGGGGCAAGAACTGGGAGCAGGTGGTAAGCAGGGGCTTTTACATTAATAATGCAAATGTTCTAATTTTTGGAATTTTATCTCTTTTACTCTTTTTTAGTTTGAATTGATTGTGATATAAACTGTCCGCTTGGGTTGAGGAGGGTTTCTTGCAAACAAATTCTAATAAAGATTTTTTTTTTAAAGTGAGTAAAAGTAGACCTAACAAACATAACCTCGGACCTAGACAATGTGTCTCATACCATTCACTCAGATATACACCATACATGGTGAATATCAAAACACAAATATCCCTTTAATGTATGTCCTACTACCAAATAAACAAAGAAACACTTACCTCAAACTCTTAAACTACATTCAACATAAAACAAATAACTACTACCCACAAACAATAATCAGACTTTGAGCAGCCATGATTAAAACCATTTAAAAACATGAAGCACACAGCCATACAATGCTGTTACTACCATTTTAATCAAAGCATATGGAGACACCTCCAACAATCTGCACTACGTTTTGAGTATACTACAACCCGATAATTTACCTTTGAAACAAAAAATAATTATAGCACTAGACTTTGTCCCAGTCACAGCGGTAGTTAACCACTACCATTAACTTATGGAAAGCACTTTCTACTAACAAAGTGAAGACAAATTAAGCCCCCAAATGAATTATTCCAAAGACTTTTATGTTAGCAGACTACATCACTCTGGATATGTACACCAATCCAAATTCTAAATATCATGGGGGAATGTCTGTGACAGCACAGGAACTCATTTGTATTAGATCAAATCTACATTATTGAGCATGTACCAGACAAACAAAGTGGGGGAATATTGTACGTTTTGAAAGAAATGTTTGATATGTTCAAGAACATACGTCCATTAGAAGTAAAGCACATACATTCCACCATTCCAAGATGGCGACCAAAACAGAGCACCTTAAAGAATAATGTCTCCCATCGGTATACGAGTTTGGCCAAATAACGAATGCTTCTAATTTTTTTTTATCAAACCCACCTACAAGGGCGGTGGCAGTGTGATACTGAACAAAGAGGGCTATAACCAAAATGCCTTGAACTGCTCTCAAATGACAAATTTTATATAATTATCAAAACGGACCCCACACTGAGATTACAAGGATCCATTAGAATGATTGTGGAAGGAGCAGAAGTGAACAGATGGATCTCTAATAATGAGGGTGAATTCTTAAGGACCAACTCACCAAAAGTACCTTATTTTTACTCACTTTCCAAAATACATAAGGCAAGGAGACTACCACCAGGACCCCCTATTGTATCAGGGCTAGGGTCAGTTCTCAAACCACTCTCTCAATTTGCAGACCAATATCTAAAACCTATGGTACAGAAGACACCAACTTATCTCAAAGATACCTCTGATCTATTGAATCTCCTGAAAGAACAAACCTTTACGAATGACACCATGCTCCTAGTCGGATTAGACGTGGAAGGTCTATACACAAGTCTACCCCAACAGAAGACGATGGAGAATTTGGAAAAAATACTCTTTGACCAAAATTGGGATTACCAGAATGTGAGACACTTTGTCCTGAATGCTGTAGGCTAGCCCTCACAGAAACCTATTTTTAGTACAATGGCACATTGTATCAACAATGGCACGGAACATCCATGGGAAGCACATTTGCCCCTAGTGTGGCAGGACTATACATGAGCAGCTTTGAGAAAACATTCATACAGAACGAGAACAACCCTTTCCTGTCCAAAATCCGGTTCTGGAAAGGGTATATAGACAACGTCATTGTGATCTGGGAAGGCACAGAAGACAGTCTACACAGTTTCCATGAGTGAATCAACACACTGGACCAATGCCTAAAATTCACTTACACTGCTGACAAAAAACAGCTAGACTTCCTAGATTTACCCATATATGTGGAGGACAACATCATTAGAACCATGACCTTCTTTAAACCAACTGCCAAGAATACCTTACTTATCTACAATAGCTTCCTTCCACGTCCACTCAGAGATAAATTACCATACAGCCAATTCCTCCCCCTTAAAAGAAATTGCAGTGAATTAACAGAGTACAAGACACAAGACAAAGTTCTCTACTCTAAACTATCAAGACGGGATTATCCAGCAAAACAGTGGTGAAATGCCAGAAGAGGGCAAGGAATCAACCGAGGGTCTCCTTGAAACAACACTAAAGGCACCTGTACTAGACACCTTGACCTGTGTCACTATGTACAGCATAGCAAGCAACGCAGTAAAGAAGATCATAAACAAAAACTGGCAAATATTAACATCAGGATCATTAGACTGGCCCCAAACCGAGGTTCGCTAATAGGAGAATAAAAAATTACAAGGATATTTTGGCACACACTCGCCCTCAAGAACCAATAGTGAGAGAAACAACCAGCACTTTATGGGACATGCAAACAGTAACTCGCCACTACCCCTGTGGACATTGCTCGGTATGCAAATTGACCACCATCACTAAATCAATTGAACTAACATCTGAAATGAAATGGACCATGAGGCAACATACTAATTGTAACTCGACACATGTAATCAGTGCTTAATTTGTAAAAAAAGAAGTGCAGGTGCTGACATTTTTGCCAAGGAGGCCACAGCTCACTTCTTCCTCCGGTGAGCCCCACTTTCAACACTCTCACTGCCTCATTCTCTATCTGCTAACCTTGATCTGTTGTCTGTTCCCTAAATCTTTGCTCTAAGAGTCTATCCTCTCACCTCTCTAATTGTTTTCTATCATCTTTGTCACACCAGGTGTGTTACCTTATTCCCTGTATTTCTGATTTGCCCTCTATTCATTCTAGCCCTGCCCTTTTTCCTCTTCACTTGTATCCATGCTCTGCTCTCTCTCCCCTCGAGCTTGGCTCTTTACTATGACTCTACTAGCAGTGATTAGCTGTGTCTCCGTTTATCATTCGTCTGCTTTTTTCCCTCTTTCCTATCCTCTACATCCTTTCATTCTATCTTCTCACTTCTTAATGCTCTCTTCTTCACATCATGGCTGCTTTCTCTTTGTATCTGATTTGCTCTCCTTTTCTTCTACTTAGCTCTATCTTATCTCTCTCCTCTCATGTTGTTTCTTTCTCCTCTTTACTCCTGCTCTCTCTCTTATCTATAACACAGCTGCTGCCTGTGATCCCTGTCGTCAACCAGTACATGTCCCTGGTATTTTGAACTCTACATTTTCCTATTGTCATTCCTAAAGAAGTGAAAGATGGCGTGTTTTACTTTCTTATCTACACCAAATGCAAAAACAAAATGTACGCCAAATGAAAATGCTTTTTTGCATATAATAATCAGTGTGGTATGACTGGGTTTATTGCGGAACAGACGGCTGCTTGTGCACAGCAGGTGATGCAGCACTGCTAGTGCTGCCTGTAATTAGTAGGTCCAGGGAACGCGATGGCATCGGCATCCACTGCTCAGTTTGCTGTGACCCTGCCTGCTACAGCACAGGCATTGTCCCCAGCCGTAATGCTGTCAATGCCGGTAAGTATGGCTATGGTGCCTACTGGGCTCACGCACGTTCAGCAATTACCAAGCTGGAGTGCAGCGCACAGATTCTACAGGTGACGCCATGGAACACAAACGTTGTGTTGGTCCACAGCTGCATCGAGCACGTACACGATAGCAGCAATGCAAGGCCGCAGGATATGCCACTCTGGCTTTGCAGCAAGTGGAAAGTCCACCCATACTTTTGTTCATTCTTCCTCAAGAGCCCTCACTTCTAAATTCCAAATGCGCTCTTGCAGCTTCCTTGCCTCAACTCCGTCATGAGCCAGCCCCCAGCTGGGTGCAGCAGACTCGGGGAATAGAATGCAAGCCATAGTTTGTCTATGACTTCTTGGATTTGTGATTGACGTGATGACATCATCACTAAGGTAGTGATACACAATCATGCCTGCCTGGACAGGAATTTGCTGGCCTGTCTATGAACATTTACCAGCCAGTCACCATGCAATGCATGCTATTCTTTTTATTTTGAAGTTGAACAATTAATATTGAGACCACTACCTGCTGGGTAAGAAATTGTAGCCCCGGCCCTCTGAAAGAAGTGCGGATGCTGAGCACCTGAAAGCACCTGCTCAAATTAAGCAATGCATGCAATATACATGATTACATGCCCCTGCAAACTCAAATATATGGAATGACCTGTTGCAAAGCAAATCAAAGGATCTGTGAGCATAGGTCCAATGTGAAGTATAAAAGAGGAACAACAACATACCATTGATGACCTATGCTGAGTTATCATCGAAGCATTAACTGGAATCACTCAAAATGCTGAAAGAATACTCTTTGAAAAAGAACAAAGATGGGTACACTGTCTCAAGACCAATTCCACAGGACTGAATGAAAATATCCCCCAGGCTCAGTATTACATAAACACTATTCAATGTCAGACCAACCACACATGTCAACTAAAAGAACAAACCCTATCTTTCCAACATTGACTCCCTCTTTTTACTGGTGTCACAACTAACAAGTTGTCATGACACTTATTTTTCAATTCTTATTTTTCAATCCGGACTTTCCCAATTTCCGCAATTAAGTCACAGTTTTCCTTTTGATGATTTACAAAATGTAGACCAATTTCACTAAAAGCTCTGAAAACGCTAACATTTCATAGTCTTTTTTCATTACCAACCTATTTCTTGACATTTAATGGCTGCTCACTGCAGCTCTTGAGAAACCTGGGATCCGGAAGGCAGCGTCAGCACAAGTTGTGGAAAGCTGCTACATTCGGTATGACGGACTGGAAGACTTTGTTACTGCCTAAATACATGTAATGTATTACCTCCAAATGAAACTGAATTATGTTCTCCTTAAACCTTTCAGCAGTATTTTGTTGCTCCAACTCCTGAAGAAGCCGCCCTAATTAGGACTTTTGAGGTATGCGTTCTAATCTGAATATTCTCACTACAAACACGGTGACACCCTTACTCTGATTCACCCACTCTTTTTATTCATGGTGTTATATCCAATTGTTTCTCCTTAAACACTGTGCCAAATTCAGTGTTTAACTATACAATGTTTGTACATTTTCATTCATTACGGCTAACTCTGTACTTGAAACATGCTACGTACAAGACGCGCCGCTTTTAGACTTGCTCGCTTAGCGGGGAAAGTTCTATACACATTTGAAGAGCGAAATATGCAAACCGGCTTTCTACTGACAATACGATGAATGCAACAAATCCGGCAATATATACTACTCATAATGCACCACCTCAGAGTACATTAATTTTCTATTAAGCAGATCCTGACCTACGCATATATTTATTAAAGAGGCAAACCACTAAAACAATACGCGCCATATTCAAACCATTTAGAGATATGCTTCTCACAAACAATCCTGATAAACATTGACCTCAACACTGCACACACATTGGGGTCTATTAGAATGTCGGGCAGATTGCCACCGCCCGCATGGTGCATGCAAATGCACACAGTGCAGCCACAGAATTGTGGCTGGTGGTGTTGTTGTGGATGGGGTGGCGGTGGCATCCTAATTTCCGGTGCGGGACTGCCATACCACTGGCGGCCGGTCCCAGCACCGCTAGGGTGGCAGGTGGACAAAAGTCCACCTGCCATCCTAAAAGGCCCCATAGTGTTTTTAACCATTTGGTGTTCTAATCATTTATAGCCAAGTTCCGGCACATTGTGGAGCTGAATATACAACATGCGCTATATCTCACATAGGCATTCACAAAACCTTGCCCAGAAAAGATACAAACATCCAGTGTCTAATGTTCTAGAGTTTAATTATTTGTAATCATGCAGAATCTTCTAACCCAAGATAGGGTTCTAAAGAATTGCCATTTTTCCTATTTGCTTATCTTCATGACATGTTCAAGTTGAACAATGACAATCATCATCATGAGACAGCTTTTAACATGTTTTTATTATTTAGAATCACTTTTTTGTCACTTTTGTTTCTTTTATTGCGCACTCTAGGTATTTCTGACCTTCTGTTCAGAGACATGACTAATAACACTGGAACTGGAAAATATTCATCTCTACCATTATTTCTAGGTCCTGAAGAAAGCCTCCCACCCCCAGGGGCACCCGAAGGGGCTGACACATGTTAACCACCTACCTGGACTAGTAAGTGCAATGCACTCATACATTGTCCTACTATGCACAACACTGTTTTGAACTTTCCCCATGCTCCAAACTGAATAAAGTTACAGTTTAGGTAGCATAAGGACTCTTTTTTAACAATTTCACTCCACTCGAGCACCCTCACTTTTTCTTTATCACTGATCACTACTGAAATAACCAGTGGTTCCCTCCAGGTGGAGGAAGCATAAAAGAAACTCAATGATGATGCTGTCACGTATCTGATTAAGGCGGAGAATCAAGACCTTTCCATGTGAATGAGGGGTTTCTAAGTAATGACGGGTAGAGCTCCTGAACCCTGGTTGCAGGTACAAGTGATTCATTCCCCATTGATTTTTACTAGTTTTTTGATTAGACAGAGGCAACACCGTCATTTGAATAATAATCATTTAAGATTTGAGATACATTATTTAATTATTAATAGTGTTTGCATATATATCGCTTTACTAATCTGGTGGCTCCTCAGCGGCGATATTTTGGCGTCAATATGTATTGTTGTAGCTTAGTTCACAAACCATTAGTGCTATTTCAATATGGCACGTGTTTTAATAGGATTGTACTCTCAAGTTACTACGGTGAGAACACGCATAAGAACTAGTGAAAATTGAAACAGTCACGATTGTCGCTAGCAGTTGAGACGTGGTTGAGTGCGGAATGCACTTTGAGGTAAGCGCGGCTGATAGCTCTGGATTTATAGGATTCACAACAGTCTAAGAACAGTGTACGATGTGTAACATAAGGTGTTTGTTCTTTTTAGTGAGTTTAGACGCCTGCTTCTAACTACGGTGCCACAGCACATTGGAAGCACGTTAAGAGTTGAGAACGCAGGAATGTGAGTACCAGTAAATAATCCACACACTTCTGAACTTGGATTGTTGAGTAACACTGGCGTTTTATTCATTTTTCTTAGGCTCAGGATGCATTAATGGTGTACTTCACATAACCATCCCAGCATGGACTTTCTCTATGATTGAGGTATGTGTTTACAGATAAGCGTGTAAAGACGAGTTTGTACCGGGACAGCGGAGTAGAACACTGTTAGTGATTTCATCGCATTTCTGTCATTAGATGTCATCATTTCTAATTGATGCTGCAGTGACTGGTGACTTTGGTATTCTTCTCGTGCCTGTAAGGTATGCGGTTAGCCCATTTAACTCAGGGGACTGATTGTAATTTTCCCAGTAAATACAGTAGCGGTATTCACACCTCTGTTCCTATTGTCAGATTACCTGGAAGAGTGTCCAGGAATGTCGGTTTCGCCATTGTGCAAGCAGTAAGTGTTCTTCGAGTAGCATGTCACACATAAAAGGGTTACCACTCTGGTGTACTATGTGATGAGGACCATCACTGGGTGTCAGGTTGATGATCATGACTGTCTAAAAATGTCATCATGAATAATATTCATTATAAGTTACACATCAATTGATTAGTTTCCCTTTACATTTGCAGGTTTTCCCCTGACGAAGGGACCATTCGACCCGTAATGCATTGGGAGTTGAACTGTTTTCATTTCATGTTGTAATGATTTATTGTACAATATTTGTATAACATGATTTGTTTATGTTTAAAAACATTGAAAAGGCTTTTATTTGGAAATGTTAAAAGAATTCCAGTAAAATACTGCTTGAAAAAATGATATACATGGTTGAATTTTGAGCATATCACAGTTGTTCACGTTAAAGTCCAAGTTACCCACGTGGACCTGGACACATCATATTTGTGACAGCACATTGACACAGGAAGCCAACACAAAAATCACAGTGGAAGGATGGCAAAATGCTGTAATATCCGTTTTAGTCAGAAACCCAGCCAAATTTATTATAGCCGAGATACCCGCCACCCCCTCTCAACACAATCCCCAAAAGGAGTGAAACCGGAAACAGTTCTTGAAGTTTTTGGAAGTGGGATGGAGTGACCATCCCGGCCGTATTTATTAAAACAAAATTAAAACATTAAACGTTTCATGTTATGTACAATTTCATTACCATATTGCGATGTTTGGCTAACCTTAACAGATTCTCTAATACAGAGGTTCTCCTAGCCGAACTAGCAACCTACAAAACATTTCTTGACATATTGAAATTGTACAACCTAACGTTTAAGGGCCAACGGCAAGGTCATAACCGGTGTCAAGATCCCTAACCGGACTTACCCCTCCCACTTGGGATGGGCGACAGCACGGAGGCGTACCTCAAGTGCAACTACTACCAATTTCGCTTGACTTGACGGGGGCACCTAAAACTCGACGCCAGTTAAAGGTCGTTCGAATACTCGTGTGAGGTATCTAGAAGGTATCGTGGCCCTTATCCCAACCCCACACAACTTACCGCATCTGCCGTCGCAGATGTCACTGGCCCCGGGAAATTCCCCAGGAGGGGGCTGTAACCCCTCCTACAAAGGAAGGGGCCTTGACCGCCTTTCCTTTACTTCCGGCGACCCATCCTTAGAAGGGACCGCCTCCCCATTGAGGGGCCAATGGCCACCTCTCCCGAGCGCTCCCATCCGTGTTGGGTGACGCCCACTCATAGGGATCTACTAATTAGTGCTCACCGATCATGACCTTACCGCCTACCAAAATAAATACGACAGTGCTAATTAGACCTAAGAATACATTGGCCACTATGACCGAAAGAGCATGCTTAAAAAATCAACACTATATCTGAATCATTTTAATGGCAAAACGTACTCAAAACAGACCATTCTTTATTATACTCAACATCAACAGGACACTACAACCTGCAAACGAAAGAGAAGCAGAATTAATCAACTTTATTACAAACAACTGGCTGTCTTCAGGGGCTGGTGGGTGGGTCAAAATTGGCTCTTCGTTCTGTCCCGAGCTCACGTGCAGCGAGGAGGTGCAGCTTCAGAGCACAAGAACAAGAGGATGTCTTCTGGTCTTGCGTCCCTTTTTATCCGTCTTCAGGGCGGGCGTATACCCGCCCCTGCCTGCCCCTGAGGGCGTGGCTGGCTGCGTCGGTGTCTAGGCCAGCCCACTCTAGGGCGGGAACGAGCGCGCCCCAGCTACGCCGCTTCGGGCATACCAGCTGAGACGCGCCTCCCGCCCAAAATGGCTTCCCGGGGGGATCGAGGCACTCGGCCATAAGTTCGGGGGGACCGATTCGGTCGCCCCTTTCCATATAGCCGAGATACCCGCCACCCCCTCTCAACACAATCCCCAAAAGGAGTGAAACCGGAAACAGTTCTTGAAGTTTTTGGAAGTGGGATGGAGTGACCATCCCGGCCGTATTTATTAAAACAAAATTAAAACATTAAACGTTTCATGTTATGTACAATTTCATTACCATATTGCGATGTTTGGCTAACCTTAACAGATTCTCTAATACAGAGGTTCTCCTAGCCGAACTAGCAACCTACAAAACATTTCTTGACATATTGAAATTGTACAACCTAACGTTTAAGGGCCAACGGCAAGGTCATAACCGGTGTCAAGATCCCTAACCGGACTTACCCCTCCCACTTGGGATGGGCGACAGCACGGAGGCGTACCTCAAGTGCAACTACTACCAATTTCCCTTGACTTGACGGGGGCACCTAAAACTCGACGCCAGTTAAAGGTCGTTCGAATACTCGTGTGAGGTATCTAGAAGGTATCGTGGCCCTTATCCCAACCCCACACAACTTACCGCATCTGCCGTCGCAGATGTCACTGGCCCCGGGAAATTCCCCAGGAGGGGGCTGTAACCCCTCCTACAAAGGAAGGGGCCTTGACCGCCTTTCCTTTACTTCCGGCGACCCATCCTTAGAAGGGACCGCCTCCCCATTGAGGGGCCAATGGCCACCTCTCCCGAGCGCTCCCATCCGTGTTGGGTGACGCCCACTCATAGGGATCTACTAATTAGTGCTCACCGATCATGACCTTACCGCCACAGGCCCGGATAGTTGACCGGCTATCCGGGCCCCCCACCAAAACTCCTAGCTAAAGGTCATGTTCCAACGTTTTTAACCATGCTAAGAAGTCTCCTATGAGTAACTCATTTCCCACCCGAGACAAATGCACACCATCCCCCATATACATACTGTCATCATTAATACAACCGTGCGAGATAGCATGCAATGTCCTGGAACGGAACAACCTACTCATTTTGTTATTAAGTTTCCTAACAGAATGGTTCAAAGCAGGGATCGAAATAGCCCCCCGCCACACTTTTCGTGGGATCATATGAGACCACGCAATTATGCACCCCGGAACTTTCCTCGCCAACCAACTTACGGTGGAAAGCATTGCCTCCAGGAGAAGTCGTCTACCGGTGGTGACCAAATCATTGCCCCCTAAATGTACTATGACTATAGACGGCGGTGACCTCATCCGCCCTAACAAACCCTCAAAGTAAGCTTGAAACTGGTCAATACAGAGACCGCCCCTTCCGTAGAAGGACATCCTGTACCCGTATTCCCCAGCTACGTGAATCATGTCACCTGCTTTGAATACGTCTGCGGCACGCCTCACGTATGAGTGGCCCACGACCCACACCTCCTTTCTCACAGCCGGTGATGTCTGACCGCTGGCCCGGTGTTGGGTCGACTGCATAGTCCGCCCCGCCTCGAAGGCTTGCGTAACTGAAAACCAAACAAAAGACAAGAAGCGTGAGTACATTGTTACAGCTTCACAACATGTGCAACCGCACATACCTCTTATAACAATTGGAGGACCAACGCCCCACTCGTTTTACTTGTTCCACATTAAGACCCCTGGCTGCAGCTTCAGTGGCAGCCCCTATCCGAAAGGAATGGGTCCCAAACTCACCCGGGTCCAAGCCTGCTGCGGTAATTGACATCGCGAGCACCCGCTGAAACTGAAACTTCGTCAGTGGGGTGGCGTCCGCGTGTCTCAACATTGTCCCCCCCCATGATGCCACCCTTTGTGCTAGGTAATCCTCTAAACACCTCACCGGACACATGGAGGACCCTGGAATCCTGCGAATGACTATGCAGTCTCCCACCCCACTTTGATCGGTTTTTGACTTGACAAAGGATACCGTCATAGTCTCACCCCTGATCTGAACGTGTTCCCGGCACAAACCCCCCGCCACATCCCGCTTGCTCCTTGCCACCAGCTCACTTATCCTCATAGCCCCGTGAAATGCAAGCGTAAAAGCGGCTCGGAACAAACAGGCCTCGAACTGAGACGAGCATATGTCGGGGAGTGTGGCCAGCAACTGGGACAACCTATCCAGACCTATCGGGCGCCTCTCGTCTACTCTGCGACCCTCAAGGCGTTGCCACCCACGCAGCGCTTTCTGTACAGCAAAAGACGCTGTCGGGTCCTGGATATTATGAGCCCTGGCAACAAAGGAGATGGCAGCACGATGCCTCTGGGCTGTAGCCACCGACTTCCCAGCCTTACGCAAGGACATCAGAAAATGTACTACCCAATCCTCATGCCCCCAAAGTCCCCCTCTCTCAGTCCCCAAAAAGGCCAAATAAGCCCGAAACGCCCCTTCGTATGCCTTCCTCGTCCTTGGTGCTAGACTCTCTCCCACGAGGTAACGAAGTTCGGGGCACCGAGAGACCAGAGAGCTTCGGGAAAGGGTGCTGGCTCGGGGTCCGCTGAGGGAAGGAAACCCGAGAAAGCCTGCATTTGAAAACAAGACAGTGCATCAGCAGCCCGATTCATCACCCCCGGGACATGTTTTGCTCTGAATACCACGTTCAGTTGCATACACAGTAGGACAATTTCTTTAAGCAGCCTCAAAATCATTTTACAACGTGCTGCCTGACTATTAATGCATTCTACAACGGTCATATTGTCAGACCAAAATATGACAGAATGATTTTTGAATCCACCGGGCCAGGATCTGAGGGCCACCAAAATAGGAAACAGCTCAAGGAAAGCAATATTACTCGTCAGCCCCTCATCGTGCCACCATGTTGGCCACTTTTGTGCCGACCATTTTGTGCCGAAGATGGCGCCGAAACCCATGCTTCCCGCTGAATCCGTCCATAGACCAAGCTCTTCAGAGGACAAAGCCGGTTTGTTCCAGACGACTCGACCATTGAAATCCGCCAAAAATGCTAACCAAATACGCATGTCTTGGCGGACCTCGGCCGATAACCTCGTGCGATGGTGACCCTCCTTTAGGCCGACCATCGCCTGTGCAATCGAACGGGAGAAGGGGCGGGCCATCGGGATCACCCTTAAGGCAAAATTCAACTTCCCCACCAATTGCTGCAATTGATGCAGCGTAACTTTAGATGCAGTGATACACATTTGCAGGGCTGTCTTGAATTTCGATACTTTGGAAGCTGGTAAACGAAAACAACCCTCACTAGAGTCCAACTCGATCCCGAGAAACTCGAGGCAAGTCGTGGGACCCACAGTTTTACCTGGTGCCAACGGCACGCCAAATTGATTCATTAAAGCACAAAATTCAGTCAAGGCCCGGGCACATTCATCATCCCCAGCGGCCCCAAGGAACAGAAAGTCGTCGAGGTAATGCATCACATTCCGAAAACCTGTTTTCTTCGTGTAAACCCATTGCAGAAAACTACTGAACTTCTCGAAATAAGCACAAGATATCGAGCACCCCATTGGCATACACCTGTCCATGTAATACAAACCTTGAAACATGAATCCCAACAAACGTTGGTCGTCCGGGTATACCGGGAGCAAACGGAACGCTGACTCGATATCTGATTTCGCCATCAGCGTCCCGGGCCCCAGGCGATTCAAAATGGCTACGGCCTCATCGAATGATGCGTACCGCACCGAACACATTTCTGGATTAATTGCATCGTTTACAGAAAGGCCATGAGGGGCTGATAAATTGTGAATCAATCGAAACTCACCCGGGTCCTTCTTGGGGACCACCCCTAAAGGGGAACAAACAAAGTTCGGTACTGGGGGGACAGGAAACGGGCCGGCAACCCGACCTCGGGTAACCTCTTTCCGGATCTTATCCTGTACTACAGTAGTATGCTGCAAGACGGAAAGTTGATTTTTGCACGTCCCGACACCCTGAAAGTTACCCACCGGGATGCGGAAACCATATGAAAAACCGTTTCGTAGCACCCCAGCAGAAGTATGATCTGGGTAATCGCTGAGCCAGGGAATCATCGCCAGGGTATCAATCGGGGTTGGTAAAGGCGCCCCTCGGACTATATTAGACCTGTTTAGCGCCTCCTCTGCCCCCATTTTCACCCGATTTGGCTCTGCACGAGGACTCAGGATGGGGTGCCCCACAACCACTACATTCGTGTTTGAACTTACAAGATCCCGGGGGCCTAGTACATTTGCTTCTGTTGAAATTAAAACAGAACCCCCTCTTCCCTGTATTGCCGGCGGGTCTCGGGTAATCGTCTGTACCCGTACCCGACCGAAAGGGTGTCCCCCCATTTTGGCGGGAGGACTCACTAACAGCACTCCCCACCAATGGCACTTTCAACATTCCCGACTCTTTCATCTTATTCCATGTTAAAGAATCGTAACAATCCCAGGTTAAACTTTTGTTATGCTCCATCGCTTTCCTGAAAAGGTTATCATAACAGAACCATTGGTTACCTTGGTGTGATGTCGAGTACCCCATAATTCGTGACTGATATACTGGAAATTCAGGGAGCAAATCAGGCCTACGTTCCCCCAAAATTGCCGTGAAAATTCCCCAAGCATTCCCCCAGTTACCAATATTTTCATTCACTTTAAAGGCGGCCATTTTTGCGCGCCAAACACTCGGATGCATCAGATCCTTTTGACCCTTAACAGTTTCGACCTCATAATGATCAACGAGCAGGGAGAAAATATTAACGTATTCCCCCGCCCAAATCTTTTCCTTTATTGGCAAAGGAACATGTTGCCCCAATCTTTCTCTACGAGAGGGTGTTGACTCATCCCTTGCAATCGGCAAAGGCCGCTTACCTGCACCGGACGCTGCTTCCGTCCCTCGTGGCTTGTCTATCGCCGCATCCGGCGCGGGCACCTTGGCTGCATCACGTTTCTCGCGCAACTGCTTTATGAGTGCTTGCGCTTTGGTAGCCATGGCGCCCCCATTACTGTCCCCCAACCATGCTGCTAACTGTGCCGCCAATTCGGGAGGCATATCTTCGGCAGACGTCGGGGTGACTATCACGGGAATCGGATTCCCCTCAACCGGTACCGGGGCCGGTACCGGGGCTGGCGCTTCGAGCGGCGAACAGGGAACCGGGACGTCTCCCCCGACCGGCCCCCTTCTCGGCCTCTTTGGCTTCCCTCCGGCCGGTGGACGCCCCGATCCCTCCTCGCCGTCTCGCTCCGCCAACCGCTTCTTAATTTCGGACATGTCCTTCATGAGTGCCCGAACCAACTGGTCAGTCGACATTCCCTTTGCTCCTTTCTTGGGCATCCTTTCGACGAAGTATCTAAAAAACAAATAGAGAGATTAAAACGCTCAAAATTGGCTCTTCGTTCTGTCCCGAGCTCACGTGCAGCGAGGAGGTGCAGCTTCAGAGCACAAGAACAAGAGGATGTCTTCTGGTCTTGCGTCCCTTTTTATCCGTCTTCAGGGCGGGCGTATACCCGCCCCTGCCTGCCCCTGAGGGCGTGGCTGGCTGCGTCGGTGTCTAGGCCAGCCCACTCTAGGGCGGGAACGAGCGCGCCCCAGCTACGCCGCTTCGGGCATACCAGCTGAGACGCGCCTCCCGCCCAAAATGGCTTCCCGGGGGGATCGAGGCACTCGGCCATAAGTTCGGGGGGACCGATTCGGTCGCCCCTTTCCAAAAGCATTACAAAAAAGAGCAACATCACCAACAACTACGAATGGAGCAATGTGGTATCCAAATTGTGCCTAAACTTAACAAACAAGCCAAATGAATGCATGACATGCTACAATGTAATGTCAAAGTCTTTATAAACAACAATGGAATTGGTTACTCAGAAATAATAGCCGCAAGTGTATTCTGAAATAAATAGTAGCCTACAAAAGTTCCAGAAGAACGATTCCAAAATCTAAACCAAAGTAACAAATCATTTTTTATATAAATAGCAAACATAATATTTTATTACATCTAAACATTAAATATAACACCAATTTAACCCCTCAACTGGTGGGCCTTTTTGCTCCCCAGTGCTGAGCCCTTTTTTGGCAATGTGGGGTACTTTGCATTTACGATTCCATTATTTTTTTCCCACATAAGATTACCACACCAAATTTGAATCCTTTTTCCCTAAAACATTGAGATTCTAATGGTACCCATAAGTTGTGGATTCAACAGTAGAACAAAGAAAATAGGCAAAATAAAGCAAACTTTTGATTTTAAGGGGAAAAAATAGGAAAAAGGTGCTTTGGATAAAAGTATCTTCTTTGTTCCTTAAAAACTGTTTGCTCTGTCTCCGCCAAACTCACGCTGATCCAATTATACTACCTGCACGCTGCTTACCTCACTCACCTGCACCTGCATTGAGCGATGTTGCACCCCGATGCACCTTGTGCGTGATGTGGGCATGTCCCGGCCGACTTCCTACATATGGTTTGGTTGTGCACCCGCCTGGGGCAGTTCTGGAGTTCCATTGAGGCAGAGCTAACGGAGGTGCTGGGGTGGGATGTCCCCCATGACCCACGGCATTCATTGCTGGGAATCACAGATGAGTTAGATGGGTCCAGGGCTGATTAATTGTTTTACTGCACAGCTATGGTGCCAAGCGGAACATTGCGGCGGCCTGGATGAGTCCTGATCCTCCCACCCTGGAGAGGTGGCGAAGAGGGGTGGACTGGTGTGCGACCCAGGAGAAAGCCATGTATATAGCGAAGGGGCATTCCAAGAAATATCGGAGAATGTGGGGGAAATGGCTGGGGGCTGTGGAAGGTCCCGATTGACAGGATTCCAGCTTTTACTAGGGTTTTTTATGGGGATTGTGAGTGGGGGGTACAGCAATGATGTGAATTAATTATATCTGTGATTCTCGTGATCTTGCTAATTTGTTCTTTCTATGTTTTTAAAATGAATAAAATTTGCTTATAAAAAAAACTGTTTGCTGTGCTAAAGTCACCATCTCCCCAGCTATCAGGAACATGCAGAGCTGAATAAAAAAACAATTTTTTCCCCACAGGTTTTCCATTTTCCCCTATGTAGCCCATTTTTTCCTATTTTCTGTGCTCTCATCCTATTTGTAGTTTGTGGTAGAAACCAGTGTGAAGCCTATGGGGGATTCAGGAAAGCTATATACTAAAAGTAGAATCTAATTCATCAAGGGGTCGTATGTGAAGCTCCCTCAAGGTTTCTCCAAAGAAGCTTACTGTTGAAATTTTATAGAGTGTGAACGTGACCCATTAGGGTATCAGAGCGCTTTACAAGGCTAAGCAAGAAGTTTACAAAAGTTCAGAACAGACAAAATCATGTGAACATTTTGCCATGATAAACAGGATATTTCAATGAGAGGGAATAGTCAACATGGATACAACTTAAGGAAGAAAAACAAACATAAGCGGGAACAGATACAGACAGCACAGCACCAATCTCTGCCCCATAAAGTGACAGTGAAGTATGAATAAAGCAAAAGGAAATAGCGGCGACCATGATACAAAGACATTGCATAGGCTACATCAAGGAAATCCAGCTTGGCATACACTAGTAGAGTTCAAGAAGAGAGCATATCGCTAGGTAGCTGAGCTGTATATGCCCTGAGAATTATTAAGGAAGGAATTCGCCCTTTAGAAAAGTCTTCACTTCCTTTTTGAATCTAAACAAGCAAGGTATTCTTTCTTCTGACGTTGGATTGCAGCAACTTCCAGATTCTGGGTGCGGCCCCAGATAATGCTCTGTTGCATGTTTTTTTCTTCCGGAAGAGTGAAAGTTTCAAAACAAAAGCCCTGGCAGACGGGAGTGCCTATCACCTCTGGAGGCCACTATTTTCTGGGAGAGTTAGAGTGTAATGCTTTGTGTATGACACAGGCCAATTTGAGTTGTATTCTGGCTTCATACTGAAGCCAGTTCAGAGCTCTGAGTTGGAGAGAGATGTGGTCGAATTTTTTTTAACCTGTTCAGAGTCTTGCGGCTGTGTTTAGACAAGCTTTTCAGGGAATTCTTTGAGCTCTTGGGTAGTGCAGAGAGAGTTGTGCACCCATACTCGATCCTCAAAGTAACTAGTGCCTGAACTGCCATTTTAAGGTCCAATGTATCTAGGAATGGGTTTAGTTTTCTCAGGTAGCTCAGCTTAAACCTTGCATTTTTGGCCAGTGTGTTGAAGTAGGTTCTCATATTCAAGTTCTTGTCCAGGGTAATTCCTAGTGATTTGGCTGAGTCCACTATTGTCGGGGTGCAGTTCAGCGAGGTGACCGAGTAAGTCCATTCCAGTATGTTAGTTGAACATTTAGGGGGGGAGATTAGTAAGAATTCCGTTTTTCATGCATTCAGCTTGAGCTGGTTGCTAGAAAGCCATTGCACAGTTCTAGCCACACAATGTCTGCAGAAGATTTTTTCACTCCACTGCAGGTGTATGTTTGTGAATATTGTTCTTATTAGTTATGGTTCCTTCTTTAAATGGTTGTATGGTGGGTCTTTTATATACATACAACTACACAGTCCTGAAGATGGTCTTGCAGATGGATAACAATCAAGACCAAAATGTAGGCGCCTAATCCAACTTTCTTTTTAGTCATTGTTAAATTTATGTTCCAAGTCAAGTCATTCTTTAAGAGAGAGACTTACGCGTTACAATCCTTAAAAGTGAGCTTAAACATGCATTGACAAATAGCATGCAACGCAGGAGAATATTGTTTATTGTCAATGTATGTTGAGATTGTTTGTGAAACCCTATTTCTTTGATTTAGAATTTCAATATAAACTTGATATAAAGACATAGACCAGTGCTCTGAAATTCATTTTCTTGAAGAATTGAGAGTACAACCTGTAATTAAGTTATGACGCTATTCTGAAACATTCAATATGACTAATATATTTATATGTAAAAATGTTCCTTCAAACGAATCCCTTGTTGGCACTTTTAAAACAGTAATGTTAAATCCAACTTTACCACTAAAGAGGATTTATCACTATCAGACCAAACATATGAAACATGATTTACCTACTCCTTTCCAATCAGAAATTGCATCTTAAAAGTGTTTTAGGGAATTCCCACATGTTAGACAATAAGAGAAGCAGGCCTCATAGTAGTGAAAAACGAATGTAGCTGTTTGTCACTACGAGGACATGTAAAATGTGAAAGTACATGTCCTACCTTTTATTATACAGAGCACTCTGCCCTAAGGGCTACCAAGAGCCTACCTTAGGGGGACCTGTGTGTAATAAAAGGGGAGTTTAAAGCTTCACAAGTGGTTTTAAATGCCATTTTGAAGTGGTAGTAAACTGCCCACACAGGGGCTGCAATGGCAGGCCTGAGACATAATTTAAAGGCTATTTGTGTGGGTGTCACAAACTGTGCTGCAGGCAAACTGGTAGCATTTAGATTACAGGCCCTGGGTATATGGTATAGCAATTTACAAGGGACTTACATATAACCTAAATATGGCAAATAGGTATATATCAATGTCACCATGGTCAGGCTGGCTAGCAGTGTCAAAGTGCTCAGAATCCTAAAGTCAACAAAAGGAAGGTCAGAAAAAGAAGAGGAGGAAGGCAACAAGTTTAGAGTGGTCATTCTAGGAAGCCAAGCAAACTTTCACATTTCTGAAAACTAGACACCTGTTGGAATCCAACTGGGGTGACTTGCATGGCTCTCAGCTGGTTTTTAAACTCAGAATCCCTTGCAAACCTCAAACGTTAACTAAGAAAAACAAATTTTCCTCACATTTCTCTGAGGGAAAGGTTGGAATCTGTGAGAAGCCACAAACTTCCTACAACCCAGCATTCCCCCAAATCTCCTGACAAAACTGGTACATCACTTGTGTAGGTAGGCTGAGTGCTGTTGACAAGAAATGGGCCAAAATTCAACATGGATACATAACATTTGCCCACTCAAAACTAACCCTTATTTTTGCACAGTGGTCTAGCTGCGGATCTTAGGCTCTAACTTAGCTGGGACCTAGGCAAACCTAGCAAAACTGCACATTTTTAAAAACTAGACAACCAGGGCAGTGCAGGAGTGCATGACTTGTGTGGCTCTTACCAGATCATTTTACCCAGAAACATTTTCAAACCTCAAAAGTCTACTAAAACACATTTCTACTTGGAAAACCTATGGAAACTGTGGGGAGCAACTAATTTCCTACCATCTTGAGGTCCCACACATCTCCCAATAAGAACGATATTCCACTTGTGTGGGTGGGCCAAGAGACAGCAAAAAAACACCCTAAAATGCAAAGTTGAGAGATCAGCAATAGCGGTAGACTTGAGAGAGAGAAACTATCTTTATTTAGAAATAACACAGATATCTTTAAAAGAAAATCACAAAATTCACATTATATACAAACTGTTAAAATAGAAAAAAAACAAGGCGATCAATTAGACGACCATAAAAAAAATAGAGATCTTCCACATCCTGGACCTCCTAATTCCATAACATTTTAAAAGAAAGAAGAAGAAAAGATTTAAAATGTAATGTACAAAAATATTCACCCCATTTTTGTTACACTGACAGTCAGTGGTATCGTACATATGAAAGACAAACCAGTGTTCTTAGAGGTACCACTCGATGTGTTGGCCAGTCAAGTTAAAAAACATAATGTTCTTTTCATTTCATCTTCCCTTTTTTTTTTCTTTTGGGGATGTGGTGAAAATATATTGGATGATTTAAACAATAAAATAAGGGGGAAGCATTAGCAGAACCTCTTTTGCATAAAGTTACGATATGCTTGCTTCCTATGTTTAAATCTGTATTTTCAGGGTTCAGAGCCACAATGATGGCTTGCCTACAGGTCCGAACACCCAGCTTGTTCCATTCAGCTTTGAGTTAGGGGTGGACTTCATTTGGGGCCTTGACGTGGTGCCACCCATGCAAAACTACAAACCACTGATATGTTTAAAAACTAGACAACCAGGGGAGTTCAGGATGGTGTGTTTTGTGTTGCTTCAACACAGTTTTCTTGTCCACTATGCCCTGAAAACCTTAAACATTGCAAGACAGATTCACAGGTGACAGAGTCTAGGTGCAGAAGCAGAATAGTTGCAAACCTTTTTTGTCCCTGAGACTTCAGATCAGGAGGTCAGACAACTGGCCCTTGGAGTTACTCCGGATTCTATGGGTCAAGGGATGCAGGTCCAGACCTGCTCACCCATACCAGGAGGGCAGCAGGCAGCAGGGCAACACCACAAGAAAGCTGTTCTTCCAGAGCAACAGTCCAGCAGAAAGTTAGTCCTTCAGCAGCATAGAAGCCCTTCGTCCAGCAGTCCAGCAGTGTACTGAAGTGGTAGGGTCTGCGGTCTAGTTCTTAAACCTAGTGGTGCTTTTTAAGAGGGGGAGACTTCAAAGACGGGCCTTTGAAGTACACAGAGGTCCTCCCTTCCTGGCCTGGCTCCAGACTCACTACAGGGGGATATGCAGTCATTTATGTGTGAAGAGGACACAACCTATTCATGTGTAAGTTAGGCAGTGCCCTACTCTTCCCTCCCATCCTGCCTTGATGGCCCATCAAGTCACACCTAAGCTCCCATTGTGTGTGGCTGTCTGGAGGGTATACAACAACTCAGCTATCACCCAACCTAGACAGTCAAAGGAATACAAAATAAACTACTGTCACCCAACCTAGACAGGCAATCAGACAGGCTGCAGGCACAAGGGGGTAAGAGCAGAGAAATGGCAACTTTCTAAAAGTGACATTTTCAAAATTGTAATGAGAAATCCAACCATGCCATTAAAGAGGATTTACCATTATAATTCCGTAGGTAGTTAGATAGTTTTACCTCCTCTAAATTATGAATTACAGCTTAATAAATGTAATAAGGAATCTCTAATGTCATCCTATGAGAGGGTAGGCTCAAAATAGTGAAAACTTAATTTAGGAGTCTTTCATAATTAGGACATGTAAAACTTAAAGTACATGTCCTACCTTTTTATTACACAGCACCCGGCCCTTTGGGCTACCTAGGACCTACCTTAGGGGCGACTTATAAAAAGCGAGTTTAAGGCTTGACAAGGGGTTTTGCAAGCCAAGTTGGCATAGCAGTCGACCACTGCATTTAGGCTGCAGTGGCCGGCCTGGGACATGTTTTAGCATGCTACTGAAGTGGATGGCACAATAAGTACTACAGGCCCACTGGTAGCAACTAATTTGCAGGCCCTGGGTATATAGTATACCACTCTACAAGGGGCTTACAAGTATATCAAATATGTTAATTAGGTATATGCCAATCAAACTAGGGGAGTGAGCTCAAGCACTTTAGCACCGGTTAGAAGTGGCAAAATGCACAGAGTCCGAAAGCCAACAAAAACGAATTCAGCAAAATGGGGAGGAGGAAGGTAACACATTTGGGGGTGACTCTACAGTGAGGGACATTTCCAACGGTATACAATTTCTGTTGCATATTGACTAACATTTGCTACACATTATAATTCACACCAATATTTGATATTTGAGCAATGTGGACACTATCAACTTATAATGAAACAAATGATAACACAGTTTTATAAATGGTTTCGACTTGCCCAGTGCCCACACTGTGAACCACAGGCAATTTACAATGGCCTCTGTGTATCCCTTTCCTATCCTTAATCCATGTCGCCTCCATAATCTGTGGTGATGTATTATAATCACTGATATCTCACTTGCAGCCTTTTGGAGGCGTTGGAGCAGCATCAGAATCGGATCCATCTCTTTAGGTCATGATGTCTTGCAACCAAACTAGCCACATTTGCATGACAGTGCCAGACGAGGAGCCTGGCTATAATCAGACGAGAGGCAAATCCTTGCAAAAAATGAAAACCAGATGGCAAGCCTTCTCCTTCTATGATTACAGGATCTGAAACAGAATTCCTATTAAACTTATAACAGCACCAACTCTACAATACAAGGGAAGGAAACCCTGTCCCAACTGTCTACCCTGACTTTGTCTCAATGAATGCATAATCCTTGGGGCCAGGCCAACTGTTGAATGCTATCTTTTATAAACACCAGCTAATACATACATACATACTTGATTGCAGATGCCCAATAAATCATAATTAAGGGATGAATGGATGTCACATTATCGTATTGTGGATTATTGATGTTTAGTTGGGAGCATACATGTCAGTTTGATCACGGAAAGAAAAGCCACACAATAATGTGCCAAATGAGCCCTTGAAAAATACTGAACTGTATCTCCTTCAGGGAAAACGCTCAAAATGCTATGTACACAGGGATCACATGTTTTAAATATGGGTCTATGAATTTGAACAACTTCCCAAGAGCAATATGAACACTTCAAAAAAAAAACTGTATGGCCTTGACCACAAATTGTCTGTAACCTGTTTGTACCTCCATTAACTCTACATTTGCCTATTAATTTGATAACTTGTAGCAGTACCTAAAACCTAAAAAATAATATGGAGAGTAGAGAATACCTTTCATGAACACCTGGGAAAAAAATAAGTATGAACATTAAAGTAGCCTGAATTATTCAGGTTACAACCTGGATATTATTATTGCATGTGTGCTGTTTAAAGGACTAAAATCATCATGATGAAAGCAGAGCAAAAGTATGCACTTTCACATTTTGAGATCAGTATTGTTATACTTTAAAAAAAAGAAAGAATTGTGATTTGGAAACTTGCCTTTAATAAGGGGAGATACTACCTCTCTGCTTATTTTGGAACACATGAAAGTAATTGTTTATATAAAGGTTTGACCATGGGTTGCACAGTGCTGAGTATTAAGGAAAATCATAATCCATTATGTGTTTTAGACATATTTATGCTCAATCTGTGTAGAATGATTAGACGTTTGCATCGATTTTGTTGATGATAAATTGGTACCTTCAGTATCTGCTCTTTTTTTACATTTTTCAGGATCTAGCTACTAACCCTTAAAGGCCTGAAGCCCATATGCAAAGATTAGCTAACAATGAAAGAATGGTAATTAATGAATATCATATAGGAGATAAAGTATGTTTGTCTACAATGAAAGGTACTTCTAGAAAGCTAGGCTCACATTTTTCAAGTTCTTTTCACATTCTAAGAATAGTAACACAAATGCAATTAAGTTGCAACTTCCTTCTATTGGAAGGTTTGTCTGGCATTTGACGCTTCACAAATGAAGCAGTTTGTTAACAGTCATTTCCGTCACAGAAATGCCAGAATATCTTCTCTGCTTTTGGCCATGAGGAAGTTAAAATGGCTTAAATGTGTGCATATCAAGTGTCCTGAAGTAAGCTCTACTTTTTGGTTCACTGGAAAGGAAATTATGTATGGGATCGCACTTGGAAACAGGCACATCACTTTCAGCGTCCTTGTTTTTATGTCTTTTTTATAGTCTCACCCTAGGGATTTGGATGATTTTCTTGGCAGATTTTGTTTTATATTTATAGAGCACCTAGTAGAATTTAAAGATTGTTTGCGGGGGTGGGCTACACTGTTATAATTTGAGGAAAATTAACTGCATTCCTTTATATGCCTAGCCAAATGAGGACTACAACCATGAGTCTCCACTGATCCAGCTTAGTTACCTTGAGCAGCGGAATTTGTGGATCCTGTATTCTTTTAGAAGAACTGGTGACAAATAGGTACACTTTCCTGCAGGAGACATGCCTATTTCTGGAGGACACACTTCTTTGAGTAGTGGAAAAATTGAAAGATGTTTACAACTAGTGTACTTCTCAGATCTGGAACAGATAAACGTCGGAAAACAAAACAACATGGGTCTCAATCACAGGAAGTACGAAGTTATTCTATTTATGAGGCTTGCAAATACATGCAAGGTATCTGTTTCCTGACTAACTGGAACTGATGTCAACGTTGACTTCCTATATAAGGGCTCAAAGGCTGTCTCTTGCTTTGTTCCCACTGCAGTTATCAGGAAGGGATTCTCTTCCCTGACATTCCACAAACAATATACCACTTTGTATGTACGGGGAAGGCGCAAAATAAAATAAACTCTCATCCTTAATATGCCTGATTTATTAAATTTTTTTCAATAACTCTGAACAAAAGAATCTCGAAGAAGAAATAGCACATTACAAAATGGAAGAATTTAGCTATCCTGTTAAGAATGATCAGTGCCGGGCCCATTCTCTTCCTCCTCAGTCAGTTTTAATTCTCTTTAATTATTTTTGGCTTTAAGTTTGGCTTAATTGCACCCAACTTTATAAACGGAAAAAGTGCATAAACTTAATAGAAAAAGTGGAACCCTCAGCATTTGTTGTGCCTTGGTAGGCAATTTCCACTCTCCAAATTCCTTGTCTGCCAATTAGATACTCTGCCTTTCTTTATGTTAGGCTAATGATCTAAGACTTAGTAATGGTCCCACATTATTTGAGTAGAAAACACACCTAGCTTGGCTTCAGTCTTTCTAGAGTGTAGAGGGCTCAAATGTTCCACTGGACAAATACTGCGTCCACCACTGCTCAACCCAAGTGTCTATTTCCTCTTATGTTTCCTCCGTGCCAGGTTCCTTCTGCTGGCATGGTGCTCTCTCTTTCTTTGGCTTCCATCATTGAGTGCTGGCAGTCTCACTCTCTGTCTATGACTCCACTGAGCTTCTCTCAACTTCCGCCTGACACATTTCCCTGTCCTCTACATCTTCAGAGCCTGCCCATCCCACACATGTAGGTATGCAATAATATGGCAACCTATCTTGAATCCAGACATATTAAAATCTGTCAGACCATTGTGGCTGATAAGAAAAATTATAAAACTTCAGCTGGTCAGATGATCCCCTTTTCTTCATTTTCTAGCTTTGTATCTTTTCCATATAAATTGTAAATTGACTAAATTCTAAGCATTAATTAGTTTGCAATGAGGAACTCCACCATGTTTCAGGTTTTCTATATTCTTGTAAAGTGTTTGCGCTCGCATTCTAATGTTTAATCCACCAGTCTCTTGCCATAGTTAAATTTACCCCAACGTATAATCAGGCACTAGCATCTTCTCTTTTGGAGAATGTTGTTGAATCTGATAGCACTTTCCAGGTAGAGTCCCATAGATATTCTTTTAAAGCCTGCTAAGATGTTGAATGCTGGTGAGGTAAGATGTTGCGATGAACACCTAGTCAGTGGTTAGGAAGTGTTTTAATCACACACGCTAGATATTTCTTGACAAAAATCTGAAAAATTTGCTGTTGTTGTGTAGTACCTGCGCGGTGGACTTTCTTATCAAAACTTGCAACAAATATTTTACAGGGACTAAGCAAGGGTTGAATTTATGTTCTCACGAGTTACAAGCTAGACACAGTTTGAAAGTACTTGCAAGAAAAAGTTCAGTAAAATATCCATTACTATAAAAAATACATATGAAATACTGGTACAAGTTGGTTTCAGAGAACTGGAGAAAAAAAGCCAGCCACAGTACTTAATCACATACAAAGTGCTGGCAAGCTCCAGTGCATGTGTTTAACTGCGGTAAAGGTAAGGAATTCTGCAAAATATTGGTAGATAAATAAAAAGCAACTCTTCAAGGCAATGCTTGCCTCATGAAAACTTTTCCCATGTCAACAACTATGCCATTCTGCTTCATGATGTCTGGGGATGTGAGGGTCATCATTGCGTGATTCTGATCTTTCCTGAGAGCTCAATCTGAGGTGTTCACCTTATTTGTTTGTTTACCACAGCACAGAGTGCTTCAGGGTTACTCCCACTCCCCTAGTTTTTCAGTGTAAACTGACCCGCTGGCTTGTCTCATCTGGTTCCATCTCTTTGAGTTACACATTTTTGCTGAGGATACCAAATCATCCTCAAGTTAGGGCTATGTGGGTGTATTAGCATGTTTATTAGAACAATGTCTGAGAGAAGCTGGTTGGTTACATGGCCACAGGCTCAAAGTAAACAGAGAAAAAGCATAGAAAAAGCAGAGGTAATGGTGATTCGTGAGGGAAAGAATCTGTGAGGCCATACCTATTAGCTAGTGAAGATCAGGATTTGTCACACTCGAGCCAAAGTGATGATTGCTTTGGTTTTATTATCAATGCTGGTTTTCCTCTTCAGCCACCATTTGTTACTGTTATGTTACTGTAATTTTGTATAGCGCAAATCACCACTGGTCTCTAAGCGCTTTTCAAAAGAAAGGAACACAGCACATAGCTGTCGGTAACGCGCACCTCATCTAGTTGGCTATTTATGTTGGAGATGTCGTCTTTATAAACAGGTGAGTTTTAACGCCTTTCAAAAGGGTAGCAGTATTGGCTCCCCTTGTAAAGATGCCGGAAGCTCGTTCCAGATTTGAGGGAGAAGGACCGACAGAGCTCTCCCTCCCTTAGATTTAAGGTTGAATCTCAAAGGGGTTCATTTGCAAGCTTCAGAAGAGCGCAAGGTTCTGCCAGGCAAGTACTTCCTCAGACGATCTTTGATATATTTGGGAGCCTCCCCATAGATAGCTTTATGGGCTATGCAGAGGCACTTGAATTGCACTCTGTGCTCAATGGGCAGCCAGTGCAACCTCTGAAGAAGAGGCGTCGCTCGTGTGCTCTGTGGTAGTGAGAAAATCAGCCTGGCCGCATCATTCTGGACCACCTGCAATTTCTTCAGGAGCTTTCGAGGGAGCCCCAGATAATGAGCATTTCCATAGTCCAACTTCCAGATGATTGTGGCAGACACAATGGTTTGTAGAGTCAAGGTGGATAGAATGGGAACAAGTCTTCGCAGCTGCCTTAGTAGACCTACACACGAGCCTACAACCGTGTGGACTTGGGGAGCCATTGACAGATCTGCGTTAATTATTAAGCCTAAGCTTTTTACTGCTCTTCCTGGGATTGGTACTTCCCCGAGTTCGGGAGGCCAAAAAAGCTCACACCAGGGACTTTCTTGATTTGATATAATAAGTACCTCAGTTTAGTCCGGGTTAACTTTCAGGAGGTTGTTTGCCATCCAATTAACCATAAACCTAAGAAGGTTTTTCACTGAGTCCTGACTGTTATTGTCAAGTTGAACTAGCAGTTGTGCGTCATCTGCATAGTTAAAAATTTGACAGTTTCTATGCATTAGCTCCCCCACTAAAGGTTGTAAATAGATGCTAAATAAAAGTGGGGACAGTGCCGATCCCTGAGGTACGCCATGGGTCACCCCACTAGCAGAGGATAGTTGGTCTTCCATTTGCACTCTCTGAGTCCGGCCTGTGAGGAAGGATTTAAGCCATTTAAAAGCTTGCCCTGTTATTCCCAGTTTCGCTACACGGTTCAGCAAGAAGGCATGGCTGACCGTGTCAAAAGCCGCCGACAGATCTAAGAGAATCAGGGCACATGGCTGTTTGTTATCGGCCCTGATTCTCAGATCGTCCACAACAGCAGCCATCACTAGCTCAGTGCTATGTTGTGATCTAAAACCTGCCTGCCTGGGGTGGAGAAGTGCGTGATCTTCCAAGTAGCTAGCTAGGGTGTTCAGAACTTGCTTTTCCAAGATCTTTGCCAGGAACCGAAGTTGGGAGACCGGCCTATAGTTTTTTAATGCCTTTGGATCCGCCCCTGCTTTCTTCAGGAGGGGGGTAACCCTAGCTTCTTTCAGACTCACTGGCAGATAACCTGAATTTAGTGACTCATTTAATAGAGCCACCAGCTGTTTTTTCAGCCCTGGCAGAGCCATCTGAAATATCCTCGGCGGACAGGGGTCCATTCTGGAACCTGATTTGATCTGGTGAGCTATTGCTGTTAAACTCATTTCGTCGAAACCGGGAAAGCTATTCAGGTTTCTGCTCAGATCTAGAGGACTGGGGGAGGTCTAGTACACTGAGGTCAGTCGTAGTGCTAGTGATGTCTGTGATGATATCCCGGACTTTCTGGAGAAAAAACTCCTGAAAAGTGTCACAGTCCGGGCGGTCATTAGATGAAGCTCTATCTGTGTGAGCTCCTTCAAAATTGAAAAGATCTCTTTTTGCTTATTACCCGCTTGGCCAATTCTGTCTTCATAAAAGGCTGCCTTCCTGAATAGGATATCGGCCTTATATTTGGCCAAGAGGATCTTATAGGTGTCACAATCCGCTAAGTTGTAATTCAATCTCCATATCCTCTCTGCTTGACGCAGAGCTTGCTTTCCTTTCTTTAAGGTTGCGTCAAACCAAGGGGCTCCTTTTCCTTTCACTCTGATCCTCTTTGGCCGTTCCGGGGCCAGTGCATCAATTGCGACCAGAAGCCAAGAGGTCAGTGCTACCGTTTTTTGGTCTAAATTACCCTTACCCATAATGGGGGGTTGGATCGAGAGAAGCATAGAGATTAGAGAATCAGCCTCCACTTTTTTCCATGCTCTGACCTTCCTTCATAGAGGGTCTGACGGAGATAATGAATAGTCACCTGGGACCCAACATTTGATCAGGGAATGATCCGACCAGACACAAGCACTGATATCCGTAATCTTTGCCCGAGCAATGGAGGACCAAATCAAGTCAAGAGTATGGCCCTTAACATGCGTGGGGCCGGTTACCAGTTGTCTCAGACCCAGGGAAACTAAGTTAGATTCAAATCCTGCCTCCACAGGGGCTTTAGGTAACTTCTCCCAGTGATGGTTAAAATCCCCTACCACCAAGAGATGTTTATATCTTGATCTGAGATCAGTCAGGAGCTCCAAGAAGACATCATTAAAATCAGGAGAGTTTTTTGGGGTGCGGTACACTACTAGCAATAACATGCAGGCTGATTTCAGGGAGATTTTTATTCCCAGAAGCTCTGCACTATCACAGTTTTCTGCTAAAATTTGACTCACCGTGAGGATTTAAAAAAAAATAATTGCCACTCCTCCCCCTTTTTGGCATTCCCAGGTCGATTATACCAAAGCGCATCAAATTCTGTAGGTAGTGCTGCCAAGATATCTGGGGTGGAGGAATCTCCCAACCACGTTTCTGTGAGGGCAAGGATATTTATATCCCCTTCACGGAGAAGGGCAAATACTTCAAGATGATGTTTTTGCAGGGAGCGCGTGTTATGTACTGCGATTTTTAAGCCCAGAGTCGTGCTCATCTGAGAGGGTTTCTGGGTTCGTATGTGACTTTTTTCTCTCCTTACTAGTGATTCCTCTTGCAGCCTGACTCGCATAGTGGCGTCTAGCTCCTCTGTACCAGTTTCTAATGCCTGCAGTGCCTCAGCATTTCAAGTTGTAACTTAATTTTGTCTTTATTACTCAGGCCTATTAAAGGAAACTCTTCAATGCCTCTCCCTTGACCGTAGATCCCTGTTGGTTACTGCTACCATGTGATCAAGATTGAATAATGACAGTGCCCTAATATTGGTGCAACTTTTCCTTCATGCTTCACTTTTTGAATCTAAATATGAACACCTTTTTTCTTTTTTGGGAGCAGCATCATCCAGTGGTAACACAAGTGACCACGGGCCATCAGCAGCTGTTGAATCCAGCAACCTGACATACACGTCTCATGTCATCTTCTAATAGGCTTCGACTTTTATAAATAAAATACAAACAAAATCAAATTACTATTGGTTGCACACAGACAGTCACTCAGTCAGCATGCAAGCACAACCCTACCACACAGAAAGGATGTTACCAAAAACGTTGTACTTTTCACCCTCAGAGGCGGAAGCCGGAGGTCCTTACGCTTTTCTCTTCCCTATACTGCCAGCAGATCTACGCTTGACCAAAAAAGCATTTTAGGATCGTTTTTAAAAGTTAGTCGTGTAAAAGCATGTCGCTTGATTTTAATAAGCTTTTCATTTGTGAATCGACTCCTCTCACCTCCCTCTACCGCCTGGGCAACTCTCAGCTGAGTGTTGACGCTGAAAGTTGGTCCCGGGGAGGCGAGGGTAGGACAGCGGCCATATTGGGTGTGGGTGCGCCCTGACGCGCTCTAGCTGCCTACAAAAAGGGCTCATTTCATGCGCGCAGATCTCTACTTTTCACCCTCTGAGGCGGAAGCCGGAGGTCCTTACGCTTTTCTCTTCCCTATACTGCCAGCAGATCTATGCTTGACCAAAAAAGCATTTTAGGATCGTTTTTAAAAGTTAGTCGTGTAACAGCTTGTCGCTTGATTTTAATAAGCGTTTAATTTGTGAATCGACTCCTCTCACCTCCCTCTACCGCCTGGGCCAATCTCAGCTGAGTGTTGACGCTGAGAGTTGGTCCCGGGGAGGCGAGGGTAGGACAGCGGCCATATTGGGTGTGGGTGCGCCCTGACGCGCTCTAGCTGCCTACAAAAAGGGCTCATTTCATGCGCGCAGATCTCTACTTTTCACCCTCTGAGGCGGAAGCCGGAGGTCCTTACGCTTTTCTCTTCCCTATACTGCCAGCAGATCTACGCTTGACCAAAAAAGCATTTTAGGATCGTTTTTAAAAGTTAGTCATGTAAAAGCTTGTCGCTTGATTTTAATAAGCATTTCATTTGTGAATTGACTCCTCTCACCTCCCTCTACCGCCTGGGCCACTCTCAGCTGAGTGTTGACGCTGAGAGTTGGTCCCGGGGAGGCGAGGGTAGGACAGCGGCCATATTGGGTATGGGTGCGCCCTGACGCGCTGTAGCTGCCTACAAAAAGGGCTCATTTCATGCGCGCAGATCTCTACTTTTCACTCTCTGAGGCGGAAGCCGGAGGTCCTTACGCTTTTCTCTTCCCTATACTGCCAGCAGATCTACGCTTGACCAAAAAAGCATTTTAGGATCGTTTTTAAAAGTTAGTGGTGTAAAAGCTTGTCGCTTGATTTTAATAAGCGTTTCATTTGTGAACCGACTCCTCTCACCTCCCTCTACCGCCTGGGCCACTCTCAGCTGAGTGTTGACGCTGAGAGTTGGTCCCGGGGAGGCGAGGGTAGGACAGCGGCCATATTGGGTGTGGGTGCGCCCTGACGCACTCTAGCTGCCTACAAAAAGGGACGGGCCTCTCCGCGTAGCGGACGCGTTTGCGGACGCGCCGGATGCCCGCCGGAGTCACGCCAGAGTCCAGCCCGTCTGCACCCGTCCGCGCTGAGGACGGGCTGGACAGCTTGACGTCTGGTTAAGCCTCTTCCAACTCCCCACATTTGAAATATGCCCTTCGGACTTTACTCGCATTTAAACCCCCGAGTCGCTCTTGCTCGCATACCTACTCCCCCGAGGACCTGCTACGTCCGCTTACTTGTAGCTGCAGGACTCTCAACGCTGCTAACATTCCATTCCTTCCTAGGTTCCGACCCAAGGCACCCAATACCAATCTGGTCAATTCGTTTGAGACAGAACGGGGTATCCTTCTGAATGCCCGATCTCTTATCAAAAACAATGTTATATTTAAAGAATTTGTCTCTCTTAGAAAACCCTCCATGGTTTTCATCACCGAAACTTGGGCTAAGGAATCCTCTGCTCCGGATCTTATCGAAGCAATACCTGAAGGCTATTGCCTGATCCGTCACGATAGATCTGGTCGGATGGGTGGAGGACTTGCCATTCTATACAGGGACCATCTACACTGTCACACGGTCGCACTCACAGACCCCAAAGATAGTTTTCAAGCCCTCTCCTTTGTCATAAAAAGTGGCCACAGAATCCTCCTAAATGGCATCTTGGTATACCGCCCCCCAGGCCCTCGTACCAACTTTGGACAACAGCTGTTCCAAGTCCTTGAACCCTTCTTCGGCCGAAAAGATTTCACCATACTAGGAGACTTTAATTTTCATCTAGAAAGGTCCGACAATAAAGATACCATTTCTTTGTTGGATACTATGTCAGCCTGCGGCTTTAACCAGTTGGTCAAAGGCACCACTCACCGAGCTGGCCATACGCTTGATGGCATTTTTACCAATGACGAGAGGATATTGATTGAAGAATCTATCCATCTGTCATGGTCTGATCATATGGCTGTCCCATTCCAACTTAGGTTTCCCTGTACACCTCTGCCCCCTAACATACCGAGCAAACAGGAACTCCGTAGGAACTACAAAGTCATTTCTAATAGCTCCTTCTCCAAGTGGGCAGCTAAATGGTGCCCCTCTCAGGAGGAAAGTGCCCCCATAGCCGCGACGCAGTTTGACAATACCATGACGGAAGCTATAGATGAACTAGCCCCCCTACAACTTTGCCGACGCACTAGAAAAAGGCCCTCAGCTACTTGGTTCTCGGAGCACTTGAGACTCCTGAGACAGGAGGTCAGGAGACAGGAACGCCTCTGGCATACAGGATGGAACCCTAAAGATAAGGAAGCTCATAAGATCTTGCTTAGAAAATACAAGGCTGAAATTATCAAAGCCAAACAAGAACACTTCACGACTCTGACCTCCTCATTGTCCTCCCCTAAAGAGCTCTTTTGGGTTGTAGATTCCCTCATAACTCTTCAATCCCCTGATCCGGTAGTGGCGTCCTAAGAGCTCTGTAATTACATTGCCTCTTTCTTTCAGACTAAAATATCTGATATATACTCAGCCCTGGAGCTACAAAAATCACTTATGAGTGGGCCCCCTTCCTTAGGGCCTACGGACCCCGCCCCAATTGTATCAACTCCCCCGAGAACCCTAGACTCCTTTCCCCCTCTCTCCGTGGATACGCTCGACTGTCTACTCAACAAGACCAAATCTGGCTCTCCTCTAGATGTATGTCCCCTAAGGATCCATAAACAATGATGGGAAACCATTCTTCCACCCCTGGTGGACATCATGAACAGAGCCATGAGAGATGGGGTCTTTCCCACTCAGTGGAAAAGAGCGGTTGTAAAACCGCTCTGAAAAAATCCCTCCCTGGACCAGTCGGTCTTAAAAAACTTCCGGCCAATTTCCCTACTCCCTGCCTCAGCAAAGATGCTAGAGGCGCATCTCAACTCGCACCTTGCCGCTTTCATTGAAAGCTCAGAATGCCTCGATTTCTCCCAACACGGCTTCAGGAGGGATCACAGCACGGAGTCAGCCCTCACCATTGTGTTAGATAACATACGCACACGGGTTGATGAGGGCCAGACCACCCTCCTGATTCTCTTAGATCTGACCGCGGCTTTCGATACCCTCTCCCCCTCAGTATTAACAACTCAGTTGAGAGAGATAGGGGTGCGGGGAGCAGCCCTGGATCTTCTCACGTCTTTTCTCACCCATCGAGTGCAAAGAGTGAAGCTGGGGGAGTACCTATCTCCATCCCTTCCAGTGCAATGTGGGGTCCCGCAGGGGTCGGCTTTAAGTCCGACCCTATTCAACATCTATGTGACCCCACTTGCCAGGCTTATTAGATCTTACGGGATGGAGATAGTTTCCTATGCAGACGACACCCAGATCCTAGTCTCTCTCGCCCACGCTAGCGTCCCGACTGCCTCCAACTTTAGATCCTGTATGGAGGCGGTCGGCAAATGGATGATTACCAACTCGCTTAAATTAAATGGAGAGAAGACAGAGGTGATGGTGTTCGGAGGGAAAGAGGAAATATGGTCTTCCAGTTGGTGGCCAGACTCACTAGGAGCCTGTCCCTCCCCTACCTCCTCTGCCAAAAATCTGGGGGTCATGATAGACCCTGCCCTTGACATGAGTAAGCAGGTCAGTCGAACCATCTCCACCTGCTGGGGCATTATCCATATCCTTAGAAGGATTAGAAACTACCTTTCCCCTCAGGCCAGGAAACAGCTAGCCGTTGCTCTCATAGGCTCAAGAATAGACTACTGCAATGCGCTGTATGCGGGCTTGAAAAAGAGCCTTCTGCAGCGCTTGCAGGTAGTCCAAAATGCCGCTGCCAGGTTTGTCCTGGACCTTCCTAAGCGCTCTTCAGCCACAGCGGCTAGAAAGCTGCTTCACTGGCTCCCTGTCGAGGCACGGATACACTTTAAGATCGTGTGCCTGACATACAAGGCCTTGGCCAGAAATAGCCCCTCTGGTCTTGGATCTATCCTGTCCCGATACTCTCCCATTAGGAATCTACGGTCCTCTGGCAGACTCCTGCTATCGACTGCCCGTTTCAGGAGAGCGAAATGGGGTGGCAGGGCCTTCTCCACCCTGGCCCCTAAGTGGTGGAATGCTCTTCCCCTGGAAATAAGATCACTACCTACCCTTCAGGCTTTCAAAAGGGCTTTGAAAACTCACCTTTTTGTGCAAGCGTACCTGTAGCGATGTAGCGAATTCCTATTTTATTGTTCTGTTAGGCGCCTTGATACCTTCGGGTTATTGTCTGCGCAGTATAAATTTTATTCATTCATTCATTCATTGTAGTATTTCAACATCTTCCATTTTTGGGGGGAAGTTTTAGGAAGAGATACATCCTTAGGCTCTGTCCCTCTCAGTTCATGAAAGATATTAGCTATGAGATGTGGTGGATAATCATTTCCATGTGTAGATTTACTCTTGTGTAAAAGTACTCTTAGACCTGGGTGTTAGTCCACACTTTTTCGCTATTCACCATTTCTGAGTGTAGAGCAACCTTACCTGTCCTCACCCCGTCAGTTCATGGGGTAAAGTAAATTAAAAATAGAAACACTTTAAGTGTTTAAATATTATTGACCTAAAACTGATAACATATAGTGTTTCAGCACATTATTTGAAGAATGTTGTTGCAATGAAGATGAATGCTTATACTTCTTAAAAAGTTGTTGCATCTTATCCTTCAACTCAATTATGAAGAGATCGGACTCCCAAAAAGGCAACTAGATTTAGGCAGACTTCCAGGTTACACCTGTGTGTAGATCTGTTAGTAGCAATTTGCTTTGAGCTGCCTTAGACCCTCCCTTAAGGCATACAGGATGTACAGGACATAGCAATGAATCCATACAAAAGAAATTCAATATTTTGCGCCATCAGCTTCAGAAGTGCAGATCAGCCAGACCCATCCTTCAAAGCTTCTCATCTCGGTCAAAATCAGAGAAAAAAATAAGAGGATGCCTAGAAAACCAGCCCAGTTATGACACCTACTAGGATGGACTGGGCTTCTAACAGGAATCAGAGTGTTTTGGCTTTAACCGCATCGCTGCTGCGGCGATTTTTGCGCTGTGCGGCTTTTTTTTAAAAGCCACGTTACATGACGAGCTGAGCTCGTCATCAGCATCGAAGGGGTTAAGGGAGCTAACTCGCATTTGAAGACTCCTGCCACCTCCTTCATAAATTTACTCTCCGATCTCCTACAACCCAAATTGCAAAACCTTCTGCACACCAATTAGCACAAATTCATTAACAACCTAATATATACGTGCTGTAAATCCCCCACCAAGTTGTGATATATGGTATGATAACCATCCAGAGTGGTGCATTTCGTAGCAGAAAAGCAATACACTCTGGGCCTCATTTATGAGACCTCTTGCGCAGCAGGATCATCACTATTTGTTACATTCTGTGGCGCAGAAGCTTGCTCCATATTAAGAGGCAACACTCAGCCACTTTTTTGGCTCAATGCTGCCTTGTAAATATTGTTCCCTTTAACCCAGTTTTCTACATCAAATGGCCGTGCAATGGGTGTTGCTGGGAGCTTTGCCAGCAGCATCCATTGATTTTGACCCTGCTCCACATTTACAAGAAATCCTAAATCTGAAGCGCGCCAAAAACTTACAGAGGCACAATGAGGAGAAAAATCGTTATCTTCTCTTTGCTTTTCCTTTTTCTATGTGTGCTGTATTCTGCAGCACACATAGAAAGAGGAAAAATGCCTCTTGTGATTGCTTTTGTGCTGGAAGGTTTCCCTTCCTGCAAAAAACATAATCATCCTTGAAACACATGACCCCTTGCACCATGGTGCAAAGGGGACTGCGGGGGCGCACATCAGCGCATTGTGAGCCGGTGCAGGGGAAAAGGACAGGAATGTGCCGTATCTAATAGATATGGCGCATTCCTGACCTTTTCTTTTGCGTAGGGCAGCCAAGCAGGAAGACCCAGACCAACCAGAGAACACAGTTTGACAGACCCTCTACCTCACGAAACTGACAGACCTTTATTCCTAAAGAAATTAGTATATCTAATCCCTGAGGTTTATGATCCAGCAGGGGAGTATAATTACTAATTTCATGAACTCTCGAGCCCACAAATGTTGAGGGAGTGCGCAAACTTCCCAGATTATTCTCATCCTCTGATGCCCACTCCCAACCCTAAAAGTAGACCCACTCACAGAGAAATCCCTGTATAAGAGTGACCCAAACATTCATGAACAAAAACGTGTTTGCACTCATAAATCATACCATGTAAGTGTCACTTGTGCATGAAGGTTCTAATCATGTTTTGATCTTTTTTTGCATGCAGTTTTTTCCAGGCATGTTTTCTAGTCTGTGGATCCCAAAGTCACAAAGGCCTTTTGGAGTTTGCAAAGTGGCACTTCCGTAGTACTCTTTTTTTTATGTCTACATGCCTCAGTGAATTATCCCCAAAATTTCTTAAATAGGAATAATAAGTGAATAGTCACATACATTTGGATGAATAGAAGGGCCTGTACTTTTTACGCGCTTTCACTAATTGGGAATCAGGCGTTTCAAGGATGATTAAAGAATGCATGTAAAAGTACGTAAAACAGTACTGCTCTAGTACTACGTCCCGTTTTCATCCAATGTTTTTCTAAGTCATTCCCTATAGTTTCATGGGCTCTTTATTAGAGCACCACCAGTGCTTAATTTGTATGAGTGCCAGCCGGCGCACAAAGCTCTGCTCAGAACCTGTGGCCCACGCAATTAAATGTCAGCACACACAATGTCAAGGCTGCCTAGTTGGGAATCCCCCTCAGGCCTCTTTAATCCACAACCAGACACTCACTGCCCCTGTACTCATGCCGGTTCCTGTTTTCCCCCTTTATGACGGTTTTCGGTCTTTCTCTTCTTTCATATTGCTCCTTTGTTTGTTTTCCCTCTTTTGTTCTCAGTAAATAACTGATGCAGAAAAATAACTGTAGGTCTTCAAAACGGAGTGCCAGTGGGCCCTACCAGCAACCACCGGGTCAAATTAGGCACTGATCACCTCTCAAAAATTCAATCCGGTTACAAAATGTGGAAGCATGCAAGGGATTTGATAAATTTGTGATGCTGAATGTATCAAGAGGTAACGAATGAAAGACAAATGTGCAAGTACGTGCAGCATATGTAAACGCATTATTTTAGCTGACTGTTTACCACCTTGTTTAAGGAAGGTGTTCTGGTACCTCAGCTGTTTTAATTACCGTTTGCTAGGTAACGACCCTGAAGGGAAGCCATGCCATGTGCATCCTATTAGCCTGTGCCATCATTTTGCAAGGATGCTGTTCCCCTGCTAACCACACGAAAATTCCAGATGAGCTCGACACTGCATCTACTTGAAAGATTAACACCATTTGCTTTTTGAGTATTTATAGAACAAAATAAGCAACAACATCTCATTAATTACCGTGTTCCCAGTTGGCATCTTGATAAAAGCTGGAGAGAGAGCATGATGTAACATAAATGCACTCTTGCTGCTGAACGCTCAAATTTATTTGATCAAAAATCTCAGAGCAGATGAGTTGCTTCGCGCTCTTGAAGTCACAGAAAGAAATGCACGTGAGACGCCTCCTGCCTACCTCCGATGTTTAGTCATTTTAAGCAGTCCTTTATATATGATATTCGATTTCTTTAGAAACAATGTGCTAACATTACGTTATTATTTTAAAGATTGTGGGTCAGTTTCATCAATAGAAAAGTTAATGAATTGGCGAAGAATTAGATCTTTCCCTCAACATACTTTTGCATGTTTTTAGTTCACTAACATTCCCTGAAGTGCACATTGGAAGCTGTGACAAGCAGAAGTTTCCAGGTGTATTACTTGGAAAGGGATATGACAATTCCCACTGGCTTCTTTTTCTGCTGTGTGGAATTCATTCTACATGGTTTAGGTTTCTGCACTGGGGGATTCCAGCCCCCTATGCAAATGCACATTTGTTTTCTAAGCTGAACATATTTTTCCGATTGGAGAACGCTCTTTCCCTATAAATTCACATGGTATAGATCACAATAGAGAGAATGGAGAGAAGATATCTAAGGTGGTCCAGCCCACAATCTCCCCGTATTTCATAAACAACTACAAACTTGGTTTTGCAGAACGGGACACCAAGTGCCTCATTTACAATGAGTCTTCGCCACCAGAGAGACACTTTTTGCAATGCTTTGGTGGCACTAAGCAAGTTTACCTGACTTAATACAACCTTCTGAATATCATTCCCATTAAAGGGGTGTGCAATGGGTGTTGCATACCACTGAGAGGGCAAAATATTTATTACCTGTCCTGAAGGCTGCTGGCTTTATTCAAGTAAGGCCAGCGCTAATTTTCCTCCAATCACTAGCGGACATTCATACCATTTTTAGTGTTGCATGCTTCCTAACAGCTGCCTTCAGATTAAGGAACAAAAGAATTCCCCGGAATGTTTTATTTTAATCTTATTTTAAACGTGGTTTTATCTGTAATTAATTTTAATCATTTGTAAACATTAGGAAACAATGAGATTAATAATTTATTGTCCTAATTGGTAATCAAATTCACTGATGTTTTTAAAAATTGTTCTGTATTGTATCTTGCCTTTTATGATTTTAACAAAAATCGAATAAAGTGTATTTTGACTGACTGGGTGTTGCTGTGTATGTTTACAGTAGCACCCATGGCTTTTTGACACTGCCCCAGATTTAAGAGGAATCGGAGCTCTGAGGCAGTGCCAAAAACGTGGTGCAAAGGTGCCTGGGTTGGCGCATGACAGCCCATTGTGTGCTCCCGATATAAACAATTAGAACTGACACCCTTGACTTTTTATTATTGAGTAGACCATCAACATTTCAAGTACTAATCTTCACATGTTTTATTTTCGCTAGATGGCAAATGCAAGAAATGTATACCATTTACTTTTTTTACAAACATCTCCTCTTACACTCTGGACTTTAACCTCACTATTGATATTTCTGGTAATTCTAAATTAAGCTATGATTACTCCTTTGGGCACATGGAGCCTCATACCCTAGGGAGGCATTAGCACATTAGAAGGGAGAGAAAAAGAAAAACAAAACAACAAAGGGAGAAAATGGAAAGGGGCGACCACTCGGTCCCCCCGAACGTATGGTTGGGTGCCCCGATCCCCCCGGGAAACCATTTTGGGCGGGGGGCGGGGCTCGGCTGGTATGCCCGAAGTGGCATAGCCGGGGCGCGCCTTTTCCCGCCCAAGAGGGGTTGTCCTAGACACCCACACGGAAGACCACGCCCAGTAGGCGTACCGGAGGAGCGTACCCGCCGTCCCGCAGAAGGATAAATAGAGCGGGAATCCGAAGAAGTGTCCTCTTGTTCCTGTGCTCTGAAGGCTGCACCCACTCGTTGCTCGTGAGCCCTCGACGGAACAAGCAGCAATTTTGACCCACCCACCAGCCCCTTATGTCAATGTTTTGTTAAATAAAGTTTTGCTTAGAAAGAAATGTATAGGCCTTTTTTCCTTTGTAGAAGAGGTAAAGGAATGTTTTAGATAATGATGTGATTTCTGCCGTTAGGATAAGGTTTTTTCGTTTGTAGGAGAGAGCAGTTGATGACACATAAAGGCTATGTCAGAATTTTTTCTTTTCCTTAGTTGGTAAACAGCTGTCGTATTTATTTTTTGGTCGGGCGGTAAGGTCATGATCGGTGAGCAGTAATTTCAAGGTCCCTAGAGGGGGGTGCCACCCAGAATGGATGGGAGCGCCCGGGGGGAGGCGGCCATTGGCCCCTTCCATGGGGAGGCGGCACCCACTAAGGATGGGTCACCTAGGGGGAGACGGCCATAGGCCCCTCCCAGGGGGGAGGCGGCTAGATGCCCCTCCTAGGAATTTCCCGGGGGGCCGGATATCAGCGACAACGGATAGAGAGTGTGGGGATGGGGGGAGTCCACGCTGTCCTTCCTACAGATACCTCACATCGGAACTCGGACGACCTTTAAGATGGCGTCGAGTGGAAAGGGGGCCCCCACCACGACAAGGGAAGTTACAGTTGGCAATGAGGGTAGAGTCCTCTGCGCATGCGCCACTCACACTGCGAGGGCGAGATTTTGGTAGTAGGGATCTGACACCGGTTAAGACCTTGCCGTTGGCCCTTAATGCTAGGATGCACAATTTTAATTTAGAATGTATGCATTTTCAGGATACTAGACTCGGCTAGGAAACCTTTGTATTAGAGATCTGTTAAGGTTAGCCAAAGAACATGTCTTCATCGAAATGTAATAAATGTAAAATTGTACATAATTCATGAAACTTTTATTTAATGTTTTAAATTTTGTTTCATATTTTAATAAATACGGCCGTGGGGGTAACTCCCCCCCGCCTTCCAAAAGTTCAAACTTGTGTCCGACTTCACCCATCCTTTGGGGATTGGTGTTGGGAGGGGGTGGCGGGCATCCCGGCCATATGGAAATGGGCGACCACTCGGTCCCCCCGAACGTATGGTTGGGTGCCCCGATCCCCCCGGGAAACCATTTTGGGCGGGGCTCGGCTGGTATGCCCGAAGTGGCGTAGCCGGGGCGCGCCTTTTCCCGCCCAAGAGGGGTTGTCCTAGACACCCACACGGAAGACCACGCCCAGTAGGCGTACCGGAGGAGGGTTCCCACCCTCCCGCAGAAGTATAAATAGAGCGGGAATCCGAAGAAGCGTCCTCTTGTTCCTGTGCTCTGAAGGCTGCACCCACTCGTTGCTCGTGAACCCTCGACGGAACAAGCGGCAATTTTGACCCACCCACCAGCCCCTTATGGCAATGTTTTGTTAAATAAAGTTTTGCTTAGAGAGAAATGAATAGGCCTTTTTTCCTTTGTAGAAGAGGTAAAGGAATGTTTTAGATAATGATGTGATTTCTGCCGTTAGGATAAGGTTTTTTCCTTTGTAGGAGAGAGCAGTTGACGACACATCAAGGCTATGTCAGAATTTTTTCTCTTCCTTAGTAGGTAAACAGCTGTCGTATTTATTTTTTGGTCGGGCGGTAAGGTCATGATCGGTGAGCAGTAATTTCAAGGTCCCTAGAAGGGGGCGCCACCCAGAATGGATGGGAGCGTCCGGGGGGAGGCGGCCATTGGCCTCTTCCACGGGGAGGCGGCACCCACTAAGGATGGGTCGCCTAGGGGGAGACGGCCATAGGCCCCTCCCAGGGGGGAGGCGGCTAGATGCCCCTCCTAGGAATTTCCCGGGGGCCGGATTTCCGCGACGGCGGATAGAGAGTGTGGGGATGGGGGGGAGTCCACGCTGTCCTTCCTACAGATACCTCACACGGGAACTCGGACGACCTTTAAGATGGCGTCGAGTGGAAAGGGGGCCCCCACCATGACAAGGGAAGTTACAGTTGGCAATGAGGGTAGAGTCCTCTGCGCATGCGCCACTCACACTGCGAGGGCGAGATTTTGGTAGTAGGGATCTGACACCGGTTAAGACCGTGCCGTTGGCCCTTAATGCTAGGATGTACAATTTTAATTTAGAATGTATGCATTTTCAGGATGCTAGACTTGGCTAGGAAACCTTTGTATTAGAGATCTGTTAAGGTTAGCCAAAGAACATGTCTTCAGTGAAATGTAATAAATGTAAAATTGTACATAACTCATGAAACTTTTATTTAATGTTTTAAATTTTGTTTCATATTTTAATAAATACGGCCGGGGGGGTAACTCCCCCCCGCCTTCCAAAAGTTCAAACCTGTGTCCGACTTCACCCATCCTTTGGGGATTGGTGTTGGGAGGGAGTGGCGGGCATCCCGGCCATATGAATAGTGGTTATTGGTTACATCTTGTGTGGCTATCCTCCATCCCCCTAAATCTGAAGAAACAACTTCTCAGCTGCCACCTACAAGAATATAAACTTTGGGATATCTCCAACCACTACCATTAATATTGCAGGTAAGAAGTAATCCACTTTGTTTTAGATTTCTCAGTGAACTGCTTATACTCCCATCTCCTTTTGTCTTTTGGATATATCTGGTCAAAAGAGTTATTTCACCCTAAAGAATGGGTGTGCAAAGTATTATATATAAGAAAGTTAACCAATATTTTATGGGGTTTGCCAGAGTGGATTTTGCTGGCTAATGCCGGCTCTCAAGAAATCAGTAATTTTGTATAAAAGTTATAGCTGAAAGTACTCCTATTACTGTCCCCTTTCAGGTCTCTAACATAACTGTTTTGGGTGAATCATGGACTCCAAATATCTTCAGATAGTTTTTTCTAGAGTGGGTTTCAATGCGTTTTTGTAATTGAGCTTATGTCATCAGAATTCTTAGTCACCTTGTGTTCTACTAATTTTAAGTCTGAGCTTGCCTTATGGTTAGATTCTTGCAAGGGAGGAGATTTTAGTATTGTGTAGAGAGCGCATACTAAGAATATCTTGCAGCTGAGTATTCTTTTCCTTTTTTGGGGATACAAGTTCTGAGTGTTTAGTTCCAGTCTTTTTTGTGTTTTAGTAATTTCTACAATAATGTCAGCTAGTGAAAGATTTGGCACATGTTGTCTAAATAAATTAGCTTGTTGTTTGTCTGCTCCTTCTACTTGGGCTTCCCTCTTTAGTGATTCTCAATGAAGTGTCAAATCAGAGCCCCCCCTTCTGACTGCAAAGTTGAGTTCTCACTCTCGTCACCCAGAGAGTCTTAAGTCAGACCTCAGAGCAATGGGCGTCCGCAGAGATTTTTTCAGGGGGGACAACATTTTACTACATCACCATCCTCCGACATGATTAAGCACAAGTATTAAATAAATAAAGTTGCATCACAAACACACAATGCGCCTCCTCTCAAGTTTTGCATAACCAACTTAAACCCTGACCCCTAATACATAGCATAGCATTCCTCTATGTACCTATATTTCACAGAGCCGAGATGTAGTTTAACAAAAATCGTCATCTTCCCCAATTAAATAAACAATTTATCATACCGACACTTTGAGGATACCAAAAATAAGCTAAACATGCCATAATCTGACTGCTCATTTAAGCAACATTTTGTATCTAAAAGGTGTAAACTAACTCCAAAAAGCAAAAATGTCAATTTCCATTGCTTAAATCCTTACAAAACATAAGGAACATGGTTTTAAAAGACCACATTCATGAACATAAAGCTGCAGTACACATTTTACAAACTAATATAAGGAAAACAGTTGATAGGGATCACATTTTATTTCTCTCTAGTTCTGCCACTCTCACATTGCTCTTGGCCCTAATACCTCCATGCTCTACTCTTTACCTCTCATCTTCCCACCTTTCCTCTCATATTTGCTTGCTGATTCTGCCCCTCTTACATTCACATCTCTCTTCCCTGCCCTACTCTTCACCTCTCAACTCTCCACCCAGTCTTTATCTTCTCTGTTGGTTATGCAATCCTAAATACACCTATGCCTTTTCCTTCTCCCCTTTCCTTTTATCTTCTCTTGCTGATCCTGCCCCATTACATACACCTCTCCCCTTCCGTCTTCCCTCTCCTCTTGTGGATTCTGCCCTTCTTACATCAAACTCTACCTCCATGATTTAATCTTCATCTCTAATCTCTCACCAAGCCTTTAACGTTCTCTTGCTGGTTCTGCACATCTTACATCCACCTTCTCCTCGTCTTTCCCTCTTCATCCAACCTCTTAATATCTCTTGGTGGTTCTTCTCTCTTCCATCCACTTCTCTCTCTTGCCACTCTGCCTATGTGCTCTTGCTGGTTATGTCTCCCCTATAGCCATGACTCCTATCCATGCACTACCTCACTGCTCATCTCTCCTCCAGCCTTATAACTTTTTTCACTGGCTCTGTCCCATTTACATCTTCTCTACATTTTCATCCTCCTGAACACTCAATTAGTTTCTCACCGATTTTGCCACTTACACCACCTATTTCCATTCATCCTCTACTCTTATTCTCGTCTCTTCCTCAAACCTTGTTTTGTGGATTGTGCCCTTTAACATCAAACTCTCCGCTATCCCAACTTTGTTGCTTCTCTTTCTCATTATGGCCCTCTTATATCCACCTTTCTCCTCCATGATGTATGCCTCGTCTCTCCCCCTGCCTCTTACCTTTCTCACTGATTCTGACCTTCTGCATCCACCTCTTACCATTTCCTCTCTCTTCACTGTGTAAGGTTTCTTGATTGTTCCGCCTCTCTCACATCTACATGTCCAATGCATGTACTGCCATTCACTTCTCATTTCTTCCTCCAGCCTCCTAGTGTTTTTTGCTCGTCTACCCACTTTACACCCACCTCTTCTCTTATACCTCCCTGCCTCTTACCTTGTCTCACTGTTTCTGCCTCTCTTATGTCCGCGTCTCCCTTCCATGCTCGACACTTCACTTTATCTCTACTACTGTCTCTTTCCTTTCTCACTAATTCTGCCTCTATTACACTCACCACTTACCTACCTACTGAACCTTTCACCTCTCATCTCGTCACAGCCTATAACAATCTCTCACTGGTTCTACCTCTCTATATTGTACCTCTCCCCTGCCTCTCTCCCCTGCCTCTTACCTGCTCTTGGTTGTCCTGCCCGCTTACATCCAACACTCACCATGCCCTCTCCATGACACTTAAGTTCTCCTGATGGCTCCGCTTCTCTTATATGTACCTCTCCTATCCAAGCACTTCCTTTCACCTTTCATCTTTCTCTCCAACCTCAACTTTGTGTACTGGTTCTGCCCCCTTTATGTCCACCTCTCCCTTCCATGCTCAACTCTTCATGTTTTATTTCCTCTCGCCTCTACCCTCAATTCACTGTTTCTGTCCCTCAAGCTTCCACCTCTGCCCTACATGCACTGCTATTTACCACTCTTCTCCCCAGCCTCTTACCTTGCTTCACCTCTTGTGCCAGGATGCAATAAAGGCCCCTGCAGCACAGATGTGCCCACAAAACTTCAGGAGGCCCCCAACCCATCAGTGGGCTCCCATTCAGCCAAGGGCCAATTAATATCTGTGAGATGTGGTAGACTCAGGGGCCCATTATCACATTCTGCTGAGAGGTCCCCATCATTTTGGGTTATGCCACTGCTCTTGTTTTATTTACAGTATTCTCTCCCCTTCCATCCTGCCACTCTCCCCAAGCCTGTTACATTTCTCTTTTGCATGCTATTCCTTTTACCTAACCAAAACTCTTCCCTTCTCTCATTGATTCTGCCATTACATACACATCACTCCTTCCCCATCTCCCTTTCCTTAAGTGTCTGGTTCCATCTTTATGGAAGCAAGCCATGGTCAGAGCACTACTGAAAAAGATAGGAGCCGACCCAGAAGTGCTCTCCAACTATAGCCCCATTTCCTTGCTACCAGGAATTGCAAAAATAACAGAAAAATATGTGAACAGTATATTGTCTTCCTATCTAGAGGAGAACGTCTGCTTTCATTCCACTCAAACTGGTTTTAGACCACAGCAAGGGACAGAGATAGCCTTATTTGCTGTCACGGAGGAAACCAGAAATATTATGGATATAGGAGGTTCAGCGGCCATCATCCTCCTAGACCTAAGTGCAGCCTTTGACGCCGTTAACCACCACCTGCTTATCTCTACGATTAGATAAGCGGGGGTGTCAGGGTTGCACTTGGCTGGCTGGAATCCTTCCTTGAGGGACGCTCATTCCAGGTCTTTGAGAAAAACTTTTCCTCCAAAAGCTTGTCCTTGAATTGTGGGGTGCCACAGGGCTCATCTTTGAGCCCCACCCTTTTTAATATTTATATGAGTCCCTTGGCCAAAATTGTTGAGCCCTTTGGCATCCGTATCGTCACATACGCGGACGATAACCATCCCTCAACCATCCGGGACACAACCCAGACAATCTTGCAATTGTCTTAAAAATATCTCAGCCTAGATGGAACGCTCCTTCTTGCAACTGAACGAAGCTAAAACAGAAGTAATGCTCTTGGGAAAATCCCTTCCACAGGGGTCCACTCCTATTTGGCCTAATTGGGGATCCCCAAGGATCAAATAAAGAGCCTAGGAGTCTGGTTGGACAATAAGCTAAACATGGAAGTCCAAGCTCAGAAGGTTGCAGGGTGCTGCCTTGTACTACTCAGGATGATGAAGAAAGTATTTCCGCTACTAACCTCGGGGACTGGGGTTGGAACAGCAAATTAAACTATTCACTATCCAGCGCCCCCCAACGCAAGTCGTTGTAACGACTTGCGTTGTAAAACTTGCGTCGTAACGGTACTCGTTGTAAAAGAACGCGTTGTACCGTCATACATCCGACCTCCTTAGATGTACCCAGGAACACTGGAATTCAATATTTCAGATATGAACAAACATGATGCCGGGCGTAGCGCAATCTTTTCAGATGTGTAAAACAAGTAATGGAGAGTGGCTTGAGGGGTTATAACTGGGGTGTATCTTGGAGGGTTTGTTGCACTCCTCTCAGGGTGGTAAGAATGGATGTGAGGTCCCCCCTCCTTACCTCCTACCAACTCAATGTTATCATCTCACTATTCTTTTATCGACCCAATTTTTCATTATTCTTTTTTTTATGTAAATTCCATGAAAATTAAAAAAACAGAAAGGGGCTGATCTACAAGAAAGTGCCGCAGTGCCGCACCACAAGCGCCTTGGCTGCACCACACTACAGAACTTTCAGAGCACAGAAATGCGACATATTTACAATGATATGTCGCATTCCTGTGCTCTCCCCTGCGATGGCGAAGAAACAGCTGCCATGCGCCAGCGCAGGCACCCTTGCACCATGGTGCAAGGATGCCTGCGCCATGGGGAGATTGCTTTTGTGAAGGAAGGGGCCCCTTCCTGCAGAAAAGCAATCACTGCAGGCATTTTCATCTTTCAATGCATGCTGTAGAATGCAGCACGCATTGAAAGAGGTAAAAAAAACATTTCTCCTTGTTTCTCTTGGTTACGCCACCCCTATGTTGGCGCAGCAAACTGACGCATTTCCAGGTTTACCATTTCTCATAAATCTGGAAATGCATCAGTGGACATGGGTGTTGGGTGAGAACACCCACAGCAACACCCATGTCCTGCCCCTAACACGCAAAGTGTTGCGTGAACAGGGGCGATATTTACAAGCACAGGTTAAGTCAGGCAGAGTGACTTTACCTGTGCTTGTAAATATCCCTTAGCAGGCTGCGCCACCGGTGCGTCACGCAGCGTGATGCACCGGCGGCGCATGGGGCTTGTAGATGATGTATGATGCTACATCGCAAATATTTTCATCGCAAACATTCACATCGCCGTCTTTACATCACACACACATTCACAATGCACGCTGTCACAACGCAACCCATTACTTCGCTCCATCATTGAAATGCATACAAAACGCAATCACTACGCACACAAACACCCCGCATGCTTTAACATCGCATTTTTTTCCCGAAATAACACACACCACTCCCAGCACGAGCACACCCCTCCGGAGTGGTGGTGGCCCTGGTGCTGGTCGTGACCAGTGGAGAACCCATAAGGAACCTCTGCGCTGAACTACCAGGTCCCGGAGGAGGCCCTGTGACCCTGCTGTCAAGAAGAGTGTGCAGCAAGGTGTTTTGGGCCTGGGTCTGCCGTGGCGCAGGACCCAGATCACACTCACGCCGGGCCAGCTCCAAAAGCATCTACAGCTGATTTGTCAGTGCTGTACTCCCGGAGTGTCCTAGTTAATCTACACACCACACAGTGTCCCCCTCATCGGCTTGATTATGCATGCATGGTGGCACTTCAGTGGTAGTGAGTCTTTTTATTCTGCTCTGTGGTGGGCTCCAACTGTGACCTTGAGATCAGTGTAGTTTACATCTGCGTCACTCAGCTGCCTCACTATCACCCAGTTGACGTCTGCGACACGTGCACTTGTGCCCAGGTGCGCTGGCTACTGACAACGAGTAGAGAAGTTGAACAATTGTCCCCTGGCTCACTTTAATGACAGGAAGGGTCATCCGCCCACATTCACAAGTATCACATTGTGGTTTCCCTTTTAAGACTAATACAATACCAGCTACATGCCAGCAGACTCAACAACATCAAGTAATACTTGATGGTTGCAACCAGCCTGAAGTTGCCATCCATTGCAGATGCACAAAAGAACCAGCAACGGTGGCAGGATTATCAACTCTTCAGGTAAACTAACATTTTGCCCTTGGAGCGCTCCCCCAACACTAATTTTACAATGACAATTCCTATCCTTTTCATTTGATTTGGAGCCACAGTCTGGTTGTGGCCTGAAGCATCAGCTGTACCCGGCCTTATGGAAATACTGGGGCCAGTCAAGGCAAACTACAGACCTCTGGTTTATGTAGAGGTCCAGAAACAATGGTACAGTATAGGAACTATTCTGGGCAATTCAGTAGCCAGAGAACATCTACTGCAGCCCTGAATCATAAATTATTTTAGATTCCATCATAGCTTTGTTTCAGTGTAAATGTTCACCCACTTGGAATGCACTTGCGTTGTGTAAATGGTTTCTGCCCTGTTTGTGCTTGTTCAATTGGAATCGCTGCAAAGTGCATTACTTTGAACCGGATGCAAAACGAGAACCTCTCAACAGTTTCACAACACTTCTTTATGACTACACCAGCTGCTCCACTACCGAAAGTGTTTTCTGTGACAATAACAGATTAAATGATGTTATCTAGAGTGACTATATCCATGAGATTTTTTGTTGATCAAAAGCACAGATAAGAGTTTACAAGGAAAAAGTTTGTATTGTAATTAAGTTGTGTGATGTGTAAAACCGCGATGTTTAAATGGTAACATTGTTGTGCGATGCGATGGTTCACACACTTGCGTTGTGTAAATGGTAAATTATCATGTGCAGTTGAAAACCCATGCAATGGCGATGTAACAGCATGGCGATACAATGTGATGCGATGTAACAGCCTGCGCGATGTAAAAGCATGCATTGTTAAGGTTGTTGCGATGTAAAAATGTGCATTGTAATGCACCCGCGATGTTGTCTAATCGTTGTAATGGGTTCTTGCCCTTGTAGATCTGCCCCCAAGTGCTTATATTCAACTGATGTCTCTATTTATGTTTAACTCTATTTATATTTCTTTTGGATGCACAAGCTTGTTTGGAAAAAAAACAAGAAAACAGTTGCAAAAAAAAGAAAAGAATAGCCGCTCTCTCCATTTTCTGCTCTTCTCCTTTTCCCTTCATTGAAACTGAGCAGCGCTGATTGTGACACTAAGGTCACTCGTTTTTTTTTTATTGTTGTGACCCCTGCAGGATGCTCTGCCTTTCATTAATGCAGGGGCAGTGCTCACTTCACACCTAAGGCCAGTTCAAGCATCTGCAATTATCATGCAGATGCAGTGATTAGGATAAGAGAGAGTTGCTGATCACAGCCGCAAAACCAGCCCTGCCCAGCCTGCCACAGCTGAAAGGAATCCGGGGGTCATATTACCCTTTCAGCCCATGGCAGCATGGCCCAGGAGAGGGGGGCCCACCTCGGGCCTTGAAGCTGCACCTCGACTGAACACCCCAAGGGAGGGCGCTGCCCACAGGATGGACGTGTGATCCAGGGGGGGGCAAGCACCCCTCCTTGCCCCCCTGCACACGCCCATGCTCAGAGACACTATTCAACTGTCAAAAGTTTGGTATCATGTATTACACATGGAATTCAAAGTGTGATCATGTTCATCTCTTTGAGGGTGGCATGGTAGTGTTGCAGCTCAAGCATGATAAAATTATTTAGCATACACTTACTCTACTTACTACTATTACCATATAGGGCCCTTTACAATTAGACAATCTGCAGCATTTCCATTTACCATGCAGGTAATGATTCTATGATGAATCTTTCTCCACTGATAGGAGGGGTGGAAATGAGGGGGGCCAAATCACCATATAGCTGTCCAATGAGGACCAATAATTGACAGACAACTCACAAATTTGAGATCAGATTTAGGAACACCACTCTTCATCATGATGTAGAAACAAAGAATAGCAATGGGAAGACCCAACCTCCTGAAGAAGTTAAGTCGGTCCAGAATTAAGCAGACCAAAAGATCTGCAACAGCAACACAGAGCAAGAGAAGTAATAATTGATGTTCCGACAGACCTCGCGGCTCCTCCCTACAACAATAGCACAGTTTAAATGGAAGAACCCATAAGACTCGGATCGATTCGATTTAAGACTCAATAATAGACTAAGGCAGATATTTGATTAATTTGGTTATTGTGTTAAAGATCCAAAATGCATAGCCATACGCAGTCTTTTGAGAATTTCAGTTAAGAATGTCACATCTTGCAATAAAGCACCAAACATTTAAGCATGGCTTTATCAGACGGTTATAATGAATTGTTTACAGAGTTACAGAGTCCGACTACCATTAAGGGATAGGAATTGATAATTTGTCTTACAGCTCAAATCCTACATGGAATGGGAAAGGATTCAGATTCAAGTCCATTAAGGGTGAGTCCATTAGCATAGAATGAGGAGATAAAAGGAAATGAAAAATGAAAATGGTTCGACGAAGAAGGATTCAGTCCATCAGCTACTGACTGTAGCATCAGCAAAGCAGTCAAATGTAAGGATAACGTTCTTAGTAATCTATCAGCACAGCATCATCTTTCCAGGAAAAAAGAAAAAGTATGGTGTTTGTCAAGAAGCAAAAAGTGATGATGTTGCCCCTCCTTTGAAGTTTCTTCTTTTATAAGGTCTCTAGCCAATTCCTGTGAAGTACCATCATACCACATTCAGAAGATTGTCGTATGCTTAAATTCACGTAATGTCACCTAGGACACTTGCAACAGTAAGCTGCTTTCCCATGCTGGTCATGAGAAATAACAAATTTGAGAGTCCACATAGGCCTAAAATTGGTGAAAAAGAAATACAAAGCATCCATCTATAGCAACAGTTGAAATCCTGTTCCAACAGGAATATTTCACTGTGAACATAGAAGAAACATTTATCAATGTCTAGATTTGTACATGTACCGAAAGAATAAAGCAACATTTCACTATTTGTTAATTGTCCCTTGTATTAGGTCAGGGCAAAGGTCAGCATTAGAAAAAAATCATTTTCGAAAAAACCTTTAAGTTAGCATCACACGTAATAAATAAAAAAAACTCAAAATCAATATTAAATATGATACAAAAAAATAAATTCAAATAGGGAATAAGTAGAACTTTCAGCAGAGACCATTATATGAAAATAGCTAACATTGGAAATATCCGACTATAATAATGTTTCTCAACATTCATATAAGTATATACTTTTCTAAGTTCATACTACAAAATTTGCTTTTCACTTTTCATAACCTATAAAATTGCTAATATTACTTTGTGAAATTTCAAGATCATACCTAGTTTCTACACATTTTTGCACCTACTTTTCTAAATGATGCATTCTAACAAAAAGCATTAGAAACACTAGGCCATTTTGTTACCAGTACAACTAATCAATAAATATTAATAAAACAACATATTCCTAAGAAACTCTTTTAACGCAACTCGTTTAGAATTATTAGTTTTGCTTTTCATGTATGTTTCTTCATCTTGCATTTTAAAGCGTGTGTGGACAACTTGAGGACTTGTTTTTAATTAAGGAAAGCACTCTTGTTTAAAGAAGGACTCTTTCATAAAACAGGATTTATTTAATGTTTTAGTGGTTGTAAAAAGAAATACATTGTTTCCAACACTCCTAAAAAAAAGTGGGGGGACTAACCTAGCTATGCAGTATGAAAGTGACATCACGGCGTGTGACATCACGGCTCATTACATCAAAGCATGTGACATTATGGCACATGACATCGCACGTTGCATCACAGGAATTGACACCACAGGAAGTGGCATCACAAGAAGTGAAATCAAGTCTTAAGCCCTCACATATATGTATAACAGGTCTATCATGAGTACATTTGAGCCCATTTCGGGAATACATGCAGGCCCTCCAGATTTGGGCAGAAGATTCACACTTTTGTAAGCTACACATAAGACAATGTTGCCTTTTATCAGCTCAAAGCTTCTTTTACCCAAGCACTCAACAAACTAACTCCACTGCCAGTCTACTCAACCAGGTATAATATTTCAAATGCAGCACATTTTCATGTAGATGTGATTGCTTTAGCTGCCTGCGCTTTCCAGAAGTGAGGCCACTCTTCTATGTGAAGAATTCTTACACAGCCTAATCCTACTTGCACTCATTTTTAGAGATTGGGCTCTTTTTTGTCAACAGACCATGACCCTAAGCAAGAGAGAAAGACAAGAAGGGAAGAAAGGAGAGAGGCAAGTAAACAATGATGTAGATAGAAAAGGGGATGAAATAACAACATCCAAGATTAAGGAATTTTAGGGTAGTGAAAGAAATATGTTATGGCAATACTTGCATTCAGCAATAGGACCCTAAAAAAAGGTATGGGGCTTTGCATTTTTTTTTTATAAGTTACACACTGCCCTTCAAAATTTCACCTCCATATTTAACAGCAGACATCACTCATGTTCTTATTGTTGACATAACTATATTTAAACCGCCCTCACATTTACCAGTGTAACCTGACAGCTTACCCTGTAATCAATACCACCAGAATGCCCACAAAAAAGAATGTGCTATAAATTTCAAAGTAAGAGGTTCTAGTTCCACATCAAATAAGTGTAAGCTTCATACAAGCATGAAATGGAAACAGTGACAAAGGTAACTCACAAGAAAAAAGGCACATGCAATACTAGTCCAAGCTTGCACTTTCAAGAAAATATTGGCCTTCTGAAGAAAATATGACTAGTTTGCATAGAAAACTACTGGATGTATGAAGATCGACAGACATCACAAACTTTCACCAGTAATGTGATTCTATACTAGACTTTGCTTGCTAATAAGACCTCTGCTTATTCTAGACATGTTACACTGCCAACATGGTGCACCAGAGATGACCTACTTGACCTGCTTCTATAAAGTAACACAGACCAGTGGACTCACCTAGCACTGTAACCTCACCCTGAAGGAGCCAGCCCTAGGTAAGCACACATGATCTTTCATTTCATAGATTGCAAAACTCTGAATTACTTCAATATCCTGGACCTAGGAGCATCACAATAACAAAGCTAACCTATGTTATTTTGATACAGTACATTGCAAACTTTGAAACATCATTGCAGTAAGTAGGTGTGAGAAGGGCAAAAAACAAAACCACCTGCAGGGTAACAACTTGGAAAACTTTAACTAACACAGCTATATTTCCAGGGTTACAAAAATACAACGTGTCTTACTTTCAAGGAAAACAGCTCTTTAACATATAGTGATTGGAACTGGTAAATAAAGCACGTAATTTCAAATGTTTGGAAATCATTTTTTGTTGTGGTGTGACAGATTTCGATACTTCTACTCGAAACTGAAATATTTGGGTCATGAAGGAGCAAGCAGGATTATTTGAAGTGAAACGTGCACAGTTAAAGCATCAGGCTGCCCCCCACACTTAAAACAAATTTGCCAAGAATTCAAGCTAAAGCATTAACCTTTGATGTAAAACAGGAGAAAAAAAGATATGTCCATCTAATTGCTGAAATGAACAATGTGAAAGCAGAAAACCTCGGATCAATCCCGGCTTACCAGCTTGACTGAATGATGCGATCCTAGGCAAATCTCTTTTGTGTTTGATTTAATAGGCTGTAATGTTGTGCCATGTATAATAAGAATCTAGGATGCATGGAAAGAAGGAACCAAATAGGTTCAGGAAGAGACGTTTGATGAAAGTTTAAATGCAAGATCCACCTGCCTTTCAACCCTGATAAAGCTCTAAATAAGATGCTACTAAAGAAACATTAACATAGCGAACAAATGGGTTGGTATGTATGACATGTATGAGTATGAAGAATGGAAGCTTCACAACTGAATGTAAGCAAATAGGATACTAATGAGATACTTGTGGGGTCCTGATGAAAGCCAACTAACGAGGTGAGGCATTGGTGTGATGGCTGGAACATGTTGACCCAGAGTTACAGAGGATACTAGCTTCTTTAGTACATACCCACCTATTTTTAACTCTGTCAGAGTGCCCTTTGAAAATAAAATTGACCCTCAGGACACCCTAGACTATTTTAAATCCATGATCCAATCCAATAACCAAGGAGCTTCCTTGGCAACGAAGGTTGAGCCCACTTAGATACAGTGGGTATCTGGTCGAGGACTCTATGATATTGCATGCCACTTGGAATTCCAGAGGGTGAGAGCCCTTTTAATTCAGTAGGGTAATCCTCCAGGGCTGGTATGAAGAGATAGGCTAGGCACAATAGGGGCTCACTCCTGTTGTTTTTCTGTGGTTGGGTGTTTGAGAAAGTGAGCAAACCTGTTTCACTCCTCACTCACTCCTTCTTGGAATATAGTAATCAGAATCTATGGCACTTATTTAATGCATTTGACACTTCACTTTCATGTGGCTTCTACCTTCCAATCACACTCTAACCTCATGCATGAAGAATTAGAGACAACAAAGTACCCTTTGATGTTAAATAGGAGAACTAAAGAGATGTCTATTTAGTGACTGAATTGCACAAAGTGAATGCAGAAAACCTGGGTGCTGCCCATGACCTCAATATGCCAGGTGGCGCCGCGCTGATGATTGAGGTCTGTTGCCTTGGTGCATTGCTCAATCGAGAAGACGGCTGTCATACTGTGCAATGCTGTGACCCTCAGCAGATGACAAACCATGTATGCCAGGAGGGGGACCATGGAGAAGTGAGAGGGCTGTAGCCCTGGAGCAGCATGCAGCTTTGAAGATGAAGGGAGGTTTACCACATAGGCAGAGGAGCATGTGGACGCCTGCAGCCTCAACTGTAGCATTCAGTCTTCTGGTCACCACCAGACCGCATATGCGTGACAGCACACTGTGACACTCCACTGCCACAAAAGCAGGTAAGACTGAATACTAGGCCACCAATACTGGGCTCGCCCTGATTGACACACTACAGATTAAAGGCACTTTGACTTTCTAAAAGCCATCATGGAACTTCTAAGACTTAAAATCACTAGCGGACCTAGCAGGAATGCCGCCTCACATACATAGGGGATACCCACGATCCTTTTACAGGGAATTAGAACTCAAGAGCTGATTTAAATAAAGCTAGTGTGCCTGCCTTTAGAAGACTGCATACATTATTTGCACACAAAATACGTGGGAGGATGTAAAGGAGCGCCAATGTACCACCAATGTAAAACCTACCTGACGCACGGTAACGCAAGGCAGCGCAATGGGTTGCCTTGCGTATTTCCTACCCCCAAAAGCCACACAAAAACTATCCTATGAGGCTATTTCCTCTTTGAATGTATGCTGCAGAATGCAGCATACATGCAAAGTGGAAATAAAGAGGAGACAGGGATATGTTTATCCTTGTTATTCCAGACTCAAGTAGACTCACCAGTTTGGTACAAACTTATGTTTACAGGTTTTTATAAACACAAGTTTGCATCCATCAAGGCTACTCCTGTGAATCTGCAGTGGGGCAGGGAGGGGGGGCAAGGGATAGGAAATAAAAGAATCACTTATCTGCTGGTTGGCTGGCAGTCTCCTCTCTTCTGTCCTCTCCTTCTTCTTTCTGGCTTCTGTTCAAACAGGAAGCAGTTTAGGCTCCCCTAAGCCAATCACAATGCTGCAACGCATCATTGTGATTGGTCAGAGTTCTCTGATTAGATGCTCAGATAGGAAATGGGAGCCTGGGCATATTCTCCAACCAGGGTGTAATGCAGCTTGGGTGGAGAACATGCAAAGTGTGCATGAATGTTTTGCCCGCCCCAGAGGGATGTTAAAACATTCATGCACACTTAAGAGAGTGCCATCACTCCTCCCCCCCTGCACAGCATAGCCTCGCGCCACAAACCTGCCCAGCTCAAAAACATAAAATGATAATAACATTGCATTATTATCGTTTTTTTTTTGCTGTGCAGAAAGGCAGTGGGTCAACTCACCTTCGCCTTAGTCAAGGAGCTGCCCATGTTTGCATCAAAATACATTGATGAATGCACAGGAACGCAATAACACCACCCATGTAATGCCACTAAATGAAAGGTAATGCAAGGTAAGGCAATGTGCTGCCTTGTATACGGTCTTATTTATTTTTTAACAAACCCACACAAACGCGATTTCTGTGGTACTGTAAATCCCCAAATAGATTTTACATCAGGTCTGTCTTAGAAAAGTGACTCAATCATGGCACACAATCTGGGACTCAAATATAAAAAAAATGTCAAATCTGTCAGAAAGAAAATGGCAACAAGGAGACTATTGAGAGTAAATCTGTTCTGTGTATTTGATTCCAAAGACTGTATTTTAAAATATCCTATGGGGTTAAAGCACCTACCTGCTGCAGAGATGGGTGTGTTCCCAGTACACCTGAGTGAATAATAAGGGTAGGATAACTTTGGAGGTTAAAGCAGTTTCTGGAAAGATCTGTGTTTTGTCTAGCCTCAGTTTTGACACAAAGTAGCATAGAGGATTATTGTGTCTCATGCAAAACTCATCATGTAACATGAAAATGTCCAGATTTTATTTTATGTAGCTAGGTATGTGGGCTACTGCTTTGAATATAGAGATCCTTAAGTTACTTGCAATTGCATTCTAATCCTTCTAATGTATCACAGTGAGCTATGAAAGATGATATGTGACTTCTTCACCTTGTAACCCCCCAATGTTTTATGTAACACATCCTGTACATTGATTTACAAACGTATATGATTATTGAATATGTATGTGAGATGTTGAGAGCTCAGACAGCCTGCATTGAGATGAGTAGCGCTATATTCGGAAAATATTGGTGTTTAAATTATTTCAATGCCCCCTCATGGGTAGTAAGCACTATATAAATGCAATTTATTTTGTGTAAATACTGGGTAAGACCAACACATCTGATATTCTTACAGGGCAAGTGTATCTCCGAAACAGGGATCGAACACTGTGAAAAGCTGTTTGTGCTATGTGTGAGGTTTTAACAAGGTGTAAACCTTTGCTTCCCTTCACTGCATTTGAAGCTAGGTGTGAGGCTCCTGGCTGCTTCTGCCTCCCAGCCAGGAGACTCGAACAAAAGGAGGTCTAATGACCCCTCAAATTTGGCCTTTGTTAAGGGCCGAGCTGGAGTCTGAAATAAGAGAGCCCCGCTCCTGCCTGCACGCTGTTGCTGATCAAATTGCAAAAAACACAGTTGATGGACAGAATGTAGAACGATGTCATACATTCACCCTAGTACAAGGATCTGGGCCTAAATCCATCGTTTTTTGCACTCCACACCACCCTGGGTTAGACACTGGCTATACGAAATCAGCTCTGACCCTGTGCCTCATGGGAACAGTCCAGTCCGAACTACCAAGCCATGTCTTTCCCAGACCGGAATCAAGCATCCAAGGACCGGTTTCTGGCTATCAGCCTTCATCAGCCTGGATAGCTTGACTCCAGTGGTCTGGAGAGCCTGGGACTCACGTCTGAGTATACCCAGCACAGTCGGGGTGAAAATTGCAAAAAACACAGTTGATGGACAGAATGTAGAACAATGTCATACATTCACCCCAGTACAAGGATCTGGGTCTAAATCCATCGTTTTGTTGCACTCCACACCACCCTGGGTTAGACACTGGCTATATGCAAATCAGCTCTGACCCTGTGCCTCATGGGAACAGTCCAGTCCGAACTACCAAGCCATGTCTTTCCCAGACCGGAATCAAGCATCCAAGGACCAGTTTCTGGCTATCAGCCTTCATCAGCCTGGATAGCTTGACTCCAGTGGTGTGGAGAGCCTGGGACTCACGTCTGAGTATACCCAGCACACTCGGGGTGAAAATTGCAAAAAACACAATTGATGGACAGAATGTAGAACAATGTCATACATTCACCCCAGTACAAGGATCTGGGTCTAAATCCATCGTTTTGTTGCACTCCACACCACCCTGGATTAGACACTGGCTATATGCAAATCAGCTCTGACCCTGTGCCTCATGGGAACAGTCCAGTCCGAACTACCAAGCCATGTCTTTCCCAGACCGGAATCAAGCATCCAAGGACCAGTTTCTGGCTATCAGCCTTCATCAGCCTGGATAGCTTGACTCCAGTGGTGTGGAGGGCCTAGGACTCACGTCTGAGTATACCCAGCACACTCGGGGTGAAAATTGCAAAAAACACAGTTGATGGACAAAAGCAGACAATGTGAAAGTGCTGCAGAATGTGTCCCTGTATATGAAAATGACACCAGGAAGAGTTGTGCACTTTTTTCAGAGGGGCCAATCTTCTTGGTAGGTTGGACGGTGTCCACCCTGTGAAAATAGGTGGTGGACGTCGTCCACCCCGTGTACCCCCGACTTTTGCCCCGACGGTATTGTATCACTTTTATAATGTGGCTTAGTTGAGCAATTTTCTGAAGCTTGATCAAAATAAGGTTAACATTGTCCTAAGGTCAAAAAGTCACGTTTCTAGAGTGTTCTCTATGGTTTTCGAGGAGTCTTTAACCTGTGCCTTCTTTCCCCTGGTTCACCACAGAACAGGAGGGTGCCTTGGCTTACAACCAAATATTCACAGGTAAGTGTTTTGACTTAGGCCTCTCTCTTTTAAAAAGTCTAACTTTTCATTTTTAGCTTTTTCAAGTCAAAGATCTTTATTTCGGAATAAAACATCCATAAAAGTGCATTACAAGATACAATGGCAAGGAATACAGTGCAAAGATATAATAAACAAACAAGGATATAGACTGACTAATTCTACAAAAATGCAGGTACATATTAAAAAACAGTAAGTGCGATTAAAAGATTTTCAAATGATTCAAAAAATAGCGACAGCAAAAGTAAGGTCAGAACAGCTATATGTGCAAAATACAAATATGCAAATTAGTGGAAATATAAAGTGCGAAGTGCAATGTGCAAATATTATCCATCAATGTGCAAAGTAGCTCGTGAGCGGACTGCTGCTTTGAGAAAACAGCTCACTCTAAATATTATCTCATCTGATCCTAGCATTCATAAATTCCTCAGTGCTATCTTAAAATCCGACAGGTCATGTTTCCGACAGTAAGGCATTAAGTAATGGACAGTAAACAATTTATAAAAATCACAAAAGAACAAAAAATGCATAAGACTCTGTTTCATATTTGGGTTGCACTGACAACTTAGGGTTTCCAAATGTTTATTGTAGCCCAAAGGGAAATTTAATAAATTTACAATGCTCCCGTCCCGAAAGCGGAACAGTAAACTCCTGTTCCATCTACCGAGATGTAAACGTAGATATTTCTGGGGCAGGGCAGGGTGACTGCTAGGGGGCTCAAAATGGCCCGTGTACTTTATAACTGTACACTTTGAAAAGTTTTTCCTTTCCCGCTCCTCTCTATAGAGGTTATAAAGAGCCCTTTGAATCAAGGTCTTGTGTGAACGATCTATAAGATTAGGGGATGTAAACAAGTGTCCTTGCCCTACACTTATTAAACATTCATTTACGGCTTTCAACCATGGTATACAATGTGCCCTGTCACATTTTAAACAGTCTGAGATTATGTCGCGTGTCAATGTGGCTGCGGGGTTCGTCCATATCTTTAGCCAGAAAAGGGGGGGCCTTGATCTAACAAAGTCCTCTATGTAGGGGATGTTTAATTCGCTATGGCATATATAGTTTGAGGAGCAAATGACTCCACCCAACACCTTCCGACAGAATCTGTTTTCTTCTGTCTGGATATGGATACAGTTAGTGTGCCCCCATACCTCTGCACCATAGGTACCTGTCGGGATGCTTGAGTTTGATAAATCTTTACTAATGGCATGATTACGTCTGCATGATTAGGTTGGTGCAGGGAAATTATTGAATTGATCGCTTTACCTTATTTGTTCCTCGCATAGAAAACATGTGGTTGCCAGGAACCAGTGTTAGAAAACAGCAGCCCCAGATATGGGAAGGTGCAGGTACTTTTTAAAACATTTTCCCCTGACATAATCTCAGTAACTTCATACTTTTTTGGACCACAGGTCATAATAAGGGATTTTTTGAAATTAGTGGTTAAACCTAAGTCGGCCATAAAACTAACAAAACCTGAAATTAAGATACGCAGTGCCTTTGGGGTGCGGCCGATTAGACGCATCATCTGCGTAAAGGAGGGTGGTTATGGGGGTGCCGTTTACATACGGTATGTCTTTTGTTAGGATACTCAGGGAACTACTCAGCTCATTAATGTATAAGATAAAAAGCAGGGGGGCCAGAACACATCCCTGTCTGACCCCCCTGCCAATAAAAATATCACTAGAGACTTCGCCAGTGTGGTTAATACGCACACGCGCTCTTAGGTCGCTATGAAGGTAGGATAAAAAATAAACCAAATAGTCATCTAAACCATAATTAAGAAGGACGGACCATAAACTGGAACGATTTACAAAATCAAAGGCAGAACTTAAATCCATGAAACCAAAGTATAAGGGGGATTGTTTTGCGATGTTATATTTAGCCATTATTAAATTCAGGTTCAAACATTGTTCTACCGTGCCCACACCACTACGGAAACCTAGCTGGCTCGGGTGCAGAATAATACTTTCCTCCGCCCAAGTTCTAATTCTTTTAAAAATGACCCTGCCCAGAACTTTCAGGGTGTTATCAATTAATGATATTGGGCGGTAGCACCCAGGATAAAGCCTGTCTCCTTTTTTGAAAATGGGTACAATAGTACTGCTGGACCATGTTTCAGGGATAGATTCATTTGTTAGGTTGTTAAAAACATTACACAACAGTGGTGCCCAAAAGTTAATTTCACATTTTAATTGGTCAATAGAAAGGCCGTCAGGACCAGGGGCTTTATTACCAGCACTTTCTACGATGGCATCCTCTACCTCAAACAATGAGATGTTCAATGGGGTTGGAGGGGGAAGGGTTGCTGCGTGGTTGCCAGATGCGGCATAGATCTTCGAAAAATGGTCAACCCACACAGGCCCAATGATGTTACAGTTAATTGGTGTTATGTTTGAACCAAGAGATCTTAAGTTCTTTACCTCCCTCCAAAACCCTGGGGTATCTTTTAGGTCAGCCATACGTACGAGGGATTCGCAGTGATCTTTGACTAGTTCATTGGATCTGATGCGTAAGGTGGATTTGTACCTTGCTCTCAGCAACCTTACCTGGGAAATATCCCGCGGTTTGGACATGAGTGCAGTCCTTAAATTTCGGTTTGCTTTTGAGCAAGAGGCATCAAACCATCTTGGGGCTTCCTCAGTTTTCCTAGATGCTGGTTTGGAGATCTCACTTTTTATTGCGGAGCAAAGTTCACTAAATGATTTAATCATGTTGCCCCGCAACTATCAATAGTAAGGCAATTCGTGATCAATGCTGGATGTTTCTTAATTACTTTTGCCAAAACTCCCCTGTTATCCCTCCCCTCCAAACAACCCTTAATCTATCCGTCGATGCTTCCAGATTTGTTGCCTCGATTTCACTATGTGATATTTTACCCCCTAATGATTTCAGATAAATCACAATGGGATAGTGATCACTGTATACATTACACACTACCTCAGCTTTTAATAAAACATCAGCAAGGGAGGGTGAAACAAATATATAATCGATTGTTGTTGCGCTCCCATGGCAGATGAACGTGGGGACCGGGGCAGTGCTTATACCAGTACCGGCAAACTCCATGGAGTTTACGAGTTCTCTAGTTGCAAGGAGATCAGATTGTTCTACACCTCTCCTGCAAGGGGGATTTCTTGAGTGTATGTGTGCATTGAAGTCCCCTCCTAAACAAATGCCATCGAACTTCCTGTACTTCCGTCCTTCCACTATTTCATCGATAAAATCAAACAAATCTAAAAAATTACGATTGGGATGGGATATAAAATCATTATTGTAGAAATTAATCAGACATAGTTTTACCCTTTTTGTATATATCAGCGCCATAAAACTTGGGTTATTAATTTGTATTACTTTCGTTTTTACCTCTGCAGTTATCTTTACCCAAAACGATAAACCCCCGCTAGGACGGCCCATAGAAGGGGGCGATAAAATCCTATTAGGACAACTATACCCTTCAAATAACAAGTGGGTTGTACACCAAGTTTCTTGGAACATTAAGACATCATGGCAGTTTACCCAATCCTTCCAAGTTTCAATTTCCATTTTTGCCTTCAGCCCAGCAATGTTCCAACTTATAATTGATAAGTTCTCCTCAGGCCGTGGACAAACATCCTGAGTAGGCACCTGGGCAGTTGCTATTTGATTGTCCAATGGATTACATTGTAAGTTGGAAGGTAGGGAAAAGTCGGGTGGTATCAGAGATACCTTGGGCAATACTTACTGTACAGATTCAACCTCAGGGACCACTGCAGCTAAATCTTCCTGAGTAGCTGGCAGTCAGTCCAAGGTGCCCTGGTCACAAAGTGTCGAAAATCTATTATGTAGAGGAAACAAGGGGGGTGGTTGCAGCATTCTATGTGGGGGTTTGTAAAAGTAACTCAGCGGTAAGGGGGTCACCACAGTAGTTGGGCCGTGCTGGGTAAAATTCTTGTTTAATAAGAATTTTACTGTGCCCGGGTTCCTAAAGTTAATTGTGATACAGTCCCTGTTAATGTTTTTAAACAGAGGTCCGACCCAGGTCACCCGACGTGTGGAAAGAATTTCTTTGGATATGTCATAGCCGACCCCCTTATGTTTAGTTAACCAGTCAATGCATTTATTATGTAACTGGACCCAGGATTCTCCTTGACCCTCCCTAAGCGGTGGTATGCCAGCCAGAACCAAAACATAGGGGCAAGCCTCAGGAGGGAGATGTAAGGCAGGACCTTGATGTTTTATCAGCCTGTTATCCTCAGGTTGACCTCTGTGCTGGCCAGGGCTGGAGGATACCTTCTGCTTGGCTATGCCTCTGGGGGGTTTACTCTTCTGATTATTCTTTGTGGCGCTGGGTAAGGTGGAAGGTGGTAAAGGAATAGATGACAAAGTTGAGGCAGAATGGTTTTGCCTTGCATTTACTTCCACCGGTGGTGATGTAGATAAGGACGGACTACTAGCATTAGATACTTCTTTGGCCCCTTTGGCTGGAACTGAATTACAGTTTTTGATAAGATCTCCGCTAGAGAAGGCGCTAGTAATAGATTCTAAGTCTTTTAACAGGCGTTCACCTCTAATTTTATCTAGGCAAACCATACCCTTTCTCTTAGCTTCGTCATTTTTCACGAGGGTTTCCAGTCTATCAAGTCTCTTAAAAATGGTATTAAATTGTTTGATCATTTGACCTTCTAGTTGTTTAAAAATTGTATCAGCAATGGTCTCTATGAGATTTCCCTTTGGTTTGGATTGAAGGCTGCTTTCATTAGGGAATTCTGTCTGTGTAGAGATGGAGTTTATGCCATCATTTATTATAACAGTACCACAGTGATCTCCTGAGTCAGAACAAACCGTCAAGGGCCCTGTTTGTTGTTTCTTCCCCCTAGTCCACATACTCTGTGGGGTTGGCTGGTTGTTACTCCTAGGGGGCTGCTTCCTCTTATTTATTGTGGTCTTAGCTGGGCCCCTTTTACGCTTGGCTCCGGTGTTCTCAGTGGTGCCAGTGTTCGTAGTTGTTGGTGGAGGTGCTAATTGCGACCCAGGATCAGGAACAACACCAGGAGCTGTATTAGGGGTGTTTCCCTCTTGTGATAAATCAGACAAGCTGACCGCAGGGATAGATTTCACCACAATTACTTCGGGGAATAAGGGCGTGGTGTGTTTGGGACTGACTGTTGTAGTAGATTGGCTGATATTAAGTGAACACAAAGAGAGCCTCCTCTCAGTCTCTGCAATCTCGTTAAAGGCAGTGTCTATTAGACTCTCGAAGGAAAGTTGAATAGATGCGGGAACTACAGTAGCCTGTGTGTCTGTATTGGTAGTATTACTGGTAATGTTGCGTTTCCCCATTATTGAGAAAACGGGCTCACCTTCAAATAGGGGTTAGATATGTGGCCCGCCCGACCACTGTTGACTTCTGAGGGCCCGCCCTTTGCCCGGGCTTAGCCCGGCGCCTGCCCACGCGCGTCCCGCGACGCAGGAAGTGATGCCCTTTTTTGTGCGCCTCCTAGTGCGCTCAGACTCTACGCGACTTCCGACCAGGTCGCGGAGGCTTCTGGGGCTTGTGGTCTCTAACTCCCCCGCTCGGCGGAAGCACAGGTGGTCAGAGGCTGCGGCGGGGGGAGGAGACCAGCGATGACAGGGCAGCGTTCTGGGCGATCTGGACAGGCAGGCAAGCTGGTGGTACCGTTAGGAGGTTCCGCGGTAGCAAGGCAACGCCCCAGCCAGCAGCAGCAGCGGACAGGTAGGGAACTCCGTGCAACCAGAAAGATACACCAATCTTCATGACTTTTCTTAGTCATTCTTCTTACTTATGTTTCTTATGGAAACCACTTGTCCACTTTTTCCCATGTTCTCTTTTTTTCCTACATATTGGCTGTGAGTATTTTTTCTGAAGTGCAAATCAGATCAATACAGCTCAGCCTCTGAGCCTCCCATTCTTTAATTTTGCTTTACGAAAATAAAAGAGAAAAATAATAAATGAATATCCACAAAAGAAACTACAACATTCCCTTTCCACAACCTTATAACCATTTAACTTGTTTGGTGCACTCTTTATAGTGCAGGCTATATATATCCCTTTCTCCTTCCTGATCCGCACATCCAGTTTTGAAAACCGGCACACACCTGTAACATGCAGCCCATCAAGGAGGATGGTGGGAGTCAGTAGCATCCCCTATCCATTGGCTGACGGGGTGCCACTTCCTCTGTGTATTTCTCATCCTGCCACAACATTGCTTGTCCAATTTGGAATGATATCTCTCCTGTCACTCTGGTACCATTGCCCCCATCTGCTCCAGTCATTTTTTCTACTACAGCAGGCTCAGGGTGTTCAACTTTGAGTAGTCCTCCTCGCTGCATCCATGTGTCACTGGTTTCCTGTTCCTCTGCTTTCTTTGTTTTTCCCTCTTCTGGTCTGAAGTCCTTGAGAGGATGAAACAGGAGTCTTTCTTTACTGTTTTCTGCTTTTTCTTTTATTTTGTTCCATTTTCTTTTTTATGTTTTAACCTTTCTCTCTTTCCCTAGGGTGTGAGACGTTGCAAGTCAAGGTTGGTAGTATGGTTTCGCAAGTAAGTCCTGTATTTTATTTATTTATTTATTTATTTAATATGATTTCCCATAGCGCGGACAAGACCCAGGCGGGTGTCAGAGCTCTTTAGAAATGATCAAGGACAAACAGAGTTAGGCAAGTGAGTCAGTAACAACAGCAGTGATAAGCAATATACTGGTGTATATAAGAGGAACAATTTATCATGACACCACAAAAAGGATATAAATGAGCATGTATGAACAAAAAACAAATAGTGATGTTGAGAACAGTCATAGGATCAGGTGCAAAACAAATTATAGCAGCCCCATTCTGGGTGAGGCAGTCCGTACAGGAGGAGAAAAACCAGCTTGTTGAAGAACCAACAACAAATGGTACCACATCAGATTAGGTCAATTCAGATCAGAGATCTTCATCAGTAGTGCTTTCACTTCGTTTTTGAAAGATGCCATTTAGGGATTCATGACTGACTGCTACTGTTTATATAGAAGGAACTTATCAGAGACACTTGTTACAAAACTGAAAGAGCTGCTGATGCAGTGAAGCACTGAGGACAATTGAGGCTTTGTTGCTAATCCTCACAAAGGAAAAGGTTGTTGCTGTGAAATCAACAAAATATCTTTGTGTAAAAAGAGTAAATTTCATATCACCTTTAAGAGAGAGTGTTAGAAGTCTGGGTTTGCTGGAACCGTTCTTAAACAAAACAATTGTGATTGTTATATATGTTTTAGAATGCAACCATTATTGAATTGTTTAATATATTCCAGCAGACGTTCTAAAGACCATATTGTTTTTCTCTCTCTAAGGTTGTTTTGTTATTCCCATTGTCAGCAAAACAAGAGTACAGAGTAGTCGAAGAGGCAAAGACCATTGAGGCGACCTGTTTCTATCTCTTTCTGTCATCTCAACCCCCTTCCTCCTTGGTAACAGCTGCCGGGCACCTGTTGCTCTATGGGTATGTATTAAGTGTTGTTCCAAGGTGGGTAGGGGAGGCTATTTTTGGTCCTGCAGAAGTTGTATTTTCAAGTGAGTTGCTAAAGCTAGCAGAAATCTGATCCCATAAAGGGCACCATACACTTCTTCACCTTCCCAGCTTTTAGGTTAATGCTTTTCTGTCTTTGATCTGGTTTACTGGACAACTCTGAATTTGCTCTGGCATTTGCTGGAAGGGTTGAACATTTTTTGGCCCTTTCACACTAGTCTCTTCCGTACCAGATGTAATGTGACAGAGCAACATTACCCTAGACGAGTGATACACCAGGCACAAAAGCTGGCGAAAAACAATCACAGAGGGGCCCTTTTGGTGAGTAGAGAAAAACCCAGCACCAAGGCTCTTACATGCGTGACTACATTCACCCCAAATCCAATAAGATTCAGAAAGTAATTAAGAGACACAGGAGATTTAAGGGACAGATGGTTTCACTCCAGGGCCATCTCCCCTATTTGCATTCAAACGCACCCAGAATTTGAAGGACCAATTGGTCCAAACACGTCCAAAATCCACAATCAGAAGACAACCTACCCTATGGGCACTCCGCCCGGTAGAGAGCCACTATCCCTGCGGATCGTGTTCCGTATGTCCCCTTGTGGGAGCAACTAAGTACATAGTTCTAGGTCTGGCCAAAAATTAGAATAGCGGGGCATAGAAGCACAATACGCTGTAAAAAATACTAGTAGCAAATTACTGAGTCACTTGCTTCAAAAGAAAAAGAACCCTGGACAGTCTCAAATGGACCGTAATTGAATGGTACCCAAGCTGGACAACTAGTACACTGTTCAGACGAGAACAACATTGGGTGTTCCCTCTGAAGAGTAACTTAAGGGGCCTCAATGATGAGATACCATGGGCAGAACTGATGACCCAGAACTGTTGTCCTAAAAACTTCTCAATAGGTATACTGACATTCCTGAAAGAGTTGGTATGTTGGACATCCATTAGCTAACTATCTAATGACAGAAAGCCTACGGGTTTTATATGCACACACCACTCTGAGAAACTCACACTGACATGCATGAGCACAATGTGACCTCATGTGCTGTCATACCATCCTAAGAAGACCTTCAACATCGTGAAAGAGCTATCCAACCCCAGCGCAGGAAACAACGACATCACCCCTTCGCAAGACCTCTGCAACTCCCTCGCCTCCTACTTCCACAACAAGATCGCGGACATACACAACAGCTTCAGCACCCAACCAACGCACCCCACGTCCGAACCACCGCCCCCCACCACCACCCTCCGCGCCTGGACGCCGATCAGCACCGAAGACACCGTCCGCACGATGAACTCCGTCCACTCCGGATCTCCGACCGACCCCTGCCCTCACCACGTCTTCAACAAGGCAGACGCTGTCATCGCACCCCACCTGCGGGACATTATCAACACCTCCTTCAACACCGCCACCTTCCCTGAGAGCTGGAAGCACGCCGAACTCAGCGCTCTACTCAAGAAACCCACAGCGGACCCCACCGAACTCAAGAACTACCGCCCCATCTCGCTCCTCCCATTTCCAGCCAAAGTCATCGAGAAGACCGTCAACAAGCAGCTGGCCGCCTTCCTCGAGACAAATGGATCCCTCGACCCCTCACAGTCTGGCTTCCGAGCCAACCACAGCACCGAGACCACCCTCATCGCCGCCACCGACGACATCCGAGCCCTGATGGACAACGGAGACACAGCGGCCCCATCCTCCTAGACCTCTCCGCGGCATTCGACACTGTCTGCCACCGCACCCTAGTACAGCGCCTCAGCAACGTTGGAATCCAGGAGAAGGCACTGGAATGGATCATCTCCTTCCTCGACGGAAGAACACAGAGAGTCCGCCTACCACCGTACAAGTCAGAGGCCACCGAAGTCATCTGCGGCGTCCCTCAAGGTTCCTCGCTGAGCCCCACCCTCTTCAACGTCTACATGAGCCCCCTCGCGGCCATCGCACGCCAACACAACCTCAACATAATCTCCTACGCCAACGACACCCAGCTGATCCTCTCCCTGACCAACGACCCCGCCGCCGCCAGAGCCAATCTGCACGAAGGGATAAAAGATGTAGCCGAGTGGATGACGACCAGCCGCCTGAAACTGAACTCAGACAAGACGGAGGTCCTCATCCTGGGCTCGTCGCCCTCCGCCTGGGACGACTCCTGGTGGCCTCCCGCCCTGGGCACCGCACCCAAACCGACAGACCACGCACGCAACCTGAGCTTCATCCTGGACTCCTCCCTCTCCATGACCAGGCAAGTCAACGCCGTCTCCTCGGCGTGCTTCAACATCCTATGCATGCTACGGAAGATCTTCTGGTGGATCCCCACCGAGGCCAGGAAGACCGTCACCCAGGCCCTCGTCACCAGCCGACTGGACTACGGCAACGCCCTCTACGCCGGTACCACCGCCAAGCTCCAGAAGAGACTCCAGCGGATCCAGAACGCCTCAGCCAGACTCATCCTCGACATCCCACTAACCAGCCACATCTCCGGACATCTGAGAGACCTGCATTGGCTCCCCGTCAACAAAAGAATCACCTTCCGCCTCCTCACCCATGCACACAAAGACCTACACGACCAAGGCCCGAGCTACCTCAACAACCGAATCAACTTCTACGCTCCCAAACGCCACCTCCGATCAGCCAACCACGCCCTCGCAGCCGTCCCCCGCATCCGAAGAGCGACAACAGGAGGAAGGTCCTTCTCCTACCTGGCCGCCAAGACCTGGAACTCCCTCCCGACCGACCTGCGCCTTACCCAAGACCACCTCTCCTTCAGGAAGAAGCTGAAGACCTGGCTGTTCGAGCAGTAACGACACCCCTCCCCCCCCAGCGCCTTGAGACCCTACGGGTAAGTAGTGCGCTCTATAAATGTCTTTGATTGATTGATTGATTGAGTCCACATTAAATCTTAAGATATACACACCTGACCTCATGGCTTATGCGACACATTCTTAGTCTTTATGACGCACCTTTAAAAACCTTGAGCACAGCTCGTGACCTTAATGGACAATCGTCAGATGCACCTATGATAGAAGCCCATGTGGGTATTTTTGCTATGTTCACACCACTCTGAGGAAAATTGAACACCAACATGCACGAGAAAAAGTGCATAAAGTCACAGGACAAACACACCAGTCCTTGTGGCTCATGTGGTGTATTCACAGTGCTCAGTATGCACCTACACCGAGCTTTAACTCCAGAGTGTGACCTTGTATAACAGTCAGCGCTTGTTCAGCAATATGAACCTTATTGTCTCCTGGCATATATACATGATTTTTTCCAGTAGTTGCCACACAAAATCACTGAACCGCAATATGGCCATGTAATTGCTCAGTAACTTTTCATTTTCCTTTACACCCTTGCCAATACTGATTTTGCAATATGGCCATCGCCCTGTACTTCGGACTCTTCTAAATAACTAATTGTCCTGGACCTTTTCTTTTCCTTTATCACCTTCCAACATGGCCGCCACATTGGGCGCACATAACGATATTAACACCTCTGTGACTAAGGTCACGTACAGCATCCCTCCTTACCCCACGACCATGCCCCTTTCATGTCACTTCCGCTAAAGCTCGGATGCGGGGTGCATCAATGACCGGCTGCGGCGTTCAAGATTACTGGCGAACCTGAGAGTGGCGGGGCAGGTAATGGGCGGCAACTAAGGAGAAGTTAAGTGAGTATTCTCTTGTTGTCGCGCTCATGGACACAGGTATTTGCCAGCGTATACTGTTGCATTTGTGAGCTGATCAGGATTATATAATTTGCAGGTTAACCTGTTCAATACCACATGGTTAAGCCGAGGAAGCCAATCAATTCAAATTGAGGGGTACGAAATAATCGATTGTTGTATTTGTTGTATGTCTTGCGTTGTGTTGTTTTAACCGTTTTTATTTCACTTTGTGCGCTGGCAAGACACTCGTCAGAGCATAACTCTTACTTACTAAAGGTAATGAAATACCACATTCACCATGGAAGAGATGCCTTAACTTGACACACGGTATAGATATAACCCTACTGCCATGGGTTCCACAAGATAGTTATTGAATGTTTTTTTTTTTAAGTTTGATTTATTGAAGAAAAGAAAGAGGGAGGGCGGAGGGGGATAAGAGTTACAATAAGTAGATGGATGAAATAAGCAAAACAATAGCAATTTCATGAAAAGTAAGCATAACAAGCATGAAGAATTCTGAACATATCATGTGAAAACAAATAAAAAGTGAAATACATTATATTGAGACTTAATAATAATAGCAATCAGGTAATAAGAAAAAACAGGTAATAAGAAAATCATGGGTGTTTGCGTACTTCAACTGTTTTCGAATCTAGAGAGGGATGTGCAGTAGCAGAGGAAGAGAAATATGTTACCAAAGGAAGCCAAATCAAGTCACGTTTGATAGCTAGGGAGGTGGGAGATACAAAGTTGGTATCTAGACGGTGATGAAAACAGACCGCATTCCACCAAGATTGATAGGAAATATTTACAGCTTGCTTCCAGTTTGAAGTGATGACATGAAAAGCTACAGCTATGAAGAGGTCGAGTAAAGGGTAGTGGTTGGGAGAATGAGGAAGTTCCAATGAAAGGGAGCCTAGAAAAACTTGTGAGGGGGAAAAGGGGACCTGGAACCGGAATTGTTTTCGTATTTGCTTCCAAATTAGCTGCCAGAACTGGGAAGTAGGAGGGCAATCAAACAGCACATGCTTGAGATCAGCAGAGGGGCAAGGACAAAACCAGCAGGTAGAGGGAGTTCCTGATGAAAAACGGGATAAAGCAAGTGGAGTGAATAAAGTTCTGTGATAAATACAATATAAAGTTTGGGTAGTATTAGCAGCTCTAGAGGTCTTATGAAGTTTAGTCCAAATTTTATCCCAAAAAAGTAACTCCCAGGCAATTTCAATGCGAGATTTCAGTCTATCATTGGTGAAACGGAAAGAGTTATACAGAGCCGATGCAGAAAGAGTAGCCTCCAGTAAAAGGGAAGTGAATCTACGGTCTAAAGGAATATCGTTGGAAGGTGAAAGAGAGCGAAGATAGGGAATCAAGACTGGGTAAAGGGCAGTGTATTGTGACCGAGCAGAAGCAGGTAAAGAGAAAAGGGATTGAAGTTCCTGCAAGGAGAGAGGTGTATCCTGAGAAATTAGTTGAGAAATCCAACATATTCCTCGGGAATGCCAAGTTTTCCAATAAATGGTGCGGTTACGAATTTTGAGAAGTGAATTATTCCAGATCGGTTGTTCGTGGATGGAAAGGAGGGAGGGATAAGATGAAGATATATAGGGTGAAAGAAGATTACGAGAATGCGAAATAACAGGAGTGCGAAGACGAGCTAAGGGAGACGAGTTATTGAATGTTTAATACTGGTTACCTCCAGCTTTCCTTTGCCAGATCAAGGTGCCACACCGCCCGTGACATTTGGCTTTGCACAGGCAATCAACGAGTGCAGCGAAACTGCCATGCACTGCTGTGTTGAATGATGATGGAATGGGCACATCTGACTAAGCATTTCTCTATACAAACAACCGTCAATGGGAACGCAAGGAATGTTTACTGCATTCCATATCATGTAAAAGAGTCTATTCACTCCATCACTCCTTGTCTGACTCTTTTGTCTTCCCACCAGGTTGGAGTCAGGAACGCCAATCAGACGCTCAAATGGGCGCTCTGATGCCCCGACACCTAACTCTAGGTACCATAGGAATATAGGGGGTTGTCTTCTCTAATTCCAATTTTTAATTTTTATTTTCACATCACGATCCTGAAGAAGCGCATCGGGATCAATTAGGGACCAAGTCATAGTGCGAAACATGTCGACCTGAATCTCACCTTCACTCACACTCATGAATAAGAGAGCAGCAGGATAATACGCTCTCCTCTGCTATATTTGTTTGAAAGAGGTTCTCCTTATCCTTTGTTTTTAATCTTACCACCTGGACTCCTGAATAAAATTCTGCTTCTGGGTACTGCAGGGGTAATTTTAATTCGCTCACACAACTTTTAGACCCACACGCACTACTACGGCGTCTCTCCTAAAAGATCTCCAACAAAGAGCCCTCTTGCAGGGCCTGTGGGGGACAGCAGCGCCACCCCCACAAGGAGCACACACCTGACGATGAAGTATGACACCGGCATGGGTGTGTGAGGGCCCTTTTTCTAAAAGGAGAAATTCCCCCACCTTCATCGATATCCAACCTTTAACCGCAAATGAGACCACGCTGTATCATTTTTACGGCAACCAGAATGTGCTGCTCCCTCTCTCCATTAGGAACAGTTACCCTCTAGTGATTACTACGTGATTATTTGGGACCTTAGGTACTGGACCTTTCTTTTCCTATTAGCTCCCGGTCCTGTGTTGTGTGGTACCTAATGTGCCCAGACCTTGTAGGTTAACCATTTTTAAGTGACCCAACACCAAAGTAGAGTTTGGGCACAATCTACTTTCTAAAAGCAGTCCTGCAGCATAGGGTCACTTTTAATCTGACCTCAGGCTTCAACAGTGCACACATGCAAGTGCAGAAAGCGCTGGGCAGGTTGGTCATGACAATCACAGGGGTACCCCAACCCATAGTGTACCCTGGTGTATGTAGGTGTTTTCACTGTTTTCGAAATGGTTCTCTTTCAGCATAGCACTGGCTCTGGGCCTTGTTAGGTAGAATCGAGGGTCAGTCAGAGTCAGTTACCACAAGAACCAGCCAGAAAAAAGTTGGGGGGTGCCCAGGGCACAGGATGACTTCCAAAACTAGCCATCCTTAGTTTTCAAAGATCATCATGCAGTGCTATATTGTCATATTTGCGCACGTTAACCACTTAACCGCTGTGGCAATTCCGCCGCTGTGCGGCGGTTTAGAGGAGTGGGCGGGGCTGCGTCAGCCAACAGACGTGCTCAGCACTACGGAGGTAGTGCTCGCGATGGCCGTTTGCCGACGAACACTTGGAAGGGCTTAAAAAACACACCGCTATGACAAATTTATGTGTGCTGCAAATAACAAATTGTCCAAAATAATGCAGAGTGGTTCTCACCAGTATGATACAGTGGTACACATGTGTGCATAAAGATCAGTTATTTGGAGTAGGAAATATTTGGCATGCCAATTTGTCTATGAACAGGGCCAAGTATGAATCTAGTAAATTTTAATTTTTATTGATTTAGACCTCATTTAGAACTCTGGAACCTCCTCGACACCACAGCTCCTGATGTCGCCTTCCTCACGGAAACCTGGATGAACGACTCCTCAGCACCCGACATCGCCATCGCCATCCCAGAGGGATACAAGATCACCCGAAGAGACCGCGTCAAACAGACGGGAGGAGGCATCGCCTTCATCCACAGGGAAAACATCCACATCACGACCAACACCGACGACACCCTGAAAACGGCCGAACACCTACACTTCCAGATCCGCACCAACCCGAAGACCACCCTCAGAGGCACCCTGATCTACCGACCCCCGGGACCACGCACACAATTCAGCGAGGACATCGCCGACTTCGTCAGCCCGCATGCCCTCCCCTCCGCTGACTACATCCTCCTGGGGGACCTCAACTTCCACCTGGAGAACAACAACGACCGCAACACCATCACCCTGCTCGACAACCTCGCCAACCTCGGACTCAAGCAGCTGGTGTCCACCCCCACCCACCTCGCCGGACACACACTCGACGCCGTCTTCTCATCCAGCAAAGACATCGCCTTCAGCCACGCCACTGGACTCCACTGGACGGACCACAGCTGCGTCCACTTAACCTTCAGAAAAACGACGATCCACCACCACCAGTAACCGGTTGCTCGAAGAAGCTGGAACAAGATCACAGCCGACCAGCTCGCCGCTTCCCTGAGCCAGCACCCCCCCCGCCAGCTCAGCGAACCCCAGCCAGGCCGCCGACAACCTCACGAAGTGGATCAACAACTGCGGGACAAACTCGCCCCACTGAGGACCCCGCCCAGCAGACCTGGCAGCAAGAAGGCCCCATGGTTCACCGACGAACTCAAGAGCTCCAAGAGGAACTGCCGAGCCCTCGAGAAAGCCTGGAGAAGGGAACCAACACCGGACAACATGACCGCCCTCAAGCTTGCCACCCGGAAGCACCACCAACTGATCCGCGCCACCAAGAAAACTGCATTCAAGGACCGGCTGGACAACAACGCACACAATTGCAAGGAACTCTTCAACATCGTCAAAGAGCTCTCCAACCCCAACGCTGGAAACAACGACATCACCCCATCGCAAGACCTCTGCAATTCCCTCGCCTCCTACTTCCACAACAAGATCACGGACATACACAACAGCTTCAGCACTCAACCGACGCACGCCACAACCGAACCACCGCCCCCCACCACCACCCTCCGCGCCTGGACTACGATCAGCACCGAAGACACCATCCGCATGATGAACTCCATCCACTCCGGATCTCCGACCGACCCCTGCCCTCACCACGTCTTCAACAAGGCCGACGCTGTCATCGCACCCCACCTGCAGGACATCATCAACACCTCCTTCGACACTGCCACCTTCCCGGAGAGCTGGAAGCACGGCGAACTCAGCGCCCTACTAAAGAAACCTACAGCGGACCCCACCGAACTCAAGAATTACCGCCCCATCTCGCTCCTCCCGTTCCCAGCCAAAGTCATCGAGAAGACCGTCAACAAACAGCTGGCCGCCTTCCTCGAGACGAATGGATCCCTCGACCCCTCACAGTCTGGCTTCCGAGCCAACCACAGCACCGAGACCGCCCTCATCGCTGCCACCGATGACATCCGAGCCCTGATGGACAACGGAGAAACAGCGGCCCTCATCCTCCTAGACCTCTCCGCGGCATTCGACACTGTCTGCCACCGCACCCTAGTGCAGCGCCTCAGCAACGTCGGAATCCAGGAGAAGGCAGTGGAATAGATCATCTCCTTCCTCGACGGAAGAACACAGAGAGTCCGTCTACCACCGTACAAGTCAGAGGCCACCGAAGTCATCTGCGGCATCCCTCAAGGATCCTTGCTGAGCCCCACCCTCTTCAACGTCTACATGAGCCCCCTCGCGGCCATCGCACGCCAACACAACCTCAACATCATCTCCTACGCTGACACACCCAGCTGATCCTCTCCCTGACCAACGACCCCGCCGCCGCCAGAGCCAATCTGCACGAAGGGATAAAAGATGTAGCCGAGTGGATGACGACCAGCCGCCTGAAACTGAACTCAGACAAGACGGAGGTCCTCATCCTGGGCTCCTCGCCCTCCGCCTGGGACGACTCCTGGTGGCCCCCCGCCCTGGGCAGCGCACCCAAACCGACAGACCACGCACGCAACCTGGGCTTCATCTTGGACTCCTCCCTCACCATGACCGGACAAGTCAACGCCGTCTCCTCGTCATGCTTCAACATCCTGCGTATGCTACGGAAGATCTTCCGGTGGATCCCCACCGAGACCAGGAAGACGGTCACCCAGGCCCTCGTCACCAGCCGACTGGACTACGGCAACGCCCTCTACGCCGGAACCACCGCCAAGCTCCAGAAGAGACTCCAGCGGATCCAGAACGCCTCAGCCTGACTCATCCTCGACATCCCACGACACAGCCACATCTCCGGACATCTAAGAGACCTGCATTGGCTCCCCGTCAACAAAAGAATCACCTTCCGCCTCCTCACCCACGCACACAAAGCCCTACACGATCAAGGCCCAAGCTACCTCAACAACCGCATCAACTTCTACGCTCCCAAACGACATCTCCGATCAGCCAGCCACGCCCTCGCCGCCGTCCCCCGCATCCGAAGAACGACAACAGGAGGTAGGTCCTTCTCCTACCTGGCCGCCAAGACCTGGAACTCCCTCCCGATCGACCTGCGCCTGACCCAAGACCACCTCTCCTTCAGGAAGAAGCTCAAGACCTGGCTATTCGAGCAGTAGCAGCGCTCCCCCCCCCCCAAACGCCTTGAGACCCTCTGGGTAAGTAGTGCGCTCTATAAATGTCCGTGATTGATTGATTGATTGATTGACCTCATCTAAGATGCACAATATAGTAAAATAATATATACAAAATACGAATCCCATTGTATTACAATATATCATACAATTCTTTATAAGAAAAGTTGATTATTGTTCTAAATCTCTAAAATAGCGGAAATAACACTTTAAAAACTTAAAAAACTTTATAGCATACAAATGAATCTAGTACTATATGATAATCATTCTGGGCAGTGTTTTAACTGAAGCACATGTGAATTTGGCATGGGAAACAAATATGTTTCCATACATTTATTTTTTTCCACCAAAGTCATTTGCTACCTGAAAGAAGCAATAATCAGATTTGTTTTTTTATTTATCACCCTGTACCTATCATCATGTCAGGCAAGGCTTCTAGCATCAGGACCAGAGTTTTGTTTAAGAAGAAAATTGATCTGCAAAATTGATCTGCATTTCCCCAATTTTACTTTGACTGATGGATGGGCTTCATAAAACAGGCTGCTTTGATTTTGAATCTGGATTTATGCCTTTTATGTCAGCACTGATTTTGTTTCATGTACTGACATTAGTTTCCTCCTTCACCAGTATTCTGCCCATATATGCAGAAATTGTGTTCATGCTGATGCCTCCCTAGTTCCGATCTTAAATTTCTCTCTTCCTTATGCCGTCCTATCTTGTTCTTTTGTTATTGTCTTACAGACTGCACAAAAAAACTATCTACTGCACAGGCACACATACCGGCACAGACAACACATTTCCCTGCTCAGTCATAGGGGCCCAACCTGCATAATAAACCCACAGCACAGACACACACACCCCTCCTACAGACACTCTCACAATAGTTCTTGCATAATTATACACCTGCTCCTGCACACATACACACAAAGTACACTCACGCTGCACACACACCATGCATGTACACATTCCATGCACAGATAGATATACACCTGCCTGCGCGAACACTCGCAGTTCCAAAGTAGACACAAGCCCAACACTTAGAGATAGACACATAGGTTGACTCCCTTCACAGAGATACACCAACCGCACTCTGCAGTCACACTGTGTTGACACGACGTTCACATACGATGACTCTCTTTCCTCCCATATGCCACATAGATAAACAGAGCTGCCTCACAGATGCCTCTATACATCTCGTTTTCAAGATGCGTAGTGTTGTTGAGGACATCTCTCCCTGTTCCCTCAAGGTATTAACGTCCGCCAGTGCCAGACCCTGACGACATTTTAAACAGAAGCAGTCAGAGATCGTTCGAATTGAGAAATAACAAGATTACTGTCAGGCTGGAATCACAAGCTGTGAAAATGGCAAAGTCATTCATGCACCATGCAGAGCCTGAAATACAGGGACTGTCTGACTCTGAAATGTCTGCATAACATGTTCCTAATTTGGGAATAACTAGAGGAGAGGCAGAAGCCTGCCATGAAAGCCACACATGTTCCAGTCTAAGTAGGGGCCGTTCTGCAAACATATTATAAGGTAACTGACATCTAAAGAGCTTTCAGTAGGATAATGGTGCCAAGGGAGGTATGGCAGGAATGTATATGAAGGCAGATCATGATCCATTGCAGAATTACAGGATAACCTCCCACTACCCAAATGAGGCACAATAAGATTACTTGCATGTGCATGTATTTTATGTGATGATCATACAAATATGAATTTGGCCCTTCTTGACCTATGTTGGGCACCCTGGTTAGCTGGGCTACTCAAAGCACTCTGATCTTTAGAATAGCAATGTTTTACAAACTCTCATCATAACAGAAACTGCAGCTCTGTAATAAGATGCGGTCTCGGCGGCAACACCAATAGGTATATTTGCAGAGCTGCAGCCTTGATGTGAGTGTGACTACAAGCTTCACTCTTCCCCGAAGGAACCAAGGGGCGATGACATAATGATATAAATAAAATAAAAGATAAGGTTCGCCAATTAGTTGGTACAAGCATATCCACCTTCCGGTTGCAAGCAATGAGGGTATTGTGATGCAGCAGGAATGGTACCAAGGAACTATCATTGTAATAATTGCTGCCATGCGGTTCTGATGAAAGGCGAACAGGAGTACGGCTTGAAACGTGTTGACCCTTTTAGGAAACCAGGTATCTGACACCATACTGTCCTAAAAAATTCCCCTGTTTTCAATCATACTGGCTAGAGGTCTGAGTAAATAGGATAAACCTATTAGGCAGGTATTTTTAAGACACACAACCCGAACCACCCCCACTCCTAATTTTTGCACCATCTACTTTATCATTACATAGTCTTGATAGTGCGCCAACGTATTCAGGAGATGGCAGCGCACCCCGCTCCACAGTGGAACTGGATCAACCCAATGATGAAGCATGCCACCACGGGTCAACCTTGGTGGGTGAGGGCTTTACAAGAAAACCTAGGGGCATATTATCAAGGGGGTTTATCTCCGATTTTTTGGCTTTAAAAGCCAAGAAAGCGGAGATAAAATTGTCTCCCTATCACCTAGCTGTCGCTAACACCAGTTAGCAACAGCTAGTAGGAGATAGCGACCATCTCGGGCCCCACTTTGCATGACAGTGATATTTTTCACTAATGACATGCAAAGTGGGCGTGCCAGGATGTTAGCGACTGGAAACAGTCGCTAACATCGCTATCTCCTATTACCAACTTTTGGAGATATTCGCGCTAAGCGCAAATATCTCCAAAAGCTAACACCGGCCTTGAGCAGTTCTTAGCCATGTTATCCAATGGGAGGTGGATAACATGACTAAGAGCATCAGCTCGGGAATGCATGAATATCACTGACTTTTCAGGGATATTCATGCATTGCGGCCGATTTTTATCGCATTTGCGATAAACCTTGGTAATACCAAGGTTTATCTGCGATAAAAACTGCCACAGCTCAGCGGTAAATTTTTGTCTCTAACCAAGCAATACCGATAATTATCGCTATTGCTTGGTAATATGCCTCTTTGTTTTTTCTCCAGTACAGGGGTTCTTTCCTCGATACTGCTGAATTTCCGTTATGGTATTTTGAAACCCGTTTTGGAGGACTAACCCAGTATATCCTCCCTCTCCCTGATTTTTGATGTATTTACAAATTGTCAGGCCTGCCTAGCTCAAAATAGTTGGAGATGATTAACATAATTGGAGCCTTTACCTTTGAACTGCATTTCCAGCGGTGATATTATAATGTTCTTCCTTTAATCTGAGGGATATTCATCGGTTGCTGTACTTGCCATAGAGAGGAGCCTAAAGCAGAAACAGACACGATCCCTTCTGTGGCAAGAAGACTCAACAGTGCTGCACAGCACTGACAGCCTTGTGACATTCACAGACCAGAGAGCAGTAGCAAATATATGTCTAGGTACAACCAAGGGCACCAAAGGCATGCGCCTAGCTTTGCATTAGCTGTGTTTCAATGTAATTTGAGGAAATACTGACCTGGAGACCAATGCACTTTCACCCGTCAATGGCTATGCATCTATTTAAATGCCCTGTTGGAAATGAAAGCCATAGCTAAATGCTGTAGCCAAAGAAAGGACTTTTCACATTTCTGAATGCTATGTGACAGAGTGCTGGGATGGGTGCTAGTCCACATCATTCCTCAGAGGGTTGAGCTTGGGTATCTTTGATCCCCGAGAGGTAAAAATGTTAACTCTTGCGGAACCCAGCACCTCTTTCTGCACAGCCTCTTTTTCACAGATAGTTTGCCAAATAGCAGCTTACACCAGTTTCAACAGCTGCATAATCAGAACAGAGCAGCAAAAAGCTAAATTTTAAAGTGGGGGGTTGATGTCACTTACAGTATATTCTAATTCTGCTGTCCGAACTGAGTATTAACTTGATCCAAACTCAGCTTCATTAAAGACCTCTGCTTCCTTCTGGCTTTTGGCTCTCCAGTTTGCAGAATGGTATTATCAGCTTCCTGAAGAAGACACACATTTTCTTGCTTGGAAAAGAGTTTTGGTGAAAAGCTTTCTGACTTCCAGCGGTTCCCTTCATAAACACACTTGGGCTCGTCAGACACTTCAGTGCTGTAAATAATTGTAAACAGCCACGGTCTAGTTCATTTAATATTCCACAGAGGGAGAAAATAAACTGAGGGTAGGTGCCTAAGGGGATTAATTAAAAGACCAGGGAGTTGGGCTATTAGAACAGGCATTAAAGGCTCGCTCGTGGGCAACTACCTCCTCACACGAAGGAGCAGCGTGAAAGGTCTAAAAACAAAAGCAGTCTGATTGACGGAGTGCACTAAAGTGCCACAGCTTTGTCCATTTTCTGTGATTAGAAATAAAAAAATAAAAATAAAAAAAAATGTATAGTCAGGCGATATAAATTGCCCACCCCGACATCGCATTATATTTATTTTCTTTCATAAAAACATCGAAAATAATATGATATAAAATAAATGTAGTAAATATTTTAAAAAATGATTGTAAAATAAAAATACTATATACACACATAATTTAAAAACGTAAGACAATATGTAAATGATTTGAAGAATAAATCATATTTAACCTGTTACTATAATACAAATAAAAATGTAACAAACACATATATCAAATAATATCACAAATAACATTAATACCAAAGCAACAGCAGGAAAAGTGTTGGAATTTGGAGATTTATTATTCCCACTCTAATGTAAAAAAAAAAAAGTAGGGAAAGTATTAAACTTTGGAGGGTTTGCATTTATTATTGCCACTCCAATGTAAGCAAACACTAGACAAGTGGAAGGGTTTATTTAACTATTTCTATTACAACTGGGCAGCAGTAAAGAAAGTGTTGGACAATGGAGAGGCCAGAATTACTATTCAAACTACTATGTAAGCAACAGCAGGGAAAGTGTTGGACTCTGGAGAAGTTAGATTTACCATCGCCTCCCCAATCTAAGCAAAATAAGGCGATGTGTTGGACTTTAAAGGGGTCAAATGTACTACTTCCACTTCAACATTACCAAGAGCAAGGAAAGTGTTGCACTTTGGAGAGGTTAGATTTACTAGTCCCACTGCAACATAAACAATATTAGGGGAAGTATTGGACTTTGGTGGGGTTATATTTACTATAACCACTCCAACCCAAATAACAGGGGCGAAAGTGTTCTGTTTTGGAAGGGATAGATTTACTATTCCTAGCTCAATACGAGCAGCAGTAGGGGGAGGATTGGATTTTGGAGGGGTCAAGTTAACTATTTTCACTCCAATTAAGGAGAAGCAGCAACGGTTTTGGACTACTGAGAGATTTGTTTCACTATTCTCAGTCCAATATAAACAAAAATAGGAAATGTGTTGGACTTTAAAAGGGTTACATTTACTATTCCCACTCCAACATAAGCAAAAGTTTATAAATTATATTAAATAAAATGATCTTATTTACAATATATTTTAAACACACTATACACATAAAAAAACGATATTCTCACCTGCTAAAGTCTGGCCCACGATAATTTTCATTTGACACTATATTTGTGTATTACAATATTGTTTCCACAATATTTTGGTATTCACTGTACAGGCGATGCAGTTTTCTGTGCCTATAAAGTGGCTGGTTTACAAAGCGTATTACACAAACTACCATATTAATTACAGTGAAATTCTAATGAATGCTGCCAAAATGCAAAACAAATGCTTATATCTAAATGGGTATGGTGTACATGGTCTCTGTAGCAAGCCTCGTGCTCCCACCATATTGATTCTGGGCATGAATTTCTCTCCTCGCCATAATAGGTTATCATATTAGGGCTTAGGCTGCTGAGGCACAAAGGGCTCTTAATGGACGCTGCTGTTTAATTGTCATTTTTATTGTTGGATAGATAAATCTATGCTATTTGGAATGTTTGCAGCGCCATTATGGGTGCCTGTAGACGGGCAGGAATTGGACAAAAGCCCATCCTCTCAATCAGCGGCAGCAATCCATCTGTGTCTCGCAATCTTTATTCCTTGCGCATTGCATTTGGGTCTGTTTTTTGTTTTAAATTACAACTTGTGATAAACTCATTCCCTGTCTTGCAAAACCGGTTGCCACGCTACCTATGCCCAAGGGAAACATGAATCTTTTCCCTCGAGTGCTATGTAAATCTTTGCTGTTTGTAAAATGATTTCACAATTAACTCCTTCCCCTTTACTTCAGAGGTCTGAACTCTCAAAGTAATTTTTAGACAAAGGTGCGGCTCAGTTTTAAAGACGACTAGATATGCTTATCTAAACAAAATATGGACACAAGTCTGCGAAAGGTAGAGAATGGGCCTGAAAATGCATATATATTTCACTGAACACTTCTGCTGCGCAGAAGGTAAATCTAAAAATTATACTTACAACAATACTTCTCTCGTGTTTTTTTTAGGCATGCCGTTCACACGGCTTGATTTTCAGGGTAAATTCATTGTTCACATTCAAGCAGTAGGAGGAAGGTGAAAAGGGCTTGTAGTAAATAGTTAGTATACCTTACAATTAGAAAGATTATGCTAAGAATGTATTAGTGGTACGTGCTGAATTATGATGAGATGTTCTTTTTTAAATAAACGTGATATAAAACCAAAGCCCTTGGCTAAGATTTTTTTTTGGTTTATGGGTTTTCATTTACTTATAGATACGAAGGTTTCTCACTTTGGACCATTCTCTCTGCGTACTCGACTACTGCTCTAAACATTTCTCGTACTTATAGCAAATAAAAGACAATTATTTAAAAACAACCTTACACTCAATATATTTCGCTGTACAGAGTGCTCAGTATCACAAGGTGATCATGTTGTCTGTTCCAAGTGAACATAGTTTTTTTTTTTAGGTCTAGCTTCCGACTGCTTAACACTGTTTACCTCATTCTGTCTATTGTACACAAAAGTACAGTAAGGATGAGGCTTCCCAGATTGGGCTTTAAGTCAGGCCCTTTAGCCGTAGGCATTCATGTGTTTTCATGACTCCACATTTCTTGGAAGGTGGTCCATCAAAGCCACGGCATTTGATTGTTACATTGTCCCATTTCTGTCCTCAGTAAGCTATCGTGATAGGGCATCAAGTAGTCCTTTCTATAGGCAAGAGATTCGAAATGCGGCTTATTTTTGAGAGCGACTGTGTGTTATTTCAAATATTTACATCCCTACTATGCCATTTAAGTTATACGTACAATAGAGAGAGCACAGCTAATGAAAAAAAACACACTGGAAGAAAACTTAGTACCACTCAATCAGCTAGTATCAGGAGCAGCTGCTATGCGGACATAGTGACGGGGCAAGGGGACAGCAGTAAGGGTGGGTGCAAAATCCGTTCCACCCGTGGATTTTTGGCAATTTCGCGATCCGCGAATCTCGCAAAATTGCCGAAAAAGGGGCATTGTGGAGTAGAGGTATCGCACAAACCGGTGGCGTCTTCTTGGATAAATATGAAGGGCAGGGATCATTCTGGCACGATGCTCTTGTCACAAAAATTAAACCTCAACAGGAATCACTTACAGATATAAATAAAGCAGGTGCTCGAGTTGAAGCTCAAATTCAGTAACGCATTCATCAGCCCAAAAACAGTCATGAGCTTTATCGAGGCAGGGCAGGTGTGCTTTCTCCCCATATCTACCATCGAAAATTAGCTGTGATGCTGGATAGAGGCCTTTGCATCCTTGACTTTCATAAACGCAATCCCCGTGCAGTTCCTGTGACCAGGATCTTCTTTCTCCTCATCTGCTGCACTGATCGGTCTCTGACCATACACACAAGAGGCATGTGAACTCGCATAGAAGCCCGCCCGTTTGGCCCCGCCCACAAACTAGCTGTGTGCACCGTCTTCCCGCCATTTACCCACTATGATGGACAGCTCACTCTAGGGACCCCTGCGCCCTTCGGCACAAATGCATAGTAACACACACATGGTCACTGGAGACAACTCTTCTGGCACTTTACGCAGCTGTAGTATAGGAAAAGCACTATACATTTATACCCAACGAGGTAACACTTACTGATTAGCCAGTAGAAGTACAGTCTACTGCAAAACTGCAAATCCACGAGTTCGCAAATTTTTTTGCGAACTTGCGGATTGTTTTGCAATTTCGCGTAAATTTGCGGATCGCAAATCCGCAAAATTCACCCATACTTAGACAGCAGTCGAGGGGGAGGTGGAGGAAGGAAGGAGGAAAGAATATCAAACATGTCAAAATAAAAATAAAAATATTTTACCTACCAGCCTGCTACCCGAAGCTCTTCTCTGTGTCCTCTTCTCACTGTAGCAGAGGCTCCCAGCCTCCCCTGCAGCCAATCCTGACACTACTTTCATGTTAGATAGCAACGTCAGGATTGGCCTTAGTGCTGGGACTTCACGCCCCCAGGGAGACTGGGAGCTGTGCCTGTTCTTTCTACAAATCAGCAATGCTGCTGGTTGGAGACAGCTCAGTGCGCATGTCGGTTTGGCCAATCTGAAATGGCCGGCTAAACCCACATGCACACTGATAGCATTGATGCCCACCACTTCCTCTCCTGACTTCCCTGCGATGGCCCCACCCCCAGGACGTTGCAGGGAGATGTTGAAAAATAAAACAATAATAAAGTTGTTTTATTATCATTATATTTTTCAACTTTGAGGCTGACAGAGGGGCGATGCTCCTCCTACATTTCGAAGGAGATGCCACTGGCTAGTATGTTTGAGCAATTACCATTAATGACACTGTTGACAATTCAAAATAACATAACCATTCTCCAAACAGAAATGAAGTAGAATTTCCTAATGTAGTCACGGCTTAAACGTAGGCCCATGAGAAGTTTTAATTATGCTAGCATAATTGTTGTAATTTTGCATAGCGAAATTCATGTGTAATTGTGCTATTACGTCAAGTCGCTTAACAAAAATCCCATTCAGGAAAACAATCATAATGTGAGAAGCACAGAAACAATGCGAGTTGCACTAATGTGAGCAGCAAATTTCCAATGCAAGCGGTAGCTCTATAACGCATCTACTCAACAAACATTTCAGGCTGAAATTTTAACCTTGGTAGACCATTTGGTAATTTTTCGAAGCATGAAACTACAATTCTGAACATCAATTTGCGACCCCAATGGGAATCACAAACAGTATCTCAGACACTGTTGTACATGGCATTTGCGACTCGCAAATTGCGACTCGCAATCAAGTGCAATTTGCTAGTCGCAAATTGTCATGGTCGTACATCTGGCCCAAGATCTTTGCTCCCAAGAAGAAGCTATTTATTTTGATTCTAATTCTAATTCTAATTCACTCGCAAATGTGAAGTGGTCCACTTTGCGAATGGGAAGGGGTCACAAGGGGACCCCTTCCCCTTTACAAATGCAGGGGAAAATACTGTTTAGGAGCAGACAGTGGTACCAGGGACCACTACCTGCCCTTAAAAAATTAAACAAAAAATGTTTGTTTATTTTTTTTAAATACATCCCATTTTCCTTTAAGGAAAATGGGATGCATTTTAAAAAAAACTGCTTTATTTAAAAGTAGTGCCAGACATGGAGGTCTGCTGAGCTCATCAGGCCACCATCCCTGGGACGGCCAGCCATTCCCAATGGGGTGAAAAATTGCAAGTGCCTCATGAATATTGATGAGGCATGCAATTTGCGACCCCAATGGGAATCACAAACAGTATCTCAGACACTGTTGTACATGGCATTTTGCGACTCGCAAATTGCGACTCGCAATCAAGTGCAATTTGCTAGTCGCAAATTGTCATGGTCGTACATCTGGCCCAAGATCTTTGCTCCCAAGAAGAAGCTATTTATTTTGATTCTAAATAGAATGAGGAAACTCGTTAAAATAGCATCCATGAAGAATATAAGGCAAAAGAAAATACTTGAAATTTGAGGTAACTTTTGCATACATTGTTCTAGTACTGAAACATTCTATAAATAAGAAAGCTACTTACAAGAGAACACATTAGTGTATGCAGTTGGCGAATCTGGACAAGGTATGATATGAAAGTTGATTCTATAATACCAAAAGAGGTGATGGTACCTAGAAATGTAGAAGAAACTATAGCTGAAGAAGTGCAGGGAAGGTGTAGACAGGCCCCTGTATATAAATTGAACTGCAGCCGTGCTTGTAGTATTCAGCAGGAATCTATTAATATACTAAGATGTTTACTACATAATTTTCTATGCAAAAATCTGAAACAGAAAATATTAGTTTTTCAAGGAATAGATCCATGCAAAGTAAGGGAGTATCTTAATTTTTCAGGGACACCCACTAGCCTGCCTATCAAAGAAAGAGTACCAAAGCACATTTAATTATTTCAGAAAGGTAGCTGTACACCATTCGGAGGAGTGAATCGTTTTTTGCATGGTACAGCAGGAGAGGTAGAAAAGATTTGTGATGATATCCAGTTTAGTTTCTTAGGTCTTCAAGAGGAGTGTGGGGATATGAGGATTTGGTATTTACAGGTGTACCAGAACAGGAGACAGGTATTACTATTGATAACTTTCAAGAAGAGATTACAAAGTTCAACACAGTGTGTTCAGAGAAACCAGACTGTGATTATATATATTCTGGAGGCACTCACTACAAAAGTCATACTCATTACGTTACTGTTACTGTGTGAACAAAAACTAAACAAGACAACACAGATAGGTGGGGGAATTTGGAGCTTATTTATTTGTAGTGGAACACTTTGATTGGTCCACACAGCACATTATATGTATGTTCAGTTATAATAAGTTGGAGGACAATAAAATGGCAGCTAGAGCAGTCTACAGCAAGTTAGAATTAGTTCCAATTCCTCAAGAAATGCAAGATTTAAATATTTATGAATTAATTCTAATACAGTCTACACATCCATTTCATACTGATGGAGACAAAGACAGGAAATTTACCTCCAACAGAGTTACAGAAAGGCCTTAAAGGGTAGAGATGTTTACTTGCCATTAGATGATGCAATTTTTAGTAAAAAAATGCACTTTTTTGCAACAAAATCTAGCTATTTGTAGGCGATTTTCTTAGTTTCCGTCAGGTGAATATACAAACCCTGGGTACCTTTGTAATCCCCAGTATGTTGGAAAAAAGAACAACATTTGGTGTGGGTATCTCTTATGGAAAATAATATATGAAGATTTAAATGGGGGAAAGCCCTAGTAGTTAACTCACAAACTGCTGCTGGTGTTGAACGTTCATTTTTTACTCTACATGTAAGAATGTTTTACTGAAAGGAATGAGAAATCAATGAAACCTAGTAATAAACTGCAGTTTCTCCAGTTAGCTAATGAACAACTAGAGTGCTTTCATTCTATATTAATAAAAAAAGTGTACACACCCGAAGACATCTTGACGGAATACAATTTATAAACCCCAAAGCATTTCCCTTAGAAATTAACAAAATAAACGGGTTCTTATTTTATGTTACAGTAACTACAGTTAAGGCTCTAGAAAGTTAAAATGAGTGCACACTTTCTACAAGTTCCCACATATCTTCCTCATACATATATTTTGCCTATACATTTCAGTAAAACAGTCTGCCATATTGACAGGCTTCCCACACCAGCAGTATTTTGTCAGTTAACGTCCTAGTGATCAACTTCAGGTTTACCACAAAATTATAATGAGAAAGTAGAATGCTAACATCCATTATTTATTACATAATTGGGGCACACCTGAACAGAAGTTCCATGGAACAAAAACTGTATAACTGAAAGGATTTCTGTCAGACCTGTTATCGTTAGGGTGGTCTTCCCCCAAACCTTTTTTCGGCTCACCTCCTCTTTTTGTTGATTTATTTTGTTGGCCTTAGGTATATGAGCTCTTTACTACTGTCCATTGCTCAAGTGCATCTAATTCTCCACTAAACATGGTAACATTGGCGTATACACTATTGGCATATTTAGTTTACTTGTTAGTCCCTTGTAAAGTGGTATACCTTATACCCAGATCCTGTAATCTAAATGCTACTAGTTGGCTTGCAGAAATGATTGTGCCACCCACACACCTAGCCTTTCAAACCTATCTCAGGTCTGCTCTTGCAGGGCCTCTGTGTTCAGTTTACTGCCACTTCAACTTGGCATTTAAAACTACTTGTCAAGTCTTCTCCTCCTCTTTGATTACACAAAAGTCAACACTAAGGTAGCCCATAGGTAGCTCACCGAGCATGGTGCTATGTAAGTAAGGGTAAGGCGTATACAGGTAACACCCAAATAAGTTTTTCACTACTGAGAGGCATACGCGTCTCATAGGTTGGCATTTGGATGTCCTGATTACACTTTTAAGCTGTATTTTCTAATCAGAAAGAAGTAGCTGCATCATGTTTTATACCTTTGGAATGGTAATGATAAATACTCTATACTGCTTAAGTTGGATTTAACATTGCTAGAGGTACTTTTAGATGTGGACATTACTCTGCTCTTACTGCTCTGTGTGCCTGAAGCCTTTCTCCAATACACATCTGGGGTGAGTGAGAGCTGCACTTTGTGTATTTCTTCTAGATAGCCACAAACACAGGAGGGGTAAGTGTGACAGAGAACTCTTCTGCATTATATGATAGCTCTTCCTGGGCAGGAAGAGAGGGGGAGATAACACAACTGAATAAGCAGTGTCTGTTGTCCACACATAGGGCTGATTTCCTCCTGTGGATATTGTGGAGCCCGGGCTGGGAAGAATGGGCCTGTCTGCACTTCAAAGACCCTTCATTGAAGTCACCCACACTTCAAGGGCACAACTGTGTATAGGTATTGCTGTACTACAAGGATTGCCACTCGGCTTGAATGCTGCTTTGGACTATTTTTCTGCTTTGCTGCCCTGCTGCCTGCTAATCTCTGCCCTGCAGAGGACAATGACTGGACATTTCTCACTTGAACCCTGAGTGACTCCAAGGGCGTGTTGACTTGGCCCCTGTTCTGAAGATTCAGGGCCATAAAAGACTTCCTTCCTCCATGCAACAGCACTTGGACTTTGCCAACTGTGAGTCCTGCCCTTCCAAGTGGTGCCAATCCAGTCCTGGGCCCTTGAATAGTGATTTTCTGCTGTGCTAATCCATCAAAACTAACTCATCAATGACCTTGCGCTGATCGGAACTGATGCACTGCCTTTTGACGCCGACTTAGCTTCCGCTTGACGACATCACTTTGATGGACTGTGAGGCTCGACGACGATGGACTGCAAGGCTTGACGATGATGCCTCGCCTTCAACATCAAGGGGTTCGTTGACGAAGCCTTCATTGACTGCGCAATCAGAACCGATGGATCGCCTGCTTCCACGGAATCGACGATGATAATCGTCTCCTCTTCTCCTCACTTCGCAACTTCAACGTTGCCGGTTTGTTGCATCCAAGATACTTTTTCAGTGGGACATGCATGAGTCCTCTAGCCAACCTGTCCGCCATCTTTAGATTTACCCCTGGGCTAGTGTGACCAGATGTCCCCAGTGTCACTTTATGACTTTAAGGACTATCATGTTATTTCATCTTTCAAAAAATCATGACTCCACTTTCATTTATTAGATGATTTTCATTGTTGGTCTTGTTTTACTCATAAACATATTGTCTATTTTTCTAACCCTGTGTGGATATTTTTGTGGTAATTTCACAATGTTACTTTGTGTGTGTGTGTGTTGCAGAAATACTTTACACATTGCCTCTTTAGATAAGTTTGACTTTTCAAGCTACCAGGGGGTCAGCACAGGTTATCTATTAGTGTGCATCTACATTACCCTAACTAGATTGGTGGGTCTTGCTTGTACAGGGTGATTACTCTGATGAGACACCCCATTTCTGTTATGTTACTTTCTGTGTGTGTGGTGCAGAAATACTTTACACATTGCCTCTTTAGATAAGTTTGACTTTTCAAGCTACTAGTGGGTCAGCACAGGTTATCTTTTATTGCGCATCTAGCTTACCCTAAGTAGATTGGTGGGTCTTGCTTGTACAGGGTGATTACTCTGACAAGACACCCCATTTCTGTTACATAATGTTACTTTGTGTGTGTGTGTTGCAGAAATACTTTACACATTGCCTCTTTAGATAAGTTTTACTTTTCAAGCTACCTAGGGGCTTAGCACAGGTTATCTTTTAGTGTGCATTTAGCTTACCTTAATTCGATTGGTGGGTCTTGCTTCTACAGGGTGATTACTCTGACGAGACACCCCATTTCTAACAATTTCTTTCAGATGATATTGCAGTGAATGAAAACAATGAGGGGTATATTTGGTCATAGAACTTATAATTAGTGCTCTTGAATGCTAAAATGAAGTCACAGTTTTAGTAAGCTCTTAAATATCGTCCATTTTAATAAAACATTGTGAAATGCAGAGTCAAAGATGAACTTCTAATAGCAGCAGCAATTTGTTGGTTAGCTCTCTAGTTATCATCTCCAGCATCATCACTGAGTTTCAGTGAACAACTAAAGTATTAAAATGTACTTTTTGCATCAAAATTGAGGCATTCCTGAACACTATTTTGTTGGAATAGGATTTATTGAATTTAAAGCCTTACCTGAATAGAAGGTTGCTCATAGGAGTAAGTTGGTTGGGTACAATGCCTGATTAGAGAACAGGCCTTGCGGCCAACCACCCACTGCACATGGCCAAAAGCAGTTCCCTGCAGGAGAGTTTGGTGAATATAACTTAAAAAAACAGAAATTCACTGAAGAAAAAAGATTAAAGTAATGTCATAGATGGGTAGGTTAATATGATCCTACCTTATGTTAAAAAAACTCAGAGATTCACTGATAAAAACAAATAATCAAGTGGCGTTATAGTTGGGTAAGGTTATACCATTTTAGCTTACGTAAAAAAACACTGAAATTTAACAGTTACAGTCAATTGAGCTTCCGATAACTTGTGCCCCTACCTTGCACTACATATGACTTCACATATTACATCACTCATGATATATTAAATGACATTGACTAAACCACTGATGACATCACTTAGCTGTCCTATCCTTCACCTCTACTATCCCCTGAATGGCGGTGCCCAGGAAGACTAATCATCATTTCCTTGCAGTGCAAAATGGCTATTTCAATATCTTAAGGAGTCATGTGTCCACTCCCCTCACTCCTATGTCTTGGCCTTCTCCCTCTCCTCTTTTCAGCGTCTAGTCTTCCTCTAGATTTAGGAATGAGGCCAATACACTTCTATGGTCTGATAGCACAACTCTCACTTTCATCGTGCGTTATCCAAAATGGACACAATTGCCCTCCATTACTTTGGCTCATCCAGACACACAGTACATCTCCCATGTAGGCTGATACTTCAACACTCATAGCACATGATTGGAATGTTGGCACTAGGAACTGGGTGAGTAAGCATAAGTGTAACATTACACAACTGTGCCAGTAGGTCTTCGCTCAAGTGACTCAGATAAAAAGATCTGACTACACTTTGGATTCTTGAAACAAAGTATGCTGTCCAGACCGCTCTATGTGCTGAATCGATGACAAGAACACTATTTCACTCTCAGTAAATGAGTACAATCTGGACGCGCCCCTCCACATCACAGGGCAAGTACAGGACCTACATATTTCAGAGTCTGGACTAGGCTTCTCTGCACATGCTAGATTAGTGTGTCCCATTGGTCTAAAATCAAAATTAAGAATACCAGATACATTTAGTTGGGCATTCAGGGCATAGGAACACAACCCTACACCATGTAAAGGACTCTCTTGTCCTAAAGTTCTACTTTTAGCTTTGATTGAAGAAGAGATGTGTGGAATTTCAAAAACTCTTTCCTGCCAAATGTTCTTCCTTCTGTGAACACAAAAATTCTTCTTCATTAGTGGACAGAGAAGTTGTTCTTCATACAGGAACCAAAATGTATTGTGATTTCTTTCACAATTTCAAAAGAATAAGTCTCCATTACTGTCATTAATTTGAAATCAACTTTATATTTCTACAACTGTCTACCTGGTATGCAAACTAAAACGTGTGCTACATAGTAAACTACTCCCCACAGGAAGGTATTTTCCCAGGCTCTTTTGAACTGAGTAAATCATTCAGAATTTCAACACAGCCTGCCTAAACCATTACAGACCAGCAACAAATCTCCAATGGCCTGGAAAAGTCATTGTAAAATAATACATTGTTGTTCAAATCTCAGCGGTCAAAGAAATTGGAAATGTTTCTGTAAATTATACATCTAATTTCAGAGCAAAAACTGCAGCACTGACATTTTGGAATATATCCATTCCATATTGGACAGAGGACGGTGGAAGATGTCTATCTCCATGCCGCTCTCGTCCTGTCAGTGACTTTCAGTTGACCTTCGGTGACTCAATAACCCCTCACAAAATGTTTTTAGACACAAGTGCTGGGCTCTATATTTGACATTTGCCCCTAGGCTTTTTCAGAAAAAGATACATAGGGAAGTTATACATTCTTTTCCCCCACCAGTTTCGGATTTTGAAAGTCCCCACAGTTTGTGGTTTACCCTTGAGGGCTCTGAGAAAAGACCAACAATGTGGCAAACCTTGATTTCTGCTATAGAAATGGGAAAACCTTGTGTGCAAAGAAGTAAGAAAGTGCATGTTGTTTATTCTGAACATAGCATCAGCAAAGGGTTCATTGTTCTAAGGCTAAACTCTCATCAGCTTTAAAAAACCAGAGTGGAAGAAAAATGATTAAACCAATTTGTTAGGCAATTTTCTGAATGGTGACCAATATCTCCGGCTTGCAAATTGTAGTGGAAATAAGTATAAATCAATGGCTAAACTCAGAAATCTAGTCATTTCTGAAACTAAGGGGACCCATTAAAATTGCAGGCCGATCGCCACCACCGGACCGGCGGTGGCTACCGCTGATCTGGAGGTGGCGATCCGCCCGCCAAATGTCCCTCGTACTCCCCCCACCACATTGGTATGGCGGGGTCACTGTGGAGGACAGAAAGACCGTATGCCGCTTTACAGGCGGAAAAGGCCCTCAATTTGGTGGCAGTGCCTTGTAGGCACCGCCATCCATATTAGGATGTGCCATTTGCAAAGCCTTTCCATGGCGGAGACTCAGCCATGGAAAGGCAGGTGGTGTACACTTTGGGGGCCCATTGAGGGCTGCACTTGGGGGGTACATATGGTACCCCCAACATTGGCATGAACAAGGTGGCAGGCACCGCGCAGTGCCTGTCACGTTGTGCATGCCAATGCACAACATGCATTTTGGACATTGTGGCGGGTGCTGCTTTAAGCACCGTCCGCCACAATGTTCAATATCCGGGATGCAGCCGCCAGGGTAGCAGTCGCATCCTAATGGGCACAGCGGGCTGCCACATCTCTGGCGGTTGGTCCCGCATACCGTTACGGTGGATGGCGCCATCGTAATGATGCCTTATGACACATTTCTGCATTCACAAGGGGTCATTTGTGTAATTCATGCAATGTTTTCCCAAAGAAACTAGTTAAAAAATCAAAAAAGAATGATACACAAAAATAATATATACATTTGTATCTGGCTGACTTTGCCAGTTGCGCAGATATAGAGAGGTCTATTCACAAAAACTATTTAGGTAAGATAGCACTACTTTACTTAGCAACTCCAAATGCTATTCACAGACAACTCCTATCCTTTCTGTATATATTTCTCGCATCAATGACAGAGATTTCTACACACATAATATAGGTTTAAGTAGGAAATATAGGAGGGACAAGGGAAAGTGTTGAAAAAAGGGAATAATTACTTCAAAATGATTCAGAGTTTAGGGAAAATAAAGGAGGGATTTCGGGATGGCCATCTCGCAAATGCAATTTCTAAATGATGGCTAATACTTCCTGCTTGCAGTATGGGGCGGGATAAGTATGAATCCATGTTGAACTCAGAAATATATACATTTATGTAAAAGTATACACATTTCTGTATTCAGAAAGGAGTCATTTGTGTAGTTTCCTCAAAGATTTGCCAAAGAAACTAAAGTCAAAACTACTGACAGTAAACACTGACAGTAACTAGACAAAAATAGAAATAGGATTCTCTACATATATAGGTTTAGGTAGTATATGTAGGTGACAGGGGGAAGTGATAGAAAATGAGAAATATTTACTACAAAATGATTGGGATTTAGGGAAAATAAAGCCCAGCCTTGGAGAAAGTCAAACACCATAGAAGATCAATCACTGGTACAGTAACACAATCAATGGAGGCAGAGACTAAAACTAACAGATAGAGAAACATATGGAATATATTAATTTGTATAAAATTGTAAATTGCATTTTATTTAATCTATATATATGGATTGCCAGTAGGTAGTTATGGTTAGGACCTAGTTTCCATAAGAAAAGCATTTTTTGACTTGGCTATAACTTTAGCGTTGTTTGACCAATCTGCACGAGATTTTGCCAAAAAAGTGTCACGGTGGGTACTATTGATTGGGAAAGTTTGAGGGTGATCTTTGCAGGGGGGTCTGAATTTGGTATGCAAAATAAGGTTGTGTTTGTAATGTTAATTCCACTAGGAACCTTTAGCCACCTCTACAGCCCGAACTGCTTGCGCACATATACCAAATTTGGGAGGGAGGTAGATGGCGGTTCAAGGGAGTGCCTTTTGCTTATTTGGTGTAAATTCATTCAGTAGGTTTTGAGAAATGTAAGTTTGAAATTATAGTGATATCTCTGGCCGCAAACAAAGATGAGCTCATGCAGGGAAATGCATTGCTCTGATTGGCTGCCGACATTTAAACCAGGAAATGTTGGCAGCCATCTTGGGAAAAAAGTAAAACATAAAGAAAGGGGGGCAGGTTAGGAATACCCTGACCCTTCGATATGTTGGGGAGGGACAGTGACTGACACATTTTAAAAGCATTTTTTTTAAATGCGGAGTCGCTGTAAATCTGCAAATCTGCAGCAATTGTTTTTTGAAAAAGACATGAGGTCTCCTGCACCTCTTTTTGTAAAACCCCCGGGTGGGCCAAATCCTGTTGACATGAAGGAGGGGGGCTCATGGTGCCCCCGTCTTGGACTTATTAGAAGCCCTGGGGACCACGACCTCTAGGGCTGTATCAATAAAAAATTAAGGGGGCCGCTCAGCCCCGGGACCACCACTTCTCTGGTGCACACTGTACTTTTTTCAAAGGGGGGCATATGGCCTCCCCAGCTGCCATGGGGATTGCCAGCTCTCCAAGGGTACTTTTAATTCCAAATGTGGGAGGGTGCACTCAGTCCCCCCGCAGCCCCAGGTATTGCCACCTTTTCTGGGCTATCTACAAGATAGGAGTGCCCCCCACCCCCCAGGAACCTTGCATGTCCCTGGGGACTGCCACCCCCAGAGATGGCTCCAGCAATGTCTCAGGGTTCCCACCCCAGGACAATGAAGTTTGCTATTGCATGGTGGGATCACCGCTCCCGCCATGCCATAGCAAACTCTGGTCTGCTTCATGCACCTTCATGAAGTGGAGCAGAATTGCTTTTGGGCAGAGGGAGCTGCATGTTTGCGGCTCCCTCTGTCCAAAAGCAATGCTGGCTCCCACAGTAGGTGGGGAGCCGGCAGCGACCGCGGGGGCCTTGATACTCTCCTCTGGTCCCTAACGACCTAGTCATGCCCTGGGGGATGGAGTCCCCGGGGCAATGCAGGCCAAGGGAGGGGGAAAGTGATGGCCTCCCCTTTTAAAAAAAATTGATGAAGGCCTGGTCCCGGGGGATGGGGTCCATGAGGCCAAAATAGGACTTTGGAAGGGGGGCTGCGTGACCCCCCCTCTTTTAAAAAAAATAAATGAAAAGGTTGGGCCTGGGAAATGGGTTACTGGGGCTGAAATCGGCTGGGAGGCTGCTGCCTCCTCACGTTTAAAAAAAAATATATTTTTTAAAAGGATCAGAGCTTAAGAGATGGCGTCTTTAGGTCCCAAAATTGTTCAATGTGAAATGCTGCAACTTGATGACATCATCTAGTGACTGTGAGTGTTTTAAAAAAGTTTATGAGTGTTAAATGCATATACCTAGGTGTATTGGTGAATCAGTGGGCGCATGAGTGACTGTTTGGATGACTGATTTGGTGTGTGACTGACTGCTTATTTGAGTGATTAGGTGTCTCAGTGCATGTATGGATGGGATGAGTGACTGGTTGTGTGAATGTATCTGTCTGAAAGCCGATGTCTAAGTGGGTGTATGAGCGTGTTTGTGGGTATGTTAATGGCTATATGGGTGATTGATTGGTTGACCATCTCTATGGTTGTCTGGGTGTCTGGGTGTCTGTGTGTGCGGGTGAGGAGGTGTTTGACTGCCTGCCTGGATGAGTGAGTCAGTGCCTGTATGGGGTAGTGATTGTATGTGTGAGAAGATGAATGAATGAGTGAGTGTCTGTATGGCTGTGCTGGTGATTGAGTACTTGTGTAAGTATGGGTCAGTAACTGTGTATGTGAAAGACAGTATAGGTGAGAAACTGGGTGTATGAGTGACTGTATGCATGTGTGTGAATGTTAGAGTGGTGATATTGATGAGTACATACTTCTGTCAATGACTGCATAGGTGAATGAGCATGAGTTACTATATGTATGAGCAAGTAAGTGTATGTGTATGTAACTGTTTGGGATAGTACATACCTGTAGGATTGACTGTATGGGTGTGTGAGTAGTTCAATGGGTGACTCCCTCAGTGTGAGAGTGCCTGTATGGGTATATGAGTGGATATATATGTCACTGGCTGTATTGGTGACTGAGTGGGTGTATGACTGTCATTATGGGTGAGCAAGTGGATATGTGTGTAGATCTATGAATTAGTGAGTGGCTGTGTAAGTACTGGTATGGCTCTGTCAATGGGTTTGTGAATAGTTGTGTGAGAGTGGCAGTGGGTATTTAAACGATTCTATAGGGGTGTGTGTGGGTGTATCAGAGATGATGTGGATGATATCATCAATGATGTCATCAGTGATGTCATTTGAGACGTCATCAGTTATGTCACTGACCATGCCCTAAGTGATGTATTATTGATGGTCATAAGCAGTGTGTTGTGGGGCGCAAGTTATAGTTAACTCAGTTAACTATAACAGCTGAATTTCCCTGGTTTTGTATGAGTTAAATGACAGCCTAACCATAACGTCCATGTAATCTTTGATTTTTAGTGAATATGTTTGGGCTCGGGAGAAGAAGAGGCGGTGTTGGAGTCATTGACTCCACGTCGGGTGAGATGGACTGCCAGACTTGTACCCGCTAATTAGATTACCGGGTCTCGGGGGTTGATGCAGTCTGGGGAGCTGGGGAGACATCAGCGTTGGAGTAGCAAGGTGTCTAATTACCGGCATATTGTTTTAACTACCCCCGCATTTCCCAGCAGAAGAAAACAAAGAACTCTGGGACTTGTAGTATTGACGCACTAGGGTGCGGAGCTGATTAACACCTATCAGGATGGGGCATGATATTTAAATCCATGATGGCGCCTTCATCCTGCAAACACCACTGGCGCTAAGGAAGGCAAATTCAATGCCGAAATTCATTCACCTACTATCTGGTGTATTCTCCAATAATGATGCCTCCACTGTCTCCCCTATCGTGGCCTGTATTCTTTCTTTGGAGGAGGTTCTTTGGATATTACAGCGTGTGTGCCAGAGACGCGCTTTAAGAGGCCGCTGCATCACAAAGTTGGGCTTGGTCATGCTGGCTTCTGCTTCGGTGGAGTTTTTGTGTATCCAGGTGACTGGGAGGACCGTGGCCCACCTCCGGGCTCAGGAGAAGAAGAGGCGGTGTTGGAGTCATTGACTTCACGTCGGGCGGGATTGACTGCCAGACTTGCCCCCGCAAATTGGATTACCGGGCCTCGGGGGTTGATGCGGTCTGGGGAGCTGAGGAGACATTGGCGTTGGAGCAGCAGGGTGTCTAATTTCCCGCATATTGTTTTAACTACCCCTGCATTTCCGAGCAGAAGAAAACAAAGAACTCTGGGACTTGTAGTATTGACGCACTAGGCGTCCTACAGCTGGACAATGCAACAATACTTACTAGGGGGGCGGAGCTGATTAACACCTATCAGGATGGTGCAGGATATTTAAATCCATGATGGCGCCTTCATCCTGCAAACACCACTGGCACTGAGGAAGGCAAATTTTACGCTGAAATGCATTCGCCTACTATCTGGTGTATTCTCCAATAAAGATGCCTCCCCTGTCTCCCCTATTGTGTCCTCTTCTCTTTCTTTGGAGGAGGTTCTTTGGATGTTACAGCGTGTGTGCCAGAGACGCGCTTTAAGAGGCCCCCGCATCACGAAGTTGGCCTCGGTCATGCTGGCTTCTGCTTCAGTTGAGTGTTTGTGTATCCAGGTGACTGGGAGGACCGTGGCACACCTTCGGGCTTGGGAGAAGAAGAGGCGGTGTTGGAGTCATTGACTCCACGTCGGGCGAGATGGACAGCCAGATTTGCCCCCACTAATTGGATTACCGGGTCTCAGGGAATGATGCGGTCTGGGGAGCTGAGGAGACATCGGCGTTGGAGCAGCAAGGTGTCTAATTTCCCGCATATTGTTTTAACTAACCCCGCATTTCTGACCGGAAGAAAACTGGGACTTGTAGTATTGACGCACTAGATATCCTACAGCTGGACAATGCAACAGTACTTACTTGGGGGGTGGAACTGATTAACACCTATCAGGATGGGGCAGGGTATTTAAATCCATGATGGCGCCTTCATCCTGCAAACACCACTGGGGAAGGCAAATTCTATGCCGAAATGCATTTGCCTACTATGTGGTGTATTCTCCAATAAAGATGCCTCCACTGTCTCCCCTATTGTGGCCTCTTCTCTTTCTTTGGAGGAGGTTCTTTGGTTATATATATATATATGGACATAGAGGTCTATATTGATTCAGGAGCAATAGCGACCAGGCTATATAGAAAGCCGACTGCAGGTAACACCGTCCTGCACGCGGCCAGCCAGCACCCCCATCATTTGATGCGGAGCATCCCCTTTGGAGAGATGCTTCGTATCAAAAGAATCTGTAGTGATGAAATGGAGTGTTCCAAAGCCATGGAAGCAAGCAAATTGCGCTTTCTGGCACGGGGTTACTCTGAGGGCATATTAGCCAAGGCAATGGAGCGCTCTAATACTATTTCTAGAGCCCAGGCTTTAGCTCCTAAAATGGTGTCAAGAACATCTCATTTAGACACCATCTCAGATTCCTCGAGAGTCATAGTCACTTTCAACCAACAACAGAAGGAGATCCGGAAAATCTTCAGTCGGAACTGGAACCTGGTGACGGGGGACCCTGTCATTGGTGGTCTAGTCGGCAGAAGACCGGAATTTTCTTTCAGGAAATCCACCTCTATGTCCGATAGACTTGTCAAGAATCACTGGGAACAACCTATCTCTAAGACATTTATGACTTTGAGAAAGGGTTTTTTAAAATGTTCAAGTTGCAAAGCATGTAAAAATGGCTGCAATAAATCACAGTATTCCACATCTTTCAAAGATGATCCTGTACCCATCACCAAACAGCTCTCTTGCAAGACTGAGTTTGCAGTCTATCTGCTGCAGTGTCCCTGTGACCTCCGGTATGTAGGGAGCACCCGACTGCCGGTACACAGGAGGATACTGCAGCACATAAGAGCAATCATCAACAAGGATCAATCCTACCCTGTGGCGCGCCATTTTCAAAGTTCTCATGAGAGTGACCTCAAACACCTTTCTTATTATGTCATCGATTGCATATTGCCTCTCAAAAGAGGTGGCAATAGGGATGCACTTTTGAGGGTCCTGGAAACTTGCTATATCTTAGAATTAGACAGTCGTACCCCTGGGGGGCTGAACGCCAGCGAGGATCTGTATACCTGTTTATGAACTATCAGCATCTGTCATAACATCTAGGGGTAGTATTCAACTTAAAATGTCAGTTTTATCAGGTATATCTCATGTTTTTTGGCAGCCACATGTTACTCTTAAACAGTCTATCACTCTCCTTTTCCATCGATTGTCATGGTATATAGCTGTTTTTTAACATCAGTCAGATAGCTTATTTGATAGGGAGGGGCTCCTCCCTTTACACTACAATGAAAACTTTTTCATAAAAATTACAGTAAATATCTGTAATTCACTATTTCACTGATTGCACTTTGCACTTTATAATTCTATTTTGCACTTAGCTATAATATCTGCTCCTTGCTATAAAATGGGGAAAAGATGAAAATCTGCTCATGTTTACTGAGATTATTGTTTACATGTTGCACTAGACACTTTATTGTAGATTCCCACTTGGGATTTATTTTGCACAGGTTTTTATTCAGGAAGCTTGGTCTTTGATGTAATGACATTAATATTGTGTCAGGAAATTTTATATATTTATATATCTATTAATTTATTTATATATGTATTTATTCAATTGCTCAATGTTGCACATGTGTATATATATATGACATTACATGAAAGTACATATACCCACTTTGGGTTGTATTTGTGACAAAGAAGGCTTAAAACTACATTTATAGTCCTTTCTTTGTTTCCTTGTTTGAAGCTTGTTTACATATGTAGGTGGTTACGATTAGTCCACCCTTTGTGTCTATTGTATAAATTTCCCTTTTGGCTTTGCGATCACATCATGTGATCAAGACAGTGGATACTGTCGAAACGCGTAATGGCGGGCATGCTGAGCAAAATTAAGCTGAAATAAACGCACTTTGTTTGGCACCAAGAAAACGGGTTCCTCTCTTCGTCTTTTTCCAGCCTGGTGTAACGTGGCAGGACTGGGGATTGCTTGGCGAGTTTCTTTTTCATATATATATACATATATTCACTGAAAAAACCATAGGTTTCAGGCCTTATATAGTTAGGAATTAGCTTTTAAAAAACCTTTGAAATTCACTCAAAAAACTATAAGTTTTAGGGGTGTTTAAGTTAGCTGGACATTTCACACATACAAAACCATTGAAATAGCTCCTATATAGTTAGTTGTACTAACTATATTTCGCGCACCCGCAATCCACTGATGATGATGTCACATATTAGATCATTCATGACATGGTCAGTGACATCACTGATGACATCTCAAATGACATCACTGATGACATCATCCAGTGAATGTGGTTTGCTTCGTTATTTAAATATGCATTATATATATAGCAATTTGCATTGAAGAATGAGTGGATATATATAAATAAATGTTTGAATCCCACAAGGACCCCCCAGGCCCCCCAAAAAAGGGGGGTCCCAAAACGTGTTTTCCCCATGCAATTTTCCATAGGACATCTAGACAAGGCTACAGCCCGAACCGATAAACGGAATTACACCAAACTTGGCAAAATGGTAGAGACTGGTACGTAGACCTTTTGTTTAAATGGTGTAAATCGCTCCAGTAGTTGTTGAGAAAATCGGATTTTAAAAATATATATATCTATAGGCATTGCACCGTGCGTGCACTGTAAGCTTACTGTACTCTGTACCTTTCCGAGTACGAGCTGCATGCTGATTGGCAGCCACTGTCTGTCAACACTCCAAAACAGAAATTGTTGGCAGCCATCTTGTGCCTCAGTAGACTGAGGCACAGGAAAGCAGAAATACAAATGTGTAGAACCGCCAGTAGGTAATACATATATATATGTATATATATATATATATATATATATATATATATATATATATATATATATATATATATATATGTTACCTACTGGTGCGCCAGTAGGTAGTTACAGTTAGAACCAAGTTTCCATAGGAAAAGCCTTTTTTGCTTTCCCGATAACTTTGGCGCCGGTTGACAAAAATCTTCGTGAAATTTTAAAAACATTTGGCCCGCTCCGGTAGGCTCCAGTCCTGAGTTTCGGGGTGATGGGCCAAGCGGGGGCCGAGAAAAACGGGGGTCCCAATACGTGTTTTTTCCATGGTATTTTCAATAGGAAACTTTAGACACAGCTACAGGCCGAACTGCTGAACTGAATTACACCAACTTTGGCAAAAAGGTAGCCCTTGTTTCAGAAAGAATCTTTTTCTTAAATGGTTTAAATCCGTTCAGTAGTTCCTGAGAAATTCAAAATTAGGAGGTAAAAAATGCATTTTCCATAGGAAACTTTAGACAAGGCTACAGCTTGAACTGCTGAATGGAATTACACCAACTTTGGCAGCCCTTGTTTCAGAAAGAACTCTTTTTTTTAAATGGTGTAAATCTGTTCAGTAGTTGCTGAGAAAATCAAAAAATAAAAGTTTTGAAATATAGAGGCGCAGGGGATCCGTGCACCCTCCCGACCATGAGCTTTATTCTAGTTGACTGTCAACACTCTAGACCAGGAATTGTTGGCAGCCATCTTGTGCCTCAGTAACTGAGGCACAAGAAAACAGAAAAACAAACACGTAAAAACAAGAAAAGGGGGCAGGGTAGAAACACCCTGAACCCCTAGAGCTGGCTCAGCGGGTCCTGCAAGGACCCCCAGGGCCCAGAAAAACATTTGTAATGCCAGAAACCGGTCCCCGGAAGCTTGTTTCCTTTCCAGTAAAAGAATTGGCTTGGTAGTTTGGTCTGCCCTGTTCCCATGATGCACTGGGCCAGGGGCAGACTAATTTGCATGTAGCCAGGTTCTGAGCTGGGATGGTGCAGTGAGCTAAAAAACGGTGATGGATCAAGCCCTGATCTATTGACTGGGTAGGAGTGTTCTGCTTAATTCAGATACTCTGTCCATCACCACCCCCCTTTTCTGAATCGTTTTGTCCACCATAAGCGTGGAAGGGTATGCTCAGACATGAGTCCCTTGCTCACTGTACCATCAGGATTCAAGCAAGCCGGGCCTAAGACGGCTGTAATGCCAGAAACCGGTCCCCGGAAGCTTGTTTCCTTTCCAGTAAAATAATTGGCTTGGTAGTTTGGTCTGCCCTGTATCAATGATGCACTGGGCCAGGGACAGACTAATTTGCATGTAGCCAGGTTCTGAGCTGGGATGGTGCAGTGAGCTAAAAAACGGTGATGGATCAAGACCTGATCTGTTGACTGGGTAGGAGTGTTCTGCTTAATTCAAATACTCTGTCCATCACCACCCCCCTTTTCTGAATCGTTTGGTCCACCATAAGCGTGGAAGGGTATGCTCAGACATGAGTCCCTTGCTCACTGTACCATCAGGATTCAAGCAAGCCGGGCTGAAGACGGCTGTAATGCCAGAAACCGGTCCCCGGAAGCTAGTTTCCTTTCCAGTAAAAGAATTGGCTTGGTAGTTTGGTCTGCCCTGTTCCCATGATGCACTGGGCCAGGGACAGACTAATTTGCATGTAGCCAGGTTCTGAGCTGGGATGGTGCAGTGAGCTAAAAAACGGTGATGGATCAAGCCCTGATCTGTTGACTGGGTAGGAGTGTTCTGCTTAATTCAGATACTCTGTCCATCACCACCCCCCTTTTCTGAATCGTTTGGTTTACCATAAGCGTGGAAGGGTATGCTCAGACATGAGTCCCTTGCTCACTGTACCATCAGGATTCAAGCAAGCCGGGCCGAAGACGGCTGTAATGCCAGAAACCGGTCCCCGGAAGCTTGTTTCCTTTCCAGTAAAAGAATTAGCTTGGTAGGTTGGTCTGCCCTGTTCCCATGATGCACTGGGCCAGGGACAGACTAATTTGCATGTAGCCAGGTTCTGAGCTGGGATGGTGCAGTGAGCTAAAAAACGGTGATGGATCAAGCCCTGATCTGTTGACTGGGTAGGAGTGTTCTGCTTAATTCAGATACTCTGTCCATCACCACCACCCTTTTCTGAATCATTGTATTGAAGCCCTCGGGTAGGCCAGGTCCCCGGGGCTTGATTAATGAGTTGGCTGGTGATCTTGTTTCTCTCAGTTCACATTAGTGTGTTTCTCGCGCCCTTTGGCGGCCAGGAGTGAGCACCGCTTTGAGGATAGGTGTCAAGGTTGGATCAGGACGCCTGCCTTACTCGCCGAGAACCGCAATTAATTGTGAACAAACTACAATTCCCAGAAGGCCTTCTGGGAAGTGATATCATTGTTTAAATTCACGCACCGCGCATTGGAGCACCGTACATGATACTGAATCTGTTTCCTGTTGCAGAGCGGCTGCTCTGTCCTTCGCGGTACCTAGGATTACCTTGCCCTCGGCTCCGACCTTTCCCCGGAGAGTTACCAGTTCCTGCGCGTCTCACTCGGCGAGTGAGGACACATTTCCTTTTTTGATTTCATTCCAGTTCCCTGCGCGCGGCTGCGAAGGTGTGTTCAGGGGCCTCCCCCGCTCGCGGCTGCGGCGGGGCTTCAATTGGGCTCCTGGTGCTTCCTCCCCCGATCGCGGCTGCGACGAGGGGAACTATTCATCCGTTGCTTTGCTCGGCTGAGCAGAAGGGAGGCGACACCAGTTCTGAGAGTTCTGGAGCAGTTACCAGGCGGTTAGGAAGTTTTTGACATTATTTTATTTCCTTTCCTTCGTGAAACTTTATGGTATCTTGGATGTATTACCATGTATTAGTTCCTGGATCAAGATTTCGGGACTAGATTTTCCTTTTGTTTGCTCCTGGATTACAAGACTGTGTTCTCTCCCGAATAGGAATTATAAACAATAGTATTGCTGCCAAATCGCTGCTCTTTGTTTTTCCTGTGCGATAAGGACTATTTTTGTTTCCTTATTTTTCACCTATATTTTGTGGAATACACGGGGGTTTAAAAGTGAGTATGAGTGCATGTATGAATGTTGACTTTGACTGGTCTATTTGGAGATAGGTGGTCAATTACAGCTGGTCTTTGTGTTTTAGGTGGATAGCGTATTCCTCAACGTAAGAGAAGCATCTTACTGTGAGTTATGGAAGACGCCTCAGGGAAGAGCCTAGAAGGTATTGCTCTGAATCAAGTGAGAGAATAATTAGAGTAGCCAGAGTATATGTACTGTATTAATCTTGTGCTTGTTGTTACAGGTTTTCACCTTTCCACTGCTGTACCCTCCCTATTCTTTTTATCCCTCGCCTGATCACCTTTTTACTCTGTGTATCATACAGTCAGAGTGTGAGGAGATCCGGAGGTGGACCCACTAGAGCATCGTCCTGATCCTAAGGAGCATACGCTCGTGACAATAGGTCCTTCTTTAACCACAAACCAGTCAGACAGGCTGGTTCACCCCCACCAACTCTCCCTGCCTGTGCCCTCAGTTTTCACTCGGCGTGTTTGTCTTATCTTCGAGTGACGGTGTCAGTTGGTTGACGGTGCCTCATTTAAAAAATGCATTTGGATCCTAAAGGCCTATGATAAACACGCAATGCAAGTAATGTGATGGGTGCGAGCACATGTAGCGCCGAACACTGTGTACCTGTATCAGTGAAACTGTTTCCCCCAAGCCTTAATTTTCCTTGCTCATGTCTGATGCACTTCCTCCAAAGCAATCAACCCTTAAAGGGGCATGTGCTCCCTGGGAAGCGAATGGAATATCCACAGAGGAAGCCCTGAACTACATAGTCAATAGTGAAAGAACTTGTGATTCCCTTTGCGAGGGAGGGGAGCGCCCCCAAAAGCCCAACTGCAGATAAAAAAATAAATACTTTCAAAACTAGAAATCGCGCCTTTGGCTCCACGGTGGGGGCACTTCCCACTAGACATTCTCTGCTTCAAAGAATTTAGCCTTACTCCATGTAGAGCAAACGTCTAACTAATATTTTGAGAAAGTAAACTGGCATTATTAAAATAAAAAATTAAATAAATTGGTATGAGCCACACTCTAAAACGGTATGCAGCGTTTAGAACGCAAGCATTACAACGGAATACCTTTACAACGCGGTCGTAACAACGAAAGTTGTTACCACGCATTGCACTGGGGGGCGCTCAAGGATAGTAAATGATTTAATTTACTATCCCAACACCTTCCCTACTATCCACGGGGACTGGTGTTGGAATAGTAAATTAAATTGTTCAATTTTGCGCCCCCCCCAGCGCAATGCGTGGTAACAACTTTCGTTGTTACGAACGCGTTGTAAAGGTACGCGTTGTAAATGTATGCGTTCTAACGTCATACATCCTCTAAAACGTGTAAACTGCAACACTTTCCAAGGTCCGCCTCTGCAAGTGGAGCCCGTGAGCTGTGGTGAAGGAATTAGCACCTTATTATCTTGGTAGCGTGAGACACCAGGGGCTTAAGCACGCAGTAGCCAGGTGTGATCTGCTGCACTAGTCTCGTGCCCACCGACTTCCTGATCAGGGGCGGAAAGTCGCTGCTCACCTCGCACTCGTCTTCGTACTTCACGTTATCTGCCAGTTTCTACAGCATGGCGTCCAGTGTCCAATAAAAGCCTAAAGCAGATCCACGCTAGGGGGTGCAATCCATGGCAGTGGAGAGGAGGTGCGGGGCGGGATTTTGATCTCTATCTTATCACTCTAGATCTAAACCCCGTTCTTGTCGACTGAATCTTTATTGCCTGTCATTGAGGAAAGAAAGTGCATCTCTTACCAGGTTAGTTCAATCAATAATGGGCTCGACTCGGAAAAACCACAGACTACTTCTAAGTTTTAGAGGTTTATTACAGAGTCAATGATAACTGCAAGTACAGACATCTCAAAATGAGATTCAAAAGGTATACGGGTACCACTACATACATGTGCTCTCTAAAAGCCCTCAGGCGAGCAAAGAACACTACTAGGACTAGTTCCAAAATCAAAAGGGCTGCAAGCATTGACACGGATTGTGATCTCTCCGTCATTTACAGCAGGAGGGAAGGTTCAGGTTAGGCTGTCCCTACCCTGCTCTGGATGGTATCCCTACTTAACTGAATCTCAACCTATCGAAGGTGTCAGCTGTGAATGTCTTCCTAAGAAGATCACCCACTCTTAGTCTCTAGGTGAAACCCTATGATCTCCAGCCATGACCCCTCTCTGCCTACCCATCCGCTCTCTGAAGGGTCCTCAGGCATCTGCTCTAACTCCACCCAGGGGTGCTGTCCCTAATACAAAAACACAGTAATCATTTGAGACGCCCCTCGAGAGACGCCCCTCACGTGGTGTCGATTCTGGCTTTTCCCATGATGATCTTCCTCTGGGCCTCGTGCTTCACGTTGACCTTGCTTCTCAGACTCTTCTCCGGCCCGCTGATACCCCCTAAAACATTCCTGAATCCTCCTCCATGTCTGTACCAGTCTACTCGAACAAAGCTCTATTCATTGAACTTTTAATCAAAACCCCCTCGCACCTGCAGACAGACATCCGCATCTAGGATCCCAATTCTCATAAACTTCTAACAGAAGTTTACAACTTATTTCTCAACGCAGCTCGGCCTGTACCAGTATGTGCAAATCAGAAACCCTTTTGATCACTTCAGGCCTACAACATTTCTCGCAGAGGTTTATTTCTCTTCAAATTCTTTCATAAGTCTAAATAGCATGCTAATACTTTGTTCTATGATTATATAAAACACATCTATAGAATATAAACCTATCGAAATCAGAATTACTAAATAACATTAGTGCAATCCATGTTTATGCAAATGAATACCTTTCCCAACCCTTTCAGCTCTGGCCATGGGGCCTATTCCGTTCTGTGCTTTACAGCATGACGTTCTTCCATTAGCAGCTACATAACATGGATCAGGATTAATCACATCTAATAAGGTTGTACATTCTCCACACATTTCTGCATTAGTTCCACTTCTATATGAAATCTTTAGATTAAACACACAATTCTAAGTATAGGTGAATATATTTTCAGCACTTATAGTATTTCTATTATGGTTTGTGCATACTGCTGGCACTTATGATGCACTCATACATTTTGTTCAGTTTGCGCTCTCTCAGTTCCCCCCTTTGATGACCTCTCGGGGTCATCACTAAGATTTAAACTGAACTAATTGCGATCGCCCCTCTCTTCTGCGTTTCTAGAGCCCTCAGGCTCCTGTACTGATTGTCCTGTATTGCAGCTAATCTCTGTAGCTGTTCTCTCCTGGATCTCTCCAACCTATTTGATCTGTACCATTGGTATAGCCTCACCAATCCCCACAACATGATCACACAGATCACTATTATGATGATAGGTTTCAGCACATACCATACAATGCCCCTCCCTAAGTTGGCGAAGTCAAGTCAAGTCAAGTCATAACATTTATATAGCGCACTACATACCCAGAGGGTTTCAAGGCGCTAGGAAGGGGGGTAGGATTAATTGTCGAATATCCACGTTTTAAGCTGCTTTCTGAACGCTAGGTGATTCTGGGTGAGGCGAAGGTAAGCGGGGAGTGAGTTCCATGTTTTGGCAGCCAGGTAGGAGAAGGATCTGCCTCCCATGGTGGTCTTGTTGATGCGAGGTACAGTGGCTTGGCTTGGCTGGAAGAGCGAAGTTGGCGGGAGGGGGTGTAAAAGGACAGTCGAGAGTTGAGGCACTCTGGTCCGATGTCGTAGAGTGATTTGTGTGCGTGGGTAAGCAGTCGGAAAGTAATCCTCTTATTGACGGGTAGCCAGTGGAGGTCTTTAAGGTGACCAGAGATGTGTTCGTTGCGTGGGATGTCTAATATGAGCCTGGCTGAGGCGTTTTGGATTCGTTGTAGTTTCTTCTGGAGTTTTGCGGTAGTACCTGCGTAGAGGGTGTTTCCGTAGTCCAGTCGGCTCGTGACCAGAGCGTGGGTGACTATTTTCCTTGTTTCGGAGGGTATCCAGCGAAATGTTTTTCTGAGCATGCGAAGAATGTTAAAGCAGGAAGAGGATACGGCGTTGACTTGTCTGTTCATTGATAGTGAAGAATCCAGGATGACGCCTAGGTTCCGTGCGTGGTCTGTCGGGATGGGTGCTTTTCCGAGGGCTTCTGGCCACCAAGAGTCGTCCCATGCGGAAGGGGATTTGCCTAGGATGAGGACTTCTGTTTTGTCTGAGTTTAGTTTCAGACGGCTTTGTTTCATCCATTCGGCGACTTCTTTCATTCCCTCGTGTAGGTTAGTTTTGGCGGTGCTGGGGTCCTTGGTGAGAGATAGGATCAGTTGAGTGTCATCCGCGTAAGAGATGATGTTGAGGTTGTGTTGGCGTGCGATGGCCGCGAGGGGGCTCATGTATACGTTGAAGAGGGTGGGACTGAGTGAGGATCCTTGTGGTACGCCGCAGATGATTTCTGAGGTCTCTGACTTGAATGGTGGGAGGCGGACTCTCTGGGTTCTTCCAGTGAGGAACGAGGTGATCCATTCCAGTGCCTTTCCTTGGATTCCGATGTTTCTGAGGCGTTGTAAAAGGGTGCTATGGCAGACTGTGTCGAAGGCTGCAGAGAGGTCGAGGAGGATGAGGGCGATTGTATCTCCATTGTCCAGTAGAGTTCGAATGTCGTCTGTTGCTGCGATGAGGGCGGTCTCAGTGCTGTGTTTGGCTCGGAAGCCAGATTGTGAGGGGTCGAGTGATTTGTTGGCTTCGAGGAAGGCGGCGAGCTGGTTGTTGACAGCTTTCTCGATGACTTTGGCCGGGAATGGGAGGAGCGAGATGGGGCGGTAGTTTTTGAGTTCGGTGGGGTCTGCTGTTGGTTTTTTCAGAAGGGCGGTGAGTTCAGCGTGTTTCCAGTCTTCTGGGAAGGTGGCGGAGTTGAAGGAGCAGTTGATGACGTTTCGGAGGTGTGGAGCTATGACGGAGTCTGCTTTGTTGAAGATGTGGTGAGGGCATGGGTCTGTGGGGGATCCAGAGTGGATGGAATTCATCAGGCGGATGGTGTCCTCAGTGGAGATTGGGTTCCAGGCGTTAAGGGTGTTAACGGGGGGAAGATGGTCAGCTGATGGTGGGGTGGGTTGGCTTCCGGGTTGGTTGTCAAAGCTGTTGTGGATGTCAGCAATCTTGTTGTGGAAAAAAGAGGCTAGGGAATCGCAGAGGGTTTGAGAGGGGGTGATGTCGTTGGAGTTGGCCGAGGGGTTGGAAAATTCCTTGACGATGTTGAAAAGTTGCTTGCTGTTGTGGGCGTTGTTGTCAAGTCGATCTTTGAATGCTGTTTTCTTGGCTTTTCGGATCAGTTGGTGGTGAGTACGGGTGGCGTTTTTGAAGGCGTCCTTGTTGCTGGTGGATGGGTCTTTTTTCCAGGCCTTTTCAAAGGAGCGGCACAGTTTCTTGGACTTCTTGAGGTCGTCGTTGAACCATGAGGCCTTCTTGATGCCAAGTTTGTGTTGACGTTTTTTCAGTGGTGCTAAGTTGTCGGCGGTGTTGGATAACCAAAGGGTGAGGTTGGAGGCGGCTTCGTTGGCGTTAGAAGAGAGGGCTGGGGAGGTTTGAAGGAGCGATGTGGAGATCTGTTCTGTGGTGATTTTGTTCCAGTTTCTTTGCAGAGTTGGTTGGGGGTGGATGAAGGGTTTCGGCTTGTTGTAGGTGAAGTGAACGCAGCTGTGGTCAGTCCAGAGGAGATCGGTAGTGTGGCTGAAGGAGACATGGTTGCTGGAGGTGAAGATGGGGTCGAGAGTGTGACCTGCGATGTGGGTGGGGGAAGTGACCAGTTGTTTAAGTCCGAGGTTGGCGAGGTTGTCCAAGATGGTGGAGGTGTTGCGGTCGTTGATCTTTTCAAGGTGGAAGTTGAGGTCTCCCAGAAGGATGTAGTCTTTGGAGGGGAGTGCGTGTGGAGTGATGAAGTCCGTGATGTCCTCACTAAATTTTGCGCGGGGTCCTGGTGGTCTGTAGAGGAGGGTGCCTCTGAGTGTGGTCTTGGGGTCGATGTGGATCTGGAAGTGAAGGTGTTCGGAGTTGGCGAGGTTGGCATCAGAGCTGGTTGAGATGCGGATAGTTTTCTTATGGACGATAGCGATTCCTCCTCCTGTATGGTCGGTGCGGTCTTTGCGTGTGATCTTATAGTCATCAGGGATAGCGATGGCGATGTCAGGGGCGGAGGAAGCGTTCATCCATGTTTCCGTTAGGAAGGCGACGTCAGGAGAGATGGTGTCAAGTAGGTCGAACCAACCTCCAACTTCGCCCATTCCATGGCCCACTTTTTCCCAAACATTTACTTTAGTCAGGTCTTCGATCTCTTTGTGAATGTTAGTTATGTTCATGATAACCTTCTCAAGAGGTTTTGAATTGTCTGGAATGTAAGTGCAACATTCCTGGACCTTCAAAGCCTTACAGACTCCGCCCTCTTTTGCTAGCAGGACGTCTAATGCAAGACGGTTCTGAAGCACCATGGCCCTTATCGATTGCATCTCACCTTCCACCAGCATTAAGGATCTAGCAGTGCTGGCAGACAACCTGTCTACGACTGTTGCCAATCTCCTAATTTTGACATCATTGAGGATCAGTCCTAAAAGAGGAAATGCAGCTCCAAAAACATCTCCAACTATTTCTGCATCTCCTAGGTCTCTTCTCCCTCTTGCTGAGGCCTTGCCCTCTACGATCTCTAAGTCTTGGGCATGGTATATTTTGGGGAAGACAATTGCCAAGTAACATGATCCATACCAGTTGTCAGGTAGTCTCACGTAGGCATTTCTTCCACATACAAAATATACATTTGGAATCACTTGCATTCCTTTCAAGAAATCCTTAGTGTAATATTCTAATCTAAAAGCATGTTCACAACTGACTTCCCCTACGAATACATTTTCGTAGTACGTTTTGCTTCTGTGAAGGCATAACTTCCCTCTCTGTGTGCGATCCAAAGCTATTGGACCACTACTACCCTTCCTCTTGTGTGGCTTCTCTTCCTCGGTCCAATCTGTTTTCCACTGTCCTGATTTTTTCAAAATCTTTTGCCTTCTGTATCGATCATCCACTTGCCCTATGAACTTCTTCTCGACTTCTGACACTTTGCATGTCAGGTTATTTCTGCGGGCATGTGAAGTATCTAAAGTATCCCAAGGAATGAAGAACTTTGCCAATCTGTCTTCACTCTTCCAATAGTCCCACTTATTCATCTGCTTATAATTTGGGACTTCTGGTAACACTGAGTCGTAGTTAGAGAAGTAATACTCAAAACTATCTCTTCCATAAAATATGCTAAGCAATAAGCTACATGTAATGCCATATGTCAGCGGTAGGTGATGATACCTAATGCCTTCATCTACAGACGCAGGCAGCTGCATGCAGACCTAGCAGTCCTTGACGTCCATGGCATCTACATATTCGTATAATAATTTGGCATAAGCGTTTGACCTAAAGTCACCTTGGGACTCATCCATGTGTAACCTACGGGCTTCTGCTGCTAATAGCGCTTTCTCCTGCATGGTTTCCCCCTTCTTACCAGCAACAGTGGGTTTTGGTGTCACTACAGATTTTTTGTCTGGTACCCTTGCCTCACTCTCATGTCCCATTACATATGATACAGTAACTACTAAAGCTATAAGAAGTATCACTCCTACTATTAGTGTGCCTATTATACATTTGGCTCGACGATTCGGACTACTGGCCTCCATTTCTTCAGACAGTATGATTCTTTCCTTCTATTTCAACACAAAGTTCTTTCCTCTTTGTTCCTCTACAGTCTCTCTTGATCCTTCAGTCTTTAGAACCACACAATTGGAAGCTGGCAATCTCCTTTTGCAAAGTCTTTTGAGCTTTAACACAGACAACCCTAGCCCTTCTCCGTCAACTTATAGGAAAGGTCCCTAAGTTTCTCTGCTTCCTAGGCGCTAGGTAATCTTCTTTATTCACGTTTATTTACAAAGTCTTTTAAGCATCTACAATTAGGCTTGGGCCTGCGGCTTGGATAGCATAGTTCAATAGCTCCAAACGAAGAATGTAGTCTTCATGACTAGTTATCGTCGTTCCAAAGTCGGGGAATTGCAACGTAGGGTCCCCTTTGATCCACTTCTAAGGCTGCCCCGAGGGTACAGTCTTCTCTCTCCACTCTCTGTCCTGTTAGGGGATCAACATAGTAACACTCCTCTCCTCCTACAAAAAGAGGCATCTGTCTATAGGTTTTTCCCGTTGTCCCTATTCTGGGTGGCTGAGGGAACTGGGCTCGTGGAGCTGGGGTCCCCCCTTTGACCACCTTTCCTTGGTATTGCGTTACCCCTCTTCCTGGAGTGCTTTGAACCTCTTCCTCCTCTACCTCTTGTTCTCCGATTTCCACGTTGTAGGGACACTCGCGTTTCCAATGCCCCACCTCGTTACACTGGTGGCACCGAGTCATCTTTTTCAATGCTGCTATGTCTACCCTAGGTCTAAAGTTGGAGTTCTCCTCGTTGTCCCTGTTCTGGTTATTCTGTTTCCTGCCCCCGGTCCCTGTTCCCTGTTGCTGTTGTCCACCCTTACCGGCTGACTGCATCTGCACCACCATCAGTTTTTCTTTTAGCTTCTTTGCCTTTGAGTCTATCTCATCACAGCAGTACCTAGCATATCTCAGAATTTCATCCAAAGGTTTATTTTGCCAACAAATCAAGTGTTGCTGAATCATTAAACTAATATCCGGTCTCAAGCCCAAAACAAATTTAGACACAAACTGCCCTATGTCTTTAGGATCCATTACATCCAACCCGCTACATTGTTTAAACGCCTTCAGCAATCTCTCATAATATTCATGAACTGTCTCTTTGGGTTCTTGTCTAGTTCGATCTATTTTGACCCAATCTATGTCCTGCATTGGCACCTTATCTTTCAGCCAAGTCATCACTCTCTCATATTTGGCCATTACTGTCTCGGACGGTCCATTAGTCCGTGCATCTCTCTCTGGTTCTGATGTGGGCCACTCAGCACTAACCTTACATGCTGTCCACAAGTCTCCTGGTACCACAATGTCAAACAGAGTGTTCAGGTCTATCCATAGTACTTTGGATATTTTTACAAACCTCTCCACCTGCTTGTACCATTCTACTGGATTCTCCCTCAATTTATGGAAGGAGTTGGTAAAGGCTGCTAAGTCCCCCCTACTCCATGGCACATGTACATAGTTACCGTTTGCAACCTCACGCAAAGGGTACGCCTCTATTCTCTGCAGTCCTCCCTCTGGGGACATCCCAAGCATGCTTCTCCTAACGGTCCCCTTCTTGGACCACCTTTCTTCCCATTTATCCAGCGCCCTCCACGTCCTTATTCCAGTGATCAGTTCCCTTATGTGTGTTTTCAATCCTATTGTTCTTCTCTCATCTAGGTCCCGGTCTGAATAATGTAGCCTATGGTTACCCTGTAATGCTTTGGTCCTCGACAGGTCTACCATATATTTTCCCGCCAGTTCGACTAATTTCTCATGTACTGCTCTCGCCTTTCGAGTGATGTCCTTTGCCATGAACAGTATTTCATCCTGCTCGTACATGTCCATTCTCTCTAGAGGCAAGGTACCATCTATCATGTCTTCCAGATCTGATTTTAAGCTGGCGACATCAAGTCTCTTGGCTTTTATCTCGGCTCGCAGTATGTCTTTGTTAGGGTGTTCACTGGTCTCTCTCCCGTCCCAGCTCCGAGTCCTACGCTTAGGCTCCGGGGAGTTAAGGAGAGTCCTCCCTTGTTCCCATCTCTCTAAGTCCCATGCTCGACCATCCTGTCTTGGAAGGTGATGAAACACGGGCCTGTTTCCCCCACTCTCATTTTGTCCATTCTCTCTGTCCTCCCTCGCTCCATGGTAGGATTCCCTGCTGTTCTCCCTCCTGTCGCTATTCTCTCGTTGTCTAGTGTCACTCAGTATTCGGTAAGTTCCCTCTCTGCTCCCCATCTCCCCAGGACTGCATTCTTGTCCGTAATCACAGGGGTTATGGTGAGACCTCTCGCAACTCTCGTTCTGTCCACTATTGCCAGACGCATAGTGGGTGCACTTAAAACTGTTTCTGTACTCTTGCGTTCTCCTATCCCCTTTGCTGTGAATTGGGCGGGACACCCCCCCACACTCAGGGCTCCTGTTTTCCAGGTCTGCTCTACCTCCACTCCTGGTATGGCGAGTGTCTCCGCTGCTGTCCTGACCCTTCCCGTCCCACTCCGGACTGCTTTCATCAGCCCCGCAGTGAGTCCGGGTCCTGCTATCCTGGCTTTCCCTTCCAGCTTCTGCTGCTATGATGCTCTTGTGAGCCTCCACTGCCTCATCCCATTTCTTCATGTACTCGCTTAACTCCTGGAAGGATTTCCGTCCTGATCCCCTCAGATCCATCGGCCATCTAGGGCCTCCCGGATCTCCTGTTGGATCTGCTGCTGTATGTACTGGGGTGCTCCAATCTCTTGGTTTTGGCAACTGACTTGGGGAATTGATTGTATCATTCCTCCTTGCCATTTCTGCTCTCTCTCTGTCTATCCGTACCTGTTCCTCCCCTCGAGCTCTCTCCGGGTCATAAATCGATACTATAGGGCCTATAGTAACAGGTACTTGCAGGGCATCTGGCAGTGCGTAGGAGGTGGCACGCTCCGTTTCCGGCGCCCTTTGTACCACAAACCTTCCGACTACCTGCTGCACCGAACTAGGTTGGGACAATTCTTTGCTTGCAGTGGGATCCCAATCTGTAATGGGAAGCGGTCCATACTCCCCTATGCCAGGCCCCCCTTCTCTGCTGGGCTCAACATTTCCTGTCTCTTTGTTGTACGGGGGTGGCCTATCTGTCAGTAACCTATTTATCAGGCTGTCCTCTGTCTCGCTCTCCTCATCTTCTTCTAATGGGCTTTTGTTTCCTGCCACCTCTATTACTGGGTACAGTTTGTTTACTTCGAGGTTATGCACTCTCCATCTTTTAGCATCCGCATCCCATTTGGCATCCTGCACTGCTTTTACCGATCGTTTCACCCTTTCTTGATGCCTATGCTGGTTCCTATCGTGCGCCGCCCTAATCCATGCATTGAGAGCTTCAAACTGGGTTGGTCTAGGCATGGGTCTCATTGAGGTCATAACTGCTTTTAATCGGTGTAACACCTCTAATCTGAACGTCCCGTACTTTGGAAACGTCAGTTCCTCATTTCCTTCTGTAATCTTACTCCACTCTGAAATCCACAATATAGTGTGCAACCCAACATTTGTCCCCATATAATTAGCCGGCGTACCCTCCGGTGGGGCTTCTTCCCCATCAAAAGATCTCCGCCTCTCTCTCTTAAACGCCGCTCTTAACCATTTAAAACATTTCATGATTAAACGTACAATTTCCAGCCTCGCTATTCTGTTTACTTCCTGATGACGATCCGCCAATCCCAGCGCAGCTTTGCTAGCTGGCCTATCACAGCGCGGTCTCACTCCGGCCGGCCAATCCCAGCGCGGCACTTTCTGACGTCACTCGTCTCCCCTTCGCAGCAGCTCCCCTCCTTTCTCAGCTCGTCTCCCGGTCACGCATGCGTCCCATTCGTACACCGAAAAATGACTACTTCCGACCAAGCGGTCACTTCTCTCGACTGTACGCCCACAGTCTATCTGTAATTGTCACCACAACTGACGAAATGTCTATCGTCTCTCTGATAGGTTGCTTACACACACAGTAACTTCCGACCTGCGTCCGTTACTCACGCACTCACTTTTACGTTCCCCCTATCTCGGTCCTGCGGGCGATCAATGGTACCTCATGACCCCCTTCACACTGGTTGACAATTACTCTGGATGTTCGATACACCCAAACCACTTAAGCTCTCCTTGAACTTAAGATTAGCACCGGTTGCGCGCGCTCACAACCTGTTCCACAGTCACTCTACAGGCATTCAACTCCGCCAGACATTACAACATAGATACAACACAAAAGCACCGCAATCTAACACGCATGACCCTTTATACTCACTCTCGACCGATACTGCTGCTTTTCTGTCTCACGTCATCCGGGCCCTCTTCGGCGGGCGGTTCTTCCGATCATCGATCTCTAGGGGCCTTGGGGTAATCTAACCTGGCCTATATCACCTTCCTCAAGAAGGCAACCATCCTCTATAGCTACCAACTGCGGGCGGGATTTTGATCTCTATCTTATCACTCTAGATCTAAACCCCGTTCTTGTCGACTGAATCTTTATTGCCTGTCATTGAGGAAAGAAAGTGCATCTCTTACCAGGTTAGTTCAATCAATAATGGGCTCGACTCGGAAAAACCACAGACTACTTCTAAGTTTTAGAGGTTTATTACAGAGTCAATGATAACTGCAAGTACAGACATCTCAAAATGAGATTCAAAAGGTATACGGGTACCACTACATACATGTGCTCTCTAAAAGCACTCAGGCGAGCAAAGAACACTACTAGGACTAGTTCCAAAATCAAAAGGGCTGCAAGCATTGACACGAATTGTGATCTCTCCGTCATTTACAGCAGGAGGGAAGGTTCAGGTTAGGCTGTCCCTACCCTGCTCTGGATGGTATCCCTACTTAACAGAATCTCAACCTATCGAAGGTGTCAGCTGTGAATGTCTTCCTAAGAAGATCACCCACTCTTAGTCTCTAGGTGAAACCCTATGATCTCCAGCCATGACCCCTCTCTGCCTACCCATCCGCTCTCTGAAGGGTCCTCAGGCATCTGCTCTAACTCCACCCAGGGGTGCTGTCTCAAATACAAAAACACAGTAATCATTTGAGACGCCCCTCGAGAGACGCCCCTCACGTGGTGTCGATTCTGGCTTTTTCCATGATGATCTTCCTCTGGGCCTCGTGCTTCGCGTTGACCTTGCTTCTCAGACTCTTCTCCGGCCCGCTGATACCCCCTAAAACATTCCTGAATCCTCCTCCATGTCTGTTCCAGTCTACTCGAACAAAGCTCTATTCATTGAACTTTTAATCAAAACCCCCTCGCACCTGCAGACAGACATCCGCATCTAGGATCCCAATTCTCATAAACGTCTAACAGAAGTTTGCAACTTATTTTTCAACGCAGCTCGGCCTGTACCAGTATGTGCAAATCAGAAACCCTTTTGATCACTTCAGGCCTACAACGTTTCTCGCAGAGGTTTATTTCTCTTCAAATTCTTTCATAAGTCTAAATAGCATGCTAATACTTTGTTCTATGATTATATAAAACACATCTATAGAATATAAACCTATCGAAATCAGAATTACTAAATAACATTAGTGCAATCCATGTTTATGCAAATGAATACCTTTCCCAACCCTTTCAGCTCTGGCCATGGGGCCTATTCCGTTCTGTGCTTTACAGCATGACGTTCTTCCATTAGCAGCTACATAACATGGATCAGGATTAATCACATCTAATAAGGTTGTACAATCTCCACACATTTCTGCATTAGTTCCACTTCTATATGAAATCTTTAGATTAAACACACAATTCTAAGTATAGGTGAATATATTTTCAGCACTTATAGTATTTCTATTATGGTTTGTGCATACTGCTGGCACTTATGATGCACTCATACATTTTGTTCAGTTTGCGCTCTCTCAGAGGCGTACAGCAGTCCCTGAGTCAGAGGTGCCAAGCATGGGAGCTCGTTCAGAAGTGTTTTGCCTCTAATGGCCACGGGAAGCTTTCCCCTGCCCTTCCCTTCCTCTCGCAGCCCGCCCACCCCGACACATTACCCTAGCTTCTCCTTGGGAAGGGAAAGCACGCTACAGTCAGAGGGGCTGGATCGAGGAGGTGGAGGGAGTCTCAGCCTGGCACACAACAGTGTGCCCCAAAGCAGGGAGGCTGGCGCGCAGTGGGGTCTCCCAGTCATCGGTCTGGCACCTAGCAGGGAGGGGAGGTGAGGGAGGGAGCTTCTGGGTGCTGTGGCAATTTCCCACACTGGTCATGGGAGGATCGTGGGTTGTACAAATTAAGATTCTGCTTTATATACATCACGGCAGAGAGAGGTAAATTAGTCAAGTGCACTTTTATATGCAAACATGCTTCTGGGCGCTTCCGGAGCCTGGATGGGCCATCGTATAAAGAGGCGGATCTGTGCGCTTAACAGTGGCCTAGCAAGGGTCACAATGCAAGCGAAGGAAACAGATCTCCATTCCCGTGTTTGGGCGCTTAAAGAAAACCATCATTGTGGTGCAGGGTACCCAGATGCAACTGTACCTGCTGCACTATTAATAGTTTTGCTCCTATGCCCGGCCGCCCAAGTCTGCAACACAGAGCTCACTAGCACCCTGGGGATGCGAGAAAGGCGGGCGTGGGGTCACTCTGCCCAGTCACTCTAGAGGCTGGCTGCATTGACACACTGCCCACATCCGTTGTCAACATCTGGAAGGGGCAGGGCGATCTTCAGAGGTGTCGAATCCACGATGCAGAGGGCTTCGTCCTCCCATAGACTGTTATCCACCCAGTTGACTTTAATGCAACACCTGGCCTGTGCAGGTGGGAACACCGAAGAGGATCTAATCCCTTTCACCACACTCTGCTGACACCCCAACAGGCGCGAGGGGGGGAGCTGAGAACACGTCACATGCTGCTGGGCTCTGCTCAAAGCTAGAGACCAGTACTCTAGGAGTTACAAATAAGTGCAGGGCCAACCCGGAGTGCCATATACAAAGACTGGCAGTGCTACATTTGTTTAAAAAAAACATACGTGCCAGGGCCCATCTTGGGAGGCCTGTACCACCCATTTCGCCTGCCAGCGCTGCCATTGACAGAACCCACACCTGTACTAACCATCACACTCCTACAAGTGTCCCAATTGACACTATACCAGGTCACCCAAAGCTATATTTATGGTGTGAGTGACAGGTGTCATTCATTTTTAATGTATATTGGCTTATTAAACGCTGTTTGCTGAGCTCAAATTTTGACAAACAGCGCCACTATGTGGTGGGCTGTCACTAGAACTGGAAGGGACAATTAAGTTTTGGCACCGCAAATCACAGCTCAAATTAAGCACTGCTGCCTAGCCTTTATTTCACCTTATACCTCTTTTTTTCCCATCACCCTACTCTTCCCTCCTCTACCTGACTCCCTTAGGCTATTTTTTCATCCCAGATTTCCCAATTGGTCACAGTTGCAGATCTTTCTCTTCCTCATCGTTTCTCCCTTTCTCTCTCTTGTCCTGAGTTCAAAGTCTGATGATGAAAAATATGTTCTGGTCCCCAAAAATGCGTGCCAGGGCCCAGCACCAGCACAAATTACGCACTCCTTCACTCACTTCCCCCCACCCCTCTAATATTGACAGAATCTAAACTTCACTTTTTGTAGCAACCCCCGGCCCTCATGAGACACTCAGAGCGGAATTTCCTTAGAGCACTCTATTCTGTCTGATCACCACTGACCCAGTGTTCCCCAATCTGTTTTTCCCCAGGTACAGGATAAATTGGATCCGATTTTACCGTCTGGTAAGTCCAACCAGGAAAACCACATGATGCTGACTTAGAAGTAGTTTTAATCCCCCTGCCCTATTATATACTAGTGCCTTACAGAGGAGGTCATGTTAATCACAGGAGTACCCTAAAGCATAGTGTTCCCTAGTGTATGTAGGTGTTTTCACTGTATTCTAAGTGTTTTTTAGCATAGCACTGGCACTAGGCGTGGTTAGTCAAAGTCAGTTACCACCGGTACCCGTCTGAAAAAGTTGTGGACACAGGATGATTTTGCAACAAGGCCTCTTTCTGCTCCTCTGTTGGTTCTTTCTGCACATCTCTTCTTCTTCCTGCACTTTTCTTTGTTTTTCTGGACTTCTGTTGCCTCTTTCTGCATTTGTCTTGCTTCTTTTTGTGCATTTCTTCCTCTTTCTTCACATTTCCTACCTTTGCAGGCATAGCTAGAAATTAGCATTTAAAAACCTTTGAAATCCACTGAAAAAACGATAGGTTTCAGGCACGTTATAGTTCGAAATTAGCATTTAAAAAACCTTAGAAATTCAGGGACGTTATAGTTAGTTGGAGATTTCACTCGTATAAAACAATAGAAATTTGGCCATTATAGTTAGTAGACCTAAATATAACTCGCGCCCCCGCAATGCACTGCTGATGACATCATATATTTTATCACTCATGAAATGCTCAGTGTCATCACTGATGACATCTCAAATGACATCACTGATGATATCACTGATTACATCATCCACAGGATCATCTGATGCACCTCCTCATACCCTAATAAAACCTTTCCTACACCCACTCTAAAATACAGACCACGAATATCGAAACCATAGACAGTTAGTTGGTCAGTTAGTACATACCTGCTCAGTGATTCATACGTCTACACACACATCCACCCTCTAACCCATTGTAGAAATAAAAACCTTGTAAGGGGTTCACTGATACATCTGGTCTTTAAACCAACAAAGAAGAGACTGGCACGGAAGCTGTAATATTAAAACAATGCATTTATTAACCTCGCAGGAGGGAGACTGCGTCATACGATACCCTCAGGCCACTGTAGGAGCCAGTCTGAGGAGTACAGAGAACAGGGGCCTTATATATGCATAGGTTACATAGTCAGCATAAAACCAAGGGGAGGACCTGGCACATGCAAGTATGCTTATTGACTAATATGAGTATACAAAATTTGCTTGCACAGAAAAGTGGGAGGGGAGACTAAACTGAACACATCCGTAAGAATAGCCTGACAGTTCTATACTAGGAGCAGATGCATTCTACCAGCTAGGCCTTTCTTAGCATGTGCAAGGCTGTAGAAGAGGGAGAAAGCGCACGGTGAGCACAAGGCTAACTAAGATGGCTGCCAAGTACATAATGGCTTTCAGCTCATGCTAACAGCGTTTCCTGCAATCTTTAACACCATACAGTCACTCAGACACACATTCATTCATCTATACAGCCACTTATATATCCACTCATAAACCCATATAGACACTTACAGACTGCCACTTACCCAGAAAATTACTCATACACCTGGTCAGTCATGCAAAGAAACTATGAAACACCTATTCCTTTGCTTATACAGTCATACACACTCTGCCCCAGATACTAACACATACTTACTCTCTTAAACAATCACTCATAGACACACATACTCATCCATACAGATACGCTTGCAATCACTCACTCTCACATATAGTATTTTATATACTCCAACACTCATGTATACTGCTTTAATAAAACATATGTAATTACTCACACATGCACCACTGAGATATGCATTTACTCACCAACAGACCCATACACACACTCACCCACCCATACAGGTGTTTCCATATGCACTCTTGAACCTATACACCCAGTGAAACAACCACTCACACCCCCCACCCACCCACAAAGACACTCAGACACCCATACAGATACTCAGACAACCAATAAATAACCCATTTAGACACTCATGTAGCTACTCATCAAGCCATGCAATCGCTTACACACTAACAGACTAATAAAGAAATTAATAGAATTTAGTCTCTAACCCATGCATTTTGTAAGACACATTTAATCACTCACTTATACAGTCACACACTCCATTCAGAGACTCATACACGTTGGTATATATATATATATATATATATATATATATATCTAAAAAGTTGCGCTCTGCAATTGAAGACACCCACGCTTCGTAAGATTAATCCTTTAATGGCAGGGCAGCAGCAGCAGAACAGCGTGTTCCTTTGAGCAATTGGTCTCACCATCTGTGCCTACGCGTTTTGGAAATTCTTCTCCCTTAATCATGGCATGGTGCAGGTAGGTGGGGAATGGAAGCCGCCAGGTCTTTAAACAGCGTTCTGCAGGTGATGATAAGTCCCGCCCTGTCGGGCGTGGTAGCACTGAGGCATTGTGGGTTTTGTAGTACCCTGTGTGTTAGTAGTCCATAGTGGATGCCGCTTTCGTATCTCCCCTTCATCAATTCTTTCCCATCGGGTTGGTCTTGGGAAACACCCTGGTCAGCCGCTTTCTCACGCTGGTTCCTGCCAGGCACGTCGCTCCGAAAACGGCGGGTCCGTGTGCTTCAGTAGAAACACGCCGAAACGGAGCGACGTGCCTGGCAGGAACCAGCGTGAGAAAGCGGCTGACCAGGGTGTTTCCCAAGACCAACCCGAACGCTGTTTAAAGACCTGGCGGCTTCCATTCCCCACCTACCTGCACCATGCCATGATTAAGGGAGAAGAATTTCCGAAACGCGTAGGCACAGATGGTGAGACCAATTGCTCAAAGGAACACGCTGTTCTGCTGCTGCTGCCCTGCCATTAAAGGATTAATCTTACGAAGCGTGGGTGTCTTCAATTGCAGAGCGCAACTTTTTAGATAATTCTGTGGCCGGCTCGGGTCACGAAGACAACCCCCCCGCCTCCAGCTGGTCCGTGTGCTTCAGTAGAAACACGCCGAAACGGAGCGACGTGCCTGGCAGGAACCAGCGTGAGAAAGCGGCTGACCAGGGTGTTTCCCAAGACCAACCCGATGGGAAAGAATTGATGAAGGGGAGATACGAAAGCGGCATCCACTATGGACTACTAACACACAGGGTACTACAAAACCCACAATGCCTCAGTGCTACCACGCCCGACAGGGCGGGACTTATCATCACCTGCAGAACGCTGTTTAAAGACCTGGCGGCTTCCATTCCCCTCGTACCTGCACCATGCCATGATTAAGGGAGAAGAATTTCCGAAACGCGTAGGCACAGATGGTGAGACCAATTGCTCAAAGGAACACGCTGTTCTGCTGCTGCTGCCCTGCCATTAAAGGATTAATCTTACGAAGCGTGGGTGTCTTCAATTGCAGAGCGCAACTTTTTAGATAATTCTGTGGCCGGCTCGGGTCACGAAGACAACCCCCCCGCCTCCAGCGGGTCCGTATGCTTCAGTAGAAACACGCCGAAACGGAGCGACGTGCCAGGCAGGAACCAGCGTGAGAAAGCGGCTGACCAGGGTGTTTCCCAAGACCAACCCGATGGGAAAGAATTGATGAAGGGGAGATACGAAAGCGGCATCCACTATGGACTACTAACACACAGGGTACTACAAAACCCACAATGCCTCAGTGCTACCACGCCCGACAGGGCGGGACTTATCATCACCTGCAGAACGCTGTTTAAAGACCTGGCGGCTTCCATTCCCCACCTACCTGCACCATGCCATGATTAAGGGAGAAGAATTTCCGAAACGCGTAGGCACAGATGGTGAGACCAATTGCTCAAAGGAACACGCTGTTCTGCTGCTGCTGCCCTGCCATTAAAGGATTAATCTTACGAAGCGTGGGTGTCTTCAATTGCAGAGCGCAACTTTTTAGATATATATATATATATATATATATATATATATATATATATTCACTGAAAAAACCATAGGTTATAGACCATATATAGTTAGGAATTTGCATTTACAAAAACATTGAAAATTCACTGAAAAAACCATAGGTTATAGACCATATATAGTTAGGGATTAGCATTTACAAAACCTTATTTTACTCGCACAAAACCATAGAAATTCGCATATATAGTTAGTTGCAATAACTATATATCGCGCACCCGCAATCCACTGCTGATGATGTCACATATTACATCATTCATGACATGGTCAGTGACATCACTGATGACATCACTGATGACATCAGGGGGGCGTGGCTTGGACTCCGATGGCGATGGTCGCCTGAGAGCTCGGCTCCGGGACTGAGCCCGCTTTTATCCTGCAGATCGGGGACCGTGGGGCACCCCGACCCCCACAAACCGAAGATCGGGTTGGAGTGGACCTGCTGAGACACCCGGAGACACTCGAAAACCAGTTGTAAAAACGAAAAAGCGAAGTTGCGAGGAAAACGTAGCGGAGCCCAAGATGGCGCCCGGACCTTCTCGATGGCTTTGTCGAGACCCCAGACCCGTGGACGCCTAGCAGATCTACATGCATCTTCTCCACATCCTATCTTTCCGAGAAGCGACCATCCGGTTGATGGTTTGGAAGTGTCTGGGCACCGTGGCCATCCCTGAATGGATTGTTAGTCGAAATTTTCGGCGCAAGCTGGTCATGAACGGCCGGAGTCCCTGAGCGGAACGACAATACCACAAGAGACGCCCGGCTGCCTCCCACTGCGTACCTGAACTCGCCAGAGCCCTGAGAACTTTATGGGCAGCACGGCGACCTGGCGCCATAGAGTCTCCGACAGCACTGGTGACTCTCATTCGAGGTCTTCCTCGACCCGACGGGCCTGCCGAGATTGGCGCCGATCGCCCCCGCCTCCCCCTCGCTGGCCTCCGAGGACACAGCGGTGGCACGTCCCGAAGAATCGGAGGAGTGGTAGGCCTTGGCGAAGACGATCGAAGGCCCTCTTCAAAACGACCACGTACCAGGAGAGCCATAGTCGACGCCCACACTTGGTAGTGACTCTGCCGAACTTTCTCCCACGAGACTCATCTGCCATGGGGAAACCAAGGGGGCCCAAAGGGACCACCCCGGCCACCTCGGACACGGAGGCGCCGGACAAAGACGATCGAGTTGACCCGGAGAGCTCTGGTGGTCCCCACCTACAACAACAATTCGACCGGGTCCTGGAGGCGATCGCAAACACGCGATCAGCCCTGCAGCAAGACATCGCCCAGGTTGCGACGAGTTTGGGCCTCCTCAGGGCGGACCACGGCAAGCTCTCGGACAGAGTTAAGGAGGTAGAGAGCTCAGTGAAGGTTCTGGAGCCAGCACAGAAAACTCTGGCCGCGGCGATGAGGGATGCCCTGTCCCGGATCGATGCCTTGGAGAAACGGGCGGAAGACGCTGAAGGGCGTAACAGACGGAACAATATTCGGGTGGTGGGCCTGCCGGAAAAGATCGAAGATGGCGACATGGTGGCCTATCTAGAAGCTTGGCTCCGGGACACGGTGGCTCCAGAGGGTCTGTCCTAATTCTATACCCTGGAACGAGCACATAGGGTGCCGGCGAGGCCGCCGCAACAAGGTCGCTTCCCACGCCCGGTGGTGGCGCGTTTATTGCATTTTCGGGACAGGGACCTGCTCCTCAACGCTGCCAGGCACAATGGCCCTTATCAGGTGGAGAATAGCCAGGTGCACATTTTCCCGGACTATACATATGAGACCCAACGAAAACGGACCTCTTTCCTGGCGGTCAAGCGAGAGCTCCGGAGCGAGGGTATCCAGTACTCGCTCCTCTTCCCTGCAAGGCTCCGTATTATCCTTGACGATAAGACCCAGTTTATTGATACCCCGGAGGAAGTTTGTAATTGGCTCGAACTATATAGGGCTGGCAAAGATGGTTTCGGCTCATCATCCCAGTTGACTACGGAGCCCGGACAACAACGTTGTTCCAAGAGACTCCGAAGCCGCCGCAGCAAACCAGGCAAGCCTTCGACTGTAGAGACTATGGCGGAGCGGCGGGGAGTACTGGAAATGGTTTCTAATCTGTCTGGTTCACAAGGCGGCCCCATTGTTGAAGAATCAGAACCCGGCAGCGAGGGGCTCATACGGACACAGAGGAGTCAGAGACCGATAGTGTTCACTTACCAGTGGTTACTCCAGACTCGGCTGAGGGCATGCTGGACGGGCAGGGATGACTGGGTGAGCTAATTCCATTTGGGCGGGGGTTTGCAGCGGGGGTTGTGTGGGATGCGATTAATGCCATGATCCGCTGATGGGGTTGGGGGGCCCCGATCGGGCTGACGCTTTTTGACTCGGAGCTCGAATTAGTCTCGGTGGTCCGAGACTCGAAGGCCCATTACTGGCGCCCGGCCCGCACCAAGCCCTTAAGGCTTCCCTGCGGTGGCGACCGCAGGATTAGTCGGGGAACGGGGGGTTGCTGGGGACACGGTTTGGATGGGAACTAGATGGAGCTATTTGGGTCCTGTTCTGGGGTGGGTGAGGTGGGGTTTGTTTCAGACGGGTATTGGATTTTTGTTGGGGAAGATGGCCGCCATCAGTGTTGACTTGACTTTAGCTTGTTTTTTGTTTGAGCGTTGGTGGGAAAGCCCTGGACAGTCAATGTGGGACAATGGCTGAGATCGCTAATGTAAAATGCATCACTTGGAATGTACGGGGGCTTCACACTATGTCCAGACGTCACAAGGTTCACGCTTATCTAGTGCGTAGAGGGGTGCAGATAGCGCTGCTGCAGGAGACACATCTCACCAAGGCGGAAGGGGCGGCGCTGCAGCGTAGATGGAGAGGGCAGGTCTACTGCACTTCATACTCAGCTTACGCGAGGGGGGCGCTAATATGGATAAGGGCTGGGGTTCCCCTGCAGGTTACAAATCGGTGGTGGATCCGGAGGGTCGCTATGTAGCTATCTCCGGCACATTGGGGGGTAGGGACCTGAATATTTGTTGTGTTTATGCACCCAATATGGACCAGCTTGCCTTCCTTTCCGGGTTATCGGGCTCATTGGCCCATTTTCTATCGGGAACCCTCTTACTAGGTGGTGATTTTAACTCAGTAGTGGACGTTGAGGCCGACCGCTCACACCCCCCCCTCCCGGACTCTCCAGTCCGGCGAGTGGCTAAAGGGAGGAAAGAATGGCAGACGCACTGGGGGCTCACGGACATCTGGCGAGCGCAGCACCCCGACTCTAGAGACTATTCCTACTTTTCTGGCCTACACGAATTGCACGTGTGGTTAGATGGGTTTCTGGGATCGGCGGAGTTGGTGTCCGCAGCGGTGCGCTCTGAATATTTGACCAGGACCACAACCCCCTCCTAGCGGACTTCCGTTGGTTTCCCGGGACCCCTAGTGTGCCCACCTGGAAATTGCGTCCGGAGATCTTAGAGGACATAGTCTTTAGGGCGGACCTGGGGGACAAAATTTCGGATTATTTTGCGACCAATGGGGGCACCGCTGGATCGAGAGCGTCAGAATGGGAAGCGTTTAAGGTAGTGGTCAGGGGCTATTGTATTTCTAAGAAGGTGGGTATGCGACGTGTCATCCTTGATGACCTGACCACGGCTGACCGGAAGCTCCGTGAGATGGAACTTCGCCGCCCCGGCCATCCTGAACTCCAGGAGCGTACGGCTACGGCGAGGGAGGCGGTGGCGGCGGAAGTCGAAAGACTGCGCTGCTTCGATTATAAGGCCTACACCACTAGGTCGCTCACGGAGGGGGATAAGTCGGGCAAGCTGCTAGCACGGTTGGCGAATCCTGCGCGCTGGACCTCTCTGATGACGTCCATGCGCACAGCGGAGGGGCTTGAGGTGCACACCAAACCGGAGATATTAGGCTGTTACCAGCGCTACTACGAACGGCTATATCGCAGTAACCCGACCAGAGACCCCGCCCTGATTGATGATTATCTGCAACCCTTGGAGATGCCAGCGCTGAAGCCCGATATGGCGAAGGCCCTGGGCTCCAACATCGAACTGGGGGAAATCCGTAGCGCCATTAAGGGGATGGTGAGGAATAAGACCCCGGACCTTGACGGACTTCCGGTCGAATTCTACGCCACCTACGTAGACCTATTGGCGCCCCGACTGTTGATAGTCTACAGAGAGGCGAAGCGTTTGGGACGTCTCCCTGGCTCGATGTGTGAGGCCTTAGTAGTTCCCCTCCTCAAACCTGGTAGAGAGTCAGCTGACCCGGCGTCTTATCGACCGTTATCAATGTTAACGGTTGATTATAAAATCCTGAGCAGCATATTGGCAATGAGGCTGCTAGGACACATGCGCTCTTTAGTGCACGAGGACCAAGCAGAATTCATACCCAAACGTAACACGACCATGAATATTCGCAGGTTGTTTCGCTTGTTAGGGGAACCGCACACGGAGGCCCTGTGCCCGATGGTCCTATCGGTCGATTTGGAAAAGGCCTTCGATAGTTTGGAATGGGATTACCTGCGCAGAGTGTTGCTGCGCTTTGGTCTAAGGGAGGGCTTTGTCAGGTGGACCACGGTGCTTTATGCCTCGGCGTCGGCCAGGGTGAGAGCAGGCCCGCTGATCTCCCAACAATATCAGGTAGAACGAGGCACGAGGCAGGGATGCTCGCTGTCCCCATTGCTCTTCGCGTTAGCGGTGGAGCCACTGGCGCTGTCAATCCGGTCCGGAGTTTCTTTCGGCGGTTTGCAGACCTTATCTGGCCAGCATTATATCTCGCTATATGCTGATGACCTGCTGCTCTTCCTCGAGGATTCGAATACCGCTCTGAATGGGGCTGCTGAGGCACTGACGTCTTTCGGGGAGGTCTCGGGCCTTCAGGTGAATTGGGCCAAGACTTGTCTGTTCCCGGTTCGCAGGGGATCGCCCAAACCCGACACCAGCAGAGAAATTAGGTGGGAACCTAGCTGCCTCAAATACCTGGGGGTATACATATACCATGACCCCACCGACCTCCTGGACAGCAACATAGCCCGTGGTACGCGCGCGTTGCGTGGTAGTATGGAATTTTGGGCTACCCTGCCGCTTTTGGTGGCGGGGCGGATTGCACTATTGAAAATGGTGGCACTTCCCCGGTTGCTATACTACTTTCGAGCGCTTCCGATTTGGATCCCGCCGGCCACCTTTCGGCTGTTGCGATCCATGGTGGTGGGGTTCCTCTGGGGATCGGGCCGCCGGAGAGTGGCTCTCAAGACGCTGATGAGACCAAAGTCAGAAGGAGGCCTCGCGGTGCCAGATTTTGAGAAATATTATCTGGCAGCTCAATTGCAGACCTTCACCCAGGAAATCGCGAGGGAGTTTCGTGGCCCGGAGGTTGGGAGGGGTACGGGAATGCCTAGGCATGTTATTTCCTTCATCGCACTGCGCCAGCGTCTGGCCCTGCAGGACCTGACGCTCGAAGAAAAGACTATCAGATTGTGCTGGAATCGTGCCCATGCCCGGGGACAGCTGAGGCTTCCATATGCACCAGAAATACCGCTGGGGATGCTGACGGCCCTGCCTCACGGGGGAGACTGGTCGCGCCTAGGACAGTGGGAAGACACAGGATTGCAATTGGTGGGGGACCTTTATGAGGACGGGGTGTTACTGCCCTTCCAAGAGATTCTAGACCGTTTCGATGTTCCCCGAGGCGACTTCCTCCTGCACACGGCTCTGGTTAGAGTGATTCAGACGTACTGGAAAAGTGGGCTAGAGGAACCGCCTACGTCTTCGGTGTGCCAGTACGTTATGATGTCCACGGGGATGGTCAAGGCAGTCACGTGCCTGTATAACAGATTGATTAACGAGGGCTTGCCCCCCCTCACCACACTGCGGAATCGTTGGGAGGCCGACAAAGGGAAAGAGATACCGGAGACGACCTGGTCACAACTCATGCGCCGAGCCTGGAAGGGAGCACGCCATGCCCGGTTTCAACTGGTTCATTTTTACATACTCCACAGGGCTTACTTGACCCCGGCGAAGATTTAACAATACTTCGCCACGGATTCAGCGGATTGCCCCAGATGTCGAGCGCCTGAGGCAGACCTCATTCATGTGTTGTGGTCTTGCCCGGCGCTGTCCTCATACTGGCTTTTGGTCGAGGATACTCTAAATAGGACTACGGGGAGAACTTTGTAGGTCGACGCGGCGGTGGGGCTCTTACACTGGTTCCCGCATACCCCTAAAAATAAAATTTAGAGCAAATTTATTGATTTAGGGCTCGTCCTCGCTAAACGGGAGATAACCAGGAATTGGAAGGCAAGAGTTGGTCCGACGGGAGCTAAATGGCAAAACGAACTTCTGAAGTGGGCTGCGGGGAAGAGCACTCTGCGATACCAACTGGCGAGGCGGCAGCACAACGAGAGGGCGCTAGAATCAGCACTGGAATGGGAGACAATAGTGCAGGCCCTTAGAGATTACTGCGCTTCCAGCGATTCCGAGGGTGATGATGCAGCACAACCTGAGTCCCGTTAGACGTCCACGATACGGACCTCAATACAGTCACATGGGGTCTTTCCCATAAGCTCTTCCTACACATACCACTACACACTGATGGCGGGGCTGGGTGGGTGGAGGGAGTTGAATCATGAGACTGTTGGGGGGGAATTGTTTTTTTTTTCTGTTAGGTTGATCTAGAAAAGCAGATGAAGTCCGTGGGATTATCCGGATCAGCTTCGACGTTCTACCAGATCCCCACCTGTGTTCTATGTAAGAAGACGCCGCCCGACCCTTGGGTTGTGGGCTGAATGGCTGTGTACCCACGATGACTTCCTGCAATAAAAATATATTTAAAAAAAAAATCACTGATGACATCATCCAGTGACTGTAAGTTTCTGTAAAGTTAAAATATGTCTTACATATTGAAGAATGAGTGGATGTATAAGTGTCTGGATGAAAGATTTAGTAGGTGCATGACTGACTGTATGAGTAAATGATTAAATGTGTCTCACTGAGTGCATGGGTTAGTGACTAAACTGTCTGAATGTGTGCATCAGTATGTCTGTTGTTGTATAAGATGCTGCATGTGTTGATCAGTAGCTATATGAGTAACTATATGGGTTATTGATTGGTTGCCCAAGTATTTGTATGGGAGACTGAGTGGGAGGTGTGTGACTCTGTGCATAGATGTGTGAGTAGTTGATTCACTATATGTATGGGTTCAAAAGTGCATGTGGAAACAGCTGTATGGGCGGTTGACTGTCTGCATGAGTGTATTTGCTACATGTCAAAGTAAGTACATATGTAAAACACAGTACATGTGAGAGTTGACATATATAAATAACTGTGCATAAGAGCCAGTGAATGTGTGAGTGGCTGTATGGATCATTGTGAACTTGTATCAGGGATTGTATAAGAGAGTAAATATGTGTTAGTATATGTTTGAATAAGTAAGGTGTGTATAACTGTATAGTTGAGGAAATGGAGGAGTGATTGATTCTTTTCATGACTGACTAGATGTATGAGTAACTCCATGGATGAGTGACAATCTGTGAGTGTCTGTTTACACTGATTGTATCTAAGGTTATATTAGAGTCTGAAGAGGTTCATCGTATTACCACATGAATGATATTATCAGTGATGTGATCAGTAATGTCAAATGATATGTCATCAGTGATGTCATCAGTGATGTCATTTGAGATGTCATCAGTGATGTCATTTGAGATGTCATCAGTGATGTCATTTGAGATGTCATCAGTGATGTCATCAGTGATGTCACTGACCATGTCATGAATGATGTAATATGTGACATCATCAGCAGTGGATTGCGGGTGCGCGATATATAGTTATTGCAACTAACTATATATGCGAATTTCTATGGTTTTGTGCGAGTAAAATAAGGTTTGTAAATGCTAATCCCTAACTATATATGGTCTATAACCTATGGTTTTTTCAGTGAATTTTCAATGTTTTTGTAAATGCAAATTCCTAACTATATATGGTCTATAACCTATGGTTTTTTCAGTGAATTTCATTGGTTTTTTAAAAGCTAATATCTATAGCTGTAAAATATATTCTTTATTACGTGACGTATCACGTAGCCACGTGAGACGCCTCATGACGCGTCGCATAAACGTGACGTATCGTCTGCAGCGCAAACAAAACCCATAACGTAAGCGTGCCGGACCACGCTTACAGATATATATATATTTTTTTAACCTTAATTAGACAAAATCCACACGTGCACATATCTTGAGGCCTTGCAAAGGCACATCAAACAAACAGTCCCTACAATTTTGCCAAGTTTGGTGGAAATCTATTCCTTTAAATTTTATTTTACTGTTTCTCTTGGTTTTCCCCTTGTTACGCTTACCGGAACGCTACCCGGTACGCAAACCGGACGCTCCAAAAACACAAGATGTCGGACTCCCGTTACGCTGCCGGTTAGCTGGGAAGCGCCTCTACTGTGAAAAATCCCAATTTTTTTTTTCTTTTGCTCCGCGGGGAACTATAATAGCCCCCTCATCAATCCTAGGGGGTCAGGAGGGGTCTACCTTACCCCTTTCCTTCATTTACACCTTTTTTTTCCCACCTCTTGTCTCTCGATCCTACCGAGAGACAAGATGGCGGCCGCTCCGGACTGTTTACAATGTTGACAGCCAATCAGCTTCTCCTCAGACTCCCGTTACGCTGCCGGTAAGCTGCCCAGTTAGCTGCCCGGTTCGGGTACAGGGATGCGCCTCTACGGCGAAAAATCGCAATTTTTTTTTTTTTTTTTTGCCCCGCGGGCTACTTTAATATCCCCCTCATCAATCCTAGGGGGTCAGGAGGGGTCTATCTTGCCCCCTTTCCTTCATTTCCCCCTTCGTTTTTCACCACCTCTTGTCTCTCGATCCTACCGAGAGACAAGATGGCGGCCGCTCCGGACTGTTTACAATGTTGACAGCCAATCAGCTTCTCCTCAGACTCCGGTTACGCTGCCGGTTAGCTGCCCGGTTAGCTGCCCGGTTCGCGTACCGAGACGCGCCTCTACGACGAAAAATTGCAAATTTTTTTTTTAGCCCCGCGGGGCACTTTAATATCCCCCTCATCAATCCTAGGGGGTCAGAAGGGGTCTACCTTGCCCCCTCTCCTTCATTTCCCCCTTCGTTTTGGCCTCCTCTTGTCTCTCGATCCTACCGAGAGACAAGATGGCGGCCGTTCCGGACTGTTTAGAATGTTGACAGACACCAGAGAGCCAATCAGCTTCGCTTCGCAAAGCTCCGTTACGCGAAAAGTACGCAAACTGGTTCGCTATCCGGGACGCTGTCACAGATATATCTGTTTTTTAAAACGTTAATTTCTCAAAATCCACTGGAGCACATATATTGAGACCCAGCAAAGGCACATCGGGCTAACAGTCCCTACAATTTTGCCAAGTTTCGTGTGAATCCATTCAGTTGTTCGAGCTAAAAGTGAGGCCAAACGCCCTATGGAAAAATGAATGGGAAAAACGCGTTTTGGGACCCCCCTTTTTTCTCGGCCCCCCCTTGACGAAACCCCCCCAAATTTTTAGGGGCTGCTCAGAAACAAAATGTGCCATTTTCCTGAAAATTTCAGCCGATTCCGTCCACAAACGCCAAAGTTATTAGACATAGAATTTTCAAAAGTTCCATAGAGAAAAAATCCTAACTATATATACCTACTGGCTATCGCCAGTAGGTAATATATATATATATATATATATATATATATATATATATATATATATATATATATATATATATATATATATATATATATATATATATATATATATATATATATATATATATATATATGACACAAGCACCTCCTCTCGCAGAAAGAAGCAGAAGCCACTGTGGGGGTAAGACAGCAACATTTATTTCAGTAACATGGCGAATGCAGTTCGGCCGGTTTGGCCTTCGTCATCGCCTGCGGTCAGTGAAAAGGAAGTCAAAAGTTGGGAATAAATAAGTAGGCAGCGCACAGCGCTGTTACCGTGAGTCTTGGATGAGTCTGTTCTAACTTGCACCTCCACTTAAATCCACGCAAGTGTCCCCAAGTACAGAGAATAGTTGACCCAGATGATGGTGGATGAGGGGCCAGTAGTAATGCAGTCAAGTGGAGGAATGGAAGGGGCAAAATGAAAGTGGGCTTGCCAAATGACCCAGAAAAAACCTGGCCAAAGGGCATACAAGGTGTAAGAATAACCTAAATACCTTAATGAGTTGACCCTTAAACCACCCAGCCGGATGACGGGGAACAAGCCCGGCCGCCAGGCGGAGTAGTCCACAATTGGGTCTAAGGGTGGTTGTACGAAGGAAGGAATGTAGCCCGGCCGGACGGCGGAGTCCAAGCCCGGCCGTCGGGCGGAGCAGAAACGGGAGAGGAAGTGGAGCACGCAAGTGCCCGACCGGACGGCGGAGTGCAAACCCGGCCGTCGGGTGGAGCAGTGCGGGAGAGGAAGCTGAGCACACCAGAGCCCGGCCGGACGGCGGAGTACAAACCCGGCCGTCGGGCGGAGCAGTGCGGGAGAGGAAGCTGAGCACACCAGAGCCCGCCCGGACGGCGGAGTACAAACCCGGCCGTCAGGCGGAGCAGTGCGGGAGAGGCTGACAGAGAATGCGGCTTCAGGAAAAGATGAAAGCGGAAGCCACCAAAACGTCTGTATCGAAACGAAGGACAAATATCCCTCGGCAGCTCTCCAAATGAAAGGAACGGAAAAACCGGAAGTCAGGCACAGGAAACAGGACTAACAGGAAATCGGAGTTTAGACGCAAGAACGTAAAGCGTCGCTCCTTGGGCTCATGACAGATTTATAGGGCTTGTCTGTTAAAGGGGCAGTACGTGGAATCTACAGACCACGATTCTCGGGGCATGACAGCACATTGAGAGGTCAAACACCCTTGATGGATTCTTTTGCAACATAGTATGATGTACTTGTGAACTGTGTGCTGGGTTAGGAGGGAGTTACCATGGTTACAGGGTGAATGAGCACTGGGGGGATGGGTGAATGTTATGTGAGTTTCAAAGTCTTGAAATATACAACCAATTAAAATGTGCAGTTTGGTTTTGAATTTGTGTGGGAACAATTTTGATTGGTTAGGTAAAAAGAATATGGGTCTGAAATGAGAAAGAATCAGTGCCATTATTCTGAGGCTCAAGTGAAAGAAGCATTATTCAGAGATTCTGGTTAAGAATTTCTGTTGAGTGTGACTGACACTGTTCTATATCTTCCAAAGCATTTTTAAAGGTGAGTAATTATTCTTTTAAAAAAGATAGAGAGCTGTATGCACTATTGGGAAGATTAAGAAGCATATTGTACTTCTTTATTCTTGCATTTTGTGTCATTATTTTTGTAATGTAATGTTGTTTGAAAATAGAATGGTGCATATTGGAAATGTATTTTGAAAAGGAGTTAATTTTCTGCTTTGTTTTTGTAGTGGTCATTTAAATGAGCTGTGCTTTGTGTCAAAAAACGATTTAGTATGGAAAAAAGTCTGCTTTTTAAAATTTGGTGAAGTATCACACTGCATTTCTGAATGAAATAAGCGAAAACATTTTCACATTTTTCCATTATGTCAGCTATGCCTTGTAACAGTTTGCGTCAATCTGGTTAAAGAGTATTCTTTGCTTGTGTCTAACTTTACTCTGTGCCTGTGTGTTATCTGATATATGATTTATTTTATGAAGATACAATGCTGTATGCAGTATAGGGTAGATTAAGAAGCATATTGTGCTTCTGTATTCTTGCATTGTGTGTTTTTTTTTTGTAATGCTGTTTAAAAATTGTATACTGCATATTGGAAATGTATTTTGCAAATGAGTTAGGTTTCTGCTTTTCTTTGTAGTGGTCATTAAAAAGGGCAGTGCTTTGTGTGAAAAACAATTTACTATAGAAAATGTTTTCTGGTAAAAGGTATGCTTAGTTGATGTCAAGCTTCACTCACAGTGTGATCTTAGGCACATGATCAGAATGTTAGATATAATGTACCATGTCTGTCTCTGCCAACAGTATGTGCGACTCTGCCTAAGATCACAGTGATGGGTGAATCAGGCTTCAGTCACAGTGTGATTTTAGGTACATGATCAGAATGTTAGATATAATGTACCATGTCTGCCTCTGCCAACAGTATGTGTTTCTCAGCCTAAGATCACAGTGATGGTTGAATCAAGCTTCAGTCACAGTGTGATCTTAGGCACATGATCAGAATGTTACATATAATGTACTATGTATGTCTCTGTCAACAGTATATGTGACTCTGCCTAAGATCACAGTGATGGGTGAATCAAGCTTCAGTCACAGTGTGATCTTAGGCACATGATCAGAATGTTAGATATAATGTACCATGTATGTCTCTGCCAACAGTATGTGTGACTCTGCCTAAGATCACAGTGATGGGTGAATCAAGCTTCAGTCACAGTGTGATCTTAGGCACATGATCAGAATGTTACATATAATGTACCATGTCTGTCTCTGCCAACAGTATGTGTGTCTCAGCCTAAGATCACAGTGATGGGTGAATCAAGCTTCAGTCACAGTGTGATCTTGTCCACAAATTGAGAAAGCAAGGAAACATGTGAAAATTAACATGGGGAAAACACGTTTGGGACCCCCCTTTTTTCTAGTACTGAATGTCTTGCATTATTATTTAGTTTTCATACATATTTTTTTTATGAATGTAAAAATGGCGGTCTCGCTGCGCTCTCTGGTGAGCTTACCGGTGCGCGCACCCGGAGCGCTCCAAGGCAAAATGATATGGGTAAGCTCACCTGTGCGCGCACCCTGAGCGCCCCAGGAACAAATGATAAAAAAAAATATGTTGCAAAAATATTTTTTGTCAATAAATTAATAATAATTATTAGTTATACAAAACAGCTAATAAAAAAAACACTAAAAATCGTAAGTTACAAGCTCGATATACAAAGGAATTAGCTTTAAAAAATACTTCAAAATTCACTGAAAAAAACCAGATGTTTCACAATCGTTATAGTTCGGAATTAGCATTTAAAAAAACTTTGAAATTCACTAAAAAAACATAGGTTTCACAATTGTTATAGTTAGGAATTAGCATTTAAAAAACCTTTGAAATTCACAGAAAAAAACAAAGGTTTCACACCAGTTATAGTTAGCTGAATATTTTACTCATACAAAACCATTGACATTCCCACATTATAGTTAGTTGGACTCACTATATGTCATTTGAGATGTCATCAGTGATGTTATCAGTGATGTCAATGACCATGTCATGAATGATGTAATATGTGACATCATCAGCAGTGGATTGCGGGCGCGCGAGTTATAGTGAGTCCAACTAACTATAACGTGGGAATTTCAATGGTTTTGTATGAGTAAAATGTTCAGCTAACTATAACTGGTGTGAAACCTATGTTTTTTTCTGTGAATATCAAAGGTTTTTTAAATGCTAATTCCTAACTATAACGATTGTGAAACATATGTTTTTTTTAGTGAATATATATATATATATATATGTATATATATATATATATATATATATAACTTATTTTCATATTTTTATATATTATAGAAACATGTACTGGATGATGTCATCAGTGAATGTCATTTGAGATGTCATCAATGATGTCATGAGTGATGTCACTGACCATGTCATGAATATTGTAATATGTGACATCATCAGCAGTGTATTGCGGGGCGCGAGTTATAGTTAGCTGAACTAACTATAACAATGGAATTTCTATGGTTTTGTACAAGTGGAATGTCCAGCTAACTATAACGCCCCCTGAAACCGATGTTTTTTTCAGTGAATTTCTGAGGTTCTTTAAATACTAATTTCTAACTATAACATCTCTGAAACCTATGGTTTTTTCAGTGAATTCCTAAGGTTGTATTTAATGCTAATTTCTAACTATAACTTCACTGAAACCTATGTTTTTTTCAGTTTGTTAGACCTGGCATCTTTGGCGTGGTCTCCCCTGTCTTTTTGCCTTTACCTCCTGTATTTTTGACGCTGTGCTGGGTTTCGTTCTTGCTAGTTTAGATGCTTTGGGCACTTTGCCACTGCTGTTTAGTTGTGTAAATTGTTATTGTATTGTATTGGTTATCCATGATTGGCATATTTGTATCACCAAGTCCCTAGTAAAGTGCACTGAGTGTGCCAGGGCTGGTGATATAAATGCTACTAGTGGGCCAGCAGCACTGATGGTGCCACCCAGATGAGCAGCCCTAAAATGGTGTCTCAGGCCTGCCACCGCAGTGCCTGTGTGCAGTCTGTGAACTGCCATGTCCACTTGGTCAGTGTCTCCACTGACCAGGCCTAACCCTTCCCTTTCTGTACACATTGGTCACCCCTATGGAAGGCCCAAGGTACCAACCTGGGCAGGTTGCAGTATAGGTGAAAGTTAGAGCATGTATTAGTGCAGGTGACATGCTCTGGTAGTTAATTACAGCTACTTTTGTTTTTCACTATTGTAAGGCTATCTTGCCCATGGGCTATCATGGGGAATGCTGGCTACAGTGATTACCTGCATATCTTCCCATGGGAGCAAGATAGGACATAAAAGTCTGGTATCCCTGAACTCAGAATTTAATAACACATCTTTTAGGAAAGGTGGTTTCTGAATCCTGTGTTTGAGAAGAGCACTTTTAGAAAGTGGCTGTTCTCTTGTCAGACCTTTCTGTGTGCCTTGACCTGTTTGTGAATTGACGGTGTGGTTTGTGAGTGGCAGGGACTGGGTGGTTCCCATAGGCTGAGTGGGCCATCCCTGGGCTGAATAGCTCCATCTGCATCTAGTGTGATGGGAGAGGGTAGCACCTGGGCCTGAATAGGGCTGAGCGCTTGCCTTCCACAATGCTGGCTTCACCTCCTCCTGGGCGTCGGACGACCCTGTCCCTCTCTCTGAAAGGAAAGGAGAGGAAAGGAAAGGAAAACAAAGTGCTCAAGGAACACCCAGAACTGGTTCAGACCGGGCTCAGAGCCCTCCTGCACAAAGGGAACAAAGACTTTTAGGGGTATAAGTATAGGACCCAGACTACAGAAAATTAGATCATCCTGGAATCAAGAAGGAACCTCTGCCAAGGAGAAAGCTGGAAGACTGAAGAAGGAAGACTGTTCTGCTGTATGCTTGTGGACTGACCTGCAGTTGCTTTGCTGCCAAGGAGAGAGGAAGGACTTTGCTTTGTGCTGTGCTCCAAGGGCCTGTTGCGAGCTGGCTCCCTGTTAAGAAGTCCCAGGAACAAAAGGACTTCACCCCCAGCTTCCCTGAACTCTACTGAGAGAGTTCTGTCCTACCCAGAGTGCTTGGGCCAGTTGTGGTGCCTCTGGAAGTTGTACCTGTGCTTGGGAAGCTGGAAATGTAAGCTACTAAAGACTTTCTGCAAAGTTTCACACATCGCTCGCAGTGTGAGGAAATACCCGCCACCGCGAAGATCGAGATCGTCACAGCGCCTGTTGCGGCTGCAAGAACCGAAGCATCCTTCTTACCCTGACTAGAAGCAAGGGTCCCTATTTGGACAGTGGTACCTACCGCTGCCAACAAGAGACCCCCAGTTCTAACACATTGAATATCCACAACGTTGGATTCCAATACGAGCTTGTCGAATACGCGCGTGTTTTTAATCTTAAGCTCGAACAGACACATAAAAATGTCAATGTATCGTTTGAACAAACTCTTAACTCTCCGAAAGTTCTTCACCGATTTCTTTGAAATTTTGATTTAACGTTGGATTCGATTAAGGGCGTGTTTATATATACACAACGTTGGATTCAAATACGCATGTGTCCAATACGCGTGTGTTTTTAATTAAAAGGCCAAACAGACCCTATCGATTTGGTTGCTGTGCAACAGTACGCGCATGTTTTTATATACACAACGTTGGATTCCAATACGTGCGTGTCGAATACGGGCGTGTTTTTAATCTTAAGCCCGAACAGACACATAAAAATGTCAATGTTCATTTGTTCAAAATTTTAAATCTCCGAAAGTTCTTCAGCGATTGCTTAGAAATGTATACACAACGTTGGATTTGATTAAGCACGTGTTTATATATATTCAACATTGGATTTGAATACGCGTGTGTCCAATATGCGTGTGTTTTTAATCGAAAGGCCGAACTGACCCTATTGATTTGGTTGCTGGGCAACAACTACAAGGGACGTATAGAGACAATAGTCTACATATATTAGGATGGACAGTTGGTGTCAGGATGGCAGACCAGGAAGTGGGTGGAGGAAGGGGGAGGAGTTGGTTCACTGTGCAACATTAAGAAAGGATGAATAGAGACAATATTCAACATATATTAGGAAGGACAGTTGGTGTCAGGATGGCAGACCGGGAAGTGGGTGGAGGGAGGGGGAGGAGTTGGTTCACTTTGCAACATTAGCGCATGTTTATATGTACACAACGTTGGATTCAAATACGCGCGTGTCCAATAGCGCGTGTTTTAAATCGAAAGGCAAACAGATCCTATCCATTTGGTGGCTGCACAACAACTACAAGGGATGCATAGAGACAATAGTCTACATATGTTCGGATGGACAGTTGGTGTCAGGATGGCAGATCGGGAAGTGGGTGGAGGGATGGGAGAGGAGAATGCTGATGTAATAGAAACGTCTCTTAACTATATCTTTTCAGTTGCATGGATCACTTTATGATATTGAATTTTATCAACAGTTTACATATGCGTATAGATCTTATAATTCTTATGGAATGACATTTTTTCATGTAAATCCTCTCTCCTCTGTTACTTCATCAAACACCAAAACAAACATGAATTTCTTGGGATCATTTTATCTTATTGCATAAATTAGGTACCAAATTCCCATCACACTTTTTGTTCCTGAACATTATGTCATATAAAGGAATACATTGATTTAAATTGTATATATTTTACAAGCACTTTCAAAATGGCCGATAAAATGTGCCATTATCAGAATATGGGGACTAGCAGTCTAGTGATATATTGCAATGGAAAGCGATGAGGGATTAATGCACTTGATTCCACTTATGAATGTCGGGGTCCTACAGGGCTCAATACTGAGATCAACTTTGTTTATTTTGTATATGGCCCCCTCGCCCTTCTCGCTGAGAAATATGGAGCTAAAATAGTGTCATATGCTGATGACACTCAGTTTCTGTTTACATGTGAGAAGGGTGTCGAATGCAACGGCAAATTAACGCTTGCCTCTCTGAAGTCTTCTCCTGGCTGAGACACGATCAACTAAAGTATAACTCTGAGAAGTCAGAGATTATTTTCTTTGATCTACGTCCGTTTGAAGCTTGACATACCTGGTAGCCACAGGACATGCCCCCCCCTTCGTCCTATGTCACCATTGTGAAAAATGTAGGTGTCAAATTGGATGCGGCCCTTCCTATGAAGGCCCAAGTCCAAACAGTGGCTGGGTCTGTTTTGGGATGTTGAGAATGCTGCAGAATTTTCTCCCTCCGCTCTCAGTCCCCTACAGGAAAACGGGGGTCCAGGCCCTGGTAGTGTCCAGACTGGATTATGTTAATTCCCTGTATCTCAGCCTTCTTGGGTACCTTCTGGGCCGATTACAGGTGATTCAGAATATGGCGGTGAGGGCAATTTTTCTGTCAGGGCACAGGACTCATACAACTCAGCTTCTGTCTTTGCTATACTGGCTTCTGGTGCGGAAAAGAATACATTTTAAAACCTTGGTCTTGGTTTTTAAAGCATTTCATAAGATTGGAGCCCCCTACCTTAGGGAAAGATTTTAACCTTATATTCCACAGCGTACCCTGAGATCTTCCTCTCAGCTTCTGATCTCAGCTCCGAAGGTCTTGCTGTCCCAGGTAGGGGGTAGATCTTTCCAAGAAGTGGCTTCCCGGCTGTGGAATAGCCTACTCTTCTCTCTTAGAGAGATCCCGGACCTACTTATTTTTAGGAGGAGTCTAAAAACATGCTCTTTCAGCTGTGAGCTTAGCAGTAGTTGAATGCTTTGTTTGATGTTGTGTGGTCTCTGTTCCTTAGTGCTGGGACACTCCCGGGAGTAGCCGCGAGCTTTATAAATATTAGATAACATTACATAACATAACAAATACGCTCTAGATGAATGAACTCCATGGTCCAGTAGAAGACTCAGAGCCAAAAAGCGTAATCTGTCCATATTTTTGTTTGCACTGCGGTGTGTTAAATAAATAATCAAAAAAATACCTTCTCTGCACGGTGCCGTGAATTATTTCACCATGTGGAGGAGCGAGGATTGTGGGACATATATCAGATATACTGCCAAAGAATTCCCGGCACCTCACAGCGAAGGTATTCTTTTGATTATTTATATAACACACCACTGTGCAAACAAATATATATATATATATATATTTCCTAGGAATAAAAATAAATCTATTTTTTAATATAATTTTTTTAAATGATAAGGTTATTGCTAATTTTGAATGTAAATCACAAATCAAATAATGCATAACTTGCATCGGGAATTGTATCCAAATAAACACAAGTGATACTGCAAATAGCAATTAAAAACATCAGTATGTTGAAAAGAATATGTTACATTTTAGTGGTGGTATTGTCCCTTTTAACTGTGAAAGTTAGAGAAATTGTCTTATTATTTTCCATTTCACAAAACATGTTATTTCATTTGAAATTACATTTCCTTAAAATTCCCTTTAACTCTCCATTGAGTGGTCTCCGTCCCAGTGGCATAGATTTCCTCAAACAGGCCGAAAGTTACTCAAAGCTAAATTTACCATTTCAAAATAGGTTATAGGGATCACTACATTTACACTCCTCATTTGTCGAGAAATTTAAATCTAAATATAAACTGTGATTTCCATGTGGACTTGGTGAATTCCATTCATGAGGAGAGGAGTTGGCCTAACGGCTAGGCGGTCGACCTCGAATCTGGGGAACCAGCTTCGAGTCTCGGCAATGACGTTGAACATCCTGTGATTCTGGGCAAATCACTTACAGCCTGATTCATCATAAACCCGTTTTGCGAGTCTATAATAGCGATTCATAAGGAATCGCTATTACAGACTCGCAAAACGGGATTCATGTAGGAATCGCAAAAAGAATTGCGATTCCTACACATTCCTTATTTACGATTAGCAAATTGCTAATCGCAAATAAGGAATAACTCCCCATTCATTCCTATGGGCCAAAAGGCCCATAGGAATGAATAGGGAGTATTCCTTATTTGCGATTAGCAATTAGCTAATCGCAAATAAGATAGCGATTTAAAAGGTGCCAGGGGTGTCCAAAGGACACCCTGTAGCACCCCTTAAATGCAAATTGAAACAGGTGTTGAGCACACACATGTCCAAAAGACATGTGTGTGTGCAACATGCAACTTAGAAAAATGCTTTTAAAAGCATTTGTCTAAGTTTTCGCTATTTACCACGAGGTTTGAGCTCGCGGTAAATAGCGGGCCGAAATTGCGATTTCGCAATTTTTAAATGGATGATGAATTGCATTTAAGGAATCTCAAATAGAGATTCCCTAAATGTAATTCCTCGCAAAATAGCGAAATCGCTATTACCGATTTTTGCATTTGGGATGATGAATCCCAAATGCAAAAATAGCGCTCGCAAAGGGCCAGATTCTCAGAATCTGGCCCTTTGCGAGCCGATTTCGGCTTGATGAATCAGGCTGTTCATCTCCCTGTGCCTAACAAAAAAAAATAATGTGTTCTCACGTAACAAAACTGGAGCTATATAAACCGCTCTGATTCCTGATATGGGTCAAGTTTGCGCTATATAAAACTCTGTAAAAAAAAAACTACACCTAGATTTAGTGTCAGACCTACACATGTGGAGATCTCCACATAAAAACCTACCTACGTGAGTATGGTTAATGGTGTTTGTAGGTTGTCTAAAAATGCATGATACCCAAAACCATCAATCAAGCCACAGCATTTCCTTGTGTAATGAGCAAGCATCACTTTATAATGAAAAATCCAATGAATAAAAAAGTGGGTAAGAAGTCGAACTATGTGAACTATGCATTTTTTTATGTGTACCCCAGGATCTGAGTTTAGGCATACCCATTGTTGATATACCAATAATGCAAGAGATTTCCAAGATCTTTTTTCTAGAATGTGTTTTTTTATGCATAAATATACAATTAAACATAGAAAATACAGAGATTTAAAATAGGCACATCCGTACAATCCGACAATCGCATACATGTTCAAATAAAAGCGACACCCCACATGTGCGGGTGGGCCTAAAACACTATGATGTGAAGAAAGGAAATGATGTTTGGGTAGATAAACTGGATTACTGCCTTGCTGGACTTCTGCCTTGCTGGATTATTGCCCTGCTGCCTCCTGTCTGACACAGAGGGATTGGACCTGCACCAGAATCTAGGACTCCCAGAGTGACTCCAAGGTCTGGTCTGCTGGCCTTCTGTTCACGGTTGCAGGGACATAACAGGCTCCCAACCACCAGAACCATACCCAGATTAAGGTGGAGTAAGCCACTGACCCCTAAGTGGTCCCCCTCAGGTCCCAGACCATTGGCGTGGCCTCGGTGGAGCTGAACTGAAGCTTTTGGGCTCTTGGCAAATGTGAACAAGTCAGTTGGTGCCAAACCTTGTCACTCCACTGCTCATCAACTCAAAGTTCCGTCAACCTGTTCATTCACGCTACAGCAGCACAAAGCTCTGGCCCTACCACCTGCTGTGACAATGGGATCTTTGCCTCACATCCATGACTGTCCACAATGCCTGGTTTATTCTTTGCACTACAATGATAATCATCCACGATGCTTATCTGCTCTTCACATTCCCCATGCACCGCAAACTGGTATCTTTGAGCTGGACTGAGAAGGAAACTTTTCAGGAGGACTAATTCGGTCCCTGTATCTGACTGCACTTCATCATGGTAGGCCTGAACTTCTGACTTTCTCCCAGTCTCACACAACTAGATAGACATGAGTGGTGTTTTGGACTTTTCTGTACTATTTTCATTTCAGGCTTTGAAATGTCATATCTTTGGTTCTACTGATTGTATTTTTGTTAGTTTGTTCTTGATTTGTTCATTAAATTTTGCTTTATTTTCTGAATTGGAGTGGGATTTTTCTTGTGTTGTGTTTTCACTTCATTACTGTTTAAGGAGCTGCACAAATACTTTACACATTGCCTCTAAGTTAAACCTGACTGCTTCGTGACAATCTGCTAGAGGGGTGAGCACAGGCCAATTTGGGGTTTGCTTGTGCTTCATTCTAACAAGGGTTGCTGCTTAAGTAGGGTTTCACTCCCCTCAACCATTAACCCAGTTTTACACAGCCCCCTACAAAGGCTTTTTAACACACATTATAAGATGTTGAGTATTTAAAAATGGTACATACCAGAATCTAATGTTGACATGTACATACAGTGACTATCTAAAGTTATTTTCACTGTGAAGGGAAGTAGCTGTAATGTTCATAATAAAGTTACAACTCTGCTATCTCTGGTTTAGGACAAGCTACCACAATATTTCAAACACTATTTTTATATTCAATGTTTATCATAAATCCAAATCAGTGTTGAAGACAGATTTTCATAAATATTCTTTAAAATTTAGACTTTGTCTGCCTAAACCTCCAGTAGTCTAATTAGCATTACCATGCCAGTGTTTCCCCTAATGAGGTGTGATAACTGCTCCCAGAGCTGAAAAATAGTGGGTTATGACTTTTGATAGGAAGACCTGGGTGGGAGGTATGGGACACATATGTCACCTCATTAAAACGTTTCAAGAACTTCATTAACTTGAAAGGTACCAGGGGAACTAGGGGAAGAGAAGCCATTTGTTTTCTGTGCTCTCTCTAGCCAATTTGGCACCATCCCAGTGGGAGGAACCTAGGAGTTTTATTTAGATTTCAGCTAACGGGTTACTCCGTCACAATGGTGGCAAATATTCCGTCAGCAGAAATATATAAATCCCATAGGATATTATGGGATTTATATTTCGGCAGACAGGATATCCATCACGGTTGTGGCAGAGAACCTGTCCACTGAAATCTACATCAGGCCCTAACTGACTGGGGTTCGACCCTGACTGAGTCTAGACGACAACATTTCATGACTGATATTTTATACATTATCTGGACTGATATTGCATTTTTTAAATTTTACGAAACAATTGCACCAATCTTTTGTAGGTTATTTTATTTGTGAAGTAATTATGGTCCAATCCTGCCAATGAGTGTGATATCAAAAATTTGACCCCCAATAATGTTGGTTAGGGTTGGTAGGGTTACTGTGCTCTCAGGATCTCATCCTGTCTAGCATTAAGCCCCTAGGTATATTCAAGTAATGCAACAGTGCTATAAATCTACTGCCCTCTAAAAAACAAGTATGGTGGTTCAGTGTAATGTGATGTCTCATCACTTAACTATCATAATGCTTTTGAATGTTATCCTATTTTCTATATAAGGATAAATATCCATTTTGAAGTGGAGAATTTTCATTTCCACCAAAATATGTTAAATGCACTATGATTTCATGTTATAGTCAATATGTACATACTATGTTGTATTTCTTACCTTATGTTTTACTTCATGTCTAAACCGCACTGAGGAAGAGACTGTGTCTTGAAACACGCCAAAAACTCAGATGATATGATATGAAAAATTTCTGGTAAGATTAATAGCACCAGGGAAGAGGTTACAGGTGTGAATAGCGCTTCGAGTGCAACTCTCAGCAGTAGTGAATCTGATTTAGATTATCCATCCACTTCCAGACAAGAGAAGGAGTCCAGTTCATCTTCTTTTTTACCGGAGTTTAAAAGGATATGGCTGCTCCACTTTCAATTGGGAGGGAGAGATCAAGAAAGAGAAACATTCAGAAAAGAAGTAGAGGGCAGAAGGGTTGGAGAACAAGGAAGCAACATAGACAACAAAGATAAAGAGGGAGGCAGGACCAGGGCACGGAAATGAGAGAAACCAAGAAATAAACATATTAGTAGTAAATCTCTCAGATAGAGTACTGACCAGAACAAACATTTCTGTGCTGAATTGGGGGACTGGTTTTGCTCCTATTAGTATGTTTAATGATCTTTAGGCCAAGGTGGATTTGATGAAATTTGTTCACTTGCTAAAGCTGAAAAAGTTATTTCTTGATAACCTTAAAAAGCAGGCAGCGCCCATAATGAAGGATGCCAGTCATATTTCCATTAAGGTGCTGAATAACATTGTGCTACTTATGAGTTTGGAAGATCAACAGGAATGTGACATTGAAGATTTCCCATTACAATTGGAAATTGATACTGATTGCTGTAAATTGAGTGCCTTTCAGACCAATTCCAACTCCATGCTCCAGGCAAAGCTTACAGTGTGATCCATGTGTTCTAGAATCATGCTATTAATTATTTTATTTTGATGTGCAACTCCAAGTTGGATAAACATGAGTTAAAAACATTGTGTCAATTGAGGAGTGATAAATCTATCATCATAAAGGAAGCTGACAAGGGCAGCAATGTTGCAATAATGAACTATAAAGATTATAATCATAAGGCACATCGACAACTTAAAGATAGAAACAACTATGCTAAGGTGGAAGCAGGAGAGCTTGAAATATCAAAAGCGATGATCAAAAGTGAATTGTGCATGTATGCAGATCAACAACTTCATGATACAGAGGAATTTAATTATCTACGGGTTGAGAATGCCACAACACCTGTGATATATTTATTGCCTAAATTCACAAAGGTGGGACTATACCAACTGGTTACCTGATTATTGCTGGCTTTGGAGGCCTAACTGAGCATATTTCTGAATACATTGACATGTTCTTAGCTCCCTTTGTTAAAACTCTACCCTTGTACATCCAAGACACTAAGGATTTTCTTAACACCTTCAATGCTACAGCAATTCATCCCGGATGCTGCACTCCCTTGAATCCCATTGTTCATGACGAGCTCAGCTCGTCATGAGCACACGAGCAGTGTACTGCATGAAGAGCTGAGCTCGTCATGAGCATGGAAGGTGTTAAACAAATGAATGACATCAAATGGGATCCAAGTTACTATTAGGTAACCATGAATGTGCTCAGTCTATATGCCAGCATTGAACATAAGTTTGGGTTGGAAGCTGTAGAGTAACTTTTGTACACTAAATGAGCCAGCTTTCTTCTACACTTTCGCATCTTAATTGCTCTTGTGAAAACTGTGCTAATAAACGACCTTTTTTTGACCCAAAATGACCTTTACCATGAGTTGCAGGGTAGAGTGATGGAGCCAAGGTATGCTCTCTCCTATGCCAACCTATTTATGGGTTGGTATGAGAGGAAGCACACCTGGACTGGTTCATGACATGAGAGTGACACATTCATTTATTGGAAAAAATATATATTCATGATATTTACGTAATTTGGAAAGGTGATGTGAAGGATCTTACTGCCTATCATGTTTTTTAAATGATAACTGCTATAACATCACACTTAGGCCCTAATTACGAGTCAGGTGGTCCACGGACCACCAAACTCATGGTGGAGCGGGTGTGGCAGTCCAGCCACTGGCCCACCGGCGGTCCGATTGCCCCATTACGAGTTGGGTGGTTGGACTGCTCTGGGACCTCTGCCCCCACCAGGGAACTGTCATTCCCTGGCAGTTGCATCCCGATCTTGAGGCCACAATATGCTTGGTGGGACCGCTGCAGTCCTGCCACGCATATTATGAGTTTCCTCTTCGCCACAGTTTTCATAGCGGTTCCACCACCATGAAAACCATGGGGGAGAGGAAAACCTGCTACCTCACACCATTTGGATGCATGCCCAATATGTGCCCCTCTGTATGCATGCACCCCAGGTCCTGCACTGCATTAAATTTACAGTCCATGCTGTTCAGGAACTGTTTTTAGCTTTCCCATTGTGGAAGCCCATTTTCTGAGTCACCGCCGTGGGAACGCCCCAAAAAAGCCAGACAGGAACTCCTAATCTGGCACGAGGCCCAATCATGGATTTAAAGCAGCAAGTGCGTGGCGGTGGCATACTGCCCGCTGCTGCTGCACCAAAAGTTGTAATCGGGCCCTCAGTCTTGAATACAGTAAGACGTCAATTTGCTTTCTTGATTTATAAATCTATGTGGATAAAAACAAACTAGTTTCAAGTCTATTTAGAAAACAGGCTTCACTGAATGCTATTCTACATGCAAAATCAGGGAATCTTAGAAGACATACAAACAATATTCCATTTGAGGATTATCTAAGGGGCAAAAGAAACTGCAGTTTACAACATGAATATGAGAAATAAGCTTCATTTTTCACAATTAACATTATGAGAGGGTATGACTCCAAGATTCTGCAGATTGCTAGGAACTTAGCAATTACAATCAAAGTGAAGAATTGATCAGGGATCATTTGAAAGCCAAAATGGCGGATGATGAGATTAGATTTATCACTACCTACAGTCAGGGTAATGGGAGAATCTATAATAGCTTATAGAAACTTTGGGATGTCTTAACTTTGGATTCTGACTTAAAGGGTTTACTACCTGATAAATCCAAAATAGTTTACAGAAGAGCCCTGACTTTAGAAACACTTCTTAGTCCTTAGTCTGTGGAGCTGATCTGGGTTTGACTTTGCATGTGGATTGCACATTACTAAGAGACAAATAGCACAGTATCATTGGTTTTGTGCAAGCTCAGATGGTGGGAAGTAGACCGTGTGGTGTTGCTGTCTAACTTTTTCTTTGAAGCAAGATGGAGTATAAAGAGTTGGTTCAAGTGTATTGGCACAACAGGATAGATAGCTTGTGGTAAAAAAAAAAATCAGAATGGATGTGCTACTGTGAGTAAGCTAGTTGTGTTTTTTTTTACAGGCTTCAGGGAGTATTTTAATCATAATCTATTTTTTGGGTAATTTGCCCACATTTATAAAGTGAATAGTTTTTATGTGACATGTACCGAAGATGTGATACTTTCTAGTATAAAAATTTGGTGGCATTAGAGAAAGGAAGCACCTGCAGAATAAAGGCCACTTCACATGTTATTTGAAATGGACAACTTGATTGGTTTTAGAATTTGAAATGTATAGATGAAACATGTTTATTCACCCCTGCACTCATGCTCTGGAATTTGGTCTGGGAAGTTTGTTCGGCTGTATTGTAGTGACAACCTATTTTGAAGAATAAAATAAGTTATTGGAGCAGGCATCTGTGATGAATAATATTCCCAGAACTATTGTATTGATATACATATCCCTGCACTATTTTAGGCTGTTGGAGTTTGGGTAATAGAGGTTTAGAATGCTGGACAGCAAACACATGCACGTGTCATGGGTGGCTAGTGCTGAAATCACACTCCACTTTAAGAGAATCACCCCTTTTGGCAGCACCTTTCCACCGGAAGATCAAACAGGCATTTCTGGCCCTAAGATTTGGCGAAATACCCACACTAGACCTCATGCCAAAACGGAGGATGATTGGTTTAAGTGAGGATCGGTCCTGCCGCTTATGCCAACAGGGGAACGAGCCATTGCTCCACATTTTATGCATTTGCCCAGTATTGATGGACCAATGAAGATCGCTATGAAGACGAGAGTTCCTTGACTGGGGAATTAGGTCATGTAGGTCTGCTCTGGTGGAATCTATGGACCCAAGTAACACAATGTTCAACATTAGACTAGCCCCGTTTTTGAACATTTTCAAAAAAATAGATTAGCATATAGGTTGAGCATTGAGTAATCGGGAGAGGGGCCTTGCATCTGACTTTAGGTTGTGATAAATCTGTACTTTTTAAGGTAAATCTCACATGAGTAGGCAAACACCAAGGACAGGCTGCTAGGGTCCGATATGATAGCTGTTCCCTATCCCTCTGTGCTTAGGTAACAATTTGTTTAACTTTCCACTTTTTTTATTTTGCACATTGGCATTTTAAGAATGTGTAATTATGCACATCAGCACTTTCACAGGGGGAATAACCATGATCCCTTTATCTTCGTACATATACCCGCTTTAATCCTGCATATAAGCATATTAACTATCTATAGCAATTTACTTATGTGAATTCCAACTATCCGTATTGACATTTTTAATTTTACCTTTTAGGGGAAAGACCAGTCCCTGATTAGTCATTTTGACCCATTCAATATCTGCACTTGGCATCTCTTCGAATATATTTAGGAAGGAAAGTTAAAAAAATGTGACGGTCAAGTGACAAGATATCCAATGGCTGAAGTAGAAGTATGAAAAAATGTTTCGTCTTTTTTGTATGCATTTTAAATCCTTTTGAATTGTACGTTTGAATCATGTTTGTGGTTTTAATTGACTACTAAACTAATTAACCACTAATCCCATGTGGTGTAAATGAAGTGTATACTGTATATATCAACTGCTGGTAATGAGTGAATGCCACTTGGCACACCCTGAGTGGGGATAGCAGAGAGATGTGCCAGTTATTACATTCTTAGTGGGGTCCTTGCAGTGCACTGTTGCTTTATTATATTAGAATGTTGATTCAGCATTAATATGTATCTCTCGAACGGATTTCTAAGGACTGTTTTTTGGGAGAGAGATGTGACCTCCTGCTTCATAGAGACGTTGTGTGCAGTTATTTGGACTTCTTGAAATAAACCTTCCCGTTGGAAACACTGCCCTCCCGTGTCATGCGGAAAGACCCCACACCAATCCTAACTGGTCTAGGTGGAGAGTAGCAATTTGTCACACTTTCAGGAAGTATCATGTCTGCCGTCATTATGATCTGAAGCCACAATCACACACATTAGATCTTTGAAGTCACAGATGGGTAGAGTTCCAAGTCGGAGAGCGCTGCCTCTCCGGCCTTCCCAGCTATTTCTAGGAATAAAATGCATGGCCCTTAACAGAATCCCATCATCTGGTTATGCAATTTCTTCTAATATAGCATATCTGCAATGCAAACATGCACCCCCAGCGGTTTCTTGACGCTATAATAGAGATGCAAGTTACTTAAATCATTGATACTCATCTAATCAACCTCAGAATGAAAAAAAGGCTGAGTGGACCCGTCAGGAATCAAACCTGTGACCATGAAGCTAAACATAGATCCCTGCAGTGTATACAATGAATGCTTAAGTCTATTGTGCCATTGTAACTAACCTACACCCTATGGACAAACACATTGGGGGCCTCATTTATGGAAAGTGGCGCATCACTGGGCAAGAACAGCGATGAGGTACTTTTCATAGCGCCATGCTCATGACACCATGGATGTACCATATTTACAATATGGTGCTTCCTGATGCAAGGATTTACAGGTAAGTCAGGAATCCTGACCTATCAGATGGCACGAAAACGATGCGTTACTTTTCATAGCGCCTTGCTCATGACACCATGGATGTGCCATATTTACAATATGATGCAAGGATTTACAGGTAAGTCAGGAATCCTGACCTATCAGATGGCATGAAAATGACGCATTGCTGGAGTGTGTTGGATAACTGACGCAACTCCAGTAATGTGCAATTAGACAGGGGCGAGTCCCATCTGAAAAGCCCTGCATCCCTCCATCTGCCTGCTGGAAGCAGGCGTAAGGATTGTGACGCAGTCAAGTCATAGAATGGCGCAGTGAAATTAATTGATTTTACTGCACAACTTCTACGAGGCTTTTTTTACAGTGGAACGCCCACCCTGCATACATTATACCAGACACAGGTATAATGTAGTGCATCCCTTTACAAAGTGACGCATCTGCCTAGATGGGTCACTTTGTAAACATGCATTTACAATGCAATGGTTTCGCCTTTGGAAAAGTTTGAGCTATTGGCATTGTAAATGACAAAATGTGTATTTATGTGTTGGTTTTGAAAACAGATAAATAAATGCCATTGTCAATTACATTACCATTAGCTTAATCTCTCGCAAATGTGAGACCTATTGCATTTCATTTCGCTGCCTGTGCAAGAAAAGTGTGGGGTGCAGGATGAGATACAACAGGATGCATAAATCCGGTGGGGTGGTGAGCACTGGTCAGGGCTGAGGTGCATTGACGGAGCTGTGTGCACCGAGAGCAGTGGGGAGGTGGGGAGGGGGAAAGGCAGACTTCCATGTTAGACGAGGCCTCCTGGACTGCAGCGGCGGTGGTGGTCTGGAGCAGCAGGAGCCTCGCACAGCAAACGGCGAGAGACCACATGGCAGCGTTTAGACACCCGCACTCCTCCCCTCCGGAGCCCCTCCTAAACTTGTTACCTGATGAATCTCTCAATACAGCATCACAGAGCTATGCTTCAGAGGTCGATAAGCTAGGGCTCTAGTGTTCTACTTGCTATCAAAGGCCCTGGTAAACTAACTTCCAACACCCCAAACATGTATCATAAGCATCTCTGGTGCTGCTGTCCCACTTGTCCTCAAAGGCTTTGGCTAAAATAGATCCCAGCACCCCAAAGCCGTTTTATAAGCATCACGCTGCGAGAGCATCATAAGGTTATACTCCATAGACCCATACGCTAGGGCGCTGCTGCTCCCACACCTCATCAGCGTCTCTCACTAGAGCATCATAAGGTTATACTCCATAGACCCATACGCTAGGGCGCTGCTGCTCCCACACCTCATCAGCGTCTCTCAGTAGAGCATCATAAGGTTATACTTTATGGAGTTAGGGCCTACAGAACTGGGTAAGATTCTCCACAAGAGGCCTCAAGAACTGGACAGAATATGTAGGAGGCCTCCAGAACTGGACACAATACTAAGATGTGAACTCCAGAACTGGATACAATACCTAAGATCTGGCCTCCAGAGCTGGACACAGGGCCTGCAGAACTGGGTACGATTCTCCACAAGAGTCCTCACGAACTGCACACAATAGGTAAGATATGCCTTGCAAAACTGGACAAAATATGCAAGAGGCCTCAAGAACTGGACACAATACCCAGGATCTGGCCTCCAGAACTGAACATAATACGTAAGATGTGGCTCACAGAACTGGCACAATATGTGAGAGACCTACAGAACTGAACACAGTACGTAAGAGGCCCCCAGAACTGGACACAAGACTTAGATTTGGCCGCCAGAACTGGAAACACTACTCAAGCTACCGCCTCCAGAAGTGAACACAATTCGTAAGACAAGACACGTAGAATTGTATACACTGCCCCAGAAGAGGCCAGCAGAACTGGACACAATTTCTAGGGTGTGGCCGGGAAGGCATGGACACACCGCCCCAGAACAGGCCTCCAGAACTGGACACAATACTTCAACTGTACAACACACCCCCGAGGGTACCTCTACAAGTGACACCAAACTCCAGATGTGTTCAGATGTGCCCTGCAGAGCAGATCTAATGGTCCAGCTGAGGCCTCTGGAACTGGACACAATCCTCATGTGTTCTCTCCAGATGTGGAAAAATGAACTTCTTCTCATATTTGATATGGTGCCTCGTAATCCGGAAGGAGCGCTCACCAGGAGGCCTTCTAGACTGGTGGCAATAATTCAGACCCCCCCCCACACAAGTAAACAAACAGCCCAACATGTACCCACATATATTACCCCACATGTGCCCATCTGCTCTTGCGCCCAGTCAGGCACACCTTAACACACTGGACACACTATTCCAGATGATGAATATGGAACAGGACCCCGAAGTAACCTCCGAAGTGGACCCCGTGTTCTACAATCGGCCACCTGGGCTTGCAAAATAGACACAATTGTCTGTCCACGGGGCACATTTAGAGTTTTTTGTTGGCACAATCTGCATACGATAATCTTTAGTGGGAGTACATTTCTGCATAGCGCATAGAGCTAACTGAACCACCTTCCAGGCGCATTTGCGCATTTTTCCCACTCCAATTCCCACACCATTCTGGAAACTGGGGTGTGCCAGCTGCCCGGCGAAGGACTCCCTGCCGCACAGTTCCAGGCAGACCCTGGCACCCGCGGCACCAGTCCTCGCGAGATAGCTCCGGGGGTTCAGCGCCTGCAGTGAGCGCTACGTGAATTGCGCCAGAACAAGATCCAGCGAGGAGGCAGAAAAGTGTTCAGCTCCTCTGTGTCTGGGAGGGAGCACGAGGCACGTCATGGGTCCATTGGGAGTCGGATAGCTCAGTTGGCTGACTACCAGTTGCAGCGGTAACGTATGTGAACGTTGCTCCCTACTTGAGAAGTTCTGTTACTCCATTCTCACCCACTGGGAAGCACCTTGTGTGTTTAAATACCCAATAAAAGTTGCACAACTTTTATAGTTCAATAGTGCATACACAATAGCACAGTGCTGCGTGAAATACACAATAAATGCATGAGTAACAAGCATTAAGCACGGGCACACGGACAGCGGGAGGGGGGGCGGGAACGGGCAAACTAAGGGGCATAGGAACAGGCAGTGTGAAGGAAATGACCGGGCGAAATTTGCACATTAGGGCTTAGGAAGGGGCTGGCAGTGGCACAGATAGGGGCAAGGCAAGAGCACTGCACAGCTATGTGTAAAGGGGTGAGAAGGTCTGGGACAGGGAGATAGTTGGAAGCAGTGTACCAAGAAAAGAAACAGCCGGGTCACGGGTGTGGATTACGAGAAAATATGGATTGATTATGCAGAGGGAAGAGTAGGTAATGGTATGCAGGGAGGGAGCGAGGAAATGTTGGGGAGCAGCCTGTTGAAAAACGTATGAGTAACATTTTAAAAGGCTACGTAGAGTGTACAGTGTGTGAAGACTGAGGTGGAGCACTGTAAAAGGAGCACACACAATGTGCAGCGGAAGAGTGTGTGGAGTGTGTATGGAAAACAGACGCCTGGGTCAGGGGGCAGGGTGGGGTGCCAAGGGAGAGTCCACTCATTGTGCAGCTGGGACTATGTGAGAGTTGTGCTGCGCAGGGAGTGAAGAGGGGTGTGGTGTGTAGAGCGCACGATGGGGCGCAGTGCACATGGAGTGGGCGGTGTTTTGGGGAGGTAGGGGCATAATAGGCCAGTTTGTTCAGGGAAGAGAGAGGGTTAACGGCTGGCTGACATCTGTATGGAAAAGGAGGGGGCGACCTCGGGTGCTACAGCGTGGGCGCGCACCCGGGCCGTGCACAGGGACGGACAGAGGGGATGGGGGACAGCTCTCAAAGCTCCAGGCCCAGCAACGCCACAATAAACAGAAGGAAAGGGAGTGGTGTCACAAGGAGCCCTTCACTTCCGGTCTTGGTGCGTCTCTCCGCAGCCCGGATGGAATGCCAGGAATCTATGTCCCGGGACAATGGAGGACCCAAGCGGGGAGGGAACTGCTATCCTCATTATACAATCTCATGCTTTACTCCTCGGCTTCTCCCTCTAAAAAATTGAACATAAACAACGAGCTGTACACCACAATGGAACCGCCTCCCCTCCCCAAGCAAAAGTTTAAACAACAGATAATATCGCGGTGACGTAACACAGACTCCCCCACCTACCTTTTGACTTGGATCAGTCCTTTACGAGTGGGCGGGATACTCCGGAGCCCGAAGGGAGCCTGTAGCCAGTCACAGGTGGAGGTGTTGGGGATCCGAGGTTCATCAGCATTCAACTTTAAGGACTCCCGGGGAACGGTTCACGCGTTAAAAATACAGCAACAGAACATAACTTAACTAGGAAAGCAAGAGCAGACTACCGGAGAGCTGCGGAGGGAGGGGGGGAGCGGGACTAAGGAGAGCTGCGGGCGGAGGGAGGGGGGGAACGGGACTAAGGAGAGCTGCGGGCGGGGGGGGAGCGAAACTAAGGAGAGCTGCGGAGGGAGGGGGGGAGCGGGACTAAGGAGAGCTGCGGGCGGAGGGAGGGGGGGAGCGGGACTGGAACAGCAACAGGTCGTTTCGCGATTCGGGGGCGTGTTTGCGTGCTCTCCCCTTCCCATTGGCTGGAAGGTAAAATTCCAGCCAATGGGAAGAGGAGAGGGCGTGACTTAAATAAATTCACGGAAACGCCCCCGAATCGCGTTCCGAGGGGAAAGAATGATTGACAGCCAATGTCTTCCAATGGCTAGCCTCCATTTATGGAGCTAGCCAATGGAAGAAGGGGCGGATTCAAGTCCCCCATATAGTAAACAATAGCTTTCGACTGGGAGGGGCACTGCTTCGCAGTGCCCCCGCCAAGGTCGAAACCTAACAAGACTCATATCAGTTATATTTCCTTCAGCGATAAAGCAATTATCCGTCTGAATTCAGGGGTGGTTCATGACATTTCAGGCCAAGTCTGAGTGTCTGAGCATCTCTTAAATAGCCAGGAAAGTTTCTCAGCAAGCAGACAATTCACACTGTCTGGCTTTCACAAGGGCACACGGAACACAAGAACTTTTGCAACAAGTTTTGGAACAAGCATTTACAATGCAATAGGTCTCGCATTTGCGAGAGTTTCAGCTATTGGCATTGTAAATGACTATGCGTTTTTATTTAAATGTTTGTTTTAAAGCATAAATAAAAGGCAGTGTAATTTACAATGCCAATAGCTTAAACTCTAGCAAATTATTGCATTTTTTTTACCATGCAAGTTAAGCTATTGGCATTGTAAATGAAAGCCTGTTTATATGTTTTAAAAACCAAAACATAAATAAAAGGCATTGTTATTTTCAATGCCAATAGGTCAAACTCGGGTACATGCTAGGCCTATTACATTGCAACTGCTAGTTTCATGTGTCATGAAGAGAAACGGAGGGTGTGAATATGTATTTACTTAGAGAGCACGTGGGCGCTGAGAATTGTGTTCTTTACATGGTAAGAGTAACAGTGACAAAACTCTACAATAAAGTGGAAGAAGCACGAAAGAGATGAGAAGCTTGCAGGGGAGTGCAGCTAGCGCCTGGCGAGTGTGAGTGCTGGAGCGAGACAGGGCCGGAGCCAACCAGACAGGGCCAGAGGAAATAGGAGAGGAATAGGAGAATAGGGGAGGAATAGGACAAACTGAGAGGGTGAAGGAGGAGGGAGGGAGAGGTAAAACGTGGAGTGAGAATGGGGAGACGAGGAGGAGGGCAGAGGTAAAACATGGAGTGAGAATGGGGAGACGAGGAAGGGGGGGAGTGATTGAATGGAGAGGAGCTTGCATTAGGAAGGTGCAATTAGGAAGTAGGGGGAGAGGCAATGTAAGTACACAGGAACAAGAATAGGGTAGAAAGAGAACAGGGGAGGTATTGAGACATAGGAGTTACTTTACATCAGACCAGTAGAGTTACTGGTCTGGGGACTGGGGAGCGGGACTGGAACAGCAACAGGTCGTTTCGCGATTCGGGGGCGTGTTTGCGTGCTCTCCCCTTCCCATTGGCTGGAAGGTAAAATTCCAGCCAATGGGAAGAGGAGAGGGCGTGACTTAAAAAAAGTCACGGAAACGCCCCCGATTCGCGTTCCGAGGGGAAAGAATGATTGACAGCCAATATCTTCCAATGGCTAGCCTCCATTTATGGAGCTAGCCAATGGAAGAAGGGGCGGAGTCAAGTCCCCCATATAGTAAACAATAGCTTTCGACTGGGAGGGGCACTGCTTTGCAGTGCCCCCGCCAAGGTCGAAACCTAAAAAGGGGCAGCGTGGCGCATTATTTAAGCCGCCGCAGCATCACAAACAAGTGAAGTAATGCAGCGCAAGCCCTCCATAAATAAGGGCCCGAATGTTCCACACAGTACATACACATGCACACCAGTCATCAACTCATGCACATCACAACCACAACTTTCAAACGTGTGCCACATTGAGCATGATTCGAGAACTCACCATAGGTCAGAGCCAGCAGCCACGAATAGGCCAGAGGCGTGTGACAACACACCACCCGGGGAGCTCACAGCGCCTATAGAAAATTCTGCTAGACGTGCGATATTAGTTACCACCAAATTTTTTTGACAGATGGATTTATTTCTGTTTGGTATTCTATGTTTTGAAGGGAGATTAAGGGGTGTTAAATCACCTTTTGGGAAATATCGTAAACCATGTTTTATTGTGTTTTTTTGGGGTGGGTCTCGAATAACCAGTCCAGGAGGCTGTCTCGAGCGTAGGCGCCTCGGATTTTCGAGATGCTCCTTGCGCAGTGCAGAAAGCGTGGCACAGACCCAACACCCTTGGCAACTGCAGCGGAATTCCTGAGGCCTTTTCAGCGAGCCATATGTTTTTGAATAATTTGTGAAAGATGCTGTAATCTGTTGCGTACACGTTTCCCACTCTGAGTGTAAACATGAAAGTTGCAAAGTACGACCTTGCACGAGTATGCTGTCATTTGGGTGAATGTAGACAGCCAATCAAGCTGCAATTTCCATCACCATTCAACCACGCGACCCGAAGAAGAACATGTCTGGCAGAGTACTAAACTATACCATATGCCGGACAGTTGCTTCGGGGGCATTTCTAGTGAAAGAGCTGTTGTTTTCAGTAAAATTCATATTTGCTGTGCTATGGAAACTTCTATTTTCTTATGCAACATTGAGGAAAATCCTCTTTCCAGTGGTATTAAATAGGATAGGCCAATTTGTGCAGAGTTTATATTTTCTAAAGAACACAACTTCAGAATGTTTCGTCCACAGTTTTTAAATGAATGTACCACTTGAAATGTCTGATTACATAAAGAGTTCGATGAGTGTTTGTCAAAACGTGTATGGGCGCTCAGACATTTGAAGTGGAGTATCTGGCTTGGCAGCCCATCCTTTCCCAGAAAATCATGCCAGAACCACCAGGAGGGGCTTTGGCTCCTCTCACAAAGTCAGGAGTACATGTTTTGATTGGGCAGTAGTTATGTGCTTGGACAAAAAAGTGCTTGACCTCTGCACAGGTGAGATCTTTTTTTTTCCAGCTGCCTGAGAGTGAATTTCCAGGAGCACACACAGGCCATTGTAATGCTACTAAAAAAGTCGTAGATAACTAGACAGCAGCAGCACACATGGGAGGAGGCTGTTTTCAACATATCGTGATTTTTGGGTCTGACTTAACAGTTCATTCATAAGCCATATTTATTGGCATTGCCAATGTTTGTCCATTTTTCAAGGAAGAGTTGGCAATTTGAGTAAAAGAACAGTATGGACAGTATTATGGTTAAGAGACAGGAGGCTGAATACTGCGGTGTAAACTTCAAACTATATTGGAAGCAGTGTGCATGATTGTACAGTGCTGTGAAAACATGCATTTACCATTAGGGTTTGAACTGTAAACTTTTTTGCTGAGTGTGGGAGGCTCGCTGAAACCAGTCACAGAGCTGAAGTCAGCAAAAGCCAACAAAACCGCAAAACAAGTCATCTGGTACACCTCAGAGCTCACAAACATAAAGCACAACTGCTAATGGCTCAAGAAGCAATGGCATGTCACTAAGAACGCCCACCAACAGGGCGTTTTACAAAGCAGCCCTCCTCAACTGATGGAGCAAGGGTTCGCACGTAAAGCGCCTTGCTCTCATACAAGAACCTCACCTAATGTATAATCCTATTAACCCAGTTGTTCGTCATTTATTATACGCTTTCCCAAACACACGGGTGTCCCCAGGATGCTTGCTCGTATGTCTTTTCCATACTAACGAAGCTTGCACTAAAGAATCGGCTGCTTCGCTGAAATTCAGTCTGCGCATGCGTCGGTCATACCCATGTGATGTGACGCACTCGCATTCTGGAGGGAATCTATTGCACATGCGCACTGTTGCAAACATGGCCGCTTGTCCTTTTACCACGCTCTACGCTTGCCACAGCTGCTTCAGCCTATCTGTCCTTTCGCACTAAAACGTAACCCTATAGCTATTATAAAATAAGGGATGTTTAGAATTTATCATGGTATACAGTGTGATCATTTTATATGTGATTTTAATTTGTTTTCGCTTACTTTTCATGTACCGCGTCTCTGGGGCTGGGAAAATCGGGAGCGGAGCCATACTTGAAGCTCTGCTGGGCAACACCATGTGACCGGGGAGAAATTCTACCGCGCAGAAGCTGAAACAAGCCAGCTGGCTCCTGAAGCCTGATGCGCCTGAGAACTCCTCGCAAGAGACTAGAACTTACCTTGAGATTGATTTACATTGTTGCTACACTTCATATTCTTGTATTGTATTCTGTATGTCTATGCATGGGTACGTGAAACCCAAGGGGCGGGTAGGAAAATTATAATATTTAGGGTGAGAAAGTCGAATTCTAGGAGGTGGTAATGACCGCACCACCTCTCCTGACCAATCGTAATGTGGGAAACTGTCACTTGCAACATTAGTGGGTGGTCTGAGGTACCCCAAAACAGTATAACTGCCCTAGTTTAGCTTAGGAAAATTGTCCGACTTGTCCGAGTAGCAGACCTGTCACTGACCCTACGAACTCTATAGGTGCTCAATCTGAGAGTGCTGCGGAGCACTCTGTCCATACTTTCCACAAACTCCTAAGGGGTGGAAATAATCCTAAGTGCTGGCGAAGCACTTTGCTGGGAAATTCGAAAACCCAATCGGGGTTACTGGCGGATTACTTGCAGGAGAGGGGGTAACGCAGGCGTTGCTGTCCGAAGCTGTAGGTGTTGGTCGTACCCTGGGAGGCCCAGTCTTGACCCAAACCTGAGGGGTATCCTGTCCTGAACTGTCCGTGGGCTGTACCTGTTCGCATTCTGGTATTCCAATTCCTTGAGGGTCCTGTCCCCGTCTTTCCGAACTGACCCGTGGCCAGGGTTAGTCTTCACTCCTATCTAGGTAAATATAAGGGGTGGGTTTGCGTTTTCTCATAGTCTTTTCTCACTTAACTCATGACCGTTTCCTTCTTCTTAAAGGGAATAATCTTGATTTTGATATTCGTTCTTGAAATGCCAAACTATATATGTTTTGCTTATTAGACTTGTTCCACATCTCTCCCTTCCTTTAGAACTTTGCTGAACTGTCAAAATATTAGCGTGTTCCAATTTTTCCTTTTCCTTTAATACGATTGCGGTGAACGTAGCAAGAATATTTTAAAGACTTTAGGTTAAGTATATGTTTTAGGTCCCATTCATATCCCATGTCCTAGTATTAAGTTGCAGTGACTAGTCTTGTTCAAAAATTCCTACCTTTAGTCTTCCCATTATACTCAAATGGTCCTGGTCTTAATTCACAGTTATCTGGTGTTTTTGATTTTGATGTTTGACGTGTTATTCTGCTTATCGCTTTTTGCCTTGGCATATTCTCTTTGAATTCCTATATAAACTTTTTAACTTCATCAGGTGTCTGTGGTCATTTTACAAGAAAATTGTGGATAAGTATGTTCTGAAGTATAAAGAGTTTTTTCCCTAGGTTCCCTGTCTACTATTTTCCCTAATAGCTCCAGATCTGTCATATGAATTTGTGCCTGGGGTAAGTCAGGTACATGGTAAGCAGAGGTGTAAAACCAAACCTTAATTGCTCATAGAAGCGTGCAACAGAAACCATCACCCAGTTCACCCCAAATGTCAATGGTGTATTAAATTTTTGCACGCCAGGGCCCAGTGCGTGTAAGTAATTGGTGAACTCGGTGACCTGGGTGAACTGCGCGCTATCAGTAATTTTCTGGTAAGCAGAGGATGGTTTGGACTAGTTAGATTAGGTAGACAGGATAGTTGATAAACAAACCGTGAACATAAAATGTGCTGCTGATTTTCTACTGTATTGTTTCAAATATTTTGAAATGTTTAAGGATTTATATGTAAATGTACACGATTTTTGCATTGCTGCTATAAATGTTATATTAACCGAAAAATTGTTTGTAAATGTTCAGTGTAGTCCGAATCCCCGGGGAAGTATTTAGCTAACGGTGAGCAGAATCCGGTTAGCTGTTGAAGTCACTGGTTTGAGTCATTAGTGCAGGGTTAGGAATAACTGGAAGCACTAATTAGGACCTTTGGTTGCATCTGAGTAAATGATAGCTACGAGTCCTTTATAAAACTTTCATTGCGATATCACCTAGTAAGGGTCGCATACGGAAGAAGTAGTAGGGTCTCCGAGGCTTGAATGGTAAGTAAATTAGTCCACTGGTGAAACCCTTACTTAGTATATATCCCAGGAAGAAGTGGATAAGTCAGGGGAATAACAGGTTCTATTTTACGTATGTAAAAGGTTAGGCAAAGAAGTCTATCCGGAGTGAATGAAAAGTAGACAGAAGTGGTTTACTAGCAGCGAAAGAAAATTCTTTTATCTCTTTAGAACACTCAGACATAGTGGCAAACGTTGCGTGTTGTTGACTAAGATTTGCATTCGCACTTTAGAGAGAGTAAAAAGTTTCCGTTACCTTGTGAAGGAGGGAGTCGGTCGGAAGACTGCTCTGACGTCACTCCGTGCCGCGCTGGTATTGGTCGAAACAGCGGGTGTGTAGTGAAGCCGAATTTGTGAAGGAGGGGTGAGTGCCGAAGCGTGAGACTCTGTCTTGCGAAAAGGCCGCGCACCCATTGGTTAAGGATTTTGTATTCTCTAAGTTGATTGGGTACTACGAAATAAAAGTCGCGCTAGCATTGGAAGCATAAAGGTAAACAAAATTAATCAGGCCGAGCTAGAAGAGAGTCTGGAAAATTATATGTGGTATCCAGATTTTATACCAAATCCAAAGTATCTAGGATTTCATAAGGATCAGATTTTACGAGGTAGACCACACATGATGTATGGAATAAAAAGGAAAATGTCATTTACTGATAAAATAAAGAATTTTTTCAAAACTGATAAGCCCATTAGAACGAGGGAAGGTGTGCTCATTCCCCCGCCAAATACTCCTGCCTCCTTCATGATGTTTGATAAAGGGTACCATACCTGTGTATGGCTAGAAAACTGGGCAAAGTATACTGCAGATGACGGAGTCCTAGCATTCCCTGTTGAAGGTACATTTAATGGTCGGATCCTGTTTAACCTAAGGACCCGCATGAATGAATTACACCCTAGACCTAGGTTGACCCAGTATGAAGCCCTGGAAGAATGGGAGATTGAGGCTCTGGAGAGAGATAGGCCCCGGATGGACAAGGGAATAAGTAAATGGTATCCGAGGGTTCAAGCGCAAACCAAAGAGCAGAAAATGAAGCAGTGGAGGCAAAACATGATGACAGAAGGATTGTTTCCAATGATGGGGGTGTTAGAAGAGAGGAAAGGAAAAAGTAAAGAAAAGACCCATCATTTAATGCCTGTAGGGTACTCAGAAGATGAGCACTTAGAAGATTTGTTAATGAAAAATCCACCTCCCTATGTTGCCGAATCAGAACCTGTGCAATCTCCAAACCCATTTTCGAAATATCCCAGATGTCGGAGGGATAGTGATACAGATGGAACGGGTACAGACAGTAAAACCAGCAATGGGGATGGGTTTTGCAGACCAAAGTCTACGGTCCCAAATTATCAGCCGTTCGGAGAAGATCCACCTCGGTTGGTTACTCCGACTGCTCCAAGTATTTATCCTCCCTTGGTACCTCAGGTATTGCATGACAACTCTGCAGAAAAGGCTTTACGAGAGAAGGAGAAAGAAGCCCTGGCTAGACAGCGAGATGATTTAGTTCGAACCATTGCCCAGATACATCCCCATCCTGATTCCCTGACTATTCCAGTAACTATTGGTCCAGCTATTCCACTGTATAGGGATGACCTGGCTAGTCCTCGTCCTCCTGTTATCACCCCAATTATGCCAACTCCTAGCATTCCACTCCCGAGAAAAGAAATGCTCATAGATGATGATCAAGAAAGTGAATGTGAATCCGTGGTTCTGATGGATATGCCCATCAGGGAAAACAGAACTAGCATGTCGGGATCCAGAAGTCAGAATAAGGCAAAAGAGGTTCTGATTGGGAGCACGTCGGGAATTAGGAGTGCCACAGTGGTATCCCCAGAAGAATTAGACAGATGGACCAAAGAACTGGAGAAAGAGACCACTCCCCAACCCAAAGCATTAGAAATATATAAATTAAGAATAGAAATAGAAGAAATGATGGCTGGAAATGTGGGAGTGGAACGCCTGAACTCTTTCAGTGAAGAAGAGTTACTGTTCATCAGTAAAAACCTTACCCGAAACGCTAGGTTGCTCCATGAAAGGTTATTGGACACTGCCACAGAAATGGGGATAGATATCAGTCGTTCCAAAATTCTTCAGAAACCCTACAGGGTAGATTTTTCTGACAAAGACTTGGAAAGCTTAAATACAATGGGAAAACAGATCCAAATAAAAGAATTATTGAAACTCTTACAGAAATGGGGGGATGTAGGAAAGTGGAGAACCCGGTGGGCAAAAAAGGAAGACAGCAGGGCTAAGTCTCAGGCTTCAGAATTCGTGTTGAAAGAAGTAAAGCCGACAGAAAAATTGTGCCCCATGAGAGAGGTCCCAGGAGGAAAATATGTACATGTCCCTTGGTCCCAACAGGATATTGTGTCATTTACTAATGACTTCCCGAAATTACGGGAGAAACCAGTTGATTGGTACAGGCAGGTAGAACGCTTCATAAAAGTTCAGAAATGCCTCTTGAAAGATCTGGATGGGTTTTTCGACATTGTAGTCCCTGTAGATCTATGGACCGAATGTAAAATAGAAATTGATTGGCCTAATGATGAATACCCCAGAGATGAGAAAACCGGAGCTCCCTCACCTGAGGTAATGAGGAAATATGACCAGGTTATACAGTACCTTAAGAAAAAGGTGCCCGCAAAAGAGACAGATTGGACCAGAATAGATAGAACCACCCAAGAACGTGATGAAACTGTACATTCCTTTTATGAAAGATTACTGCAAGTATTTAAGACTTACAGTGGAATCGATAATGTAGACATGAAAGACATGACCCATTTCAGTTACAGATTTGTGTTAGGATTAAGACCTGAAATATCACAATGGATTCGAGATAATAAAATCAGTTGGCAGGGAAAACCCATAGATGATGTTCTAAAGTATGCAAAATACTGCGAAGATGAAATCGAAAATAAAAAGAAGGCTCTCAAAGAAAAGGTAATGTGGGCACAGGTGAAATTAGCTGAACAGCAGGAAAAACAGTTAAGCAAATTAAATACTAATAATAATGCTCAGAGTGCCACTGTTGAGGAGGAGGGAAGCCCCGAACTAAAATGAGTCGAGAAGAGGCTATGAAGAAGTTTCCGTGCCACGGGTGCGGCCAGATAGGGCATTGGAGAGACGAGTGTCCACACCTGCAGGCCGGTAATGCCCCTGTAAATGGTTTAACTCCACAGGTGCAGAAAGAGGGGACAAGAAAGAACCAGCAACAGGTAAAATTACCTCCAGTACCTCGCGCTCCTAGACAAAATTTTAAGAATCAGGGTCAGCAGAATGAGAGGGCGGAAGTATGGGAAGTCGAGAATGAAAGAGATGCAGTCATTCCACAGTACTTGTTAAATGACACCTTCCTCTATGAAAATCAAGATTGACGGGGCCTGAGAGGGGAGGACGAGGAGTGCGTGCTTGGCGCCTCCTTACCGGTAGACCAGACTGGACCATACATTGAAGGAAAGGTTGAGGGAAAAGACGTCACCTTTCTGTTGGACACTGGTGCTACCAGATCTACTGTAAGAACGGTGGATGTTCCTAACCTACCCCTCTCGGGAGAAGCAATCCAGGTAGTGGGCGTCTCCAATCAAATAATAAGTACTCCAGTAACAGAACCAATGGAAATTTCTATAGGAAATTTCAAGGAAATGCACAGATTTGTAGTCTGTGATTCCAGTCCCGTGAACCTGTTAGGACGTGATTTGTTGTGCAAGATGCATTGTACCATCTATTGCACACCAAAGGGCGTCGAAATTCAGACCCCCGATGAAGATGGTCTGTACAAACTGATGTTGGTCAGACAAGATTCTGATATCAAACCTTTAACAGTTGAGGATTTACCTGAAGAACTCCAGTTAAGAGTAGTACCAGAAGTGTGGGACTTCACAGGAAAAGATGTAGGCTTAATGGCAAATGTGGACCCAGTTAAAATAACAATAAAAACGAATGCTGTATACCCGAAAACGAGACAGTACAAAATGAGTGCAGAAGTAAAAGCAGGAGTAGCGACTGAGATTACCAGGCTGCTCGAAGCAGAAATAATAGAGGAAGTGATGAGCAGTCCCTGTAATTCGCCTATCATTGGGATCAAAAAGCCTAGTGGAAAATACCGGGTGGTGCAAGATTTACGCAAGGTAAACCAGATTGTTGTGCCTTGCTGTCCTGTGGTGCCTAACCCTGCAGTGATACTATATCAGATTCCCTGGAATGCAGAATGGTTCACTGTCATCGACCTGTGCCATGCATTCTTTTCCATCCCATTGCATCCAGAAAGCAAGTTCCTTTTCAGTTTTGAATTTGACAGTCATATCTATGTCTGGAATCGTGTCCCCCAGGGGTACACCGAAAGTCCATCGATTTTCAATCAGATACTAAAAAAGTGCCTTGAAACCCTAGTGCTGCCAAGAGAGTCTGTTCTGGTGCAGTACATAGATGACCTGTTAGTGGCATCTAAAACCCAGACGGACTGTGTCACTGACACAATTGCCTTGCTGAATCACTTAGGAAAAGGAGGACATAAAGTGTCACCTGACAAGTTACAATTTTGTAAAAACTCAGTGAAGTATCTGGGGCACCAGATAGAAAAAGGAATCAGGAAAGTTACTACAGAAAGAATCAAAATAATTAAAGCAATGGAACTGCCCAGAACTCAGAAAGAGGTGAGAATGTTCTTAGGAGTTGTGGGTTACTGCAGACAATGGATTGTAGGATTTGCGGCTCTAGCAAGACCTCTGATAAAAATGACAAAGAAAGGAGTAGAAGACCCCGTCAGTTGGGACAGTGACAGCATGAACGCTTGGGTAACTTTGAGAAACTGTCTATGTACCGCTCCTGCATTGGTATGCCTGATTACTCTAAGCCCTTTGAGCTATTCTGTGACACGAGAGAGAATTGTGCTCTTTCAGTCCTGACCCAGGAGCACGGATTAGTTAGACGACCGGTGGCCTATTTTTCAGCCACCCTAGATCCGGTGGCTGCTGGATTACCTGGATGCCTGAAAGCAGTCGCTGCTACTTGTGTCAGTCTGGAACAGAGTGAGAACATTGTCATGGGACATCACGTCACTGTATATGTTCCTCATTCTGTTGTAATCCTACTGACTAGAACTAAGACCCAGTACCTCACACCTAGTCGGCTGACTAAGTATGAGAGAATTTTGATTGGCGCTGAAAATGTAACCATTTCCCGGTGCAATGTCCTAAACCCTGCGACACTGTTACCTGTCTCTCTGGATGTAGAAATTGAAGAGGGAGGGGAACATAATTGCATCGATTTAACTGAATTCAGTACAAAGCCCCGTCTGGACATCCGTGAAATAGCATTACTTGATGGGGATAAGACAATGTTCGTGGACGGCTCATGTTTGAGACATGAGAGTGGGAGTCTGTGTGCTGCCTATGCTGTGGTCACATTGACGGAAACCATAGAAGCATCTTACCTGAGCGAGGTGAAATCTGCACAAGTGGCAGAGCTCATCGCGTTAACCAGAGCATGTAAGAGGGGTAAGAACGAGAGAATAACTGTTTACACCGACAGCCAGTATTGTTTCGGGGTTGTTCATGACTTCGGCCAATTATGGCTGCAAAGAGAATTCATGACTTCCTCAGGCACCCCTATCAGAAATGGAAAGGTGGTGCATAACTTACTGGAAGCTATCCAATTGCCCAAAGAATTGGCTGTGGTCAAGTGTGCGGCTCACAAATCTGGGAATGATGATGTGACCGCCGGTAATAGGTACGCTGACCAAATTGCACAGTTTTGTGCCCGATACCAAATGTCCCTCCAAATTGCGTTGTGGGGTGGAACCAGCTGCCAACTTATGTTGTTTGAGAATGTGTCAACGTGGGAAGAATTAAAGGATTTGCAACAGGCAACCGACAGGCAAGAAAAAGGCAGGTGGGCAGCAGATGGATGCAAATTGAGAGATGATGGTGTGGTGGTAAACTCGACTGGGGTGCCTGTACTGCCTGATAGCTTGATCGACCCCATGATCAGAATGATACATGAACCAACACATATGGGAAGAGACGCAATGTGTCAAGTGTTTGACAAGGTGTTCTGTAATACAAAATTCAGGAACCAGGCGGAAAGGCTTTGCCAGAGGTGCCTAGTGTGTCAGCAGTTCAATGCAGGAAAAAGGACTGTGGTAGAACAGAGTACTGTTGGAAAGGCAGTAGGTCCCTTTGTCAGAATGCAGGCAGACTTTATAACAATGCCTAGGTGTCAAGGGTATAGATACATCTTAGTCATAGTTTGCCTATTCTCCCGGTGGGTGGAAGCATATCCCGCAAAAGAAAAATGATGCCCTAACTACCGCCAAATTATTGCTCAGGGAGTTGATACCTAGGTACGGAATTCCCGAGACAATCGAAACGGACCAAGGTGGGCATTTTGCCAACGATGTCCTAGAAGAACTCTGTAAAGCATTCAAAATGAAGCAAAGACTGCATTGTGCCTACCGTCCAGAGGCTTCTGGGGTAGTGGAGCAAATAAATGGCACCCTGAAATCCAGATTGGCAAAGATGTGTGATTCCACAAAAATGAACTGGATAGAGGCTTTGCCCCTTGTGCTGATGAGTTTGAGAAGTATCCCGAACAGAAAAACTGGCCTAAGTCCCCATGAAGTGTTAATGGGAAGAGTGATGCGACAGGCATGGGTACCCGGACACAAACTGCTAAGCATTTCTGATGATATGGTGCTAGAATACTGCAAGCAGCTGGGTGACCAAGTGCGTTCTCTCTCTCAGCAGATTGGAGAGACAGCTGACGAGTGGCCAAAGACTCCAGCACATAAACTGCAACCAGGAGATTGGGTGGCGTTAAAGAAACACACCCGGAGCAGTTGCCTGAAACCAAGGTGGGGAAAGCCACGACAAGTGATCCTCGTCACTACAACTGCTGTAAAGTGTGCTGGTGTACCGAAGTGGATCCACGCCAGCCACACAAAGCGGGTAACTGGAGAAAACGCGACTGGAGCTGAAGGCAGCGCAGCTGAAGAGGCTCCCGAGGAGGAGAGTCCGGAGCTAGCTGACATCGAACTGCCGAGCACAAGTCGAGACGTTGAATGGTTCCCCGCCGACGACCAGGTTCATGATCCAATACGAACCAGGAAATATTCCTACTTAGACAGTGAGTGGGATAGTCCAGGTGAGCTAGAAATAGAAGAGGAAGATCAGGTCAACAAGAACCACATCACACCTGATCAGGAAGTAGGCCAAGTAGGGTCAGATCAAGACATCGAAACTCCTCCTGAAACTCCGGAGACTGGAGAGGGACAGATAGTAATTAGAGCTGACGTTCATGCAGAAGAAAACGAAGAGATCGAAGAGCATGAACAGGAACAGATAGAAATAGATCAACGTGCTCAGACAACCGAAATAAAAGCAACCAGAAAGAAAAAGCAAGTACGATTTGAATCTGAGCAGGGTCAGACTAGGGACCAGGCAGAAGAAATAGATGAAAGACCTGGAACCAGTCAGACAGGTAGGGAAACAGGAGTGCCACAACAAAAAGTAAAGAGAGTGCACGAAGAAGGCCAAGTTTCCTCAACTACTGGGAGGCACGGAGGCAGAAGTGCACCCCGATACGTCAAAAGACTGAGGCTCAGACTAAAGACAGTCGAAGAAAAACTGAAAGACCGAAAAAGGGCTGAAAGTGAAAGAAAGGCAGCCCAAGGCAAGTCGCTAAGAAAGAGCAACAGAGTAAAGAAACAGAACCGACTGTATCGGAGCCCTGAATGGACTTACTTTGTGTTGGAAGAAATTGACGAGCCCCACCATAGTGGCAACAGTGACGAAGAGTCCATCGCTGGTCGGAGTTCTGACGACGACCCTCCTTGAGAAAGCCCCGAAGTGAGCCACTGGTACAAAGAAACGAAGAGGGGTAGCAAAAGCCACCTGTAAGCTAAACATGTCTGATCCGAATGTCTCTGGAAGGTCCCGATGTGGGTGTCTTAAAACTTGCTGTAAAATATGCTTGTGTAGTATAGCAATGCTAATAGTAATGTGGATAGGACTAACAGTTTTTCTACCTTTTATGATAAGTAAAAATCCTAACTTGTCCCCTACTGAACCAGAAGCAGTAGACGTAGGGGCTGTACAGACCGCAGAAACACCACGAAGCTTAGAAAGACGCGACAAACAAGTAAGACTGACACACACACGACCTAATTTAGAAGCATCAGATGAGGATGGACTACACTTTCACAAAATGAGAAACAGGACACATTTAAATGTTTTTGCTAACTTGTTAGTGCATTACGTAGAAGCTATGGAAATAGAGGACTGTTATGTCTGCATGAAGCTACCAACCTCAGTGGCTGAAGGCGTGACATATCACCATCTACCTTTAACTTATGGAATTTCCTGTAGTATATTAGCTAGCTTGTTTTATAGGAGCACTTTACAGTACTATTATTCAAATGCTGACGTAGTATTTTCTGAGCTTCCTATTAGAGGACACCTGAACCTTGTACATACTAAAAGTGACGTGACCCGTTATATGGGAGAATATTTTCTGACTATAGGCAACATAGATTTAGATGAAGCAAGACAAGCTAATCTGACCTGTTCTCTGCAAGAGCAGGAAAAGATGTTCATTAAGATGGCAGACAGAAGGAGAGAAAAGTTTCAGAAGAAGGCAAATGACGAAAAGGATAGAGTCCCTAAGTGGGCTGAGCACATGGATAACACCTCGCAAGGCAAAGCTAATCCTGCCTTGTTGTTGGATTTTGAACGAAAGGGGAAACTTTGTATCCGTAGGGAAAAGACAGAGTACTATAACAATGTATTCATCGGTTCCAGCGAGTGTGAACATAATTACAATGTAATTGGAGGTTGGGGTTTCAAAAATGGATCAGAACCTGTGTTTCCCGGAATATATTATATATGTGGGAACAAGGCTTATTTCAAATTGCCGGACCACTGGTATGGAAGCTGCTACTTTGGCATTGTTTTCCCGAAAATATACCATGTGAATAATGCTGCTGGAAGCGATGAAGAAACTAATGGCTTAGTGCGTAGTAAACGTGAAAGTGTAGGTGAAATTATAGGTGATATTTTTAGTGCACTGATACCTGGAATGGGGGTAGTTCTGAACACTCATAGAATCTGCAAATTGTCTACAGTAGTGGACCGGCTATCAACGGACACTGCTGCTGGATTCCTGATGGTCAATACTGAAATGGTTGCAATCAGATCAATGGTTTTGCAAAACCGCCTTGCTCTTGACACCCTATTAGCAAAAGAGGGCGGAGTCTGTAGAATGCTGAAAGCGCAACATTGTTGCACTTACATTCCTGATAAAAGTATCGAATTAAAACAATATGTGAAGAACATAACTAATTTGGAAACAGAACTCAAACCATTGGAGGTTGACAGTGCCTGGACGAGACTGACTGGAGGTCTCTCCTCTATAGGTAGTTAGTTTTCTAATCTAGGTAGAAATATTTTGTGGAAAATACTGATGCCAATAGTTGTGATAGGTGTGGTTGTATTGATTATCTTCATCTGCTGCAAATGCCAGAAATGCAAAAAGAAGTCTCAAGAAAATAAGAGGGGGGTGAAGAGAAATATTGATGAACTAGAATTAGAAGAATTAAGAAATGAAGTCTACAAAAAGGTGAAAAATCACCACTCTCATAGAGAAGCTGAAAGAAAACTCAACAATAAGTTTGTTGAAATCCAAATGAGTGATGTGGATGAATGAAAAAGTTGGCATCTGTTTCCTTCATGTAGTGATGATAGTAAATATCATCAAAGAGGGGATTGATGGAGCAAGGATTCGCACGTAAAGCGCCTTGCTCTCATACAAGAACCTCGCCTAATGTATAATCCTATTAACCCAGTTGTTCGTCATTTATTATACGCTTTCCCAAACACACGGGTGTCCCCAGGATGCTTGCTCGTATGTCTTTTCCATACTAACGAAGCTTGCACTAAAGAATCGGCTGCTTCGCTGAAATTCAGTCTGCGCATGCGTCGGTCATACCCATGTGATGTGACGCACTCGCATTCTGGAGGGAATCTATTGCACATGCGCACTGTTGCAAACATGGCCGCTTGTCCTTTTACCACGCTCTACGCTTGCCACAGCTGCTTCAGCCTATCTGTCCTTTCGCACTAAAACGTAACCCTATAGCTATTATAAAATAAGGGATGTTTAGAATTTATCATGGTATACAGTGTGATCATTTTATATGTGATTTTAATTTGTTTTCGCTTACTTTTCATGTACCGCGTCTCTGGGGCTGGGAAAATCGGGAGCGGAGCCATACTTGAAGCTCTGCTGGGCAACACCATGTGACCGGGGAGAAATTCTACCGCGCAGAAGCTGAAACAAGCCAGCTGGCTCCTGAAGCCTGATGCGCCTGAGAACTCCTCGCAAGAGACTAGAACTTACCTTGAGATTGATTTACATTGTTGCTACACTTCATATTCTTGTATTGTATTCTGTATGTCTATGCATGGGTACGTGAAACCCAAGGGGCGGGTAGGAAAATTATAATATTTAGGGTGAGAAAGTCGAATTCTAGGAGGTGGTAATGACCGCACCACCTCTCCTGACCAATCGTAATGTGGGAAACTGTCACTTGCAACATTAGTGGGTGGTCTGAGGTACCCCAAAACAGTATAACTGCCCTAGTTTAGCTTAGGAAAATTGTCCGACTTGTCCGAGTAGCAGACCTGTCACTGACCCTACGAACTCTATAGGTGCTCAATCTGAGAGTGCTGCGGAGCACTCTGTCCATACTTTCCACAAACTCCTAAGGGGTGGAAATAATCCTAAGTGCTGGCGAAGCACTTTGCTGGGAAATTCGAAAACCCAATCGGGGTTACTGGCGGATTACTTGCAGGAGAGGGGGTAACGCAGGCGTTGCTGTCCGAAGCTGTAGGTGTTGGTCGTACCCTGGGAGGCCCAGTCTTGACCCAAACCTGAGGGGTATCCTGTCCTGAACTGTCCGTGGGCTGTACCTGTTCGCATTCTGGTATTCCAATTCCTTGAGGGTCCTGTCCCCGTCTTTCCGAACTGACCCGTGGCCAGGGTTAGTCTTCACTCCTATCTAGGTAAATATAAGGGGTGGGTTTGCGTTTTCTCATAGTCTTTTCTCACTTAACTCATGACCGTTTCCTTCTTCTTAAAGGGAATAATCTTGATTTTGATATTCGTTCTTGAAATGCCAAACTATATATGTTTTGCTTATTAGACTTGTTCCACATCTCTCCCTTCCTTTAGAACTTTGCTGAACTGTCAAAATATTAGCGTGTTCCAATTTTTCCTTTTCCTTTAGTACGATTGCGGTGAACGTAGCAAGAATAGTTTAAAGACTTTAGGTTAAGTATATGTTTTAGGTCCCATTCATATCCCATGTCCTAGTATTAAGTTGCAGTGACTAGTCTTGTTCTAAAATTCCTACCTTTAGTCTTCCCATTATACTCAAATGGTCCTGGTCTTAATTCACAGTTATCTGGTGTTTTTGATTTTGATGTTTGACGTGTTATTCTGCTTATCGCTTTTTGCCTTGGCATATTCTCTTTGAATTCCTATATAAACTTTTTAACTTCATCAGGTGTCTGTGGTCATTTTACAAGAAAATTGTGGATAAGTATGTTCTGAAGTATAAAGAGTTTTTTTCCCTAGGTTCCCTGTCTACTATTTTCCCTAATAGCTCCAGATCTGTCATATGAATTTGTGCCTGGGGTAAGTCAGGTACATGGTAAGCAGAGGTGTAAAACCAAACCTTAATTGCTCATAGAAGCGTGCAACAGAAACCATCACCCAGTTCACCCCAAATGTCAATAGTGTATTAAATTTTTGCACGCCAGGGCCCAGTGCGTGTAAGTAATTGGTGAACTCGGTGACCTGGGTGAACTGCGCGCTCTATCACAACCACCACCAACTGGTCAAGGAAGGCAAAAGAGCAGCCATCAACTCCTGCGCCTATACCGTGGTTAACCACGTGAAGGAACTCTTCAAAATAGTCAAGGAATTCTCCAACCTGACATCCACAGAGAACAGCATCAACCCCTCTCAAGAAAGCAGTGAAACACTAGCTGATTACTTCCATAGCAAGATTGACGCCCTCTACAGCAACTTCAACACTCAACATACCACTCTTAGCCTCAACAACCGCAACCAACCCGCGAACACAAGCTTAATTATCAACTCCTGGTCTCTGCTCATCATTCTGACCCCCACAACCATCATGTTGCCCATCCATTCTCGGGCGTACATCAACCCCTTCCCCCACTATCTCTTAAACCTGAGAACCAACCCAATCAGCACAGAACTCACCAGCATCCTCAATACCTTCCGCCTCCACAGAAACCTTTCCGGATAGATGGATACACAAAGATGTCAGACCCCCTCCTCAAGAAACCCTCTGCAGACCCCAGCAACCTAAAAAATTACTGACCGATCTCCCAGCGGGAAACGCTCCGAAGTGTGGCCTGCCTGCCTGCCTTGCCTTTGGCTTGTGGAGGTTTAGTCGGGAGTCGTTGCAAAGCCGATGCAAGGAACCGCTGGTCACAGTGGGACTGCGGCAGGCCAGCTGTGTCAGGAGCCTCCTGGTGTGTGTATTCAGATTGGGGAAGCCGGATCTCCAGAGTCGTGCCTGCGGAGACGTGGAGTGCGGGCCTCCGCTGTGACCCCCTGCATGTGTGGAGACCGCCGCGTCTCGCATTGGGTAAGCAGGCGGAGCTGTGATACCCGAGCTGACTTCCCACTGCACGAGAGACTGTTGGGCTACACCGTTAGCGGTGGGTTGTGGTGGATTCCCGCTCCCCCCACTAGGTGTGCTTGCTTTTACTGTGTCATGGAACGGACCCCCTTGGGTCAGCTAGTGGGGAGCTGGCGGGTGAAGCAGGGAGACCTCAAAGCATAATCCAGTAGGCACTTGAAATACTGGGACGCTGGATCCAAGGATGTCGTCATTTTTTATTTTTTGAATTCACAACTTTATTGAGCGCATTTTTAACGGGACATTCCTGAATGAACCAGTGCTAGCTATCTTTTCTAAAGCACCAATTTGAACACCCCAAAGGCAGACGCATGCCTCTGATTCATCTGTTTAGGTGCATCAAATGCTCTGCTAGTTGAAAGAGCAGTTTTTTATATTTCTTCAGTTGTTTGGAAGAGACTTCTTGACGCCCGTCTTGTTGGGGAACTTTGTGCCTGCCTGCTGATTCTCGGGGGTTGAGGAGCTCGGGGCTACCTGTCCCATTCCCCCCTGCATCCGCTGCCACCACCGTCATTCCATCTGCGCCCGGAGGCTTTTTAAAGCAGTGAGCAGGCTCCCACAGCGCAGGACGCACGCGGGCGAATCCCAGGCCAAGGGCGGGGCCGTCTGCCCCCGCCAGCGGCAGGAAGAGGCGGGGCGAGGCCAGGTCCCTTGGCCCTTTGGCCACGGACGTTTACATATTTCTGCTTTCTCGGCTGTCTCTTTATAGTAAGTAAGTAGCATTTAATCTTATAGAGTGACATGCCGGCAATCCCGAAATCACTAGGGGGGGAGGCTGCTAAGCCTAGAACTATGTCTAATTCTGCACTGGACTGTTTTTTTAATGCGAGCAAAAAAGGCAATTGACGTGGAGATTGAGGTTGCTGAGTAGCGGCTATCATTGGGAGGTTGCCCAACTGGATTGGTCACCGACCCAGACCCAGACTCGATGGAAGTTCAGACCGCTGAAACTGTGGAACTTAGTCAGACAAACCCTGCTCACTTGAGCAGTTCTGTGGCCCAATCTCCACCCCCTGTTAAGGAGCCCCGTAAAAAAAATTCTAAAATCGCCAGTGCTTGAAACTGTGGGCAAAAGGAAGAAAAAAGTAAAACATACGGAGCCCACAAGGTGCACATGGTCTCGGTCGAAGAGACAGTCTCAGATTACATGCACAGAAGCCCCGGTATCACCCTTACAAGGATCAGCCACTGCGAACAGCACACATTTTCTATCTCCAATCCAGCCGGCAGCAGTCTCCCAACAGCTGACTTGGCATTAGTTTCCTTGTTAGGAGAGTCAATCTTTAGAAATCTTTCTCCAATTTTAACTAGATTAGACAAGTTAGAGTCTACTGTGACACTTATGTATACTATGGTTAGGGATCTAAGTGCAGGGGTAAAATCTAATTCATTGACTGGAGGTCCTGCTCAAAGGGGTATCTTAAACCAACATGAAGGGTCAGTTGTTAGGTGCAACACTCAACCATCTTGTCTTGCGGATAATGCTGTGCCTAGACACCCAACCAATGCAGTAGAGCAGAAGCAACGAGGGCCTGCAAATGTAAATCAAGCGGTAAATATATGTAAATCCCCAAATCAAAGTAAGCGAGGCTCTCCATCCACAGTTACAAACAGGAACAATGTATGCCCAGATCAATCAACACGTCCATTATTGCCCCACAAAAATGGCCAAATCAATCGTGATGATAAAGTGACAGTACATCTCCCTCCAATGTGTTGTCCCTACATTGTTATTCTTACTAATGTTTCCACTTTGCAGTAAAATCAAACTGAATCTTAATCTCAATTAAAAAATAAAACCTGCCACTGGCTACAACAGAACACACATTTTTTAAACTCTGACTATCGAGATATCCTATTTATGAGGCGAGTTCGGTGGGCGGGCCTGTTACCCAAATCATTTCCTGGTGACTGTATTGTAATAAACTGCAGATCTTCAAATATTGCGAGTCGATTGTTAGGCTGGGAATTACGCTCGAATATTCAGAGGTTGGGTAAAGTGATTGGTGTTTTGCGTCTTGGCTTCTTTTATAGGCATCTTGAAAATAGTGAGAGAAACTCTGTGGCAAATAATGTGGCCTATGCAACAACTCCCAAATACCAGGAGGCCCCTCCTTTGGAAATTAGAAACAGATTTCAGCTCTTGAGTACCCTCGACTCCCAAGATTGACTATCCAGTGTACCCTCAATCCCTATAGAAGTCACATTGGACTTACGGCCCACTGCTATATTCTCTTCATGTACTGATAGTAACCATGGTATAGATGTACCTGCAATACACTGTATTCATTCTCATTCAAAACAAATGCTCGGGGGCTATTAGCAACCCATGGCTTACCAAGGAACTCTTAGACAACCTCCAGGATTTGAGAATCATATCTTGGAATGTGACTGGTATCAAGTCCATGATAAGTGATCCTGACTGGTGTAAGCTAATGGATAGCTACCATTTATGCCTCCTGCAGGAAACCTGGGAGGCTGAACGTGTACACAGGATAGGCTTTACAACATATAGTTTTGAGCCAAACAGTCATCAGCTGCTCGTCCAACTGGCAACCTTTTAATCTGGGTCAAAAATTCATTGGTATGAAAAATAAAAGTTCTAAATATTGACTCAGATTAGATACTTGGGTTAGAATAATCATTGGGCAAGGACAATGTGCAAGTTAGACTCTTTAACATTTATAATCGGGTGACTAGCCCTCACAGACCTGCAGCGACAATAACAACTTTGACTAATTATCATGACTCAGCCATGGGGTGTTACCGATTGATAATCGCCGGGGACCTTAACACAACCTTTGAACCGGTTGATTACATACAGGATCTCTTCACGAAGGAGGACACAGCAAGGGGGATAGCTAAACTTATAATACTATCAATCAAGAAATGCACTGGTGTGGCCCAGCAAATTTAATCACTCACTATTGCATATGGGGTCAGAGCCTGTAACGGCCGGACACACTCCGATAAAGGAGCGAGTCATACCTTTAAGAGGGGTGCTTCTAAGACCCGGATCGACTATTCTTGTCGATCTTGATCTTTGGCCTTGTGTAAAAGATGTGGTAATTTTACTCCGGGATGACAATGATCACAACGCTTTGTCCCTCATGTTGACTGGTTTAGCCTCATTGTATGGACCCCCTTGGTGTGAGCGTACCCTGGTTATTAATACAAATAACAATAGAAGAGTCAAGTGGCCCCTTATTTTAGCTGATCCAACTGTGCTCCCCAAAATATATAGAGAGGTGGAGCAGACTTTAATTGAGCTGAGTACACCTACCATAGGGCCGGAAGTCGTTATGACTACATTTTCAAAATTGATTATGAATTTAGGACCTCTTTTTGATAAAAATTGTACTCGACCGAAGTGGAAAACAGCACCCTGATTTAACGGAGCCAGCAAAAATCCAGAGATGAACTATTTGAGGCAGTAAAAAGGAAGTCTCCTAAAGTTGTGCAAAGCTGTATAAAGTCCCATAAAATGGCACAGAACATGGCAAAAAGGGATTGGGGGACTGAAAAGTGGTCCATGCTTCTTGAAGCTGCAAAACTTAAAAACAGCCAACTTTTTTGGCACCTGCTGTCTAAGGGATCATCAAATATAGAAATAGAAACAGATTTCCACATTCAGCCCCAAGTGTGAGAGGATTACTTTGGGGATATATTTGCATACAAGGGGGGTCATTATGACCTAGGTACACATATGTACCCACAAGATCTTGGAATATCAGAAGGAGACAATTTTACAGTAGATGAAACCATTTGTGCCATAACTCTGATGCAGAGTGGGAAAGCCCCAGGGCTTACATAAGCTTCCGGGCGAATTGTTTGAAGCCGAGCCTGTTATATGGGGCCCCCTGCTCCAAAAAGTTTTTAATACCATCCTGCATGGGGGAGCCATTCCAGACACCTGGCGGGGTGCGGAAATCATTCCTATCCATAAAAAGGGTGACAAAGGGTCACCTTGCAATTACAGGCCCATTAGCCGAAAAGATGTTCCCCAAAAAATATTTCATAAAATCATTTTGACAATAATTCACAATTGGGTAGAGGATAATAATGTTCTGTCTGACTCACAGGCAGTATTTAGGGCTTCCACAAGCACCACTGACCAAGTTTTCAGATTCCTTCTGTTAATCTGGAAGAAAGTTACCATCAGAGGTGGTCATTTATATGTGGTGTTTGTGGACCTAAAGACGGCCTTTGATTCAATTGACCGGACTAAATTCTGGCTAGCCCTGAGCGAATTAGGACTACCATTTTATATAGTCATAATCCTGATTCGGCTTCACCATGACACATATGCCTAGGTTATATGGAACTCTGATGGCAGCCTGACCAATAACATACTGGTTCAGAAAGGCGTACGTCAAGGTTGCGTCCTTGCTCCGACATTGTTTACCCTCTATATCAATGGTTTAATTAGCGAACTCTTTAATTGTGACGGTGACCTTCCGAAACTGGCAGGTAGAGCAGTGCTGTGTCTGCTATTTGCAGATGACACCCTGCTTATTGCTCAAACCCCTAGAGGAATTCAAAACTTACTGAATACATTTGCTAAGATCTGTAAAGAAAAGGGCTTAGAAATACATTTTTCCAAAACTATGTATATGTTTTTTAATCCCTATAAATCTAGTAAGGGCAAACTTGCGCTGGGAACGCAAGTTTTGAAGCAAGTTAAGTCCTTTGATTACCTGGGGGTTCGCATCAGTGATAGGCTGACTTGGAATGCGCAGCTGGCAAAGAGTAACTTGAACCTTCAGCATGTTGATTGTGCCCAAGTCCGCAGGGCTAGGGCCTCCCCCTACCGGCCCATTTCACCTATCCTAGCAATGCATAGTATGAGAAGTTAGCCTGGCATATGATGTCCACCAGTTCTAGTGGGCACCTTGCACTAGTCTAATCGACCCTTATTGATGGTGGTTGTAAAGTCAACCTTATAGAAAGCTATCCTAGTGGTAGCAATGAACCTGCAGGCTTCAGACTAACACTTCAGTGGGCGAGTTAAGCAAGTTGTTTTACCAATTATAATCCCTTGAGTACCAAATGAAAGGACACCAAACAAGGTATATGTTAAATATATATGTATTTAATCTAAACACAACCCCTCTGCACTCTTTATGAGGTCAGAGGTAAAAATACAATACAAGTCAGACAGTTAATATACATTAGGTTGCACAGTATGCGTTATGCCCTAGGGGTGGAGTTATGGACTTTTTGGTTCCGTCCAGAGGTGTCAGGGAACAACACCCAAAGACCCCGGAGTTCCACCTGCCTTGGTGCGCAAATGAACAGAAACACGGGCTTCTCGATGGTGGCGTCAAAGACCAAAGGTTTATTACTGCAGGGACACAGAAGTCACAGATACTACGCATGGGCAGTAACCAGGAGCCTGTTCGATTTGTACATTGAGGGTTGCTCCTTATATACTAAAAATTGTGCTTCAGGCAAATATTTCACATGCTAGTACATTCCTAAACCTTTGTGTCTTAAACAATAAATATTTGGCGTTACACAGGAACTGTCGATAATATCTGATGCCAAACATCACGAAGAGGGGTTCCCACTAGTCCATCACAATCCCTTGTCAATATTGCATTCAAGAGCCGGACCGCCTCATCGTAAAGTTCGTTACCTCCCCCTAATAAAGGCCCAGAAGGAAAGGAGCAGAGCCAGGTGCAGGAGATAGAAAAGCGGGATAAGAGATGTTTGTGGGTTGTAAATGGGCAAGGCTACCGGCTTCGGCCGTCTAATCATGATCGGGACAATGGACACGAGAACCAGTTCAGGTGGGCTGGCCTCGGGCAGAGGAGGCAGCTTTTGTCGATTCATGCAGCTACAGCGTGATCTGGTTTAAGGCACACGTGTCATGAAAGAGGTGAATCTCCGGCTAAGGCTACGTGTCCTTAATCGAAATGAAGTGATCAGAGGTTATTGCATATGTGAGGGCAAGAAACACAAAATGGCGGACATGATCTAAGATGGATGCCGTGGGTAGATCAGAAATGTGTTCATAACAGGAGTGCTCTTGCTCGTAGCATAGCGAAAACACCAGGATATGCTAAATGGATCATTTGCGGTTCGCTGATACTAATATTATGTATTTCCGACAAACTTGAAAACACGGGTTCAAATCGTCACGGAACCTCAGACCCTCCTTTTGCCCTTACATAGGCAATTACTCAGTCTATATCAGAGTCTAGTTCTATACTCATCAGGTCAGTAACATGTTGTTGTATCATCATCCTTTCTCGTGCCTTTTCTCCAAACGCAGGTGGTTTTCTGAGACAAGTTGCAGCGCAAAAACTACACAGAGCAGGACCACACTGGATAATCAGGCAGCATGAGAACAGGAACACTAAGATGACACCGATGACCATTAGAACCTTCCATCCCCACGCTGAGATCAGAGTCCAAAACCACTCCAAAAAGGACCAGTTTCCCTTGTCTACATGTATAGAGTCGGAAATCTTGTGTAGCTTAGAGATCGCCTCATAGACTGTTGGAGCATTATTAGGAATAAAGACACAGCAGCTCGATTGGATCATTCTGCATACCCCACCTCGATCTGCAAGTATAACATCTAGAACCATACGGTTCTGCAATGTCATGAGTCTATCCGCCTGAAGCTCAGCTGTCAAATTGCTAAGGGCACCAGCAGTTTCAGTAATAGTAGATTCAACTACCCGTGTTAGTTGACGTATGTTTCTACTATTGGCCATAGGCCCCCAGAACGGAAGGAAGCCTTTGAAGAAGTCTCCAGCTTCCTGACCAGCAGTATCTTCCTTACTGAAGACACCTCTCGCTAATCTGGTTCTGTGGTAATCAGATGAAGCAGTGTATGTTGGAGGCAACAATCGAGCAATATAGCATGAACCTGAAAAGTCAGCAGGCAACCATGTATAAGCTCGGTCTCGATAAATGAAGTACGTACCCCTAGCAGTAAGGAAGGCGGGGGAAGAGTTAGTCGAAAACACGTAAGTCTCAACGCACTCACTCCTCCCTAGCTGAGCTCTCGGATTTCTCCCATTCCCTTGCAAACAGACCTGACCTCGGTGAGGTACGACCCAGATTGGAGTTGAGCTTTTACGCTTGCTTTCTCCTAAACTAAGGCGATACTCTGAAGTATTCCAACTCAAATACACTCGCAGTTCGTCTCTAGGGTATGATGGAGTATTATTGACATCCTTGATCATGTCAATAATTCCCTGGACTAAAGCTTTGTTGGCAGAGTTATATCTAGTGGAACGTGGTGGACGCGGAGGATAGGTTTCAAGGGCATAAGCAAAGATTGTTTGAAGGGCCTGAAATGATCCATTATAGCTGAAAGGCAAAACCAGATAGGGAATACCTTTATCCATAGTGTGGGGTATCAAGCCACACACCCAGCAGTCTGTAGTGTTAACTACCAGTTGGTGTTGGTGCAAGAGCTGTACAAAAGTGTTGTTAATGAACTCTGTGCGTCGGGCTTGCTCATGTTCAGGAAACGAGTGAAAAGAGTGTATAGAAGAAACAGTAGAAATGGCAGGATCAAGGGGAGGTACTGTAGTAACTGGCACAAAAATCATATTTATACTAAAGACGATTCCACCCACCAATGTTGCTAAAATAATCAAAAATGTAACGGCACATTGCATCAAAAAGCATTTGCTACGAAGAATTCTGTACAGTCTGTTTCTGCGAACATAAATCACATTTTCTCGTTGCAGCGCAGGAAGCTCCATCTTCTACAATCCGCTCGCGACCACTGATGATGTGTACTTAGATGAAAATGCCTCTGTCAGCCCTGGGAGTTCCCAGAACCAATAGAAAGATCGACCTTGTGTCAGACCCCTGCAAATTCAAACTAGGCACACAGCCACGACCCTACGGCTACCCAGACGGCAAGGCAATTTTAAAAAAACAATAAACAATAGCAAACTTCCTGGCTGAAGGCAAATGTTCAATATCAAATGTTCAATATATCAAAATCACAATATGCAGTTGCCTGCTTTATTTGTCCATTTTACGTTTTCTCAGGTTGTATTTCTGCTTCGCAGGTATTGTCTGATCGGAAAATAATGTATCACTAGCAGCTGTTGCAGTGTTTAAGTTCGCAGATTGCAAAGTTTCTTCTGATGCTGGAGACAAATGTTCAGTGTTCAAAAAGAGTCTTTTCAGGAGGAGAGTCAGATTTTGGAGTGTCAGTAATCAATTCGGCATCGCTGAAAGGAAGGAACTTCGGTGTGCTGTCAGTTTCGGAGGCACCAATTCCCTTTTTCACCCAGTTGTCGTAAGGTAGCGGCAAGGGTACACGCTTAACGTGAGACGCGTGCACCCAGTGTTTGCGGCCAGCTACACGAACGGCTGTCCTCGTTGTCAGTAAGATCTGAAAGGGCCCCACAAATCTGGGTTGAAGGTTCTTCGTCCTCGCGAAGTTCTTGATTACAACCAGGTCCTCTGGTTTCAGCTGATGCCCTGGACTCTCCGGAGGTTTTGGCAATGCATCGAAAACCTGTTGATGAATAAGACTCAATTTAGCAGTCAAGTCGTAAAGGTAGTCTATCAACATAGGATATTCCAGCTGTCTGAACTCCCTTGGTCTTGGTACCCCCCAAATATTGGCAGGACGACCAAATACAATCTCGTAAGGGCTAAGCCCCATTCGAGAATGTACAGTCGCTCTTGTGGATAACAGAGCCAAAGGAAGTGCGTCTGGCCAGGCTAAACCTGTGGATGCTTGTATTTTAGCTATCTTCAGCTTAAGGGTGCCATTGTAACCCTCCACTAAACCAGCTGACTGGGGATGGTTTGCACTGTGAAATTTTTGTTTCAAACCTAGGCCTGCACATACACTCTGCATAACTTTCCCTATAAACTCACTTCCGTTATCTGACCATACAATCCGTGGCATTCCAAATCTAGGGAAATATTCTTTGAGAAGAATTTTGGCAGTTGATAAGGCAGTATTGTCCTTCAGTGGGTATGCTTCTATCCACCTGGAAAAAGCACAAACCACCACCAAGACATATTTCAAATTATTACAGCGTTCCATGTGAATGAAGTCTAACTGAATCACTTCAAAGGGGCAGGAAGGAGGAGCGAAATGACCAGCTGGAGTTGGAGTTCCCTTGCCAGGATTATGCATCAAGCACACCATACAATTTTTCACCACTCTCTCTGCACACTTACTGATCCCATCATTCTTCCAGACCGGAGCCAACATCTTACAGATACCTTTAGAACTTATATGCGCTACTCCGTGCGCCATTGTCACTACTGCAAGCACATACGCATCCGGCAACATCCAACGTTGCTGCTCTGTCAAATCAATCCAACATCCATTCGAGTCCATTGTATCTTCACACATCCCCGACTCAGCGATCCATCTTGCAGACGTTGCAACATACATTCTACTCATCATGTCTCTAGCTGTCTGTTTAGCAATTTCATCAGCAAAAGCATTCCCACGTCCAACATCATCCGTGATTGCTTTATGAGCACTGCACTTTACAATTGCAACTTCAGTCGGCAAGGTTAGAGATTCCAACAAGTCGTTAACTAGCTGACCATGTTGAATCTTAGTCCCATGGGACGTAATGAAACCTCTTTCTCTCCACAACCGGCCAAAACTATGGGCCATGCCAAATGCGTACTGACTATCTGTGAATACATTCACTCTCTTTCCCTCAGCTAAAACACATGCTCTCGTTAGAGCTATTAATTCTGCAGCTTGGGCAGAATTCTGACTCACTCTTGCAGTCTCCACAATCGTCTTCAACGTCGTTACCGCGTAAGCAGCAGTCACATCACCATTCTCCAATTTAAAACATGACCCGTCCACATACAGCGTACCATCCGGATCGGGTAACGGAGTATCTTTCAAATCGATGCGTCCTTTTGTCTCTTCCTCCGTTTTAAAAAAACAGTCATGTGGCTCAGAATCACTCGACTCTTGATCAGTCGGCAGCAGCGTTGCTGGATTCAATACATTACACCTTTTGATCTGAATATGACTCGCTAGTAGTGTCAGCTCGTAACCAGATAATCTCGCACTGGTAAGGTGTTGTGTCTTCGTTCGGTTCATGAGTGTGTCCACTGCATGAGGAACCATGACCACTAGCATGTTGTTCATCACCAAACCAGCAGATTGTCGAATGGAAGCCGCAGCTGCCGCTGTAGCTCTCAAACAACTAGGCAACGCTCTAGCTACCGGATCTAATGTTGATGAGAAATACGCACAAGGGCGTTGTTTATCACCAAACTTCTGTGTCAGGACACTCAACGCGCAACCTTCTCTCTCGTGAACGTAGAGCGTGAATGGCTTACTGTAATCGGGTGTACCCAATACAGGAGCTGAACACAAGGCTTTTCGTAATTCGGTAAAACTCTCTTGACATTCATCAGACCATGGCACCGGACTCGGAACATTTTTCCCAGTCAAAGCTACCAATGGTTTCGCTAAAAGAGAAAAATTTGGAATCCACTGCCTACAGTAAGAGGTAATACCCAAAAAGGCACGTACTTCTCTCTGTGTGCGTGGAACACTCATTTGCGTAATTGCTTTTATTCTTTCTGGGGTCAACTTCCTTCCCTCCTTTGACAAGAGATGACCTAGGTAGGTCACTTCTTGGCAGCAGTATTGCATCTTGGAAGGTGACACCTTGTGATTCAAATCAGACAAATGATGCAATAACGAAACCGTAGCTGCTTTGCAAGTTTCCTTGTCATCGGCAGCCACTAGAAGATCGTCTACGTACTGTACTAGGGCAGAACCTGGAGGAAGGACAAAAGAATCTAGCTGGCTTTTTAATGCTTGACTATAAATAGATGGACTTTCACAGTAGCCCTGTGGAGCGCGTTTAAATCTGAAACTTCGACCTCCTAGACAGAAGCCAAAAATATCTCTGCTTTCCTCGGCTATCGGAATGCTGAAAAAGGCATTCTTCAAGTCGATGACTGAGAACCAAGTGGCTGTAGCAGGAATCAATGTTAACAATGCAGTAATGTCTGGAACCACAGGGAACTGCGGAACTACAATCTTATTAACTTCTCTAAGGTCTATGACAAACCTGTACACTGGGGGTTTTGTAGGATCAGTTCGTTTCAGAATCGGTAACACAGGACTATTACAAACATTTCCTCGAGTTTCTTCAACCACACCTTTCTTAATCAGATCTTGCACAATCAATAAAAGTGCACGTTCTCCTTCACTCGATATTTTATATTGAGGAATTCTTGGAAATTTTACATTTGGTTTCAAAGTTACTACATACGGTGGTATTTCTAAAAGGCCTACATCATTAGGTCCAGTCGCCCAAAGAGAATCAGGGAGTGAGCGCAGCTCTGTCGGGAGTGCGTCCATTGACAAGTACATCGGAGAAGTGATTCTTTTACCCAAAGTAAGCTGTACCCCTTCCGGAGAACAGTACAATGTCGCATATAGTCGTTTTAACAAATCTAAACCAAGCAGATTTTCATTACAACCTGACGTCAAAATCAAGGGTGCTTTCAATTGACATGGTCCAACAGAAATAGACAAAGGACCAGATATCGGGTTGTAAACAGGGGCGCCTGAGAAACCTACGGAAACATTTGTTGAGCCGGACAAAGGTGCGCCAGGGAGTTTCGCATGAATGATAGAACTTTTTGCGGCACCAGTATCCAACAGAAACGGTTCGACTACACCTGATGTTGCTACTGCGACATAAGGCCCACTCTGATCTACTGGAACTGATACTACTCCCTCTCTCTGTCCATGGCTGTCCTAGTACCCATTTTGCTGAAATCCCTCATCCACTTCACAATAATCTTCAACAAGATATTGCTGAGATCTATTCTGTTGAGCTGACTGTACATTTCGTTGATCAAAGTGATTGGAGGGACGATCATTCGTTTGCGGAGGCATAGCACCTTGCCCTCGACCTCTAGAATTCTGCGCAAAACCACCACGACCTCTCTGAGCTGCTGCTGCATTATTTTGCGCTAAGATTGGACATTCATTTTTGTAGTGACCCTCTTTCTTACAGTACGCACACTGGTTCCACTGGTATTGAGGCCTGGTTGAACTATAATCTGTCCTCTGATACGAATTCTGTTGCATACTAGTCTGATTCGTGCGAGGCGGATACGCCTGCTGTAAAAGAACTTTAGTCTTTAAATCTTTCGTTTTCTTCTCTGATTTTTCCTTTTCCTCTTTATCCCTATTTTCGTAGTACTGGGCAGTCGCAAGTATTTGCGCAGTTGTGGAAACAGCCCACGCACTCTCTGAATCCTTTAATTTATTGCATAATTCAGGTAACAAATTATGCACAAATTTATCGACAAACAGTCTCTGTCCTCCTTCAGTGCTCATATCCTGACCACTATGATCTACAAAAGTCTCTTCGAACCTCGTGAAGAAGTCGGAGACACTTTCATCTTTCTTTTGCTTGCATGCGGATAATTTATCCCAATTAACACGCAACGCAGGCATCAAAGTCTTCATTAAGTCAATTATTCTACCTGGAAGATTAGCAATCAGGGGTTCGGGTTTTGCACCACCCGTTTGCTGACCATCCGCTGCAGTGATAGCTGCCCAATCACCACCTAAGGCTGCTTGATGATCCTCTCTACGAATTTTAGCCCACACTGGTTGTGGAACTACATTACCAAATAACATATCGATATCCGCTAAGTTCATTATACAAGCCTCGACTGTCTGTGTTAATTCCTTGTAATATCCGGCTGGATTTTTACGCGGATCTGGCAAGGCCTGTTTCACCGCTAGCACTTCAGCTCGCTTCCACGGAATGTGTATCCACACTCGTTGGAACTGTGCTGGAGCAGCTGCAATACCCGCATTATCATCACGTTGTATTGCTTCGCGCCAAATTGGAGGAACCTCCCTCATAGGATATTGGCGACTTGGCTTCATTTTACCTTTCTCTAAATCTCTTGGCGAACGAAGAGATGGATCATTCCTAAAACTCAAAATGAGTTCCATCGCTTCTTTTATATTATCACCCACTATCATTCCTGCAGCAAACTCTTTTTGAATTTTAATTAAATCTTCCAAGTCTGATTCAACATCATCTTCCTCTATTTCCTCACGTAACAACGAGCACATCTCATCAAAGACGTACCGTTGCGTTGGTTCCTTCCACTGCATAAACGTATCTAGTACATCTCTTGTACTATATCTTCTAACTTTCGTAATCCATCTGAGAGCCGTGGAATCTAAAACTCCCCGTTCTTCAGTACTTGGTAGCTGACTACGTCTCTGAACTGAATCAGAAGTAGGAGTCTTAATTAAAGATTTATATAAAGGAGACAGAATATTAGCAACAGAATCAGTTATTTTTCGACGTACGGAAAGTGGAGTTAACATACTCGCAGACGTAGAGAACACAGTAGAGGTAGGAACAGATTGTGAAGTAGTAGGAGTATCGAGAAAAATAGTTTGTGATGTAGTAGGTGTAAGCGAGACAGATGCAGGTATAGAAGACGGAAACTCAGGAAGAGGAGGAGCCGTAGGAATATTCACATTAACCACAGGAGGTACAGGAACTACATTCTGAGGAACAAGAACACCAGGTTGTCCAGCAACCGGCAATTGGACATTCGGTACAAGTTGAGCCGTAGCACCTTGTGCATACGGTGGAGGTGACCGTAACAGATAAGACAACAGTGGATCGTTTTCGGGATCCTCCAGTATCTTAGCTGTTTTCGATGGCAAGGCAGGGTAGCACTTGTCAATCGCTAAATTACGCTCTCTAATTGCTACATCTATGGCCTTTTCGCACTCATTATCTTGCAATTGTTTAGTTGCTTGCTCTAGAGTTAGCTCTTCTATCTCTTTTTGTTCTTTTTTCAACCTTTTCATTTCTCTCTGTTTGGACTCTTTTCGCCAATAACGGAAAGAATCAAACATTGCCGGCCGGGCTTTCTTACTAAACAATTTCGCTTCTAAATTATCAAGGATCTCGGGTTCAAAACTACCATGTAGTGGCCAACTAAGGACACCATCCTTCTTACAGTAACGGACCCACACCTCGTTATAGGATATAGGACCCACTCCAAATTTGCAATATAGGTCATAAAGGGGAGTCCCAATCGGAGGAACCAGACAAGAATCCTCCAATCGTGAGTCATGGTTGCAACCAAAACAAGACAACATTTTCCGACTTACCATTTTCAGTCTGGAACACAAAACAAACAAAACACGGAACAAATATGTGCACTCGAACCAAGAACTTAGGCCTACCAAAACCAAACTAATGTATCGATACCCAAACTGAACCAAATAGATTATCGTAACCAGAACAACTAGTGATAATCTTACGAAACCAAACCAAACCAAGAACCGATCAAGGATTTTAACAATCCTCACAAAGTAACCAGCTAGCTATCACTAAATACTTAACTGAGGCACTGAAGACGTCACCAAGGAGAAACCTGTCACGTTTCGCTGTACTAAGGGCTGCACCTCGGGTCCAAGACAGGGCGACGGTCAAGGCAACGGCCCACTGCAGCCGTCCTGAACGGGAACCCTCGTGGAAGAGAACTTCAGGGCCACTTTTGCGATATGCCGGGATCGATGAAGTGGGGCGCCTCCCTCGGAAATCTTCACACGAAGCTCCTCGAACTCTTCAGGCTTTTGGACCGGTACCGAATGACGTCGCCCCACGTTGGGCGCCAATTGGAGTTCTGGACTTTTTGGTTCCGTCCAGAGGTGTCAGGGAACAACACCCAAAGACCCCGGAGTTCCACCTGCCTTGGTGCGCAAATGAACAGAAACACGGGCTTCTCGATGGTGGCGTCAAAGACCAAAGGTTTATTACTGCAGGGACACAGAAGTCACAGATACTACGCATGGGCAGTAACCAGGAGCCTGTTCGATTTGTACATTGAGGGTTGCTCCTTATATACTAAAAATTGTGCTTCAGGCAAATATTTCACATGCTAGTACATTCCTAAACCTTTGTGTCTTAAACAATAAATATTTGGCGTTACACAGGAACTGTCGATAATATCTGATGCCAAACATCACGAAGAGGGGTTCCCACTAGTCCATCACAATCCCTTGTCAATATTGCATTCAAGAGCCGGACCGCCTCATCGTAAAGTTCGTTACCTCCCCCTAATAAAGGCCCAGAAGGAAAGGAGCAGAGCCAGGTGCAGGAGATAGAAAAGCGGGATAAGAGATGTTTGTGGGTTGTAAATGGGCAAGGCTACCGGCTTCGGCCGCCTAATCATGATCGGGACAATGGACACGAGAACCAGTTCAGGTGGGCTGGCCTCGGGCAGAGGAGGCAGCTTTTGTCGATTCATGCAGCTACAGCGTGATCTGGTTTAAGGCACACGTGTCATGAAAGAGGTGAATCTCCGGCTAAGGCTACGTGTCCTTAATCGAAATGAAGTGATCAGAGGTTATTGCATATGTGAGGGCAAGAAACACAAAATGGCGGACATGATCTAAGATGGATGCCGTGGGTAGATCAGAAATGTGTTCATAACAGGAGTGCTCTTGCTCGTAGCATAGCGAAAACACCAGGATATGCTAAATGGATCATTTGCGGTTCGCTGATACTAATATTATGTATTTCCGACAAACTTGAAAACACGGGTTCAAATCGTCACGGAACCTCAGGGGCCTCACAAACCATATATTAAGAAAGTGGTATAAGAACCACAAGAGAATTAGACAGCAGGCCTAGGGCCTGTGGAATCGCTGGGGCTACACTAATCGACCAAAGGTTAGGAAGTAGGAGTCCCACGGGAGACGCATGCAGTGTCTTAAACACAGGCACGGGTTACCATTGACTTTCTATGGAGACTGTAAAAGTCATAAATACACAATTTAAGGACACTTCTGGATGGACTAGGATGGAACCCTTTAAAGTAGGACACTTTGAGAGTCAAGACCCACTGGAGCAGAAGCACTCGTGTTACCTCACCCTGGAAAGCCGGGTGCATAGGTATCTTTTCATGTCGGGTTTTGTCGTCGTTTTCTATGGAGAGCTGCAAAGAAGTGCTTCAGGCAACCAGAGGAAAAGTGTCTCGGTGGATACAAGGGTGGATCGAAGATCTGAAAAACCTAAAAGCAGAAGGGACAGAGTCTGGGTCACTAGCCAGTGACCAGGAAGGAACCAGGCGATGTTGGGTGAATTCAGGTTAAGTAGTCAAACTTGTCTCTTCAGCCACAAGGTCCAGGAGGCATCAACCATGACCAGGAACTGGATTCAAGCTGTCCCGCAATTGATCTAGTTGACTGCGGTGTCGGTATCCAGATTGGCCCATATAAGCCTTGGCCACCGCAACCCATGCAGGATGTGAAGACTGGCTCTGTTGCAGAACAGCAAGGTCTGTGGCACTTCTCCTTTTCAGGGAAGCTGGAGCAAGCCTGGAGCAACCAGAGAAGCAAGTTAAATTTAAAGAAAGGTCTTCAGGGGGGCTCACTAGCTAACGGACTAGGAATTGGTAAGTCGCATCAAGCTCCAATGCAAAAGTGGGGCCCACGGAACACTCACAGAGTGTGGGAGCCTGGGCTTCGGGGCAAATAGTGATCGGGACTGGGACTTCAAGCACCCCAAAGCACAACTTCGAGATTCCTCATTGAAGGAGTGCAGCTTGCAAAATGCAGAATGTCCAGAAGTTCCGGTCCCACGTCTCTCGTGTCCGCCACAGGTCTCATCTTTCCTGTGGATATGAATCGGGATCAGAGAAGTCTGGAAGTCAAGTTCTTGTGTTGCAGATTCTTCAGGATCCGGCGGGAGCCTTGAAAATGCAGACCGGCAAAGTTGCTGTTGGTGCCTGTTTGAACAGGGTGGTCACTCTTTGACAACAAGGGAGATATCTTCCATCTTCCAGTCAGAATGGAACATCGAAGGTCCAGGATATGTCTTGCAAAGTTTCGTCCAGGGTAATCTAAAGTTCTAGGGACACAGCTCCTATACTTATACTAAGGAGGGGGCTGGATTAGCTGGCTAAGTCCCTCCTATGAGTGGACCTGAGAGGGGGTGGTTACACCCCTTTCCCTTTGTCCAGTTTTGTGCCTGAGCTGGGGCTGTGTGCCTCAGCAACCGGTTTGAACTGGGCTATGCATGGAGCACCTTGTGTGCCCCAGGCAGTGTCTAGAAGCATTCACTGAATGCAGCCCTCCCTGCCCCAATACACAAAACCCCTGTCTGGGGAGGTGCCATCACCTCACTGGACAGGAAACCTATTGTCCAGGCCTCCCCTGCCAGAGTTTTTTCCAGCAACAGGAAGTCAGACTCGTGTCTGTGGCAGCAGCATCCATTTTGTGATGCTGAGTCTCTGTTTAACTTTAACCGGGTAAAGCAGTAACTACATGTCTTCTCCCTCTAGAAGGGTGGAATGCTACCCCCGCCGCCAGGACTGGTGGGGGGGTGGGGGGGTAGTATTCCAAAGTGTTTGACAAAAAAGTGTTTTCCGCAAGGAACTCAAGACACATCTGTTCCCCAAATATTGAAGCGCTCTTTTCTGGCTGTGTTAGGGATCTTTAGGCCACTATTAGCGCGGGGACACACTGACTAGTGTAACCAGGCGCTTTATAAGCTCAGTTAATAATAACCTTACACGACATGTTTTGATAAAGCCAAACCCAAGTTTCCTGTCACCTTTCAGGATGCCTCCAGGTGACAGGAAACTCTGCCCTTTTGCTTAAAATATTATGTCGCCTCTGACTTACTCGAGGGAGGAGCTGTTCAAGGTAAGGACCTTCATGTATAGTTCGAGCTGTGAAGGCAGGACGTCTTTAAATAATGAAGTTTTGCCTAGCAGTTGGTCCCTATTGTAAATGGAGAACAGGCCAAGCACATATAAGCTCAGGCCCCATTAGTAATCCGCTGATTTGTCCGCAATCAGCTCTGGAGCCCAAATTTGCTAAAGCCCAGATTATAAAAACCTGTGACACTACTACTGTCAAATGTTTATATTTTAATGCGAGGTCCATTTCTAAGCATGCCTCAGAAATTTGGGACCTGTTAGACGTTCATAAGCCTGTTTATTCACTGAAACTTGGCTTCAGTTGCACTCTGCACCTTCCCTAACAATTGCATTTCCCTCAGAATACACGGTGGTAAGGCTGGACAGAGTAGGGAAGAGAGGAGGAGGACTGGCAATAGCCACTCGCTCCACCCTGAAGGTAAAAATTTTGGATACCATTTCTTGATCTAATCTGGAGTTGCTGATTTTCTCTCTGGAATTTGCAGGTGGTCGGAAGGTTATAGGGGCTGTAGTGTATCACTTGCCGGGTAAAAATAAACAGATTTTTTGCACCACACTTTTGGAAACCCTTGCCCCCTATGTCTTATATGCTGATTACTTCCTCATGGTGGGGGACTTTAACTTCCATTTTGATATCATCACAAACCGTGACACTGGAGAAATCTTGGAATCTATGGACATGCTTGATCTATCACCTAAGATTAGTGAACCAACTCATATAGCAGGCCATATCTTGGAAAACATCTTTACCAATATGTCAACCCTAACAACTGTCCTTCCTCAGGCAGTAAGTTGGTCCGATCATATGATGTTAAGCTTCTCTTTTTATACCTGTGGAAGTTAGGCTCAGGTCCAAGGACGCAAAGTCACCCGCAGACAATGGAGGAAAATAACACCTTCTATATTCAGGCCAGTTTTCTCCCCCCATCCTTTAAGGAGTACAAGGATGTAAACGAAGCTATAACTACACTTGAGAAAGAGATGAGATAACTCTTTTGACATTATTGCCCCCATAAAAACTTTTACTATATATATAAGACCCACCCCGGCATCTTGGTACTCTGATAGTTTGAAACCAGAGAAAGCGGCATGTAGAGTTAAAGAACGCAAATGGAGGAAGCCTAAATCAAATGAAGACAGACTGGCTTATATCACATCACACAGGGCCTATCTTAGGAACTGTAATAAAGCCAAGCGCTCACATCTAGCCAGCCGGATAGATGAAGCTAAAGGTTCCTCTAAAGAACTCTTTAAAGTTCTCAAGGAATTCACCTCCCCCATTGTTAGTAAACCTACATGTCCCCCTTCGCAAGATTTTTGCGAGGAGCTTGTATTTCACTAGCAAAATAGACAACATCTATAACTCTTTCACTTTAAATTTGGAGCACATGGCAGAAATTCTGGCTCCAGATAAGCCTATATACCTAAAACTGGAGTACTTTGCCCCTATTACGATGGAGCAAGTGCTCTTATCTTTAAAACATAGCAAGTCTGGCTCGCTGGCTGGCGTTGCTGCTCCCCATAATATGGCTGACCTAGGATTGGAACTGGCGAACCCAATCAAGTAAATCTGTAATCTATCCTTATCCTCTGCCTCTTTTCCGTCGAAATGGAAAAAGGCATAGATTAAGCCCTTGCCTAAAAAACCTTCGGCTAACCATGGGGATCTTCAAAACTATAGGCCCATTTATCTTTTGCCTTTATGCTAAACAATCATGGAGTCTATGGTGAATCATCAACTCTCAGATTACCTGGAACAGCATAACTTTCTTGACCCCTCACAGTCGGGCTTCCGTGCTTGTTTCAGCATGGAGTCTGCATTAACTGAGGTGTCAGATACAATCAGGCTGTTGTTGGATGAAGGGACCCGCACTATGCTAGTCCTTTTGAATCTATCGGCGGCCTTTGACACGATCTCCCAGAGGATCCTATTAGAGAAACTGCGGGAGATTGGGGTCATGGGGAAGGCGTTGGACTGGATGCAGAGCTTTCTCTCTGAAAGATCTTAATATCGTGCCCAGGACTACAATTGTGGATAAGGGTGTTCCTCAGGGCTCGTTATTGAGTCCCACACTGTTCAACATCTACGGGTCATCGTCTTTGGCTTCCGTTATTGAATCATGCAGGTTTCATACCATCTCTTATGCCGGCGACACGCAGATTATTGTTCCGATAGAGAAGGACCCTGGAGAGAGTAGGGACAGATTTAAGTCATGCATGACAAAAATTGCAGCATGGATGAAACAAAACTTTCTGCAATTGAACTCAAATAAAACCGAGATCCCACTGTTCAGGGAAGCCGAGCAGATATGGACTAAGGATTGGTGGCCGGAGGAACAGGGAGAAGCTCCTTGCCCTAAAAACTGGGTAAAAAATCTGGGTGTGCTAATTGACTCTAAACTATCCATGGAGGAGCATGTGAAAACTCTAGCTGGTAAATGTTTTGGACTAATTCACATGCTAACGAAGATTTTCCCCTGGATCCCGCTCACTACCAGAAAAGTTCTGTTACAGGCACTTTTAGTCAGCAGGCTTGACTATGGAAATGCCCTGCTGGTAGGGATGAGGGAAGATTTATTTTCCAAACTGCAAGTCGTACAAATCACGGCGACCCGCCTAACTCTCAATAAACCTGAACGCACCCCCTCTTCCCCATTATTGAATGAGCTGCACTGGTTACCAATGAGGAAAAGAGCAGTTATTAAGCTCCTTTGTCTGGTTTTTAAAGCTCGGGTCGGCCTAGGACCTGAATATCCAAGGAGAAAACTAATATGGTACCCCCCAACCCTTCAGCTAAGATCCAGTGGCCATAAGCTTCTCCAAATCCCTAGAACCAAAAAGGCTAGGATGGAGGGACGTGATTTCTCCCATGTTGACCCCAGGTACTGGAATGCACTACCAGAAGACCTCCGGATCTGTCCCACATTCATGGTCTTTAAAAAGAAACTGAAAACATGGCTATTTTGAGTGTACTGACTCTGTACAGCGTTGTCTGCATCCCGGGTGCCGAGAGATCCCTCTGGGGATGATTCGTGTGCCATATATAAATAATAATATTAATAAAAATAATAATATTAAAGTTAGCATTAACCGCGAGGATTATAATGCACTTAAGAGTATATCGTATGGCTATATGATAGAACAGCTATAAGGAGATGGTTCTGAAGCTGCAGAGGGGCTCAGCTCATGCTAGGGCACCCTCTCACATAAAACCAAGCACTCTGCCTCCAGGATTGTCGAGGCCTACTATAGTAGTGGTTATAGGTGTATATTAGTGCCGGGAAACCTCCGGGTAGCTGCGCGCTTAACAAATGTAATTATAATAATGTGTCTATATTTATAGGTAGATATAGGGATACTATATCTAGGTAAGGGGTGATTACACCACCTTACCCAGGCTGTGTGAACAGACCTCTGGTGTCAGTTTGGAGGGCCAGCCAGGGGTGGCATAAAACATGCTGCAGCCCCTGGTAGACCTTGGATGCACCTATGCCCTGGGTACCTATGGTACACTATACAGGGACTGATAGAGGTGACCCAATACCCAATCTGGTATGTACCTAAAGTACATGGAGTCAATTTTACAGAGACAGCAGATAGACTGGGGCCCTGAATAGCAGGGTCCCAGTCCAACTAAGGCGAAAACCTGCAAAACACCAGGAAAAAAGTGGGGGGCAACCATATAGTCAGATTCCACCTTCCTACACATAGGGCAAAAGGTTTAGGAGCTGCTCTATATGGGGCCGAGTTGTGGGGATTGGAAAATCTCACAGACCTAACTACTTCTGAGAACAAATTTATTAGAGCTACTACGAACTTGCCGGTGAATACCCCACTTTTGGCACTTAGATTAGACCTTGACGTAAAATCTATTGAATAATTTGCCATTTTCCAGACCCTCCTATTTTGGATAAGGGTGTGGACAAGTAGCACAAAGGTCCCACTAAAGGAAGCCATGTTTGATTGATTGCATTGCATAGGCAAACTGGTCGAATCAAGTGGTTTAAAAAGATTAAGGATTGGTATATAAAAATCGGGTTGGGGCAGTTCTGGGAGGAAGCTGGGACCATTACTAAATCCTTGATCCCTCTTGTTAAATAAAGGTTCTGGGCACTGATGATCTCAGAAAGCATTGAACTTTTTGCACTTGGCACTTTAACCGTGAGGTTTTTAAATGTTAAAGACAGCTATGGCTTTGAGTTCTTCTTGGACGACATCGAGCCACCACAGGCACGACCTCTGTATACCCAACTTAGATATGGCACGATTCCTTTAAACAAAAGGAGAAGCAGTTGGGAAAATGTGGTGGTTAATGTATTGTGTCCATCCTGCCTTGCTGTACCCGAAACACTTGAGCATTTTCTCTTTTACTGCCCACTCTCTGCTGACTATAGAAGAACTTGGATAGCTCCTGTTTGTCGTATGCAATTCTATTAGGTGTCATTCAGAAGCTATACTCATATTTGAAATCCAATTCCACACGTTGGCAAGTGTTTTCCATCTCAAGATTCCTGCTATATGCGTGGAGGAGGAGGCTAAACTGTGTAATCTAGCCTACGAAAATGACTGTGTTTACATAGCCTTAATTTGTCTAATTGGATGAATGTGTTTTATATGAATTTTAAACCTGTTTTAAGATGGATAATTTGAGAACGTTTTAATGTACATAACTGTTGTTTTGATGTGTTGTGTTTTTATGATGTCAATGATCTTTCCTTGATTGAATAAAACATATATATACTCACCGATCTCCCTGCTCCCTGATCCAGCCAAAGTACTCAAGAAAGCCATCAACCAAAAGCTCACCAAACACCTGAAACAAAAACACTTACTCGATGCCCCACATTCAGGATTTCATGCCTACCACAGCACTAAGACTGTGCTTAATCCTGCCATAGACAACATCAGAACTCTCCTCAACTGTGGAGAAAGGGTGGCCCTGATTCTCCTTGACCTCTCTGCTGCTTTCAAGACCATCTCCCCCCACATCTTCATAGACACTACAACATTGGCAAACAGCAAAATGCCCGCAAGTGGATCAGCTCTTTCCTTACGGGATTCACACAGAGCATTTGACTGCCTACCTTTACCTACCCACCCAAAGACATCATATGCAGCCTACTGCAAGCGGCATACCTCAGCCCCACCCTGTTTAACATCTACATGACTGCCTTGCAGATGTCATCAGATTCCATAGACTCAATTTAATCTCCTACACAGATGACACTCAACTAATCCTCTCACTCGCAGAGGAACCCTCCAATGACAAAATCAACTTCTGCAATGCTGTGACCGACATAGTCAAATGGATGAGAGACAATTGCCTCAAACTCAACTCTGACAAAACATAAGTATTGATCTTTGGGAAGAACACCTCTGTATGGGATCACAGCAGGTGTCCAGCTGAACCCAGACCTACACCCACACCAACAGACCATGCACGCAACCTTGACATCATTCTCAAAAGCCAACTGACCATGACCTTCACATGCCCTGCAGAATTCTCTGATCGATCCCAATCAACACCAAAAAGTCCATTATGCCGGTCCTAAATCACCAGCTGCCTGGAGTACTGCAACACTCTCTACACCGGAGTTCTCACCCAGCTCCTCAGAAGACTCCAACCCATACAGAACAAAGCAGTTAGACTCACCCTGGACCTCTCCGAATAAGCCGAAATCACCCCTACTTCAGAAACCTCCACTGGCTACCTATCCAGAAGAGATGCCAGTTCAAAATCCTCATGCACACCTGCAAAGCCCTAGTTGATCAAGGACCATTCTACATCAACCATTGACTGAACTTCCATCTGCCTGAAAAATACCTGCGCTTTGCCTCACTTGCCCTCGCACACACACACCTTTATCTGCCGCAGCCACAGGGTGGGCCGTACCTTCGCCTACATTTCAGTCAAAACTTGGAACGACCTGCCCCCTCCACCTCCGAACAGCACCCTCCCTGACAGACTTCAGAAAGAATCTCAAGACCTGGCTTTTTGATAAAGATATGGCACTTTCAGCACTGAGATACCTCTAGGGGTAACAGTTCTGTGCTATACAATGATTGATAGATTGATCGATATACACCTACTTGGTGATTTGGCTCATTGCCACCACTTTTAAATACAGTTACCTGAGGGATATACTAACATCTTCTATTTTGTCAAAAGTGAAAGTCCCCATTCCCCTCGCCGTCATTGCTTACAACCGTTCAAACAAATCTACACCAGCTCAACCATCAATTACCAAACACTTTCACTAATAGTTGCCACTATTGTTGATTTTGCAGATGGTAGTGTTGTGTTACAAGTGTGCTTAAATGTTTTTAGGGTAAGGGATAATTTACAACTTGATCATTTAAACATAATGCAAAAATAGACCCCTCGTCATGGAATATCTGCATGAATTTACTTTTGTATCTTTACTCTGGTACTTCTTATTCCAATGGTGCAGAATGTACGCACATGCCAAATACAATGTCAAATAGCTTGTTACTCTCAATATTTGAACTGAAGTCTGCTTCCAAAGGAGACTGATTGTGGTAAAAAGACCAAACAGTGTTAATGGTATCCCTAGTCCAATTTCCAAATAATCAAGTTTTAGTGTTTGACTAAGAAATAAGGGTCTCATCTATGGGTTTTTGCCGTAGGGCAGCACAGCAAGCCCTGCGGCTGTGCTGCCCTACAACAAAAGAAAAGAGCAGGAATTCGCCATATCGTTCAGGTGCAAGGGTGCCGGCATTGCTGGGATGAATATTTTTGTGCAGGAAGGAAAACCTTCCAGCACAAAACAATCACAAGAGGCTTTATCCTCTTTCTATGTGTGCTGCAGGATGCACCACCCATATAAAGAGGAAAAATGAGAAAAAATATAGATATTTCTCATCATTGTGCCTCACTTACAACTCTCTTGGGGAAGCATATGTTTTGGCACTGCCCCAGACTTAGGATTTTTCATAAATCTGGGGCAGTAAAAAAGCCATGGATGTTGCTGGGAACACCCCCACCAACACCCATGGAATGCCCCTTTCATGCATTTTTATGTTCGAAGGGGGTACATATTTAGAAGACCATGAAAAGCCATGTAACGTAGCTTTACATGGCCTTATACATATGTCAGTGGCATAAGAGCCACCAGAACATCAAAAAAGTGACTTTACTGCAGCACACTAGGGTCAGTAGGGCCTCATAAATGTGTCTATATATATATATAAATATATAAATATGATCTGGTGAGATATATATATATATATATATATATATATATATATATATATATATATATATATATATATATATATATATATATATATATATATATATATATATATATATATATATATATATGAAGAAAACGCCATTCTTTTCCGCAAGTTGACCAAGAATAACGAGAGTGAGCCCAGATTTTGTGCTAATTTCTCTGTGATTTATTTAGCAATCACACCAGCCTTCCGCCATAACGCGTTTCACCTCCCAAACGAGGCTTGATCACATGACGTTGATTGAAACAAACAAGGGTCTTAAATACACCAAAGCATGGGAGCGGCTTTGCGCTTAAAGTGGTATGTGCATAAACAGATTTACCCAATGCCGCCAGATAAGTATCCAGAACGGCAATAGTACAAAATTGAGGGCCAGTGCCCGACGTCTTCAAATTAAATTCATTGCTAATACACGGCATAAGACATATCTCTCAGTATTTTAGTAATACTAGATTCATTAATAGAGGCACTTCATATCCAAACAAATTCATTGAAAGGTAAAATAAACAATATTATCAAAAATATATATATATACATATGGAAATATTACACTGTATATATACGATCTATTTACATGATGGTGTGTTTTAAGAAATATCACAAAATATATATAATTTTTTCTCTCAATTCATCTATATACACCAACTCAATATTTATATATTTACACATATGACAGATTCCCCATTTAATATAGAATCTTTAAATACATGTGCATTTATGTGTTTGATCTGTAAATTCATAAATTGTCACAATTAATGCTGGATAGGAGTGGCTTCATCCCTCAAGAACTAAATGCCGTTGCATTTTGAAAAAATACTCAGATGCACTACACTTCTAAGTGATGTGTAAGACCCTTGCAGACAGCTGTGAATTCAAAAATATATGAAACCCTGTATAAAGTGCTCGTGTTACCTAATGATTTAAACAAAATGTAAAAAGAAAATAAAAAATAGATGTTTCACAGAAAAAGACGGAGGAATTGATAGGATGCCCAAAGAGGGATTTCCACTTAAATGTGAATGGTAATTGGATGTACTGAGATACCAATCATACAGTTACATTTAAAAAAAAGTGGAGAAAAACCTGCTACAACTGCTACGACTGGGAGGTCCTATAGATTAGAAGTATAGGATCAGGTCAAGGTCCCCCTAACTTTGTTGGTAGGGCACATGTGGAGATGGAATCTCAAAGGTGGAGGATGGGCATTTATAAATCCTTGAGACAGGTGTAAAGGTCCTCTCGATCATTCAGTCCAGTTGGACTCTTACTATTCATTTCAAGAATATATCTTGTCTCAAGGAGACGCAATCTGCCCTCTCTGTCACCCCCCCCCGTTTGAGTGGCATAACCATGTCTACTAGATAGTATTGCAGATCACTGGGGTCACTGTTATGCATAGCCTCAAAATGGAGTGCCACCGGGTATGCCTGATCCTTGCTGACTATAGCTCTGATATGCTGGAGAATCCGTATATATATATATCTCACCTGTAAAAATGGTTCCTCCGGGAATCAAGTCGGTGGTCAGGTGGTACACTGTGCTGGCAGAACCACGGCCGGGCAATAGTATCATACACAGTTCAAACAGAGCGCACACTCAAACGACCTCTGCTAATACAAATTGGCTCTATTCATCAGATTGCACCATGGTGTGATCAAGGCATCTGCCGAAACGCGTTCCAATCTGAGGAATAACGTCAATTTGCACCAGCAGAGGTCGTTTGAGTGCGCGCTCTTTTTGAACTGTGTTTGATATATATATATATTTATATTTAAATATATATATATATATATATATAAATATCCTTGCCACTCCACTCCCACGAGCAGGCCACTTGCGCTCTCTCACACGGAAAGAAACGTGGAGCACAGACCCAGGTTTGTGCCAAAATGACTTGTTTATTCAGCTGCTGTTCCGTCGGCCATTACGCATTTCGGTACTCAACGTACCTTGATCACATGACACAGGGGAAGGTCACCTGATTCTTTAAATGCCAACATTTCACTTTTTTTTCATTTTTTCAGGATGTAATTTTAAAGTGACAGTGCTCTTATGATAGTGAAAGTAAAGCTACGCTTTGACATTTTCCTCTTGCTATCGGTAAAATACCAGATTTCAGTTCTCCTCTTTATACATTTTGTACATTGAGCATTATTTTGTTACTTTGTGCAAATTCGCATAAATATGTGCAAATCCTGCAATACAGTACATAGTTTTGTGCAAATATTTTAGTGCAAAATTCGCCACAATTATCACGGTATGAATACCTAAAGTGCAAATCATGCTTTTGTGTACAAAAACGCAATTCATATTGTATATAGATTTAGTGCAAATTCCAATACATACATAAATAAGAATTTGTTTAAAAAACTACATTTCCTATCTATATACAAGTACAGTTATTACGGTATAAATACCTAATGTGCAAATCTTGCTCATATGTGCAAATACGCAATTCATATGGTATATAAATATAGTTCAAATTCAAATCTTTCAATAAATAAGAATTCATATAAAAACTATATTTTCTATACATTTAAAATTCTGTACATTTATAAATAACAAGAAAAGATCTCAATTTTCTTGTATATTTAAATTAAAGTCATAGTACTAATGTATTCAGAGTCTTGCGTGTGATGTCAAAAAAAACCTTGATCTTAAGAGGATATATAGAGTCAAAATATATTGATTCTCTTAGAAATAGTAGCTTTTTAATACCCTACTCAGAAGCCTCTGGTGAGGGTATATAGTAATGTGTTTTTGAACTATAAAAAAGTGAAATTGATGTGATTTTGTGCTAGAATCTAAGTGGTGAAGAAGAAAAAGAAAAGGAAAATTTAAAAACAAACGACATAAAGAATTACATATATACATTTGTTTAAAAGATTGCATTGTTTTTGAGAGCTTCTTCCAATTCGTGAGATTGATTAGTTACTGAACTTGATGTTAAGGGGTGTTCACTTGTTAATTTCTTGTCAGTCTTAAGACTCATTATATTTGGATTATCTATTTTATTGACGTCTCCAAGTCTGTTAATATTTATTTTTATAACCCAGTATATAAGTCTTCCATTAGGTTTAATCCATGAGGATGTTTGAAATCTAGTTCCAGGATGTACCTGGTTTCCAGTTTTCTGAGTTTTTCATCCCTATCCCCACCCCTCTTGCCTGAGGGTATAGTATCTATTAGGAAGTGCTTAAGATGTCTGACATTCCCTTGATGTTTCTCATTAAAATGAAGGGCAATGGGATATGTTGGGTCTCGATTCTTGATTGCACGTATATGCTGTAAAATTCTTCTATGTCCCTGCAGCTTTGTGCTTCCCACATATTTTAGCTTGCAGGGGCATTCCAGAACATAGATTACGTATTCTGTTTTGCAAGTTAGCATTTGTTTTAATTAATGTTCTCCTTTTTCAAATGCTAAAGCAAAACTCTTTGTGTTCACTCCGTTTAAACATGCCCTGCAGGTTTGACATTTATAGAAACCCTGCCTTCGGTGAAACCAGTTCTTTTTAGGGATTTCTATAGGATTATTAACCACTAGACGGTCTCCCATATTTGGCGCTCTTCTATGAGTGATAGTTGGTTTATTGGGTAAATGAGGTCCCAATATTGGGTCATTCTTTACTAGAGGCCACTTTTGAATTATATGTCTAATCTCCTTATGCTGTTTATTGTACCTCACAATCATCCTAAAATCCTCTACTGATTGTGGAGATTTGTTTGGTACTTCCGTGGTTGTAGTTGTTTTTGCTAAGGCTGATTGTAGCAGTGATGTTCTGTCTACCTCGTTACTTTTTCTTATAGCAGTGTCAATACATGATATCGAGTACCCACGTTGTTGGAATCTGGTTTTACTTGTTTGTTGGGCTATTCTTAACTCTTGTGTTGTGCTGCATATGTGTTTAAATCTAAGCATTTCCCCATACGGGATGCTTTGTATTAGATGTCTGGGGTGGTGACTGTTGGCGTGTAAAATGGAGTTTACTGCTGCTGGTTTTCTATGTACTTTTGTCTCCAATTAACCACCCTCTATATACACCTCAACATCCAAGAATGTTACCCAAGTGGGACTGATTTCTGAAGTAAAATGTAAGTTGATTTCATTCTGGTTAAGATTATTGATGAACATTTCTGCTTCTCTCTTTGTGCCCCTCCACACAATGAACAAATCGTCGATGTATCGCCACCAACATTTTACATGTTCTGTCAATATGTTTTCGAATTTTCTATGGAGGACCAGTTCCTCCCACCACCCCATATGGAGACAGGCGTAGCTTGGGGAGAAACTGGCCCCCATAGCTACACCACGTATTTGCTGGTATAAAACATGCTGGAATAGAAAGATGTTTATTGTGCAAACAAAAGTCCATCATATTAAGGATCATTTTGCTATGCTGTTTGTGAGTTTCATGTCTTTGTCTTAAATAAAATTCAGTTGCCCGCATACCATCTTTATGGCTAATGCTCGTATATTACGAGGTAATGTCCATTGTGATCAGTAGATAGTCGGGTTGCCATGTTACATTACTGATTTTAGCCAAAAAGTCTCCTGCGTCTCTTAGGTACGATGGCAACTTCTGGACAAAGTCTTGTAAAAAGTGATCAATATAAATATATGTATATTTTTTTTCTTTTTTCCAACCCAAATTTCAATAATGGTGGGCTCTTGGTAGCTCGTGAAAAAAGCAGGTGTTTATTTTAAATATTAACGCGTTTCGAGAGACTCAGCTCCCTTGTTCACACACCGAGCGTGAGTGACACAGTGCATTTCATAGACGACTTTCCATTTGCATAGAAAGGGGACTGCATACATTCAATATTAGCCGCCATCTTCGAATATGTTTTTAACATTTGTATAGATTTTGTTACATTTCATGTATCAATGAATCAAGGACAATGTTAAAATTCAGGTTAAGTCATGGCATTTGTATCCTGGCCATTCTACATAATGTGCCTATCTAATTTATAGCCAAAAGCTCTTCATGTTTGTACCTACTCTGGTTAGCAGTTGATATTCAGACATTGCTTTTAGTGACTGCGCACCTGTTTGTTTACTTAATGCTCTCACCAAGTGGCAGGATGGGGGCAACGATTGTCAATCTGTCTTTACTGTATACAATACTAGCTCCATGTGGCCGTGACGTTAATTCTACGTAGATTAACACTCCCCAGTACAAAGCAGACTGTCTATGCAGCACTTCATTAAAACAAAACAGACAGTGAAAGTAGTGAATAAAGTGACTGAGGTGATAAAGTATCTTATCTAATCCTTCTTGGTGCTCTCCAAGTGGTGTTTTTTGAAGAAAAGGTTAGGCAGCCCGTGACTGTGCTTGTGGTTCTAACAATGGGCCCCTTCCTTCCCTCCTGTGAGGTAAAGAGAAGACAATAGAATATGATTAAAATGACATAAGTACACATTATCTACATATTTTAGAACAATTGAAAGGCTGTAATGATACATTATATATATATATATATATATATATATATATATATATATATATATATATACACAAACTGTTCATATGTTACTACATCTCTGAAAGCTGCTGTCTGCACTAAAGATGTCTTCATGTTTTTTGGTCCCTTTGAAGTGCACACTGACACTGCCTTCCGCTTTTCTACTAATATGGAACATCTGTTCTGAAACAGGAAGCAATCATGATTCATTAACGAGCTAGAAATTTATGATGTCAATTACCTGTTAATATTACGGAGATGTTCTCTGAAAGTAGTCGTGACGTGCATGTGCAGGCATTATAGCGAACGCTTAATGGCTGATTCTGTTCAGAAGGGCACTCGTAAGGAAAGTATGGCAGTGTAGAAATAAACATAGCTTCTATTGATCACCGACCCTGTTAATGTTTTGCATGGGTGCATTTATCATTGCCACGGTAGTAACTAAAACCAGCTTCCAGGCCACACCCACGAAAAAGAAGGCACAAAAAGATACAGAAGGAGAAAGTATTCGTTTTTGGTGACAAATCCACCTCATGACATAAGTAAATTCTTTTATCTGAAAACACGTAATAAAGACTCACCTCTCAATCGGACAACAGTGGAGTTTACTGATTACTCTGCACCATTATCACCAAAGCTATAAGTGGATTTAATGCTTCATGTACTAATTAATCAAAAAGTGCCCTTCCAATTACGCCACATTCTTTGAAGTGCCATTAAATTATTGAGACACACTATAAGCGCTATACAAAAATCACAAAAAAATTCAAATATGCTTCTGTGATGTACCAGCATGTGATGTACCAGCAGCAGTGACGGTGGACAGTCTACCAAAAACGACTCTCCTTGACCTGTGCACAAACATTTCTGAGGAAAAAATGTAACGTGTAGCCTCTGACACAGAAAGAATACGTGCAAAGAGAACAGAAACACTCAGTTGAGATCTCATGCATCTTAAAAACAGCAAAGCATGAATTAAAGTTCCCAGGAGCTTCCACCGGACTTAAAAACCCAACACAAACAAAGGCTGATCACACAGAACCTTGTGAGCCAGAGAGAAAAACATCTCATAAAACGAGGAAAGTATGTAGGCTATCATTTAGGTAACGTTCAGTGATGTTTCCCAAATGGAAGCTGCACAGCTAAGAAAATAAAAGTGCCCACAGTTGCATTTCTGTTAAGAATACTGCATCATACCATCTTTTTCGAATGTTCTCCATGGAATTTTTAAATTGTAACGAGCCTAGATGGCTAGCCTTTTGAACATCTGAGAAGTGAAAGGCTGCCAGTCTGCTCTCATTGCATGTTCATTTTTACCTAAACTTCGTAATCATTTTAAAAACAATACGTGGCGTATTTGACTTTTTGTATGCCCACTGTTCTGTGCACAAAAACTGTGCCAATCGCATGGAAGGGAAATTCTCCAACTCTGCTGCAGCAAGACGACGCCTGCCACTGCGTGGCATAATACTATATAACCCAGATTAACAAGCATTAGCAATGCAATAGTTCTCACTCTTGTTTAAGTTAGAGTTGTTGGTTTTTGGAAATGACAATGTTTTTTTACATTTTTAAAAATTTGATGTGGAGTAAATATATTTGCATAGCACTATTGTCAACGGTAAAAAAAAAAGTAAAAGTAAAAAACATTGTCATTTTCAACGCCAACAGCTCTAACTTTAACTAATGCGAGACCTATAGCATTGACAATGCAATCGGTCTTGCATTTGTTGAAGTTGGAGTTATTGGCATTATAAATGCCAATGTTTTTTATCTAGCCATGTTGCAGGGTGCAGTACCATATGTGGTCAAAAGAAGTCCCAAGGGACCTCTTTTGGCCACATATCGTACGGTATCTGGCAAATTTGGAGTTATTGGCATTATAAATGGCAATGGTTTTTACCTAGCCATGTTGCAGGGTGCGGTACCATAGGTGACCAAAACAGGTCCCATATGACCTCTTCTGGCCACATATGGTACTGCACCATGCAGAAGACCTGATAAATCCACCCTAGCCATAATGTATTACATGCAAGACTGTACCAAGAGTAAATTCAAATAGCTATGTCCATATATACAATTAGTAGATTTTAAATGTGACAAATGAATTATTATATTAATTCTGGATTAGGTTGTACTCTGTGTGTAGCTCATGAAGGGAAATTTATAGAAGCAAAGGAACAATTGTCAGCCTTGCTTAGGACCAAGCGTGTGTCCTGCCTGAAGCCCTTTGAAAAAATAGTGCACAAAGGCTGTGATTAAAACCTAGGGAGTAACAACACATGTAAAAGAGTGTGTCCTCATGGACAAAGTGGCTTTAATCAAAAGCCAGTACTCTGATAATTGTCACACCTTGGAGAAGGAGGGCATAGCTGAGACGACCCTGATAAAAGACCTGTAAAGACCTCAGAGATGTCAATATGTTGACAAGCCTGGTCACATAATTAGACAATTGACAGAGAAAGGCTCTCACAAAGTGCAACTTACCATCTCAAAATAAGGATGTAAAAAGTGAAAAAGCCAGAACATGTCATTGAAAAGAGAATTCACACATACTTTCAGGTGCTTCACTCTGTAAAATAGATAGCAAAAAGGTAACAGACATCAAGCACCAGTGAGTTACACCTATAAAGGACAGCAGTAACATGTTAGAACACTTCTGGAAATTAGAAAAGACAAGAAGAAGAATACCATCAGAGTAATCCTTTCAACTTATGAAATCTCTGAATGCTATCCTATTGTCAGTAAAGCTGACCTCTTGCTGATTCACAAGACTCAGTGAATCCAGGTAACCTTTGCTGGAGAACCAGCAGGTCCAAATGGGGGATACACTTCTGGCTGCCACCCTGAAGGGAATTAGGGGGAAACATGTCTTAATTCAACTGATCTTTAGGTATCCAAAGGACATTATCTTTGTGCAAGTTCCGAAAACGTGAGCAGTTGCACCATCATACTTTTAAAAGCAGAACGTTTACTGCTGCAAGAGAGTGGATATTGTGTTTTAACAGGAAAACATATCCTAAGAACTAAGATGATTTGAAATCCCACACAGAAGCAGCTTTTTTATTCTTAACAACTATTGCACTGCTAATGCTGGTGGCAATTTTGTTTAGCAAAAACAGTACAACAGTTTGCTGAAAATTCTTATTTGAACAAACACTTGCTTAAATTAAAAAAGACAGGTATATAAAGCATATAAAAACACCAATTGAGTAAATAACTAAGACATGAAACACAAAAAAATACATCAGCAATTTAAACAAATAGGAAATATTTTTATCTTTAAAAAATATATGAATATTTGTGGGCGCTAGAGGGCGCACTGCAGAATGGCTGCCCTCTGAAACAGCTCCACCGGCCAGGTCCCTAATGCGTTAAAAAAAGGACACTTTGCGGACTCGAAATTCTCAAATGATGGCTGGAATGGGCATCGGAATGCTTCGGTTCTGAGATGAGTTGAATGTAAGGCTGGTGTAGCGCTGCTACAACCACAAACTGGATGGCGGGAGTGGAGTGCCGGGCGGGCGGGCTGCGACTTGAACAAGATGGTAGCGCCCTGATGCGAGGCTATCCTGGAGCAGACAAGGTATGGGACTGCGAGGTGCGGCGCTGCGAGGAATAAATATTGTATCGCTGAACATACAAGGCATGTGGCGCTGCTCCTATTAGATGGCCAGGAAGCATCGGAGGTATCGCAGGGAGCTGTGTGAACATTTGAAATGCGGACTGCGAGGTGTTGGAACAAAATGGCAGCTCGCACTGGCGGCGGCGTCCTTTAGTGCTCTGCAGCACGATGCTGGGCTGCAAATGACAAACAACGACATACCGTGGAGCTTGCCTTCAAATATCGACACCGCCTGACTCTACTCTGCTACTAGAACAGATGCTGACATAGATTGACCCGTGAGCCAGTCTTCAACTTCGACCCCCGCGGTGAGTCGCCCACCCGCTGAGTGAATGCAGGATCTCGGAAGCACACGGAGACACCGCGCAATACATGCGACATTGGGGCATGGGTGAGGCGCGCACTGTCTGACAACCCTGCGGCACACTGTCAACAAGCAACTATCGAGTTGCGCATACTATGGACATTGTCGTCTATTGAAGCGGTGGGCAGTGCACAACGTGGATTCCGCTGGCTAGGATGCTCTTGCCCTAGTGTTCCTGTCCTGAGTGTATGATCCAGTCATGTGCTGTTCCTCACACCATGATCCTGGAAATCAGGGATCCCTCACGCCGCAGCACAGATTCGTGATGGTGCCTCCTGCCGGGTGACCTATCTCGTGGAAGTGACTGCCCCCGGACTAGCACATCACTGCAGCTAAAGCACCACTCTCGCTAACAGATACCTGCGGGCTCTACTGAGGACTGTCTGGTGCACAGCGGCTTGTGTACTAAACAAGGCAAGAAAGTGCTTATTAGCCCTGCAGGGTACTAAACAGCTCCCAATCCACTTCAAGGTGCCCACCGTTGCTTTCCCTCAGGGCTGGTGGTGTCAACTTGTGGGAAAATGGGGAAGCCGGAGAAGCAACAGTCCAAACTGCAATTCAAAGCGTAAAGGCACACCAAAGGTGAGACGGAGCACTAGGATACTGAATTTGACAACGAAACGGCGGTGACCAATGTCATGGAGCAAGTGCTGCAGGCCAAACAGCAGAGTCTGCAAGACATAAATGGGAAATTGGACACCATCACACATCGGGTCGACAATATGACGGCTAAACTGGACAAGCATGGGGAACATCTCACAGAGGCCGAAAATATGATCACCGCAGTAGAAGATGAATCCAATTCCACGACCCAAAAATGCTCGGAAATTGAGAACCTCTTAGATGTTATTAAAAATAAAGCAGAGGATTTAGAAGCAAAATCCCGCCGCAATAACATCCGAATTGCAGGTGTTCCAGAATCCACCAACACAGGAAGGATTGAAACATACATGGGGGAAATGATTCGCAACATATTTGGCGCGGAGCATTTTGCAACCGTTCTGCTAGTAGAACTTGCGCATAGATCCCTAGCTTCAAGGCCGAAACCTGGCGCAACACCACGGCCCATCTTCGCCCGTATTCTTAATTACAGCGATCATGATGCCATTTTGAGGTTGGCTTGAGAGAAAAGAGACATAACCCGACTTCACTGTAACGGTCCAACTTGCGTGCAAAGAGAACAACCCGGCGAAGAAGAAGCTGCCTGACCTGGGAATAGAACACGCTATGCTCTACCCCGCTCTGCTGAAAGTGACACATGACGGCCGCTCCACGATACTCCATACTCGGCTTCAACTCCAAATCTCATGCAACTAGACACTGAGATCTCTGAGGGGGAGATGTGAGAACAATTGAGTTATGGTATATTGTAAACATTGGGAATTGACATTTGGTAGTCTTGTTGCTAACAATTATACTGAGGCCACGTTTATTCTGCATAACTAATGTATACCTAGCCACATCCACCATGTTGGATGCAGATGTGTGCACCTTGGTGGACCCCCCAAGCGGGTGCTCCCCGACCAAAGTTTGGTTCTGATGTTTCTTTTCGTAGGGATATGTCTTTGGCATAGTTGGGATGCTGAAGTGGGTGAGGGGGACGATGTTGGGTTTTGTTCTACAGACCAATGCACTTGAGAAGCATCGCTGAAATCCAGAGTAATATCGCAATGTGTAACATTATTACTTTTTTTCAGACAATCACGCGAGGCATGCGTTCTATAAATGGTACATTGAACTTTAATGGATAATGTATGCTAATGATGCCCCCATAGAAGGTACAATCTAAACACTTAAATCTGTTAACTTGGAACGTTGGAGGGTTAAATAATAGAAAAAAGATTCGTCAAATTTTACGTACTTTGACAGGCTGAGGGTTGACCTTCCTGCAGGAGACACACATTGCCCCTCATGCAACCAAGGGGATTCTGCAGCATGATACACAGGGTATACTGCAGGAATTCATGACAGCATATGGAGTATTATATACCACGCAACCCACTGCTACCCCAGAGGAAATCATGGAATATTTAGCAGACGTATCAATAGTATGGCTGTCAGATGCGCAGAGAGAATACCTATCACTAACCGCCACTGTTGAAGAAGTAACTGTAGTTATTAAATGACTACCAAATGGAAAAGTGCCGGGCCCCGAGGGATTCACGTGCGAATTCTATAAGTCATTCGCGGATCATATAGCACCCCAGCTAGTGGAGATGTACGGGGATGCCCACGATAAACTATTACTGCTACCAACACTGAGGGAAGCCATGTTAATTGCCCTTTTGAAACCAAACAAAGATCCAGAATACTGTGATTCCTGTAGGCCCCTGTCCCTAATCAAATATTATACCCAAACTGCTTGTTACACGCCTGCAACCACTGATGCCCAACCTAATATTACAGGACTAATCAGGGTTCATTCCATCACGATCAACAGCCCGTAACACTAGAACAGTATTTGCACTATCACATTATTTAATCCCTCATACCAAAGCTGCTGCGATTTTATTAGATGCGGCTAAAACATTTGATTCCATAGAATGGCCGTACCTACACACGGTTTTACGCTGAATGGGATTCCTCCTTATTTTATGCAATGGGTGCAAGTGCTATATACTGCCCCAACGGCACATATTAAAGTTAATAAATATATATCTGACACTATACACATTGCTAGCGGGACAAGACAAGGCTGTCCTCTGTCTCCTTTGCTATTTGCAATCACGCTTGAGCCGTTGGCTTGCAAGATAAGACAGGGGCACCACTATTCAGTGCTTCAATTCCCGCAGAGGCCATTGCATATCTCGTTATATGCAGACAACATGATGTTATATGTCCGGGTTCCCGTGCAACATCTTAATCCTCTACTGAGGGAATATATTAAATTCGGGCAGCAGTCAGGACTTAAAATAAACTGGTCCAAATCCCTAATCATACCATTGACAGATACCACAATCCTGCACTCCATAGATTATCCATTTGAATGGCAATCGGAACCAGTAAAATATCTAGGAGTCTGGTATCATCGTGACCCAGAAATAGTCATCCACACAAATTATGGTAGGGCGGTCAGTGCGATGGAAGAGAAAATTAAGAGGTAGATCTGTTTACCGTTATCGTTAGCCGATCGTTTGGCCATTGTGAAAATGGTCATCCTACCAAAGTTTCTATATCTTTTTAATAACATTCTAATTAAGCCCCCCACAGAGGTGTTTCGTAGGATCACCACCATGGTCCTGAAGTTGATATGGGCGGGTAAGCAGGCCCGGATTGAAATGCTCGCTCTCACACTGCCCTATTCGCACATTTTTGGTATCACAAGGTCCCTTACCATTCACAGCTGTCATAATGCACCAAAGACCCCCACTAAACAATCGAGACATAAACACCATTGATACGATGAATAACGCCTGGCAAACATTGGGGCGAAAAGCACACAAATTACCACTGTACGCTGCCGCAATGCCACTACACTATCACTCGGGACTCTCAGTCACTCAAGAGAAGGTGGGTATGGGTTTACTTAAACAAGTTGGCATAGATACCATGGGCAACCAAAACCACAATGGCCAATTTAAGTCACTTGACAAACTCTCCTTCATAAACAATCAAACATTGCTATTTAAATTCACATATCACTGGCTGCAGGGTACGATAAAGAAATTAAATACATCTTACCCTGAGGAGCCACAACAACTGTCCTCATTACAGCTATTGATCACCTCTCCCACAGCCAAGCACATAGTGTCTAAACTATATGTTAAATTACAAGAGAATATAGCAGGCACTACACAGAGAACACTAGAGAAATGGAATGATAGTCTAGATAATCAGCTGACAGAGGAGGAATGGACCATTACCTGTTCCTTAACGGGTTTGTTAACGCCCAATGGGAACCTGCGTATGATACATTATAAATATCTCCACCAGACCTAATATACATCCGCTAGGCTCCATGAGCTATGGCCTACGAACAGATTTGAAATACCAGTGCTGCAATGCTGTAACTGCAAAAACCACAGTTGATGGACAGAATGCAGAACAATGTCATACATTCACCCCAAAATGCCAGAAACCGGTCCTCGGAAGCTTGTTTCCAGTCCAGGGAAGGCACGGCTTGGCAGTTCGGGCTGGACTGTTCCCATGAGGCACTGGGTCAGACTGATTTGCATATGGCCATGTCTGAACTGGGGTGGTGTGGAGTGCAAAAAACGATGGATTTAGGCCCAGATCTCTGTACTCGGTGAATGTATGACATTGATCTGCATTCTGTCCATCAACTGTGGTTTTTGCAATGCTGTAACAGCAGATTTTATACACCTTACATGGGCTTGTTCAGGGGTAGCAGAATATTGGATAAAGGTGGTGCAGATGTTTAGTAACATGGTAGATATGCCCATTGAATGTACTGTGCACACATGACTGTTGGGCCTGGTGTCTGATGTACGCGCCACTAAGTGAAACGTTTGTGTAATTGAATCGCTCCTAGCGAAACAATGTATATCACTATGCTGGGGTGGTAAAAAGGCCCCGAAGATTAAACAGTGGCTTCGGGATCTAATGTACTGTAAAGACACCTTGCTAACTTATGAGGAGGAATTACCTGCAGGCTCAAGACCCAGAAATTATTGGACATATTTAATTGAATACTTAAAATTGTACCAAGTTGACTAATTGTATGTACTAGCTGCACCACAGTGACTGTATACAAGGAGTACAATGTAAAATCACCAAACTGGATGATGGATGTTGTTGTGCAACGGTCTGTAAGTTGTATTACCTGTTGACATTATATGTCTTGCAAATGCCAATAAAAAAAAGACAATGAAAATATATGAATATTTATAATTATGTGGCAAAATAAACATATTGCTCCATTGGGACATCTAGTTGCGCTAGATTATGATAAAGTTAAACTTTCAGGTTGACCGCAATGGAGCCCTACACAGCCACCCCTTGCGGTAGGTCTCGTTCTAAGTTCTTACCTTCTGACTTAGAAAATGTTCTGGATGTTTTCTTCCCGGGGTCCCCGGAAGCTCCTAGCCAGTTCGGATTCGGCGAGGGTTCGTAGGTCTGCCTTGCAACGAGCTCCCGGTCAAACTTCTGGAAGTCCAACCTCCAGGCTAGTGGTTGAAGGTGGGTGGCTTGACTCTAGAGGTTGGTCCCGGTCACCACCTCTACTTTTAGGCTTATAAACTTTTACAGAGTTTTTTCTCTCTAGGTGCCTCAATGCTCTTCACCAGTTCGGATTTGGTGAGGGTTCGCCATCTTGGGTTTCCACCATCTCCCGGTCAAACTCTGGAAGTCAGTCCTTTGTACCGTTTTAGTGGGATGAACTTGGACGGCAGGCCGACTTGCGGTTAAGTGTCACCGGCTTTACTGAGCAGGCCAAGTCGGTCCACTTATATAGCTTTTTTCCAAAGTTGCTCCAATGTTCTTTAAACTTCTTGAACTTCTTCCTGAAGTTCCTTTGAGGGTCCCAAGTCTCCAAAACCTTCTTCAAGGATCTGGCAGTTCCAAGATGGTCTTTGAAAGTTTGAGACTTCAATTACCAAATCCACTCTGACAAAACTCATACAAATCCACTGGTAGCACTCCAGGCTGGGAGTATTTGGTGGTGATGGTCCAGGAGAGCTCTGTTAACTTATAGCTTACTGGGAGACCACTCTTTATTTCTTTTGAAGCAAGTAAGTTCCACAGGGCTGTAGTTCCAGATTGTGCAGCAGGCACAATCAGTCAGAGTGTAGGGTACAAATGAAACATTTCATAATGGACCCTTATTCTTCCTCTTGTTTCAAGCAGCAGATCTGAGAGGCACTACCCCTCTCAGATACTTATTCACTGTTCTCTGGGGTCACACAGGAGGGCACTCCAGCCCAATGATGTGCAAGACAACACCCCAGAGCATGACCATTTCCTCCAAAGTGAAGCACAATCATCTCCCAGAAAGCACTATTTCTCCAAAATGTAATATGGCTGAATTCTCAACAGGGAGGCATGAGATGGCTACACCAACCCTCCAGGATAGCTCATCACCATATTCCCCTCCACCTGTCATCTGCACATTCCTTCCTTAAGCCTGCCTTCTGGCTGGGTTAAAGGAGTAGGTGTGTAAATGAAAATGGTTTCTTCTGCCTGTCTCCTCCTTCTATTAAAGATTATTGTTCACAGCGTCTCCTCCTTGCTCTGGCATTTCTCAGCAGCAGACCCCTGGCCTCCCAGGATGGCTCCTCCACCCCAAGACTGCTTATCACCTCATCAAATCAAACACAAGAAGATGATGGATGGAGTGCTGAAACATTTCGGACACTCACCCCCAGTCACAGATCTGGGTTGAATCCATCATTGTTCTTTAGTGCAATTCGCAACCTCAGTTCAGACCCAAATATATGCAAATCAGGCTTGACCCCGTGCCTCAAGGGAACAGTATAGCCCGAACTATCACGCCAGGTCTTCCCTGAACTGGAAACAAGCACCCTTGGGACCGGTTTCAGGGTAACATCTCTCATCAACCAGGCTAGTTTGAATCCAGTGGCAAAGTGAGCAAGAGACCCACGTCCGATTATACCCTGCCAACTTAGGGCAAACAAAGCAAACAAAAGGAGATGATGGATGGAGTGCTGAAAATTTTCAGACACTTACGCCCAGTCACAGATCTGTGTTGAATCCATGGCATAGGGAGCAAAAAAACGATGGATTTAGGCCCAGATCTCTGTACTGGAGGGAATATGTGACATTGTTCTGCATTCTGACCATCAATTGTTTACTTTACATTTCTCACCTCATCAAAGCAGCATGGCTGATCCACTCAACTCTGACCAATCAGGACAGAGCACTGAAAGGCTGATATTAGCTTACAGACAAGAAAGTCTTTTAAATTCTTGTCTATACATTTTAGGAAAAAATCAACAAAAGCAAATAGTTGGATTTATCAGTGCCATTCTAGTATGCCTTTGATTGCAATTTTTATGATTCTGCTGGCGGGAATTATTAGTTGATAACGTCTTGCCATGTTAACCTATGTCGCTTTGAATCTGCAATGGGGAAAATTAACTGGGTAATTTCTCCAACATCAGGGCTTATAAAACATTCTTCATAAGGACCCTGTCTACGTCGGCAGTACCCCTCACCCCTGGAACAGCTAGGGGAGATTTTAAGGGTTCTGAATATGAACACATATTGCAGATTGTCACTCTGCAGTGCTCCTAGTACAAAAGTCGATTTTTGGAAGCACTTTATTACAACGTGGGAGGCAAAATGTGCCATTTCTCTAAACCCAAGGCATATCAAACGTATTTTACAAGGGCCCTCCTTATAAATGCCTGGGACACCTAGGGGAGACCCGGGGGTACCTAATATGCCAAAATATGTAGTTTATTTATTTGTAAGTGTCCCAAACACCAAAGTCGAGTCTCAGTACAATATACATGTTAAAAGCAGTCCTACAACACAGGACTGCCTTTAAACTGATGACAGGCCTCAGCAGTCAAACATGCACGTGCAGAAAGGCCTGCTGGCCTTTAAACTGCCTGGCCCTATTATATACTAGGGCTCTTAAAGGTAGTTGTAATACCCTTTACTAATATGTACTAGGGGATTATAGGGGAGGTCATGTCAATCATAGGGGTACCCTAACCCATAGTGTACCCTAGTGTATGAAGGTGTTATCACTGTATCCTAGGTGTGTTTGCAGCATAGCACTGGCCTTGGGAGTGGTTAGGCAGAGACCAGGGACAGTCATAGTCAGTTACCACCAGTACCAGTCAGCAAATGCTGGGGTGTGTCCTGATCACAAGGATGACTTTGCAACATAGACCCCACCTAAACAAAAGGTGAGTGGTTTCCAACCTACATTCTGGTAGTCCTCGTCGGCTAAGTGGAAAAACCCGGAAAATCCATCAGCATTTGCATGGGCAAACCCGGGTCTGGGTTCCACCATAAAGTTCACTCCCTGGAGGGCAATGGACCACCTTAACAGCTTGGGATTCTTTCCTCTGATCTTCTTGAGCCATCCAAGAGGCTGATGGTACTTTTGAACATGAAAATGAGTCCCAAAAAATATTGTCTCCATTTTTTTCAGAGAACAAACCACAGCAAAAGCCTGACTCTCAATGACATTCCGTCTCTGCTCTCTGGAAAGAAGTCGCTGGGTTATAAAGGCAACTGTCTGATCAAGGATCTCTTTATTTAACTGTGACAACAATGCCCCAATCCCTTGTTCTGAAGCATCTGTCTGAACCACTAATTCCTTTGTATAGTCAGGAGCCAGCAGCAGTGGTGCTGAACTCATAGCAGCTTTCACAGCACCAAAAGAAATCTGACACTCTTTGGTTCTCTTCATAGAAGCCAGGGGCATATTATCAAGGGGGTTTATCTCCGCTTTTTTGGCTTTAAAAGCCAAGAAAGCGGAGATAAAATTATCTCCCTATTACCTAGCTGTCGCTAACACCAGTTAGCGACAGCTAGTAGGAGATAGCGACCATCTTGGGCCCCACTTTGCATGTCAGTGATATTTATCACTAATGACATGCAAAGTGGGCGTGCCAAGATGTTAGCGACTGAAAACAGTCGCTAACATCGCTATCTCCTATTACCAACTTTTGGAGGTATTCGCGCTAAGCGCGAATATCTCCAAAAGCTAACACCTGCCCTGAGCAGTTCTTAGCCATGTTATCCAATGAGAGGTGGATAACATGGCTAAGAGCATTAGCTCGGTAATGCATGAATATCGCAGACTTTTCAGCGATATTCATGCATTGCGGCGATTTTTATCGCATTTGCGATAAACCTTGGTAATACCAAGGTTTATTTGCGGTAAAAATCGCCGCAGCTCAGCGGTAAATTTTTGTCTCTAACCAAGCAATAGCGATAATTATCGCTATTGCTTGGTAATATGCCCCCTAGTTCTGTTAGTGGCCCCACAATGGTTCCATAATTTTGAACCTTCTATAGTACCCAGCCAGTCCAAAGAATGCCCTTTCCTGAGTCTGGGTAGCAGGAGTTATATCGTCCAAAATAGTTTGAATCTTGGACTGAAGAGGCTTGAGGTTCCGTGACGATTTGAACCCGTGTTTTCAATGTTGTCGGAAATACATAATATTGGTATCAGCGAACCGCAAATGATCCATTTAGCATATCCTGGTGTTTTCGCTATACTACGAGCAAGAGCACTCCTGTTATGAACATATTTCTGATCTACCCACGGCATCCATCTTAGATCATGGCCGCCATTTTGTGTTTCTTGCCCTCACATATGCAATAACCTCTGACCACTTCTTTTCGATTAAGGACACGTAGCCTTAGCCGGAGATTCACCTCTTTCATGACACGTGCACCTTAAACCAGATCACGCTGTAGCTACATGACTCGACAAAGGCTGCCTCCTCTGCCCGAGGCCAGCCCACCTGAACTGGTTCTCGTGTCCATTGTCCCGATCATGATTAGGCGGCCGAAGCCGGTAGCCTTGCCCATTTACAACCCACAAACATCTCTTATCCCGCTTTCCTATCTTCTGCACCTGGCTCTGCTCCTTTCCTTCTGGGCCTTTATTAGGGGGAGGTAACGAAATTTACGATGAGGCGGTCCGGCTCTTGAATGCAATATTGACAAGGGATTGTGATGAACTAGTGGGAACCCCTCTTCATAGATGTTTCGTATCAGATTTTATCAACAGTTCCTGTGTACGCCAAATATTTATTGTTTGAGACACAAAGGTTTTGAGAATGTACTAACATATGAAGAATTCGCCTGAAGGCTAAAAATCAGTATATAAGGAGCAACCCTCTTTGTACAATTTGAACAGGCTCCTAGACACTGCCCATGCGTAGTTTCTGTGACTTCTGTGTCCCTGCAGTAATAAACCTTTGGTCTTTGACGCCACCATCGAGAAGCCCGTGTTTCTGTTCATTTGCGCACCAAGGCAGGTGGAACTCCGGGGTCTTTGGGTGTTGTTCCCTGACACCTCTGGACGGAACCAAAAAGTCCAGAACTCCAATTGGCGCCCAACGTGGGGCGACGTCATTCGGTACCGGTCCAAAAGCCTGAAGAGTTCGAGAAGCTTCGTGTGAAGATTCCTGAGGGAGGCGCCCCACTTCATCGATCCCGGCATATCGCAAAAGTGGCCCGAAGTTCTCTTCCACGAGGGTTCCCGTTCAGGACGGCTGCAGTGGGTCGTTGCCTTGACCGTCGCCCTGTCTTGGACCCGAGGTGCAGCCCTTAGTACAGCGAAACGTGACGGGTTTCTCCTTGGTGACGTCTTCAGTGCCTCAGTTAAGTATTTAGTGATAGCTAGCTGGTTACTTTGTGAGGGTTGTTCAAAATCCTTGATTGGTTCTTAGTTTGGTTTGGTTTCGTAGGATTATCACTGGTTGTTCTGGTCACGATAATCTATTTGGTTCAGTTTGGGTATCGATACATTAGTTTGGTTTTTGTAGGCCTAAGTTCTTGGTTCAGGTGCACATATTTGTTTTGTGTTTTGTTTGTTTCGTGTTCCGGACTGAAAATGGTAAGTCGGAGAAATTGTATGTTGTCGTGCTTCAGTTGCAACAGTGACTCACGGTTGGAGGACTCATGTCTGGTTCCTCCGATTGGGACTCCCCTTTATGACTTATATTGTAAACATGGTGTGGGTCCTATATCCTATAATGAGGTGTGGGTTCGCTACACCAACAAAGACGGTGTCCTTAGTTGGCCACTGCATGGTAGTTTTGAACCCGAAATTCTTGATAATTTAGAAGCGAAATTGTTTAGGAAGAAAGCCCGGCCGGCAATGTTTGATTCTTTTCGTTACTGGCGAAAAGAATCCAAACAGAGAGAAATGAAAAAATTTAAGAAAGAACAGAAAGAGAAAGAAGAGTTAACTCTAGAGCAAGCAACTAAACAGCTGCAAGATAACGAGTGTGAGAAGGCTATAGAGGTGGCCATTAGAGAGCATAATTTAGCGATTGACAAGTGCTACCCTGCCTTGCCATCGAAAACGGCTAAGATACTAGAGGATTCGGAAAACGATCCTCTGTTGTCTTATCTGTTACGGTCACCTCCACCGTATGCACAAGGTGCTACGGCTCCACCTGTACCGAATGTTCAATTGCCGGTTGCTGGACAACCTGGCATTCCTGCTCCTGCCCCTCAGAATCAAGTTCCTGTACCTCCTGTAGTGAATATGAATGTTCCTACGGCTCCTCCTCCTCCTGGATTGCCGACTTCTATACCTGCATCTGTCTCGCTTACACCTACTGCTCCACAAACTATTTTTCTCGATACTCCTACTGCCTCACTATCTGTTCCTACTTCTACTGTGTTTTCTACGTCTGCGAGTGTGTTAACTCCACTTTCTGTTCGTCGAAGAATCACTGATTCTGTGTCTAATATTCTGTCTCCTTTCTATAAAACTTTAATAAAGACTCCTACTTCTGACTCTGTTCAGAGACGGAGTCAGCATCCAAGTACTGAGGAACGGGGAATTTTAGATTCCACGGCTCTCAGATGGATTTCGAAGAGTAGGAGATATAGTACGAGAGATGTACTAGAAACATTTATGCAGTGGAAGGAACCAACGCAGCGGTACGTCTTTGACGAGATGTGCTCGTTGTTACGTGATGAAATAGAGGAAGATGATGTTGAATCGAATTTAGAAGACTTGATTAAGGTTCAGAAAGAGTTTGCTGCTGGTATGATAGTGGGTGAAAATATAGAAGAAGCGATGGAACTAATCTTAAGTTTTAGGAATGATCCATCTCTTCGTTCACCGAGAGATTTAGAAAAAGGTAAGACGAAACTGAGTCGCCAATATCCAATGAGGGAGGTTCCTCCGATTTGGCGCGATGCTGTGCAAGCTGATGCTGTTGCTGGTATTGCGGCCGCTCCAGCGCAATTCCAGAGAGTGTGGATACACATTCCGTGGAAGCGAGCTGAAGTGCTAGCAGTGAAACAGGCCTTGCCAGATCCACGTAAGAATCCTGCTGGATACTACAAGGAATTAACACAGACAGTTGAGGCTTGTATAATGAATTTAGCAGACATTGATATGTTATTTGGGAATGTAGTTCCTCAACCAGTCTGGGCTAAAATTCGTAGGGAAGATCATCAAGTTGCCTTAGGTGGTGATTGGGCAGCCATCACTGCAGCGGATGGTCAGCAAATAGGTGGTGCAAAACCTGAACCCCTAATTGCTAATCTTCCAGGTAGGATAATTGACTTAATGAAGACTCTGATGCCCGCATTGCGTGTTAATTGGGACAAGTTATCAGCATGCAAGCAAAAGAAAGACGAAAGTGTCTCCGACTTCTTTACGAGGTTTGAAGAGACTTTTGTAGATCATAGTGGTCAAGATATGAGCACTGAAGGAGGACAGAGACTGTTTGTCGATAAATTCGTGCATAATTTGTTACCTGAATTATGCAATAAATTAAAGGATTCAGAGAGTGCGTGGGCTGTTTCCACAACTGCGCAAATACTTGCGACTGCACAGTACTACGAAAATAGGGATAAAGAAGAAAAGGAGAAATCAGAGAAGAAAACGAAAGAGTTAAAGACTAAGGTTCTTTTGCAACAGGCGTATCCGCCTCGCACGAATCAGTCTAATATGCAACAGGGTTCGTATCAGAGGACAGATTATAGTTCAACGAGGCCTCAATATCAGTGGAATCAGTGTGCGTACTGTAAGAAAGAGGGTCACTACAAGAATGAATGTCCGGTATTAGCGCAAAATAATGCAGCAGCAGCTCAGAGAGGTCGTGGTGGTTTTGTGCAGAATTCTAGAGGTCGAGGGCGAGGTGCTATGCCTCCACAGACAAATGATCGTCCCTCCAATCACTTTGATCAGAGAAATGGACAGCCTGCCCAGCAAAATAGATCTCAGCAATATCTTGTTGAAGACTATTGTGAAGTGGATGAGGGATTTCAGCAAAATGGGTACTAGGACAGCCATGGACAGAGAGAGGGAGTAGTATCAGTTCCAGTAGATCAGAGTGGGCCTTATGTCGCAGTAGCAACATCAGGTGTAGTCGAACCGTTTCTGTTGGATACTGGTGCCGCAAAAAGTTCTATCATTCATGCGAAACTCCCTGGCGCACCTTTGTCCGGCTCAACAAATGTTTCTGTAGGTTTTTCAGGCGCCCCTGTTTACAACCCTATATCTGGCCCTTTGTCTATTTCTGTTGGACCATGTCAATTGAAAGCACCCTTGATTTTGACGACGGGTTGTAATGAAAATCTGCTTGGTTTAGATTTGTTAAAACGACTATATGCGACATTGTACTGTTCTCCGGAAGGGGTACAGCTTACGTTGGGTAAAAATATCACCTCCCCGATGTACTTGTCAATGGATGCACTCCCGCCAGAACTACGCTCACTCCCTGATTCTCTTTGGGCGACTGGTCCTAATGATGTAGGCCTTTTAGAAATACCACCATATATAGTCACTTTGAAAGCAAATGTAAAATTTCCACGAATTCCTCAATACAAAATATCTAGTGAAGGTGAGCGTGCACTTTTATTGATTGTGCAAGATTTGATCAAGAAAGGTGTGGTTGAAGAAACTAGAGGAAATGTTTGTAATAGTCCTGTACTACCGATTCTGAAACGAACTGATCCTACGAAACCCCCAGTGTACAGGTTTGTCATAGACCTTAGAGAAGTTAATAAGATTGTGGTTCCACAGTTTCCTGTGGTTCCCGACATTACTGCCTTGTTAACATTGATTCCTGCTACAGCCACTTGGTTCTCAGTCATCGACTTGAAGAATGCCTTTTTCAGCATTCCGATAGCCGAAGAAAGTAGAGATATTTTTGGCTTCTGTCTAGGAGGTCGAAGTTTCAGATTTAAACGCGCTCCACAGGGCTACTGTGAGAGCCCATCTATTTATAGTCAAGCATTAAAAAGCCGGAGGGCGCTAGGGGGCGCACAGCGGAATGGCTGCCTGAACTGCAGCTCCGCCGGGCGATATCACACGATGTGATCCATTGCCATTAAATCCCCACCAATCCACCCTGCAAGACCACGTACTAGTGTGGGATAATGTGGAGCACAGCTGGATGTGTGCGGAGGCGGCCGCTTCCCCTTCATCGCGGAGAAACACCGAGATCGCGGTGACCTGCATCGGACTGCCTGACAACATGGCCGGCGGCCGCCTGGAGGTACGTTGCGAGCAAGACGCGAGCGGGAGCGAGAGAGCCGCCTAACCCCAGCATCAGCGCCCATCCTCTCACACGGACCACCAGGGCCGGAGAGCACGAGCAACTCGCTGCCAAACTGAGCGATAGCGGCGAAGTCCGCCACCACTCCGCATGTTTTGCCTGACAAGATGGCGGCACCCCTTCCAGCAATAGCGATGTCGGCGGCCTAACGCCAACGGGCCCCTGCTCTTATAACGAGGCGCCCCAACGGAGGTCCGGCTCATAGCGGTTCTGGGCACACTGCAGCGAGCATAGCATCACATTGGGGGCCTGCTGGCGTCCGCCGACTCGTGGATCAAGGAGCAGGTGTCTGGAGGAAGGTCAGACATTGGGGGCAGCGAACCACACGCACAGGGGGCGGTGGCCCCGGTGGGGTTCACAACAGGGCGCCCTGTCTACAAAAGCACGTGCGCGCCCCTCACTCTTGACCCTCGACGTTGCAGTACTGGCAGGTATACCTCGCTTTCCTAACGCTGCAGGGCTGCTACAACAGGAGGAGGCCACCTTGGGAACGACCTAGCCATTGAATACGTCTACTGCCTGCCAACAAGACGGAAACACGGCGACGTCGACCAGAGTGACGAGGGCGGCTAGACCCCAGCTGAATAAGGCGCCATCACCACCCGCCGCCATGGGCAAGCCAGACAAACAGCAACCAAAACTGTCCTTTGAAAATAGGAAGGGGTCTAAGCCAGTGGATGACGCAGCGGAGGCCGGCGGGTCTTCGGCCTCGCCACTGTCTACCAACATGGAGAAGATACTACTAGCGATCCAAACAAATCTTCAGGACATCAACGGAAAGTTGGACAATCTAACGTGCAGGATGGATGGCATGGCTGCCCGACAAGAACAGCACGGAGAACGACTGGATGTGGCCGAAACTAGGATATCTGCGGTCGAGGATGAGGCGCGCACATCCACCACAAAATGCGCGGGAATGGAGCGTATCCTGGAGGTAATAAAAGCAAAGGAGGAGGATTTGGAAGCGCGCTCGAGGCGCAATAACGTGCGAATAGCGGGCCTGCCAGAATCCACCAACACGGGCCGCATGGAACAGTATGTAGAAGGGCTCTGCAGGGATATCTTTGGACCGGAAGCCTTATCGCAGATCTTCATTGTGGAACGGGCCCATAGATCGCTAGGCCCCAAACCGCCACCAGGTGCCACGCCCCGGCCGATAGTTGCGAGGATCCTGAATTACAGAGACAGAGACGTGATCCTAAGGCTTGCAAGGGAGAAAGGCAAAATCGTTCACCAGGGCAACACTCTGGAATTTTACCCCGATCATACGGTCGCTGTGCAGCAAGCACGCAGGGAATACACAGCGGTCAAGGCCAAATTGCGAGAATTAAACGTTGGATATTCCATGTTGTATCCTGCCCGGCTGCGAGTGGTGTGGAAGGAACAGACGTTAGTGCTACCGACACCTAAGGCGGCCCTCGAACTTGTCAAGAAAATACAACAAGAGGCGAGAGCGGAAGCCCGACGAGACCAGAACAGAGAATCGGACTGAGGCGCCTAGACCACTCGAACTTTGCAGAGCGGTGGAGAATGCTGCACTGACTGCCACGAGGTTCTGCCAAACTGTTATTTTAGGCTGTCTATGTAAGGTTCGTTGGTGTACGTCTGATTGAGGTGAGCTGCAGGCGCTTTATTATTGGTTTGTGCATTGGGCGGTGAAGAGGTGGAAGGCGGCTGAACTAACTGTGGCTATAGCCCTAGCCTGCCCTGATCTGTCGCAGACACTCATGTTCGGACTGAACTAACAGGCCTCCCTTTTGGGAGCTCAGAGCCAACAGCCGTGAAGCGCCTGCGCCTGGGACACGTTGGGGCGCTGGATCAGGTCCTTATGTGCACTCTGTGCTCACGAGCCCTCAGAACTGGAAGGGGGACAGCCTATAACGTAGCTAACTAATGGACTTTATGCTTCATCCAACGTCGAGAGATGTGCATCCTCTAGGGCGGCATCATTGCCTACATCAGACGCAGGGGTGGTACTGGGAATGTGGGCATGTGGATTAATGGACACATAATTCGCGTTTCAATTAGTTTCATGTTAATGTCGCCCGCACCTGTCTGTCGGGTGACGTGCTGCGCCACTAGCGGTCCTCCATGAGGGTACAACCCTACTCGAGTTTTACTATGAGCACCAAGTTACTAGTTACACTGTTGAGGGAGTTGTGCTCTGAAAGGGTGAGGCTTCGGCAGGTTGGGGTTGCTGGAGTGGGAGGGATCTGGGGAGGAAGGATGTTTAACTGTTTAATAAGACCGAAGGTATTGCAAACCAGTGCATGTTACGGGTTAGCCCTGCTGGGGCTTGTGTCTGCAGGTGGTGTTCGGAGAGCTGGATGGGGTTGGGATGGGGGCGGGCTGCTTGCATGCTTAGGATTGAATGGTACTGTGTTAAATGGGTACGCCAGGTTCCAATACTGGTAGCAGGCACGAACTGAACGTCCTTACGTGGAATATACGAGGGTTCTCACGCCCACAGAAAATTAGACAAGTGTTTGCCAGTCTCACCAGGTGGAATATTGACATTGCATTCCTGCAGGAAACACATTTGGCTCCGCATACACACGCTACATTGGGGTCGAGATGGGCGGGATCGTCCTACAGAGCCTCATATTCCTCCTATTCCCGGGGGGTGATCATCTTGGTCAAGAAAGGGGTACACTTCGAAGAGAGACATGTGACTCACGACCCAGCTGGTAGATACGTGCTGGTGTCCGGCAAGCTCAGGGGGCAACACATTACACTCCTCAACATATATGGCCCGAACATCGACGCACCCGACTTTTATCGGGAAATCTGGGGACACTTACAAGACCACACTGGCACACACATTTTATGTGGGGGGGACTGGAACGTAACACTACGGGACGGGCTAGATCGATCTTCCCAATCAGTGGAACAACACAAGCAGGCGAGGCTTATGATAGACCACATGATGAGCGATTTAGCATTAGCGGATATCTGGAGACTACAACATACCGACGATCCAGGCGCTACTCACATTACAGCATCACACAATAGTTGGTCCAGACTAGACTATTGGTTAGGATCCAGGGATATTGCACTATGGGCTCGTACGGTAAAGGTGCTTCCACGCACTTTATCGGACCACAATCCGGTAGTACTGCAACTAGACATTCCGCACTACACACCTCCCCCCTTTCACTGGCGTTTTAACTCCCAGGCCCTCACAGACCCCGTATATGTTGACACCCTGACTAAGGCGATCAAGGACTACTTCGCTAACAACTCTCACACTACGGACGACCCATGTCTACTCTGGGAAGCCTTTAAGCCCACGATAAGGGGCGTCTGCATTAGCACCACTATAGGTGTACTCAAAGACATTAGGAGCCAGATCCGCCGCTGCGAAAATCAGATGAGGGATTTGGAACTGCAATATGAAAATACACGTGACATACAGCTATTGTCCCAACTGCGAGACTTACACACAGAACATGCCGACTTCCTAGCGTCAGAAATCAAATATCTAGATCGCAAACACTCCGCCAGGGCTTTTGGTGAAGGGGGCAGGCCAGGGAGAGTACTGGCGCGGAAAATTTGTGAAGGGAGGGGGCCTTCGGCGATCCTTCGGGTCAAATCTGAGGCGGGTGTAGTTCACACACATTCGGAGGACATAGTCAAATGTTTCGCGGACTCCTACTGCACATTATACCAATCTCAACCAACGGCTACAGCGGAAGAAACTTACGAATACCTCCATGATGTGGCGATTGGCTGGTTGTCAGATGCCCATAGAGAATATCTGGCTCGGCCGATCACGGTAGAGGAGGTCACTGAAGTGATTGCATCGCTCCCAAACGGTAAAGCGCCGGGCCCGGATGGATACACGTCCGAATTTTACAAGAAATTTGTCGATATCATAGCCCCATATTTGGTGGACATGTACGGCACCTCCTTTGAAGGTTCACTGCTCCCCCCCACTCTGCGTGAAGCTATGATTATTGCGCTCCTCAAACCGGCTAAAGACCCGGACTACTGTGACTCCTACAGGCCCCTATCCCTAATAAATGTGGACTCAAAAATACTTGCAAAGTTGCTAGCTGCCAGATTGTCCCCCCTGATGACTCGCCTAGTGCTCCCGGACCAGGCAGGGTTTGTCCCCACGAGATCCACCTCACATAACACGAGGTCCCTGTTTGCCCTGGCGCACTATCTAAAACCCTCGGTTAAAGCAGTGGCTGTACTACTCGACGCCGCCAAAGCGTTTGATTCAATCGAATGGAGATACATGTTGACTGTCCTCAATAGGATGGGTTTTCCTAAAAGATTTGTTCAGTGGATCTCCTTGTTGTATACCAAACCGTGTGCGAGGGTCCGGATAAATGGGTACGTTTCGGCGCCATTCGACATTGGTCGGGGTACGAGACAAGGCTGCCCCCTGTCACCCCTGCTCTTCGCGCTAGCGTTGGAACCACTGGCGTGCATCGTGCGTCAAAATTACAGGGAATCGGCGTTGCAATTTGTGTCCAGACCACTGCACATATCGCTCTATGCGGACGACATGTTGCTTTATGTTCGCGATCCAGAAACGCATTTGAACCCGCTCCTTAGGGAGTACATCCGCTTTGGGGGTCATTCTGGGTTGGCGATAAACTGGTCCAAATCCTCGCTAATACCCCTCACCGACTCCACTGATTCCTTTGCAATAGATTATCCACTAGAGTGGCAGCGCGACCCGATACGCTATCTAGGTGTCATGGTTCACAGGGACCCCGACGAAGTCCTACGTGCGAATTACGGAGTGGTCATAGCCAAACTGGAAGAGAAGGTCAATCGCTGGATACACTTGCCATTGTCCATAGCTGATCGAATAGCGATCGTCAAAATGAACATCCTGCCTAAGTTGTTGTATCTCTTCAACAACATCCCTATCACACCTACACGGGAGGTCTTTCGGCGCATCAAATCACTAGTCCTAACCTTGATCTGGGCGGGTAAGCAGGCTCGCATTGAACTACAGACCCTGACGCTCCCGGTGGCAAAGGGTGGGTTCGGGGTTCCCGATTTTCTCCTATATTATCTCTGTGCCCAGGCTCAGTACGCCGCATACTGGTATCACGAAGTCCCCTACGTTACACACGTGGCCATTGAAGAAGGGGATGCCCATCCGGTCCCACTATCGGCGATATTGTCACACACTAGGCCCCCGCTTCATTCAAAAGACATCAACACGGTAGACACCACGATCAAGGCATGGAATAAACTAGGACAATTGGCCCACAAGACCCCATTGTATGCACCGAACATGCCATTACAGCACCATCAGGCCTTATCAGTCACTAGCGAGAAAGTGGGGATGTCACTACTGTCCAGAGCAGGGATCGACAAAATGTGCGACGTATTTCAGGGGGGCACATTCATAGAACTTGATAAACTAGATTACATACAAAATCAGACTCTTATGTTCCGCTTCTCGTACTACAGATTGACTAGGGCATTGAAGGGACATTACCCTACATTCCCAGAGGAGCCGGAAACACTAGCGCCATTACAGATGCTGATCACCACGAGCGATCTGTCTCATTTGGTATCCAGACTTTACGCTGCTGCACAGTCGGACATAGCAGGTCACACACTTAAAGCCAAGGAAAGGTGGGATACGCTACTGGAGGCTCCACTGACAGAGGTGGAATGGTATAGTTCATGCGCACTGACTCAGATACTTACACCAAACGGGAATCTGAGGATTATTCATTTCAAGTTCATACACCAAAGCTATTACACACCGGTGAAAATGCGCAGATACGGGCTTCAAGAGGAAGACAAATGTAAGCGCTGCAACAGAGATGGGGCAGACTTTGTACATTTGGCATGGAAGTGCGAGCGTGTGGCGACCTACTGGGAGGAGGTCACAACCGCGTTGTCGAGCATGTTGGATGACGAGGTGCACTGCACACCACAGGTCTGTCTGCTCGGTATTATACCCCAATTCAGAGCGCTGAAGCGCAAGTTCTGTGCTATCGCACTGCTGTTAGCCAAAAGACAGGTGGCACAATGTTGGCACAGCCGTAAGGTACCGACTGTGAAGATGTGGATGCATAGCATGTCTACTTGTAGGGATAAACTACAAACGTATGAAGAGGACTTGCCTGCTAAATCTAGGCCCAAGGATGTGTGGTGCTTTTTGACGGACTATTTGAACTCCTTGCAGGAGACTGGGGAGGATTAGTTGATGTACGGGTGACGCCGTGAGATGAGTGAATGTCGTGTGGATATGGCCCCTGAAGACTACTTAAAGAGAATTATGTAACACTGCTTAGCTCACTGTATAGGATGTAACTGGAGGCGATGGCAGGTCTTAAGTTGGGGAAGTTAGAGTTTGGTTGACAAAATCACAAAATGTAAGACTCATGTCGATTGTACAATGCGTGCCCTGACTGGAAAATACCGGTTGGTTCTATTTACCGTTAACAGATTACTCTGCATATTCATTTTTTGATTGTACTGATCTAACATGATGCAATAGCGAGCCGGCCTCAGGGTTGTGGGCTCATGCGGTGTATTCTACTTTATGTTAATAAAGGTCTTACGCAAAAAAAAAAAAAAAAAAAAAAAAAAAAGCATTAAAAAGCCAGTTAGATTCCTTTGTCCTTCCTCCAGGTTCTGCCTTAGTACAGTACGTAGATGATCTTCTAGTGGCTGCCGATGACAAGGAAACTTGCAAAGCAGCTACAGTTTCGTTATTACATCATTTGTCTAATTTGAATCACAAGGTGTCACCTTCCAAGATGCAATACTGCTGCCAAGAAGTGACCTACCTAGGTCATCTCTTGTCAAAGGAGGGAAGGAAGTTGACCCCAGAGAGAATAAAAGCAATTACGCAAATGAGTGTTCCACGCACACAGAGAGAAGTACGTGCCTTCTTAGGTATTACCTCTTACTGTAGGCAGTGGATTCCGAATTTTTCTCTTTTAGCGAAACCATTGGTAGCTTTGACTGGGAAAAATGTTCCGAGTCCGGTGCCATGGTCTGATGAATGTCAAGAGAGTTTTACTGAATTACGAAAAGCCTTGTGTTCAGCTCCTGTATTGGGTACACCCGATTACAGTAAGCCATTCACGCTCTACGTTCACGAGAGAGAAGGTTGCGCGTTGAGTGTTCTGACACAGAAATTTGGTGATAAACAACGCCCTTGTGCGTATTTCTCATCAACATTAGATCCGGTAGCTAGAGCGTTACCCAGTTGTTTGAGAGCTACAGCGGCAGCTGCGGCTTCCATTCGACAATCTGCTGGTTTGGTGATGAACAACATGCTAGTGGTTATGGTTCCTCATGCAGTGGACACACTCATGAACCGAACCAAGACACAACACCTTACTAGTGCGAGACTATCTGGTTACGAGCTGACATTACTAGCGAGTCATATTCAGATCAAAAGATGTAATGTATTGAATCCAGCAACGCTGTTGCCGGCTAATCAAGAGTCGAGTGATTCCGAGCCACATGATTGCTGTTTTAAAACGGAGGAAGAGACAAAAGGACGCATTGACTTGAGGGATACTCCATTATCAGATCCAGATGGTACGCTGTATGTGGATGGATCATGTTTTAAATTGGAGAATGGTGATGTGACTGCTGCCTATGCAGTAACGACTTTGAAGACGATTGTGGAAACTGCAAGAGTGAGTCAGAATTCTGCCCAAGCTGCAGAATTAATAGCCTTAACGAGAGCGTGTGTTTTAGCTAAGGGAAAGAGAGTGAATGTTTTTACAGACAGTCAGTACGCATTTGGCGTGGCCCATAGTTTTGGCCGTTTGTGGAGAGAAAGAGGTTTCATTACGTCCCATGGGACTAAGATTCAACACGGTCAGCTAGTTAACGACTTGTTGGAATCTCTAACCCTGCCGACTGAAGTTGCGATTGTTAAGTGCAGTGCTCATAAAGCAATCACGGATGATGTTGGTCGTGGGAATGCTTTTGCTGACGAAATTGCTAAACAGACAGCTAGAGACATGATGAGCAGAATGTATGTTGCAACGTCTGCAAGATGGATTGCTGAGTCTGGAATGTGTGAGGATACTATGGAAAGTGTGAAAGAGATTCAGAAAGAAGCAACTGAGGAAGAGAAACGAGTATGGAGAGAAAGTACGGGCAAGTTGGACTCGAATGGATGTTGGATTGATTTGACAGAACAGCAGCGTTGGATGTTACCTGATGCGTATGTGCTTGCAGTGGTGACAATGGCGCATGGAGTAGCGCACATAAGTTCTAAAGGTATCTGTAAGATGTTGGCTCCAGTCTGGAAGAATGATGGAATCAGTAAGTGTGCAGAGAGAGTGGTGAAAAATTGTATGGTATGCCTGATGCATAATCCTGGCAAGGGAACTCCAACTCCTGCTGGTCATTTTGCTCCTCCTTCCTGCCCTTTTGAAGTGATTCAATTAGACTTTATTCACATGGACCGTTGTAATAATTTAAAATACGTCCTAGTGGTGGTTTGTGCTTTTTCCAGGTGGATAGAAGCATACCCACTGAAAGACAATACTGCCCTATCAACTGCCAAAATTCTTCTCAAAGAATATTTCCCTAGATTTGGAATGCCACGGATTGTATGGTCAGATAACGGAAGTGAGTTTATAGGGAAAGTTATGCAGAGTGTGTGTGCAGGCCTAGGGCTGAAACAGAAATTCCACAGTGCGAACCATCCCCAGTCTGCTGGTTTAGTGGAGGGTTATAATGGCACCCTCAAACTGAAAATAGCTAAAATACAAGCATCCACAGGTTTAGCCTGGCCAGACGCACTTCCTTTGGCCTTGTTATCAACGAGAGCAACTGTACATTCTAGAGTAGGGCTTAGTCCTTATGAAATCATTTTTGGCCGCCCGGCAAATATCTGGGGTGTGCCAAGGCCTAAAGAGTTCAGTTCTTTAGAATATCCTATGTTGATAGACTACCTTTACGACTTGACTGCTAAATTGAGTCTTATTCATCAACAGGTTTTCGATGCTTTACCAAAACCTCCGGAGAGTCCAGGGCATCAGCTGAAACCGGGAGACCTTGTCGTCGTCAGGAACTTTGCGAGGACAAAGAATCTTCAGCCCCGCTACGTCGGTCCTTTCCAGGTCCTACTTTCAACGAGGACAGCAGTTCGTGTGGCTGGACGCAAGCACTGGGTGCACGCATCCCATGTTAAGCGTGTCCCTTTGCCGCTCCCTTACGACGACTGGGTGAAGAAGGGAATTGGTTCCTCCGAATTTGAAAGAACTCCAAAGTTCATCCCTTTCAGCGATGCCGAACTGATCAATGACACTCCAGGCTCTGACTCTCCTCCTGAAAAGACTCTTTTGAACACTGAACATTTGTCTCCTGCATCAGAAGAAACTCTGCCATCTGCGAACTTGAACACTGCAACAACTACAAGTGAAACACTATTTGCCGATCAGACAGTACCTGCGAAGCAGAGATATAACTTAAGAAGCCGTAATATGGACAAATAAAGCAGGCAACTGCATACTGTGATATTTTTGAAATATTGAACTTTTGCCCTCAGCCAGGAAGTTTACTATTGTTTTACTGTTTTAAAATTGCCTTGCCGTCTGGGTAGCCGTAGGGTCGTGGCTGTGTGCCTAGTTGGATTTGCAGGGGTCTGACATAAGGTCGATCTTTCTGTTGGTTCTGGGAACTCCCAGGACTGATAGAGGCATTTTCATCTACGTACACATCATCAGTGGTCGCGAGCGGATTGTAGAAGATGGAGCTTCCTGCGCTGCAACGAGAAAGTGTGATTTACGTTCGCAGAAACAGACTTTACAGAATTCTTCATAGCAAATGCTTTTTGATGCAATGTGCCATTACATTATTGATTATTTTAGCAACATTGGTGGGTGGAACTGTTTTCAGTATAAATTTGATTTTTGTGCCAGTTACTACAGTACCTCCCCTTGATCCCGCTATTTCTACTGTTTCTTCTATACACTCTTTTCACTCGTTTCCGGAACATGAGCAAGCTCGACGCTCAGAATTCATTAACAACACGTTTGTACAGCTCTTGCACCAACACCAACTGGTAGTTAACACTACAGACTGCTGGGTGTGTGGCTTGATACCCCACACTATGGATAAAGGTATTCCCTATCTGGTTTTGCCTTTCAGCTACAATGGATCATTTCAGGCCCTTCAAACCATCTTTGCTTATGCCCTCGAAACCTATCCTCCACGACCACCACGTTCCACTAAATATAACTCTGCCAACAAAGCTTTAGTCCAGGGAATTATTGATATGATCAAGGATGTCAATAATACTCCATCATACCCTAGAGACGAACTGCGAGTATATTTAAGTTGGAATACTTCAGAGTATCGCCTTAGTTTAGGAGAAAGCAAGCGTAAAAGCTCAACTCCAATCTGGGTCGTACCTCACCGAGGTCAGGTCTGTTTGCAAGGTAATGGGAGAAATCCAAGAGCTCAGCTAGGGAGGAGTGAGTGCGTTGAGACTTATGTGTTTCCGGCTAACTCTTCCCCTGCTTTCCTTACTGCTAGGGGTACCTACTTCATCTGTCGAGACCGGGCATATACATGGTTACCTGCTGACTTTTCAGGTTCATGCTATATTGCTTGATTGTTGCCTCCAACATACACTGCTTCATCTGATTACCACAGAACCAGAGTAGCGAGAGGTGTCTTCAGCAAGGAAGATACCGCTGGTCAGGAAGCTGGAGACTTCTTCAAAGGCTTCCTTCCGTTCTGGGGGCCTATGGCCAATAGTAGAAATATACGTCAGCTAACACGGGTAGTTGAATCTACTATTACCGAAACTGCTGGTGCCCTTAGCAATTTAACAGCTGAGCTTCAGGCGGATAGACTCATGACGTTGCAGAACCGTATGGTTCTAGACGTTATACTTGCAGATCGAGGTGGGGTATGTAGAATGATCCAATCGAGCTGCTGTGTCTTTATTCCTAATAATGCTCCAACAGTCTATGAGGCGATCTCCAAGCTACACAAGATTTCCGACTCTATTCACGTAGATAAGGGAAACTGGTCCTTCATGGAGTGGTTTTGGACTCTGATCTCAGCGTGGGGATGGAAAGTTCTAATGGTCATTGGTGTCATCTTAGTATTCCTATTCTCATGCTGCCTGATTATCCAGTGTGGTCCCGCTTTGTGTAGTCTTTGTGCTGCAACCTGTTTTAGGAAACCACCTGCAGTTGGAGAAAAGGCGCGAGAAAGGATGATGATACAACAGCATGTCACTGACCTGATGAGTATAGAACTAGACTCTGACATAGACTGAGTAATTGCCTATGTAAGGGCAAAAGGAGGGCCTGAGGTTCCGTGACGATTTGAACCCGTGTTTTCAATGTTGTCGGAAATACATAATATTGGTATCAGCGAACCGCAAATGATCCATTTAGCATATCCTGGTGTTTTCGCTATACTACGAGCAAGAGCACTCCTGTTATGAACATATTTCTGATCTACCCACGGCATCCATCTTAGATCATGGCCGCCATTTTGTGTTTCTTGCCCTCACATATGCAATAACCTCTGACCACTTCTTTTCGATTAAGGACACGTAGCCTTAGCCGGAGATTCACCTCTTTCATGACACGTGCACCTTAAACCAGATCACGCTGTAGCTACATGACTCGACAAAGGCTGCCTCCTCTGCCCGAGGCCAGCCCACCTGAACTGGTTCTCGTGTCCATTGTCCCGATCATGATTAGGCGGCCGAAGCCGGTAGCCTTGCCCATTTACAACCCACAAACATCTCTTATCCCGCTTTCCTATCTTCTGCACCTGGCTCTGCTCCTTTCCTTCTGGGCCTTTATTAGGGGGAGGTAACGAAATTTACGATGAGGCGGTCCGGCTCTTGAATGCAATATTGACAAGGGATTGTGATGAACTAGTGGGAACCCCTCTTCATAGATGTTTCGTATCAGATTTTATCAACAGTTCCTGTGTACGCCAAATATTTATTGTTTGAGACACAAAGGTTTTGAGAATGTACTAACATATGAAGAATTCGCCTGAAGGCTAAAAATCAGTATATAAGGAGCAACCCTCTTTGTACAATTTGAACAGGCTCCTAGACACTGCCCATGCGTAGTTTCTGTGACTTCTGTGTCCCTGCAGTAATAAACCTTTGGTCTTTGACGCCACCATCGAGAAGCCCGTGTTTCTGTTCATTTGTGCACCAAGGCAGGTGGAACTCCGGGGTCTTTGGGTGTTGTTCCCTGACACCTCTGGACGGAACCAAAAAGTCCAGAACTCCAGGCTGTACCTTAACTCCAAATACTAGGTGGCCCAGGAGCATGACCAAACTCTGCCCTATTTGGCACTTCCTTACCTTAATAGTCAGACCTGCCTACTTCATGCCCTTGTACTTCCATTAAGTGGCTTAAGTGGTCCACCCAGGTAGAACTGCATATAACAGCATACAACTATATCATCCAGATACGCTGCACAGAAATGATCTAAACCAGACAAGACCCAACTCACCAACCTTTGGAAGGTGGTAGGTGCATTCTTTAAGCTAAAGGGCATTAACTTGAACTGATAATGTCCCTCTGGTGTGGAGAATGCTGATCTCTCCTTTGCTCCCTCTGTTAGGGCAATCTACCAGTAGCTTGAAGTCAAAACAAAAGTACTCAGGTATTTGGCAGCCCCTGACTTGTCAATGAGCTCATTAGCTCCAAGTAAAGGGAGAGCATTAAGCCTGAGCGGTAATTATTTTTTTTATTGGCAGGGAAAGCGAAAGTGAAACGCTTACTGCTATTTAGCATGTTTTAATTTGATTGGGCAAGGCTGAAGATCGACCCACCTACCCCCTGCAGTATCAGGGCTGGGAAGCAGATATTCTGGCTCTGTGGTGGCAGCAGCAGGGGAGGACTGTAAAAGCAGACCGGAGAATGCAGAATGAGAAGACAGACTACAGCAGCACCCCTGCTATGCCGGGCTTCTGCACAGCACACACCGAGCACAATGCAGGCTGCCGCTGCCCTCCTGAGGGCTGCATTGTTTTTTGTCCTGCTAGCCGCAAATGCAATCAGTGCAAGGAAGGCAGTGAGTTAGTATTTTAAATGTTCTGTTCTCCTGTTTGCTCTGGCTGCCTTGCTCCCCTGTTAGCAATTGGAGAAAGCTGAGGCCGGGCACCAGCACAGCTGGTACATCAGCAGAACAGGGCTTGTGTCTCGCTCTCTGGTGTCTGCTTGGTGGGGATTATCCCTGTCACAGCCAGTTGATTTTGTCCCTTGTCTGCATTGTCTCCCCCGACCATGCACACCATGTTATTTTTATCAGGATGACTATATGCATGGTGCCCAGTGTATTATTTTTCTGTGTATTACTGTCTATACGCATTTCATACACCAGTGGGATAGGGTCCAAGGTAACGCACGCTAAAGAGGTTTTGGAACTAGGTTGACTCAAGTTAGTTTACCAATCAACGTTGTACGTGTTAAGTAAGTTCATTGTATTTCAAGTGTGCAGTGCCCTCTAGTGGCAAATTTTATCAACGGGGCTAAGATTGTGCATTCACCCCGCATTCAATGATGATAGCATTAGCACATATTTTTACTATGCCAATTCACTGAATTCCACGAAATTCTGTGAAGTTTTTTGGGCAACTAACTCCACCCAGGCCTAGTGAGCATCAGTCTTTGTGACTGCATTCAGTCCTTTGTAGTCCACACAGAACCTTAACTATTTTGGTTCCCTGGTGATTAGGTTTAGATACCAGCACCACTGGACTGCCCCATGGACTTTCAGATGTTTCAATTATCCCCATCTCCAGCATCTTAGCTACCTCAGCCGTAATGCTGGATCTGACATGGTCAAACAACCTGTACAGTTTATTTTTGACGGGTAGGTTGTCACTAGTGTCAAAGTGGTGCACACGCCTTTCTGTAATCCATGGGGTCAAAAAGAACAGGCCAGCAAACTGTTCCAGGGCCTGCTTGCAGTCTCTGTGCTGCTGCTCGGTCGATTTGGGAGAGAGTACAATCTCCTCCACTGACGCATCTTGCACATTATTGGGGAGAAGGTCAGGCACTGGTTCAATTTCCTCCTTCACTCCTTCATTAGTGAACAGTAAAATGGACCAATCTGCCCTCTCATATTGGCTTTTCAGTCTGTTCACATCCAAGACCGTATGAGGGTTCTCGGGGATGCCAAGGTCAACCGGATAGGTACCCTTACTCTTCTTAACTAAGATTGGATAGAGCCCAAACCACTTGTGTTAGAAGGCCCGCAGAGCCGCAGGCTTCAACACCAACACCAACTGTCCTGGAGTATACTCAGGAATAGAGGTCTTCTAATTGTACCAGTGCTTCATGAGCTCCTGGCTGGCCTCCAGTTTTCTGCTTGCCGTATACATGCACTCTGCCATTCTTGATCGCAGGCCTAGTAAATAATCAAGTACATTGGGGAGTAATATCAAGGACAGGAGATACATTATCGCCGCTTTTATCTGCAGGAAACTGCCGATAAAGTGGCGATAATGGCCTTGATAATATGCTCTATGAATTCCAATCGAAGCCCATGTTAGATGTGTTCACGTGATAAAATGCCGCCTTGTCCTTTGCTTCTTTGGGAGGCTTCTCCAAAGACTCTGTCAGCAGGCACAATGGCCCCCGCACAGGGTGTCCAAATAGCAACTTCATGGGACTGAAACCAACTCTCTGGGGTCTGGAAGCTTAGGCCCACATGCATCAAGCATTTTTGTAGTCGCAAACGGTGCGATTACTTAAAATCGGCCGTTTGCGAATGCAAAAGTGCTTTTTGGGATGCATGAAGCAATTTTAGAATTCGTAACATTGTTGCGAGTTCTAAAATTGCGGGTGCTTTTAAGAAGTCGCAGATGTGCGATTTCTTAAAAGCAATGCATCATTACTTTCACAAGTGCAAAGTCGCAATTAGGGTGCCAAATTTACCGAGTGGTTGAACCACTCGGTAAATTTGGAAAAAGTGTTTAAAATGCTGCAAATGTTTTTTTTTCTACATTCATGTTTCACACACACATGTCCTTAGGACATGTGTGTGTGAAACATGATGCGAAAAATACATTTCAGAGGTGCATGGGGGGGTCCTTTGGACCCCCCCCTGCACCCATGAAATTTTCAAAGTGCCACTCGCAATTTGCTGATGCCTTCCCATTGACTCCTATGGGCCTTTTGGCCCATAGGAAGCAATAGGAATTGCGAAAATGCACTTAAGAATTCGGTATTCATTTGGGATTCGGTAAAAATTGCGATTTTTACCGAATCCCAAATGAATACCGAAAACAATGATGCATAGCATTTTGCACTTCTTAATTTGCGATTCCTTATTTTTCGCAAATTAGGAAGTGCAAAATGTAACAATGATGCATGTGGGCCTCAGAGTCCAATAGATGTAACTTCTCTTCTGCACAATGAGTCAAAATATGTTCCATCAAAAACAAATTATCCAAACCCTCACATGTGTCAACTTTGTTACCAACAATCCAGCCTTCCAGTGCCTTCACTGAGAAGTCCATAAAGTCTACCCATGACTTTGAACTCGCTTTCTGGGAGTTTCTAAACTTCACCCTTTACTGCTTTGGAGTCAGACCAAATCTCTTGACCAAGAATGGCGTCATCTGCTGGTATGATTCTGCATTCTCCCTACTCAGGGTCAGGAGCCTATCCCTCCCAACTACTGGAATCAACTCTCACAGAAGTGTACCCCAACACTTAGAGTGCACCCTACTCATCTTAAGGGCCTTCTTAACAGGCTAATAGCCACGTATCAATGTCAGCCCCCTCTGTGTACGTGGGTACTATACCCTTGGGAAGTTTGTGATCAAATCAACCACCCCTGGACATCTCAACCTCTTCATCATTTTCACTGCGACCAATTATTTTCCTCGCCTACTCCCTGTCCCACTCCTTCTCAGTCAGTTCCAGTTCTATCACATAATCAAGTACATTGTCCTTTGCTTCTTTGGGAGGCTTCTCCACAGACTCTCTCAGCAGGCACAATGGCCCCCGCATATGTTGTCCAAAAGAGCAACTGGACTGAAACCAGCTGTCTGGGGTCTGGCAGCTTAGGGTCCAATAGATACTGGACAATATTTACCCGGGCAGTGTCTGTGTTATTAAAAAAAGCTATTATTTGACCAGTAACCTCCGTGCACCAATCTTCACTCTCTAAAATGATTAAAATACCATCTTCTGGCTACTATTTCAAGCCCTACCCCATCTACTTCCATTTTGATAAACGCATGGTCTGACAAGGCATTTTGGCTATTCTGGAAGCGGTATTGTATTTTGCCGAAAAACATGATAAAACTTGTTTCCTAGGGTGCTGAGAGCGCCATGGGTCTACCAGGTTTAAATCCTGTTTACAATTGGCCACCTGCGGCTTATTTTGTTTTGCGCTTTAGTAGATGAATTAATTAGCGGCTCTTGAAGGAAGTTAAAATATCTACCCAGGATGACAGGACCGGGGATATTAGTTAGGGCCTGTTTAAGCTGAAGCAAAGGTAGCGGGTTGTCCAGAACCAATGCATAAATCATTGCTACAGTAAAGCTTGATTGATCAAATCTCCCATTTACAAAAGCCCACGTTCCACCTGAATACATCTGCGTAGCATTCATCTTAAATGGTACATGTTTATCCAAATGCATCCCCACTCCATTCTGTGCACAGCTGGCATTAGATAAACAATAAAATCCGGCCCAATGTTGTCTGATCCTTTTTGCATTGCTTATGTTCTTAAAATGGGTTTCCTGCAATAGTATAATATCCGGGCTGTGGCTTCTCAACCAACATCCTTCAGTTCATTAGTATTAAAAGAGATTACCTTCAGAACCTATTTGGAACCAATTATTTATTAATAGCAAGGCTAAAATGACACGTGCTATTGTAAAAAAATAGTGATTTCACCCTCTGCCAAAATAGTGCTGTGTGCATTGATTCCTATTGCATCTTTGTTCCATCTAGTCAAATATGCTGCTAAGATATTACCCATTCAGGTCTATAGTGCATCAAGTGTACATAAAGTGACTCAAACATTTGAAAATATGAAAGTGCATTGAGTGCTCAGTTCAAGATAAAGTGACGTGCAGTTTTTTTTTTTTTTTTAACCTTTCGGAACTTTCTATTCTTAGTTCCGTATGCCAACACGTAATTTGTCCTCTGTGTCCTAATTTGTTTCATCCCACAAGATAGTTAAGCACTTAAATTTGAACTCTCCTTTTCTATTTTGCCACACCCCGCCACCCTTATGACCTCAGGCTCTTCGTGCCCTCCCTGGTAGATAGAATTGCCCACTATTCCTACTTCCCCCTCCGTATCTCTGGATGCCATTGTGTTGCATCCTTTACTCGCTTCTGCTCCCCCATCGAGGACTTGTGCTTTTTGGCACCCCTCCTCCTGCCCTAACAGATACTTTCATTATGAGGCTAACCGAATGGATTGTACCCTGACTTCACTTGTCCCATTCAGACAATTTTGTTAACCTCAATTGAGCACCATGAATATCCTTGAATATGTAAAATTGCCCTTTAGCTAAAACTTTAAGCTTTGATTGTTGTACTATGGAGGCCTGGGCCCCCTTCTCCTTAAATAGGTCAATGATCTTAACAAACTCTTTTCATCGCCTGGCTGTTGCCACCGACATGTCTGAAAATTTCTTAAATTGCGGGATTGCAGTAGTAGAAAAATACCTCTTAGTAATAGCAGTCCTTAGTATTCTTTCCTTGACTCAATAGTCCTCAAAGTTGAGTAGTACTGTTTGAGGGACTCTTGCATTTGGTTGTCTCTGTGCGGGGACTCTATGAGCTCTTGTGATCGTTAAATCCCCTTCTAACTCCGGCATGAGTTTTTTTAGCAATGAACAAGCCCATTAGATGCCTGAGCATCTTCACATTCTTCCGGGATACCCACTAGTCGAAGATTGGAGCACCTATCGTAATCCTCCAAATCCTGGAGCTTCAGCTCCACCTAATTCTTGTTTCTAGCCAGTTCTGATAGTTCTTGCTGAATTATAGTCAGTTTATCTTCCAATTTCGAGATGCAGCTGCTTCACTAATTCTTTTTGATGTGTTGGTCATTTTTCTTCCAAGTTAGACAGCCTCTTGTGTATTGAAACAATCTCAAGGGCCTGAGACGACTTTAGATCTGCAAATTCGCCCAATATGGTAATCAGAGTATTTGGGAATTGGTGTTTCTCCTCCCTCCCCATCTTTGATCTTCTTTTTGGTGGCCTTCAGTTGTATTCTGCTTATCGTTTCATCCCTCTCTTCATTTTCACTGAGTGTCGTTTGAAGGGTCCTGGTTGGTGATTGAGTATCCTGAAGAGAAAATGAGCAAACCCTGACTGAGTATTCTCTTGCTGTTGGGTTAAAGGCTGAGGACTAGCCTGGTCTCTAATGTGCGTGGCTTCGTCTAGTGGAGGCAGAACTGGCTTTTGTTGCGTCTGATGTTTTTGAAAGAGTGGGTATTGTTTAGAGGGGTTAGAACTACCACTCGTTATGAAATTTGCCACCTGCACCTCTCTTCTCCTACCTTTGTGCTCCACATTGTATAGTGTATCCAATTGTAAGTCAAGCTGTGGATGTAGCTGCGGGTCAGGAGCCTCTCACATATTTTCTGCCTCAGTATCTGAGGTATCATCGAACACTGCTTGTTTTTCTGTCTCAAATAGTGCATTAGCTTCAAGTTCCATTCTATGTAGAGCATTTTGCTGACTCCTGCTTTTAACTCTAGGGGCTGGTGAGGGAGAAGCCTGGTCTGGCATTATGTTATTATCTCTCCTCGCTGTTGTAGACTGTTTTTGTGAGCATTCTATGGTCTCACCCCCTCTAACAGTCCGGCCCAGAGAGATGAGCAAACAGCCAGAAACAATGGTTCGCACGCCAACAAAGTCACCAGGTCTCATAGTGTCTCATAAATCCCCTCCAGCTGCTCTGCAAGTACCTGCCCCCTCTACTTGTTTCTCTGGCATTCACCTCTACATCAGTCTATAGTTCCTAGGCTGGTTCTATAGCTTTCTGGTGTCATAAATTACACACAGTCCTAGCCTCATGGGTGTCTCTCCCGCTACTGCGCTGTCTCCTCTTCGGTCTTTTCAACGATGGAGAGCAGAGTGCTTGGAGCCGCAGGGAACCAACTCCAGATGTATCATTGTGGTTGGGAGGCTTCTGGTTCATATGTAGAGTATGTTGCCATAGTCTGGCTCAGTGGTGGTGATGAGGGTCTGGGTGATGGTTCTGCAAGTGTTGAGAGGAAGCTACCTGAAAATCGTTGTGAGCATTTTGGGTGTTTTGAAGTCGGAGGCAGATACAGCTTTCACTTGGTTGGTCACAGTGAAATGGTTGTCGACTACTATTCCTTGATTCTTTGCATGGTTGTTTGGGTTAGGTGTGGGTCAACTGGCCACATGGGGAAGTCCTAAGCAAAGGTGACTTTGAGGCAGTTGGTTTTCACCCACCTGCAACTTTGGAATGCAGGTGATGAAGATGGTCCGGGTGCTTAGTGTATTGTTAAGGATGGAGAGGATAAACTGGGTGTTGTCCACATAAAATATAATGTTGATGCTGTGGGCATGAATGATGCAGGTGAGTTGGGCCATATAGGAGTTGAACAGTGTGTTGCTGATCAAGGATCCTTGTGGTAATCCACATATGAGGTTGATGGTAGCCGAGGTGAAAGGAATAATGCTGACTAACTAGCTGTTGCCTGTAAGGAAGGAGCAGATCCAGCATAGGCCAGAACCTTTAAAGTCAGCATTGTGTAGACTGCAGTGTTTCTGCTGTCCATGAATAAGCAGATGTCATCCGTGGCGGCAATGAGAATGATCTTAGTGAAACAGAAGCGCCGGGACACCCCGTTGGGCTATCTGTGCGCTATACAAAATGTAAATGTAAATGTAAATGTGTTTCGATTTATATAGCGCAACACTTTAACCCAGGGGTCTCAAGGCGCTTGCTTAGGGAACCCGTCCTGGTATTCCCCTGTGAGATACCCCGGCCGGGTATCCACAAGGTGAAAGCCAGGCATCCCGCCGCGAGGGGCCGTAGTGGAGATTAAGCAAGCTATTTCCCAGAGTCGCAGAGTGTGACCCCGTGAGTTGAGTAGGCACTGGAGCGAGAATTGTCGACTCCGTGGAATTTTTGAGCCCGAGACCCGCCGAGGCGGGGAATCGAACCCTGGTCCACGACCAATCTCAGCTTTCGGGTCTGCCGCCTCTAACCACTGAGCCACGCTTCTCCAATCGCTTCAAAATTCCCTAATAAAATAAAAATAAACAAGTGATCAAGATGGCGGATTGGTGAGGAGCTCAGAGTGGGAGCTCCGGTGGCTTGGGATTACAATCTATGATATCCCGGTTTAGCCCCAGCACATTACCACACCGAAAAAGAGAAACAGGTAGAACATTAAACAGAGAAACTAGAAACAGAGGAGCCCCACCTACTACTACTCATCCTCAACGGAACCCCAGCATCTTACCTCAGCAATCGGCTGGAGTGGAGAAGAGGTCCATTGCCAACAAGCATCGGGGTAGACGACAACACCAACCCTGATTCCTGAAGCAACTAGGGCAGCAATCCCTTCTCATCCGATCAAGCGCAACGGGAAATGAGACACCCGCACTGTTGATTGGACAGTCCAGCATTCCGTCACAACTGTCCCCGCTGACAACCCCTCAGGCTGGCATATGGGTCTAGAGGCTCGAGCATGATCCTACTCAAGTGCATGTTCCTGGGTGTGAGGTACGGCTCAGGCACTTTGTTTGAAGCCTGGCATTTGATCAACCGTGATCCCCGTATTAACCAGCACACTCAGAGTCTGGAGCGAGGTCCTACAGAGGTGCCCTGTCCTAAGCTGGGGAGCTGATCCGGCTTCTACGCGGATGCCCTTGCTGAATGCCCTGGTGCATGAGGGTACTTGATTGCTTGATTATTAGACCACGGTGACTAGTCGCTGTCGGTTGGATGGCACCCCCATGACTGAGAAAATAATATTAAGGTACAATGCCCCCCTTTTCTCAATTCCAGCTCTTAACCTTTAATCGATGAATCTGAGCGTCTTGCGGCATGTGTGTCCTCATCATGGAACACGGTTAGAATTGTACATGATTAGCATGATTAGCTATACAATGCAGATACTGATACTGTACAATTCAGAACAAGGAATGTATTTTGGGCTTTCCTGCAAGCAGCTTTGCCTACAATTTATCCAAAATGGCAACCTTAATTAATCAACTCTGACGCAAGGATATCCTGGACATTGTCTCCGTTAGAAAGAATTAAACAACAAGGGGTGGTGATGGACAGAGTTTCTGAATTAAGCAGAATACTCTCACCCAGTCGAGAGATCAGGGCTAGATCCAACACCGTATTTTAGCTCACTGCACCATCCCAGCTCAGACCTGGCTATATGAAAATTAGTCTGTTCCTGTCCCAGTGCATGATGAGAAGAGGGCAAACTAAACTACAAAGCCAATTCTTTCACTGGGAAGGAAACAAGCTTCCGGGGACCGGTTTCTGGCATTACAGCCGTCTTCGGCCCGGCTTTCTTGAATCCTGATGGTGCAATGAGCAAGGGACCCACATCTGAGTATACCCTTCCACGCTTATGGTGGACAAAATAATTAAACAACAAGGGGTGGTGATGGACAGAGTTTCTGAATTAAGCAGAATACTCTCACCCAGTCGAGAGAACAGGGCTAGATCCAACACCGTTTTTTAGCTCACTGCACCATCCCAGCTCAGAACCTGGCTATATGCAAATTGGCCTGTTCCTGTCCCAGTGCATGATGGGAACAGGGCAAACTAAACTACAAAGCCAATTCTTTCACTGGGAAGGAAACAAGCTTCCAGGGACCGGTTTCTGGCATTACAGCCGTCTTCGGCCCGGCTTGCTTGAATCCTGATGGTGCAATGAGCAAGGGACTCACATCTGAGTATACCCTTCCACGCTTATGGTGGAAAAAATAATTAAACAACAAGGGGTGGTGATGGACAGAGTTTCTGAATTAAGCAGAATACTCTCACCCAGTCGAGAGATCAGGGCTAGATCCAACACCGTTTTTTAGCTCACTGCACCATCCCAGCTCAGAACCTGGCTATATGCAAATTAGTCTGTTCCTGTCCCAGTGCATGATGGGAACAGGGCAAACTAAACTACAAAGCCAATTCTTTCACTGGGAAGGAAACAAGCTTCCGGGGACCGGTTTCTGGCATTACAGCCGTCTTCGACCCGGCTTGCTTGAATCCTGATGGTGCAATGAGCAAGGGACTCACATCTGAGTATACCCTTCCACGCTTATGGTGGACAAAATAATTAAACAACAAGGGGTGGTGATGGACAGAGTTTCTGAATTAAGCAGAATACTCTCACCCAGTCGAGAGATCAGGGCTAGATCCAACACCGTTTTTTAGCACACTGCACCATCCCAGCTCAGAATCTGGCTATATGCAAATTAGTCTGTTCCTGTCCCAGTGCATGATGGGAACAGGGCAAACTAAACTACAAAGCCAATTCTTTCACTGGGAAGGAAACAAGCTTCCGGGGACCGGTTTCTGGCATTACAGCTGTCTTCGGCCCGGCTTGCTTGAATCCTGAGGGTGCAATGAGCAAGGGACTCACATCTGAGTATACCCTTCCACGCTTATGGTGGACAAAATAATTAAACAACAAGGGGTGGTGATGGACAGAGTTTCTGAATTAAGCAGAATACTCTCACCCAGTCGAGAGATCAGGGCTAGATCCAACACCGTTTTTTAGCTCACTGCACCATCCCAGCTCAGAACCTGGCTATATGCAAATTAGTCTGTTCCTGTCCCAGTGCATGATGGGAACAGGGCAAACTAAACTACAAAGCCAATTCTTTCACTGGGAAGGAAACAAGCTTCCGGGGACCGGTTTCTGGCATTACAGCCGTCTTCGCCCCGGCTTGCTTGAATCCTGATGGTGCAATGAGCAAGGGACTCACATCTGAGTATACCCTTCCACGCTTATGGTGGACAAAATAATTAAACAACAAGGGGTGGTGATGGACAGAGTTTCTGAATTAAGCAGAATACTCTCACCCAGTCGAGAGATCAGGGCTAGATCCAACACCGTTTTTTAGCTCACTGCACCATCCCAGCTCAGAACCTGGCTATATGCAAATTAGTCTGTTCCTGACCCAGTGCATGATGGGAACAGGGCAAACTAAACTACAAAGCCAATTCTTTCACTGGGAAGGAAACAAGCTTCCGGGGACCGGTTTCTGGCATTACAGCCGTCTTCGGCCCGGCTTGCTTGAATCCTGATGGTGCAATGAGCAAGGGACTCCCATCTGAGTATACCCTTCCACGCTTATGGTGGACAAAATAATTAAACAACAAGGGGTGGTGATGGACAGAGTTTCTGAATTAAGCAGAATACTCTCACCCAGTCGAGAGATCAGGGCTAGATCCAACACTGTTTTTCAGCTCACTGCACCATCCCAGCTCAGAACCTGGCTATATGCAAATTAGTCTGTTCCTGTCCCAGTGCATGATGGGAACAGGGCAAACTAAACTACAAAGCCAATTCTTTCACTGGGAAGGAAACAAGCTTCCGGGGACCGGTTTCTGGCATTACAGCCGTCTTCGGCCCGGCTTGCTTGAATCCTGATGGTGCAATGAGCAAGGGACTCACATCTGAGTATACCCTTCCACGCTTATGGTGGACAAAATAATTAAACAACAAGGGGTGGTGATGGACAGAGTTTCTGAATTAAGCAGAATACTCTCACCCAGTCGAGAGATCAGGGCTAGATCCAACACCGTTTTTTAGCTCACTGCACCATCCCAGCTCAGAACCTGGCTATATGCAAATTAGTCTGTTCCTGTCCCAGTGCATGATGGGAACAGGGCAAACTAAACTACAAAGCCAATTCTTTCACTGGGAAGGAAACAAGCTTCCGGGGACCGGTTTCTGGCATTACAGCCGTCTTCGGCCCGGCTTGCTTGAATCCTGATGGTGCAATGAGCAAGGGACTCACATCTGAGTATACCCTTCCACGCTTATGGTGGACAAAATAATTAAACAACAAGGGGTGGTGATGGACAGAGTTTCTGAATTAAGCAGAATACTCTCACCCAGTCGAGAGATCAGGGCTAGATCCAACACCGTTTTTTAGCTCACTGCACCATCCCAGCTCAGAACCTGGCTATATGCAAATTAGTCTGTTCCTGTCCCAGTGCATGATGGGAACAGGGCAAACTAAACTACAAAGCCAATTCTTTCACTGGGAAGGAAACAAGCTTCCGGGGACCGGTTTCTGGCATTACAGCCGTCTTCATTCAGACACTCTGTTCTTCACCACCCCCTTTTCTGAATCGTTTTTGGCCACTATAGGTGTGGCAGGGTATACTCAGACATGAGTCCCTTTCTCACTGCTCCATCAGGATTCAAGCAAGCCGGGCCGAAGACGGCTGAAATGCCAGAAACTGGTCTCCGGTAGCTTGTCTCCTTTCTGGTGAAGAATTGGCTTGGTAGTTTAGTCTGCCCTGTTCCCATGATGCACTGGGCCAGGGACAGACTGATTTGCATATAGCCAGGTTCTGAGCTGGGATGGGGCAGTGAGATAAATAACGGTGATGGATCAAGCCCTGATCTTTGGACTGGGTAAGAGTGGTCTGCTTAATTCAGACACTCTGTTCATCACCACCCCCTTTTCTGAATAGTTCTTGGCCACTATAGGTGTGGCAGGGTATACTCAGACATGAGTCCCTTTCTCACTGCTCCATCAGGATTCAAGCAAGCCGGGCCGAAGACGGCTGAAAGGCCAGAAACCGGTCCCCGGTAGCTTGTCTCCTTTCTGGTGAAGAATTGGCTTGGTAGTTTAGTCTGCCCTGTTCCCATGATGCACTGGGCCAGGGACAGACTGATTTGCATATAGCCAGGTTCTGAGCTGGGATGGGGCAGTGAGATAAATAACGGTGATCGATCAAGCCCTGATCTTTGGACTGGGTTCGAGTGGTCTGCTTAATTCAGACACTCTGTTCATCACCACCCCCTTTTCTGAATCGTTTTTGGCCACTATAGGTGTGGCAGGGTATACTCAGACATGAGTCCCTTTCTCACTGCTCCATCAGGATTCAAGCAAGCCGGGCCGAAGACGGCTGAAATGCCAGAAACCGGTCCCCGGTAGCTTGTCTCCTTTCTGGTGAAGAATTGGCTTGGTAGTTTAGTCTGCCCTGTTCCCATGATGCACTGGGCCAGGGACAGACTGATTTGCATATAGCCAGGTTCTGAGCTGGGATGGGGCAGTGAGATAAATAACGGTGATGGATCAAGCCCTGATCTTTGGACTGGGTAAGAGTGGTCTGCTTAATTCAGACACTCTGTTCATCACCACCCCCTTTTCTGAATCGTTTTTGGCCACTATAGGTGTGGCAGGGTATACTCAGACATGAGTCCCTTTCTCACTGCTCCATCAGGATTCAAGCAAGCCGGGCCGAAGACGGCTGAAATGCCAGAAATCGGTCCCCGGTAGCTTGTCTCCTTTCTGGTGAAGAATTGGCTCGGTAGTTTAGTCTGCCCTGTTCCCATGATGCACTGGGCCAGGGACAGACTGATTTGCATATAGCCAGGTTCTGAGCTGGGATGGGGCAGTGAGATAAATAACGGTGATGGATCAAGCCCTGATCTTTGGACTGGGTAAGAGTGGTCTGCTTAATTCAGACACTCTGTTCATCACCACCCCCTTTTCTGAATCGTTTTTGGCCACTATAGGTGTGGCAGGGTATACTCAGACATGAGTCCCTTTCTCACTGATCCATCAGGATTCAAGCAAGCCGGGCCGAAGATGGCTGAAATTCCAGAAACCGGTCCCCGGTAGCTTGTCTCCTTTCTGGTGAAGAATTGGCTTGGTAGTTTAGTCTGCCCTGTTCCCATGATGCACTGGGCCAGGGACAGACTGATTTGCATATAGGCAGGTTCTGAGCTGGGATGGGGCAGTGAGATAAATAACGGTGATGGATCAAGCCCTGATCTTTGGACTGGGTAAGAGTGGTCTGCTTAATTCAGACACGCTGTTCATCACCACCCCCTTTTCTGAATCTGTTAGAAAGAGACAGAAGACTTTTTAAAACCATCCAGTTAGAAAATGAAAGGACCACACACCACAGAGGGATCAATAAAAGGACTACACCTCGAGGGACACACTAATGGAAAGGGTGATAGGACTTACTCATAGGATTAATATTCTAAAGCTAATGGGCGGCCATCTTGGACTAATTCACCTAAAGTCAGTTGGTGCCCATACAATACTGTCACTATCCTTATGGTCATTTCCCCCATTCTCACAGGAACGTAGTGATGGTTGAGGATTATAGAAGATAGCAAGTTTAATTCCAAGGAGGAATATCTAACTGGAATTTAGAAGAGGGGAAACAATGAATTCACATTTCAAGGATACCCCACTAGGGAGATAGGGAGAAATAATAACCTATATTTGTAATCATACATTAGTATTGTATAAAAAGGATTGGGGTAAGGCTGGTGAGGATGAAAACTGTGCCCAGTTGAGTAAAGAGACGAGAAGGGTTTGTGGTGTACTGTAGAGTGAGTGTTTGGAGAGCAGCTGACCGAAGCCCCAGAATACAAATGGATATATACGTAGAACCCTCAGGCCACCATGCCTTCACCATTACTTATCCTCCCAATCTGTCCAAAAATGCAGCAAAGAAATTCAAGCACAGGCTAATGGAAACTCACCCCGAGACTCTTATTTCAGATTCCTACTTCTGTGTCAGCAAAGGCATAATATCGAGCGATTTCATCTTCCACACAATGAAACGTGCCCAGTGGGGAAGCATCTTCCACTCCAAGCTCTGACTCCAATGTAAAAATGAAAACCACAGATGCCCTAAAATTAACTGTAACTGCCTCAGACCTTTGCTCTGCGAATGCCACCATTTCCATATGCAACAATGGTAATATCCTTTTACAAGCCTCCAACTCCAATCTTGCTACCATAGACAAGATCTTCTCTACCCTCAAGAATGCAGTGAACAGCAAGATAATCTCACTCCCCGACACCACTCATCCCGACTATCCTGTTGACACCCCAACTCTACCACAAAATCCCACAACAAATTCTATTGAACCAAAATCTCACCTCACACCCATTGACTCCTACTCCCCTGTCACATCGGTCTTAACTGCACCGGGGTCCCATGGCACAGGAGAGTCAGGGATACTCTACCGGCCACCCCATTGCAGAGATACCACTGATGTCCGTGACGTCCAAGGAATAATCCACCTACACCAACTCCACCCACGACATACCCCTCCCCTCACCTTAAACTGAGCTGGAATACAAAGCTCCCCATGTGCTACTGCTCACCACGATATCTGATCGGCTCCCAATTCACCCCGCTCTTCCAAACTCCCCACTCTATGTCTATACCCGGAGCGCAAGCGTCAGTCCCTATCACGCTGCCACATCTCAAGGCAATCCCCTACAATGATTTGGACCTTCAAACAATCCTCCATGATCTACTAACCCGATCGATCCCTATTAAGGATATCCCCAGGCAACCAGATAGCGAGATCACGCAACCAATACTTTCCTGCGGACCTCTGCCTATAATAGATCACACACATACACACGCAACTAATTAAACCAATTATGATTGGATTGCAAGTTTCTATGAGCTAGCTACTACTGGCTTATCTCATCTCAAGGTCAAGTTGCAAAACCTATCAAGCATCACCAAGGAAATCCTAAACACACACAGAGCCACTAGTGCCACAGTGAACCGGATTAGTCACCAAAGTAGAAGATACATCGCCAAGAAATCATGCCATGAGGACATTAAGCAGAGCAAGATACCTTCCCCCAATGACCCATCCTGTCCGAGGAGGGCAACGGCTGAACTATCTGCCAATGACTTAGATGACCACCTCTTATTCTATGCCAATCTGAATGTCAACAGTAAGCCCCCATGTAGCGTTATTCAATCCATACAAACCAACCCCTTCAGGGAACCTACTCACAACTTCAGATCCATTAATAGAGGAAACCTCACTCATATCAACTTAGTGCAGACTACTCTCTCCCATTCATCTAGCAAGATGAAGTGTGTGCTCATCAATTGCAGATCCGCTCACAAACATGCTCCTGACATCTACAACCTCATCCTTGAAAATGATCTAGACATTATCGTCCTCACAGAAACAAGGCTAAATACCTCCTCCTCTCCCATTCTACACCTACTGGTACCTCCTAGTCATAACATAATCCACCTAGACAGAAACGTGAAGCCTGGTGGCGAGCTAGCCTGCATTTATCATAACACAATCACAGTCAATCAAGCAGACTCCATCTCTCTATCCTCCTGTGAATATGTCTGTATCAACATCTCTGATGACAAATGCATCGCCAGAAAACTTCACATAATTTACCACCCCTCGAGTGACAATCTGACGTTTATCGATGAGCTAATGGAAGCCATTACAGCCAACAACAACTAATAAGTACCACACATTTTCCTGGGCGGCTTCAATCTCCATTGGAATTACTCCAACGACCATGTTGTAAGCTGTCTCAAATCTTTTATGTCAGATCAGGATCTTTCTCAATTCTGCGATAGTCCAATCCACAACAAGGGAGAGACATTAGACCTCATCATAGCGAAAATGAACACTGCATCTCTAGAATCGATCACCCCATGTGATTAGACAGACCATTACAGCATTCTCTTCTCCATCAATATTGAGGTAGCTACAAAAAGGGGCCAACCCCCAAAATAAAACAGTAGAAAAGGAATATTCAAAATATTAACCCCACTGACCTAGTAAACCAATGCTTTTCCACCCTAACCCCCAAGACAGACATGGCTGACGTCCAAGACCTGCCGGTCTTTTACAACTCCACTATGCTTGAAATTCTTGACTCTACAGCACCCCTCCAAGAAAAAAAAATTTCCTCCAAAATCTCCAAACCATGGTTCATCGAGAACCTGAACTCTGACCGGCGTAAGCTAGGGTCAGCCGAGAGATTATGCAAATCAGCACCTTCCACTGATCACATATATCACCTGAGAGTGCTGAGGAATGCATATAACAGGAAGATCCTAAAGGCTAAGGCGGACTTTTTCAAAACTCAGCTGAACCAAATCATTAACTGCCCCAAGAAATTATTCGAAATAGTCAAACAACAAGCGCGCAATACTCCTAAATCTGTGGAATTTAACAATCCAGCTATTCCTAAATTCAGCTTGTTAATTTCTTCCTTGAAAAAACAAAATCCATTGAACTCGACATCCAATCTAAGAAGGTCCTTCCACAACCTATTGCTCAGGATACTAAATTTTACGCTCAGATCAAGGTCCATTCTAGTACTCCTGGAAACCCCCAAAAACAATGCTTCTTGGTGCGCCTTCTTCCCCATCCCTGAACAAGAAATCTATAACACTCTTCTATCGATTAACCCCTCTAATCACTTCCCTGCCCCCCCTACCTCCTTCCCTATTCAAAATGCTTAAAACCTCTATCATACCCCTTTGGTCTAAGAATGTAAACGCCTCTCTGAGACAAGGCTCCATACCGGACTGTCTCAAAGTAGGGCAGGTCACACCTATATTAAAGAAATCTGACTCCCTCCCCTCAGATCTAACCAACATCCCCACTCTACGGAAACTGCTACAAAAATGTGTACAACTACAACTATGTAATCACTTCGAGAATTTCAACCTCCTAGACAAACAGCAATCCGGCTTCCGGCAAGGTCATAGCACGGAATCCGCTCTCACTCACATATTGGATGACATACTAAAAATGCTAGACCACAACGAATCATGCCTATTGATACCTCTTGACTTATCCTCCACTTTCGATACGGTTAAGCATGACAACCTACTGTTCCTACTGGAACGAAGGATGGGCCTCACTGGCCCAGTGTTACAATGGTTCTCCTCCTTCCTTAATAACAGAACACAAAGCATCAAGATGAAGGATTCACTCTCTCAACACTCCTTGGTCACCATAGGGGTCCCACAGGCCTCAGCACTCTCTCCCATTCTTTTTAAACTATCATGGAGTCTCTGGGAAATGCATTGAACTCTTCAAACATCCAATATCACCTGTACGCTGACGACACACAACTGTATATGAAAATTTCCTCACCAGAAGACTTCATCTCTCTCAACACTATTCTACAGAACACTCACGATTGGCTCACTGGCAACCGCCTGATGCTCAACACCACAAAAACTGCATTCCTTCTCATTTTTCCACCCATACACACACCCAAGATAGTCCTTTGGTTGAGATATCTAACTTCCTTTGACTGTGCTCCCCACACACATCATTGACTCTGCAAAATCCTTGGGAGTAACCATAGACAATCACCTGAACATGCAGGCACAAATCACTAATGCCACCAAGGGAGCCAATCACCAGTTGAGTATACTAAGGAAACTTAAACCCTTCCTCCCATAGACCGACCTAAAAATGGCGGCACAAGCTCTAGTGTTACCAAGATTGGATTACGGAAGCACCACTCTATGCGGTCTCCCCAAATACAAACTGGCCCCACTGAGGGCTTCGCTCAACGCTGCGGCCGCACTGGTATTAGGGATTAAAAGAAATAACCACATCTCCCCAACCTTAAAGGCTCTGAACTGGTTGCCCTATGAGGCAAGAATACACCTAAAGGTTGCCTGCATGACCCACAAACCCCTGCATAACAATACCCCCACTTAGTTAGCACTCAAGCTAGAGCGATTGGGAGGATGCAGACAAATGCAAAGTGCAAGGTAACTACTACTAAAACCACAGTCCTTCCATAAAAAGAGAACTGGTTGCAGAGCATTTTTTTCGGGTATCACGCTGAAGATTTGGAACTCCCTACCTCCACTGGTACGTTGAATCTCATCCTTTACCCCCTTCAAAAAAGAAGTAAAAATGCTTCTAATGAACAAATTTACATCCTATGGATTTAATTCGATGTGACTAATAGTTACCTATGATATCCAGATACTTCTGTCTACCATTTTTGGATTGAATGGAAATTACTGAATGTAAATATTCTACGAGTATTTAATCAGAATGAGGGAAGAGGAATAGCTGCCCTATCTGTTCCCCAGAACTCAGTTGAATTTATCAAAATGGATAGGACACTTGTAACCACTTATTCCAAGAGATATATTGAAAAACCCTCATAAACGTTGTGTATTACGAGAAGCGGTATATCTTGTTCTCCGCCCCACACAAACGTTATGGCAACAGTCATTGGGTTTATTCAATCAGTATCTTGCCAGCCTCACCCGAGGCAATCTCTGGTTTTTTCGTGGCAGTATCCAGAGAAAGTGTGGAGTTACCCCACTGAAGCTGAGAAATTGGATAAAATAGTTTCCAGACGATTACAAGCTTTATTCAGATCGCTGGACCACTAGTTAAAAATGTTAAGGGTATGCTCTGGGGATATTTAGGAATCCTTAGCATAGGTCATTAGGACAGAAAAAACGTCAACATGTTTCTGCTCTCTTGGCCCGTGGGTCTAAGAGCATTCGTCAGGACATATAACAAAAAACATACATTAAAAGACTACTATCACTATTTGTGACGTAAATGGGTCAATACAACATAATAGTCTTACCCATGAAGGTTCTTAATAGTCACCTAAAAGATTAGAAAGGAAAGGGGTAACTGGTGGCATTTCAACAGATTCATGTTAAAAAACGTGGTCAGAAAAACATGCATTGTGTTTATCAAAGGTTACGCACTCTTTTTTGAGGCATTATATGCAAAATTATCAAGAAACAAAACAACACAAGTGTTGAAATCATGGCGAGTTAAAGAGGGGGTTTGCGATATATTGAGACCAGGGATTCGGTAGTAAACAATGCGTAGACTCATATAATTGAAAATCATACCTCTATATTAGGTGTACAAATGGAATGAACCTGGTGGGAAAAAGAACGGAGGTAATATATAATACTACCCTCACGCAATATGTGGTGTTCGGTTACCTCATGAGAGGTCTTACCTTGAGGCAATTTTAACCAGGTCCCATCAGGAGGTGTGGACTATGTCCCAGGCTACAAAGACATCAGAGAGATATAGTAAACTCGATGTCTGCCGGTGGCTGGTAGGGGATACTCACCGGCGGCAGTAGGGGAAAACACTCACCCGCGTTAGGAAGCGTGTTCCGCGTCTTGTGCTGGCTCTGCCTCCTGGACGCTAGGAGCACACTTCCAATGGCGTTTTCTTCAGTGCTGATCGTAGAGCTAGAAAGAGGACTGTGTTCTCGAGGAACGGGGAACAAGTTTAAAACTCTAAATTATAGGGTTTAACTTCTTTTGGATACATTAATTACTAAATTAGCGTTATGAACAAGGATTTTATATAATTATCAAAACGCTAATGGTTTAAATCAAATTCTGAAAAATCGGCACGTTCTAATACTGAGCTTTGCACCAAAATAGCAATGGCTTGTTACAGAGACTAACTCACGTGTGATTGAAAAAGGTCAGCGTGCAAAGTGATGCCATGAAATTTCATCGTTTAAACCATGCTGATTGGTTTTGAGGCGATCCACCCAACGTTGTTCTTTTTCGTAAAGTACCTTTTCAACATTGGGCGTCACTTCTGATATCTTTTCTATTACTGTCCATCTCAAATCCTCAATGCTGTGTTTTTGCTCCACGAAATGGGAACAGAGTTTCGTAGTATTCTTTTGGAGGAGAATATTACTTTTGTGTTCCCCTATACGTAGTTTCACCTTTCTGCAAGTCATCCCAATGTATTTCTTTTCACATGGACAGGTGACCATATAGATCACATGAGATGAATTGCAGTTACTGTGTTGTCTCTGTGTCCAATTGAGTGTTGGGGATAGTTGTAGTGTTTTAGAACTGGTGGTTGATTTACAAGCTAAGCATGAACCACATGGATAATGTCCTGTTACTGGAGCCATGTGGGCATTTCTGATTTGTTTTAACAACGTTGTTTGTCTAGGGCGAGTGTGGACCAACAGGTCACGTAAGTTCTTAGTTCGTTTATTTGCAAAACGTGGCTTGGGCCAGTTGAATTTTCCTGTATTCACAATATGCCAGTTTTTCTGGATGAGCTTGTTCACTTGATATGAGGCTGGGCAAAAAGTGGTCACACAAGTCATGAGATCTTCATTTTCTCTTTTTTCGAACGATGTGAGAAGATTTTCTCTCAGTTGGTTCATGGCTCTTTTTCGGCACTTCTGTATGGTTGATGCTTTATATTCCCTTTGTTGTAGTCTGATGCTGAGTTCGTTCGATTGCACCTGATAATCAGTTTTTTTACTACAATTCCTTTTGAGTCGTAGAAACTGACTATACGCCAGATTGTCTCTCAAAGGTTGAGGATGGTAACTCTTATACGACAATAAGCTGTTCTTGGCAGTAGGTTTTCTGAATGCTTTTTTGTCTCAATTTTATTTTCCTTTGAGTATATAGTCAGATCTAAAAAGTCAATGCTTTCTTTATCCGCTGTATATGTGAATCGGAGCCACGGATCACGTGTATTGAGCCAATCCACAAATATTTTTAAATCTTGGTTATTGCGCCAAATCAGGAGAACGTCATCAATGTAACGTTTCCAGTAGAGTATACTGGAAACGTAAGGGTTAGAGGTTGTCAATACGTGATTGTTTTCAAAATTGCTCACGTAGAGACCTGCCACCGAAGGGGCAAAAGCACTGCCCATTGAAGTGCCGTGGCTCTGTAAGAATAACTGGTCTTCAAACTCAAAATAATTTTCAGTAAGTGCCATGCGACAACATTCCAGGACAAAATGTCTTGGTGTCCTGAAATCCCAATTTTCCATGAAGAGCACGTCTTCCAACATTTCTAGCGTCTCTTTTTGGGGTAAGCTGGTGTATAAGGATTCTACATCCAGTCCCACTAGGAGCATCGTTGTGGGGTCAAAGGGTTGATCTTTAAGTTGATTTAACAGATCCCTGGTATCTTGTAAGTAGGCAGGTGTTTTTTTGACCAGCGGTTGGAGAAATTGGTCTGCAAATTTGGAGAGGGGTTCCAGCACTGATCCTATGCCCGAAACTATTGGGCGGCCTGGAGGTGGCACTCTGTTTTTGTGTGTTTTGGGTAAGGAGTAGAAGTATGGGGTTTTAGGGTTTTCTGTCACTAAGAACTCTGCTTCTTTCTTGCTTACCCAGCCATTTGCTTCGGCTTCATACACCATCATGGCAATAGTCGTTTTCAGTCTTGGTGTTGGGTCCGTATCAATTCTAGTATAGAATTTTTCATCCGCCAGTAGTTTAAGGCATTGATCTTGATAGCCTTCTTTTCCAAGGATAACTACGCCTCCACCCTTGTCAGCGGGTTTAATGACAATGTTTTTGTTTGCCTGTAGTTCTTCCAATGCTTTTCTTTCTAATCTGGTTAGGTTCTGAAAGGGTCTTTTAACATTGATGTTGTCAATGCCAGTGAGAATGGCCTGTTCGAAGGTTAGTATTTCTACTGGTACCGTATTGATTGGTGGAGTGAAATTCGACTTTTTGCGAACATTAGTGTCTCCAAGATCAGTGAGTGGTGTAGATTCAGAAAAGTGAGCTTTCAGTTTGAGTGAGCGGCAGAATTCAGACAGTTCACATTTTAATCTGAAGAGGTCGAGGTTAGGAGTAGGGACATAGCCAAGTCCTTTGTTAAGGACATTTTCTTGTTCCTTTGATAGGGTCACTGAGCTCAAATTCACTATTAGTGACTCGTTTTGCTGGTTTTGACCCTATCAAAGGAACAAGAAAATGTCCTTAACAAAGGACTTGGCTATGTCCCTACTCCTAACCTCGACCTCTTCAGATTAAAATGTGAACTATCTGAATTCTGCCGCTCACTCAAACTGAAAGCTCACTTTTCTGAATCTACACCACTCACTGATCTTGGAGACACTAATCTTCGCAAAAAGTCGAATTTCACTCCACCAATCAATACGGTACCAGTAGAAATACTAACCTTCAAACAGGCCATTCTCACTGGCATTGACAACATCAATGTTAAAAGACCCTTTCAGAACCTAACCAGATTAGAAAGAAAAGCATTGGAAGAACTACAGGCAAACAAAAACATTGTCATTAAACCCGCTGACAAGGGTGGAGGCGTAGTTATCCTTGGAAAAGAAGGCTATCAAGATCAATGCCTTAAACTACTGGCGGATGAAAAATTCTATACTAGAATTGATACGGACCCAACACCAAGACTGAAAACGACTATTGCCATGATGGTGTATGAAGCCGAAACAAATGGCTGGGTAAGCAAGAAAGAAGCAGAGTTCTTAGTGACAGAAAACCCTAAAACCCCATACTTCTACTCCTTACCCAAAACACACAAAAACAGAGTGCCACCTCCAGGCCGCCCAATAGTTTCGAGCATAGGATCAGTGCTGGAACCCCTCTCCAAATTTGCAGACCAATTTCTCCAACCGCTGGTCAAAAAAACACCTGCCTACTTACAAGATACCAGGGATCTGTTAAATCAACTTAAAGATCAACCCTTTGACCCCACAACGATGCTCCTAGTGGGACTGGATGTAGAATCCTTATACACCAGCTTACCCCAAAAAGAGACGCTAGAAATGTTGGAAGACGTGCTCTTCATGGAAAATTGGGATTTCAGGACACCAAGACATTTTGTCCTAGAATGTTGTTGCATGGCACTTACTGAAAATTATTTTGAGTTTGAAGACCAGTTATTCTTACAGAGCCACGGCACTTCAATGGGCAGTGCTTTTGCCCCTTCGGTGGCAGGTCTCTACGTGAGCAATTTTGAAAACAATCACGTATTGACAACCTCTAACCCTTACGTTTCCAGTATACTCTACTGGAAACGTTACATTGATGACGTTCTCCTGATTTGGCGCAATAACCAAGATTTAAAAATATTTGTGGATTGGCTCAATACACGTGATCCGTGGCTCCGATTCACATATACAGCGGATAAAGAAAGCATTGACTTTTTAGATCTGACTATATACTCAAAGGAAAATAAAATTGAGACAAAAACATTCAGAAAACCTACTGCCAAGAACAGCTTATTGTCGTATAAGAGTTACCATCCTCAACCTTTGAGAGACAATCTGCCGTATAGTCAGTTTCTACGACTCAAAAGGAATTGTAGTCAAAAAACTGATTATCAGGTGCAATCGAACGAACTCAGCATCAGACTACAACAAAGGGAATATAAAGCCTCAACCATACAGAAGTGCCGAAAAAGAGCCATGAACCAACCGAGAGAAAATCTTCTCACAACGTTCGAAAAAAGAGAAAATGAAGATCTCATGACTTGTGTGACCACTTTTTGCCCAGCCTCATATCAAGTGAACAAGCTCATCCAGAAAAACTGGCATATTGTGAATACAGGAAAATTCAACTGGCCCAAGCCACGTTTTGCAAATAAACGAACTAAGAACTTACGTGACCTGTTGGTCCACACTCGCCCTAGACAAACAACGTTGTTAAAACAAATCAGAAATGCCCACATGGCTCCAGTAACAGGACATTATCCATGTGGTTCATGCTTAGCTTGTAAATCAACCACCAGTTCTAAAACACTACAACTATCCCCAACACTCAATTGGACACAGAGACAACACAGTAACTGCAATTCATCTCATGTGATCTATATGGTCACCTGTCCATGTGAAAAGAAATACATTGGGATGACTTGCAGAAAGGTGAAACTACGTATAGGGGAACACAAAAGTAATATTCGCCTCCAAAAGAATACTACGAAACTCTGTTCCCATTTCGTGGAGCAAAAACACAGCATTGAGGATTTGAGATGGACAGTAATAGAAAAGATATCAGAAGTGACGCCCAATGTTGAAAAGGTACTATACGAAAAAGAACAACGTTGGGTGGATCGCCTCAAAACCAATCAGCATGGTTTAAACGATGAAATTTCATGGCATCACTTTGCACGCTGACCTTTTTCAATCACACGTGAGTTAGTCTCTGTAACAAGCCATTGCTATTTTGGTGCAAAGCTCAGTATTAGAACGTGCCGATTTTTCAGAATTTGATTTAAACCATTAGCGTTTTGATAATTATATAAAATCCTTGTTTATAACGCTAAATTAGTAATTAATGTATCCAAAAGAAGTTAAACCCTATAATTTAGAGTTTTAAACTTGTTCCCCGTTCCTCGAGAACACAGTCCTCTTTCTAGCTCTACGATCAGCACTGAAGAAAACGCCATTGGAAGCGTGCTCCTAGCGTCCAGGAGGCAGAGCCAGTACAAGACGCGGAACACGCTTCCTAACGCGGGTGAGTGTTTTCCCCTACTGCCGCCGGTGAGTATCCCCTACCAGCCACCGGCAGACATCGAGTTTACTATATCTCTCTGATGTCTTTGTAGCCTGGGACATAGTCCACACCTCCTGATGGGACCTGGTTAAAATTGCCTCAAGGTAAGACCTCTCATGAGGTAACCGAACACCACATATTGCGTGAGGGTAGTATTATATATTACCTCCGTTCTTTTTCCCACCAGGTTCATTCCATTTGTACACCTAATATAGAGGTATGATTTTCAATTATATGAGTCTACGCATTGTTTACTACCGAATCCCTGGTCTCAATATATCGCAAACCCCCTCTTTAACTCGCCATGATGTCAACACTTGTGTTGTTTTGTTTCTTGATAATTTTGCATATAATGCCTCAAAAAAGAGTGCGTAACCTTTGATAAACACAATGCATGTTTTTCTGACCACGTTTTTTAACATGAATCTGTTAAAATGCCACCAGTTACCCCTTTCCTTTCTAATCTTTTAGGTGACTATTAAGAACCTTCATGGGTAAGACTATTATGTTGTATTGACCCATTTACGTCACAAATAGTGATAGTAGTCTTTTAATGTATGTTTTTTGTTATATGTCCTGACGAATTCTCTTAGACCCACGGGCCAAGAGAGCAGAAACATGTTGACGTTTTTTCTGTCCTAATGACCTATGCTAAGGATTCCTAAATATCCCCAGAGCATACCCTTAACATTTTTAACTAGTGGTCCAGCGATCTGAATAAAGCTTGTAATCGTCTGGAAACTATTTTATCCAATTTCTCAGCTTCAGTGGGGTAACTCCACACTTTCTCTGGATACTGCCACGAAAAAACCAGAGATTGCCTCGGGTGAGGCTGGCAAGATACTGATTGAATAAACCCAATGACTGTTGCCATAACGTTTGTGTGGGGCGGAGAACAAGATATACCGCTTCTCGTAATACACAACGTTTATGAGGGTTTTTCAATATATCTCTTGGAATAAGTGGTTACAAGTGTCCTATCCATTTTGTAAATATTCTACCTCAATCTCCTAATGTCTAATAACTGTGTACTGTGAAATGCTCTGATTTCCTTGTAGATCATTGTTTGTTGTTTACTTGTCACCTACGCTATCCATATAATACTATATACCTCATTTGTACTGAATAGCGAATACTAAATATTTCTATACTGCATCACCCACCTAATGTTTAATAATTGTATATTGCAAAGTGCTCTGATACCCTCATGAGTCACGTTCGCGATATATATAAAACTTTATAAATAAAAATAAATATGTTTTGATTGGAATCTGGATTTAGTGGTGTCGAGGAGGTGGTTGTCATTAAGGTGGGTGACTAGATGTTTGTTAATGACCTCCTCTATGACTTTTGAAGAAAGGGTAGCAGGGAGATGGGTCGATAGTTGGCTAATGTCATTTGGTCTAACTGAAGGTTTCTTGATGAGGAGGAGAACTGAGGCATGTGTCTAGGCATCCAGGAGAGTGACTATGTAAATTGAATCATTCAAGTTGGGGGTTAGGGCATTGCTGGTGGAGTCCGGTCTTTTATTGAGGATGAGATGAGTGAAGGGGTGCAAGGGTGCTCGGGAGTGTATGGACTGCATGGTCACATCTGTTCTATGAGAGGTGATGGCAAGCAAGCTGGTCAGGGTAGTCAAATGGGAATTGTAAGTGATGAGTAAGGTGGGTGCAAGGGTGGAGGGATCCAGTTGGGCTTGAAGTTGTTGCTTATTGCTGATGAAGAGGAACAGTCGGGTGCAGAAGGTCTGTGAGGGCTAAGCAATGACCAGGGCAGGCCCAGCCTCCTCCATAATGCAACTCCCAGTCTCTAAACCCTGGACCGACTCCCCGCATCCCAACCCCAACCCCCCTTCTTCCCGCTTTGTTTCAGTTTGCCTACCTCTGCTTGTGTTTTCACAGGCTTCATGAACTGTTTGCATGTGTGTGTTTATTTAATACCCGAGAACTTACAACCTCTCAGCGCTGCCTACCCCCGCCCCACACACACACACACCAAGGAATGCTGACTGGATTTAAATTGGCAATTTTAAATAATTGGCAGAGCAGAGTCAGGAGCTATCTCTTCACTCTTACAGACTCAGCTCTTCTATCATTTTGCTATAGTTGTGAAAGTGTGCCTGTTTGTTTTCAAAGACCGAGATCATACTCCATGTTTAGTGCTCCAATCCCCAAATTCTAAACAAGCTTCACTAGAAGGTATTGGACCGCATAACATGATGTCCAGTTGCGTTACACTCATTTGTGTTATTTGCTCGCATTTATAGGTCTTTGAGATAATGCAAACACTTGAAAGTATTAGCCCAGGTAATTTTACAGCGATTGGTACTTTGTAAACAGCTTAGCGACCGTGTCATGGTACACGTCACTGCAAGCTCTGTTGGTACAAGTACTGGTTGCTGTTATCTGTGTGTGACCTGCGCATGACTGACCAAGCCTTTCATCTTTCCGGCTTTAATAAATGGGGTAATCCTGAACACAGTTGAAAACTGAGGGTGTCCCTACCCTCCTCCACACACACACACTCTTTCTCACCAAACCACACAAAATTCCCTGCTCCTTCCTTTGCCTCAGATCACTTAGGGGCACGATGTGGAACCTGTTTACCGTTTATGCCCTTCTTAGTTTTTGTTCAAGGTGGACTCCGCTTTCTGATTCAGAAGAGAGATGTAGAGATCTGTAATTTTTTAAAACAAAACCCACCCAATGGGAAGAATTTATTCCTGGAAGAAGAAAAAAATGCAATTTTATTGCAAAAGTTTTTTTTTCCAAATTGTTTTGTATATAAGTACATTATATTTTATTGGTGCATGAGTTAAATTCAATACTAAACTTCGCAGTAGAGATGAACCATCTATATGCATTTAGTCGTTTCGTAAATGCGTGCAAATATGTACACTTATCTGTTAAATGGTAGCAACCGTGGGGCATTCATTGTAACATACTAGATGCCTTCCGAGACAGCCAGTTCATAGCTGGGTGTCTGTTTGCCTAGAGCTCTAACACACCTGAATACCGCTCTCCTTGTAAAGCCACCTAAATAAACTCCCCCCCAAACACCCCTCTCCGTGCACTGGAATTCCTCATTCAGGATGCCTCAACCGTGGTGGCAGATCTGAGGGTACTTTCAGCATCCACTGTCACTTCCCACATCAATGCCTGAATGTACTTGGGCCAGAAAAGACTGAGGGGCCAGTTGGCACTTGTCTCTGTCAGAGACTGCTTTTACTTTTAAAACTGTTGCAGCCAGAGTCAGGCAAGACGTGTTTCATCCTCCTTTTCTGTGCGCTTCACGTGCCAGTGCGGTTTCTAAAGAGTTAAATGTACATAGTATTACATTTTAAATATAATCACTTTGAGGCATATTATCAAGGGGGTTTGTCTCTGCTTTTTTGGCTTTAAAAGCCAAGAAAGCGGAGATAAAATGATCTCCCTATTACCTAGCTGTCGCTAACACCAGTTAACGACATCTAGTAGGAGATAGCGACCATCTTGGGCCCCACTTTGCATGTCAGTGATATTTATCACTAAGCATGGGCGAATTTTGCGAATCTGGCGTTCGCAAATTTGCGTATTTGCGAACTCGCAATCCGCAAAATCTGAGAATTCTCGCAAATTTGCAGATTTTTTTTGTGTTCGCAAGGGTTTCTGCCAGTTTGCGAGGGTTTTGTACCAGTTGGCAATTGCGAACTTACTTGTCGGCTCGCAACGGTCGCGACTATGTTGTTTCTACGTCTGGTTCATCATCACAGGTTCCCAGCACCCTCAGTTTCACCACTGCCACCCTCTGTTTCACCCATGCCACCCTCTGGTACATCAATGCCACCCTCTGGTTCATCATCACTGTAGATTATGGGGGGGGGAAGCAAGCACACCTGCCCTGCTTCAACTGACATGAATTAATTTGGGGTTGATTTATTAATGTGTCACTGTTTTAAAATTCCAGTCTGGCACCTCCTTCCTTATCTGTAATTTGCTTTCTGTTGCAGTGCAATTTTTTTTCCAGGACCTTTGTGGCCTACTGTGAGGGTCAGAGCAGGGTCATAGAATTGTAGCAACTAGCAACTGAACTCTGGAGGGGCCCCAGTCAGGAAGCACTACAGGGAATGGTTACTAATGATGAGTTTGAACCTTTGCACCTGCTGAGTGCTTTCAGTTTTGCAAAACTCGTTTTTCTGCAGAACAGCAACTGTAATGCCCCAAACAAACATAGGCAACTGAACTCTGGAGGGGCCCCTCAGGAAGTACTACAGGGAATAGTTACTAATGATGAGTGAACTTTTGCACCTGCTGAGTGCTTTCAGTTTTGCAAAACTCATTTTCTGCAGAACAGCAACTGTAATGCCCCAAACAAACTTACTTGTGGAAGTTGATTTCTAATCCAAAAGTGATCCAAAGAAAGTCAAAAGGCCTCAAATCCCTAAAAGTGCAGGCAAAGGTCAACCTGAGGAGTTATTCTGATAAAAATTATCATTTTCAGAAGGTCTATGCTGCTTGCTAGTGGATTTCTTGTGCAGAATTGCAAATTCTGTAATTTCGCGAGTGCGAGATTGTTGCTGCCCGCCGCACCTACATGTTGGCAATTGCGAACTCTCGCGATGCGTCGCCAAACTCCTGCGGGATCCCGCAGCAAGATCTAAAATGGCGCAGCACTCGCAAAATATCGACAAAAACAACTCGGCAAATGCTGAATGACGGTAAGTGAATGCCGCATGCCGCAGAATTGTATCACCAAGAAAAAAAAACGCTGCATGCGAATTTGCGGATTTTCGGTAAATTCGCGAGCGTTCGCGGATTGCAAATTTACCGAAAATCCGCAAAATCCGCGAGCGGAACGGTTTTTCCGCCCATGCTTATTTATCACTAATGACATGCAAAGTGGGCGTGCCAAGATGTTAGCAACCGCAAACAGTCGCTAACATCGCTATCTCCTATTACCAACTTTTGGAGATATTCGCGCTAATCGTGAATATCTCCAAAAGCTAACACCTGCCCTGAGCAGTTCTTAGCCATGTTATCCAAAGGGAGGTGGATAACATGGCTAAGAGCATTAGCTTGGTAATGCATGAATATCGCTGACTTTTCAGCGATTTTCATGCATTGCGGCTGATTTTTATCGCATTTGCTATAAACCTTGGTAATAACAAGGTTTATCTGCGATAAAAATCGCCGCAGCTCAGGGGTAAATATTTGTCTCTAACCAAGCAATAGCGATAATTATCGCTATTGCTTGGTAATATGCACCTTTATTTTTTGTAGACCCGAACTTTCTTGACTTCACGGCGTGGTATATAGAGCAAAATCTAAGTATTATATGACTCATTCTGGTATATTATGTCAACCTTTGAAGGATGAATTTGCTAGTCGTGTATTTTAAGCAGTATCTTGCAAACTATGCACATACCCCTGTATCAGGCCCAAACCACTGCACTGCTTTGGATTGAGTGTATGGCTGCAATGTAGACACAATACCTTCACTTCGAAATAGAGTTGTTTGATAAATGCACCAGCGAAGCAGTTCCTTAAATACTCAAAGATTAATTTATACACTTAGTGGCCGATTCCGATTCCGGCAAGAAATCACTTTACCAGACACGCACCCGTAATTTTTTCCGACCAAATCGTACACCAGCAAGTACGATGCGAAGTAATAAATCACCAAATGATTAGACGAAAATCGTTTTACCCGACACAGATCCATCAGCTTTTCCTACCCAATCGCACACACGCCGTCCGAATGAGCAAGTATGATGCGAAGTTAAAATTCACCAAACAATTTGGTCGGAAATAAAGATAAATGGACGAGTCGGTAGGAAAGGAGCCTGGTGCGATAGACTCGCACGCGCAGGATCCGATATAGCTAAGCCTTACACGAACGACTGCATTTATTCAAACACATCCACGACGCAACAGACTCGGATGCAACCTATGCCACATAGTACACCATCAACACAACATAATAGACTCGGAAGCAAATGATGCCACACACCCAAGCGAAGCCACGATGCCACAGACTTAGACGCAAAAGCCTCCATGTAGCCAAGCACATACACAACACCACAGACTTGGTTGCGAACAATGCCACATACCCAAGCACAGCCACAATGCCACAGACTCAGACGCGAACAACTCCAGGTAGACAAGCACAGCCATGACGCCACAGACTGGGACACGAACAACTCCATGTAGCCAAGCACATACACAACGAGACAGACCTGGACGCGAACGATGTCACACACCCAAGCACAGAAACTACACTACAGACTTGGACGCAAATGACTCCATTTAGCCAAGCACATACACGATGCAACAGACTCGGACGAGAACGATGCCACACACCCAAGCACTGCCACAATGCCACAGACACAGATGCAAATGCCTTCATGTAGTCAAGCACATATAAGACGTGACAGACTCGAACACAAACGATGTCACACACCCAAGTACAGCCATGACACCACAGACTCTGACGTGAACCTCTCCATGTAGCCAAGCACATTCATGACACGACAGACTCGGATGCGAACGATGCCACACACCCATGCACAGCCACAACGCCATTGACTCAGACGCAAAAGATGCCACATAGTACACCATCAACACAACATAATAGACACGTACGAGAACAATGCCACACACCCAAGCACAGCCATGACGCCACAGACTCGGATACGAATGACTCCATGTAGCAAATCACCTACACAATGCAACTGAGTCATATGCAAAGGACTCTGTTAGACCTGGCATCCTTGGTGTGGTTTCCCCCTATCTTTTTGCCTCTACCTCCTGTATTTTTGATTCTGTGCAGGATTTCGTTTTTTACTGGTTTCGATGCTTTGGGCACTTTGCCACTGCTGTTCAGTGTCAAAGTGCAAGTGCTCTCTGTGTAAATTGTTATTGTGATTGGTTATCCATGATTGGATTGTGCCAGGGCTGGTGATAACAAATGTTACTAGTGGGCCTGCAGCACTGATTGTGCCACCCACATGAGTAGCCCCAAAAGGGTATCTCAGGCCTGCCACCGCAGTGCCTGTGTGCAGTCTGTGAACTGCCATGTCCTCCTGGCCTGTGTCCCCACTGACCAGGCCTAGCACTTTCCTTTCTGCACACATTGGTCACCTGTATGGAAGGGCCAAGGTACCCCCTTGGGCAGGGTGCAGTGTATGTGAAAGGTAGAGCATGTATGTGTGCAGGTGACATGCTCTGGTAGTGAATTACAGCCATTTTCGGCTTTCACTATTGTAAGGCTATCCTACCACATAGGCTATCATGGGTAATGCTGGCTACCGTGGCTACCAGCATATCTTCCCATAGGAGCAAGATAGGACATAAAAGTCTGGTATCCCTGAACTCAGAATTTAATAACACATCTTTTAGGAAAGGATGTTTTTAAATCCTGTGTTTGAGAACAGCACTTTTAGAAAGTTGCTGTTCTCTTGTCTGACCTTACTGTTTGCCTTGGCCTGTTTGTGAATTGACTGTCTGGTTTGAGAGTGACAGAGGCTGGGAACTCACAGGAGGCTGGCTGAGTAATCCCTAGGCTGAATGACTGCATCTGCATCTTGAGTGGTGAGAGGGGATAGCACCTGGGCCTAGTAGGGCTGTGCCTGCCTTCCACAATGCTGGCTCCACCTCCTGCTGGGCGGCTGGGCAGCTGACGACCCTGCCCTTCTCCCTGAAAGGAAAGGAGAGGCCAGGAAAACAAAGTGTTCAAGGAACACCCAGAACAGGTTCAGACCAGGCTCAGAGCCATCCTGCACAAAGGGATCATAGACTTTTAGGGGTATAAGTGCAGGACCCCTGACTACTGAAAATTAGATCATCCTGGAATCAAGAAGGAACCTCTGCCAAGGAGAAAGCTGAAATGTAGCAAGGAAGACTGTCCTGCTGTTGCTCTGCTGGACTGACATGCTGTTGCTTTGCTGCCAAGGAGAGGGGAAGGACTTTGCTTTGTGCTGTGTCCCCTTGCTTGAAGGAATCTCCAAGGGCCTGAGAAGAGCTGGCTCCCTGTTAAGAAGTCCCAGGAACAAAAGGACTTCACACCCAGCTTCCCTGAACTCTGCTGAGAGAGTTATGTCCTTCCTAGAGTGCTTGGGCCAGTGTGGTGCCTCTGGAAGTTGTACCTGTGTTGGGAAGCTGGAAACCAAGATTTGAAAGACTTTCTGCAAGTTTTGTCGCATCGTTCGCTTGCGGATCGCATCCCCTCAGTGAGAGGAAAATTCCCACCGCTACGAAGGCCGAGATCGTTGCAGCGCTTGTTGCCGCTGCCAGTGTCATCACATCCTTCGTGTGCGGGATGCACCAGTCCGGTGCTGGAAGATTACCATCGCTGCGAGTATTGTCGCAGAGCCTGTCGTCACTGGGTGAGATCGTCGCACCATTTGCTGGCGGACCGCATCACGTCGCTGCGAGTGTCGTCGCAAAACCATCGCATCGAGGAGCTGTGAGAGGAAGATCACCGCTGGTCTGCGCATCGTCGCCCTGGAGATCGTCACAGCCCCAAAGATCATCGTATCGTGCCTTTGCGAGCTTTTTCACTACGGAACCTCCGCACCGGAATCTATGCAAGGTATTGCATCCTTCACCATACAGACAAGAGTCACCGCAACACGCCCACTACATCCAGCGAGGTTGTCGCATCGCCTCCCCAAGGTCTCAGGAGTGACGCATCGCTTGTTTTCCACCACGCCAGCTTCTGTTTTGGAAGTTTGTCACATTTAAAGGTACTGTTGGCTAAACGTGATGCAACTGTGAACTTTTCACGCAAAAGTGGATTATTTTATCGCAACTTTAAGAACTCTTTTGAAACCATATTCTCGAACTGTGTATGTTGGATTTTTGTAGTTTTTTCTAATGTAGTTTAGATTAAATACCTTTATTTTTCTAAACTGTTATGGAGTCAGTCTGTGGTATTTTCACTATATTACTGTGAGTGTTGGTACAAATACTTTACACATTGCCTTTGATAAGCCTTGACTGCTCATGCCAAGCTACCAAGAGAGTCAGCAGGGGTTATCTCAGAGTGTTTCCTCCTTACCCTGACTAGAAGCAAGGGTTTCTATTTGGACAGTGGTACCTACCTCTGCCAACTAGAGACCCCCAGTTCTAACAGACTCCATGTAGACAGGCACATCCACGACATTACAGACTCAGACGCGAACAATGCTACATAGCCTAGAATGAATGGAACAGACTTGGACCACACAAATCACTAAAAAACAAGCTACATGTCAATTCAAAACAACTTACACAAGTTGAAGAAACAAAATATTAGAAACAGAAAAAAGACTACCCAAAAATGCATGGTCATCCCAATTAATCTACAAATATAAATATTAAGACACACTCACAACTCAAACTATATAAAGTGAGCAAATGAACACCATGTGCTATCTAGACACACATGCAAGCAGACCAAACCACACCACACCACAGAGAATTCATTTAACCACTACAAACACACAAAACTCATCCACAACACAATCCTCACAAAACTAGCACCACTGAACCACACCTCCACTCACACATATATCTTCGACCCCACCCACCACCTTGCCCGAAGGAAGAATCCAGCATTCCTAGCTGCTAAGTTGGAAGTGATGATAGGTGAAATCATTCGAGTTGAGCCACAGTTGTTTGGCAGCTTGGCCCAACAGACCTCCCAGACCTCCCAGGCCCAAAGAACCAAGATCTGGGAGAGGATTGTCAAGAAAGTGAATGCCCATTCACCTACATTGTACACAAGGGAGGATATCCGGAACCGGTATTATGAAGTCCGCAGGAGGGTCAAGAGGCTCATTAACCAAGAGCATGCCCTGAGCAACAAGACTAGCGGTGGACGTCATAAACTGGTGCATTTCAAAACCTGGGAGGCGAAGGTGCGTGACCTCATCCCACATAAGGCCATAACTGGAATAGCTGGACTACCAGAACCTGATGAGTACATGTCCAAATATGATAAACTTAACTCAAATACACAGCCAAAGGCATCCCTGCCAGAAATCCCCAATTTAACTTTCTACTCACTAACATGGAACCATGGAAATGCTGGCCCATTTGTCCTGGGTGGGAGGAGGAGTGGAAGCAATGACTACTGCCACCAGATCACACTAGTCACACACACCCCCAACACCACAACAACACATGTGTCACTATGCTGTCCCTGACAGTGAATGTAAATGCCCTGACTAGATGTCTGACACTGGTATCCGGTGTGGGGAACACAAGGCCCTGTTGGCAGTCGTGTCCAGTATGAATGCGAGCACCAGTGTCACACATCTTGAATGTAACTTTGTAGACACTGTTATGTAACCCTGGAACATGCTGGCACATTAGTTCTGGGTGGGAGGAGGAGTGGAAGCAATGCCTACAGCCAACAGCACACACTAGTCACACACACAGACACACACCCCGAACACCATAACAACACACCTGTCACTATGCTCGCCCTGACAGTGAATGCAAATGCCCTGACAAGATGTCTGACACTGGCATCCGATGTGGGGAACACAAGGCCCTGTTGACAGTTGTGTCCAGTATGACTGCAGGCACCAGTTTCACAAATCCTTAATTTAACGTTGTACACACTGTTATGTAACCCTGGAACATGCTGGCACATTAGTTCTGGGTGGGAGGAGGAGTGGAAGCAATGCCTACAGCCACCAGCACAAACTAGTCATACACACCCAACACCATAACAACAAACCTGTCACTATGCTGTTCCTGATAGTGAATGCAAATGCCCTGTCAAGATGGCCACACTGGGGCATCATGTATGAATCTCAGGAAAATGACAGACAGACTTGGCCTACTCACACAACAACGGACCAAAACCTTAACTGTACGATCCACACCCTGACAGGTAAAGATCAGTCACATGTGCCCTCACTGTGTATGCAACAGATATGAGTTTAGGACAGGACACAGTCTAATTAGCAGACACAACTCATAACACAAAACACACACAGATAAACACACATCAGGGACAATACACATCGCACAGTAGATGTGAGGTGCAATGCAAGATTACTGACACTCTTCCATTGTGTCATGTGCACAAGGCATTTTTGGTGTTTTGCATTGTACTCCAATATCAGTCAGCAGTGTCAGCATCCTTGAAAAATAGTACCTTCATTGTCATTAATGCTCTGACAATGATGAGTAAGCTGGTCTGTTTGCCATTGGGAACTGGTGCAGAAGTAAAAGCAGACCAACTCAAGATATTAACATACTGTACCACAAAGCTCTGACCATGAAGAGGCAACTGATCATCCTTGGGAGACTCCTCAGTCCATGCAAAACAATTAGATTGTGCATGAACTGATCATGCACAAAAGTATGCAGTGAGAAATTGTACAACAGAAAGATATTTACATGTGTGCAAAGTATTAAAAAAACATCTACACCAATATGTCTTTTCACATTGCACACCTTTACAAAGAATGCTAAAATAGCACACTCAGAACAACAACCATGTTGTGACTTTGCAGAACCCCACAATGCACAACAGCACACAAACTTGCTGTAGGCGTTGCGCAGGATTACAAACCGATACAATTTACCATTGCAAGTCAAGTGAGTGCAACATTAGGGAATGTCAGATCATACAAATAACACATATCACCAATGTTAGCGACTCATCTACAGAATGTCAAGTTAATGATCTGTGTTTCAATGGACTGTCATGTAACAATGCATATGTCATAAGAAACCTATTGCTATAGCATTTGATGTTACACATGTGATGTCATTGATTGTTCACATTAACACATTCATCCTTGTCAAATCATTAAATGCTGACACATACTCAGGAGAGTGAGTCTGCATGTCACCTCAGCAATGTTACAGTCACAAACATTCACAAAGGCTAGCACAGATGCACAAATACTGATAAACACCAGAATTGTTACAGTATGTATTTCTTAATCAAAAATATCATGTGTGAAATAGCAACACACATGGGTCATGCACAGTGTGACACCTCACAATCAATTACTGCGAACATTCAAGGATAGCAAATACATGCACATTGATGCACATAGCTGGACATGCTCAGTTAAACACATCTTTTCCCACTCACAAGTTGACATTAACAAATATCACATTGTCTGTGACCATTGATGAGTGGAAATAATAAGGATACGCTACATCATCAACAAATTTGTGAAATTTGTCTGTGTATGACACCATAACATCTGAAATAACACCAATAACATTGTGTCTCACCATTACCCACAGGCACTCCTGAATGGAGGTCACCAGCTATAGAAGATGAGTCAGAGTCCGCCAACAGCTCCAGCACAATAGCGGACACTGAGGCTTCCAGTGGGGATGATTCTCACCCCTCCTCAGCCAATGAGAACCAACCTGGCACCCCTGGTGTGGGTGACTCTGCGGCATCAGTACGATCCGCAGCCCCAGCGAACACTCCTGCAACATCCAGGAACATTTAGATGCCCAGCATCCCCAAGGACACACCCAGCCAAGAAAACCCTGGGAGCACAGCACGATAGAACACTCTTGAATTGGCAGGAAATACCAGCCCTGCCAACAATGAGGGAGAACAGGCGCTGCCAGTGCGTGCAACGCCAGGTAATGTCCGTGCAGGTAAGGTAAGGAACTATACGTGCAGATTAGATCTACCTTGACAATAAGTCTTGGATTGGAAACCTTGTGGCGCTGTGCTTGAACATGACCAAAATGATATCATGTGGATTCAAATGTATCTTGCACAACAAGTATAGAATGAATGTGTGCTAAAATCTTAGACAGAAACATGAAATGTAAGCTTGTAACAACTAAACACAAGCTAGGAGTTATGACAACAATGTAGTGGTGTCCATCAGAACTTAACATGCAGTGTACAACAACAATGATCCTGGAAATTAGCATACACAAACATGTTTTACAATATTTTGTTAGACATACACACATCAAGCTTTGGATAGACATATTCAAACATCTGGGCATACTTACACTCATGTGAAAAAGCTGTTAATGAGCTGTCTCCTGACATCCACCTCCACCTCCTCGTCACTGGCAACCTTCCCCAGGCCTGGTTCCTCCCATGACGGAGGCCGTTGGTCCCTGTCATCCTGGATGAGCGGGAGTTTATTCCTCACAGCCTTGTTCTGAAGCATGCACCACACTATTATTATCTTGCACCCCTTTTCTGGAGAATATTGAATGGCACCTCCTGTACGGTCCAGGCAACTAAGGGCTACATGTAGGTAAAATAGATTTACCGATTTTTAATTACCGAATTTTCACAAGGGTGCAGGGGGTGTCACTTTGACACCCTCTGGCACCCCCAAAACAGGCTCGGGTGCCATGTGGCAGGCATACATGCACTAAGGGCAGGTCTGCCTGTCACATGGCATAGGTGTGCATGCACACATGTGCATGCACACCGAATCAGTATTTTACCATCAAAGTGGAGCAAAAAAATGTAGTGCCGCCATCACCTTCACCTTGGGTGTTAGGTCGAAGTGATATGTGCATCCAGGTTGCAAGTGTGGTGACAACTGGTCTGTAAATTCAGTAATGAATCCCCTTGTGAGCCTGTATTTCCTCATGCACTCACGTTCCATCATTGTTGCAAGATTAGGGAAGGGTCTGTGGACATTTGGGCCCCTGCGGAACATGTGACAAAGTATGTACACATATTACTATGCAAAATTAGATGTAACAATGAAAGAATATATCGCCTTACAATTGGAATAAAGACAAAGTGAAGTCAGATGTGTGATGTTTAGCTACTCATTAATTGGCAGCCTTGTGAGCATGGACATAAACTCAATTATGTCATGTACATCTAATAATACAGTGTTGTACTGTGACTAATCACTGTTGTCTGACACTCTCCATGTGCTCAATTGTGACAAACACAACACACACACACTAAAGTATCAGACATAGCTCAACTAGCACATGTACTGAAGGTACACAGACATGAATAAGGTATTGCAACCTAGTAACAAAACACTACATACAGACAGCTTGTGACCATGTACAACACTGTCATGGTGTGGACATTGTCATGAAGTGATGTATGACCTACATGTCCTATCACAGACACAGAACATTGATGATGTGTAGCACATAGCTATTTTACTATGCATACATGCAATTCAGTGACACAGAGACACTAAAGCAACTCACATGACAAATACAAGATGTGACAAATGTAAATGACTGTAACAACTCTCACCAGTAGATTTTTGTGTAGTACAAGTCTCACATACTGTGTACATAGTTCAAAGGAATGAAAACATTGTTCTAAGAATCATGATCAGATGATGGTGTGATTATGTATTGATGTATCCTGTGTTAACACAATGATCCCCTGGGACAGTGGCTAGCATAGGAGGATGATCTGTGAATTGGTCACTCAGACTGTCATGTTCCTCACAAACAATGCAATTGTTGCAATGTACGCTAGGATCATAATGTGAGTTGTCTTGTCTTTTGTCTGTGTCCCATTTTACATGTGCTTAACTCCATCCATACAGGGCATACAGAATGCCATTAATCATACATGTACTGTCTGACATGATGAGTGGGCATTGCATGGACGCGTATGACACATCCTGACCGAGCCGGGCTGACAAATTGCATGCTCAAATCAAGGGTATTAGACGCGGGTGAGACTAGCATGGACACGTGTGACACATCCTAACTGAGCCGGGCTGACAGATTGCATGCTCAATGCAATGGTGTTAGACGTGGGTGAGACAAGCATGGACACGTGTGAAACATCCTGAACAAGCGGGGCTGACAGATTGCATGCTCAATACAATGGTGTTAGACGCGGGTGAGACAAGCATGAACACGTGTGACACATCCTGACCGAGCGAGGCTGACAGATTGCATGCTCAATACAATGGTGTTAGACGCGGGTGAGTATAGCATGGTTGAGAGAGGCACACCCAGCCCGAGCCGGTCGCATTCCTTAGCTGTTGGTCATCATGCCAACAGATGCACATTTTGCATTGTGTAGGAATCGTTGGTGGACAAAATCGGTTTACTTTTGCAACATATGTATCAAAGTTTATGTTGTGATGAAGAGCAGATTTTGAACGTCATAGTAGGCATGTCCGAGGCGTGCAATGTGATGGATTGGACTAATTCATACGATGCAAACAACTCTGACCTATTGCTTTAGAGACATGGAACTGAGTCTGCCCCTGCAGCACAGATATAAGTCAGTGTGTTAACAGCATTTATCACTTGCCTGCACTAGCTGCTAGGCCACGGTTGGGTGGCCTACTTCTGCACCTCGCGGCGCCATTTTGAGCTTCCTGGTCACCACCATCCCTGCTACTTTGACTGCGGCCTGAACATTTGCCTGCTGTCCTACCCACGTGGCCGGTCTTCGGAGGTCTACTGGCCGGCCTGCTTTTACCATTGATCCCTGCTCACCACCACTGTCGCAGAGACTGCGGCCCCGCCATGCGTCCTCCACGATGGGGAAAAAGGATCCAGCCCAGAGGACTCTCAACTTTGACAAGACTCTCCCTGCTGCCGACCCCCCTCCGGGAACTGCTGCAGGAGCTCCAGTAACACAAGACACTGGCGATGCGGCGTCCATGATGGCCACCATGATGGGGGAGATGCGTGCAGGCTTCAAAGCCCTTGATACAAGGTTCGACAGTCTGGAACAAAAACTGTCTGCCATCAACTCAACTGGACAAGCCCACGATCGGCGTCTGGACCTGGCGGAGTCTAGAATATCTGACCTTGAAGACGAATACTCCAAAACCCTAAAGAGACTTGAGAGGGTGGAGAAAATTCTTAAAGATGTCGCCATTAAGAACGAGGATTTGGAGGCGCGTGGCCGGCGAAACAACATCAGAATCCTTGGCGTGGCGGAGACTACTGCCACTGGCCGGTTCAACACCTTTGTGGAAAATCTCCTCATTGAATTGTTTGGTAAAGACACGTTCACGGCTGGTTTTGTTGTGGAGAGAGCTCACAGGTCATTGGGGCCTAGGCCACGCTCGGGACAGCTACCCCGACCCATCATTGCCAGAATCATGAACTTCAGGGACCGTGACGCCGCGCTTCGGGCGGCGCGAGAGATGGGCGAGGTGAGATGGCAGGGGAGCAAGCTGTCCTTCTTTCCGGATTATACGGTCATGGTGCAGGAGGCTCGGAGGAAATACACCAGCGTCAAGACAGCTCTTCGAAACCTGGGCCTGAAATATAGTATGCTCTACCCAGCTCGGTTGAAAGTGGACATCAATGACCGGTATCGTATTTTTGACTCTCCAGCTGAGGTTCAGGACTTTTGCCACACGTACAAGAAAGGGCCTGGATCGGCCCCTGGCTCCAGACCCACTTCTCCCCCGCAGCTAGACACGCAGGCCAGCGCTGACTTATTTACGGACGCTGGACAGGGCTGAATGTACACTCCGCTCCAGTTTTGGTTCATTTTTTTTCTTGCAGGGGTGGCTAACATTCCTACATGAGCCCCCTCGCGGCCATCGCATGCCAACACAACCTCAACATAATCTCCTACGCCGACGACACCCAGCTGATCCTGTCCCTGACCAACGACCCCGCCGCCGCCAGAGCCAACCTGCACGAAGGGATGAGAGAGGTAGCCGAGTGCATGACGACCAGCCGCCTGAAACTGAACTCAGACAAGACGGAGGTCCTCATCCTGGGCTCCTCGCCCTCCGCCTGGGACGACTCCTGGTGGCCCCCCGCCCTGGGCACCGCACCCAAACCGACAGACCACGCACGCAACCTGGGCTTCATCCTGGACTCCTCCCTCTCCATGACCAGACAAGTCAACGCCGTCTCCTCGTCGTGCTTCAACATCCTGCGCATGCTACGGAAGATCTTCTGGTGGATCCCCACCGAGACCAGGAAGACCGTCACCCAGGCCCTCGTCACCAGCCGACTTGACTACGGCAACGCCCTCTACGCCGGTACCACCGCCAAGCTCCAGAAGAGACTCCAGCGGATCCAGAACGCCTCAGCCAGACTCATCCTCGACATCCCACGCAACAGCCACATCTCCGGACATCTGAGAGAACTGCACTGGCTCCCCGTCAACAAAAGAATCACCTTCCGTCTCCTCACCCACGCACACAAAGCCCTACACGACCAAGGCCCGAGCTACCTCAACAACCGAATCAACTTCTACGCTCCGAAACGCCACCTCCGAACAGCCAGCCACGCCCTCGCCGCTGTCCCCCGCATCCGAAGAGCGACAACAGGAGGAAGGTCCTTCTCCTACCTGGCCGCCAAGACCTGGAACTCCCTCCCGACCGACCTGCGCCTGACCCAAGACCACCTCTCCTTCAGGAAGAAGCTGAAGACCTGGCGGTTCGAGCAGTAACGGCACCCCCCCCCCCCAAGCGCCCTTAGACCCTACGGGTAAGTAGTGCGCTCTATAAATGTCGTTGATTGATTGATTGATTTCATCCCTATCCGTTTATGACATTCTCACCGTTCCGTTGGACTGCCCGCTCGGGGGCTAGCGTTGCCTCCCCCCCAAGCGCGGGCTGATCTGTTTTGTTGCTTCTTCTTGGGTTTCCTAGATTGCGTTATGCAACCATTTTCGTATGCTTTTCCTACATTGCACTTGCTGGTCTGCTTTTCAGATTTACAATTTGGGGGGTTCTGCCTCTCACGGGGTGTTGGGAGGCTGGGTGGTGGGTGCGAGCGGGGGTGTTTGTATTCTTTATGTTTTTTTCCCTTTTTTTACCCTGATTGCGAGACACATGGCACTGGTTTGTTCGATGACCACTTCTTGCCCACGATTCTAGATTTGACTCTATGGCCCGGGTAGGTTTGCAGACTGGCCCTTCTAGTCTAACATTGATGACATGGAATGTCCGAGGCTTGAATTCCACCCGGAAACGGAAGCAGGTTTTACGATATGCAATGAGACATAAAGTTGATATTCTCATTTTACAGGAGACGCACATGGTTCATTCAGACACACCTCACTTTGCACGGAGTTGGGGTGCCCACAGAGTGTTTTCAAGCTTCAGTAGATATGCTCGGGGGGTGGCAGTTTTGATACACAAACGAATACCCTTTGTCCTGACTAGTAGCAAAGTGGATGGGGAGGGATATGTGATTCTTCATGGGCTGCTGTTTGGTTACAAGATCTCCATTTTTTTTTTTTTCCAAATATATTTTTATTGCAGGAATTAGCCAAGATTACATATCGGACTAGCAACACAAGTGTAATCAGAGATATCGAACATATCAAATCCCCCCTTATAAAAAGATAAGTGTACACAGCCATTCAGCCCACAACCCGAGGGTCGGGAGGCGAATACCAGAGGGGAACTGAAAGAAGGTCGAAGCCGGTCCGGATGATCCAATGGTCTTCATCTGCTTTTCTAGATCAACCTACAAAAAAAGGGCAACAGAACCCCCCCCCCAACAGCCCAATGATTCAACTAGTACCCACCCCAACCCAACCATCAGTGTGCGTTGTAGTACGAGTAGGAAGGCCTGTGGGAAAACCCCGGGTGATTCTATAGTAATCTGAAGTATGATGGATTATCGGGACTCGGAATGTGCTGCATCATCAGTCTCGGAATCGCTGGAAGCGCAATAATCTCTAAGGGCCTGCACTAGTGTCTCCCATTCTAGTGCTGATTCCTGCGCTCTCTTGTTATGCTGCCGCCTCGCCAATTGGTATCGCAGAGTGCTCTCCCCCGCCGCCCATTTCAAAAGTTCGCTGTGCCACCTAGCACCTGTCGGACAAACTCTTGCCTTCCAATTCCTGGTCACCTCCCGCTTAGCAAGGAGGAGCCCCAAGTCAATAAATTTACTTGAAATTTCATTTTTGGGGGTATGCGGGAACCAGTGTAGGAGCCCCACCGCCGCGTCGACCGACAAGGACCTCCCCGTTACCCTATTCAGAGTGTCCCCCACTCCAAGCCAATAGGAGGACAGCGCTGGGCAAGACCACAGCATGTGAAGGATGTCCGCTTCAGGGGCCCGGCACCTGGGACACTCTGCAGAATCCGCGGCGAAATATTGCTGAATCTTCACCGGGGTCAAATAGGCCCTGTGGAATATGTCGAAGTGGACCAGTTGGAAGCGGGCATGGCGTGTGCCCTTCCAGGCCAGACGCATGAGCTGTGACCAGGTCGTCTCCGGGATCTCCTTCCCTATGTCTGCCTCCCAGCGGGTCCGTAACGTGGCGAGGGGGGTCAACCCATCGTTAGCCAATCTGCTATACAGGCACGTAACCGTCTTGACAGTCCCCGACGACATCATAACATACTGGCACACCGGGGACGTAGGCGGTTCCTCCAGTCCACTTTTCCAGTGCGCCTGATTCGCTCGGACCAAAGCTGTGTGTAACAGGAAGTCGCCTCGGGGGACGTCAAAGCGGTCTATGATCTCCTGGAAGGGCAACAGCGCCCCGTCCTCATAAAGGTCCCCCACTAACTGCAATCCCGCGTCCTCCCAGTGTCCCAGGCATGACCAATCTCCCCCGTGAGGCAGTGCCGTCAACATCCCTAGTGGTATTTCAGGTGCATATGGAACCCTCAGCTGTTCCCGGGCGTGGGCGCGATTCCAACATAATCGAATGGTCTTTTCCTCAAGCGTCAGGTCTTGCAAGGCCAAACGTTGTCGTAAGGTGATGAAGGAGATAACATGCCTAGGCATCCCCACGCCCCTCCCGGTCTCCGGGCCACGAAACTCCCTGGCGACCTCCTGGGTGAAGGTCTGCAATTGCGCCGCCAGGTAATATTTCTCGAAATCCGGCACCGCAAGGCCACTCTCAGATTTCGGCCTCATCAAGGTCTTGAGGGCCACTCTCCGGCGGCCCGAACCCCAGAGGAATCCCACCACCATGGATCGCAATAGCCGAAAGGTGGCCGGCGGGATCCAAATCGGTAGCGCTCGAAAGTAGTAGAGCAACCGGGGGAAGGCCACCATTTTCAACAGAGCGATCCGCCCTGCCACCGAGAGCGGCAAGGTAGCCCAAAAGTCCATGCTACCTCGCAACGCGCGAGTACAGCGGGCTATATTCCCATCCAGGAGGTCAGTGGGGTCATGGTATACATATACCCCCAAGTATTTGAAACAGTTAGGTTCCCACCTAATTTCCCAACTGATGTCAGGTCTGGGCGATCCCCTGCGAACCGGGAACAGGCAGGTCTTGGCCCAATTCACCCGAAGGCCCGAAACCTCCCCAAAAGCCGTTAGTGCCGTCGCAGCCCCATTCAGGGCAGCATACGGGTCCTAGAGGAAGAGCAATAGGTCATCTGCATAAAGCGAGACATGATGTGGGCCAGACAGTGTCCGCAAGCCGTTAAAGGAGGTCCCGGACCGGAGCAACAGCGCCAGTGGCTCCACCGCTAGCGCGAAGAGCAGCGGGGATAGTGAACAACCCTGCCTCGTGCCCCTCTCCACCGGATATTGCGGGGAAATCAGTGGGCCTGCCCTCACCCTGGCCGACGCCGAGGCATACAACACCGTGGTCCACCTGACAAAGCCCTCCCCCAGACCGAACCGCAGCAGTACTCTACGCAGGTAGTCCCATTCAAGACTATCAAAGGCTTTTTCCAAATCCACCGAAAGAACCACCGGGCAAGGGGCGTCTACGTGCGGTTCCCCCAGTAAGCGAAACAGCCTACGAATGTTCATGGTTGTGTTTCGCTTAGGAATGAATCCAGCCTGGTCCTCGTGTATTAAAGAGCGCATGTGCCCTAACAGCCTCGATGCCAATATGCTGCTCAGGATCTTATAATCGACCGTCAGCATCGATAATGGTCGGTAGGATGCCGGGTCGGTCGATTCTCTTCCAGGTTTGAGGAGGGGAACCACTAAGGCCTCACACATCGAGCCGGGGAGGCGACCCAGTCTCTTCGCCTCTCTGTAAACTATTAACAGCCGAGGCACCAGAAGGTCAGCGTAGGCGGAGTAGAATTCAACCGGGAGGCCATCCAGGCCCGGGGTCTTATTCCTCGCCATCCCTTTAATGGCGCTACGAATTTCACCTAACTCGATATCGGAGCCCAGAGCCTTTGCCGTTTCCGGCTCCAGCGTTGGCAACTCTAGGGGTTGCAGATACTCATCGATCAGGGCGGGGTCCCTGGCCGAGGATCTGCGGTATAGTTGCTCATAGTAGCGCAGGTAGCAGTCCAAAATCTCCGGCTGGGTGTGCACCTCAGATCCTTCAGACGTACGCATGGACGTCGTCAGCGAGGTCCGGCGCGTAGGATTGGCTAGCCACGCTAACAGCGTGCCCGACCTGTCCCCCTCTGTGAGCGACCTAGTAGTGTAGGCCTTATAATCGAAGCAGCGTAGCCGTTCGACTTCCGCCGCCACAGTCTCTCTCGCCGCTGCCGTACGCTCCTGGAGTTCAGGATGACCGGGGCGGCGAAGCTCCATGTCGCGGAGCTTCCGATCCGCCGCGGCCAAGTCATCAAGGATGACCCGCCGCATGCCCACTTTTTTTAGAAATGCAGTAGCCCCTGATCACAACCTTAAAGGCGTCCCACTCTAACGCCCTCGATCCCGCAGTACCCCCATTGGACGTAAAATACTCCGAGATTTTGTCCTCCAGGTCCGCCTTAAAGACTGTGCCCTCCAAGATCTCCGGTCTCATTTTCCAGGTGGGCACATTAGGAACCCCGGGGAACCACGGGAGGTCCACCAGGAGGGGGTTGTGGTCCGAGAGGGTCCTGGTCAAATATTCAGAGCGGACCGCTGCGGATATCAACTCCGCTGATCCCAGAAACCCATCTAATCGCACGTGCAACTCATGTAGGCCAGAGAAATAGGAGTAATCTCTAGAGTCTGGGTGTTGTGCCCTCCAGATGTCCGTTAGCCCCCAATGCGCCTGCCATTCCTTCCTCCCTTTAGCCACCCGGCGGACTGGGGAGTCTGGGAGGGGGGGTGTGAGCGGTCGGCCTCTACGTCTACTACCGAATTGAAATCACCGCCAAGTAAGAGGGTTCCCGAAAGAAAGTGGGCCAACGAACCCGATAACCTGGAGAGGAAGGCAAGCTGGTCCACATTAGGTGCATAAATACAGCAAATGCTTAAGTCCCTACCCCCAAGTGTGCCTGAGAGAGCCACGTAGCGACCCTCCGGATCTACCACAGATTTCGCAACCTGAAAGGGAACCCCAGCCCTGATCCATATTAGCGCCCCCCTTGCATACGCTGAGTACGAGGTATAGAAGACCTGCCCTCTCCATCTACGCTGAAGCGCCGCCCCTTCCGCCTTGTTGAGATGAGTCTCCTGCAGCAGAGCTATCTGTACTCCCCTACGCACTAAATAAGCGTGAACTTTGTGCCTCCTAGACATAGTGTGAAGCCCCCGCACATTCCAAGTGATGCATTTCACATTAGCAATATCAACCATTGTCCCATAGTGTCCGTTCCGGGGTTCCCAACCAAGGCTCCAACAAAGGGCAAGCGACAGTCAAGTCAACACTGATGGCGGCCATTTTCCCCAAAAAAAGAACAACAACCGTCTGAAACAAACCCCCTCCCACCCTCCCCAGAACAGGACCCAAATAGTTCCATCTAGTTCCCATCCAAACCATGTCCCCAAAAATCCCACAATCCCCGACTAATCCTGCGGTCGCCACAGCAGGGAAGCCTTAAGGGCTAGGTGCGGGCTGGGCGCCAGTGATGGGCCCTCGAGTCTCGGACTACCGAGACTGGATTGAGCCCAAAACAAAAAGCTACCGCTCGAGCAGGGCACCCTCCCTCCTCCACTGGATCTCGCAATCGATCGCCTCCCCTACCACACCCGCCTCAGACCCCCACCCAAATGGAAGTAGCTCACCCAGTCATCCCTGTCCGTCCAGCATGCCCTCAGCCGAGTCTGGAGTAACCACTGGCAAGTGGACACTATCAGTCTCTGATTCCTCCGTGTCTGTCTGCGCCCCCTCGCCTCCGGGTTCCAGTTCCTCCACAATGGGGCCACTTTGCGATCCAGACAGAGTAGACACCATCTCCAGCACTCCTCGCCGCCCCGCCATTGTCTCCATAGTCGAAGGCCTGCCTGGCTTCCCACGGCGGCTGCGCAGCCTTTTGGAACGACGTTGCTGCCCAGGTTCCACGGCCAGCTGAGACGACGAGCCGAAGCCATCCTTGCCGGCCCTATAAAGTTCTAGCCAATTGCAAACTTCCTCGGGGAATCGAAGAACTGGGTTTTGTCGTCCATGATAATGCGGAACCTTGCAGGGAACAGGAGCGAGTATTGGATGCCCTTGCTCCGGAGCTCACGCTTGATCGCCAGGAAAGAAGCCCGTTTGCGCTGGGTCTCATAAGTGTAATCCGGGAAAATGTTCACCTGGCTATTCTCCACCTGATAAGGGCCGTTATGCCTGGCAGCATTGAGGATGAGGTCCCTGTCCCGAAAGTGCAGTAAACGCGCCACCACCGGTCGCGGGGCGCGGCCCTGTTGCGGCGGCCTCGCCGGCACCCTGTGCGCTCGTTCCAAGGTGTAGAAGGAGGACAGGCCCTCCGGAGCTACTTTGTCCCGGAGCCATGCTTCCAAGTAGGCCACCATGTCGCCATCTTCGATCTTTTCTGGCAGGCCCACCACCCGAATATTGTTCCGCCGATTACGGCCTTCGGCATCCTCCGCCCGTCTCTCCAGGGCCTCAATCCAGGTCATGGCATCCTTCATTGTCGCGGCCAGAGTCTTCTGTGCCGGTTCCAGGACCTTCACCGAATCCTCCACCTCCTTAACCCTGTCAGATAGCTTGCCGTGGTCTGCCCTCAGGAGGCCCAGGCTCGTCGCTACCTGAGTGATGTCTTGCTGTAGGGCTGAGCGCGTGGTTGCAATCGCTTCCAGAACCCGGTCAAATTGTTGTTGCAGGTGGGGGCCACCGGAGCTCTCCGGGTCACCTCGATCATCTTTATCCGGCGCCTCCGTGTCCGAGGCAGCCGGGGTGGTCCCTTTGGGCCCCCTTGGTTTCCCCACGGCGGTTAAATCCCGCAGAGGAAAGTTCGTCAGAGGCACCACCAAGTGTGGACGTTGACTATGGCGCTCCTGGCACGCAGTCGTTGTGCTGAGGGCCGTCGAGTATCGTCGCCAGGGTCCACTACTCCTCCGAACCTTCGGGCCGTTCCACCGTCGTGTCGCCGGAAGCCAACAAGAGGGAGGCGGGGATGATCGGCGCCAAGTCGGGCAGGTCCGCCTGATCGCTGTGGATCTGGAACGAGAATCACCAGTGCCACCGGAAACTCTGTGGCGCCAGGTCGCTGTGCTGCCCATGAAGTGCACGGGGTTTCGGCGAGTTCAGGCGCTCGGTGGGGGGCAGTCTGGTGCGGCCCGTGGAATCGTCTCCCCACACAGGGCCTCTGGTCGCCCGTGGTCCGATTTCACCGAAAATGCGATAAATAGCTCGTCTGGGGACAGCCACCCCGCTCGGACCCTTCCAAATATTCAACCAGACCAACGTTTCTCGGAGAGATAGGATGTAGATAGGATGCGTGGAGTCCTACTAGGCTCCCACAGGTCTAGGGTCTCGACAAAGCAATCGAGAAGGTCCGGGCGCCATCTTGGGTCTCGCTCCGCGGTCCTCTTAACTCCGGTTTTTCATCGAAACCGCCGGTTTTCAGGTGTCGCCGGGCGTTCCATCAGGACCCCACTGGTCCGATCTCCGGTTTGCGGAGGCTAGGGTGCCCCGCGGACTCCGATCTGCAGGATCAAAGCGGGCTCAGTCCCGGAGCCGAGCTCTAAGGCGGCCATCGCCATCGGCGTCCAAGCCACGCCCCCCGGTTACAAGATCTCCATTGTAGGGGTTTATGGTCCTAATGTTGACTCCCCGGCCTGCCTTGAGGAGCTACACTTGTCTCTAATACACACAGATATTGACCTACTGGCGATGGGGGGCGACTTTAACTTACTGATGAACCCCGGCAGAGACAGCACATCCCCCTCCCCTGACCGCAAACCACTATCCCGCGCTGCGATTAGCGGATATTTGTTCCCACTTTTCACTGCAAGCCATAGAGGCTACGCGTCACACTGCCTCCCCATCCTTCACGCACCACTCTGGCTACCACAACACGAGCACCAGGATTGACTACTGGCTCTTGTCTCCGGGCTTGGCGGGTTGGGTTACCGATTTGCGCACATTACCGCGCACCATCTCTGACCATTCTCCGGTGGTTCTGGCGCTTGCGATCCCCAGGTTGGGTGGTTATGAGCGGCAGTGGAGATTTCCTGGGCGTGCTCTAGCGGACTCAGTTTTCACGGAGGAGATCCGCTCGGCGATAGAGGACTATTTCGACCTCAACACTGGCTCGGTGACCGCATGGGCTACACTGTGGGAGGGATTCAAGGCTACCATCAGGGGGGTCTGCATTACTAAACATGTCGGAGCGCTGCGCGAAGTCCGGGCCACCCTGTCCCGCCTGGAGGCCGACCTGTTGGCTATTGAATCCCAGATCCTGACTGACCCCTCCCCGGTCAACGACGCAAAACGTATCGAGCTCCTTTTAGAGTTCAGAGACACGGCGGATAGGGAACTGAAATATTTGGGCAAGTACCATTCGGCACGTCAATACGGCGAGGGAGACAGGCCGGGAAGGTTACTGGCTCAATTACTGCGCCCCCCCCCGGCAGGCGGCGTACATTACACAAATTGTTGCTGCAGATGGCACTCCTCACTTCAACACTCCTGACATTTGCAACACTTTCTTGTCTTACTATAAGCACCTTTATAAGTCTGCCCTCACAGAGGAAAACCGTAACCCCGGCCCTTATATTAACGAAATAGCTATGGTCTTCTTGGAGAAGTACATGCAAGACTTCTTGGCGCACCCCATCACGCCCGAGCTGATCGCAGAGGCGATAGACTCGCTGAAAGGTTCCTCGGCGCCGGGCCTGGATGGCTTCACGGCCGATTTTTATCAAACATACAAGGAGGAGTTGGTTCCCATTCTGGTCGAGGTCTACGCTGAGGCCCTGGAGTGTAGTATTCTCCCCCCTACGCTCCGTGAGGCGGTTATAGTCTTGCTTCCCAAACCTGGCCGCGACCCAACGGTCTGCAGCTCCTATCGCCCGCTATCACTCTTGAACCTGGACTATAAAATCCTTGCCAAGGTGCTTGCAATGCGGCTCGCGCTACTGGTGAACTCTATTATTTCACCGGTTCAATCTGGCTTCGTTCGTTCCTCAGCGGTCGACATCCCTGAACCTTTGCACGGTCTTCTCGGTCCTGCACAGAATTGACCCAACCGTTCCGGCAGCTGCGGTCTTTCTGGATACCGAAAAGGCTTTTGACACTCTGGAATGGCCCTTTTTTCTGGACGTGATGCGTAGGATGGGCATGCCCGCTATGTTTGTGGCGACCGTCGAATTGCAGTACACAGCACCCACGGCACGTATTCGCCTTAATGGCACTATCACCGACAGGTTCACTCTTTTTAGGGGTACCCGGCAAGGATGCCCCCTATCCCCCTTACTTTTTATTTTGGCTATGGATCCTCTAGTCCGGCACTTTCAGGAGAAACACTTGCACAGGGGGCTCCAGTTCCGCACCGGGCCTCTTCTCGTATCGCTCTACACGGACGACATGGTTCTTTACGTCCGCACCCCGGAGACCAACCTGCAGCCTCTGCTATCAGAAATTATGCGTTTTGGTGACTATTCGGGCCTCAGGGTTAATTGGCACAAATCACAGCTGTTCCCCCTCACCCTTGCCACCACAAGATGGCCTTGCTCCCTCCCACTGGAATGGTGCGAGGACTCGGTTAAATACCTTGGGATTCACATCCACTTAGATACCGTGTCCATTATTCGCATGAACTATGGACGCGCCCTCGACTTTTTGGAAGATAACACTGACAGATGGCTCCGCCTTCCCTTGCCGATGGCTGGGCGCATTGCCATAGTGAAAATGGTGGTACTGCCCCGGTTCTTATATCTTTTCAACAACATTCCCATCCCTCTCACACAGGTTTTTTTTACCCAACTGCGCACTGCACTACTGAGACTGGTTTGGTGTGGGAAGCGCCCTCGCCTTGCCTGGAGCATGTTAACACTGCCATATGAGAGGGGCGGCTTTGGAGTCCCAGACTTCTACCTTTATTACCTGGTTGCCCAGTGCTCGTATGCCCACTCCTGGTACCATCCGGATGCCAGGATTCAACATTTGAAGCCTGAAGCTGACGCCGCGCTCCCAGTGTCTCTGGACGCTGTGCTCCCAAAGGGCAATCCACATGACATACTCCCTCTCACCACAACGACTTGGGCCTGGGACAAACTCATACGCTTACTGCGTGTTGACCCTCTGTACTCACAGGCCCTCCCACTCCCCAATCCCCACTGGCTCCCTATAACAGGCGAAACATTGATTAGTCGCACACTCGCTAAATACCAACTGACTACAATCGGTGACTTATTCCCAGATGGCCACGCTCTTTCCATATCCGAAGACCCCCGCTTCACCGAGCGCACTTTCAAGGATACCTTTGTGTTTGCTATACTCAGGGCATTGATGCGAGCCACATTTCACACTTTCCCATTGCCATTGGATGACACACTGGCACTCACTTCCATTATCCAGAACACTTCGGGGGCCCACGTGGTGTCCAAACTTTACAAACTCTGCTTGTCCTTGCTTCCATCGTCAGATGAGGCGGTTCGCGCCGCGTGGGAAAAGGATCTGGGCACCCAGATCTCTGACGATCAATGGGACGCATGCTGTGCCACGACCAGGGAGGTTTCAATGAAAAACAGACACAAACTCATACACTTTAAATTCCTTCGACGGCTATACCACACCCCGGCGATGGCCAACAAAATCGACCAGGCACGTCCCCACACCTGTCCCAAGTGCAACGCACCTCAGGCGGACTTTGCCCATCTTTCCTGGACTTGCCCGAAACTACACTCCTATTGGGTTGACCTACATGACACACTGGGTGCGATTTTAGGCCTGCCACTGTCAGTCCTACCGGAGATTGCCCTGATGGGATACATGTCCAACTTTCCTCGCAAGATTCGCAAATTGGCATCGATCTGCTTCCTTCTGGCCAAGAGAGAGGTCGCGCTGCTCCCACAGTTGCCGCTTGGCTACGAAGTGTGGCTTATTGCAATGTAAATAGTGGGGAATATTCTGACCAACTCCCTGCATCCTCCCGCCCCACAGACATTTGGGGTCCATACCGTCAATACATTGCGGGGAAAGCGTTGGAAGCACCCTCCCAGTCCCTACACCCCAATCTACCGACTGGGGTGGGCTAGGCCTCGGGACCCCCACTCTGTACTCAATCTGTTATTGCCTCTACCATAACCTGCCGCTCCCCCTTGGCCAAGGACGGGGATGGTCCTTTACTCGCTAATTTAGCCTACTTTTGGTCCTACATGGCATTTTTGTACTGTGCGATCTCCTGCTTTTACTCCTGCTCCTCCCTGGGTGGGATGATTCATTAATTGCTTTTATAGAAATGTGGTCATTGTCTGAGGTGCCACCTAATGTGATACAAAATGATTTACTGTGCTGGTCTTGCAATCTGCTTCTTATGACTATTGTTTCTCTTATCTTTTCTTTGATTTTTTGGACTATTGCTTATGTTTGCTTTGCATTTAAGTTGCTTATTAGAAAAGTTTCCTATTGTAACATTTGTAATGCTTCATGGTGCAACCCAACTGTTTATTTTGCTAGCGTCATCCTTATGTTACTTGAACTGCTTTACTTCCACAAGCTCAGACGCTGTGAACTGCCCTTGTTTATTTTACTACTGTGGTTTGCATCAATTGCCCTGATAAAATGTTTTCGAAAAAAAAGCAAGTGAGTGTTGATTACACTGCATGTAAAAAATGACATGTCTAGAAACTGTCCCTCGAGCACTGTGATCCCAAGGGCATGCGGGCAGACATATTTGTAGTAAGTCTTAAGGTGTGTAGGTAGATATGCACAGGAGAGATAAAGTGATGTAGTAGTGTGTGTTGTGGCTCAGTCGTCCCTGCCCTGTTCTCATGTTTCTCAGGGAGGTATTCACACAGGACAACTGTCCATGATGATACTTGTCTTCCATTTAGACAGGAAATGACAGTCTGACCCTGACTCATATGTCCATGTGTATGATGCTTAAGATGTTACAGATGGAGTAATGAGTTATCACCATGTCATCCTTACAGCTCAACTTCCATCAGAAGGCAGAGATGTAGCTGACTATCATCCGTGCCATGAGATTAGTGGGGGCCTACCAATGCCATTGCCGCCACTGCCAGAAGAGGTGGCAGGACCTCTGTGGCGGGACCCGGAAGATGACATGGGTCCAGCTGAAACTGTCACCTCCTCGCCGGGGGGGTGGCCAATGGACACTGACCCCCCACATGCTGAGGATACTGCTGGTTGTCTTCCCTGACCTTGATGATTAGTTGAAGGACAGACAGCATCAGGAAGGGGGTGAGTATATGCAATGTCTATGTACTATGTATGTAATGCGTATTCCCCTCCCTCAGCCTGCTCAGCCTCTCACGGCTGGTATGTCTGCTTAGACAACACATCATGGGCAATTTCTTAGTAGACACCATTATCAGGTGACGGACAGGTGTGTCACTCTCTGTATGTGACATGTTTCACTTAGGATATGTGCATGTGCAGTTGTCCAATGTTATTGTGATCATCACCATTTTCCAACAGGTGTATTTAGTTTAGCATCATGAGTGCTGTAATTGTCTAACATGTGTCCGCACATTAACTGTAATATGATATGTGCTCTGTGTGTAACATACATACATCTTTGAAGAGGCAAATCTGGTGAAATACTGGTGTTTGAAAAAAATGCTAAACACACATGCAGCAGGGGAGACCAATGTTGAAGCCTCAGACAATTGCAATAGATACGTTTACAAAACAGTGTAGTCACCTGCATGTTGCTCCATGTAATCCCACATTTCACACGGCCCAAGCACTGGTATGCCAAATGAGCCCAAATGAGACACTGTCACATCGTTTTTTTCTGTGTCAGGCAACACTTTCTACATTGCAAAGTCGATTCTCATGTGTCTGACTCTGTGACAGTGTGGACAGGCTGGACTTTGTACACAAAAATAGGTCGTTTATACATGTAATCTGGACATACAGCTAATTCCTGTAAACTGGCTAAAATACACAGGACAGAACATGCATATCTCATCCCTTGATGTTATCTTTGACATTCATGCTCATGGAGATTCCATTCATTCCTGATTACTACGTAATAGGTCCTGTGGACTGATGTATACGTTCATATAGTCTAATGCCAAAGTAGCCCAACATGGCCTTGTCAGAGTCTTTGACTTGGGTTTGGCACAAAGGAACTTGAGCAATGCAGATGTTGCATGGAAGGGGATTTCATGTTTGTGACACAGTGCAGACTTAAACCTTGGGATTAACTGGCAAGGGAACAATTGTCACTACAGACTGTTTATGCAGACATGCAAGTGGCACAGCATGCCACATTGAAAGAATGTGAAGATGCACTATTTGAACTTGTCATTTGTCCTGCATTCAGACCTTCATATCATTAACGTTCAGGACATGTGCCTACCTTGATCTCTGGTAATAGTAGTATATTTAACTTTACAACTTTACTATCAGTCCATCCAATTTGCTGTGTCACTTTCCAGAATCCCCTAAACGAAAAGGGAGATGTGTGTAATGACACACTGCACTCATGTGCATTACAGATCAGGCAAACTGCAATAAAGTGCATTATGTGTTATGTATTTCATGGGCCATGTTACACATCAGACAAATTGTTCCATTGCCAGTATGTGTTTGTAAACAAAGGTTTACTGGCAGACTAACAAGTGCCATGTTCACATATGGGGAAGGAATGAGAAAGGTGCCAATTACATTAGGCAAGGGTTTGCTCTGCGATGTGTTGTGCTTGTACTCATGTGTCAAGTCTATGCAGCTGAATGATATGATTATGTTTATCTTCCTTGTTCACAGCCTCACCTATGTCAAGTGGAGGAGACAAGTCCATAGATAATGAGGAAGCGGGTAGCCTGACTGGATCCACTGTGGAGGCGGAGGAGGGACCCAGTGGCATGGAGCGTGAGGGTGAGGGGAGCCATGCCAAAAGCATATCAGACACTACAACATCTGCTGATGAACTGTCAAGCACCGGCGACGACTCCCTTGTGGTCTTGGATGAGGATATGTCAGGTCCCACTGCATCTGTCCCCACCACCACCACCTCCACTCACCCAGCTGGTCACAGGTCAAAGGTCCATTGACACACCCGTGTTTCCTTCATGCCAGGCACCGCTGCACCTGCATATATCCCCCCTGCTGCCCTGAGTGTGGAGTCGGTGGACCTGCTCAAACAGATCCATGTGGGGCACACATCCATTCTGAGTGTCCTCCATGCACACACCGGTCTGTTGACACAATTGGTGTCGTTCATGGAGGGCATATCATCAGACATGAATGCAAAGAACACAAGAGTTTCAAAGGGTCTAAAAAAGTCTATGTGTGGTTCATTAAACTAACAAAGAACAGTGTCAACTCATCTAATAATTGTAAAAAAGCATTAGTGATCACTAGCAGGATATCCATCAGTCACCACTCGGAACCGCCCTTCATCATTTGGCATTCCTGTTGACCACAAAAATCGGTACGCCTCTGGGTCAGATGGAGGGTCAGATGGTATAACCTCCTAAGAACCTAGTAGTGGCCAATAGTGGTAGATTGTCACAAACTACCCATCAATTGAAAAAATGGGTGACTGATTTGCAGTGCTGTGAAAAGAGTGTGATTAGTGAGTGAAAAAAGTATAAAACTGGGTGAAGGAGCAGAAATAAGACTAACTTTATTCGGTTCTATGCTCGCTCCACCAACATTAAAAGAGCAGCATAAGTAGATTTACCAAATATCTACCTAGATGGAGAAATGGTCAACATGTTTCAGCAATATACAGGGGAATATAGAGTCCATTGCTTTCATCAGGACCGGATTATATCAAAATGCTACTGCAAAAGTGAAGTGAAAAGGTTTAAAAAGTGACAGAATATCGACATTGCTGCAACATGAAAAAAGATCACCTGATTTTGTAGGTGTGTTCTTTGTTCGCAGAAGTTGTATTTGTCACTATGAAACAAAGAAAATACACAGACTAATACAAGTAAAATGACCACATACATATAGACTGAACAACATGTGGATAATCCACATTGAGTTATAAACCAATTTTTGGTTTGATCACACATTGGTTATGTATTTTATCAACATGAAGATATCTAGACCCTTTGACACTCTTGTGTTCTTTGCATTCAGTTAGGGAATGTGTCTCTGTCTGGTCTCTAAACTCCCTTAGGCCCTCCCTCACCTTTTTGTTCCCATATCATCAGACATTCAAAGGTGTGTCAGGTCAAATTAGGAATACAGTAGTCCAATCACGGAAATAATTCCCAGTCTCAGCTTATCATATGCAGTGTTTTATACAGTTGTCAGGACTCCTTTTTAGGTGACTATCCAGAAGTGACAGGCTGTCACTTCTGGCTAGGTTTTTTTCTTCCGGAGGAGCGCTGGTTGCAGCAAGAGGTTTTTGGCGGATCGGGAGTTTCTGGCTCCTCCGTATATCAGGAGTTTTTGTGCGAGAAATGTAGGGGAATTCCAGTATAGAGCTTTGTGAGTAATGCAGGCTAGTTTAAATTGTATTCTGGCCTCTAGGGGAAGCCAGTTCAGAGCTTTGAGGTGGGGAGAGATGTGGTCACATTTTCTTGAGCCCGTACGGAGTCTAGTGGCGGTGTTGAGGCAGGCTTTCAATGGGGCCTGAGAGTTTTTGGGAAGTCCTGCGAGAGTAGAGCACCCATATTCAAGTCTGGAAATGACTAGAGCCTGAGTTGCCATTTTAAGGTCGGAGGCATCAAGGAAGGGTTTTAGGTTTCTTAGGTAGCTCAGGTGGAATCTAGCCGTTTTGGCCATAGAGTTTATATGGCCTTGCATATTCAGGCTGCAGTCAAGGGTTATACCAAGGGATTTTGACGAATCCACAATGGTAGGAGGGCAGTTTAGTGCTGCGATGGATTTGATCCACTCCTGGATGTCTGGATTGGGTTTAGGAGGAGAGATCAGAAGAAATTCGGTTTTATTTGCATTGAGTTTCAGCTGGTTGGCAGTGAGCCAAGTGACTGTCAGTTTCAGGGCCTCGTTAAGAGAGAGAATGCCCTCAGGGGAAGAGATTTTTATATAGACTTGAGTATCATAGGCGTACATATGGTGTGAGATGTTGGCGGAACGTAGCACCTTGGTGATAGGTTCAAGGTAAAGGTTGATGAGGGTGTGGGAGAGGGGGCGGATAGCTCACCGTTGATGAGGACTCTCTGAGAGCAGTTTTGGAGGAAGGATCTAAACCATTGAAGGACGGTGCCATTCAATCCCATCCTGAGTTTGAGGCTTTATAGGAGAATTTCGTGGTTCACCCGTATCAAAGGCGGAGGAGAGATCTAGAAGGATTAGGAGACAGGTTTTGCCTAGGTCTTGGGCTTGGATGGTGTCATCCACAATGTGGAGGAAGGTGGTTTCCCTGCTTTGACCAGGTCTGAAGCCAGATTGGAAGTCATCCAGGAGGTGAAAGTTTTTGATGTGTAGGCTTAGCTGCTGTTGCACACATTTTTCCATGACTTTGGCGAGGAGTGGGATGTTGGATATGGGTCTGTAGTTCTCAGCGGAGGCAGGGTACAGTGTGGATGGGGATAACCTGGCCAGTCTTAAGCGAATCAGGAAATGAGGGTTGATTATTACGGTCCAGGAGGAGATGATAAACTGAGAAGCGGCAGCTAGGCAGTTAGAGGGGAGAGGATCGTTAAAGTGATTGTTCGGTTTTAGGGAGGCAAGAATTCTCAAGATAGCGTGGTCGTCATAGGTTTTAAAGTTGGACCAGTGTGCTAGGTTTTTGGGTGAGGTTAGGGAGGACAACGCGGAGGGAAGAGGTGGAGCTGGTTTATTTTGATTTTGGTGGAGGGTTGCGGATTTAAGTTAATTTCCTAGAGCAGAGATTTTGTCACAAAAGAAGGAGGAGAATTCCTCGCTTGAAATTAGGGGTGTAGGCGATTCTTTGGTGGTTTTAGCTAGTTTGTTCGATTGGTGTTTCACCAAGTCAAACAGTTTGATAGGTCGATTTTTGGCGTTCTCCAGCTCAGTTCTGAAAAATTATTTTTTAGTGCTAAGGATTTTCTTATTGTAGGCATTTCTGGCCGGTGGAAGAAGTTTTAGATGTGCTGCAGATGTGTGTTGTTTCCAGATTCATTCGGTCTGTCGAAGGGATCTCCTCTCCTTGTTGAGGGATCCGCTGAACCAGGGATTTCTGTCCTTGATCTGTGTTCTTTTTAGTTTTAGAGCTGCCAGGTCATCTAGAATGTCGGATATGGTTGGCGGAGTAATGGTACGCTAGGTTGGTGACCGAAGTGCATTGTGGGGGGGTCAGACTCACAATGCGCTGCCAGTTTCTTGTGGTCAAGGTTCTTGGTGTCCCTAACCCATCGTTTGGGAATCACAGGTTGAGGTGTCCATGATTTGTGGGTGCTGGGCAGGAGGAAGGTGATGGCGAGGTGATCAGACCAATCACACGGATCAATGGAGATGAGCTTGACCGCTGATTCCTTGGCAATGATCCAGTCTAGGGTGGCACCTTTTGAATAAGTGGGGTGTGAGCAGGTTTGGGTAAGGGCTTGATTGGCCAAGAAGTCTCTGATGGCATTGACCTGAGGGTTCTTCGGATCAATCCAATGCAACTTGAAATAGCCAAGGAAAATGTCGTTAGAGTATGGGGACACCTTGGATGTGATGAGTTCCATGAGGAGGTCCATAAAGGGGTCGTTCTTACCAGGGGGGGCGGTAAAAAATGTGGAGTTTGCACAGTTGTGAGGTATTGTTGGAGATGGCGAGTGCGAGGTATTCACAGGAGTCCTTAGGGTCTACCGGTAGTTCCAAAACAAGGGGGTTGGAGAGGTATATACAAGCAATGCCACCCCCTTTTTTCTTTGAGGGCCGGTCCAACCTTACAATGTTATAGTCGGGGGCACTAAGAGGTCAAGGTAGGGCAATGAGGAATCCTTGAGCCACGATTCAGTCAAGATCGTTAGGTCCGATTTATGATTCAGGATGAGGTCGGCGACATCAGATGCATGCTTTACAGCTGACCGGCAGTTTATAATGAGGCCGGCAAGAGAGGGGTAGGAGTGGGTGTCGGAGGTAGAGGCGGAAGTGGCTATTGACTACCCCTCTGATGCGGAAGGTTGCAGATCTGTTAGGGTTGGATTCAACCATGCAGATAGAGTGTTCTCCCCTCCGGTTTAAGGGGCAAGGTGTTGTCATGGCAGAGTCGTAGCTACTGAATAAGTCAGCCACTTCTTTCTCCGTGAGTTCTGAGGGATTAGGCGTGCAATGGGTAGGTTTGTAGGAGTGGAGGAGAGCTAGAATGTCTTCCTCCACTAGTCATGGCATGGCAGTCATCTGACAATGCAGAGCGGGTGAGCCGGTTTTTCACGCGGGCGCCGTGATTACAGAACATTCAAAAGGTGGGTGGGGCGAGCTCAGCCACCAGCAGCAAATCAGCCTGGCCTCACCTGTGGGCGGAGGGCCTGCTAGGCGTCTAGGCAAGCAAAGATAAAGCATAGCGCCGGCCTCGGAGGAGGACCTCAAGGGCCGGCAAGACGGGCACAGGAGGAGATGGTCTCTACAGCGCCGGTCTCAGCTCCGGCATCAGCTGAGGTCAGAGGAGGGGCCCAGCGTCGGAGGCAAAGCGGGACGGGCATAGGAGGAGATTGCCTCTGCGGCGCCGGTCTTAGCTCCGGCATCAGCTGCGGTCGAAGGAGGGGCTCAGGGTCGGAGGTCAAGCGGGCCCAGCATCTGTATCGACTCCGGCTGGGGCAGCCACAGTATATGGGGCCGGCTCCTCACCTGGGCAATCCCAGCCCGACTCAGGACTCGCTGCACGACCCCCTGGCAGAGTAGATCGAGGACTCGCTTCCTGACAGGGTGCCGCGGTGTCTCCTCGAGAGAGGTCCAAGATGGTCGGCGATGGAGTGCGGAAATCTTCCACCGGAGCTCCTCGATGCCGGTAAGTCATGACTTCAAGCGCTTTTTCTCCCCGGATATGCAGCTTGCGGCACCTCGATGATGTGCTGCAGTGGGAGGTGGATGGCTGGGATTTTCGGGGATAAATACCAATTTGATGCTCCCCCAACCCAGCAGCTCTGGGGCAGAGCTCCTACCAGACACTCCCCTATGGTTGTGATATGCTAGTAGTGATAGGCATCCACACCCCTATGAGATGGACAATGCTGGGAGTGATAGGCATTCACCCCCTATAGTTTGGAAATGCTAGAATGATAGGCATCCAACCCCCTATGGGGTGGACAATGCTGGGAGTGATGGGCGTCCACCCCCCTATGGGATGGACAATGCTGGGAGTGATAGGCATATACCCTCTCTAGTTAGAATATGGTAGGATGATAGGCATCCACCCCCCTATGGGGTGGACAATGCTGGGAGTGATGGGCATCCACCCCTCTCTAGTTAGGATATGCTAGTGGTGATAGGCATCTATCCAACTATGGGGTGAACAATGCTAGGAGTGATAGGCACCCACCTCCTTCTAGTTAGGATATGCCAGTAGTGATAGGCATCCACCCCCTATGGGGTAGACAATGCTGGGAGTGATAGGCATCCACACCCCTATAGTTGGGATATGATGAGAGTAACAGGCATCCACCCCGTCTAGTTAGGATATGCTAGTAGTAATAGGCATCCACACCTCTAAGGGATGAACAATGCTGGAAGTGATAGGCATCCACCCCCCTCTGGTTCGGATTTGCTAGAATGATAGGCATTGACCCCTATTGGGTTGTCAATACTGGAAGTGATAGGCATCCACCCCCCTATGGTTGGGAAATGATGGGAGTGATAGGCATCCACCCCCCTATGGGGTGGACAATGCTAGGAATGATATGCATCCACACCCCTATGGAGAGTGGACAATACTGCTAGTGATAGGCATCTGCCCCCCTATGGGGTGGACAATACTGGGAGAGATAGGCATCCAACCCCCTATGGTTGGGATATGCTGGGAGTGATAGGCATCTACCCCCCTATGTTGGGGATATGCTAGTAGTGATAGACACTCACCCCCTATGGGTGGGCAATGCTGTGAGTGATAGGCATCCACCCCCCTATGGTTGGGATATGATGGGAGTGATAGGCATCCACCCCCCTATGGTTGTGATATTCTAGTAGTGATAGGCATCCACTCCCTCTAGTTACGATATGCTAGTGGTGATAGGCATCCACCCCCTATGGGGTAGACAATGCTGGGAGTGATAGGCACCCACCCTCCTCTAGTTAGGATATGCTAGTAGTGATAGGCATCCACCCCCTATGGGGTGGACAAAGCTTGGAGTGATAGACATCCACAGTCCTATGGTTGGGATATGATGGGAGTGATAGGCATCCACCCCCCTATGGTTGTGATATGCTAGTAGTGGTAGGCATCCACCCCCCTATGTGGTGGACAATGCTGGGAGTGATAGGCATCCACACCCCTATGGAGTGGACACAACTGGGAGTGATATGCATCCACCCCACTATGGTTGGGATATGCTGGGTCTGATAGGCATCCACCCCCCCCCCTATAGTGGTATTTTGGTGTGTGGTAGGTGTATGACTTACCTTCTGCGTCATGCGCGTTGGTAGTGGTAGGCATACAGTATAGGGAAGACATGCCTACTAGCAAAATAGGAACTACACTAAAGTTCCATGCTAGAGAAGCTCCATGTTTTCTGCGGAGCCTAAACAAAGATAAACTGTGATTCTCATCTCTCCCTCACACTGTCACTATCCCCTCTCATCTCAAAATCCCACTGCCCCCATTAATCACTCTCTTTCACCTCTCTATACTGCCGGTTGACACATACTAAGCACATTTTCTTTCCCATGCCTTCTCAATTTTTCCGTTCCTCAAAACCATGCTCTCCTCCTATTCTTAGGGTGTCTTCTGCGTATACAGGTGCACCCTCTTTATACATTTGTGGCCTGCTCCCCCTTCTTTCCCACACACTCTTTCTGCTCCCCTGTCTTGAGTTCATTCACACTTTCCTGCACAAACTTCCTATCCCTCTCTATCTTACTTTTTATATATTCTTTGCAGCTTTCACCCCATCTATTCATTGTGCTCCATAATTCCACTGCACAAATACACTCCACACCATACAATTTTACAGCTAATAATTCCAATACAACCCACATAATTCCACTCCACACCACATACATCCACTACACTCCAAACGAAAACACATAGGTTAAAAACATTGTCATTTTTAGGGATAATAGCTCTAACTCTCCCAAATGCAAGACCTATTGCACTGTAAATGCTGGTTTGTAAGTGGAAGCAGTAACCATTGCCCTCTTTGTAGCAGGATGCAGCATTTCCCACTCAAATCATGACAGGTGCACTCCCACAGCTTCATCTGGCAGGTTTGAAGAAGTCCCTTTAGAAGAGACATTGTGCCCCTCTCGAGTCATGGGTGGGTAAGAGCCCACACATAATTTCTGGCATGTGCACAGCAATCCAGGACCTCACACTTGCTTCTTCTTAGAAGGCAGTGAGACATTCTAGAGTGAGATGCAGCATGAAGGCCCACCAAAATGTTAATTTTCATACTGTGAACCTATAGCTGTGTGACGGGTGGAGGTTAAACAAGGCTCTGCTGTGGATCAGTGTGGGGCAGAGGATGCTTATGGGTGGTAGTTTGGGCCAGCATTTGTGCAGTTTTTTCAGACAATGTTTTCTTTGTGTTGTACCACCTGCGCTGTTATCCTGGCATGCCTGACCCACTCTCTTGTGAGTTAATACCACACACAGAAGCACAAGCCTACATTAGGGAAAGGGTTTGTTAAGGTAAACCGGGCTGACCAGGGGCTCATTGTGTTGTACCTTAGAAGACACAAACGTATACATGCCTAAGTGTACGCTTTCTCAAATGTTCTCTAAGCTTCTCTTCTCCCTTAGTTTTGGATCTCTTTAGTCAACTTTACCCCAGCTAAAATATTTTGCTACAATCTTTTGCATAAACTCTCCCATTGGGCTTCAATGGGGATTCTTGTTTATTTTCTCCTGACTGTTTTCTTTACCATATTCTCTGTCTAAACTGGGGGCACCTTTTCAACTGTGGTTAAGTTGTAGTCGCTAACTACATCAACATTCACACATTGCTATACACAAATGGCATCCTCAAATATAATCATGTGTGCATTTTTCCTATAAGTATCCACTGTTATTTGTATTTGGGAAACATCAAATAGACACTGAAAATCTTACTTATGTCTTACTTTTTTGTTTTTCAGTTCAAAGAGGTGAGAAGCTAGAAAAGGAATCTCCCAGAGGTGTTTGGCAACATTTCCAGCAGTCTCCTGGTGTGTCTCAGCAAGCAAGAAGTTGCTGGGATCATATGAGTTGAGGAGTGAGATCAGGCAGGATTTCGACTCTTTCAAGATCTTGAGGCACAAGCACATTCTTCCAGATGAGCGTGGATTAAATAATAGCCCCACCCATGGGGGGGGTGGAGCTTGCCGGCGTCTATGGTGGACGTGTGACCGCTGAGCTCCTCGCCTTAGTCCCATTACTATCCTGCAAAACTATCCTAGGAAGTGCCTAGTCTGGCCCTAACGACTCTGTGCACCCCCCAGCAGCCCCCGGGAGTTTGCGGTGGGGACTTGGCGGCCCGTCCGACTGAAACTCGGAACGACCCAGAAGGAAGGCTCTGGCGGCGGCGGACCAGGCCTGAATCCACGGCCTGACCTGAGTCGCCAGCCGAGCAACGTCACACGACGTTCGGCTGGAGCAGGGCTGCATGTGCCGGGGGCACGGACCTATCGGCGGCACTGGGACACTCCGGAGCGGTGGCCAGTGTTTCCCCCCCTGAGGCGGGTGGGCCTCGGAAGTAGCGTTTTATTGCGAGCTGAGCCCTCACTGGCCGCTTTGGAGCAGGGTCGCGCTAAGAATCTGGGAGCACCTCGGAGGACTGACTCTGGTGAACCTCCCCTGCCCGGTCCGCCATTAGCGAACGAACGGGCAGCGAGGGGGCATACGCAGCAGGCGGGGACCCTGCAGACACAGTGTGACCCGAGACACAGCGGCACCGGCGACGACAGCGGAGGACCTGCCGCGATCTTCCCTGCGGACCTGCGTGCCTACAGTGAGTACCTGCGGGGACCCGGCTGCTCTGCGGAGCATGAGATTGGGATCGAGCCAATTGCGGACCCCGTTATTGTGCCCCGCACTCGGCCAGGAGGACACGTTAGAGAACGATGCAGTGAGTGCGTGTGGGGACAGCTCCTGATAGTGGCCTGTTGTTGAGACCCAGCCCTCGCGGCAGCCGCCATTTTGAAGCCCGGTTGCACTTGGAGCCGAACTATTGCAGTGGGGATCGCGGCCTGCGACTGTGGCTGGGTGCACAGATTGCCTTGCGGCGGCGCTGGGTTTTGTGGACCTTGGCTGCGGTGGTGACGGCAGTGACTGATACTGCAGGCCCTGATGAGGGCAACTTGACTCCTGGGACCTCGAGGTGTTGTGGGAGCCCTGCACATAGACAATCCCTGAGCCAGGCTGGGTCCCTTGCGTGAGGAGTTTGGAGCAGAGGGGCTGTGCCACACATTATAGACGCTGCGTGTCTGGTGGGGGAGCATTGCGGTTAACTGCTGCTTGGCGCCATTGTGGTGGAGCGGGGCACAGGATCACAGGAGCAGCTGTGCCCATCCCTGGGAGCTCACCCGTGTGGACTGGTCTCAGGCATGGTGAGCGAGTAGACCATCGAAGCATGCGGAACAACACTAGAGCACTCTGACTGGGTGTGGGCACCGGCGGGATAGAGCGCTTTGATGTCCAGCAGAATAGCCATGGGTAAAAATGACAGAACGCAAGACAAATTTACCTTTGAGCAGCGCCAGACCAAGGGGACGGAGGTGCCCGCTACAGAGGCGTCCCCGAGGGGTGCCACCTCTGACGGATCTGTGGGCGCCGATATCCGAGAACTGCTAGTATCCATGGAAAAAGGGCTACAAGACACTATAGCGACCATTGGAACTAAAATCGACGCCCTGACATACCGCATGGATCGCATGTCGGAAAGTGTTGACAAGCATGCTGAACGTCTTGACATGGCGGAAAGGCGATTGACAGAGGTGGAGGAGGTGCAGACGGAGTGGGACAAAGACCGTAAGCAGTTTGGCAGACTTTTGCAGGTGATTCAAGACAAGTCAGAAGATTTGGAGGCGAGGTCACGAAGATCCAACATTCGCATTAAGGGAGTGGCGGAGACCACACAGACTGGCAAAATGGAGCTTTTCGTGGAGAAACTCCTGAAGGTGCTACTTGGAGAGGAGGTCTTTTCGCCTATGTTTATAGTTGAGAGGGCCCATTGCACCCTAGGACCTAAACCGAAGCCAGGCGCATTCCCCCGTCCCATAATAGCGAAACATCTGAACTATCGAGATAGGGACACGGCGCTTCGCTTGGCCAGGGACAAAGGCAAACTGCAATATGAAGGCATGGATATCTCACTCTACCCGGACTTCACTGCTAGAGTACAGGAGGAAAGGAGGCAATTTGCTCCTTACAAAAAACAGCTGCGCGAATTGGGATTGGACTACGCCATGATGTATCCTGCGAAGCTCCGGATCAACAAACAGGGACACTCACATTTCTTTACGGACCCCAGGGAACTCCAGAAATCTTTGAAGGAATGGTCCAGAGAGCGCAGGAACGGACAGAGGAGCGACCGAGACGACACCAATGCTTCCTCGCAAATGGATGAGCAAGACTGAACGTACAGTGACAGTATGCCATGGGCATAACTCTGTATTGATTGGATCATTTCCCTCTTGTTGGCTCACGCATCATCCTGAGCAGTAAGCGGTAGTGCTGTTCCGCACTGACGGCTCCTAATGGACTGTGCCCTGGAAGAGCCCTGTAGACACCCTGATGGGTGAGACCGCTCTGCTTTAGCTCTGTATTTGGGAGGGCTGGGAGGGTTCCTCACCCTGAGCTGCTGCCTCACGCCAAGGATTAAGTTAATTGGGGAGGTGGATCGGGGTGCAGAGGATCCTGAGTGGCACCGGGTTATGAGAAAAGGGGGGTAGAAAATACCTTTGAACTTATTGATCTGGGACTCGTTTATGGCACTGAAATTACAGCTGGGGCTTGGCACAAGGGCGCGTCAGCTTTGTAGTTGTGGGCTGGTGGATAATTGCTTCTGGCTGGCAACGTCTGCCCTTGTGCTTTTGGCCTTAAGACTCCGGTGAGAGTCAGTTAAGGGACTGTCTGAGTCTGCTTTTTCTGGGATGACGGGGGTGGTTTTGGGCTCTGTCTGACCAGGGTGGGGGGGTCGGCTGTGGGCGGGTTGGGGACTGTCTGGCCAGGTTGGGGGAGGCCGGCTTTGGGTGGGGGGGAGACTATGTTGGGGATTGTAATTGCAGTCTTGACTGTGGGGTTTTGAAACTAATGCCTAGCAATGTGTTGCCTGATTTCAAGTCTAGAGGGAGAGTGCGACATGGTAATACAGCTCACTGCGCCCTATGGTGGTCACTGTTGGGATGACTAATGCTAATGGAGGGCATGCCTCGCTCAATCTGCAGGAATTGAAGATATTGATGTGGAACGTGAGAGGGCTCAATGATTACCGTAAATTACGGAAGGTACTCAGTTACTTGCATAGACACCATGTTGACCTTGCTCTCCTCCAGGAGACTCACCTTCCACTTACTAGCAGGATGCTGCAGGCCAGGGGTCTTGGGGGACACATTGTGGCGGCGGGGTTTACGACACACTCCAGAGGCATACTCACCTGGGTCAGCCCTACCTCTCAACTAAAACTGGTACCACTGGTGTCGGACCCGGAGGGTCGTTTTGTTATAACTAGGTGTGTGGGCAGGGGTCTTGATTTACTTGTGGTTAATGTTTACGGACCAAATTATGATTGCCCTGACTTCTACACAATGCTGTCGACACAGTGCAGAAATGACGGTAATTGTTTGGTTGGGGGGCACACAGCGTTTTATTTGGGATTATTTTTAAGAAAAGTTCCTTAGAAGGATCTTTCAAAGGTTGGGTGCTACATACAGGTGGCACGTCCGTCCAGCGTGCGTTTAATAATGCGAATAGTCACTGTGTTCCCATTTGACTTGGGGACATCCCTGTTCCATGTGCACACCGTAGGTGCTCAAATAAGCTTCCAGTCAATGAGTTGTTGATATGTTTTTAATCACTTCTCGTCATTAGTTTCATGACATTAGATCTCCTTTCTTTATATGCATATCATACATTCTTGAGATGGCTCCAATGCATTTCGGGTGGTATACCCTTCATCTGGGAGCTTCTGAAAACAACAATATAAGATATAGCTAAATGTGAGTTCCTAATCCGATGTAGTGGTTATCGTAGCATGCAGGGAGGGTAGGTGACGTGATTGGCCGGCTGAAACAACGAGGTGAACAGGGTGGGTTTAACGTGATGTGAAATAAGGGAAAGTGCTCGGGCAGGTATAAAAGGGAAAGTGCTCGGGCAGGTAAAAAACATTTTTTTCCACTACATCGGATTAGGAACTCACATTTAGCTATATCTTATATCGTTGTTTTCAGAAGCTCCCAGATGAAGGGTATACCACCCGAAATGCATTAGAGCCATCTCAAGAATGTATGATATGCATATAAAGAAAAGAGATCTAATGTCATGAAACTAATGACGAGAAGTGATTAAAAACATATCAACAACTCATTGACTGGAAGCTTATTTGAGCACCTACGGTGTGCACAAGTCACAGTGCAGAACACACGTTTCCTCTAGAATGCCGTGGGGAGGTGATTTCAACTTTGTTTTTGGCCCTGACCTGGATAGGTCGGCGGGACCTGCCCGGAGGCCAGTGGCCTCGGCCTTGCACATGAAGGCGGAACTGATTAAATTGGACCTGGTAGACGTGAGGAGAAGTAAGCACCCCACGAAAGGTGGTTTCACTCACTACTCTGCTTTCCACAATATCCACACCAGAATAGATTACTGGCTAGTGTCTCAGGCTCTAATAGATAGTATTAGGAGATGCGAGGTGCTCCCCCGTACCCTCTCGGATCACTCCCCCGCTGCATTTAGCGATCCCAAGGAAAACAATTCCCCCCTTTACCTGGAGATTCCCTCCCTACTCTCTACTGGATGATGTTTTCCGGGGTGAACTGGCGGAAGATATAGACAAGTTTTTTGAGTGTGCTTAAATCTATTAGACGTGACTTGAAACAGCTTGAATCCCAATTGTCCGACTTGGAGGGGCATCTACTGGGTGACCCCGATGCTAACGCCGACTCCCAAATCAAACTCCTACTGATGGAATACCATGACCTAGCCGACAGGGAAGTACAACACATGGGCAAATACGCTACGGCGCGAACTTACGGGGAGGGGGAAAGACCGGGTGCTCTTCAAGCTAGAATGATACGCAGTACCAGGAGACCCCTGGTAGTGGACGAACTACTCACGCCTGAGGGTGAGGTTATCTCAGACGAGGAGGAGATCCTCCAAACGTTTAGGCAGTACTATGCTGAGTTGTACAAGTCCAGATCGCTGCGGGTTGAGGAGGAGATCGATGACTACCTCGAGCATATTGCCATGCCATTTTTGCCGGATTCAGACAGGGAATTCTTGATGTCTCCCATACAGGAGGACGAGATATTGGAGGCACTGGCGAGCATGCGATCTGGTAGTGCCCCGGGAGTGGACGGTTTGACAGTTGGCTTTTATAAGTCATTTAAAGACAAGCTGGTCCCACACCTGATCACCCTCTTCGATGATATCTGCGAGGAGGGTAGTATGCCCCACTCAATGAGGGAGGCCCTACTTATCACCATCTTAAAGCCTGGGAAGCCTCCGGAGTCTTACAGTTCCTACAGGCCGCTCTCCCTGTTAAATGTGGACGCAAAAATCTTTGCTAAAGTACTGGCCACACGGTTGGCGCTCCTAGTACCGGCGCCTTGACACCTTAGGGTTTTAGTTGCGCGGTACAAATTATCTTCAATTCATTCAATTCAATTCAATAGTACCGGACCTGGTAGCTCCTGAACAGGCTGGATTCGTTCCCAATAGGAACCTGACATATAAAATCCGCACAGTGCTAGGGACAATGCAGCACGTGCGACAGGAAAACACTGCCTTAACAGTTTTCCTGGATATGGAAAAGGCCTTCGACTCTGTGGAGTGGCCTTTCATGATCAGAGTCCTTAGGAAGTTGGGTTTGGGAGAACCATTCTTGCAGATGCTGGGGGCCTTGTACTACCGGCCCACAGAGAGGCTGAAGATAGGGGATAAAGTAACGGACCCGTTTGATATCAGCAGAGGCACCAGACAGGGATGTCCTCTCTCGCCTCTTCTATATGCGCTGGTGGCGGAGCCGTTGGCTTGTGCAATCAGAGAATATCACAGCTTGGAAGGTATTAGTTTATCAACGTATAAAATAGGCATCTCAACGTATGCTGATGATACTCTCCTATACGTCCGCGATCCGGAAACAAACCTCCCAGCCGTTCTGCGAGAGGTCGTGCGTTTTGGCGCTCTCTCCGGGCTGAAAGTGAACTGGGATAAGTCAAATGCCTTCCCACTGACGCCCGTGACTCAGCCCTTTGAAATGGAGTACCCCCTGAAATGGACCACTGATCCAGTCAGATACCTAGGCATACATCTACACACTGACCCGGATGTTTTAGTTAGGGAAAATTATGGAGTAGCGCACGCTAGACTGGTAGAGGATGTGGACGCGTGGTGTAAACTACCGCTGTCCCTAATGGGCAGAATAGCCATCATGAAAATGATAGTACTGCCTAGGTTCCTATTCCTCTTCAACACTATACCGGTGGTCCTGTCAAAGGTTTTCTTCAAACAGCTTACGCAGGTGCTTACCAGGCTGGCACGGGGGGTAAACAGCCTAGAGTTAAGTGGGCGATGCTGCTGCTCCCTTGTGAAATGGGGGGCTGGGGGCCCCTGATATGGAAAGATATTATCGTATTGCGCAAGCAGCCCATTTACACTCGTGGATCCATGGGGACCCGCGCATACCACATGTGACTTTAGAATGCTTGTTTGCGGAGCCGCTCCCCCTTCTGGCCACCGTCTGCCTCCCGGAGGACCGTGCCATTGGCCAACTAGACTCCCTCAAGTCTACCAATCATGCATGGCACGCGTTGACCCGTGCGCGAGACTGTAGATTCTTGTATTCGCCGCAAATGCAGATCGACTGGGCACTGTGGCTGGGTCCACTTAGGGAAAAGGGAGTAACGGAGGCACTGCCTGCGCTGGGACTCACGAAAATGGAAGATCTGTTTGCTGCAGGGGTCTCGAAGACCTGGGAACAGCTCTCCTCCACGCCGACGGGGTCTACGCTCCTACAGCGGTTTCAGTTTCATAGAGTTCGGAGTGCGTTCAAGGAAGTATTGGGCCCTGAACTTGAGGAACCTCCGGAGGTCCCTGAGCTCACTTATGTTATTAGTTCCATGTCATCCCGTAAACTAATCTCCAACCTGAACAAGTTGGGTGTTGCACACCAACAGATCCAGCATTCCAAAGCTAAAGAGGAATGGCAAAGAGATTTGCAGCTGCCGATCGATGACGACATGTGGAGATACTGCTGCTCTAACACGAGGAGACTTTCCCTTAATGGAAGGCATAGACTAGTGCACTTTAAGTTCCTACAGCCGGTATACTATACACCGGGGAGGCTGCACCATTACGGACTCAGGCAGTCGGCGGAGTCCTCTACTGGATGATGTTTTCCGGGGTGAACTGGCGGAAAATATAGACACGTTTTTTTAAACAAACCTGGGGACCGTTGACAATTTTCAGACTGTGTGGGACACTTTTAAGGCCTACATCAGGGGTATGGTGATGTCCAAAAACTCGAGTGTGCTTAAATCTATTAGACGTGACTTGAAACAGCTTGAATCCCAATTGTCCGACTTGGAGGGGCATCTACTGGGTGACCCCGATGCTAACGCCACTCCCAAATCAAACTCCTACTGACGGAATACCATGACCTAGCCGACAGGGAAGTACAACACATGGGCAAATACGCTACGGCGCGAACTTACGGGGAGGGGGAAAGACCGGGCGCTCTTCTAGCTAGAATGATACGCAGTACCAGGAGACCCCTGGTAGTGGATGAACTACTCACGCCAGAGGGTGAGGTTATCTCAGACGAGGAGGAGATCCTCCAAACGTTTAGGCAGTACTATGCTGAGTTGTACAAGTCCAGATCGCTGCGGGTTGAGGAGGAGATCGATGACTACCTCGAGCATATTGCCATGCCATTTTTGCCAGATTCAGACAGGGAATTCTTGATGTCTCCCATACAGGAGGACGAGATAATGGAGGCACTGGCGAGCATGCGATCTGGTAGTGCCCCGGGAGCGGACGGTTTCACGGTTGGCTTTTATAAGTCATTTAAAGACAAGCTGGTCCCACACCTGATCACCCTCTTCGATGATATCTGCGAGGAGGGTAGTATGCCCCACTCAATGAGGGAGGCCCTACTTATCACCATCTTAAAGCCTGGGAAGCCTCCGGAGTCTTGCAGTTCCTACAGGCCGCTCTCCCTGTTAAATGTGGACGCAAAAATCTTTGCTAAAGTACTGGCCACACGGTTGGCGCTCCTAGTACCGAACCTGGTAGCTCCTGAACAGGCTGGATTCGTTCCCAATAGGAACCTGACATATAAAATCCGCACAGTGCTAGGGACAATGCAGCACGTGCGACAGGAAAACACTGCCTTAACAGTTTTCCTGGATATGGAAAAGGCCTTCGACTATGTGGAGTGGCCTTTCATGATCAGAGTCCTTAGGAAGTTGGGTTTGGGAGAACCATTCTTGCAGATGCTGGGGGCCTTGTACTACCGGCCCACGGCGAGGCTGAAGATAGGGGATAGAGTAACGGACCCGTTTGATATCAGCAGAGGCACCAGACAGGGATGTCCTCTCTCGCCCCTTCTATATGCGCTGGTGGCGGAGCCGTTGCCTTGTGCAATCAGAGAATATCACAGCTTGGAAGGTATTAGTTTTCCAACGTATAACATAGGCATCTCAACGTATGCTGATGATACTCTCCTATACATCCGCGATCCGGAAACAAACCTCTCAGCCGTTCTGCGAGAGGTCGTGCGTTTTGGCGCTCTCCCCGGGCTGAAAGTGAACTGGGATAAGTCAATTGCCTTCCCACTGACGCCCGTGACTCAGCCCTTTGAAATGGAGTACCCCCTGAAATGGACCACTGATCCAGTCAGATACCTAGGCATACATCTACACACTGACCCGGATGTTTTAGTTAGGGAAAATTATGGAGTAGCATACGCTAGACTGGTAGAGGATGTGGACGCGTGGTGTAAACTACCGCTGTCCCTAATGGGCAGAATAGCCATCATGAAAATGATAGTACTGCCTAGGTTCCTATTCCTCTTCAACACAATATACCGGTGGTCCTGTCAAAGGCTTTCTTCAAACAGCTTACGCAGGTGCTTACCAGGCTGGCATGGGGGGGGTAAACAGCCTAGAGTTAAGTGGGCGACGCTGCTGCTCCCTTGTGAAATGGGGGCCTGGGGGCCCCTGATATGGAAAGATATTATCGTATTTCGCAAGCAGCCCATTTACACTCGTGGATCCATGGGGACCCGCGCATACCACATGTGACTTTAGAACGCTTGTTTGCGGAGCCGCTCCCCCTTCCGGCCACCGTCTGCCTCCCGGAGGACCGTGCCATTGGCCAACTAGACTCCCTCAAGTCTACCAATCATGCATGGCACGCGTTGACCCGTGCGCGAGACTGTAGATTCTTGTATTCGCCGCAAATGCAGATCGACTGGGCACTGTGGCTGGGTCCACTTAGGGAAAAGGGAGTAACGGAGGCACTGCGTGCGCTGGGACTCACGAAAATGGAAGATCTGTTTGCTGCAGGGGTCTCGAAGACCTGGGAACAGCTCTCCCCCACGCCGACGGGGTCTACGCTCCTACAGCGGTTTCAGTTTCATAGAGTTCGGAGTGCGTTCAAGGAAGTATTGGGCCCTGAACTGGAGGAACCTCCGGAGGTCCCTGAGCTCACTTATGTTATTAATTCCACGTAATCCCGTAAACTAATCTCCAACCTGAACAAGCTGGGTGTTGCATACCAACAGATCCAGCATTCCAAAGCTAGAGAGGAATGGCAAAGAGATTTGCAGATGCCGATCGATGACGACATGTGGAGATACTGCTGCTCTAACACGAGGAGACTTTCCCTTAATGGAAGGCATAGACTAGTGCACTTTAAGTTCCTAAAGCCGGTATACTATACACCGGAGAGGCTGCACCGTTACGGACTCAGGCAGTCGGCGGAGTGCGAACGATGCCACACACCGGTTGCAGACTTTATCCATATGGCGTGGTATTGCCCTGGAATTCAGAGATTTTGGGCGGAGGTTTTCTATGAGCTCAACACGATTCTGGGCTTGGAGTTGATTATTGGACAGGCGTTGGCGCTTCTGGGGTACTCTAAGCCACTTCCGTCCTCCCAGCGTCGACTTGTAGATATGGCTCTACTGGTGGCCAGAAGGGTAGTTACCCAGTGTTGGATGAGGGGACCACTTCCCACCAAGAAGAGATGGGCGGGTGATTTACTGTACTGTTGCACTCAGTCAGAACTTTATAGCGAACTACTCCCCCCTAGGAGCAGGCCCAAAAATTTCTGGGGTCTCTACCAGGCATACATACGGCAGGGTGAGGAGGAGAACTCGGATGGCGACAAGGCACTGGACCTCCCGGAATCCCCAGAGGGTCAGGTGGAACAGTTGACGTAGTTTCTTTCGGAGGAGGCTGCGGGGGGGGGGGTACTTGGTAATAGCACATGTAGAGTCCCTTCCAGGCAACCTAGATCAAGGAGCTGGGATCCCGGGGTGATAGCTGTAGGCAGTGAAGTATGAACTGGCCGATAGTACCGATTGGAGTACACTACTAGGAACACTGTTGCTGGCACACGAGGGAGGGTGTGGGTTGGTTGGGGTAGCTAGTTTGTTTCTAGACCTTTTTCCTATACCTAAGGTTTTTGGGCACGAGTGAAGGGACGACCGCCGATGTGTGTCCCGCGGGTTACAGCCGTGGCATGTGTATGTTGGAGTAATCAGGTACTTGCAAACACTCATGGACCTATATATTCTACTAAAGGTGTAGGGTAGAGCACAGCTATTTAAACTGATAGGTAAATGTAGTTTTTCGTGCCTCCGGAGCTCTCTCCCCGTCTGGAGAGATATTATTTACAACCTATGATAGCAGCTGTACCTGACTCGGTATAGCTGTCCCTCCGGGCACCGATTTGTGCTGACACAGCTCTATGTTTGCCTGCTATTTAAGTATTGAGTTCATTTGGGGTCAATGTTTCAAAATAAAATAGTTACTCCTTAATTCTTGTGTATTTCATTTATTTTTCATGAAATTATTTTTCGCAAAAATCGTTATCCATATATTTCACATGAAATCCAATGCATTTCGGCAGTATCATTCTGCCTTCATCAGGGAAATAGTAAATCTACAAATTAAAATTAAAAAAACACAGTTTTAATCCATTTGCTTGTATGGTTTATACTGTCTCTTTAAACTAAACATTTCTAAACATTTCTAGGTTTACCAGCGTTTCATATAGACTGAATTCACGAGCTAATCTTATGAACTTACTTAAATTCACCTTTACGTTATGGGAATCGTTCTAACTTGATAAATTCTGTGTTAAGCAATATTTAGTTCATTGTTCGCGCTTGCTGGTGACGCTTTGTTACAAAGTATCTAGTTTTGCCGGCTGCTGCATTCTGCCGTCCGTGCGGCGCTTTGTTACAAAGTATCTAAAAAAGCCTCGCGTTACGCGCTGGCGGGGTCTTCTCATACCATGCTGAAAGTTATACTACGTGGACAGACTACTGCTAAGCAGAATGTAAAAGCTAAAATGCTGAAAGTTTTAAGCGCTTAATTGCCTAAGTTATTGGTCTGCTTACTTTCTCGGCGTTTCTGTTGCTCGCGCCATTCCTCTACGGACTGCTTGGGGTTGCTTCCGGTATTACGCCCCTGGCGCCTGCGCTCAAATATGCTCGCTCTGATTCGGTGTTTTTTACAATACTGGTTTGAATTCCCTAGCTTTATTGATGTTTCTGGTTTGGGGGATCTAGACCAGAGATCGATGCCACTATGTTAATGTGCCGCAGATAAGCTTGCATTCTGCAAATATACTCAACAGTTACCTATACTATAAGAATGTTAAACTCTATATAGGTAATTCAAACGTTCATAAATAACACAGAAATTCTGTTCTTTCGTTGAGTCCCCCGGGCTTCAAACTGCCCAGGTTGTAAATCCAGTAATTCTCCTGTTTTAACAGCTTGGTTTTGTTCATGGATCCATCCAATTTAGGCAGTATTTCAAGTACACATACTCTTAATTGACTGACATTGTGTTGCTTTTGTGTGAAATGTTCTGCCACACTGGTTTTCTGGGTTTTGAGTCTGATGGTGCTCTTATGTTCATTTATGCGGACTTTGAGTTTTCGTTCGGTGTGTCCTACGTAAACGTCTCCACAAGGACATTTGATCATGTAGATTAGATTGCTTGAATCACATGTTGCGTTCACTTTTAAAGGTATGGGATGTCCCCTTTGTGGATGTGTTATGCTTGCTCCTTTGATTATGTTGTTGCATGTATTACAGTTATAACACGGGACGGTGCCCCAAAATGATTTTGCAGTTAGCTTTTCATCCTGTGGTTTTAGAAAATCCGCTAAATTTTTAGCACGGGTATGTGCAAAGATTGGTTCCTCTGAGAAAATTCCTTTAAAGTCTGGTTCCATTGTAAGCATTGGCCAATGCTTCTTGATTATTTGTTTAAATTGAGTGCTGACAGTAGAGAATTTACTGACGCATGTTATGCGATTGCTGGATGTGGATGTTTTCCGGACTAGCAACTCTTGTCTGGATTTTTGTTGAGCTCTTATTGCTGCTTTTTGAGTGATATCTGGAGGATATCCCCTTGCAATGAATCTTTGTGTCATTTCGTTCATTTGTTCTTTGCATTTGGAAGCTTCTGAGACCACTCTCTTCACCCGTAGCATCTGAGAGTAGGGAAGATGTTTCTTGAGGGCTGGGGGATGGTGACTGTTATATTGCAATAGGTTATTCCTATCTGTTTGTTTGCGAAATAGGTTTGTGGAAAATTCCTCCATTTCTTTCGTTATTTCTACATCAAGATATTGGATTTTAGCTTCTTGGATGTTCCATGTGAACCCAATTTGATCAATTTGTCTGTCCATGTTTTGTATTTGCTGTTGAAGTATGTTCTGGGAACCTTTCCATATCAAAAAGATATCGTCTATGAATCGTACATACATGACTATGTTGCTGTTCCAGATCGTGTCTTGAAACACGTGCGTTTCTTCGAATGCTGCCATGAACAGATTTGCGTACGCCGGAGCGGCGCAATTTCCCATGGAAGTTCCACTTTGTTGCATGAACCATTTCTTATTATATTCAAAGTAACTGTTATGCAGTGTGAACTGCATAAGTTCTAAAAGAAAAAGTTGTTGATCTTGTGAATATTCACTTCTCAGAAGGGCGCTTTCAATGGCTTCCAGACCTTGTTGGTGCGGTATTGATGTGTAAAGAGCTTTTACATCGATGGTAGCCATTATCATACTTTCGTCTGGTTGAATGCTGGATAATTTGATGAGGAAATCTGTGGTGTCTTTCAAATACGATCTGGTTTTCAACACCAAAGGTTGGAGATATCTGTCCAAGTACTTCCCTATTGGTTCATGAATGCTATGCTTGGTGGACACGATTGGTCTGCATGGTGGTTTCAACAAATCTTTATGTACCTTGGGTACTAGGTAGATGGTTGGAATTTTTTGATGTTCTTGGGTGAGATATTTGAGAGTTTTATCCGTAATGGTTCCCTGGTCGTGAGCTTTCTGAACTATGCTCAACAAGATTTTTTTGATTTCTGTTGTTGGGTTACTTCCAATCTCCATGTATAAGTTTGTGTCACTTAGGTGTTCATTCATTGAGTCTTGATAATAGGTTTTGTTAAGGATAACTGTTGCACCCCCTTTATCCGCTTTTTGGCATATAATGTTTTTGTTCTCAGCTATAGATTTCAGGATTCCAAATTCTTTCTTGGAAGTATTCATTTTGTGTGGTTTTTGTTTAGTGCTCAGTTGTTTTAAGTCCTTACTGCATAGTTGTTCGTATAAGTCTATGGTTTTGTGGCTGATGGGAGGCATGTATGTACTTTTAACCTTTAATCCCTTTAGTTCATCTGTTTCCATTAAGGGTTGTTTTTCGACAATGTTTTCAAAGAAATGTCTGAGGCGAAGTTTTCTTGTGAGTTTGAATAGACTTACTTCCAACTCTAAAGTATTTGTATGGGCTGTTGGAACAAAGGATAGTCCTTTTTGAAGAGTTGCTATTTGGATTTTACTGAAGTTATAATCCGATATGTTCAGCACTAAGCTTTGCTGGTTTGTTGTTGTTTCTTTCTCTCTTTCTTGGTTAATGTGGACCGTGTTTGTGGTTGGTTCGATCCTGTTTCTCTTTCTGCGTCCCCTCCGGAGTCTTCTGTTTCTATCCGGCCTTCCTCTAAAAAAGGAACCGCTGTTGATGTTGAGGCTTGTTCCTGGGTTTGTGTAGTTTTTTGAGGGATGTTCTTCGTTTGGGTTATTCTTTCACTATCCGTGGAGGATGTGTCGGTGTGGGAAGTGTATCCTTTGGATTGTCGTTTTCTTGCATACACTTCAGCCCATGTGTAGACTTCTTGTAATTTGTAATCCAAAGTATCTCGTTTATACTTGCGTAACTTGCGCTCATTGATTTCTTGGGTGTGCTTTATTAATTGGGTGTTAATATCCTCTAAGGTTGCTGTTAGTTCTTCTGGTGTACATAGTTTGGCCATTTCTGCTTTGGTTTGTTCTATTTCGTGGGTAAGTTCCTCTAATATTAATGCCAGTTCTTCTATGATTAGTAGAATGAGGTCTAAACTGCATTTGTTCAAAATTGCGAACCATTTTTCCGTGAAAGTTTTGGAGTTTTTACATAAACTGGGTTTGAGAGCTATCCTGAGGCCTCTAGGTATCCTTTGAGCTTTGTGGTATTTAATCATAGTGGATGCGTGCATTCTCTGGTTGATCTCCTTGCGGGTTAAGTATAGTAGATGTCTTACTTGCTGTTCCTTGTTTTTAGAGTAAATTGGTTCTTTACTTGATGGTTGAATTAATGAATAGATTTTTTCACTTGCGTCTGTTGCATATGCAAATGTTTCTGCCCTCCTGTCTGTGGAGGCTGTGATTTCTTCGTATTGCATTCTTAGTTTGTTCTTCAATAGTTTAGTATGCGTGCTTCTATCCTGGGCGGCGGGTAGAGTAATATACTAAAGGTGTAGGGTAGAGCACAGCTATTTAAACTGATAGGTAAATGTAGTTTTTCGTGCCTCCGGAGCTCTCTCCCCGTCTGGAGAGATATTATTTACAACCTATGATAGCAGCTGTACCTGACTCGGTATAGCTGTCCCTCCGGGCACCGATTTGTGCTGACACAGCTCTATGTTTGCCTGCTATTTAAGTATTGAGTTCATTTGGGGTCAATGTTTCAAAATAAAATAGTTACTCCTTAATTCTTGTGTATTTCATTTATTTTTCATGAAATTATTTTTCGCAAAAATCGTTATCCATATATTTCACATGAAATCCAATGCATTTCGGCAGTATCATTCTGCCTTCATCAGGGAAATAGTAAATCTACAAATTAAAATAAAAAAAACACAGTTTTAATCCATTTGCTTGTATGGTTTATACTGTCTCCTTAAACTAAACATTTCTAAACATTTCTAGGTTTACCAGCGTTTCATATAGACTGAATTCACGAGCTAATCTTATGAACTTACTTAAATTCACCTTTACGTTATGGGAATCGTTCTAACTTGATAAATTCTGTGTTAAGCAATATTTAGTTCATTGTTCGCGCTTGCTGGTGACGCTTTGTTACAAAGTATCTAGTTTTGCCGGCTGCTGCATTCTGCCGTCCGTGCGGCGCTTTGTTACAAAGTATCTAAAAAAGCCTCGCGTTACGCGCTGGCGGGGTCTTCTCATACCATGCTGAAAGTTATACTACGTGGACAGACTACCGCTAAGCAGAATGTAAAAGCTAAAATGCTGAAAGTTTTACGCGCTTAATTGCCTAAGTTATTGGTCTGCTTACTTTCTCGGCGTTTCTGTTGCTCGCGCCATTCCTCTACGGACTGCTTGGGGTTGCTTCCGGTATTACGCCCCTGGCGCCTGCGCTCAAATATGCTCGCTCTGATTCGGTGTTTTTTACAATACTGGTTTGAATTCCCTAGCTTTATTGATGTTTCTGGTTTGGGGGATCTAGACCAGAGATCGATGCCACTATGTTAATGTGCCGCAGATAAGCTTGCATTCTGCGCCGCACAGACGGCAGAATGCAGCAGCCGGCAAAACTAGATACTTTGTAACAAAGCGTCACCAGCAAGCGCGAACAATGAACTAAATATTGCTTAACACAGAATTTATCAAGTTAGAACGATTCCCATAACGTAAAGGTGAATTTAAGTAAGTTCATAAGATTAGCTCGTGAATTCAGTCTATATGAAACGCTGGTAAACCTAGAAATGTTTAGAAATGTTTAGTTTAAAGAGACAGTATAAACCATACAAGCAAATGGATTAAAACTGTGTTTTTTTAATTTTAATTTGTAGATTTACTATTTCCCTGATGAAGGCAGAATGATACTGCCGAAATGCATTGGATTTCATGTGAAATATATGGATAACGATTTTTGCGAAAAATAATTTCATGAAAAATAAATGAAATACACAAGAATTAAGGAGTAACTATTTTATTTTGAAACATTGACCCCAAATGAACTCAATACTTAAATAGCAGGCAAACATAGAGCTGTGTCAGCACAAATCGGTGCCCGGAGGGACAGCTATACCGAGTCAGGTACAGCTGCTATCATAGGTTGTAAATAATATCTCTCCAGACGGGGAGAGAGCTCCGGAGGCACGAAAAACTACATTTACCTATCAGTTTAAATAGCTGTGCTCTACCCTACACCTTTAGTATATTACTCTACCCGCCGCCCAGGATAGAAGCACGCATACTAAACTATTGAAGAACAAACTAAGAATGCAATACGAAGAAATCACAGCCTCCACAGACAGGAGGGCAGAAACATTTGCATATGCAACAGACGCAAGTGAAAAAATCTATTCATTAATTCAACCATCAAGTAAAGAACCAATTTACTCTAAAAACAAGGAACAGCAAGTAAGACATCTACTATACTTAACCCGCAAGGAGATCAACCAGAGAATGCACGCATCCACTATGATTAAATACCACAAAGCTCAAAGGATACCTAGAGGCCTCAGGATAGCTCTCAAACCCAGTTTATGTAAAAACTCCAAAACTTTCACGGAAAAATGGTTCGCAATTTTGAACAAATGCAGTTTAGACCTCATTCTACTAATCATAGAAGAACTGGCATTAATATTAGAGGAACTTACCCACGAAATAGAACAAACCAAAGCAGAAATGGCCAAACTATGTACACCAGAAGAACTAACAGCAACCTTAGAGGATATTAACACCCAATTAATAAAGCACACCCAAGAAATCAATGAGCGCAAGTTACGCAAGTATAAACGAGATACTTTGGATTACAAATTACAAGAAGTCTACACATGGGCTGAAGTGTATGCAAGAAAACGACAATCCAAAGGATACACTTCCCACACCGACACATCCTCCACGGATAGTGAAAGAATAACCCAAACGAAGAACATCCCTCAAAAAACTACACAAACCCAGGAACAAGCCTCAACATCAACAGCGGTTCCTTTTTTAGAGGAAGGCCGGATAGAAACAGAAGACTCCGGAGGGGACGCAGAAAGAGAAACAGGATCGAACCAACCACAAACACGGTCCACATTAACCAAGAAAGAGAGAAAGAAACAACAACAAACCAGCAAAGCTTAGTGCTGAACATATCGGATTATAACTTCAGTAAAATCCAAATAGCAACTCTTCAAAAAGGACTATCCTTTGTTCCAACAGCCCATACAAATACTTTAGAGTTGGAAGTAAGTCTATTCAAACTCACAAGAAAACTTCGCCTCAGACATTTCTTTGAAAACATTGTGGAAAAACAACCCTTAATGGAAACAGATGAACTAAAGGGATTAAAGGTTAAAAGTACATACATGCCTCCCATCAGCCACAAAACCATAGACTTATACGAACAACTATGCAGTAAGGACTTAAAACAACTGAGCACTAAACAAAAACCACACAAAATGAATACTTCCAAGAAAGAATTTGGAATCCTGAAATCTATAGCTGAGAACAAAAACATTATATGCCAAAAAGCGGATAAAGGGGGTGCAACAGTTATCCTTAACAAAACCTATTATCAAGACTCAATGAATGAACACCTAAGTGACACAAACTTATACATGGAGATTGGAAGTAACCCAACAACAGAAATCAAAAAAATCTTGTTGAGCATAGTTCAGAAAGCTCACGACCAGGGAACCATTACGGATAAAACTCTCAAATATCTCACCCAAGAACATCAAAAAATTCCAACCATCTACCTAGTACCCAAGGTACATAAAGATTTGTTGAAACCACCATGCAGACCAATCGTGTCCACCAAGCATAGCATTCATGAACCAATAGGGAAGTACTTGGACAGATATATCCAACCTTTGGTGTTGAAAACCAGATCGTATTTGAAAGACACCACAGATTTCCTCATCAAATTATCCAGCATTCAACCAGACGAAAGTATGATAATGGCTACCATCGATGTAAAAGCTCTTTACACATCAATACCGCACCAACAAGGTCTGGAAGCCATTGAAAGCGCCCTTCTGAGAAGTGAATATTCACAAGATCAACAACTTTTTCTTTTAGAACTTATGCAGTTCACACTGCATAACAGTTACTTTGAATATAATAAGAAATGGTTCATGCAACAAAGCGGAACTTCCATGGGAAATTGCGCCGCTCCGGCGTACGCAAATCTGTTCATGGCAGCATTCGAAGAAACGCACGTGTTTCAAGACACGATCTGGAACAGCAACATAGTCATGTATGTACGATTCATAGACGATATCTTTTTGATATGGAAAGGTTCCCAGAACATACTTCAACAGCAAATACAAAACATGGACAGACAAATTGATCAAATTGGGTTCACATGGAACATCCAAGAAGCTAAAATCCAATATCTTGATGTAGAAATAACGAAAGAAATGGAGGAATTTTCCACAAACCTATTTCGCAAACAAACAGATAGGAATAACCTATTGCAATATAACAGTCACCATCCCCCAGCCCTCAAGAAACATCTTCCCTACTCTCAGATGCTACGGGTGAAGAGAGTGGTCTCAGAAGCTTCCAAATGCAAAGAACAAATGAACGAAATGACACAAAGATTCATTGCAAGGGGATATCCTCCAGATATCACTCAAAAAGCAGCAATAAGAGCTCAACAAAAATCCAGACAAGAGTTGCTAGTCCGGAAAACATCCACATCCAGCAATCGCATAACATGCGTCAGTAAATTCTCTACTGTCAGCACTCAATTTAAACAAATAATCAAGAAGCATTGGCCAATGCTTACAATGGAACCAGACTTTAAAGGAATTTTCTCAGAGGAACCAATCTTTGCACATACCCGTGCTAAAAATTTAGCGGATTTTCTAAAACCACAGGATGAAAAGCTAACTGCAAAATCATTTCGGGGCACCGTCCCGTGTTATAACTGTAATACATGCAACAACATAATCAAAGGAGCAAGCATAACACATCCACAAAGGGGACATCCCATACCTTTAAAAGTGAACGCAACATGTGATTCAAGCAATCTAATCTACATGATCAAATGTCCTTGTGGAGACGTTTACGTAGGACACACCGAACGAAAACTCAAAGTCCGCATAAATGAACATAAGAGCACCATCAGACTCAAAACCCAGAAAACCAGTGTGGCAGAACATTTCACACAAAAGCAACACAATGTCAGTCAATTAAGAGTATGTGTACTTGAAATACTGCCTAAATTGGATGGATCCATGAACAAAACCAAGCTGTTAAAACAGGAGAATTACTGGATTTACAACCTGGGCAGTTTGAAGCCCGGGGGACTCAACGAAAGAACAGAATTTCTGTGTTATTTATGAACGTTTGAATTACCTATATAGAGTTTAACATTCTTATAGTATAGGTAACTGTTGAGTATATTTGCAGAATGCAAGCTTATCTGCGGCACATTAACATAGTGGCATCGATCTCTGGTCTAGATCCCCCAAACCAGAAACATCAATAAAGCTAGGGAATTCAAACCAGTATTGTAAAAAACACCGAATCAGAGCGAGCATATTTGAGCGCAGGCGCCAGGGGCGTAATACCGGAAGCAACCCCAAGCAGTCCGTAGAGGAATGGCGCGAGCAACAGAAACGCCGAGAAAGTAAGCAGACCAATAACTTAGGCAATTAAGCGCGTAAAACTTTCAGCATTTTAGCTTTTACATTCTGCTTAGCAGTAGTCTGTCCACGTAGTATAACTTTCAGCATGGTATGAGAAGACCCCGCCAGCGCGTAACGCAAGGCTTTTTTAGATACTTTGTAACAAAGCGCCGCACGGACGGCAGAATGCAGCAGCCGGCAAAACTAGATACTTTGTAACAAAGCGTCACCAGCAAGCGCGAACAATGAACTAAATATTGCTTAACACAGAATTTATCAAGTTAGAACCATTCCCATAACGTAAAGGTGAATTTAAGTAAGTTCATAAGATTAGCTCGTGAATTCAGTCTATATGAAACGCTGGTAAACCTAGAAATGTTTAGAAATGTTTAGTTTAAAGAGACAGTATAAACCATACAAGCAAATGGATTAAAACTGTGTTTTTTTAATTTTAATTTGTAGATTTACTATTTCCCTGATGAAGGCAGAATGATACTGCCGAAATGCATTGGATTTCATGTGAAATATATGGATAACGATTTTTGCGAAAAATAATTTCATGAAAAATAAATGAAATACACAAGAATTAAGGAGTAACTATTTTATTTTGAAACATTGACCCCAAATGAACTCAATACTTAAATAGCAGGCAAACATAGAGCTGTGTCAGCACAAATCGGTGCCCGGAGGGACAGCTATACCGAGTCAGGTACAGCTGCTATCATAGGTCCTATATATTCTACTGCATCGATGTGACTGTTGACCCTGCACGTCTGCTGCATTGTAAGCCGCCGGGCCCCCGGGATGCTGGCTAAATGGCTGTGTCCAACATAATTATGCTATGCAGATAAGCTGCGCTGTTTTGACTAAACATACGAGATTGTGGGATATGCAATGCATGCTATGTTTCATGAGGAATAAAGGTCTTTAATAAAAAAAATTATAATAATAGCCTCACCCATGGTGGCAGCCCAAATGTTGGTAGGTCTTTTGAGATTTTGTAAGGAGAACTTCTTATGACATCTTGCAAGGCCTCTGCTGGACTTTAGTCATTGCCTTATCATCTGGGCACTACTATGGGCTTGGGCAAGAGCCAACATTTAAAATAATTAAATAGAGAAAGACAAGATTCGAGGGCCAAGATTATAAGGCAGAAAGGTCCTAAGATGTGGGGATGCTGAGATAAGTGTATGACAAGATGCTGAAATCTGGGAGGCAGAGAGAGATTAGTACTGAGACTGGTCCAGAGGCCACGTTAGGATTAAAACAGAGTGGCTCATAGGCTAAGATTCCTGACAGACCCAATGATTTAATTTAAGGGTTTCTTGTTTCTTATATCATTCTGGGCTAATATTGCTTCGTGTTAAGTTGAGTAAGTCCATGCATAGGATACACCATTCCTTGCCTCCTTCTCTTGGGGATGAGTTCATACATAGTGAGAAAAAGGTATGTACAGGTCATATCTCTTTCTTTCCCTTTGTCAGAGAAGAAACTCCAGTAAATGTTTGGATCCGGAAATGTTGCATATGAAAGACAAAGAAGGTTGTGCTCATCGTCTCAGTGGTTTCTTGATGTATCTGGTGGCTTTTGATTGCCAGTCTTCTTGCTTTTATATGCTCCTCCTGGGCATGTTTTTATTAAGAGGAGAAATTTACCTTCTCTGTTGATCCTGCTTCGCTGAGAAGAAAATATATTCTGAAGGAGGACCTGACCCTCCTACCGATCTCCATGTGACATGGCAAGAGGATCCAGCAGGTTCCAGTGGGTAATGGTTACAAAAATGTAAAGATATGACACTAGTAAGGGTCCTATCAGTCTAGGATTCAGGGGGGCTACTGAAGCAAGAGTAGATGGACCCTGATACAATGTCAGTTCCAAGGCTCATGGCTAGGTTATGCCCTCCTGCCAAGGATGAACAGGAACTCCCAACTACTTGTTATTGATCCTATTTTTTCAAATCCATTTGCTCAACCCCCTTATTAACAGATGACATTGTAATTTCAGTCCAAGCAAAGCATACATAGTATGTCTGTCATAAGTACAGATATTTTTGAAGAAACAAGAGGAATTTTGACACAGAAAGATGATTTATCAATTAATAGATCATGTTTTCAGCCTTTGGAGGGACAGGAAACCTGAAACTGCCCCAATGACTATAACAAGATGATGAAAGATTCAAACCATGTTCAAAGCACCTACACTTGTTATGAAACTAAGGGAAACATTCAATAAAAGACCAATGGAATCTGAAGAATATTTCTCAGGAGTACCTGCTGCGTTTTCTTTAGAGCCTCCTCATTCAAGCCCAAGTCATTAGAGATTAGAACGGATTTACAGAACAGTGTCTCTTCCCTGAACAGTAGAAAAACAATCTTTCCAATCAACCGACAGGGAAAGAGGTTATGATGGTACTCAGTTGTTTTTTTTTCTTCAGAAATAATCAGCGGAATACAGAACAAGAGACTTGAAAGCTCACAACAAATTCACACCAAAGATGCATTTCAGGCAGGTGATTCATCTTGTATCTGATAAAGATGTTTGAATAAATAATTCTATAGGAGGCATATCTGCACATTTCAGTGGTAGAATGCTATCAGAAATATCTCAGATTTGCTATGGGGACTCAACATTAGCAGTTTTGAGTCCTCTCATTTAGAAGAAAGATTCCTCCGAGATTACCAAAATCTTATACCCAGTGATGACTCTGCTGCACAGTCAGTGGATCATGGGACAAACTTATTTGACAATCCATTGATTCATTATGCATCATACAAAAATAATTTGTTTGATACCATCATGGTGATTCAGCTTTTCAAGTAAAGATAACGTCAAAATCAGAGACTCCAGGAAGATATTATTATTGTAAAACTGGCCTTTTATGGACAGAGACATTCTCATAAAATATATTCTTTCATATTTTTGATTCTTAGACAGCAACATTGCTTATCATACCTTGGGCATGTGTTGACCTGCACTTCCTTTAGTTTGGGCCCTGATTAAGTAGCATCCCAAAAGTTATCCCAGCCACGCAGTAGATTCTGAAGCATCTATCATCGTGGCCAATTCCCACAACCCTGGGTTAGAAGACTCTATTTTCCACTACAGACTCTAAAACTCTGACCATCGAGGTCAGTGGCCTGGATTGAGAGCAGTCTTGGGTTTCCAGTCATATAATGGTATCTGGTCACAACAGGAAAAGTTAAGAGGTGGGCGTACCGCACTTAATTCTGCGTAGAGTAATCAAACAGAATTACCTAAGACTCTGAATCAGTTGACTAGCCACTTTTCTCCTGGGTGCAAGACAACCTTCTTTCTTTCAGGGCAATTCACATTCAGGGAATGCACACATTCAAGCATGATAATCCGAGTTGAATATTTCCTTGTTCACTCAACCTTGTTCTTGGCCCAATAGTGTTTCAAGAAAAATACCTCAGATAAATATTTTTCTCAGGCCAGCCAGAAACTTCTCTTTGAGGTTTCAGAATCCTGTAGAAATGGGAGTGGATGTTCCCCTAGACTCAAATCTCTCCTGTATGCATTACTGCTAGTTCCACTCATTCCCAAGTGTCTGCCAAAGAAACAGACTGGAAAGGGTATAAGTAGTCATGGTTCAAATGCTCTTGGTCACTTTACTCTCCCTTAGCTCCTGTGGCTGAGGAAGGAATAGGGTCAGCTGCTAGATCCTCTTCCCTACTTCAGCCAGATATTCCGGAGCTTGCATCTGTCGGTTTGGAGGCTCAGCAGATAGGAGTTAAATGAGGGTCTTTCTGTTCCTGCTACTGCCAATCCAAAATTCTAGAATAGACTCAAAAAGAACATCGTATAAGCATAATTACTCTTCCTTTGATTAGTGGTATGGAAAAAATAATTGCTCTCTTATAGAATGAATACCTGAGAGTAATTTGCAGTTTTTACAAGATGGGTTTGATACAAATCTGTATGTCTCTACCTTGAAGCTACATTGGACAGTGACTGAAGCTTCGAAGTCTCTTGAAGGTGAGCTGTCATAAGCTGAATAGTTTGTTGCAAGAGTATTAATGGGATCTGATCTTTTACGATTAAAGATCAAGGTTATATCCCCCTTTGAATCTATTTTTGTAGGCTTCCTTCCAGCCTCTAGAAGATGCTTCTTAGCTACCATTACCACACCAAGAAAAATTGGTGAATTGGATTCCCTATTTTGTTGGAGCCCATATTTGAAGATTTTTGAGGACAGAATATTTTCTTAAGGGACACATTGCCAAAATAGAGGCCTGGTACCCACCTTCACTTCTGACGAAAGTTAAACACTATGGGGCCCATTAGGATCACGGGCAGATCGCCACCACCCGCATGGCGGTGGCGATCCATCCGTGATCCTTCCACGCCCACCACCCAATTCCCCCACCATAGTAATATATGGCAGGGGGACCGTGGCGGATGGAAAGACCATCCGCTGCTTTTCCGCCCGGTCTGTTAGACACCGCCATCCATATTACTATGCAGGCGGGTACATGCCTTCGTTGCTGCCATGGAAAGGCATGCGTTGTTAGACATTGGGGGCCCGTTGCGAGCCCCCAGGGACTCTGGGGGGTGGGGGGTGCACATGGGGGTACCTATGGTACCCACCAGCAGTTCCATGCACAACATGGCAGGCACCGCGCGATGCCTGCCATGTTGTGCATGGAAGTGCATAACATGCCTTCCTGGCATTGTGGCGGTCATTGCTGAGTGCACCGCCCGCCACAATGACAGGAATGCAGGATGCGCCCGCTACTATGGCGGGCACATCCTAATTGCCCCCACAGGACCCCCACCCTTATGGTGGGCGGTCCTGTTACCGATATCCTAATGGGGACCTATGTTTCAGAAAATGTCTGCTGTTCAACTCCTTGTACTCTTTTTTCTGATGGTGGTAAATCTATGCTCCACGGCCTCCCAGAGTCCAACCTTGCCCCCCTTAGGGGCATCCTCCATGTGCAGCAGGTCTCATTAAGTGCCTGATCACATTACCCACATCCTGATAGAAATATATTGTCTCCCCTTGTTGACACACACCATTTTTAAAATCGGCTGCATAATTTACAAAGCCATCACAACCAGCATCCCAGCTTATCTTGCAGACAAGCTTACTGTAGGAAATTACTTTTGCGTGGTGTACCTCCAGATTTTTACGTTCTATGTTTTAGCTGGGTAAAGAACTCTGTGCACTTTACCCTAATAATGCCATATACGGTTACAAAACAACTAGACATTTCATTCATGTGCTCGCTAATATTTATTAAACAGTCAATTTACTAGTGAAGTTAGATTTTAATGAACATTAAGAAAAAGGTACTTTTGTAAAGTTACCTTTTCCCTGTTAAAACGCCTCTGGAATCTAAGTTGCATTAATCTACATCTCTATGAGTGCTAAATCCTGAATTCCCTGAGCATGAGCCAATAGCTTGTGTGTGAGAAGGTGTTTCTGTTCCTCTGGCAGGAAGACCATTTGGGCAATGTCCAGGAACCTTATGAACTGCAAAGCAGCCTCCCCTGTCATAGGAAATGTCAGAGGAAACCTGTGCCGGACTATTTTTTGCCTCTGCTGGAGTGAGTCTTGACCCCTAAGTGCTATTTTCAAGGTCCTGCTACCTTAGGCATATCAGTGTGACTTCTCCTAACATCCTGCTAATTTTGAGTCAAAGACCTCTGGAGGACCAAGAAATAGCTACAAAGCGGATCCGACAAAGGTGTGTTGCCGTTGGCCTAAAGTTTCAGGTTTCCTCTGCTTCAAGCTTTTCCACAGCAGCAAATCTGATTCTGCCGGTCCACACACAGAGAAGGTAGTCAGCCTTGTGGAGCTCTCTTCGGCTACAGCTGGCAGCCTTACCCCACTGTAGGAATCTGAGCTCCAATAAAGTGAAAAACCGTTTGATTTATGTTTTAACAGGCATTTTTTACTTTTTCAGGTCGAAGGAGTAAATTACTCTGTCATCCTGATAGAGTAACCTCCTGCCAAATTTTGAAATGTCCATCAGCCTGATGGATATTTCAACCATTGATAGGAATAAAAATAAAACTATAAAGTGTTTTTTTTTGTTTTTGAAAATTATTCTTTCTTTAAATGCCCCTTCACCATGGCAGTCATCTCACATTGTGAGGTGGATTTTTTGTTTTTTACTGCCCATTACCAAAAGGGTTTTCCTGGCACTGAGGGGCATTAAAAACAGCTAATATCTGCCCATCTAAATTTGGTGTTTGGACATATACTCATTTCTTTGATTGCCCTTACTCTGTTGGGAGATCAGAGAAGTTTGCCTCAAAAAAGATTGAGTGATCTCGAACATTACCAAACTATGGTCTGCCCACACCCTTATGTTGGTGATAAGACTCCAGCATATAACTCAGACCCTTAGTGCAAAGGAATATATCTTGACCAGGTGACGGTTCCAAAAGTATCTGGCTGACAAAGGACCCTCCTTGGGCCCAAAAGTTGCATTTCTCCAGCTCAAAACTTTCTCACCAAAACCGGTGGCTTTACTGGGATCTCGTCTGATGGCTATCTTACCTTGTTGGGTCTTCCTCGGGCACACCCTGTTTCCTTGCCTTGCTGAAGATTTTGGGCTTTCATTTCCAAGTCCCAAGGTAAATCCTCCAACCATCAGCCTCAAATCGTAGTCAGTTCCCGGTCTACTGTAAGCAGTTGACTACGGTTCGCATTTAATTCTTTTTGGCTCGATATTTGTTTAAAATTTCAAAACTTCATATCTCCAGTTGCCCTTATTGACATTTTGTAATTTTGGTGTCTTTTTATGTAGATTAATTTAATCAGTTTTTCTAAATTAGTTTGGGTTTTTTTGTGTTGTGTTTTGACTTTATTACTATTTTGATGCTGCATAAATACATTACAATTTTACCTCTGTGTAAAGCCTGTCCAACCACTGCTGCCCATATTTATCAGGTTGTTAACCCCAGGATAATGTATTGACTTTAGTGCTCATCCTGACAAAGATTGTGGTAATTGCTTACGGTGGTTTATCATTTCATGCCAGACCTGTCAGGCTAAGGGTGGTCTTCCTCAAAACATTTTTGCTTCTCCCCTCCTGTTTTGCTGAATTCATTAATGTTGGCTTTAGGATTCTATGCACGTTACCACTGCTAACCAGTGCTAAAGTGCTTGTGATCACTTTCTAAAACATGGTAAAATTGGCTTACACCTAATTGGCATATTTAATTTACTTATATGTCCCCAGCAAAGTTGTATACCGTATACCAGTGGTTCCCAAACTTTTTTGACCTGTGGCTCCCCTGACCTAATCGGCAGTTGGCCGTGGCTCCCCACCGTTTTTTTACCGGTGGGTGGGTGGTGTGTACCTCCTGTTATCTTCCTTAAAGTATTTGGGACACAATGAAGGCATTATATTATATTACAGCCTACAAGCTGAGTGGTCGCTCCCAGTGTCTCTTGCAGGCATCTGGTTTTATCGCGCTGCATTGCTAGAAGTTTGATTTTAAAAAGCGCCTTTCATTTGGTTTCATATCGCCTGCTGTATTAATTATTTATTAGCGCTGCCTTGTTTGAACTGCTTTGTGACATTCCGCCTGCTGTATTAACTATTCCGTAGCGCTGCCTTGCCTGAACTGCTTTAATTGTGTAATTTCATTTGGATACTCTTCATCTGCTGTGTTGCATATTGCCGCTTTGCTTCGTTAGCGCTTTATTGATTATTTCCACAGTGCTTTCAGTCCTGTTAGCGCGTTTGACTGTAGCGCTACGCTGTGCCCCCCCCTCCGCCTCCATTTTGTTTGTTGTTGTCCTCGTGTGCCCGCCCCGCCTCCCAGCTGTGACGCCCTCCCACAGAATAGAAAGAGCGCTCCACTCCCTACATGCGCCGTGACTCGCTCCTCGCCTACAAGCTGAGTGGTCGCTCCCAGTGTCTCTTGCAGGCATCTGGTTTTATCGCGCTGCATTGCTAGAAGTTTGATTTTAAAAAGCGCCTTTCATTTGGTTTCATATCGCCTGCTGTATTAATTATTTATTAGCGCTGCCTTGTTTGAACTGCTTTGTGACATTCCGCCTGCTGTATTAACTATTCCGTAGCGCTGCCTTGCCTGAACTGCTTTAATTGTGTAATTTCATTTGGATACTCTTCATCTGCTGTGTTGCATATTGCCGCTTTGCTTCGTTAGCGCTTTATTGATTATTTCCACAGTGCTTTCAGTCCTGTTAGCGCGTTTGACTGTAGCGCTACGCTGTGCCCCCCCCTCCGCCTCCATTTTGTTTGTTGTTGTCCTCGTGTGCCCGCCCCGCCTCCCAGCTGTGACGCCCTCCCACAGAATAGAAAGAGCGCTCCACTCCCTACATGGGCCGTGACTCGCTCCTCGCCTACAAGCTGAGTGGTCGCTCCCAGTGTCTCTTGCAGGCATCTGGTTTTATCGCGCTGCATTGCTAGAAGTTTGATTTTAAAAAGCGCCTTTCATTTGGTTTCATATCGCCTGCTGTATTAATTATTTATTAGCGCTGCCTTGTTTGAACTGCTTTGTGACATTCCGCCTGCTGTATTAACTATTCCGTAGCGCTGCCTTGCCTGAACTGCTTTAATTGTGTAATTTCATTTGGATACTCTTCATCTGCTGTGTTGCATATTGCCGCTTTGCTTCGTTAGCGCTTTATTGATTATTTCCACAGTGCTTTCAGTCCTGTTAGCGCGTTTGACTGTAGCGCTACGCTGTGCCCCCCCCTCCGCCTCCATTTTGTTTGTTGTTGTCCTCGTGTGCCCGCCCCGCCTCCCAGCTGTGACGCCCTCGCCCCTCCCCCTCCACTATCCATATATGACAGTAGTTCCCGCGCGCAGCGTTCACGCGCAGCGACCGCGCCCAATCTGCGCCGAAGGTGCGCCAAAGGTAAGCCCGTCTACGCCCGTCCGTGCCTGGCCCACGCCCAGCGCCATACCCCCTGCCCCTCGCGCTCCCCAGCCCTCCCGCATTACCTATGATGCCGCCACCCTCCTAGCCCTCAACCCTGGCCGCTCCCCCAACTGCGTCCAAGCCACTCCTGGACACACCCATGGACCTTTCTCCTGCTACTCCTGCAAATTCATCGGCACCGACAACATCTCCGCTACTACGACCACACCACAAATTCCCGACCCCAACCACCTACAATGCATCCTTCTCAACACCCGATCGGTGCACAGGCACGCCATTGACCTATGGAACCTACTAGACTCCTTCTCTCCAGACGTCGCCTTCCTAACAGAAACATGGATGAACGCTTCCTCCGCACCAGACATCACCATTGCCATCCCTGAAGACTATAAGATCACCCGCAAAGACCGTACCACCCACACAGGAGGAGGAGTCGCTATCGTTCATAAGAAATCTATCCGCATCTCAACTAGCTCTGACGCCAACCTCGCCAACTCCGAACACCTCCACTTCCAGATCCACATCGACCCCAAAACAACACTCAGAGGCACTCTCCTCTACAGACCACCAGGACCTCGCACAAAATTCAGTGTAGACATCACGGACTTCATCTCTCCACACGCGCTCCCCTCCAAAGACTATATTCTTCTGGGAGACCTCAACTTTCACCTTGAAAAGATAAACGACCACAACACCGCCACCCTCGTGGACAACCTCGCCAACCTCGGACTTAAACAACTAGTCACTTCCCCCACCCACATCGCAGGTCACACACTCGACCCCATCTTCACATCCAGCAATCATGTCTCCTTCAGCCACACTACGGATCTCCTATGGACCGACCACAGCTGCGTTCACTTCACCTACAACAAGCCGAAACCCATCAACCACTCCCAACCTACCCTGCAAAGAAACTGGAACAAAATCACCACGGACCAAATATCCGCATCGCTCCTTCGAAACTCCCCAGCCCTCTCTTCTAACGCCAACGAAGCCGCCGCCAACTTCACCCTAAGGTTATCCAACACCGCCGACTCATTAGGCCCACTGAAAAAACGTCAAAGCAAACCTGGCAGCAAGAAAGCCTCTTGGTTCAACGATGATCTCAAGAAGTCCAAGAAACTCTGCCGCTCCCTTGAAAAGGCCTGGAAAAAAGACCCAACCACCAGCACCAAGGACGCCTTCAAAAGCGCCACCCGCACTCACCACCAACTGATCCGAAAAGCCAAGAAAACAGCATTCAAGGATCGACTTGACAACAACGCCCACAACAGCAAGGAACTTTTCAACATCGTCAAGGAATTTTCCAATCCCTTGGCCAACTCCAACGACATCACCCCCTCTCAAACCCTCTGCGACTCCCTAGCCTCATTCTTCCACAACAAGATTGCAGACATCCACAACAGCTTTGACAACCAACCCGGAAACCAACCCACCCTACCATCTGCTGACCATCATCCCCCCGTGAACACCCTTAACGCCTGGAACCCAATCTCCACTGAGGACACCATCCGCCTGATGAACTCCATCCATTCAGGATCCCCCACAGACCCAAGCCCTCACCACATCTTCAACAAAGCAGACTCCGTCATAGCACCGCACCTCAGAGACGTCATCAACTGTTCCTTCAACACCGCTACCTTCCCAGAAGACTGGAAACACGCTGAACTCACCGCCCTTCTGAAAAAACCAACAGCCGACCCCACCGAACTCAAAAATTACCGCCCCATCTCGCTTCTTCCATTCCCGGCCAAAGTCATCGAGAAAGCCGTCAACAACCAGCTCGCCGCCTTCCTCGAAGCCAACAAATCCCTCGACCCCTCACAATCTGGCTTCCGAGCAAAACACAGCACTGAGACCGCCCTCATCGCAGCAACAGACGACATTCGAACTCTACTGGACAATGGAGACACAGTCGCCCTCATCCTCCTCGACCTCTCTGCAGCATTCGATACAGTCTGCCACAGCACCCTTCTACAACGCCTCAATAACATCGGAATCCAAGGAAAAGCACTTGAATGGATCACCTCGTTCCTCACCGGAAGAACCCAGAGAGTCCGCCTTCCTCCATTCAAGTCCGAAGCCTCTGAACTCATCTGCGGAGTACCTCAAGGATCCTCACTCAGCCCCACCCTTTTCAACGTATACATGAGCCCCCTCGCGGCCATCGCACGCCAACACAACCTCAACATCATCTCTTACGCGGACGACACTCAACTGATCCTTTCTCTCACCAATGACCCCAGCATCGCCAAAACTAACCTACACGAAGGAATGAAAGAAGTTGCCGAATGGATGAAACAAAGCCGTCTGAAACTGAACTCAGACAAAACAGAAGTCCTCATCTTAGGTACATCCCCCTCTACTTGGGACGACTCCTGGTGGCCGGAAGCCCTCGGAAAAGCACCCATCCCGACAGACCACGCACGGAACCTTGGCGTCATCCTGGATTCTTCACTCTCAATGAACAGACAAGTCAGCGCCGTATCCTCTTCCTGCTTCAACATTCTTCGCATGCTCAGAAAAACATTTCGCTGGATCCCCTCCGAAACAAGGAAAACAGTCACCCACGCTCTGGTCACGAGCCGACTGGACTACGGAAACTACCTCTACGCAGGTACCACCGCTAAACTCCAGAAGAAACTCCAACGAATCCAAAACGCCTCAGCCAGGCTCATATTAGACATCCCACGCAACGAACACATTTCTGGTCACCTTAAAGACCTCCACTGGCTACCCGTCAATAAAAGGATCACTTTCCGACTGCTTACCCACGCACACAAATCACTCTACGACATCGGACCAGATTGCCTCAACTCTCGACTATCCTTCTACACCCCCTCCCGCCAACTACGTTCTTCCAGCCAAGCCCTCGCCACTGTACCTCGCATCAACAAGACCACCATGGGAGGCAGATCCTTTTCTTACCTGGCTGCTAAAACATGGAACTCACTCCCCGCTTACCTTCGCCTCACCCAGAACCACCTAGCGTTCAGAAAGCAGCTTAAAACATGGATATTTGACAAATAATCTTCCTCCCCTTCCTAAGCGCCTTGAAACCTTCTGGGTATGTAGTGCGCTATACAAATTTCATGACTTGACTTGACTTGACAATTATTAATCTCATCCACTGGCAATCACTGTGGCTGCATCACAATCCATCGTTTTTCCCCAACAGAGTGCCTGGTCCCAAACCCTTATTTATGCCAGCTGCTGCTTTCAGTACCTTTTGGTACTGAGACACGCTCTGAGAAAATGGAACATTGAGTTTGGTCTGTCGTAATCAGTTTCCCCAGCCTTATTTTTACACTAAAAAGGTCTGTCCTTCCATCTGTGTGCCCATCTATATCCAAACATATTCAACCATTTGCTCACCTATCCACCATATATCCTTCCGTCCATCATTTCACTCATCCATCCCTCCATCCACCCTTTCACTCATCCATCCATTATTCATCTACCCACCCTTTCACCCCATCCATCTGTACAATCATCCATGCATCCACTCTTCCACCCAGCCATCCATTCACTTACTCATCCATCCACCCATTCACTTACTCATCCATTCACCCAGTCATTTATCCTTCCACCCATTCACCCTTTCAGTCATTCATCCTCCCTTTCTCTCTCCATCCCCCTTTCACTTATCCATCCATCTACTCACCCATTTACTCATCCATTCATGAATCCATCCATTGATCCTATTACTCATCCATTCTTTCACTCATCCAACCATCCGTTCACTCATCCAGCCATCCGTTCTCTCATCCATCCACCCTTTCACTTCACTCATCTATCCATCCTTTTGTCCATATACCCCCTTTCACTAACTCATCAATCCTTACATCCACCCTTTCACTCATCCATCCATTCACCATTTCACCCATCAATTCATCCATCCACCCTTTCACTTGCCCATCATCTACCCTTTCATTCATCCACCCATCCATCCTTTCACACACCCATTCACCAATTCACTCGCCCATCAGCTGCCCTTTCACTCATCCATCCATCCTTTCACACACCCATCCACACTTTTACCCATCCATCTACCCTTCCACCCATACATCCATCTATTTACTTTTTCTCTCATCCATACTTCCATTCATTCACTCATCCATCCATCCTTTCTTTCATTATCTATCCATTCCCCCTTTCATTCATGCATTCATCCTTTCAGTAATCCATCCAGCCATTCAGACATTCCTTCACTTATTTACTCACCCACCTTTTCACATTATGAGCTGAGCCTTTGTTTGCAGAGTTGCAGGCAGAAGAGTCCCATCAAGAATGAACTAAAGCAAGGGGTGGGCTGGTGGAGAGTTCACTATGCCCCTGCACATAGGCAGACTGAAAACGTAGAAGTCATGCATGATGCACAGTGCCAGGATGTGAGGTTACTGTAACATGGTGTTGTTTCCAGGGCTTTAAGTGGTGTAAAAAAACTGGGGGGTCTCTTCAAAGGGGGTGTTTGACGTAATTAAGAGCGCAGCTTAAAACACCTATGCAAAAAATCTGCGCTTAGCATAGTGTTCCGTGCGACTGGTATTATGTTTTCTCTGTCATTGCATCCAGATATATAATACAGCAGGTATCATTACACCCCAACAAGCCAGGACTATTGTCTTTGTCAATGGTTGCTAGGTCCTTAAAAAAAAAAGGAGCAACCATGGCCTTGTTGAATACAATTTTGAAAATACATAAGTTCTAAAATGACAGGACAGTGAGAGAACGATAACCTGTTCTTTTAAACTTATTTTACAAGCTTCTTTGAATGAAGTGTTTTCTAACATTGCAGCGTGGGCGTTTTACTTTTTATCGTACAGAATGCCCTTCTGTACATTGAGGCAGAAGGAGGCCGCCACATGGTGTCACACCCCCAGACTGCCCCATTGTCATTCAGTAAGTGGCAATCAGCGGCATACTGGATGACAATGGGCTGGAGGAGCTGCTCCTCCAGCAGCAGGGGGGGGAGGACTCTCACAGGGTAGCAGCGCTGCTCCCTGTGATGGCCAAAATTACAGATAAAAGGCCCGTGGAATTTACGGACGGTTGGTCACCCTAGTGTGCGCGGCGCCCCTGGCACCTCATTACGGTGCACCGGGGCGCCGCCGCGCACAGTTTGTGAACCACAGCTGTATACCCAGGGCTGGCAAATTAAACGCTACAAGTGGGCCTGCAGCACTTACTAGGCCACACATTAAAGTAGCCCCTTAAAACACTTCCGAGGACTGCCATTGTAGAGTGTGAACAATTCTAAACATACTATTCAACTTGGAAAAATAGCTCCATTGCGAGGCCTATAACTCCCAATTATAATACATACATGTACTTTAAAGTTTTTCGTGTCCTGGTAGTGAAAAACACTAATTTTGTTTTTCAATATTCTGAGGCCTGTCTCTCCAATAGGAAGACATTAGGTTACCTTACTAAATGTATCTGTTTGGGAGCAAGTCTTAATCACTTTTTTGGTGTCTAAGAAATTGCAATTTAAATGTTTTTTAAAGGTAAGGTGGGGTGTTAAATCAGAAATTTGAAAATGTCACTTTTAGAGAGTTGACATTTTCCTGTCCTAACCATTTGGTTCCTGCAGCCTGTTTCCTGGGTTACATGAGTAGGTGTAGTTGGGAGTTGACCTTTTTGTATTCCTCTCAGACAGCAATGCAATAGAGGGATTGGTTGTTGACAGGCTCGGCCATATACACAGATTGCGGGCGGAGCTGTGCACTACCCTACTTGCACTTTGAAGACCCTGTCTCGGCACATACACAAATAATTTCACAATAGCTTATTGTGCCCCCAAACAGACTGGAAGCATAGTAGGAATGCAGGTAATTCCAGAGAATTCTGTGGGGGGAAAACTCCAGAATTTTCTTCTGCTTCAAAGCTCGCTCCTGGTATCAAATAGGACCCTCCGACCCACTGTTCAGTTTACTTCTGGACCTGTGGAAGGACTCTCAGAGGATTGCCCTTTGTCTGTGACCTGCTGTGTAATTCTGAGGACAGCCCTGCTGCACACAGAGGCCTGCCCTGATTTCTAAATTCCTACCCTGTCCCGTAAGAGGACTGCCCTGCTACCTGAGACCTCCTTTTCTACTTTAATCCAAGACTTCGAAAGTGACTCCAAGGGATAGTTAACTGACCTCTTGATCAGAGCCTCAGGGACAGAAAAAGCCCCAACCATCTTGAATAGATCTCTCACCTGGATCAAGTCTGAGTGAGCCCTAACCCTCCATGTCACCCCCTCCAGGCCTAGATCCTTCGAAGTGATGCTAAAGGTGACCATAAGCCTGGATCCACAATTTGGGATTTAGAAATGTTTCTGCCAAAAAGTGCTCTGAGAATCGAGAGGAGACCGGGGCCTACCTGCTTGTCGATACACCCAAGATGCATCACCGGTCAACCTAACTTTGCGAAAGCTCCCACTACATTTTTGCCCATAGCAGCAAATCCTGAAAATCAGCAGTTTCATACAGAAGGGGAATCTGGCCTTTTGGTGCCATCGTTGGATATAGCCTTCAGCTTTGTCCTGCTAAAGAATTTTGAATTCCGTAAATGAGAGTAAGTATATACGTAGAAATCTTCACTGCAACTTTGCCCAGTGACTCCCCGACTACGGGGCCTCCTCCTTGAATACTGCCAGCTGCTTGCCCCACTGAACTTTACCTTTACAGACATTTAACTCTAAAAATTCTTCTAAGTTCTAAGGTAAGCGGAGACCAGGTCAAATCCAATTCATTTATCCAAACAGCGCTCCATCGCGGTCGACCATAACTTTCAACTTTGCACCGGTCTAGCGGCACTAGAGGTCCATAGTTGGCACATCATGTTTTAGGCACCATTTTACACTTTAAAATTTAAAAGTTCACAACTCCAGTCTAATTGGATTTATTTCATTTGGAATATGTTAAAATGTATTCAATATTTCTGAATTGGTGTGGTCTTGTGTTGTTTTTTACTTTATTACTGTTTAACTGCTGCATAAATAGTTTACACATTGCTTCTAATTTAAGCCTGACTTTTTTGTGCAAAGCTGCCTGAGGGTTAAGGACAGGTTAATTTAGTGACTTTTTGTCGTTCACCCTGGCAAGGACTGTGGCTTTTGCTTGAGTAGGGGTCCACCCCCTCAACCAGCAACCCAATTTCTCACACTCCCTTAACTAATACCCCATTTTCTAACACTTACCATCTCTGATGGTTCTTGGCACAGCCACAGCCAGGTCACCATCAGACTACAGATTAAGTGGAAAAAGAAGGAAACACAAGACAACAGGCCTTTTTCATCTACGCACCTAGGATCTGGAACAACATCTCTGTATCAATCAGGACTGCCTCAACGCTGCTCTAATCTAGGTAATAGTTGAAGACTTACCTCATACTACATTAGAATGTAGTAACCATCCTCAGGTCCTTTCCAATAACTAAATGTCTTTGAGCTTGTCTCTGGCCATGTACAGCACTCCGCTCCCTTTTGGCTAGGTTCATGCTGTAGAAATACCATATACACATATGCATACATACATTCTTTTATTCATGTCCACTTACTTTTAGAATGTTTAAAGGGGCTTTTTAAAATCAATCAAGGTTGAAAAGAAGGAGATTTCATTATGGGAGGAGGTAGAAGCAGGTATGCAGCATGCAGTGGATGTATGAATTATGCTGATGACATATCTTCAGTGTGACCGACATAGTCCAACAATCTTGTAACTGCATGTGATTGACATCCTGATTAGCAATTCCTGATTTCCATATTTCTCAGAAAATAACACAAGTTCCTCAGCTGTGCCTCTATATAATAATTGAGTAAAGAAGGAGGTTGGTCATCTGCCATTTACCATCAACATCTCATGTTCAAGCTGGGCTGGGGATGGAAGAGCACTGTTAAAGCTGCAAACGTTGGGTATCTGAATCAACTACCTACAAATGAAGAAGGCAGCTAGTACCAAGTAGACATCAAGTTATTTTTAATGTAGGAGCTGAGGTTTTAATTGTCAGCTGAGCAATAGTCTGCCAGGTATGCATTAGGAACCCACTTACACATATCTGACAACTTTCCATAGTTTTAATGAGGGCCAACCAGTATTGAAATGCTAGTCCAGCTCGAACATACAATTGAAATTCACCTGACTGAAAGAGTGCACTGCATGACAGCATTCAGCGGCGTAGCAAAGGTGCCTTGGCCCCTAGAGGAAGCGAGGTAAATGGGGCTCCTGACTGTTGGTCGACTATTACCATACAGCAATAATCAAGCTGCACCGTGGATAGCCAAACACATAGGGGACAGAGTCATTTTCTTGCCAACAATAAATGCAAAATTCTGATCAATTATGAATTCGGGGGTCACTTCAATCTATTGCTGACATTTTCATGCTGACATACTTGGGCCTTGCACTCAAATGCATGTGCACTGGATTACTACTTTGGGCTGTCACAAGGGGAAACCACTATTTGGTTGAAATTAGAGAGATTTGGAATTTGAGATTTCCTGCTATGACATAGGACCCTGGTGCCTAGCCATTACCAACTTCAGAGGACACGGTGAGTGTCATGAACAGCATAAATACCTACCGTCAGGGATACAAGATACTAGAGAGTGCAAGGACGCAAAGACAGAAAGGGTTAGTGAGTTTAAGTACAATTGTTCACAAGGAACTCATTTAAATTAAAAAATATTGTTTTCATCATGTTCATAATATCTTGCTGTGATTTAAGCGGAATAAGCAATTGATACAGTCAATATGTTCAACGCTTATATGCCTCTTAAAAATTTCTGTTTAGTTTATGACTACAGAGAACCACACATGACTGGAGAGAAACAGCCCAACAGAATTTCTTATTTAGCACTCACTTCAGCCAAAGCGAGTGCTTTTTATTTGCAACCACAGTTTATAAAAAAATAGAGAATTATACGTATTAAATTTTGCTGTGTATTAGAACTATTTACATATTCATCAGGAAAAAAGTGTCACTTATGTGACCCAAGTGGAGTGACCGTAACCAACAAGTGACTAAGGCTAAAGGGACCTTAGTCGTTTTGACCCTCTATAATATTGTGCCTAGGGCATACATCAAAGCGCCTTGGGTAAGCTCCTGTCATCCTTATCTATTTACAGCCCACCCTAATTGCAACAATACTAATTTCCTACCATTCTTCCAGTCCCCAGAATCTATGTCCTTCCAGAAGTGACCCCGTTAACGATAGAGGGTTGAAACGTCATCTGCAATTTATAGAGGATAGTTACAGAACACTAAAACACTCTCTAGAACACATGATTTATTCTGAAACCTTAATGGACATCCCCATTATTCCAATAACCAATCCCTTGTTTTAAAGGCTTGTCTTCAGGCTGAAGATTCACGAGGAAGGATGGTTGATGTGGCTTCTAGGATGGTATTCCCCTCACTCAAGAATGACAGAAGATGTAGGCGGTGCAGCACTCATACTCATATAGGAAAGGAGGCACCCTTCTCCTTCTGCACTTGCAGATATCGACACTGCTGATGAAGAGGTGCTGGTTACAAAATAGAATCCGTAGATTACAGAGGAACTGGCTCTAATTGCAGATCTGGCAAGTAGTGCTGTGTGAAGCGTGACACTTACAGCCACCCTGGTTTTATATCCAACAGCACTTTGCATGCTGCGGTATTAAAACCTACATTTAAAGTTGGAAGGTGAAATGTAAAATCCCCGTATGGAAAGTGCTCTTTGCAAAAAGGCAACAACTGACGGAAGGTTTCAAGACATGGGGCTGCTTGACAGTGATGCATCTGTTGGATTTTAAAAGGTGTGCTTTACCTATCAATCAGTGGTGGCTGATTTGAACCGAGGATGGTGGGCCAGGGAGGCAGTGGGGTATCAATCCGTGATGGCTGATTTGGACCGAGGATGGTGGGGCAGGGAGGCAGTGGGGACACAATAAATAAATATTAAAATCACTTACCTCCAGCGTGGGACGTCTTCATCCCTCGGGTGTTTTCCAGGATGCTACTGATGCGGGAAACTACACTACCCAATCCTGACACTGATTTCAAAGCATGAAAGCAGCACCAGGATTGGATAGGGCAGGCTCTCTCAGCCTTCCTAAGAGTACTGGAGGCCTGCGCTTTTTCTAACCAAGCTGTGTAAGACTGCTGGGTTAGAGAACTTTTAAAATGTGCATGCCTGGCTGGCCGTCCCAAAACAGCTGGCCAAACATGCAGATTTTAAAGGCATAGCTCCCTGCTGTTGCCTCGAGACAGTGCTGGCCCCACCCCGTCATGACACTTAGTTCAGGGCGGATTGCTGACAAATCAAACAGTAACAAAAAAACGTTATTACCTTTTTATTTTTTAGCTCTGGGGCTTGTGGGGTGATGATCCTCCGCTTGGAGAGAGAAGCCCCCCCCTTCTATCAATGCTTAGCTTATCAGTCTATTAATGGGGCCCAGGGAAGCTAACAGAAGGGTCAGGAGAGGGTGGAAGTCCAGCTGACATTGAGAAAGCAGGTGAGCTGTGGAAGTCTAACTGCCTTTCTTGGACGGAAGTGCTGTAAACAGTTTGAAAACTGAGATGATGATCATTTGAAGACAGTGTGTGAATGCTGCTTGGTCCTGAGTGAGAACAGCAATGAGCTACTCACCTCAAAACGGGTAGGGGAGCTGCAAATCACAATAAATGCAGTAGAGAGCTATGAAGGGTTAGAAAGAACAGAAATTACTGATGAAAACGTGAATCAAGTTTATCACTGCTTATTATGCTGGTTACATTCTATTCAACCATTTTATAGTTTATCTTAATGAAACGAAGCCCAAGAAGGTTGAGATGCATCTGGGTTGCTTGTATTTACAAGGGGCCAAATGTATGCTGCTTTTATGAGGTCGCTATGGCCCAATTTGTAGAGTTGGGCCGTTTGCGACAGCAAGAAAAGCATTTTTTTATGTACAAATACCCAATTTGTGATTGGGTTTGTGATTCGGTATTAGGAATGGGCATGCTTAGGACATCCCTTCGTAATAGCGACCTGCAGTTGTATGTGTGAAAGTTTTGCATCTGAAATATGGTCACAAAACATTTGCATTTTAATGCCAACTCATTCAAAAATAGGAAGGAGTTCAAAAGGTAACCCTTCTACTTTGTGAATGTTGGGGAAAACATTTGTTGAGATTTGCAGTGGTCCCACGGACCACTGCCTGCTCTGAAAAAATGTAAAGATAACTTTTCATTTTACATTTTGAAATGCATTCTGTTTTTCTTTAAGGAAAACTGACTGCATTTCCAAAATAAAATTGTTTTATTTAAAACTAATCACAGACATGGAGGTCTGCTAATCCCAGCAGGCAACCATCCCTTTGATTTTAGCGATACCCAGTGGGTCGCAAACCGAGACCTACCTCATGAATATTAATGAAGTATGTCTATTTGTGAGCCACTGGGAATCACAAAATGTGTAAAAGACACATTAGTACATGGGTGTTTGCGATTCCCAAATAGCGAATCGTAAAAGTTTGCTATTTGGTAATGGCAAAGCCAAATCTATGTAATCTGGCCCTAAGTAAGTAGCCTAGTGGGTAAGGCTGGAATGGATCTTTGAGGCAGGATGAAGAGCGACTTAACTGGATTTTTTTAGTTTCTGAATAATAGCACAGAAGATCTAAAATCATGAATTAGAAAGGATAATCCAGAAATGATTAATTGACCGTGGTTTTCCTTCTTGAAGCATTAACATCCATCAGTTGAGCGCAATCTAATTAATTCAGAATGCAAAGAAAGAAGCCGGACGTTATTAGCTAATCCTCCTGGACTAGGATAAACTTGTAGTAAATCTCCCAGATCCCCAGATCTACAGTCTAAAAAGTGTTACCAAGACAGGACTCAAAAGCCGAATTTGAACATATTGTCAATGCAAAGGGGTAGAGCTGGCTTTGTGTCCGGCAATGATTGTGCGCATTATGGTGTCACTTGACAGCATAGCTGTCACCAGACAATCATGTCGGCTTCACTAGAGAGGAGCTGTCGCTCCACCAACATGTTGGGAGCCAGGATTACATGTTTTAATTGGGTAGGTGTTGTGGACTTTTACAAAAGTATTTTCCCTCCACGCTGCTGTGATCATTTTTGCATATTTATTCAGCTGCCTAAACTTGAATTTTCAGGGGCACACACATGACATTGGAATGCTGTCCTTGATAGCAAAATATTTTATAATGCTTTTTTCTGATAGCAGCACAGATCAAGGGCAGTCATTGACCTACACCTATTTTTAGGTCTGGCTTGCCAATGCAGCTGTCATCTGACCATTTAATTTATACTAATATTACTCGACAGTTATTTGCTTCCAAACAAATACATATCTACTCACATGCTATGTACATCCATGTATACACCTTCATTTAAAAGCCAAATCTACTGGCATTGCCAATGCTTGGAAACCCGTAGACAGGTAATCACAATAGAACAAGCACTTTGTAAATCATTAATAGTTATTGTTGGCAAACATTCAGCTGCTGAAAGGAAGCAAGCAATGCTGTACAATTGTTAAGTTCAAGAAGGAAGAAGTTTGATCACATATCTTCATTGGTAAGAGGTGAAGAGACTGATGATTGGGATGAGGGTAAAGAGGCTTATATGAGAATGCACATCTAGTTGCATGCTACCATGAACAAGATGAGCAAAACAAAATCTTCCATATCAGTCAATTAGGGAATCTGGATCTGCAACCTTCAGGATGTTGGCCAACAGATGCTCATTTTAGGTTTTTGATGAGCAGATAAGAGATCAATTTGCCACACGTACAACATACAATAAACCTCAAGAGTGGTTTCTGTCTCACAAGAACCCCCCTTTGGAAAATGCATGTCACTGTTAAAAAGTAAAGAACATTTAGAAAAACGTTTTTTCAACATATTTAAAAAAGAGCAATCACAAACTGATGTGGATTGAATTTGTAAAAATCAAGGATAATCCTAAAACAAAAGGAAAGTAAACATAATAACAATCAATCCCTGGGGGTATGAAACAGGTGCAGAGTGACTGACCATTTGACAACTTACTCAGCTTACTAAGCTGTGGAAAAGAATGGCACAACTGTGGGAAGAAGGAATACATTACAGTGTTTCTGAAAATGCCACAGTTCAATATTTATGCTCTAGATGAATGAGGAAAATGTAAATTCTAAGGTGTAAGTGCACTTAAAAAAACCTAAAAACAGTCACACACTAACATTCATAAACTTTAGTGTCTATGGTGCAATTGTATTGTAAATGTGGGAAAATGCCTGCCCAACTTAATTGTTAATGTTAATTGGTCAACTTTGAATGATTTTTTCGCTGGACCAAAGATACGCATAATAATGGATTGTTTAAAGAATCACAAGCGCCATTACGCAAAAGAGACATAACACCAGGAGCATTTGGTGGTCAAAAGGTACTGAACACCTCCTGCAGCTTAAAGCAGATGTGCTAAAGCCAACCTGCGTGTTGCTAATAAAGTTGGGACTAGATTAATCTGCAATCAGCAAAAACTGTGAAGATTGTACTTGCAATAAGATCTTAGCAAAACCCTATGATTTTAACATTTATATGTATACCATGTAAGTGATATTAGAATATTTAAAAAATATGTCTATGAAGAACTTGGAGAACTGAAGGGGTTCCAATAAAATATTGTTGGGGAAAATTGGGTTTCCCATATTAAACATAAAGTTGGGGATATTCATCTGTTCACATGGAAATAAGTTCCACTTGAAAAGCCAAGCTCATGAACACATCCCTCTAAGAACTCCCAATTGTTATAAGCTGTGAAAAGGGGAGTTTTACGCTGTAAACCAGGCAACTGGTGCAGGTGGAATCAGGCCAACTGCGTGTCTAAATTCAGCTAATATTGAAGACTCACTTCAAGATGATTTAAAGCAATCTCTGGAAATGTACACGTTTTATCAAAATTCAAATGTAAAATGCCCCAAAATATAATCAACGAGAAGCTTACTCAAAAACATTATTTTTCAAGTGGGATACAGATTGAAAAGAATATGGAATGTATAAATAACGAGTTGGTGGGACCATCATTACAATTGTTAAAAGAGAAAAATATGCTGATATAGTTTTAACAGTTGATGTTGGCCAAAACGTTTTCAGGGAGGTGTTCTCGTAATGTGATGGAACAGGGCAAACGGCAATTTCCATAAAGAGAACCGCACGAGGTGAAGACACATTAGTCAGTAACTGATATAAAAATCTTTAGTATGCATGTGGACAGTGTACACATTTAAGATCTTCCTGGTAAGGAGAGAACTCAAAATGGAAACCGATCACAAATAGTTTGCCCACACATATTTTATATTTATATAAATATATATTTGTCACTAGGAATGTATCTGTGTAGGTAGTTAAACTAGAGTGAAAAAATAAGTAATATTTTTCAAAGTAAAACACATTCTTTGCGAAATGAGTGACATGAATATTGTTGTTTTATTGTTATAGTTCAAATATTATTTTTTTAAATCACTATATTGATTTATGGGTCTGTTTAGTTGTGGCAAATTTGGATGGACTATTCTGAAGGACTGCTCCTCTCTATGACTGTCAGTACGATTTCAGAGGACCTTCCATACCTCTGTCATCATGGTACCTGCCATATCTCTTTGGAACAGTTGTTCTAAAGTGACATCCCTTTAAGGGTCTCATGCCAGGGCCCTACTCTCCTTTTAATGTTCATTCTTTCACTAAGTTATTGTTGGTCAGTGTCATCAAGGAGGCCTTGGCTTTTTACCTGGGAGGTGCTCTGATTTGAAGTGAATAAATGTAAGCCTTTTTAAATGCACCAAAACATTTAAAAACGGTTATTTTGCTGACTGAATGTATTCCCCCGCTTCACCCTATAGTGAACAGAGATCAGCTGTGGTTTTATTGTCTCTCCTTGTGCTCAAGTCACACCAATTTAGAAAGTTAGACATGTATAAATGTATGTTAAAAAAATATCTTTGCATGTTTTTGTATAGTGCAAAAGTAGCCGTAAATGCGAGGGAAAGTACTGTAACTTTTCAAAAATAGATATCATTTTAACTCTCAGCTTCCATGTGCTCACCAGTAATGTGCTGACACCATAAAATGCTACAATTGTGATATCAACGGGTGCTAATCCAATCGCTTAGTGTTTAATATTCCATGGGGAATCAAATATTGATATTACCCATGTGTGTAATACCTAAAGAAAGCTCAAACTGTGAAACACGATTCATAAAATGGAAAGTGAAAATAAAAATTCAGAGTGAAAATAATTATTTTGGGGATGAACAAAGAAGAAGTCAAGGGTGAAAAGAGGGGAGCTATTTTTGTGAATTGAATATCAAGTACAATTTAAATATAGGGTTACTGGTATGAGCGAGTGAGCATTCCCAATTTAGCAAATGTTGATTAGTTGACTGAATATTTTCAATATAAAAGTGTATTTTAAAATTAAGAAATTATTACACTACATCATGATCATCAGATTTAGTGGAAAAAGTGTGCATATTACGCACACAATTCCTCATAATAATACTTTGAAAGAGAAACCAATGTAGTATGATAAATTGAACATATATCTCCTGAACTATTAATTCACTCAATAGGTTGATTAAGTGTTAGACCTGGCATTCTTGGTGTGATTTCTCCTGTCTTTTTGCCTCTACCACCTGTATTTTTTACTGCATGCTAGACTTCGTTTTTGCTGGTTTATGTACTCTGGGCACTTTACTGCTGATCAGTGCTAAAGTGCAGGTGCTCCCTGTGTACATTGTAATTCTGATTGCTTCTCTATTGATTGGCATATTTGATTTACTAATACGTCCCTGGTAACACGAACTTGGTGCGCCCAGGGCCTGTACATCAAATACTACTAGTGGGCTTGCAGCACTGGTTATGCCACCCACATGAGCAGCCATGTAAACATGCCTCAGGCCTGCCATTGTCTGTGAGAGCAGTTTTAAGCTGTTATGTCGATGTGGAAAGTGCACCCACCAGCCAGGCCCTAACCTTCCTATTTACTACATGTAAGGTAGATTCAAGGTACCCCCAGGGTCAGGGTGCAGTATATGTGAAAGGTCTTGTACTGGTGTGTTTTACATGTCCTAATAGTGAAATACTAACAATTTTTGTTTGTTCACTATTGCAAAGACTAGCTCTCCCATGGGCTATTATTGGAGCTGCCTTGCAACATCTTACAAGTGTAGCTTCCAATAGCAAATAGCTAGAGATTCAGAATTTGGGCTTTGTATTATTTGTGTCAACTATCTACTGGCGTAATTGTCAGTTTTGTTTATTGAGTTATATATGATTTATGCTCACAGTTGTTTTGCCCACATTGTTGTATATAGTCACATTTCAAGTTTGATAGTCACTGTGTATTTAATGTGTATTTGACTCATACATGAAGCTAACTTTTAGAGACTGGGCATTTTTTGGTTTAACCATTCTGTGCCTCCACCTCCCTGTGGAATCACCATCGGGTTTAGACTAACTGGTGCGTATTTGTACCTTCACTCCAGACAGTCACACAAAGGACGTTGAGGTGTGCCTTGCATATCCTGATGGCCCATCACCAGGCTGATGGATCTTACTGAGCTAGAGTAGTGGAAGGAGTTTTCACTGACCCCTAAACAGGGCTATGCCTGGCCTCTCAAAATGCTGTCTCCAATTTCCTGGAGGAACAGGCAGGACAAGAACGAGTACACTTAAAAGGCAATCCTTTAAAGAAAACCTAATTCAAAGGCCAAAAGGGGTATATGTATTGGAACTAAAACCCTAGACTGGTGGAACACTTCTGGATCAAGAGAAATCTCTGCCAAGGAGAAGAGCTGTGAGGAAGAGTACCTGCCCCTTGCTGTGTGTTGCTTTGCTGGGATGGTCTGCAGTTGCTGCTTCTACATTGGAAGGGAAAAGGACTGGACTTTGCTTTGTATCCTGCTTGTAAAGTTTATCTAAGGGCTTGTGTGAGCTTGCCTCCTGTTAAGAAGTCTCATGGTCAGCAAAGACTTCACATGCATCATCCCTAAATTCCATTGCTGGGGGCTCTGAACTGCCAAGTGGTGCCAATTCCGGTTCTGGGTCCTTGGAGATCTTTCCTAATGCAAAGATCTGCTTAAAACCATTAAAAAGACAAGCAGCCCTTCCAGGACCTGTTTTTCTAATGCAGCACCACAGTGCTGGATAAATTTCCATGTATCGCTGCCGTGTGGCTGAAGAAATCTATGCAGCACCTGCCAGTGGCTGAAGAAACTGTTGCACCGAAGTCCAAGACCACCACACTGACTCCGACTCAGGCCCTCCTATGCGGCTGGCAAGATTTACGCCTCCTGGGACCACAGCTGAAGAAACCAAAGCTGCGCCTGTTCCCTGTCACCACATCGATCTCCAGTGCGTCCACATTTCCACGTATCACACTTGTGTGACAGGATTCCTAATGCAGACCAGATTCATCTGGTATTTTCATGCATTGCTCCCCCCTACAGTCTAGTCGAGGGAACACTTCTGCATGAAGCAGATCTGACACATCGCCTTCTCAAAGACTCCGGAACCAATGCATTGCTGTGTTTTCCACTGCTTTTCTTCTCTGCAGCTCCTTTGCTTTGTTGATTTTGACTCATTTGAGTTACTTTGTAAAAAATCACTACGCCCATAAAGTTCTATGGACAGAATTGCTTGAAAACATTTTCATTGCCATATTTTGAGTTGTGTATGTTGGATTTGTGTCATTTTGGTCTTGCTTGGTTTAGATGAAGATACTTTTTTTTCTAACCTGGTGTGGTATCCATTTGCCTTATTTTCAACATGTTACTGTGTGTGTTTTGTACGAATACCTTACACATTGCCTCTGAGATAGGCCTGACTGCTCGTGCCAAGCTACCAAGGGGCTGAGCAGGGGTTATGTTGGGTGTGCAACCCCTTTACCCTGACAAAAAGGAAAAGTCACAACTTGGACAGGGTGCAAGCCACTGGCAACTAGGGACCCCTATTTTTAACATTAAGCATTGAACATCAGGTCAAAATAGTATTATGATAATTTTTACGGTGGATCCCAAATAGTCCTTAAAAGCTGAGACCCATTAGGACACTTCACTTGGTAAATTGAAGTCTCTGTCTCTAATGTGTCATTAGTCACCATTGCTTATCCCTTAGTGGATCATAACTGATTCAATGTTTTGCGATATATAGATAAGCAATCGTAATGGCAATCAGGCAAAAACAAAACTCCTATTCTGGAATACTTTCATCAGCACTCATCCCTGCCCAGAACTCTAATAAAGCATTGCACTTGATAAACCTATGCATGCCCCCTTTATCCTCATCTAATACTTAGAATAGATAGGCCCTCATTACAAGTGGCCCATTCTTGAATCGGAATTACAAGTTTTGTGGCAGTTCACACACGCCTCACAATTTTTCCTTAGTAGATTTCACAGGAAGAAACCAGCCAGATTTTACACCAGCGAAATACACTGTGAACACTGATACATGCAGATTTAACCTTTTCAATTCCGATACTTGTGGTATCTCATTTGAAAATAATAGCCTTCCTCATATGGCCACTCCTAAGGTAAGCTGTAGAAAGAATTTGAAATTTCGTACATTTTCTTTATCTGTAAATCAACTGGAATAGTTTCAAGCACTAAGCATGATCCAAATCTGATTTCACCTGTAATTTACTTCCTTGTCAGTTGGTTAGCTAAATGAGGATCTATTCTACTGACACTAAATAGAGAAACAAAACCAATTTTGGGCGACGTAGCTTCAATCACTCATTTCACTATATTCAGAAATATACACAGAAAGGGCCCAAACATCGTTTATGGTCTCCTCTGTTACTATAACTAGATGTTATCTCTTTCAATTTTTTTTATATTAAAACAATACTTTTAAAATCTGACAAAGATATTTCCAGGGGCATACTTTGCCTTGGTGCATTTTTCTAAGAGATTTGAATGTATTTGGACTCACCAACATTTGCAAAAGTCATTTTGCACTGGTTAGTTAATTCAAATGCAAATTCTGCATTTTCCATAGTGTGCGCACAACATGACACTCTCTCCACCCAGCTCCACTTTCCATCATCCTTCTCCGCCCAGACCCCTGCCATGCCCAAATATGGTACTAAGCCCAAGGAATCACCAGACCAGTTATTAGTGTCCAAGGCGCAGAATGTATTCAAATCAAAACATGAACATTCTCCACCATATACTAGGAGAGTAAAATATCCGACATGGATTCCACTGGGGGAAAAAAAGTTACACTGCATCTACCAGCATGCCACTCACCTGGGAGTGCATGCGCATTGGAGAAATAGGGATGCTGCGCTCCATTTCCTTCAAGCTGTGTCGTCCCATGAGGAAGAGGTATGGACCTCGAAACGCGTCGGGACTGTTTTACCAACAGCCACATTGTGCAGTTCCTAATAAAGAAAGTTTGTTACTTGTTCATTCACTGAGTGGCGTCTTCATGATCTGGGACACCTTGGAATAATATTTGACGCGGTCAGTCTCAACCGCGGAAGTCGCACCGCCTGCTGGAAATGAGGTAGCAGGGCTGCTGGGAAAGCCACAAGACATCCAAATTGCAGCGTGATCAAACTGAAGCAGGAACTTAATAATGTGCTTGTAGCCCACTGGAGGGCTGTGAAATAAGGAACATAGACACACAACGTATGCTTTGAGGCATGGATTCCACTGGGGGAAAAAAGTTACACTGCATCTACCAGCATGCCACTCACCTGGGAGTGCATGCGCATTGGAGAAATAGGGATGCAGCGCTCCGTTTCCTTCAAGCTGTTCCCCCTACTGGAGTTGCGGGGGAATCATCGCTTAATAGGCCGTCAATAGAGGTTTATGGGACATATCACCATAACTGTGGTTAAATCTTTTTAGTCCTCATATCGCTAGATGTGCTTTTAAATTCTGTGCCTCCAAATGCATGCCCCACTGGTGAGTCACTTTTTTTGACTCACCGGCGAGTCAGAGTGCAGACCTAGATCTATGAGGCACGCAAACCCATTTTGCGTGGCTTTTCATGGCCTCGTTGATATGGGTTAAGGCACACAACACCCATAGATTTTGACGCATTCTCAGATTTACAAGGGCTTGTAAACCTTGGGAATGTGTCAAAAGCCTAAGCCTTCACCGGGGAGGAGTAACAAGGAGAAATAACTTTATTTCTCCTCATTTTTTTCTCTGTCTATGTGTGCTGTATTTTGCAGCATACTTATAAGGAGGACAACCCCTCCATTGATGTTTTGTGCAGGAAGGTGTCCCTTCATGCACAAAAACAATTGTTCCTACAATGCAGACACCCTTGCACCCTGGAGAAAGGGTGCCTGCATTGGTGGGAGGCAGCCAATTGTGCGCCAGAACAGTGGACTAGGACTTGAATGCACCGTATCTCATAGATACGGTGCATTCCTGACCTTTTTATTTTTATGCAGGGCAGTGCAGCAAAGTGACTTGCTGTGCTGCCCTGTGTCAAAAACTAGAAAATAAGCCACTCTGTTCTTTTGCATTGGAAAGTGGCATCTGTAAAGCATCTAGGTCCACAGAGTAAATTTTTTTCACTGGTTAAAAAAACTCTGAAAAGGCAAATGCTTTACTAATTTTTTATTTACTTTTAAACTAATATTGGGCCAGAAATCCATTGTTCCATTTTAAATATCTCATTTAAATTGAATGTAAGCAGGGCATGTGTTGCATGTGGTTTCACGCACAGTTATCTGCATTTTTTACTATTGTAAAAAAAACTGCTAATATATGAACAGGAACGAAATTTGTTTAGGCTATTGCAAAGTACTAATGTAACAAAATGGTTTAAATGTATTTTCCTGCTTCTTTTGTATTTCAGTTTTATTGTGAATTTTACTTAAAGTCTTGGTATAATATTTACATTGACTATAATTTCTTATGCAGGCGATCAATTGGATTCAGTCTAAGAGGGTTTTTAAACCATTGTCAAGCAAGAAAACTTTTCTTCTATACTTCTAGAGTGTTTCTGCCAATACATATCTAAATAAAGCAATGAGAAAAACAATTCCAGCAGTCAGGGCTATGTCAACGTTTAACATTTTTGTAAACACTCTTTCTGTTCCATTAGCATGCGAACCGCATGTACTCAGGGACAGATATGACCTTGGAGTTTATATTCTCGACTTTAAGGGGTTTTAAAGCAAAGACCACAATAATAATTGGGAACTATGCTACTTGTCTACCATTGTTGGAAGAAGAAAACTGAAGGACAAATTCCATGTGTACCACAAAAATGGGTAGGTATTTATCATGTAAGGGTATTCTGTGAAAGTTACATGAAAAGACTCAGATAAAAAGCTCTTCACATAGTTTGCATAAGAGCACGTGCACTCAGGATCAAGGTCAACTGAAGGAAAGCCTTTGTGCGGTTTTGAATTCCAGGTGAAGAGAAGTTAATTAAACATTTTCTTTCTTCACTGTCGAGGTATCTGAGTGAGAGTGCACCAGCAGTGATGCACCGGCAGGTGGCTGGGTCACTAAATTTACAGCCAGTGAAGACAACAGGGAGAATGAATTTATGAACACCTTTTTAAAAGCCGCAACAAAATTAAGTGGCAAAATAAAACTGGGAAATAGATTAGGAAAAGGTAAATGATAATAATTTTTGCAGAATTGATTTGGAAGGACATATGAGCGTGTATACTGGTCCTGTACCACATTGATATAAGTCGATTAATAGATAGCAAAAAACAACTAATCAGCTTACTCTTAGTGAATTCTTCCATGGTGCACATTCTTCAAATATTCGAAAAATCAGTTGATTAACCAATGCACACGTTACTACCTTGGAACTAGATACATTATATTATTAGATGAATGTGAATATAGCATTTTAGTGCAACGTGATTTGAGGATTTCCTGAACTTATTCCTGTATTCCCAATTGGGCACATAGTTGTTTAACCAGTAATTGTTGGTCTTGTGGTCCTTTTTAGAAAAAGTATGCTACCAAATAAATTGAGGACAGACAAAAGTGATTCCACAGCCGAAAAGCATGGAGAGAGAAAGTTCACCGTCCCTACAAGCTACACTAAATCAAGGGTACATTAACTGGCACAGTGCTCTGTAGCAGGCGTACACAGCAATAAGGGTGATGCCTGCCCCGACCCCTTGGCTCGAGAAGATCGAAGGACAAGTGGGCAAGACATAGGACCTTGAATTGCATACTTTTTGACTACTGATAGCAAATGCTATGCCAGACAGTCAGGTCTTGCTCAATCTTTCACAGATTGAAAATCAATCTAACAGCACTCTTTTGAGTTTTTGAAATTCCCCTGCCCTGGTTTGTGGTTTTGGGTCTTCACGGCAGGCAGACCAAATAATAAGCATTTGTATAGTTTAATCTGGACAAGAAGTTAGAACCCACCAACAGAGGTCGCAATTAAGTAGGAGAAATGGGGCAGAGTTGAATGGCAGAGTTTTCTTCAAAAGCCTCATCTGTGTAAAGTAAATAGAGTCAAAAGAATTAACCAGATGTTTCAGGTGCAGATGTTTGTCCATATGAAACTAAACCTTTTAACCTCAGAAAACAGGCAGATGAAAGAGATTGAACATAAAAGGAAAAACATACATTATGCAGATGTAGCATTCTCGCAACACATTCCTTTGAGTCTTGACATCCTGATCAGAATTAACATCCTGATATATAATTAGATGTATTAAGTCTGAGCTATTTAGTTACATAGTGAATTGATCCCCGATCAAAAGATATAACTAATGGTTGTCAAAGATGTTGTATAAGCATTAAACATGATAAACCAAACAGAGTTTACAATTGGGGCACTCCGTCGAGACCTTTGATAAAACAAGCATTTACAATGCAACGGTCTCTCCTTTGCAAAAGTTAGAGCTATTGGCGTTGTAAATGACAAATGTATTATTTATGTGTTGGTTTTGAAAACAGATAAATAAATGGCATTGTCATTTATAATGACAACAGCTGAGTAGAAGAGAGTAGTAGTAGTGAGTAGCAGTTAGTAGAGAGTGAGTAGTAGACTAATAGAGAGTAGAGTTGTAGAGAGAGGAGTAGTAGTGAGTTGTAGACAGTAAGAGAGAGTGAGTAGTATAGATTAGTAGAGAGAAGTATAGAGTGAGTAGAAGATAGTGAGTAGTAGAGAGTAGCAGAGTGAGTAGTAGAGAGTAATGAGAGTACTAGATAGTAATAGAGGGTGGTAGAGTGAGTAGTAGATAGTAGAGTGAGTAGTAGATAGATTTAGTAGAGTGAGTAGTAAAATTGTGTAGAGATTAGAGAGCAGTAGTTAGTGAGTACTAGAGAGTACTAGAGCATAGTAGAGAGTTGTAGAGTAGTAGAGAGTTAGTAGCCGATAGTGGAGAGAGAATTGAGTGAGTTGTGAGTAGAGTGAGTAGTAGATAGTAGAGAGTAGTTAGAGTGTGTAGTAGAGAGTGATTATTATGAGAGTGAGTAGTAGAGAGTGAATAGAGAGTACTAGAGAGTAGTAGAAAGTGAGTAGAGTGGAGTAGAGTGTGAGTAGCAGAGAGTAGTAGTATAGAGTGAGTAGTAGTTAGTAAAGTGTACTAGAGAGTAGTAGAGAGTGAGTAATAGAGAGTATTAGAGTGAGTGGTAATGAGTGAATAGTAGAGAGTAGTACAGAGTTGTAGTAGAGTGAGTAGTATAGTGATTTGAAAGTAGAGAGTAGTAGATAGTGAGTAGTAGAGAATGAGTAGTAGTGAGTAGAGTAGTAGAGAGTAGTATTGAGTAAAGTATTAGAGAGTTGTAGAGAGAGTAGTATAGAGTTAGTAGAGTTGTAGTGAGTGAGTAGTAGATAGTGATTAGTAGAGTGTGCGTAGAGTAGAGAGTAGTAGAAAGTGAGTAGTAGAGCAAGTAGTAGAGAGTGAGTAATAGTGAGTAGTAGAGAGTGAGTAGTAGAGAGTGCTTAGTAGAGGAGTAGAGAGTGTGTAGTAGAGTGTGTACCAGAGATTAATAGTTAGTAATAGAGAGTGAGTAGTAATGAGTAGTAGAGAGTTGTAGAGAGTACTAGAGTGAGTAGTAGTGAGTATAGTTAGTAGTGGAGAGTGAGTAGAGAGTAGTAGAGTGAGTAGTAGAGAATAGTAGAGTGTGAGTAGTAGACTGAGTAAGGGAGTATTAGAGAATTGTAGAGTAAGTAGTAGAGTAGTAGAGTGAGTAGTGAGAGTAGAACCTATTGCATTTGCCCACACACACTGTAGTGTAGATCCTATATTCCCAATAGGCTCTGCACATTGGAATAATATATCCTATAGATGTGACATAGGACTTATGTCTACTGGGTCTCTATCGAATATATTAAACTTAATTGTGAGTGCCAGCTAGCTCAGAGGTCACTAGAAACTTTCTTGAGTTCAAAAGAAGGGATTAGTTTCTGACAACCGCATAAACATGACAACTTTGTTTCCCCAAGATAAAACTGATCTTCACAGTCATGGAAACAATAGATAGATATTTTACTCAGTCATTCGTACATGCTTAGTTTCACCAGAGGTGCAGAGAAATAGAGAGACGGACGTTTTTCAATAAAAGGTAATTATTGAACTGTCTTCTTTCTCATGCAAAGGAAATGAACTGCTACAATCGTAATACTGGTAGCAAAGTATAATGCGTACAGTAAGAAGAGTATTATGAAATAATACTGTAAAAACGTTGTATGGCTCCTAGACCATAGATAAATAAATACATAAATAACAAAGGCTAAAAAGTACTCTAGTGGTGCTTCTAAAATACGCCTACCCCGATGAACCTAACCTAAGTCTAGTACAAGGGAAGAAGTAAGTGTGGTGTAGCATAAGTTTAGTATTCTCTTTGCCAAGAATCCAACCAAGATCTCTCTTAGGGTCTAATAAGCTCCGTGCCTTGGTTTTAGAATGAAGGAGGTCTCAGAACTCAATTTCCCAACACCCCACAAGCGGAGCTTGGAAACACTGGACCTAGTTTTCTCAGCAAGAGAAAAGACAGCGTCTCTCTCAGTGCGTGTGCTGGAGGGTCGGCTTCCTTCGGCACTTGCTGTAGCAGGATGGGTCGGGCAAGTAGGTAGTCAAACTGCTCCAAACCACTGTGTGTTTGCTTGGGAAAGTGTGGGCATATTTATACCTTGAAGCTGCCGAGTTTGATGTAAAGGTGGACATAATAACGTCATCAAAGAGTCTCAGTTCTTTGAAAAATCCATGAGTTCTTGGACAAATCAATATTCAAGCAAGGGGAATTCCCTAACTACTGAAGCCAAGTTTTCCAAGAAATCGCTGTGGATTTTCGGAACTAGTGGAAGTAGCCATGCTATATTTGGACTGCATGAGCTATGTCTAAATATGGTTATGATTTCTATGCCTTTATAAGGACATAGTGATTTATGTCTATATAAGGGTATGAATCGGGAAAATTACACTAGGGTCCTAAAATGCTATACAATAACACAGAGAGACACGCACACACAGAGCCACACACACAGAGCCACACACACAGAGCCACACACACACACAGAGCCACACACACACAGAGCAAAACACACACACAGAGCCACACACACAGAGCAACACACACACAGAGCCACGCATACACACACAGAGCCACACACACAGAGGTACACAGACACACAGAGCCACACACAGAGCTAGCGGTCATTTCATGGGTGACATGAGTATTTCAAATGATCTTTTGTTTTACATTCTTTCACTGTTTCCACAACAGGGGAAGAAGGAAAAAAAGTGTGTTATTACCTATTTTGAACAGTGGAAAGACAATAATAAAGAAATTACTTAGTACTGTAGTACTGCCCATGAGTTGTCCGGCTTTTGTTGTTTGTTTTTATTAAGTTGAAAACCATTTGGCAATCCTTTGCAGTATGTTGTGGGTGATTGTGAAGCATTGGTTTGTATTCTTAATTGCTCAATCGCGCAACAGGAGGGCACATATTATTCATTAATGTGCATCCAAGGGAAGGAAGAGGCAGTTTCCTCAATAGGGTTGGCAACATTGTGTATTACCTCGCTGTTGGTTGGCTGGAGTCATCTGTTCAAAGGTTACAATTCAGTGTTGTATTTTGCCTATTTGACACCAGCCAGAATCAATGCACGTTTGCTTTTTTATAATTTTTTAACTGTCTGTTTTGTGTCATATTGATTCCATTAATGAATCGACTTGCGTCAAATTGTGCAATTTGAGGCGCCATAGCTGATCCTGAATCGCAGTGTACATCACACAATACCAGAAATAGTGAAATTCGGAACCCCAATCCCGGCAATAGCTTTCATTAGAAGATGTAGGATCCTTGGCAGAGTGTAGATGAGTTTGGAAGATTTATCACCAGTTGGTGAAACGTTCGTCTGTTTTCTTGTTCAGCCAGATTTCTGTTACTAGCTATTTAAAGTGATGCAGAGCCTATCTCAAGGTCTCTTGTATTCGTTTTGGTGTTTGGTTTATAGCAGGGATCATACAGGTGCCTTTGAGGATATTGTATGGGCGGACAGGCATGTCCTTTTAAATACCTAGACGGAGCATGCGCTGCACTAACCAAGTCCGATGAATACAAAATGCCTGGTAGCTCACAGCTGCCATTCCAGGCAGTGCTAATGCGAGGCAGTGGTGCGCAGGGCTAGCTGGGGGTTCCATGCTGCGGGTACAGCTTAACTGTGCAGTTGGTAAAATACAACAAATACTCACTTGGCTTTAATATGTGTCAAATGTTTGATTTCCTATAATTGCATCAGTGTTGATCCCATATTATATAAAGAACTAAACACCACTAACAAAATTATTTTTTGGACGGCTCTTTTGCAATACATATTTATTTCACAGGATGATTATCTATTCGGTAATTGTGCTGATGACACCTTACGGTTTTACTGATCTGAAGCAGTTCAGTTCATTTTGTCTTTATTTCGAATAAAATTCATAAAAGACAGCATACATAATATAATATTTAAAAACCTCTACAAACAAGCCCCCAAAATTTAAAAAAAGAATATGTCACAATCAACATACAATCATTTCATAATAAGTTAATTTAAAAGAGTTTTCGATTTCTTTGCAATTCAGCCACACCCACCCCAAAAATTAGGCTACACAGATCACAGACATTTCAACACGTATATCACGTAATTTCAACAGGGCTTCACGATTTCCCCCACAATTTAAGGTTTTGCTAATAGGTTTCAACCATTTCAATCGAGGCGATCGATATGCTGGGCAAGCGAAAAACAGATGACCAATACTTTCTACCTGGTCAGGACAAAAAAAACATTTATTACTTGTTTTCTTCGCCCACTTTGCAGTAAAAGAGTTGGTCGGCAAAGTGCCCACCCGAAACTGATGATACAGTTTACGGTCTCGGGTTTTGCAGATCAAGTCCCAATAGGGCTCAAGGGACGGTGTTACGTTATGTGTTAAAAAAAATCCTGTTAAGCTGTTGTCTGACGAAAGAGTGACCAGTGCAGATTTCTTTGCAGCCCAGAACTGATCTTTAAATTCTTGTTTGGATGGGAACCTAGAGCATTCAGGAAGTAACTACAATTCGGGGAGGCCCATTGAATACAAAATTTGTTTTACTTCCCGGAGCCATGGGATTTTGTGAGCACCCCACAATGATTTGACCTCGCCCAATTCATGAGCGAAAAGACTAAGCTCTGGGGTCGCCCAAAGGCGACGCCAGAGTGCTACGAGACGATACTGCGCCATCTCATTCAGAGGTCTACAGCCTAGATCTAAAAGCAATGGTTTTATTGGTGATGATTGTGGAAGCCCCACCAGGTTCCGCAGAAACCTATTCTGTGCTGTGGTTAGTGCTGACAAGTCTTTGTAACCCCATATGTCCGCTCCATACAGGGTAGCAGCATTGGCCTTGGCCTCATAAATTTTTACCGCTGGTATGATGCGTTTGGTCAAGGTTTTTTTTTGTTCCTGCAATAAGCATCCTGTAAGGCGAACACATTTAAGTTTTAAAACCTCCAACTGGGGGTTCCAGGTAAGTTGGTGATCAAGAGTCACGCCCAAATATGTCATGACCTTGACCTGTTCAATTGGGGCACCATTCAAAGAAACCGAACTTTTAATTGGTTTGTTTTTGTTAAAAACCATGAATTTGGTTTTGTCGACATTGATCTGTAGGTCATTGTTTATACAAAACTCAGCAAATCTATTCAGGGCTACCTGTAACCCGCTCCGGGTTTTAGAAAGGAGCAGGGTGTCGTCAGCGAATATTAACATGGGATATTTTAATCCCCCCAGGGTAGGTGCGTCTGTTTGCGTATCACTAAAGAATGCACCACCTGGTTGATAAACAGGAGAAACAGGGTAGGGGCCAACACGCAGCCCTGGCGCACCCCTCGTTGGACTGGGAAGCTGTTGGTCACCTGACCCTGTCTCCCCCATCTTACCTGGGCAAAATTATCCTCATGTAAACGCCTGACTAGTTCTAAAAGTTCAGGTGGGAGACCCACAAGTCTGAGGGCTTCCCATAGTTTTGCCCTAGGGACCAAGTCGAAGGCCGACCTAAGATCAACAAAGGCGGCATAGATGACCCCACCGCCCAAGAGAACCACCTTCCAATACTGCATGGTAAGTCGGAACACCTGATCTAGGGTGCTGGTGCCTGATCTAAACCCTGCCTGCATGGGGGAGAGTATGTTATTCTGCTCGATCCACCCCTGTATTCTAGCTAGGGCCATTCTTGACACAACTTTTTGAATAGAGTCGATCAGGCTAATGGGGCGATAGTTGTTCGGTGATGATCGGTCCCCTTTCTTATAAACTGGAAGTATCTCAGCGCCTTTCCAGGATTGTGGTACCCTTGCCCCTGCTGCGATAGAGTTTGCTAGAGTTGTGATATATGGAACCCACAGATCAAGGTTCAATTTAAAAAGGTCCGCTGGTATGGCATCTAAACCTGGGGCTTTACCAGACTGGACAGAACCTAGAGCATGTATAGTGTCTGTTGTGCAGAAAGTAAGCCTATCCCCATACAATATTGGTGTTATCCCCACTGTAGGCTCAATTGCCAGCTCCTGTTCAGTATTTGTATCTTTAAATTGGGCGGAGAAAAATTCCACCCAATCCATAGCGGAAACATGATTTACAGGGGTTTGGGAATCCGAATCCCTGCCCCATCTAACTATCTCCCAGAATTTAACTTGGTTAGACGACTCACAGGCTTCGAGGAGATCTAGCCAGTACGAATCGTCCCAATCCCTCTTAGCTTCCCAAAGGGTGTGTTTATAAAACAGTCTAGCATTCCTGATATCAGGGGTTATTGGTTTTAACAGCTGCTATTAGTTTGCTGTGGGCTTCTCTGCAGTTCTTATTATACCATCTTTTGTGTGGATTGACTTTCTGATTTTTAGATGGCCTAGTGAGAAGGTTTTTAAGAGCCGCAAAACAATAGTAATGGACTCTACCCCGCCATTGGGAGATAATGCAGTCATCCTATTTCTTGTGTCTAGGACCAACTCCTCTATTTGACAGATCAGCTCTGGGTCAGCTGTGACCCATGACCATTTGACCCGTCTTCTGTTATCACACAGGACTAGGTCTGATGTTATACAAGCTGTTTCTGTTTGGGGGACACCTAATCCAGGAACCCTGAGCCCCAGGGAGAGAGGATTATGATCACTCTCTGGCCTGGTCTCTATTAACATATCTATTACGTGTGACCAGGATTCTATATTGACCAATATATAGTCAATGCGACTTGCACTAATCCCATTGTCGAAGGTTGGCTTCCCCAGCTTATCAGACGGACTACGGCCATTTACTGCCTGAAGCCCCCACTCCAGGCAGAGCCCAAGCCAGTGGAGGGCAGCCTCCGTTCCCCTAACACCTTTAGTTATAGCTAACGGGGGGATATTCCAGGCGGTGTCTTCATCAATCTCCACATCCTCAGCTAGACTCAGGATGGGTTTGAATGAGCAGTTCAGATCACCAGCCACTAAGACAAGATGATCACTTTTATACTCATTCAGGAGGTGTTCCAGGTCATTAAGAATGGGTTGCTTCCTCCCACCCTGACAACCTCGGGCGTAGATGTTAATTAAAACAATATCCTTACAATTGTCCTTACTCAGGGAAATACAAAGGAGGTCAGCATTCTCCACCAGGATTTCCTTAACGCTGAAGCCCAGGGAGTTTCTAATCCATATAGTAAGACCTCCCGAAGCCCTACCCCTGGGGCCCTGTGTGGCTGGTTTATAATAATTTAGGAAGCCTACCCTAAATAGGGGATCGATTGACCAAGTTTCCTGAAAGACGAAAATGTCATGTGTAATAATGAAGTCTACCCAATCGTCGTTATCCAGGCGACCCCTCAATCCTGCTATATTCCATGAGGCCACCTTGATTGCATTAGCCGGACTACTGAGGGTAATAGTCTCTAATTGTCCCAGAGCCCCTAACTCAGTCTGAATGGGAGTATTAACATGATCCAGTGTTATTTTTGGACCTAATTGTGGTATAGAACAATCCATACAGGATACTGGCAGGGTGTTCAGGGCAGTCGGAATTGGTTCCACTGAGTGTATAGAGGCATCAATCCCCCCAAGTCAGTCAACCTCATCCAGACAACCAAACATATTAGTAGTAGGAACCCCTTGCCACCAGTTATTTTGGTTTTGCCAACCATTCCTACGTCCCCTCTGTCTAGATTTTTGGACCGTTGACCAGGACCCCCCCATTTCAAACTGTTGTCGAGGAGGATAGAAAAAGGTGAGGGGTCTAACAACAACAGAGGGGTCTTCTTCTCGTAGGGCCCATGAACAGAGATGCTGAGCTGTATGGGGGTCTGCAAATGACACCACTATACAATCGCCAGCAATGGATTTGCGCGTGGGCCCAACCCATGGTACTCTACGCACCATTAATACCCGACTTCTTTGGTGATTGGGGAGCTGTCTGTTTGTATTAAGCCAATGTATGACCTTGTTTTTTAAGGACCAATGATTCTCTTTGGTTTGGGGGTCAAGAGCAGGTACACCAGCTAGTACTATGACATAAGGACTAGCCTCAGGTGGTAGATCAATATACCCACCGCGAAAGTTTGGACGACTAGATTCATGAGGTGGTAATTTCTTATTTGCCAATTGATTATACTGGTGTACGACAGCTTGAGGCCTGGGTTTAGATGGTGCTACATTCTGGGGGGGACAAACGCTGGGGGTAATAGGTTTTGAGATGGTAGCAACGGTATCACCAACTTTGGTACGGGGTTTAGGTATAGGTTTCAGTCTTGGGGGTGTAGGGGCCGGGGGTTCTGACTCCTGCGCCTGAGGGGTAAAACCCTCACCCTGGGAAAACCTAGCTTCCATTTGTTTAAGACTAAAGCTAGCCAATGTAACTATAGTCCTATCCATTTCTAACAGGTGGTTTTCCATTCGGGAAAGTCTAAGTTCCAGGGGGGTAAGTAACTGTTTTAGTGTGTCCCAGACAGTTTTAAGGAATTCCTTGTCCCCCCTCCTATCCCCCTCCACCACACTCAATCCACCCTCTATTGACCCTTCCTTACTCTTGTCTGGGAGAGTTACCACCGGGGGATCAAGCACAACACAGCTTAAATCATAGGTGTTATCCTTGCCCAGTGTGGCAGTGTTGGTTTTGGATATTTCTTCCCCTACCCCAAATGTGCCCAATGGTCGTCTACTATTAAAAAACTGAGATATCGCAATTTTTGCCTTTTTGCGAGCATAAGTAGATCTAGCGAGACATTTCTTCTTTTGTAAGGCAACTTTTTTAGCATTTACTGCAATGTTGGGCAAGACAATTTTAGAGGGAGAGCCTATACCGGCCACAGGGGTAGGGGGTACAAGCTCCTCCAAGGGCTTTAGAGGTGGTAATATTGGTTTCAGAGTAGGCTCGGGTAGGGATGTGGTTGGGGGATGGTGGATATCTGCCAATGTTAGCAATGGGCGGGGGCCTTGTAGTGTAGTTCCTAGTTTCCCACTAGGCCCTGCGCATTGGAATAACATAAACAGTAGTATCGACGTGGAACTGCGGATATTCCAGGCCTCCACTGACTATGCTAAACTTAATTGGGTTGTGTTACCAACTAGCTCAGAGGTCACTGGAAACTTTGTTCTCTGCATAGGAAGTGATCAGCTTCCCTGGCACAGACAAGAAGGGATTCAGCTTTCCAACAACCGTGCAACATGACAACTTTGCTCCTCAGATCAAGAGTCAATCTCTAGGGTCGTGTGAAACAATAGACATGTATTTCACTCAGTCAGTCTAGTGCAGTTTACTTTCACGAGATGTAGAGAATAGAGAGACGGGCGTTTGTCAATAAAGGGTTAACATTTATTGAACAGTCTTTCTTCTCGTACAAGAGAAATGTATTGCTACAATTGCAAGACTTGTTATTATAAAAAGTACGTACAATAAGATAAGGATTGCGAAATAGAACTGTAAAAGCATTGATATGGTTTCTTAGCCATACAATGGTTTAAAAGTAATAAAACATATATACAGTCATATATACATTAGGCTAACATACTCAACTGGTGCTTCTAACTAAGCCTACCCCAGTGTGCCTGACCTAAGCCTAACACGTGGAAGGGGAGTAAGTAAGTAGCTTTAAGTTAAGTTGGTTTTGCCAAGGTTTGCTTCAAGAATTCTCGTCTAAGGGTTTAGTCAACACCATACCTCTGAATAGAACGATGGAGGATTGGTATCTCCTTCAGGGGTCACTCTCGATATCCCAGTCACCCGCAAGGGTAGACCGGAAACGCCGGAGCTGGATTTCTCTGCACGAGAAAGGCAGCGGCTCTTCTTCAGCGCGTCGAGGAAGGAGGGGGGACAGCGTCCGCGGGCAGCTGGAATCTGCTGGATGTCTTCGCAGAGGGACGGCTGTTCAGCTCCTAAGCGTACTGCACCATCGTTCGCGCTTTAGCAGCAATAATGGCAAGGGGCGACCAATCGGTCCCCCCGAACGTATGGCAGAGTACCACGATCCCCCCGGGAAGCCATCTTGGGCGGGAGGCGTGTCTCGGCTGGTATGCCCGAAGCGGCGTAGCCGGGGCGCGCTTTTTCCCGCCCTCGAGTGGGTTGGCCTAGACACTAACGCGGCTGGCCACGCCCTTAGGGCAGGCAGGGGCGGGTTTACGCCCGCCCCGAAGACGGATAAAAGGAGAAACAAGACCAGAAGGCATCCTCTTGTTCCTGTGCTCTGAAGCTGCACCTCCTCGCTGCACATGAGCTCGAGACGGAACGGTCCTTTACCTACCCCGATTGATACCTTGGCAATGATTCCCTGGCTCAGTGAATACCCGGATCGTGCTTCTGCTGGGGTGTTGCGGAATGGGTTTTCGTATGGTTTCCGCATCCCAGTGGGGGACTTTCAGGGTGTGGAAAAATGCAAAAATCAGATGTCGGTCTTGCAGCATACGACCGTGGTACAGGAAAAGATCCGGAAGGAGGTTACTCGAGGTCGAGTCGCCGGTCCGTTTAGTGTACCCCCGGTGGTTAACTTTGTTTGTTCGCCTTTAGGAGTGGTCCCCAAGAAGGACCCGGGTGAGTTTCGGCTGATACATAATTTGTCAGCACCACGTGGTCTTTCCGTTAACGAAGCGATAGACCCGGAAATGTGTTCGGTACGGTACGCATCTTTCGATGAGGCCGTAGCCATTTTGAATCGCCTGGGGCCCGGGGCGCTGATGGCAAAATCTGATATCGAGTCAGCGTTCCGATTGCTCCCGGTACATCCAGACGATCAGCGTCTACTGGGTTTCATGTTTCAGGGGCAGTATTATATGGATAGATGTATGCCGATGGGATGCTCAATTTCTTGTGCCTATTTCGAGAAATTCAGTAGTTTCCTACAATGGGTCTTCACAAAGAAGACGGGTTTTCAACATGTGATGCATTATCTCGATGATTTTTTGTTCCTGGGGGCAGCCGGGGATCCGGAATGTGGGCAAGCTTTGGCTGCATTTTGTGTTTTAATGAATCAGTTTGGCGTGCCATTGGCACCAGGTAAGACGGTGGGTCCTTCGACTTGCCTCGAGTTTCTGGGGATCGAGTTAGACTCCGGAGAAGGTTGTTTCCGTTTACCAGGTGATAAAGTGTTAAAGTTCAGGGCATCCCTGCAAATGTGTTTGAGCGAAGCTAAGGTTAAGTTGCATCAGTTACAGCAGTTAGTGGGCCAGTTGAATTTTGCCCTGAGAGTTATACCAATGGCCCGCCCCTTTTCCCGTTCGATCGCTCAAGCCATGGTCGGACTGAAGGAGGGCCATCATCGCACGAGGCTCTCGGCCGAGGTCCGCCAGGACATGCGCATTTGGTTGGCATTTCTGGCAGATTTCAATGGTCGAGTCGTCTGGAATAAACCAGCCGTGTCCTCTGAGGAGCTGGGGCTGTGGACAGATTCGGCAGGGAGTATAGGTTTTGGTGCCATTTTCGGTGCTCGATGGTCTGCACAAAAATGGCCGGCATGGTGGCGCGACAGTGGACTGACAAGTAACATTGCCTTCCTGGAACTCTTCCCCATTTTGGTGGCCCTGAGAACGTGGCCTGAAGGGTTCAGAGATCACTCTGTGGTATTCTGGTCTGACAATATGACCGTGGTTGAGTGTATCAATAGCCAGGCAGCACGATGCAAATGGATTTTGAGACTGCTCAAAGAAATCGTATTATTGTGTATGCAATTGAATGTGCTATTCAAAGCAAGACATGTCCCGGGGATAATGAATCAGGCGGCTGATGCCCTTTCTCGTTTTCGTATGCAGGCCTTCTGGGGTTTTCTTCCCACAGCGGACCCGGAGCCAGCACCCTTTCCCGAAGCTCTCTGGTCTCTCGGTGCCCCGAACTTCGTAACCTTGTGGGAGAGAGTTTAGCACCCAGGACGAGGAAGGCATATGAAGGGGCGTTCCAATCCTATTTAGCCTTTTTGGGGACTACTAGAGAGGAGCTTTGGGGTCAGGAGGAATGGGTAGTGAACTTTCTGATGTCTTTACACCTGGCAGGGAAATCGGTGGCCACGGCCCAGAGGCATCGGGCTGCCATTTCCTTTGTTGCTAGGGCTCATGGGATACAGGACCCGACAGCGTCTTTCGTCGTGCAAAAAGCGCTACGAGGGTGGCAACGCCTTGAGGGTCGCAGAGTAGACGAGAGGCGCCCGATAGGTTTGGATAGGTTGGCCCAGTTATTATCCAGACTCCCTACAACATGTTCATCTCACTTTGAGACAGTGTTATTCCGAGCCGCTTTTACGCTGGCATTTCATGGAGCTATGCGGGTAAGCGAATTAGTGGCAAGGAACAAGCAGGATGTTACGGGAGGGCTGTGCGCAGAGCACGTTCAAATCAGAGGGGAGACGATGACTGTCTCGTTTGTAAGGTCCAAGACCGATCAAAGCGGGATGGGCGACTGCATAATTATACGCAGGATTCCCGGGTCGTCCATGTGCCCAGTGAAGTGTTTAGAGGATTATTTGACACGAAGGGTGGCATCATGGGGGGGGACCTTGTTGAGACACGCGGACGCCACCCCACTGACAAGGTTTCAGTTTCAGCGGGTGCTTGCGATGTCAATTACAGCTGCGGGCTTGAACCCGGGCGAGTTTGGGACCCATTCCTTTCGGATAGGGGCTGCTACAGAGGCTACAGCCAGGGGTCTGAATGTAGAACAAGTTAAACGTGTGGGGCGTTGGTCCTCCAATTGTTATAAAAGGTATGTGCGTTTGCACATGTTGTGAAGCTGTAATGATGTACTCACGCTTCTTGTTTTGTTTGGTTTTCAGTTGCGCAAGCCTACGAGGCGGGGCGGACTATGCAGTCGACCCAACACCGGGACAGCGGTCAGACATCACCGGCTGTGAAAACAGAGGTGTGGGTCGTGGGCCACTCATACGTGAGGCGTGCCGCGGACGTATTCAAGGCAGGTGACATGGTGCACATGGCTGGGGAATACGGGTACAGTGTGTCCTTCTACGGAAAGGGCGGTCTCTGTATTGACCAGTTTCAATCATTTTTCGAGGGTTTGCTAGGGCGGACGAGGTCACCGCCGTCTGTAGTCATAGTACATCTTGGGGGCAATGATTTGGTCACCACTGGTAGACGACTTCTCCTGGAGGCGATGCTTTCCACTGTAAGTTGGTTAGCGAGGAGAGTTCCAGGGTGCACAATTGCGTGGTCCCATATGATCCCACGAAAAGTGTGGCGGGGGGCTATTTCTGTTTCTGCTTTAAATCACTCGGTGAGAAAAATTAATAACAAAGTGAGTAGGTTGTTCCGGTCCAATGCACTGCATTCTATTTCGCATGGGTGTATTAATGATGACAGTATGTATTTGGGGGACGGTGTTCATTTGTCTCGGGTGGGGAATGAGTTACTCATAGGAGACTTCATAGCGTGGCTAAAGATGTTGAAGCATGACCTTTAGATAGGAGTTTGGTGGGGGGGTCCGGATAGCCGGTCAACTATCCGGACCTGTGGCGGTAAGGTCATGATCGGTGAGCACTAATTGGAAGATCCCTATGAGTGGGCGTTACCCATTACGGATGGGGGCGCTCGGGGGAGGTGGCCATTGGCCCCTCAACGGGGAGGCGGTCCCTTCTAAGGATGGGTCGCCGAAAGGAAAGGGAAGGCGGTCAAGGCCCCTTCATGGGTAGGAGGGGTTACAGCCCCCTCCTGGGGAATTTCCCGGGGCCAGGACGTCTGCGACGGCAGATGTGGTAAGTTGTGTGGGGTGTGGGGGGGGGTCTACGCTACCTTCTAGATACCTCACACGAGCCTCGTACGACCTTTAAGTGGCGTCGAGTTTTACTGGGGCCCCCGTCAAGTCAAGGGAAATTGGTATTTGCACTTGAGGTATGCCTCCGTGCCGCCCCTCACAAGGGAGGGGGATATGTCTGGGTTAGGGATCTTGACACCGGTTACGACCTTGCCGTTGGCCCTTAAACGTTAGGATGTACAATTTCAAAATTTTCAAGTAAATGTTTTGTAGGATGTTAGTTCGGCTAGGAGAACCTTTGTATTAGAGGATATGTTAAGGTTAGCCAAACATCGCAATTTGGTAATGAAATTGTACATATTATGAAACTGTTATTTTAATGTTTTAATTTTGTTTCATATTTTAATAAATACGGCCGGGAAGGGTAACTCCCTTCCCGACTTCCAAAAGTTCAAGAACGGTTTCCAGTTTCCCATCCTTGGGGAGTGTGTTGAGAGGGGGTGGCGGGTATCTCAGCCATATGGCAAGGGGCGACCAATCGGTCCCCCCGAACGTATGGCAGAGTACCACGATCCCCCCGGGAAGCCATCTTGGGCGGGAGGCGAGTCTCGGCTGGTATGCCCGAAGCGGCGTAGCCGGGGCGCGCTTTTTCCCGCCCTCGAGTGGGTTGGCCTAGACACTAACGCGGCTGGCCACGCCCTTAGGGCAGGCAGGGGCGGGTTTACGCCCGCCCCGAAGACGGATAAAAGGAGAAACAAGACCAGAAGGCATCCTCTTGTTCCTGTGCTCTGAAGCTGCACCTCCTCGCTGCACGTGAGCTCGAGACGGAACGAAGAGCCAATTTTGACCCACCCACCAGCCCCTGAAGACAGCGAGTGGTTTTAATAAAGTTTGAGGGATAACTGTGATTTTCGTTTACAGGTTGTGGTATTATCGTGAAGATTTTGAGTATGCAATAAAGAATGGTCAATTTGTGTTATGTTTTGCAAATAAAGTAATTCTGCTTTAGTGTTCATCAGTACGCATGTGTTTGAATAAAGTTGTTGCTGCTACTGTTGGTTAGATATAGTCATTTAGTATTTAGTTAGCATTGTCGTATTTATTTTGGTCGGGCGGTAAGGTCATGATCGATGAGCACTAATTGGAAGATCCCTATGAGTGGGCGTTACCCATTACGGCTGGGGGCGCTCGGGGGAGGTGGCCATTGGCCCCTCAACGGGGAGGCGGTCCCTTCTAAGGATGGGTCGCCGAAAGGAAAGGGAAGGCGGTCAAGGCCCCTTCATGGGTAGGAGGGGTTACAGCCCCCTCCTGGGGAATTTCCCGGGGCCAGGACGTCTGCGACGGCAGATGTGGTAAGTTGTGTGGGGTGTGGGGGGGGGTCTACGCTACCTTCTAGATACCTCACACGAGCCTCGTACGACCTTTAAGTGGCGTCGAGTTTTACTGGGGCCCCCGTCAAGTCAAGGGAAATTGGTATTTGCACTTGAGGTATGCCTCCGTGCCGCCCCTCACAAGGGAGGGGGATATGTCTGGGTTAGGGATCTTGACACCGGTTACGACCTTGCCGTTGGCCCTTAAACGTTAGGATGTACAATTTCAAAATTTTCAAGTAAATGTTTTGTAGGATGTTAGTTCGGCTAGGAGAACCTTTGTATTAGAGGATATGTTAAGGTTAGCCAAACATCGCAATGTGGTAATGAAATTGTACATATTATGAAACTGTTATTTTAATGTTTTAATTTTGTTTCATATTTTAATAAATACGGCCGGGAAGGGTAACTCCCTTCCCGACTTCCAAAAGTTCAAGAACGGTTTCCAGTTTCCCATCCTTGGGGAGTGTGTTGAGAGGGGGTGGCGGGTATCTCAGCCATATGGTATCAGCAGCTTCACCACCAAGGGACAGCAGGCTGCAGCGACAGGGTGCTAGAGTCACCAACACGGGGTCGTGCAGACAGCTAACAACAGGCAACGAGCAACGAGCTATTGCTTAAGGCAACGTTGGTAATATTTATACCTGACAGGTGCCGGGTTTGACGCAAGTTTGCTGGACATAAGACGTCAATTAAAGATGTCACTAGGAAGTGATAGTTATCAGTTGCTCATTAGAGTTCCATTACTAATCAAAACACAGCAAGCGGGGATTTCCAGGTTTGCTGAGTTTTTATCTTGTTGAAGAACTCGGAGTGTTAATCTAGGAATATCAGATAGTGACTTCTGCTCTGTCATTGCACTAATTGGTCGCAAAGGAAGTGGCAGAGAGAACTATGCTGGAATGTGGCTCTGTTCGTGTGAGGCCAGAGATGACTTTTCTGAAAATTGCACTTGAACGGTTATGCCAATATAGGGAATAAATGGATTTATAGCCGAATAGGGGCATAAGGTCACAGTATCGATCAGGAACCTAGATAAACACATAACACCCACTCCACGTATTCATGTCCATCAAAATTACTAAAACTAAAGCAATTAGATGCATGTGTAACATTGCCCACCCCAAAATACATAAATGCATTCGAAATAGGCGTACTTGTAATACATGAAATTTAGGTACTGTACGTTTTTTGAAGCATAGAAATCATTCAAAAATTATTGCATATGAAATCAATGAACGATTATGCAAAAAGAATTACACATGAAGTATCTCTGACAGAAGAAAGGCGAGATAAATCATCACATATAAATGCATTGTAATAACATGTGTGCTAGAGGCTGGTGTAACTTTGTTATGTCTCTAGATGTGATTAGAAATAGAAGTGTGAAGCTTCTGTTCTCTAAGAATAGTTTTTACGTTAAGCAAAGAATTGTTTGTGCCAAAAAGGGTCAATATTAAATGTTCAATTCAAAAAGAATTAATGCTTGAACGGGGAAATAGAGTTCCAACACTTTCTGCAGTTTTTGTTGATCAAAACTGAAGGCCGAATTCAGAGTTCATGAGAACGCTGTGAGTCGGAAAGCTTCTTAAAAGGTATTGTTTCTGTACGGGTGAGAACATCGTATCAGACAGGCTCTCAAAGAATTGGTCTACAAATTCAGGTGACAGTTCAACCAAATTAGATAGCGCTGTAACTTGGCAGGTGTGAGAATGATTGCTGTCATCGTATTCAGGAGCAGCAATGCTCACAGAAGGCCGTACCTGGGTGATGTTGCTTTTGTCACTCGCTCCACCGTTACCACCTAGTCATAGTACAGGAGTCTCAACGAATGCTGTCATCAGGATTGGTAACCGCTGGGGACAACACAATGCGTGAGCCGTTATTGGACTGAGCAAAGTATCGACGTCCATTGGTACTGCTGATGGAAGTGAAATACAGATGTCCAACACGCATTCATCGCCGCATAGCATGCATCTTAGTACCGGTAAGATACAGTTCTGCCATATAGGTCTGAATGAAAGGAACCAGGTCATGTTTAGATCTCTCAGCCTGGCCAATCCAAGGACGTTAGTTATCCTGTCCCGGTAGCGCATTGCTAGGATTGTCTCTTCCATTCCCATGGGAGCTATGTCTGAGTTTCGGCTTGCCATAACGAAGCAGGAGGGTCAAAAATAAAATCCCTGCGACGAGTCCCAAAAATAATGGTATGCCGCCAAAAACAGAGTGTACAAAATTAGGAACGATTTCCAAAATTGCCTGGAAGGGTGTTAGCAGTCCCGTAAAGACTGTCTTAAATATGCCTGGGATGCTTGTGGCACTAGACATGTTAAGGAGTTGGCTCAACATTTCTACGAAATGCACGGGGCAATTTGTTGATAAAAGGTCATGAACTTCAGTAGCTGTCCTTGCAACTAGAAGATCATACGTCTCTTTTGATGACGTTATAGGCACTGTTGTCTGTAAAAGCACAGATTTCATTTTCTTAATGTATCAATTCGTATAGAATAGAGATTCAGACGAGGCCAGATGGGAGTCACTGTGTCTGCAGGCCCACTAGGAAACAATGCTTGCATACAGCATTTGACCATGGATGTTACTTTCACTAGATAACTTTTCCCTGGCACGAGGCCACAACATCTGTGATCCGTTCTAAGAATGTAACTCCCGTTCGAAAGTTGCATAAAGAAGGGCTCTATCTGAGTTGCAGGTGTGACTAGCTGGTGGCATGAAAGGTTGTTAGAATTTCCATCACATGCTCCGTGTAAATTAATACCCTGACACAAAAGTATACCGCTTAGTGAATGTTTACAGTTGTCACCACTAAGAAATACATTTTTGTTGCTGTCACTATAGCAAGAATGAGTGTATGGTAATTTCCATTCAGATTTTACATATCCTTTACCCAATTGTTCATATTGGCCAGTAGGTATGTATTCAAGGCACTTTTTAAATCGGAAAGTTGTTATCGGAATAGTGATAATTCCGTGTATTATCCATTCAATGACAGGACTCTCTGACATTGTCAATGGTAATCTCTCGAGTTTTTCGATGCTCAGGATTGTATAGTCTGCTCCTTTCTGTGCCAAACTGATCTGTTTATCAGTAAGGTTAAAACTGGAAAATAATGACGTTGTGTTGATTAAACGCCAATGCACATAGCCTGAACGAAGATTTTGCAGCGTCCAGCCTAATTCTATAATAGAACGCAATTGAGACTGGCCATGTTGTAACTGGAAGACAGAGTCATTAACCCATTGTCTACCACAGAAAGTGATTTTTCCAAATTAATACGATCAATTTCTCGTATTTTCTCAGCAGTTTCAATTTGCTTTACTTTCCAAGCCTCGTTGTAAGCAGCATAGATACTGGTCGCTATGAAACGCTTTTGACGCTGTTTACGTGGTCCAAGAATGAAATCGCGCAAATCAGCACCATCTTTTAGTAAAGACAAGCGTTGCTTAATTTCAGCCAGTGTGGATGATGTTAGCCATTCAAGGCAGAGCTTCCCTACACTGTATGTTGTTATAATCCCTGGATGTTGTCTCTGGGAGTATCTTGAGTCTAATCTGGTCATTTTTAACCCCTGTGTTTTATTCAGGAATCTATCTTGACAGCTATTTGTGTCTGTAGGCCAGATTAACCATTTTTTCCAATCAGGATTTGTTCTGTTGAAATGTAAAATTTGTGACACGTCTAACTCAATATCTGTGGTTGCATTCTCAGGTATTGGCTTTGGTATAGACGGTGTTTTAAGGTCTTTGTTCTTAGCCAGGCCAAGACAAGATGTTTGGTGTATTGTGTCATTTAAAAACAACATTTGTTCTGGTATCATGCAGGTTCTAAATAGTGCTTCAATGCCTTGCACCTGCCAATCTTTTGTACCCCAAATTGTTTTCCTTTCAATATTATTTTTCCAATAATCAAAACCAAATGTCATCATTTTGTCATAAAATGCTTCTGAATATATCAATTTAGAATTTGTCAGCATTGTTTTCATTCCTGTTTTATCTAACAGTTTGTAATAAAACGTTTCTGCATCACTGGTGTTAAACCCTGAGAAGTATTTGAATTTCTCAAAAAATGCTTTAGAACTGCTTTTAGGTGGTGTAGAACAATGTTCCCATTGATTATACATAAAAACATTTCTAGGCTGTGCAGATTTATGCAAGTAGTGATCCCCATAGTGGGTGTAACAGAATAACTGCTCATAACTAGATGAACCTTGTAAATAATCATTATCTGTGAATCTAGCTGACATTACTAAATCAGACATCATGTCATTAATACTGTTAAAGTCCCAATCATCAGAGAATGTACTAGGTGTTACAAAGTCACTTAAGGAAACCTTTAGTTGATGAGGATACTTCAGGATTTCGACCGGACCATAGATCTCATAGTCTGTTTTCTCCCATACTACCCCACCAGGTATTGGAATTGCTGTGACATTTACTGTTGACAGTTCTCTTTTCTTCACGTGGGATGATCTGTGTGGTTTCAGGACTAGGTTGATGTTCTGACTTGCTGTGTCCATTGTAATATATTTTCCCTCAATGAATCTTCCCAAACACAGTACCATGATGAGCCAAAGCAGGAGGAAAAATACACCTAGACCGAACCAGAACTCTAGCCAAGGGGAAACAAGGTAGATTTCTTTTAGTTGATGAAAGAGTTCTGTTGCTTTTTCTTTAAAAGTCTTTTTTGTTTCTGGCATCACTTCGGGGTCGTTTTGATCTTCAGAGAAGTTGTCGAAGTTGATGAAATAACCAGAGGCAGTTCTGTCAATTGATGGGATTGTTCTTTCAATCTGTCTCTCGGTAGCACTTTCTGATGCCACATCATTGTAGACTGGTGATGTTTCTTGACGAACTGTTTCAATTTGTGTTTCAAGAGGCACGAGTTCCATGGCATTATTGCATAGTCCTTCATTGTGCACTGCAGGCTGATCGAATGTGATGAGTCTTTCAGTTTGAACCTCTTGGATTGTTGCAAGTTTGGGTATTCTGTTGTTTCTTGGGAGTCCACTGGGCCTACTGTTGATTATAGGCCACAAGCTTGTGGTTTTACCAGATCGATAGACACGACTCTGTTCTCCTTTTTACCAGCAAGGGGCGGTAGCACAACTGATCTTGTTCCGGTGACTGCCAAGACAGGTACTGCTTTTCTGTAAGAAGGCCCAAATTCCTTCTTAACCGCGATCTTTTCTCTGACTAGATCCCCAATCTTTGGAATCCAGGCAGGCCTTGCTGGGGCTGTTGCTGGTGGTGCCTCGTCAGTGGTACTTGGCTGTTGCTTTAACTTTATGTTGCTTAATGATTTTCTTGTTTCATTCAGTTCCTGTAAAACAGCCAAACGATCCTTTACATCAAAGTGCGTTGTTTCTTCTTGTACCACTGACATCTGACTATCGAGGTCCTGAATACGCATTCTAATTCCGAACAATAGTTCGTATGGGCTGAAACTTTTTAGAGAATTTCTTGGCATGTTGTTAAGACTAGTTTGGACACTTATTAAATGTTTGACCCACCCAGCGCCTGAACCTAATACCTTCGCTGTTATAGATTGCTTTATGTCACGGTTTTTTCTTTCTACCACACTGTTCCCTTCGGGGTGCGACGGACAAGAATACCGCAACCCAATTCCCATGCCGGCCATGGCCTCCTTATAGGCTCGAGAGCTGAAAGCATGACCCTGGTCGGAATGGAACGTGGTAATTGCTTATATGCGCCAATAAAGACCCGCAAATCTTTTATAACCGTTCTAGCGTCAGCCGAGCGCTGGAGGCCTCATTATTTAAGTGCTTTTAGCCTTAACTATTAATAGGACACAGGATGGGGTGTAGGCAGCGTTACGCTCTTTCTGATTGGTAGCCGGTAGCAAGGTTCACTACTGCGATCCCTATTACAATTTTCACAGTTGTTTTCATATATTTGGTGTTCTACACTCATTCCCGGCCACCAGAATACTGATTGTAATTCAGTCAGTGATTCCTTGATCTCTCTGTGCCTAGGACCCAAACCCATATGTGCGTCTGCTATTAAAAATATTCTCCTGTTCGTGTTTGGAATTACTCTGTCCCCCACTCCAGGGATTCGAGCAAAAGGAACGGAGTTTGCATCGATTATGTATGCATAATTGAGTGGATAGTTTACGGGTAATGCTGCACAGTCGCCTTTTACGGTCGTTTTTACTGCCAGCATGGTTTCCCCGTCTATGTATTTATCTGTACGCTTTTTTGTGGCTACGGAAGCCGGGTTAGTTGCTTCCGCGGTGGCTGTATTGGCCAATGAATTCCCTGCAACGTGAACGCCATCACGTCGAAGACTCTGTGCGTGAATCACGTGAGTCTTTTGTAGTTCTTTTCTTAAAAGAGCTACCTCGTTCCAGAGCATTTTATGCTTTATTGTGGCACCTGTGTCTTCTTTGTAGTCGTTTTCGATCCAACTCTGCAGTTTGTTATTGTAAGAGTTGACGCAAAAATGAGAATCGCACACTATAAGTGTCGGGAATTCACGTTCTGCATTTTCGAGCGCCATCTTTAAAGATCTGATTTCAGTTCTCTGAACCGAACAGTTTCTTACAGATTCAGTTTTTGTTACTTTCGGTCTGAATTTACCGCACAGCCAACAACATTTAATGATCGCACATGCTGCATCGTAGGATTTTCTGTCTACGTTGAAATGCTGTACAAAGCTATCTGTATAGATTATACAGGCGTATTGTGGGAGAGGCAGAATTTCGATTGGCAGAGGATATTCTTCTTCATATTCTAAATCATTCAGTTCTTCGAATTGCGGGGCAAAATAGTATTTCACATCTTCCGCTCCCAGAGAATCTATACACTGTATCCATTTCGGATCCAGTGACACTGTAGGCAGGTTTACTGGGCTGAATAGTGCCTCGAAGGCGGATTCCGCTGTAAGGATATTAATCCGTTTGCCGTGTGCTAGTTCTCGCTCATTTGCTAATGCGATTTGCACTGCGTTCACAGTTCTTTCTGTGTGACTGAATGTTTTTTCTGCTTGTGTGTACAAGTGAGATTTAATTGAAATTGGTACCTTTTCTCCCTCATTAGAGGTTAGGTATGTGAATCCGCATCTTCCTGGGATGACTCGGATTACAAGATCGATCGTGTTGTCACGTGTATCTAATTTTGTTTTTGCTAACATGTCTGTTTGCAGTGATCTCAAAATTTCTGTGTGTTTTTGAGTCCAATTGATTTGTTTAAAATCAGGTTTAATTAGTTCGTAGAGTGGTTTAACCCTCTCTGCGTAATTTAGGATGTAAGTTCTTCCGAAATTCAGAAAACCTAGAATGGATTATAAATTCTTCAGCGTTTTTGGAGCTTGGAGTACAGCGCACTTCTCTAAGAAGTTGTCCGCTAGGCTTTTCCCTTCACTTGATAATTCGTACCCTAAAAACAGTACTGTCAGATGGGCAATTCGAGACTTTTTAAAGTTGAATTTGTAACCCTCTGCTGCGAACCCAAGTATAATGGTGTTCACTCTTTTCAAGTGAGTATCCAAGTCGTCGTCTGTGAGATAAATATCATCTACGTAAGATAATGCCTCATCATCATAGATTTGTAGTAACTCTGTTACCCTAGCTGAGAATAGTCCCGGGCTGTTCTTGAACCCCTGTGGGAGTCGACAGAATTTTTTCTGCGATCCAAATGCGGAGAAAGCGGTCAAATATCTGATTTCCGGTGCAATGTTTTGACAAAAGAAACCATTAGATATGTCTAATGTCGTTTTATATTTTTTCCTAACTATGTTATTCATTAGGGCTGCACTATGCGAGTTTTGTACTGCAAAGGTTTTGCAACATGTATTAAGATGTCTGTAGTCCAAAACTAGACGATATGAATTGTCTGGCTTGGAGACAGGAAACAAAGGATTGTTCATTTGAGAGGTGCATGTTTCAATCACCCCCTGGTACTCAAGTTGATCCAAGATCTCCCTGACCTGTTTTTTAGCTTCTTGCTTTATGGGATACTGCCGTTGGGCAGTTGGTTCACTTTTTAACTGGATTTTGTGAGGAGGAGAGTCCTCATCCCATCCTACATTATTTTTATACAACGCCGGAGCCTGGGCTACTGCCCATTTCCTTGCATATGTATATTTTTTGTGAATCGGAATGTGATTCGAGAAGGCAGGCATAATCACTTCTTCGCCACGAGGGCACTCCCTGACAAACTCTGGGGGCCAATCTTTTTCAGCTAACAGAATATCATAGCCTTTTGAGAGCTTATCCCAAAATAGACCCTTAATTTTCCTAGTCTTATCACCCTCTATACGCAATGTTATTTCGTTTATTTTATGGGGCTCGCTAAGTCTGGCGTCGGCAGTTTCAACCTGAATGAATTCATTCGTGTCCACTGTCTCCAGATGACTCATCAAGATCTTGCGCGCTATACTGATTTCTGCTGCACTGTCCAACATTGTCAATGCCCACTCCCCGTTTTTCAACTGTGTCCTCAGTATTCTCGGCATGGTTGATTACTCTAATACTGGCTACCTTCTTTTTCTGAAATTGAGATTTCTTATTTTGAGCAGGTTCCTTGTCTTTGGACTTGGTGTGCTCTCCTGGGTCTGACCGTCCTCTTCTTTCCGAATTCTGTGGAAGAGATCGAGAGGGACGTGTATCAATACTTTGATATCTATCAGGTTTTTTCAGATTATCCCTATTTCTAAGGTTATATCTTTTCTCAGAGGGCTCCCTCTGGGGAGACTGGCGTTCTCGAGTCGGAGTTCTTTCCCTCCGTCGAGGAGACCTTCCTCTGGACTGGAAAACTTTTTCCTTGGGAGTGGATTGTTTATTTCCATCCCAGCTCTTTTTAGGAGTGTTTAAATTATTTTTAATAAATAATTTTTCAGGATTTTCGAGCAGTTGGCGCTTTACTGGTTTCCCATCCAAGCTGTCTCTACCTAATTCTTCATAGCATTTTTCTATGATTTTTGCAAGCTCAACAGGATCTTTTATATCTGTTTCCTTCAACTTCTGGCGAATCGCCACAGATGCTGCTTCTCCTCTTATATTGGCTAATAATATAGCCGAGACCTGCTTGAAGTCTTTCAGTAATTTCATACCTAGATTTAAAGCGGGCTCTGGACCGAATTCATTTTGAATCTGTTTTAGCACTTCTGGTATTACCGCCATAGACGGAACACCGTGTGTTTTTGTGTAAATGGAAGCAAAGACTGTACCCCAAGTGTCACAGTCCTCCACGTGTGGTGCGATTCCCATAGGAAGGCAGATGGTCAAGATTCTGTGTTTCTCTATAGGGGTAGTATCAGGAAATACTGCCTCTATTTGAGTGATTTTCTGTGCTAACCAGAAAGGAATTTGTTCCCGTTTTACGGGTGTTTTACCAAGACATGACTGTATGTTCTGTGGTGTAATTTTATTTGTGTTCCCCTGATGAGGGGTCAGCTGTGGTGTATTAACAGCTGGCTGGACTGTTGCAGTCCGCATTACATATTGGACCAATTGCCTATGTATTTTTATTAATGTGTTTAGCTGTACTAACAGCTCTTCTCTTGACATTCTTACAATGTCAGGATGTGGTGTGTAGCTGGCTAGAACCGGCCACGTGGCTCCTGGTCTACCTAGTGGACCGAGCCTGGTAATGTGATCATTGTGTTTTAGGGCGCCATTAAACCAGAGCAGGTGCTCTTGAAATTTAAGTGGAATTTCAATCTCCTCGAAAGGGGCGTACTCTTCCGGAGGTTTCTCTATTTTGTAATAGTGAAACTCTTGTGTTGTAGCGTTTACCGCTGGAAAGTTTATCCATGAATAGAATACCTCTGTCTGCCGATACTCGTGAGCCTCTCTAACGAAAATTACTGTACCACCTTGAGGTGTCAGTCCGTTCTCTATAAGTTTTAAAGTTATAGATCTTCTTAAGTGGACCGGGATGATAATTGCATCCGGGTCTGTGTGTTCGGGACCTTGCTGAGTCGCATCTACTGCGGCCCCAGTTGTTCCGTTATTTTCTGGCATTGTAAAAATGCAAGGTTTGCAGAGTAGGTCTCCAAGGAGACAAAGATTAGGTGCACAATATTTTGGAACACTGTATCCTTCAACGTTGAATAAACCAGAGCTTTACATAGGAATCTCTTCCTACTGAGTTCGGGCGGATTTTAACCTTCCACCCACTCCAGACGTCTATTGGAGTATTTACGGGAGAAAGGGGTCTGTGTGAAATATGCACGACTGAGTTACTCTACTGTCTTGCGTTAGTTTATCGCCTTACCAAACGTTGGGCGCCATGTAGTGTAGTTCCTAGTTTCCCATTAGGCCCTGCGCATTGGAATAACATAAACAGTAGTATCGACGTGGAACTGCGGATATTCCAGGCCTCCACTGACTATGCTAAACTTAATTGGGTTGTGTTACCAACTAGCTCAGAGGTCACTGGAAACTTTCTTCTCTGCATAGGAAGTGATCAGCTTCCCTGGCACAGACAAGAAGGGATTCAGCTTTCCAACAACCGTGCAACATGACAACTTTGGATGTATGACGTTACAACGCATACTTTTACTCCGCATACCATTACAACGCGGTATTTACAACGCATACCGTTACAACGCATAGCGCTTTGGGGTGCTGGATAGTGGTAAGTATAATTTACTATTCTAACTCCAGTCCCCGTGGACCCTAGGGAAGGTGTTGGATAGTAACTTAAACTTACCTCTTATCCTAGAGCGCCCCCCAGCGCAATGCGTTGTAATGGTATGCGTTGTAATGCCTGCGTTGTAGTGGTAGTGCGTTGTAAAAAATGCGTTGTAACAGGTGAATACCGACAACTTTGCTCCTCAGATCAAGAGTCAATCTCTAGGGTCGTGTGAAACAATAGACATGTATTTCACTCAGTCAGTCTAGTGCAGTTTACTTTCACGAGATGTAGAGAATAGAGAGACGGGCGTTTGTCAATAAAGGGTTAACATTTATTGAACAGTCTTTCTTCTCGTACAAGAGAAATGTATTGCGACAATTGCAAGACTTGTTATTATAAAAAGTACGTACAATAAGATAAGGATTGCGAAATAGAACTGTAAAAGCATTGATATGGTTTCTTAGCCATACAATGGTTTAAAAGTAATAAAACATATATACAGTCATATATACATTAGGCTAACATACTCAACTGGTGCTTCTAACTAAGCCTACCCCAGTGTGCCTGACCTAAGCCTAACACGTGGAAGGGGAGTAAGTAAGTAGCTTTAAGTTAAGTTGGTTTTGCCAAGGTTTGCTTCAAGAATTCTCGTCTAAGGGTTTAGTCAACACCATACCTCTGAATAGAATGATGGAGGATTGGTATCTCCTTCAGGGGTCACTCTCGATATCCCAGTCACCCGCAAGGGTAGACCGGAAACGCCGGAGCTGGATTTCTCTGCACGAGAAAGGCAGCGGCTCTTCTTCAGCGCGTCGAGGAAGGAGGGGGGACAGCGTCCGCGGGCAGCTGGAATCTGCTGGATGTCTTCGCAGAGGGACGGCTGTTCAGCTCCTAAGCGTACTGCACCATCGTTCGCGCTTTAGCAGCGATAATGGTATCAGCAGCTTCACCACCAAGGGACAGCAGGCTGCAGCGACAGGGTGCTAGAGTCACCAACACGGGGTCGTGCAGACAGCTAACAACAGGCAACGAGCAACGAGCTATTGCTTAAGGCAACGTTGGTAATATTTATACCTGACAGGTGCCGGGTTTGACGCAAGTTTGCTGGACATAAGACGTCAATTAAAGATGTCACTAGGAAGTGATAGTTATCAGTTGCTCATTAGAGTTCCATTACTAATCAAAACACAACAAGCGGGGATTTCCAGGTTTGCTGAGTTTTTATCTTGTTGAAGAACTCGGAGTGTTAATCTAGGAATATCAGATAGTGACTTCTGCTCTGTCATTGCACTAATTGGTCGCAAAGGAAGTGGCAGAGAGAACTATGCTGGAATGTGGCTCTGTTCGTGTGAGGCCAGAGATGACTTTTCTGAAAATCGCACTTGAACGGTTATGCCAATATAGGGAATAAATGGATTTATAGCCGAATAGGGGCATAAGGTCACAGTATCGATCAGGAACCTAGATAAACACATAACAGCCTGACGTACGCTCAGGGGTTAGAGCTAGGGCAAGGTTACCTAAAGATGATTTATTGGAGGAAGCTAAGTTGAGGGAAAGTTTTCTCGCAGCTTCTAATTCTAAGGAAACCCTATGTTGCATTTTACTGATTTCCACATCAATGGCCAGATTGGTCTTTGTGAGGAAATCATCTAGGGTCCCATTGGGTTTATTAAGGCCCTTAGCAGTTTTGCTGCGACTACCCCGTGTACACATAATGGATATTTAACAAAATGATGTGACACAAGTGAAATTTATCGCGATACTCAACAGTCCAACCAAGGGGAATGGCCCAGCCCAGACCTCTTAGACCTCGAACGGCCTCAAACGGCCTGCTCTTAGCCCGGTCTTTGCCCCGAGCTGCGTCCCGCGATGCGAGAGAACAGTACCTTGATATAATGGGCGTACAGGGCGGTGGGCGGGCCAACAGGGAGAGCGGACCGGAAGGTGTCCCTCGGTCTCGCAGGGACTCCTGGAAAATGGAGTCCCTGCTACGCTCGCAGCCCTGCTGTAGCCCTCAGTCCCGGTCCTGCTCAGTTCCGCTCCTGGCAATGATGACAGGTCCAACCCCTCTGGTGTAGCGGCGAAGCGGCACCCGCGAAGAGGGTGCGGCGAGGTCCGTGTGAAGCTCAGGATAGCGCCAGAAGAGGTAAGCGCCTCCAGGCAGTGTCCAGCTCAAAAAGGATATAGCGTCCCCTGAAGCATTTATGGAGTTATTTAGCTGGTAGCGCATCTCCTTACTGTGACCTTACTGTGACTGAGTTCACTGAGGTGTGTTTCGTCTATGGATTTGTGGTGATTGTGAAGGGCTTGCTCCTTTCTTTTCACTGAGCTTGTGGTGGACATAAGCCACCGAGTTTGGAACCTGTTTGGTCAAACCATTCACAGCTTCACTGTTGCCAGCAGCAAAGCCAATTACATTGATGGCAGATGTCCTTGCTCACCCCAATAGAGATTGGGTGCAAAACATCACCGTTGTCTTCCCAATAAATACCTCAGTCAGGTCAAATTTTTGTCATTTTTGAAAAACATATCTATACTCTCAGATTTCCACGTGAAATAAATGCATAACAGGCAGGGTTGGGATGTATAACACCAAATTCATATGGTTAACCTTTTTTCCCTAACCCCTAATTATTCTTAGCAGGATTCACCAAATTCACGAGAAAATATGCGAGGGTGTGATACTTCTACCACCAACGTAAAGCCAACTCTGTATCGGTATAGTAAGCTCCTTTGTTTGTATTAGAGTTGCGTGAATGATGTAGATAAACAATACGTTTGCTGCACGCAGGACCCTTTGTCGCTGCTGATGAGTGAATGAGCAGGCAGAGGAAGCCCCCTCTCCCTTGCCTCCTCCCCCGGCGCTTAGCAAGCATACTGAGCGCTGGGGGTTAAAACCATATGGCTGACAGCGGTATGGAGGAGTACGAGAAAGAGGCGAGCTGCGTCTCTGTGTTGCACCCTGAGGTGAGCGAGCTGGTAGCCTCTTGCCTCGCAATCCCTACCCTTGCCAGGTGACGGCTTTCCCTGCTGGCAGGAGGGGCGCTGTGAGCGAGCTGGTGGCCTCCCGTCGCGTAATCCCTACCCTTGCCAGGTGATGGCTTCCCCCGCTGGCAGGAGGGGCGCTGTGAGCGAGCTGGTGGCCTCCCGCCGCGTAATCCCTATCCATGCCAGGTGACTGCTTCCCCCGCTGGCAGGAGGGGCACTGCTTAATTGCACACCCCGCGTGTTTGGATTGGGAGCTGCCGCAACGCTCTTGTGGGGGCGGATGAAATTCTTAAATGAAAGGCACAATAAATAATCCAAAGGGAAAAGCCACTGTCTCTTTTGTGGTGGCTGTCCGAATAAAGTAAAAGATACAAGATAGAGCTGTTGGACCCATGTTTATTTATGTATGTGTTAGACCAAGCAGTACATCCTTCTTTCTTCTGCACACAGGGCGGGATCTCCAATCTTTCAGTCGGCTGCAAAAAACGGGGCTTTGTACTGGACAATGATTCTACTTGCGTTTCATATGTTTCACTTTTTTGGCCGTACCTTGTCATTGTTGTTCCCTGTGGCCTGTGAAACAAGCGCTCACAATGACAAAGCCTTTTCTCTTTTAGTGCTTACTGCTGGCACAAAAGGATCCTTATCTTCATCATGGGGCCATCTGTTTTGCCCCATAAAGAAGATAAAAAAGCTTTTACCACAGCAGTAAGTCGTCTAAGCCAGTCTGAAAAGGGCGGGGCTTAAAAAGAAAAAAAAAACGTCACTGGGACCTCTTCTCCAATGGCTGGCCACTGTTTAGCATGAACGGTGACGCCAGCCAATGGAAAAGAGGGGCGGGGCTTAACCTCGCTAGTGAAACTCACTCTATGTAATTAAGTCTCGCCAGCGAGACTGCGCATGTGCACAGTCTTACACTAGCTGAGACCTAAAAAGGGGACAGACATAGTTATAAGGAAAAGGCCTGCTCCTCTGGAGAGAGATTGCAGAAAGAGTTGCTGCTGCTTGCCCTGGATTGGGCAGGGGACCTCACTCCTGTGGATCCTCCTCTGGAGCCATGATCAGGGCCCTGCTCATTCTATCTATTCTATCTATTCCTCCTCAAAGTCCACCTCATCCACTCCTATAGCCTGCGACTGGTGGGCCTCCCACTGGGCCTAGATGGACTTCTGGAACTCCTGCTTCTTGGAGCCCTTGGTTGCTGGCAGCCCCACCTCTCTGCAGAATCCCTTGATCTTAGCCACAATGTAGTTCTCCAGATTATTAAGCTCAAACTCCATGGTTGCAGGTAGGATCACCGATGTACAAAGTCAGGAATAAAAGTGAATTTGGAAAAAAACTAAATAGGATAATGAAGGAGAATTTAAACAATTTGAATTGGTATCTCTCTATATATAGGGGATTTTTGTGTTTCACAAGTTACTGTAAGGTAACCTATATTGCAATAAGAATGTTGGCTTTTAATTGCATACAGTGATTTTAATGATTATTGAGATTTGTTAATAAATCACATGCATAAAAATCACTGTTTTTAAATAATTCCTTCACTTTTCCGACACAACTTGTGCCTCTCATTAAAGCAGCAACCCTATTGAAGGCAACTTATGTTAATCTTTTGGTTTACTTGGATCCACGCCTATCATTAAATCAGTTTTATGCTTATTGGTTGGTAGCTACAGATTCATGCAGTCATTGTATGTGGTTGTGGCCACAGCACAATGACATGGCTTGTGCAGTTACAAGATATTTTTTCCTCACAGTAGTAATGGGTGCAGTACACTCATTTCACTTAGATAAAGTGTGAGGGCCAGATTCACAAAAGTAATCTGAGACAAAATCCTAACTGTACGACTTTCGGTATTCACAAAAGGCATTTAGGCGTAGTAACGTTAGGAATCTTAACTTTACTACTCCTAAATGCCTTTTGTGAATACTGAAAGTTGTAAAGTTAGGATTTTGTCTCAGATTACTTTTGTGAATCCGGCCCTCTGTTTTTACTTCCACCATGTTGGCAGAAGGACTTGCCACATTGGGAGTACAATTATATCATGGCTAAATAAACTAAATTTCCCCCAGTAAACAGTAAGTAAGTTGCAGAGACATATACTACTGAATTGCACACCTATTGAACTCATATTTGGGTTTAAAATGTTTATCTCTCATCTCCTAGGTAGTGCAGATACTCATGATCGGTCATAGCTTGATCTGTTACAGGGTTTGTTGGAGAACAGATAATTACTGTCTGAAACACGAGGTCCTCACACTGCCCCTGCCATATTTTCTGCTGGTGCTGTATGGATACCAAAGTCTGTTGACTTTGTTACTCAGTGTTGTTTTTCAGAAGAAAGGTTTTTGACCCTCCTATGAGAGTCTTTGCCAGTGGTTGGGATGTAGTTTTCAGTGCCAGGGACACTGCTGCTACTGTCTATTAAAAAAAGAAGAGACAGGTGAAAGATGGCTTTGCTAAACTGCCCACAGTTATCCTATTGCACTGCAACAGTGCATCCAGATCACGCCGCAAACAAGAAACTCACTCCATGATCTGCAGGCATCCCAAGAAAAAGTAAAAGTAATCACTTTGTATGTCATGGGTGAAAGGGAAAATAAAATGGTTCATACCTTGATTGCTCCATCTGCACCAACTGTATCAGTAGCACAGAATGATTTTGAACTTAAAGGACTTTGCGCCAAAAAGCACACCAAACCTAACAGGTTTATTTAATGTTTGCAAGAATCCTGGCTGGGTAGCAGAGGTTGTAACCTCTGCCACCCTGATGGATGATCACCTGTCATATATGAGGAACTCTGCCTGTCTGGAGGAGATGTCTGTGCCTTCAAAGAAGCTGCCACCATAGTGCATTACTGAAGGCACTGTAAGCTTGCTGTTAGGCCACTATATCACATTCAGCCGCTCAGAAAACTTTTTTTTTCTGAAACAAACTTCCAAAGGGGGAGTTTAGTGAACAGGGCACAGTGCCAGATATGTGGCAGAATACTGTGACCATTAAACACCAAAAGAAAAAACGTACCCTTTTTGAATTTGAGTCCTTTTTCTCAACTTATGATGAAAGAAACTTCAGTTTTCACTCATTCAGTTTGAAATGGCTGTAACTCAAAGCTTGACTTGGAGCAACAGGTTCGTTCTACACAGGAATACTCTCTACAAATACACAAGGAACTCTTTATAATAATTTCTTGATTTATTGACTTATTACAAATATACACAGAACCTAAATTGAATTATTACATTTTGAACAGACGGTTTACACATGATATCACTGCCCATCATATTAACAGCAAATAGAATTATTCATGTGGATACATGCATTTATTGTTGAGTACATACATTATTTCAGAATTATTTCACTATTTCATATAGGTATAGAAATTAAATTTGCACAAAAGCAATGGCAAACAATTATTTTCTTTTCCAATACGTATATCAGAATAGAAAACTATTTATAAGAAAATTGTAAACATAATTAGCAATAAAACATGTCAAACTAAGAAGACATTATGACTGAATTTTATTTTGAATGCATAATCGGATATCTTTATTGTTTTTTGCTTCTATTGGAAAAGACTATTTTTTCATGCTACTGAAAACAAACTTCCTGAAAGATTCCTTTCAGATAAGCACAGCTTCGGGACTACACTTCCATTCCAATAACAATACAATAGTCATTTGGGTTCCTTGTTTGACTTGGCACTCACTGCAATGTCACACAGTCACAGCCCAAATATTGCCTTTACCCTTCCAGTTTCTGAGTTTTGTTTTTGTTGGCATCAGTGCAGTTTACCATTGCTAACCTGTACTTCATGGCCTGGGTTCTCTCTTTAAAACATGGCTTACACCTGATTGGCATATTTGATTTATTAATAAGTCCCTAGTACATGGTAGTACATGTACCTAGAGCATGCAAAATAAATGCTATTATGGGGCCTGCAGCAAATATTCTGCCATCAACTTAAGTAGGCCTTTTAAACAGGTCTAAGGCCTGCCATTATAGCCTAGGTGAGCAGTTTTACACAGCCATTTCAATATTGCCAGGCCTAAACCTTACTTAAAGATGGGCATCTTCTTTTGAGGTTCACATGTTCTGGTAGTGGAAAACTCTCAAATTAATTTTTCACTTTTGCAAGGCCTACCTCTCCCTTAGGATGGGATTAGGTCACCTTACTACATTTAATAAGCAATAGCATTTGTTTGGAAGCAGGTAGGAATGTCTTGTTTGGTATCTGAGGAATTGGAATTGTAAACCCACTTAAATGGTAAAGTCAGATTTTCAATCACAATTCTGAAAATGCCACTTTTAGAAAGTTAGCATTTTCTTGCACTAAACCTTTGGACTTAATTTATTAGGCCCCTTGCGCCATCGGAACGTCACTTTTTGTGATGTTTTGTGGCGCAGAAGTCTGCGCGATATTTATCAGGCAGCACTAAGCCACTTTTTTTGGCTTAATTCTGCCTGATAAATATTAGTCCCTTTAACGCAGTATTCTGCGTTAAAGGGGTGTGCAATGGGTGCTGCTGGGGGCGTTCCCAGCAACATCCATGGCCTTTTGACACTGCCCCAGATTTATGAGAAATCCTAAATCTGAGGCAGTGCCAAAAGCTTACGCCACCCCAGGGGAGGCGCAACAGGGAGAAAAATCTTTATTTCTCCTCGTTTTTCATTTTTCTATGTGTGTTGCATTCTGCAGCACACATCGAAAGAGAAAAAGCCTCTTGTGATTATTTTTGTACAGGAAGGTTTCCCTTCCTGTACAAAAATGATCATCCCTGCAATGTAGGCACCCTTGCACCATTGTGCAAAGGTGCCTGCACTGGCGCACACAGCTCATTGTGCGCTGGCGCAGGGGAAAAGGACAGGAATGTGCCGTATCTTATAGATACGGTACATTCCTGCCTTTTTCTTTTGCCGTAGGGAAGCGCAGGAGGAAGGCCTGCTGCGCTTCCCTACGGCAAAACCTTATAAATGAGGCCCACGTGCCTGTGCCCTGTTTCCTGGGTCACATGACTAGGTGTAGTTGGCAGTTGACCTTTGCACATTCCTCTCAGAAAGTCACACAATAGAGGATATGGGTGTTGGCAGAATGGGCCATCCTAACTTCAGGAGAGGGGCGGATGTCACCTGTCACACTTGCACTTTAGAGACACTGCTTCAGCTCTCACCCAAAGAACTTTACACTAGGGTGTTTTACAGGCAGACTGACTGGGACATGGGTAGGGAGGCAAGAAATTCAAGATATCTCTGTAGGGGAAGACTCCAGAGGTTTCTCCCATGTCAAAGTATATACCAGGTATAAAAAGGGAACCCGAAGACCCACTCTTCAGTACACTATCAGACTTGTGAATACAACACTGCCCTACTGCCAGTGGACAGCTCTGCTGCATGAAGCCTTCATCCTGTCTAACAAGGAAGACTGGATTTACACCCTTCATTCCAGGCTACCCGAGTGACTTCAAATGCTATTAAGTAGGCCTCCTGTTCTGAGTTACATGGATACAAGAGGCTCCAGAACCTCCCTGTAACTGCCCAGCTGGTTCGCTGCACTGGACCTGCCTGGGCTCTGCTGTCCTTTGCTGCAGTGGGTCTCTGATCTTCAAGAGGTGCCTTCCAGTCCTGAACTCTTGGTGTGGCATCAGTTACTTCCACACCTATAAGTAAAAGATAAATTCAGAAGTTTTTGGACCTTTATGACCATAAATGTGTTTGTTAGTGCCAAGATCTTGCCACCGATGCCCACCGGCAATGTGAAGCTCCGATGAGCCTACCTCTTTGTGCTACAGTGACAGCTAGTGACTACCGACAACACAAGGTTGCACTTCATTTTATAACATTCCCAGGCCTTGATGACCACCAACCATGAAGTGCAGCAACAACTATCTGCGATGCTCAACTGGATCTTCGCTCTACAGCGACAACCATCCACGATGCCCGGCCTGCTCTTTGTGTTACAGCGCTGACCATGCGCAATGCTGTATTTGCCCCTGCTCCTCCATCACAAACTGTACTCTTTACGCGCTGGACTTTTAGAAGGTAACTTTTTTATTATGACTTTCTGGTCACTGTATCTGGCCTGAGCTCAAATGCAGTCATTCTGAACTAATAACTTTCACCTGGTCTCGTATGGCCTGATAACCTCGAGTGGCGCTTTTTTCTTTTGGGCGCTATACTTACCTTAACTGTTTGAAAAATTGCATATCTCTGGTTCGACTGATTGGCTTTTTGTTGTTTTGGTGCCAAATAATGAATTACATGTTACTCTTTTTTTCTAAATTGGTGTGGGATTTTTCTTCTGTTGTGATTTCACTTTATTACTGTTTGAAGTGCAGCATTAAAACTGACTGTTTTAGTGGCAAGCTCCAGAGGGTCAATTTAGTGACCTTTGTGGTTCACCCTAGTAAGGACTGTGGCTGTTTCTTAAGGAGGGCTCACATCCCCCTCAACAAACAACTAAAATGTTCACTTTGATGCTCAGCAGGGGGCTCAATACTTCTAAAAAATATTCACCAAGTAACATTGTCCAACTATTATCCAAACATGTGCATTAAGAGTGTTATCTTACAACCTGAAAAATCAAAACCAAAAAGTAGTAAAAGCAGAAAGTGACAATCCTGTAAATCTTTGAGTGTTTCCAACATTCAGCTGTATGTAATTCTTAATGGTATAATAATTGAAATAAAGTTTGTTTGTTGTTCAGTTGTCGATGATGTTTCGACCCTCATTGGGATACAGGGGCCTCATCAGAAAGTATCAATATATGAACATCTGTAACAAATTAGACTATGTGTTGTGTGAATTTGGTATACCGCATTCAGGAATCATGGAGTTAAAATACCCTTAGTGGACAGACATCTAGTATAGAACTTATTGCTGAACCGGGTATGTTACTGTAGTAGCACAAATAGGTGCCCACCAGTGGTATACCGTAGGAAAGATCATACTTACTCCAGGGTATAAGTTGGAACTTAGAATTAGGCAGAAAGAGGTAGAAACATAAATATGCATATCATTCAAATATAAATGCTGACAGAGCTAAAATTCCTGCAGAAACCTACCCCTCAGTCAGTGGAGATATTTAATCCCTACCTTATACTAGCCTGTCAATTGTATTTCTTACGTTGAGGAGGGGCAGGCCTGAAGTGTGAACCCAATTTATATCAACCGGGGTAGGTGTGATGTAAAATTATTAATGTCCTCGTGTAGTTTCCTGTAATGCAGTAACAGTCACAATCACTGTCTACTACAATGAAGGAGTGCAAATTGCGTATTGCAATTTGTGTATGGCCTAAAGAATGAGGCATGGAATGCGATAAAATAACAGATAGGAACCCCCGAGGTCATCAGTCAAGTTGTGGAAGGGATTTATTGATGATATCTTTGTCATTTGAGGTGACTCAGAGTTGAGACTGAATGAGTTTCTAACATACTTACATCAAACACAAACACAAAGCAATCTTCGATTTACTTGTCATTATAACAGCCATGAAATTGCATTTCTTAAGTTGATAATCACACAAAACGAAGGAAAAATACTCCCAATACTTTACAGGAAATCTACAGAAAGGAACACACTCTTAAGTAAGCAAGCAACATTGTAAGTAATAGATTTTTTAAAGCGTGTGAATGTCAATGTGTCTTAGCACTAACATGCAATCACTGATGGGGTATAAGAGGAACCTTAATTGATGTTGGAAACAAGGAGCCAGGTCTTCAAGGATTTTCTAAAACACTGCCTACTTGTTTGAGACCTCAATGAAAAGGGCATGGAATTCCATAGTTTACAAGCCGAATAAAAGTAACTTCTGTCACCCCAATTCGTCTTCTTTACCTTAGGAATAGTAACCAACCTAGTATTTGATGAGCTTAAGTCACGTCTGGGGACGTGCCACGTAAAGGACTTCTGGGAAATAGAAGGTCCAGATCCATGTATAGTCTTATACAATGCATAAGCCTTGAACTTTACAGTATCCTGAACAGGCAACCAGTTGAGGTCCCTGATGCTCTTTGATATGGAGGTGAATTTTAGAGTACCAGCTAATAGAATCTGACTTATTTAATACAGTGCACAATATTTGCAATATGGTGCCTAACAGTAAGGATTGACTAAGTCCTACTTACCCCAACCCAGAATATTCCCAAAAAGGGGGGCAGGCGCGTTCACACTGCTCGCCCTTGGGCAACCCCATCAGGGAAAATGTCCTGCTCCATTAAATTGTAATCATTGTTGACCACTGGACGTGCCAAATGTTCTTACATAGTAGCCTTTTGTGCTTGACACCTTGTTTCCTAATTTCTTGTGACGGTAGCACACTATGTTGGCTGACAGCTTCACCACCCAGCGAGGCTACTAAAGCTAACCGGGTGGGCATTTGAGCTTCACTGCAGAAACATGTCACCTACCCTTGGTTCTGGGGTGTACTTACTTCGCCCCATTGACCAGACAGTTGCATTAACCCCTTTGATTGCTGAACCCTGGTGAACACCTTAATGGTATCAAAGCTGGTTTGAAACAATACATGTCTTGTGCCCACTATTGGAGACACCTCACCCTTTCGTGCAATTACACCTTATGCAGCGCATCCCACTTGCATAACTGCAGTCGGATCACAGATGCACAGTACCTACACTCCATCTCTGACCCTGGATGCTTTAAACCTGCCAAAGTGACGGAAACCAAGATTCCCAGTTCCCTGTTTAGTTGCAGTAAACCTTCAACGGGTAGGATAGGAGCTACCTCAGACCGCATTGGTCATGCAAACCTTAAGTACACAATTATCACCTAGGCGTACCTCTAAATGAGACAGGCTCCACATAGCTATAAGGCCAGAGACACACATATATGTATTGTGCCCACTTTTGGAGACAACTCAGCCTTCATGGAGTGACGACTACACAGGTGTCTACACAAGCCACCCAACAGACAAGTTGGCCCTGACTACCTTGTGTTCTGGTGCCAGGTTTGGAAAGTGCCTTGCTTGCACTTGCTGCCCCCTCGGATCCACCCAATGTCCGTGCTCTGGTCGCAACACAACAATGCCCTTGTGTAGCATTGAACCCCTGGTCTAATAAGAGTGCCACTCCAACTACTTAAACCTCCTCTTTAACCATGGGTGGAATGTAGCTCTCCCCAAACTTCTGCAGGTGTAACCCGTGGACCTGCCTCCTGTTCAGTTCAATTTAGTAATTCATGGCACTGACTACCACAAGGGCCTACTACTGGGCTGTGGAAATTTGGCCCAGGGTGACCTGAACAATCAGCTAGATGTGGATTGGTGCTAACATTACCTGGTTTAAGTGCAATCCCTTTGACAATCATTCCTAACAAGATGTGTCAATGCAGTTAGAAGCAAGAGTTATCCAGCCCGCCTTACTCCCTGTCCCAGTTGTCTGAGTGAATTAGTAAAAGATGCATGTTTTTAACTGGTAGCTAGCTGATACTGTTACTTATGCCTGCAAATGCTCTGCTCAGAGCCACCTGCTAGACAATGGCTTCCCTTGAAAGGCGGTGCCAACAGACCTACAAGCACTTGAATAGGGCCCTAATCTAACAGATGGCCCTTGCATCGGATGCCACCTCTGCCTGTAAGCCGCTCAGTGCTACGATGCCTTGGTGCTTCTTGACCAACATCCAGCTCACCTTGATAGAATCAGCTTGTGACTGGGACTCAACAGTGCGGCAAAGCACAAAACATCCTAGCCGGACAGTAGCTCTTCACCAGGCTCCCCCACAAGATCCCTCCTCAAACCTTGTGGCCTAAAACATTTGCCCTGTGAGCCGGTTGCAAATGGACTGCAAACCACCCCTAGGCATTCTCTCCCAATGTTGTAAATGGAGTTTCTGGTTGGCTAGGATATGCCTCTAAGCCTGGCCGAACCCACCTCTCTAGTCAGGAGGAGGGAGTACACACTTAGGCTGACACCTACCCACCCACTAGGTGGCTAGGCAGAGACTTTGTCTTATCCCAGAGGAAGTGTAAATTTAATGTGCCAGCCGTACTCCCACAGTGGCACACTACAGAAGCGACTCCATACTAGTTTATTTTAATTATCCTTCGTATTGTCCATACAAGAGAGACTTAGTATCATCTGCTCCTATTACCCTGTGCTACCAAACCTCATCATGACATCACAGTGATTACACAACTCACTGGGTCAATCGGGCCACCGTCCCACAGCTCAATTAGCACAACCCCGTAGCTCCTGGTGGAACTGTTCTTAGCATAACACAGCACAGAGTAAATTGTACTTTCCCACCATTGGGCTGTTAACAGACAGAACTTGGGCATGGGATCCTCGTTTCCAAAGTAAAACAATAATTATCCTGCACCATTAACAGATGTGCCACATGCACCCATGCCCTATCCACCTATTGCTTCAGTGGGCAGCCACCCTAATATTCTGCTAGTATACCAGGGAACAGACAAGATAGTGGGAATAGGAGGGAAACAATATGTATTAATAACTGCCCTTTCTAGAATACTGGGAATGCTGAATGTTCTTTAATACATTGTAGCCTATTTGACCGGTAACTTTCTGCTCCAGCCCAGTTTAACCCCAACTTTGGGACCACTTTCCTAGTAACATGCCCTTAATGCTACGTGACATTCTACAAGCACTGTGCAGAATTCCCCATGACCACTGGGGACTCCTCTGGTGATGCATGCCCCCAGGAGGGGTGAAAGGTTCATCATTTTACAGAGACATACCTCGTTATACCGCGAAAGAGGCACGAGGGACAAAATAACTATTCTTTGCAAACGGGAGCCTGTCTGTAACTATCGTCTATATTGGGTCAAAAGATGATCCATGATATTTTAACTGATCAAGTCTGTGATGTCATAATCGCTACCCCAGGCATATTCTCATATATCGCCATAAATGACTGACCCTGCACTCTCATCCTATGCTTTGTGTGATCTTGGCCCACTTTAGTGTGAGCAGAGCCCCGCGATGCATGCTTGGGTTCATGGTCTATAATGCACACATAAACTACCCTAGCTGCCTCTTGCTGCTGGGTCATCCTACCCTATTGGAGCCCCTCAGAAAGACAAGGGAATGTTATATGCCCTCAACACTTAAGCTTATATCTTTGCTTAGCATAGGTCCTGAAGGCAATAGGGCAGATTTATGTTGGTAATGTGCCACGTTTGCGTCACGCAACTGCGGCGTAAAATTGGCGCATCCCTACGACCCATTTAGAACGTGACGCATCTAGGCAGATGCGTAACATTATAAAGCCCTGCGCCACTTGTGGGCGTTCCGGCGCAGGGTGGCCGTTTCGGGGCAGGTGCGCCTTGCAAAAGTGGCTGAGTGAAATCTATAAGATTCCACTCAGTCACTTTCAGGCCAATGCTGAGTCAAAACTCTGCGCCTGATTGAAGCAGGCGTAAGGCTTGATGCAGCATTGGACAGATAGGGCACCCGAGCCTTGCTGGAGCTGCGTCGCGCTTGCGACGCAACTCCAGGAATGCGCCACCTTTACGGCACAGATGCGTCACGCATCTGTGCCATTTTTGCCCCATGGTGTGCCGCATTGAAAGCAGCGGCGCAAAATACCTGGCGCATCCCTGGGGATGCGCCAGTTATCATAAATCTGCCCCAATGTGTATACCTTCAACCAGTGCCCGGACACAGCGGGAAGGTGTCTGGAGTCATAACCCGCAATCCCCTACCTGGCTGTGCTCTCTTGGCCGGGCGGGATGCTGCAACTGTGCCGCCTTCTTCGCTGGTTCCCCACCACCACCGCTACTACAGAAGCCCTCAGCGCGGTCACGGCGGAACCACAAGCCCCAAGCTGCCTTGCGGCAGGAAGCCGCGTAAGGGATTTTAGCGCCAGGAGGCGCTAGAAATTGGCAACACACCCGGCGGAGCGGGTGTCTGGAGTCATACCCCGCAATCCCTTACCTGACTGTGCTCTCAAGGCCGGGCGGGACGCTGCAACTGTGCTGCCTTCTTCGCTGGTTCCCCACCACCACCGCTACTACAGAAGCCCTCAGCGCGGTCGCGGCGGAACCACAAGCCCCATGCTGCCTTGCGGCAGGAAGCCGCATCAGGGATTTTCGGGGCAGGAGAAACTAGAAATTGGCAACACACCCGGCGGACTGGGTGTCTGGAGTCACAACCCGCAATCCCCTACCTGGCTGTGCTCTCTTGGCCGGGCGGGACGCTGCTACTGTGCTGCCTTCTTTGTTGGTTCCCCACCGCTACTACAGAAGCCCTCAGCGCGGTCACGGCGGAACCACAAGCCCCAAGCTGCCTTGCGGCAGGAAGCCGCGTCAGGGATTTTCATGCCAGGAGGCGCTAGAAATTGGCAACACACCCCGCATCACGGGACGCCGGGCGAAGCTCGGGCAAAGGGTGGGCCCTTCTTAGGCCCTCAGCGGCCGGGCGGGCCACCCCTCTAAGTTGTCACATAAGGTGAGTGAAATGTTATTTAACATAATGGGGAAACGTAACGCTAGCAAAGTGACAGTGACACAGGCCCCCGAGGGATCTTCTGTTCTCCCGCCTTCCTTCGAAAGCTTGCTGGAAAATGCATTCAACATGGTAACTAATGAAATTGCCAATACCGAGAGGAGAATGTCAATGGCCTCATAAATACACATCTAAAGTCATCACAAGCAAATAGTAATAACACTTTGCCGCTTTCCCCCGTGGTTACAGTTATGAAACCTACTCCACCTGTTAATTTGCTGGTACCATTACCTGGGGGTAACTGCTCTATAACTATTATTGACTCCCTACCTGACCCTGTTGTACAAACTGCTATTGCTCCCTCGACTTCGAGCAATAAGTCTGGAGGAGAGAAAATAAAAAGAGGCTCCTCCAAACTAACAGTAAATAAGAGGAAGCAACCACCTCGCAATAAGAGCCAACCGACCCCACAGACTATGTGGTCTAGAAGGATCAATCAACAACCGGGGGGTGGCACTGACATCAATGAATCTACGTAACATGATGATGTGGTTCCCGTTGCATCCCCAAATATTTTCTTAAAAGAAGGACATAATTCCACATGCACACAGACTGAGTCGTTATTTGAAAATATGATCCAATCAAAGAATAACGGGAACCTTATTGAGACTATTGTTGATACAATTTTTAAACAAATGGAAAGTCAAATGATCAAACAGTTTAATACTATTTTTAAAAGACTAGATAGACTGGAGAACCTTGTAAAAAAGGAAGATGTAAAAAGGAAAGGGGTGATTAGCCTTGATCTAATGAGGGGAGATCGCCTATTGAAAGATCTGGAGTCTGCCAGTAAGGTTATCTTGGGTAGCAGAACGAACACCATTGGTAGCAGTATATCAACATCTAATGCTGCACCCAGGAGCAACACCACTGGGAAAACCCAAACTGCCACGAAATCACAGCACACCCCGGTAGTGGCAGCTGGATCTTCCCGTTCCATCAGTCCGGCTAGCGGCACTCCTAAGGGTGGCCCTACCCAAGCCACCACTAATTTAGGAGCGCAAACTAATACTGGTGCGGATCAGGGGCTTGCTGCTACCATTAGGCCCACAAAACCCCAAGGACCTGCCCTTCACTTACCCCCGGACGCATGCCCTTATGTTTTAATCTTAGCAGGCAACCATCACTTAAGGAGGGTCAGGGAGAGTCCAGGGTCCAACTGAATAACAAGTGTATTGACTGGCTGTGTAAACATAAAGGGGTAGGTCATGACAACCCAAACGAAATCTTGGCAGCACGCCGAGTAAGTTGGGTTGGTCCCCTATTTAAGGATATTAACGGTGACTGCATCGTAATTAATTTTAGGCACCCTGGTACAGTTAAATATATACTTAGCATCAACATTTACACTGGCCCATCTACTGTTATAACCCCTCTACCATTGGGTTATTTTTATAGGCCCCCCACAGAGATCATTTAGCCAAGCTCCACCACCATTTCCATTATTCAATAGATACAGTGTACTATCTGAGCTGGGCACCTTGGATTGACGACCATCACCCACTCTCTCTGATATAGTAGTTAGTGATCACCTGAATGTAACTGATCCTGTGGAAGAATTGCCAACTTGTCCCAATGTATTGGTACTTAATGGGCCTAGAGTGCCTGTGTCACTATTTTTAACAACACCCCAGGACACCATTACTTCCACCTAATCAGATGACCTGACCATTTTGAGTTAGAACATCGCCGGTCTTAATGCAAAAATGAAAATTAAGGAGTAGATAGATTGGGTTACTAGCTTTGATGTACTACTGCTTCAGGAAACCTGGTGTACCAGCACCCTGCTCTTAGAAGGATACAGCTGTTATAACCAAATTGTACCCATTCCGGCCATGGGCCGACCTAGTGGGGGATTATCCATCTGGGCCAAGATCACAGCAGGAGTCAAAACTGAATCACTTGTCACTAATGATAAGAATTTTCAGTCATTGATATATACTAGCAGGATAAAGCTATGCCTAATTCATTTTTATAATAATGATTTCACAACTCATCCCAATGCTAATTTTATAAGATTATTTGATTTTATAGATGAAATTGTTGATGGTCATAAATATGGTAAATTTGATGGTATTTGTATAGGAGGCGATTTTAATGCACACATTCACCCAAGAACCCCTAGCTGCAAAAGAGGCGAAGAATTGCTCAACCATCTAGCCACACGTGACCTAGTTAATGTCATGGAGAAGGCAAACCCGAATACGAACAGAGAACCTGAGGCCACCTATGTAGGGCGTGAGAGTTTAACCACAATAGATTATGTATTTATATCCTCTTTGTTAGGGGACCTCCTACTAAAGGCTGAGGTTATCAGTGCCCCATACAGTGACCACTACCCGATTTTAATTAGTTTTAAATCTATTAAAAAACAGGGGAATCATAGAGAAATCGGGGCAAAAAATATGGTGGCTTTCATAGACAAACTGAGGGTGGTCTAGAGGGGTATAGATAATAAGGGGGTTTTAACTCACACCATCAAAAAGCACCCCTTATTAGTGTCTGTTTGTCTATCCACCGATACCTCTGAACATGCCATTATTGAGGCCTTTTCGGGCCTTTGTAAGGCCATAAAAAAGGAGATTCCTAAACCAGCCAAATCCGGCAACCACACAAACCCAAGGTGGTTCAACACCTCTTGTTCCAAAGCAAATTGGGAACTAAGGGCCGCCCTAACAGCAGACCCTCAGGACCAGTCTGCGGTGAGGAGACTGCGGTCTAGCTACAAGCGCACTCTAAAAATAAGATCAGAGGAGTTAGTAAAATATCATTGGGAGTCCCTCGTGCGCACAGCATCGTTGAGAGATGTCACCGGGTTCTGGAGCGAGGTTAAGAACCTGAGATCAATGGGATCAATTATCACGCCCATAAATTGCAATATATCAGGGGATGTGTGGGTGGACCATTTTTCAAAAATCTACGAGGCGGGATCTTAGGCAGGGTCATCTTTAGCAGGATTAGAACTTGGGCAGAGGAAAATGCTATTTTACACCTGTATCAGTTAGGCTTTAGAAGCAATGTGGGAACCGCGGAGCAATGCCGACATTTAAATCTATTAATGGCTAAATATACCATCGCCAAAAAATCTCCCATCTATTTAGGTTTTATGGATTTAAGTTCTGCATTCGATTTTGTTAACCGTTCTCGTTTATGGTCAGTTTTGTTGAATTATGGTTTAGATGAGTCATTGGTTCATTTCTTGGCCCACATACACAGGGATTTGAAAGCACGTGTATGTTTGAATAATGATGGTGAAGTCTCCAGCGACATTTTAATTGGTAGGGGGGTCAGACAGGGCTGCCCCCCTTGCTTTTTATCTTGTATATAAATGAATTAAGTAGTTTTGTGTGTAAATTAACTAGTGATGTCCCGCATGTAAATGGCAAACCACTTCCCACCCTTCTTTATGCGGATGATGCGGTCCTTTTGGGCCGCACACCAAATGCACTGCGCACTTTAATATCAGTATTTGTCACATACATGGCAGTTCTTGGCCTCTGCACTAATTTTAATAAATCCTTTATAATGTGTTGTGGCCCCAAAAAACACAAAATTAATCAAATTCTGTCTGGGAATAATGTTTTAAAAAGCACTTGCACTTTTCCATATTTAGGCTTGTTGTTCACCGACTCTGGATCATGGCAACCTCATGATGCCCTGGGGAGGAATAAATTGGGCAAAGCCATTAATTCTATAATCTCCCTCGGCCAACCAAAACACGCGGAAGTTGTCATACCTTTGCTACAAATCTATAAGACTCAACGTTTACCCACAGGAGCCTATGGTGCTGAGGTGTTGGGGTACTCGAACTGTACAAATATCCAGCTTGAGGAGAACAGGAAGGTTTTTGGGGGGGGTTATTTCTGCTCCAACTCATGTGTGCCCTAGGGAACTGAATCTCCCCTACACAGAGGACTTTATAAGATCTAGACCTGCCCTGTTTTGGCTGAAAATATGGCGGAATTCTGTGGCCTCTTTGACCCGTGATATTATTTCGGACTGTCTAAAAAGTGAGCGGGCCAATTATATACCTTGGCTCAGGGCTGTGGAGAAAAGCCTAGCTAGTGGCTTGGTAAGAGTGAGTTTGTTAAACCGGCCATTATAAGGTACATACCCCTTTTGGCACCATGTGACAGGCCATATGATATGCCACAAGGCTACCTGTGTAAAAAGATGGGCAAATGGAACAGGAGCCTGCTGTTCCGGTTCAGGGATGGGAGCATCAAAAATCTATTATTCTTCCCGATAGGCTTCAACAAAAATGTTGAACATTTAAGTTGTCCCTGTCACTTAGAGGGGAAACAAAGCCTCTTACATTTTACGCTCTTTTGTGGATTTTATGTAAAATACACTAAGCATTATTTAATCCCATATTTTCGAAAGAATGCCCTGATGAATTTTAATTTAGCCTTTGGAGATTTACTGATGTTATGCTCTGACGAAGTAATTTTTAGAGTCAGTTGCTTCCTTAAAGCTGCTGTCCGATCACGAGTATCATTGAATATGGCCTGACATGTTTTTGCACTATTTCTTTCCTAGTTTGCACACTGCTTATTTGCACTAGTGGTCGCTCTCTTGTACATACCATAGCCACTGATTTCTCATTGTTTTTAATTGTTGTGCACTTGTTTTTAAGTCTTGTATACCTTCTGAAATCACCATTTTTGCCTGATGTTTGCATTTCTATAATGTACAATGATGGTTAATTATGTCATCTTTTATTGGTTTTTTTAATGCCTGTCGTACTGTGTTTTATGGATGATTGTTGTCATTTACATGTACTTTTATGGATGGTTTTTTAATCCGAATAAAGATCTTTGACTTGACTTGACTTGAAGAGTTCTAGAAAGACCTGGCCAAAATAAAATACACCAACAGAGCTGAGGGAGACCTGAGCAAGCTTCAAGAATTGTTTAAGAGTTAAAACTAATCTGCAGGGCTACCCGGCTTGCTCAGGCAATGAGAATAGCATTCAGACCGGCCATCGGCACACGGCGCATGTACTAGGTATTCCGCTCCCTGACAAGCCTGACCGATCAGCCATTCATAGCGTTAACCTAACGCGCATTGAAAATTACATATTATACAAATTAATGCGTATGTGAGTGCAAAGGTATTGAAACACTATTCATGAGCACCAGTTACATTACATATTCAGCACAACTATCCTAATGTGTCACCTGCCCACTTAACGGTACTTAGTACAGCCACCCAATGCCTAATTATTCGGGCCCACACCACGGACCAAGGTTTACTCGCCCAGTCATCTGACACTTATTGGCCCCCTGTAAGGTGTACCAAGCTGATTGCACCAGGGAGACCCACCCTTGGTGTGCTATCCCAAACTAGACGCTCTGCCCCTTTGGCATGGACAGCACCGCCCTACTTACTGCTTTCACCGTTCACGTTGCCCGGCGGTGCGAGTTGGTCCTGGCAGGTCCGGTGCGACTGAAAGCTTACAGAATACTGGGGAGGAGAGGACAACATATAAATATCTCTGGGGCGGCACCCAAAGTAAAGGTTCGTGCCATCCGCAACTTTCCTACCTAGAGCACCCCCGCTCTGGTACGCGTCCATTGTCCCGTGATGCCACCTTTGCGAAGATACCTTAGAGTTACACCTTTTTGGTGCAACAATGGGGGACAGGCACAATGAATTCTTCCCATTGGGCTGGGTACTGCTGCTTTTTAAGAGCACTGAGCCAGCTCAGAGCAGCATGGAGCAGCAGCCTGACTGATGGGGTCATGGGAGGGGATAACCTAGCAAGGTCCATCAAGAGGTCATCAGTCTAATCCCCCAATGTGCTTTCTATTGGCATGTTTAAAGGTGCAAACGCTGACATGCCGATTGGAGCTCTTTAATAATAAGTCCCGGTTGCAAAGCAAATTGGATTGGGCACACTGCCAGATACGATTCAGATTTCCTAGGGGAAAGAAGTGATTTACCCAGAATCGCTAGATGTAGAGCCGGGATTCAATAAAGGTTTTGTAGTTCCAAACTTGCCTGTTTGGGTGCAAGTGCCCCATCTTGTCTCCAAAACAAATGGGGGTGGGGTGCACACTACTCACACACCGGCGGTGTCGCCCCTAAGGAATCTGGTCAATGTAGTAATGTGTTTGCGATGCATCATCTTTCGATATTCTGCTATCTTCGCTGTCTTCGCCATCCCTGGACACGTGTTTCGGGGTATCACCCCTCGTCAGCGGGGATATGCAGTGTTCTGGGGTCGCCGATGTCTGACAATATCTGCCAGGTATAGTACCACACAGGCGCATAGGTGCGGGATCCCAGGCTCGTCAGCCCGCTGCTCAAGGGAGCTTTAAAGTTACAAATGCGGGTGGGGTCGCACACTACTCACACACCGGCGGTGTCGCCCCTAAGGAATCTGGTCAATGTAGTAACGTGTTTGCGATGCATCATCTTTCGATCTTCTGCTATCTTCGCTGTCTTCGCCATCCCTGGACACGTGTTTCGTGGTATCACCCCTCGTCAGCAGGGATAGGCAAAACAAGCGCAACTGCTGCACCAGTAGTCACCACCGCCAGCGCCGGCGGCGTCCGATATTATTGCTGCCTGGTCGCTTGCTTACGATTGCATTAAAAATGGGGTTGGCTCCCTGCCCATGTGGTAATAAAAGGTGCTTGGGGGGGGATCTCAGCGGAGGTCACACTCGGTCGGAGACAAGGACCTTGGTCCCCAACTCGTGCGGCGTGTGCCGGCTGGAACGGGCCACCGGTGCCAAGCAGGCACAGCCGAACCTCCAAATTCCCCCACTGCCGTGACCCTGCACCCCCGCTGTCGCACCAGGAGGCATGAAAACTGCCGCCTGAATCTCCCTGCTCAATGCCCCCCATCCGATGGCCTCTCACCAAAGCCGCACTCACCTAGGTAACCGGGTGCTTGCGGTACTGGGACCCCGTACCATGACACGGAGACAGCCCAACCAGTCGCAGGGCCAGGTTTGTGAACTTCCAAGGGCGTGCCCTAGAAGAGCGGGAGGATCGTAGTCTGAATAGGGTCATGAGGCGCTAATACCCCGAGATGGTTGACTGCTGGAGGGGCGAGATACCCCTGCATCCATCTGCAATGGCGCCTCAGAACCCCGCTAGTGGCAACGCCGGGCCTGCTACTCTAGCTCGGCACATTGTCCCCCACGCCTGGGTAACCTTATTCGCGATAGAGGCGGGAGGGGGGCAGCGGTGAACTCTGCTAACACGATTGTACCCAGAGTAATTTTTTAAACCAAGAAAATGTATAGCGCTAACTCACCCCGACTGGATCTGAGCACTTCACATGAGCACACATTCATTTTTAGTGGGCGCATGAGGGTGGGTGATTTGAACTCGGTTCTTCTGCTTCAAGGACTTCAAGGACTTCAGCTCTTGCCATTACGCCATGTCCTCTCCCCGTCATGGGATCCTAAGAAGCAAAATAAAAGACTTAGACCGGGGGGATAAAACTGGTTTTGGGAAGAGCCTTGGTGGGATTTACGCAGCCAAGCCTCCAGTCACTGCCCACATAATAGAGATATCCATCAGTGCGTGTCCAGGCACATGGGAGGCCCATGCCGGCCATGCAGCGGGTCGGGACGAGAGCAGTGAGGTGCCCACTTCACAAACCCCGAGCATCAGGAGGTCCCCACAGAGACGCTGGTCAGGGAATTCACACTCTGGAGTAGGTGCGGAAGCTTCCGTATCCCCAACATAGATGCTTTCCCCAGCCTCGTTCCTGCCATCTGTCGGGCAGTCGCCGGGATGCCACCTCCCCACACAACTTAAAGTGTGCACACATGCTGGAGGCCCGTGCTGGCCGGCTGCGCAGCAGCATCAGGGATGTGATTTGCAGGACGCCCACTGCACGGACCCTGGGTGCAAGGGGAGGTTGTGGCGCTAGGACACTGGCCGGTCGCAGGGGTTGTGAGTTAACATTGACTGCCATGGGGTCCGCCAATGGGCTGTGGGGTTAATCTCCCCGGGACGTTAATCTCCCAGGGACGCCAACCCGGCCCGGCCATCGCTCACCCAACACCGAACCGTCCGAAAGGTTGGGTGGAGATCAATGATCAACCCCCGGCCAGAGCCTCGTAATTGGCGAGGTTGACAACAACTAACCTTCTTCCCGATGGCAGCAAGATGCTTGTGCGACCTTTCACGAGGGCCAGGCTGGTGCAACAGAGGTAAAAAAACTTTACAACAAAACTTTTACAACGCACAACCATTACAACGCAACTTTTAAAACGCAAACCATTACAACGCATTGCGCTGGGGGGCGCTCTAGGATAGGGAATAGGTTACTATTCAACACCTTCCCTACTATCCACGGGGACTGGAGTTGGAATAGTAAATTAAACTATTCACTATCCAGCGCCCCAAAGCACTATGCGTTGTAAAGGCATGCGTTGTAAAAACCGCGTTGTAAAGGCATGCATGGTAAAAGCATGTGTTGTAACGTCATACATCCGCAAAAGAGGATGCCAGGAGGGGTGGGGGAGGCATATATACCACCCCCCACCTTGGCGCACCCAATGTGACGGCCATATGGCGCCCTGGCGAGTGGACTCCTACAGGAGCCCAACCACTAGCGAGGGATGAGCTGGTGCCCAAATGGCACTAAAGAGCCACCTGTTTGGAATGGCCCCCTGCAGGGGCCACGGAGCATTATGGGTTGTCTCATATACAGACCACCGGGCACTAAAGGTGGGTTTTTGGGGGAAGTGGGCAACTTCGTGGAGGAAGCACTGTGCACAAAGGATTACACAGTCCTTGGGGATCTTAATTTCCACCTGGACTCTAGTCAGGACAGTGACACAGTTGCACTAAAAGATCTAATGGAAGGGCTGGGGCTAATACAGTTGATAATTTGGCCTACCCACAAAGCAGGCCTTACCTTGGATGGGATATTTACCAGTCACCTAGATTTGCTATTCTCCGGGACAGAGCCTGTAGCCTGGTCAGACCACAACGTGGTGTGGTTTAGAATTCAAGGCAGGGCATTACAGAGAGCATGGCGGATTAAGAAGGAAGTCAAGGTTAGTAGAGCCTTGACTATAATAGATGTGACGGTTTTGGAGGAACTGCTGGTAACCTCCGAGGTGCCTCTGCCGGTATGAATAGAGGAAGCCACCACCACCTTTGCTAACTGGATTGACCAAGCTTGTACCATACTGGCCCCACCTAAAAGCTGGCGTCCGACCCGCACGGCTCCATCAGCCCCTGGTTCACTGATGAACTAAGGGAGATAAAGTGCAAATGTAAAAAGTTAGAATGAGTCTGGCGTAAAACATACAATGAAGCCGAGAAGAAGACTTACAGAGCCAGCCTGGGGAAATATAAAGAAAGAATTAGACAATGTAAGGAAACTTATTTCACAGATCGTATCCTTGCGATAAAACATTCTTCCAAGGAACTTTTCCACACAGTAGCCAGTTTGGCCACACCTAAACCAGTAGTTACGCCCCCAACGCAGGAACTCTGCGAGAATTTAGCCCATTTTTTTCTCAAACAAGGTGGAAAAAATCTATTTATCCTTGGAAGCCCCCGTGGCACAGAGCTTGTTGGCATCCAGATCCATGCGCCCAAAGGCAGCCACTCAGGACACCAAATTGCTGGGCTTTATCCCAGTGGAAGGGGAAGAGATTAAAAGACATCTATTGAGCATAAAATCAGGTTCACCCTATGATCCCTGTCTAGTAACAGTTGCCAAGTTGACAGCAACCCCCATAGCCAAGGCTTTAGCAGGATTAGCTAAGCAGCTATTTGAGACGGGGGATTTTCCATCGAGCTGGAAGCGGGCGCCCATTAAACCACTACTAAAAAAGCCTAATCTGGACATCGAGGACCCCAATAACTATCGGCCAATTTCTAGACTTCCTATGCTAGCCAAGATTGTAGAAAGGCTAATGAACATCCAGCTTAGTGCATACCTAGGAACCACTCAGGGGCTAGACATCTCACAGCATGGGTTCAGGCCAGGCCACAGTACCGAGTCCGCCCTGATCAAGTCAACAGAAGAGGTCAGGAAGGTGATGGACTTGGGAGGTCGCGCGGCTTTGGTCATGCTGGATTTGTCGTCGGCCTTCGACACGGTCCACCATACCATCTTGGTGGACCGGCTGGAGGAATGTGGGGTTCAGGGGAAGGCTCTAGACATTTTGAGATCTTTTCTGACCAATAGGGTCCAGGTAGTCGCGCTGGGGGACTTTGAGTCAAAACCCTTTCAACCTTCTATTGGGGTGCCTCAGGGCTCCTCACTTAGCCCTACCTTGTTCAATGTTTATGTCTCTTCCCTGGCCCCAGTCATCCGCTCCAATGGGTTTTAACTCACATGTTACGCATATGACACACAAATTGTGGTGTCACTGCTACCCGGGAGGAAAAATGACGTTACCAGCAAGTTCCAGGAATGCATGAAAGCTGTGAGCAATTGGATGGCAGGAAACTGTTTAAAACTTAATTCGGCCAAAACCGAAGTAATATTGTTTGGTTCTACGGCTAACTTCTGGGGCCCGAGTTGGTGGCCAGAAGAGATGGGGACTTTGCCCACTCCGGTCAATAAGGTAAAGAACCTGGGGGTCATCCTCGATGACAGACTCTCTTATAAACCGCAGGTAAACGCATTGGCCTCATCCATTCACTGGACATTGAAAATCCTTTGGAACGTTCTTCCGTTTCTTCCAGAGGAATGCAAAAAAACAGTTGTGACGGCTCTTGTGCTTTCACAATTGGATTACTGCAACAGTCTGCTCCTGGAAGCTCAACAAGGAGTACTCAGTAAGCTACAGATACCTGAGAATGCAGCAGCGCGCCTGCTCACAGGCTTGCCTAAATTTGCGCCTATCTCCCATGAACTAGTGAAACTACACTGGTTGCCAGTAAGGAAGCGGATTCTATTTAAAAGTCTGTGTATTGTGTAAAAGGCGATCCATGGCATAGGTCCAGCATTTCTGGGGCAATATTTTCACTGGCACAAACTGGTAAGACTACTGAGGTCAGCTGCTCTGGGACTGATTAGGACCCCACGCATCAGAAAATTGGGTTGGGGAGGCAGGAGTTTCAGGCGGGGGGCGGCGGTGGCCTGGAATTTTCTTCCAATGGCACTCCGCCTGTCCCCTGAGCTCATGACCTTCCGGCGAAAGCTAAAAACATGGCTTTTTGTAAATTAACCTGGGGATCTAGTTTTGGGAGTTATCTAAATAGTGCCAGGACACCGTAAGGTAACAGCACGCTTAATAAGTGTCAAAAATAAATAAATAAATAAATTATCAAAGGTTTTCATTTAGATGCAACTTTAAGCTCACGTCTGTGTATTCTCCTAAAAAACATTTTGCTTTCTGTCTTATCAGCAAAAAGTGACAATTAAGCTATTTCTGAATAATTGCTTGACTGTATTGTGCCCAAAAACGCTCAGGTAATGTGAACATTCTAATAGATTTAATTTCATCTCTGTGTCCCTGCTCACGTCAGGTGTGACACGTGTTGCGCCTAACAACTGGTCATTCGATTTACAACACATAACAGGTAAATCGGATTTAATCATATTTTAAAGGGATATTTTACTTTTTTATAATTTAAAAATGTATTATTAGAGTGTTATAAATTTGACTTTTACTAAGGTGGGCTTGGGTTCTGTTTCTGGAACTGTGTAGGGACCATAACGAGCAAATGGTGTAGGGCACACGTAGAGAAAGAAGGGCTATGTGCGGCAAGGATGGTTCCTTTTAAAGATAAAATAATGGCTCCATCCTCTGCCCTCAAAACACCTGTTGTTTGGCAACAAATGGGGGTCGGGGACAAGGAAGGGGGCGGGCCGCAGGGGAGCAGCGGCGGGGATCGACGAAAAGAAGAACGGCGGGAAAAGAGGAGTGGCGGGAAAAAGAAAAACGGTGTTAGCGGCGAGGGGGGAAGCCTGAGGGCAAAGTCCCTAGAAGGCAGCGGCAGCACACGGGCCGTACGGTAGGTGGAGCGACCTGGAGGGGTCACTTAACGCAATGGATTAGACTGATATGGTCCAAATGTATCACCTGTATGGGAATGTTAGAGACTGTAAAAGGGTCTGGCAAGGGTTGTCTGACAGGAAAAAGGTTAATTTATTGACAAATGTCACACTGACAAATATATTATCTAGTTTGTTGGTTTAAACCAGGCCACCAGTAGCATTGCTGTAGGATTGCTAAGGTTGCATTCACCCTGCATGAACAGATGCCAGGACCTCATGAGTGTCCCTGACTAAATCTATACAAGGTAGACTATTAGGAAGCATCATGTCTCATACTCTTGGAGGGATAACTAGAGGTATATTATCTGAATTAAGGGTGTAGGAGTATCAAAGGGGAAGATCTGCTGGAGGCTTCCCACTTTGCCTGGTTATATTTATGGCTTTTCAGATATTTGATTTGATCTTCCTCTGATCTCTGGTTATAAGTGCTACTCAAAGTGTCTGAATCGCACCCTTCACTGCTAAGTCGTCCACACAGTTCCCTCTAGCTTGAATGCCATCATGTTGATGGCCAAAAGTGTGCCTCACAAGGACAAATATCAGCTTATCTGGCAAAACAGCTATCTTTTCCCAGAGCTGTTTATCCTTAATTGGCTTTCCCTTTGAATCATTGAATCTATTCAAACACCAGTGTTTTAAATCAACATTGTAACTTTACACAGAAGAATAAGTCGGACAATATTAATGTGGAAACTGAGAAGTCTACCTTCCAAAATGCCAGCAACAGGACATGAAGTTCCACATTTTGAGCCATGCTGTCACCTAATATTTTAGTGTGTGTATATTGCAGATGAATTTCACAATCTCTCACAGCACCTTGCACTGCCCCGCAGGCTGCGGAGAACTTGCTTTTTATTCTTATTGCAGGTTGTGCAGAGCAATCTGTGTAGAATACACTGCGGTAAGACTCAATGGGTAAAATAGGCTGAATGAAAGCAGCATGTTATTCATATTGGAGAAAGGTTTGCGTATGAAGAGTAGTAACGCACTGGAACTTTACATACTGAGCTCTCAAGGAAGAAGCCGACTGCCCCCAACGTGGGTGTAAGGCTCATGCTGGCTTTGTTGGTTGCCTCTACCGCTGGTACAGGAGAAACCAGGTTTCCTGCGCCAAAGGATTAGAAGCAAAAAGTGCTTCTGTTACTGAATACAAATGGCACTTGTATGTTCATTAGGACATTCTGTCCCTCACTGTAAGTCATAATGAGTGACTCTGATAAATCAGTTGGTTGTGTTATCCCTACTTTGAAAATATTTTCTCCTCAGCATGTCTGCTTGCAGAGCACGCAAGATAGCAGTCTGTGCATTCATCCATTGTTTTGCTTAAAACGTGGGAGATATATTGTCAAACAAAGGCTTCACTCGCTCAGCATAGTGAGGTAAGTAAGTACACACAAAGTAAAGACATTCTAGAAGGGATTTCACTTTCTTCAGTGTATTGGGAGGCTGCAAGGTAGCACACAGCTGCAAAAACCCAGTAGCTAGACCCTTGCCCTCATTGGATAACTCATATCCAAAGAAGGTCACCATTAGGTAGGGAATCTTTGATTTTAAAAACTAATTTATTGCAATGGGAGGTCAACAAGGTTACCACCATGCCTATTCAGGTTAGGTGAACATCTAAATTACCACCCATGAGATAGATATAATCAATGTATGATAATACCTTGGGCTCTGGTTGTAAGATCTCCATAATGCCGGCTGAGAACTAACAAGGACTGTTCTTATAGCCCATAGGCAAAGGTCAAAAGGAAAATTGTATCCTGTTAAAATGAAAGGCAGGTAGATATTTACTTTCAGGTTATATATTTAACTGAAAAATCCATTGAATAATCCCTAAACTCGAGCTATGTGCATACTGCACTGCATATGTTTGCATATGTGAATTCAAATTCTTAAAGTCTAACACTATCCTAAAAGAGCCTTAAGGTTTAGAGAGAGACGGGAGAAAGGGGTGTGCTAAAATGATATTATAATCATCTGATAAATATGACCAGAAAATTACATTAATAGTGTTTGGTATAGCCCCTTCAATGTGTATGTTCAAGTAATGAACCCCATTACAATGATTTACATGTTTATCTGGAGGCTAAACTCATATACATTCATCAGTTGGATTTTCACCAAGAAATTTCTGAAATGTCTGATGCAATATTGTGACTTCTGCTTTGCTGTCTAGAAGCTCTCTTGCCCAAGCCCAGGTCTCCAGGAGGACTTGTAGCTGTCTTGGCATGTTTTTTAAGAAAGTCCTGCCACTTTCATCTTTTAGTTGGAGTCTGATCATTTCTACTCCCTTTTTGCGCTGACTTCAGTTTCGCATCCAGCTGCATGTTTCCTGCTATTCTCCTTCTTTCTTCAATACTCAGCTCAACTCCCTCTCTGTCAGTGTCCTGAAAAAAAGGTGCATAACGACTATCAGAATGCTGATACCATTCAGGCTTTGTAACCTTATCATAGTCCTTAAAACTGCAACCCTTCTGGATGCCCTAGATATGGGTGATCCAGTCCATCTTTTTTCTTTCTCTCTCTGCTTCATCTTTCCTTCTGTTGTACATTTCTATTTAAACCGAAATTCAGGGTCGCTTTTAGGTTCAAAAAAGGTCAACATCAAGTGCACTTAAGTTATCACAACCCTCTGGGGTTGTAGTAATACACAAATATTTTAGGTAGCTCATATTCATGGTATTGAACTGGAGCAGGTTCTAGCTTCTGTCAAATGTACTCAATTGATGCTTCTCCATTAACATTACTTAGGATATTACAGGAGACTGTGGAAAAGTTTCCCTTGTAGTTTCATACCTAAGTCTAGACCTGGTGCCACACCAAGCTCATTCTGTACTTGTGAAGGCATGTCATGTTTACTAGTGAAAATACATGCAATATACTTCCCCAGAAGTTGCACTCCTCTACAGGTGGTGGCGTCCTGAGAGGAAAATATGTTCATTGGGGACACCTCAAGATTTGATATGCTGAATGAGTGCTTTCCTGTAATTTACTACTATATAGGTGATGACATGGTGAATGGATTCAATTGGCAAAATGGAATCATGGAATTAGAAAACCCACAGAATATGGAATAACCATTTTAAATGTCAAGCTTGACAAATCTATAAAAATAGGTGCTTCCTTATTACCAGTAGTAGGTAACCATGATTGCTATTGATGTCTCTGCAAGGATGTAATAATAGTTCATATGAGTGGTTAGTGAAGGAACTACTTAAGCCACAACCATAAGCTGCGAGTGCCAGGTTGGGTGGCAGTTGTTGCGTAAGATAGGACTCTGTCATAGCTCTACAAGGTTTGCTTTCCCATCCACACGTGACCTAGGTGAACTTAATTCAATGCACCAGCACCTAATGTGAAAGGCGGGTTATTATTGTCCCACACAACTCCACCTAATGCAAAGTTGAATTGAAATTATTGCTTTTAGGTTATTAAAATCTCTGAAATTGGTACAGGGGCATCATGGTAACAGAAAACCTAGTTCACTCTACACAATCTCACACACACAGCACTAAGAAGAATGGACACTTTTAACTAAAAGTATTTATTACAAAAGGGTCCAACTGTTTCTTAGCACATCTAAAATAATCACACAGGATATCATTAAAACAGCAAGATGGCACCTTATAAGTGACGGCGAGAAAATTTAAATTTCTAACATGGTTAAAATGTAATTGAAAAGCCTAACACATGTAGTAGAGCAACTTGCAACTACAGTTTCTTGAGGCACTCTGCATACCTTGTTGACCGCTTTGGCTGCTATTATCAGAAGGGCCGTAGAGGAAGTGTTCCCTGAGAAAGGCAAACATCTGCTACGGATGCAGCTCTCCTTGGGCACTCAGCTCTTATCAACTCCAGGCAGCAGGCATCAGATTCTCTAATTGGCACCAATTATAAACATATTAGACCTCCACAGCCACTCGAGTACACTTCTGTACCTGTGTACAATATAGAAGAAGGAGAACCTTGATGTTTGATGCTGGAGATCTGCCTTGTTGCCCAGAAGGCTGCCCTGCTGTTTGAGGACTGTCCTGCTCCCTGAGAAGGAAGACTGGGCCTGCTCCTTTCATTCTAGGCTACCTGAGAGACCCCAAGGGTCAGTTGGCTGAACTGCCCTTATGGTATTTTAATATGATTTATTTATTGTGAACTATTACACAAAGGTATCAAGCTGCTAGTCCATAGAGACCAAGAAAAGATGAATTACTTAGGGAATAACCAGGTTTTAAAAAAATACAAAAATGAGGAAGGTCTGGAATTCATCTAATGAAAATTCTTTGGCAGTGGAGTTCACAAAGCCACAACCTCCCCAGTTAGTTCTCCTGAATGTGTGTACTGCCAGTGCTGGAGTGCCTGAGGATAGCAGGTTTCTTTCTGGAACACTCCATTGGAAGGCATGCCTGAGAAGTTCCAGGCCAACTCCATGCAGGGGTTTATGGGCAAGCAAAGAACTTTGAATTTAATACATTGCCTGACAGGCAGCCAATAAAGATGTTTGATGGCATGAGCCTACTGATTGATATTTGGGAGTCCAGGTTACCATAATGGCAGCAGCATTTTGCAGAACCTGCAGCTTATGTAGGTGTTGCTGATGTATGTTGATGTATAAGCTAAAGCATTGCAGTAGTTGATCTTAGAAAGAATAATTGCACTGATGAAATTCTTTTCGACAAACAATGGAATCTACAAAATGATTTTTTTTTAAACCTAAGGGCATAAAATGTCGAGGATGTAACTTCATTTACCTGGAGTCCAAAGGTGAGTTTGGTGTCCATAAATTCACTGAGATTTCTGGCCTTGCCGTGTGGAGTAGGAAGAGGGCAAAGATCCACAGGCCAACAGGACAGGGACCATCGATTATGGATCTAATTTCTTCAGTTTTTTTTAAACAGAGAGGTTTTGGTACTATGACCACTTCTGAATCCAAATTGGGCAGTGTTAAGTACAAAGTGATCAGTCAGGAATTGGGTTATTGCAGATTCAGAGCCTTTTCTATAATTTTTGCAGGAAAAGGTAGGCAGCATATTGGCCTATAATTGTTATGGATGTTAGGATACAAATTGGTCTTTTTCAGTAAGGGCAGCATGGCCGTTTCTTTCCAAATTTTAGGAAATGTTCCTGATATCCCGATGGAGTAAAAAGTATTTGTTAGACATAATGCTTTTGTATCTTCAGCCTGTTTAGTGATAGATGGGGGCAAGGGTCCCTTGGCAACCTGATTTAATTGAACTGATGAGAGAAGTGACATAAGATGTGGATATGGATGAGATACCGAGAAATTTTGGGTGCAACTGCAGTCCAGAATATGAGTGGAGTTAAATCGGAGATAGAGGAGGAAAATTTGTTATATTTGTTAAACATTTGTACCACTTTATCTAAAAAAAAGTCAGCCATGCTGTCACAGAAATTCTGGTTCTAATTTGAGATTGTATTTTTGAGACGTGAAGTTAAGCAGAGTTATCAGATGCTAGGATCTTTTGCGTGAAGTATGTAAATTTTTCTTTAAAAAGAAGAGATTTATATTTGTTCAAACAGATTTAATATTTTCCTCTTTCTAAAGTATCATAGTCCTTACTCCACAATCTCTCTTCTCTTCTACAGACCTGATTTTAAGTCAGAGTTTCTCAGTAAACCAAAGAGCGGAAGGCTTGTTTCTTCTAGAAGTAGACTTTTTAACCAGAACTGTAAGGGTTATGGAGGATTGTAGCAAATTGGTATAGTTTGAGACATCAGTTCTGGGTTATCTGTAGTGCAAGGCAAAGTGCCCAAAATAATGTTATTAAGGAACTCACTATGTACTTTGTTCCAGGCACATGTGGCAGTCTTGTGATTGGGTGGCTTGTTAAAGTTGGATAAGGTGTTCAGCTTTATATCACACAAGGCTGCATGGTCGTCAGGCATGATAAAGGAATGTGGTATTTCATGATCACTATGGGGTTGTGTGAAATCAGACCATCCATCATGTTGTCTTACTGAAGGGGTCGGATGCTTCAGCAGTTGGGTTAATCAAAACTTTCAAGTGTTTTGGATAGGATTTCCGTATCAATGTCATCTGAGTTTTCTAGGTGAAAATTAAAATCACCCATCAAAACACCTTGTTGATTAATCCTACTTCAAGGAGGGAGCTAATATTATGTTGAATAAACACAGCACACAAGCACAGCAAGCTCCAGATGCCTCCTTGGAGCTGCCCTGCTGCACAGGGCCTGTCTGGACCTGTAACAGGACCTTCTTGAGATCTGCTGAAGCGAGTTCCTGAACCCCAAGAGGTGCCTCACCAAGCCTAGGACTCTTGGCTGGCATCAGTTGAGTGCCTCCTGTGAAAGACTGTACAATCTGGAAGTTTTAGGCTATTCATGGTTGGAAATAGGCCCGATTGCACCAAGCCACTTGTGATGACCTTCAACGTGAGGATCCGTTGAACCCCACTCTTCACACTATACTGACCACCATCTGCGATGCTATCCTCGCAGCCTCCTCCAATACAAAAAGGAACTCTTAGCACCTGACTTTGAGGTGGTGATGTTTTCAGATGACCTAACCTGGTCCCTGTATCTGGCCTGCACTTCATTGCATTCGGCCTGAACTTGTGGCCATTTACCCCAGTCTGCGATGACCAGATGACCACGGGTAACGCTATGTGCTTTTTGGCACTATTTTTACCTACAATTTTAAAATGTAAAATCTCTTGTTCTAATAATTAAATTTTTGTTGTTTTGGTATTATTTTATTTATTAAAACTTTCTAAACTGGTTTGGGACTTTCTTGTGTTGTCTTTTCACTTTAATACTGTTTGTGTGCTGCATAACTACTTTACACATTGCTTCTGAGTGAAGCCTGACTGCTTTGCGTGAAGCTACCAGAGCACAGACTAATTTAGGGACTTTTGTGGTACATCCTCATAAGAATTGTGGTTGTTGTCTGAGTGGGGCTTACACCCCCCAACAAACAACCTGAATGATTGTACCACACAATAGGGAATTATTTTATAACATTGTAGCTTGATCATACCAGATAGCCACACATATCCTTCCTCAATGCTGTCTGCCTTTATTTAAGAATTGATTTGTACAGGCACTGTTAGTCCACATTGAATGTGTGCTCAAAGACAATCACAAACAAGGCTCCAACAAATGGCAGACAATTGTTTGATAATGATTGAATGTGCATACTCTAATCTCTAAAACCAAAATAAGACATTTAATATTACATTTGACTAGGGCTAACAATAGCATTCTGCCCAGGATACGGTTTCTTAATTACTTTAAATGAGCCTAATTTAATGTAATTTGAATAGATTTATTTCTTGTAAAATTGTTATACATTCTAATTGGTAAAGTCTAGTATCATGTTTAGGTGCAACTATCAATGTTTGAACAATTAATTTCACACACTATAATGGAAATTTGTAGATGTTGATCAAAATCATGTTAAAAGCTTTTAATGAGGGGCATAGCTTGCCTGGCAGCGGGTTAGGGTGTGAGCTCTCAGCTCTCCGGTCCCTTGTGGTGATCCCAGCGCCATCGACTGCATGGGGGCCAGCATAATCACTGGGAAAGCAAGGTGAGGCACTCCTGCGTTTCTCCCCACGTCTCGGAGAGGCCTGAGTGGATTTTTCTATGCCGACCGCAGCTTGAATGAGAGTGTTCTGATCAGTGGGATCACTCGCCTGGAACTCTCTGGTGGACTCAGCAGCCCCTGAAAACCTTGAGAGACTTACCATGGTCTTATGATGCCCTTGATGCCTGCTGCATTATAAAGAAATGTGAAACTTGGGAACACGGGGGAGTGGTGACCTCAGTAAGATGGACTCTTGTGCGCTGGGCCACTTAACAAGAAAGTGGCCTTAGCAGCTGCCGCAGCTTCCTGCCTGCAGATGCCCTCCCTCCTAGCCTGCAGTTAATGTGACATCATAGGAGGAGCACAGAGGTATGGCCCTACTGTGGCCAGAGGACCCTACATTCTCCTTAACTCCAAGTCCCCAGAAGGGCACGGAGGTACACAGCTGAGGGTCCAGGAGCCAGAATGGAGGTTAGATGCCCGTCAACAGCACACCCTCAATTCTAATATTCTTCATTTAATGGAAATGAAGTCTGAATATAATAGCATAATTTTAATTCTTTTAACATGTTTTTTACTGTTTGTATTACTGTATAGTATACTTTTATGATTTTAACTAATCGAATGAAGTGGTTTTGACTTGACTTGACTTGAATATTCTGGCACTACAGGGGGTGTGGTTTAGCTCTTTGGCACCGAACCAGTCTCGGTCCTCACTGAGGTGGTGCTACCCAACAACTTGGAGTGTTCCTAACATGTAGCAAGGGGCATACCTGCATCATGAAAGAGAGTGCCCCTGCACCCACTAAGGGCTGCATCCCTCAGCTGCTGCACAGACCAGTGGTGCTCACCCGCGGTGGGAGTAAGCCCTCTCCTCCTTCATAGCAGCTGAACTGCAGCTTGCTTCACCTGGCGCAGCCTGGTGGCCCGTGACAACATCCTCCACTTGGACTGTGTTACTGGAAGGGGGCGCATGCAGATTGAAGCAAGATGTTGAGGAGACAGGGCATCTCTTGGCTGGCTTACAAGACCTCAGACATGCACAAATTGCCATGACAGACCTGCGAATATCACCTGCTTACCATCTCTGCACTGTACAAACAGGTGCCATACATGGCAGTGCATTGGAAGTGTATATCCTTGCATACTGCGCTCCCTCCAGCCTGCCACATGCCAGTGGCCATTGTGGACTGCCTCCACATACTTACCTGGGACCCTGCACTTATTAAACACTACTGTTGGTCACATGCCTGCGTAGACCAGGGGGAGATCATGATCATAGTTCAGTGTGCGGCAGAGAAGTGACAAATGGATCCAACGCTCCTCTGCCTGAAGTTAGCTCTTTGGTCATCATGCTGCTCCCAAAATCTTTCAAGGTACACCAGTAACCTTCCTGTGGGGTAAATTCCTGCCTGCAGATTCTGAAAAGGAAGATACCACACAGATAGTGCCACTGGGGAACCAGCCACCAGTACATATTTCCCAAGATTACATGGACCATTTTCTCCAAGGGATTTGCTCTGAGATTGAGTCAATAAAAACTGACCTCAAGAACTGCATTAAAAACCTCAGAAAGGAGCTCTCCGGGATAAGAGGATAGGTGGATGACGTGTGGACGCCAGATCGGAGGATCAGGTACTCTTATGTAGGAGAGTGACAACTCTTGAAGAACAGAACATCAAACTACAAATTAAACAAAAGGACTTAGAAAACGAACCGGCCAATTCAATATACGCAGCCACATCACCGTAAACCTGAGAGACTTGCACTGGCTCCCCGTCAGCAAGAGAATCACGTTCAGACTCCTCACCCACGCACATAAGGCTCTCCACGACCTGGGCCCCAAGTACCTCAAATTCCGCATGACCTTCTACATGCCCACCCGCCAGCTACGATCGACCAGCCACGCACTCGCCACCGTACCACGCATCCGCAGAGCCACCGCCGGAGGAAGATCCTTCTCCTACCTGGCAGCCAAGACGTGGAACTCCCTCCCCACTCACCTTTGGCAAACCCAAGACCATCTCGCCTTCAGGAAGCAGCTCAAGACCTGGCTGTTCGAGCAGTAACTTTCCCCTCCCCCAGCGCCTTGAGACCCTTCCGGGTGAATAGTGCGCTATACAAATGACGTGATTGATTGATTGATTGATTGATTGATATGAGGAGCATCTCGTGGGACAGAGGGCAGCAACATAATGATGTTTACAGTAGGACTATTCCAAACCATTGATGGAGACGACAACGCCACCCTGCCTGCCCTTGATCGGGCACATAGGGTAGCCTCAGCCTCTGGGTGCTCAGACTCAATTCCTGTACAAAAGGGGGTGGTGATAGAAAATATTTGATTGGTTCAGATGCTCCTTACATCACCACCCCCTAAAAACAGACGTGAGTCCCTTGCTCACTTTGCCACTGGATTCAAGCAAGCTGGGCTGAAGACGGCTGAAATGCCAGAAACTGGTCCTCGGAAGCTTGTTTCCGGTCCAGGGAAGGCATGTCTTGGCAGTTCGGGCTGGACTGTTCTCATGAGGCACAGGTTCAGACTGATTTGCATATGGCCATGTCTGAACTGGGGTGGCAGAGTGGGCTAAAGAACGGTAATGGATTAAACCCAGATCTGTTGACTGGGTGTGAGTATTTGATTGGTTCAGATGCTCCGTCCATCACCACCCCCTTTTGTCCAGACTCCATTCCTAGCATCTTGACACAGGTCTATTTTCTTATTGAAAAAGAGACTGTACTTAAAGCTGCCAGGAACAAAGCTGACTAGGTGTTTCAGGGGCACATAATCTACTTGTAGCAGAGCCTCTCTCCTGTAACACTATGCCTCGCATGGATACGCGGAGTCCTGAAACCTCATCGCAGGAGATGAAGTGCGATATTCTTCAGCACCTTTGCAACATGGGAAAGGACACATCCCCAGCACATTTTACCACAGGTTACCTGTAACAGGGGTGACTCCTAGATGCCCACCCCTCTCACATCCCTAGTCGTCGGTGTTGACGGCTCCCCTGCCTCCAAGCCTCTGGATGGATTGGGTTGCGGGGGCCTGGAGGAGCACACTCCTCTAACATCTCACTGTAGAACTGGACCATTGCCTGGTGGTCAATCCTCTATGCTGCACAATCCAGGAGGGAAACTCTTCCAGCTGGATGTGGGCGTACATGTGCTGGTCTCTGCAGGAAGAGGATAAAACTGTTGAATCCTCTTGGTCCACGTTATTTAAATGGCTTTACCTCAATGTTTCCTACAGGTCAGCCACAGCCTCCAAGAGGCACACCATTGGAGTATAGGTAGCTTTACACATTTCCTCAATAGTAGGAAATCCCTGCATGCCATTCCTAACTTCACTATTGCTACTAGGGCTTCCACTGCATGGAGTTGTGGCCATTTATCCAAATGCTTTGGAGTTGCATGGAATAGAGGGGCGATACTCTAACCCCACTTCCCTGGGGACCTTGGCCTTCCATTGCTTAGAGAGACAGGCTGCTCATAGGCCTACACATCCCAAATCCCTAAAACCAAGATGGTTGACATGAAATTACTTTCTCTAAATGTTTGTGGACTAAACTCTCTGAATAAGTGTAACCATGTCTAGAGGTATAGCCTACAGCATATTCCTGATGTCATATTCCTACATGAAACTCACCTGCAGAGTAGACAAACATAGAGTGGCACACCCAAAATACCCTACCCACTACTGGGCATGTACAGACCCAAAAACACTGTGGGTGGGCATCCTCTGTAAAGCAGGCGTCCTCACTGACATAACAAAAGTGGCGAGGGACTGAGAAAGCCACTACCTGACAATACACATGCTGCACCCTCTCACCTAACCATAACGTATATGTTCCAAACACCACCCAAGAATATTATCTGCAACACATCTTACCAGAACAATTAGCTGGGGTAGAGGGTGACACAATCTTTTTTGGCTGCTTTAATTTATTGTGTGACCCATAAATGAACAGAACCACCACCGCCTACCAAAGCACTTGGGGCGATATTGGCACCTCTTAAGAAAGACATAGTAGAGCTGGGACTCCTAGACGCCTGGCATCATAATCATCCCGATACACTGGATTACTCTCTTCATTCCCACATACAAACATCATACTCCTGCATCGACTTTGTTTTCATAATGCATTTGCTCCTTCAAAATCTTACAGCAGTAGTTATGCCAGATATATCTCTCGCTGACCATGCCGATATTGAAGCGATATGGTTGATGATGACTCCCCCTGCAGGGCTTCCCTAAGGTGACACCTATCCCCGTGCCCCCTCTGTGACCCAGTAGACATAGAGGTCATTCATAAGAATATCAATTAATATTTCACCCTTAACTCCCAGCCGGACATATTGCTCCACGCAAGATGGGATCGGGTTAAGGCCATCATTTAGAGGGTTATCTCCTTGTTGGTGATCCCCAGGGGGAGAGAATCCTGACTGGTCAAATCCAAGCTGATGGCTGAAGTCAAAACACTAGCGCAGCAAGATAAACTTGTCCCCTCCTGTCAAAATAAGCAACAGCCTGCCATCCTTAGAGGCCATCTTCAGGCAGAGAGTCAAGCAAGGCCAAAAGCTCACTCCCTGCACTTCAGCCACGCTATTACGAGGGAGAAAAAAAGTAGGTACTCTCCTGGCCTGTAGACTGCACCAGGCACACACTAATGCACATATCACAAAGCTCCAAACTGGAAACGAGAAATAGGCAGCCATGGAATGTGATAAACAACGGATGTTCTGCGGATATTTTCAGACATTATACAGAGACAAAGTGATCTGTCCTGCTATGATTGACAACTATCTGGCCACATACAAATGGGGCACTTTGCACCCTCAGAATTAATTATTGTTTTGTGTTTCCTTGCATACTAGACTCACGCTAAAAGGCCTCTGGCCTACTTCTAAAATGGATGTCCGAAAAAGCTTTACCAAAAAGTGGGCCTTGCACAGCTACGTTGGAATGAGAAAATGTTTTTCTACATTAATTCTTGGAGAATGGCTTGCAAACAAGGCTGTGTGGAAGCTTAGGACATTTGGTTCAGATTTCTTCATGGTCAAGGCCGCACTTGTCGTTCAGCGGCGGAAAAGCTTGAGCGGACGAAGGAAATGATATTGACTTTTGTCAAATGTAAACACCTTCGGAAGCTGCTAGTGACATTAAATAATGAACAATGCCGCTCTTGAAAGAACGTGACTCTGGCTATGCGAGAGTCGGATGACCGCATCAGGAGACATCCTTTGTCCAATCGTGTTCCACCCTGCTCGAATATTTGTATTCTTTTAGTTAGTTTTAGATAAGAAAATACTATAAGGAATTGCCCCCTTGCTAAGAGCACCGTTCATTCGTTCCTGTGCTCCAGAGACGCTGCCAGATTTTCCTTTCACGTAAGATCTTTAGAGACTTTACTTTTCCTTACAGGTTTTCTTTAGCTAAGTTAGGGAAATAGGCTATAGAGAAATAAATATTGTGTTTGAGCATTTACTCATGCTGATTTTGGTTCGAACTTGCTAGAATTGTTGTGCCTATAATGAATTAATTTGCTAAATAAAAATTGCTAATAAAAGAGTTTTCTAAAAATGCATTTGCTTTAAAATAAAGTTAATAAATAGATTTTGAAATGACAAGCTGGTCTTATTTGTTTGTTTCCTTGAGTTACCATTAGTTAATCCATTGCCTATAAATGTGACTTAATTAAGGTGATCTGTTATGTCAGATTAATTAGGTCATAAGATTCAGTTGGTCATAATTCATGTCTCAGTCAAAAATGGGCCTAGTGTTAATTATATAAATAATGGTGAGTATTGTGGTGTAGTGTTGTACATATGAGACTGAATTTCTTCAGACCCGCTGGATCAATACAACCCCGGGAGAAAGGGGTTCGTGCGTGTCCTAACCTACTAAAATATTATTGGGTTGCCCACCTGCATTGCATATCCAAGTCGGTGGTGAGGGAAAATGAGAAGGACTGGTCCATATGGACAGGTCAGTGGCTTGTAGACCGCTGTGGGACCTCTCCTGGCTATCGAAATAGGCTTGGTTATGCAGCGCATATCTCACCACTCCTACTAAAACCATGCTCAATATATGGGACAAATTGGCTATTACAAGAGGACTAATCACTTTCCCATCCCCTAACACACCAATCTCATGCAATCTAGACTTTCGCCTGGCATTGCCTGCCCACTCCTTTCAGGTATGGACTACAAATGAATGTAGAATGCTACGTGCCCTCTTCACAGGGACCACCATCAAAACCTTTGAGCAGTGTAAAGTCAAATATAACACTCCTGAGACAGCCAGACAACAATACTTCCAGCTACGACACTGCCACTACACCCTTCGTGCAACCCCTCACTCCCTTCGAGGCGCTAGTTAGAGCACACGATGGCTCGTGAGGACTCATCTCCAACACATACCATACACTACAACACTCCGCACCCCCGCAGTCTCCCACACACCCCAGCACCCACACCTACCAGGACACATGGCAGTCAACAACCAAGGAGGGCATATCAACTAAGCAATGGAATACAGGAGGAGGATACCTTCTTTGGAATGGATGGGGGGATTACCAACAGCCCAATAACATAAGACGTCTTACACAAGTGCTTCAGTCGTCCATCACTAATCTGCAACATCTACATCAGTGATGATGCTTGTTGAAATAGTAAAGCACATACGGTCACAGCTCATTAGAAGGGCTGCTTCTACACGTTTTCCATTTCATATACCCGGAAGCATGTTGACTGAAAGACAAACCACGTACCTATGTGCAGGTGGAATTTGAGAACAAAAGTTGACTTGAATACTCCTAGAATTTCTCTGGGCATACATATTTACCCAAGACAAGAAAAGGAAAACATATTGCACAAGTCATGGCAATGTCACCTTTTTGGTTGCGTGTAAAGGCTCTTACATTTCCATTAGCATACACACATTATAGACTCATAGAGAGACAGGACCTTCACTTGTGTATCCTTGACGTGTATATATCCCTTTTAAAGCACAGTCCGTAGCCATTGGTATCTGCGCTACTTGCTTACCATTGTTGGTAGGAGACCATTGAAGGACAGACTCCACTTAAACCATATTAAACAGTAATAGGAATATAAATCCAAGTATTTTGGCATTAAAGTTAGCTGAAATGAATGGAATAAATAAAAGCTCTTTGCATAGTTTGCACTGAAGCATGTGTACTCGTGATGAAGGTCATCGACATGGGAGCATTTCTGTAGTTATGAATTCCAGGGTTTAATTAACTGTTTCTTTCTCCCCTATGTAGGAGTGTTTCTGAACCAACAATGGGGCAGAGGCAGGTGACCAGGTCACAAGTTGTCAGCCTTTTAAGACCGAGGAAGAGGAAGTGTAGGAGCAACGTACTAAATGATGTAAAAAACAGCAGGGGCAGTTTAAAATGGAGGCCATATATATATATACATTGATGATGATTTGAACAACGGAAAACGTAGCCAACTGTTTTCTCTCCCATGAGTTAATAGATACAAATCGTAATATTAAACTTGTGCACTTTCGATTCACAGTAATCTAATATATAATACATGGGATTCTGCAGTACCTGCACAAAAATCTATCTCTAATTTCTTTATAGTGCATGGGATTCTGCAATCCCTGTATTAAAAGGCTGTAACTGAGGGGCATATTATCAAGCCTGTGCGCTAAAATTATCGCCGCTTTATCGGCCGAAAACGGCCGATAAAGCGGCGATAATGGGCTTGATAATATGCTCTGTGGAATTCCAATCGAAGCCCATGTTAGATGTCTTCACATCTAACATGGGCTTCGATTGGAATTCCATAGAGCATATTATCAAGCCCATTATCGCCGCTTTATCGGCCGTTTTCGGCCGATAAAGCGGCGATAATTTTAGCGCACAGGCTTGATAATATGCCCCCCAATTCTTTATAATCGTCGACTTGTGAAACACTCATTTGCAGATACCAAAGAAATCATGTCAGAATAACTTATTACAATCGGGTTCTGACATCACAATGCCTGCTGGCAGAGCAAGAAGTAGGGGTCATGTAGCATAATTAAAACACCTGTTTAAACAGTGAAAACGAAACATTTCTTTCATTGGCCCCGTTTTTCTAGTTGCAAAATTAAAATCTGAAAGGGGAGATTTATGGCAAGATGTTTATAATTTATAATCCTAAGGCAGTTATCGAACAATTAGAATCTCTCTGTATGTTTCTACTTTGAGTTTTTTATTGACTTGTATTAAAATGATTCTAATATCTTTTTGCAACAATTATTTAACATAATTGTATGTATTTTAGTTTGCACTAGAGATTGTAGGATTCTATTTGTATTCTCCATCCTTGCAACATGCTATCTTTTATATGAAAGAGCTAGCCACCAAGGATTCAAGTATGTTGCGGGAAAGGTGACTGCATAACCTTGTATTATAAGGAATAAATCATTCCCTGCCATACATAATAAGGATATTGCAAGATACCCCGTAGATCCCTAACCTTATAGTGAAACTTCGCAGTTATATTCTTCGGCAGGCGGTACTCTTTCCATATAATAATAAACTAAGAAATGGTTTAAACAAATGCCTCAAAATACAACAAACATTGGCAAAGTCATTAGGTCTGGTTTTGGTCACCAGCCTTTTGACAATTCCTGTTTTGTTGATCATGCTTTTTGAACATTTTTATTGTTCATGAAGGTGCTGAGCCCTTTAAATCCCCCCCCCCTCAAACAAATAAAAGGTAAAAGCAAAAGTGTTTTGTGGTCTTAAACATTTACACATTAGCATGGAACACTGGACACTGTAGAGCAATAACTAGCGTAGATGTGTTCCTTGTAAAAGTGTAACTCATAGTGAATGGCTCAAGTGGGCTAACATTGCTCCATGATGCATGCTGGATTGGGTGGAAGAAAAATGTGAGTGCCACAATCACAGACCAGTTGATAAAGTCTGGTGGAAAACCCCTGTAAGTAACTATGTTACACATACATGGCTAACAAAAGTCATTGGTCTGGCATTCTTTGACAAAGAAGGCAAGAAAAAAAAAGGAAGAAAGTAAAGAAGGGAATAAAAAAGGAAGGAAAGCAGACGAAAAAAGGAAGGAATATGGGTAGTAGAGGAAACGAGGAAGGCAAGGTGGGAAAAATGGGTATGAAGTAAGGCAAAAATGGAAGGAAGTAAGGAGTGAAGAATGAATGGAGGAAAGAAGGCAAACATGGAAGGAAGAAAGGAGGGAAGAAGGAATGAAGGCAATAAGAAAGAAGAAAGAAAAAAAAGTGAAAGAAAATAAGCAAGAAAGCAAACCAAACGAACAAATGAAAGAAGGAGACAAGAAGGAAAGAAAAAGGAAAGAAAACAAAGCATGAAGAGAAGAGAAGAAAGCAAGAAAAGATGGCTAAAAGAAAGAAGTAAATAAGGCAAAAAAAGAAGGAAAGAAAAAAGTAGAGAAGTCGCAAAATTAGGATGAAAAAAAAGAAAGGAGGAAGGAAAATGGAAAGAAGGAAAGAAATAAGAGGGTAAGAAACGCAAGAATTAGGCAAGAAAGAATGAAAGACAAAAGGGAAAGAAAGAGGGAAAGAACACATAAAGAAGGCAAAATTAATCAATGAAGGAAAGAAATGAGGAAAGAATGAAAGAAAAAGGAAAGAAAGAAAATAGAAAAATGTAAGGAGTAAAAGAAATAAGGGAAAATAGAAAAGAAAGGAAACAAGGAAAAAGGGCAAAGAAGGCAAAAATGGAAAGGGAATGAAAGACGAAAGAAAAGAAAAAAATTAAAGGCAGAATCGATCTTGCTACCTCCCATCGTGCTTGTCTCTCCCCTGCCCCTTCTCAATCTCTCTGTTATTCTTTGAACGATTATTTTATCAATAAAATTATCACCATTAAAGCCAATATTCCCATTGTGTCCCCTCCTGCTCTGCCTGATTATTCTCACCTTTCTTCTTCTGTTTTGGATCATTTTGAACCCATTTCTCCTGAGCTTTTCCTTGACCTGCTCGTCAAGGTCAAGTCGGGCTCTCCTGCAGATTGTGCCCCTGCACGGATCCTCAGAACTCTTTACACTAGCTGTCTGGCCCCCCCCCCTCACTTTTCTTAACACTTCTTTGGCCTCGGGTTGTGTTCCCCCCTCTTTTAAATCTGCTATTGTTTTTCCTATTTTGAAAAAGGTTGGCCTCGATCCCTCCCTCCCTTCTAACTTCAGGCCGATTTCCCTTCTCCCCTACCTAGGGAAGATTCTTGAAAGTTATGTAACATCCTGCCTCTCTGCCTACATTGAGGAGAATCATCTTCTGGCCTCCCACCAGGCGGGTTTTCGTCCTGGCCACTCCACTGAGGGAGTGGTCCTCGCGGTCCTTGATGAACTTAAGGGCAAGGCCGATAACAACCTCCCCCAGGCCTTGGTCCTTCTGGACTTGTCCGCTGCGTTTGATACTGTCGATCATGCCATCCTTCTCGACCGTGTCAGCGCAGCGGGCATCCAAGGCACTGCCTTCTCCTGGATCGCGTCCTTCCTCCAAGGCAGGTCACAGGCAGTCCACCTTTCTGATTTTTCTGCCCCCCCACTCCCGGTTACCTGTGGGGTCCCCCAGGGTTCTTCCCTTTCCCCTCTCCTCTTCAATCTTTATATCCGTCCCCTCATCTCCTCTCTTCTCGAGCTGGGGTCTCTGTGTATAATTACGCTGACGACCTCCAGCTCGTCTTCGATCTTTCCTCCCCAGCTGACTCTCTTCCTAAATTCTGTTCTACTCTCCTTTTTATCTCCCAGTGGATGAGCTTCAATCATTTGAAGCTCAATCCCGATAAAACCGAGCTTGTCCTTACCGGCGGCTCATCTAATCCCTGGTCCTCTGCCCATTGGCCCCTTTCTTTTGGTCCCCCCCCCTCTCCTGTTCCCTCAGTCCGGACTTTGGGCATCAAGATCAGTAATGATCTATCCATCCACGCCCAAATCAGCTCCGTTGTGTCTTCTTGCTTTTCTTCCCTCCGCCTCATTCGCAAGATCTCCCGTTTTTTTTCTGTTGATGCCCTCAAAACCATCATCACGGCCCTTATTACATCCCGCCTGGATTATGGCAACGGCCTGTACGTAGGCATCCCTGCCTACGAAACTCGCCGTCTCCAGGCCATCCAAAACCAGGCGGCCCGTCTTATTCTTTGTCTTCCCAAATCCTCCCACATTACCCCAGCCCTCAAATCCCTCCATTGGCTCCCGGTTCTTTTCAGGTCCCGGTTCAAATTAGCATGTCTGGCTTTCCGAGCGCATGCTCGTTCTGCTCCGCTTTTCATTAATTCTCTTATCTCCTCTCATGCCCCCAGTCGTTCTCTCCGCTCTTCTTCTCTTTCTCTTCTTCATGTTCCCCGCTTCCGCAAAACCCGAACCGGGGGCACCCGCTTCTCTGTCCTGGCCCCCCAGATCTGGAACAATCTCCCTCTCTCCATCCGCTCTATTCCCATTTTTTCCCACTTTCGCAAAGCCCTTAAAACTTTTCTTTTCCTTCAGGCTTTTCCCGACTAACCTCTCATGGGACCCTCTGTAGAATCTGTTGTGTTCCTCAGCGCCAGGAAGCCGCTTGGCCGCAGTGCGCTTTAGAAATTTCTTTTTCATTTCATTTCAGAATGAAAGTAGGAAAGACGTAAACATAAGTAAGAAGGAAAAAAGAAGGCCAAAAGGAAGGAAAGTTGGAAAGAAGAAAAGAAAAAAGAAAAGAAAGAAGGAAGATAGAATGAAAGAAGGATGGAAAAAAGGTTCACAGTGCCAAATATTGGATGCTAAAACCAAAATTACACCCCACCTATGTTTAAATAAAACTGTTACAAGTGTTCTCCCAATTAAACATCATGAAATATGGTTTTCTTCCTGGGTGAAGTTTATCAACGAACCCTTGGTGAAACTGAATCCAGGAACAGAATAAGGTATTCTGTGAAATAGAAGCAGTCCGGTGCAAAAGGAATTTACAACAGAATTAGAATAAAACACGAACAGATAAAGCTGGAATATGACTTGTGTCGACTTCCAATGCATCCTATTATCATAAGAGGCAACGCTGGCACTAAAGAAAACTCCTTGTGTGTTGATGTGAACATTGTGAAGAGCAAAATGCAGTCACTCAAAGTGACATTAATCAGAGGCCTATGCTGTATGCAGTAGTGGATGGAATGGAAAAGGGAGTGACACAACAACAGACCAATGGGTGAAGAGAGATGGCTGCAAGAACCCTTTAGTATGTAAACTATGCATACTGTTTTAGTCTTGGCTAATTCCAGACCTAAAAAATTGAAAGCTCGTCTCTTAACCCCTTGTGTGCTTCGGATGGTTCCCGGCCGTCCGACATCAATGTGGATGTGTGCGGAGGACCGCCTTCCAAACTCCGCCCACTCAATGAAATGCCCGCACAACACGAACATTTTTGCAGAGCGGAACGGGTTAATACCATTTACAAAAATATGTACCATTTACTGGGAAGTGCAGTCTGCACATGGAAGTAAATAAACATGTTTCGGGAATTCGCAAGGATCCCTGGGAAACATGCTTCGGATGCAATTCTTCGGCTGTACTACTGGGAATGTTTTATAATTTTTACTATTTCTCCAATGCAAGAAATACACCTACAGAGTAAAATATGTTATTATTGCATTTTGGAGGATTTGTAAGTTTTGTTGTGCTACTTTCCTCTAGCACCATGAAGCTTTGAGTAAGTGTACTTTAAAAAACAATAATAGCCTCACATGTGTTACCACCCTTCTCTAAATCTGGCATCAATTTTTTTTTTATTAAAACCCATACGCCAGGCTCATGGGATTTAGACAATTCTGCAGCTGCAGATTTTGGGCATAATTATGGATTTGCCACATAACCCACCACCTGTGCATCATCTGCAGATTTTAACAAAAAAAACAGTTCTTAGCTGAAACATATTCAAAGTTAATAAAGCATGGTAACATTTTCACGCACAGTGAAAGGTTCTTTGGAAAGGTTAACTGCTCATCTTTCAGTTGCCTATTTGGATATTTAGGTATTAAACTGGAACTAATGAGGTGACATCTTTTCCCAGGCATATTATCATGTGTAAACATTCCCACATAATTAAGTAATACTATCAAAAAATGTGTCGTATTAAGATACCTTATTTGCCTTTTCTTGCCGCATAATTTACTCAAACATGCCTCATAATTTTGTGCGCATATTCTGCTTAATTCTAGTGGCCCTCTTTATATCTCGCTGCTGATGACTATGCCAGGTTGTTATGTGGCCTGAACCCAAGCTGTTGTTAAGGGCAACCAACCTGTGCCGTTGGTGAGGGCTTATAACAACGGAGAGAACTTTTAACAACTGGTATAGCTCAAGGCAGAAGGGCTGTAAGGCTATTAGAACATTCCAATCACTGAGGGTAGAATATGGTAAATCAAAAATGGTGAAACAGAAAGCCAAGCATTTTAATTTTGGAGCTGAAGGCTTATAGTGGCCATTGTGAGCCCTGAGCCACCTCATTGTCTTTAATGAAGCACCTGATATTCTTGTAGTACAAGTTCTCATATACTGTAGGTATCTTGAGAGAATTGGAAAAATCAAATCCAGCAGGTATTTAGCTAATATTGTGGCCATGACCTTGGTTAGCACCATCATATCAATGAGTAATACAGAAATTGTCCTGTAGGAAAAACATTCTTTCAGAATGTTTTTGTCTTTGTTAGGTCTGGTTGAACCTTATCCCCCACTGATGAGGCTCAACAGAGTAGTAGGATGTCTGTGAATGCAAAGCCCATGCCTCACTGAGTGGCAACTTACCTTAGTAATTTAAGATGGATGTGAGAAATTGGGTTGTTGATTGAGGAGAGTGTGAGGGCAGGAAGTCTCCAGAGAAGCAGAAGGTTGTTGCCAGTGAGGGCTCTACAAGGCTGAACACCCTTTCTGCATGGAGCACTGAACAGGACTTGCTGCTACGGAGAAGAGTGTAGTGGGAGCTTCCGCGACGTCAGCCAGACCAGTGATGCAACTTGGGCAGATTGACGAGCAGACAGGTCCCAGTCTACTTTTTGCCGAGTTTGGATTTGGGCTATTTGGCCACCTTTAGCACCACTTCCAAGGGTCCAGGACTGGGGAGGCACCACTTGGAGGGTCAGGACTCTCCATGACAGGCTCCAGGCTTAGGTTCAAGATGGTTGGAGAATGTTCTGTCCCAGAGGCTCTGATCAGGGATCCTGACAACTAGCCCTTGGGGTCACTTCTGGAAGTCCTGTATTCAAGGAGAAGATCAGGGGGCAAGCAGGAGGGCAGGCCTCTGGGTCTCAGAGCAGTCTTCACACATTAAAGCAGTCCCACTTGGTGTAGCAAAGCAGTCCTTCTGAAGTACACAACAGGCCTCAGCAGCAAGTAGTCCTCTGGTACTCCTTCTGCCGCTCCAGGAGTGAACTGAAGAGTGGGTCTGAGGGTCACTTTCATATACCTGGTTCCGACTTTGAAGTGGGAGAAACTTCTGAAGGCTTCTCCCCAAAGAGTATTAGGAATTACCTGCCTGCCTACCAGCACAAAAGGAGAGTGTGAAGTTATTTGTGCAGGAACAGGACCCAGCCTTTTGATGGTTAAGTGAGGCTGTACACAGCTTCGCCCCACATCCTGCCAGTGATGGCGGATTAAGGCGCAAAGGCATACCTAATCCCTCTATTGTGTAGCTATATGAGAGCAAAATATAACAGCCAACTGACACTCAGACCTATGTGCCCTATGAACTGGCTGCAGCTACTAAATGGTTTTGACAAGAAAATGTAAACTTTCGAAACATGGCAGCTTCAGAATTGTGACTTCTGAATTAAAATCCGACTTTACCATTACAGAGAATTTAAAATTACAGTTTCCCAGAAACAAAACATGACTTTTCTACCTTCTCCCAATTAAATGTTACCACTTATTAAAATGTAATAAGGTAACCCAATGTTATCCTATAACAGAGGTGGGCCTCACAGCAGCAAAAAACACATTTGGGAATTTTTTCGCTAGGAGTATGTGAGAAAATAGGTTGTTGGTTGAATGGGCTGTGAGCCCTGGACAAGCAACAGTGACAATCCCTGGCAAGATGAGCCATAAACATCACTAAATTAACCTGTGCCTGACCATGGGTACCTTGGCAGAAAAATAAGTCAGGCTTAACATAAAGGCAATTGGTACAGTATTTATGCAGCACACAAGAAATATTCCACACTACTTTAGAAATAGAGTAAAACGATTTTTTAAAAATGATTTGACACCAAAATGCCAAAAATCAGAAGAAGTGAAGTTAAGAATTTTTAAAGTTATAGTAAAAACTAGTGCCTAAAAGATCAAAGCACCAGCCATGGACATTTACCAAGGTCAAAGTAAATAAATATGGCTGACCGTGATGGACAGTAGGTCAGATACAAGAAGTGGATTGGCTTACCTTTAGACTTAGAAGAATTTTAGGAAAAATGTTCTGAGAAGGTAAAGTGGGGCAAGCCTGTAGGTGGTGTCTGAGGAAGAGTCGTAGTACTTGGGGAACTACTGGAAGAAGTTGGGGGAAGATTTTCATGTTCGGACTTAGTAATTTTTTGGGAGTCTAAAATCTCCAGCAAGATGAGGCTGGAGGCTGCAGCTAAAGACAGCTCCAGGAGGTCAGACATACCTTTGGCAAAGGACCGCTGAACAGGATATGATGCTGGGGCTAATATGTAGCATGAACAGCTGCAAATTCAGCCTGATGCACCTTGGGCTGATCAACAAGCAGGTGTGCCCCGGTCTTCCTCAGTTCTCAGAGATTCTTTTAACTAGAAACTATCTAACTATCTGGGCACTTTTGGCACCACAACCAAGGGTACGGGGCTGTTAGGACACCACTCAGGCTAGGTCCAGTTGTGGGTTCAAGATAGTGGGAGCCTGTTATGTCCCTGGAGCTCGCAACAGGAGCCCAGAAAACTAACCGTTTGTGTCACTCGGATAGTCTTGGGTTCAGGGGGAGAACCAGGGCTCTTGTAGCTAGGAAGCCCTCTAAGGGTTCAAGGCAGGCTCCAGGCAGCAGACCAGTCCTTCCAGGAGCAGCAAAGCTGTCTTGTGGAGTACACAGCAGGCCACAGCAGCAGGCAGTTTGCAGAGAGCTCTTCCACAGACCTGGAAAGCAAGATTGGATCTGTGGGTCCAATTTTTTATGCCTGATGCCTTCTTTGATTTCTCTTTGAAGTGCTTCGAATTACTTGACTGCCCTGCCCTAGCTCCAAGCTGGCCGCAAAAATAATGTAGAGGTGACAAGCCCTTTGTGTGAAGACAGAGCCCAGAAAATTTAGTTGCAAAAGGGGCAGTTCCCAGCTGTGCCCCCTCATCCTGCCAGAAGATGACAAGCACTCCTAATCTCTCTATTGTGTGCCTGTCAGGGAGGAAAATACAAAATCCTAACTGTCAACTTCACCCAGTCAGGTGAAGTTGGATAGGCTGCAGGCACCAAAATACAAAGGGTAGGAAAATGCTAACTTTCTGAAAGTGCCAATTTCTAAATTGTAATTTAAAATGTGACTTTACCATTAAAGAGGGATTTTAATTCTAATTTCATAGATAACAAACATGAAATGCTTATCTGTCCCCAATCAAAAGTTACAACTCATTAAATGTAAGAAGGCAACCAAACTTTGGTCAAAGGCACATACAGGCCTTACAGTAGTGAAAAATTAATCTAGGAATTCATCACATGTCCAACCTCTAAATTGCAATGTACCCTGCCTCCTTGGTTACCTAGGGTCTACCTAAGGGGTGACATATATGCAATAAAAGGTGAGTTTAAGGCATGGCAAGGGGAATATATTAACAAGTCGAATTTACAGTTTAAAACTGCATTCAGGCTGCAACAGCAGGCCTGAGACATGTGTTAAAGGGCTACTTGATTGGGTGGTGCAATAAGTGGTGCTGGCCCACTGGTAGCATTTAATTCACAGGCCCTGTGTATATGGTATACAACTTTACAAGGGACGTATATACAAATCAATTATTTCATTCAGGTTTAAGCCAATTTCACCATGGTTTAAGGAGTGAGCAGAAGAACTTGAGCACTGGTTAGCAGTGGTAAAGTGCATAGAGTTTTATGGCGAACAAAAATAAGTTCATAAAAATAGGAAGGGTGAAGGCATAAGTTTGGGGGCAGACCACGCTAAAGATGACAGGTTTAACAGTAAATTATTCTTTATGGGATGTGGAAAACACTGTTTTGCATTTAATTGGCCCTTTTCTCTAATAACAGATGGTTAGAGTGACCAACTAATTAGTAATCATTTTATCAACCTCAGAAAGATAAAAGACTGAGGGCCAAATGTACGACCCTTACAATTTGTGATTCACAAATTGTGTCGATTTGTGACTTACAATTTGCGACTCACAAAATGAAATTCACAACAGTGTCTCAGTTACTGTTTGCGATTCCTAATGGGGTCGTGAATTGCCTGCCTCATTAATATTGATGAGTCAGGTGCAATTTGGGACCCCATTGGGAATGGCTAGAACTCCCAGGGATGGTGGCCTGCTGGGGTCAGCAGACCATCATGTCAGTGACTGATTTTTAAATAAAGCAGTTTTTAAAAAAAAATGCAGCCCATTTTCCTTAAAGGAAAATGGGAAGCATTTAAAAAAGATAAATGAGATGTTTCTGTTTCATTTTTTAAGTGTAGTCAGTGGTCCATGGGACAACTGCCTACTCCTAAAAAATATTTTTGCGTACATTCACAAAGGGAAAAGGGTCCTCTGGAGACCCCTTCCAGTTTGCAAGTGGCTTACCACCTACTTGAAGTAGGTGGTTAACTCTGAGTGTTTTGCAAACGCAATTGCGGTTGCAAAACAATTGTACATTGAAGTGTGACTCACTATTAGGAAGGGACTCCCTTGGCACGTACCTTCCTAATAACTAGTCGCAAACCAGATTTTGCAAGTCGGTAATAGGTTACGGACTCGCAAAATAGGGTTTCTACATGGGGCAGACGTATTTTGCGGTCGCAAATTGGCCGATTTCCTGTTTGGGGCTGCAAAAAATTGTCGTACATCTGCCCGAATGTACCCACCAGGATTGGAACCTGTAACCATTATATCAAATGTAGGTTCCTAAGGTTGATGCATTATTCCATCATATTAGAAAAATAATGATATTGACTGTTGCACTGAGTTGTTACTGTGATGAGATTAATTCAAGCTTTTAAGTGATTTTATTTTTCATTTCTCTCAGTGATTTGAAATAATGCTAAAGTCTGAACATACATATCCTATTAAAGTTGTAACAACAGAAGTAAGGACCTTAATGTCTTAACAGGAAGCATAGTTTTCGACTACTGATAGCCATCTCTCCTGATTTGACTCTAATTGTCCCATCCTATATTCTGAAAGCCTTTTAATATTATCCACCTCTTACCTTGACATTAAGGTTTCCCTGGATGTCCCAGCAGGGAGAGAGCATCAAACAATGTCTAGTGCACAGCAGAAAAAAATATTAAAAACCCTAGTGAAAGAATGCTCTAGGAGGAGTGATATAGATGATGTGTGCAATAGAGATAATTTGTCTCACCTACAGGAGTTAAATTATGGGGGGCATATTCAGCCTTACCTGTGGGACATATAAAGTGGTTGCATCAGAAGATGGGCCTGAAGGTTAGATTGGGGCATGTCCCAGGCTTTATAATATGGAGGTGGCCTAGACAGAGGGGAGGAAAGAGGAAAGTGTCAATTTTGCACTTACTAATAACTTGCATATGTTTTGACATTTGCCAAAGAACATTGTTGTTGCCGTATTTTAGAATGATGCAGATTTGCTGCACAAGTGATTTATTGGTAGAAATTTTAAAATGTGATAATATAACATGCTATGTGGTAGGGAAATTTCTGTCTATGATTTATGAATAGTCAATTGAGCAGAGGCCTGCTTCATTAGAAGGATAGTAAAGGATCTTCGAGCACCACTCATTTATTCGGACCAGACTCATGTCAGAATATATTGCGATCCTTTGGGTCGCTTTTGCTTTAATAGCATTTTTTGCACAACTATACTGATAAGGTGTATGACCATGGTTCACTTGGTAGAAAAGAAATGGTATTTTTGTACAATTATAGCCTCTTAATACAAATATATCTACATGCTGTATTGTTAGGGGTTTATCTTATATACATGGAATGGTATCTCTCTGTTGTTGTATGAGTATATATGTATCTTGTAATTTTTATATTTTATTATATATAAAGGCAACAATATTCTGTATAAGGCCAATGCCATCTTTTTAGATTAATTGAAGTTATATTTTAGGTAGTATTGTGTCTTTTTGATCTGTATGTATGTGAAATGTTTGCGTGCCTTATTGGAATATCAAACTGTTAATAAAATCAAATATATACAAATCAAACATAATCAAACCTCTTACTTAGGTAATTTTGAATTTAAATTTCAAACTCTGCCTCCGCTAACCATACTGTTCAAAGAAATGTTTATTATTAACAAAGTCTTTGCGTGCTATACAAGGCCCTCTGAAGGAAAATGATTTTTGAAAGATAAAACAAACACATTTGAATACGCAAATTTTACAACTTATCAGGAATGTGTTTTAATTCCATGACCCTTGTCTGGAAGAACTTATATGATTTTGACACCTTCCAAACATTCCTCCTCTTTCTCTCCTGAAAGTGACCTCCTGACTACAACTGTCCCCTCCTAATATGCTGCCAATGGGGGAGACACAATCTAAGATTCCCGAGTCACATAGTTAATACCATATAAATCAGAATACACAATACAAAATAGTTAAGCTATAAAGGAATTAAGGCACATGTATTGTAGTTTATAAGGTCAATACCTTTAAAAGATCAGAAGTGAAATTAGAAGCAAATGGGATAGAAATTACTATATTATATCTTTAATTGAATTTAGTAATTCAATACAATTAAAAAGGATTACTAAATACTTCCACTAAAGCCTATGACAGCTACAAATAGACCATTAAGGTTTCCAATTTTTTCAGTTGTTTAAAGCTAGGCAGGTGTAAGAAGTTGGGTTACTGGTTGAGGTGGATGAAACCCTTCTCAAACATCAACCACGATTCTTCTCAGGGTAAAGTCACAAACAAACCCTAAACAGCCTGCGCTCAACCATTGGGTAACTGTGCAAAGAGCAGTCAGGCTTAACTCAGAGGCAATGTGTAAAATATTTAAGCACCACTTCAAATGCTAACACAGTGGAAACCCAACACAAAAGGAGCCCACAACGGAGTTGGAAAAATAGAGACATTTTTAAATACAAAAATCCAATAAATAGAACTGGAGATGTTCAACGTTAAAGAGTTTAGTAAAAATAGAATGAAAATACATAAAGCGCCAAGTGTGGATATCTGGTTGCGTTGGATCGGGACAAAGTCCTGATTTCAGTCTGGCCATGATGGAGTGTGGGCCGGCTACAGGGATCCAGTTAGGCCCGCTGTACAAAGTAGTTTGCAGAGTATTGCGTGGATCACTGTCAAAATGCTGGAACGCTGCTGGGATTAAGAAACAAAAGTTCATACACTGCACCTATCAGTCACAAGGTTTTGGACTCATTTGAAACAGTGGTACAACAAGAACTACATGAGATTTTCAAGAGTAACAATCAACAATTTCGAAATTTTACTCAAAGCAGAAAAGGAAAGAAAAGGAGCAATCACTCAGACCTCTAACAAAGCCATCACTTGTTGTAAGGCTGATAAAGGGTGGAGCCTTAGTTATTGTGGATTCTGACTTTTATCAGGAAAGTGTTAACGCTCATGTTCAAAATCCCACCACCTATATGAGAATCAAGTTTAAACCAACGAGAAAATGTATTTGAATACTTTCCCTCATCATCGACAAAGATCAAACTATGGGAACTATTACAGAATGGGACAAAATATATCTGATAAAGGAACATACTAGTGGTCGCCAGTAGGTAGTTATAGTTAGGACCTAGTTACCATAGGAAAATCGCAACATTCTATTCCCAATAACTTTGGCACTGATTAACGAATCTTCGTGAAATTTTCAAAACGAATTCTTTGTTGATATCAGCTCCTATGTTGAAAGTTTGGGGGGAATTCGTCAAAGGGGGCTGAGAAAAAAGGTAGGTCCCAAACAGTGTTTTCTCCATGTTTATTGTTCAGGAAACTTTAGATAAGGCTACAGGTCGAACGGGTGAACGGAATTACCCATAATTTGGCAGGGAGAAGGGTCTTGGTCTACAAAGCACGCGTTTGTTTATTTGGTGTAATTAAGTTCAGTACTTTTTGAGAAATATCAACATTTACAGATGTCGATATTTGGGAATTCTGCCATCTGATTGGCTCAGGCGTTACGAGCAGAAGCTTTCTGCTGATTGGCTGCGAGCAGTGAGAGCAGTTGCAACTAGTAAGTGTTGGCTGCCATTTTGTGATTCCATTAAAGCAAGTAATGGGAAAAAATGGTGAAAAAAGTGGGAAAGAGGAGGTGTTGTGTGGCATTTTAAGCGCCAAGTGAATTTTCCCGATTCATGTCCTTATATAGGTACAATTCACATTGCCCTTATATAGGCATAGAAATCAAACCCTTATTTAGGTATAGCCCATGCTCCCCAAATGCAGGCATGGCTACTTCCACCCGTACAAAACGTCACAACGACTTCTTGGAAAACCAGCTTAAGCAATCAGGGACTTCCCCTCGTTTGAATATTGCTTTGTCCAAGAACTCAGTTACTTTACAAAGAACAACTATTCCTTAGGAGTTCTTTCCTGACGTTCATATACCTGACTTTACGTCAAACTATGGCATTCCTAAACACCTTCAAAGTATAAATATACCTTCACTCGCTAGAGCAAGATACGGTGGTTTGGAGCAGTTCGAAGACCTACTTGCCCAACGCAGCTCACTACAGCAAGTGCAGAAGGATGCCGACTCTCCAGCTGATGCACTGATCAGGAAGCTGCCCTTCTCCTGTTGAGAATCCAGCTCCAGTGTTTCAGGCTCCTCTTGCGGGGAATTGGGAAATCGAGTTCCGAGACAGAGATACCAGACCTCCTTCATTCTAACAAGGTATGGAGCTGATTAGAACCTAGAGAAACCTTTGGTAGATTCTTGGCAAAAACTAAACTTATGCTACATAATACTTAGTTCTTCCCTCATACTAGACTTAGGTTAGGTACATTGGGGAAGGCATATTTTAGAAGAACCAGTTGAGTATTTTAGTCAATGTTATTTATGTATGTATTTTTATATGGCTTAGAAACCATACAATGCTCTTACAGTATTATTTCATATTACTGTTTACGCTGTACACATTACACTTTGTAGTCTGCATGACGATTGTAGCAGTTCACCTGTCTTGCATAAGAGAGAAGACTGTTCAATAAATACTTTTTATTGAAAACGCCCATCTCACTATTTCTCTGCAACTCTGTAAAAACGAAGCATGCACGATTGACTGAGTGAAATACTTATCTATTGAATCCGCGACTCTGAGACATATATTCTTATTCTTGGGAAACAAAGTTGTCATGTTTATGCGGTTGTCAGAAATGAATCCCTTCTTGTGTATTCGAGAAAGTTTTTAGTGACCTCTGAGTTAGCTGGCACACACACAATTAAGTTTAGTATATTCGATAGAGACCTAGTTGAACTCAGTCCTACGTCAAATCTATAGGATATATTATTCCAATGCGCAGAGTCTATTGGGAATATAGGAACTGCACTACAGAGGGTAGGAGCACTGTAACCTCTGTGGGGTGTTTAGGATGTTCTATAGAGGGGATGCGAAGTGAAGTATTAACCCCTACCGGAAATTAAGTGAGGCATTGCATAGAGTTGGATGTTGCTAAGGTGAGCTGGTGCGGGACTCGCAGATTAAAGCGTGAGCCCAAATTGTGTGTTTTATGCTGTGAAGTCATGTGCCCTGGCCGCTGCAGTACAGCTGTGGAAGTAGTGTCAGCATGCGTTTATACCTACTAAGATGGAGTACTGACCCGTACTGGTGTGAAAGTCCTGTGGTACAGAAAATATGTGAGGCATTGTCTAGAGTCTCATGGAACTAGGAAGTACTGGCAACCATTTTGTGATTCCGTTGAAGCAAGTAAGGGGAAAAAAGGGTGTAAAATGTAGGAAAGAGGAGGGTAGGATCACTGTAACCTCTGTGGGGTGTTTAGGGTGTGCTATTGAGGGGGTGCTAAGCGAACTACTCATAGCTATCGGTCTGAAAGTGCTGGGCTATGGAAATTAAGTGAGGTATTGCCTAGAGTGTGATGCTGCTGTGGTGAGCTGGTGAGGGACTCGGGGATTAAAGTGTGAGCCCAAATTGTTTGTGTTATGCTGTGAAATCATGTGCACTGGCCACTGTAGTACACCTGTGAAAGTAGTGTCAGCATATGTTTATACCTACTAAGATGGACTACTAACCCGTACAGGTCTGAAAGTCCTGGGGTACAAAATATATGTAAGGTACTGTCTAGAGTCTCATGCTGATAAGCTGAGCTGCTGCCAGACTCGGGGATGAAAGCTTGAGCCCAAACTGTGTGTCGTATGCTGTGAAGTCATGTGCTCTAGGCGCTGTGCCATACCTGTCCAAGTAGTGTGAGCATGTAGTTATAGCTACTTGGATGAAGTTTTGTTTCGAACATTGTAGCTTGTGTATGGTGCTTAGGAGGTGTTATAGAGGGAGTGCGAATGTAACTTTGCGCATACCAATTCAACTTGGTATTTGTGAAGTACTAACTACTCACTCCTATGGGTCTGATGGTGCTGGGGCGTAAGCTGAGCTGCTGATGGACTCGGTAAAACCGTTAAACTACTGACCCCTACCGGGCTGAAAGTGCAGGGTATGGAAATTTAGTGAGGTATTGCCTAGAGTGTCATGCTGTTAAGTCGAGCTGCTGCTGGAGTCGAGGATGAAACTGTGAGCCTAAACTGTTTGTGCTATCATGTGAAGTCATGTGCTCTGGGCGCTGTGCCACACCTGTCCAACTTGTATTCAATCAATCAATCAATCAATCATTACATTTGTATAGCACGCTACTCATCCGAAAGGGTCTCAAGGCGCTTGGGGAAGGGGTCCGCTACTGCTCAAACAGCCAGGTCTTCAGTTGCTTCCTGAAGGAGAGGTGGTCCTGGGTCAGCCGAAGGTAGATGGGGAGGGAGTTTCATGTCTTGGCCGCCAGGTAGGAGAAGGATCTGCCTCCGGCGGTGGCTCTTCGGATGCGTGGAACAGCGGCGAGGGCGTGGTTGTTTGATCGTAGCGGCGGGTGGGAGTGTAGAAGGTCAGGCGGTCGTTGAGGTACTTGGGGCCCAGATCGTGGAGAGACTTGTGTGCGTGGGTGAGGGGCCTGAACGTGAGCCTCTTGCTGACGGGGAGCCAGTGCAGGTCCCTCAGAAGGCTGGAGATGTTGTTGCATCGGGGGATGTCCAAGATGAGTCGGGCGGAGGCGTTCTGGATGCGTTGGAGTCTTTTCTGTAGCTTAGCTGTGGTTCTGGCGTAGAGGGTGTTTCCGTAGTCCAGTCGGCTGGTGATGAGGGCCTGGGTGACTGTCTTCCTGGTTTTGGTCGGGAACCATCGGAAGATCTTGCGAAGCATGCCGAGGGTGTGAAAGCATGAAGAGGAGACGGCGTTGACTTGTCTGGTCATCGAGAGGGAGGAGTCCAGGATGAAGCCCAGCTTGCGTGCGTGGTCTGTAGGCTTGGGGGCCGTGCCCAGGGCTGGGGGCCACCAGGAGTCGTCCCAGGCGGAGGGTGATGATCCCAGGATGAGGACTAAACTTGTCTGAGTTCTGTTCTTCATCCACTCGGCGACGTCTTTCATCCCTTCGTGGAGGCTGGTTCTGGCGGTGTCGGGGTCTCTGGTGAGGGAGAGGATCAGCTGGGTGTCGTCGGCGTAGGAGATGATATTGAGATTGTGTTGGCGTGCGATGGAGGCGAGAGGTCTCATGTAGACGTTGAAGAGGGTGGGGCTGAGTGATGATCCTTGCGGGACGCCGCAGATGACTTCAGTGGCCTCGGATCGAAACGGGGGGAGGCGGACTCTCTGTGTTCTCCCGGCGAGGAACGAGATGTTCCACTTCAGTGCCTTCCCTCGGACGCCGGTGTTGCTGAGGCATTGGACTAGGGTGCGGTGGCAGACCACGTCGAATGCTGCAAAGAGGTCCAGGAGGATGAGTGCAGCTGTTTCCCCGTTGTCGAGCAGGGCTCGGATGTCGTCGGTGGCAGCGATGAGGGCGGTCTCGGTGCTGCGAGGGGTCGAGGGATCCATTTGTCTTGAGGAAGGCGTCCAGTTGTCTGTTGGCGATCTTCTCTATGACTTTGGCAGGAAAAGGGAGGAGCGAGATGGGGCGGAAGTTTTTGAGGTCGGTGCGGTCCGCTGTTGGTTTCTTCAGTAGGACGCTGAGCTCGGCGTGCTTCCAGCGCTCCGGGAAGGTGGCGGTGTCGAAGGAGGTGTTGATGACGTCTCGGAGATGGGGTGCGATGGTGGAGTCGGCCTTGTTGAAGACATGGTGGGGGCAGGGGTCCGTCGGGGATCCGGAGTGGATGGTGTTCATCACGCGGGCTGTGTCTTCGGTGGTCACCGTGGTCCAGGTGCGGAGGGTGGCGGTGGGGTGCGTTGGTTCGACGGTTGGGAGCGTGGATGGTGCGCCGAAGCTGTTGTGGATGTCGGCAATCTTGCGGTGGAAGAATGAAGCGAGGGAGTCGCAGAGGTCTTGTCAAGGGGTGATGTCGATGTTGCCGGTGCTGGGGTTGAAGAACTCCTTGACGATGCTGAAGAGTTCATTGCTGTCGTGGGCGTTGTTGTCCAGTCGGTCCTTAAGTGATTTCTTCTTGGTGGTGCGGATGAGCTGGTGGTGCTTGCGGGTCGCATTTTTAAGGGCGGTCATGTTGTCAGTGGTCCGGTCGAGGAGCCAGGCTTTCTCGAGGGTGCGGCAGGTCTTCTTGGAGTCCTTGAGTTCGTCTGTGAACCAGGGGGCCTTCTTGCTTCTGGGTCTGCTGGGAGGGTTCTTCAGTGGTGCGAGGTCGTCGGCGCAGGCGGTCAGCCACTGCGTGAAGTTGCGGGCCACTTCGTTGGGGTCCGTTGTGCTGGCTGGTGGGTTTTGGCTGAGGGAGGTGGTGAGCTGGTCGGCTGTGATCTTGCTCCAGCTTCTGTGAGGAGCCTGTTGCGGGTGGTGGTGGGTTGTGGTTTTTCTGAAGCTGAAAGCTTGGTGCTTAGGTCGTGTAGTATAGGGAGTGCAAAGGTAAATCAATATAGTATTTGTAAAGCACAAACTACTCACCCCTATGGGTGAGTAGAGCCGGTGATCAAAGCATAAGCTCTGTGCTGTAAAGTGAAATGGTCTGGCCGCTGCGCCACAGCTGTGTGGAGAATATATTTTGGCGAGGGTCCGGTAGTTGCGTTATGTGGCCCTAAAATAGCTTGCCTAAGTTGTAAGTTATAGGGTGGCTCTAAAAAGAGCCCCTGTGTTCATTAGTTGGCGCTACATATAAGTGCGGATCCACAGCTTTAAGTTATTCAGGAAAACTCTGTTTCCCTGATCTGTGAAGTGTACTCCATCACTTCTGTAGATATCCGCCATATCAAAACATATGTTGTTGTTGTATATGGACCCCATTTTGTGGTCTCTGAGGTATGCAGACACAGCTTCGTTGACTTTCTTCCAAGAATTTTCAATCTGAGGACAAAATAGTTTGGACCATTTCCACTTCTGTCTTTGACATACATTGGAATATACAAATACAGTTTGAGGCAAAAGTAACATCAATTGTCCAAAGGAGTCCTTCATAAGCATTTCCAAACCTACCCCAGTCAATGTGCCTAGGTCGTTTCTACCACTGTGCACAATCACGAGGTCAGGGTGTTGGAGATGCAAACAGGCTTTAACCAAGGGCAACAATTGGTGCCACTTCAATCCTCTCTGTCCAAACCATTTAATGTCCACATTTTGTAAACTGAGGTCTAAGTCAATACGTCTCTGTTCTGCATACCTCTTGCACCAGAAAACATAGCTATGTCCTACGATTCACACTAGCATTTTGAAGGTATGGCTGAAAGGTATGGAAAGATGTCTGTAGCTCATGCAGTTCCTTTGTAGATATGTTTAAAGATGGGGAACTAGTTTTTTTTCACATACCAAACGGTACCTGATTGGGAGATGAAAAGCATTCTTTTTTAAAAGTAGGGTGCACATTCGTTTTGTGGAAAAGCATCTTTGTGATTGGTAAAGAAAAAGCAGTTTGAACGTGGAGTACATATTATAGGATAACATTTGCTCAACTCAACCACACCTGCTACTTTCTTTTGGAATGCAGTGTACGAACATAAAACAATTGTGTACTTTTAACCTGCAGGTGCTGGTAAATGTTCAAAAAAATGTTGCAAAAAATATCGTAAAGTTTAAATAAAATTGATTAACTTATAACCTCCACGTGTTGTAGAATGTTGTAGAAAGTGTGCTGATAGAATATGTTGCATTTCTGACTTCTATGTATATTGAAAAAAAACTGTTTATGTGGAAAATTAGAAAGACAGTACTAGAGAGAATTTTTGAAACCTAAAAGAATCAAGGAACTATTCTAATTTGTTCTTTATATGTATTTATGTGTGGAGGAGCAAAATTATAGAAAGAAGAGCACCAGGAAGAGGATGTAACAGGGAGTGAGGGGACGGGGAGATGGGCACAATGGCACACATGTACAGTCAAGTACAGCACAAGTATAGACAAACAATGGCTAAAATAAAACACACCTACAAGGAGCATAAGTCACACAACCCGGCAACATCACACCACTGAACAAGCATAGAAGTGAAAACCACACTGCATTCATGTAGGATGTGTACAAAGGCCGGTCGTGGCTGTTGTGGGATGTGAGTGACCGTGGTCCTCATGAATGAGATGCCCAGCAGGTGGCACATGGGCGGGTTCACTGTGTGTTACATTGCCAAACAGCTGCTCCTCTCTCACTCGAGCCCCCATACTTTTGTATGTGCGCTATTGTATCCCATGCACTCATACGACACAACATTATAATTCGTATTTCGGCATGTAGTGCGGCATTCGAACTACACCATGAGAGTGCCGTTTGGTGGTGGTGTATGCCATTTCACAACATCGTTTGCTGCAGCCCTTGTGGCAGGCAACACCAGAACGCAGAGACACATTTACTGCACTTCCTGTACACAGACATGTTCGAGGCACCTTGTTTCACTTGCCTGATAGGCACACCCCTGCGCTGACTTGTGTAGGCCTGAACAGCACACGTATTTTGTGCTTGCAGGAGGATGCGTGCATAGCTACATGTCCAGGGTCACTGCTAACGCTGTGGTTATATAGTAACGTTTGCTGAAGACAGCACACTGTGATGTTGCAAGGCATTTGCTTATCATGCTAACACAATAACCACACGGACACACTTTTTCAGATGCGGGTTTGGGGGGTGTTGGTGGTCCTGGGGTTGTTGCGATGAGTCTTGCGATCCTCATGGGTATCCCTGTATTGTGGTCATTGGCTCTATGGCATCTGTGGGTGTTCTGGTGTGTCTGTTCGCTGTGTTTCCTTTAATGCTGCAGGTAGTCGTCCTGCTTAACACTAGCAGAAAGCAGGTGTAAAATTCTTGGTGGTAACGTGGGTTATCGTCGGAATTAATTTTGCATTGTAGTTGTGAAAGTTGTGATGTCATTTGTTCGTGTGCAGAACAATATATGGACTGGGCGGTGTATCCCGTCAAGATTCAGCAACTGACGCACTATTCCTAATCAATAAAAATACAATGAGATTTCTTCATTCATTTTGTGTGTACACTGTAGGTGCAGGCACTACCACAGTGCAATTCAATACAGGATTTTAGTATTTAGAATAAATCGCAAAAGTGCACCTTGTCTCTTTTTGCACGGGAACGGCTATTCTGCATTTCATTATTAGCACTTTAATGCAACTAAAGTTGATATAAATCTAATACAGTATTTAGAAGTTGGTGGAAACTGGAGAGATCAATAGTATAAGTGCTCTAAAATTTAACACCATGGTGGATACCAGCAAATAACAGTAATAAGAACAAGAAAGAGTCACACAGCAGTTAAGAAAGCAATTGAAAAGGTAAAAAAAGTTTTGTCAAACTTTATTTTTTTATAAACTTATATAGACCATAAACTATTTTCAATCTTTTTTGTAATAATAATTTATATATAAACCAATAAATACAATTTAACAAATATAATAGAAAACAACAAAGTGGAAGATTCCTGTGGGGACCATGGATGTCGCCAACAGAGCTTGGAAAATGAAGCACAAAATAAGGACGTGTGTAATGTGCATATCAAAGGACTGAGAGAGAGAAACAGAGAAGGAAAAACAAGCCAGAGAGAAAAAGAGAGGGAAGGAAAGAAAGGGAGTGGGACAGGGAGGAGGGGGAGAGAGATAGAAGGAAAGGGATTAAGAGAGTGAGAGAAAGAGAGAGAAGAGAGGGAAGTGAGAGAGAGAAAGAGAAAGACTGTCGCCTCTGCGCATCAATTAACAAATATTTACTTGGTGCCATCCGCGTGTGCAGCAGTGGGCGGACAGCACGTGCCTGTCAAAACCCTGCTGATCTCAGATGTGTTGCAGAGTCCTGAGTCCTGAATGGCGGGCACCTCATCACATTGTGCACAGATCTTACAGATGCCGCTGAGTCCTGAATGTGTTATAAAACAGGGGTAGACCCAATGTAGTCAAAGGACCTGGGTATTCAGCAGTATAGACAACAATTGGTCCTCGACATAATTTCACTGGTGAGAATAATCATAACATTTGATCAATATTACTAACTCCACTTTCAGACTTAATCTGTAGTCTTTCTGGCATGCATGATGCTAGCCCACAACCTCCAAAGACATTTACAGTATGTGCCAATAAACCAATAAAGCCAAAAAAGGGGGGGTTCAACTGAGGTAATTAATTTAATATATCATGTATTAACAAATGGAAATCAATGTCAGATTATGTCGAGGACCAATTGTTGTCTATACTGCTGAGTCCTGAATGGCAGAGACCACATCAGCTTTGCGGATCTGACAGATCTCGCTTAGTCCTGAATGGAGGAGACCACTTGGCTTCTCCGCGGCCTGGGATATCTCACACGGTGTGTTACCGCTACAACGCATCTTTTACAACGTAATGCTGTTACAACGCAGCTATTACATCGCAAATACCATTACAATGCATGCCATTACAACGCATGGCATTACATAGCAGATGGTATTACAACGCATACCATTACATCGTAAGTATTGGTAAGTATTCAATTTTTTTTTATTTTATTTAATATGTTATTATTGATATAATTATTATTAATTATAAAAAAATATTTATTTCGTTTTTAAATATTTTAAATTAAATATATTAATTTAAGTATTTTTTAAAATAAGTATGAGTATAGGAGTATATGTTTTGGGGTACTGATGTATATGTTTTGGGGTGTTTGGGTATTTTTAGGTTTTAGGGCAGTGTTTGGGTTTTGGGGTACAGGGGTGTTTTTAGGTTTTAGGGCAGGGTTTGGGTTTTGGGGTACAGGGGTGTTTTTAGGTTTTAGGGTAGGGTTTGGGTTTTGGGGTACAGGGGTGTTTTTAGGTTTTAGGGCAGGGTTTGGGTTTTGGGGTACAGGGGTGTTTTTAGCTTTTAGGGCAGGGTTTGGGTTTTGGGGTACAGGGGTGTTTTTAGGTTTTAGGGCAGGGTTTGGGTTTTGGGGTACAGGGGTGTTTTTAGGTTTTAGGGCAGTGTTTGGGTTTTGGGGTACAGGGGTGTTTTTAGGTTTTAGGGCAGGGTTTGGGTTTTGGGGTTCAGGGGTGTTTTTAGGTTTTAGGGCAGGGTTTGGGTTTTGGGGTACAGGGGTGTTTTTAGGTTTTAGGGTAGGGTTTGGGTTTTGGGGTACAGGGGTGTTTTTAGGTTTTAGGGTAGGGTTTGGGTTTTGGGGTACAGGGGTGTTTTTAGGTTTTAGGGCAGGGTTTGGGTTTTGGGGTACAGGGGTGTTTTTAGGTTTTAGGGCAGGGTTTGGGTTTTGGGGTACAAGGGTGTTTTTAGGTTTTAGGGCAGGGTTTGGGTTTTGGGGTACAGGGGTGTTTTTAGGTTTTAGGGCAGGGTTTGGGTTTTGGGGTACAGGGGTATTACGACTTTATATAAATTAAATTAATTAAATTAATTTTATTTAATTTAATTAAATTAATAACAATATTTACAAATATTAATTTAATTGTATTCATTTACGATTACAATTAAATTATATTATTTAAAAAAGTTTAATTAATTAAATTCTTTTACTTTTATTAAATATAATTATATTATGTATTATTTATAACTTAATTAAATTATAATTATATTTATTGTAATTAATTGCATTATATTATTTTCTATTTATAAATTTTTTATATATCATTAATTATATTATTTTAAATATATTACATTAATATATTATTAATTTAATTGTATTAATAAACGATTATAATTAAATTATATTATTTATAAATGTTTAATTAATTAAATTCTTTTAATTTTATTAATTATAATTATATTATGTATTATTTATAACTTAATTAAATTATAATTATATTTATTGTAATTAATTACATTATATTATTTTCTATTTATAAATTTTTTATATATCATTAATTATATTATTTTAAATTACTATAATTAAATTAATTACTGTTTTAAAAATGTTATATTATTTTTATTTTTTTAAATTAATTTAATTAACTTTATTACATTTTTTAAAAAAAAGATATACTTACCAATACTTACGATGTAATGGTATGCGTTGTAATACCATCTGCTATGTAATGCCATGCGTTGTAATGGCATGCATTGTAATGGTAATTGCGATGTAAAAATCGCGTTGTAACGGAACGCGTTGTAAAACATCGCGTTGTACTGACACCAATCCATCTCACACATATCGCTGAATCGTGAGTCGTCAATGGCAGAGAGTAGCTCAGGGTTTGGTGCCAGTAAGCCTGTGGAACTCACTTTCGTGGCACGTGGTGGTAGGCTCCTGATGGTCACATGAGTTTGGGGTGGCAGTAACCCTATGCATATGAAGTCTGCGCCAAGGGGATGGTAGGCGGCTGACGGCCATATAGCTGAGGGTGCGATTAACCTTATGTGCAACTTTTGGTGAAGTGTTTATGGTAAGACCAGTGTACCGTTCTCCAGCTAGTCAGCACCTGCAATAAAGGATGTGACTTTGTCAATCTATTATATTTGCTTGCCGATTGTGCCGGATGAGTGTGTGTGTGTGCAAACCTGCCCTCAGGGAGTGGCCATGAGATGTTGAGAAATAGACCACTGACTTGCACACCAACAGTACGCCTGCAACAGGTAGCTATGTGGGGCTAAGGTTGGAACGTAATGGGAGTGGCGTGGCGTGACGTGGTGTACAACGGAACAGGGCAGGGATAGACACAATGATTTATTTATTTATTTACGATATTTTTATTGCGCATACAAATACCCGAAGGTGTCTCGACGCATGTGAAGGCCAGAGGGACCGAGCAGTAAGCTCACTGGTTGAACAACCATGTCTTTAGGAGCCTACGGAGGCTCATCAGATTGGGGGCAGTTTTGATAGTGAGTGGCAGAAGGTTCCAAAGCTTGGGCGCAGCAACCAGAAAATGTCTGTCTCCCCAGGTTGCTGTTCTTGTGCGAGGTACCGGCAGGAGGCAGGTGTTAGCAGATCTCAGTTGCCTTTTAGGGGTGTACAACTGAAATGCTTCAGTCAGAAACCTGGGTCCGACGCCATGCACTGCCTTATAGGCAATGCAGAGGGCCTTGAATTTAGTGCGGCCCTCTACTCTTAACCAATGAAGCTGACGAATGGCGAGAGTAGTAGGCTGGCGGCGAGGGATGTCTAAAAGAATTCTAGCAGCCGCATTCTGTATGGACTGCAGCTTAGACAGAACGAGTTTCTAAGAGTTAAGAAAGAGGGCATTTCCGTAGTCAATTTTAGAAAACACTAGGGTAGAGACCAAGGTCTTCCCAGCTGAGGTAGGGAGGTAAGGCAGCAATTTCTTGATTTTCTTTAAAATAAAGAAGGCAGATGACACAACCTTGTTGACGTGAAGGTTAAATGACAGCTTGCTGTCAAAAATAACTCCCAGGTTTCTAGCCTTTTCAACTGGGACAGGTGGAGAGCCCAGCTGGTTGGGCCACCAGATAGAGGACCATTCCGGGGAGAGATTGCCGAAGGTCATGACCTCGGTTTTGTCTGAGTTAAGCCTCAGACAATTGGAGGACATCCAGGTACTGACAGCGAGCATGGCCCTTTGGAAATTGGCTGCCACCACTGGGCCGTCCTTATGGATCGCCAGAACCAGTTGGGTGTCGTCTGTGTAAGATGTAAGTCGCACCCCATGGGCCTTTATTACCCTCGCTAAGTCCGCTACATAGATATTAAATAGCGTAGGACTTAGCGAGGAGCCCTGTGGGACTCCACAAGGGAGTGTAGAGACAGGAGAGTAGAAATTACCCAACTTCACTGTCTGGGTACGGTTGTCCAGAAAGGATAAAATAAGATCTCTAGCCATGCCGTTTATCCCCAGAGCTGTGACACGGTCGACCAAAATAGCATGGTCGACCGTGTCAAAGGCTGCGGACAGGTCCAAAAGGATCAGAACGGCCACACCTCCCTGGTCCATAATGGCTCTGATCTCATCTGAGGCTTTATTAAAGCGGTCTCGGTTCCATGCCCTTTCCTGAAGCCAAACTGCGTTTCGTCGAGAAGTTGGTGAGTATCGACGAACTCTGAGAGTTGTTTATTCATCAGTGCTTCGCATATTTTGGCGGGACAGGGGAGACACGCAATAGGTCTATAGCTGGCAAGAGCAGTGGGATCCAGGGAGGGCTTTTTCAAAAGAGGTTTAATCACTGCCTTCTTCCATGGGGCAGGATAGTGACCAGTTTGAAATGCGGTGTTACAAATTTCCATAAGTGGGCGAGAGATCACCTCACTTAGATTGGCCATCACTGAGGGGGGACAGGGGTCCAAGGGGGAGCCAGACTTAATAGTAGAAACAAGTCTGCTAATTTGGTCTTGTGTGGTGGGGACAAAAGAGGAGAAAGGATCATGGTCAGTGACAGGTTCTTCCTTACTGCTGACTCTGGATCTTGTCCCTACATCCCCAGCAAAAGATGAATATATATCTGCCACCTTAGTGATGAAAAAGCTGGACAGAGCGTTGCAGAAAAGCTGGGAGGGTTCAGCCCCGGGACCCGAAGAAGGGGTGGACAGGGTGGTGACCACCGAGAACAGTTCTCTGGCAGAGTTCCTGGCATTCTCTATTTGGGTCGAGAAAAAGGTCGTTTTTCGAGCAGTAGTAGCCTTTTTATATGTTGTCAGGGCATCTTTGTAGGATTGCTTGGCTATGGGGCAGTAAGATTTCCTCCAACGCCTTTCTAAGTTCCTACAGTGTTGTCGGTGGAGCCTGAGCTCTTCGGTGTACCAAACTGCCAACGGAGATATTCTGTTGGGTCGTATAAGCTTCTCCGGGGCCACCTGATCAGCAGCGTTCCGAATCCAGTCTTGGAAATCGGAGGCTGAGGGGGCAGGATTGGCTCCTCCTATAGGGGAGGATAGTGTCAGGATGTCTACCATCTGAGGGATATCTGCATTCTTCCAGGCACGGGTTCCTATCCTAGTACGTGGCCTGGAGGGGGGAAGGTTAACAGGCCGTGTATGTATACCAAAGATAATGGCCCTATGATCAGTCCACGTGAGGGGCAAGATATCTAATACAGAGATGTGTGGGTTGTTGGTGAACAAACCATCTACTGTGTGTCCCGCCTGGTGAGTAATTCCCTTTACCAATTGTTGAAGTCCTAAGGTTAGGAGATCAGCAGTGAGTTGAATGGTGTCGTGGTTGCCCTGTTCCTCCAAAGGGAAGTTAAAATCTCCCAGTATCATGTATTCCGTCGAGCATATAATGTGATCATTTAGCTCAGAGAGTGTAGCAAGAAAGCAGTTTCGAGGTCCAGGAGGTCGATATAGCAAAATTCCTTTGAGGGCTTGTTTGCAATTAATGTTGATAGCAAAAGTGGCTGCTTCACAGTTGGAGGATTGAATGGGATCAAGCGTAGTGCGGTACGGATTCTTATAAATAATGGCGAGTCCTCCACCTCTTCCAATGTGTCTGTCATGTCTCGCAACACTGTAACCCTCAGGGGTTGCCTGGCAAAAGTCCGGTCCTGAGCCAGCGTCTCCCCAGGTTTCAGTGGCGAAAAGGAAGTCAAGATCGTGAGCAATAATAAACTCACTAATATATGAACTATGGAATGGAAGGGAGCGCGTGTTAATAAGCGCTGCTCGACAGCCATGAAAATGAGTGATATTCAAATCATGAGAGCATATATTACTGGGGGCGTCAGAAGCTGAGGAGTCTGGCAGACGAGGTTGCGGAAGTTGGTATTGGCACCCAGGACAAGGGGAAGGGGTAACATCCACTGCAGTAGAGAGAGGCAGGGTGATACAGTGTTGGCAAGAGTAGCCAGGGTTCAACTGTCTTAATTGCAGGGAGGAATAGCGCACTAAAGGGCCAGGGGTCGTGGCCCTGGGCCGTGTCCGGTCGCGGACGGGCGCAGACGGGCTTGGCTTAGGCGTGGCTTCGGCACGCATCCGGCGCGCCCGCTGCACCAGCCCGCTGCGCCGTCTGGTCATGGTACCAGTTATATAGGGTGTGAGGAGGGCGGGAGGCCGGCGCGACTAGAGCGCAGCCCCAGCCACACCAAAGATGGCACCCACCGTCGCTTACAACCGGGTCAATAAACGGCTGGGCGAGGCAGGGAGCAGGAAGCAGTAGCGTGTGGAGGGGTGTCAGTGTGCCTCAGTAAAATTCCCCTTTTAAATAAGTAATTTAAAGCCCCCAACAAAGAAATAGTGACACAATTTAAAAAGTCCTTAAATTAATTACACAGCGTAGTAAAATCAGCAGAGTTGAAGATTCGGTCCGACTAGCTCGCAGCCCTAGTACTCTCGCTAGGGAGAGCTCTGAAAGGCAGCGAGGCAGAGTTCAAGCCAGGCTAAATTGCTTGGGAGGGCGGGAGGCCGGCGCGACTAGAGCGCAGCCCCAGCTACACCAAAGATGGTGCCCACCGTCGCTTACAACCGGGTCAATAAACGGCTGGGCGAGGCAGGGAGCAGGAAGCAGTAGCATGTGGAGGGGTGTCAGTGTGCCTCAGTAAAATTCCCTTTTTAAATAAGTAATTTAAAGCCCCCAACAAAGAAATAGTGATACAATTTAAAAAGTCCTTAAAATGAATTACACAGCGTAGTAAAATCAGCAGAGTTGAAGATTCGGTCCGACTAGCTCGCAGCCCTAGTACTCTCGCTAGGGAGAGCACTGAAAGGCAGCGAGGCAGAGTTCAAGCCAGGCTAAATAGCTTGGGAGGACGGGAGGCCGGTGCAACTAGAGCGCAGCCCCAGCCACACCAAAGATGGCGTCCACCGTCGCTTACAACCGGGTCAATAAACGGCTGGGCGAGGCAGGGAGCAGGAAGCAGTAGCGTGTGGAGGGGTGTCAGTGTGCCTCAGTACAATTCCCCTTTTAAATAAGTAATTTAAAGCCCCCAACAAAGAAATAGTGACACAATTTAAAAAGTCCTTAAAATGAATTACACAGCGTAGTAAAATCAGCAGAGTTGAAGATTCGGTCCGACTAGCTCGTGGCCCTAGTACTCTCGCTAGGGAGAGCTCTGATGCGGACAGCTCGTAGTACTGCGTCTATGAGTCGAGCGGACGGTCCGCAGCTGTTGCTCTGCAAGCCTGGGTCTGAACTGTTCATAGCTCACTCTACATAAGTATTGAAAAACCATTTTGTGATTCAGTCCATCAGCTGGCATCTGTCCTAGACATTTGTGAAAACATATTAGAGTTCTTTCTGTGAGTGATACCCCTTTGTACACTACCTCTCCCTACATTAGGAGATAATGTACCCTTTTTCCATATTACCAACATAACCCCAACAACCTTCTTGGACCCAGAAGTATCCCTGTGTGGTTGAACAAAGAAGAATCTTAGTCATGTATAGATTTACATATAAATAAATTATTTAAAGGAAAGAACAACAAATAATACTGAAGGGAGTCAAGTGCTGTGGTCACTGCCACAAAGTTGGGGTCACTGCTGTTCAGGACTCAGGACACATTTACACATGTGGGATTTGTTTGTGTTAAATAGGGTTAGTGGTACTAGAAGCATTGAGAGTGTAGGAGCCTGGGATGATGCTTGATGTGGACGGGTCGCACCGGGAGCAATGTGTCTTTCCTACTGGACCGCGTTATGTGGAATCAGGACTGTATCTGAATTGTGAGGCCTGCTGACCATAGTGTAGGTTAGAGGTAAAGATGATGAAGGGATTACAGCCTTGTGCATACGTTGGTGGGCTCACTGACCTGCGTAGTGCAGGTTCAGCGGCACCACTTGTCGGCAGACTTCAATCTGTAAATACTCCTTACTAATTGAAGGGAGTGAGGTGCTGTGGTTGCTGCCACGAAGTTGGGGTTGCTGCCATTCAGGGCTCAGTTACACATGTGGGATCGGCTGGTGTTAGAGAGGGTTAGTGGGACTATGTATCGCCGGCCTTGCATATGGAAATATGCCCCAGTGATCGAATGGAGTCTGGTGCTGTGGTTGCTGCAAAGAAGTTGGGGTCACTGTCATTCAGGACTCAGGACACAGTTACACATGTGGGATTGGCTTATGTGGAACAGAGTCAGTGTCAGCACGTGTCGCCAGTCTTCCATATGGCAATATGTCTCACTGATCGAAGGGAGTCTGGTGCAGTGGTTGACTCACGGACTTGGGGTCACTGCTATTTAGGACTCAGGACACAGTTAGAAATGTACGCTTGTGTTGAAGACGGTTAGTGGCTCTATGTGTCGTGCAATTAATAAATCAAGGCTGAATTCAAGTTGTGAACCCTGCTGTCCGCAGTGTAGATCGAAGGCAGTAGTTAGCATAAACATCGAGGAATCCTTTTAGTCACTACTTCTTGACAAAGTCCTATGACATAGAGTACCGTTCTCTGTGCAATTAATAAATCAAGGCTGAACTCAAGTTGTGAACCCTGTTGTCCGCAGTGCAGATCGAAGGCAGTAGTTAGCATAGACATGGAGGAATGCTTTTTGTCACTTCTTCTTGACAAAATCCGAGGACATAGAGTACAGTTTTCTATGCAATTAATAAATCAAGGCTGAATTCAAGTTGTGAACCCTGCTGTCCACAGTGCAGATTGAAGGCAGTAGTTAGCACAGATATCGAAGAATGCTTTTTGTCACTTCGTCTTGACAAAATCCGAGGACATAGAGTACAGTTCTCTGTGCAATTAATAAATCAAGGCTGAATTCAAGTTGTAAACCCTGCTATCCGCAGTGCAGATCGAAGGCAGAAGTTAGTATAGATATCATCCATCCTGACTCATTCTTCAATACACTTTGGCATATACATATAAAACATATTTACATTTTATAGAAACACACATTCACTGGATGATGTCATCAGTGATGTCATCAGTAATGCCATTTGAGATGTCATCAGTGATGTCATCAGTGATGTCACTGATCATGTCCTGAATGATGTAATATGTGACGTCATCAGCAGTGCATTGCGGGGGCGCAAGAGTTATAGTTAACAGCGGAATTTCTATTGGTTTGTACGAGTGAAATGTCCAACTAACTATAACGTCACTAAAACCTATGTTTTTTTCTGTGAATTTCTAAGGTTTTTTAAATGCTAATTCTGTGAACCCATAGAGCACCATCTACAACCTTTGGTTCAAGGAATGTCCACGTACATTAAGGACACAACAGACATTTTGATTAAAAGAAAAAATATTGAGTTTGATGAGCACATTAAACCTATTTTTTGTACCATTGTTGAGAAATCACTATACACCGTCATCCCTCATGATAAGAGATTACATTCCACGGAATTTTTTTTGACACACACTGACATGGATGACAGTTAATCAAAATTCATACTGGAGTTGCTACACTTTTCTCTTTACCATAGTTACTTTGAATGGAATGAAGAATTCTACATTCAACTGTCCAGAACTTCCATGGGCAATTGTGCTGCTCCTTCGTATGCTAACCTTTTCATGCATAGTTTTGAACTAGACAACATCCTTTCCGAACAAAATTGTCTAGAAAATGTAATTATTTTTCACAGATACATTGATTACATTTATTAAATTTGGAAGGGAGATCAAACCAATTTAATGAATGTTATCACCGAGTTAAATACCGTCATTGAAAGAATTGAGTTCACCTACCACATGAGCACTAGCAGAATTACATTTCTGGACGTGAAAACTATTATACAAAACCAGCAACTAGTAACTACCATATTTACTAAACGTATGGATCGTAATACTTAGTTACATTTTACCAGTTTTCACCAAATGACTTTAAAGAAACACCTGCCTTACTCTCAACTCCTTACACTGAAACAAAAAATGTCTAATGAAAACTGTACAAAAAAAGTCAAACTAAGATGGTTACTAGGTTCAAACAAAGAGGATACCTTAATCGCATCATCCAAATAGGCATTGACAGAGTGGAGAATAAGGACACTCTAAGGTTAATTGAAAAAAGTAAAAAACCCAAAAAACAGGAAGAAAGATCTCTGTTTGTATCAAAATTCTCTACTAGGAGCCACAAAGTAAAAGCCATAATTCGTAAATACTGGCCTATGCTGCAGACTGAGGTTGAATTCAAAGGTATATTGAAGCATCATCCGCTCTTTGCTTACCAAATGACAAGTAATCTAAAACAACTACTGGGGAAAACCAGCAACCAGACAAACCTCATATACAGAGGAACTTTACCATGCTTAAATTGTGGAAGTTGAAATAACATAATTAAAGGTACGACTACCATGCACCCCACCCAGGGGATACTGATTAGATTTTGTACCACGGCAACCTGCGAAACTAGCAATGTATTATATTGATTAAAATCCCCCTGTGGACTGGTATATGTATGAAAAACTGAACATAAAATAAAAATAAGATTGACAGAATACAAAGGAACGTATGAACAATAAATGTAAAATCAACCACTTCTGTGCATTTTAACACTCTTTATCACAATATTGGTCAACTCAGATTTTTGGTACTGAAACACTTACCTTCAAAAGAGGGCAGAGACAATAATAAGTATTTTCTTGAAAGAGAAGTTTACTGGATGAAATGGCTGGAATAGATCAGTCTTGAGGGCCTAAATGAACTTATGGACTTTAGCTGTTATTTATAATACTAGCATGTAGAAAGTTGCACTTCTTTTTTATGTTTATTTGTAACTTTTTTATCTGTGTAAAGTAGTGATCAGATGTGATTATATCCTTCTCAGAGTTTTTACCTAGTTTCCTCAATCCGACATAATGTATGTAAATGGGCACAGTTGCCAGTTGACAATTATTGTATGTTTCCACAATGGTAATTTATGTTTCTTTTTACTCTTCTACTTCTTGAGAAACCTATTTTTATCCTCATACACACTTCCTGGGTAACCGTTTGGTCACAATCCTATTTCTATGTTAACCCACAGGACTTTAATACATTTCCTGGGTTTATGGTCAGAGTTAACTCTTTTTGATTTACATTACCACGGACGCTCGCATTCTGTGAACAAAGCCGAACACAGTAGAACATGTGTGTGTCTACAGGTCGAATGGACATGTTCTAAAACCCCACTTGCCAGGTATGTGTTACGACCTAGTAGAGGTGAATTACTCTTTAACTTAATAGCAGTTAATGTATTTGGACACGTATTGTCCATTTGGCACTTGTTGATTTAAAACAATCAGGATTCTAGTTCACTTAACAACAGATACTTGAATCAAATTTTTTCTCGGACTCCTGGCTTTGCGTCAGTAATCATCTAACTTGCTCCGGTAATTTCAAATATCACTTTTTACTTTAATAACTATATTTTCAGAATATCGGGGCACTGATTATCAATCCCGATTGAGATCTGACTTCTTTCATTCTCTTTGTGTTATATTTTACTTCACTCAGCTTTACTTTACCTCATATTTGACCCACTACGGGCATTTGCATCTGTATATTCGGGGGCATTCACGAGCTATTGTGCACAAATTCTTACTGTTTTCGGGAATTGGCATGTTCAATTTTTAATTTTATTTAAATATGATTTTGGAACTCCTTAGAGATCCACATATTACAAGGTAACAGACTAGACATATTAAAATGAGACCACATGTAATCAACTTATTCTACAGTAATATACAAATTATCATGACATTCATCTAGTACAATTCTAAAAAACATTTGAAAAAATTAAAAATTCTGTTACAGAAAATTTCATTTTGGGGACAAAAGATCGCATCTATCAAAGATCTTGCTGATAAAATACCAAACTGAATACATACAGGCTTTACCCACAACCGACGGTGAGCCATTAGTGCTGGACAAACTAGCAAGACATGTATGGAGTCTTGGACTGAAATATTACAGAAATTACATATGTTGGATATATCGTGCCATTTGGCCAGCAACTTATTAAGTGGAAGGAGATCTTGCCTAAGAAGCAGCCAAAAGCGGCGCAAGCCGTGAGGTATATTCCAAGAGACATAAGGTTGTATTTGTCTAAGCAAACAAGAGTCAACGGCTTGGGTAGTCCCCTTCTTTTGTATAATCAGGTTGCGATCCCTTTCATAGCTTAACTTCCATGTAGCTTGTTTTAAGGTGAGCTTTAATTGTTGTGTAGAGAGGTCTAGAAGGATGGCTTCCTCCAGGTCCAAGAGAGTAATGGCCTTCCTATAATTCTTTATAAGAATCGAATACTCTTTTAGGGAGCCCATCAACTCTTTTTTGATTAGGGATCTTAATGTGGCTGGCTTTCCTTTAATCAAACATATTACCCAGCGGATGACTCCTGCCAGACCCTGTGCCCAGCTGCTTCTTAGCCCAAATTCCAAGCGAAGGGCAGCTGTACTGCAGCTATTATTAACCGAGGTTAAGCTTCTCAAGAGGGAACCCTCGACAGTGTCCATAAAGCCCCATTCGACTAAGTCGATAAGTTCTATGCCGTAAAGCAAAGTTGGGGGGACTTTTGCTCGGAAAGCCTCCAGCAGATATCCAAAATGTCTTTTACCAGTCGATTTGTATAATGCTCTTAACCCATTTCCCTGCGACTTTGCCTTGTGGGAGCTGTTTTCAATATGGGATTTATTGCTCAGGTTGCTGTTAACAACCTTGCCCAAAAATACGTATGATTTCACTCTTTCTAATTTTTGAGTTTTCTAACTTCAGTTTTTTTCTCCCCTCCATGCACATTACCTTACTTTTAGAAATATTTATTTTCAAAAAATGATCTTCGGAGAATGTGTATAATGATTGCAGACGATTATTAAGGCCTTTTGGGGTAAGGTCTAGAATCAATATATCGTCCGCATACATTAAACAAGAGATATATGTATCTCCCAAACGTGGGGCAATGCCTTCACATGCAGATATGGTAAGGGGAAGATCACTAACATAAAGGGAAAACAAGAGGGGGGCTAAAAGACAGCCCTGCTTGAGGCCGTTTGCCGATGGAATAAGCTGGGATAAGCCTCTTTCTCCCCCCAATAGCACTCTGCACCACGTGTTATCGTGTAAGTCTTGTACCAAACCTAAGAGTCTATGAGGCATTCCCAGGGCATGTAGCTTTCTCCACAGTAATTGTCGATCGACCTTATCAAAGGCCGTGGAGAAATCTATGAATGCCACATAGACTCTCCCCTTTCTGGCTCCAATGTATTTGTCGGTTATTACCTGAAGGGCTGTCAAGTTATCCAGGGTACCGTGATTTTTCCTAAAGCCAGTCTGCTCAAGTGGAAGAATATTTGAATGCTCCACCCAGACATTTATTCGTTTGAGCAGACATCTTGTAAAAACTTTGCCGATTGCGTCCAGTAATGCAATCTGGCGATAATTCTGAGGGGCTAGGCGATCACCTTTTTTAAACAACGGTACCAGGATACTTCCCTTCCAGGAGGGTAAAACCTTACCTCTTAATAAACAAATATTAAAGACTGGACAGAGTAGCATGCTCCATTTAGCCCTATTCTGTTTTAGTACGTTAATGGGCAATTCATCCGGGCCCATGGCCCCGGAGTGCCGCATTTCTCCGATAGCTAAATCTATGTCCTTTTCTGTAAATGGTTCTAAAGGCACACTCATTTCTTTTGGCCATACTTGAGGGTCCACCGTGTTGTTACTTGCATAGAGATTGGAAACAAAATCCCTCCATATTTGTTCCTCAATAGCGATAGGTGAGGGGCTTGTTCTCAGTCCGCACCCCTCACCTATAAGGGACCAAAATTGCCTCATTTCCCCGTTGATAGCAGCTTGTCTTATTTTTACCCAGATGGCATCCTCTTTTTCTTTGCGTAATGTGGCTAATAGCCTTCTCCTTTTCCTTTTTAGCTTAGTTATTGTTTATGCTGTACCAACGGATCTATTTAGGTATTGGGCCCTTACTAATTTATTAATTTCTGTATTAAGCCGCCCTAAAAGGGCTAGGGGATATTCTAATGAACTTTTTCTTATTAAGTTTTTTTGTCTCTGCTACCGCATGTTCAATTACACTCCTTTATTTTCTTCTGTTCGACTTCACTTGATATTTACCGAACAAGTCCAACTAAAGAGTGTCTCTCAAATAGTTTTTTCATTTTCACCAACACAAGCTCGATAAATTTAACTCCGAGATTAATGGGTGATATTACTTTCTAGGAATAATCCCTTGATGAAGGGCACAACCTGAAATGCATTGGGCATTCTGTGATATGGCCAACTGCAAACAAAATTGTTGATGTAGTGTCATTCTGAACATTACATATCTCTTGAAAAATTATAAAAATAAAGAAGATTAAAATCTAACAACCATGGATGAATGGTTTAATTCTTAAATCCACCTCAGGAGTGCACAGTGGGGACGTTTTGGCCTTCGAGGAAAACGCTTCTTTTATTACAGTGTCAAAATGCGTCATGCATTTGAAGCAATATGTCACTTCTAAGATGCAACAGGACTGCGGTGCGAGATCCTATGGCATCAATGTAAAGGAGCCCATAAACAAATGCTTGTGATGCGAAGTACAGAGTTGGGGATGTGCCGTGCACTCGGGGTGATGTTTCGGTTTCAAGGAGCTGTAAGGCTGCAGTGCGGAGTCTTATCTTGGGCCTGCTGCCAACAAGGGGTCCACGGGACTGTGCCAAGGATGCATCACTCAGTGGAAGTTCTGATGAAGCATCAGGCTGTGATGGGATACAGGTCTTTGCAGCAGTTCTGATCCACGCCGTATGGTGATGCGTCAGTTCTACTCAGGGTTGCACCATAAAGCAAAGGAGTTGCATCATTCATCTAGATCCACAGGGTGTTGTGGAGCACCTTAAACCCACTTTCAAGGATCCAGGATTGGGGTGGCCTCACGTGGCAGGGTAGACTCAGATGGGAGAGTCCAGGTGTAGGTAGAAGGTTGTTGGAGCCTTCTGTCCCGAGGCTCAAACCAGAGGCTCCAGTCAGTCAGTCAGTCAACTAGTCATTAGTTTCACTCTTGGGTTCTGAGTGAAGAGATGCAGGTCCAGTCCTTCTCACTCCAGCAGTAGGTCCGCAGACAGCAGGTCAGCAGAGCAAAGCATGAATCTAGCAGAATACAGTCCAGCAGAGTGGCAGTTCTTCGGCAGCACAGCAGTTCTTGCTGGTATAGTATCCACAAGACCAGAAGTGCACTGAAGTGGAGGTGACTGATGTCCAGTATGTATGCCCAATGGTGCTTTTGAAGTTGTGAGGAAGCTTCTAGAGGTTTCCCTTTGAAGTCCCCTGGCATCCGGTCTTCCCTGTCCCGACTATTGACTAACTCCAGGGGTTACGCAGCCCTTTGTGTGGAGTGATGAACATAGTCTATTTAGGTGTGAGTGGAGGTGTGCCCAGCTCCCGCCTATCCAGCCAGTGATGGCCCACATAGACACACATAAGCTCCCTATTGTGTGTGGCTGTCTAGGAGGAATACACAGAGCTCAATTGTCAGCTACGCCCAGTCATGTGACCATAAACAGGGTGCAGGCACTAAATTGCTTGGGCAGGAAAAATGCCAACTTTCTAGAAGTGACATTTTTAGAAATGTAATTTAAAATCTGCCTTGACCATAAATTAAGATTTTAGATTAGGATTCCAGAGACACCAAACATGACCTGGTGTCCTAGTGCCATTTGTAATTTACACTTATAAAACGTAAAAAGTTACATCCAATGTAATCCTTTGGGAGAGGTGGGCCTTGTAATAGTGAAAAATTAATGTAAGACGTTTTCACTACCAGGATATGTAAAACTTAAAAGCTGATGTCCTACTTTTTAAGTACACTGCACCCTACCGTCTGGGCTTCTTAGGACCTACCCTAGGGGTTATTGTGTGGCTCCTACTAATCTGTGGGATTTGCACATTTGTTGGACAACATAAATTAAATGCTTGGTGCTTAGATTGATTCCGAACATCCTGGCAGGATAGGTTGGCCTATTGACCAGTTAGCTCACAGTGCCACCGTAAATCTCCCTAACCTAACCTAACCTAACCATGGAGCGAATGATTCCTGGGAACCACTGAACCAGACATATGTTTTGAAACGGAAGGTTTGGGCCTGGGAAAAGGTTTATTTTAGTGCTTATTTAAATACACCTCTTAGGAAAAAGCGAATTGCTGATTTCCTCCCCTTTCAAGAGGCACTCCTTCTGTGTTATTATCACTAAAAGACGGGGACCAGGAGTTCCTACCACACATAGTCATATGTAAAATTCCCTCACTCTCCCTTTGTTACATACAAAAAAGGTTTATTTTGCCAGGTCGAAATGCAGTTTAAACTGCGCATACAATGGCGGCTTGAGACATCTTTAAAGGGCTACTTAAGTGGGTAGAACAATAAGTGCTGCAGGGCCACTAATGGTACAAAAGGGGATGGTAATGGACGGAGCATCTGAACCAATCAAACTCTTTAGCCCACTCTGCCAGCCCAGTTCAGACATGGCTATATGCAATCAGTCTGACCCTGTGCCTCATGGGAACAGTCCAGCCCGAACTGCCAAGCCATGCCTTCCCTGGACCGGAAACAAGCTTGAATCCAGTGGCAAAGTGAGCAAGGGACTCACGTCTGAGCATACCCTGCCACACTTATGGCGGCCAAAAGCGGTACGAAAGGGGATGGAAATGGATGGAGCATCTGAACCAATCACACACTCACACCCAGTCAAAAGATCTGGGTTTAATCCATCACCAATCTTTAGCCCACTCTTCCACCCCAGTTCAGACATGGCTATATGCAAATCAGTCTGACCCTGTGCCTCATGGGAACAGTCCAGCCCGAACTGCCAAGCCATGCCTTCCCTGGACCGGAAACAAGCTTCCGAGGACCGGTTTCTGGCATTCCAGCCGTCTTCAGCCCGGCGTGCTTGAATCTAGCCCACTCTGGCACCCCAGTTCAGACATGGCTATATGCAAATCAGTCTGACCCTGTGCCTCATGGGAACAGTCCAGGCCGAACTGCCAAGCTATACCTTCCCTGGACCGGAAACAAGCTTCCGAGGACCGGTTTCTGGCATTCCAGCCATCTTCAGCCCGGCTTGCTTGAATCCAGTGGCAAAGTAAGCAAGGGACTCACGTCTGAGCATACTCTGCCACACTTATGGCGGCCAAAAGTGGTACAAAAGGGGGTGGTAATGGACAGAGCATCTGAACCAATCAAACACTCACACCCAGTCAAAAGATCTGGGTTTAATCCATCACAGTTCTTTAGCCCACTCTGCCACCCCAGTTCAGACATGGCTATATGTGAATCAGTCTCATGCCTCATGGGAACAGTCCAGCCCGAACTGCCAAGCCATGCCTTCCCTGGACCGGAAACAAGCTTCCGAGGACCGGTCTCTGGCATTCCAGACGTCTTCAGCCCGGCTTGCTTGAATCCAGTGGCAAAGTGAGCAAGGGTGCTCACGACTGAGCATACCCTGCCACACTTATGGTGGCCAAAAGCGGTACAAAAGGGGGTGGTAATGGACGGAGCATCTGAACCAATCAAACACTCACACCCAGTCAAAAGATCTGGGTTTAATCCATCACCAATCTTTAGCCCACTCTTCCACCCCAGTTCAGACATGGCTATATGCAAATCAGTCTGACCCTGTGCCTCATGGGAACAGTCCAGCCCGAACTGCCAAGCCATGCCTTCCCTGGACCGGAAACAAGCTTCCGAGGACCGGTTTCTGGCATTCCAGCCGTCTTCAGCCCGGCTTGCTTGAATCTAGTGGCAAAGTGAGCAAGGGACTCACTTCTGAGCATACCCTGCCACACTTATGGCGGCCAAAAGTGGTACAAAAGGGGGTGGTAATGGACAGAGCATCTGAACCAATCAAACACTCACACCCAGTCAAAATATCTGGGTTTAATCCATCACCATCCACTAGTAGCATTTGATTTACAGGCCCTGGGTACATGCAGTGCCACTTTACTAGGGACTTATAATTACATTAAATATGTGAATTGGGGATGACCCAATCTTACCATGTTTTAAGGAGGGAGCACATGCACCTTAGCAATAGTTGGTAGTCCTAAGACCAGCAAAACAAGATCAGCAAAAATGGAGAAGGAAGTCAAAAAGTTAAGGAGAAGGCCACCCTAAGACTGACAGGCCTAACAAAAGGGCTCAAAATATAGGCCCTGCAACCAATATACTCAGTTGGTATGTTCAGCAGGTTTGGTCCACTTTGAACAGACACTCTTGGACTGAGTTCGGACAAGATGCAGTAGTCAACAGACAATGTTCAAAGTGAGATTCACAGACCCACCATTTTTCAATTAATGAGTCTTAAAGGAAAGAAACAAAGAGGCTGCTAGAGGCAGGCTACAGACTTTTTCTTCAAATTAATTGTCTCACAGACATCTGGAGTAAAGATTTCTGAATTAGAACCAAGTCACATGTGAGTTCTGATTGACTTCTTCTAGCGTAAATCAGCACAGAAGGCCTTTGTTGTAAATAGGCTGGAGAGGAATAACATATTGCAGATGGAAGCAAACGGAAGCAGATAGTGTAGGTGTTTAAAGATAGTTTCAGAGTGTAATCAACCAAACTGTTCCAGATTATTTTACCCTGGCTTAACCTGCAAATGATATTAACAGGGACTGTACAAGTTCAAAAAAAGACCTTTATTCGAATTTCATAAAATTCATAAAAGTACCAGAATAAAAGCATACATTTACACAACAAAGACAAATATATAAAAATCATTAGTTGTTAAAAACAAATGCATTTCTCATAAGACAATTTTCAGGGGTTTTCCATTGTTTTACGTACACATGTAATGAGTCTCAGTAAAGTGCTAGTGCGGAATATTAATGCATCTGTATCCAGGGACAATAACATTGAGTAGGATTCCCCTAACGAAAGGGGTCTGTGTTTCCTAAAATACGGAGTTAAAAACCAGTTAATACATTTTAAATCAAATTTGCAGAAAAAAAAAAAGTGCAAATCATTCTGTTTACTAATACCATCACACGGGCATGGTGTATAGTCGGTTGTATGCTGATAGCCCAGGGGAAATCCCAGGAAGAATTTTATAGAGCCCGCCCTTAGCCGGAACAGCAGCGATCTCTCCCAGTTAGTCATAGGTAAGGTGAGGTATTGTGCAAGATTAACCCTGCTTAAATCATTTCTCCGATAAGTCACAACAGTTGATTTGAGAGTTTCTCTTTCCATTCGATCTGAGCTATAAAGTGCGTTCAGTGCTTGTTTGACCTCAGTTTTATCTTTAAGTTCAAACTTACTGGGATCGGAGAATAGATCTTCCCTGTTCACATCACTCAGTGTTTTTGAGACACCCGCGAGCCAGGGGATTGACATGCCGTGATCACATTTAAGACAGTCTTTTATGATGTTTTGGGTTAAGGTTGCTGAATCATTCCTCCAGGTCCTTATCCAGAAGAGAGCTGGTCTAGATCTAATAAAGTCACATACGTAGGGGAGATTAAGTTCCTCATGACAGATCAATTCTGTTGGACCTAGATTACCCAAGCCTACATATGGTAGCTTGGCACAGTAGTGGTCTACAGCTAACTCAAGGCGTTGGCTAAGTACTTACAAGTCTCACCCACAGTAACACAGTGATGAACCACTAAAATAAAGACACAACACCTCTGTTTGGAAAAATACCGTTACCTTTTATAAAAATAATATGTCTCTTTGGATTTGAGTTATACAAGTTGCAATATTAGTTTCTTTTAGGAGTCAACATTACACTTCTACTTTAAGAAATTACTTTTCACTCCTCCGGCTGTGGAAAAAGGGCAATAAACCACATTCTTTTGTCAATGGTACAGTCAAGCATAAGGGTAACTCTTTGGTTGATTAAGAGAATCTCATTAGCTTCACACTCTGTAAGGTTACTTCACATTAACATACAATGACACATTACTCCACCAATGAATCTACTGAAAAGAAGAGGCAGACTGATAGTGCAATACGTTTTTACAGGTTCATTAATAGGTACTTTACCCCACAGCTCTTAAGCACGGCTCAACTCAACAGCAAGACCTGAATGTAGATGTTCACTGTATAACCCACCAGTTATGTGCTAAAAGGGAAGACACAATAATATTAGTAAGGTTCCTCTCCCTCTGATTGACAGGCACACCTAGCTGGTAGAGAATCTACTTCTTCACTTATCACTACTCTGTAGGGGATTTTACCCAGGAACCCTGTGGTTCCCTGCACCACTTTCGCCTTTCTTCTCTGAGTCAGATATTGGATCAGTTTTATTCTATGGTGTTCAGTTCGCTAACTCGCTTTCCTTGAGTCAGGTTCCCCTGGACAAGTCAGTCACTCGCGTGGGTCGTAGCCCCACTGTCCTGCTTCATTCACCTGGCTCTGCCGCCTCCCGTTCCCACACTACCCGGCTTACTTGTGAGGTTGGGGGCGTGTCGCGGGTGTTTCCTCCACACGCGCTGGAGCCCGGTAACAGACGGGCTGAAGGGGGGAGGCAGGGAAGGCTTTCCCCGGCCCAGGGCTCCCTACGGCGTCGTCCGCTGTGGCGCTTCTGCTTCCTCTGAGGGGATCGTCCTCCTGGCGCTCCGGCGCGGCGCTCCTCAGCTGGCGCGATGACTTCCCTTCCGCTGGCACTACTCGGCGGAGCATGCGCGGAAGCGCTCGTTCCTCTTTCGTCTCGGCGCACCTGCTCCCAGGAAGGACGCTAATCTCCACAGGGACGCTGCTTGGTCTCTTCTGGGCCTGCTCGATCCTAGGCCCCTCCTGCTTTGCAAAAGCGTTCACTCGCCGGTCATGCGCGGAAGCGCCTACTTCTTCGTGTGACGCGGCCGGTGCCCCCGGGGTCCCGACGCCGATCGGAGCAGCGCCACTGCTTTTCCTCAGGCACTTCTCACTCCGGCTCCACAGGAAGGATGTGCACCCACGGCGTCCTCGCCCTTCAGGGCGCTAAGGTGCCACAGACGCCCACCTTCACCACAGCTACTCCACAACACCGGTGAGCACAGCGCTGGGTATTGACAGGCAGGAATACCCCCAATTAAGGGTGCTCTGAGTGGTTTTACTGGGGCGCTGTGATAAAAGGTTCTTCTTCCTCCAGTAACTCAATTTCCTTGACAGTAGTTGTTGTCTTGAGAGAGGGATCGGTCAAAGGTTGAAGGGGGAACAATCCTCTGAAGTAACTGTCAGCCTCAGTGACAAACTAGCTGCTCTCAGTGTGTCCACCTCCTCTCACCACTGCCTCACTCCTCTACTCTGGGGTCAGCACAAAATGGCTGCTGGTCACTGGCCTTATATAGGGTGGCCTGAGACCTGCAGAAGTCTCTAGTTAATTCCAGAAAGTTCCCTAATGTTATCCTATGGACCTGTCCTCCAGTAGTGTCCGTTATGGCAGTTGGTGGACACCATTTTAGGTCTCTGGAGATCCCTAGATTTTCAAGGGGGTGACTAGGCCTCACAAGTTATGAGGGAAAAATGGCGTCATCGCCAAGGAACACCTAGCCCCCTGACAGCATTAAAAATTCCTGATGGACACATGTAAAAATAAAAATAGAAACTCTGGGAGGCTAAGGGGGACAAAAATAAATCATGGTGGTTAGAGTCTTCCCAGAAGCAGACAGGTCTAACACGCGTCCCCCCCAGCTGAAAGTGGGGAGAACTACCCAACCCCTTGGGAGTCCTCATCACTAAGGCGGAAATACCTGGATAGACCGTCTGCGTTGGCATGGTCTGCCCCAGGTCGGTGTTCCACCCTGAAGTCCATTCCCTGTAGGGAGATGGACCACCTTAGCAACTTGGGATTCTCCCCCTTCATTTGCATCAGCCAACGAAGGGGGCGATGGTCAGTCTGAACTAGGAAGTGCGAACCAAACAGGTATGGTCGCAGCTTCTTCAGAGCCCAAACCACCGCAAAGGCTTCTCTCTCAATTGTACTCCACCTCCTTTCCCTGGGGAGTAGTCTCCTGGACAGGAAGACCACGGGTTGATCCAAGCCCTCATCATTTAGCTGCGATAACACTGCCCCAATGCCATGTTCTGACGCATCTGTTTGGACAATGAATTCTCTAGCAAAATCAGGGGCCTTGAGAATGGGAGCGGAACACAATGCTTGTTTCAAGGTCATGAAGGCTCGCTGGCAAGCCTCCGTCCAGACTACCCGTCGGGGTTGCTTCTTGGAAGTAAGCTCAGTGAGGGGGGCCACGATAGTGCCATACCCCTTCACGAAGCGACGGTAGTATCCAGTGAGGCCCAGGAAGGCTCGGACCTCTGTTTGAGTCTTGGGGGGCTCCCAGGCGATGATAGCCTCAATCTTTGCCTGGAGGGGCTGCACCGTCCCTCTGCCCACCAAGTGACCTAGGTACACCACCGACCCCTGTCCGATCTGACACTTGCTGGCCTTGATTGTCAATCCAGCCTGTTGCAGGGCATGAAGAACAGCTTGCAGATGCTGCAAATGGTCCTCCCAGCTGCTACTGAAGACAGCAATGTCGTCCAGGTATGCAGCAGAAAAAGCTTCCATTCCAGAAAGGACCCTGTTCACCAGCCGCTGAAAAGTGGCAGGGGCATTCTTGAGCCCAAAGGGCATCACACGAAATTGGTAGTGTCCCTCAGGTGTAGAGAAGGCTGACCTTTCCTTCGCCTCCTCGGTAAGGGAAATCTGCCAGTACCCTGAAGTTAGGTCAAAGGTACTTAAGTATTGAGCAGCTCCCAGCCGGTCAATCAGCTCATCCGCCCGTGGGATAGGATGGGCATCAGTTTTGGTCACTGAGTTCAAGCCTCGGTAGTCCACACAGAATCTCAATTCAGGTGTGGTGCCTGGTGGGGCAGCTTTTGGTACCAAAACCACCGGGCTAGACCAAGGGCTTCCAGAAGGTTCAATTACTCCCAGTTCCAGCATCTTGGCGACTTCACCCTTGATGCTGGCCTTCACCTTGTCCGACAGCCGGTAGATTTTAGACTTCACAGGTGGGCTGTCTCCTGTGTCCACGTCATGGGTACACAGGTGGGTCCTACCCGGGACAAGGGAGAACAGAGAAGAAAATTGCTCCAGGATCTGGCGGCAATCACTCTGCTGTTCAGGAGTTAGGGATGGCGAGAGAATTACTCCCTCCACCGACCCATCCTTTTCTTGGGACGAGAGAAGATCAGGGAGAGGTTCGCTTTCTTCTTCCTCTGCTCCATCGGTTACCATCATCAAGACAACCGCGGGCCTCTCATGATGTGGCTTGAGGCGATTGGCATGCAGCACCCTGTGGGGCTGCCTCGGGGCCTTAAGATCCACCAAGTAGGTGGACTTCCCCTTCTTTTCCAACACCTCAAAGGGGCCTGTCCAACGGTCCTGGAGGGCATTTAGCTCTCCAGGTTCCATCACCCACACCTTCTGTCCAGGCTCCAGTTCCACTGGGTGAGCGTTGTGGTCGTACCACTCCTTCATTACTGCTTGGCTGGCCTCCAAGTTGTCTGAAGCCTGCTTCCACAACTTAGCCATTTGGCTCCGGAAGGCCAGCATGTAGCTCACCACGTCCTGGGGAAGCTTTCTGGGAGTCCGTTCCCATCCGTCTTTCACCAGGCTGAGAGGTCCCCGTACAGGGTGCCCGTACAAAAGTTCAAAGGGGCTGAAGCCCACTCCCTTTTGTGGCACTTCCCTGTAAGAAAACAAGAGACAGGGTAGGAGGATGTCCCATTTCCTCCGCAGGCTCTCAGGTAGACTCCGTATCATACCTTTCAAGGTTTTGTTAAACCTTTCCACAAGACCATTGGTTTGTGGGTGATAAGGAGTGGTAAACCGATAGGTAACTCCGCACTCCTTCCACATAGCCCGCATGTATGCTGAAAGGAAGTTAGTCCCCCTGTCGGACACAACCTCCTTGGGGAAACCCACTCGGGTAAAGATCCCCATCAGGGCCCTTGCCACCACAGGTGCAGTGATGGTCCTCAGAGGTATTGCCTCTGGGTACCATGTGGCATGATCCACCAAAACCAGTATGAACCGGTGACCAGCCGAAGTTGGTGGATCCAATGGCCCCACAATGTCGATTCCCACCCTCTCAAAGGGGGTGCTAACGACAGGTAGTGGTTCCAGGGGAGCTTTAAGCTTCACTCCTGTTTTCCCACTAGCTTGGCAGGACACACACGTCCGACAATATGTATCAGACGCCACTTTCATTCGAGGCCAGTAGAAGTGGGGGACAAGCCGGGCAAAGGTCTTGTCCTGTCCTAGATGTCCTGCCAATGGTATCTCATGAGCCAGTTCCAGTAGAAAGGCTCTAAAGCATTGAGGGACCACCAAGGCTCTGGCTGAACCGTGGCCAGGTGCCTTGGGCTCACTGTAGAGGAGTCCATCCTCCCAGTAAATCCGGTAGCTCCCTTCAATGTTTCCCGCTGCCTGGGCGTTGGCCTGTTGCCGCAGCCCCTCGAGAGTAGGACACTCTTTCTGAGCTTTGCAGAACTCTTCCCGGGAAGGACCTCCCTCCACATGCCATTCAGTAGGGATGGGTAGGTTCTCCAGGGAAGCAACACTCTCCCCTGTGGACTCCAGATCCCCCTCCGCAGGTGGTCCAGCTGTCTCACGAGGTGGAGATGTCGAGGCAGGGTCCTCCGGCCTCTTGTCCTTCTCCTCTCTGGCAGCCGGCTGGGCCATTGTTCCAGGCTCCAGCGTAAGCAAACTTCCCCTTCGGGCAGTCGCTGACCTTGTGCTGACACAAGTCCAGTCAGGGGGTCCCAGCATCGCAGAGTGAGTCTGGTACTCCACCCTCCTCCAAGCATTGTGCTCCATATCATTCCCTAACAGGCAGTCAACAGGCACGGCAGGGCTTACGGCAACTCGAAGTGGACCTGCAACCCCTCCCCACTCAAAGGGAACCTCAGCCACAGGGTAGTGGCCCAATCTGCCGTCAGCCATTACGGCGGGATGGAGTACGTCTGGGATGACCTGCTCTGGAGACACCAGCTGACTCCTTACCATAGTCATGCTGGCTCCTGTGTCTCTCAGAGCCTCCCCTCTACGGCCATTGATGGTGACCCACTGCTCATACTTAGCAGTATTAGAGGGCAGCTGGGTCTTGGGAACCATCTCCTTATCTCCCAGGGACACTAAGGTGACACCCGCCCGCTCCCCTCCATTACCCAAAGGCATCTCCTCCCCGAGCACTACACTAGTGATTCCCGGGGCTTTTCCTCCAGTGGGAGGGGGTGGTCTTTTTGGGCATCTCACATCTCCTTTATAGTGTCCCACACCACCACACTCAAAACAATGAACAACCCTTGGCTGCTGGCTCTGGCCAGGGGTAGGGTTGCGAGGGGGGTTACTCTTGGGGATGAATCCTCTGCCCCTTCCTTGCGAAGTATTTTGTGGCCCTTTTGAGAACTCCCTCTTAGTTTCCCCTCCCTCTTTCTTCTGGGGGGCGCCCTGTCCTTGCTTCTGGGAATTCCCTCCAGTCCCCTTAGTCGACACCCGGGTACTAACCCAGATGTCCGCCTCCTCAGCAAGCTTCCTGGGGCTGGTCAGCTTGCTGTCCACCAGATGCTGTCTTAGTTCGGGAAGACACTTCTCGAGTAGGTGTTCCTTGAGTATGAGGTCATATAGTCCCTCATAGTCTCCTACTTCGCTGCCTCTTACCCAACCCTCCAGGGCCTTCCTGGAGTAGTCCAAGAAATCTACCCAGTTTTGTGTGCCCAGCTTGTAGCTGCCCCGGAACTTTTGCCTATATTTCTCAGGGGTCAACCCAAACTTCTTGAGCAGCGCTGATTTCATAGCCGGATAGTAGGTCTGTTCACTCTGGTCAAGGGCCAACAAAGTATCCCTGCCAGTGGGGGGCATGTATTTGTATAACCCACCTCCCCAGTGGACTTCCAGAATCCCATGGGCCCTCAGCGAGACCTCGTAGGCGGCTAGCCATTTAGCAATGTCGTCACTGGGTACATAACAAGCCATAATATCTTTTGGTAGGTACGGTCTAGGTTCCCTGGTGTTGGTCTGGATATCGCTGCCACCATTCTCTGGTTTGGGGGTACGTAAGTTTAGGGCTTGCAAATCCATCTCCTTGATGGTCCGCTCATGCTCCAACCTCTTTTCCTCCCTCACCATGTCCATCCTGGCTAGTTCTATTCTCATCCTCCTCTCCTCCCTCCTGTCTTCTAACTCGGCGTCGGTCAGGCCCCTCTCTGACACACTACTGCCCACTCTAGAAGGTGTTCTAGGACCTGTTACAAGGTACTCCCCTCCCGCCTGGTACAGTGTTGCGGTCTCCAGGACAGTGTCCTTGTCACTCTCCTCAGGATCTACCTCCTCCCCGGAATGAGCCTCTACCCATGCCCGAATACTGGTCAGCAGCTCAACTTTTCTGGCGCCTTTCTTGAAAAACACCCCCTGCTGCTGACACCATTCCTTCAATTGGGTCACAGTGTAATTGTCTAGCTCTTCCACATTTACCTCCATTCTTATTTGAAGTATAAAATGCTACACAGGAGAAATCCACAGAGTGACCTGAGGTCAACCTCCACCCACCGCCAGAAGTCAATTTAGAAAAACCAAAAATGTAAATTAGGAGGGCCGCAGGGAGAAAACTCCAGGTGGGGTCTCGTGGTTGGCACTGCGTTACTAATAAGTGAGTGTAAGTACAAATCCGCTATCCCACCGCTGAAACACCAATTATGTTGGACCTAGATTACCCAAGCCTACATATGGTAGCTTGGCACAGTAGTGGTCTACAGCTAACTCAAGGCGTTGGCTAAGTACTTACAAGTCTCACCCACAGTAACACAGTGATGAACCACTAAAATAAAGACACAACACCTCTGTTTGGAAAAATACCGTTACCTTTTATAAAAATAATATGTCTCTTTGGATTTGAGTTATACAAGTTGCAATATTAGTTTCTTTTAGGAGTCAACATTACACTTCTACTTTAAGAAATTACTTTTCACTCCTCCGGCTGTGGAAAAAGGGCAATAAACCACATTCTTTTGTCAATGGTACAGTCAAGCATAAGGGTAACTCTTTGGTTGATTAAGAGAATCTCATTAGCTTCACACTCTGTAAGGTTACTTCACATTAACATACAATGACACATTACTCCACCAATGAATCTACTGAAAAGAAGAGGCAGACTGATAGTGCAATACGTTTTTACAGGTTCATTAATAGGTACTTTACCCCACAGCTCTTAAGCACGGCTCAACTCAACAGCAAGACCTGAATGTAGATGTTCACTGTATAACCCACCAGTTATGTGCTAAAAGGGAAGACACAATAATATTAGTAAGGTTCCTCTCCCTCTGATTGACAGGCACACCTAGCTGGTAGAGAATCTACTTCTTCACTTATCACTACTCTGTAGGGGATTTTACCCAGGAACCCTGTGGTTCCCTGCACCACTTTCGCCTTTCTTCTCTGAGTCAGATATTGGATCAGTTTTATTCTATGGTGTTCAGTTCGCTAACTCGCTTTCCTTGAGTCAGGTTCCCCTGGACAAGTCAGTCACTCGCGTGGGTCGTAGCCCCACTGTCCTGCTTCATTCACCTGGCTCTGCCGCCTCCCGTTCCCACACTACCCGGCTTACTTGTGAGGTTGGGGGCGTGTCGCGGGTGTTTCCTCCACACGCGCTGGAGCCCGGTAACAGACGGGCTGAAGGGGGGAGGCAGGGAAGGCTTTCCCCGGCCCAGGGCTCCCTACGGCGTCGTCCGCTGTGGCGCTTCTGCTTCCTCTGAGGGGATCGTCCTCCTGGCGCTCCGGCGCGGCGCTCCTCAGCTGGCGCGATGACTTCCCTTCTGCTGGCACTACTCGGCGGAGCATGCGCGGAAGCGCTCGTTCCTCTTTCGTCTCGGCGCACCTGCTCCCAGGAAGGACGCTAATCTCCACAGGGACGCTGCTTGGTCTCTTCTGGGCCTGCTCGATCCTAGGCCCCTCCTGCTTTGCAAAAGCGTTCACTCGCCGGTCATGCGCGGAAGCGCCTACCTCTTCGTGTGACGCGGCCGGTGCCCCCGGGGTCCCGACGCCGATCGGAGCAGCGCCACTGCTTTTCCTCAGGCACTTCTCACTCCGGCTCCACAGGAAGGATGTGCACCCACGGCGTCCTCGCCCTTCAGGGCGCTAAGGTGCCACAGACGCCCACCTTCACCACAGCTACTCCACAACACCGGTGAGCACAGCGCTGGGTATTGACAGGCAGGAATACCCCCAATTAAGGGTGCTCTGAGTGGTTTTACTGGGGCGCTGTGATAAAAGGTTCTTCTTTCTCCAGTAACTCAATTTCCTTGACAGTAGTTGTTGTCTTGAGAGAGGGATCGGTCAAAGGTTGAAGGGGGAACAATCCTCTGAAGTAACTGTCAGCCTCAGTGACAAACTAGCTGCTCTCAGTGTGTCCACCTCCTCTCACCACTGCCTCACTCCTCTACTCTGGGGTCAGCACAAAATGGCTGCTGGTCACTGGCCTTATATAGGGTGGCCTGAGACCTGCAGAAGTCTCTAGTTAATTCCAGAAAGTTCCCTAATGTTATCCTATGGACCTGTCCTCCAGTAGTGTCCGTTATGGCAGTTGGTGGACACCATTTTAGGTCTCTGGAGATCCCTAGATTTTCAAGGGGGTGACTAGGCCTCACAAGTTATGAGGGAAAAATGGCGTCATCGCCAAGGAACACCTAGCCCCCTGACAGCATTAAAAATTCCTGATGGACACATGTAAAAATAAAAATAGAAACTCTGGGAGGCTAAGGGGGACAAAAATAAATCATGGTGGTTAGAGTCTTCCCAGAAGCAGACAGGTCTAACAAATTCAGAGGAGGAAATTGGGGAACCCAGGATTTTCCTACAGAATCGACCTTCTTCTCGCCGGATGCCGGGGCTTTTTCCCAGTCCCCAACCCTCAGCCCCGTATGTGGCTACTGGTAGGCACTGTAACTTAAAAATGTTTAAATTAGCTCTAGTGGCACCTATTTTCTTAGGTCGGGACAAACTCAAAATAGAGTTGTTTGCTTTCGAGAACTTGCCCATGGCGTGGGCCTTATGCCCACTCCATGAGCCGTTCGCAGCGAAAACCAAACCAAGATATGGGAATGAAGTTACTGATTCAAATTTATCTGTCCCTATGTGTATAGTATTAAGTTTGCGTTTCCCGGGGCCGCAAGGCATAATAAAAGATTTTTTTAAATTGACGCGCAGGTCTAGGCCCTCCATGTGTTAGACGAAACCTTTAACGAGTAGAGGAAGGGCATTAGGTGTTCGTCCCATCAGGACCGCATCATCAGCGTATAGTAAAACTGGCAATGGAAGCCCCTGGATAGTTGGTACATCACTAGTCACTTGTTTTGGAGCTTTGGCCAGGCCATTAATGTAGATGATAAACAGCAGGGGTGCTAGAACGCACCCCTGTCTTACCCCTCTGCCGATATTGATGGGTCCAGATACTTCTCCACCCCCGATCCTAACTTGTGCTTTGAGGTCAGTGTGGAGGTATGCCAGGAAATTAACAAGGGCCTCATCAAGTCCGTAATTCAAAGGAATTGCCCATAATTTGGATCTATTCAAAAGGTCAAAAGCGGATGAAAGATCCATGAACGCAAGGTAGATAGGGGACGATAGGGCAATGCTATACTTATCGATGATCAGTTTCAGATTCAAGCATTGCTCAACCGTCCCCACCCTGCTCCTGAATCCCATGTGGAACGGGTCCAATAGACTCGTATCTTCGGTCCACTCTACCACCCTGTTGTAAATTATTCGTCCCAGAATTTTTAAAGTGTTATCTAGGAGAGAAATCGGACGATAGCTCACTGGGTCCGATCTCTCCCCTTTTTTTAAAATTGGGACTATAATGCTAGTGGCCCAGGTATTGGGCATGGGGACTGTAGGGAGGCTGTTAAAAACATTAAGGAGGATTGGTGCCCATTGGTCTGGACTGTGCTTAATTACATCTATGGGTAAGCCATCAGGACCTGGCGCCTTGTTTCCAAGGCTCTCTTTGATGGCTGTCACCACCTCGTGGAGATCTAGTTTTAGGCCGAGAAGCTGGCCACGGGGATAGCCAGGTGTGTCTTCAGATGGGGCGGCATATATTTTAGAGAAATGGGCCTCCCAAGAGTTGCTGGTTATGTTGCAACTGATTGGGGTTAGTTGTTTGCCCATTTCACGCGTTTTTTTGACAGCTGACCAAAAAAGTTCGCTGTTTTTCAAATTGGCGCTCCAAACCAGCGACTCCCATTGTTCTGTTAATAGGGCGGCCTTCCTTTCGGCTATCTTCAATTTATAACATTTCCTGGTTGCCTGGACCTCTGCTGGACACCTTGGTTTAGTGATTAATGCCCTGCGCAGTTCCCTATTTGCTAGTGAGCAGGCAGAGTAAAACCACCTGGGTTCTTTCCGCTCTTTTGGTAATGGGACTGACAAAGAAGCTTTTATTGCTGAACACAGTTTCCCGAAATCATCTATTATTCTGTGGCAGTTCCCATTAATAGTTAGGCAAGAAGTAATTAGGTTAGGGTGTACCCTGTTTACACTTTCTAGTACGGCCCCACTGTCGACTCCTCTCCATTTCAGGCGCAGGCCATCGCCTGTGGGTGTAATATCTCTTGCCCCATTTCAGTTTGCATATACCTTATTGCTGCCTAGCTTTAGCGTCACCCTAACTTTAGCGTCACTGTCAGCATACAGGGACTGTCAGCATACAGGGACTGTATGCTGATGAGTTCTGTGTATGCTTTTAAAATGTCCAGGAAAAGGTTGCCATTTTCCATTAGATATGGTGCAACCCTCCATAGAATTGTATATACGAACGCTGCCAAATAACTGAATTAAAGAGTCACTGATAGGAGGAAAACCCTACAAAGGGAAAAACGCCTCCTTTTGCAATGTAATTCTTGATGGAGAATGAAAATTTCACTGGAGAAATCAGCAAGGCACCAATCTTTGTCTGACACCAGTAAGGAGAAATAAAAAGAGCAAAACTATGAGAGAAGATCCAGTGAGAAGATCCAGTGAAGGAAAATGATCCAACATGCTTCAAGTAAAAATCAGAGACAAAACTAGTTGCAAGAGGCAATGATTGTGATGAATAATCAGGGAACAAAATGATTTAGTGCACATTTTCCTTTTGTAAAGTTTTCTTCAAATATGCAGCAAATATGAACTTATATCCAGAAAAGACACTTGGATTGGGGAACTCAAATATCCTCCAATGGACACACCACTATCTTGGAAAGGACTAATTAAAACATTGTGTTTATTCCCATTCTAAAAGATCAAGCTGTCTATTTGGCTAGGTAAAAGAGGCCATAGCTTGACATACATGGCACACTGAAATCTATAGTATTGCTTCCACCCTTCATGCTCTCTCCTTACACGGCTTGTTGAAAACACCTCTCAGTCACCACAAACACAGAAGTACTGTAAATACATAGGTGGTAAGGACACTCAGCATCAGTCTGAGCACAGCATCAGGTCACACATTGATAATGAGTGTGTGAAAGTGTCTACCCGTTCAAATCCCATATGGATCAGGTGCACTGTCTTCTGCAACAATCTTGGCACAAATGCAATAGTATGCACCTACGTTGAAACTCTTGGCTTGTAAGGGTGAAGATGAAATAAACAAATAAATAGAGGGGCATGAATAGAAATGTCTTTCCAAGTGTGCTCTTCTAGGAGGGTAATTCTACCATTGGATCTAGAATTGAGACCCAACGTAAAACCTCTGAGAACCTAATTTTGAGGTTGTGCATGAACCATAATTGGTGGATGTTCTGATGGAAGTTGATGATAAGGATTGGGAACTTATGGCTTCAAGAGTCATGAATGAATAATAGAAAGATATTAGGTATAAGCATAAGGCAACTTTAGCTGGAACATCACAGGATTGATTTGATGAGTTATCACAAATGGGACAAGAAAATGTGGTTGAAATTGTACTGGCAATGAATAAACAAAAAGAAAACAAGACAACAAGCAAACCTCTCCAGGTGAAACGGAAACCAATCTTGATCTTGAATTATCAGCATATTTCTTCATCTTGACTTTAAAATTATGTAAACCCGCTGTCTATGCTACCATATCTGGATCACACACTCTGCAGCTGCAGGAAGAATTTTTTTTTTTTAAATTTTTTATTAAGCCAACAAAATCAACAGATCTTTAAATTACATTAATAAATATAGAAACCAACATAATCACAGGGAGAGAGCAGAAATAAAAGAAAAACAGGAAATATAGATAAAGATGAGTTACTGTAGATACGCTTCTAACGCACCCCAGATCTTGGTGCCCAGCCGGTGTTTCTGAGGACCCTTCACAGCATAGAGACTTACCCTGGGCGAAGCACTACGCTACGCTCGCGGAGTTTGCGAAGTTTGCGCAAGTTCGCACTACGTGAGCTGCACTTAGCACAGTGCGAACACGCGTAGTGCAGCGTAGCGTAGTGCAGCGCTCATTTTTTGCTTGTTCACGGTCCTGAATGTCATGTTCGCGACCGCGAGCCAGCACAATGACATCCAGGTGAGATTCTCAACGCGGGGAGGTAAGGTTTCTCATTTTGAGTGGTTGCGCATGCTCGCGACCGCTCTCAATGAGAAACTACCAGTTTGCGTTGAGAAAGATGCCACTCGGGTAATAATCTACTCGAGCAGCAGAAAACTACAGCTTGCACTGTGCAAGATGCCGTTTTCAATGATTTCACAGTGCTGGATGCTTGTCTGCACTGTGCAATCATTGAAAACGCATCTTGCACAGTGCGAAACATGCTACTACGCAGCTCGCGTAGTGCTACGTGAAGTTCACGTAGTGCGAAGTGCACTTCACGTAGCTTCGCGTAGCGCTACTTCGCGAACTACGCCCACCCCTGACTATATTCCAAATTACATATAGCATACAGTTTGCCTCTCCACATTTCAAAGGATGGTGGCTCTTTATTCCTCCATAATGTTGATATACACAATCTTGCAATCACCCTCTAAATTTATACATCCCCTGTAAATCTATTGCTTCCTCTACTACTCCAAGCAGCATCACAGTTGTGGTGATCGCTACCCGCGCCCCGTCACCTCTGCCAAAAAAATCTCAATCTTATTTATAAATTGTCTCAAATTTGGACATTCATAAAACATGTGGAGGTTATCTGCTTGAACAAGTTCACATTGAGTACATTTACCATCATTTGAACCCCCCATCGGGCAATTTTAACGGGCTTGTAGTAGAGATCATATATAGTTTTATAGTGTTGCGACTTAAGGCTAGAAGAGAGGAGGAGTTTTTCTGCTAATGCTAATGACTGCTGTCGGAGATTCCCTAGCTGATTTAACTTAGTATTCCATTTAGAGTTCTGTTTTTCCAGATCATCCCCATACTGTTCCAAAGGAGTCTGCTATAACATACCAATTCTACCTTGTTTCCTAATTGTTTCCAGCAACTTAATTTTTATTGTCAATTTTTGTACATCCCCTCTCTTTTGTAGATAATCACGGATTTGCAGATATTTAAAAAAATCAGTTTTGGAAAGGTCATAATTAGTTGTTAATGTAGCATAGGACTTTACTCCTTTATGGTCCACTAGATCCTCTAGAGTCATTAATCCTTTCCGCCTCCATCTAGCCACAACATTGTCAGATATACTAGAGGGTAAGGCTGAAGATTATGTAGGTGTATAATAGTTACCTTTACCGAGCTTTAACAATTTCCGCACCTGTTTCCATACTTTATAAGCAGCTTGCTGCACCTTTAAAGTGAGTTTTTTAATAGTAACTTGGCTTCAAATTAAAAAATAAATTCCTATCTGTTCTAGAGCCCAATAGTAACTGAAAAATGTTTGGAGCTGTTTCCATTTTTTCCTCTCTCTCACCAACCAGCAAGATACCCATCTGTTGCAACAAGTACACCAGATAGTAAAACAAAAATTTCGGGACTGCCCAGCCCCCTCTGGATCTGGGTAGAATCATATACCCCATCGCTTGCCGAGGCTTAGCTTGTCTCACAAAAACCTTAAACATATAGATTGTAATGTTTGCAATTGTTTCGATGTAAGTTCCAAGGGAACACATCTAAAATAATACATTACTTTGGCAGTATATCCATCTTTAAGACATTGCATCTCCTAACTATCGACAGATGTAAATTTGTGATTCTATCTAGATCTTTCTTGATTCTCTGCATTAATGGCTCCCAGTTTGATAAAACCATTTTATTCAGACAAGCATTTATTCAAATCTCCAAATATGTAGCCTCTTTTGTGATCCTAGAATCGTTACTACACACTTTCCCAGTACAGATTACTTGCGTCTTAGTAGCATTTAGCTTAAATCCTGATCCTACCTCAAATTGATTAGCTAGCTGTTCGCTCTCTTTAACAGTATTGATTGGATCGGGTGAAATGACCGCAATGTCATCTGCATGTGCAAGTATAATGACCTCCAGCCCAGGTCTCGCTGTTTCCTTATGTAACTTATGTTCTAATAAATTCAAGAAAGGATTAATGTATAAGGAAAATAATAAAGGGGAACAGGGACACCCATGTCGGGTGCCTCTTGATATTTTAACAAAATTAGGCTCTAGTCCTGTCGCATTTATTTTTGCCTTTGGTGAGTGATACATCGTTTGTAAAGCTTGTATAAAACCGGGTCCAAAGCCTTGCTGTTGCATCGTGGTCCATAGAAACTCCCAGGAGAAACCGTCAAAAGCTTTCTCCGCATCGAGTAGAACCACACCGCACGGAGTTTTTAATACTGTAGCAATATCCAATGTGGTAACTACCTGACTGACATAATTGACCCTGCCTCTTCCTGGTATGAACCCATGCTGCCGAGCAGAGACTATAGAAGTTATAACACAAGACAACCGAGTTGCTAATATGTTTGCCTATATCTTCCCAACACAGTTTGATAATGAGATGGGTCGATACGATCCCGGCAGTAGAGAAGGTTAATCTTTTTTTTTTTAAATAACTATACTTGCGTCATACCATGATGCTGGAGCAGAGCATCTCTGAGCCTCCCGAAACACCGTCAACATATCTACTTGTAGTTCTCCAAATTTTTTTTATAGAACTCCAATGGAATTTTATCAGGCCCAGAAGCTTTCCCAGAGGCTAGTGAGCTAACTTCCACTTCTAGTTCTTTCAGGGTTATGGGTTTTTCCAAAAATATACTGTCTTGTGCACTTAATACCTTCCTATACACATTAATGAAAGAATTTGAAGACGTGCCTTGACTCGTATTATCTTCTGTATATAAGTGCTCATAAAACGTTTCGAAAAACTTCAAGTATTTCTGCTGGTGTTTCCACTGTGTTTCTATTTGGATCTTTCATTGCTGTAATAGCACCTCTTTTTTCTTTTTGCCTTATTGTTTTAGTCAAGCACTTGCCGGTCTTCTCCCCATACTCATAGCACTCTTTCCTATATGCTTGATATTTACTAGAATTATCTTTGGCCCACTTCTCATTTATCTTGGCCTTGCACTTCGCTTTCTCTGTTTGCGCTTGCGAGTTGTCTGCTTTCTCTCTTAAATTGCATGTTAAAGTAAACTCTACTTGCCTAAGATTATCATATAGTCCCTGAATCAGCAGTCTCTGTTGTTTCTGGGCATATAGTCCAAAGCTAAGAATTTTCCCTCTAAGTGTAGCTTTTAAAGCATCCCACACAATACAACTATAAGCTGATTCACAATTTATATCAAGAAATTCTTTTAAACATTGTCGTATGTGGACGACGAATTGGTCATTTAGCAGCAATTTACGATCAAATAAGAAGCCCCCCTTGTTCGAATTACTCCTGACATTTTGATTATTAATTCAAGTGGATTATGATCCGAGGTAATTCTGGCAAAAACCTGTATATGTGTGTCAGCTAACAGCGTTTTAGTAACAAGGAAATAGTCAAGTCTTGCTAACTTCTGATGGGGATAAGAAAAGTAAGTATACCCTGAATCTAACTGCTTCAATCTGGACAATGCATCTTCTAATACATGCTCATATAGTACCTGTTGTAAAGCCTTTTAGACCTCAGGCTTTCGCCCTACATACTTTTCTCCAGATGCCCCCTTAACAACAACTGGATATTCAAATCCCCACAAAATATCAGAGGAGACACCCATGATACTAATTCCGTGTTTAAGTATTCCAGTATTTGAGCCTCATCATGATTAGATCCATGTACTGAACATACCGTAAATTCTTTACTAGCTATTACACATTCCACAATTACCTAGCGGCCATATTTATCGGCTAAACATTTTATGTTATTATTTTTGGTCATGACAGCCACCCCTTTGGTGGTAGTCCCTTGCGTTGTGCTGACCAAAGTTTCATACCCAAGTTCCATAAGCACCTTCAATTTAACCCAAGGAATATGGGTCTCCTGAAGACATATCAAGTCAGGGGATATTTTTCTAATTTCTTCTGCTACCGTTTGTCGTTTAGACCTCTCATTAAGACCCCAAACATTAAATGTGCATTACTGAAAGTGAGCTCATCATTTGCTTTTCTAACTAATGCTACCAAAACCATCACCCCTCTCCAAAAGCACCAATTAATTACTATTATTTGAGTATCTTCATTTATTGGATTTCCCCCATTTTTGACCCTTCTGTGCTCCCACGATAGCCACCCTCTGCCCCACTACCCCACCCATCCCTCCCTCTTGTTCTGCTCTGTCCATAGAGAACCCCTCACCCACCTACCCGTGGAGGCTGCAAGACCCAGGTCTTGAGTGATGGAGAGCCCTGTCCAGCACTCACCGTTCCCCTTCCCCCTCAAGTTTTCTCCCTCTCTCTAAATACTACCTCCCTCACTAATCACTCGTAATGTATTTCACAAGATATAGACACAAAGAAAAAATAAAGAAAAGGAATGGCTAATATTCAATAGTAAATACAGACACAAAAAATACTAGGCTATTATCAGGTTAGCCTTAACATTGTCTGAACTAACTACTAATATAATATTATATAGTGAAACTGCATTTATATTATCAAATTAAGACTAAATATTCTGCAAGAACTCTTTAGCTTTCATGATAGATGTAAAAAACCTTGTTGTGCCCTTATGGATGACTTTAACTTTCACAGGGTTCAATAGGAATACCTGGGCACCTTTAGCTTGAAAGGATGACATTATTTGCCGAAATTGCCATCTCTTTTCCACTGTTTGGTGGCAATAGTCAGGGCGCACAAAGAATTCAAATCCATCCCCCCTTCTCTTTAGGTGTGGTTCGGCCAGATAATATAAAGCTTGTCTAGACAAAAAATTGGATAGAGCTATCAAAATTGCTCTAGGTTGAGCACCTTTAGTCGCCTCATAGTTAGTTTTTTGCTGAAAAGGGAACCGATGGGCCCTTTGAAACTCGCTGACCCATGACCAGTATGTCAATTCCGGAAATGCTTCTGCAAGCAGACCTACAACAAATTTCCATGGATCAGAGCTCTCTTTCCCTTCAGGGATTCACAAAATTCTCAAGTTATTTTGACGAAGTCTATTTTCCATGTCCTCCAGTTTCCAGGTCATGTCACTCCGCTGTGTTATTAAGTCCTCTGTTGCTATCTTCTGGGAGTTCATTTGATCTTCAAGAGTGGAGCTATGACTCTCCGTTCCGTTATTCGCTCAGCAAACTCTGAGCAGGTCTTAGCCACCCGGCGTAGTGAATTTAGTAGTTTTCAGCATGCCACTTGTGTTTTCTGGCTCTGCAGTCGAGTTTCTTCCCTGTGCGACAATATAGATTCATAAATTACTGCCAGGGAGATCTCTTGTGTAGCACCTGTTGTATTAGACTCATCTTGATGAATCCCCTTCGGCAGTTCACTGAGTGTCAGATTGGATAAAGGTACGGACCCATCCCCCCTTCTGATTACTTTATTGCGTATTGTACCCACACCAGGTGTCTTAACCCAGTTCCCGGGTATCTCCTCCTCTTGATGCAGGATGCTAGTCTAACTCCATCTTCTTCCAAGTGAGCTGGGCAAGCCATCCGACATCTGCATAGACTCATCCCCCGATGAGTTAGTGTGATCAGAAAGTAAGGAAAAAGGCTCCCCCGAATCCTTTTCAGACTTCATTTAAGTTATGCAAGTCTTCCAGCGACTGAGCATCTCCACTATTTTCGATCGCACCACTAGATCGGGGATGATAACCCAAACATTATGTCTGTTCAACTCCCAGTGATTTACATAAAGTCTTTCAAACATGGGCTAGATAAAGTATACTACGTACTTCTCTTACAGGTGATACTATGGGGCAATCCATGAAGGTACAAATATCAGTCAGAAAGCATAGGGTCATTGGCAATTTAAATATAGGAGGAAAATGAGCCATCTTTGAAAAAGTGTCCACTGTAACCATTATTGCACGGTACCTTTCTGAGGATGGAAGGTCTGTTGCAAAATCAAGAGACAATCAATAGAATATTCCTGCATAAAAAAAATGAACAGTTGCTAACCAACAACTTCCTAGTACTACATACAATGTAGTCTTAACCATTCGATGACCAGAAGTACCTGGGTCATGGCACTTCTTCATGATATCCATTCGTAATTACTGAGTAGGAATAAAGACAACCTGTTCTGAGAAATTGTCCCATTTATGTTGTCACCAACCTCCATTTTTGCCAGTGTAGCTTTGCTAGTTCAAAAACACTATGACCTTTACCACTACAAAAAGGAAGTAGGGTGCCTGCACCCAACCCAAAAACGTGTGCTGTACATTTAAACTCCTTGTTTGGCTTATTCAACTACCCTCTGTGTCCTTTGTAAATGATGGCTAAAAGGCAACTATGACATGGAAGGTTAAATGTCATATGAAGACTGCAGTGTTTATTTATATCACCTATGTGGTGACAAAAATAGATGTCTGCCAGGAGCACCACTGTAAGCTGACTGGCCTGCAATTTCAATGCACTGCAGGGATAAATGCCAAATGAAAGTGACATTGCCATGTTGGAAAAATATTTTTATATATACATAAGATGTTCCTAAAGTATGCATTTTAAACCCATGTGCAATTTAATAATAAAATGCATCTGTTGATATCTCAAGTGGAAAAGCATTTTTATAGTACTGAACTTTCCCATCCATATTCTGTGTTAGCCAACACTGGTCTACACTCAGCTTTGCCACTCAACCTTTCCAGAGCTAGTACACTGGCTGCATGAGTTACAGACTGTAGCTCCGGGGACAATAGCCTGCTCTGAGCTTAGTAAAGAATATGAATGGTAACTGCTGATAGACAAAGCTATCTGTGAGTGGACAGGAACAAATGACAGAACAGTTGGCAGCTTTAGCACTATGGGCTTGATTACAATGGCTGATGGAAGAGGGTCGGACCACCATTGGTGTAGGGCAGGTGACTGTCCAACAATGAGTCAGCGGTCCCGTCTTCCCTATTAGAATAGGACCGACGTGCAGGCAGTCATAATATTTTTCTTTTACTGCAGCTTCTGCAGTGTCACAGAAAAGGACCTCAGCACAAGTCTCAGTAGAAAAATGCACATTTCAAACATCCATGCACAGCCAGGTTTCAGTCACATTATGGGAGAGCACCAGTTATGCCCTTGTCAGGTGGGAGGAGAACTCGACTAAATAAGAATGTGGCTAAGGTGCTAAAGACAGGGTTGCTAGGTGGCAGAAGGGTTCTGGTGGTAAAAGGGTTCTGTTATATTGAAGCAGGGTCCCTGTAATAATAAGTAGGGTAGTCCAGCCATAGTAGTTTTCATGTAGGTTTGAGTTGTAAGTTGTACAAAGTAAGAACCCCACCAGGAGCAGTCTCTATGCTGCTCAGACTGTCACCAACTGACTCAAGCACTCTAAGATTCCACAAACCAACATTATCACACCCAGTCATCCAGGCTGAGTAGCATACTACAACATCTCCCTTCTTTACAGAACAGCATGCCACAACATCTCCCTCCTTTAAAACAGAAAGGAAGGAACTCTCAGTAGGCATAATAAAAGTCACAAGAAATAATTGAGGCGAAAGCATGTAGAAACATTGGATGACAATTAATACTAAAAAATTGCATAAAAATCGAAGGTGAGAAAGTAAGAAATACAGATGGAAAAGGAATAAGTAGGTAAAGAGTCAATAGAAAGGCAGGAAGCACAAAAGACTCACTCATGCACCATCCCCTTTCTCCCAAAAACACAACCAACACACTCCAACGCAACAAACCAACCCAGGTACAAGGATCATGCAAGCTGGCCAGGCAAAACACGAAGAAGGTACAAGGGTACCAGCAACAACGTAAAGAAGAGAACAAAGCAATTAAGGGGAGAACAAAGCAATGAAGCAAAGAGACTAGTAAGCGGATTGAAGACAGCCACAGAAAAGAACAGAAAAATGATGGCTGTTAATAACACAAGCAGTATGATTGGGAAAAGGTCCCCAGAACACAACAAACAAAAAGATGTTGAGCTCACAGAGGTAGAAAAAAGGTGTAAATGGAGAGATGAGCTACACCATAGAACTTGCCCAGAGAGGTTGGGGTGAAATGTGGTAGAAAATACCACACGGTACAGAGTAATATGTTGACGCAAAACATGACATTATGCAACTTGAAAGCAGAGGTGGACACAACACATGAAATTATGCAACATAAAAGCAGGAACAACACGAAACAAAGAAACATGCAGGAACTGCAGATGTGGGAATACACCACATGAAAGAATGCAACTTTGCAAAACAGGTAAAGCAGATGTGGGGACACACCACATAAAACAGATATGGGGACGCACTACATGAAACAGTAAAATTTGGTGTATCCAGTCAAATTTGGTGTGGCGGAGGATACCAAACGATAAAATGGATTTTGTAGGAACAGCAAAACTTGGTGTGGCGGCAGATACCACACAGTAGAATCCATTTTGTAGGCACAGCAGAACTTGGTGTTGCAGCAGATACCACACAGTAGAATGCATTTTGCAGGAACAGCTGAAATAAGTGTGTTTTAAAACACCACGTGTAAACATGTAAAAACACAGAACTGTAGAAATAGGTGTGGAGACACACCACTTGGCACAAAGTACAGCAGCCAAAACATAGAAATAATTATAAAAGCTTTACATAACATCATGAACGATAATTATCTCTGAAAAAAAATGAAAAAAGCAGCACATAACCATCGCAGCACTGAAATACAATGTGCAGAGCAACTGTATGTAGGAGCAAGGCAAGAACTCAGGTAATTATAAACTGCCAGAACATCAGTAAATGGGAAGGAATACAAGTTAATCCAAATTGTGGGTTGACTCAGAGTTGACGCCTAAAAGTGCAGCAGGCAAAGTTAATGTACAAGAAGGCCCGGCCTGCAGAGCGACGGCTCGCTTGAGACAAGTAAGCTGAATGTGCAGTCACAGTAAGGAAATGAAAGTTCAGTACCTTGACTGCGCCAATTGTAGTGTGGAAAATGAGCCCGCATTGCTATCGATGCCCAGGCTGCTGGCGCAAGACGCCTCTTAGTTCCCATTCTGAATAGTTACCAAATAAAGAGACGGGTGCTGGATGCAGGAATCAAGAACAGAGTTTAATTCTCATGAGGAGAGCCAGTCATTTCAGACACGAAACAAGGTGTCATCGGGAGGTGCTCTAACAAGTGAGCTGAGACTCCGTCTTTTATACCTTGCAAAATACTTGGCATTACAAGCAGGACATTGTGTAACAAAAGAAAAGATAACCCCATAATCCTCGTGTCAATCCTACCCCACATGTGTTCACAATAGGGACCCTTGACCTGCTGATAGGAGAGGGGGCAATGACGCAGCTGAATGTTCCGCTGATTATTAGGATGTGTGCGCCTGATCGTAGCCCAGGGGGTGGGGAGACCAGGATCAATAGTGAGTCCTTTGAAGGGGAGTGACTTCATACAATAAAGTGCAGTGAATGGTATCCTCTGGCTCAGGCGATGGCCTCGGACATGTGTGGTCAGTCGGACTCGGGGGAAGGGGTCATCAAAGGAGTGGCATTCATGCCGCGTGGACAATCGAGCACGGAGGGAGTGCTGGTCAACAGAGGGGTATTCATGGAGGGAAAGGAGGTGTTGGTCAGGCGCGGCCGTGACTCCCAAGGACAGGGTCTTGTAGAAGAAGGTTTATGACTTGCCCGTGTGAGGGAGAAGGGGAAGGGGGAGCCAGGGTGTGCACAGAGACAGAGTCGCACAGAGAGAGAGAGAGAGGTCTTATGACCCGTACATGAGAGAACAGGGGCAGTCAGATACAGCTGGGGGGGCTATGTCAGCTGAGGCGAAGGATGCTTCTTCAAGAGGAAAAGGGGGGGGGGGGTTTGCGTGGGTCAAGCAGAAGGGCTGCCTTTCGGGGCAGGGTCGCGCAAAAGGGAGAGGGTTTCATGGTTTATGCACGAGAGAGAGAGTTCGAATACACGCAGAAGGGAAGCCGGTGAGTCTAATCTTAGGCGGGCAAAAGGCCAGGGTGCCTAAAATGGCTGTCATGTACACTGGAGTACAGGCCTTCGCTGGCAGTGGGATGTAGTTAATGCTTTACGGTATTCATGGTATGCGCAGGGAGAGGAGTGGGAAAAAGGGAAATGAATGCTGTTTATGTACATCAAGTTCTTCAATTTCCACAGTCGCCCCTTTTTACATTACAGCGTTCATTTTCGTAATCGATGATGGTACATATAAACAGGTGCCGTCAAAGAATTAGCAGTTGACAATACTAACATATGGCAAATAATCATGGACAGTTGAGGTGTTTGGCAGAATGCGGCACATAGGAGATTGTATTTTGTCGAGTTCCTATCATTTTCAAAGCACTACATAGCATAAATGTTTCTGATTAAAAAAATGTGACCAATGAACATCTCGACCAAGGCAGTTGAGGGCGGAATTCAGTTCAACATACAAGATCTCTTCGTCACAGTGTCTTTTAGCAGTGAGCCATCACTGGTAGGCTCTAGTCCGTGCACTTTCGTTGGCGCAGTGGAGCACCGGCGGTGGAGCTATAGGTCCAGCTCGGGTCTATCCTTACGCGTTGCAGGGTGTGGTCAGTCCTCTGCTGTTAGACCACAGTCCTGTTCCCTAAACAATCCGTTCAGCGGTGCCTTATGCTCGGCACCCATATTTCTGTGGCAACACCCTATTTCCAGTTGAATGCAGTTCTTCCGTTTGGCCTTCCTTTTGGCAATAAGTCACGTGGAAAAGAGTGGGTGTGTGGTTCAAATAGTCGATAGGAGAGAGAGTGGAGTTGGGTCAGAGTTCCTGGGACACACAAAAGGGACCAAGGGAGCAAAGGATAACAAGCAGGCAGGCCCATCAATCGGGCCCACAGAAGGGGGACGGAGACTCCAGGCACACGTGGTTTAGCAGACGGAGGGCTTCAGGGCAGCCCATCAAGCTTCATTTTCCACGTTTGAAATTGCTGTCTCGTCCCGTACTTTGTTGCTCTGCGGCTCCACCTTTGGTCGAGGTCACATGTGTCTCAAGATCTGCAGCTAGGCTGTACGCCACGTCCGACCCTTCTCCTCCGGTGATCGTGAATCTTTGAATAGGTACAAAACAAGCTTTTAGGGAATTGACAGAAGAAGACATTTATGCATGTGAATTCCTCCCTTAATTCTACGTGTTTGGGAGATACGCTCATCGGTCACAGTCAGAGGTCTATTACCAAGCAGTGCATATGTCGGCATTCCTACTGAGTTTATGCCAAGTGTATTCATCGTCCCATTTATAATTCAAGTGAGGACAAAATAATATTCCCATCAACTGTGCATTTCGTCATGTTCAACCTTTTCGGAACATTTCCCCTCAAGGCTGGCTAACCTTTTCAAACAGGGCGGGGGCGCTATCATCGAGAGTCAGGTAAAATAAGTCTTTCTCGAGGGACTCATGGTCATCATGTTTATACCTGGGACAGCAGCTGGGGTCTATCAATGGGCGGGGACGCTTCGGGCATTCGCGCTTGGGTGCAAAAGGGGTGGGGTAATCTGGGCATTGGGGGTCAAGCTGGACGTTGGCGTTCGTCTCTGATGAACAGAAAAATAAGGTGCCATTGACATACAGTTCCCCTATAAAGGCCGGATTGGGGGACCTTAGTCGTCTTACCTGTCCTTTCTTTCTCAGCCAATTCGAGTTCATTTATTTTGCAGAAAGGAGAGGTAGTAATATAACGCGAGGTACAATCATTTTAGTTTTGGTCAATTTCGCTGAACACCTTCGTGTTCAATAATTACCCAATCAGACTGGTGCCTGTGAGGCACGATTTTACCATAAGAAGGAAGATGAAATAAGGAGACTCTCATAGGGTGAGAGTTGTCCACAATCTAAACGAGCCATTTGGTACACGCATGACATGTAGTGAGAGAGAGAGAGAGAGAGAGAGAGAGAGAGAGAGAGAGAGAGAGAGAGAGAGAGAGAGAGAGAGAGAGAGAGTGAGAGAGAGAGAGAGAGAGAGAGAGAGAGAGAGGGAGAAGGATAGAGAAAGGGAGAGACGTGTACAAAAATAGGTCATTTGGTGCGTTCACAACACAGAACAGTAGGAGGTCAGGTAACGGAGAGACGTAAACAAAGAAAGAACACAAACCCCTACAGTACACACACACACACACTCAGACGAAGGAAGACAGTACATGTATCACATACATAAGACATTCACAACAAAAACATAAAACAATAGTTGGCCAACGAGATCTATATGTTTTTATATCCTACTTATCTTTTACTATCCTATTTACCTACGTGCTTAGCTCTGTCTACCTTTTCCTCCCTTTTCCCTCTCGCCTGTTATCTTTTCGAGCGTTCTTAATTGCCAATACTTACACCTCGATCAGTCGCTCAGAAATTAACCGGGTTGCGCTATTTACCCACGGTTGGATCTTAAACCATTTTTCCGTTCCTTCCTTTGGTGGGAAGTACTCCGGGCTGAGGCAACGGCAAGTATTGATCGGGAGAACAGTCGGACAGCTTGGCTAGATCTATAAGAGTACGAGAAGGGGGAAGCAGTACATTTTGAACATCAGCAACATTTCTAATTCCCCGGATTGGTGCAGTCTTGGTAACCCTTACCCGTGCACTTCTCTTTTCGTCCTTTCCCTACCTAGTCAAATGTCTAGTTACATTCTTCTAACGTGTTATTTCGAGCCAATTTTTCGTCATACAGTACCCGTCAAGTCTCTCTGTCAGTCCATCCTCCCAGTCGCTATGTTCTGAGGAGACACAGTCATGTCAAGTCTACGTCTTTTTAAGAACTTATTTGTCATAAGGACCATGCTCATATTCCCTTCTTCCCTTTCTCATCGGCGGTTCGGTCATCGTCCTTCCATACTTCAGCCAAGGTTCCGACGTGACCTGCAGAAGGGAGGAGAAAGAAGGGGTGGGGGGGCAGTATTCAAACCTCATCAGCATGCAGTAATCCGGAAATGTTTTTACCTACCACATACTCGACCTATCTCCACGTAGTGCATTTCTTTGCCATCTCGGCGTTTAAGCCCAGAGGGACCAGTAGTGTCAGATAGATAATCATTGACAGTCGGCGTATCTACATGAGTTACTTGGTCGTGACCCCTTTAGGTTGCGTGCAAGGGTGGCGGTCAGGTGGTATTTCTGTGGTGTCGTTTAAAGCTTCTAAAGCACTTTTCCGGCTGCCTGTGACACATAATGTAGCTGCTAAATATCGGGTCCTTTTTAACCTTCAGCCTTCATCATACTTTCCCGTTGCTCACAGTAGTAATACATTCAAAACTCATTAATGCAACCGCTACAACTATGCTTTCTTTTTCGAAAATGCTTTTAATAAAAAGTGCTGGTGTATAAAATACAGGCCTACGACCCAGTGGACCGGCCACGGAGCAGATTGGAACTGTACATAAGAAGAACAAAGTTGGTGGTAATTCATTGCATAAAGTGCGGCAGTGCAATAAAATCGTATAAAACTTTACTACAGAGCAAGCATGATGCATGTCAAGGATTCAGTCATATTTAATTAATTCATTATCCATGTGCTCGTTCACTGTCTAAATTACACCAATTCATTGTTCCCATTCATAATAAGTACCCACCCTAAATCAGTTCATTGTTAAAACACATGATCAATATCTGTATTGCTTTCTTCTCTAAGCACATAATCACTATCCATCTTATCGACTTTCATTGTCCAAAAATGCATACATATCTCAGAGCACCAATATTCGAGCAATCCGGGCGAACAGGGAGTTCGAAAGTTCCGTTTTCGTGTATCGGCGCCATTTTGGGCGAGGTCAGGCAGGTTCCGGTATAGTCAGAATGTCTCCGATGACTCATGGTTGGACCAGAACCTTCTGTTGGCAGTTCAAGATGTTTTTCGCAATGTGGTAACAGTCTAACAAATGGACCATCAGTCAAAGAGTGGGGAGGGCAACAACAAGTTTCCTACCGGGTCATTCTGGCGTTCCACCGGAACTGAACAAGTCTGTACTTTGGCTGTGTTTTAGCCATTTCCAAACTGAGGCTGGCGCCGGCAGGAGCGTGTCGATGTCGCGGGTCCCAATGAGGGGGGACGGGGGCACCCATGCAGAGGGGTCGGGGGCCCCCCGGCTCTTATAGAATCTTCAAGGTCGAGGAGAGACGGTATGGGACATGTGCCCGCCCCGGGCAAAAGACCGCTTTTCGATGTGGACCCTCTTTAAGTAAGAGCGTTGGGGTGTCGCTGGAAGCCTCCACCTGGAGGGAGGTGGGGGAGGCTCGTTCGCGTCACCTCCCCCTTCCAGCGACCCCTCGCCGATCCTCGGCTCCGCCGTTTCGATATTGGCCGTGCCGGCTATTGAAGATGGGGGGGGGGTGGTCGGTGGCTGAGGCAAGACAGCCCCCCCCCCCCCTTTTTGACATGTGGCGGGACTACCTGTAACTGTCCAGGCGTTGTCGTGTGGCTGGGCTACCTGCAACTTCCAGGCGTGGACATGTGGCGGGACTACCTCCAACTCTCCAGGAATTTGAAATGTGGCGGGACTACCTGTAACTATCCAGGCGTCGGCATGTGGCGGGACTACTTGCACTTGTCCAGGCGTTGACATGTGGCGGGACTACATGTAAGCGCCGCCGCTCTTGTTTGTGGCTTCGGCCTTCTTCGCGGGCCGGTCCAGGCGAGAGACAGAGGGGGGGGGGGTGGTCGGTGGCTGAGGCAAGACAGCCCCCCCCCCCGTGGCCCGCAGGGCAGCAGAAGAGGAGAGAAGGAGAGGCCATCACCGTTTTCTGGGCCGTCCGCCCCACAGCCTCCCCTTCCGACTGCGTCCAGGCGAGCCCCGCATGCCTCGAGGCCTCGCCTACCGGATGGGCGTATCCGCGGACCTGTGGCACTTCGGGAGTTTCCGGAATGGGGGTAGGTGCCTATTGATTTGTATCTATTTCATGTGACCGTTATTTGGGCGTGGTGGGCAATGAGGCAGACATGTTTAGGGCAGGAATAGGCAACGGAACCTAGCTACCTCGTGGCTTGCCTTGGTGTCAAGCTTGTCTTCCCTCGCCATTTTTACGTTTCTTTTTACGGGTTATTTCCAACGTTTCTTATTTTATTTTTAGCGAAGTTGATAACTCCTCAGTGGCCTACTGATTTCGCTCAACTCCTTTTCTTGTATTTTATGCCATAACCTATTATAAGCTATAGCGACTAGTCCACACTTAATGAACAGGTCCTTATTAGGTGTGCCCTCCAGTGGAGCTGGATGGTTCGACTCTAATAAGCGGTCCGGGCTAAACAGGCTACCAACCAATGGGGAGAAGATAGGCATGACGGATTACAACGGGGACAAAAGTCTGCATTACCTATCTTATCACGGCGGGCAAAGACTAGGCAGAATATTTCTATTCTCCGTTGTTTGGCGGCGGTGAATACCTCAAACGAACCAATACCGAACACTTAATGTACGGTCAATCAAACCAATCAGTGGGGAGAATAAGTGGGCACGAAAAGTTATCGTTACCCACTCTTTCTCTACCTGCAAAGAGAGACCTTGTTCCTCCCTGTTTGCAGACAAAGAATCTCCAGACAATAATCCACGAACGGTAGTTCGGGAAACAGTGGGGGAGAAAGATAAGCACGACGGATTACAATGGGGACAAAAGTCTGCGTTACCTATCCTTCACTGCTTGCAGAGAGAGAGCCTGTTGTTTTCTCCGTTTGCAGACAGTGAATCTCCAGAGGGTTTCAACAAAGCGTAATACTAGTATTATCCAAAACAATCATTTCACAATTTGTCGCATTTACGCGACCTTACCCGGACCGGACCGTGTGGGCAGTTCTTCGCCTTCCTCCTTCCAGCGCCCGATCGTTCTCTTACTCCATGATTTTACCGCAGCAGTCCTGTGGGATTCCAGTCAGGACAGTAGGTCACTCGAGAGAGGTCCGTTCGGAATTGGTGAAGTTCATTCAATCGGCAGCCGGACGAGGGCCCTCTCAAGGCAGGTATACTCCGATCATTTAGATGTTCACCTCATCGTCTGGATCTCTCTCATTGGACCTTATGTCACTGATGGACCCCGCGTTGGGACGCCAATTGTGGAAAATGAGCCCGCATTGCTATCGATGCCCAGGCTGCTGGCGCAAGACGCCTCTTAGTTCCCATTCTGAATAGTTACCAAATAAAGAGACGGGTGCTGGATGCAGGAATCAAGAACAGAGTTTAATTCTCATGAGGAGAGCCAGTCATTTCAGACACGAAACAAGGTGTCATCGGGAGGTGCTCTAACAAGTGAGCTGAGACTCCGTCTTTTATACCTTGCAAAATACTTGGCATTACAAGCAGGACATTGTGTAACAAAAGAAAAGATAACCCCATAATCCTCGTGTCAATCCTACCCCACATGTGTTCACAATAGGGACCCTTGACCTGCTGATAGGAGAGGGGGCAATGACGCAGCTGAATGTTCCGCTGATTATTAGGATGTGTGCGCCTGATCGTAGCCCAGGGGGTGGGGAGACCAGGATCAATAGTGAGTCCTTTGAAGGGGAGTGACTTCATACAATAAAGTGCAGTGAATGGTATCCTCTGGCTCAGGCGATGGCCTCGGACATGTGTGGTCAGTCGGACTCGGGGGAAGGGGTCATCAAAGGAGTGGCATTCATGCCGCGTGGACAATCGAGCACGGAGGGAGTGCTGGTCAACAGAGGGGTATTCATGGAGGGAAAGGAGGTGTTGGTCAGGCGCGGCCGTGACTCCCAAGGACAGGGTCTTGTAGAAGAAGGTTTATGACTTGCCCGTGTGAGGGAGAAGGGGAAGGGGGAGCCAGGGTGTGCACAGAGACAGAGTCGCACAGAGAGAGAGAGAGAGGTCTTATGACCCGTACATGAGAGAACAGGGGCAGTCAGATACAGCTGGGGGGGCTATGTCAGCTGAGGCGAAGGATGCTTCTTCAAGAGGAAAAGGGGGGGGGTTTTGCGTGGGTCAAGCAGAAGGGCTGCCTTTCGGGGCAGGGTCGCGCAAAAGGGAGAGGGTTTCATGGTTTATGCACGAGAGAGAGAGTTCGAATACACGCAGAAGGGAAGCCGGTGAGTCTAATCTTAGGCGGGCAAAAGGCCAGGGTGCCTAAAATGGCTGTCATGTACACTGGAGTACAGGCCTTCGCTGGCAGTGGGATGTAGTTAATGCTTTACGGTATTCATGGTATGCGCAGGGAGAGGAGTGGGAAAAAGGGAAATGAATGCTGTTTATGTACATCAAGTTCTTCAATTTCCACAGTAGTATAGTTGAAAAGATATTCTTCTTGTAAAAAAAATTGGACAACTTTCCAGATGGAAGCAGCAGATCTTGGTGAAAGCAAAAGTTGTAAAGGTTGTTTAGCAGAGAAGACTTAACTCAAAGACCAATGCAGGATGAGATTTAGGAAAACAAAAACAGTACCTGCCTAGGAGCACGAATGTCCACTGGAATGATCCGATGTCCATAAAATAAAACACAACACACGTCTGGAGAAAAATGCTGATGCATACGAAGGTGCAGCAGGGAAAATGTATTGGAAACTTCTTGAACTTCGATGACCTTACTGAGGCAAACACAAACATGGTTGGCAGTAGAAATGTGGTTGGCAGTAGAAATGTGGTTGGCAGTAGAAATGTCGTTGGCAGTGTATTTGGGACGATCCAAAGACGGCAGCACGTTTCTCGACGTAGAGTAGGATGGCTCTCGGTAGGAACAAGCACAGAAGATTACCGAATAGCTGTGGTGACGCAGGGAGAAGTCGCCAAACAGGGCAACCCTTGGTAACAGGAAGGCACAGTAAAAGGGAATCCACGCGACTACAGCTCAAGGTGAGGAGGTGCCTTGCGCCGTGTTTAAATGTCGCAAACCAGTAACAGTAACTGTCAGGGCTGAAATGGAAATACTCAGGGAAACATTTTCTTAAATTAAACTGAAAGTGCAGGCAAATAAAAGTCACACTGACCTCCAGTAGATAGCAGCAAATCTCCATTCACTCGCGCCGGTAACATCAACAAAATTCAAGCACCATTTACATTGAAGGAAAGTCAAATTAACACTTCTGCTTGGCTCTTGAGCCCCTTACCTGTTAAAGCTTGTGAAACACTGACCGGATCTTGTTCTCATGCTCCGGTTCATAGTCTCTTTCTCTGTTTTATCACTCCTTCGTTATTTCTAAACTATTAGATCCAGAACAGGGTTCACTAACCAAGTTGACATTTCATGTGCCGGTTCGGGTTTTCTTCACCGGTTCTGTGAGCTGAGCAGGAATTAACCAAGTAAGGGTGACCTAGGTCACAGAAACTGGCAGACTGCAGGTTAGGCAGGCAGGAGGATCTTCGGGCAGGAACTGCAGGCAGAAAATGGGAGGCAGGAGGATCTGCAGGCAGGAACTGGAACAAAAATGTTGCGGGAGACTTGAGGCTCTGTCGCAAATTGACAGGAGGGAAACACTGTCCCAAAGGAGTAGGCGAAAGCAGGGACTGGCACGGAGAAGATAGGGCGAACGATGCAGGGGTTTCTGGTGGGGCTCAACCAGGTGTATGCTTTGGTACGCAGATTACATGCTCAACAAGGTGCTTTAAATTGAAGTAGTTTAAGCTTTGAGAGAAGCTGGCACAGCCAGGTTCTTTCAAATCATCGCCAAATTTAATATTAAGTAGTGTAGTCCAGCCAAAGTAGTTTTCATGTAGGTTTATTTGAGTTGTACGATGTACAAAGTAAGAGCCCCACCAGGAGCAGCCTCTATGCTGCTCAGCCCATCACCAACTGACTCAAGCACTCCAAGATTCCACACACCAACATTCTCACACCCAGTCATCCAGGCTGAGCAGCATACTACAGCCCCCTGGGTAATTTTACAGTAATGCAGAAAGGACGTTCCGCAAAGAGATGTGGGTGAGCTGCTAGAAAAAATGCAGGATTGAGTGGTAGAATATCTCTAATCACTGGCTAATGCACAGAATTTATCCCAACCACCAAATGTCAACCCTCGTCTCTTCAAAGCATTTCTGGTCATCAGAAAGCTCTACCAGAAGATGAAGGCCCAACTAGAAGATTACCGACTTCTGCTAGAAGATGAAGACCCAATGAAGGACTCAAGCATTTTGAAATTCAATTGTCATCCAAGGAAAATACTGCTATTCAGTGGTCAAGTGGTTAGCCTAATGTTTGTCTGCTTCAGTGATTACAATTTAAGAAGAACTCCTGATTCCAAGAGGGTGCAGCTGACCACAGAGGACTGGAGTCTACAGGAGTCCTGCCTGAGATACCTGATCTGAGGATTTAGGGGTTGTAGGACTGGTCAGTGAAACTTTACCAGCAGTTAGAGAAAAGTAGGTTTATCTTATCTTATCTTAACCAGAATTTATACAGCGCACGTAAACCCGAAGGTTTCATGACGCTAACCGGCAGGTCTAGAAACTAAGCCCAAGAAGGAAAAGGAGAATTACGCCAGCGTCTGTACGAAAAGCCACGTTTTAAGTTGCCGACTAAACTGGAGAATGGTAGTGGCAGAATGGATCTCCAAGGTGAGGGCGTTCCACAGCTTGGTGGCAAGCGTGGCGAACCTACGTCCTCCCTTACGTTGAAACTTCAAGCAGGAGACAATCAAAAGGATTTGAGAAGCAGACCGAAGATTGCGTGAAGGGGTGTATTTAGGCAAAAGTTCCTGAATGAACCTGGGACTGCGAACATAAAGGGCTTTGAAAGTCATGCAGGCAACTTTAAAGAGAGTGCGCTGTATAACAGGGAGCCAATGGAGTTGCTTAAGCAGCGGTCTAGCAAATTGCCTGTGAGGGAGACAGGTAGATGAGTCTAGCTGCTTGATTTTGAGCTAACTGTAGACGCTTGCTAAGGGAAACCGGGAGACCTAGGTAAATGGCGTTGGAATAGTCTAAATGCGACAACACCAGGGCAATTACAACCTGAGTCAGGGCGGATTGGTTGAGCAATCGGTTGATCTTCTTCTTTATTTTCCGGAGCTGGAAAAAGCACTATGACACCACAGCATTAACTTGAGGCCTCAATGAAAGCTCATCATCGATAAGTACCCCTAGGATTTTCACCGATTTGGATGGATTAGGAGGTGGGCCGAGTTTGGGATGCCAATAATGTGGTCCCCAGAAAAGCTTACTTTTGCCGAAAAGAACCAATTCTGTTTTTTCAGGTTTCAACTTGAGATGGTTACTGTCCATCCATTGACTTATAAAGAGCATGGAGGACTGAAATTGAAGGACAGATTCTGGGGAGTCGTCGATGGTAAAGGTGAGTTGAAGGTCGTCTGCATAATTAAAGGTGGTAACTTTAAAGGATTTTAATGAGTTCAACAGAGGAAACATATAAATATTGAATAAGATCGGAGATAAGGAGGAACCTTGAGGAACCCCACAGGTTTTAGTCATTTTTCCAGCTTTGATGTTATGTAAACTAAGACTCTGGCTTAGCTCTGCAAGCTTTGTATATTCAGGTTATTATTACTTCATAAACATCACCCCAACCCTCATAGAGCACCCAGACGCAATGCCAATTCCATAAACTTCAATAACCTCCTGCAGATCCCCACTTCGCAACCTGCGCCCCCGGACACCATGCACAAATCACACCTGAAAAGCATGCTACTTAACTGTAAATCAGCAGTGAAACATACCACAAACCTTGCAGATCTAATCCTAGCCCAAGATCTGTACCTCTTTATCCTCACAGAAACATGGCTCAACGACTCCTCTGGCCCTATCCTTGACCTATTAGTCCCTTCTAGTCACAACATTATCAGACTCGACGAGTTAAGAAATTAGGAGGTGGCATTGCCTGCATTTTCCACAACTCCCTCACAGCAAAACAGTACCCCTCAGCTAATCTCTCCTCCTGTGAATACATTTGCATATATATCAACAGCACACACAGACCCTCACATCTTCTACCACCCCCCACGTGATAACCACCACCTAATCGAACAAGTTATGGAAATCATCTCCTCCAACCTGGGGCTTCACTCCCCCAGATATTCCTTGGTGACTTCAATCCCCACTGGAATAAACCCCACGATCAGGCTGCTACAACCCTCAAAAACTTCCTTACCAACCTATCTCTCACTCAATTCTGTGACAGCCTCACTCACAACTTAGGTTCGGCACTGGATCTCATCACCTCCAACCCCAACTTCATTCATCTCGAATCCATTCTCCCCTGTGACTGGTCTGACCATCATTTTATCAACTTTCTGATAGCTGAAAGTTGGAACCACAAAGGTGCTCAACCACTGAAACTTAAACACTGGAAAAGACACTCATAGAACACTGCAATCTCTCCCTTCCGCCACCTTCTAACATCACTGATGTCCATGACATTACTGACCATTATAACAACACCATGCTATCTGTCCTGAATGATTCGGGCCCTCTTCAACTAAAAAGAATTCCCATAAAAGACTCCAAACCTTGGTTCAATGACAGAATAAATGAGGACAGACGCAGTCTTAGACTAGCTGAACGCAAGTGGAGAGCCTCTCCCTCCACTGATCTTCTAAACACTCTAAGATCCCAAAGAAGCAGGTACAACAAACCCATTAAAAATGGTGAAAGCCAATTTCTTCAAACACCAACTTGACTTAGCCAAAAATCACCCGAAACGACTTTTTGAGTTCAGTAAATCACAATCTAACAATACCTCTACCCAATCTCAGGACACCACTCGCCCGCAACCAAACTGCGATGCAGACGCTGAATTCTTCATTGAAAAGATGAATAAAATTGAATCAGACCTAAGGTCTGCTGCACTCCCCCTCTCACCCTCTCCTGGCGCCTCTCTCTCCACACTCCTGCCCTCGCCTCTGGGTCTCTCACTCAAAAACAATGCCTCTTGGAGTCATTTCACTCCCCCCAATGACTTTATCATCCTCAACATTCTCTCTACTATTAAGCCCTCAAATCACTTCAATGACCCTCTCCCCCCTAACTTCTTTAAAGAAATGATAGGCTCACTAGCCCCACTCGGGTCGAAAATCATCAATGCCTCACTTCTTCAAGGTGAGATCCTGGTATGCATGAAGGCAGGCCTAGTGCTCCCTATTCTAAAAAAACCCTTGGCTGACCCTGTTGACCTGAACAATTACCGCCCAATCACAAACATACCGACCCTGGCGAAACTTCTGGAGAAATGCGTTCACGAACAACTTTGCAAACACATTAAGCAATTCCAGCTTCTAGACCAATTCCAATTGGGTTTCCACACTGGACACAGCACTGAAACGGCCATCACTCACATTGTGGATGATGCTCTCACTTTACTTGACCAAAATGAAACCTGCCTTTTAATCCTACTCGATCTCTCATCGGCTTTTGACACTGTCATACATGACAATCTACTCCTCCTCTTGGAAAGCAGAATGGGGCTCTCAGGCACGGTCCTTAAATAGTTTGCCTCTTTCCTCAACAACCGAACACAAAGAGTCAAATCCAACCAGTTTCTCTCCAACCAGAGTCCATGTACATTGGGTGTTCCCCAAGGCTCCTCCCTCACCCCCACTCTCTTCAACCTCGTCCTGGAACCACTGACTGTAATTTTTAAAGACTCTAACATCCAATATCACATGTATGCGGAGAACACCCAACTCTACATGAAAATCTCCTCCCCAAAGAAATCAAATCTCTCAACGTAACCCTTCTCTAAACCTTTAACTGGCCAACCTCCAACCATCTCAAATTAAATGCCCTCAAGACGGAATTCCTCCTCATTGCACTTACTAAGCAAACTCCCACTGTTTTTAAATTTCTCTATTACCTCACCGCCCTCAACTGCACACTGCACATCATTGACTCCACTAAATCACTGGGAGTGGTGCTAAACAAAAACTTAAACATGCAAGATCACATCAGATCATCAACCAAAGGAGCGAACTTTCAACTCTGCATCCTAAGAAAACTCAAACCCTACCTTCACCAAGATTACTGTAAATCAGTGGTGCAAGCACCTGTCCTTTCCAGACTAGAATATGGCAGTGCGAGTCTTTGCGGTCTGCCTAAACTCAGTCTAGCACCTATCAGAGCATCTCTAAATGCTGCCAATCGACTCATCACAGGCTCTAAGAAGACCAATCACATTTCTCCAGATCTGAAATCGCTCAATTGGCTTCCCTTTGAAGCTATGATACAACTTCAGATCGCTTGTATGACCCATTTAGCAATACACTTCAACACCCCACTCTACCTGACAAACAAACTGGAACTTTTGGGCAGCTCCAGGTCCACAAGGAGCACCGGCACACTGCTGCTCAAGCCTAAGAAATTTAAGAAGCTTAAAACCTACAATCGTACACTCTCTGGCATCGCCACGAGAATCTGGAGCTCCCTTCCAGTGGAAACAAGATTAATTCCCTATACTCTTGCCTTCAAAAGGGAAGTCAAAACTCTATTTTTGAACAAACTCTTCTAATGAACAATGAGCTGAACTTGATGCTGTGCTCCTATTGCCTCTAAGTGATTGTTTTGTGTATGGTTTACTCTTGGTGTACATTCTCCTTCTTTTCGCTATCACCCTTCCTGCTACCTTTGCCCGCCCCAATCTCTGCTTGCCCCTGTTGTATATCGCCTCACTGTTTCCATGATTTCTCTCACCTACCTATTTTCCTTTGTCTACCTATACCTATGTAAAGCGCTCTGATAAACTCCGGGGTCATGTCCGCGATATACAAAACTTAAATAAATAAATAAACAGGGATCCAGGGACACAGTGGTAATCTAGGGATCCAATTTCATTATTTACAATATCACGCACAAAAACTGCACTAAGAAAAAGATACTTTAACTGAAAAATGTTAGCTTCCACAGTCTCAGTCCTGTTGCTGAGCAAATTTAAAATAACTACACAGAATATCATTAAAACAGCACACATAATGCACATTGCAAACAACTAGAATACAATTAATATTTCTACCACTGCTAAAATGTCATCTAACAACCTCTAATCCCAAACCTTCCTTCTCTGCGCTGTATTGGGCAAGCATGGAATAGTGTATTTTGCATCTAGAGTATCTTAGGAAGAATCAATGCACTGAATACAAGTTTCAGGCGGCTAAATATTGTATTAACAGCAGTTAGGGGCAGGTTTTCCCTCTAAAGGAAAATAGACATCAGCAGTAGCCCGGACTTGGCTTGGTATCAGCTTTCAGTACAGATTGGGATGCAGCAGCATTGCAGCAGACTGAAGATCTACTGGCAGTTTCTTGCTCGATAATCTGAGGCAAAGTAGCTCTCCTGCCGGGTGGTTAATTGGCAGGCCTTTGATATTGTACCTTACATGATATCATAATTTCTGACATAACCTTTTTGCATAAATATGCTAGTCTCAGATGCATTCCCATAAACAAATAAGAACATGTATTTTCAATGCAACAGGTTTCCCATTTACTAGAGTTTAAGCTATTGGCATTGTAAATGACAATGTGTTTTATTTATGTGTTTGTAAAACCAACACACATATAAAAAATAGTGGTATTTATAATGCCAATAGCTCCTGCAAATGTAAGACCACTTTAATGGTGGTCACACACCTTTCTTTAGACGCTGCTCACCATATTCAGGTTACAGTGAGCAGTGTCTAAAGAAAGGGGCGTGGCCAACAATAGAGTGAAAGCACGGTATGGGGCGCTTTCATTAAAAAATAAGAAAAAATTATCACCAAAGGTTCGGTAGTGCCGCCGCTAAAGTTAAAGCGGACCACACAGGCAAATTACATAAATAAAGAAGCGTGTTCGCTATAGTTAAAGCGGATCACGCGAAAAATAAAATAAATAAATAAGCGCAGCTGCTATAGTTAAAGTGTACCGTGCGGCAAATTAATTAAGTAAGTAAATAAAAATGGCCGCTATATTTAAAGCAGACCTGCAGCCATTACCATTAAACATATACAGGCGGGCGGTGTGCTGCCTTGTAGGAAAGCACGTCTTGGGTCGAATAGTGTTAAATCATTAGATTGTTCCTAGACTAGATAAAGCAGACCGTGTAACAACACAAGTAAAAAGTCCAGTCCTTATGGGAGGTTACAAATGCAGAGAAGGCGGTACCAAGGAGGGACTACTAAGCCTATTTATCAATCAAACGGAATGATTCAAAAGGACAGTAATAAGAGCCAATAGTAAAGAAGGGCGGGAAATGAGCAGAGCTTCTATTCCATACCTGAATATAACATGCCTCACAGGGCAGTTCATGTGCTGCCCAGGCTCGACCCAATAACAAAGAAGGGATACCTCGATGTTGTGTTCACAAGGGCCTTGATATTATTGAACATTGATATCAGTTGTCATGGGATGAATTGCCTCATAAACATTTGATGAAAAACACTATTACCAAATGGATGGTACTCAATGTCTCGACATCTGAAGGATGAAAAGCTTTCCTGCTTGACCTGCTACTTGCGACACACAGATACAACAGGCAGAATGACCAACTAAGCTATCACATTAAATCTGAGGGGAAAAGGCTCACGTGGATGTAACAAACGTGGATTGGGGGTGAGGAGGGAGGAGATCAGCCGCTTCAAAAGCAGAGCTGGAATCACATCACCACCTCTCATCCTTCTAAGGCCAAAAAAAGAGTACCTTGTCAATAGGTAACAACCAATGATACTATTCTAAGTCTTAAAGTGCTACAAATTGAAAGAAAATAAATGACTAATTAGATACTTGGATTGGAGCCTGTGACTTGCAGATTATATGCAAACTAAAGCAGGAAATGCATGACCACTCAACCCCACCCTTCCCATTACTCCACAGCATCTCCCAAATTAAAGTTCAAACCCAATGTAGGTCAGCAAAATAATGATGCACAGGGTGGTAGGCTGCCTGGGTTAAGCCAGGATTGTAAATTGTAAATTGATACTTGTATAGCGCACTACTCACCTGCAAGGGTCTCAAGGCGCTTGTACGAATACCGCTGTGGAACCTATCCTGGCTTTTCCCTGTGAGGCGTCCACTACTGGGCACCCCCAAGGTGGAGGCCAGGCATCCTTAGCGTTGTGGGAGCCAGAACGATGTTTTGTCTAAGTCTTGGCGGCGACCTCCAATTGCGGAGTTTGCAGGGTTTTCTACACTCCGTGTTACGTGGAGTTCCAAAACACAGCAGAGTTTTTTCCCTTGCGCTCATCAATGTCAAGTTGGCGAGCGCAAGGGAGGAAAATCCACCTCCCACTGAGGTTTTTCCTCATTGGCGATCATCAACAGCAAGTTAGTGAGCATGGAAAATCAACCTCCCGGCGAGATTTCTCAATGCGGGCGGTCCGATTTCTCACTGGGAGTAGTCGCGTATGCTTGCGACCGCTCGTGTTGAGAAACTGCCCGCTTGCATAGAGAAAGCTGCCACTCGAGTAAAAATCTACTCAAGCGGCAAAAAGGAAGCAGCGCCCGCTTGCGCATGCATGGTGCCGATCACGATGATTGCACAGTGCGGACAAGCACTTGACACTGAAAATCACTGCAAATTGCATTTAGCTAAAGAAACTCTGCCGCTTGCGTTGCTCCGAGTAGCACGGCAGAGGGTTTTTTTGCACTTCGCGCACAGACTTTGCCCAGACTTAGTTGTGACTGCACTTTGAGTCATAAGTTGTTTAATTAAAATGTGAGCATGATAGCAATTGAGGATCAAAGATTTAACAATACACACCTAGTCCAAGATTATTGCTCCTCCCAGAGCATGAAAACAAATTAAGAGATTTTTGTTCAGATACATAGATAGAAGGTAGCCTAAAATAGCGTGGTACGCTGACTGTGCACCTTCACGTGAGCTGTGCCACTGCACTGATCTGCTCTGATTCCAGCTCAGTCTTAATACTCTGTTCAAAAGATAAATAGTGGTGCAAATGCTGAATGTTCTCTTTCTATGGGGGAGGGGTCTAAGACAACTTGGGGACCAATTCACAAAGACATTTTCGTTGGAATACATACTTTCACTGCCCAAAATGACTACGTTTGGCATGCAGTTTTTAACAAAAGGCTGCTTAGCAGGCATGAATGTCTTTACTACTGCCTAATTATATGTCATAAGGGCGTGCAATTACAGTCACAAACACCTTTGAATGGGCATAACAATGCGTGGTTTTCCTGGAGACCAGCAACCCTGCCAGTTTGTGAGCATCACACACTTCTCTCCAACCTTCCAGGAAGTGAGCAAGAATTTCTCTAGCAAGGTGCGAAAGTAGACTTTTCCAGAGTCGGGTGGGGACAGAAACTCGCCAAACGTCATGGGATTGCAGGTGAACGTGTTTCACCGCCGGCAAAAATGTTATATAAAAAAAAAATGCCAATTGGCAGACAGTTGCCTTTCCCCAGTGCTGAGTTGTTTACTCCCAGTACATTGCTGTACAGTGCTTATATCTCAACTCTGGGGACATGGCAACTCAGTAAAGTGGCCCACGACACTCACAGTAGTGCACCTGGAAACTTGCCACTAGTGCTGCATTCTGGGCGTGCAGCAGCCACTACTTGTAACCGAAATTAGCAAACTTACATCCGGAGTACTACTGAAACTAAAGATTTACTAGTGCTTTCAGTGAATTGGGGGGCATATTATCAAGGGGGTTTATCTCCGCTTTTTGGGCTTTAAAAGCCAAGAAAGCGGAGATAAAATTATCTCCCTATTACCTAGCTGCTGCTAACACCAGTTAGCGACAGCTAGTAGGAGATAGCAACCATCTTGGGCCCCACTTTGCATGTCAGTGATATTTATCACTAATGAGATGCAAAGTGGGCGTGCCAAGATGTCAGAGACTGAAAACAGTCGCTAACATCGCTATCTCCTATTACCAACTTTTGGAGATATTCGCGCTAAGCGGGAATATCTCCAAAAGCTAACACCTGCCCTGAGCAGTTCTTAGCCATGTTATCCAATGGGAGGTGGATAACATGGCTAAGAGCATTAGCTCGCTAATGCATGAATATCGCTGACTTTTCAGCGATATTCATGCTTTGCGGCGATTTTTACCGCATTTGCGTTAAACCTTGGTAATACCAAGGTTTATCTGCGATAAAAATGGCCGATGTGCGGCGGTAATTTTTGTCTCTAAACAAGTTAGAGACAAAAATTATCGCTAGTTGTTGGTAATATGCCCCTGGGTTCCTTCAGCTCAGGAGATGCAATATCTAATTCAGGTTTGAGGGTACGGTTGGTCAGAAAAGGAATTTAATGTATGTGTGTGTGCGTGCTTGAATGTATTGAGTAACTGTATAGCACGGCAAACTTAATTGTTTCAGGCACTTCTTGCCTATGGGCTATAGATACACGCATTTGCAATGCAATAGGTCTTGAATTTGGAGACTTTGAACTATTGGCATTGTTAAATGACAATGCCTTTTATTTATGTTAGTTTTTAAAACATAAATAAAAGGCATTGCCAATTACAATGCAAATAGCTCAAAGTGTTGCAAATGCGATACCTATTGAATTGAAAATGCTTGTTAGGAGCTTAGTGGGGGCTGAGCGAAGCAGCCCATGTCCAGCCTGTCCAGGCCAAAACCAGGAAAAGGGGATTTGTGTTGAGAGTGATTAAGCAGTCTTTGGAGCCAGAGAAGGGCTGCAGCTGTTTTTTCCAGCTCCCCCTCTCCATCCCAACCATGTGTGCCGGAGCATGGGGAGGGAGAGTGCCTGCTATGCCTGGCCTAGACGTTCCGTAGAACCAGATATAGGCTTGGGAAGGGAGCTGGGTCGGGCTTGCTCTCTGTGGAGGCTGAGCTGGGGGGATGGGAAGGGTGCTGCTGCTGGTTGTATTGGGACAGCGTGCGGAGTCTGTGGACCTATGGTGGAAGCAGAGGCAAGAATAAATAAATAAGAGAGCAAGAATGAATACCAAGCAGTACATAACAATGTACGTGAACCCGTCACCATACTAATTACATTTTAAGAAAACATCAAAGTGTGTCCGGGCTGCTTGGAAAGTGAAAGCATGCATGGTACACTGAATGCTGCAGGAAGAAAGTTATAAAGAAACAAGGGAACCCTGTGAGTCAGAAGGGACCTAGGGTGTTCAATATGTTGTAAGAGACAATGGTCCCTATCAAGTAAGTATAGGAAATGTTAAACAGAACAACATAATGATCTGTGAAGTTTTGCATTCAAATTAGAGAAATATTTATTAAAAACGAACAACTAAACAACCAAAATATTTCAAAAGTACCGTGGGTAAAAGCAGTGTTCGAAATCACAAGATTTCCAAGCTTCAGGCATGCGTTTATAAATGTAGTGACTTGAACAACTATTTCCTCATTTACAGTTGTCAAGGTATAAAAAACATCTTGCGCCCCACAGAAATCATGGCAAAAGCAATGGGAGGCAAGAGTGTGTCGACGGCGTTTCGATCCCCACTAAGGTGAGGGGAATCATCATCAGGACGAAACAATGTAGCCTGAGAGGAGGCACTGAGCCAAGGACACTTCCGACTCGGTGATGGACTTGTGCGGGCTTAGCAGTGAGCAATCAAATGCAGCCAGGATAGGACAAATAGAGTCAATGGGCTCTCCGTATGAGTCATTCAGCAGAGTGAAGAATAAAGAGCCCCAGGCGTCCAATTGGGATGTAGCGTTGCGGTGTATTGGAGAGATCCTTCCCGGAATCCCAGGCAGCATACGGAAGAATTAGAGTGGGTGAGCCTGATGCCAACAATGCTGCAGGAAAGCATGTCATGCCTGCAGCAGAGCTAGAAACGTATAAAAGAAAGTAGTGCTTACAGACTATTTATTTATTTATTTATTTTTAAAATTTATAAAGCGCGGCGTTTGCCCATGGGCGTCTTGGCGCTGAGACTCATTATGGCCTAGGGACTCAATATGCATTTAGTAGTGCAGAGGGTGAAGAGCTTATTGGTTGAACAGCCACGTCTTCAACAGTTTTCTAAATTGTAGCAGTGTGGGAGAGGATCTAATTTCCAGTGGAAGTGTATTCCAAAGTCTGGCTGCAGCTATAGTAAAAGATCTGTCTCCCCAAGTGACTGTCTTTGTTCTAGGTACAGTTAGGCGGAGAGCATTTAATGACCTTAGTTGTCTGGTGGGGCGGTAAAGTATAAGCTTTTCCTTCAGGAACTTTGGCCCTAGCTGATGGATGGCTTTGAAGGTAATACACAAAGTTTTAAACTTGATTCTGTTTTTCACCGTCAGCCAGTGATAGCTCCTGATAGCTTGTTTAATTGGTTGAAATTTGGGGGTGCCAGACAGCAGCCTAGCAGCCGCATTCTGGACCATTTGTAGTTTAGCCACAACACGGGCTTGAGCATTTCGGAACAGGCCATTGCAGTAATCCAATGCGGACAATACTAGTGAGCTCACCACTGTTTTTCCTCCTTTGTCTGAAAGAAATGGGATGATTTTTCTAAGGAGTTTAAGTTTGAAGAAAGCTGCGGAAGCTATTTGATTAGCATGTCCAACGAAATTGAGTCTCTCATCAAAAATCACACCTAGATTTCTGACATTCTGCACCGGGGACGGCAGCGCCCCTAGCAATGGAGGCCACCATATTGAGGACCAGATTGGAAAAAGTGTTCCAAAAATGATCACCTCCGTTTTCTCTGAATTCAACCTTAGACAGTTGCAAGCCATCCACTCCTTAATAGCCAGCATGCCTTCCTGAAACCTGGCTGCCACCTCTTCGCCGTCGTTATTGACGGCTAGGACCAGCTGTGTATCATCCGCACAGGTGGTAAGGCTCATCCGGTAGGTGTTATTAACCTTAGCTAAGTCCGCCACATAAATATTGAAAAGGGTCGGACTTAGGGATGAGCCTTGTGGCACTCCACCTGGGAGAGCCAGGTCCGCTGATCGGAAAGGCCCCAAGGTTACTGCTTGGGTTCTTCCTGACAGGAAGGAGGCGAGCAAGGCTTTGGCCATGGTCTGGACGCCCAGCTCTTCGACAGGGTCAATCAAGATAGAGTGATTGACCGCGTCGAAGGCCGCCGATAGATCCAGCATGATCAGAACCGCCGTGCCACCCTGATCTTTAATGGCCCTGATATCATCTGCGGCTTTGATGAGTGCAGTTTCGGTTCCATGCAGCTTCCGAAAGCCAAACTGCGACGCATCCAGCAAGTCGTTTTGATCAATATATTCCGAAAGCTGGGCGTTCATAACCTTTTCCACCACTTTTGCTAAAAACGGTAGACTGGCAATAGGCCTGTAGTTTTTTAATAACTCTTTATCTAAGCCTGGTTTCTTCAGTAGTGGTTTTAATAGTGTATTCTTCACTTTATCTGGAAAGACACCTGAGGTGAACATGGTGTTGCAAATTTGTTTTACAAATGCACCTATCAAGTCCATTACTGGAGGAAAGATCTTGGGTGGACAGGAGTCAAGAGCGGAGCCTGATTTACTCGATTTGATAATGTCTATTATTTGATCCTCTGTTGCCTCTTTAAATTGGGTAAGTGAGCATGTAGTTTGTTTATTAATTGCCAAATTACTTGATGAGTTGATCGTGGAGAACTCAGCATAGATATCATTCACTTTTGAATAGAAAAAATTTGCCAATGCGTCGCAGAGAGTCTGCGAGGGAGGGGGGGCCAAATCAGGATGATTTCCAGTTAATGACTTCACCACCTCATACAATTGTCTGCTAGAATTTTTGGCGCCATTAATTTGTTCCTCATAAAAGGTTTTTTTGGCCTCCAGGATCATTTTTATGTATAAGGCCAATGTCTGTTTATATAGTGTTCTAGATTCACTATCATAGTTCTTTCGCCATTTCCTCTCTACACTCCTGCAGATCTGTTTCTGTTTTCTCAAAGATTCCGAAATCCAAGGTGCTGAAGGCATCCTCCGGTTTTTAGATATAGTTTTTAGTGGCACAGATGTCTCTACTGCCGAAGTTAACCAATCTGAGAATTGCTGCACGGCTACATTGGATTCCTCAGAAATGGATGGCCAGGTATCGGCTAGCGATGTTCTCAACATCTTGGTAGCCACGTCCTTCCATACTCTAAATGGTTCTGATGGTAAGGTGTTCTGATTAACTTTAGTGGCCTGGCTTATGCTAAAGCTACTCACGATAGCAAAATGGTCAGTCCAGATCAGGGGTAATATTTCTTTTATGGTTATATCATTTATATTCGTGAAGATCCCATCTAGGGTGTGACCGGCCTCGTGTGTAGGTGCCGTCACCAACTGGGTTAGACCCATGGTGGCAGGATCAGCCACCAATGATGAGGTTTCAAAGTCGTCGGTTTTTTCCAGATGGAAATTCAGACCCCCCAGTACCATAGAGGTATCTTTGATTGCTAAAGGTTCCATCAAGGAAAGCAGGGAAGCTAAGAATTCAGCCATTGCTCCTGGAGGTCTATAAATGAGTACTCCTTGAAGGTTGTGTGAAGGAGTTGGCTTGATTGCAAAATGTAGGGCTTCACAAGTTTTAGAGGGTATTGGCGAAAATCGGACTGAATAATTATTCCTCGTAATAATTGCCAGTCCCCCTCCTTTTTTCCCCTGTCTATCTTGTCGATATACAGAGAAACCATTAGGCACAGCTATCACCAAATCCGGACCGGATGTGTCATCCATCCATGTTTCGGTAACAAAAAGCAGATCTATGCTTTTATCCATGATTAGGTCAGAGATTTCCTGCCTATGCTTTCCCAATGAGCGGGCATTTATAAGTGCGAAGGTAATATCACTAGACTTGCTTTTGAGAGATTTGGCTGGAGTTTCTCTCCTGTTACCTAACGGTATTTTGGTTTTACAACCCGGACAAAAGGTACTCACATCGTGGATATTATCAGGGCTGTATTGGACGCATTCAGATCCCTCAATTGGTCTGAGCCGGTATAGGTCGGCGGCGGAGTACCTGCTTCCATCCCGCCCGGCCGAACCAGGGGTCGTGGCGCTGGGCGCGGGTCCGGCACGGATGGGCGCAGACAGATTGCCTTTGGCGCGCTTTTGGCGCGCCGCCGGCACGCCCGCTGCGCCCGCCCGCCCGCTGCGCGGACGCGCTACCGTTCTGTTTTTATCCAGTGCTAAGGGGGGGGCGGATCCAGCTACTGTGACGCTACCCTTCGTTCTCTCGGCGTCAGCACGTAGTCTGCTGCGCTGAGAACAGCGTGGGGAGTCGGCGAAATCCTTTCAATGAGGCTCGCAGTTTTAAAACTAGTCAAAGTTGTAAAAGAAATGCCACAACGTAAAAGAAATGAACACTATTAAAAATTACACATTCAGCCCCCGGCTTCCGCCTCAGGGGTAGACCATAAGGAAGTCAGCGCGCTTAGCGCATGCGCTGTTTAAATAGTGTGGGAGGGCGGGGCGGTCCAGCTACTGTGACGCTACCCTTCGTTCTCTCGGCGTCAGCACGTAGTCTGCTGCGCTGAGAACTAAATAAGATGTACCATGTAACAACCAAAGTAAAAGGGCCAGTCCTCATGGAAGGTTACAAATGAAGACAAGGCGGTACTAAGTAGGGACTAACAAGCCGATAACAAATCAGTAGACAGAATTTACAAAGTAAAATGACACAAGCCAATGACAAATGTGGGTGGAGAGTGGGCGAGGCTTCAAGCCCATACTCCAAGACTGCACGGTTCGCAGCACAGGCTCAACCTAAAAACAAAGACATCGGATTACACTGTTTATGTTAGTATTATTAACTGACCTAGAGGAAGAGATAACAAGGCATTTGTTCCAGACTGATGCATCAGGGGTCTTATCGAGGTTATTGTCTGTGCATCATGTGTGTTATTGATTACATTTTCTGAATGACTTGGCACTTTTACAGGTTCTTGGAAACATAAGGACAGACTGCATCTATGTCAAAGGCAAGCATGTCAATGATTTTTGCAAAAATAGAGAAAATTGTGTCTTGTCCTACTCAAGATGGAGTCGGGCCTTAGGGTCTTTATGTCAGCTCTGGCCTGTACATCTGAATTGTGATGTCATATGAGCAGAGGTATAGTTAGGGATTTATCTGATTTATAGGGAAATCTATAAAATACTATTATAACATTTGTCATTTAACAAATGTATCTGCATAAACGATATGGTTACATAAAGTAGCAATTCAATTTCAGAAAGCTTTATTCGACAGCATGTCACAAAAGCAAAATTATACATCCTCTTACATCATTAAACAAAATCGTTATAAATACTAACCAAGTAAAAATACAATGTTAAACAGTTATTAAATCTTGTGGCTGTCATTTGCAGGTTAAAAACCGTTATTCTAAAACGATGGTTTAAAAAACTAATGTATACAAAAACATGATCAATCATCTTACTGGAAGTCTTAAATAATCATTGGCTGGTGTCCAAGGAATTTAAAGTGCGTGTGCGTATAATCCAGGCCCACCTTAAAAATTTGGCAACAGCAATCGCTAAGCAAGGTGAGCAATCAGTTTCCAATATCCGTAGCGCCTCAATATATCTCCGGGTGCCCATATTAATACATATTGGGCCTTATTTATGAAGGCCTTGCGTCAGTTTTGCACCGTCGGCGCGTCACTTTTTGTGACGCACCAGCGGTGTAAAAAATGCACCCTGTTGCGCCATATTTAAAAAGTGACGCATCTAGGTAGATGTGTCACTTTTTAAACCCCTGCGCCACATTATACCTGCGTCAGGTATAATGTATGCAGAGGGGGCGTTCCCCCGCAAAAAGCCTCGTAATAGTGACGCAGTGAAATCTATGAGATTTCACTGCGTCACTTTTAGGACGCTGTTGCGTCAAAATCTTGCGCCTGCCTCACAGCAGGCGTAAGACTGACGCAAGCTCTTTCACATGGGGCTTTCCCCATGTGAAAGGACGCATTGCTGGAGTTGCGTCACTTTTGTGACACACTCCAGCAATACGTCACTTTTGCGCTTACAGATACGTCAGAAATACTGACGTATCTGTAACTCCCTGCGACAAGATGCATCATACATTAAATATGACGCATCAGGAATGCCGCAAGGAGTGCGTACTGAGAAGTGACGCATCGCTGCTTTCACGCAGCGATGCGTCACTTTTCATAAATGAGGCCCATTGGTTTTAGCCACATGCTACGAGGGCATGTATAGAGGGGACATACAAACAGCATATGGGATACATTCTCGATCACATTTTTACAATTATGGCATTTGTCATCCCGATTTGCCAACCACTTATAACTGAAAGCTTTTACGGGTAGGGTTCCAGCTCTAAACTGGAAAAACAGCTTTCGGTCAAGGGGACTCTATAATATCCCAGTAAGCTTCGCAGAGTGGGCGAGCTTTAAAATCAAGGAACCGTCCTGTTAGATTTGTGTTTATGCAGGTACTATTGGTGGACTTCCAAATCATTTCCCAATAAAAAATTTTCAAAATTATTTTTGACAGGAAGCTTGCGACATCTGCATCCACCCATAGATGATCAAGCTTCAACCTTATTAATAAGCCCCTTATCTCTTTAAGCCATTAGATAGTGTGAAAACGGTCGTCCCTGATGATATCCTTTAGTGCAAGGGCATAATGCGCTAGTTCTGGGGTTGTCCAGATACGCTTGTGCCGGAGGCCCCTCCCCCTCCTAGCAACACCCTGCAAACACGCCCTGTGGCGTATTTTAAGTTGGGGAATTAATTCCCCTTCAACCCTTAGGGTCCCTGGGGTGAACTAGCCCACCAGATACCTCCAGTAAGTGGCACAGGGCTGCGTTGCAGAGAAGTGGTCCAGGCCACGCCCATTTTTACACCTCCCTGCAACACAGCTCTATAGCGCTTACTGGAGATACCTGGTGGTCTAGTAGGAGCCCAGGGACCCTCAGGATTCAAGGGGACTTTATCCCCCAACTTAAAAAGCACCATGGAATGCGTTTGCACAGTGGTGAAGGGAGGGGGCTGGACCTGAGGTGACATGTGGGCAAACTACCCACTAGGTGCTTCCAGTAAGAGACACAGGGCTGTGTTGCAGAGAGTTGGAGAAAGGAGCCATGGCCTTTGTCTACCTCTCACCATTCCCACTGCGTGGGGCTTACTGGAGGTAAAAGGTAGACTAGTTGGCCCCCAAAGGACCCCTAGCAGTGAAGGGAGTTTCAATCCCCATCCAAGAGCGCTCCAGGGAGAGTGTTTTTAGAGTGGTGGGAAAAGTGGGCATGGCATGGTACGTGTGCTTACCAGTGCTGCTGTGTGGGACTGGCTGGAGGTAATAGTTTGAGAAGTTGGCCCCCAAGGATGTCGTTGGGGGTCAACAACCCCTCTTGTTACCTCCAGTCAGTCCCACATGGTGGAATTGCTAAGACGTCTTTGGAGGCCAAGGCCCCCTTTCTCTACCATTCTGCAAAAGTGCCTTGTGGCAGTCAAGGGGATGGGGATTAAGTCCAATTTAGTCCTGAGGGAGTTTGGGGGCCAAGATTCCATCCTGGTATCGCCGGAGGGAATCTGTGCCCACAGAAAAATTTGTGGGTACAGGATGATTTTGCAACAAGGCCTCTTTCTGCCCTCTGTTGGTTCTTTCTGTACATATCTTGCTTCTTCCTGCACTTTTCTTCGTCTTTGTGGACTTCTAGTGCTTCTTTCTGCATTTCTTTTGCTGGATAAAAAGACCCCTTAAGGCTAGAGCTAGTTATTAATAACTGTTTTCCAAGACAATGCTTATCTAATCAGGAAATTAATCAAATAAATCTGCATGAAGAAATATCTCCCTCACTTCAACAAAGCCGACACCATCATCACACCCGATCTCTGGAACGTCATTAACAACTTCTTCACGTCAGCCACCTTCCCTGAGAGCTGGAAGCACGCAGAAATCAACGCCCTACTGAAGAAACCCACAGCGGACCCCAAAGACCTCAAGAACTTCCGCCCCATCTCGGCCAAAGTCATCGAGAAGACCGTCAATAAACAGCTGACTGCTTTCCTCGAGGCAAACAACTCGCTCGAGCCATCCCAGTCTCGGTTTCGAGCCAACCACAGCACCGAGACTGCCCTTATCGCAGCCACCGACGACATCAGGAGCCTGATGGACAACAGAGAAACAACCGCCCTCATCCTCCTGGACCTCTCCGCAGCCTTCGATACCGTATGTCATCGTACCCTAATAACCCGCCTCTTCAACACTGGGATCCAAGGAAAGACCCTGGACTGGATCACCTCGCTCCTCTCGGACAGAACCCAGAGAGTCCGCCTCCCTCCCTTCCAGTGAGATCATCTGCAGCATACCCCAAGGCTCCTCGCTCAGCCCGACCCTCTTCAATATCTACATGAGCCCCCTCGCGCCATCGCACGCAAACACAACATCAACATAATCTCCTACGCCGACGACACCCAGCTGATACTCTCCTTCACCAAAGACCCAGCCACCGGCAGGACCAACCTGCAGGAAGGAATGAAAGACGTTGAAGAATGGATGCAGCTCAGCCGCTTGAAGCTGAACTCAGAAAAGACGGAGGTCCTCATCTTCGGACATTCCCAATCCGCCTGGGACGACTCCTGGTCGCCCTCAGCACTGGGCTCCACGCCAACACCCTCGGACCACGCACGCAACCTGGGATTCATCCTGGACTCCTCCCTCACGATGTCCAGACAGGTCAACGCCGTCTCATCATCATGTTTCAACACCCTGCGCATGCTCCAAAAGATCTTCCGGTGGATCCCCACCGAAACCAGAAAGACGGTCACGCAGGCCCTCATAACCAGCCGACTAGACCACGGAAACGCCCTCGCCGGAACCACCACCTGACTTCAGAAATGACTACAACGCATACAGAACGCCTCCGCGACACTCATCCTTGACATCCCTCACCACAGCCACACATCCGCCCACCTGAGAAACCTGCACCGGCTCCCCGTCAACAAGAGGATCATATTTAGGCTCCTCGCCCATGCACACAAAGCGCTCCACGACATGGGCCCCGAATACCTCAACAACCACCTCTTGTTCTACAATCCAACCCGCCAGCTCCGCTCTGCCAGCCTCACCCTCGCCACTGTCCCACGGATTCACAGAACCACCTCCGGAAGAAAATCGTTCTCCTACCTGGCAGCCAAAACATGGAACTCCCTCCCCGCACACCTACGAATGACCCAGGACCATCTCACCTTCAGGAAACACCTCAAGACCTGGCTTTTAGAGCAGTAGCAGTACCCCCCCACCCCTCCCTCAGCGCCTGGAGACCCTTACGGGTGAGTAGCGTGCTCTATAAATGTTTTGATTGATTGATTGATTGAAATTAAGTAGTTACAAGTGGCAAAGACAGTGACAAAAAATCAGGGAAAGAAAGGCTTTGCAACACACCTTCCAGTCATACAGCTTTCTTCTATGTGCTTCAAACAAGAAATAACATCATGGGAAAAGGCTCCACAACATCTTAAATTTGGAAATTTAAATATCCTTTAATGCACATACCATCCTCTTAGAAAGGGATATTTGAAATGTTTTGTTCCACCCCAACGGCATTCATTTGACTGTGAAGAACAGGCCAAAGTTTGACTTCCTGCACACTGTGAAAATAACTATAGTCTCGCTGCCACCCTCCATGAGCTGCCCTCTTGCAAAAAAACTTCTCTGGTTCATCCCAAAAGTACAAGTGCTGGATTTAACCAGGCATCATTGATCTGAGCATGATCTGTGACGATGAGATGTGACACAGGACTTGCAAAACGTCTTTCCTTTCTGAATAGAGGCATTTAACATTTAAGCAGTACAGCTTTTTCATACATTCTGGGACAAACTTTTTCTTAAAATGTTCAAAATAAAAACATCAAGCCATAGCAACATAGGAAAAAAAGACCAAATGCTAAACTTTCAGAAGTAGAAATATTTTTTTACAGGAAAACATATGCTAAATACACGATATACAAACCATAGAAATATTACATAATTAATATAACTATTAAGAATAATATAGGTAAATGAGCATGAACAACATCAACATTTATTTACATCTTAATTGAAAATAAAGTCAATGGGGTATATTATCAAGGGGGTTTATCTCCGCTTTTTTGGCTTTAAAGGCCAAGAAAGTGGAGATAAAATTATCTCCCTATTACCTAGCTGTCGCTAACACCAGTTAGCGACAGCTAGTAGGAGATAGCGACCATCTTGGGCCCCACTTTGCATGTCAGTGATATTTATCACTAATGAGATGCAAAGTGGGCGTGCCAAGATGTTAGCGACTGAAAACAGTCGCTAACATCGCTATCTCCTATTACCAACATTTGGAGATATTCGCGCTAAGCGCGAATATCTCCAAAAGCTAACACCTGCCCTGAGCAGTTCTTAGCCATGTTATCCAATGGGAGATGGATAACATGGCTAAGAGCATTAGCTCGCTAATGCATGAATATCGCTGACTTTTCAGCGATATTCAGGCATTGCGGCGATTTTTATCGCATTTGCGATAAACCTTGGTAATACCAAGGTTTATTTGCGGTAAAAATCGCCGCAGCTCAGCGGTAAATTTTTGTCTCTAACCAAGCAATAGCGATAATTATCGCTATTGCTTGGTAATATGCCCCCATGTACCTACATTATATATATATTACTTTATATAAAATCTACATTATATTGATGTGTGAAATTACATCTTTATGAAGGGAAATTAAATACATCAATAATATCTTTTAAAAAATAAGAAGCAACCATATATACAAATGAAAGCATAAAATAACAGTACTAAGTCAAGTCAAGTCAAGTGATTTATATAGCGCGCTACATACCCAGAGGGTCTCAAGGCGCTTGAAGAAGGGTGGGGAATTACTTGTCGAATATCCAGGTTTTAAGTTGCTTTCTGAATGCTAGGTGGTTCTGAGTGAGGTGAAGGTGAGTGGGAAGTGAGTTCCAGGTTTTAGCTGCCAGGTAGGAGAAGGATCTACCTCCCATGGTGGTTTTGTTGATGCGAGGTACAGTTGCAAGGGCTTGGTTGAAGGATCGTAGCTGGCGGGAGGGGGTGTAGAAAGAAAGTCGTGTGTTGAGGCATTCGGGTCCAAGTTCGTAAAGTGCTTTGTGTGCGTGGGTTAGGAGGCGGAAAGTAATCCTCTTATTAACGGGGAGCCAGTGGAGTTTTTTCAGGTGGCCAGAGATGTGGTCTTTACGCAGGATGTCTAGTATGAGTCTGGCTGAAGCGTTCTGGATGCGTTGGAGTTTTTTCTGGAGTTTTGCGGTGGTACCGGCGTATAGGGTGTTTCCGTAGTCCAGGCGGCTCGTGACCAGTGCGTGGGTGAGCGTTTTTCTAGTTTCGGTGGGGATCCAGCGAAATGTTTTTTTGAGCATGCGAAGAATATTGAAGCAAGATGATGAGACGGCGTTGACTTGTCTGTTCATAGAGAGTGAGGAGTCCAGGATGACACCTAAGTTCCGTGCGTGGTCCGTCGGGATGGGTGCTTTTCCAAGGGCCTCTGGCCACCAAGAGTCATCCCAGGCGGAGGGGGAGGTACCTAGGATAAGGACTTCTGTTTTGTCTGAGTTCAGTTTTAGACGGCTGTGCTCCATCCACTCGGCTACTTCTTTCATTCCTTCATGTAGGTTGGTTTTGGCGGTGTTAGGGTCTTTGGTGAGTGATAGTATCAGTTGAGTGTCATCAGCGTAGGAGATGATGTTGAGGTTGTGTTGGCGTGCGATGGCCGCGAGGGGGCTCATGTATACGTTGAAGAGGGTGGGGCTGAGTGAAGATCCTTGTGGCACGCCGCAGATGACTTCGGTGGCTTCTGATTTGAATGGTGGAAGGCGGACTCTCTGAGTTCTTCCGGCAAGGAACGAGGTGATCCATTCCAGTGCTTTTCCTTGGATTCCGATGTTTCTGAGGCGTTGTATTAAGGTGCTATGACAAACTGTATCAAAGGCTGCGGAGAGGTCGAGGAGGAGGAGGGCGACTGTGTCTCCATTGTCCAGTAGAGTTCGAATGTCGTCTGTTGCTGCGATGAGGGCAGTCTCAGTGCTGTGTTTGGCTCGGAAGCCAGACTGTGAGGAGTCGAGGGATTTGTTGGTTTCGAGGAAGGCGGCGAGCTGGTTGTTGACAGCTTTCTCGATGACTTTGGCCGGGAATGGAAGGAGCGAGATGGGGCGGTAGTTTTTGAGTTCGGTGGGGTCAGCTGTGGGTTTTTTCAGAAGGGCGCTGAGTTCGGCGTGTTTCCAGCTTTCTGGGAAGGTGGCGGAGTTGAAGGAGCAGTTGATGACGTCTCGGAGGTGCGGTGTTATGATGGAGTCTGCTTTGTTGAAGATGTGGTGAGGGCATGGGTCTGTGGGGGATCCTGAGTGGATAGAGTTCATCAGGTGGATGGTGTCCTCAGTGGAGATTGGGTTCCAGTCATTAAGGATGTTCAAGGGGGGTGAAGGTCCTGCAGAGGGTTGGGTGGGTTGGTCTTCAGGTCGGTTGTCAAAGCTGTTGTGGATGTCTGCGATTTTGTTGTGGAATAATGAAGCTAGGGAGTTGCAGAGGGCTTGAGAGGGGGTGATGTCGTTGAAGTTGGCTGAGGGGTTGGTAAATTCCTTGATGATGTTGAATAATTCCTTGCTGTTGTGGGCTTTGTTATCTAGTCGGTCTTTGAAAGCGGCTTTCTTGGCGGTTCGGATCAGTTGGTGGTGTATACGGGTGGCGTTTTTGAAGGCGTCCTTGGTGCTGGTGTTTGGGTCTTTTTTCCAGGCCTTCTCAAGGGAGAGACAGAGTTTCTTAGATTTCTTAAGATCATCGTTGAACCAGGAGGCGTTTTTGCTGCCTAGTTCGATTTGACGTTTTTTCAACGGTGCTAGGATGTCGGCGCTGTTGGATAGCCATTGGGTGAGGTTAATGGCTGCTTGGTCGGGGTTTGAGAAGTGGGCAGGGGGGTTTTGAAGAAGCGATGAGGCGATCTGGTCGATGGTGATTTTGTTCCAGTTTCTTCGCAGAGTGGGTTGAGGATGGTTGTGGGTTGTGGTCTTATTGTAGGTAAAGTGAACGCAGCTGTGGTCCGTCCAAAGGAGAGCTGTGGTGTGGCTGAAGGAGACATGTTTGCTGGAGGTGAAGATAGGGTCGAGTGTGTGACCTGCAGTGTGGGTGGGGGTAGTGACAAGTTGTTTGAGTCCGAGGTTGGCGATATTGTCCAGAAGGGTGGTGGCGTTGTGGTCATTGTTCTTTTCCAGGTGAAAGTTGAGGTCTCCCAAAGAATGTAATCCTCGGAGGGGAGGGCGTGTGGGGTGATAAAGTCTGTGATGTCTTCACTGAATTGTGCATGGGGTCCTGGTGGCCTGTAGAGGAGGGTGCCTCTGAGTGTGGTCTTGGGGTCGGTGTGGATCTGGAAGTGAAGGTGTTCTGCGTTAGCGAGATTGACGTCTGAGCTGGTTGAGATGCGGATGGAATTCTTATGGACGATAGCGATGCCTCCTCCTGTTTGGTCGGTGCGGTCCTTACGGATGATCTTGTAGCCTTCCGGGATGGCAATGGTGATGTCTGGGGCTGATGAGGCGTTCATCCATGTTTCTGTTCGGAAGGCGACGTCCGGAGAGATGGTGTCAAGTAGATTCCAGAGGTCGATGGCGTGCCTGTGGACCGAGCGGGTGTTGAGCAGGATGCATTTTAGGTGGTTTGTGTCAGAGAACTGTTTTGTGTTCGTGGATGAGGAGTTGTTCTTGGTGCCGTCGAACTTGCAGGAGTTGCAAGAGAAGCGTCCATGGATGTGTCCCGGAGCGGCTTGGACGCAGTTGGGGAGACGGCCGGGGTTTAGGGCTAAGAGGGTGGAGACGTCGTATGTGATGCGGGTGGGGTGGGTGGTAGAGGGGCCAGGGGGTCTGGCGCTGGGCGCGGTCCAGGCGCAGACGGGCGTAGACGGGCTTACCTTTGGCGCACCTTCGGCGCGCATGGGGCGCGATCGCTGTGCGTGAACGCTGTGCGTGAACGCTGCGCGTTGGGTTATCTGTCATAAATGGATAGTGGAGGGGGCAGAGCGTGGGAGGGGCAGCTGGGAGGCGGGAGCAAGGTGGAGGGAGGGTTCGGGTCAACCAGGAAAATGGCTGCAACAACAACAAACAAGGAGCAATGGGGCGCTATGAGGGCCAAATGAAGTAACAGATACTGTCGTGGTGGGAGCGGGTTCGAGCGCGGAGACAGAGCGCTATGCTAAAAGTGAAGCAGTTTCAGGTAATGCACAGCCAATACAATAACAGATAATGCACAGCCAATATAATATCAAGTAAAGCACAGCAAATACAATATTAGGTAATGCACAGCCAGCCAAGTACACACAGTCAAAGCGCTGTGAAAATGAATAAACAAAGGTGCGCGCTAGCGGAATGGCAGAAGCAGGGATCAGCGCTACGATACCACAAGTAATGGGTGAAGGAGGAAGCGAGGGGAGCGACCACTCGCGTTGGAGGCAAGATGGTCACAGCTCTCCGTGTGGGTGAGGATGGCCTGTAGCTCTCGTGGGTGGGAGGGGCAGCTGGGAGGCGGGAGCGAGGTGGAGGGAGAGCTCGGGTCAACCAGGAAAATGGCCGCAACAACAACAAACAAGGAGCAATGGGGCGCTATGAGGGCCAAATGAAGTAACAGATACTGTCGTGGTGGGAGTGGGTTCGAGCGCGGAGACAGAGCGCTATGCTAAAAGTGAAGCAGTTTCAGGTAATGCACAGCCAATACAATAACAGATAATGCGCAGCCAATATAATATCAAGTAAAGCACAGCAAATACAATATTAGGTAATGCACAGCCAGCCAAGTACACACAGTCAAAGCGCTGTGAAAATGAATAAACAAAGGTGCGCGCTAGCGGAATGGCATAAGCAGAGATCAGCGCTACGATACCACAAGTAATGGGTGAAGGAGGAACCGAGGGGAGCGTAGGAGAACCAATGGGACAATCATTCTCCTCAGCAAATGTTTCACACATGATTTCTGAAAGAAAAGTGCAAAGATAAGCCTGCCCAAAAAGTCCAACAATATAGTAGGTTCCATATCACATCCATCTATAACCTCCAAAACTAAAAAAATCGTTCAGATAAAAAAATTCAGGTAATCCAAAAAAAGAAAAAAGAAAAACTGGTAGAAATAAAAAAACAACAATTCATTTTCCTTAAAAGAAATTATGGTCTCTAACAGAACTACAATAGGGAAGCTCTCCAGCAATTTTTGCAAGGATAGTACTACATTGCAGTCAATGTAAAAAAGTATAATAATTTGAGTTTTTGTTTTACAAAATGTGATCAAATTAACCATAATTGTATCTACTGTAATTAATATGCATTAATATTTGAATGTAATAAAGTATTTATTTCGTTTAAAGAAAACATGATCCTGACTTTTAAATAGATGGTGATTTTTTAACATCTTCTGCTAGTACATTTAACATGAAATAACAGTTTTAATTGCTTATTAACGTACTTAGAAACAGACCTAATTATTAATAGAAACTGACATACATATTAATCCATATTTTTATAATATTACTTTTGATAAGACTTCCATGTATATGTAATAATCCTATATGCACATATGATTAATAATCTTAAATAAAGTTATTATTTATTAATACAATAAATTGCATTTTATTTATAACAACAAAATAAATCTTTCAAAATTATTGTTAACATATATATATATATATATATATATCTATATAATTATATAATTATATATATATATATATATATATATATATATATATATATATATATATATATATGAATACAATTAAATTAAGTTAAAAATTAAACTTATTTTATTTACATTAACTATAACCAATGGATATGAATTTAAAAATGCTTATTTTATTAAATAATGTACAAACAATTGGGTAGTTGTTTAATTTTAGGAAAGGGGGTTGCAAATCTACTAGTCTAAATCCAAAACATTGAACAAAGTGAATCGTTTGGAGAAGTTACATTAAAGTTTTTTTTGACAGACATTGGAAAAAGGAGGGTGGGTATTCTACTTAAAAACCTCAAACACTGAAGAAAGTGTAATATTTGAAGAGTTATGTTTATCATTCTAACTCAGGTACAGTATGAATACAGGGGGTTGATAAATATACTGTTCTCATTCCAAACCTTTAAACATGGAAGACACTGAATAAAGTGCATTATTTGAAGAGTTATGTTTACCATTCGTAATCAGGTACAGTATGAATACAGGAGGTTGGTAAATATACTGTTCTCACTCCAAACCTTTAAACGTGGAAGAAAATGGCTAAAGTGGAGGGTTTGATTTAATATTCAAACTCCAATTCAACAAGCATTGAAGAATGACTCCCTTTGGTTGGCGCAGTGCCAAATGCACTATTTTGACTACAAACACCTAACTATGGAAGAACCTGCATCACTTGGAAGGCCTAACTTCACTAGACTTATTATGAGTCTGGCGGTCCATGGACTGCTAGACTCACAGTGGCAGTCTCCCGACCACACTATTATGACTAGAGCAGTCGGGCTACCCTGGAACCAATGCCTCTGCTGCAACCACCAGGGAACCAACGTTCCCTGGTGGGTGTGTGGCGGTCCTGAGGCCGCAATATGCTTGGTGGGGCTGCTGCAGCCCCTCCAAACATATTATGAGTTTCATCACGGCCACACTTTTCATGGTGGTGTGACTGCTATGAAAAGTGTGGCAGTGAGGAAACAAAGGGGGCCCTACATGGCCCCCTGATGCCTCACTCCCTGTCCCTGTGTGCTTGCACACCAGATCGTGCACAGTGTGGGCTGCAGCAGTCCATGCAGTGCAGGTACTGCTGTTGATTTTCCGATTGCAATGCCTATTTCTGCCCTGAGAATGCCAAAGAACTGTCCACCAGGCAGGAGAAAACGCCTGAAATGGTGGGTGTTTCCTACATGAGTTTGGTTGTGCGGGGGCAGGTCGGTCCCACTCCCACACTGCCAAACTCTTAATAAGGCCCTAAATCAGGTTAAACAGACATTTGTGAAAGTACATAAGAGAGGAGGAGGCACATAAATATCCTACAAAAAGGGGTGGGGTCGCACACTACTCACACACTGGCGGAAGTTGCCCCTAAGGACTCTGGTCATTGTAGTAGAGTGTTCGCGATGCATCATCTTTCTATCTTGCTATCTTCGCTGTCTTCGCCATCCCTGGACACGTGTTTCGGGTTTTCAACCCTCGTCAGCAGGGATAGGCAGTGTTCTGGGGTCGCCGATGGCTGCCAATATCTGCCAGGTATAGTACCACTCCGGCGCGTAGGTGCGGGATCCCAGGCTCGTCAGCCTGCTGCTCAAGGGAGCTTTCAGTTACAAAAAGGGGTGGGGTCGCACACTACTCACACACCGGCGGAAGTTGCCCCTAAGGACTCTGGTCATTGTAGTAGAGTGTTCGCGATGCATCATCTTTCGATCTTGCTATCTTCGCTGTCTTCGCCATCCCTGGACACGTGTTTCGGGTTTTCAACCCTCGTCAGCAGGGATAGGCAGTGTTCTGGGGTCGCCGATGGCTGCCAATATCTGCCAGGTATAGTACCACTCCGGCACGTAGGTGCGGGATCCCAGGCTCGTCAGCCTGCTGCTCAAGGGAGCTTTAAGTTACAAAAAGGGGTGGGGTCGCACACTACTCACACACTGGCGGAAGTTGCCCCTAAGGACTCTGGTCATTGTAGTAGAGTGTTCGCGATGCATCATCTTTCGATCTTGCTATCTTCGCTGTCTTCGCCATCCCTGGACACGTGTTTCGGGTTTTCAACCCTCGTCAGCAGGGATAGGCAGTGTTCTGGGGTCGCCGATGGCTGCCAATATCTGCCAGGTATAGTACCACTCCGGCACGTAGGTGCGGGATCCCAGGCTCGTCAGCCTGCTGCTCAAGGGAGCTTTAAGTTACAAAAAGGGGTGGGGTCGCACACTACTCACACACCGGCGGAAGTTGCCCCTAAGGACTCTGGTCATTGTAGTAGAGTGTTCGCGATGCATCATCTTTCGATCTTGCTATCTTCGCTGTCTTCGCTATCCCTGGACACGTGTTTCGGGTTTTCAACCCTCGTCAGCAGGGATAGGCAGTGTTCTGGGGTCGCCGATGGCTGCCAATATCTGCCAGGTATAGTACCACTCCGGCGCGTAGGTGCGGGATCCCAGGCTCGTCAGCCTGCTGCTCAAGGGAGCTTTAAGTTACAAAAAGGGGTGGGGTCGCACACTACTCACACACTGGCGGAAGTTGCCCCTAAGGACTCTGGTCATTGTAGTAGAGTGTTCGCGATGCATCATCTTTCGATCTTGCTATCTTCGCTGTCTTCGCCATCCCTGGACACGTGTTTCGGGTTTTCAACCCTCGTCAGCAGGGATAGGCAGTGTTCTGGGGTCGCCGATGGCTGCCAATATCTGCCAGGTATAGTACCACTCCGGCACGTAGGTGCGGGATCCCAGGCTCGTCGGCCTGCTGCTCAAGGGAGCTTTAAGTTACAAAAAGGGGTGGGGTCGCACACTACTCACACACCGGCGGAAGTTGCCCCTAAGGACTCTGGTCATTGTAGTAGAGTGTTCGCGATGCATCATCTTTCGATCTTGCTATCTTCGCTGTCTTCGCCATCCCTGGACACGTGTTTCGGGTTTTCAACCCTCGTCAGCAGGGATAGGCAGTGTTCTGGGGTCGCCGATGGCTGCCAATATCTGCCAGGTATAGTACCACTCCGGCGCGTAGGTGTGGGATCCCAGGCTCGTCAGCCTGCTGCTCAAGCGGGCTGACGAGCCTGGGATCCCGCACCTACGCGCCGGAGTGGTACTATACCTGGCAGATATTGGCAGCCATCGGTGACCCCAGAACACTGCCTATCCCTGCTGACGAGGGTTGAAAACCCGAAACACGTGTCCAGGGATGGCGAAGACAGCGAAGATAGCAAGATCGAAAAATGATGCATCGCGAACACTCTACTACAATGACCAGAGTCCTTAGGGGCAACATCCGCCGGTGTGTGAGTAGTGTGCGACCCCACCCCCTTTTTGTAACTTAAAGCTCCCTTGAGCAGCGGGCTGATGAGCCTGGGATCCCGCACCTACGCGCCGGAGTGGTACTATACCTGGCAGATATTGGCAGCCATCGGCGACCCCAGAACACTGCCTATCCCTGCTGACGAGGGTTGAAAACCCGAAACACGTGTCCAGGGATGGCGAAGACAGCGAAGATAGCAAGATCGAAAGATGATGCATCGCGAACACTCTACTACAATGACCAGAGTCCTTAGGGGCAACATCCGCCGGTGTGTGAGTAGTGTGCGACCCCACCCCCTTTTTGTAACTTAAAGCTCCCTTGAGCAGCGGGCTGACGAGCCTGGGATCCCGCACCTACGCGCCGGAGTGGTACTATACCTGGCAGATATTGGCCGCCATCGGCGACCCCAGAACACTGCCTATCCCTGCTGACGAGGGTTGAAAACCCGAAACACGTGTCCAGGGATGGCGAAGACAGCGAAGATAGCAAGATCGAAAGATGATGCATCGCGAACACTCTACTACAATGACCAGAGTCCTTAGGGGCAACATCCGCCGGTGTGTGAGTAGTGTGCGACCCCACCCCCTTTTTGTAACTTAAAGCTCCCTTGAGCAGCGGGCTGACGAGCCTGGGATCCCGCACCTACGCGCCGGAGTGGTACTATACCTGGCAGATATTGGCAGCCATCGGCGACCCCAGAACACTGCCTATCCCTGCTGACGAGGGTTGAAAACCCGAAACACGTGTCCAGGGATGGCGAAGACAGCAAAGATAGCAAGATCGAAAGATGATGCATCGCGAACACTCTACTACAATGACCAGAGTCCTTAGGGGCAACATCCGCCGGTGTGTGAGTAGTGTGCGACCCCACCCCCTTTTTGTAACTTAAAGCTCCCTTGAGCAGCGGGCTGACGAGCCTGGGATCCTGCACCTTTGCGCCGGAGTGGTACTATACCTGGCAGATATTGGCAGCCATCGGCGACCCCAGAACACTGCCTATCCCTGCTGACGAGGGTTGAAAACCCGAAACACGTGTCCAGGGATGGCGAAGACAGCAAAGATAGCAAGATCGAAAGATGATGCATCGCGAACACTCTACTACAATGACCAGAGTCCTTAGAGCAACATCCGCCGGTGTGTGAGTAGTGTGCGACCCCACCCCCTTTTTGTAACTTAAAGCTCCCTTGAGCAGCGGGCTGACGAGCCTGGGATCCCGCACCTACGTGCCGGAGTGGTACTATACCTGGCAGATATTGGCAGCCATCGGCGATCCCAGAACACTGCCTATCCCTGCTGACGAGGGTTGAAAACCCGAAACACGTGTCCAGGGATGGCGAAGACAGCGAAGATAGCAAGATCGAAAGATGATGCATCGCGAACACTCTACTACAATGACCAGAGTCCTTAGGGGCAACATCCGCCGGTGTGTGAGTAGTGTGCGACCCCACCCCCTTTTTGTAACTTAAAGCTCCCTTGAGCAGCGGGCTGACGAGCCTGGGATCCCGCACCTACGCGCCGGAGTGGTACTATACCTGGCAGATATTGGCAGCCATCGGCGACCCCAGAACACTGCCTATCCCTGCTGACGAGGGTTGAAAACCCGAAACACGTGTCCAGGGATGGCGAAGACAGCGAAGATAGCAAGATCGAAAGATGATGCATCGCGAACACTCTACTACAATGACCAGAGTCCTTAGGGGCAACATCCGCCGGTGTGTGAGTAGTGTGCGACCCCACCCCCTTTTTGTAACTTAAAGCTCCCTTGAGCAGCGGGCTGACGAGCCTGGGATCCCGCACCTACGCGCCGGAGTGGTACTATACCTGGCAGATATTGGCAGCCATCGGCGACCCCAGAACACTGCCTATCCCTGCTGACGAGGGTTGAAAACCCGAAACACGTGTCCAGGGATGGCGAAGACAGCAAAGATAGCAAGATCGAAAGATGATGCATCGCGAACATTCTACTACAATGACCAGAGTCCTTAGGGGCAACATCCGCCGGTGTGTGAGTAGTGTGCGACCCCACCCCCTTTTTGTCACATAAATATCCTAACCATTGAAGAAAGTGATAATTTGGAGAAATTACAAACTCCAATCCAGCAAAAAGTGGAAAGAGTGTATAAGAAGCAGGATGGCTAATATATCATTGTTGCTCTAAATCCCCAAACATTGAAGAAAGTTCATTATTTAAAGGATTTAGACTAACTATTCAAAGTCCAGTGCATGTTTTATTGGGAAACTTGTATAGTTGTGAAAATAAGAGGTAAACATACTATTCCAGCTCCAAAATCCTGTAAATTGCATAAAGTTCATAATTTAGAGAGGAAGAGTGCATTCTGCCTGGCACCTAGAGATGCATAGAATGCTCATGTGCTGACAATTCCTCAAACGCAAGTTTGTAGTGTCATAGGGGGTGAGCTAGAAGTTACATCTGCTCTGGGTAGGGTCATTAATTTATCTATCTTTCATGGAGCAAACCCTCAATTACGGAGGAGAACATGGCGGCAGACGGCTGAGCTGCCGTGGCGCTACGTGATGCGAACCTTGGCTTGCCTTGCTCGGTGACCCAGCCTGATTGACCTGACCTGCTTCCTAGCTAGAAATGCTCGTCGAGTTGTTCGTTCGTTCGTTGAGACAATTCCTCCACCTTTCTAGTCATCGCTATCTGCTTTGTCAGAGAAATGTAAACTAGCCGACTTTTTTTTTTTTTGGGCTGTTTACCTCTGACGGGAGTCCTTTCACGGTGTCAATGCCCTGTAACGGTGGTAGTAGTGGTCGCGCATTTGCAGCGGTCTCCCAGGACCCAGTGTTGGAGGTCGGGAGCTGTGGCACAGAGAATCCCTCTGAGCCAGTGTCGGTGCACGATCACTGCTTTGCTGCGGTAGAGACCCTTGAAGCTGCTGGAATCGGCGGAGAAGAGGAAGAAACACTGCTTGCAGTTTTGAAGAGTGTGACACCGCAGCGGTGGTTCGTAGCAGCCCTGGAGCTGAGGAGGGGGAGGAGAGCCCGAAACCTGGTGAGAGTTTCGTGTGGGATTTCAGCCAAAGATGGTGAGTTTTCTGCGTCAATACCTCCTGTGATTCTGGCCTCTGAGGCTTCCGAGGCGGAGGAGAGTTGTTACAGCAGCAGCAGGTGGGGTCCCCAAAAGGTGAGCAGTACTGATCTGAGCTCCTCCACATTGATCCAGACCAGATCTAAAGGGCAAAGTTGTAAGAGGGGTGGGAAAGTGTTGGCAACTCCCTTGGTTAACTATCCAGAGCTGAAGGAAAAGGCATCCTCGTATTTAACAGCTGAGGTGAAGAGTAAGGAGACACGCTCAACTAAAACTAAATCCAAGGCAAAATCTAAAAGCGTTTATTCTACAGAACAAAGTTCTAGAATTACCCCATCTCTGCGCGCATATTTTAAGGGTTTGCCGCAAGTGTTACGCCTTTCTAAGAACCAGGAAATGGCAGCCCTGGTTGATGGTGTACAAGCTGACCCTCCGCTTGTAATGGAACAGGATACTGCCTTTAACCCTACGTCAACAGTGAGCTCATGCTCAGCTCTGTCTACAGATTTAGATATGGCCGCAACCCCCCTCATGTCCTCAGTGCAAGAAGGTGCAGTATCCACAATGCCTATAGCCCCTGTAATGCCTCAAACTCAGCTCCCAGTTGACATTCTTGACTCTCTAGGTAAATTACCTGCAGCGAATACTATATCGTTAGCCTTGAATTTGGTCGAGGAAGGGGTGAATATAAACATGAAGAGAGTCGGAGGCCCAAGTGGTGGTAAATGTCAGGTCTTACAACAGCAGACGATGCTGGAGTCAGCCGTCACAATTTTTGATGGACCTATACAGGGGTCGGTAAATGGAATGGGAACAAGAAGCGAACGCCCCATACCAGACAACGTCAGTGCTGAGATCTCATTGCAGTCTCCTATACAATCTGTCTGTACTAATTTAACTCAAACAGACACTATAACTGGTATAACAGCAGAGTCATTGATGGCAATGTTTTCCACAAACACCCAAGATATAAAGAGGGGTTTTGAGGAGTCCTCGGCTAACCAAGCAGAGATGAGGAGTTATTATGAGTCCCTTGATACCAAACTAGAGGGCCTGGCATCGAGAACAGGCATATTAGAAGAGAATATGGGAGCATTGTCAATGCATGTTGATAAAGCAGAGGAGGATATAGTGAAGTTACAAAGAGAGGACCAGACCCTTCAGGACAGGATGGAGGTGTTGGAGAATAACGCCAGACGCAGTAATATACGGGTTCTTAATGTGCCTGAAGGATCTGAGGGCTCAGAAATAAAACAGTTTATGGTTCAGCTCTTGAAGGATTCACTAAGCCTAGGATGTTCAGTTGAGGAGCTCACTACCGATATCCAACGGGTGCACAGAGAACCATTTAAACATAACCCACAAAGAACTAAACCTCGTAAGATCCTGATCAAATTCCATACATATGCCCTTAAGGAGCAGATTCTCAACCAGGCTCTTAAACAGAAATCTCTATCAGGGAAGGGATCCTCTTTTCAAATAAGATCAGGCCTGGCCCGGGTCACACTTGAAAGACAGTGGGAACTGGGTAGGCGCTTAGATGCCTTCGGGAGGGTGGGCGCCACAGCGAAGATAACCTTCCCCGCAGCGTTAAAAGTTATGCATAATAACAAAATGTATAATATTAGGACAGTAATTGCAGCGGATGAGCTCTGCTATATAGGGGAGAGCGGGTCTTAAAGACCCCGAGTCATGCGATTTGTGGGGGTTCCCCTTTTTTTTGAAGGAAACTCTTAAAGACTAGATATCTGATACTGGGAAAGGGAAGGAATAAAAGGAAAAAAAAAAGATTAAAGAAGGGAAAAAAGAGAGAAAAAAAGAAGGGGAAAAAAGAAAAAAAAAAAAAAGCTGGTAGTAGCTACACATATAAAGCACATATAAAGCACATAATGGGAAATATATATATATATATATATATATTAGCGAGGTTATTTGGTTATCTTTTCCACCACTGCCTCTGCCCTGTTATATTGTTTTTCTAGCACATAAGATAGTCCTTTACACAAGGGGTTGGGTTCTAGCTCAGGTTGGGACCGGGTGGGTGAGTTGGGGTTCATAGGGGGGGTGCCATCTACTGGATTTGATCCGGTTAGCTACATCCGGGGTTCTCCACGGGAGGGGGGGATGGAGGGGGCAGGGAGGTTGGGAGGAGGGGGGGGTAAAAATAAAAAAAATTCTCATTTGTCACCTTAATGTATTGCCTTATGGAGTTCAGGGGATATTGTATAGTTTGGAGAAGAGTCTGTTCTGTTAGAGCCCTGTTTCAAGTGGTATAGCGGTACACCCAGGCCTTGCTATATGGCATGAGATCGGCTGATCTTTCTCCCTCTACTTTTTCGTTGGGGATGGCTAATCTAAAGATATGTTCTTGGAACATAAATGCCCTGCGGACTAAACCAGAGCTAGAAAACTGTTTCAATACCTCCGCGTCATGGATGTGCAGGTTATCCTGCTCCAGGAAACCCATCTGACCCAAGCTGAGTTAGATGTTTGTTTGAAGAAAAACAGGTGGATTGACTTTGCGGTCTCCACCTCCCAAAATACAAACATAAGGGGAGTATCTTTGATGTTTAAAAAACAACTAAAGGCAAGATTGTTAAACTCCATGGTAGACCCAAGGGGTAGATGGGTCATCGCACTATTAAATATCTTGGGGGCCCAATTTACCTTGGTGGGGTATTATGGCCCGAATCAAGATGACCCCTCAGTATTAGAGACCATTTTTTCTCATCTCTTATCTTTCCCTGATCCAGTAATATTTGCCGGCGATTTTAATATAGTACTTGATCCAATTTTGGACAAGTCTCCAAACAACCGGTCCCGTATCCCTTCAAAGCCTAGTTTTTTTTGCTTAGTTCTATGAAGCAGTATGGGTACGTGGATGTTTGGAGGGAAAGATCTGGGACTCAGCAAGGGGTCTCTTTTAGAAATTATAAATATCATCATCAATCCCGGATTTATTTTGTATTGGTCAGCAAGAGTTTAGTGTCAACCGTTAAAGATATACAATATTTACCTATACATCTATCTGATCATTCAGCCGTGGTATTGTATTTATCAATAACCCTTAATGCCTCACGTAAAAGATGGACATTTGATCGTTCCCTGCTCTCCCACCCTGATGACATCTTATTTTTTAAAACGTAGGTCCGGCATTTTCTTAATGAGAATGTTGGGTCAGTTGACAATGGTATCGTCTGGGACTCCCTAAAGGCGTTTTTACGAGGCCTCATCACCGCTAAGGTGTCCTATAGAAGGAGGGAGTATAGGGAGGCTGTTGCTTCGCTTGAAGCAAATATAGCCAATGCCCGAATGATATCGATATCAACGGGGCTGCCTCAGTAACCCTTTTATCAAAGCTACAAAGTAATCTTCTCTCCTTAAAAGGGCAATTATCCTCAATCTTGAACCAGCGTGTTCAAGAAAGATGGGATGCTAGTAAGATCGCCCATTTTGAGTACGGTGAGGGTGCAGGGAAACTATTAGCCTGGAAATCCAAAACCGATCAAATTCGTAACAACATAGATCTGATCACGGTTAATAACATCTCAAAAACATCGGATACGGATATAAGACAGGCTTTTAGAGATTTCTTTCAGGAAATCTATTATGAGGATAAAATAACTGAACCTGGCCAAATTAGTAAATGGTTAAATCAAACAGCTTTGCCGACTTTATCGAGCGAACAGAGTGATCATATGGATAGCATATTCACAGAGGGAGAAGTTGTAAAGGCTATTCATTGTGCAAAGAAAGGGAAAGCTGCAGGACCGGATGGTCTACCAGCAGAAATCTATAGAGCATTGGTGCAAGAACTAGCCCCCTTTTTGACAACTTTGTTTAACCAAATCCTACAGGATGGTATGTGTCCTCCATCATCTTGGGATAATGCCTCTATAACCTTAATACTAAAACCTGGGAAGGAACCTTCCGCATGTGGGTCATATAGACCCATATCAATTCTGAATGTGGATTATAAGATTTTCACCACAATACTCGCTAATAGATTGGCAATGGTGGCACCTGAAATCCTTCATTCAGATCAGAAAGAGTTTGTGAAGGGATGGCAATTATACGAACTAACGTATGATTTAATAGGGGCAATAGATATGGCCTCTTTGGAGTCCCTCCCCTTAGCGATCCTCACGCTTGATGCAACCAAGGCCTTCGACAGAGTGAACTGGGCTTACCTGTCGGAGGTCTTGGCGAAATTCAACGTGGGTGAAAAGATGCGGAGAGTAATTAGCATCCTATACCATAATCCGAGTGCCTGCATCTTGGTAAATGGTATGCTATCTGAGCCTTTGAACATCTCAAGAGGTACTAGGCAGGGCTGCCCTCTCTCCCCACTCTTGTTCGACTTATACATTGAACCATTTGCACAGAGTCCAAGGGAGAGTTTTAACATCAGACCATTCATGTATAAAGGGTGGGAGAGAAAGGTGGCCCTATACGCCGATGATATTCTAGTATACACCTCAGAGGTACATACCGCGCTACCAGCAGTTTTAAGGCTGGCCTCGGAGTTTGGAGAAATATCTGGGTATCAGATTAATCCTGATAAAACAGAGATGTTGATTTGGAACGAAGATCAGATTCCAGCAGATATCACGATACGCCCAGGGAATAAGTTGAGATACTTGGGTATTAACATCATCAAGGATATTAACCAGATAGCTAAGATAAACTTTGTTGCTGTCGCTAAAGAATGTCATAAATTGTTAACTTCATGGGCACAACTTCCTTTATCATTTTTAGGTAGGGTTAATTTGATTAAAATGTCTATCTTACATAAGGTTTCTTTTCTTTTTAACACTATTCCATTATATTTTGATCCAGTATTAATAAATAAATTACAATCAGATATTAACACCTTCATCTGGAGTAACCGACTCTCGAGGATTTCCTGGAAAAAGCTTAGGAGGCGTAGAGAAAAAGGTGGAATAGCGGCCCCAGATTTTCAACTATATGCATGGGCATTTCAATTATCACATGCCAGAATACTTCTTAAAAATCCATCGGGGTACGGGGTCGAATCTTTGTATTCCACTCTTCTCACAGGTGAAGGGGTTAGTCATTCAGGGTTTTTGTTTAAATTTGCAGATTCTAAGTTCTTTAAAAAAATTAAGTTGAAGATTCTGCAAGGATTGGCCAAGTTATGGGCACAGATAACAAAATCTATTAAGGCAGGGTACTACAATAGTAGGACTCCACTGTGGGATCTCCCAGAGACCCCCACCTGGTTGAGACCAATTAAGGAAGCTGGATTGACTGTCTGGGGGGATTTGTTTATAGAAGGAGAGCTACTACCATGGGAGTATCTCAGAAACACCAATGGTATAAATTTTGCTAGGTTTAAATACTTACAAATAGGGGGCGTGGCTAGCAGCCAAGCATGGCTGCAGCGTAGCGTGAGAGCTCCTAAGGGCACTGTGGCCTAATTATCAATCCGTCATACTGATCCGGCAAATTGCTCACCTGAAGCGGTGGCAGATGGGTCCAGGTTCGAGGCGGTACCACCCGATCCGCTTTTGATGGCCAACGGAGTCGGGAAGCTGCTCCGACACCCACTGGCGCACTTGGGCCTGTGCTCGGAAGAGAAGCGCCGGACTAAAGTGTTCAGCAAGCCCCCGCGGAAGTAAGACTGAGCCGGCCTAACTGCGGTGGCGCTCTCCGGCGCCTATTTCTCACCGCGATCCCACTCACGGAGCAGTCCGGCACTGACACAGAACCTCCTGCGACACTACCCGGGGAGTGCGGACACCGACTACGCCTGTCAGCATCGGCCTCGTAAGACCGAAGGGAGACGGACCCCTCGGAGGCGGGCGGAGTACTGAGCAGCCGGCGGCACGGTGCGTGACCGTGTTGCACCCCAGAGAGGCAGAAATCGGCCTGAGGCGGCAGCGGAGGGCGGCGCGCGGCCGCAACGGGCAAGGAAGACACCACTTGCCCCCCTGAGACGGAGCGGATCCCCGTAACGGACCCAGTCGACTGCAGCAGAAGCAGGTACCCCCGGGGGCCCGGCGAGCGCACCACCGTCTCGCAGGTTACATCAGAGGGGCTGGCAGCACCTGTCCTGCATTATTAATAACGGCGGTCCGAACACAATAGATCCGAGGGTTGGGACACTAAGTACCAGACACCCTGCCAAGACCCACGGACTATCAGATAACGCACGTTCGGCGCATGACCCACCAGTAATGCGATAACTGCCCAGCGGGACACTCCACAGGTCAGACCACCATAAGCCTTGAAGTAATCGGAGGCGGGCAGACTTAAGTCGGACTGGGCGTCACGCATAACAGAGAAGTGGACAGCTCTCACTGCGAATACTAGGGCGGAGGGCCAGTACACACTGAGAGAACTATATCACCAGTGCGTAGCAAAACTGCGACGAGACAACCTACACAGTGGCGAGTGGCTGGGAGAAAGTTCCTCACGGCCTCTAGACCCCGGCCCACGCGCACTGGGCAAAGCTCGTGGTTACACCTAGCCGCAACGCAGTGGGGTCGGAACCGCTCCCCGCAAAACATGGCGGGCAAGGGCACCAGGAGTGGGTCCACACAGGCCAAGCTGGACAAATTTGCCTACAGCCAACATGCACAGTCGCAGCCCAGTGGACGGAACTCCATGGGGAATTCCCAAGAAACAGAGGGGACCAAGAAGGTGACATTAGAAGACATCATGAGAACCCTCTCGGAAGTCAAAACTACAGTAGGCTCCATCTCCTCTGAGGTCACGCTACTGCGAGCAGACTTTCAAAAGATGACCGAAAGAGTGTCGCTGGTGGAGGTGGTCACGAAATCTTTGGTGGAGGACACGTCAGAACTACAAACAGCCATGGAACGTATGGAGAAGGTCACCAGGCTTCTGCAGGACAAGCTGGACGATCAGGAAGGGCGTTCCAGAAGAAATAATGTACGCATCCTCGGACTTCCGGAAACAGAGGGAAAGGGAGCTATGGACCTCTACATTGAAGACCTCATGAAAACCAAACTGCAACCAAAAGGCCTATCCCACTTCTTCTCGGTTGAAAGAGCGCACAGGGTTCCGGGCGGGACACCCAAACCAGGAGCCACTCCGCGACCTGTGCTGGCCAGACTCTTCAATTTCAGGGATAGGGACGCCATCCTGCAGGCGGTGAGAGTCTCCCCACCAGTCAAGATTCAAAACGCGACTCTGGCCTTTTTCCCGGACTACACGGCGGAGGTGGCCAGACGCCGCAAATCGTTCACGGAAGTGAAAAAAGCACTGCGAGAAAGAGAAATACCGTATTCCATGTTGTTTCCGGCCAAATTACGGATTGTTGCCGATGGGAAGACGTGGTTTTTCGACAACCTGGAAGCGGCACAAGACTGGCTTGACGGTTGGTGCCATGTGGGGCGACAACAGCATCCACACAGAGAACGACCCAATCAACGTAACGACCAGCAACTGAACGGACAGACCAACCACTCGACCCGCCAGGAGGGCCCGGAAGAACCTGAGCTTAACGGCACGCAAGATCTCTTCGACTCTGGTCAACCAGCTCCGATCTGAGGTCTAACTATATCTGAGATGGACAGGGTGTGACACGATGGACCTGGGCCCCGAAGTAGCTGAGTAGGGTGGGCACAGTTAGTGCCTGTAAGGGACTCACCAACCCCACGAGCAAGTAAGATAGTTGGGGAAGGGCTAAAGCACTCTGCAAAGTTGGGGACATGGGCGGGGGTTTGTCCGTGGAGCAGGGGAGCAGAGAGGGGGGATGGGGATACAGTTATGTTGTTCACGTTTCTATTTTTAGCGATCACTCGATTTACACACCACACTACCTCTCTAGGTATGGCCACACGCCGGCGAATCATCAGGACATATAGAGTCTGCATTAACCTAAACGTCACACTACAGATAACACTGTCCCGACATACTCATGACCCGACCACTTCATGCAACACCCGCCGGGGGTGACTCCGGGGCGGTTGAGGTGCCCCTGCTGCGCCTGTTAACTTGGAACGTCAGAGGCCTGGGGGACAAGATAAAGAGGGGATTGGTGTTGCAAGCCATTAAGCGACAAAGCCCAGATTTGGTCCTACTCCAGGAAACACACCTTGCAGGGACGACGTGTAAAGCGCTTGATAGACGCGGCTACGGAATGGCGATACATGCAGACTTCACCACAGGCTCCAGGGGGACAGGGATCCTAACGAAAAAGCCATCGCCCTTTATCATTACACGCCGAGTGGTGGACGATCAGGGTCGTTTCGCAGCTATACATGGCCAATGGGAGGGGAAGCCGCTAAATGTGGTCTCTGTATATATACCCCCGGCGCTCCACTCCGTAGCACTGCCCGCACTGGGTAAATTCCTTCTAGACCTCCCTGAGGGAGACACGATCATAGGGGGGGACCTGAACGCCATAATAGACCCGGCGCTGGACGCCTTCCCCACCAGAGACCGCTCAAGAGGGAACGCGTCATTACCTGACTTTCTAGAAGCTTTGGGCATCACGGATGTGTGGCGACATCTACACCCCGCGGCGACACAATACACTCACTACTCAGCAGTGCACAATAGCCTATCTCGCATAGACTACTTTTTGTTTCTGGGTGCTGGGGTGGGAGCTGTGGACAAAATAGACATTCTACCCAGGGGTATCTCTGACCACTCACCAATCACTTTATCTCTCACCACCGGGGAAAAGAAATGCGCTAGGATTTACCCAATATACCCAAATTACTTACAAGTCCCTAAGATCCGAAAGAAACTCAAACTGGCGACGACACACTACTTCACAGAAAACACGGGCACAGTGACCTTACCGTCAGTTTGATGGGAGGCATACAAAACAGTCCTCAGAGGCGCAGCAATAGCAGCAATAACAGGACACAAAAGGGACTCCCGGCAAGAACTCGCGGATATGGAGCTAACACTTAACGACACGAACACTGCACACATGGCGACTCCTACCCCAGCCACAGCGCACACATTGCAACTACGACAGCAGCAATACCAGATCCATCTCAAAACAACAGTGCAGGGTTACATCGCCAACACGGCACACAGAATTTATGATGTAGGTGACAAAGCGGGAAGAATGCTGGCATGGCTGGATAAGAGGAAGGGTGGTGCGAGGGGGATTCAAAAGCTACACACTACTGACGGCCGGGTATTGACACACCCGGGGGACATTGTGCACACTTTAGCGAATCACTTTCGAGATATATACACCCCGGAACATACTATCACCGCGCAAATGGCATGGGCGTCTCTGACTGACATCGACATTCCCAGTATCTCACGCGAAGCTATGCAAGACCTAGAGGCGGACCCGACTGAGGAGGAAATACAGTTATCGATTCAGGCATTGCAGTCAGGCAAGGAGGCCCTAATGGGTTGCCCGTAGAATGGTACAAAGCAATGGCCGCAGAGCTTAGTAAACCCCTGTTAGACATGTACAAAGAAAGCAGAGACAGGGCGGAATTACCACTAGACCAGCGCACGGCCACGATCATAGCTATCCCGAAGCCAGGAAAACCACCGACTGATTGTGCCTCATATCGCCCAATATCCCTGCTTAATATAGAGGCCAAGGTCTTGGCCAAGCTTTTGGCCAACCGTTTGTTGTCATACTTGCATACCCTGATCCACCCTGACCAGTCAGGCTTTATGCCTACGAGAAGTACAGCATTGAACCTCCGGAGGGTCCATGGGGTTCTGGCTCGTGCGCACCTCCTCTCAGAGAAGGCGGTTATCATCTCCCTCGATGCCAAAATGGCTTTAGACCTAGTGGAATGGGAATACCTCTTTGAAGTGCTGGCACGTATGGGCTTTGGGCCGAAGTACATAGCATGGGTACGACTCCTATACACGAAACCGGTGGCACACGTGGTAGCAAATGGCCACATCTCGCCGACGTTCCCATTGGGCAGAGGGACTAGACAGGGGTGCCCCCTGTCACCCTTACTCTTCGCGTTAGTGCTCGAACCCTTGGCAATTCTGCTTAGAACGACACCCCTATTTAGAGGCATTAAATGGGAGGAAGGGTGGGAAGATAAAATATCATTATATGCAGACGACATGCTCGTCTATATGGTCACCCTGAAGCCGGAATCCCAGCCCTGCTGAATCTCTGCGACACGCACGGGAGGACCTCGGGGTATACTTTGAACTGGTCTAAATCAGTGGTATACACGCTGAAGGGCCCGGCACCGATTCTGCAGGAGGAATGCCCTTTGGCGATGTCAACAACCTCCTTTAAATACCTGGGCATCGTCATCACACAGGATGCATCAGCCTTCTTTCTTACCAACTTAAAACCACCTATAGATCGCCTGCGCGCGGACCTCAAGCACTGGGCAGCTCTACCTCTGACCCTTCTAGGGAGGGCAGCCTTATATAAGATGACGGCGCTGCCAAGGTTCCTCTACGTGCTAGAAAATACCCCACATCGTGTCCCACCAGGATACTTTAAACAAATTGCGGCGTTGGTCTCCAACCTGCTCTGGAATAATGGCCCGGCACGTATAGCATACAACAAACTTGTGAAAAGCTTTTATGAGGGGGGATAGCACTGCCCAACATACAGCTGTATTACTGGGCGGCTCAACTTAAAATAGTCAACCAATGGCTTCACGCCCCGAGGGACGACCCAGCGTATCGACCAGATTGGTCACAGCTAGGGACGGATTGCATGCTGTCGGTGCTTTACAACAAACAACAGATTAAACGTCTGACTGGCCCGACGCGACACACAGCGGCACTGTGGCACATAGCACAGGCGCGGTTGGGCTGGAAAGAGAAAATCACTAAAATGACGCCGCTGTGGGGCACAAAGTCCTTGGGGGCCCTGAGAGTATGCAAAGGCTTTGCGCAATGGGAACAAATAGGCATTTCCACGGTAGGGGACATGTGGGACAAAGACACAGTAATAACGTTTCCACAACTACAGCAACAATATGGCCTTAGGTCCACGGAGACATATAGATACATACAAATCAGGCACGCATTGCTCCGGGTGATTCCAGCGGGCACTGACATACCAGAATCCTCACCACTAGAGGATCGATTGTTAACAGATTTTATGCAACACAAAGCGACCTCTCTTTCCTATAAAAAGCTACTTAACAACCTGCAAGACCCTACACTGAAACTGAAGGAACAATGGGAAAGGGAGATAGGCGAGATGGATGAGTCAGAATGGAATGAGGCTTTAGCCTCCCCAAGACAGGTGGGAATTTTGGCTAAGTTCCAACTGGTGCAACTAAAAATTTTACACCGCATCTATTATACCAGAACGTTACTCCATAAAATACATAGAGCACCTCATCCCTTTTGCCTGCGGGGCTGCGGGGAGGAGGGAACACTGTTCCACACATTATGGGACTGCACACGTATACAGGAATTCTGGACACAAGTAATGCGTACTATCTCCCAAACACTTACACTCTCTGTTTTGCCTGAACCACGCAAATGCCTCCTAAATATCTGGGACCCCAATGACCTAGACAGATATGGCCTAATATGGGCTACACTGGCCATGACGGTGGCTAAGCGAGACATCGCGCAGAACTGGGGGGCCCCGGAGCTACCCACGGTGAGCAGATGGGCTAAAAATATGGATACACTAATGGTCAAAGAAAGGGCGGTTTATGTCCTTCGAGCCTCCCCCCGTAAATGGAACAAGGTTTGGGCACCGTGGAATGTCTATAGAGGAGAATTGTGTGAACCTCTACTGGAGGGAGACGACCTGGACTCTGAAGGAGAAGATGAGTAGTGGAAGGCACGGGGAGGACCACCGGGGAGGGCTAAATGTAAAGATGGTTGGAACAGGGTGACTAAGGGGTGATGGAAAGGAATGCAGGCCTCTGTGGGACGGGATGTTGTGGTGTCACGAAGAGACATGATGGCTTAAGTTGGGGGGGGGACACTCTCATTAGGTTGTTATGATGGGGGTTCATGTTAAGCAAGGTACTAAGATCGATACTTGGCAATATCCACCAACTGCGGACTGCACACAAGCATACGGTCACAATAGTCTTAGGGGGAATTGACAAGGAAAATGTTTGAAACTGTATGAAACATGTTGCAAGAGGCGGAATTTAATTATGTCAAACGAGAATTTTATAAACGACTGTACCATGCTAAATGCTTAATATGCCTTCATGTCAATAAAGTTTAAAAAAAAAATACTTACAAATAGACAGCTGGTCCCAAGCGTACAAGTCCCGCACAACGCGTGGAAATAAATTCCCTATAGGAGGTCACAGTCAATTAATAGCATCCTTGGTTGACAAACCTCCCGCTAAAAAGGAAATTTCAATTTGGTATAACTTGATTATGGAGGAAAGAGACGGAGATTTCTCACTACCAGAGGACCTTTGGTCATCAACTATAATGGGACGGAATCTACAAACCCTCTGGGGCCTATCTTGTGGAATGTTGTGGGACGTAGTGAAACCATCTTGGCTCCGTAGAAATCACATCTTTACTATTCATAGGGCCTACTACTCCCCATTAAGGCTTTCGAAATTTACACAGGGGAGCCAGGTAGCATGTCCTAAATGTGGTGAGGTAGCTGCTTCGGACTGTCATATGTTTTTTGAGTGTCCCGTTCTGTCAACTTTTTGGGAGGGCATAAAAAGAACTTTGTCTCTATCTTTGAACTCAAACATAGTCCTCAATCTCCCACTGATCATCTTTGGCATTATGGAAAATCTTCAAAGCTCAGAGAAGAAGCTAGTTTTCTATTCTATCTTGATTGCTAGGAGGGAGATATGCAGAAGATGGAAAGACCCTTTGCCCCCTACAATAGAAGACTGGTATTCCTCAACTCTATCTGTTTCCAGATTAGACCTGGGTAGGTCTAGTAACTCAAAGAAAAAGGTGTTTTGGCATCTACTAAACTGGGCACATTGATTTCCCGGGTTTTTTTTTTCCCCGGGTCCAACGATTAAGCCACATGGATACATCCCAGGGCCTGGTACTATTGTGGAATCTTCCAATCTTATTTTTAATGATTGGTTTCCATCTGGTGAAATGGAGTTGGTCGAGAATGAGGAGCTGAGGGTTGAGTTTAGATAGTTGATTTTGAACCCCACCAGCTAAGATATCTGCTGAGACAGTATCCTGCTCGTACACCACTGAACTTCATAATCGAAACAGATCATTGTGGCAAATTAGGACAAAAAAAATAAAATGGAGCAAACCCTCTCCAGACTCAGCAATTTGCTGTGTATTTCTGCACGCCAACTTGTTCTACAATAATGGTGATTGAAGGAATGACGTTTAAAGAAGATGGTAATTCATAAACTGAAGGAAGAGAAAAATGTAATGCGATCAAGAAAAAGAAAGACAGACTATTAAAGATAAACTCTACCGTTTAAATTCCCCAACCCCACCATTTCCAGTGCAACAGGCATTCCAGAAGCATTTACTGAAACAGAAAACAATCTAGAATACAAAAAGTGGAGTTAGTAATGAAAATGAAAATGCTTTGTTGGGTGTGAGAAAGGCTGAAGGTGCAACTTCCAGTGAGTGCCAACCCCCCTGCTAGTTTTGGTCTGGAAACAGTGATGCAGGGATTCTGTGTGGGCACAGAACTGTGCACAGGAAACCAGGACCTCAGTGACTTGTGGTGTACCATAAACTCACCTCAGTACCCAGAACCCCTATCCTACTAGCATCAGTGTCTCATCAGCTCTGCGTCCCACAGTGAAGCTACCAATGATTAGACAACCCAGAACACTTAGGGTACTCTCAGGAATGGTGGGAATCGAGAACACTCTTTCTTTTTTATACTCATACCAGTCCACAATGTGAGTAATCAGACATGGAAAAGCTTAAAATGTTTATTTTAACGACGTGCTCTAAGATGCAGTATTGTGGCTAACATAGGCATAGGATTAGAAATAATATGATCAGCATTGTTGCAATTCCATAAAACACAAAGGGAGAAATCATGTTATAATGATAGTGGAAACAGGTCATATAGTGCCTTGTGAACCAACCTCCCCTGCTAGGAACTAAGTTTTATATTAATAGAAGGTATCTTAGGCTTGACTGGGGAACCCCATACCTCTGAGGTCAGCAGAGGTGAATCACATCTCAGGATCAGTAAAGCTTTCTCTCACTGGAAATGTTTTTCTCCAAGCGCCTAAATTATGCATGCAATGCAATATTAAAGGCACTAGAATTTCAGTTGGTTGCAGGTGTGTGCGTGTTGTGTCTAGAGCGGGGGCTGATCAACCTGAATAACAGCATACATTGTTATGTTGATCTTGGAGGCTTCTGCACGCAGTGTACAGACTAAGGTTGCGATGTCTAGCAAAGTTTACAGAGTTAGGTAGATGCGTGACTCATTGCTAGCTCCTAGTCCCTCTGATGAGCTTTTTAATTGTCCACAGATTGGTCCTATTTAATTTAGAACTAAATAAAACTTTATTTGCCAGTCTTGAGAAGTGCACTTGGGCTTATCAGATTCTGAGCTTCAGTCAGTTCCAAAAAAGGCTACTAGCCATCAGCGAGAATAACACCAAGCAGGTCAAACCTTACACCTCATCAACCTATTGTTAGAAAGTCAAAACTTTTCCTTGGTATGTATTAGTGAGACATGGGCTGAAGTGTCAACCAGTCTGGATGTTATAGCAGTTATCGGTGATGGCTATGGCATTCTTAGACAATATCGGGTAGGAAAGAGGTGCAGAGGCATTGCAGTCAAATGTAAATCTGATTTAAATGTTCTTTGTAACCATTTGTCTTCTTTCCGTGAAGGGGTGTCCTTCAGGGCGGACTTTGCTAAACATCAGCTCTTTAAAAGGATGCAAGTCTACAGCTCTCCCCCACGGTCTTGACACAGGAGGTTAGCACTCTATTAGAAGCCAATATTCTGCTGAGGACCTGTGCGGTCTTAGGCGATTTTGATTTTCATCTTGATGCCCTCTCTGATGGCACCACAGTTGCTCTTCTTCAAACTATCTCAGCCTTTAGTCCATCCCAGTTGGTAGCAGGCCATAGTTTAGATGTCATTTTTTCAAGTAGCCCATCTTTAATAAATATAAATATTCTTCCTTTACTATGGACCGATTATAGTGCAATTTTCTTTTACAAACACTACAGTAAAGCTGATCTTTGGCCTGCAGCTCATCTGATTTCCTCTCAAGCTGTGCATAAAATTCAAGCAGATAAGTTTGTGCAAATATTACAAATATTATTTTCTTACTGGACACTCAGATGACCCTGAGTTAGCGGTCCAGCAGGATACACATTGATTGGATACGGCTGCTCTTGTTGCGTGTTAATCTAGGTTCCTGATCGATACTGTGACCTTATGCCCCTATTCGGCTATAAATCACTTTATTCCCTATATTGGCATAACCGTTCAAGTGCGATTTTCTGTAAAGTCATCTCTGGCCTCACACGAACAGAGCCACAGAGCCACATTCCAGCATGACTCTCTGCTACTTCCTTTGCGACCAATTAGTGCAATGACAGAGCAGCAGTCACTATCTGATATTCCTAGATAACACTCCGAGTTCTTCAACAAGATAAAAACTTAGCAAACCTGGAAATCCCCGCTTGCTATGTTTTGATTAGTAATGGAACTCTAATGAGCAACTGATAACTGTCACTTCCTAGTGACATCTTTAATTGACGTCTTATGTCCAGCAAACTTGCGTCAAACCCGGCACCTGTCAGGTATAAATATTACCAACGTTGCCTTAAGCAATGAGAGAGATACGAGCTGTGAGTTCGTTGCCTGTTGCTGATGCCAGCTGCCTGCATGACCCTGTGTTGGTAAAAACTAGCACTCTGTCGCTGCAGCCTGCTATCCTGTGGTGGTGAAGCTACTGATTACCATTATCGCCGCTACAGCGTGACCTATGGTGCAGTACGCTTGAGGAGCCGAGCAGCCGTCCTCTGCGAAGACATCCAGCCCAGCTGCCAGCGGACGCTGTCACCCCTCCTTCCTCGACGCGCTGAGAGAAGCCGCTGCCTTTCTCGTGCAGAGAAATCCAGTCCCGGCGCTTCCGGTTTACCCTCGCGGGTGACTGGGATATCGAGAGAGACCCCTGAAGGAGATACCAATCCTCCATGATTCTATTCAGAGGTATGGTGTTGACTAAACCCTTAGACGAGAATTCTTGAAACAAACCTTGGCAAAACCAACTTAACTTAAGCTACTTACTTACTCCCCCTTCTCACGTGTTAGGCTTAGGTCAGGCACACTGGGGTAGGCTTAGTTAGAAGCACCAGTTGAGTATGTTAGCCTAATGTATATATGACTGTATATATGTTTTATTACTTTTAAACCATTGTATGGCTAAGAAACCATATCAATGCTTTTACAGTTCTATTTCGCAATTCTTATCTTACTGTACGTACTTTTTATAATAACAGTTATTGCAATTGTGGCAATACATTTCTCTTGTACGAGAAGAAAGACTGTTCAATAAATGTTAACCTTTATTGATACACGCCCGTCTCTCTATTCTCTACATACCGTGAAAGTAAACTGCACTAGACTGACTGAGTGAAATCTGTGTCTATTGTTTCACACGACCCTAGAGATCGACTCTTGATCTGAGGAGCAAAGTTGTCATGTTGCACGGTTGTTGGAAAACTGAATCCCTTCTTGTCTGTGCCAAGGAAGCTGATCACTTCCTATGCAGAGAAGAAAGTTTCCAGTGACCTCTGAGCTAGTTGGTAACACAACCTAATTAAGTTTAGCATAGTCAGTGGAGGCCTGGAATATAGCCAGTTCCACGTCGATACTACTGTTTATGTTATTCCAATGCGCAGGGCCTAGTGGGAAACTAGGAACTACACTACATGGCGCCCAAACGTTTGGAAAGGCGATAAACTAACGTAAGACTTGTAGAGTAACTCAGTCGTGCATATTTCACACCCCTTTTCTCCCGTAAATACTCCAATAGACGTCTGGAGTGGGTGAAAGGTTAAAATCCGCCCGACCTTAGTAGGAAGAGATTCCTATGTAAAGCTCCGGTTTATTCAACGTTGAAGGATACAGTGTTCCAAAATATTGTACATCTAATCTTTGTCTCCTTGGAGACCTACTCTGCAAAGCCTGCATTTATAAAAAATGTCAGTAGAAACCAACGGAACCTCTGGGGCCGCAGTAGATGCGACTCAGCAAGGTCCCGAACAAGCAGACCCGGATGCTATTATCATCCCGGTCCACTTAAGAAGATCTATAACGTTAAAACTCATAGAAAACGGACTGACACCTCAAGGTGGTACAGTAGTTTTCGTGATAGAGGCTCACGAGTATCGGCAGACAGAGGTATTCTATTCATGGATAAACTTTCCAGCGGTAAACGCTATAACAAAAGAGTTTCACTATTACAAAATAGAGGAACCTCCGGATGAGTACGCCCCTTTCGAGGAGGTTGAAATTCCACTTAAATTTCAAGAGCACCTGCTCTGGTTTAATGGCGCCCTAAAACACAATGATCACATAACCAGGCTCGGTCCACTAGGTAGACCAGGAGCAACGTGGCCGGTTCTAGCCAGCTACACACCACATCCTGACATTGCAAGAATGTCAAGAGAAGAGCTGTTAGCACAGCTAAACACATTAATAAAGATACATAGGCAATTAGTCCAATATGTAATGCGGATTGCTACAATCCAGCCAGCTGTTAATACACCACAGCTGACCCCTCATCAGGGGAACACAAATAAAATTACACCACAGAACATACAGTCATGTCTTGGTAAAACACCCGTAAAACGGGAACAAATTCCTTTCTGGTTAGCCCAGAAAATCACTCAAATAGAGGCAGTATTTCCTGATACTACCCCTATTGAGAAACACAGAATCTTGACCATCTGCCTTCCTATGGGAATCGCACCACACGTGGAGGACTGCGACACTTGGGGTACAGTCTTTGCTTCCATTTACACAAAAACACACGGTGTTCCGTCTATGGCGGTAATACCAGAAGTGCTAAAACAGATTCAAAATGAATTTGGTCCAGAGCCCGCTTTAAATCTGGGTATGAAATTACTGAAAGACTTCAAGCAGGTCACGGCTATATTATTAGCCAACGTAAAGGGAGAAGCGGCATCTGTGGCGATTCGCCAGAAGTTCAGGGAAACAGATATAAAAGATCCTGTTGAGCTAGCAAAAATCATAGAAAAATGCTATGAAGAATTAGGTAGAGACAGCTTGGGTGGAAAACCAGTTAAGCCCCAACTGCTCGAAAATCCTGAAAAATTATTTATTAAAAATAATTTAAATACTCCTAAAAAGAGCTGGGATGGAAATAAACAATCCACTCCCAAGGAAAAAGTTTTCCAGACCAGAGGAAGGTCTCCTCGACGGAGGGAAAGAACTCCGACTCGAGAACGCCAGTCTCCCCAGAGGGAGTCCTCTGAGAAAAGATATAACCTTAGAAATAGGGATAATATAAAAAAACCTGATAGATATCAAAGTATTGATACACGTCCCTCTTGATCTCTTCCACAGAATTCGGAAAGAAGAGGACGGTCAGACCCAGGAGAGCACACCAAGTCCAAAGACAAGGAACCTGCTCAAAATAAGAAATCTCAATTTCCTAAAAAGAAGGTAGCCAGTATTAGAGTAATCAACCATGCCGAGAATACTGAGGACACAGTTGAAAAACGGGGAGTGGGCATTGACAATGTTGGACAGTGCAGCAGAGATCAGTATAGCGCGCAAGAACTTGATGAGTCATCTGGAGACAGTGGACACGAATGAATACATTCAGGTTGAAACTGCCGACGCCAGACTTAGCGAGCCCCATAAAATATACGAAATAACATTGCGTATGGAGGGTGATAAGACTAGGAAAATTAAGGGTCTATTTTGGGATAAGCTCTCAAAAGGCATGATATTCTGTTAGCTGAAAAAGATTGGCCCCCAGAGTTTGTCAGGGAGTGCCCTCGTGGCGAAGAAGTGATTATGCCTGCCTTCTCGAATCACATACCGATTCATAAAAAATACACATATGCAAGGAAATGGGCAGTAGCCCAGGCACCTGCATTGTATAAAAATCATGTAGGATGGGATGAGGATTCTCCGCCTCACAAAATCCAATTAAAAAGTGAACCAACTGCCCAACGGCAGTATCCCATAAAGCAAGAAGCTAAAAAACAAGTCAGGGAGATCTTAGATCAACTTGAATACCAGGGGGTGATTGAAACATGCACCTCTCAAATGAACAATCCTTTGTTTCCTGTCTCCAAGCCAGACAATTCATATCGTCTAGTTTTGGACTACAGACATCTTAATACATGTTGCAAAACTTTTGCAGTACAAAACTCGCATAGTGCAGCCCTAATGAATAACATAGTTAGGAAAAAATACAAAACGACATTAGACATTTCTAATGGTTTCTTTTGTCAAAACATTGCACCAGAAAGCAGATACTTGACCGCTTTCTCCGCATTTGGGTCGCAGAAACAATTCTGTCATCTCCCACAGGGGTTCAAGAACAGCCCAGGACTATTCTCAGCTAGGGTAACAGAGTTACTACAAATCTATGATGATGAAGCATTATCTTACGTAGATGATATTTATCTAACAGATGATGACTTGGATACTCACTTGAAAAGAGTGAACGCCATTATACTTGGGTTCGCAGCAGAGGGTTACAAATTCAACTTTAAAAAGTCTCGAATTGCCCATCTGACAGTGCTGTTTTTAGGGTACGAATTATCAAGTGAAGGGAAAAGCCTAGCGGACAACTTCTTAGAGAAGTGCGCTGTACTCCAAGCTCCAAAAACGCTGAAGAATTTACAATCCATTCTAGGTTTCCTGAATTTCGGAAGAACTTATATTTTAAATTATGCAGAGAGGGTTAAACCTCTCTACGAACTAATTAAACCTGATTTAAAACAAATCAATTGGACTCAAAAACACACAGAAATTTTGAGATCACTGCAAACAGACATGTTAGCAAAAACAAAATTAGATACACGTGACAACACACGTGATCTTGTAATCCGAGTCATCCCAGGAAGATGCGGATTCACGTACCTAACCTCTAATGAGGGAGAAAAGGTACCAATAGCTTACAAATCACATTTGTACACAAAGGCTGAAATAAAATTCAGTTCAACGGAGAAAATTCTAACTGCGGTTCAGACTGCTGTAGCGAAAGAAAGGCCCCTAGCACAAGGTAAACGAATAATAATCGTAACACCAATTCCGGCTTTAGAAGCGGTAACTAAAGCAAGCATTCCTAATGCTAAAGCTTTGCATCCGAGATGGATTCAGTGGGTTAATTCTCTTGCTGCAACAGACGTAGTTTACGAATTTGATCCTAACTTAAAAACACAGGAATTTTTACAATATGAATACGAATGTCCTCTGCCAATTGAAATCCTGCCTCTCGAAGAATACGGAAGTATTATATATACTGACGGATCAGCACAACCCGCAGTTGGGGGTAAGCAAGCTTACAGTGCTGCGTGCGCGATTGTTAAAGGTCGCTGGCACAAAGGAAAATTTAGACCATTGGTCACTAAAACACAATCTTTAGGAGATTGCTCGGCTCAACGAGCTGAATTAGTAGCATTTAAGATGGCGCTCGAAAATGCAGAACGCAAATTCCCCACACTAATAGTGTGCGATTCTTTTTATTGCGTACAATCTTATAATGAATACTTGCAGAATTGGGTGGAAAATGGTTTCAAAGATGCAAAAGGTGGCACAATAAAGCATAAAATGCTTTGGGAACAGGTAGTGCTTTTACAAAAAGAACTACAAAAGACTCACGTGATACATACACTGAGTCATCAACGTGATGGCGTTCACGTTGCAGGGAATTCATTGGCTGATGAAGCCGCGAAGGCGGCTGTGCAAACGGCTTCCGTAGCTGCGATAACTCGGTCACAAACAAAAATAGACAGCGAAATTCTACAAGCTGTCAGTACGCCAGTAAAAGATGATAAGAAAACACTCCCAAAAGGCTTTCCTAAAAAGTACTTGTACTTAACGGATACAAATAATGTTCCTTTTGCTCGAATCCCTGGAGTGGGGGATAGAGTAATTCCAAACAGGGAACACAGACTAGGACTGATCAAAGCGGCACACGAAGGGCTTGCTTCTGCACACGCTGGCGTTTCCGCAACGGTATCACTATTAAAACAGAGATATTGGTGGCCTCGCTTGAGAATACAAACTAAAAAGTATGTATTAGAATGCGACATATGCCAGAGGATAAAAGTATCAACGGTGAAACGACCAGCGCAGACACCCCTTCTCATCTCGGATAAACCATTTGCATGCGTTTACCTGGACCACTGTGGTCCCCTACAAAGGGACGGTAACTATAGATATATCATGGTAGCAGTGGATTCCTGTACGAGGTTCATATGGATGTGGCCCCAGCGCTCGGCTGACGCTAGAACGGTTATAAAAGATTTGCGAGTCTTTATCGGCACATACGCAATTACCACGTTCCATTCTGACCAGGGTCCTGCTTTCAGCTCTCGAGCCTATAAGGAGGCCATGGCTAGCATGGGAATTGGGTTGCGGTATTCTTGTCCGTCGCATCCCGAAGGGAATAGTGTGGTAGAAAGAAAAAACCGGGACATAAAGCAATCTATAACAGCGAAGGTATTAGGTTCAGGCGCTGGATGGGTCAAACATTTAATAAGTGTCCAGACTAGTCTTAACAACATGCCAAGAAATTCTCTAAAAGGTTTCAGCCCATACGAACTATTGTTCGGAATTAGAATGAACGTTCAGGACCTCGATAGTCAAATGTCAGTGGTACAAGAAGAAACAAAGCAGTTTGAAGTAAAAGACCGTTTGGCTGTTTTACAGGAACTGAATGAAACAAGAAAATCATTAAGCAACATAAAGTTAAAGCAACAGCCAAGTACCACTGACGAGGCACCACCCGCAACAGCCCCAGCAAGGCCTGTCTGGATTCCAAAGATTGGGGATCTAGTCAGAGAAAAGATCGCGGTTAAGAAGGAATTTGGGCCTTCTTACAGAAAAGCAGTACCTGTCTTGGCAGTCACCGGAACAAGATCAGTTGTGCTACCGCCCCTTGCTGGTAAAAAGGAGAACAGAGTCGTGTCCATCGACCTGGTAAAACCACAAGCATGTGGCCTATAATCAACAGTAGGCCCAGTGGACTCCCAAGAAACAACAGAATACCCAAACTTGCAACAATCCAAGAGGTTCAAACTGAAAGACTAATCACATTCGATCAGCCTGCAGTGCACAATGAAGGACTATGCAATACAGCCATGGAACTCGTGCCTCTTGAAACACAGATTGAAACAGTTCGTCAAGAAACAACACCAGTCTACAATGATGTGGCATCAGAAAGTGCTACAGAGAGACAGATTGAAAGAACAATCCCATCAATTGACAGAACTGCCTCTGGTTATTTCATCGACTTCGACAACTTCTCTGAAGATTTAAACGACCCCGAAGTGATGCCAGAAACAAAAAAGTCTTTTAAAGAAAAAGCAACGGAACTCTTTCATCAACTGAAGAAAATCTACCTTGTTTCCCCTTGGCTAGAGTTCTGGTTCGGTCTAGGTGTATTTTGTCCTCCTGCTTTGGCTCATCATGGTACTGTGTTTGGGAAAATTCATTGAAGGAAAATATATTACAATGGACACAGCAAGTCAGAACATCAACCTAGTCCTGAAACCACACAGATCATCCCACGTGAAGAAAAGAGAACTGTCAACAGTAAATGTCACAGCAATTCCAATACCTGGTGGGGTAGTATGGGAGAAAACAGACTATGAGATCTATGGTCCGGTCGAAATCCTGAAGTATCCTCATCAACTAAAGGTTTCCTTAAGTGACTTTGTGACTCCTAGTACATTCTCTGATGATTGGGACTTTAACAGTATTAATGACATGATGTCTGATTTAGTAATGTCAGCTAGATTCACAGATCATGATTATTTACAAGGTTCATCTAGTTATGAGCAGTTATTCTGTTACACCCACTATGGGGATCATTACTTGCATAAATCTGCACAGCCTAGAAATGTTTTTATGTATAATCAATGGGAACATTGTTCTACACCACCTAAAAGCAGTTCTAAAGCATTTTTTGAGAAATTCAAATACTTCTCAGGGTTTAACACCAGTGATGCAGAAACGTTTTATTATAAACTGTTAGAGAAAACAGGAATGAAAACAATGCTGACAAATTCTAAATTGATATATTCAGAAGCATTTTATGACAAAATGATGACATTCGGTTTTGATTATTGGAAAAATAATATTGAAACGAAAACAATTTGGGGTACAAAAGATTGGCAGGTGCAAGGCATAGAAGCACTATTTAGAACCTGCATGATACCAGAACAAATGTTATTTTTAAATGACACAGTACACCAAACATCTTGTCTTGGCCTAGCTAAGAACAAAGACCTTAGAACACCGTCTATTCCAAAGCCAATAGCTGAGAATACAACCACAGATATTGAATTAGACGTGTCACAAATTTTACATTTCAACAGAACACATCCTGATTGGAAAAAGTGGTTAATCTGGCCTACAGACACAAATAGCTGTCAAGATAGGTTCCTGAATAAAACACAGGGGTTAAAATTGACCAGATTAGACCCTAGATACTCCCAGAGACAACATCCAGGGATTATAACAACATACAGTGTAGGGAAACTATGCCTAGAATGGCTAGCTACATCCACACTGGCTGAAATTAAGCAACACTTGTCTTTATTAAAAGATGGTGCTGATTTGCGCGATTTCATTCTTGGACCACGCAAACAGCGTCAAAAGCGTTTCATAGCGACCAGCATCTATGCTTCTTACAACGAGGCTTGGAAAGTAAAGCAAATTGAAACTGCTGAAAAGATACGAGAAATTGATCGTATTCATTTGGAGAAATCACTTTCTGTGGTAGACAATGGGTTAATGACTCTGTCTTCCAGAATATATTCGTTGGACAATATTGTATACTCTGCCTTTGATGTGATAGACAGAGATTTGCTAATGTTACAACATGGCCAGTCTCAATTACGCTCTATTATAGAACTAGGCTGGACGCTGCAAAATCTTCGTTCAGGCTATGTGCCTTGGCGTTTAATCAACACAACGTCATTATTTTCCAGTTTTAACCTTACTGATAAACAGATCAGTTTGGCACAGAAAGGAGCAGACTATACAATCCTGAGCATCGAGAGACTCGAGAGATTACCATTGACAATGTCAGAAAGTCCTGTCATTGAATGGATAATACACGGGATTATCACAATTCCGATAACAACTTTCCGATTTAAAAAGTGCCTTGAATACATACCTGCTGGCCAGTATGAACAATTGGGTAAAGGATATGTAAAATCCATATGGAAATTACCATACACTCATTCTTGCTATAGTGACAGCGACAAAAATGTATTTCTTAGTGGTGAGAACTGTAAACATTCACTAAGCGGTATACTTTTGTGTCAGGGTATTAATTTACACGGAGCATGTGATGGAAATTCAAACAACCTTTCATGCCACCAGCTAGTCACACCTGCAACTCAGATAGAGCCCTTCTTTATGCAACTTTCGAACGGGAGTTACATTCTTAGAACGGATCACAGGTGCTGTGGCCTCGCGCCCGGAAAAAGTTATCTAGTACAAGTAACATCCACGGTCAAATGCTGTATGCAAGCATTGTTCCCGAGCGGGCCTCCAGACATAGTGACTCCCCTCTGGCCTCGTCTGAATCTCTATTCTATACGAATTGATACATTAAGCAAAATGAAATCTGTGCTTTTACAGACAACAGTGCCTATAACGTCATCTAAAGAGACGTATGATCTTCTAGTCGCAAGGACGGCTACTGAGGTCCATGACCTTTTATCAACAAATTGCCCCGTGCATTTCGTAGAAATGTGCAGTCAACTCCTTAACATGTCTAGTGCAACAAGCATCCCAGGCATATTTAAGACAGTCTTTACGGGACTGCTAACACCCTTCCAGGCAATTTTGGGAATCTTTCCTAATTTTGTGCACTCCATTTTTGGTGGTATTCCACTATTTTTGGGACTCATCGCAGGGATTCTATTTTTGACCATCCTGCTACGTTATGGCAAGCCTCGGCTCAGACATAGCTCCCATGGGAATGGAAGAGACAATCCTAGCAATGCGCTACAGGGACAGGATAACTAACGTCCTCGGATTGGCCAGGCTGAGAGATCTAAACATGACCTGGTTCCTTTCATTCAGACCGATATGGCAAAATTGCATTTTACCTGTGCTACGGTGTATGCTTTGCGGCGATGAATGCGTGTTGGACATCTGTCTTTCACTTCCATCAGCAGTACCAATGGACGTCGATACTTTGCTCAGTCCAATAACGGCTCACGCATTGTGTTGTCCCCAGCGGCTACCAATCCTGATGACGGCATTTGTGGAGACTCCTGTACTACAGCCAAGTGGTAACAGTGGAGCGAGTGACAAAAGCAACATCACCCAGGTACAACGTGCTGTGAGCATTGCTGGTCCTGCCTTCGATGACAGCAATCATTCTCACACCTGCCAAGTTACAGCGCTATCTAATTTGGTTGAACTATCACCTGATTTTGTAGACCAATTCTTTGCGAGCCTGTCTGATACGATGTTCTCTCCCATAGAGAAACAATAACTTTTTAAACTTTTTAGAAGCTTTCCGACACACAGCGTTCCCATGAACTCTGAATTTGGCCTTCAGTTTTAATCAACAAAAACTGCCAGGAGCTTTGGAAATCTATTTTCTTTGAATTGGACAATTTTTTCTAATATTGACCTTTTTTGGCACGAATAATTCTTTGCTTAACGTAAAAACTATTCTTAGAGAACAGAAGCTTCACACTTCTATTTCTAAACACATCTAGAGACATAACAACATAACACCAGCCTCTAGCACACATGTTATTACAATGCATTTTTATGTGATGATTTATCTCGCATTTTCTTCTGTCAGAGATACTTCATGTGTAATTCTTTATGCAGAATCGTTCATTGATTTCATATGCAATACTTTTTGAATGATTACTATGCTTTTAAAACTACGTACAGTACCTAAATTCCATGTATTACAAGTACGCCTATTTCGAATGCATTTATGTATTTTGGGGTGGGCTATGTTACACAATGTTACACATGCATCTAATTGCTTAGTTTTAGTAATTTTGATGGACATTACCCGTGGAGTGGGTGTTGCGTGTTAATCTAGGTTCCTGATCGATACTGTGACCTTATGCCCCTATTCGGCTATAAATCACTTTATTCCCTATATTGGCATAACCGTTCAAGTGCGATTTTCTGTAAAGTCATCTCTGGCCTCACACGAACAGAGCCACAGAGCCACATTCCAGCATGACTCTCTGCTACTTCCTTTGCGACCAATTAGTGCAATGACAGAGCAGCAGTCACTATCTGATATTCCTAGATAACACTCCGAGTTCTTCAACAAGATAAAAACTTAGCAAACCTGGAAATCCCCGCTTGCTATGTTTTGATTAGTAATGGAACTCTAATGAGCAACTGATAACTGTCACTTCCTAGTGACATCTTTAATTGACGTCTTATGTCCAGCAAACTTGCGTCAAACCCAGCACCTGTCAGGTATAAATATTACCAACGTTGCCTTAAGCAATGAGAGAGATACGAGCTGTGGGTTCGTTGCCTGTTGCTGATGCCAGCTGCCTGCATGACCCTGTGTTGGTAAAAACTAGCACTCTGTCGCTGCAGCCTGCTATCCTGTGGTGGTGAAGCTACTGATTACCATTATCGCCGCTACAGCGCGACCTATGGTGCAGTACGCTTGAGGAGCCGAGCAGCCGTCCTCTGCGAAGACATCCAGCCCAGCTGCCCGCGGACGCTGTCACCCCTCCTTCCTCGACGCGCTGAGAGAAGCCGCTGCCTTTCTCGTGCAGAGAAATCCAGTCCCGGCGCTTCCGGTTTACCCTCGCGGGTGACTGGGATATCGAGAGAGACCCCTGAAGGAGATACCAATCCTCCATCATTCTATTCAGAGGTATGGTGTTGACTAAACCCTTAGACGAGAATTCTTGAAACAAACCTTGGCAAAACCAACTTAACTTAAGCTACTTACTTACTCCCCCTTCTCACGTGTTAGGCTTAGGTCAGGCACACTGGGGTAGGCTTAGTTAGAAGCACCAGTTGAGTATGTTAGCCTAATGTATATATGACTGTATATATGTTTTATTACTTTTAAACCATTGTATGGCTAAGAAACCATATCAATGCTTTTACAGTTCTATTTCGCAATTCTTATCTTACTGTACGTACTTTTTATAATAACAGTTATTGCAATTGTGGCAATACATTTCTCTTGTACGAGAAGAAAGACTGTTCAATAAATGTTAACCTTTATTGATACACGCCCGTCTCTCTATTCTCTACATACCGTGAAAGTAAACTGCACTAGACTGACTGAGTGAAATCTGTGTCTATTGTTTCACACGACCCTAGAGATCGACTCTTGATCTGAGGAGCAAAGTTGTCATGTTGCACGGTTGTTGGAAAACTGAATCCCTTCTTGTCTGTGCCAAGGAAGCTGATCACTTCCTATGCAGAGAAGAAAGTTTCCAGTGACCTCTGAGCTAGTTGGTAACACAACCTAATTAAGTTTAGCATAGTCAGTGGAGGCCTGGAATATAGCCAGTTCCACGTCGATACTACTGTTTATGTTATTCCAATGCGCAGGGCCTAGTGGGAAACTAGGAACTACACTACACTCTGGCACATGTTAAAAGGAACATACTGAAACAACATAATATAATAACACCCTGGTTTACCAACAAACTTATAGTTTCGTAAAAGTGCTGTCGGAGATAAGAAAATAAATGGAGTGCTGGGTACTTCGAAGTTGAGAAAGCCAATGATAAAAGTGCTTAGCTGACTATAAATCCTATATTCTTAAGAAAAAGACTGATTACTTCACGAGTAAAATTGCAGCAGCTGCTAACTCTCCTAAAGAACTCTTTGCCACCATTAAATGAATGATAACTGACACAACCTTTAATGATTTTAGTCAGTCTTTTTGCAATACGATGGCACATGGTTTTCACTGCAAAGTTGAAAATGTGTACAATCTATTTTCCACTTTGACAACCATTTACCTTCCGCACCTGTACTCTTCAGTTTGTTAGGCTTTGAATAGTGTTCTCAATCAGTTCATTCCACCTTCGTGTGATCCTTGTCTACTGACGATTGCCACTCTGGTAGAAGAGACCATTGCATTTATTCTGACTGATATTTTCCTGCTAATGGGCTGTTCCGGCAGTCTACAAAAATCCCTCAGATTTGCCACTCACCCAAAAACCTTCTCTAGACCCAGTAGACCCCAACAGTTATCATCTTATCTCATGTCTACCTCTACTGGCCAAACTGATTGAAAAAGTATTGAATAAACAACTCGTGACTCATGTTTGGGCTAGCAATCTCTTGGATGACATCCAGTTTGGCTTTCATGCTGGTCGCAGTACTGAGACTGCTCTGATTAAAGCCACTGAGGAGATTAGGTCATTACTTTAACAGGGCGGCAGAGCTGCTCTCATCATGCTGAATCTATCAGCAGCCTTTGATACTGTGAATCATGGGATCCTGATATAACAGTTGGATAGGATTGCAGTAACGGGTAAAGTATGGAAGTTACTGCATACCTTTCTTGGCAGCCATGAACAGTCTATCACTGGGAGAATTTGTCTCTGATACATACTGTCCGTTTTGGGGGGTCTCCCAGGGGTCCTTGCTTAGGCCGACACTGTTCAATGGACATGTAACTCCATTGTCGGAACTGATAAGATCTTTCAGGTTCTCTTGGACTTCTTACACAGACGTCACTCAAATTGTAGCTTCTCTAGAAACAGAGTAGATTGGTATGGGCAAATGTTTGTGAATGTATGCAGGCAGTAAGCTCATGGACGTTGAGTAATTGCCTGAAATTAAATTCTGGAAAGACTGGAGGTTTTACTTTTCGGTTCTCAGCCATCCTTCTGGTCCACTGCATGGTGGCCATCTGAGTTAGGCCCACTTCCAACAACTATTAGAGCTGCTAATAAACTTGAAGTTCTACTTTTTGATAAAATGTCTTATCATGACCAGATAAATGCAGTCACTTTTGCGGCATGCAACACTCTTAGGCTGATCAAGAAGATCCTACCGATTATCCCGGCCAACTTAAGGAAAACGGTAGTCACCTCTTTGGTGTTACCAAAAATAGATTATTGCAATGGGTTCTACCTAAATGCCCATCAGCATGTTCTTAACAAACTTCATACTTTACAAAATGCTGCAGCATCGACATTTCTAAAAGTTCCTAAGCATATTTTGAATTCTATCAGGAAGCTTGCTGGCTACCTGTAAAGCAGAGGCTACTCTTCAAAGCTCTTTGTATTGCTTACAAAGCTCTGCATGATCAAGGTTCTGTTTTTTTAAAGAAGAGCTTTACTTGGTATGTTCCAAACAGAACCTTATATTCATCTTCCCCCAAAAGGTTACTAGTACCCAGTATGCTTTCTGGGTGGCAAAGGCTGTGTGTTAAATCCAACAAAAGCTTGGAACGACTCTCCACTTTTCATTAAAGCGATGTCGTCTATTGCTTTTAGGCAATCTTTTAAAACATGGTTGTTTTCCACTTAATTAGCTATCTAAATGGGTCTCTTTCTGTTATTTTCAGCTAGTGCCAGGACGCCTGTGGTCATTTGAGTACTTTACAAGAATAAATAACAACATAACTCCAGATACCAGCTGTGACAGCAATTTGCGCCTGAAGGACTGACAAGTAAAGCGAAAGTTTCCTGTAAAGTTAAACTTAGTGAGAAGACAACTGTGTGCCTCGGAAGAGGTTTTACAGCACAGCCGTTAAGGGATGCTCAGCAAGTGAAGTAGAGGCCTATGGGTAAATAAAAATCACAGAGAGAAATTGCTGCAGTGTAGTAAGTTCATATGCTCTGCCCAGGATTGCACTAAATTTAGGCTGGGCTGTCAGCAGGAGTCAGAGACCCTCCTCTTTAAATGGAGAAGAAATTAGATTCTGCACACTGTGTGCCGCTGAAGATACATTGAAGAAAACCTGTGGCATTGTGTGACAATCTGCTGTCTAGCATTATTTAGTAATACAAAGTGGCAATATCAAGTATTGTGCACATGCATTAAACAATCATCTATTTGTTTTTCTCAGTATATTTGGGGGCTAGATAGCTTATAACTGGTCGATTGCTTTTCAGTTTTGACATAAGCCAAGGCCTTTAGTTTTTACCAAAATTATTAGTATAATATACTTATTTGAAGGGCCTTTCAGCCACCACTTGTTATTCATTAGTCTGTTGTTGTACCATTCATATATTCTTCAACTGACTACAGCATGGGTCAATGGGTCAGCCTACTTCAGCCTCTGGTTAACTTCACTTTGAGTGACTGCATTTTGCGCTTTCACAATGAGCACATCAGCACATAGGGTAGTTCCCCTCGGTGCCAGTACTTTTGTTTTTACTTTGTAATTAATTTATTGTTGCCTATAGGCATAATTATGACTTCAGTGGTTTGGCAGTGAGACGCTAAGCCAGGGTTCTGCAGCCACACCACCAAAACCTTAATGTGATGGCCTGCCGGATTCCAACAGGAATCCATGTTTGGCTGCCTTTTAGCAGCTGACCCACAGCAGTACAGTTCTAAGGCTCATACTTGAGCCTAAGCAAGGCACTGCAATGGTAACACTATTGCACGTTACTGGGGGTGCATGCAGACAGGGGATTACCATGCATCCCCTGGAGCAGAGGCACAAGGAGATGCTGTAGGACCTCTTTGTTTCCTCACTGCCATACTTTTCATGGTGCACTCACCGCCATGAAAACTGTGACTTAAGGAAAGTGGCACCACCAGCATATTAGGGGCCTCAGACCGCTGCAAGACTGCCAGGAATTGCGTATCCCTGGCAGTAGTAGCGCTCCCATGGTGGTCCAACTGGCCACATTATTATAGAGCAGTTGGAACACCGGTGCGGCAGTAGCTGCACAGTCACTGTGGGTTTGGCTGTCCACTAGACTGCCAAATACGGCTCATAGGGTCCGATGTGGGTCACCAAATACCGGTCGGTAACGGCCAAATTCTGCCGTTACCGACCGGTATTTGGTGATTGAGATGTAGGGGGCTATATTTCACAGAATCTGTAAATTTACCGATTAGGTAAATTTACCGATTCTGTAAAATACTGAATCGGTAATTTTACCGATTCGGAAAATTGCTGATGTAGGTAGCACTGTTTCCAGTGCTACAGGCCTTTCAGATTCGGTATTTTACCACTCAACCCAACTGGGTGGTAAAATACCGAATCCTGGTGTGCATGCACATGTGTGTATGCATACCTATGCCATGTGACAGACAGACATGCCCTTAGGGCATGTCTGTGTGCCACATGGCACACATACCTGTATTTGGGGCGCTAGAGGGTGTCAAAGTGACACCCCCTGCACCCATGCTGGAATACCGATTCGGTAATGCCCATTGATTCCTATGGGCTTCAATGCCCATTGGAATCAATGGGCATTACCGAATCGGTATTTACAGAATCGGTAAATACCGAATCTTAACGATTCGGTATTTACCGATTCTGTATTACCTACACCCCCCCCCTCTATTTTACCACTTCTTAAATACCGATTCGGTATCATTCGGTATTTAAGAAGTGGTAAAATAAAATTACCTACATCGGGCCCATAGTGTTTAGAGCCTAAAGTAAATGAAAGTCTTTTCTAACAGATGTGAGTAGAGGTCACATTTCATGCTTTATCAGTTCTTGCCTCCTGCCAATTTTCCTAAATTCAATTTGGAGTAAGGGTGGACGAAGCTGGTGTAGTACCTCTATGAGTAGCTCCACAGAGTTTGAAAGAACCTAGGGGAGGTACGCTTCGCTCTGTTCTGCCCCCTCCCAAATTCTTTAAAAATTATAAAGGAAGGCACTTACCTGTGTGTCTGCTGCCTCCCCTGCCTGGCAGCTCTCCCTACTGCTCCTCGCTTCCTTCTTCATTGAAATAAACACTATGTTGTGCGTCTTGCATATCTCAAATTCATGGCCAAGTGTTGCTCGAATATGAATTTACCTTGAGAAAACAAAGGACAAGAGTCGTTTGGCAAAACAAGAACATGTGGCTTAATTAAACACTTTGGCCATGAGTACATCTTATAGAAACTGGTCTGAGGACTGTCTCAAACCGCAATCAATTCAAGCTATTTTTATACGGATTTGGGTGTTACAAAATTACATCTGGCAATATTTGTTCGGTAAAAGAATACAGCCAGGTCTGTGGAGTCATAAATAAATGCAGGTGTGCCTTGACCTTATATGGACACAATGTGGATCAGTGGGTAATATGTCAAAATGTAATACATGAGGGACGCGTGATCGCTGCATGTACTGTGTATGCTGTGTACTGATTGGCTGTGTATTCCGAACTTCATATGGCATCTGACTTTATGGTGTTTTGGGAATATGTGTACCCCTCTGGCCATTTGTCTTTTATTGAAGCCAATTTCAATTAACCATTGTAGTGCCATTGCACTTATCTGGGGGATGGACCTGAGTTTCTTGTTTGCGCATTAGTCTGCTGGCTACGTGTCACCCCACCTGTGACCTGTCAATCAGTTACTATAGACCTATATTGCAGACTCTACCTGACCATGTATTTCTTAGTCGGCGTTGATGGAGAATTCATAATGGGCGAATTTGTGAATAGTGATGCGATTTTGTTCATGTATGCAAATCTACCATTATAAGCACTGCCATTGTTTTTATCAATATGAACGCAGGGCCTTTGGATTTTACTAAAATTATGTGTCACTGTCAACATTGTTTCTTTGCTGCCTCTGAGGTCGGACTACCTCCACCAGGAGCCTGTTGCCGGCCCAGGAGGAGGAGGAGCACATCACGCCTATAAATGCTTCTGTGCACTCGCAGCACAGGACGCTGCAGATATTGTTTCTTTGCTGCTGCTGGGGTGGGAATATGTCCCCCATCAGCCTGTTGACAGTCCAGGAGGAGGGGCACTTTGGGCTTATAAGCGCTTCCTTGCTCCTGTGGTGAGGGAGTCTGCTGACATTTTCTTTTGCTGGTGCTGGGGTGGGACTATCGGCCACATGCATCAATCTAGGATTTTGCATTTCCTAAATAGCGAAAATTAAGGAATCGCTATTTAGGAATTGCAAAATCCTACGCATCAAGAAATCCTAAAATTTTTTAGGATTTCTTAAATTTCGGAATTTGCGATTTCTTAATTGCGAATCTCAATTAAGGAATGGCATTACATTGATTCCTATTGGCCTAGAGGCCCATAGGAATCAATGCCGTTTTGCATTTCTTTTTTCACGAAATCGCAATTTGTTGATGCATTGCAAGGGTGCAGAGGGGGGTCCAAAGGACCCCCCCTGCACCCCTGAAATGTATTTTAAAGTGCATGTTTCACACACACATGTCCTAAGGACAAGTGTGTCTGTAACATGACACTTTTCAAAATGCATTTGTGTCCTTTTTTAAACAATTTCGCAAATTAACACGAGGGTCCACCTCGTGTTAATTTGCACTTCCTATTTCAAAATTCGCTTTTTTTTCTTAATTGATGCATTGCATTTAAGGAGTCGCACAAATGCGATTCCTTAAATGCATTTGCATTTTTAGGAAATGCAAAAAAAAAAAATTTTGAAAAATTGTTTCATGCATCCCAATAACGTATTTAGGAAGCGCAAACGGCCTAATTTACCGATTCACACCGTTTGCACTTCCTAAATAGGTTGATGCATGTGCCCCCAAGTCCTTCAGCAGCCTGTTTCCAGTCCAAGAGGAGGAGGGGCACATCACGCTTATAAGCGTTTCCTTCTATCCGCAGCACAGGTCGCTGTTGATATTGTTTCTTTGGCATTGCTTGGGTGGGAATACGTCCCCCAGCAGCCTGTTGCTGACCCAGGAGGTGGGTGGGGCACAATCATGCTTATAAGTGCTTTGGTGCAACCGCAACAGAATACGGGGCCAAGAGCAGGTCCGTCTGCACCTGTCAGAGCCTGGAAGAGGCTGGGCTAGGGCCCTTTTCTAACTGATTTTCTCCATTTGAGTTTCACTGCAAAATGAGTCAGTGTAAACATATTGCATTACATCCTGGAGTTCCAGTGTCTTCACCTCCCCCAAAAGAACAAGGACCCAAATGGTACTTTCAAATCCTCGATGTTCTCGTTTCTATCAAACAGCAGTGGGGGCAAACAATGAAGAAATTTGCACAGTGGAGGAAAAATTTAGCATCATTTCTACCGCCCTGAATCATTATATAATGTGCCCACATTGTCCTGCTATTACAAGCGCCATGGACAAGGGGAAGGTGATGAGACCAAGCCAGTAGGGACTAATAAAGTTACTAAATTGACTACAGTTGCAGAAGTACATCAAACAATGACTCAGAGTAAGAACTTGGCACCCGATTATGGCCACCCTGCATGTAAGCATAAGAGAAAACCTGAAGCAGCCTCTGTCCCATCAAGGGCTCAATCGAGGGATCATATAAAAACATCCTCTAATGTAATTGTGTTGCATTCTGTTGTACTTTCATACTGCCTTGTTCTGATCCCTTTGCCTTTCCCTGTCTGGATCTGCTGCCTGGAATGTATGATGCGTGCCTGCATCTTACATCCTGGGTTCCAGATTCCAGACCAACTGTATTACAAGATCTGTACCTGAACCTGTCATGATGTGCTGTGCTTCAACTCCTATTTATACATTAAATTCTTCATGAATTTCTACTTTAAGTTTCCTTGGATCTTTTTATTGGCGACGAGGTAAACCCTACTATTTCTGCCACCATCCTTGGAGCACAGGAGCAGAAAATTTTATTTTTGAGACTGCGTTACTAAGAAAGAAACCTGAAATACATCTTCATCAGCTCTTTCTTCTTGACAACACTGATTAATACTCCTACGTCGTAATTGCGAAAATTTACGACCTACCAGTGTTTTCCTGCTTATTTTTAAAACTTTTTGTATTGTCAACTGAAAAAAGAAAACTACAAGCGATACATCAAAAACACCGCTTCTACCTTCATATTCGGCGCATCTCCTGGCGTTTCCAGCGCTTCTACTCCGGCGGATCGGTGATGTATAAAACTGCTTTTGTTCAATTTTAAAGCTTTTCCGGCATTTCTCCATGCGCGAGGCTTTCGTCAAGCTCGAGGCTTCCCCTGTCAACACGCGCTGCGTCATCATTACGCGCTGCGTGGTCACATGACACGTTCCTACCGTCATCACGCTGCACGCCTCAGCGCCATCTTGGTATCCACAGCAACGGGATACACAGTCACCGGAGACGCTAAAGAATCGATGTCGATGCATTCCTGAACAAAATCCACACGCCGGAAGGTAAAATAAACTTTATGTACACGCCGGATGACAAGATAAAGACAGAATAAACTACATTATCGCTTTTCTTCTATTTTCAAGTACTTTTACCGCAATTGCATTCGTTTTAAAAGAAAAGATATTAAGGGATTTCACTCTCTTCTTCAAACTTGTGGCTACTATTTTACTACTTGAAAGGAAAGTGTTAGAACCCATTTGACTTCATTTATTTTGCGTATATTATTACTTTTGAGATACTATTTTTTTTTATTATTGAAAAAAGTAAGAGAAAGTACCTCTACCTTACTCTAGCCATTATGCAGTTTGACCCACCTTCAAAATTTTTGCAAACCAAAGGAGACCCACCCATCCCTTGGACTAGATGGAAGGAAGAATTTTTTACTTACCTTAAAGCTATGGATGGTGAAAGGATGTCAGCGGAAAGGAAAAAGAACATTTTCTTACATTGTCTTGGGTCAGAAGGACAACTTGTCTTTAGAACTTTACCTCCTGTGAGATCTGGTGGTGATTCAAATGTTTATGATGAGGCTGTACACAGAATAGAGGGAAGATTTAAACCAGTAACCAGTGTAGCCTTAAACAGGTTTAAGTTTTATACCAGGGTACAAGATGAGAATGAGTGCTTTGATGACTTTTTAACTGCTTTACGTGCGCTTTCCCTCCATTGCAATTTTGGTCTAATGACTGACGAAATGATTAGAGATCAAATTGTTGTGCATGTGAAAAGCAAGAAAGTACAAGAGCAGTTATGGATTTTAGGGGATCCTAGCTTAGAGACTGCTATTAGTACAGCTAAAGCATTAGAACAGTCCGACAAATGGATCAAATCTTTAGACAAAGCCTCTGTTCAAACCACTCCTTCCACATCCACTGGTGAGGTTAGCACAGTGAATGTGAAAACTCAAAGTTCTAACAAATACGAGGGCAAAGGTAAACAGTTTTACTGCTTTAGATGTGGAAGCCCGGATCATATAGCTTCTTTTCCACAGTGTCCTGCTCTGAATAGACAATGTAATAAGTGTAACCGCACTGGACATTTTTCTAAATATTGTAAAACTTCTGTTAAGTCAGTTAATGATTACAAGAAGCCTTCTTATAGTACTCCCAGACGTACTAATAGTAATGTATCTTACGTTGCGGAGAGAGAGGGTAATGATCCGTTGGTTAGAGAATCTGGTATTGTAGTTTCTATACAAACTTCGTTCGATATGTCACTAGCTGATACTTTACCTTCTCCAAAGAGTTTAGTGAACATACTAGGTAAAACTCTTGAACTCATGGTGGACTCCTGTTCACCGTGGACCATAATTACTCGTGATTACTGTGTAGAGTCATTTGGTAATCTAGTTGATGTGAATTCTTTGTGTGAACCAGATATTGATGCCTACAACTTTGATACTTCCAAGATCAGTTTTATAGGTTTTAAAGAAGTCCCTATTATTGTAAAAAACAATTCAGCAACTATTAAGATGTATGTAGCATCTAAAGGTGTGAATGTTCTAGGTTGGCGGGACCAAGCTAAGTTGGGGATCTCGTTAAATCCTAGGTTGAAAGATCCTGTGTGTGTCCTTGCTATAGCTGATGGGGACTATGACCTGGCGTCTATGTCTAAAGAGATATCTATCTCCTTTCCTAATGTTTTTTCTGAGAAACTTGGGAGATTGAATGGTTTTACGCATAAAATCAAAGTCAAACCAAATACTGTGCCTCTGAAGCAGAAGTTGAGAGGTGTTCCCATTAGTGTCAGGGAGGAGCTTAGAGTCATGCTTGACAACATGGTTAAAGATGGTGTCATAGAGGAGGTGGAATCCTCTGAATGGGTTTCGCCTATTGTTTTGGCGATTAAACCCGACAAAACAATTAGGTTGTGTGTAGACCTGAGAGCGTTAAATAAATGTTTGGTCACAGACTGTCACCCGTTACCTAACATAAATGAAATGTTGTGCATGCTTGACGGTGCCTGTGTGTTTTCCACATTAGACCTTAGGTCTGCATACCACCAGATAGAGCTCACGGAAGACTCAAAACACTTCACCGCTTTCATCACTCCCCATGGATTGTTTCAATTTAAAAGGATGCCTTTCGGCCTAGCGTCAGCCGCTTCTGTTTTCCAGAGGGCAATGTATCACATATTCAAGGACCTGAATGTCTACGTCAAATGCTTTCAAGATGATATTCTTGTCTTTTCTAAAAATGTCTCTGAGCATGATAGTCACCTTAGGGAGGTTTGTTCCAGGTTGGAGAAGTTTGGCTTGACTATCAAAGCTAGTAAGTGCAAGTTTTTTTGTAAGACAGTAGACTATTTGGGCCATTCACTTTCAGGGGATGGAGTTGTACCAAAAAAAAATCTTGTGGATGCTATTGTTAAGGCTTCTTCCCCAGACAACAAGGAAAAGTTGCTTTCATTTGCAGGGCTTTGCGAATATTATAGCAAATTTATCAAAAATTTTGCAAGCAAAATGGAGCCTCTTAGAGAACTTACAAGGAGTTCAGCCAAATTTATTTGGTCTGAGAAGCAGGAACAAGCTTTTAAACAAATCAAAGAGGAAATTGTTAATGCTCCTACTTTGAAGTCCTTTTGTGTCAACAAGAAGTGCATCATTACAGTTGACGCCAGCCTTTATGGCATTGGTAGTGTGTTAAGTCAGTCATCGGGCAAGGATGAATGGTGTGTTGCCTTTTCCTCGAGGACTTTGTCTCCCACGGAGAGAAGGTACTCCGTAATTGAAAAGGAACTTCTGGCCTGCATTTGGGCTGTTGAACACTTCAGGAATTATGTTTGGGGCAATCGATTTGTACTACGTACCGACCATAAACCCTTGGTTGGGATTTTATCTCCTGGAGGTGGATGGAACTCCACTGCGCGTATAGCTCGTTTGTCTTCACGCCTTCAAGAGTATGATTTCGAAATTGTGTATGTTCCTGGTAAGTGTAACGTGACTGCTGATTTTCTTTCATGGTTTCCTTGTGAGGAGTCTCCAAAGATGGATAATGACATTGATATTGTTGCCTCTGTTGGAGATTGTGTTTCCAAGGAGTTCATTTCATTGTCGGAAGAAGAATGGTTTGTTGAACTTGGCAAGGATCTGGTTTGCCAACATCTGTTTGATTTTGTTAGGAATGGTTGGCCACCCCATAGGGGTGTTTCTCCGGATATAGCTCCCTTTTGCCAGGTTTCATCGGAAATTGAAGAGTTTTCTGGTTTACTTTTCAAGGCTGGTAAATTAATCCCGCCCCAATCCTTACAAGAGAAGATTCTACTTCTCGCTCACCAGAGTCACATTGGCATGTCGTCAATGAAACGTCTGATTAGAGAGAGCTTTTGGTGGCCGGGAGTGGACAAAATGGTGGATAGGCTGGTGAGAGATTGTTCGCATTGTGTTGACAGTGATAAAATGCTTCATGTGACCTCAGCTCCCCTCAAGCCTGTGTCTTGGCCCACCTTTCCCTGGCAGAAAGTGGGTTTTGATATATCTGGCCCATTTAAACAGTTGCCTTACAATGCTCTGTATGCTTTAGTTCTGGTAGACTACCACTCCAAGTGGCCCGAAGTAAAGTTTGTCAGCTCTGTTTCTTCTCAATCGGTCATTCTTTTTCTTAAGGAAGTCTTTGCTAGGGAGGGATTTCCTGAAACCTGTGTCACTGATAATGGGGTTCAGCTGGTGTCTGATGATTTTGAGAAATTCCTCAGTACATGTGGAATCAAGCATTACACCACCTCTCTCTATGAGCCTAGGGAAAACGGCCAAGTTGAACGCTTTAACCGTGTCCTTAAGGATTGTTTGAATGTTGTGCAGACTTCGGATGATAGTTGGGTGGATGTTGTGAGGAAAAGATTGTGGACATATCGTATCACCCCTCACTCTGTTACTGGTGTTAGTCCCTTCAGACTCCTTAAGGGTAGGGAGCCTCCTTCTGATATATGTCCCTGGTGGATAAAAAAACTTGATGTAAAACTTGATGTAAATAATTCTGTTTTTGACCTTGCTGCTGTGGCCAAACGGGTTGAAAACAAACAACTACAAATGAAAACCCTGTTTGATTCCAAAATGAAAACCAAAGATAATGATTTTGTGGTGGGGGATTGGGTACGAATTAGAAAACCTGGTTTTCTAGTCAAGGGTCTTTCTAAATTTTACCCTCCTATCAAAATTGTTAAAGTCTTTAAAAATAGCGTTGTCACGCAGGATGGTAGAGTCTGGAATGTCCGCAGAGTGGCTAAATATTGCAATCTTGAAAATGTACGTTGCTCTCCTTCCTCTACTCAGGGTTATTGCCAGAGGAGACCTGATGTTTTTCCCGCTTTGTCTTCTCCCAGTTCTGTTCATCTAGATTCCTCAGTTGCTTCTAGAGTTAAGGCTTCCAATAGGCAAAAAAGTGTTCCCAGCAGATATCTAGATTAATGTTTTTTTTTTTTTTTTTTTTAGGGGTAAGATGTGTTGCATTCTGTTGTACTTTCATACTGCCTTGTTCTGATCCCTTTGCCTTTCCCTGTCTGGATCTGCTGCCTGGAATGTATGATGCGTGCCTGCATCTTACATCCTGGGTTCCAGATTCCAGACCAACTGTATTACAAGATCTGTACCTGAACCTGTCATGATGTGCTGTGCTTCAACTCCTATTTATACATTAAATTCTTCATGAATTTCTACTTTAAGTTTCCTTGGATCTTTTTAAATTGGCTTTGGGTATAAAGTTTCAAAAGACTGCAATCAATGTGATAATTTTGATGAGATCACCCCAAGTTGTAAATGTATGGTGAAATTAGCAGCGAATGAATGCAGTTAAAATAATTAAATTCATGCCGCGCCCCAACACGGCTTTATATCTGCGTAGGTTGCATAGCGTTCTCTGGCAGCCAATAAAATACAGGAGCAGGCGGTTCTGGTATCATTGGATTCCCAATAGCCTTTGATAGAGTGGAATGGCCTTATTTGTTTGCAGTACTGGCGAAGTTAGGATTTGGGAGTGAGTTTATCGGCTGGGTGCGCCTATTATATGCTGCTCCCCTGGCAAGAGTGGTTGTCAACAAATGTAAATCCGGTGATTTCTCCCTCAGAAGGGGCACCAGACAGGAATGCCCATTATCCCTGTTACTTTTTGCGTTAGCAATGGAGCCACTGGCGGCTTGGGTGAAGTGGGACATTACGATACGCGGTCTGCGGTTGAGGCCTGGCTGGGAGGATAAGATCTCATTGTATGCAGACGATGTCCTGCTATATCTCACAAGACCCAAGGACTCCTTCAGTTTTTTCCATAATGTACTTACTATTTTTGGGAGGTATTCTTGTCTAGCTATTAACTGGAATAAATCAGTGATTTTTGTGTTGGCTGGAGATCCCCCGGTGATCCCGCGGACTTGACCCATCTGCATAGAGACGGTTGGGTTTAAATCCCTGGGCATATTTGTCACTCTAGACCCAAGAATGCGTTACGATAATAATTTGGCTTCCCACTGGCCCGGTGTCGGCGTGATGTGGAGCGGTGGAAATCTCTTCCACTTTCCCTGTTGGGTAGAGCCACGCTTTTTAAGATGATGGCTCTGCCACGGTTGTTATATGCCTTGCAAAATGTTTTGGACTCGGTGCCGTTTGGGTACTACAAGGAGATTGAGGCTCTCCAGAGACGGCTGCTGTGAGACGGTGTGTCCCGTATCGCTTTTAAGAAACTAACTCTTTCCTGGTATGATGGTGGGATTGGTCTTCCTGACCTCCGTAGATACTACTGGGCCTTGCACTTGGCCTCAGTGAATCAAATTGTTTACGGAAGACCCGGGTTATGCTATGGACCGGAGTCAGGCCCCGGGTGGGAAGATAGACAGAGCGCTTTATTCTAAAATGGGGAAATACCCTCTGTTGGGCCCGACTGCACATGCGGTACATGTGTGGCACGCAGCCAATAAATGTTTGGGGTGGGAGGGCAAAATCACACTCGCCACTCCCTTGTTGAACTCCGAAAAGTTAGGTAATTCGTGGAAAACTAAAGGGTTCGACAAATGGGACTTCATTGGAATTACCCAGATTAAGGATGTGTGGGGGAATGATTCGGTACTTACATTTGACTCTTTAGCGAAACAATATAGTTTGCATCAGACTGAATACTTCCGTTATCTGCAAGTTAGGCACGCTCTTAACACTCATGTCCCCAGGGGATCGGAACTTCTGGAGGCATCCCCTCTTGAGGACCAAGTATTAGATGGGCATATCCTGGAAAAAACGATCTCTCTTATTTACCGGAAATTGATTAACAACTCAGAAGATCCGTTGGTGAGACTTCGGGCTCAGTGGTGTGCGGATTGGTTGGAATTGGATGATGAGGATTGGACGGAAGCGGTATCCTCCCCCAAAGTCGTTGCTATCCAGATGCGGCTCCGCCTGGTGCAGCTGAAAATATTGCACAGATCCTATATGACCGGGCCGCGTCTGGTGCGCATGGGGCGAGCCGAGAGCGGAGTGTGCAGAAGAGAGTGTGGGGAGGAAGGTACCCTGATGCATATCCTTTGGCATTGTACGGTAATACAAGAATTTTGGGTGAAAATTCATGATGAGTTGAGATATGTAATTGGGCTGGAGGTACGTCTGGAGGCCCGGAGATGTTTGTTAAACGTGTGGGAGCCAGCGGATTTGAATGACTATCAGAAACAATGGATCACTCTGGCATGTATGGTTGCCAAACGAAATATGGCACAATTATGTGGAACTCGTCAGCCGCCCCGAGTCAATAAATGGACAGAAGATCTTGACTGGTGCATGCTCAGGGAATGGGCAGTATATGTAGCAAGGGGTTGCCCGCGGAAGTGGGGGAAAATTTGGGGAGCGTGGAATGTTTATCGTGGAGGTCTCTGTGCGCCACCTACGCCGGTGCCGGAACAGATGGCACTGGAATCCCCTTGACCCCAGTCTTAATCATTGAATGTTTTATCTTGTATTGTGCAATATGGACCCATATGAGGTAATTGATTGCCTTCACCTGAGATTATTTTCTTTGTTCTATTGTTTATAAAAAAAAGAGTTACAAAACAAAATTATAATTTTGTTTTGCAACGTGATTATGCCTTTTATTGGTCACGCACATCCCGAAGTAATAGGGGTGGGGCTGGAAACTGCACATAGAGAACCTGTTCAGTATCCCCCTAGTTAGCCTAAAGATTAATTGATGTTGACAATTGTCTTGCCAGACATTCACATGCCAGTGCCAGAAAGGCATGGGAATCCGCTAAACCCGCCTGTCCTGCCAGGGCTAGCAAGGACCATAGGTCATCAATATGGTCCCATGGCTAATACGGTACATAAGTGGATAAAGGGGGAATGGGTGTAGTGAGTTCTAAAGATGGTTTAGCATCCTCCCAAGTTGTTCTTGGCCTCCCCCACCTCAGCCCCCTAAATGGTGGTATTGACATGGTCTCCATGCTGGCGGAAGGGGGAAGAGAAGATTATCAGAGTCTGAGAAATAAGGTCAGCCATTAGTTAACCCAACTAGGCAGTGAGGATAGGATCTTGACAAATAGGATCATCGTGGCCTGGAAGGTGGAATGGGTTAGATTAACTCTGTAAACCTCGGAGGAGGATTGGCTCTCCAGGGTTATCCACAGGACAGCAACTGCAATGTGGGCACTGGCTTTTGTTGCCATGAGGGCATCCAATGGCAGGGATTTTGTTATACACGAACAAAATCGATTTGAGGCTCTTAGGGCTGACTCACTAGATTGACTGTATAGTCCTAATTACACATGGTAGCATAGCAATGAGGGGGCAGGAAATGAGACAACTGCCAATGGGAAACCAGACCAGCTAGGTGAAATGGGAGCCACACAGATTGGAACACTTACCACTGTAGAGGAGGGTGATACCCCCATTTTCCCTAACACTTATGACAACTACACAAACTCAAGGGACAACAACGCCGGCCAGGTCATGTTCACTTCCTGGAATGTGGCAGGCATAAATAATGAAAAAAAAGACCCTGACTGGCTATTATATCTAAGTACGTTTGCCATAACATGGTTACAGGTCACGTGAGAAGTAGAAGGTTTCTTTTTCTTGGAAAGGTACAACTCCTACTCCAACCCCATCATGTAATTATTAAGGGGGCATCCAAGTGGAGGATTGTTTTTTCTGGTCTCTTTGACCTTGAATTGCAGAATGAAGGAACTGGTATAAAGTTCCTCAAATATACAGGCAATTCTCATTAATTCCCTTGCAGTCGGTAACATTGCTTTGTTACATTTCTAAAACTGCCACCTCAAGTCCACCATTCTGTGACACTCTCTTCATTCTCATGGATCAAATGTCTCACATCAAAACTTGTTATAATACAGGCATTAGTTTTATTCTAACTGGGGACTTCAAAATACATCCATTCCTCTGTAGCCCACAATATCGCACTTTATGCGACCATGTGAGACATGATAACTCTGTCCACAAGGAACACATCCAAGCTGGTTGATTTTTAAATCATCTCCTTGTCAAATTTAATCTGGAGTGTGTTATGACTACATTATTTGAATATCCAGATGGCAGTTTATCTCCTAGATTCACTGGCTAAGACAATTTTCAACAATTGATTACATCTTTGTCTGAGCCGTCTTGTAGAACTGCATGCAACAATGTTGGGCAAATGTCTTTGGTTTTAGTGACCATAACTTCATTGACATTACAATTCCAGAGATTTTTGTATAGATCCCTTCATGCAGGTGGTACAATGACTGAACAGGGTAGTAGATAAAGGTTTTCAAAGTTTATCCCAGATGACTTTTAGAGATCCCTCTTGGTGACCAAATGGGCAGAATTTGAAACTTGTCTGGAGGGTCCCTGCACAGATCCATTTTAAATGTATGCTCAGAGATAGGAAAGGATATAGAGGTAAAAGTATTGCTTTCCTGTAAATCAACAAGTGTCCAAGGTGGTTTAACAAGGATTGCTCGAGAACTCATAAATTGTTAGTGAATGTCCTCAAAGCTGTGCACAGAAATCGCTACTTAATCACAAGCAGACAGGCCTCATATAAGAAGGTGCTAGATATGAAAAAAGGGCACTGAGAAAGGAAGCATGGGATGAGCTGATTGAGGCTTCATTTCGGGCTAACAGCTGTAAATTCTGAGAGGTGGTTAATCGCCCTCTATTGAATGATAACAGGACCATACTATCCCATTGCATATTTTCCCTGAGAAATGGAGAGATCATTTTGAGGGTGTTTACAATGTCCCATACAATGCCTTGTTCTGTGGGGGTCCATGTCAATCTATCCTATTATCCAACCCAATATAATCTAACTTTTACTGTTGATGAGATAGCAGGATACTCCGGCAGTAATTGAGCGTGTTATAAAAAAGCATAATAATAATAATAATTAGCCATATTCCAACTGACCACACACAAGGCCTGCAGACCCGACATGATCCCTGCTAATTTATTTAAGGCAACACCAGAATTTTGGACGCCGATCCTAACCCACATGATTGATGTGGAATGTGAATGGGCTTTCAAGATTCATGGTCTCGTTCGGTCATTATCCTTGTATGTAAGAAGGGCTCCAGAGATTTCCCCAGTTGTTATAGGCCAACCTCTTCAATAAACTCAGTTGTAAAGGTGATAGGCAGGGGAATCCCGGAGAGGGCAATGTACCTGTCAGAGGAAGATTCCATTCTCTCAGTTCTGCTCTTTGAATTTTGCCCAGGCCTCTGCATATGTGATCAGTGATTAAATATTTTCTTGTTAATTTACATGTACACTGTGGCAAGACTGCGGTCCCTGTTTATTGCATTTATGTACCTGCCCTCTGCATTTGATCTGTGAATAGGTGAAATTGGCCTATTATTATTGCCCTGGTTTATTACAATGCCCTCTTCCTGAGTATGCAGCATTAACATTTAAATAGGCTTCAGGTAGTACAGAACGCTGCAGCCAGAATATTGACCCAGATGCCTAAACGTTCTTCCATCTTGCAAGCTATCATCAAACGTGGATGCCACTTAGGCAACATGTGCAATTTAAGGCTCCATGCCTGGCCCATTCGGCCCTGCATGGCATCGGTCCGGTTTTTCTGCAGAACTCCTTTAAATAGTCTGAGAAGAACTCTTCGATCCATGGCCCCCCATAAATTAGAGATCAACAGATTTAGGGCCCGATGGAGGTAAATCTACATTTACCACTTCATAAATACCGAATCATACCGAATCGGTATTTATGAAGTGGTAAATTAGAGGGGGGGAGATGTAGGTATTTCAGATTCGGTAAATACCGAATCTGTAAGATTCGGTATTTACTGATTCTGTAAATACCGATTCGGTATCCCCCATTGCTTCCTATGGGCCTTGAAGCCCATAGGAATCAATGGGCATTACCGAATCGGTAATTACCGATTTGGTAATTACCGATTTGTGCAAGGGTGCAGGGGGTGTCACTTTGACACCCTCCAGCACCCCAAAAAAAGGCATGTGAGCCATGTGGCACACAGACATGCCCTAAGGGCATGTCTGTCTGTCACATGGCATAGGTGTGCATGCACACATGTGCATACACACCTGGCTTCGGTATTTTAACACCCAATTGGATTGGGTGTTAAAATACCGAATCTGAAGGGCCTGTGGGACTGAAAGTAGTCCCACCTACATCCCAAATTAAAAAAATCGGTAAAATTACCGATTCGGTATTTTTTCGATTCAGTAATTTTACCGAATCGGTAAAATACCGAATCGGACAAAAAAAGGTCCCCTACATCTCAGTAGGCCAAATACCGGTCGGAAACGGCCGAAATCGACTGTTTCCGACCGGTATTTGGTACCTACATCGGGCCCTTAGACTCAAACTGGTGGGGAGAAGCTTTGTCAGATCAATAGCTAAAGAATGGAACCTTCTTCCTCTCCACATCGGAACCATATCTAATCTGCTAACGTTCAGGAAGGCTCTTAAAACCTGGCTATTTGCCAATTAAGAAATCCATCAGGCACTTATACCCCAACCGGTGTTTCCTCGCGCTGTACCCATACCGCTGTGGAACCCTTCCTGGCTTTTCCCTGGGAAATGTGCACTCCTGGCCACCCCCAAGGTGAAGCCAGGCATCCCAGCGCTGTTGGGCCGTTGTGGAGATTAAGCAAGCTATTGCCCAGAGTTGCAGAGTGGGACCCATGATAGAATAGGCAGCAAGGCGAGAATTATCAGGTCCGAGGAAATTAAGCCCAAGACCCAACGAGGTGGGAATGGAACCCTGGTCCCGGACCAGACCTCTGCATCAGGGTCTGCCGCTCTAACCATTGAGCCACACTTCTCCTATCATTTCACTATGAGCTTAGCACCTTGACACACATGGTTATTTCCTGCACTCTATAAACATTTATAACATAACATAATATAACATATTTATTTAATATTTGGAATTGACAGGGAGATTGTCTTCTTTCTTAGTGAGCTGCATAAGACCATGACAGCAGTTGCCTGGTATAATGTGGATGGGTCCAGTACCAGAGCATTCTCTCTGAAGTGAAAAGAAAGACAGAGCTATATTTTGGCCCCATTTTTCTTCACTTAGTATGTGAACAACCTAGGGGCCAGATTATTAGACCAGCAGGTAGATTTCTCACAAGTTGGTAGTCGTATGCTACATGCTGATGATACTGCTTTGTCCGCGAGAACTACCTTAGGCCTCCAAATGCTGCTGGATGGATGTATTAGCTACATGAAAAGTGTTGATTTATTAACCAACCATGGTAAGTTTGAGGTGATCGTTTTGGGCCAAAGGAGGACCAAATGTAGATATTTTCAGATTCATGAACATAGGATAACTAAGCTCCAAACCTTCACTTATTTAGGAGTGGATTTTGTTAACTGCTCCTCATATGGTCCTCTGACATAAATAAAATGAATGTCTGTGTCTCATTCTGTGGGGGCAATTTTTCTCATTTTCTTCAAGAATTGGTAGTAAATTGGTTACTGCAACCACATATGGCAGTGACGTATAGGACTATAAAGACACTTCAGATATCCAAGCGGAGGAGAATGGCTTCTGCAGACGCCTCCTGAAGGTCACAGCATATACCCCTGCATTTATGGTTCATAAGGAGCTGGGTGTGTCCTCTTAGAATACATCGCATTGCACCCCATGCTTGAGTGACTCTCTATATGGACACAACCTGAGAGCCACTTTAACACAGAGATAATCATGAAGCTTCATGGGTGGAGGTCAATTAAATTTAAATGGCTATTGCACTTAAAAAACACTTTTGCTAAACTGGGAAGAGAAGCTCTGTGAATATTGTTCAGGCTGAAATTCCTTGGACACGGAAGAGCGTTCTATTATGGAGGGAGACAATGAGAGAGGGCCAGGAACTCGAGAAATCCTCATTGCTCGGTCAATGCGCAGATTTTAACGGGGTATATCATTGAAACCTATCTGCTTAACAAACATAATGGGTACCATCGTTTTCTTCTCACTAGATTTCGGTTCAACCAAATACATCTGTTGTTGCCCCCTGCCCTGGCCCAGTACAGAGAATAGACCGCTTGGTGTTTGCACATGTGATCAGTTTTCTGCCCAGGATCTTGGGGCATATTACCAAGGGCCTTTTTGCCGCTTTAGCTGGACTTTTTCCCGCTAAAGCGGCAAAAATGTCATCGCCCAATTACCAAGCTGTTGCTAACACCAGTTAGCAACAGCTTGTAGGCGATAGCGAGCATTTTGGGGCGCGCTTTGCATGTCAGCGATAATTATCGCTAATGACATGCAAAGTGGGCGTGCCAAAATGTTAGCGACTAAATGTTAGCGGCTAAGCGCGAATATCTCCAAAAGCTAACGCCTGCTAATACCAGTTCTTAGCCATGTTATCCAATGGGAGGTGGATAACATGGCTAAGAGCTGTTTCACGCTAATGCGTGAATATCGCTGTATTGTCAGCGATATTCACGCATTTCGCCTGATTTTTATCGCTTTTGAGATGAACCTTTCTAATAGCAAGTTATCTCAGCGATAAAAATCGGTGAAGCGCGGCGATAATAATTTTGCCGCTAACCCTACTTAGCGATAAATATCGCTGCTTGTTATTTTCATGTTTTGCTGTGGTTTCTATGATGTTCCCTGTAAGACATTTTTGTTACTTCTGTTAAAATCCTTGAATTTTGTTCACGCCATGCCTATTCTTAGCTTTATTCAGTTAATGTTGCTGGGGTCTGTTTTTTGGCAACATCTCTGAAGATGAGAAAGTTTTGCGAGGAGGGAAATGGATGAGAAATCGTAAACCTTAGGCCTAGTTCTTAAATGTGTCATTGGAAATGGTTTTTATAGCCAGAACTTCAACATAGCACAGTAGACCCTTCCCGTGAGGATGTTGTTCTATTGTTTTTACCGGGTCATTTAAATATACATGAGCTGTATCACATTAGGTTGATTTTTAGGTTTCGACCTGGCCGTAGCACCTGCGAAGCAGGTGCTCCGCCCAGGGCGAAATCTATTGTTAGAGACAGTATGGGGCTTCGTCCCGCCTCTGTCTGCCATTGGCTTTCTCCTTAAATGGAGGCTAGCAATTGGAAGACATTGGCTGTCAATCACGCTTTCCCCGTGAAAACGCGATTCGGGGGCATTTCCATGCCTTTTTTTAAGTCCCGCCCCTTGTCCGGGGCCGCACTGTGATTGGCTGCTGGCCCGGCGGCCATATTTGAATGCATAAAAGTGTGATTCAATTAACTAAGTGCAGCATAAAAGGTCACCATTATCATGAAAAGTCTTAAGTTGTTCCTACTACGTATTGAATAAATTAATGAATGGAACCGTGCCTATTTTCAATAAGTAAGTATCTAAAAAAGAGTTCGCAAATTTATTTTCAGGTCTACATCAAATGTGCGCAGTAATTACAGATCGCTAGGAGATATTTGTATCTACAGTTATTTAGACTTTCTGTTACTTGCTTTCCTTATATCAACTAAGTTACACATTAAACGAAGACGACTTCCGCCTATTACTTGCTTCCCAGAGATGGCCGCGTGTAGTCTCTCCTCTCTGTCCGCACCCCCAGACGCAGCCAACCTCCAGTCCTCTTTCCATGGCCACGGTTGCGGAGCCAGACAGAGTGCTGGCAGGGGAAGCATTGGAAGATTGTCTGCCAGGGTCTCCTTACCAGAAGTAGCTCTGGGGCCGCCGCTCCGGCCCCTCTGTAGTGATTGGAGAGCTGGGCGTGGGAGCCGTGGTGAGTGAGAGGGACGGGGGCGTGCAGTCGGGGCGGGCGAGGCCGGGGGGACCTCTCGGGGGTGCTAGCACTGCTGCCGTGGCATGGGAAGGTATGCTGGGAGGTGAGGAGACAGCCTGGAGGTGCGAGGAGCATGTCCCCAGGGGACTGATGCTCTCCTGCACTGGGGCTGCGGGGAGCCAGCCTCCCCCTGTATGTCTGCCTCTCCCCGTGTGTCTGCCTCTCCCCTGATGCTCTCCTCCGCCCCCTGTGGGTCTGCCTCTCTCCCCCTGTGTGTCTGCCTCTCTTCTGGATGCTCCCCTCCTGGGCAGTGACAGTGGTTGCCTCCCTGTGGTGGGGGTGTAGTATTCTGTGCACCCTGGCAGTGTGATGAGCCCCTGTGCTGGAGGTATGAGCATCCTTTCACCTGAGCAGCATGTGCCTCCTGCACTGCGATAGGATGTGTGGCTTCCCTTTCTGTGGCATGCCTTTCTTATAATCTGTGCACCAGGTGTATGTATGTGTGTAGTATTTACATGGTTCAATCCAAGCCCAAAGGGAGCTAGTGCTGAACATGACCTAGAGGGTGGCGGGAAGTGTTAGAGCGAAGTAGCGATAATGTGTAGAAGGTCATTGTCACCTTCCAAATGTGTTGTACAAAACCTTGAACAGCTGTTACGAAACTGCTTTCTGAGAGGAATGGTTCACTTTAATAATGACAGCTGACACTATGTGTCTTAATTTTCATGGCAGTCTGTTCCTTAAGTGTGAGGATGGTCTTCCCATTGAATCAGAGAGAGCTGGCATTTGGTAAAAGTTGGGGTTTGGAATCCATTCCTTCATACTGTTAAGCCAGTTATTTTTTTTTGCGAGACCAAATCTTATACATTGGCTTTTTATTAAACATAAACATTATTAATATTGTTTGTATTTTTGTTTGGTATGTACAGGTACTCTATAGCTGTGCAACAATTGAGTACATTGTGTTTGCGGGAAGCAATATTATAATAAAAATGCAACAATGCTATGAGTTTTGTATGTGAATGAAAACTGGAGGGGTGACGAAAGGGTGGCAAGAGAATGGGCCACTCAGGTGAAATGGCGTGCAATATATACTCGCTCAGAAGGGCGACCGTTGTATTACTTTTCCCTCAGAGCGCTTCTTGAATGAAGCAAACTTCAAATCCGACCGCCCCCCAGCAGGGCCCTGGCACAGCACAGGATCCATCCGATGACTGCCAAAGTGGACAGATCTCTTCTGCACTGCAGTGCCAGGCAACGGCCTCGTTAGAAGTATATTTTGAATGCGTGCTTTGAATCCAATGTATTGGAAGATGAAACCTTCTGTACAGTTCTGCAATGGATGCCAGGCAACCTCGCTCACTGATGAGAAGCTCTAGAGATACTCATTTCCAAAACAGGTGCCTTGGCACCAGCGAATGAGCCGCAGATCACACGGCTGGTTGTTCAGCTGCAGTTTACTGAGCCACATTTTTAGTTGCGTGCTTAAGGGCTGGTGGCTACATACCGCCTTCGTAAAAATATTGGATAATTATTCCAGTGTTTATGAACAAAACAAGAGAAGGATTAACTTCAGGATTGGACTAGGAGCCTTTGGAGGCTCGAAGAGACAATCAGCAAATTGGCAGAAGGGGTGAAGGGAGGACAGCCATGATCATCACACAAGCAGCCTCGGTCTTCTTGTGTCTTGCAGGAGAAATCTGCGTGGGGCAGCTCTACTTAGCCTTCAGCCTTCCCAAAAAACATCTTCTCCGTGCTAAGGAAGGGGCAAGATTTACTGAAGAGGAGGCTTGTTGGAAAAAGCAACACAGTGCCCATTTATGCAGGAAGCACGGAGCTCAGTCACCAACTCTTTTGGATAAAGAAACAAAACTCAAGCAGCGATGCACTGCCGAAAGAGGTGTCTGCCGCCAGCATGGTTACTGTGCTCCTGAAACTGATGTGAAAGCGAGAATAGGGCGTTGGGAGGAGACTTTCTATCCTCCAGCTGGATTTCACCAATGGCCGGGCTGCCTTTCTTAACTACATTTCTCTGAACAGTTGGTTTACGAAATCACTGTCTGCTGTTGTCAAATTAAAAACAAAATAAAGCTCCAGAGCAAGAATTGATAGACGACTACACTATTTTGAACTCAAACTTTGTAACTGAAAGGCTGATCCAGGCAGGCAGCTCCTGAATCAGAAGCGGAGCCAGTCAGAATCAAGAAGAGAGGAGCCAGTCAGAATCAAGAGGAAATTGGCCGATCGCAGAAAAGACGCTATGTGTACTCTCAGCATGCTGCCGTGAGTCAATGGTGATGTCATGCCTTTCCCCTGGTTGCTGTTGTAACTGCAGCCCTCTTTGGCTGGTGGGGAAGCCACACTGTGCCACCATTGAGGATTAATGTGCCTGCTCCAAAGCAGGTCGTGTAACGTACACATCCCATCTTTGTATTTTATGTAAATAGGTAAGTGGGAGAATGCTTTTGAGACGGAGATCATTTTGTTACTTACAGATCATAAGTTGCAATCCTTCGAATATGGCACAGCAATATATTTAAACATAGGTGTTCAATTGCTCGTGTACCTGAGTAACTGTGTGCACAGCTGTGTGTATGTTAACAATTTAAAATAACACTGTGTGTGTGGTATTAATTGCTGTCTGCTGAGCTCGTCCGTAGGGTACAATAGGTCTCACATTTGAGAGAGATTAAGCTAATGGCAATGTAAATGACAATGCCATTTATTTATCTGTTTTCAAAACCAACACATAAATACAAAATTTGTCATTTACAATGCCAATAGCTCTAACTTTTCCAAAGGCGAAACCGTTGCATTGTAAATGCTTGTTTTAACATGCTTTGAACTTTACTGATGCCTAGTTCGCCTGTTTGACTTTGCCTTTAAGGGGCATGGATTACAAGGTGGGGAAGAACTCAAAAATGAAATACGCCGGAAAATAGTTTATTTAGACCTGTCATTTGAAATGGTCTTATAGCTGGTGGCTCAACATAGCACAGTGGACATGTTGTATGAGGTTTTTGTTCCTTTGTTTTTTATATGTTATGTCCCCATTGTACATACATCACGTGTTTTATTTTGTATTTTTTTCATAATCTGCCCTTCACTTTAATGATGTCTTGCCCACTGTTTTGACATTGGTTTTAAGGGGTATGGATCATGAGGTGTGCCAGAGCTTTAAACTGATTATGATGGTGAATGAATTGCGTGAAAAATATTATTTTACTGTATTTTTATGTACTACATAATCAGTTTTTTTTGTGTACTTTCATTGTCTTATTTAGGTTAGAATATAAAAAATCTATTAAACCTGTAGAACATTGTTCCAGATGGAGGATTTTTAGTAAGATAGTGAGATCACTACAAGGTTGAAATTAGAACCCTAGTGACCTAGTGTAGGTGGTCAACATGTTTCTGCTGTTTTTTTGCTTTCTCAGCTCAGCTTTCTTCAGGACCAAATTAACAATAGAAAAATATGTCCTCTAATTTCAACCTTGTAGTGTTCTCACTATCTTACTGTGAACAATTGGCCCTTTAATAAAGTTGTTGGGGTCCAGTTGGGATCTTTTTAAACCACCACTCATTCACTGATCTCACACACTTCACTGTTGATATACCTGCTCCGCTGCAATTGCAGGCGTTGAAGCAGACAGGGGGATATTCGGTCCCTCCTGTGACGAACCCCATGATGAAGCATGTCACCACTAGGGTGAGTGACGGTTCTTTTAGAGAATAGTTTTTTCTCCCTTCCCTTTAGTTTTTTGACCACCCATTTCATCTAGTCCAGTCACTGTGTGTTTCGTCACTTAGACATATTGTCTTTTAGAAATTCACAATAATAGGCTCTCTTTTGTTGTTAAGAAATCTGGGAATGTACCAAATTCCATGGGTAGATCCATGGGAGCACTCATGTTCCACTCGTGTAGAGTAAAGCAAGGCAGCAATCTGTGCTGCCTTGCTTCACTCCAGATTTACCAAACAATGAGAGCCACCTTGGCATTGCATTGCTTGGTAAATCTAACCTAAGGATTGTATTGTCCTTGTGACACCATGTATCATGCAAGGGCAAAGCGATCCAATGATAAATCTGGTAGCTGGTACACAAATGGCTTTAGGATTCATATACTAATGAGCTATGAAAAACTTCTATATTTCAAAGCTTTGAGGAGTCGTGATGTACTTTTTAGTCCAGATGCCTTATAGATATATATTTTGTGACACTGAAGATTTTAACTGGACCACACATTTGTAACTCCAGAGTTTAAATTAACATTTTGCAGTGCAGTAAATATATCATGATGCTGACTTTTACTTCAACAGTATGGAGGAGATCAGTCTATTATGGGACTTTAAGAGTTGAAATAGCTCAGACTTACAGAGAGTCAGAATGTATAACACTATCTCTGCAATTCTTTATGGTTGAAAATGGCCCATGACATTTATTGTGAAGTGTGCAAGATTCCCTGACTGGGTGAGCACAGGTTTAAAGAGACACTGTAAACTTTAGTGCAAAGAGTTGTTGGAAAGAGTGTGTGGAAGCCAAATTCCAATAATTTTCTGAACCCCAATATCTTATACACCCTGGTTTATACCTGAGGAAGTTTGGCTCTGAGATCTGTCATTGACCTACCAGCAAGAGACTTTCCTTACCATTGACAACTCAATCATTTAGAAAGAAGGATTCAAAATAGAAACTGGGACTATTTAATTACCAAGTTCTAGATAGAAATGTTAAAGGATGTATTACAGAATTATTGATATAAGCAATGCAGAAAAATGAATAGCTTGTCATGAAGGCACAGCTATAGAGCACCGAGTCATAAAATCATAGTAAAAATCCCCATTTAGACAATCTAGTCTCTCCTGATTCCAAGTGTCAAACTCATAAAGAGTACTGACATCATCCTTAGGGAGAAAGAGAAAGGGCCCGATTAGGATGTCTGGTGGATCGCCACCAACAGGCTGTCAGTGGCAGTCCATCCGACATCTGAGGTTGCGGTCCGACCGCCTCATAATGATGCCGTCTGTCAGAGTGCAGTGGGCGGAGGGACTGACCGGAGTCTCTGACCGGCTCAAAGAGCCTTTAGAAGAGTTGGTCGGAGCGTAATACCTACAATGGGGGCAGTACCTGTGGAGGCACCGACGTAGGGATTACGTTGTCTTTTTTCCTCAGCCTTTTACATGGTGGTCTGACTGCCATGTAAAGACAGATGCAATGTGACTATGGAGGCCCATAGCAGGGCCCCCGTATCTTGTGGACCTGTGCTATGGGGCCAAGGGGGCACATGTGGTGCCCCCGCAAACGTATATGCACAGTGGGCCAGGCACCACTTTGTACCTGGCACGTAGTGCAAGGATGTTTAATAACATGCCTTTTTCAATTGTGAGTTGAAAAAGACATGTTTACGACTGCCTTCACAGTGGTCGGATCAAAATAAGGCAGGTGGAGACTCCGACTACATGTCAGATGGTCTCCATCCCGACACGAGCCATCGTAATGAGGTCCAAAGTCTCAAAATAATCAGACAGACTTTAAGGGGGGAATATGATAAGTCACTCCCTAACCTTCAAAACCAAAGGTTTTAATACACAATTTATACATAACAATTAGCAAAACTGCAAATTAGGCATGGCATGTTCACAGTTAGGTCGCAGTGCAAATTTAGAACAACCTCATAATAATTAAAACTTCATAACACTAACCTATTTCTTAAGTTAAAAGTAATCTTCAGATTGTTTTTTCATTTTCAGCAAATGCATTCCAGATATGTACAATATATAATATCAAATGACAGATCCTAGAATTATCTTCTTCTGCACGCCTGCATCAGAACTTCCCGCGGAAATCCTTTAAAATGATACATCAGGAATGTGGAATTTGACTAAAAAGCTCTTTTTTTTTCTGGTGTCCCATCATGCACCCTATCCACCCTGTCAGGCAAGCCGATCCTCCTATGTCAAGCACAAACCCCGTTGTACTCCCTCTTGCCTGCTCTCTTTTCATAAAGCTGACACATGCCAAGAATAATGTCCAGCCATCATGTAACCTACGGGTTTCCGTCCCGTTCGATATTTTCCCCTTAGACAAGAACGAAGTCAGTCAGATGGCTGACTCGGAAAACCCCCTTCCCTGACTCTGTCACCGAACGAGCAGCTCTCGCTCGTCAATGATTTCCTAGTTTGCAAGGACAGCCACGGGTTGGGTTAACAACCAAGGGAAAACCTAATCAAGCAAGCGGGACAGCCACGAGGAAGAATAGTTTACTGCAGCCCATTCTTCCTTCTTCCCCGCTGCACACACATACCATTGTGAAGCATCACCACCCTTGTGTACGAAGTAAAGAACGCACAATGCCTCGTCCTCTTTACCTTTCCGACAGAAATGACCCAGTAACAATACCTCGATTCTCTGTCCTCAGATACCAGCAACTCTGTAACTTGCCACTACAATCGCCACGATGCAATATGTTTGTTTATATGCTATTCAGGTTATTCTTCAAACGAGAACAAGTATGCTATGTTTATTGTATGATTACTTCATGAAATGATTGAATCGAGTCTAAGGGAAACTCCTTCTTTTCGATTGTATTCATATTGTATAAAAATACTGATCTGTTTCAAGTAAAGTAGACTACTCCTGAACCCACTTGGTGAAGGAGCTCTCCCTTAACTCGAGTTCTGGAATAAAACCCTTTCAACTCGAAGACCACGGACTCTGCTCCTCATTTTATGCATTACCATTTTATTGGGTAATTATAAAAATTCGGAACGGCGTAAATAACTAGCTTTTTATTTACCACATTAATTGGCGCCTGAACAGGGACGCTCCCTCTTCCCTACGTGCCGGCGATGTAAGTCGGGTCCTTGTCCCTTCCATACTTTCGACGGACTTCAAGTGCACAACAGCGGGGTGTTCCCGCTAACTCCCTCGAGACGAGGAGGAGGCAGACTGCGAGTGATGATCCACACAAGGCGGTGAAGAAGATAGCGGAGCGTCCCAACCCAGAGCCTGACCAGTGAGAGTGCCGAGTCCGAGGTCTTTGGAGCCCCGAATTCCTGCGCAAGCGTCAAGAGTCCTATGACCAGGTCTTCAAGTTTTGCTTCTTGGTGAGTATCCCTGAGATAGTATAAAGACGGGTTCCATTTTTTGGAAAACGGTAAAGACGTGTTTCATTCGTGAAACCGGTACGGTTGCACTATATTCTAGTGTATAAAGTGTTCGTTTTGTTTTTGTATATTCCAAGTCTCTTTTAAATCGTAATTTGTTGAGTTTAAGAATCCCTCTATTTTCCAAATTACGTACAATTGGCACCAAAAAGAATCTGTTAGAAAAGCCAGTTAAAGTTCTGCCTAGAGATACTCCTGTATATTTGATGTACAATAAACATGGGTTGAGTGCCATATTATTTTTGGACCTTTGGGTAGAATATACCGAGAAATTAGAGATGGCGTATAGGTGGCCTGTCACAGGTACATGGGATGTAGAATGCATTATGAGAGTGGAGGAAGAGTTATGGAAAAGAAAGGCGAGGCCCCCACAGACAGAAGCCATTGAGTTATTTCATAAAGAAGCGCATAGGAGGGCCCAGAAAGAACTAGGGAAAGTCGAGAAAAGTAAGAGAATGTCGGAACAGGCTAAAGAAAAGCAATTACAGAAAGAAGGTGAGAAAGTCCTAGCTGAACAGGTAGAGAGAGAGAGAAACGCCCTTGTTACTGGTATTTATCCCGTTCTTTCTGAAGAAATTATAGAAGAACACCCCAAGTCCCCAGTGAAAGTAATTCCCACTGCTCCCAAAAATTTCCTCCCTGCCTATCTGTCCGAACCACCCCCCGCTTATGTAAACATGCCTAGAACACGCCCGTCCATACGTGCTCCTGAACTAGTAGCCGGTGGTTCTACCTCTGATCTAGGAGTGTCCGGGAACGGGGCTGAGGATAAAGACGATGTCCCGCCTCTTGAGTGTCCTTACGACCCCGAACCCGGTAGTGGCCCAATGGCCACGATATCAGAGAGATTAAGATTAGCCGTGGGTCAACTCCAAAAGGTCCCTGATATAACGAAGCATTTGGATAGAGTTTACGAATTCATACGGACAGGTGAAGGTCCAGATACTCTGGCCCAGGTCATGAAGAACAGGAAAGTTCTCATCAGAGGACTTCTCCTGCGGTTCATCATAAATTGTCTGATCCGGGAACTAGACCCGGATAATGGAAGCGTAGACTCCGAGTTAATAGATCTTAGCGATCAGATACACCGAGGAGCACACGATCTGGGACATCAGATCGACAAAGTAACTAAAAGACTGGTTAAGAAAATTGTCACTATTCACTCTGAGAAAGTCACACAGGAGGATGACTCAGAGGAAGAGGATAGCCCGACACTAGATAAAATGAATTTCCTGGGTGTAGTGCGACATTGTCAGGCTCCAAGTGGCGAACCCCACGAATGTCACTGAAAATTAAAAGATTAGACCCTTCTTCGGAAGATCTCTTCCAGTCCACAGAAAGAGCCCTAGATGAATGTATGGACAATAAGCCTCCCCTTACCCAGCAAGAAAAAGAATTGGCCCAGTCTGCCACCCATTGGATATCACAGCACCGAGTATATGGCCCAGATATAGTAGCGCAGATGTTTTTCCCCGAGCAGAACAACGACTAGCAGGTATTTATATGGTCCAACACCTGCCTACCTTATATGAGAATAACTCCCACCGACCAGACAAACTATACAAATTGTTACAGGAAGTCGTGACAGATAGATGGAGGTCTCGGGGACCGGAATTGATCAACATCATTCTGGACCTGCGTCTCCGTTTCCTGCAACTTACCTTAGTCTCATCAGATCATGAACCTTACGGTATAGGCCAATATCCTTTACGAGAAGTCCACCCCATACCCCAGCCAGATGGTACACTGCAACGAGTACATGTGTATACTCCCCTAACCAAGTTAGAAATTATGGAAATGAAAAAGATGGTGCCCTCTCACGAAAAAGATCCCGGAGGATTTCATAGGGAGTTGAAAGATATCCTCCAAATGGGTAGTTTTACATATCCAGATATCATAATACTCCTTAAAGTAATTCTACCTACAGGCATATTTGACAAATTGAAGGAAAAAGATTGGGAAGTGGGTGGTAAAAAGATCACGTGGACTGCCCTAGAACAAGTTCAAGTTCAAGTTCAAGTTCAAGTTTGGCATTTGTATAGCGCCCTATATACCCAGAGGGTCTCAAGGCGCTTGGGGAAGGGGAAGTTTATTTGTCGAATATCCAAGTTTTTAGTTCTTTTCTGAAGGTGAGGTGGTTCTGGGTAAGGCGGAGATGGGTGGGGAGAGAGTTCCAGGTTTTGGCCGCTAAGTAGGAGAAGGATCTTCCACCCATGGTGGATTTATGGATGCGTGGAATAGCGGCGAGGGCTTGTGTGGATGATCGTAGTTGGCGGGGGGGTGTAAAAGGACAGGCGTGTGTTGAGGCAGTCGGGTCCTAGGTCGTAGAGAGCTTTGTGTGCGTGGGCAAGGAGGCGGAACGTTATTCTCTTGTTGACGGGAAGCCAGTGGAGGTCTTTTAGGTGCTCGGAGATGTGAGTTCGGCGGGGGAGGTCCAGTATAAGTCTGGCTGAGGCGTTTTGGATGCGTTGGAGTTTTTTCTGGAGTTTGGCGGTGGTTCCGGCGTAGAGTGTGTTTCCGTAGTCCAGTCGGCTGGTCACCAGTGCGTGGGTGACCGTTTTTCTTGTTTCAGTGGGGATCCAGCGGAAGATTTTTTTAAGCATGCGTAGGATGTTGAAGCAAGATGAGGTGACGGCGTTGACTTGTCTGGTCATTGAGAGGGAGGAGTCTAGGATGAAGCCTAGGTTGTGTGCGTGGTCAGCAGGTGTGGGTGCATTTCCCAGGGCCGGTGGCCACCAAGAATCGTCCCAGGCGGAGGGGGATGACCCTAAGATGAGGACTTCAGTTTTGTCCGAGTTTAGTTTTAGGCGGCTGTCTTTCATCCATTCGGCTACTTCTTTCATTCCTTCGTGTAGGTTGGTTTTGGCGGAGCTGGGATCATTGGTGAGGGAGAGGATGAGCTGTGTGTCATCTGCGTAGGAGATGATGTTGAGGTTGTGTTTGCGTGCGATGGATGCGAGGGGACTCATGTATACGTTGAAGAGGGTGGGGCTGAGTGAGGATCCTTGTGGTACGCCACAGATGACTTCGGTGGCCTCTGATCTGAAAGGGGGAAGGCGGACTCTCTGAGTTCTTCCGGCGAGGAACGAGATTATCCAGTCTAGTGCTTTACCTTGTATCCCGACGTTGCTAAGGCGTTTGATAAGGGTGGTATGGCAGACTGTGTCGAATGCTGCGGAGAGGTCAAGTAGGATGAGTGCGGTTGTTTCTCCATTGTCCAGTAGTGTTCGAATGTCGTCCGTTGCTGCGATGAGGGCGGTCTCCGTGCTGTGTTTGGCTCGGAAGCCGGATTGTGAAGGGTCGAGGGATTTATTGGATTCAAGGAAGGCGGCGAGCTGATTATTGATGGCTTTCTCGATGACTTTGGCAGGGAAAAGAAGGAGTGAGATGGGTCGGTAATTCTTGAGTTCGGTGGGGTCTGCTGTGGGTTTCTTCAGGAGGGCGCTGAGTTCGGCGTGTTTCCAGCTTTCTGGGAAGGTGGCAGCGTTTAGGGAGCAGTTGATGACATCTCGGAGATGGGGTGCGATAACGGAGTCTGCTTTGTTGAAGATGTGGTGGGGACATGGGTCGGTTGGTGATCCTGAGTGGATGGAATTCATCAGACGGATAGTTTCTTCAGTGGTGATTGGGTTCCAGTCGCAGAGGTTGTTAGAGGGGTGTTTAGGTTCAGGTGAGGGTGGTGGGGCTTGGATTCCGGTCTCATTTGCGAAGCTGTTATGTATGTCTGCGATTTTGTTGTGGAAGAATGAGGCTTAGGAGTCGCAGAGGTCTTGGGAGGGGGTGATGTTGTTCGTGCCGGCGGGGGGGTTGGTGAATTATTTGACAATGTTGAATAGTTCCTTTCTGTTTTGGGCGTTGTTGTCGAGTCGGTCTTTGAGTGCTGATTTCTTGGTGGATCGGATCAGTTGGTGGGGTTTGCGGATGGCGTTCTTGAAGGCTGCTTGGTTGTCTGAGGTTCGGTCTTTTTTCCAGGCTTTCTCGAGGGTGCGGCAGGTCTTCTTTGAGTTTTTGAGGTTCTCATTAAAACAAGGGGCTTTATTGTTGATTTGTTTGGATTGCTGTTTTTTCAAGGGTGCTAATTCATCCGCGCTATGGGTGATCCATTGATTGAGGTTGGTTGCTGCAAGGTTTGGGTCCGATGATTTTGCAGGGAGGTTTTGTTGCAGTGATGTGAAGAGTTGGTCGGTTGTAATTTTGTTCCAGTTTCTGCGCGGAATTGGTTGAGGGAGGTTGTGGGTTGTAGTCTTTTTGTAGCTGAAGTGTACGCAGCAGTGGTCCGTCCATTGGTGGGCTGTGGTGTGGTCGAAGGAGATATGCTTGCTGGAGGTGAAGATTGGGTCGAGCGTGTGCCCTGCGTTGTGAATGGGGGTGTTGAGAAGTTGTTTGAGTCCGAGATTGGCGAGGTTGTCCAGGAGGAGAACAAGAAGAGACAGCCAGAAAACCAGGGGAAGGTTTAGGTGAGCGCGTAAGAGAACTGCCCAGTCTCCTCATACAGGTCTTGCCTCTGTTGTTGACAACGAAAAAGGAAGATTGGGATGCCATTTCTGCCTGTAAACAAAAACCAGACGAGGATACAGGTGATTACTACACCAGACTAGAGAAATGTTTTTCTATAAATAGTGGTCTTGCACATAGCAGCGAGGCATATCCTCATCTTTTTGTGTCCAAATTGGTGGACAACGCCTTACCTTCCATCCGGAATAGAGTGCTGAAAGTTGAGAGTACCTGGCAAGCAAATAGTCCTTCACAAATGTTACAGATGTTACAGTACCACCACAACAGAATAAGGGAAGAACAGGAACAGGAAAAGAAAAGAGTAAAAGACACAAAAATGAAGGTACTGGTTGCACAGACGGCACCAGTAAATACGGGCCCCAAAGGTAATGTAGGGGCCAATAAAGGTACTTGCAACTACTGCAAGCAGCAGGGCCATTTTGTGAAAGAATGTCCAATTCTGAAACATAATATAGCGACAGGAAGGACAAAAGAACGCCCACATACTCCTAGACCAGGTAACACTCAGCAGCCTCAAACCATTACACCGCCACAGGTTCAGAAGCCCGCTACTACTACTACACAGATGTACCAGTACGCCCAATCAGATTACCCCGAGTTTGAATCGTGTGCATGAGACAGCCTTGAGAGAGAAAGTGACTTGCCCCTTATTCCAGTTCCAGTAGATCAGAAAGGTCCATATGTACAAGCTCACTTACTGGGACAAGACAGAAAATTCCTCATAGACATGGGGGCGAGTAGGACTACCATAAGTCATAAGGAAGTCCCAGAGGTTCCTCTCTCTGGCTCACATAATATATCTCTGGGCTTTTCAGGAAAACCGATCATAAACAAAGTATCTGAACAAGTCTCTTTAGGAGTGGGTCCTCTGACACGTACTACTGATTTGGTCCTTACAGAAACGTGCCCAGAAAATTTACTAGGTATCAAGACACTCAAAGAACTAGGAGCAGTAATATGCTGTTCACCGGAAGGAGTAAAATTGTTCCTGCGAGACTTCAAAGGACATTTCACAGTCAAAGAATTCGACCCCAGACTAAAAGACATCCTACCACATTTATGGGCAAAAAGCTCGACTGATGTCGGTTACATGGACATCACCCCACATCAAGTCACGCTCAAGGAGGGTATAGTCCTACCCCGTATACGACAATATAAGATTCCACCCGAGGCTGAACAAGCCTTACTAAAAATAATCCAAAAACTCATAGAGCATGGTGTGGTGATCGAGACTGATTCAAATGTTTGCAATTCTCCAGTTCTCCCGGTCCTCAAAAGGACTGATCCTCAGGCACCCCCGGTCTACCGACTGGTGGTTGATATCCGAGAACTGAACAAATGTGTGATCCCACAATATCCGGTGGTCCCAGATATTTCTTCACTATTGACTGCCATAGATCCCGAAGCTGCATTTTTAACAGTCATCGACTTGAAGAATGCGTTTTTCAGCATTCCAATACATCCCGACAGTCAATATCTTTTCGGGTTCAGTTTGAAAGGACGAAGCTTCAGGTTCACTAGAGCTCCCCAAGGCTTTACAGAAAGCCCGAGCATCTACAGCCAAGCACTAAAAAGACAACTTGACAGTATCAATATGCCTGCCAACACAGCGTTGATACAGTATGTCGACGACATCCTCGTCACAGCAAGGACAGAACCAGAATGTGAAAAAGCATCTCTCACAGTCCTACATTTCCTGACAGACAAAGGTCACAAGGTGTCTCCCTCAAAATTACAGTTCTACGCACTGCAAGTAGCTTACTTAGGACATTTGCTGTCGAAAGAGGGTAGGCAACTAACACAAGAACAAATCCAACTGATTTCGACAATTTCACAGCCAAAGTCACAGAAAGAAGTTCGCGCATTCATTGGTCTCACTTCATATTGCTGACAATGGATCTCTCAGTATGCCCACATAGTCAAGCCATTCATACAGTTAACCACAGTGGAAGCAGCCACCCATACAACTCTCCCTTGGACATCGGAACACTCCCAAGCATTTGAAGCTCTAAAACTAGCCCTGTGTCAAGCACCAGTTCTGGCAACCCCGAACTACAGCAAGCCTTTTACCTGTTTGTGACAGAACGTGACGGAACAGCACTATCCGTCCTCACACAAGACCAAGCAGGAAGAAACAGACCCTGTGCTTATTTTTCTAGCACATTGGACCCCGTAGCACAAGCTTTGCCTGCATGTTTGAAATCTGTTGCGGCTACAGCCCTGGCCATAAGACAAAGTGACTCAATAGTGTTGGGACATCCCCTGATAGTACAAGTATCACATGCTGTGGAAGTCCTTCTGAACAGAACACAGACACAACACCTGACTGTAGCAAGACTGACAGGATACAAACTAATGCTTTTTCAGCCACACATAGAGATCAGACGATGTAATGTGTTGAATCCTGCTACCCTTTTGCCCTCAAACCCAGATGACACAACACACCATGACTGTGTGGAAATGATCGACGTAGTGACAAAACCAAGATTAGACCTAACAGATGTTGCACTCCCAGATCCTGATGTAACTCTCTATGTGGATGGGTTGTGCATGAGGACAAGTGCTGGAGAGTTAGTAGCAGCCTATGCAGTAACAACAGACTGTAAAGTTATAGAGACTCAAAGAATTGACATTCTGTCAGCTCAAGCAGCAGAGCTCATTGCTCTGACACAGGCTTGCATATGGGCAAAACAATTGAAAGTGAACATCTATACCGATTCCCAATATGCATTCGGTGTAGTTCACAATTTTGGAGTGTTGTGGCAGGAACGAGGTTTCCTTACCTCACATGGGGCCAAAATACAGCATGGTCCCCTAATTCAAGCCCTACTAGATGCCATACACCTACCTACAGCCATGGCTATTCTGAAATGTAAAGCACATACCAAAGCTACAGACACCATATCCAAAGGAAATGACTTAGCGGACAGAACTGCTAAACCGACAGCCCAGAGTCCAGTGAACACATCAGACTCTCAGTTACCCACACAGACTGTCACTATGGTAGTGAGGGATCCCTTGAAAGATGTGCTAGACATTCAGACACATGCCACCACAGATGAGATAAAGAAATGGGCTGAACAAGGAGGGGTCCAGACAGATCAAGGTTGGATGACCAAAGACCGAACAGTGTGGTTTCTCCCTGATTCTATGGTACAAGTCATAATTGATACGGCCCATAGCCCCGCCCACCTAGGCGAGAAAGGTATGCTGGATAGTTTACGGAATATCTGGTTTAACAAACATCTGAGATCTGCAGCCAAACAAAAAGTAAAAACTTGTATGATATGTTGCCAATTTAATCCTGGTAAAGGTGTATCAGTAGAACAAGGTGGATTCCAGCCTCCTGATCATCCCTTCGAAGTCCTCCAAATGGATTATATCCAGATGGACAGATGTAGAGGGTACAAATATGTGCTAGTGGTAGTGTGTACACTGACACGATGGACTGAAGCATATCCTGTCCCAGACTATGGTGCCCAGACAAAAGCTAAGCAATTAGTGAGAGAATTCTTCCCCAGATACGGGTTACCAAGGGTCATTTATTCAGACAATGGACAGCCTTTCTCCTCCAAATTGATGGAGGCTGTTTCTCTTTTATTGGGATATTCCTGGAGATTTCATTGTGTCCGACACCCTCAGGCAGCTGGCCTAGTCGAGCGGCGCAACCAGACCTTGAAAACAAAACTAGTCAAAATATGTGCAGAAAAAGGGATAGACTGGGTCACTGCCCTCCCGGTCGCTCTCTTTTATATGCGAATGGTGGCACATTCCCGGACGGGACTGTACCCTTTCGAAATAACATTCGGGAGACCTCCTAACATCTGGGGTGTCCCTTCTCCTAGGAAAATGACTGAAATTGATTCTAATATGTTGACAGATTACCTGGCTTCCTTGATGTCTGCACTCCAATCTTGTCGTTCACAGGTCACAGCAGCATTTCCAGACCTCACCACGCCTGGAGAACACGCGATCAGGCCCGGGGACTGGATCCTGATCCGCAATTTCGACTGTACCAGCCCCCTGGAGAAGAGATGGACAGCTCCTAAACTGGTCCTCTTGACAACGAGGACCGCCGTCAAAGTGGAAAGACGCAAAGGATGGCTCCACGCTAGCCACTGTCGGAAATTTTTTGGACCTACACCCACAGACACTGTGTCTTGTCCAACAGCTACAAACGCCACGGATATAATTTCACCAATTCCAGAACTCACTCCTCAACAGGAATACCGATCGCGGCTGCGATCCCACCAAAAACGGACTAAAGACATTGCACCTGATCATAACGCACCGGTGGCTAATTAAGCCCAGGAACAAGCTCTTGGTGAAGCGGCTGCTGGGAGACGTTTTGATCTCGTGTCCAGAGACATCTTGATATTAAATCCATAGACATGATGAGGAGAAATGACGCAGTGCGTCAATGGAAAAAGACTAATTATGTAAAACTACTGCATAGTAGGTTCTCGATTTTTCTGTTCACAATGTTACTTATTTGCTGTGTAGCAGCCTGTCTGGGATGGATCCTATGTACAGTTTTCCCTCCACATTCTTCCATGTTTGTAAAAAAATACCACTATGCATTCCCATGTAGATCTTCCCCCACACCTCGAGGACAGAAGAAAGGAATTTATAAATAATACATTCATTTCCACCCTCCATAAACACCAGCTCATAGTCAACAAGACCAACTGTTGGGTTTGTGGCTTGATGCCACATTCCATGCACAAGGGAATGCCCTTTTTCTCCCTCCCGTTCGGTTATTCAGGATCTGCCTATGCCTTAGCCATGATATTCTCTGCTTCTGTCAGAAACATTCCCCCGACCAAATTGAAAAACGAAAGTAATTGGAACGAGGTAAAGACCAAAATAGTAAAGGCTGTTTCTAAAATGGTGGATCTCACTGTCACCTGGGGGAGGGCCGAAGATCACGAAAATATCAGTTACTCCCAGTTCCATGACATTGCTTCCTTCAGGGAAATGTTTTCCGTCGACCAAAGACGGACAGATCAAGGAGGTTGGGTAGTACCGCAAAACGGACGGTTTTGCATAAGGGGGAAAGGAAAAGGGGAAGTAATGGGGAACGGCGAGTGTGATAGGACATACACACTGCCCGCTCCCGATTTTCCGACCATAGTAACTGCCCCAAACACCTATTTCATTTGTGGACCCCATGCATGCACCTGGTTGCCCCAAGGCTGGTCTGGAAAGTGCTACATCGCATTCTTATTACCACCAACTTACACAACCCATGCCAATTACCACCTGATTGAACCTCTGACCCAAGTTAGAAGACAACGAAGGGGGGTCATAGATGCAGAAGATACTACAGGACAAGAAGTTGGAGACTTCTTTAAAGGTTTTCTCCCTTTCTGGGGACCTATGGCAAATAGTCGCCACATCCGGCAACTAACCCGTGTAGTTCAGGCCGCCATAGTTGAAACAACTGGCGCCTTAAATAACATTACAGCTGAGGTCGCTGCAGACAGACTCATGACCCTGCAGCACCGTCTCGTTTTAGATGTCCTGTTAGCCGACCGTGGTGGTGTGTGTAAGGTAATAGGGTCCAGTTGTTGCGTATTTATTCCCGACAACACCCCCTCAGTCTATTCTGCTATCTCCCGCCTCCATGTTCTATCCGACAAATTGGATATGGACACCGGCACATGGTCCCTGACCGGCTGGTTTTGGGACCTCCTGTCCACCTGGGGGTGGAAGGCACTAGCAGCCCTGTGACTCGTTTTGGCCACTATCTTCACCTGTTGCCTCTGTGTCCAGTGTGGCCGCGCCCTTTGTAGACTGTGTGCCACTTCATGCACTCCTCGTCCACGAAACAGAGGAACGAAAAATGAAATAATTATGTTGCAGGAGCAAGTATACGACCTGATGAATATAGAAATTGACTAAGAATTTCTGTAATAGGGTTTCTATGGGACAAGGAGGGAATGTGGAATTTGACTAAAAAGCTCTTTTTTTTTCTCTGATGTCCCATCATGCACCCTATCCACCCTGTCAGGCAAGCCGATCCTCCTATGTCAAGCACAAACCCCGTTGTACCCCCTCTTGCCTGCTCTCTTTTCATAAAGCTGACACATGCCAAGAATAATGTCCAGCCATCATGTAACCTACGGGTTTCCGTCCTGTTCGATATTTTCCCCTTAGACAAGAACGAAGTCAGTCAGATGGCTGACTCGGAAAACCCCCTTCCCTGACTCTGTCACCGAACGAGCAGCTCTCGCTCGTCAATGATTTCCTAGTTTGCAAGGACAGCCAAGGGTTGGGTTAACAACCAAGGGAAAACCTAATCAAGCAAGCGGGACAGCCACGAGGAAGAATAGTTTACTGCAGCCCATTCTTCCTTCTTCCCCGCTGCACACACATACCATTGTGAAACATCACCACCCTTGTGTACGAAGTAAACAACGCACAATGCCTCGTCCTCTTTACCTTTCCGACAGAAATGACCCAGTAACAATGCCTCGATTCTCTGTCCTCAGATACCAGCAACTCTGTAACTTGCCACCACAATCGCCACGATGCAATATGTTTGTTTATATGCTATTCAGGTTATTCTTCAAACGAGAACAAGTATGCTATGTTTATTGTATGATTACTTCATGAAATGATTGAATCGAGTCTAAGGGAAACTCCTTCTTTTCGATTGTATTCGTATTGTATAAAAATACTGATATGTTTCAAGTAAAGTAGACTACTCCTGAACCCGCTTGGTGAAGGAGCTCTCCCTTAACTCGAGTTCTGGAATAAAACCCTTTCAACTCGAAGACCATGGACTCTGCTCATCATTTTATGCATTACCATTTTCTTGGGTAATTATAGAAATTCAGAACGGCGTAAATAACTAGCTTTTTATTTACCACAGGTACAATCTAAATACAACCACCCTTTAATTCCTAATACAGGTTAGAAGAGAAAAGACTAGCAGAGGGTCTCTGAAATGGACAGGATCAATATGAGCAGAATATCAGAAACCTCATCCATACATTACATCCTTTGCATCTATATCTGCCAATTAGACTTTCAATATTTACATTAACAAGGGTCCATGGTCTCTGCTCTCTATAAGCATGGACCGCTTGTTTCTAACATTCCCATTACTCTGAGAAGCAAAAAGTAGTCTTTTTATTTTCACTGGTTGCTCACTTGTTTTATTAAAATATTCCAATTCCTATTAATGTTTTTCACCCTACTATTTACTCCTGAGAAATTGTTTGAAGAAACTATCCTCTCATTTTATCTTCTTTTTTCTTCTCCCCAAACATACTTTCCTTGTTGTAATACATGGCCCTTTTGTAGGAATGTTTTATCAATTGCTTTGGGTAACCTCTTTCTTGTAATTCACTCCTAAGTATCTCTGGATGCTTACTATAATCATCCACAATGGGACATTTGCTTCATAATCAAAGTGATGGGGTGCTAGGACTTTTAGGTTGCCTCTATAGCTTTGTGTAGATGGGGACATGATATTGATATAAGACACCTCATGTATTGGGGACAGGGACAAAGGTTGTCTCTTTTTTATATAAACTCAGGCCGATGTTGAGTCTTAAATTACCGGGCTCCTAAAATGGGTTTGTTTGTCGATGAGGTTTAATTAATTCTGTTCCAAGATAGCGGCAAAAGAGTAACTTTCAGAGACGAGAGGTTGAGCTTCTGGTGAAATGAAAAGGAAGTGCTTGTCAGGATTGGATTGGCAGGCCAGGCAATCGGGCATTGCCCAAGGGGGCTTAGTTAAATCTCAGCTGGTGGGCCATTTTTTCAGCCTTGGTTAAAATTGTGAAATGTACATTTTGAAGTTAAAAACTGGAGAGTTTAAAACATATAAACAATGCCATTAGTGGGTTTGCTTGAACTTTTTAAATTAGTTAATGATTGCCTTAGTTAAAATCACATTTTCCTGCACTGGAGCTTAAAGGCTGCTGTAGCCTTAAGGCGAAGATCGGAGCTTGTTATAATCAAGTATGGCTGGCTCATTGTCTTGTGCAGTAGGACACTGTGCCAAACTGTGAAGGCACAGCATGTGATAGTTTCCCTCCCACCCGGAGCCTTTCAGATTGACAGTAAAGCTATTGGGAGTGGCTGGGCTCTTTTTGAGTGCCACAATCAGTTATAATATTACCTCGGGTGTAGTGAATGGGCAGGGTGAAAGATTAAGTGTGATGGCCATCTAAAAGATTCAAATTTTGTTTCCAGCAGCAGCCCCCTGCCATCTTGTTATCTGGGAGGGACTCCGGTTCACCACTGAATGAAAGTAAAAAAAGAAGAAATAAATTGACAACGTGCAAAACGTACATTTTGGGCCAAAATGACAAAGATAAGGGAGAATAGACATGGCAGGATATTAACAAAATTAATTCAGTGAGGAGAGCAATGTGGAATGAGACAAAATGAGAAGTGAGAGAGACAGCAGAGTGGAGAAGAATGACAAAATATGGGAACGGGGAAAGGAATAGTAGAGATGCAGAAAGATGGAGGGAGTGAAGGGGAAAGATTAGGGAGAAAAAGTGATGGAAGGCAGTGGAGATAAGTACGTACATTTTTAAAGATAGAGAGAAAGTGGAGAAGAAGGAGGCAGGAAAGTGGTAATAGAGGATGTGGTGTAATAGCGAGAGCTGCTAACTTTGGAACTTGAGAACCAGGTTTGCGTCTCAACATTGTGTGATTCTTGGCATATCACTAACCCAGTGCCTTAACAAAAACATGTGTACATGTAAAGCACTTCAATACCTTTGGGTAGAGTGTGCGCTATATCAAACTACAAAAAAAGTGAATGGCAAAGGAAATGATGGAGGGGAGAGGAAAGTAGATGATGGGGTCAAACATTTCCTGGTCTAAGAGTAAAGAGGAAGGATGGTTACTGCTCATATGCACCATCCAAATTCTCTTCCTCAGTCTAGGGCTTATTTTAGAGGTTGCTGGCATTCCAAGAGGTAATGCTAAAGGTAGAATACAATCCACCAGTGGAATTTCCTTCATCACGGTATGGCCTGGTAAAGGAAATTCCACCTGTGGATTCACCTTTGGTTTAAACGCTGCCTTCAGGCACATGAGGACTTTCGGTTACAGTCTGCAGTGAAGCAATAAAGGGGACACATAAGAATATAACATTAAGTATAGTACAAATAAATTCATGGAGCAGAGGGATGTGAAAGAGAGTGACAGGAGAGAGCAAGAAAGGAGAAAATGGAAAGGTTTGCAAGCCAGAGATATGAAATAAAACGTAAAGGAGAGATACAAATGATAGGAGGGATAAGGGCCTGAGAGATACACAAATAATTAAAAAAGAGCCCACAGGGAGTCAGGAGTGGGAGAGAGAGGGAGATTTGTAGACAGAGAGAAAATGGAAAAGACAGGGGGAAATGTGAGAGACTAAGTGAAGCACATAGGTGGAGTGAGAGACACCAAGGAGAGGAAAGGATGTAGAGTATGAGAGCAAATGTAAAAGGTAGGAGAGGGGCAAAAAGTGATAGGGAGAATGAGAGAGGTGCAGACAGCAAGTAAGAAAGGGGTATAGAGAGAATGAAAGGCATTTGAGTGAATTCCTGCAGCTTTTCCAGATTTAGATCAAGTCTATACCCACAACATGACCGACATCAAGAATGAAGTAGTATGCAATCCCCAAAGACTTTGCTTACAAAGAGGCTCCTGAATGAAAAGAGAAGAAGACCTCTGGTTCCTTGAAGGTGAACAGAAACCTCCAGACACAATGGATGTGGATGGTTCTCTGACTCTTAACCTGATGTAATATAAGATATTCAGGGATCTTTGGGGGAAGCACAGACTAAGGAACCCATAGGCCACTAACACATTCAGGCACACAAAGTAGAGAAATGTATAGGCATGAAGATCAGGTCAGGAGACCTGCGGGTGAGTTGCTGTGGAATAATGGTATGTTTAGTGGTGCGTCTTGTCTTTGCCAATGCTACCTACCCCACGAGCTTAGAATGCTTAATTTATCAGAGATTTCTCCCAGAATTACTCCTGATACTAAGCAATGTTTTATGAAAGGTCATTATCCACAAATGTGGGTCATTTTTTCTTTCGGCGCCCGGGCCTAAATGTGTTCCCAATCCGACCCTGGTGCTTGTAGTTTAGTGAATACAGAAGCAAACTACGTAGACTTTAAATAGACACGGATACACCATGGCCCGTCTCTTTATGTAATTTGAGGAGTGACTGTGCAAGAGAAAGCTGATGTAATCAAGGTGAACGAGAGGTCTATACAGATGGCACTGTAAAGTTTTTAGCATATGTAATATAATTGTAGGTATTCTATGGTAGCAAATCTAAATATAGTACATTGTTAGATTAAAACAAGAGGCATGGGCATTTTTTCCTGAGGATTCTTTCTTTGCATAAAGGGAAGGAAGCAGCAATCACAGAAAAAAAGTTATTGTGCTTTAATGCAGGATTGATAATAAATGGACTCATGAGATAGATTTATGCCTGATCGGATCCTTTGGTCTTACTGTGTTGGAAATACACTATTTGGTTAAAAATGTATGATTAAAGGTATTCAGAACATCAAGCACAGTGAAATTAGTTTCGATTACATTGGGAAGATAAGTCGCCCTACAGGCTCATGTCCCAGAGTGAAGATATCCTTGAAAAGGAGGTGAGAAAAAGTAAAGATAAGGACGTCATGGTTTGGACGCACATGGTGGTGGCGTGCATGAAGGCAGCTCTGGTCGCCTCAGGCCGTCAGACACCTGGGGCACACAATGGCTGCGGATAAAGGAACCTCCCAGGAAGATTTTCAGGTAGCAGGATGGTCGGCATCTCTAAGTGCCCAAGATGGCAGCTACTGCGCTGTTTCCACAATAATACGCTTAGCCCAGCACAGGAAAGAACAGTTGGAGCACAGGCTCAGCGGGGGATGACCTCAGGGGTAGACTGGGATGAAAAATAGGCCTGGGATCCCTAAAAATAATGTGGCCTACATTTGCAGATTGCATCAATTGAAAAACACTGCTTCAGTGCTAATATAAAAAGAAAGAGGGGTTCTCTAAAAGAGGCATTTTTTTTTAACTTCACTGAGATTTAAAAAATGCAAATGCTGCCAGGACTCTTTTTACATGGATTAGTTCACAATGGCGATCTACACCCGAATATAAGTGAAGCCACTTCTACGTAGGCCCCTTGGCCCGGCTCAATCTGCATACAATAATGGGCCGGCCCAGCTAGAGACTGGGATTGACACCTCTGCCTCATTGGTCATGGGGAGATAATAAATGCCCATATGCCTCCAGAAAGGCACTCAGACCCACACTGGAGTGCTGCAGCATCTGAACAGCACAAGCACAGCCAACATCTGCCACTATGCTGCCCAGAAAAGCAACCCACAGCTGCAACTCAGATACCAGGCCCATCTCCCATTGCCTGAGTACCCGCCTTACAAATCTGACCCTGGCTGACCCCCCTGTGAACACCCAGGAATGCAAGAGGGAGCCCCAACGTTCAGATAGCCTAACACCACCAACACCATGGCACTGGGACCTGCACCTGGGGTGACCTGAGGAATCCCAGGCCTGAGTAGAAAAACAATATAGAACCCCTGTCCAAGCAGGCTCAGGGATCTTGGGTGGCCCGGTGAGTAAAGGGTAGCCTCATTCTGAGTAGCCCTTCTCCCTAGCAACCAGTGTACCCTTGCTAGGCCAGGGGAGGCAATTCCCAATTCCCCCAAGTTTGAGGAATGGTGGGGATGAGGAAACCCGGGGCAACTGAGAGGTGGTAGTTCTGTGCCGCATTGGGACAGGCTTCCCCAATTCAAAGAGGAACATGACAAGCAAGATCAGGTGTGCCCATAGACTCTTACCATCTATGGGTGGGAAATTTGGGGAAGAGAGGGTGATGGGTGCTTGAGCCATGAGGTGGCATCCCCTATGCTGTTCCACAGGGCTCATAGAGTGCCCAGTTTATCAGGCATGGTGGAAAAGACACAGCCAGTGTCCCAGAGATAAGGGAGGCCGCAAAATATTTAGGACCAAAGTGACCAACCACCATGGTGGGAGGATCCTGATATGTGCAGAGGCAAAGACAGAGGCCTCACAAGACAAAGTGAGTACCTAGACCTGGGTACACACAAAGCGATGATCTTGGAGGTCGTAAGAGAGACTAAAATAGCTCTGGAGCATAAGATTCATATGGTAGCCCACAAAATGGTACTCCTGAGAGCTGATCACTGCACATGGCTGAGACAGAACCCACCCAGGCTAGCCTAAATGAGACCAATCGTAACTGAGACAGATGCCCTCATTAGTAAAAAAAGACAGATTTTGGAGGAGAACTATGAGAATTCACTCTCTAACCATCGAAACCAGGGGTTTTAAAACACAATTTGTGCATAACAATTAGCAAAACTACAAATTCAGCATGTCATGATCATCGTTAGGTCACAATGACAAATTAAATGCAGCCTCGTAATGATTAAATCTTCTTAAAACGAAACCATTTCTTAAGGTAAAACTAATATTTAGATTGTTTTTTCAGCAACTGCACTACAGATATGTAAAATACAATTAAGGCTTCCAATTTTCCATTTTTACAGATAAATACAGACAGATAACAAAGTGTTTCCTGTCCGTATTTTTTTCAAAAGCAGAAATATTTATAAATACCAAAAAGATAGCCAAAAAATAAATATGGATAAATACAGACGAACATGTTAATACACTGGTGAACAGGGTGGCTGAGACATGATAGGCCAGATGGGATAAATGGTATCTTAGAGGGATGCCCCCATCAGGGCGCTAAAATGGACTGATTTTCAGGGAAGAATATGAGAAGTCACTCCCTAATCTTCAAAACAGCGGTAGAAGGAAGGGGAAGGAAGAGGAAGTGAAGGGAAATACTGTTACAACTGGACAGCGAGTAATTTGCATAACATTGAACATCAGCGTAAAAAAGTACAATAACATTTGAAATGAAAAAAAAAATTACTGATAAAAAATGAGATAAGAGAAGAGCAGAGAAGCTTGAATGCTCATGGAGGTTTAAAATTCTCAGAATATTTACGAGGCATTTTGTTTTTACAATCTTATTTAGATATGATGTTAATGGCAACCAGTATAAATCTCTATTAACAAATGGTTTACAGGAAAAGGCGAAAGCATATCAAATCGGTTATAGTGACACATATTATTCCACTAATTTTGAACCGAAAAATTAACTTAATTTTTCTAATTAGTTGGAAGGCTTAAGCCACTATAAGGTCAAATAAACCATAATAATGTCTAGTCAAACCCAAAGTGTCGAATAAACTCCCCATGAAAAGAGTAACATTAGAGAGAGAACTATGTTATGAAAAATAAGGGAAATGTAGGACCAAACTTTTTACCAAAAGGAGGCAATGGGAGGGCAAAGAAAGAGCAGATGCATTAAATCAGCTGAAGGAAAGCCACATGTCCAACAGCTCTTGTCATTTGTGTGAGAAAAAGGAGCAATATACATAGGTGTGAATTATAATCCATGGTACAGAAAGAACATAGACTGAGTAGTGGATGCAGATGTAGATAAGTGATCAACTCAAATTCTTATTCCAGAAACTGATGCTCCAAACACACCCAAATCTGCCTCACAGGCAAGCTCCACCTTACTCTTAACATGCGCAAGATCAGGAGAGGAAATGTATTTGGAATCAGGGAAGCCTTAGGAAGAACAGTGAATATTTTAAGAAGAGAATTTTCTGCAGGCGATGATACAGCTAAAAAAAGCGAATACAAGGTCTCCAGAATGGCTGCAATTAGAATGGACAATTTGTGCCAAAATCAGTCAGGGCACTTCGATTCGATTCAAATAACTTTATTTCGATTCCACAAGGAAATCATAAAAGTATACATCAATTTAAAAACAAAACAATTAATCTACCATAAAATCACAATACATATTTGCAGGATAAAAACCATAGTACAGCTTAAAACTAAATACCAGCTTAAAACTAAATACCAACAGGGCACTTAAAACTGGCTTGAAATTGAGGGAATGAACATGGGGTTGTACCATCAAATAAATAATTAACCCCCGTCATCCCCCACAATCGCCAGGACTTCCAATAGAAAGGTCTGTCTGTTCTTGATAATAATCAGGCGATTTTACCAAATCGTAGAATGCAAAAAGGAGTCTCTACAAGAAATCTTCAATTGGGTGAGCGGTCCCAACAGAGAGCAAGTATGTTTAAATGCGGGGAGAGAAGTGTGAACAGTCTTAGAATAGAAGACCAGTTCCTCTTTTGTATAGAAAGGAGCAAGTAAAGTGTGCTCATATGGTGAGCCATAAAGGTGTGAAGGGGGAGGATTCCTATAGAAGCCATTTAGAGGCTAGGCAAAGGCAAAAAGCCTTATGATAGGTTCGAAAATCAGGACATTTAAAACCCTCATTAGGTTTTGGTTTCTTGTGATAAAGAGATTGTAGATTTTCTATACTTTCAAAGAAATTCAGAAAGGAGAGAATCTATTTTCTTAGAATAAATAGACAGGATATGGATGGGAAGCATAGAGAGAAAATACAATAAAATAGGCGGGATCATGATTTTATTAGAATCCAGACGTCTCCCTCAAGATCGAAATAGAGGCTTCCAGTAAGAAAGGAGTTTATCAATACAAGAAAGAGCTTCCTTCACATTTAGTTTGACTGAAGCTGAGATGGAGTTATTAATACCTAAATACTTAATTTTGGATCTGCTCCTTAAGAAACAAATGGATGAAAAAGAATGCAGGGTGCAACATTTGATAGGAGGGAGAATTTCAGCTTTATCTGAATTAATCTTACAGCCAGAAATGAAAAAGATTTCTTGTAATATAGAGGATGGATAGACACCTCACAGGTAGAAATAAAAAGTAAAATGTCATCCGCATAGGCAGAAGTTTCAAATTCTGGCCACCATAAGGAAAACAAGAAATAGAATCGTTGTTATGAATAGAAGATAAGAAGGGTTCAAGAGCTAGGATAAATAGAAGAGGGCAAAGGGGACAACCCTGGTAAACACCACCTTGTAGAGTAAAGTATTGGGATGTACGGACATTAACTAATACAGAGGCCATAGGGGCAGTATAGAGCAAATAGGTAAGAGAGATTATCTTAGGACCAAAACCATGCCAACTAAGAGCTTTAAATAACAAGCATTTACAATGCAACGGTCTCGCCTTTGCAAATGTTAGAGCTATTGGCATTGTAAATTACAACATTTTTATTTATGTATTGGTTTTGAAAACAGATAACTAAATGGCATTGTCAATTACAATGCCAATAGCTTAATCTCTTGCAAATGCGAGACCTAGTAGTAGAGTGAGTGATAGTGAGTAAGTAGTAGAGAGTGCATAGTAGGGAGTGTGTAGTAGAGTTGTAGAGTGAGTACTAGAGAGTAATAGAGTGATTAATAGTTAGTGAGTAGTAGAGAGTTGTAGAGAGGACTAGAGTGAGTAGTAGTGAGTATTAGAGAGTCAAGTTTTCCATACCTGTGCCCCCATGGTGCGGCCCCCTAGGATCCGGGTGGGCGCTTGTTCCTGGATCACGGATCCGAGCAGATCTGCCACTGTTGATGAGGACAGCTCAAAAGGGCAGGAGTGCGGGGTCCTCGGAGCACAGGGGGGTGGGGGGGCTCTGTGCGAACCTCCTCTCTTTCTTCAGTCTCACCCCTCCAAACCATCACCCCTCCCCATTGCTCTCTTTGCTTTAATTCCTTAGTTAGGATGCCACAGCGAACTTATCCGTGAGGCTTTGGAGAAAGAGTCCGCACGCATGGCAAGCCCGGGAACACCACAACAGCAGCGCAAGTGACTAGCTGTTGTGTCGCTATGCAGTTGTCTGGAGCACTTCCGCTGTGCAGCGAATTTGAATGCGCTTGGTGTCAAGACCGGTCTCCTCCGGCAGGCAGCCTAATGATGCAAAAAAAAAAACAAGAACAAGCAGTAAAACGAGCCAACAGACCCAAATCAGGCTGGATTCTCTAGATTTTCCAAGCCCAAAATGGCTTGATGTAGCTGTAGCCCGCCTGAACTTGCCTTTACTTCAATAGAAGTCAATGGAAGAATACATGCACTAGATTTTTTCATGCTCCCGGTTATAAAACCTTGGCATGTATGAGGGTCTGAAAACCACACTACTGCTTATTACCTTCAACTGAACTTCAAGAACTACAATTAAAAATATCTGTCTATAACCCAAACACCTACTGTACTCTTACCGTTCTCTACATTTATACTCTGTACTACCTAACAGCGCTCTGAAGGGACAGACCCCTAGGAGTAACAACTTCTGGGAAGTTGCTGTTCCATTCTTGCTCCGAGTTATAGTTGAAAACACTGCCTTTCACCGAAGATGGAATATTTCCAGCAAAGTTAAACATTGGCCTTGGCATTTTTAGATGCACGCTTGTCCCTTCTGAGCACAGACACGATACGCTGCAATGTTCTGCCTCTGTCGTGACATCTAAGGTTACAAAGCTGGCAGCACACAGCGAGTTCTCCAGCTACCTGCTCAACCTTCGCTCCCGGGAAAGGCCGCCCCGGAGACCTATTGAAGCTCGTGCTTTCACACGGTTTACCACCGGTCTGCACAAACAGAAACCTGCATTCGCCTGCCCTCAAAACACACATCCAAAGGACGCTGTGTAATCACGTGATCAGGAGATAACAGTGGGAGGAGGAATTCAACAGGGCTTCAGCCAATCAGCAGGTCGCGTCTTCCTCAGATATACTAGCGCGAAAGAGGAGGCACGCAGCGTACCCGGGGGACGTTCGGATGTGAAGTGGGGAAGCATGGCTGCCAAGCAAGGTAAGTCTAGCAGTGCTACTGACATAAGGGTCAGAAAGCAGCAAACGTTTTCCGCTGTGCTGCAGGTGCTCAAGGTAGTCAGGCAGCACTGGCACAGACACTGCCAACACAAACTCAGAATATTCTTCAAACCTCATAACAACCCAAAGTTTAACATTTTTGACGATGGAGGGGTCATGCCCTGTTATCCTAAAGAAACTGCATTTTGACGAGAAGCAGTTTATTTGGATTTGCGCTCAACGAGGATATGAGGCTCTCCCTAACTAAGTGCTTTTTATGCAAAGATGTGAATTTAGGTTATCCCATCAAAGCACCGCATAGCAGCTGACAATTCACCTTCACGTCGCAGCTCCCCTTGATCAGAAACACTCGCTGCTCTAGTTGAACCCATCGATCACTCCACAGAAGTACCTGGCGGAGAGAAAAGAACCCTGCTTCAAAGTGGATTGCAGTTTTCAGACAAATACCTTAACAAGCTGAGGATCGCCAGGCGCGAAACAGCGCGGTGAGAGCGCACGAGACGCAGTGCCGTGAGCGTGCACATCAGCTGTCGCGGCGCAAGCTGAAGATCACCGGAGGAGACACGCCGACCACCGACTCTGCCTGCTGCCGAGACTGAACCAGAGAGGGAGGGGATGTGTGTGTGTGTGTGTGTGTGTGTGTGTGTGTGTGTGTGTGTGTGTGTCTGCGTCTGCGTGTGCGTCCACAGTCCCGAATTGCCGCGCGTGCCCCGGTCTGTCTCCCTTGAGCGGCATCTCGGCAGCAATAGGTCTCGAGGACGAGACCTAACAAGAAAAAAAGAAGACTGTTGCGGTTCTACACAGCATTAAAATGTAGTCTAGAATGCCAGTAATATAGCTTAGTAAGTTAATGCCTAGTAGCAAAGAATTGAATACAACATGCGAATCACTCATTTCATGACTTAATTTAGAAGTAAATAAAATGAGCACCACTGAGTTAGTTTTTAAAGTAGTATCAAGTCCCACGACTAATGCAGTAAGTCCTATATTTAAAAAAAGGTTATACCTTACATGTTGCAGAAAGATTTACAACCCACGGCACACATCTTTGCTTCTGCCTGACTGCAGCAGAAACCGGGCAGCCCCATATTAGCAAACTGACTCGAACGTAGTGAGATAAGACACGAGAACTACAGGCTACACTTTACTGAGACTGCCTTTAAGGTCAACTACCCTGCTTGTTGAACGGGTAATATTAATATTTTAGGTGTAAAGCTCTTTCACTTTAGGTATAACACTAACAGTAAGGGTGTCCGCCAAATGAAAGTATTTTGGAATGCCTTGCATTTCAAAAGTGTCTTTTATATTTTTGAACCACGGAATGTCTAAAACCCTATCCAGGATTAGACAATCGTCCAGCATGGACCTACAAAAATGGGCCGCTGGGTTGTTCCATACCTTAAGCCTGAGTAACAAGGGCTGCAGCTGAATATGGTCTTCTATAAATCCTAACTGAACTCGTTTAAGACTGACGTTTGCAGACATCGAATGAGGAACTGGGAGAAGCCTTTTCAAAAATGTGTTGTCTATAATCTGTAAACAATTGGGGTTGAAATATCCCCTTACCCCAGCCCCAAAAATGGCAACAGCGTGGTACTTACTTCTAAAAATACATAGAAGTCCCTTCGCTGGTTTACGTCCCAATCTTTCAGAAAATCTAAAAACTGCATCAACTGACCTTTTAAATTGCAAGGCCCTAACTCTTAAAATACATTTTCAATTAAAACGACACCCAAAAGCACACATACAAATGTTAAATGGAGAACTTGTATAATCTCTGAGTCACCCAAAACAAATGTCCTCGTTTTAGTAATCTAGGGGCCACACTTCATTATAAAAGACTTTGTTCTATTTGTCTTGAGGCCCAGATTGGTCATACATGTATCAAAGGCATCCAGCAAAGTTTGGAGGACATTGGATGTTCTGGTTATGAGAACTGTGTCATTGGCATAAAATAAGTAAGTTAATGCCTAGTAGCAAAGAATTTAATACAACATGAGAATCACTCATTTCATGACTTAATTTAGAAGAAAATAAAATGAGCACCACCGAGTTAGTTTTTAAAATAGTATCAAGTCCCACGACTAATGCAGTAAGTCCTACATTTAAAAAAAGGTTATACCTTACATGTTGCAGAAAGATTTACTACCCACGGCACACATCTTTGCTTCTGCCTGACTGCAGCAGAAACCGGGCAGCCCCATATTAGCAAACTGACTCGAACGTAGCGAGATAAGACACGAGAACTACAGGCTACACTTTACTGAGACTGCCTTTAAGGTCATAGCTGTCAAGGTTTCAGATTGCTAAGTACGACATTTTCACAGGTTCAGTGTAAGTATGAGGGACATTTTAACGAATATGAGTGACACCTTCTCACAAGCAATTCAGACATACAAATAATATCAGAAATTACACCCATTTGAGCAACGAGAAACTAAGAAAGTACATGAACTTAAGTATACTAACGGCAGGCAGCTGAAAACTGAACAGAGGAGCCTTACGCTGCATGACTGCAAAGTTTTTAGAGTCTGTACACCACAGGACAGGGGCCGCAGGCAACCCAGATTGATTGAAGCATCAATGTTATTTATCAACAGTATCCAAAGTAAGTTGGCTTACTTACTAAAAGGCAGATGCCCTAGCAGCCTCGCCCACACTGGCCCCCTGGGTCCTTCTTACTGCTGGCAATTAATTAAGTCAACATGTAGAGGATTAGTGTAGATTCCAGGGCCGGCTCTCTGTCCCACGAGGGACCCAGGCCAGAAACAGAAGGATGTGAGCCCCCAACATGAAAAACACGTACCTCAGCTGTAATGTCTATACGTTGAAACAGTAGTGGACCCACTCATTGCAGTCACTGAAGCTTTTTCTTGCCTGTTCTATTTAGTACTACATGCAGTGCGGGAACCGGGCTCACTGCGCAGAGTCATTTGTAATGATAGCAGAATCACCACTGTGACCCAAGCTCTTGATGCGAGGCCGTGACTGCAAGCCTTGTCACAGCTGGCCTGTGCCTTCTGAGAGAACCGTGCTCGTGGAGCGGCGCTACCGGTATGGAAGACAGCAGGTGATTTGGCATAACATAATTGACTCTAACGGCCCTTACACCAAAAAAAGGCCTCATGGTTTGCATTATACTTAGTAATGTTATTTTATTTTAACATCTAGCACGCAAACCTTTAGTCGAAGATGGAAAGTAGCGTGAAATATTAACTATTGCAGAGTGCACCAGTTGGGAAACCAGCAGCCGCATACATGGAGCAGCGGACGGAACCCATTAAGCTACATAATTTAAACAAATGATAACAGCTCTCTATTAGTGCAGGCAATACAAATGTGCTTAATAAACTTAGTTCAGCAATTCGTTTCTAACATCCATAATCTGTGCAAGAACGTGCAGATGAAACGCTCCATTGACTACATATTTTCCCAGGCAAGTGTTAACAAGCCGTGAGCGTGCACTCTCCCGAACTTCCGGTTTCGGGATGTGCACGCTCACGGCTGTCGTGGGGCGGGACTTCCGTCTTTGCGCCCGCGCCCATGGAGTGGATGGCCAGAGGACCGGTGGCGTCAGGAGTGGCGGCTGAAGCCACTGATGCGGTAAGTGGGGCTTGGTAAGTGGGGCTTGGTGTGTGTGTGAGTGTGCGTGTGTGTGTGTGTGCGTGTGCGCGTGTGTGTGTGTGTGTTTCGTGAGTGTGAAAGTGGAGCAAGAGATGTGCGTATGCCTGTACGTGCGCATTCACGTTCCTGAATCGCCGCGCGTGCACCCCTCTACGCCCCTTGAGGAGGAACTCAATCACAATAGGTCGAGATTCTCGACCTAAAAAGGGCCAATCCACCCATCAAATGCTTTTTCTGCATCTATGGAAACTGCATCCAGGGAGTAAGAAAGAGATGCGCACTCATTCAAAACATAAAAAAATAAACAAGAATTATCCAAGGTCAATCTGCTTTTAACAAAGCTCCATTGCTCTTTACCAATCAAATGCGGCATGATGGGTTCCAACCTTAGAGCAAATAAGTTAGCAAACACTTTATAATTCACCTTAACCAGGAGAATAGGGTGATCATTTTTGCAATACAAAGGATCACAACCTTCTTTATAAATTGGACAGATCGTGGCTTCTTGAAAAGTATCTTCTGCTTTACCGGAGACAAAAAAAGATTGAAAAAGTTGCAGGAGTTTAAGGAAGTAGTAAGTTGGAAAATATAAATAGAATTCCAGCGTAAAACCATCTGGGCCTGGAGTTTTACCTATTTTGAGTGAATTTAAGGCTTTAGATATTTCCTAGAGTGATAGATCAGACTCAAGAGCAGAAAAATTAAGATGAGCATGAGGAGGGGAAGGGATCTTATTTAGATAGGATTGAATAAGGGAAAGAGAAGAAGGAGACTCTGGAGTGGGGAACAGCCTTTACGGCGCGGCTGTTACACCGCCGGGCCGTTACAACGCTGGGCGCTGGGCGCTGGGCGCTGCAGGACAAGGAATTTTTTAATTTACTATCCAACACCTTCCCTACTGGTGTTGGAATAGGAAATAAAAAAATTCCTAAGTCCGCACCCCCTCCAACGCAAGTCGTGGTAACGACTTGCGTTGAAAAACCTGCGTTGTAACGGCACGCGTCATAAAGCCGTAAATCCCTCTGGAGTATATAAATCTTTGTAGAATTTATTGAATTCATTTAAAATATCCTAATCATTATAATAAGCTTCCTATCTGAAGAGTGGATGGAGTCAATTAATACTCGATCCTTCTGAGATTTAAGGCACTACTGCTAAGCAATATGGATGCAGCATTATCAGTAGATACTTTGTTAAAGTTCAACTTTGCATGTATAAGCTCGTGCAGAATAGAGTCAGAGGGTGAAGGGTAAAATTTGTGTTCCAAACATTTAATATGAACTAATTTAGAACTATGCTGTTGAAGAGACTACTTCTTCTTTTTAGAAGCATCATCTATAATAAATCCATGAGCTAGGGCTTCAAAGGAGTCCCATAATAAATTAGAAGAGAGATTTAGGTAGCTATTCAACAAAACAATTTATCAGCAAAGGATATAAATGAAGAGTAAAAAAGTGTGTCCTGTAAAAGAGAACTAAAACAGGCGGGCGGTATTTTGCAGCGCCACCTTCCCCTCCGCCATCCTAATATGGCGGAGGGAATCGGGCTTGTGATGTGTGGCGGTTTGCCTCCGCCAGGCCGGCGGTCGCCACCGCCAGCCTGGCGGAGGCAAACCGCCCGACATCGTAATGGACCCCTTAGTGTGTGTATAATTGCCTGCATTTTCATGCAAATGTTTCTGTTTTTTTTTTTATTCCCAAACAAATTCTATTGTTAACTATGCTCAGATCAACTTAGTTCAAACATTGTATTGCAGAGAACAAGCACAACAACAATGACTGCATTACTTGGTTAGCACTGCTATGTAAACTTAATTCATGTATGTCATTGTTTTTTTGTATATATCCTGTTCGTTGGTTTCTTTTTTATTATTAGCTCTAGTCCATCGCCTTGCCTTGGGCAACCCTTTTTCCCTTAGAAGTTGTTAACTGTACTGTAGGTGCTGAAACTGGCGAGACTGCAGGTCCAGATGAAACAGACTGAGCTATCTCCTCAGAGGAATGCAAACAATTAACGGGAGGAACAGTAAGAATAGACCTGGAGAGTGGTTCGCTAATTGTGTGTCTCTTGGTAGAATGCAGTAACTTCTTGCTTCTGCCCATGAGCCAAATTAGTAAAGCCAGGAAAAACCTTTAAGGTAAAAAAACAATAATGAGCATGGAGCCCTTAATAAGCAGCAAAATCCCTCTAAACAACAGTTCCGCCTTGTGAAATAATATACCCCATCTGGCAAAAATGAAAGGGAGAGTCAAATACAGTGCAAAAATATTATCACTGGTGTAAATTAGCCAAGCTTTGAGGAGAAATCTTCAAGATGCGCAAAAACAAAATGGTGGCTGCAAGGCAGCATTGACCTGATAATATTAGGGTCCAGCCTTGAGCATGGTAGCAAGAAATCAGCAGATATTCATAATGCCAAGGGCACCCACTTCAGAAGAAAAGTGGTGTGCAAACTGACGAATGTACACTGCTGGCATCTGAGGCAGCACGGAGCTCCGGAGTCAGGTGGCCAAATTCGGGTGCGTCACACACCGTTTAAAAACAGGGGTTTTAATACACAATTTATACACAACAATTAGCAACACTGCAAATTCAGCATGGCACGATCATGGTTAGGTTGCAATGGCAAACTAAAGACAGCCTTGTAATAGTTAAAACTTCTTAACACTAACCAAATTCTTAAGGTAAAACAAATCTTCAGATTGGTTTTACAGCAACTGCATTCTAGATATGTACAATAAAATGAAGGCTTCAGTTTTCCAATTGTTACTGGTTTTTACAAATTTTACTGATTTTTACAGGTAAATACAGACACAAACAATGCGTTTCCTGTCAGTATTTATTTTTTAAATGGCAAACCTGTAGCGCAAATAGGATGATGTAAAGGGGTGCTCCCGCTGCAACAATGTGTGCTTGGTGGGGGTTCCATAGAAAGTGGAAGGCTCCAGTATGGAATTGTTTCCTGAGGAGTGGCTTTCCCAAGAATAGAAAATACATCTGGTTCACAGTGAATGGGCACGTACAGCCCCCAGCCTCACACCAGCACCTGAGGCATATCCAAGGATGATTTTGGCTCAATTACTGAACTTCCAGGGAAGAGACAAAATGTTACAAGTACCACGAACCCACAGCCCATGGTCCCTTGAGGAAGGGAGTGTAAATATCCATCCCAAATGCACCATGGCAGTGCAGCAGCAATGGGAATCCTTCCTTGCGGTCAAAAACCCTGACACTGACATCAGTAAGACACACTCTTTTTAACTGTGTGTACGTTCTGATGTTTTTAAATATTTCAAGGGGGCTGATTACTATTTACTTTACTTAATTTAATTGACCTGATCTTCTGCATTCTGCTGGGCTCCTCAGTCTGCCATGGGGTTCCCGTTTGTGCAGAAGGAGTCCTTCTCCATTTCCTGTTCTTTGCTGGCAGCCATTTTGGGTAGGCGACGGTCCAGCTTTGTTGCACTTCCGGTCCTGGGGGCTTCTTATTCAGACGCAGGTCCGTGCTCACAGCGGGAGTGCAGGAATCTTGCCAGTGCCATAAATTGTGCAAGCACCCCTTGAACCTGCACCTGGACCCAGACTGAGTCAATCAATCAATCAGGATTTTTAAAGCGCAACTGGTTCACCTGAGGAGGGCCTTGAGGTGCTGTGGGATCATGCTGCTGGATCAGGCTGTGTGTACCTATTGGTTGAACATCCAGGTCTTGAAGTCCTTCCTGAACTGCTGGAGCGACTCTAAGGTGCAGGGGAAGGTGTTCCAAATCTTAGTCACCAGGTGGGCAAAAGGAGCGGCCTCCACTGTTTGCTCAGTGGATGAGTCAGGTGGCTGCTAAGGAAAAGAACTCAGAACAAAGCTCCCTGGTGGGTTGGTGAACGTTCACTTGTTTGTTAAGGTGCGCCGGTCCTTCATTGTGTAGTGCTTTGTAAACGTGGGTGAGGAGCTTGAAACGGCATCGCTTTGCAGCTGGTTGCCAATGGAGTTTCCCGAGGTGAGGGATGATGTGCAGCTGTCTGGGGAAGTCAAGGATGAGTCTGGAGGCTGTGCTCTGGATGATCTGGAGTTTCCTGATGAGTTGGGTGTTATTCCTACATAGAGTGAGTTGTTGTAGTTGAGTCTGCTGGTGACTAGATATTGTGTGAAAGTTCGCCTGGCGTTGGGTGGGAGCCATCTGAAGAGCTTATGGAGCATTCGGAGGGTGAGGAATCAAGCAGAGGAGATGGCGCTGACCTGCTTCTTCATGGATGATTGGCTCCTGAGGCAAAAAGCCGGGAGCAGGGGCAAACCACTTTTTTTAAAATTTGTGTGACTTATCTTGTGTTTTTAACCCTCATCTTCACCTACCAGCATCTCCTGGCTTCCCAGAAACAGCGCTACTCGCTGCAACGATTCCCTTCCTTCAGCCGCCATTCCCGAGGGCAAGGCAAGACACGCCCCCTCGGCTGGCCACGCCCCCCGCCATACCTACAAATAGAGCGTGCCGGTGGCAGGCGTCGCATCTATGATTGGCTCCTGAGGCGAAAAGCCGGGAGCAGGGGCAAACCACTTTTTTAAAATTTGTGTGACTTATCTTGTGTTTTTAACCCTCATCTTCACCTACCAGCATCTCCTGGCTTCCCAGAAACAGCGCTACTCGCTGCAACGATTCCCTTCCTTCAGCCGGCATTCCCGAGGGCGAGGCGAGACACGCCCCCTCGGCTGGCCACGCCCCCCGTCATACCTACAAATAGAGCGCGCCGGTGGCAGGCGTCGCATCTATGATTGGCTCCTGAGGCGAAAAGCCGGGAGCAGGGGCAAACCACTTTTTTAAAATTTGTGTGACTTATCTTGTGTTTTTAACCCTCATCTTCACCTACCAGCATCTCCTGGCTTCCCAGAAACAGCGCTACTCGCTGCAACGATTCCCTTCCTTCAGCCGCCATTCCCGAGGGCGAGGCGAGACACGCCCCCTCGGCTGGCCACGCCCCCTCCAACCTCCTGACCCACTGGCATAAAGCATGTGTCTTGGTAGGAAGCGCAGCGGACGAGCGCAGCGGGCGCGACGTTTGCGCGCCGAAGGCGCGCCTAAGGCAAGCCCGTCTGCGCCCGTCCGCGGCCGGACGGGGCTAGTGGCACGACTCCATGCCAAAACTACGTCCTACTCTTCCAAGGATCTTATTGCCCTTCAAGGTCACTGGCCACTTCCGGATCCCATCCGCAGACTGAACTCCTCTCTAGGCCTTGCTTCTTCTTTCCCCACAGCACCCCATCCCCCGCTACACGCTCCCCCATCACCCTGCCCCCCTCCACTCCACCCCCTCCCCCGCACGCCGGCATTGTCTGTCTTCCTACTCAACACCAGGTCAGCGGTCAAGCACCACCACGAGCTGTTCGTCTTACTCGACTCTGAGAAACCTGACCTACTGCTCCTGACCGAAACCTGGTACTGTGATACTTCCCTCCCTGTTCTCCTGGCCACCCTACCCCCCTCCTATGTGGCCCTGCGAGCCGACCGGCCGGCAGGCAAGGCTGGCGGTGGGGTCGCCCTAATCGCTCGGTCGGAGTTGAACTTCCAATCACTTCCCTCTCCCCCCATTTCCCCTGCTGACTTCCTGGTAGTCCGCTCTCTTTCATTCCCCCCCCCCATCACCTGCCTTTTAATGTACCGCCCTCCTCAGCCCTCGCCCTCATTCTTGCCGGCCTTTCAAGACCTGTTGGCCAACTTGGTGGTCAACTACGCCTCGGTCTTGGTGCTAGGGGACTTCAATTACTGGCCCTCAGACCCACACGAGTGCTCAGCCTCAAAAGAATTTACAGATTGCCTTTCGTCCCTCAATTTCGTGTCACACATATCCGTCCCCACTCATTCCCATGGGCACACACTGGACCAGGTCTGGTCCCTCAACCTCCCGTGGCCTCGGCTGCCGTCTCGCCGTGCCCATGGTCTGACCATGCCCTCATTTCCTTCTCCATTCCCTTTAACCTGATGCCTAAAACTCCGCACGCCAAAAACACCTGGGCACGGAACTGGATTTGACTGGATTATCCCTCCTTGACCTCCCTGCTCCGCAACTCTACCCCTACTCTTGCTGGTTTACCATCTGCCTCTCAAGCCAAGGCCATCAACACCTGGCTGGCTGAAGGCTGCGACTCAGTGGCGCCCCTACGCCGCATTTCCATCCGCCGACCAAAGGACTCCAATAGATGGTTCAATGACCACCTAAAAGATCTCAAACTGAGCGCCCGACGGGCAGAGAGGCAATGGAGGAAAAATTACAGTCCCTTATCAAAAACCCACTTTTTATCAGCACTGGCCGAATACAAAACAGCAATCCTGGCTGCTAAGACCACCTACTTTTCGTTAAAAATTACTTCTGCAGAAAATAAACCCAGGGAAATCTTCGGCATAGTGAATGACCTGGCATTCTCAGACCTAACCTCGCCCCATATCCCTCCCTCCCAGCCTCTCTGCGACCAGCTTAACACCTACTTCTTAGACAAAATAGCAACCATCAAGATCAATATCCCACCACCCTCATCTGCCTTCGTCGATCCCTCCCCCCTCCCCTTCTATACCCTCTTACCTCCATCCCCCCCCTCACTCAGGACTCTTTTCTGGAGATACTCCCTAAAGGGAAGTCGGGGTCTCCCGCGGACGTCTGCCCGGCACGAGTCCTGCAGCAAATTTACTCCAGCTGCCCTGACCCCCCCATTGTCTTCCTCAACAGCTCCCTGGCACAGGGCGTAGTGCCCTCTGCGCTCAAGGCAGCTACCATAGTGCCCATCCTGAAAAAACCTGGCGCTGACCCTTCCATCTCGGCCAACTACCGCCCCATCTCCCTGCTACCCTTTCTGGGCAAGGTGATGGAACGCCACGTTACCGCGGCGCTTAGCGCCCATGTTGAGGCAAATGGGGGACTGGCATCCCGCCAAGCCGGGTTCTGTCCCAGGCATTCGACCGAATCAGTCGTGGTCTCAGTCTTAGACAAACTCAGAAAGGGCATGGATGAAAACAAACACCAGGCACTGGTCCTCCTTGATCTCTCCGCCGCCTTTGACACGGTGGACCACACCATCTTACTTACCCGTGTCAAGGCGGCCGGCATCGGGGGATCAGCTTTGATCTGGCTCTCCTCCTTTCTGAGGGACCGCACTCAGGCGGTCCGGCTAGGCGACTTCACGGCCACTCCTCTCCCTGTCACCTGCGGTGTTCCCCAGGGATCCTCTCTCTCCCCCTTACTTTTCAACCTTTATATCTTTCCTCTCATCTTCGCACTACAGCAGCTGGAGGTCACCGTCTATAATTACGCGGATGACCTCCAGCTCATCTTTGATCTGTCCCCTTCTCCTCTCTCGGTCTCTAACTTCCAGTCAACTATGACATTAATCAGGGACTGGATGAACCACAACCACCTTAAGCTGAACCCGGATAAAACCGAGCTGGTTCTCACTGGTGGTTCGTCCAGTCCCTGGAACTCTCTCTTCTGGCCCCCCTCTCTTGGTTCCGCACCGACCCCCTCCACCACGGTAAAACACTCGGTGTCAAAATAAACAACCAGCTCACCCTCCATTCACAAATTAGTTCTGTGGTATCCTCCTGCTTCCTCCCTCTCCGCACTATCCGCACTGTCTCCCGCTTCTTTTCCCCCCAGGCACTTAAGATCATCATGGCCGCACTAGTGATATCGAGACTGGACTACGCAAACGCTCTCTACCATGGCATCCCCGCGTACAGTTTGCGTAGACTCCAGACTATCCAGAACCAAGCAGCCCGGCTGGTGTACGGCCTCCCTCGTTATCACCATTCCACCCCTCTTCTCAGAGAGCTTCATTGGCTCCCTATAAAGGAACGTGCCCTCTTCAAGATCGGCTGCATGGTCTTCCAGGCCCGCCAGGGCACTGCCCCCGCTTTCATCTCTTCATTAATCAAGCCTTATGTACCTGCAAGAGAACTTCGGTCTTCCTCCAAGTCCCTCCTCCAGATCCCTCGCTTCACTCGCAAAAAGTGGGGCGGGGCCAATTTCTCCACCCTGGCTCCAACTTTCTGGAATTCACTTCCTGACCACCTCCGCTCTGCCACTCAGTATCTCCCCTTTCGCAGAGATCTGAAAACGTTCCTCTTCAGCCAGGCCTTCCCCACTTAAACTCCCTCAATATCCCCTTTATCTTTTTCTGGTCTTTCCCCCTCAGTTGCTGATCCCCCTAGCACCAAGAAACCGCAAGGTGTACGCTGCGCTCTAGAAATATTTTAAATTAGAAATTAGAAATTATGGATAGCTGGCTGTTGAGTATGATGCTGAGGTTGCTGGCATGTTTGGTGGGTATGGGGTAAAGTCCAGCTTGGGTGTCCACAACTGTTAGACCTGACATCATTGGCTTGAGTCTCTCCTCCATTTTTTCTGTTTGCCTCTACTGTTTTACGATGTTTTGCTGGTATATGCTTTGGGCGCCGTGTCACTGCTGATCAGTGCCATAGTGCAAGTGCTCCCTATGTTAAATTGAGGTATCTATTGTATCCATGTTTGGCTTATTTGGTTTACTGTCAGTCCCTAGTCTAGTGCACCAGGAGTGCCGGGGCTTGTAAATACAAATGCCGCTCGTGGGCTTGCAGCATGTGTTGTGCCACCCACAGGAGCGGCCTCGTAAAAGAATGTCTACGGGTCGGTCATTGCGAGACCCACGTGCAGTCTTGTACTGTCACGCCGGCTGCGCAGGTATACCTACTTGCCAGCCCTCCGAACCTTCCCTTGGCTTCCTGTTAGTCGCCCCTATGGTAGGCCTTCGGGCAGGGTGCATGGTAAGTCTGAGGTAGGATACGCCTGACCAAGTTGGCATGTCCTGATAGTGAATTACCGCCATCTTGGTCCTTCACTATTGCGAGGTAGCCTGCTCTCCATTGATTAGAATGGGCCGCCGGGATTATTAGTACTATGATCCTAGCTGGCTCGGGGAGCATGGTGCAATGTCGAGTTTGGCATCCCTGAACTCGGGGTTCAATTACGCATCCGTTGGTGTGGATGGTTTTTGGACTCTGGGTCCGAAAATAGCACTTTTAGAAAGTGTCTATTTTCTTGTCTAACCATATCTGGTCTCTGCTGGTCTTACGTGTGTGTGACAGGAGCTGGGTGGCTCCAAGAGGTCTGGATGAGTCAGTGTGGGATGAGTGGGACATTTACGTTGAGAGTAGGGGGAGAGTAGTTGTTGATAGCCTGCCTTGCCGGATACAATGCTGGCTCCACCTCCTGCTAAGCGACTGATGGCTCTGTGCCTGCCATGGACGATCCTAGCCCCACCTCCTGCCAGGAGGCCGATAGCTCTGCTCCTGCCTGATACAATGCTGGCTCCACCTCCTGCGGGGCGTCTGAGGACTCAGCCCGGCTCAATGAATAGGCCAGGTGCTACTGCCTAGCTCCTCCCACCACAGACCCAGGATGTTGGGAAACCCCCGGCATAGACAAAGGGATCAAAGACGAAAAGGGGTATAAGAGAAGGACCCCTGAACTAGGAAATCAGATCACTTCTGACAAGGAACCCTGTAACCAAGGACAAGAGGCCTGCTGATCTAAAGGACTGCCTACCCCTTCTGCCAGTGTGCTGTTGTTGGGGGAATCCTGCAGTGCTTCTTTATTTTTGCCAAGGAACCAGGAGAGAGGAACTGTGTGTGTACTCTCAAGCTTGCTAAGAAAATCTCCAAGGACTGGAAGAGTGCCAGTCTCCTGCTGAAGTCACAGGGCTAAAAGACTTCACCTGCTAAAAGTGCTATTTGCTGGAAGTGTGAATCCAGCACCTCTGAAGGAACCAGCAAGCACGACGACCGGACGGTGGGCCCGACCGACGCCAGCAGCAACGCCAGTGAGTGGGAGTACGGCTCTAGCTCCAGAGGACCTTGTGTCTGCACCGCTGCTGATCGCATCACCTGTGTGCCCCTTCGACGCCGTGAGCGCTGCTCACTCTGTGCAACTGCATCATCGACGACGCCTGCTGAGGCCTGACTGACACCGAAGACGCGACGCCAGATTGCTCGACGCCGCTGATCATCGGGTGCTTCATTTTCCTAAAGGTACTGTGTTGTTGGGGGTCCGTGTGACTCCAGGCCCGACGTAGCGCTCCTTGCGGTCGCCGCCGAACCTGTGGATTAACTTTGCCTCGACGTCGTGTAGCTCCCGTGTGAGTTACCCTGTAGCTAAGAACTGTGTTTCCAAGAAGAAGATTTGCTTGATACTAAAAGACTTTTTGTGCTAAAGAAGAAACTGCCTTTGAACTATCCTTTTCCCGTCCCAACGTATTTATTCTGATTGTGTACAGTTTTGTCGTTATTTGGTCTTGTGCTAAGCCTTATATAAAAATACTTATTTTTATAATACTACTGTGTCGTGTCCATTTGTAGTGTATTCACTGTATTACTGTATGTGGTCATAATTGCTTAACGCACAGCCTCTGAGATAAGCCTGTTCTGCTCTGCCAAGCTACCAAGGGGGTGAGCAGGGGTTATCGAAGGGTGTGATCCCCTTGCCCTGACTAGAAAAGGAGTGTCCCTATTTGTCAGAGGTACATACCTCTGCCAACTAGAGACAACCGGTTCTAACATTGGTGGGTCAGCGGTGAGGATTTGGACCTTGCATTTATGACCCATGTACAGTGATTAGTGTGCGCTACATAGTGAAAGCAGACCATAACGCAGTCACAATCCGATTCGGAAGGATCCTATTTTTGCTCTCCGCTTTTCTGAAACTTGATTTTCTGAACACTGCCAGTTAACCATGAGTGACAACGGAGTTACTGCCCCTGCTATCGTTGTTGTAGAAGAGTTCGAGAGGAGTAAGCTAAAGAAATACAAGAAAGATGAGCTGAAACACTTTTGCAACCAGTTTGAAGTTCCTACCACCGGCCTCTCGAGAAAAGATGATTTTTATAAAGCATTGCAGGCCTGGTGGGAGTCCAGAAATCCCTCTGATGTGGTGGTGGTACCCACAGAGGAAGGGGATGAGGAGGTGCCAGTGAATGGACCTGTGCCCTCTCCCGGAAGCAGTGTTTCCTCCAAAGGTCTTTCCCCTGAAGAAAGAGAAGAAAGGGCGAAAGAGCGAGCTTACAACATGGAGATGGCAAGGCTAAAGATAAATGGGCAGTTGGAGTTAGAAAATGCAAGAGGTAGAAGGGAAGCTGATTTGGAGATCAAAAAGCTAGAGTTTGAACGAGAGAAGTTAGCTTTGGAGCGTGAAGCCAGGTTGAGGGAACTGGATATCCAAGCTAAAAAGTTAGAGTTGAATCCCTCTGTGGCAGCATGCCATCCGAGCCTGCAGAAAGTAAGTTTTACTTCCCGAAAGATGTGATCAAAGATTACAATAAGAATGAAGATATTGGTCAATGGTTTAAAGCATATGAGTTAGCATTGTTGGCCCACCAGGTCCCTGAGAAGAATTGGGGAGCGGGGTTGTGGGGTCGCTTTGTGAATGAGGGAAGAGATACCCTGTTAGACATGCCTGTTGCGGATAGGATGTCGTATGCTCATATGAAAGATGCTTTAATGTTGCGATATGGTTTAACCCCCGAGCAGTACAGACAAGCTTTTAGAGAATGTAAGAAGTTGCCTGGTACGACGTGGGTTGAATATGTGTCTTATTTTTGCAGAGCCATGGATGGTTGGGTAAAGGGCAGCAAAGTGGAAAGTTATGAAGCTCTTTATGATTTGTTCGCTTGGGAGCACTTGTCTAATAACTGTTTTCCAGAGCTGCGCCAGCACCTGATTGATAGCAAGATATCTAACCCTAGAAAACTTGCTGAGGAGGCGGACCGCTGGGTCAGTACCAGGGTCCACAAGGGTCCAGTGGGAGACTCAGCCAAAGGTGGGCAGGGTCCCCAGCAGAAGAGTGGGGGGGACAAGGGTAAACAGAAGGAGTCTCAGAAAGGGCCCCAAAGTAATCCCCAAGGGAACCAAGGGAAAGGTTCCCAGCCTCCCCCTGAGAAGAAGCCAGGGGCCCGACGGGTAAACCTGTTCATAGGGGCCCCCTGACCTGCTACGGTTGTGGGCAGGTGGGACACCGGTTTTATGACCCCCAGTGTCCCAAAAAGGATTTGAATGCACCGCCGCGTGCACCCCCTCGTCAGTTGGCAAGTGTAGCCTTGGGAGGGGAGGAGATGGTTGTCCATGGTTGGGAGGGGTCCCGCAGAAATGTCCCTGGTCTCGCTAGGAGACATGCAAATGGTCCCTCCACCCCCTCTGCCTAGTAACACTAGTAAATATAGGCAGTGGGTGACCATTAATGGCCATAGAGTGGAAGCTCTCAGAGACACCGGAGCGAGTGTGACAGCTGTCAAGTGTCACTTGGTGTCCAGAGAGCAGGTGGTTCCCCACGCATTCTACCCCGTGATAGCTGCCGACAACTCCCAGAAAGAGTGTGAGGTGGCTCAGGTTTCCTTTGAATGGGGAGGAGTTTCAGGTACTCTTCAGGTTGCTGTGAGGCCCGCCATGCCTGTCGATTGTCTCCTGGGCAATGATTTGGAAGACTCCCCTTGGGCTAAGGTGGAGCGAGCGGCGCACTTGAAAATGTTGGGTGTGCCAGAGTGGGTGTGTGCAACCACTCGATCGATGACAGCGACTAAGGGTGTTGATGGGGTCCCGGAGCCTGAAAGTACGGCCCAGGACCCAGCTGTGAAGAGAAGAGGCAGGAGGCGCGGGAAACCGGCCCCCGTAGTTCCCGTGGTCCAGGAGGAGGTAGACCCCGAGGGGGATGCCCTGGAGCCCACAGGGGAACAAATTGCCGAACTGGGAGATGTGCCCGAGCTGACCCATTGGCAGCAGGATGGTGGTCCCTCCAGGGAGGAATTCTGTGCAGAACAGAAAGTGTGCCCTTCTCTTGTGGGCATGAGGCGCCAGGCCTCAGCCCAATCCTCAGGTGATCAGTCAGGATCACATTTTGTGTACTGGGAGAACGACCTCCTGTATAGCGAGCCTAAGGCTGCTGAGCCTGGGTCAGCCCGTGTGCTGGTGGTACCCCAGCGCTTCAGAGCCTTCCTACTGGGTTTGGCTCATGACGTTCCGTTAGCTGGACATCTGGGGCAGGACAAGACCTATGACAGGCTTGTCACCCATTTTTATTGGCCTCAGATGCATAGGGATGTAGACATCCATTGCAAGACTTGGTGCACTTGCCAGGCAAGTGGGAAAAGCGGAAGGAAGCAGAAGGCTCCCCTCCAACCTTTTCCAGTGGTCAGCACCCCCTTTGACCGGGTTGGTATTGACATTGTTGGGCCCCTGGACCCCAAGACAGCCCTGGGCAACAGGTTCATCCTGGTCTTGGTGGACCATGCCACAAGGTACCCGGAAGCCATCCCTCTCAGAACAGTGACGGCCCCCGTGGTGGGACGGGCACTGATGGGTGTTTTCTCCCGGATGGGGTTCCCCAGAGAGGTGGTGTCCGACCGAGGCACCAACTTCATTTCGAACTATATGAAGTCTCTGTGGAAGGAGTGTGGGGTAACCTACAAGTTCACCACTCCTTACCACCCTCAAGGAAATGGGCTGGTTGAGAGATTCAACAGGACCCTGAAAGGCATGATTATGGGTCTTGAAGAACCAATGAGGCGGAAATGGGACGTCCTCTTGCCATGCCTGTTGTTTGCTTACCGTGAGGTGCCGCAGAAGGCTCTAGGGTTCAGCCCCTTTGAGCTCTTATACGGTCACCCGGTAAGAGGGCCTTTGAGTCTGGTCAAAGAAGGCTGGGAGCAATCTCCCAGGAAACCTCCCCAGGATGTATACAGCTACATGCTGGCCTTTCGGAACCAGACTCGGCGCTTCAGAGAACTTGCTCAGGCAAATCTGGAGGCCAGCCAGGAGGAGATGAAGCGTTGGTACGACCGGAATGCCACTCTGGTAGAGCTTCAGCCTGGTCAGGAAGTGTGGGTCATGTCCCCTGTGGAACCTTGTGCGCTCAAGGACAGGTGGACTGGACCGTTTAAGGTTGTGGAGAAGAAGAGCGATGTCACCTACCTGGTGGACTTGAAATCTCCCAGGAACCCCTTGCGGGTCCTGCATGTCAACCGTTTGAAGCCCCACTTAGAAAGGTCCGAAGTGGGCATGCTCCTAGCTACAGATGATGGAACGGAGGAGGAGAGTGAGCCTCTTCCTGACCTCCTGTATGCTAAAGAGCAAGACGGGTCAGTGGATGGTGTGGTCCTCTCTGACACACTGACCCTTGAGCAGAAACAGGATTGTCGCCAACTGTTGGGACAATTCCCGGATCTGTTTTCCTTGGTTCCGGGTGTCACGCATTGGTGTGTCCATGACGTTGACACCGGAGACAGCCCTCCTGTGAAGCACAAGGCTTACAGGGTGACTGACAAGGTCAGAGCGTACATTAAGGAGGAGGTCTCCAAGATGTTCGCGTTAGGGGTGATTGAGTCCTCTAGCAGTCCTTGGGCCAGCCCAGTGGTCTTGGTCCCGAAGGCTGCAGCGCCTGGTGCTTCACCGGAACTCCGGTTCTGCGTGGACTACCGAGGGCTCAATTCAGTCACGAAGACTGACGCGCACCCCATCCCCAGAGCTGATGAGCTTATCGATCGGTTGGGGGCTGCCCGGTACCTTAGTACGTTTGATTTAACGTCTGGGTACTGGCAGATCGCCTTGACTGATGGGGCAAAGGAGAGGTCAGCATTCTCCACACCAGATGGGCTATATCAGTTCCGGGTGATGCCCTTTCGGATGAAGAATGCCCCTGCCACCTTCCAGAGGTTGGTCAACCAGGTCTTGGCTGGACTGGAGGATTTCAGTGCCGCCTACCTGGACGACATCGCAGTGTTCAGCGCCAGCTGGGAGGAACACTTGCGCCACCTCCAGGAAGTGTTGTTGGCCCTGCTTGGAGCAGGCCTCACAATCAAAGCCAGTAAGTGCCAGATTGGGCAGGGTTCTGTGGTGTACTTGGGGCACCAAGTAGGGAGCGGTAAGGTGGCCCCCCTGCAACCCAAGATTGATACCATCCTGGCTTGGGCACCGCCCAAAACCCAAACGCAGGTGAGAGCCTTCTTAGGACTCACGGGTTATTACAGGAGGTTTGTCAAGGATTACGGCAACATTGTGCACCCCTTGACTTCGCTGACTTCCAGGAAGCAGCCACGAAACGTGATCTGGACTGATGCCTGTCAAACGGCCTTTGACACCCTGAAAACTGCAATGTGCACAGCACCTATACTCCAGGCACCCGACTTTTCGAAAGAATTCATTGTTCAGACGGACGCTTCAGAGCATGGCGTGGGGGCTGTTCTAGCTCAGGTGAATGAAGAGGGCCGAGACTTACCTGTAGCCTTCATCAGTCGGAGGTTACTTCCCAGGGAAACGAGGTGGAGTGCGATAGAGAGAGAAGCCTTTGCTGTGGTCTGGGCGCTGAAGAAGCTAAGACCCTACCTGTTTGGGACTCACTTCCGGGTTCAGACAGACCACAGGCCCCTCAGATGGTTGATGCAAATGAGGGGTGAGAATCCAAAACTGTTGAGGTGGTCCATTGCTCTACAGGGGATGGACTTTACGGTGGAACACCGCCCTGGTACAGATCACGCCAATGCTGATGGTCTGTCCAGATTTTTCCGCCTTAGTGATGAGGACTCCCTAGGTTAAGGGTAGTTCTCCCCACATTTCAGCTGGAGGGGACACGTGTTAGACCTGACATCATTGGCTTGAGTCTCTCCTCCATTTTTTCTGTTTGCCTCTACTGTTTTACGATGTTTTGCTGGTATATGCTTTGGGCGCCGTGTCACTGCTGATCAGTGCTATAGCGCAAGTGCTCCCTATGTTAAATTGAGGTATCTATTGTATCCATGTTTGGCTTATTTGGTTTACTGTCAGTCCCTAGTCTAGTGCACCAGGAGTGCCGGGGCTTGTAAATACAAATGCCGCTCGTGGGCTTGCAGCACGTGTTGTGCCACCCACAGGAGCGGCCTCGTAAAAGAATGTCTACGGGTCGGTCATTGCGAGACCCACGTGCAGTCTTGTACTGTCACGCCGGCTGCGCAGGTATACCTACTTGCCAGCCCTCCGAACCTTCCCTTGGCTTCCTGTTAGTCGCCCCTATGGTAGGCCTTCGGGCAGGCTGCATGGTAAGTCTGAGGTAGGACACGCCTGACCAAGTTGGCATGTCCTGATAGTGAATTACCGCCATCTTGGTCCTTCACTATTGCGAGGTAGCCTGCTCTCCATTGATTAGAATGGGCCGCCGGGATTATTAGTACTATGATCCTAGCTGGCTCGGGGAGCATGGTGCAATGTCGAGTTTGGTATCCCTGAACTCGGGGTTCAATTACGCATCCGTTGGTGTGGATGGTTTTTGGACTCTGGGTCCGAAAATAGCACTTTTAGAAAGTGTCTATTTTCTTGTCTAACCATATCTGGTCTCTGCTGGTCTTACGTGTGTGTGACAGGAGCTGGGTGGCTCCAAGAGGTCTGGATGAGTCAGTGTGGGATGAGTGGGACATTTACGTTGAGAGTAGGGGGAGAGTAGTTGTTGATAGCCTGCCTTGCCGGATACAATGCTGGCTCCACCTCCTGCTAAGCGACTGATGGCTCTGTGCCTGCCATGGACGATCCTAGCCCCACCTCCTGCCAGGAGGCCGATAGCTCTGCTCCTGCCTGATACAATGCTGGCTCCACCTCCTGCGGGGCATCTGAGGACTCAGCCCGGCTCAATGAATAGGCCAGGTGCTACTGCCTAGCTCCACCCACCACAGACCCAGGATGTTGGGAAACCCCCGGCATAGACAAAGGGATCAAAGACGAAAAGGGGTATAAGAGAAGGACCCCTGAACTAGGAAATCAGATCACTTCTGACAAGGAACCCTGTAACCAAGGACAAGAGGCCTGCTGATCTAAAGGACTGCCTACCCCTTCTGCCAGTGTGCTGTTGTTGGGGGAATCCTGCAGTGCTTCTTTATTTTTGCCAAGGAACCAGGAGAGAGGAACTGTGTGTGTACTCTCAAGCTTGCTAAGAAAATCTCCAAGGACTGGAAGAGTGCCAGTCTCCTGCTGAAGTCACAGGGCTAAAAGACTTCACCTGCTAAAAGTGCTATTTGCTGGAAGTGTGAATCCAGCACCTCTGAAGGAACCAGCAATCACGACGACCGGACGGTGGGCCCGACCGACGCCAGCAGCAACGCCAGTGAGTGGGAGTACAGCTCTAGCTCCAGAGGACCTCGTGTCTGCACCGCTGCTGATCGCATCACCTGTGTGCCCCTTCGACGCCGTGAGCGCTGCTCACTCTGTGCAACTGCATCATCGACGACGCCTGCTGAGGCCTGACCGACACCGAAGACGCGACGCCGGATTGCTCGACGCCGCTGATCATCGGGTGCTTCATTTTCCTAAAGGTACTGTGTTGTTGGGGGTCCGTGTGACTCCAGGCCCGACGTAGCGCTCCTCGCGGTCGCCGCCGAACCTGTGGATTAACTTTGCCTCGACGTCGTGTAGCTCCCGTGTGAGTTACCCTGTTGCTAAGAACTGTGTTTCCAAGAAGAAGATTTGCTTGATACTAAAAGACTTTTGTGCTAAAGAAGAAACTGCCTTTGAACTATCCTTTTCCCGTCCCAACGTATTTATTCTGATTGTGTACAGTTTTGTCGTTATTTGGTCTTGTGCTAAGCCTTATATAAAAATACTTATTTTTATAATACTACTGTGTCGTGTCCATTTGTAGTGTATTCACTGTATTACTGTATGTGGTCATAATTGCTTAACGCACAGCCTCTGAGATAAGCCTGTTCTGCTCTGCCAAGCTACCAAGGGGGTGAGCAGGGGTTATCGAAGGGTGTGATCCCCTTGCCCTGACTAGAAAAGGAGTGTCCCTATTTGTCAGAGGTACATACCTCTGCCAACTAGAGACAACCGGTTCTAACAACAACTCATTGTTCCATAGGGTGTCCTTGCCTTTCCTGAAGATGATTAATTCTGTCTAGTCTGAGTTGAGACAGTTGTTGTTCATTCAGATGGCCAGGTGCTTCATGCTTCTTTGGAACTTGTCTTTGATGGTTGCAAGGTCATTAATCATTGAGAGGATGAGTTGGGTGTTGTCGACTTAGGAGATGATGTTGAGTCTGTGACTCCTAATGATGTTATTTTGGGTGTCATGTATACATTGAAGAGGGTTTGGATGAGGGAAATGCTTAGAGGTACACTGCATGTGATGTTCTTAGAGAGAGAGGAGTAGGGAGGGATGATGATCTTCTTCATTCTTCCAGTGAGGTATTATGCGATTCACTTGGGAGCTGCTCCTTGGATCCTGGTCTGGTGGAGCCTGTTGACCAGTGTGTGGTGGGATATGGTGTAGAAGACTGCTGAGTGGTTAAAGAGGAGGCGGGCTTCTGGGAGTCTCTAAACACCAAGAGGTGTTCCATCAGTCCTGAATCCTTGGTTCTGATGCTAAAGGTGCCCGGATGGCCTAATTCCAATACTAAGGACTTAAAAGAAATGTAAGGCCGGGACCAACTTGCACGCTTATCAAACCAAGGTGCTTTACCCACTGTGTTCTTCTTCTGCACAGCAAATCCCTTTCACCAGTCCTTTATCAAAGGTTTATCTGGCCTCATGGAACTGTCTTTGGCTACAGCCCTCTGCCTTGTGCCACTGGAGATTTTCAACTTCTGTTTTGGCAACTAAGTACAAACGTAGAAATCTTCAATGCAGCTTCAACCCTGCAACAACAATGGTCCCTCCTAGAACACTTACTGCACTCTTGCCAAGTTGAACTTTACTATCTCAGACACTTTTTTCTCAGAATTTCTTCAAGCCCAAAGGTAAGCACTGACCGGGTCCAAACTACTCCTAGTATCCAAACAACGCTCCATCACTGTCAGCCATATTATTCAACTTTGAAACTAATATAGGGAGCCTAGATGTCTCTTTCATCTTTTAAGCACTAATTGTTACTATAAACTTTAAAAATTCATAACTTTGGTTCTATTAATTGGATGTTTATTTTTTGGTGTCAAATAATTTAATAAAATTTACTCTATTTGTCTAAATTGTTGTTGGATTTTCTCGTGTTGTTTTTTCACTTTATTACTGTTTGTGTGCTGCATAAATACTTTACACATTGTCTCTATGTTACGCCTGACTGCTTTTGTGCCAAGCTACCTAAGTGTAAGCACGGGTTAATTTAGTGACTTTTTGTGATTCACCCTACATGGGATTGTGACTGTTGCTTGACCAGGGCTCACACCCCAAGCCAACCAAACACCCAGTTTCCCACAGATGATGACCAGGAAAGATATTGTGTGACATTTGAGAGGAGCGAGGATACTCACAGTGTCCGAATGCCCCTCAAATATACTTTGGTGCATAAATGCAAAGGTGCTTGAGGGTGTCCGGGCAAATTTCTTAAGATATGGGTCACATGGAAGGGGGCAGAGAGTGGCCCGGACAAAGAGAAAGTGTAAGGGAGGGGCAGGTAGGTTCGAGATGGTGAGTACACACCAAATTGGAAGGGACTCTGAACTGGTGATTGAAGGTGATGGTCAGGAAGCTCTGGAGAAATTTCTAAACAAAGAGGTGGCACATGTGACCATATGGGACTTGCCATATGGTTACATTGTCATGTGCTTTATTGCAATAGCTTTATTATTGTCTGTTAATGAGAAATTCACTAAACAGAATATTACAAAAAATGAAACGAAAGATAATGTGACCTATGAAATCAAATGAGAGAGGAAGAGGTGATATTTAATGGGGATTATTATAATTGTTTCCAAGGTTCTACCCTGGAAGTCGAATATAGTGGTCATTTAATGGCTCCATTGTGACGTATCATAGTTGATTCAGACTTTCAGCTATCCATCGAGATGGGATCATTTTGAGATGAGGTTAGCTTCCTAGACTATGTCTGCTATAGACAAATAATATGAAGGCTAGAGAATTAAGTGGAGTCTTTGCAGGATGGTTTTGATGCTTTTAACATGTGGTGGTGTGACGCAGGAGTAAAGGTATTACGGATGGGCAACCAATGTGACTTGTGATTCGGGGGGTTATATATGGTTTTTAAACAAGTGTGTTGATAAATGACCATTGTTTCATATTTGAGTTTGAAAACGTATTTTCTGTATGGATGAATTAAATGTATGTAGGTATGACATGTATTGTTCGAATATTGATGAAAGGGAAGTTATGTCATGTCATACATTTGTAATAGTTATTCTTATTTTGCGTATGAATTTTAAATTGTTCTGCTTTTTATGTATAGAAGATTCACTTATCTGATAGTCCTGAAGAAGGTGGCACTTATACATCAACTACACCCAAACGTGCCAATTAATTTTGAAAGTGCAATCTGTAGGCACTGAGTGTCTCTATGTGTTATTAATTAAGAGTCATGGATATCTGGTGACAGTTCTAGTAGATGGGTACAGTCAAAGACATAATATTGGGTTTTAGTAGGATCATCCACATTTTTTAAATATATATCATTTATATTTTTCATATAGAGGGTGTGATTATAGAAACATATTTTTCCAAGCTTTTTGTGATATTTTATTTCGACCTATTGAGAATTATGAGGCATAATTGCGAGAGATATATGGTGGAATGTTGTGTAGTATGATTAGGTGTAAGAGTTTAAAATGATCAAAGTGAACACTTGTCATTTGGTCTCCTGACTGCGAGCCATCCATGGCCAGAACTACATAGTTAGCTGTGAAGTGCTTCCTCTTTGTCTTAATGGTTCAAAACATAGGGTGCTACAAGGGACTTATTTCAGAAATGTTTTCTCTTTGTAAATGAGTGGTATCACAATCTCACACTCTTTAGTATCCTGAGGATATCAAATTTATTTTAACACAACGTAAATTCATGGAAGGTGAGATAAAACAGAGCAAAAGAAGGGAAGTTTGTTTTAAATCAAATCTTTACTTTGAAAAAGTGACAGGGGATGTATAAACACAAATTAATTCAAGCAAGAAAAGTCATGAATAAAGAAAGACAGTGTTTTTTCTATGGTTCATAACATTAAGTATCAGCTCCGGCTAATTCAAACAAACAACCCAAATTGTACAATAAAAAGTGGTTGTAGGTTGGCGTCTAAAGACAGCATAAAAGGAGATGATAACAGGATGTCGACGTTTCGGTCTTTGTTGTATTCATCGATAAGACCATCATCAGGACGATGTTTTATTTCAATGCTGTAAACAACTCCCTACATGAAAATAAATCAATCATTATCAACAAAATCATATTGAAAATTTCATAAACCCTAAAAAGCTCTGAGAACATATTACATACATAAGACTTAAGGAGAGTATTTACCCCTTCCCGGTAATACCTCCTAAATATTAAAAATAAATTTTAAGTCAATGTGACTGAATAAAATTTTAGTGGATATTGGGCTTTTATCCTATTTGAATTAGTCCACATGAAGACATGATCACTTAAAAAACAACAGTGCTAAAAGAACAAAACCCAATTATCAAAACATGGAGTTTTGTGTCGCTCAACATAAATTACATAACATTACGGAGTTTCATAATGGAATGACTTTTGAGTGTACATGATTGCATATTTAGAAAAACGCTCATTTGAATAATTTTACGAACGATCTCATTTTGTTAACTCAAGTGTAAATAGTCATTCATCTCAAAATTAAGAAACCACTAAACATACACATCATATGGAAAGGACAACAATTACATGATTAAGTGGTAGTTAATAGACCCAGATAGAACAGCTCTATTAAAATCACATTGTCTGTAGTCAGAAACGAGTTTTCATTCTCATTTTTCTATGCAGAAATACCAGTTTGAGCCGGAATTTTACTAGATACATGTAAAAACAAAGTTAGGTGCATTACAATGACAATCTAACTGACAGTTCTTTTCAAGAAAGCCGAGTCATGACAGATAAATATAGTCGAATTGTCATCTTAAAAAACCTTCACTTCTCAATGAAAAAAGAGCATGAAAATAAAGCTCAACATTTGTTTATACATCCAAGGCTAGTGACATACCTTAGGGTGTTTCGAGGGGAACCGTGTCAGATGTTAAACGGTCCAAGAAGAGGTCTGGGGGGAGAGATAGACCCTATTAGTCTCTGAGACGGTGTAAATGTTGAGATGCATTAGATAAAGCGGAATTAAGCCTACCTCACAAAGAATGACGAATGTGGGACAACGTTTTCGGTTTCCGAGTGAGCTGGCTAATTAGTCCAGTCGGAGAAATGTTCTGTCCTATCTAGAGGCAATAATATTGAATAGAATTATTTTCGGCCAGTTCAATAGGCGTTTGAAGAACATATTCACTGATTTGCACGTACTCAATGTCGAAAAAACAACACGCTGTTGGAAAGTGAAACTTAGCACAATTATATTAAAAAATCATTTTAAAAAAAAGGGAGAGAATTATATATCTCAAAGTTAATAGCTACTACCGCTTTTCATAGCTAAACGAGTGTAGCTGGCGTTTGTAGTTTAACTCCTAGCAGAGTTTAGTATAAATCTATAGCGCAACGCCTGGCGTCTATAATCTATCTGTACTTACTTCTTTGGGAAAAATCGAGCGGCAAGGAAAATAACGCCAAGGGTTCGTCTTGATATTTTGACTGAACCACGGGTAGGGGGGTTTATAGTGACCGACCCGGAATTGAAAGCTCGATATTCACGGGTCTGTAGGTAAACGGCTGAAAGCTTCTAATTTATGCAATGTTTAGGATCGTGTACAAACCGATGGGACATGAAGTCAGAATTGGATAGAGCTTGAAATAATTTAGTAATGTTATGCCAAGAATATTGGCTGTTATTGACGTATTAAACGGTCGCCATCTTGGATCTGGATAATGATTCTAACCAAAGAGGGGATATCTAGAGAAAAATCCGGATATTGTTGGCATATATAATTTCAACAGAGTACTCTGTCAAGGGGGCTTAAATTAACATAAATTGGTGATTACCAAACCAACAGAAATGGCATTTGGCTAAAGGACGGAGGCCATCTTGGATCGGGAAAAGATCTAATCTAGTGTAGTTTTGTATCAAGCATGATAAAAGTGGGAAAAAGTTCAGGTATTAAGATGACAAGACGATCACAGCACAAAATGCAAATTATTTTCAAAATTCACAGTTCATAAATATCTAAACATACAGCAATTATAATCTGACAATGCACACAATGTTTAACGAGAAATGTTTCTGAAACTTTTAACTGAGGCACGCCAAAGCGTGCCATTCTGTATAGGAGTTTAAACCCGTTTTGACCGAGTCAGCTAGACAAATCCAGCGTTGCACTTTTACGGTCAATAGATGGTCCACATTGGGTTGTCTAATAGTTGGTTTGATAACTTCGACTACCCACCAGTGGAACTCGTTCTCAGTATGATTTTTGATAGAGAAATGGTCCACCAATGGAGCATTTTCGGTGTGGCAACGAATCCTAGATTGGTGTTGTACAATTCTTTTTTTGATGGGTTGAGTTGTCTTACCGAAATATCTCAGACCACACGGGCATTGAATGCAATATACAACATTCGTTGTATTGCAGTTTGAAAAATTCCTGAGTTTGTAGCATTTGTTATTCAAATCAAATTGCTTAATGTTGGAGTTAGTATTACAGGCTGCACAGTGATTACATTTGTATATTGCATTCAATGCCCGTGTGGTCTGAGATATTTCTATCTATATCAAACCAACTATTAGACAACCCAATGTGGACCATCTATTGACCGTAAAAGAGCAACGCTGGATTTGTCTAGCTGACTCGGTCAAAACGGGTTTAAACTCCTATACAGAATGGCACGCTTTGGCGTGCCTCAGTTAAAAGTTTCAGAAACATTTCTCGTTAAACATTGTGTGCATTGTCAGATTATAATTGCTGTATGTTTAGATATTTATGAACTGTGAATTTTGAAAATAATTTGCATTTTGTGCTGTGATCGTCTTGTCATCTTAATACCTGAACTATTTCCCACTTTTATCATGCTTGATACAAAACTACACTAGATTAGATCTTTTCCCGATCCAAGATGGCCTCCGTCCTTTAGCCAAATGCCATTTCTGTTGGTTTGGTAATTACCAATTTATGTTAATTTAAGCCCCCTTGACAGAGTACTCTGTTGAAATGATATACGCCAACAATATCCGGATTTTTCTCTAGATATCCCCTCTTTGGTTAGAATCATTATCCAGATCCAAGATGGCGACCGTTTAATACGTCAATAACAGCCAATATTCTCGGCATAACATTACTAAATAGTTTCAAGCTCTATCCAATTCTGACTTCATGTCCCATCGGTTTGTACACGATCCTAAACATTGCACAAATTAGAAGCTTTCAGCCGTTTACCTACAGACCCGTGAATATCGAGCTTTCACTTCCGGGTCGATCACTATAAACGCCCCTACCCGTGGTTCAGTCAAAATATCAAGACGAACCCTTGGCGTTATTTTCCTTGCCGCTCGATTTTTCCCGAAGAAGTAAGTACAGATAGATTATAGACGCCAGGTGTTGCGCTATAGATTTATACTAAACTCTGCTAGGAGTTAAACTACAAACGCCAGCTACACTCGTTTAGCTATGAAAAGCGGTAGTAGCTATTAACTTTGAGATATATAATTCTCTCCCTTTTTTTTAAAATGATTTTTTAATATAATTGTGCTAAGTTTCACTTTCCAACAGCGTGTTGTTTTTTCGACATTGAGTACGTGCAAATCAGTGAATATGTTCTTCAAACGCCTAATGAACTGGCCGAAAATAATTCTATTCAATATTATTGCCTCTGGATAGGACAGAACATTTCTCCGACTGGACTTATTAGCCAGCTCACTCGGAAACCGAAAACGTTGTCCCACATTCGTCATTCTTTGTGAGGTAGGCTTAATTCCGCTTTATCTAATGCATCTCAACATTTACACCGTCTCAGAGACTAATAGGGTCTATCTCTCCCCCCAGACCTCTTCTTGGACCGTTTAACATCTGACACGGTTCCCCTCGAAACACCCTAAGGTATGTCACTAGCCTTGGATGTATAAACAAATGTTGAGCTTTATTTTCATGCTCTTTTTTCATTGAGAAGTGAAGGTTTTTTAAGATGACAATTCGACTATATTTATCTGTCATGACTCGGCTTTCTTGAAAAGAACTGTCAGTTAGATTGTCATTGTAATGCACCTAACTTTGTTTTTACATGTATCTAGTAAAATTCCGGCTCAAACTGGTATTTCTGCATAGAAAAATGAGAATGAAAACTCGTTTCTGACTACAGACAATGTGATTTTAATAGAGCTGTTCTATCTGGGTCTATTAACTACCACTTAATCATGGAATTGTTGTCCTTTCCATATGATGTGTATGTTTAGTTGTTTCTTAATTTTGAGTTGAATGACTATTTACACTTGAGTTAACAAAATGAGATCGTTCGTAAAATTATTCAAATGAGCGTTTTTCTAAATATGCAATCATGTACACTCAAAAGTCATTCCATTATGAAACTCCGTAATGTTATGTAATTTATGTTGAGCGACACAAAACTCCATGTTTTGATAATTGGGTTTTGTTCTTTTAGCACTGTTGTTTTTTAAGTGATCATGTCTTCATGTGGACTAATTCAAATAGGATAAAAGCCCAATATCCACTCAAATTTTATTCAGTCACATTGACTTAAAATGTATTTTTAATATTTAGGAGGTATTACCGTGAAGGGGTAAATACTCTCCTTAAGTCTTATGTATGTAATATGTTCTCAGAGCTTTTTAGGGTTCATGAAATTTTCAATATGATTTTGTTGATAATGATTGATTTATTTTCATGTAGGGAGTTGTTTACAGCATTGAAATAAAACATCGTCCTGATGATGGTCTTATCGATGAATACAACAAAGACCGAAACGTTGACATCCTGTTATCATCTCCTTTTATGCTGTCTTTAGACGCCAACCTACAGCCACTTTTTATTGTACAATTTGGGTTGTTTGTTTGAATTAGCCGGAGCTGATACTTAATGTTATGAACCATAGAAAAAACACTGTCTTTCTTTGTTCATGACTTTTCTTGCTTGAATTAATTTGTGTTTATACATCACCTGTCACTTTTTCAAAGTAAAGATTTGATTTAAAACAAACTTCCCTTCTTTTGCTCTGTTTTATCTCACCTTCCATGAATTTACGTTGTGTTAAAATAAATTTGATATCCTCAGGATACTAAAGAGTGTGAGATTGTGATACCACTCATTTACAAAGAGAAAACATTTCTGAAATAAGTCCCTTGTAGCACCCTATGTTTTGAACCATATACTGCCCAAGCCTACAAGGGTTGATTGGGTTTCCCCTGACAAAAATTATTTGTCTTAATGGCAATGTCTCCTTCTGAATTGCACACCAGAAAGATGGGTCATGTTTCCACTAACATTTGAGATGGTGTACAAGAGGGTGTACATAATTCCACGTTTCTGCAAAAAACTACATTTTGCTTTTGAGCAGATAGAAAATATATCAACACTTTGAGCTGGTTAACAACAATGTAGCCATCTTGTTAACTATAACTTTAAGATTAGCTATCAATATATGGGCCTCTTTGAAGTCTACCATTCAGTCGTCCTGTGTCTCATTAATAGACCCTCTGTCTGGATTTCTGGCACATTTGTTCATGTTAGTTCCTGCTCCTCGAATTTAACTGACTTTGGTTTCCCGTCCAACCTATTCTGTTCCTCCTGGTGATCCTTGACTACTGCCATTGAGTTGCGTTCTTTTTGGTTTTGCCTTCCATTGCTTCAATGGAGTTGATGTAGATATTGTCATTGGCAGCACTGGAAACGCAGAACTTCTTCGGCCTCAGCTTCAGGCTGACCATCTGGTTCTAGTGTTCAGGCATCTACTCTTCCTTGCAGCTTGCCTGTGAGGTCCACCTTCCTCTGGTTCTTCTTCCCTTTCTTTTGTCACATTGGCTTGGCAGTTACTGTTTCCATGTCAAAGCTGGGGCTGCTTCTGGTGTGCTCTCTCCAGGACCTCTGAGATTGTTGCTGTTTCTTTCTTATCTCTTCTTCCATTGTCCAAGGAGTTTTGACCTTCTCTTTGATCTCTCTACGTCCATTGGTCTAATTAAGGGCAATTCCAATTTTGCTTCTGTCAACCATAAGATACAGCATGGGGACAATGCCTCAGCGAACGTCTGGAATCAACTCTTTTCATGTCAAGCAATGACATTTTATTTGTGTACATCGACCTAAAAAGGCGTCCAACAGTCCCAGAGCTGCCGTTCCTGAAGGCACCTTGTATTTGCCAATAGCTGGTAATATGTATCTATATTAGGAACTCAAATTCCATAACATGTATGTTATTCACTCAAACTATCAACATTTTTAGAAAGAAGTAGAGGTTGCTAAGAAGCTGTTTGAAGAGACTGGTAAAGAGCTGCTGGTTGTGGCTAAATGTAGTGCTTTCTATTTACTACTGGGAATATCTGTGTATAACGAGGTGTTGTCACCTTTCTCCACAACACAAAGGATAGGCACTGAAAGCTGCAATGATTTATCATCATAATCCAGTTCTGGCTTTTTAGAATATCGAAAGTATGCACAAATCATTGCAGTAGGAAAAGTAAATATGCAAATGCATTTGTTGTAGGTGCACCCTCTCGATGAGCAGCCGTGCGGAAAACAAAAGCACTGTTGAGATTTTTTGCCATTGTTCTGTTCTACTTTCAACAAAAAGAAGACATTGGAGGGGATCTGCTTTCTTCATATTTCTGTTACAGCCTGAGATTGTCAAGGCAATGGTGGATAGCTCTAGAAACCGAGGGCTGAAGGTACTGCAAAATGGTGCCGCAAGCACACCAGAGTGAGCCATCTAGCAACACCTTGTGTTTTCGAAGCTTTGTAAAATAACTTTTAAGCAAGCCCATCTGCGCAACTGCAGCTTTTTAAACGATTTCTTAAGCATTTGCCTCTAGAGGGACATCTGAGTATGCCTTGTGGTACTACAGTTTCCTGAAAGGCCAGGCCTCCTGGTCTGCGGGCTTTGCTTTTTTGGTTAAAATGAATATTGCTGCTTTTGTTCTTCTCCAATTTTCTGTATTCAGCAGGTGTGAGTGCAAGGGCCAGAGCTGCCTACTTTGATGCTGGGGAACCTAGGTTCGAGTCTCGGCGTCAGCTCAGCTTCCTGTGATTCTGGTCAAATCCGTTAAACTCCCCATGCCTGCTGAAAATGAATGTATCCTTGTGTAACGTAACTGGTGCTCATGTAAAGCATATCTTCGGGTTGAGTTTGCGCTATATAAAACTTCAAAAACAAAAAAAGTACCATACTTGAATATGCACGCATCCTCCTGTACGTTGCATATGGCACTAACACACATGCAGAAGGGATATACTGAAACTCTATCTCTCTGAGAAAAGTTTTTTTCTTAAATACGCATGTCCGCGTATTTTCCATTACATATTACAATCTGATATGCAAAATATGTTTTAAGATAGAGTAATGCATAAGACTTCTCTGTCAAAGAATAGGAAAAGGACATACCTTGAAATATTTATGGAAAACAGTGAGAACAAGCTAAGTAATGTTTCTACCAATGGATTGTGATTGCACACTCTTGAAACATTTTGAGCAGACACATTAAACACATAGTTGCCATGGCTACTGAAACCATGGTCCTTGGTCTGTCATATTAAAACATATATTTTTAATTTTCCATTGCTCTCAACAGAGGTGTCAAAGCTTTCCATGGTACTGACAATCAGCGTGCCTCCGTATCGACATTTATGTTTTTAATACAAAAAGTACAAAAATATAATTATAGTACGTTTAAACAGCAGTGTGAAACATCTTCTGGAAGTCCTGTAATTTGAATAGTGATTGAGCTGCACTTTCGCACTTTGCAAACACTTTACAATATAAATAGCTTCTCTCTGCAGTTTGAAATCATCACTTACAACACTGCCGCTTTTCAAGTTATCAGACCGAGACTGGAATTCTCCCATTTGAATCGCGACCCTTGTTTCAGTCACTTGATTTTAATGTACATGAAATCAGTCTTGCGTACTGTATTAAGTGGGAACTAGGTGCAAGAGAAAGACTTGATGTGCAGGGCTTACTCCCACTCAAATACAGCAGCAGTAGGAAGGAATCAGTGGATCCACTTTAACGCTTTGAAATATATTTTATTGCATTCATATTGAGCAACGCACCCACACCAGAGAAGTGAACAAAATACATCATATGTTTTGTAAGGCTAAAAAATCCTAGGCCCGTATTAAGACTATTAAGACTCATTTTCTCAATGAATGGGGCAAAATATTTTGTATTCACAATGATGGATTTGTGATGACTGTTATTGTTTTATGAAACGTCCCGCTAATAAACTATCTGAAAAAAATGTAAGAATTGTAATTGATCCGATAGAATTAAAAAAAGATTATGGGTTGAGTCAATATAAGGTGTGCTTAACTCTTAGCCGGAGAAATGTAATACCATGATAGAAGCGGAAAATCAAAATAAAGTACTTTGAGAAAGTAATGGTACAAGTAGCATGTACATCGTGAGATGGGGCATGGCTAACCTGCCTAAAACGGAGGGAAACAAATGATTTGCTCCGCTATATCAGTCCATAACCTGCCCGTTATCCACGCCATGAGTACTCACTTCGCTTCCCCCTAATAAAGCGCCCTGCTGGGGCACCTCTGTGGGGCTGCCGGTGTCTAGGCCCTGGGGCAAGGACCGCGAGGGCTCTGACGGGCGTGAGCGATGGAGGCGGCCTCCTTCGGGAGGGCCTGTGCAGCGGGCCTGCGAGCTGAGTGACTGAGCACATATCATCTCCCCAGCGTGGCCGGTTGGGAGAGGGCTGCCGGGCCTGCGGTGTGGAACTTCATGGCCCACCCCACTACCAGGGAGGTTGCGGCTGAGGTCCGCGGTGTGTCTGGGCGGCCACCTGGTGAGGGCGCTGTTGGAGTCTAGACCACGCCCATGGTGCAGCCAGGACCACAGTTATCTAATTTGCTGGACCCACTGATAGGTCCCCTCCCTGTCTAACTCACTCTCCTGGAGGATCGCACCTGTGGCCTGCGGAGAGGTGAGATGGTCACGGAGTGCAGTGCTGTGCTCCCCCGCTCCCACGGCGGCTGATTGGGGGTGGGCTGCTGGAATTGCCAGTGACAAGTTAGAGCTGCTGTGGTCTCCCGGTCTGACCGGCTGTGTTTGTTGACATGACCCTCCTTCGCTTGTGCTGGTTTTGACCAGTGACACCAGGAAGCCTGCACCCGAGAAATGGATGCAGGGTCCTAATGCCGAAGGGGGACGGGGTTGAGGGGGGCTCATGCTCAGAAGTATCGAGGGCCTTAACATGGAGCAGTGGACGCAGGAGTTGGGGTCAGTGAGCTGAAATCGTTGAGCCATGGAAGTGAGATTGCCTTTCCCCCTGCACCCTTGGGGTGGAGCTGTGCTGCCACAGGCGGAAGCCTCGCGCTGCCCTCCTCCTTCCTGCTTGTTTCCTTGAGGATTGCTCTTTTGGAGCCTCCTGCAGGACTTCTGCTGACCCTGCGTGGGGGGTTAAACTTGGTGAGGCTGCTGAGGGATGCGAATGCTCAGGTATGCAGCTTTCTCCCCCCTCAAGCCTGAGGGGGTGCTTTTCTGCTCCACGGCCTGCACAACCTTTGCACACCGCAGCTGGACTGTTTGCTGGTACCTCTCGCCATATATAGCATAGGGAATGCTCAAGCGGGGTGGCCCCATCCCCACTCCAATGGCCACAAACCAGCCGGAGCCCTCTGTGCGAGGCATGTACCTGACCTCGTCCACCAGAGATGCAGTGACCAAATTGGACTCCATACTGGCAGACATTGAACACATGTGCCCCAACCTCGAAACAACAACCGATGCCAGGACTATCAAAATTACTCTTATCCGTGATGACCAAAGGAAACGGAGCGCATCCTTAAGGACCTACAACCTCAGGAGGAGAGTGGCAGATGCTCCAAAATAAGCTCCAGATCAGAGGGCTGGAAGTGGGGACAGCGGGAGCTGATCCTGTATCCTACCTAGAAGCAAGGATAAAGACCTTCATGCCTGTAAAGGCACTGGCACCCTTTTTCTCCACAGAAAGGGCACATAGAGACCCATGGTGTGATTTCTGGCTGAATGTATGGAGCACTGTAGTTTCTTCTATGTTTTGAAAACTGAATAAAAAAAACCCATAAACATCTTGAGATTACGATGACCAACTGGAATGGGTGCAAATTCAGGACAGTGAGTGCAAAAATTCTGGACAAAGGGTCGACATTCAGGACAAAAATTCAGGACAGAAGGTCAGAATTCAGGACGAAAATTCGGGACAAAAGTTACGTTTTGCTTACACATCAGAGGAAGTCGTGCAAAAGTGCATAAGTAAATAGACAACCAACACAAGCACAAGTCAAAATACGTTTATTGTAGGTTGAGAGAATCTTGCACTCACTGCATCTGTTGTGTATGCGAGTGAAACACACCTGCGTTTGCATTTAAAAAACAAAAAGTGAAGAAAAAGATCAAAACTAAAGGCTTCTCAGATCTTACATGACCCCTCTCCCCCACTGAAAAAAAACACCTGATCCGAAATGCTGTCACTGGGCAGGGAGGCCCATTATCATGCTGTACGTGATAATTAGGCCAACATACAGAATGATAAAGGGCCTGATGGCAGTCTGTGCCAGTTCGGGGAGGTGCTGCTGCAGGCCGCAGATCACAGTAGTCTCATTATTTTAGTACTGATGCATTTTCAATAAAGTATTCAATGAAGCCATGGTTGCTGCTTTTTTATTTTATGCAACTAACAACCATTGACAAAGCCAATAGTTCTCGCTTGCTGTAGGTGTAACGTTTCTTGTTGTGTTATATATCTGGATACAATGACAGAAGAGGCAAAATAAGTCGGGTGGCACACTATACTAAGCACAGTTTTTAGCTTGGGTGTTTTAAGCCACGTCTTTAATTACATCGAGCAATTCCTTTGGAGAGACCCCCCCCCCCCCCAGTTTTTTCATTTCACTTAAAGCCCTGGAAACAACACAATGTCACAGTCACCACATGGCCTCGCACTGTGTATCATGCATGACTCATGACTTCCACTTTTTCAGATTGCCTATGTGCAGGGGCATAGTGAGACCTTCCCCACCCCAAGCCCTTGCTTTAGGAACTACAGTGAGAGTGGTGTTCTAGGCGGGCCTCTTCTGCCTGCAACTCAAAGGCTCAGCTCATATTTATTATGAAAAGGTGGGCGAGTAAGTAAGTGAAGGAATGGAATGGATGAATGAAAGGGTGAATGGATGGATATGGATGAGTGAGTAGAAGGATGGATGAGAGAAAATGTAAATAGATGGATGTATGGGTGGAAGGGTAGATGGATGGGTAAAAGGATAGATGGGTAAAAGGGTGTATGGGTAAGTGAAAGGATGGATGGATGCATGAGTGAAAGGATGGATGATGGGTGGGTGAATGGGTGGATGGATGAGTGAAATGATAGATGGATTGATGAATTGATAAGTGAAAGGGTGAATGGATGGACGGATGAGTGAAAGGGTGGAGGTAAGGATGGATGAATGAGTGAAAGGGAGGGTAGATGGACAAAAGGATGGATAGATTAGTGAAGGAGTGAAAGGGTGGATGAGTGATATGGTCAATTTATTTATTACACTTATATGGCGCAACAGCTACCCAGAGGGTTTCCTGGGGCCTTGTATCCGTACTCTACCAGGTGGGGTGAATCTTATTGGTTAAATAGCCATGCCTTAATACCTTTCCGGTATTTGATGTAGGTTGGTTCTAGACGCATTTTCAGCGGGAGCGAGTTCCACAGTACCGGCGCCAGATAGGCGAAGAAGCGTCCGCCCATTCGTACCAGTTTAAACCTAGGGACAACAAATCTTGCCTGATGTAGCGATCGAAGGTTTTGAGAGGGGGTATATTTATGAACCAGTTTACATAGGTAAGCTGGGGCTTCCCCTGTGTTTATTCTGAACATGTAACACAGTGCTTTAAATTTAGCTCTATTGCCCATCTTGAGCCAGTGTAAGTTGCGTAAATGTTCAGAAACACGCTTTTGCCCAGGGAGCTGGAGAAGTACCCTTGCTGCCGCATTTTGGACGACCTGTAGTCGACGCATGATCTCTTTGTTTTCGCCTAAAAATAGAATGTTCCGATAATCTAATCTAGAGCCAATCAAGGCCTGGACTACAGCTTTTTGCGCCCTTTCAGGGAGTTGCCACAGGATTTTTCTCAGCCACTTTAGAATGGCAAAGCAGACTGATGCTGTTTTAGCTGCTTGCACACGCATGGACAGTTGTCATCTATTATCACCCCTAGTTGCGAGCTGATTGCACCGCTATCGGGGTCGGGTCCATCTCCGTGGGCCAATGGGCTGGTCCCCAGAGCTCTTTTTGTTCTCCAAAAATGAGCAGCTCAGTTTTTTCCCATTTAGTTTTAATTTCTTGGTGTGCATCCAATTCGTTATTCTCTGTAACCCAGAGCGGAGAGAGGAGTTGTCAGCTTTATCTGTTGCTGACAGGGAGAACACCAGTTGTGTATCATCCGCGTAGGAATATATTGTAAGGCCCATTTCTTCTGCTATTTTCGCTAAAGGGTTACATAAATATTAAAAAGCAGCAGGCTCAAGATTGACCCGTGGGGTACTCCATAAGGGGAGGTCAGAATGTTGGAGGTATTATTTTTGGAGAAATCCTGGAAAGACCTGTCTGATAGAAAATGTTCTAACCAGTGCTGTCCCTGTCACCCCTATTCCTTCTAGAGTCTGGATCAGAGTTTCATGGGATATGGTGTCAAAAGTGGCACTCAAATCTAATAGAATGAGTGCCACCATTTTCCAGTTCTTGATGGATAGTTTCCGTAACTCCTAATAGGGTGGATTCTGTGGAGTGACCAGCTCTGAAACCCGACTGAGAGGGGTGTAGCAGCTTGTTGGTGTTGACACATTCCTCTAACTGTCTATTCACATGCCTTTCACGGATTTTGGCGAATATTGGCAGGAGCGATACCGGTTGAAAATTTGAGAAGATCTCTGGATCTCCGTTCGCTTTTTTAAGTAGAGGCACTACCATGGCGCGCTTCCAGTCCTCTGGAATCACACTGCTTCACTTAGTGATGCATTTAACAGCATTCTAATTACATTTAGGATGCAGGGATCAAGTTCTTTTATAATACAGGTTGGCATAGGGTCATTAGGTGAACCTGATTTGATACTGTTTAGCACTTCCACAAAAGTATTGGGGTCTAGTGGCTGCCAGACTGTAAGCAATTTCCCAGAAGTATCAACCGGCTCGTCAGACCCGCTAGGAGTTGGGGCCAACATCGGGGTTGCCTTAGGGTCGCATCCTCCACTGAAATCCAAATAAATGTTGGATATTTTCTCATTAAAATAATTCGCAAAGAGATTACATTGTGTGGTGGACAGTGTGGGAGGTTCCGGTTGATGTGCTGCTCCGGCTAAGTCCTTTAACACTTTAAAAAGAGTTCTGGGATTACTTTGTACCTCTAAAATGGTATTCTTTGTAAAGTCCCCTTTTGTGATTTTACATGACAGGTGATAGACCTTTAAAGCTTGTTTGTATACTTCCTTGCATTCTATATCATAGTGTTTCCTCCACTGTCTCTCCAGCTTCTTGCAATTACTTTTTTTCTAATTTTAACCTTTAAGAGAACCACGGGACTGGGGGTTTACAAGACTTCCGCTTACTCATTGTAAGTGGAATGACAGTGTCTACGGCTTCAGAGAGTCAGTTATTGATTTTCTTATGATCTGTGACTCTAAGCTCATTTAGATTTAGATTGGGTCTTGAATTTGTTAACTGGGAGTTGAGACCATCTATATTAATTTTTTTCCAGTTTCTAAACCAGGAGGCCTCAGCTCTGTCCAAATCTTTAGTGGTTGATATCCTGATTTCAAAGTTAATCAGATAATTGTCGGACCAAGGTATAGGCAATGCAGGCTCACACCTTAGGTTGCCAAAGTTAGCAAAGATCGGGTCTAATAGGTGGCCTGCTACATGAGTAGGTCCCGTATTACATAGTTGCACATTGAGGGCTTCTAAGTCAGATAGAAGGTTGAGAACCATAGGGCAATTATGGTCCTCTAAATGCAAGTTAAAATCTCCAAGAATAGAGAAAATGGATGCTTCCAGCAGGAGTGGGGTGACAAACTCTGGAAGAGCTGCCACCCATTCCCCTACCACACCTGGTGGCCGGTAAATCAAAATATCAGTAAACGTGATTTGGGGTGTGAGGGTTAATTTAAAGAGTCCAGCGTCACAATTGTCCAGTATAAGATCTACCCATTTACATTTAAAATCTTTTTAAAAAATGATTCCTGTACCTCCCCCACTTTGATTTATCAGATCTTTTCTGACTATAGTGTAATTTGGAGGTAAGGCTGTAGCAATGTCCGGGCCTGAGCTGGCATTTAGCCATGTTCCTGTCAAAAATAACGCATCTGGTTTAAGATCAAGTAAGAAGTTAAAAATATCCTCTTTGTGCTTGGGAAGCGATCTACAGTTTGTGTAACGAATTTGAAGTGCCTGCCTTCGCTTCCATTTATACTGGTCTTTACATTCCTGAACCATCTGTTCTCCGCTGTTATTCCTAACTCTAAGTGAGAGAAGAAGAATTTACATTCGGGGCAGAGGAATGGTGGATCCTCAAAGTTCAGTATATTACAATGCGAGTGACATTTAGGCCTTAGGCGGAGCAGGTCTCTACTCGAGTAAGTATGTGACTTTGGCATTTGGGCAGGGGGGGTGGCCCCTGGTCCCGGCGGGGCACGGACGGGCACAGACGGGCTTGCCTTTGGCGTGCCGCTGGCGCACCCGCTGCGCTTGTCCGCTGCGCTATGTACACATGAGTCGACTGTGTAGCGTTCCAGCAGTGTTCCCGCCCCCGACCTCTAACTCGGAACTATGTCGCTGTCCCGCCTTCACTCCCTCCAGAATCAAGCGGGAAAATCCGTGGTGGACCGGGGAGCCGGTGGACAGTACTGCGGGTGTTGGCGAAATCGAGCGAGGCAGTAAGTAGTCTTAAAACTATTAAAAACAGATGCTGCTAAAATCACAATGTATTAAAATCTGGCGTTACAAGAATAGTGCAAAATAGCAATATTTTCACTCATACCAGCTATTCCTGGCACCTGGTATACGCAAATCCAGTCAGTGTCTCCTCCGAGCCACTATGTAGCGTTCCAGCAGTGTTCCCGCCCCGACCTCTAACCCGGAACTATGTCGCTGTTCCGCCTTCACTCCCTCCACATCAAGCGGGAAAACCTGTGGTGGACCGGGGAGCCAGCTGACAGGACTGCAGGTGTTTGGCGAAATCGAGCGAGGCAGTAAGTGGTCTTAAAACTATTAAAAACAGATGCTGCTAAAATCACAATGTATTAAAATCTGGCGTTACAACCGTAGTGCAAAATAGCAATATTTTCACTCATACCAGCTATTCCTGGCACCTGGCATACGCTGGATGGATTCATAAGTGGATGAGTAGATGAATGGATGGATGGGTGGGTGAATGGATGGAAGGAAGGATGGCTAAGTGAAAGGGTCGATGGTGAGAGAAAGGGAAGGTGGCTGGGTGATGGAAAGGGTGAATGGGTGGAAGGATGAATGACTGGGTGGATGGATGAGTAAGTGAAAGGATGGCTGGATGGGTAAAAGGGTAATTGGCAGAATGGATGGGTGGATGGATGGGTGGAAGAGTGGATGGATGAGTGTAGAGATGGATAGGGTGGATGGATGGATGAGTGAAAGGATAGATGAGTGAAATGATGGCTGGATGGAAGGATACATGATGCATAGGGTTGCAAATCGATGAATATGTTTGGATATGGATGGGCTTACTTATAAACTATTCTGCAACCTCCTCTGATGTATCTGTGAAATGTAACTTTTGTCCCGAAGTTTTGTCCTGAATTTTGACCTCCTGTCCTGAATTTTTGTCCTGAATTTTGACCCTTTGTCCTGAATTTTTACACTCACTGTCCTGAATTTGAACCCATGCCAGTTAGACACCCCAGATCACAGCAGGAGCCTGAGCTGACCCCTGCAGTGAGAGCTACAGGCTGCTTGCAGGGGGCAGCTCACGCCAATGTCTGAAAAAACTGACAAAAGGCGTCCGTGGAAGAAACCCTTATGGACAAGAGGCCTAAATTATGGGCAGTCCGTGAAATTTACGGATGGTTGGTCACCCTACTTGAGATCTATTCGTTCATCTTATGTTTAAATCTGGACATGCTTACGTGGCTCTTATATTATAACTTTAAGCATTTACAAAGATGACATCGCAGCCAAAGAACCATTTAGGAATTTGTATTTGATGGTTCATGTGATAGCCAGTCTGCACAAGAAGATCCAGCAATTCAAAATGATTTGTGTTAAGGGAAAATTGGTCAGAGGTCCAAAAATATGTTTTTGCAATACAGATTTCGATGGGAGTGTGTTAGCCAGTCAGATCACACCAACTGATAAATACATATTTATGAATTTTAACAAAGTTTACAGCCATTGTGGGAAAAAACTGACCAAAACTATGTCTGTATATTTTATCAACAGTTTTGGATTTGTGTATCCAGATGTAAAATGACAGGCTTAGTTTAAAATTGTAAACTTCTCATTTAAAAGGCTAAAGCACTGCTAATTTTTCCTTTAAAATAGTCATATTTGAGGGGCATGGTAAGGCACGCAACTAAGATGGTGGCTTTGCCCTAAGCCCGCAGTGCATCCTGTGTAAAAAACCTGAATGGGATGCTGCTGAAAAGTAAAAGGATATATATTTTCGTCGTAAGACAGCGTGACCCTAGAAGAGTGACTGGGAACAACTGAACACCCTCTGAACCAGTGTTCTTCTGGCCCACTGTCCCCACAATAGCAGATCCAACATGGTGGCTGTGGACCATCTCCCTGAGTCGGAGAACTCCACCTTCAATTACGGGCCTATCCAAAAAAACTACTAATGTCCACCTATCGGTCAGGACCTATAAGGACCCTCTCTTTCTTTGTGGCAGTAAGGGCTGAAGTCTTATCCTCTATTGCGACTCTCTCCGGAGGCTATCTGCCTCACCAGGCACTATGCACCTCAGCTCACCCAAAATGGTGTCCTGACTCATCTTCTCAGCGCAGATCCCATGCTCAGTGCTGCTGGCGCATCTGAGTGACACAGTTCTTGAGAGCAAGGAACCAATACGTCTGGTGATCCCTGCGTGGGAGATCAGCGTCTTTCCGTCTGCCCCTGTAGTGATCTGCCTGGCGGTGCGCTCACACCTGCTTCATGCACCTCCAAGGCCTGCCCACTCAGCCCGGTGAAGGAATCCCAAAGAAAATCTGGAAACGAAGAAGAAACATATGCAAGTGAGTACCACTAATCGTAATGAGATATTTGTGTGGGGATAGTTCTAGGTTCTTTTTGCTGGCACAACTATTGGTGGAACTCATTATGGATTACTGTGTCCAGTTGCAGTTTATATGAGCTCTATCTTCCACTGCAGGAGAAGGTGACCACTCTACACCGACCTCGTTAGCGCCAGCCGTGCTCTTTGCCTGTTCTATAGCATTTTAAAATCCCGTTTTGTATTTATTTTAACTTTTGTTTATTCTACCTTGTTCTTAATTGTAGCGCCCCCCCTGGCCTCATTTCTTGCACCTTAAAACCCCCCTTGGGGACCATCACCACTGCCTTTGGCGGGCCCGGGATCATGGGGTACCGAGGACTAATCGGAGCGCCATCTTGGATCGGGCTGGGGCACTCTCGCGCATTCTCGCGAGCTTTCGGCCTGCACAGCCTATTTTAGCCTTCTATCGGTCGCGCAGCGGTGACGCGCAGCGGGAGCGCCTTCATCGCGCCTGAGTCCAGCCAGAGTCCTGCCCGTCTGCGCTCGTCCGTGCAAGGCAGGGCCAGGCAGGGCTCTTTGGCGTGCCAGGATGATATCTTCTGTAGATTTACGCTCGTTGCGACGAGGGGTAAGTGGATGCCGCCATGGCACTTTGGATCCTCTTTGCGGTCCTTATCAGTGCCCTATCTGCTCCTTCAATCTTCCGGCTCCACAACCCATCTTGCGTTTTCAACCTAAATCCCCTAGAGCTCGTATCTCTGGCCCTTTACGGGGCTCAGGTATCAGTTCGCCTCTTAAAATTTTTCATTTGAACGTAAGGTCATTGGCCTGCCACTCGCAAGAAGTCTTCTCACTGATTACTGATGAAAATCCAGATATTTTCTTTTTTACCGAAACGTGGCTTCATGACAATTCTATGGCTGTGATTAACTTAGCCCTTCCAGTAGGCTATACCATGCACTCATCCCATCGTAATGGTAGAGGTGGAGGCATCGCAGTCGGGGTAAAAACTTGCTATTCGTGTGCCTGGTCTCCCACCACTATAGCTGGATGCGAGAGTGCGCACTTCAACATCACTGTAAGTCCCCATTTCACCTTTGCGGGACTCTTAATCTATAGGCCTACTGGTCCTGATGGAGCGTTCCGTGTCAGTCTTCCGGATGTGGTCTCCTCTTTAGTTTTGAAAACCAATGATTTTACGATCATTGGTGATCTTAACCTTCATATGGATGCCCCACTTTCCAATTCAGTCCAAAGCTTGCTTTCTGATCTCGAGGCATTTCAATTAGTCCAACTGGTTGATTTCCCGACCCATATCGGCGGACACCTGTTGGATCCTTTTTTGACGAACATCTCCTCTAATATTGAAGTGCTCCAGCCAAAGCCGATGGCCTGGACTGATCACTATCTGATCGAAACGCACATTACTATCAATATCCCTCCAGCCAATAATAACTTGCCTAAGATTCTTAAGCGTCCATGGAGAAACTTGAACCTAGAGCACTTTCACCATCTTTTGCTGCAGCATCATCCCCAACCTCCTGAGGAAGTTTCCCGTGGTTATGACGACTTTTGCAAATGGCTTGAGCAGTCTCTGGATACCCTTATACCAGCTAGGTGGAGCAAGGCCTGGTCTGGCTCCCCCAGTCCCTGGTGAATCCCTTAGGGTACTGAAATCATCTTGTAAAAAAGCAGAACGTGCTTGGCGCAGAAACTATGATACTGATCTTAAAGCAGCCTACAGATCCTGCACCAGGACGTATCATAGGGCCATATGTTCAGCCAGGGCTGCTTTTTATTCACAGGAGATAAAAAATAGTACAAACCCTACCAAGACCATCTTTAGGGTGTGCAAAGACCTCACCAATAAAAGAACTGCCTCCACGCTCATTGCCTCCATGACACACTGCGAAGATCTGGCCTCGTTCTTCGTTGAAAAAGTGGAGGCCATATACAGGTTGTTTGCTCTGCCTTTTGTCAGGGAAATTAATAGTGCCCCTCTGGTCTCCAAATCCCTATTAGCCATTCCAGGTCCTACCCAAGAGGAGTTCCTAAATTTGACGATCAAAGTTAAATCTGGTTCTCCGGATGACCCTATGAGACCCATGCAATTCCGCGATCTCGCCGATTGCTGCTACCCGGCGATGCAGAGCTTAATTGATCTTTCCTTCAGAACTGGTAGTGTTCTCACTGCTTGGAAGCAGGCCACTATTATACCAATCCTCAAAAAACCTTCTCTTGACCCTTCCAAATCAGAGCATTACCGACCTATTTCCCTCCTTCCTTGGATGGCTAAAATAGCCGAAGCTCACGCCAATAGGATTTTATCCTTCCACCTGCAAGAAGCAAACATACTGGACAACTCCCAGAATGGGTTTCGAGCCGGCCATAGTACCGAGACCGCCCTCTTGGCGGTGGTGGAACATATCAGGAAAATACTAGACCAAGGTCAGACAGCGGCACTGATCCTATTGGATCTAAGTGCCGCCTTCGACACGGTCTCTCACCAGATCCTTTTACACCGCCTCGTGGAAGCAGGAGTTGGAGAACAAGCACTTGAATGGTTTCGATCATTTCTTACGGATCGAACCTTTAAAGTTTCTACACCTCCCTATATCTCTGCCCCACGCCCCATTCTGCAGGGAGTTCCACAGGGTTCGGCTCTCAGCCCCACCCTTTTTAATTTGTATGTTGCACCGCTGGCGCAGGTAGCTGCCAGTTTTGGTCTTACAATAGTGTCATACGCCGATGACACACAGTTGGCTGTGTCACTTAATGGCGACTCCAATATGAACGCCCCCACCTTTCAGGCAGCCCTCAAAGCTGTCGCCGGCTGGATGGCGAATAACCGTTTACAACTTAACGCCACCAAGACGGAGGTCATTCTCTTCAGTAGGGACAGCGAGCTCTGGGGAGACCAATGGTGGCCTCCTGAATTGGGTCCTGTTCCCACTCCTGTAGCCGAAGTCAGAAATCTGGGCGTATGGCTTGATGATCAACTGTCTTTTATTCCTCACATCAAGCGTGTCGCGGGAACTTGTTTTGGCGCTCTACAGTGCCTACGGCCTATTTTTAAATTCTTTGACGCGGACACCAGGCAGATCATAGTCCAAGCTCTGGTGTTGACCAGATTGGTCTATGCCAGCTCCCTGTTTCTGGGTGTTAATCAAGCTGAGCTAGCCCGCCTTCAGCGGGTACAAAACACGGCGGCCAGGATGCTGGTCGGCCTCCCTAAATTTGTTTCTGCTCGCCGCACTATCCACGACCTCCACTGGCTCCCAGTAGGCCAAAGAATTAAGTTCAAGGCTTTGTGCCTTACTTTCAAAATTCTCAATTTGGCCTCCCCTCCTATTCTCACCCAGACTATTCTCCACTATGTCCCCTCAAGAGCCCTTCGGTCTGCAGGGTCTAATTTGGCCATTATTCCTCGCTTTAAAAAGTCCAGAATGGGTGGACGTTCCTTTTCGGTGATGGCGGCTACACTATGGAACTCTTTGCCTGCCTCACTTCGTTCCATCCCTGATTTGTTTCAGTTTAGGAAACTTCTAAAAACTCATTTATTCTCCTCTGCTTAGCTTTAGTGTTACCTGGTCCTCTCTGTTGTGTTGTGTGTTTCATCTCCAAAAGCGCCGGGACGCCTCTTGGCTGCGGCATCTGTGCGCTATACAAAATAAAATAACATAACATAACATAACTTAATGTCAGCGACTGCTTCTGCCTAAATCTATTGCACTACTCTGATCTATGTTAATATCTCTATCTTTATGGCCCTGGTGCTCTGTTTATTGTGAACTCTGACAGGTCTGGTCTCAATGTGCAGAGGGCTGGGCTATTTTTCTCTGCCAACTGAGATCAGCACTCACACTGTGTTCCTGAAAATGTGCTCCAACTTTGCCGCTAACATCAATTGATTCTGGTGCCAGTTTTCAATACCCCCACAGAGTACAAATGTTTGTCCCCACGCAAAGGGTCATTGACTGTGCCCAATTTTCTTGACCTGAGTCTGTGCGTCAACATGGGTTGCTATCTAGTTAATGGAATCAACGCTTGAGTCCACCATTCAATCATCCTACAATACTCATGGAAGACTCCTTCTCAGTGTAGCTACATGTGCAGTGTCCCACATGTGGGAAGTTAGCCTGGCATATGATGTCCACTAGTACTAGTGGGCACCTTGCACCAGTCTAATCGACCCTTATTGATGGTGGCTGTAAAGTCAACCTTATAGAAAGCTATCCTAGTGGTTGCATGGACCAGCAGTCATCAGGCTAGGACTTCAGTAGGCGATGTTAAGCAAGTTGTTTTACCAATTATAAACCCTTGAGTATCAAATGAAAGCACACCACACAAGGTATATATCAAATATATATGTATTTATTCTAAACACAACCCCTCTCCACTCTTTATGAGGTCAGAGGTAAAAGTACAATACAAGTTACTCAATTAGCATATGATAAGTTGCACAGTATACGTTTTGCCCTAGGGGCCTCACAAACCATATACTAAAATAGTGGTATAAGAACCACGTGAGAATTAGAAAGCAGGCCTGGGGCCTGTGGAATCGCTGGGGCTACTCTAAACAACCAAAGGTTAGGAAGTATAAGGCCCATGGGAGACGCGTGCAGTGTCTAAACACAGACGCAGGTTACTATTGACTTTCTATGGGAAACTAAGAAGTTACAATTATACAATTTAAGGATAGTTCTGGATGGACTATGATGCAGCCCTTTTAGACTTAGACACTAGGCGGGCGAATACCCTCAAGACTACCAGAGTACTCGTGTTACCTCACCCACGGAAGCTGGGTGCATAGGTGTCTTTTGATGTCGGGTTTCGTTGTTGATTTCAATGGAGAGCTGCAAAGAAGTGCTGCAGGCGACCAGAGGGAAAGTGTCCAGGTGGATCCAAGGGTGGATCGAAGGGACAGAGTCTGGGTCACTTGCCAGTGACCAGGATGGAACCAGGAAGGGACCATGCGATGTTGGGTGATTTCAGGTGAAAAGGTGAAGCTTGTCTCTTCAGCCACAAGGTCCAGGATGTGGCAACGACAACCAGGAGCTGGATTCAAGCTGTACCACATAGGATCTAGTTGACTGCTGTGTTGGTTTCTGGATTGGACCCAACAAACCTTGGCAAACGCAATCCATGCAGGATGTCAAGATTGGCTTCGGTGTAGACCAGCAAGGTCTGTGGCACTTCTCCTTTGTAGGAAAGCTGGAGCAAGCCTGGAGCAACCAGGAAAGCAAGTTAGATTCAAAATGGAGTCTTCCAGGGGCTCACTAGCCAATGGACTAGGAACCAGGACGATGTGTCAAGCTGAAATGCAAGAGCGGGCCCCACGGGACACTCGTGGAGTGTGGGGGCCTGAGCTTCAGTGCAAATGGTGCTCAGGGCTGGAGCTTCTCATACGCCAATGCACAACTGCAAGATACCTCGGGAGTTGATGCAGTTAGCAAAATGCAGGATGTCCAGGAGTTCTGGTCCCACATCTCTCGTGTCCGCCACGGGTCTCAGCTTTGCTGGGAACATCGAGCAGCATAGAAATGTCTGAAAGTCTATCTCCTGTGTCGCAGATTCTTCGAGATCCGGCGGGAGCCTCAAAAAGGCAGACCGGCAAAGTTGCTGTTGGTGCCTGTTTGAACAGGGTGGTAACTCCTTGACCACAAGGGAGATGTCTTTCGTCTTCCAGTTGAAATGGAATGTCGAAGGTCCAGGATTTGTGTTTCAAAGTTTCATCCAGGGTAATATAAAGTCCTAGGGACACAGCTCCTATAACTATACTAAGGGGTTGGACTACCTGTTAGGTCCCTCCTATGGGTGGACACCCCCTTCCCTTTGTCCAGTTTCACGCTAGAGCTGGGGCAGAGTGCCCCAGCAACCAGTTTGAACTAGGAAATGCATGGAGCACCTAGTGTGCCCCAGGCAGTGTCTGGAAAGCATTCACTGAATGCAGCCTTCCCTGCCCCAATACACAAAAGCTTGTCTGTGGAGATGCCAGCACCTCCTTGGACAGGAAACCTATTTTTCCAGACCTCCCCTGCCGGTGTTTCATCCAGCAGCAGGAGGTCAGACTCGTGTCTGTGGCAGCTGAATCCATTTTGTGATGCTGAGGCTCTATTTAACTTTAACCGGGTAAACCAGTAACTACATGTCTTCTCCCTCTAGAAGGGTGGAATGCTACCCCCGCAGCCAGGACTGGCGGGGGGTGGGAGGGGGGGGGGGTAGTATTCCAAAGTCTTTGACACCTTACACGACATGTTTTGATAAAGCCAAACCAAAGTTAGCATTAACCGCGAGGATTATAATGCACTTAAGAGTATATGGTATGGCTATATCATAGAACAGCTATAAGGAGATGGTTCCGAAATCTACAGAGGGGCTCAGCTCATGCTAGGGCACCCTCCCATAAAACCAAGCACTCTACCTCCAGGATTGTCGAGGTCTGCCTTAGGAGTGGCTTATAGGTGCATATGTGTCTATATGTATGTATAGATATAGGTATACTATATCTAAGTAAGGGGTGATTACACCACCTTACCCAGGCTGTGTGAACAGACCTTTGGTGTCAGTTTGGAAGGCAAACCAGGGGTGGCACAAAATATGCTGCAGCACCTGGTAGGCCTAAGGGGCACCTATGCCCTGGGTACCTAGGGTACACTATGCAGGGGCTCACAAGGGTGACCCAGTAACCAATATGGTATGCACCTAAAGGACAGGGTATCAATTTAGAAAGAGAACAGCTAGGCTGTGGGCCTGATTAGCAGGGCCGCTGCCAGACTAAAGACGAAAAACCAGAGAATCACAGCAAAAAGTGGGGGTAACCATAGGAAGCAGACCCTACTCTCCTACACCACAGAAGAGGACTAATTCTGTGAGGGCTCACTTTTGACCCTCCCAACCCCCCAGGTGGGATTCAGTATACTGGGTTCGCTGATTGAACACCTTTACATGAGGCTAGGTCCAACCCTCTACCTTGTACACTGACTCGTGGGTCCCATAGTCACGCAGGGGTGTCCCCGCTAGATCAGAATGTCACAATGGAACCTAGTCCTGAGACAGACTATATTTGCTATCATGTTGAGTTGCTGTATCACACTCAATATCCAAGAACCTTACTGAGTGCATCTACATCAGTGCACTGTCCCAGCAGTGCTTAAGCACAATGACAAGAGCTTAAAAAATTCAGTGTAAGTGGGAAAAACTCTTCTAGCTGGGTACCTCGCACTGATGGTACCACTCCTCTATTATCAAACAAGAATAAGGGGGTCTATGGGCGCTTGTAGGTCCAGCATACATGCCCCTGAGTATCTATTTAATAATAGAGGTATGCAGGACCTAGAAAATGTAGAAGGAAAGGACTGGTCGGTGTGGGTTAATGTCCTAAAAAGGGGAGAGGGAGTCTCCCACTTGTGTAACTAGGGCCTTCACACACCCTGCTGGGAGTTATGCTTCATCACCCCCGCCTAAGGTGAAGTATGGACAATGCACTGTTTTGGTAGTGGAGGTAAAGCCAGATAGTGACCATAGTGCACTAGGGTAATTTAAAAAGGAAACAAGGAAACTCCCAAAGGAGGAGTCTATCTGTTGAGTTCACAACAAGCTATATACTCATTTAGACCCTGTTTGTCTGTTGAAAGTCGAAAAATCCAACTTTGCTCTCTTCTGAAGAGGGCGTTCTTACTCATCTGTGGATGTGCCTCAATTACTGTCCAACATAAGTTGTCTGGTATGTGTCTCTTCTGTTCAAAGTGTGTACACATCTTGGTATTGACTTTGTGGAAACACATGCAGCTGCGATGTTCCATGATTCGAGTTTTGACCATCATGGGGCCGTATTACATAAGGTCTCCCGGGGGCGCAACAGGCATTTGCGCCCACTTTGTGCACCCCCTGGGCACTTTGGTATTATAGAGGGGGGCGTTGATGCTTGTGTGTCCCCTTCTATAATATCGATAGTGCTGGCGCACTTAATGCTACCTTCAGAGGGTGTTCGTCATTTGCATAGGGGCATGCCCTGTGAAAATGAGGAAATTCCTTTGACTCTGCACCCGCGCCATATTACAAGATGCGCCATATTACAGACGTGGGCGCAGAGTCAAAGAAGCCCTCAGGAGGTGCACTGACAGTGTGCCATTTTGAAGGTGGCGCACTGTCAGTGCGCCCCCTGAAATCAGCCCTCTGCAGGGGTAAATGGGGTGCCATGGACCCCCCCAGTCCCTGACTGCACCTGCCTGCAAGAGGGACTGCACCTGTCTGCAAGGGGATCTCTAATCCCCTTTAACAAGTGCAGGCGGGTGCTCCTTGCACTGTGAAAACACAGAGCAGCTGCTCCGTGTTTTCAGTGTTGTCACATGAATGCGCTGCCCTGGGGCCGCGCAAGTTCGTGGCTGCCCCTAGGGCAGCACATTCACATATGGGGAGCATTGACATTGTTTGCGCCTGGCGCACCTTTTGAAAGGTGCACCTGGTGCAAACAATGCCATTATGTATACGGCCACTGCTAGTCATCCCAATGTATCATAGGTTGCAAGGGCTTGTGAGGGTATATATATGCAATTGCTGGTGTTACAGTTGCTATTGGGAAGGCGGGATTTTCGATCTCTTATCTGATCACTCTAGATCTAAATCCCCACCTAGGTCGACTGAATCTTTGTTGCTTGTCATAGAGTAAAAAGCAATCCACTACTAGGTTAATCAAACCAATAATTGGCACGACTCTGAAGAACCACTTACCACAAATAAGTTTTAAAGTTTTATTATAAAGCCAAAGATAACTGGAGATACAAACATCTCAATATAAGGTTCAAAAGGTATACTGGCACTAAGACAAACATGAATTCTCTAAACGATCTTAGGCGACAGAAAAATACCACCAAAACCAATTCAAAGTTTGCAAGAATAGACACAAGTTGTATCTTAAGCGTCATTTACAAATGGAGAAAAATCAGGTTAGACTGTCCCTACACTAGACTAGGTGACATCCCTACTTAGCAGAATCTTAACCTAAAAAGGTGTCAGCCGTGGTGACTTCCAAAGAAGTGCACTCGCTTTCCCTTAGTCTCTGATGTAAATCTGTGCATCGCAGTCATGCCCTCTCTGCCTACCCATCCGCTCTCTAAGGGTCCTCAGGCCATCTGCTCTAACTCCACCCCAGGGTGCTGTCCCTAATACAAAATCACAATTACAGTTGATACGCCCCTCAGAGACACCCCTCACGTACACCTCTCACGTGGTTTCGATTCTGGCTTTTTCCATACTGATACCCCTCTGGGCTTCTTGTTAGCGTTGACTTTGCTTCCCAGGCTTCTTCTCGGCACACCAGTACCCCCCAGGAAATTCCTGAAGCCTCCTCCAGGCCCGTGCCTGTCTCCCAGGACAGAACTCTATTCATCACTCTCAAATTGGAACCCCCTCACACCTGCAACAGACACCCATGAATTGGGCCCCAAATTCCGACCTCCAGTTTATCTCTCAAGTCGTAAAACTTCGAACATGGTCGGCAATTTATGCTTAACGAGACCCGAATTTAACTAGCACATGCAGATCAAAGAGGCAACTTTATCTTTCCAGGCCTACTGAATTACTTGCAAGAGGCCTGCACTCTGTGAACCTTTATTTCTTAAACTAAAACAAATTCTAACCTATTACACACTGATTATATGAAACACTTCTATAAAACATAACTTTAACATATGATCAATAATATTCTGAATAATAGCAAATCCATCTTGTGTGAACCTGCAAAGGCACGTTTTCGTTCTTCATACATTGCCATGAGGCCTGCACATTTCTACGTTTGGCAGCATTACATTTTCTGCAACAGTCACATAACATGGAGTCTTAACAGCGTTCTAGCATCTCTAAACAATACTACATTAGCTTTACACTCTAAAATATGCATTCTACATTGATTAAACACTCGTGTGTATATGCATTTCTATATGTTTTCGACACTCTTAGGTGCTTTGACTAGATTCGTGCATCTTACACGTAAATATGGTGCACTTATACATTTTACTCAAATTGCGCTCTCTCAGTTCCCCCCTTTGATGACCTCTAGGGGTCATCACCATCACAACACCAACATTGAATTGAATCAAACAGAACTTGTTGCAATGCTCCCTCGCTTTATCATTTCTAGAGCCCTCAGACTCCTGTATTGGTTATCCTGCATCGCAGCTAATCTCTGCTCCTGCTCTCTCATGGATCTTTGCAACCTATTTGACCTATACCATTGGTACAGCCTCACTAGTCCCCACAATATGATTACGCAGATCACTATTATGATGATAGGCTTCAGTATGTACCATATGAAACTTTTCCCTAGATTGGCGAACCAACCTCCAACTTTACCCATTCCGTGACCCACTTTTTCCCACATATTCACTTTTGACAGATCCTCAATTTCCTGATGGATTTCGGTTATGTTCCGTATGTATTTCTCAAGAGGTTTTGAATTGTCTGGAATGTAAGTGCAACATTCCTGGACCTTCAAAGCCTTACAGACTCCGCCCTCTTTGGCTAACAGAACGTCTAGAGCAAGTCGGTTTTGAAGAACCATTGCCCTTATCGATTGCATCTCTCCCTCCACCAGCATTAATTATCTAGCAGTACTGGCGGATAATCTATCTACAACTGTTGCCAATCTCCTGATCTTGACATCATTCAGTATTAACCCTAGAAGAGGGAACATAGCGCCAAATACGTCTCCAACTACCTCAGCATCGCCTACATTCCTTCTCCCTCTGGCTTGAGTTTTTCCCTCGATGATCTCTAAATCCTTAGCGTGATACATTTTAGGGAAAACAATTACCAAATAACATGATCCATACCAATTGTCTGGCAGTTTCACGTAGGCATTTCTTCCACATACAAAATATACATTCGGAATCACTTGCATTCCCTTTAAGAAATCTTTCGCGTAGTATTCTAATTGGAAGGCATGTTCACAACTCACTTCTCCCACAAACACATTTTCATAGTAGGTCTACCCCTATATATACATAGCTTCCTTCTTTGTGTTCGATCTAAAGCTATTGGACCGCTACTACCCTTTCTTTTGTGTGATTTTTCCTCCTCGGTCCAATCTGTTTTCCATTGGCCTAAAGCCTTTAGAATCTTCTGCCTCCTGTACCGATCATCCACCTGCCCTATAAACTTTTTCTCAATTTCTGATACCTTGCAGGTCAGATTATTTCTTCGGGCATGTGAAGTATCTAAAGTTTTCCAAGGAATGAAAAATTTCCCTAATCGGTCCTCACTCTTATAGTAGTCCCATTTATTCATGTGCTTGTAAGCCGGGACTTCTGGTAACACAGCATCAAAATTTGAAAAATAGTATTCAAAGCTATCTCGTCCATAAAATATACTAAGCAATAAACTACATGTAATCCCATAAGTCAATGGAAGATGATGATACTTAATACCTTCGTCTACAGAGGCTGGCAATTGCATACAAACGTAGCAGTCCTTCGCCTCCATAGCATCAATGTATTCATACAGTAACTTGGCATAAGCATTTGACTTAAAGTTTCCCTGTGACTCATCTACGTGCAACCTACGAGCTTCTGCTGCTAGCAAAGCTTTATCCTTCACTGCATTGCCCCCCTCTTTACCAGCAGTAGTAGGTTTCGATGTTACCACAACCTTTGCTTCTGTTGCTTTTGCTTCGTTATCATGTCCCACTATATATGATACAGTAACTACTAAAACTATAAGAAAAATTACTCCCGCTAAAAGTGTACCTATTATGCATTTCGCTTTGCGGTTCGGGTTGCCGGCCTCCATGTTCTCAAGACAGTGTAGTTTTAGTTTCTTTTCCAATACAAAGTCTTTTCTCTTTTATTCCTTCAACAGTCTTTCTTTGCTCATTCAGTCTTTCTCGAACTACACTTGGAAGCTGGCAATTCCCTGGAGAAAAAAATCAGTCCTTTGAATCCTGACAACAGACAACCCTAGCCCTTCTCCGTCAACTAAATGGAAAGGTCCCTAAATTTCTTCTTCTTCCACTTGGCGCTAGGTTATCTTCTCAATCTTGGTTATTTACAAAAGTCTTTAGGTGTCTACGATCACCCGCGTTCCAGCAGCTCTAATAACGTATTCTAACAGTTCTAAGCGAAGAATGGTCTCCTCGAGTACTGATACTGTTGTGTCAAAAGTCGGAAATTCTACTCTGTTTAAAACCAGTTCTTATATTCTGCTCAGGTAAGGAGGATTGGGAATAGTGAGTGTCAGCAACCCTTCAGCTTCAACTCCAGGCACCAACAACGCCACTTCCAACTTTATGATGGGATCAGTGCTGGTCACTGTCACTTCCCTCACCCTCCCGGATCTCTGTGCACAAGACATCTGCTGTCAGGTAGGTCCACTCAGGAGTGGCGTATCTTCTGCAGGGCACACGCACCCTCCTTGATCTTCTTGGACCCTCCGCTTCTGGATTCTGTGCACCTTCGTCCAGGTCTGAGTCTTCGGATATAGGAGCAAGGGTTCTCTCTGGAGTTGACTTCAAGCTCGGCCTCTTCCTTCTTTCAGGCCAACTAGTCTCTCCACGCCTTGTTCTCCTGTTTCTTGTCCTCACACTCGACTCTTGATCACTTGCAGCTTGATCAGTGTCTGATTCGTACTCACAGCTACTTTCTCCTTCTGTGGCAACGTCAGTTTCACTGTCGTCTTGTCCTTCTTCCACTTGATCCGACACGCTCCCAGCTTCCTCCGACACCCCCACAGCTTGCCTGGTCCCCTCTATTGATTCTTCATCCACAGCTGTATTTTCATCCGATGGAGGAGCTGTTTCTTCCAGGGGTGCTGGAACTCTCCGCATATGGGAGGCGTGTATCCAGTTGGGCAGCCCCCCACACTTGACAGCAGTATTCGTTGTCAAAATGATCTGATAGGGTCCACGCCAACGCACATCCAAGCAATTCTTCCTGACGTGCTTCTTCACCACGACCCAATCACCAGGGCACAGGTCGTGGCACAGGTCTTTGGACGCTGGAATTTCAGCAGCCTGCACCTGAAGAGACACAGAATGAATGGCATCAAAAAGTCCCTTGCAATAATCCAGGATCAAATCATCTGTGATATTCAACAAAGCTGCAGTTGGAACTGATGGCAGTCTCATTGCCCTCCCCATTAACACTTAATGTGGAGAGAGACCTGTTATCCTGTCTGGTGTGCTACGTATACTCATGAGTACTAATGGCAGTGCATCAGGCCAGCTTAAGGATGTCGATGAACACACTTTGGCAATTCGGGACTTTATCGTCCCATTGATCTGCTCCACAATTCCTGAAGCTTCTGGTCGATAGCTACAGTGCAATTTCTGATCAATATTCAATGCAGAGCAGAGCATCTTCACAACTTCGCTGTTGAAATGTGTTCCCCTATCTGATTCCAAAGAGGCCGGCACCCCGAACCGTGGTATTAACTCTCTAAGCAACAACTTTGCTACTGTGAGTGTGTCACACCTGCGTGTAGGGTATGCCTCGACCCATCTGGAAAATATGCAGACAACCACCAGAACATACCTGAGGCGGTATCATTTTGGCATCTCAATAAAATCTAGCTGCATCTGGTTGAAAGGGACACCAGACCTCCCAATGTGACTCAATGTAACTGGTGTCCTTTTTCCTACGTTCAATTGTTGACAGGTTACACATCGTTGACACACTGCTTCTGCGGCTTCTCTAAGCTTGGGATTATACCAAGTTTGTCTAAATACTCGCAACATGGCATCTCTGCCTAGGTGCACTGGACCATGTATCTGTCTTGCCATAGGGCTTACTAGTTCGTTTGGTAACACTGCCCTTCCATCTGCTGAAACCCAAAAATCCATTTCACTTTTTACACAACCTGCAGTTTCCCATGTCTTTTTCTCAAAATCTGTTGCGTTTTCTTGTATGCCTTTTAAATCCCAGGTATCTACAGTTTCTAACATCATAGTTAACTCTGTCTTTTCCTGTGTCCCACCCACTTCTACCTCTGTGAAAGAGTATCCTTGCTCTGCACAGTAACGTGCGACCTCGTCTGCGTATCTGTTTCCCTGGGACACAAAATCAGTACCTTTGGTATGGGCTACACATTTAACAACGGCAATTGCCGCCGGACCTTGTAATGCTTCTAACAACAGTCGTACAAATTCCCCATTTCGAATAGGTGAACCTGAAGAGGTCATGTAACCTCTTTGAGACCACAATTGCCCATAGTCATGAACTACCCCAAAACCATATTGGCTATCCGTGTAAATGGTGACTCGAATTTTGCTACCTGCTAAACAGGCACGTGTCAATGCAATAATTTCAGCTACCTGAGCGGAGTGCACTCCTTCCAGGCAAGCGGCTTCCACAACTCCAGTAATGGTGCAAACAGCATAAGCTGCTCTCAACTGACCAACATTGTCTCTTACACATGAGCCATCAACAAAGAAAATTTCATCAGGGTCAGTCAACGGCTCCTCCACAATATCTGGTCTCGGTTTGGTGCATAGTTCAGTCACATCAAGGCAATTGTGATCTTCACATTCTTCATCGTCTATATCATTAGGGAGCGGCATCAAGGTAGCAGGATTCAAGACAGAGCACCTCTTAAGGGTCACGTTCTCCGCAGCAAGAATAACTTGCTCGTAGCGCGTGAGCCTATTATTGGTCAAGTGCTGTGTCTTGGTCCTGGTCATTAACAATTCCACAGAATGAGGTACATACACCACTAACTGGTGTCCTATGACTATGCTCTCACACCTCTCAATGCTGACACCCGTTGCAGCAACGGATTTGAGACATCCGGGCAACGCTGCGGCTACTGGGTCTAAAGTAGCCGAGAAATATGCAACTGGTCTACGGGCATTTCCATGAATTTGGGCTAGAACTGACAAAGCACAACCTTCTCTTTCACAGCAGTAAAGTAAGAATGGTTTTTCGTAATCCGGCATTCCCAAAGCAGGGGCACAACACAAGTCCTCTCTCAGCTGCAAGAATGCCATCAAACAATCCTTGTCCCATGGTACCGGATCACTCACCTCCTTGCGCGTCAGTTTTTGTAAGGGTTTTGCTTTCAGGGAAAAGTTAGCTATCCACTGTCGGCAGTAACCAACCATTCCTAGGAACATCCTGACCTCTCTCTGTGTCGTGGGCGAATTCATTTTCATGATCGCCTCTATCCTGTCTGGTGACACCTTCTGTTTCCCTTTTTCAATTCTGTGACCCAAGTACTGCACTTCTGTCAGACAGTACTGTAATTTGCTCGGAGACACCTTGTGTCCGTTCTCAGCTAAATGGTTCAGCAAGGTGATGGTGTCTATTTTAAAAGCTTCCTCAGTCTCTGACGCAACAAGTAGGTCGTCTATGTACTGGACTAGAACCGAGTTCTGTGGTAGTACTAGACTTTCAAGGTTTTTCTTCAGCAGCTTGTTAAAAATCGATGGGCTTTCTGTATACCCCTGTGGGATACGACACCATGTTAATACGCAATTTTCCAGCTTAAATGCGAAAAGAAATTGGCTCTCCTCATCTAATGGGATTGAAAAGAAAGCCTGGCAAAGGTCTATCACTGTGAACCACTCAGCTTGGAATGGTATCTGAAACAATATCACTGATGGATTCGGTACCACTGGACAACATGAAACGACTATGTTATTAATCTTTTGGAGGTCCTGAACTACTCTGAATTTCCCACTAGGTTTCTGCAAACCCATAATCGGGGAGTTACATGGACTACCCACGATTTCTTTCAGTATTCCCTGTTTAATCATGGAGTATATCACGGGCTTTATTTCTGCAATCGTCTCCGGGGTCAATTTGTATTGAGGCGTTCTTGGATATTCAACATTTGGTTTTATCATGATTTTCCACTCCTTTGATCAGTCCTATCTCTTCCCCAGTGAAATCCCACACTTCAGATGACACCGTATCTCTTAAGTCCCAAGGGAGCTCTTCCACCGTCAAGGTAGGATACAGCTCTATGCATACCTTTGAATTTGCAACTTTAAAGGTGGCATCATCGTCGTTAGTCTGTACTTCCACTCCCTGAGGCGTGCAGTATATTGTGCAATTTAATTTGCACAATAAATCTCTTCCTAACAGACACACAGGGCTAGAATTGCATACTACAAACTGATGCTCATCACTGTATTTTCCTATCCTCACTAGTACTGGTTCTGTTAAAGGGCTAGTCATTCTCCTATTTGCGACTCCTACCACTTGAATAGTTTCTCCTGACATTGGCAGATCCGGAACCACTGCTGATCTCAGAGTAGATCGAGTGGCCCCCGTGTCCACCAAGAAGGTCGTAGGACACCCTGCCACTTCGGCCTCCACATACGGTCCCCTTTGGTCCACCTCTAGAACTGCCCCGAGGGTACAGTATTCCTCTCTACTCACCCGCTGTCCAGTTAAAGGATCAACATAGTAACACTCTTCTCCTCCTACCCAAAGAGGCATCTGTCTATAGGTCTTTCCCCCTGTCGCAATTCTGGGTGGTTGAGGGAACTGGGCTCGAGGAGCCGAGGTCCCCCCTTTGACCACCTTACCCATGGGTATTGTCGTCCCTTTTACTGGACTGTTCTGAACTTCTTCCTCCTCTATTTCCATTTCTCCATTTTCAGGGTTATAGGGACACTCGCGTTTCCAATGTCCCACCTGGTGACACTGATGACATTTTGTCGTCTTTTTCAAAGTAGCCAGATCTACTCTAGGTCTTGGATTTTCCTCGCTGTCCTTGTTCTGATTATTTTGTCTCCTTCCCATGGTCCCTGTTCCCTGTTGCTGCTGTCCACCCTTTCCAGCCGACTGCATCTGAACCAACATCAGCTTTTCCTTAAGTTTTTTTGCTTTAGAATCAATCTCATCGCTACAATACCTCGCATATCTCAAAATTTCATCTAATGGTTTGTTTTGCCAGCAAATTAAATGTTGCTGAATCATCAAACAAATATCAGGTCTCAATCCCAAAACGAATTTCGACACAAACTGTCCTATGTCTTTGGGATCCATTACATCTAATCCACTGTATTGTTTGAACGTTTTCAGTAGTCTCTCATAATATTCATGGACTGTCTCCTTGGGTTCCTGCCTAGTCCGATCTATTTTGACCCAATCTATGTCCTGCGGTGGCACCTTATCTTTCAGCCATGTCATTACCCTTTCATATTTCTCCATGACTCTTTCTGATGGTCCATTATTCTGAGCATCCCTCTCCGGTTCAGATGTGGGCCATTCAACACTAACCTTGCATGCTGTCCACAAGTCTCCTGGGACTACAATATCAAATAGGGTGTTCAAATCAATCCACAGTACTTTAGAGATTTTTACAAACCTCTCTACCTGTTTGTACCACTCCACGGGATTCTCTCTCAGCTTAGGAAAGGCATTGGTAAATGCAGCTAAATCTCCCCTACTCCAGGGCACATGGACATAGCTCCCATTCGCTATTTCTCGCAAAGGGTATGCTTCCATTCTCTGTAGCCCTCCCTCTGGGGACATCTCAATTGTGCTCCGCCTGACTGTCCCTTTCTTGGACCACCTTTCTTCCCATTTATCCAGATCTCTCCATGTCCTTATTCCTGTGATCAGTTCCCTTATATGTGTTTTTAATCCAATTGTTCTCCTCTCTTCGAGGTCCTGATCTGAATAATGCAACCTATGGTTACCCTGTAGTACCTTCGTTCTCGACAAGTCTACCATGTACTTGTCTGCCAATTCAGATAATTTCTCATGTACTGACCTCGCCTTCCGAGTAATATCCTTTGCTATAAACAGCACCTCATCTTGCTCGTACATATCAATCCTCTCCAAAGGCAGCGTACCATCTATTATCTCATCCAGATCAGATTTTAAACTGGTTACGTCAAGCCTTCTTGCATTTATCTCAGCTTTCAGTGTGTCATTCTTAGGGGGTCCATTGACATCTCTCCCATCCCAGCTCCGAGCCCTACGCCTGGGCTCAGGCGAGTTATGGGGAGTCCTCCCGTGTTCCCATCTTTCCAGGTCCCATGCAGTTCCATCCCCTCTTGGTATGTGGTGAAACGATGCTCTATTTCCCACAGTCCCACTCTGTCTATTCTGCTCGGTCTCTCTAAATGCATGATAAGACCTTCCATTGTCCCCCCTGCTTTCACGATTCCCTTGCTGTCTAGTATCACTCAACACATGGTAAGACCCTTCGCAACTCCCCATGTTCCCGCGATCCCAGTGTTGTCTACTATCGCCAGGTGCATGGTGAGTGCACTTAAAGCTGTCTCTGTACTCTTGCGTCCTTCGGTCTCCCTCGCTGTGAATGAGACGAGACGCCCTTCCACACTCTGCACTTCTATCCTCTTGCTCCTGTCCATTTCCATTATGGAAATGACGTGTAGCCCCTCTACTCTCCTGACTTTTGCCATCGCACTCCTGACTGCTTTCACTAGCCCCACAGTGAAACAATGTTCCATCGCCTCGACTTCCCCACTCTGCTTCCGCTCCTGACCTGTTACTCTGGGTTCCCGTATTAACATCCCACTCTCTCAAGTCAGCCCTCAATTCCTTAAAGGACTTCGGCCGTGGTCCCCTTAGATCCATCGGTCCTCTCAGACTCCCTTGATCTATTATGGGATCCACTGCTGAATTCAATGGGGTGCTCCGATCTCTTGGTCCTGGCAACTGCCTTCGAGAATTAATCAATCAATCAATCAGTGACACTTATATAGCGCGCTACATACCCGTAGGGTCTCAAGGCGCTGGGGGGGGGGGGGGCTGCCGCTACTGCTCGAACAGCCAGGTCTTCAGCTTCTTCCTGAAGGAGAGGTGGTCTTGGGTCAGGCGCAGGTCGGTCGGGAGGGAGTTCCAGGTCTTGGCGGCCAGGTAGGAGAAGGACCTTCCTCCTGTAGTCGCTCTTCGGATGCGGGGGACGGCGGCGAGGGCGTGGTTGGCTGATCGGAGGTGGCGTTTGGGAGCGTAGAAGTTGATCCGGCTGTTGAGGTAGCTCGGGCCTTGGTCGTGTAGGGCTTTGTGTGTGTGGGTGAGGAGGCGGAAGGTGATTCTTTTGTTGACGGGGAGCCAGTGAAGGTCTCTCAGATGTCCGGTGATGTGGTTGGTTCGTGGGATGTCGAGGATGAGTCTGGCTGAGGCGTTCTGGATCCGCTGGAGTCTCTTCTGGAGCTTGGCGGTGGTACCGGCGTAGAGGGCGTTGCCGTAGTCCAGTCGGCTGGTGACGAGGGCCTGGGTGACGGTCTTCCTGGTCTCGGTGGGGATCCACCGGAAGATCTTCCGTAGCATGCGTAGGATGTTGAAGCACGCCGAGGAGACGTTGTTGACTTGCCTGGTCATGGAGAGGGAGGAGTCCAGGATGAAGCCCAGGTTGCGTGCATGGTCTGTCGGTTTGGGTGCGGTGCCCAGGGCGGGAGGCCACCAGGAGTCGTCCCAGGCGGAGGGTGAAGAGCCCAGGATGAGGACCTCCGTCTTGTCAGAGTTCAGTTTCAGGTGGCTGGTCGTCATCCACTCGGCTGCCTCTTTCATCCCTTCGTGCAGGTTGGCTCTGGCGGAGGCGGGGTCGTTGGTCAGGGAGAGGATCAGCTGGGTGTCGTCGGCGTAGGAGATTATGCTGAGGTTGTGTTTGCGTACGATGGCCGCGAGGGGGCTCATGTAGACGTTGAAGAGGGTGGGGCTCAGAGATGATCCTTGAGGGACGCCGCAGATGACTTCGGAGGCCTCTGACTTGTACGGTGGTAGGCGGACTCTCTGTGTTCTTCCGTCGAGGAAGGAGATGATCCATTCCAGCGCCTTGTCCTGGATTCCGATGTTGCTGAGGCGCTGTACTAGGGTGCGGTGGCAGACCGTGTCGAATGCCGCGGAGAGGTCTAGGAGGATGAGGGCCGCTGTTTCTCCATTGTCCATCAGGGCTCGGATGTCATCGGTGGCGGCGATGAGGGCGGTCTCGGTGCTGTGATTGGCTCGGAAGCCGGACTGTGAGGGGTCGAGGGATCCGTTCGTATCGAGGAAGGCGGCCATCTGCTTGTTGACGGTCTTCTCGATGACTTTGGCTGGAAACGGGAGGAGCGAGATGGGGCGGTAGTTCTTGAGTTCGGTGGGGTCCGCTGTTGGTTTCTTGAGTAGAGCGCTGAGTTCGGCGTGTTTCCAGCTCTCAGTGAAGGTGGCGGTGTCGAAGGATGTGTTGATGATGTCTCGCAGGTGGGGTGCGATGACAAATTAATCATATTGTTCCTACTTTCCATTTCTGCTCTCTCTCTGTCCAGCCGTACCTGTTCCTCCTCTCGTGCTTTCTCTGGGTCATAAATCGATACTATAGGACCTATGGTAACAGGTACTTGGAGAGCGTCTGGCAATTGATAGGACTTGGCACGCTCTGTTTCTGGCACCTTTTGTACCACGAACCTTCCGACTACTCTCTGCACTGGACTAGGTTGAGGTGTTTCCTCACCTTTGGTGTGTTCTCTATCTGTTATAGGAGGTGGTCTATACTCTCCTATGCCAGCCCCATCCCCCCTTTGGAGCTTGGCACCTTCCATCCCTCTATTGTACGGAGGTGGTCTGTCTATCAACAACCTATTTATCAGACTGTCCTCTGTCTCGCTCTCATCATCCTCCTCTGGTGGTCTTTTGTCTCCTGCAACTTTTATCACTGGGTACAGTTTATCCACTTTTTAGCTTCCTCATCCCATTTGGCATCCTGCACTGCTCTTATCGATCGTCTCACTCTTTCTTGACGCCTGTTCTGGTTCCTGTCGTGCGCCGCCCTAATCCACGCATTAAGGGCTTCAAACTGTGTTGGTCTGGGCAGAGGTCTCATTGAGGTCATAACTACTATTAATTGGTGCAATACTTCTAATCTAAACGTTCCGTATTTCGGAAAAGTCAGTTCCTCGTTCCCCTCTGTAATCTTACTCCAATTAGAAATCCACAGTATAGTATGCAACCCAACATTCGTAGCCATATAATGAGCTGGTGTACCCTCTGGCGGGGCCTCTTCCCCGTCAAAAGATTCTCTCCTTTCTCTCTTAAAGATCGCTCTCAAGCATTTAAAACACTTCATGATCCAATCTACAAGTTTCCTTAATTCCCTGCGTTTGTTTACTTCCTGATGACAATCCACCAATCACAGCGCGGTTCTTGCTAACTGGCCTATCACAGCGCGGTTCGCGTCAACCGGCCTATCACAGCGCGGCTCTACACCAACCGGCCTATCACAGCGCCGCTCTCCCTGACGTCACTCGTCTCCCCTTCGCAGCAGTTCCCCTCCTTTCTCAGCTCGTATCCCGGTCATGCATGCGTCCCATTCATACTCTGAAAAATTATTACTTCCGACCAAGCGATCACTTTTCTTGACTGTACGCCCACAGTCTAACTGTAATTGTCACCTCAACTGACAAAATGTCTTCCGTAAATGTCCAGACAATCGGCTTAACTGATAGGTTACTTACACACAGTAACTTCCGACCAGCGTCCGTTACTCATACACTCACTCTTGCATTCCCCCTATCACGGTCCTGCGGGCGATCAATGGCACCTCATGACCCCCTTCACAATGGTCGACAATTACTCTGGATGTCCGATACACCCGAACCACTTAAGCTCTTCTCTGAACTTAAGATTTTCACCAGGTTGCACGCGCTCACAACCCTGCCTCAATCACACTACATAACTGAACAACCGGACACTGCTGAGTCTTATGTAGGAATGCACTGTTCGACCTTGCACAAGTGCAATCGTTTATTATAGTTCTCTCCCTTTTATGTATTCATGTAACTTACAACCCTGTTCAATATTAAAAAAATGTATAACAATGTCAACACAACAACTATTGTTATTCCACCACCAATATTCGTCTCAAGTGCATCAATGAAATAACATGAATGAGAAAACAAAAATACTTTTGTGCCGATTCATAAATCATTTACTGATGATTTTTCAAAAGTGCTTAGTTTTAACGTGTTTTCATGCATATTCACAATTTGAATTCATTGCAAATGCTGTTCATTTTCTCCTATATCATACACGACATATATATCTTGTGCATTGCGACGACTCCCAATGCATTTCGATGCCTCAGCATCTTCGTCAGGGGACACGCTCTAACAAAAAAACAATTTTCATAAAATCAGACCGTATTATGTACATATCTCTTTCATTTATATCTCCACATTCTTTTAACTAATACTCCACGTGATAAATACATTTTTAGTGTAATCATGCAATTATACATAAAGTTATCCAGGCTAACCAGTTAATGTTCCTGTGCTACTATTTCGTGGTGAGACCCTATACATGCCATTAAGTTTGGTATTGTGCTTCCAAAGTGTGCATACATCAACCGTTGCCAAAACAGTGCATTCCTACATAAGACACAGCAGTGTCCGGTTGTTCAGTTATGTATGAACCTGACAGGGGTTAGTCAGGTGAAAAAAGCAGGACTGCACCGATTTGTTAAAAGGAGATTACTAGGATTAAAATTAAGAGAAAATAAAGGGGTGTGCAGGCTACATTTACATTTCGTTTAGTACACATCAATCACACTACAGGCATTCAACTCCGCATGACATTACAATACAACACAACACAAAACACCGCAATCTGACAACGCATGACCCTTATTATACTCACTCTCGACCGACTCTGCTGCTTTTCTCTCGGACCGTCAGCACCTTCTTCGGCAGGCGATTCTTCTTCTGGTCATCTCTCGATCTCTAGGGGCCTCGGGGTAATCTTAACCTAGTCTAGATCACCTTCCTCTAGAAGGCAATCATCCTAATTCTGCTACCAACTGGGAAGGCGGGATTTTCGATCTCTTATCTGATCACTCTAGATCTAAATCCCCACCTAGGTCGACTGAATCTTTGTTGCCTGTCATAGAGTAAAAAGCAATCCACTACTAGGTTAATCAAACCAATAATTGGAATGACTCTGAAGAACCACTTACCACAAATAAGTTTTAAAGTTTTATTATAAAGCCAAAGATAACTGGAGATACAAACATCTCAATATAAGGTTCAAAAGGTATACTGGCACTAAGACAAACATGAATTCTCTAAACGATCTTAGGCGACAGAAAAATACCACCAAAACCAATTCAAATATTAGCAAGTTTGCAAGAATAGGCACAAGTTGTAACTTAAGCGTCATTTACAAAAGGAGAAAAATCAGGTTAGACTGTCCCTACACTAGACTAGGTGACATCCCTACTTAGCAGAATCTTAACCTAAAAAGGTGTCAGCCGTGGTGACTTCCAAAGAAGTGCACTCGCTTTCCCTTAGTCTCTGATGTAAATCTGTGCATCGCAGTGATGCCCTCTCTGCCTACCCATCCGCTCTCTAAGGGTCCTCAGGCCATCTGCTCTAACTCCACCCCAGGGTGCTGTCCCTAATACAAAATCACAATTACAGTTGATACGCCCCTCAGAGACGCCCCTCACGTACACCTCTCACGTGGTTTCGGTTCTGGCTTTTTCCATACTGATACTCCTCTGGGCTTCTTGTTAGCATTGACCTTGCTGCCCAGGCTTCTTCTCGGCACGCCGGTACCCCCCAGGAAATTCCTGAAGCCTCCTCCAGGCCCGTGCCTGTCTCCCAGGACAGAACTCTATTCATCACTCTCTAAATTGGAACCCTCTCACACCTGCAACAGACACCCATGAATTGGGCCCCAAATTCCGACCTCCAGTTTATCTCTCAAGTCGTAAAACTTCGAACATGGTCGGCAATTTATGCTTAACGAGACCCGAATTTAACTAGCACATGCAGATCAAAGAGGCGACTTTATCTTTCCAGGCCTACTAAATTACTTGCAAGAAGCCTGCACTCTGTGAACCTTTATTTCTTAAACTAAAACAAATTCTAACCTATTACACACTGATTATATGAAACACTTCTATAAAACATAACTTTAACAAATGATCAATAATATTGTGAACAATAGCAAATCCATCTTGTGTGAACGTGCAAAGGCACGTTTTCGTTCTTCATACATTGCCATGAGGCCTGCACATTTCTACGTTTGGCAGCATTACATTTTCTGCAACAGTCACATAACATGGAGTCTTAACAGCGTTCTAGCATCTCTAAACAATACTACATTAGCTTTACACTCTAAAATATGCATTCTACATTGATTAAACACTCGTGTGTATATGCATTTCTATATGTTTTCGACACTCTTAGGTGCTTTGACTAGATTTGTGCATCTTACACGTAAATATGGTGCACTTATACATTTTACTCAAATTGCGCTCTCTCACTATGTTTCTTCTGAACCCACGTGAACGTGTCAGAGAGATTGATCTCTTTATTGATTTCAGTAAAAGCACACACTGTGCATGGCCTGCAAGGATAGTGTCCTGTAATTAGGGGTAGACCCCACAGAGGTTTTTCGTTACTGTGGCTCGCAGGTGGTGGTCTGGTAAGGATGAGTATGCCCCTAGACTCGATAATTCTTGCCTCAGTGCCTACTCTAACCAGGGAACACACTCGGTAACTCTGGGCATTAAGCTTGCCTCATCTCTACAACGGCCCCCCACATACGCCGGGGATGCCTGGTTTCACCCTGGAGATACCCAGAAAGGGACCATCTCACAGGGAAAACCAGGACGGGTTCCCCAGCAGTCTACAGCGCCAGTACACTCGGGTAGAGTAACAGTGCGCTTTACAAGAATCCCACATTTACGCGAAACATGTTGACTTTTGACACCTAGGCCTATTGGGCCCTTTTGGGGTCAGTCATTTTTTACACTATCACGTGCACATAAATTGATTTACCCACCTTTTACCTAATCCCCACACACCTGCATGCAACATCCGGCAATCCTCAAAAAAGATCTCCAATAAAGTGACCCTTCGGGGAACCCGTAGGGAATTGCAGCGCCGGCCCTACGAGGAGCAAACACCCGATGATGAAGCATGACACCCCCCGGGGTGTGTAAGAGCAGCAGAGGATGTTGAATTATTTTCCCTCCCACATTAGGACATTTCCAAACCTAGGATTACTTTAGTCTACCTTTTTTCTTAATCTCTCTGTGTTTTTAAATAAGGGTGACTGTTAGCACCCCGATTCATGGGTGACTTTTGCACCCTTGTTAGTGACTTTTTGCACCTTGATACATGGGTGAATTTTGCACCCTTGTTGGTGACTGTTTGCACCCTGATCTAGGAACTTTGTCCTCTTTTTGATAAATATAAGAGAGTCTGCTCTTATGTTGTGCGGTGCTGCTTTCTATCCTGATGCTGCGAGAGACTCTGTCATTCTGGACTTTTGAACTTTGACTGGGGAAGGAACAAGATCATTGCTGGAGTTGCCTCGGGAGGAGATTGCATCCGAGGAGGTTAGAGGGACAGTCAGTCAGGTTTGGGAGTCCTATCATGTGACCTGCGGTTCATCTTTCTTTCCTGGTGAACCATTCTTGGCATCGCCCTATGGCCAAGGGTAATGAATATTTTCAGTTTCTATTCTCAAAATATTACTTAAATGCTTTTTGATATTTTAAATGTATTTTGTCCTAATAAAGAACTTTACTTATTTGTTCAAAGAATTTAGATAAAATTATATGCTAACTCTAAATGAGTCTGTGGTTCTTTAAAATAAATTGTGATTAATAAATGCTAAAGGTTTTAATTGTGATTGAGCTGGACTTAATCGCCATCAACTGATTCTACTTGTCGGTCCATCGACCGAATAGGGGAGTAGTTTGATGTTTAGAACTGACAGGATCCTAAGTTAATGTATATAATGTGTAAGTTATAATTCTGTCATTTTAACAAGGTACTCTGTTTGTCAAGCAGCTCATTTCCTGAGCGTTTGAGCCAGAAAATTGAGGGACTGTATGTATGCGGTGTTATGGGCCCCACTGACAAAGGGTTTAATATGATAAAGGTTGTGTAGATGTTTTCTGGGTTAAGTGTCATAAGGAAAGATTTATTTTAGTCATGATGGATCAGATTTCTTGGTAGCAGAGTTATGGTTTCTATAGATTAGTTTGTTGATTATTGATTTTTCATGTCTAACACTCTATTTTAAGTTTGCATTACGTCATATGTAGTCAGAATTTTTAAGCTTCCGGGAAGTAGGAAGTGTACACGTGTGGCAAGAGAAGTCCCAAGGAATTGTACATTGTCTGATTTCAATTTGGTGATAACACAGGACTGTGTTATGTTAGGGAAATTTATGTATGAATTGCCTTGAGTGAAATAGCAACAGGTTTTCTTGTGAAACTTTGGCCTTAATTCTCAGGAGCAGTGTAGTCTCCATATGTGTTTTATCCCCAGAGAAACGGGTTTACCTCTTGCTTGAGAGAAGGGTAAGGTAGAGAGAAGTGCTACACTTATCAAACGAAACAGTATTCTTGTAAGTTTGAATAAACTATCTCTTTTGTTTAGAGAAACAGACAATGATGATCTGTTTTATGTTGTAACTAATCGATTTAGTCGAACAGACAAGTTAAGAAATAGTGCAGATAATTTTTGTAAAGGAGGAGTCAACAGAAGCAGGAGTAGAGCTGACGTCAACAAGGACCACGCTGGTATTGGCCAGTTGTGGAAGAACAAAGAGCTTTCTGATTGGTGCGTTGGTGTGAGACACGCTGGAATATGTCAGTGTGAGAGTGACCTAGAGCTTTCGGATTTGGTGCATTGGTGTGAGACGCGCTGGGATAGATCAGAATAGTCGAACAGTAGAAAGAACCCATTGGAGGAAAATTGTGTGAATTTGCTTCAGCAAAACAACAGTGAAATATGGCTTATTACAATGAGCGAGATAGAGAGAAACCGTCATGGTTTACGAAGTTCAAAAATCTTTTTAAGAAAGATAAAAAGGTTGTGACTAGGGAAGGAGAGGTACTTCCACCACTGAAAACACCTGCATCTTATATGATGGTGAAATATGGCTATCATACTTGTATTTGGTTGGAAAATTGGGTGAAATATAACAAAGATGATGGAAAGACAGCTGTGTAGAGAGAAAGAATGATGAGACTTGAACCAAGACCTAGACCGCCTCCGTTTGAAGCTTAGGTGAATGGGAAGATGAGATGTATGAAAGAGAGAGACCAGGAATTATAATTTTATTCATAGAAGAGTATGGTGTATGAGTCTTGAAGACAAGATGATACGGTGGCGGTGTGCTAAAATGACGGATGGTATATTTCCTACCAGAACAGTTGAGGAATTAACAGAGAAAAAGTGTAAAGAGAAAAAGAAGCATGCAGTACCAGAGAAGTATGGGTATGGAGTTAGGGACACAGATAAATAAAAATAAATAAAAGACCCCCTCCATATCAACGCGATTCTACGATGGTGACACCAAATGCACCGCCAATGAAGACTGTGATAAATCAAAGCCCTGAACAATTTTCCTAAATAAGTAGTCCATTTAATAGACAAGCAATACCACAGACTGTGAAACCTGATAATGATTATACGGCCAGAACCACAAGAGAGTTGACTGAAAAGATAAGAGAATTGACAAAGAATATCCCTTCTCTTTCCAGCATCGATTTGTTGTATTGTGGTACTGGATCAGGCGCCAGGACGCCCCTTCGCTGGGGCAGCTGTGCGCCGAATAAAAGTTATTAACATAAGATAACATATTAACATATGGAAGCTGTAACTGTGCCAGTAACTATAGGCCCAGTAATCCCAGTATTTGAAAATCAAAAGATAGACAAACATTCCTTAACTATTCCTTAACTATTCCATTAAATTCTAGCATACAAAAAATACAAGGGATAATTCCAGATAATAGGAAGACAAAAGATATTGTTAGATCAACTCCACCTATGAATTTGACAATAAACCAGAGTCCGTTAAATCTGATTCCTATAGGAGCCGAGTCAGCAACTGAAACCCCAAAGATAAGTGTAAATAGGGAAGAACTAAATTCGATCCCTGTGGGTCCAACTGCAGAAGAATTAAATGATTGGGTAAGAAGTTTTCAGAAGAAAGACACAGAAACACAACCCTTGGATTTGGTTAGATTAAAGATAGAAATGGAAGACTTGATCCTAGTGACCATTGGTACAGATTGACTGAAGTCCTATCAAGATGATGAAATTATGTTTATGTGTTAAAGCATTACTTAGAGAGCTAGGAAAGTGCATGAAAAATTGGTAGAAACAGCGAACGAACTGGGAGTAGATTTTCCAAAAATTAGGGGATTGCGGAAGCTGTACAGGGTAGATTTTACTGAAAAAGATATAGAAAATCTGAACACTTCAGGACGGTTAACACAGATAAAAAAACTAATTGTGTTACTGAGAAAATGGGGAGATGTAGACAAGTGGAGAAGTAGGTGGATAAGGAGAAAGAAGGAACGACTGATAAAGCATCATTGGCTTTTCGAGTAAGAGAAAAAGAACCAACGGTAGTAGAATGTCTAATGGGAGAAAATCCAGGAGGAGGTTATGTACATGTCCCATGGTCCAGACAAGATATATTGTCATTTACGAATGATTTTCCAAGATTGAGATAAAAGCTTGTAGAATGGTATAGACAGGTAAAAAGGTTTTTAAAGGTTTTAAAAGTGTTGTGGTAAGATCTTGATGGATTGTTTGAGATTGTTGTTCCTGCTGATTTGTGGACAGAATGTAAAATTACAATTGACTGGCCGAAGGAAGAATATCCTAGAGATGCAAAAACAGGAGCCCCAAGTTCAGAAGTGTTGGAAAAGTATGAGCAGGCAATCACATTCCTGAAAAATAAGATTCCACTGAAAGAAACAGACTGGGTAAAGATTGATAGAACAACTCAGAAAAATAAGGAGTCTGTGCATGCTTATCATGAAAGGTTGTTCTTGGTTTTTAAACAGTATAGTGGATATGAGAATTTGAGTGAAAAAGATTTGAGTCATTTTGTGTATCGATTTGTGTATGGTTTGAAACCTGAGATAAGTGAAATGATTAAGCAGCATGTGTTATGTTGGTAGACTAACACAGTAGATGAGGTAGTATGGTGTACAAAATATTTCAGTGATGATATTGAGGCCAGACAGCGTAAACTCAAGGAAAAGGCAATGTGGGCACAATTAAAGGTTGCAGAACAACAAGAAGCTCAGATGAATAATCAGTCTAGTGGTGCAGGACAGACCAAGTTCAGACCTAATATTGGTAAGGGAAAAGGTCAGATGAGTATGGAAGAAGCCTAAAGGAAATGGCCATGTCATAATTGCGGAAAATTAGGGCACTGATAGAACGAGTGTAAATTACCTCTGAGAGTTAACACTGAGAATCAATCATTGAAAAGACAAGTGCAGAACGAGGTGAGTTACCAACAGCCACAACAGCAGCAGGTAGTTTCTCAACAGTGTCAGGTGCCGAATCCACCTCTCCCAAAGAGTGTAAATCCTCAAAGATACAGTACAGAGGCATGATTCTATGGAGGAGAGCAGGTAACAGAATTGCTGCGTGCAGCTGCTGTTACACAATATTGTTTACGGCAAGATGGAGATGAATTGGATCACAAGATGATGCCTAGGAGAGGAAGAGGAGTGCGTGATTGGCGCAACTCTAGAGGTAGATCAGTCAGGTCCATTTGTGGATGGAAAAGTGAATGGTGTAAATGTTACTTTCCTTGTGGACACTGGTGGTACCGGTTCTACAGTTAGATCAATGGAAATTCTAAACATTCTTCTCTCAGGAGAATACATTCAAGTTGTAGGTGTTTCAAACAGGCAAATGAAAACCCCTCTCACAAAATCTCTAGAGGTGAAAATTGATCCATTCAAAGATCTGCACTACTTTGTGGTGTGTGATTGTAGTCCTGTAAATTCATTAGGATGCGATATGCTTTGCAAAATGAATTGTACCATCTACTGTTCTCCAGAAGGTATTGCTTTCCAGACACCAGATGATGATGTTCTGTATAAAATGACAATGGTAGCACTAGAGCCATGTTCGATGCAGAGAAAATCCCTACTGAATTGAAAAGAACTGTTAGGTCTGATGTATGGGATTTCACAGGTGAAGATATTGAACTAATGAGAGAAGTTGATCCTATAAAAATTACTGTAAAAGAAGGGACAAATTACCCAAACACCCGCAGTACAAACTGACACCAGAAATTATGGAAGGAATAACACCAGTAATTAATAAGATGATCGAACAAGAAATTTTGAGAAAAATAATGAGCGGCCCATGTAAGTCTCCTATAATGGGAATGAAAAAGCTTAATGGAACATACAGGATAGTACAGGATTTGAGAAAAGTGAACAAAATTGGTTTTCCTTGTTGCCCAATTGTGCCAAACCCTGATGTAATTCTGTATCAAATCCCTCATGATACAGAATGGTAAACAGTTATTGATTTGTGCCATGCATTCTTTTCTATTCCATTACACCCTGACAGCCAGCCATTATTTCTTTTTCGGTTTGGAGATCATATCTTGGCATGGTGTCGAATTCCTCAAGGGTATACTGAAAGTCCTTCTATTTTTCATCGAATTCTGAAGAAATCCTTGGAAAATTTGAAAATGCCTGAAAAATCCATGATGGTCCAATATATTGATGACCTATTGATGGCATCAAAGACCAGAGAAACATGAGTTACAGACACAATTGCTATACTGAATCATTTGGCAGAAGGAGGACACAAGGTGTCCCCATCAAAACTGCAGTTCTGTCAACAAGAAGTACAGTATTTAGGTCATAAGATTAAAAAAGGGATGGGAAAAAAGACAACAGAAAGAATCAGGATTATTAAAGGAATGAGAGCCCCAATGACACAAAGAGAGGTGAGAATGTTCCTTACAATATTTGGTTATTGCCGACAGTGGATACGTGGATTTTCATTGATTGCAAAACCTTTACAGTGATTGACAAAAAGTGATCTGAAAGATCCGATTGTGTTCGATGAGGAAGAGATGAAGTCTTTCAAGCAACTGAGATCCAGTTTGTGTGAAGCCCAAGCATTGGGAATGCCTGATTATGAGAAAGAATTCGAGCTGTATTGTAGTGAAAGAGACGGATGTGCACTTACATTCTGGTGCCAAGGCAAGGAAGAATGAGACGCCCCATAGCTTACTTTTCAGCTGTTTTGGACCCAGTAGCAAAAGCGTTGCCTGGATGTCTGAAAGCAATAGCTGTTACTTGTATGAGTCCGGAACAGAGTGAAGGCATTGTGATGGGATTGTGCGTGTTTCAAGAGGGAGAGAGAGGACCAGATAGCTAGTCCAGATCCCCGGTTTATATGTTGATTAATCAAAAAGAGACTAGCTAGGAATGGGGTTGACAAGATTTTTATATTTTAAAGATCATAGTTGGTGGCATACTTCATCATCGGGCCCGATGATGAAGCATGCCACCAACTAGGTTGGTGGGTGAGGGCTTTTTAAGGACACCCATCAGGTGCCACCACCACCCCCTGACAAAACAAAAACTGAGTCACTATGATCTTTAAAATATAAAAATCTTGTCAACCCCATTCCTAGCTAGTCTCTTTTTGATTAATCAACATTGTGATGGGATTTCCTTTGAGAGTATATGTCCCACATTCAGTTGAAATTCTCCTGTCCAGAACTGTTGCAAGGATCCTGCTCCTACACAGAACTGTGCACAGAGACCCAGGACATCAGTGAATTGTGGTGTACCAGAAACTCACCTCAGTACCTAGAAACCCAAACTAGCTAGCATCAGTGTCACATTAGCTCTTCGTCCTATAGCAAAGTAACCAATGATTAGACAACCTAGAACATGCAACTTAGGACCAACTCAGGAATGGTAGGAAGTGAGAACATTCTTTCGTAATACTCTCATACCAGTCCACAACAGGAATAAATAAGAGACACGAGTAAGGTTAAAATATTTATTTTAATGGTGTGATCTCAGGTGCAGTATCTTTGCCAACATAAGCAGACATAAGATTAGAAATAATATGGTCAGCATTGTTACAATTCCATAAAATACAAAGGGAGAAATCATACTACAAGGATGGTGAAAACAGGTCTTATAGCGCCTAGTTATAACACTCTCCCTATCTAGGAACTATCCCCTAGATTCATCATCAGCATGTTTTGCGAGTCTGTAATAGCGATTATTAAGGAATCGCTATTACAGACTCGCAAAACGGGATTCATGTAGGAATCGCAATATTTTTTGCGATTCCTACAGCTTCCTTATTTGCGATTAGCTAATTGCTAATCGCAAATAAGGAATAACTCCCCATTCATTCCTATGGGCCTAAAGGCCCATAGGAATGAATGGGAAGACATATCAATGTGCGAATCGCTATTAGCGATTCGCATTTTGAGTTTGCGATTTCAAGGGTGCAGGGGTGTCCAAAGGTCACTCTGTTGCACACCTGAAATGATATTGGATGCTGGTGTTACGCACACACATGTCCCAAGGACATGTGTGTGTGTAACATACAACTTAGAAAAATGCACTTAAGTGCATTTTTGTAAGTTTCCGCTATTTACCACGAGGTTTAACTTCGCGATAAATAGCGGCCCAATATTGCTAATTCGCAATTTTTAAATGTTTCATGAATTGTATTTAAGGAATCTCAAATAGAGATTCCTTAAATGCAATTCCTCGCAGATTTGCAAATTCTATAATAGCGATTTTTGCATTTGGGATGATGAATCCCAAATGCAAATTTTGCGCTTGCAAAGGGCCAAATTCTCAGAATCTGGCCCTTTGTGAGCCGATTTTACGTTGATGAATCTAGCTGTAAGTTTATAAACTATAGAAGGTCTCTTAGGCTTGTACGGGGGACCTCATTACCTCTCAGCTCAGCAAGAGTAAATCACATCAGGATCAGAAAAAGCTCTCTGCATCCCTGGAAACGAAAAATCTTCCAAGTGTGTGAAATCATGGCAACTGTGCAATAATAAAGGCGGCGGGAGCCAGAATCTGAGTTGGCTCACAACTGCCATTTGTTGTGTCTAAAAAACGTTAGCCGATTAGTTCAAACAACAGCTACTATCTTATCTTATCTTATCTTAAGTAGGGGTGGGCGGCCAGCTACGGTCCGTGCACGGAGTGCGCGTAGTGCCGTCTCCTACGCATTTTGCGTAGCCAGGCGGCACTACACGCCCTCCGCAGACGGTGCGTAGCCGGCCGCCACCCGCCTCCCTCCCGCCCTCCATAAATAATTCAAAAAAAGGATAGAAAGCTTTTAAACACACTTACCTTGTCCGCCGCGTCCCCGGGGCTCCCTCTCGCCGTCCCTGGATTCGCGCCACCATTTCGAATACTAATGCGCATGCGGGGGCGGCCGCGCATGCGCATTTCTCACGAGAAATGCAAATGCGCGGGCGCCCGCGCATGCGCATTAGTATTCGAAATGGCGGCACAAATCCATGGACGGCGAGAGGGAGCCCCGGGGACGCGGCAGACAAGGTAAGTGTTTTTAAAAGCTTTCTATCCTTTTATTGCAGTATTTGCGGAGGGCGGGAGGGAGGCGGGCGGCGCGTAGTGGGGCTACGCGGAGTGCGCGGGTGGGCGTAGTTTTGTGCCCACTTCGCGTAGCTCCGCGTAGCCCCACTCCGCACACTACGCCCAGGGTTAATCTTAAGTGACATTTATAAAGCGCACTGACACCATAAGTTTCCTGGCGCTATGTTATGATAAACCTGACTGCTTCAGCACTCACTGTGCAGACTAGGGGCGCGATGTGAGTCTAGGGATGTCGAAAACAAGCCTTTCTCATGTGAAGACATTTGCGCAGCCTAACTTACAAAAACAGCTCTATGCAGTGTTGTGTGCAAAAGCAGCAAAAGGTAAAAAGGAGTTTAAACTTCTAATAAGCCATGCTAACATAACGTGTGTGCAAACCTGGCCTAAGCCACACTACAGAACAAAGACACAATTCATGACACATAGTCAGCTGACTAGGTATGAAAAAGTAATCTTGGGTGTAGGCAATGTAACCATTGTATGATGCAGAAGTGTGATTCCTTCCACCTTACTGCCTGATGCAGTAAATTCAGAGGTCAAAGATGAGATTGATCATGATTGTTTGGATGTGCTTGAATTTTGCATAAAGCCCTGTTCTGACATCAGAAATGAACCTCTGAAAGAGTCAGATTATGTGATGTTTGTGGATAGATCATGTCTGAGGACAAACAAAGGAGTTTTAAGCTCTGCTTATGCTGTATTTACGGTGGCAACCATAATGGAGGTGTATTGTTTGAGAGTACTACGTTCAGCCCAAGTTGCTGAACTGATTGCTCTGATTTGAGCTTGCAAACTGGGAAGGAATTTCCGAATTACTGTAATCACAGATAGCCAGTATGGCTTCGAAGTGGTCCATGATTTCAGACAGATCTGGTCCCAGAAGGGATTTCTGACTTCCTCAGAGTCTCCTAATAAGAATTGTGAGTTTGTAAAGAAGTTGCTTGGGGCGATAGATATGCCTAAACAGATTGCTGTGGTAAAATGCACTGCTCACAAAAAGGGAACTGATTACATTGCAGTAGGTAACAATTTTGCTGATGAATTAGCTCAATATTGTTCCAGAAATATGAACTCAATGAATCGGAGGAGGGAAAAAGAACATGTTTCATGTCCCTTGCTGTTTACTAACCCAGTTGAAACAGGGGAGAAGGTGAAACAATTACAGGAAGAAGCAAGGAATGATGAAAAAGATATATGGATAAAAGCAGGCTGAAGACGAAGAGAGGAAGATGAAATCTGGGTTTAAAGAGATGAAAGCCCAGTTATGCCTGATAATGGTATCTAACATGGCACGGATGTACCAAGGACAGGCACACTTAGGTAGGGATGCCATGATCAGACTTTTCAGACAGACCTGGTACAATCCCGAGTTTAGGGCTATAGCTGAAAGCCTTTGCCAAGGATGCCTTATAAGCCAACGGATAAATCCTGGAAGGAAGACAATAGGACGTGAAAGAGGTCCTTTTACCAAAGTACAACTGGTTTTTATTGAAATGCCCCGAGTAACAGCTTGAGATATGTCTCGGTGATCGTCTATTTGTTCTCTCATTGGGTGGAAGCCTATCCAAAAAGAAGGAATGATGGAGTTACTGTAGCTAAGCTCCTACTGAGAAAATTCATTCCTAGATATGGCTTTCCGGTAACGATAGAAACAGATAGAGAAACTCATTTCCAGAATGAAATTATCCAACTGATATGTGAAGCACTAGACATTAAGCAAAAGCTGCATTGTGCCTACAGACCAGAGGCATCTGGAGTGGTTGAGCAAGTAATCAAGAATAGGCTAGGGAAAATGTGTCAAGACACAGGACTCAAATGGCCAGATGCCTTACCCTTAGTATTGATGAGCATATGAAGCGTACCAGACAGAAAAACAGGTCTGAGTCCTCATGAAAAAATAATGGGATGAGCAATGAGACAAGCATATGTACCTGTCAACAAACGGATGACTATAACTGATGATCTCATTCTGGACTATTGAAAAGGATTGGCTGATGTGGTGCATTCTGTGTTTCATCTGGTTGGACCGGATGCAACCACTCTTGAGAGAAAACCAGCTCATGATCTGAGTCCAGGAGATTGGGTCCGCATAAAAGTGCACAGAAGAAGATTTTTGTTTGGTTCCTCGCTGGGACAAGCCGCATCAAGTGATTCTGGTAACTACCACAGCAGTAAAGTGTGCAGTTGTGAACAAGTGGATTCATGCCAGCCATACAATCAGAGTTCCAGATCCTGAAGATCAACCTGTAAGTCAACATCTGGAGATATCAGATACCAGTTCAGCATCTGAAGAATAATAATATTAATAAAAAAGCTTGTAAAGCGCCTGGTTACACTAGAAACAGTGTGTCCCATGCTGAAGATCGACCTGTAAGTCGACATCTGGAAATATCAGATACCAGTTCGGTATCTGAAGCAGACCAACCTGAATCCCGTGAAAGACAAACAGAAGAATCCGAAAAACAAAGAAGTGATATTAAGACAGGAGAAACTGAAGCAATAGACAGTAACGGTGAACAGCCAAGTACAAGCTTTGGGGAAATTCCTCCAGAAATTATTAAAACGACTCAAGAAAATTCAGATTCAGACAGAGAGGTTGAGGAAATTGCAGAAGAAACACAAGGAGAATTTGACTCAGAATTACAGGAAGAAGAAACCCAAGGAGATTCGAATTCAGACAAAGAGACAGAGATCATAAAGGTCAGAGTTAAAGAAAACAAAGTGATATCTGAAACAGAATCTGAAGAAGAAATAAGGCAAAGAATAGGACCAAGAAAAAGAACTTGGAGAGAGGAACGAGGAGAAAAGGAAAATTAACTAAGAAAGCCAAGTAAAGGAGATGATTGGCCCAACGAAACTAAAAGACTGAGATATAAAATAATACATTTGAACAAAGACAAAGCAGAACAAGTGAATGAAATAACAAGTCAGAGAAATCAGAGAAAATCGAATAAAGGACAATTACAGAGACCCAAAAGAGTGAAAAGACCTAACCTGAAATACAAGTCACCTGAATTGGTATACATAGCACTGCCTGACATTAAAGAAGTGGATAGCAGAAACGAAAACCAAGACAAAGACTGTGAACAAGTGGGTGAGAGTGAACTGCACCCATCCTGAAGAGCAGAAAAGAAAACCGGACTAGACACACAAACTGTAAAGTCAAAGAACTGTTTCTGAAAGACCAAAAAGTACGTTAAAAGCATTTGGCTCTAGTCAACAATAAGAGAGAGAGTAAAACAGCAAAAGTCATTCTAAAGTGCGGAGATGTACATTTTCCCTGTACATATTTTAGATTATAGCTCACCATAGAAGACACTGAGAATAGAAGACCTAGATGTGAGTTTTTCCGTAGATGGTGTGAAATGTGTTTCTATTGTAAAGGTTTACTGATGCTTATTTGGTTCATTTTAGCATAATCATTCCACTTAGATTAGTTGGAGAAAATATATCTGAAATCATCAATGACACGAATTGTGACAAGAAATCCAACATAAAGAACACCGCAAAACTGATAGATAGTACTCCATAGAGACAAGTCAACAACTGATTTTTCCAAGAATGTTTTTACAAAACTTTTGTATGAATATGGAGAGACAACGGATGTTAGAGATTGTTATGTATGTATGCAGTTACCTGCGTCTGTGACAGAAGGTGTAACGTACCATCACCTTCCTTTGATGTATGGAATAACTTGTAGTCTTTTAGCCAGCTTATTTTATAAGACAGGTAAATTAGAATATTATTACACTGACATAGATGCTGTTTTTGCTAAAGTTCCCGTAGTCCCCGAACTAAATAAGGTGAAACTAGCTAAGATTTTTGGAGAATTTCTCTTGGAAATGAAAAAATTGACATTAGATTATGCATTTAAACACAATCTTACTTGTAGATTAAGGAAGGAAGAAAGGTCTTTTTAGACATGGTAGAAGACAGAAGGGCCAAGTTTCAAAGAAAAGAAACAGGAGAAAAGACGAAAACCCCACCTTGGGGTTTTGAGGAAGGAAGGTATGACAAAGGTAAAACAAATGCAACCATGGTTTTTGATTGGCCACAACAAGGGAAATTGTGTATTAGCAGAGATAACACTATGCATGATAACTATTTTGTTGGTTCTAGTGAGTGCCGAGATACATACGAAATCTAACCTGCAACAGGTTATGAAAGCCGTCGCCGATTGGATGGAGGCAAGCCGGCTCAAACTGAACATGGACAAAACAGAGATCCTCATCTGCGGGCCCAACCCCTCAGCGTGGAACAACTCCTGGTGGCCAGCATCACTGGAAACCCCCCTGGCACCAACCAACCACGCACGCAACCTAGGGTTCATACTCGATTCCAAGCTCAGCATGACCAACCAAGTCAACGCAGACTCCTCCTCCTGCTGCCACACCCTCCGTATGCTCTGCAGGATCTACAGATGGATCCCGGCGGACACACGGAAAACTGTCACCCACGCCCTCGTAAGCAGACGACTCGACTACGGTAACGGCCTCTACGCCGGAGCCACGTCCAAACTCATCAACGGACTCAAAAGAATCCAGAACGCCTCCGCATGCCTGATCCTAGACGTCCCACGACGGGACCACATCACCCAGCACCTGAGAGACCTGCACTGGCTCCCCGTCGACAAAAGAATCACATTCAAAATCATGATCCACGCACACAAAGCTCTCCACATGACCAGCCCAGCCTACCTCAACAATAGACACTACTTCTACGTACCCAACAGGAAACTCCGCTCCACCGACCTGTCCCTGGCCGCCGTCCCGTGCATCCACAGAACCACCTCCGAGTGGCAGATCATTCTCCCACTACGCCGCCAAGACCTGGAAGGCCCTCCCCCTCCACTTACGACAGACCTCAGACCTCCCAGCCTTCAGAAGAATGCTTAAGACCTGGCTCTTCGACCACTAGCTGCAGCCACTCCCCCCCAGCACCTTGAGACCCTAGCGGGTAAGCAGCACGCTCTACAAATCCCCTGATTGATTGATTGATTGATTGATTGATTATAGGAGGATGGGGATTCAAAGGAGGAAAAGATCCAGTATGCTCAGGAATCTACTATATTTGCGGGAACCAAGCTTATTATAGGTTGCTGGTAGGCCTGGTCTTTCCAAAGATATTCCATGTGGAAAGAGGAATGAAGGGAATGCACGAGATAGGTAAACCATTAACCCGAAGAAAAAGGGAAAGCTTCCCAGAGACAATATTTGACATTTTTGGAGCATTGATACCAGCAGTGGGTGTATCTTTGAATGCATACAAAATTCGGAAATTGTCTACAGTAGTAGATCGTTTGTCAACAAATACTAGTGGAGGGTTTTCGAAGGTAAATACCGAGATGGTTGCCATGAGAGCTATGGTGATGCAAAATTGACTTACCCTTGATATTCTTTTGGCAAAAGAGGGTGGAGTCTGTGGAATGCTGAAGGTAAAACATTGTTGCACTTATATTCCAGACAAAGTCAAAATATACAAAAGTGTATAAAGAAGATTACTGAGTTGCATAAAGAAATTGCCCACTGGAGGTTGAAGGTGCTTGGGAGAAGCTTGGTAAAAGTTTTTTCTCAATAAAGAAATGGTTCACTGAAATAGGTAATTCTCTTATTAGGAAAATACTAATTCCAGTGACAATAATAATATTAATAACATTAATGTTGAGATTAGCACGTGTGTATTAAAAAGAGAAAAAGACAAAATAAAGCAAAAAGAGAAAATAGGAAAAATAAGGAAAGAGAAACAAGAGAGCAGGAGATCGGCGAGATTGAATTAGAAGAATTTAAAGAGAACATATACAATAGGTCTAAAAGACAAAATAAAAAGAACACAATTGTCTGAAATAACAAATGCAAATGGACAAGAAACAATTTCTGATGAATTTGTAGGGATAGGTTTTAGTGGTGATGTTAAAAATCACCAAAGGGGGGTTTGATGGAGCAAGGGAAACAAAATGTTTTTTTTGTACCCCTTGGAAGTCAATGACCCCATAACTTTAATGATACTAACTGTTTGAAAGCATGCATTAATCATCAAATGCACCCTTATTAAACAGTACATGTGGGCAACTTGATGGATTTACAAATTCTAATTCATTTACAAATGTAAAGCAAAAAACATTGGAAATATGATTTGCCTAGTAAATAGAATAAACTGCATGATTTGTGTTGCGTAGGAAATTGCACTGTGGCAAAGAATGCATATAGTAAGTAAAATGGCTTTAAATGTCGCTTCTGCTAGGTAATACGTAACACCGGTCTTTAGAATGGTGGGTGGTAAACAGAAAGGCTTATTTTCTATATCTAATTTTGTTGTGTTTGTTCTTATATTAGTTTCATTCGAGCCTGCTAGGCCGTGCTTCGAAAATGGCCATCGGAAATGGATAAGCTTGCATGCGCTCAATAAAATGGCCCCCATGCATGAGCAGAGTGAATGCTCCAGTCATGTGTATGCGGCCTGTGCCCGGAGTGAGAGAAGTCAAGGCCAGCCTGATCTGCAGCAGGAGTTGTGCCAAGAGTTCTGCATGTATGCATGGGAACAGATGGGAGAATCAAGCTACAGAGGATGAACTAATGTGTGACCATCAGAGTTTGTTACAAAATACATTAACAAGTTGAACTACCTTTGGACATTGTGGATCATGAGAACTATTGTAAGCTTTATTGTCTGCAAACCGGTTCGAACAAGGAGGGCGATGAGGTGACCATCACCACCCCTCCAATGGACCAATTAGTGTGATTTCTGCCCATAGAGATTGTAATTTTGAGGGAAGTGAGCCAGAGAATAGGGTATAAGGGAGTCTGCTCTTACGTTGTGCTGTGCTGCTTCTTCTATCCTGATGCTGCGAGAGACTCTGTCATTCCGGTCTTTTGAACTTTGACTGGGGAAGGAACGAGATTGTTGCTGGAGTTGCCCCGGGAGGAGATTGCGTCCAAGGAGGTTAGAAGGACTGTCAGTCAGTTTTGGGAGTCCAATCCTGTGAACTGCGGTTCATCTTTCTTTCCTGGTGAACCATTCTTGTCATCACCCTATGGCCAAGGGTAATGAATATTTTCCGTTTCTATTCTCAAAATATTACTTAAATGCTGATTGATACTTTAAATGTATTTTACCTAATAAAGAACTTTACTTATTTGCTCAAAGAATATAGATAAAATGATACGCTAACTCTAAATGAGTCTGCGGTTCTTTAAGATAAATTGTGATTAATAAATTTTAAAGGTTTTAATTATTATTGAGCTGGTCTTTATCGCCAACAACTGATTCAACTAGTTGGTCCATCGACCGAATAGCAGAGTACTTTGATGTTTAGAACCGACAGGATCCTAAGTTAATGTATATAATGTGTAAGTTATAATTCTGTCATTTTAACAAGGTACTCTGTTTGTCCAGCAGCTCATTTCCTTAGCGTTTGATCTAGAAAATTGAGGGAATGTATATATGCAGTGTTATGGACCCTACAGACATAGGGTTTCATATGATAAAGTTGTGTAGATGTTTTCTGGATTAGGTGTCATAAGGAAAGATTTATTTTAGTCGCGCTGGATCATGTGCGAGTAGTGACTTGCTGCTAGTCACTACACACACTGCTAGCCAAACGCCACTCCATGCAATCCATAAGCTGGTGTGGTTGCTGTCTCAGGAATGTGGACTTGTGAAAATGATGGGCCCTTGAATGGCGCTGTGAGTGTTGTAATGTGATGGGCCTGCGGCTGGCGGTATGAATGGTTTTGTATGCGGCACAGGTATCGTGGCTTTACAGCTCACAAGCTGTGGGTCAATGGTTCAGTTTCTCGTCCTTTCAATTATTAACAGTGCATTTCATTTTTGTGAAATCTCTAGTTAATACAACTGTATATACTGAACCATCACTCACCCTCGTGCCAAATCCAACCAGTATGTCTGTGTGCTTGAGGAAAAGGGGCTTGTGCAGAATATTTGTCTTTTCTGTCTTTCTGCAGCAGTATCTATCTTGTCCCTTTTTGTGAATTTTGTAATGTGTTGGTTTCATGCCTGGTGGTGTGAAAGGTCTTGTGTGTATCACATATGAAAGGTGTGTGAATTGCCTGTAAAGCGGTTAGGGCCTTGACGTGGCTTTACAGCTTACGAGCTGTGAGTCACTGGTTCAGTTTTTTGTCCTTTCAATTATTGACAATGCATTTCATTTTTTGTGAAATCTCTTGTTAATAACATTTTATATACTGAACCATCACTCGCCCTCGTGCCAAATCTAAACCAGTATGTGTGCGTGCTTGGGAATAGATGGCTGTGCATTAAACTTTGATTTTTTTGTCTCTCTGCCAAGATGTACATTCAATATAAGAATAACCTACCAACTGTAGATATTGTCATAAACTAAACACCCATGGGAGTACATGGTGATGTCTCTATTGTGCATCCAAACAGGTTATCATACCCACAATGTCCTGCAAACCTCAAAATGTGTCTGTCACATTTTCCTTGCACTATTGTGCCAAAATGTTCACACTGCCGAAAGAAACAACAAATTTCCTAGCCCCCCCATGACTTTCTCCAAATATCCCAATGGAAATGGTACCTCACTTGCATGGGTGGGTCAAGGACCCGCGACAGGCATGGGCCCAAAACCTAGTTAGGGGACATCAAAATGACCTATCACAAACAACCCTAGTTTTCAAGGAGGGTCCCATGAGTTTTTGGCCCCGGGCTTGGTGGCCATCTAGGAAAACCTACCAAGCCCACACATTTCTGAAAATGAAACACCCAGGGGATTCTAAGGAGTTATGGCTTGCGTGGAAACCCCAATGTTTCTTACCCAGAATCCCCTGCAAACCTCAAATTTAGCTGAACAAAATCACTCTTTCCACACATTTTTGTGTGGGTAAGTTGTGGTATCACCGGGCTGAAACGAATTTCCGACCACCCAACATTCCCCCGGGTCTCCCGATAAAAATGGTGCCTCACTTGTGTGGGAGGCCCAAGTACCCGCATCAGGCAAGGGCCCAAAACGTATTGAGGCGACATCAAAATTGCCTATCACAAAACAACCTGGTTTTGCAAGGGGGTCACATGGGTTTTTGGCCCCGTGCTCAGCAGCCAGATAGGGAAACCTACCATACCCACACATTTATGAAAAATAGATACCCGGGGGATTCAAGGGACGTATGGCTTGCATGGATCTCGCAATCTTTTCTTACCCAGAATCCTGTGCAAACCTCAAATGTTGCTGATAAAAATCACTTTTTCCATACATTTTTGTGTGGGAAAGTTGTGGCATCATAGGGCTGACACAAATTTCCTACCACCCAGCATTCCCCCAGGTCTCTAAATAAAAGTTGTGCCTCACTCGTGTGGGAGGCCCAAGTACCCGCAACAGGCAAGGGCCCAAAACGTATTGAGGCGACATCAAAATTGCCCATCACAAAACAACCTGGTTTTGCAAGGGGGTCACCTGGGTTTTTGGCCCCGTGCTCGGCAGCCAGCTAGAGAAACCTACCATACCCACACATTTCTTAAAAACTAGATACCCAGGGGATTCCAGGGACGTATGGCTTGCATGGATCTCTCAATGTTTTCTTACCCAGAATCCTGTGCAAACCTCAAATGTTGCTGATAAAAATCACTTTTTCCATACATTTTTGTGTCGGAAAGTTGTGGCATCACAGGGCTGACACAAATTTCCCACCACCCTGCATTCCCCCAGGTCTCTAAATAAAAGTTGTGCCTCACTCATGTGGGAAGCCAAAGTACCCGCGACAGGCAAGGGCCCAAAACGTATTGAAGCGACATCAAAATTGCCTATTACAAAATGACCTGGTTTTGCAAGGGCGTCACCTGGGTTGTTGGTCCCGTGCTCTGCGGCTAGCTAGGGAAACCTACCAAACCCACACATTTCTGAAAACTAGACACCCGGGGAATTCCAGGGAAGTATGGCTTGTGTGGATCCCCCAACATTCTTTTACCCAGATTACCCTGCAAAACTCAAATTTAGCTGAAAAAATCACTTTTTCAACACATTTTTGTGTGGGAAAGTTGTGGCAACACCGCGCTGAAACTAATTTTGCCTACCACCCAGTGTTTCCCCGTATCTCCTGATAAAATGGGGGCCTCATTCTTGTGGGAGACTCAAGTACCCGCAACAGGCAAGGGCCCAACGTATTGAGGCGACATCAAAATTGCCTATCACAAAACTACCTGGTTTTACAAGGGGGGGTCACCTGGCAGTTGGCCCCGCGCTCGGCGGTCAGCTAGGGAAACCTTCCAAACCCACACATTTCTAAAACCTAGACACCAGGGGGATTCAAGGGAGTTATGGCTTGCACGGACCCCCCAACGTTGCTTACCCAGAATCCCCTGCAAATCTCAAATCTAGCATAAAAAAATCACTTTTCCACACATCTTTGTGTGGGAAAGTTGTGTCATCACCGGGCTGACACAAATTTCCTACCACCCAGTGTTTCCTGGGTCTCCCGATAAAAATGGTGTCTCACTCGTGTGGGTAGCCCCTTTGTTGACCTTAAGTCAGCATTTCACCTGGTCTCGCGTATCAAACTTTGAGTTTTGTTGCAGGAGCTGGGGTTGCCCCCTGAATTGCTTTCTCTCTTAGCCCGCCTCCATGAGTATAAGTTTGCTCAAATACGCTGGGGTTCACAGGGGAATGTCACTAATCCCTTTCCCATAGAGAAGGTAGTGCGTCAAGGTTGTGTTTTGGCACCCAGATTATACTCCCTTTTCATTAATAGGATCTCTAAGTTTTTAACATCTGTCCCCACTGATGCCCCCGTCCTAGTGGGTACAAAGATTGCCATTTTAATGTTCGCTGATGACACGCTCATCATTTCAAAAAACCCTTGCGGTCTACAACGAGCATTGCTCCTTTTTGAAAAGTTCTGCTCATAAAGGCATTGGAAATCAGTGCAGCCAAGACAAAGATTATGACCTTCAATCAGCATAGAACATTTAGAGGAGGCATACTATTGGATAGGTTGCCATTAGAACAAGTTAGTGCCTTACTTACTTGGGGATCATCCTGCAAAATGATATGAGATGGTGTCGTCAGATTGATAAAGCTTTATTGAAACACCGGCAATTATCATGTGCCTTACATATTGAGTTTAATGTCTCCTTGACCAAGCCAGTTAACCCGGTGCTGCAGATTTATAACATGAAAGTAGTGAGCTCTGTACTGTATGGAGCAGAACTCGGAGGGTTTGAGAATCTCACTCAGTTAACCATTGCAGAAAATATATTTCTACAAAAGATCATCAGTCTACCGCAAAGCACCCCAATGTATGACCTAAGTAGGAAAGCATTGGCTGAAAGCATTGGCTGAAAGCATTGGCTGAAAGCTGAAAGCATTGGCTGATTTAGCCAGGTTACACCCCATCTTGTACTTGTGCAGAATTTGGTGTACACCGGAACTGGTAACATACGCCGATGGCCTCACGGGCATAATCAAGGCAGATAATTTCCACAAAATCAGCTGATAAAAGCTTCCCTACTCAGTATTGGCTTGCCCATCTTGTGGGAAAATCCATAGAGTACCCAATTTCCCTCTTAAGAAATTATAAAGGAAAGATAATGGGAATTGGTGACCCAAAATGCACTCAGAAAAAGTGATGCCACAATGATGATGGGGGGCTTTTTAGCAGTTAAATTCTGGCCATTCTTGGAACAGTATTTGGACTTAATATCCAAACCCTTTGACCGGAAATTGTATTTTCAATTCAGAGTGGGCTCTTTGCCACTGAGGTCATACACATCAACATTGTTTACATGAGGCAACAGCAAATGCCCCTCTTGCGAGGCATTGGAAGAATCTTACGCCCATTTACTGTTTGTTTGCCCCGCTTTTACTAGCCCCCGTAAAGTGTGGCTTGCACCAATTTGCAGGAATCTGGGTACTAGAAGGAGTAGTGTTGCACTGAGAATATTGCACACCGACTCATCACCCTGTAATGCAATCGCAGTAGCCAAGCTTTTGAGCTGGACTTTGGCTATCCCATCACATACATTTCGTACGACCTGATGAACCCCTAAGTTTTTTTAGTGACTGAGTTGTTGACTTCCCAATTATGAGTCTGGCATATTTTTATCTATTTTAAATATTTTAAACATATGAAATACTTTTTTCTGTACAATTTACCTGTTGCTATTTCCTTGTGTTAATGTTTTACCATTTGCTATTATGTGTATTCGCCTTTTATAACCTCACCAAGAAGATTCAACTTTTGATTATGGTTGTCTGTATATAACACCAAATGTTTTTACACTTTTTATAACTGCATTGTTTTATGGCTGGAAGGCATTCCATTTTATTGTTGATTTGCTTTTATGGTGCCTGCTGTCGGATTAAGCTTTTTAGATTGAATTGGTAAGTTTTAGAGCATTGGGAATGCATAATGTTGCCTTTTTACTGTCCAGCACCTAATGTGAGTTAAGTTGCATTGTAGTGGGAATAGTAAATGTTGCCCCTTTTGGTGTGGACAAATGTATTTCAAATAAGTTGTATTGTAGTGAAAAAAGTTAATATTGTGTTTTAAGTGGTAATGGTGTAGTGGGAATAGTGTATATTATTTTGTAGTATCTAGTCATTTTAATAATACTAGTGTTTTCAATTTGTATGGTAGGAAAGCATTCTGTTCACTATTTTAAAATATTTCTATAATAAGTATTAATTGTATTGAACAAAAAAGGTATGTTGTTCCCCAAAGATTGGACAACGAGATAAGGGGGTGTTAGGAGGGAATTCCTTCTTGTCAGAACTAGAGTCCTCACACACCAAGCAAGTTAGTTGTCATGCTTCATCATATGTTGTTGCTCCTTGTCGGGTCGGCGCTGCAATACCCAATGGGCACCCTTAAAGTGAATCTTTAGCTGAGATCTTTTGTCCCTGCCGTATAGTGTGTGGGTGTGAGGGCCCTAAAGAACAGTATAGATGTGGTGCAAGTGGGTGACATTAAAAAAGGTTTAATAGTCAACATAAACTCTTTATTAGGCTGGTAATCCACCTTCTTAAAAACAAACTGAGTGGCTGTTCTCTGCTCTCTGGTCCATTGCAGCTCAGCTCATCTCATGTAGTGTGGTCGACATGTTTCATTCGTAGTGGTCAATACTGATCCATTGCATTTCATCAGGACCTTGTGTTGCAATACTATCTACATGTGGTGGTAGTGGGCAATGAGGTTCCTACCTACCACACTTCTTTGGGGAACAGCATATTCTTTTATTTGAATACTGCTTGGGCACATATGCTGGACCCAATTATTAGACCCATAAGCCCCCTTCTTTGATAGAGATATAATAACTATTAAAACAAAACACATTTGGGGCCTCATTATGATGCCGGTTGGAAATTGCATCCGACCTCCATGTCCACGGAACAATTCCGACCGCCAAGCCTGCCAAATATACTCAGCCTAATTAGGATGCATGCAATTGTAAATTCTGACTGCTGCTGTCAGAGAGCTCTCCACATAGACAGTGGGGGTCGGAAAGTGTTCCAATGGGGCTTCCGATGCCAAAAGCACTGTGGTCCAACCAATGAACAGATTGCGATGAGACTGATGTACTAGCAGTCGAAATCTGTGGTCACACTGCAGCGGTCACCCACCGCACCACTGCTACCGACGAAAACCACAAATTTGTCCAATGGGAGGTCAACAAAAAGATTACCGCTAATGGTCATCGCACAGGTGGACACACCCGCATTTGAATGTATAAAACACACCAATGCAGGTGGACACACCAGCATTTGAATGTATAAAACACATTCAATTCCACACTATGATCCTTTGCCACTAGTCTGCAGTGCATCCTCCCACAATATGTTGTACGAGAGCAAGATAAAGAGAAAGCAGCCACCACCTCAGTACCACACACACACCCCACACATATTTGTTCACACACTGTTTCTTGTCACTACACATTTTGTATCACACTCATATTTCACTCCTTTTTTCCACACATGGAACCCGAAAAAAGACAATGATTCTCTGACGAGTTATCAGTGATGGTAGAGGAAATCCTCAGCATAAAGCCACAAATATTTGGACCCCAAGCCCAACAAATATTTGTCGCCATAAAGAACAAAATGGGGGAGAGGGTAATCAACAAGGCCAATGCTTTAGCTACCATCCTGTGCACAAAGTGGGATATCAGGAAGAGGTGGCATGACCTGAAGACCAGGGTCTGGAACCTGGTCCACAGGCACCACCTGGTGACTCAGCAGACTGGCAGTGGGCCTCCTGTGCCACCACTGGCACTCACAGCCTGGGAGAAGAATGTGCTTGCAATCCTACACACTGAGGGCTTGGCTGGGATACCAGGGAGATTGGTAAGTAACACCCCTCCAATGGCACAAAACTCACCTCTGCTATTGTCCATCACATTAAATTGTCCTGTATGCAGATGCAAGGGTATCGGAGATGTGTTATTGTGAGTCACAGTCAGTAGTCCTGCATATCATCCCCAATTTATCTTCCCCATCACATCACACCCATGGGAATATTGTACGCAAGTGTTAGCACATCAAATTCTAATCATAATCATAGGACCCATATATTGTTAAAATGTACAAAAGCATCTTGCCAACTGGTATGTAACACAATGCATGTTTGTTACTGTTGCCAAATTGAAATTGACAATACTATACCTACCATCATGGGCTGTTGACTGAGCACACATAGGCACTTGACGACAGTCATGCCACTACTGAGCTTCACCTCACAGGTAGTTAGCAATTTCTCAAGTGTGGGATGGGAGAGAAAGTCAGGATTTGAACTACCATTGCCTCACCACCTCTCCACTGCTACTACTCTCCTTTCCCCACAGCCACCCGGCAGCCATCTCATCCACCAGGCTTTACCTCACAAGAATGTAGCTAGCCAAACTGATGCATGACATCCCCGTTGCAGCCACATCACCCAACACCTCTGCAATCTCCACTGGCTTCCATTAGAAAGAATAATACCCTTCAAACTCCTCACCCATGCATACAAGGCCCTTCACAACATCAGATCTGCATGCAGCCACGTCTCCTTCCATGCACCCAAAAGACACCTCAGATCAGCCCAGCTTTTTCTGGCCAATGTCTCGCATACCAGCAAGACTAGAACGGGTGGAAAGTCTTTCTCCTACCTCGCAGCCAGATCCTGGAAGACCCTCCCCCTCCACATCCGGAAATCTCCCACTCTGCCCCAGTTCAGGAAGGACCCCATTCCCGATCAGTGCCTTGAGACCCTCACGGGTGAGTAGCTGCACTTTGCCAACGCTGATTGATTAATATTTTACTAGTTTGGACTGGGAGAGAGCACCACTACTGCAACTCCCATCAGGCTCTGTTGCCTCAGCACCCAACAACATGTACTCCTCTCCTTTCTCCACAGGCAACTATCTACCATCTCACCACTGATCCCCATGCCTAATGGCCTGCACACATTGCACACAGATACTGGGAATTGGTGACCCAAAATGCACTCAGAAAAAGTGATACCACATTGATGATGGGGGGTTCTGCTCAAGCACGTCCTCCTTCTCAGCCTGACATCCACCAGGTCTCCTTGAGTGAATATAAAAAGAAAAAGATAGACACCCAATGAAGTATGTAACATACATGTCATCAATGCATGAAGGTAACACTTCCTACATTGGTGATGCTCACCACAAATGATAACCATCCCAAAATGTACAACACATATGTCAATTGGTTTGTCCTTGACACAGCAACGAGTATGATCTTACCAAAACCCATGTGAAATCTGCATTGGTCTCGCATCAAGCGATTGGGAGATCCCTATTGTCAACAGGAAATTGATAATTTCACCTAATGATCATGCCAAACACCCTTCATGATGTAATGGAATTTTACAAAATCTTGCTAAATTGTTAAACAATAATGGATATAGTTCATAATGTATACCTCAACCTCTTTAGTTCCTTCCATGTCTCTACTCAATGTGCACAAAAGGTTGGGGAATGTATATACAAGACTTACAACTCTGACAATCTACTCTATTTCAACAGGTGGGTCATGCACAACAACTGCTGGGACGCATGATGATGACCAGACTCCAGTACAACCCTAGGTTCAACACTCCAGTGCAGGACCAACTTGGCACTTCTTGACAGCTTGGGTGGACTGATCCAGGGAGTCTCACTGGGCCAATAACCACACCTCCCTCCTCAGTGGAAACAACTTATCTGACCATTTTCCTAACAACCTCTGCACCGAGCAGCAGCACCACATCACCTGTACCCCAAAAACCAGGCCCAGCTCCGAAAGTGAGCATTGACACTGCTCTCACTGAGGATGGAGAGGTCAGAGGAAGGGTGCAATCTGTACCAAGGCCATTGTTCTGTGGGGGCTGGCTTGGTGGTAGGGTCACTGTGGGCCAGCAAAGTGATATCACTGGTCCCACTGAAGCCAAGGCTAACATCACCAGGGCCACATGGGCATAGGAGGACAATCAAGGACAGATGGGCCAGGTACTGGTAATTAAAGAGCTGCAGCGGTCCCTAGATTAGTGTCTCGAGACCCACACTGACAATATGGGCCAGCTCATTGGGCTGCTAAGGGACATCAACACCACCCTCTGCAGGCCTTTCCCCCATCTACCCATTCATGTGCTCTCCATACATACGGGCCATCAACATCAGTGGCTGCCGCAGGAATGGTGGCCCTGCCACAGGATGAGTCCTCAGATACCTCAGAGCCTGCAGCAGTTTATCCCCCCACAAATTTAAGTGGGGATGTCCCAAAAAGGAAGTAGGAGATTTGGTTGGCAGGGCACAGACCCAACCCAGGAAGAAGAGATACCCCTGATGTCTCCTTTATGTGCAACAAATTGACTTTGTTGACTTTTCATGTCCGCACGTCATCTTATAAGGCAGGAGTTTGTTGGACTCAGGACGTCAGACACTCTGTCTGCTACTACAATGATTTCATCCACAACCACTGACTACTTTGACCCTGTGTTTTCACCATTGCACTGTAAATGTTCTGTAAAGAAAGTCACAAAATGTACTACAGTAAATACACTCTGTGCTCATCTAGTTTTCCATTTTGTATTATTCACGGGAAGCAAACAAAGATCTAAACATCTGGTATATCACCAATTATAAGTTGTGCCAAATTAACAATGCATGGACTTATTTGGGATTTATCCACATAAGTATATCAAACATTTTATCCAACACACACTTAAAAGTTTAAACTTGAAACTCATATTAGTGGCCACAAATGTTATGTTCAGGACTCAAAAACATGCTTTGGAGAGGATACAACAGGCAATGTCAAAACCAGTGGTAAGGTAACACATGTTTCAGGGAATTAGCTTGAGCCATATAGACTGACCCACAGTGAGAATCCCACATCAGATATCACTAGGTACCACAACAGGGGATCAACACAGCAACTGACCACAGGCACAGTCCAATCAAGTATAGCAGCATCTGATGGATTGTCACAAACATTTGACAGTGTTGTCCACCAAGCTCAGTCGACAATGCTGACAACACACATGAACACCTACATCCAGCTCCTAAACAGAATACCAAGCCAATGTGAAGAGAGAAAATCATGTTTTGGCCAAATGACCACACTGTGCAGTTGGACATAACGCCACATATATTACCAAAGGGCCACCACACAACAGGTCAGAACCCCCATGGTGTAATAGAAACGTGCCATCCTATCACTGTGCATGCTGCCATGCTATTGGAGTTCTACACCAAATGACTGTGCCAAATATTACTAGGTACATACCATGTCCAATTTGCACTGAAGAACAGCATCTCATACCTGCTGAAGTCACGGCCCTGAAATGCCCAAATGCTGATGAAAGGGCCAAGCTACTTACAACAGGTCAAAAGTCAGACATCAGGCTGGCTTATCATACATGTAACAATAATGACAGTCTACATCTGCAGTTCATGGTACATGTAGAAAATCAGAGCTCACAAATCAACATCATCAACATGTGCTTCTGTCAAGACCTCCTCCACTGACAAATCAGCACAGTCACCCACAACTGTACACACCAAACAGTCAAACATAATTTACACCCTCACAGGTACTCAATCACAATAACTGTAACTGCCACAGTCATGACATCTCTCAGCATACTTACACTCCAGGGAAGAAGTTGTTGATAAGCTGTTAACGCATGTCAACACCTTCCTCTTCACCACTATCATTGTCACTGCTCCTTTCAGGGTCCAAACCTGGGGGTGCTGCTGGTCACCATATTCTTCAATCAGAGGGATGATCATGTGCAATGCGAGGTAATGGAGCATGCAGCAGGCAACAGTGATCTGGCACACCTTATCGGGTCAGTAGAGGAGGGTTTTTCCAGATTTGTCAAGATGTCAGAATCTGGCCTTCAGGAGCACAAACATCCACTCCACTAGTTTCGTTCCGCGGATCAGCCTTTGCACCCTAATCGGTACGCTATCGAGGTTTCCTCTCTTGGCCGGATCCTGTATCCTACCAGAGGGAGCCCGTGAGCTGTGTATAGCTAGAGAATGCCAGAACGCTATCTTCTTCGAGACGGACGCGGTGACTGCTGCTGCCACCGCGGCCGCAGAGGAGCAGAAGAACGCAGCGGAAGAACGGAGGAAAAAGCGGATCGGCCGCTGGTCTCCATCTGCCTGTCAGCCCGACTGCGAGGCTGACCGTGTGTTTAGCTGATGTTAGCAGCACAGTAGTGAGCTGTGTGCTGTGCGCCGCGAGCGAGGAGCGAGGCACCGCAGGCAGGTGTGAGCGCTGTGTTCTAAGCGCTGTAACAACAACACCGCCACAGCGGGGGGAGCCTGCTATGTTTGGCAACGTTTGGCCCCCCCCACCGGCTCCGTCACTGAGAAGCCACGAGAAGCCACAATCTAAGGGCTGAGAAGGGCTGAGAATAGAAGAACAGAGAACCGGTAAACCCTGGGGAGAGCCAGGAACTGTTGCTGGAGCCGGAGGATAAGAGGACTCATGTGCCGGTGAGTCAATACCAAGGCAGCAAGGCGGCAAGCACCAGCTGGGGACTGGGGGGGGGGCACACGCAGAGCAAGAGCAAAGCCAGAACTTTAATATCCTGGACAGCTTTTGGGGACAGAGGCAGTGGGCAGCGGCTTTTAGCTGGATTGAGAAGCGGCGAGCAGGGGGTAACTCTATCTGTTCATCTAGGCCACACCCCACACCCCACACAGGAGAATACGCTGCCCCCAGACGTCCCAACAACCGTCCCAACACCACCCCCTCCCCCAGCGCCCTACCATCGCAGCGAGCACAACTCACCAGGAAAGACAACTTAAACTTAAACAGGGAAAACTATGAGGACCAGAAACTCTACCTTACTACAAGGGCAGAAAAAGCCCCGCCCCCATAGATCAGCTAGGAGACGGAAGGGGACGTTTTTCTATCCCCAGGAGCGGGGGCTCTGCACCCAGGGCTAGGGCACTGGGACGGGGGACTCTCAGGATCACCCGGAGCTACCGGAGCAACGCTGACGTCCCAAGGTCCATCTACTGCGTTTCCAGCATTGACATCGATCCCACCCCTGCCCCCAGCCACTGGGGAAGAACTATAGCCCACCCAACCTAATCCCCCAGACCCGAGACCTGGCACCAAAGAAACCACTACTGGGACCTCAGGAAATAAGAAGCTTTTTGTGCCCTCTGACAACCAGTTCAACCGAACCACTTAAGACTTCAAACTGCTCACCACCTAATAAAACATTGGAGGACGGTCAAACCCCTAGCACTATTGCCATCCGGGCACTAGGAAAACCTCTATCACCTATAATAACTATGCTCAAGGGCGGAAAATCCCCCAAGTTAGAGGCATCAGACAGGGTCGCACCCAGGCCCGATCACATCAGCACTACAACCCCGACCCATCAATCACTGGAGGTCCCCCAACCGACCACGACCCCAAACGGGGTTTTTACGTCTGATGCATCCAACAGCACACACTTTGACAACGAAGGAAGAGCCTCGGCAAACGGAGTGCATATGCCCGACGCTCCCAACAGCACCTATGAAACTAACAAAGGAGGAGGAACCTCAGAATTACTGGCTGCCCGTCAAATCCAGTCCCCGAACCTGTTGAGATGGAGCATCCCGGAACAAAACAAAATGGCTCAGTCATCAACGTCAGTGAGCAGCCGCACGGGCAGGGGGGAGAAGCCACCAGTGATTGTAGATCACCTACCACTGATCAACGAGACACTCATCTCAATGACAGGCGCCGCAATAAAGCACACAGACAAGCTTGACGCCCAGATAAACATATTAGAAACTGTTGCTAACCTGATCTCTGGGATTGATTCCAAACTGGATCATCTGAATTCCCTGATCCGCAGAGCACAGGACAGCGCACATTTCAAGCCAGAGTCATGCAGTTGCAGTCCAATACTGCACAGCCTAGAAAAACTTCGAAACATCATGGCCACATTAATAGAGGATCTCAAGAAAGAAGCTAGCAAGAACAAGGATTCAACCACACAGGACCCCGCTCCAGATCCTTTAAAAACACAAGGCTTAACAAATTTGCAAAACTACAGTACAGAAACTCACAATGGAGAAAAAATCGCCTGGGCGGCGCTTCCGTCTACAATCAATACGAGCAGAACTAACGCTACCCCGAACCAAGCTAAAAATCAAGACCGTCAGTATACTATCGCACCGACCAGCCCAGAACTCCAAAATTTATATAGGAAAATTAAGAAAAAATTAAAAAAATTCAATAAGGCAAACAAAAACAAACCTCACGCTTCCAGATCCATCTGGGAATGGCTACGGCCTGACAATCAGACGCCTGGGGACATCGAGAGTCTGCAAACGACCCAACTGGCAGTAATTACTAAAACACTAGAAATAACAGAGCCAACGTTTGAAGCCACGCACTTAATCAACGCAGCAACAGACCTGAGAATGTTGGTTCCTCTTGCAGCTCCCCAGCTAGCTCTAGCAGCGTCACCAAATAATCAAGCAAACAACCCACAAGGACAATGCACCGTGGAAGCGACTCAAGCCCATCCAAGCGAATACGACCCATGTACAACAAATTCTCAGACTGTCGCTCAATCAATGTTGATGATGCATCGAGTGCCCCAAGCGCCATCGGATGCCATAGATCTCGAGGACGCTGAAAATATGCCGCCCAATAACGGACCGCCTAGTTCACCACTCACGGCGGCCTTCCAGCGGTCAATGGGGTTAAACAGGCAGGCAAACCCCCACCCACCTGGCGTAATACAGCCACCACAAACTGGTGGCCAGGCAAAAAAGTGGAGGGAAGTGGATTCCGCCTGTCAATTAAACTACACCCAATCCCAAGATCGGAAAATATTGCTGTACCCCGACTATGTCTCACAGGGGAATTGGGACATCCTTAACCGTAGCAACCTTCTAACACTTTGCGCAAACATCCCAGGGCTGGAAGGGATAAAAACTACAGACATTGAAACCATCTCCTTCCTGCCGCCAGACCCGGAGGAGAAAAATGAAACCATGGAGCTAACCTTCACGAGCCCGGACATGGCAGAGGCACTGAAAAGTCAGCATATGCTATTGGAAAGCTGGGGTATAAAAATAAAGTCTAAGCCCGCACAAAAATATCCCCTAATTTAAAAAACCCACTCCTCGTATTTCCAGCCGGGAAACACGGAACAACTAGCCGAAGGGAACTCACGCTCACATGCTTCCCCCATCCACGGGCCAAATGCGGTGTCCTTCCTTCAGGGGTTCAAAGGCGGCATAAATACAGGCCTAATCAACAGAACCCCAATCAAGATAACAACCAACCCGAGCCAGGGCAAACGCATATGCGCAACATTGGGGCGCACGAGCAAAGATTGGTCTTGGCTGCCGTTAGTACTAAACCCCAGATCCTAACCGACATTGCCCTAAAGACTTAGGCCATCCCCACCGAAGCCTGACCAACGCGCATCCAAAACCCTTAGATAAAAACCGGTCTCCAGACAGCTTGAAAATCATGACCTGGAATGTTGCAGGGCTTAAAAAGTTGCTCCAGAACCAAACCGCGGTGAAATTCATGGAGGAGGAGGACATAATCTGCATACAAGAATCCTGGCAGATCCACCCTCTTTCACTAAGAGGATATGCAGAATATGGAAAACCAGCAAAATAGACCAACATATTTGGAAGACCATCGGGGGGGATATGCGTCTACATAAAACATTCACTGAAATTTGAATTCGCGGAAATACCCAACTTTCCGGACACCCTTCAGGCAGGCATCTTGAAAGGCCGCCATTCGATAAATGGAAATTTCTCATTTTTATTAATCAATCTCTATCATAATCCACATGGGCCTATAGCCAACTCGGCCATGCTAATAAACCACCTAGAGTCCTTATTGCTCCAATGTTCGTCATTAGAATGTATTATTCTTGTCGATTTCAACATTCACAACAAAGGGGTACCAACCACACAAAGTCATCAGCCCTGGGCCACTAACGCACTGAACGACCTATTGAAAACTTACAAACTGGCGACAGCGCATTCAGTTCATCTAAGGAACAGCCCAGGGACCTTTGTCGGTCCCACATACAACAATCAAACAACGATTGACTACATCATCTTAAGTGACAAACTGCAACCCCTAATGCTAAACTTCTCAGTTCACCCGCGCAGTGACAGTGATCACGCTGCCTTAACCATCACGTTGAACTTTATAGTGGACACGTGCCATAGGCTTGAATGCATTGGAGCAGCCGACGGCGAAGAACTAATAAAGCTGCCCAGAAGAATCAAATGGGGACAGACTGTAACTACCACATTTAACAACTGGGCAAACTCGTGGACAGGCTGGCCACCGAGTGAACAGATAAAGGGCGCAATAGCAACATGGAATGCCATAACAGGGACCCTGGCGGCGACTCTTCGTGGGGACACAAATCGAACAACTCATAGGCATCCCCCAACTGCATATGGATACAACAAAGAGATTAAAATAAGGGCTAAACAACTGAACATGAAACGTAAAGTCTTCCGCAAAACTGGCACAAGCTCAAATAAAAAACAATTAAAAGACGACAAAAAAAACATTCAAAGAAGGTTTGGGCAGCAAAACGGGCCTACTGTGAAACACAATGGCTGAAAATCTTTGACCTGTTGAGCCCAGGAAAATCGCAAGAGTTTTGGTACTATGTAAGCAACCTGGGACGAGGCTCAAACCACAGAGAAAACTCTCTTGAAGCATCCATCTGGGTTGCCCATGTAAAAGCACTCCACAACGAAGACGGACCTGTCAACAAGCAAAATGATGCACCCAGCGCAGGAGATGAACTAGATTCCATCAACGAGAAGAAAGCTCCGCCAGGAAAACTGTTAGTGTCTAAAATCCTAAAAAACATCAGACAAAACGGCGCCCTGGGACCTAACGGCCTTCCTGGTCACTTATTCAAAGCAAATATTGATTTTTGGTCCGAAAATCTGAAACACCTGTTCACTGAATGCTGGCATCTGGGGGACGTACCAGATTCATGGAGAGGCTTGCTCTTACACCCAATCCACAAGAAAGGCCCCAAAACAGAACCATCAAACTACCGTATGATCGCCCTCCTGGATATTGAGGGAAAGCCTACGCCAGTGCCATCTTGAGGGACCTTGCAGACTGGACGAGTGAAGAAGGCCTTCTCCCACTCTGCCATACCAGATTTAGACCTGGGTCCACCACAGTCGATAACATCACCGCACTCTCTTTCTTGGTCCATCAAGTGCGGTCACGAAAAAGTCCCCCCTTATTCGCCTGCTTCATTGACTATTCGGCGGCGTTCGATGGGGTAGATCGCGCTATTCTGTGGAGAAAGCTGGTTCAATGGAACATCAATCCATCTCTGCTAAGAGCGATCCAGTCCTTGTACCAAAAAACGTGGGTGAGAATCAAACTCTCAAGGGACCACGCATCCGCGAAGATTGACACAGATCGAGGCCTAAAACAAGGGTGCGTGCTAGCCCCATTGTTGTTTAACTTATATACAGCGGACATGGAGAGGGCCTTGACTGGGGCAGCCTTGGCTACCCCAAAGATCGGAGGGACCAAAATCCAATTTATGGAATATGCTGATGACTTGGTACTTCTGGATCACACTAGAATTGGGCTACAAAAGGCGCTGACAGCACTTGCCGCATACAACGATGAAAAAAGACTGGTAGCAAACCCATCCAAGTCAAAAGTAATCATTTTTGGACATTACCCAAAAAAAAAACATTAAGATGGAGGCTTGGTCATCTCTCGCTGGAAAGTACACAACGGTACACCTACTTGGGCACCTGCTTCCAGGAGTCGGGGCTTCCAAGCGCCCATTTAAAGAATATTCAAGAAAAAGGTAAAACCATCACCCACGCCATCTGCAAGCTGCAAGCCTCCTTATACAGCCCTTCTACATTGGCTATTCAAAGAGTACTCAAAGCCAAGTTAATGCCGGCTCTCAATTATGCTCAACAGGCATTCCCGGGCAAACTGAACAAAGATTTAGAAAAAAATCATTGCAGAGCCTATAAAAGACTATTCCATTTACCAAGGTGCACCAGAAATACTCTTATCCACCTGGAGTTCTCACTCAACCAGCAAAACCTGGAAGGGATGGCCGCCCTAAGTAAATACTACTTTTTAACAACAGCGGCACACGAGAACACACTCAAGGCAGTTCTGAAATGCATCTTCAGGGAACCCGAGAATCCCTGGTCGGCCACTCTCAATGCGGCAAAGAACCATCTCAATCTTGCCATCGAGTCTTGGAATCCGGAACACGTCAATTACCCCGCCATCAAAAAACACGATCAACCAACTGTACACTCTGACCACGGTAAAACATATGGCCTCTTTTGGAAGGTTTATCCATCAGACAAGGTCCATGCTGATGGTCACCCAGGGCTCGAATATATAGAGACTTTGCAGACCCATGTCTTACTATGAACCCTATTTACCGTATCCACCAGTGCTCAGGGAGCCCCACACAGACTCACTTCCCGAAACTTCCTTTGTTTTAACTTTTGTAATTTTGTACTTTGGTTTTAATGTAATGGTTTTGAGTAATCAAACAATAAAGTATTCATTCATTCATTCATTCATTCATTTGTTCATTCGTTCATTCACTGCACTAGCCGCCGTGTTCTACCATGGGCCTTCCCCTAAAATTATAGGATTCCTCAGCGGGCCAATAATCATATCTGGTTGGGATATGCTGAGTAACCTACATTGGAAACACACAGAGGTGCAGTTAAGAATCAGACATAATTTACAGAAGATGCCACAGGGCATCATACACACAGAGGGAGACACATTTCACTCACCAACAAGCCAGGCCCTCTCCCCCTGTATTGTGACATGTACTGGGGTGTGCCACTGTTCTGCAGTGGTCATAGGCAGATCCTGGGAATTTGGCACAGACATGTGAGAAGTATAAATCCAATAGACATTCCACTTGCACATTGAGAACGTTCTTAAAGTTCCTATTCACCTGTTCACAGGCTTGTGGTGGTACAAGGCCAATATGTGTTCCATCAACAGCTCCAACGACATGTAGGATGGAACCTAGGACATAAAAGTCTCCCTTCACAGTTGCCAAACCGTCAACTGAACATCGGTTGCAACTTTCCTCCAGATATATCCACAAATTACTGCAAGTAACCCTGGGCAGAGTACGCGGAGTGCCACTATGTGAAGTTCAACTGAATTTAAAAAACTCTGCTCTGCTGCGCTCCAACCTCCCTAACAATAAAAAATAGAAAAAAAATCATGTACCTGCTCTGGTGTCTCTGGGATGCCCTCCTCTTCGCCGTGTGCACTTCTCGCAAGATGTACAACATCGGGTTTTGTGACCGGCAAGGATGAGGATGGCGAGGAGGAGAGACCACAGCTAGGAGGAGGGCAGCCCGGAGACGCCAGAGCAGGTAAGTGATTTTTTTCTGTTTTTGTGGGCATTGTCAGGGGCGAACTCTGCTCCGCCACGGAGTCAGGATGCAAGTGAGCTTCCAACTGGCCACATACTTCCTGTATTGACAGCCTATTGAGATGGAACTGCCTCATGACGTCTCTTTCTCCCATTGGTGTCAGGTCTGGAAAAGGCCGGAAGACTGGAGCACTTAGTCTACTCTTCTTCCAGGGTTCCAGTGCGTGGAATGGAAACTGTAGGAAGGGGGAGGCTCTAGTTGGTGCAGTGTAACACTAGCGACAAGCAGGGACTCTCTCTTCCTCGTCAGGGCTGAGGGTTACCTTCCAGACAACCTCTGCTTACCCTCTAGGTAGTGTGGCTTAAGCAGTCGTAGGCTAATCTTTGGGGCACATAGGGTTAAACACTTGCAATATTACACCCTCACAACCAACCCACCACACAATGAGACCAAACTGTATTCTGTAAAAATATATATCTTTATATAAACTTCAAGCAGGCGGGTGAATACAGTTATCAAACTTCCAAATAGCGGTTCCAAGTTACTTAGTTCAGGTTGCCACAGTTCTTTCTAGCAATAAGCGTTCTTTAGGGCCTTCTGGCCGGTTCAACAAAGTTCTTGTGGAGCGGGCGACTTCCAGGGGAGCTGTCCCACGTCGCGTTGCCTTCCCGGGGTCGCTGTTCGTTGCGGCTCTCAGCCGAGCAGGTCATGGGTCATCCGGGGCAGCGGTGCTCTGTGGCGGCAGGGTCCTTTCCTCGTCGTTCGCTCCGACCCTGGAGGCGGCGGCTGTGTGGTGGCGGCAAGTGGCAGTACGGTCCCCAAGTGCAGGACGTACCCAGCCAAGTGCCGGTGGTAGCTGTGCACTCACAGCTGAGCTGTCGGGCAGGATACCGACCAGGAGGATTCTCACAGGGCGACTGTCCGTCTTTGCAAGTGGATTGGCTGATCGTGGCGCAGTCAACTCGGGAGCTCGGACCGGACAGGTCCTCCTTCACTTTGCTCTCGGGCTCCCGGTGCAGTTGCGGTCACGGTGTTCGGGCCAGCGGCGGCTGGACCTCACGTTGCTCTCGCTGTTGCTTTGGGCCCCGGTCACGGTGGTCAGGTGGATGTCGTTGCCTTGGAGGAGATCCCTCCGTCGGTACTGCAGCGATAAGCAGCACCCACAGTCGCTTTCTTCAGGATGTAGCGCCCACTGGTCCTGGGGCGCTGGTCAGGGGGCAAGTTCACAGCAAGCCCTTGGAGATCGTTTCAGCAGAGTTTGGCACAAAGTTTTGTAAAGCAAAAGTCTTCTCGTAGTCTTTCCTTTTTCCTCTCCTTCGGCAGCAAGGCACCAGACACAGGCAAGAGACGGTACCCTTCCTTGTCCTTCACGGTCCTTCTTGTCAGGCAGAGTTCCTTCTGTAGCCCAAACTGGATCTAACTTTCAAGGAGCAGGGCTCCTTCTTTCATACGGTATTTCTTTTGTTCTCGCAGGCCAGGGGGGCCTTTGCATAGCCACTTTCGGTCCTTGAGTACTCCGACGGGTGTAATCCGGCTTCTGCTTTCAGTGTGAGGGGCAGGCGCATCAGACGCCCCACAGGAGGTGGAGCCAGCATTGTGCGGACAGGGGTAGCCAGAGTACCTTGTTGATGGGGGCTTCGCCCTTCCTGGGCCAGGTGTCGGCTGAGTCATCAGTCGCTCCCCAGGCGGGTGGAGCCAGCATTGTGGTGGCAGAGCACAGCAAGATCCAGAGTCAAGAGCCACTCCTACCTCCCACTAAGGTGTAATCTGCGCATTCACCACCTGTCATCCCCCCAGCCCTGTCACTCACACATCCCAGACAGTCAGATACACATACCAGCAGAGGCGGGCTGAAATGGTTAGGCAAGCAAATGCTAACTTTCTAAAAGTAGCATTTGCCAACACAGGATACTAAAATAAACTTGACTACAAGAAATATTTTATCATCCTGAGTTCAGGCATACTAAACACGACTCGCTACCATGCTCCTTGAGCCTGCTGGGATTATAGGGTGTAATAATTCCAGCAGCTCAGTCTGGCCTAGGGGAAGCAGGTAGCCTTCAATAGTGAAATACGATTTTGGTTGTAAGTCACTACTAGGACATGCCACACACATCAGGGCTTGTCCTACCTTACACCTACAACGCACCCTGCCCGCAGGCCTACCATAGGGGTGACTAATATGTAGTCAAGGGGAGGTTCAGGGGCTGGCAAGTGGGTGCACTTGCCCAGCTAGCGTGACAGTACGAGACCGCACGCGGGTTCTGCGGTCGCAGTTCCCAGACACATCTTTACGGCTGCTTCGGTGGGTGGCGCAACCAGCGCTGCAGGCCCACTAGCAGTATTGGCATCTACAAGCCCCGGCACTCCTAGTGCACTTTACTGGGGACTAACAGTAAATCCAATGAACCAATCATGGATACCAATCGCATGTACAATTTATAGTAGGGAGCACTTGCACTGCGGCACGGGTCGGCCGTGGCGCAGTGCCCTGAGTATCGGAAAACCAGCAAAACATCGGAGGCACATCAGCAAAAAGTGGAAGGGAAACTCACGCCAAGGTGCCAGGTCTAACATGTGTCCCCTCCAGCTGAAATGTGGGGGGAACTACCCTTCCCCAGGGAGTTCCACATCACTAAGGCGGAAAAATCTGGACAGACCGTCAGCGTTGGCGTGATCGGTGCCAGGGCGGTGTTCCACCGTAAAGTCCATACTCTGTAGAGAAATGGACCACCTCAACAGTTTCGGGTTCTCACCCCTCATTTGCATCAACCATCTGAGGGGCCTGTGGTCCGAATGAACTCGGAAGTGAGACCCAAACAAGTAGGGTCTTAGCTTCTTCAGCGCCCAGACCACAGCAAAGGCTTCACGCTCTATTGCACTCCACCTACTTTCCCGTGGAAGTAACCTCCTACTTATGAAGGCTACGGGTTGGTCAAAGCCCTCATCAGTCATCTGTGAAAGAACAGCCCCTACACCATGCTCTGAAGCGTCTGTTTGCACTATGAATTCCTTGGAGAAATCAGGAGCCAGGAGCACGGGCGCCGTGCCCATGGCAGTCTTCAGGGTGTCAAAAGCCTTCTGACAGGTGTCAGTCCAAATCACATTCCTGGGCTGCTTCTTCGAAGTCAGCTCTGTCAAGGGGGTCACAATCGTGCCATAGCCCTTGACAAACCTCCTGTAATACCCAGTGAGCCCCAGGAAGGCTCTCACTACAGTCTGGGTCTTGGGGGGTTCCCAAGCCAGGATGGTCTCAATTTTGGGTTGCAAGGGTGCTACCTTGCTACTCCCCACTTGGTGTCCCAAGTACACCACTGAACCCTGCCCAATCTGGCACTTGCTTGCCTTGATTGTGAGGCCTGCTCTGCGCAGGGCCATCAACACTTCCCAGAGGTGTCGCAGGTGTTCTGGCCAGGTGCCACTGAACACCGCGATGTCATCCAGGTAGGCGGCACTGAACTCGTCCAGCCCAGCCAACACCTGGTTGAGTAATCTCTGAAAGGTGGCAGGGGCATTCTTCATCCCAAATGGCATAACCCGGAACTGGAAATGCCCATCGGGTGTCGAGAATGCCGACCTCTCCTTTGCCCCATCGGTCAAGGCGATCTGCCAGTACCCAGACGTCAAATCAAACGTACTGAGGAACCGGGCAGCCCCCAGCCGATCAATGAGCTCATCAGCTCTGGGGATGGGGTGCGCGTCAGTCTTCGTGACTGAATTGAGTCCTCTGTAGTCCACACAGAACCGTAGTTCGGGTGTGGCTCCCGGCGCAGCAGCCCTTGGGACCAAGACCACGGGGCTGGACCAAGGACTGCTGGAAGACTCAACCACCCCAAGGGCAAGCATCTTGGAGACCTCCTCCTTGATGCAGGCCCGGACCCTGTCAGTCACTCTGTAAGCCTTATGCTTCACAGGTAAGCTGTCTCCAGTGTCCACATCATGGACGCACCAATCTGTGACACTCGGAACCAGGGAGAACAGATCTGGAAACTGCCCCAGCAACTGGCGGCAGTCTTCCTGTTGTTCGGGGGTCAGGGTGGGTGAGAGGTTAACTCCATCCACTGACCCGTCTTTCTCACAGGCCACTAAGAGGTCAGGAAGAGGCTCCGACTCCTCCTCCATTCCGTCATCAGTTGCCAACAACATGCCCACTTCGGACCTTCGTAAGTGGGGCTTGAGGCGGTTGACATGTAGGACCCTCAAAGGGTTCCTGGGCGTCTTCATGTCCACCAAGTATGTCACTGGGCTCTTGCGCTCCACAACCTCAAAGGGGCCTGTCCACTTATCCTGAAGGGCACAGGGCTCCACTGGGGCCAGGACATACACCTCTTGTCCAGGCTGAAGCTCGATCAGAGTGGCATTCTGGTCGTACCACCGCTTCATCTCCTCCTGGCTCGCTTCCAGATTTGCCTCGGCAAGTTGTCTGAAGCGTCTGGTTTGGTTTCTGAAGGCCAGCATGTAGCTATATACATTCTGGGGAGGTTTCCTGGGAGATTGCTCCCAGCCTTCCTTTACCAAACTCAGCGGTCCTCTCACGGGGTGACCGTACAGTAGCTCAAAGGGACTGAACCCTAGGGACTTCTGTGGTACCTCGCGATATGCAAAGAGCAGGCATGGTAAGAGGACGTCCCACTTACGCCTCATTGGACTTTCTAGGCCCATGATCATGCCTTTCGGGGTTCGGTTGAATCTCTCAACCAACCCGTTACCTTGGGGATGGTAAGGCGTGGTGAACTTATACGTTACGCCACACTCCTGCCAAAGGGACTTCATATACTTGGATATGAAGTTGGTCCCCCTGTCGCTCACCACCTCTAGAGGGAATCCTACTCGTGAGAAAATTCCCATCAGTGCACGTCCCACCACGGGGGCCGTCACTGTCCTCAGAGGGATGGCTTCAGGGTACCGGGTGGCATGATCCACCAAGACCAGGATGAACCTGTTGCCCATGGCTGTCTTGGGGTCCAGAGGCCCAACGATGTCAATACCCACTCGCTGGAATGGCGTACCGACCACAGGGAAGGGTTGGAGGGGAGCCTTGTTCTTCCCTCCGGTCTTCCCACTTGCCTGGCAAGTCGGACAGGTTCTACAATGAGCGTCTGAGCTCTTGTGCATTTGGGGCCAGTAAAAGTGGGTGACAAGCCGGTCATAGGTCTTGTCCATCCCCAAATGTCCTGCTAAAGGCACATCGTGAGCCAGACCCAGTAGGAAGGCTCTGAACTTCTGGGGTACCACCAGCACATGGGCTGACCCAGGTTCAGCAGCCTTAGGCTCTGAATACAGGAGGTCGTTCTCCCAGTACACATAATGTGTTTTGGCCTGAACACCATTGGCCTGGTCTGCAGCCTGCTGCCGCATACCCACGAGAGAAGGGCATTCTTTCTGCTCCTTGCAGAATTCCTCCCTGGAGGGTCCTCCTTCTTGCTGCCAATGGGTCAGCTCAGGCAGGTCCCCCAGTTCGGCGATCTGTTCCCCTGTAGGCTCCAGGGCATCCCCCTCAAGGTCTGCTTCCTCCTGGACCGTGGGAACTTCAGGGACCGGTTTCCCGCGCCCCCTGCGCCTTCTCCCTAAGGCCGGTCCCTGGGCCTCTCCTTCAGGCCCCAGGACCTCTTGATCACCCCTACTGGCTGCCATTGACCGGGTAGTCACGCACGCCCAGTCAGGCAGACCCACCATCCGCAGGTGAGTCATTTTCTCCACCTTTTCCCAAGGGGAGTGCTCCAAGTCATTCCCTAGCAAACAGTCAACAGGCATGGTTTTTCTTACACAGACCTGTAGAGTACCAGAGACCCCCCCCCCACTCGAAGGGAACTTGAGCCATCGGACACTGACTCTCTGAATTATCAGCGTTGATAACCCTACAGTAGGCATGGGGTACAACCTGCTCTTGAGACACCAGGGGCTGCCTCACTGCAGTCACACTGGCTCCTGTGTCTCTAAGAGCCTCAGCTTCCTTGCCATTGATGATCACCACCTGCCCATATTTCTTAGTGTTAGAGGGCAGGTAGTTCGTAGGGATCATCTCACTGTCTCCTAGCGAGACTAGGGTCATGTGAACGGGATCTCCACCCCCCGGGACCATCACTTCTTCTCCTAAGTGAACACTAGTCACTTGACGGGGCGGAGCACCAGTGGGTGCGGGTTTTCCAAACAGGCGACACTTGGGGTCACTGGATATGTGCCCAGGCTCGCCACATTTGTAACAATTGAAGGGCCCCTTTGGAACAGGTTTACCTGTCGGGGCCCCATTCTGCTTCGGGGGTGGGGGAGGCTGAGAACCTTGCTGCTGGTTCCCCTGGGAACTACTTTGGGGGCCTTTTTGGAACCCTTTCTGTTTTCCCCCCTTGTCCCCCCCACTCTTCTGCTGGGGACCCTGCCCACTCTTGGCGGAGTCTCCCACGGGACCCTTGTGGACCCTGGTGCTGAGCCAGCGGTCCGCCTCCTCAGCAAGCTTCCCCAGGTTGGACAGCTTGCTATCGATCAGGTGTTGGCGTAACTCAGGAAAACAGTGATCAGACAAGTGCTCCCATGCAATCAAATCAAAGAGACCTTGAAAATCATTCACTTTGCTACCCTTCACCCAACCATCTAGTGCTCTGCAAAAGTAAGTCACATACTCCACATACGTATTCCCAGGCCGCTTAGTACATCCCCTAAACTTCTGTCTATACATTTCAGGGGTAAGCCCGTACCTGTTCATTAAAGCTTCTTTCATGTGGGAATAGGATCTCTGATTTTCAACGGGCAAATCTAGCAAGGTATCTCGCCCTTCGCTAAGGAACCTTCCCCACAACCCCGCTCCCCAATCCTTGTCAGGGACCCGGTGGGAGGACATGGCTACCTCTTATGCCCTAAACCACTGTCCTATGTCATCCCCCTTAAAGAACTCCTTAACTACGTCCTTCGGGATGTGCACTCTTGACTCTACCTACACTGGCGATGTGCTGCCACCAGAGGGAGGACGATCCAAGCCTCTCTCCTTCAGACTCATCTCCCTCATTTTCACTTCGTAATCCATTTGGTGCTTTCGCTCTTCCAGCGCCATTCTTTTTGTTTCAAGCTCCAGTTGGATTTTTAATTCTGCCAGCTTTCTCTCGTGATTCCTTGTTTCTTTCCTATCTGCCAGCTCCTCTGGCGACAGGCCTTTACCAAAGCTGTGCACGCTGTCTTGCCTCTCGAGGTCCACCAGATCCCCAAGTGCATTCTACTCCTCCGTTGCAACTTGCTCCGCGAGGGCGTCTTGATCTTCCGGGGCCTTTCTGGACTCTATCCAGGCTTTCAGGGCCTTGTAGAGTTCTGGCTTATTCTTGCAACCAGCGTGCGGAACCTTGAGTTTTCTGCAAAAAAACTTCAGCTCATCCTTGGTGTATTTATCCAGCTTCGCGGCGTCCCACTCGACCTCCAACACCTCCGAGGTCGTGGACTCCGCTCCATCCAGGCTCTTCGTGCCCAGCATGGTTCTCACACTCGGAATCTTCTTTTCGGCAAAATTCAAAAGCCAAGTCTGTGGCTAAGTAACTGGACTGTAATCACTGTGCAATGGTCAGAAGCTCAGGTATAAATATTGCAAATGTAGATTCGAAAAATCCTCACCGCTGCGTCCAATGTAGGAAGGGGGAGGCTCTAGTTGGCGCAGTGTAACACTAGCGACAAGCAGGGACTCTCTCTTCCTCGTCAGGGCTGAGGGTTACCTTCCAGACAACCTCTGCTTACCCTCTAGGTAGTGTGGCTTAAGCAGTCGTAGGCTAATCTTTGGGGCACATAGGGTTAAACACTTGCAATATTACACCCTCACAACCAACCCACCACACAATGAGACCAAACTGTATTCTGTAAAAATATATATCTTTATATAAACTTCAAGCAGGCGGGTGAATACAGTTATCAAACTTCCAAATAGCGGTTCCAAGTTACTTAGTTCAGGTTGCCACAGTTCTTTCTAGCAATAAGCGTTCTTTAGGGCCTTCTAGCCGGTTCAACAAAGTTCTTGTGGAGCGGGAGGCTTCCAGGGGAGCTGTCCCACGTCGCGTTGCCTTCCCGGGGTCGCTGTTCGTTGCGGCTCTCAGCCGAGCAGGTCACGGGTCATCCGGGGCAGCGGTGCTCTGTGGCGGCAGGGTCCTTTCCTCGTCGTTCGCTCCGACCCTGGAGGTGGCGGCTGTGTGGTGGCGGCAAGTGGCAGTACGGTCCCCAAGTGCAGGACGTACCCAGCCAAGTGCCGGTGGTAGCTGTGCGCTCACAGCTGAGCTGTCGGGCAGGATACCGACCAGGAGGATTCTCACAGGGCGACTGTCCGTCTTTGCAAGTGGATTGGCTGCTCGTGGCGCAGTCAACTCGGGAGCTCGGACCGGACAGGTCCTCCTTCACTTTGCTCTCGGGCTCCCGGTGCAGTTGCGGTCACGGTGTTCGGGCCAGCGGCGGCTGGACCTCACGTTGTTCTCGCTGTTGCTTTGGGCCCCGGTCACGGTGGTCAGGTGGATGTCGTTGCCTTGGAGGAGATCCCTCCGTCGGTACTGCAGCGATAAGCAGCACCCACAGTCGCTTTCTTCAGGATGTAGCGCCCACTGGTCCTGGGGCGCTGGTCAGGGGGCAAGTTCACAGCAAGCCCTTGGAGATCGTTTCAGCAGAGTTTGGCACAAAGTTTTGTAAAGCAAAAGTCTTCTCGTAGTCTTTCCTTTTTCCTCTCCTTCGGCAGCAAGGCACCAGACACAGGCAAGAGACGGTACCCTTCCTTGTCCTTCACGGTCCTTCTCGTCGGGCAGAGTTCCTTCTGTAGCCCAAACTGGATCTAACTTTCAAGGAGCAGGGCTCCTTCTTTTATACGGTATTTCTTTTGTTCTCGCAGGCCAGGGGGGCCTTTGCATAGCCACTTTCGGTCCTTGAGTACTCCGACGGGTGTAATCCGGCTTCTGCTTTCAGTGTGAGGGGCAGGCGCATCAGACGCCCCACAGGAGGTGAAGCCAGCATTGTGCGGACAGGGGTAGCCAGAGTACCTTGTTGATGGGGGCTTCGCCCTTCCTGGGCCAGGTGTCGGCTGAGTCATCAGTTGCTCCCCAGGCGGGTGGAGCCAGCATTGTGGTGGCAGAGCACAGCAAGATCCAGAGTCAAGAGCCACTCCTACCTTCCACTAAGGTGTAATCTGCGCATTCACCACCTGTCATCCCCCCAGCCCTGTCACTCACACATCCCAGACAGTCAGATACACATACCAGCAGAGGTGGGCTGAAATGGTTAGGCAAGCAAATGCTAACTTTCTAAAAGTAGCATTTGCCAACACAGGATACTAAAATAAACTTGACTACAAGAAATATTTTATCATCCTGAGTTCAGGCATACTAAACACGACTCGCTACCATGCTCCTTGGGCCTGCTGGGATTATAGGGTGTAATAATTCCAGCAGCTCAGTCTGGCCTAGCGGAAGCAGGTAGCCTTCAATAGTGAAATACGGTTTTGGTTGTAAGTCACTACTAGGACATGCCACACACATCAGGGCTTGTCCTACCTTACACCTACAACGCACCCTGCCCGCAGGCCTACCATAGGGGTGACTAATATGTAGTCAAGGGAAGGTTCAGGGGCTGGCAAGTGGGTGCACTTGCCCAGCTAGCGTGACAGTACGAGACCGCACGCGGGTTCTGCGGTCGCAGTTCCCAGACACATCTTTACGGCTGCTTCGGTGGGTGGCGCAACCAGCGCTGCAGGCCCACTAGCAGTATTGGCATCTACAAGCCCCGGCACTCCTAGTGCACTTTACTGGGGACTAACAGTAAATCCAATGAACCAATCATGGATACCAATCGCATGTACAATTTACAGTAGGGAGCACTTGCACTGCGGCACGGGTCGGCCGTGGCGCAGTGCCCTGAGTATCGGAAAACCAGCAAAACATCGGAGGCACATCAGCAAAAAGTGGAAGGGAAACTCACGCCAAGGTGCCAGGTCTAACAGAAACACTTTTTGATGGTGGTCAAACAGTCTACACACACTCATACCAGGATACAGCTAACAGTCATGTGACTTAACAGTTGTGCATTTCCGAGCAGTGCACAGCATGTCTGTATGACAGTAAACATTCACTACAAATTCTAGTATTAGGAAAAGTGGAAGAGTCGCCTGCCATTGTGCAGATGACAAATTAGACACATTGAGCACTGTTATTAGTGCCAGTCACAGCCGGGACACAGCATTAGGTATCAAATACAATTACCAGATAGATGTGGCTACCATCATCACAGTTACCACCTATCTGTCACAATCTGGACAACACATGATCCAGTAACAGCACAGTGACCATCATTTATACTCACCTTCTTTGAAGGGCACCGTCTTTTTGGGGAATCCGCATTGTACACATTGCCACAGTCACCCCCAGGGTACCTTGCGCCACCGGAATCGTGTGTTTATTCAGGCTGCAGTATAACACAAACGTCTGCTCAGTGGTATAGGCCTAGATAAGTTGGCATAATCAGGTGACAAGTACAAATATAAATATTGTCTCACAAATTCACTGTTTCTTCCAAATTCAATGTGGTAATGAGGAGTGACATGATGGAGGCCTCATGTGACCGATGTGATTTACAGGATCCTTGACCGGTGGCGGTGTCAACACATGCGGTAGGTGGGTACATCTGAAAACCCTATATAAAACCCTTGAAATAAACAAATAAATAAATCTGCAGCAGTCACACCCATAGCCTGAAGAATGTTGTTGGAACCATAGCAGCTCAAGAAATGTGTGTGCCTACAGTCGAGATGCCCATGTGTATACGAGACAGGCCCTATGGGACAGGCCTTTTCTGCGACCATCAGATCTTTAGAACCGTGCAGTATGCAATTGCGATTCTCTTATTAACATGACCAGAGAATCTGGATTTCATTAAAGACACGGAGGCTAACATTATGCATTAATCCTTTAATGCAACTCACAAAAGCCGCTTACATCATAAAGGAACAATAAGAAGAATCAGATGACATCACAGCATCAATTTAAGCCATGAGCAGTAGTAGAGCTGCCTCTTTTAAATGCGAACGAACAATGAGAAGTCTGATCAAGCTGCAACTTGGGAGAAGGATGCTGAACAGGTTGAAATCCAAGGAAGGGAGCGAGGATAAAACCATGGAAATCCATTAGTTCGAATTATCTGAAATAAAATAAAGAACATCAAATATTTGAACAGAGTTGTCAATGGAGGAAATAGAGAAAGTAGTAATAACATTCAAAGTAAACAATCAATAAAAGTTGATAATCGAATGCTTAATAAAAAACATTGTATGTAAATAATGTCTATTTGGGTCAAAATTACGAATAGATACTCCGTCCAAGGGGAGGGTCGGGAGGGATAATGTTAGCCTCTGTGTCTTTAATGAAATCCAGATTCTCTGGTCATCTTAATCGGAGAATCGCAATTTCATTACAAGACAAGGAGGTTACATTATGCATGTTGATAGCCTTGAATAACAGTATCAGAAACATGTTCAATAGGTTTTCAGTAATGATGCGCAAATGTAGAAGCGTTAGACCAATCTGCACACTTAAGGTTAACATTCAACTTACCACCAGACCAGAATGATTTACTGGCCATAGCACTTCGGAGGGAGTGAGCTTGAAACTTAGAAAGGTCAATACTAGCAAAGTTCATAGCCAATGTAACCCACCTAGTGATAGAGCAGGATGAGATGGGTTTAAAGGGTTTGACATAAGAAACAAGAAGTTGATTTGCATCAGGGGGACAAAGGTCTTTCATTCTTGAATCACATTCCTTCATGCAATCAACTACACAAAGTTTTTGGCAAAGATCAAAACGAGGATAAAAAATGAAATCAGACATGGTTTTAGTTCTTCTAAAGATTTCAAATTTAACACCAAACATGTCATACCATCTATTAGAGATATCTAGAGCTTTGACGTCTGAAACTCTGCAACAAGAAACCAGACATAAGAGAGAGGCAAGTTTAATGGAAAGACATTTTCTGTTAAGAAGGGAGTTGTCAGGCCAGGAGCAGAAACATCCCAACATCCCAAACAGATTGGTATTTAGGCCTAGGGGTCTTTAAAGCCTAATACTTTTAAGAACTCTACAAATGATAACGTTCTTACCTATGTCTTACCGTTGACAAGAGAATGTCCTGCAGAGATGGCGGATCTAAAACAGTAAATTGATCTATAGGAAAGACCAGTGTCGAAAAATTCCACCAAAAAATGGACTATATTAACAATAGGAGCTGTGGAAAGTGAGCCCATAATTCTATCAATGCCCAGGCTGCTGGCGCAAACCGCCTCTTAGTTCCCATTCTGAATAATTACCAAAATAAATAGACGGGCGCTGGGAGCAGGAATCATGAACAGAGTTTATTTCTCATGAGGAGAGCCAGTCATTTCGGACACGAAACACAGTGTCTTTCGGGAGGTGCTCTAACAAGTGAGCTTGAGACTCTTGCTTTTATACCTTGCAAAACATTTGATGGTACAATCAGGTCAGTATGTCGCAAAAGGAAGACATCCCTATAATCCTCGTGATGATCCTACTCCACATACGTTCACAATGGGGGCCCTTGACCTGCTGATAAGAGGGGAGGGCAATCATGCAGCTGAGTGTTTCGTAGGATGTGTGCGCCTGATCATGGCCCAGGGGGTGGGGTGGCTAGGCATACAATAAGGGCAGTAAATGGTATCTCCTGGCTTAGGCGATGGCCTCGGACATGTGTGGTCAGCCGAACTCGGGGGAAGGGGTCATCAAAGGAGTGGTATTCATGCCTGTGTGGACAATCGAGCGTGGAGGGAGGGCTTGTCAATAGAGGGGCATTCAGGGAAGGGAAGGAGGTGCTGGTCAGGCGCGGCCGTGACTCTCAAGGACAGGGCTTTGCGGAAGAAGAGGGTTTATGACTTGCTCATATGAGGAGAAGGAGGGGGTCAGGGTGCGTGCAGGGCCAGAGTCGCGCAGAGAGAGAGAGAGAGAGAGAGAGAGAGAGAGAGAGAGAGAGAGAGAGATCTTATGACCTGTACATGAGAGAACAGGGACAGTCAGATACAACTGGGGGGGGGGGCTATGTCAGCTGAGGCGAAGGATGCTTCTTCGAGAGGGAAATGGGGAAGGCCTGGGTCAAGCAGGAGGGTTACCTTTTCACATCAGGATCGCGCAAAGGGAAAGGGTTTCATGGTCTATACATGAGAGAGGGGGTGCAAGATACGCGCAGGAGGGAAGCTGGGGATTCCAATGGGTAAAAAGGCCATGGTGCCTAGAATGGCTGCACATATGCATAGGGGTACGGGTTCTTACTGGCAGGGTGATACGGTCAATAATTTACAGTATCCATGGTGCCCACAGGGAGAGGAGTGGGAAAGGAAGGGAAATGAGTGCTGTCTATGTACATCAGTTTCGTCAGATTTCACAGTCGCCCCTTTTTACATAGCAGCAATCATTTTTGCAGCTGATGGCATTACAGGTAGACAAGCATCGTTGACGAATTAGCACTTTGTCGATACTAACATGTGGCGTACAATCATAGACAGTCAAGGTGATGGGAAGAATGCAGTACATAGGAAATTACTTTTTCGTTGTGTTCCGGGCAATTAAACGCACTACATAGCATAAATCTTTCTGACTTAAAAAATGTGACCAATGAACAGTTTTGACCAGATAGTTGAGAGCGGAATTCAGTTCAATACACAAGATCTCTTCGTCACAGTGTCTTTTATCAGCGAGCCATCACTGGTAGGCTCTAATCCGGGTACTTTCGTTGGCGCTGTTGAGCACCGGCGGTGGAGCTATAGGTCCAGCTCTGTTCTATCCTGACGCGTCGCAGGGTGCGGTCAGTCCTCTGCTGTTAGACCACAGTCCTGTTCCCTAAACAGTCCGTTTGGCGGCGCCTTATGCTTGGCACCTATAGTTCTGTGGCAACACCCTCTTCCCATATAATTGCAGCTCTTTCCTTTGGCAGAAAGTCACGTGGGAAGGTGGGTGGATGTGGTTCAAATAGTCGATAGGAGAAAGAGTGAGCGGAGTTGGGTCAGAGTTCCTGGGACACACAAAAAGGGACCAAGGGAGCAAAGGATAACAAGCAGGCAGGCCCATCAATCGGGCCCAAAGAAGGCAGACGGAGACTCCAGGCACACGTGGGTTAGCAGTCGGAGGGCTTCGAGGCGGCCCGTCATTTTTTCATTTTCCACGTTGAAATTGCGGTCTCGTCCCGTGCCTTGTTGCTCTGCAGCTCCACCTCTGGTCGACGTCATACGTGTCCCAAGGTCTGCAGTCAGGCTGAACGTCACATCTGACCCATCTCCTCCGGTGATCGTGAATCTTTGAATAGGTACAAGACAACGTTTTAGAGAAATGGCAGAAGAAGACATCTACGCATATGAATTCCTCCCTCAATTCTCCGCATTTGAGATTTTATGCTCATCGGTCACAGTCAGAGGTCTATTACCAAGCAGTGCATGTGTCAGCATTCCTACTGAGTTTATGGCAGGTTTATTCATTGTCCTATTTATAACTCACATGAGGATAAATGACATTTCCATCAACTGTGCGTTACATCATATTCAATATTACAGAGCATTTCCCTTCAGGAACAATCATATTTTCAGACAGGGCGGGGGTGCTATCGTCGAGAGTCGGGCAAAACAAGATTTCCTCAAGGGTCAACAGCTACCCATGGTCATTACGTTTATACCCGGGACAGCAGAAGTGGTTCTATCAAAAATGGGGCGGGGATGCTTCGGGCGCTTGCGCTTGGGTGCAAAGGGGTGGGGCAATCTGGGTATTGGGTGTCAATCTAGACGTTGGCGTTCGTCTCTGAAGAACAGACATAGGATGCCATTGACATACAGTTCCCCTATAAATGGCCTGATTTGGGGGACTTTAGTCGTCTTACCTGTCCTTTCCTTCTCAGCCAATTCAAGTTCATTCATTTTGCAGAAAGGAGAGGCAGTAACATGGCGAAATACAGTCATTTTAGTTTCGGTCAATTTCGCTGAACACCTTCGCGTTCAAATATGTATCAAATCAGACTGGTGCCGGTGGGGCACAATTTTACCAAAAAGAGGGAGGAAAAATAGGGAGACTCTCATAGAGAGTGAGAGTCGTCCGCAATCTAAACGAGCCATTCGGTACACGTATGACATGTAAGGAGAGGGAGAGAGAGAGAGAGAGAAAGAGAGAGAGATAAAAAGGAGTGAAGAGAGAGAGAGAGAGAAAGAAAGAGAGATAAAAAGGAGTGAAGAGAGAGAGAGAGAGAGAGAGACGTGTACGAAAATAGGTCATTTAGTGCGCTCACAACACAGAACGGCAAAGGTCAGGCGACCCGCAGATACAGACAGAGGGGAGACATAAATTCGTACGTTACACACACACAAACTCAGACAGGGAAGACGGCACATATATTACGCATGTACAAGACATTCACGACAAGACAGGAAACAATTGTTAGTCTACAAGATCTGTTTTTATATTTTCTACATATCGTTACTATCCTATTTATCTACGTGCTTAGCTCTTTCTGCCCTTCCCCCCTTTCCCTTCTCGCTTGTCATGCCTGCGAGCGTTCCCAATTACCAATACTCACACCTCGGTTGGTCGATCAGAAATTAACCTGGTTGCGCTAGTTACCCATGGTTGGATCTTAAACCATTTTTCTGTTCCCTCCTGTGGTGGGAAGTTCTCCAGGCTGAGGCAACGGCAAATATTGATCGGAAAAACAGTCGGACAGCTTGGCTATATCTGTAAGAGTGTGAGAAAGGGGGCAGTGCATTTTGAACATCGGCAACATTTCTAACTCCCTAGGCGGGTGGTGCCGTGGCAACCCTTACCCGTATATTTTTCTTTGTCCTCTCCCTACCTAGTAAAAACGTCCAGTTATATTATTTAACGCGTCGTTTCTAGTCAATTTTTTTCTTTTTCCCGTCATTCAGTACCTGTCCAGTTTCTATGTCAGTCCTTCCTCCCAGTTGCTATGTTCTAAGGAGGAACAGTCATGTTTAAGTCTACGTCTTTAAAAAACTTTTATTTGTCATAAGGACCATGCTCATATTCCTTTCTTCCCCTTCTCATCGGCGGTTCGGTCGTCGTCCATCTATACATCAGCCAGTGTTCCGACGTGACCTGCAGAAGGGAGGAGAAAGAAGGGGTGGGGGGGGGGGCAATATTCAAACCTCATCAGCATGCAGTAATCCGGAAATGTTTTTACCTACCACATACTCGACCTATTTCCACGTAGTGCATTTCCCTACCATCACGGCGTTTAAGCCCTAATGGACCAGACAGGTCAGACAGATAATCATTGACGATCTGCGTATCTACGTGAGTTACTTGGTCGTAACCCCTTTCGATCGGGTACAAGGGTGGCGGTCAGGCGGCATTTCTGTGGTGTCGTTTTTAGGTCTTCTAAAGCACTTTTCCGGCTGCCTGTGACACATAGTGTGGCTGCTGAATATCGGGTCCTTTTTAACCTTTAACCTTCATCATACTTTCTCGTTGTTCACAGTAGTAATACATTCAAAACTCATTAATGCAACCGCTACAACTATGCTTTCGTTTTCAAAATACTTTTAATAAAAAGTGTTGACACATAAATACAGGCCTACAACCCGGTGGACTAGCCACGGAGCAGATTGGAACTGTACATAAGGAGAACAAAGCTGGTGGCAGTTCATTGCATAAAGTGCAGCAGTGCAATAAAATCGTATTAGACTCCCCTACAGAGCAAGCATGATGCATGTCAGTAATTCATCTTTAATAAATTCATGAATACATTATCCAATGTTCATTCATTACCTGAAATTACACCAATTCATTTTCCAACTCATAATCGGTACCCACCCTAAGTCAATTCATTGTCCAAGCACATACTCAATATCCTTCATATCTACTTTCATTATCCAAAACGATATATATACATCTCGGGGTAAAAAACTTGCGCAATCAGGGTGCAACAAAGTTCATTAAAAAACGTCTCATTTTGTGTCGGCGCCATTTTGGGTGGGGTCAGGCAAGTTCCAGCACAGTCAGAGTATCTCTAGTCTCGCATGGTTGGCCCAGAACTTTCCATTGGCAGTTCAGAAAGTCTCGTGCAATGTGGTTAACAGTCTAACAATATGGACCACGAGTCAAAGAATGGGAAGGGCGGCAACAATTTTCCTACCGGGTCATTCTGGTGTTCCTCCGGAACTGAACAAGCCTGTGCCGTGGCGGCATTTTAGCCATTTCCGATCCGAGTCTGGTGCCGGCAGGAGTAGCACCGATGTCGTGGTTCCCAGCGAAGGGGGCGGGGGCACCCATGCAGGGGGTCGGGGACCCCCCCGGCTCTTATAGAATCTTCAAGGTCGAGGAGAGGCGATATGGAGCGAGTGCCCGTCCTGGGCAGAAGACCGCTTTTTGATGTTGACCCTCTTTAAGCAAAGAGTGTTGGGGTGTCGCTGGAAGCCTCCACCTGGAGGGAGGTGGGGGAGGGTCGTTCGCGCCGCCTCCCCCTTCCAGCGACCCCGCGCCGTTCTTCGGCTCCATCGTTTCGACATTGGCCGTGCCAGCCATTGATGATGGGGGGGGGGGTGGTCGGCGGCTGAGGCAAGACAGCCCCCCCCCCCCCTCCCTTTTTTTGACATGTGGCGGGACTACCTCCAACTCTCCAGGGGGGCTTGAAATGTGGCGGGACTGCCTGTACCTATGCAGGCGATGGCATGCGGCGAATTTGGCATGTGGCGGGACTACTTGATTTGCCGCCGTCCTCGCCTTGGCTTCGGCCTTCGACAAAAAGCCGGATCGGGTGAGAGAGAGGGGTGGTCGGTGGCCGAGGCAAGACAGCCCCCTCTCTCCCCGCGGCCTGCAGGGCGGCAGAAGAGAAAAGATGGAGAGGTCCTTGTCATCCTTTGGACCGCCTGCCCAACATCATCTCCTCCTGACCGTGGCCAGGCGAGTCCCTCGTGCCTCCAGGCCTCGCCTTCCGGATGGGCGTAACCGCGGACCTGTTGCACTTCGGGAGCTTCCGGAATGGGGGTAGGTACCTATTGAGTTGTTTCTATTTCATGTGACCGTTATTTGGGCGGGGCGGGCAATGAGGCAGACATGTCGGGAGCAGGAACAGGCAGTGAAGCCTAGTTACCTCGCGGCTATGTTCTGCTATCAAATCTTTTCGCCATTTTACATTTCTTATTACGAACTATTTCTAATGTTTCTTATTTTTGGTGAAGTCAAAAGCTCATCAGGGGGTTACTGACTTAGCCTGATTTCCTTTTATTTTTCTTTCTCTTCCTTAGCGTGTTTCGAGCTAAAGCTTTCTGTTAGTAGGGAACGGTGATCACTTCATATTTTTATGTGTCCTTTTCACTAGGGGGGTACTTTCTGGGCGGACCAGACGAGTTCCCTCCAATAAATGGTCCGGGGTGGAACGAGATTATCGATCAAAAGGGGAACATATATTCCTTCATTAGGGTATCATCCTGGACAGACCGAGCGATGTACTTCCACTTACTAGGGTAGCCTCCTGGACGGACCAGTCGGTCTATTTTCTACTAAATGGCCCATGAGTAGAGAGCATATGTCCTCCATAAGGGTAGTCTCCTGGGCGGACCATGCGAGCTACCCCACAATCACCAACCAGTGGGGAGTGGGTAGGACTGACGAATTCACAAAGGGGCATAACCTACCCTTTTCTACTTGCAAAGACAGAATATTTCTATTTCACGTTGTTTGCAAATAGAAAATACCTCAAACGAAACAATTCCTGAGACAACAATGTCCAGGCAACCAACCAACCAATGGGGAGAAAAACAGGCATGACGGATTACAACGGGGACAAATGTCTGCATTACCTGCCCTTCGCTATCCATAAAGGGAACAGAATATTCCTATTCGTCTCTGTTTGTGGACAGGGAAGATCTCAAAGAACAACAATCGATTATTAATCGACTTCAAACAATTCAGTGGGGAGAAAAGTAGGCATGACGAATTACAACGGGGGACAAAAAGTCTGCATTACCTACCCTTCTCTATCTGCAAAGAGGGACGACATTCCTATTCGCCGCTGTTTGCAAACAGAGAATGTCTCGTTCTCAAAAGAGAACCAATATGTCAAGTAGCCTTCAAAGCTAAATGAACCAATACCAACAATATCAGTATACAAATACCGACTTTCAATACAAACAATCAATCAATCAGGTGGATAGAGCCACCCTACCAATCAGGCGTAAAAACACCCTACTTAATCTTACCCGGACCGGACCATACGGACAGTTCTTCGACTCCCTCCTCCAGCGCCCGATCGTTCTCTTACTCCATGTAGCATTCCTGTGGGATAACAGTCAGGACAATAGGTCACTCAAAAGAGGTCCGTTCAGAATTGGTGAAGTTCTGTCGATCGGCAGCCGGGCTAGGGCCCTCTCAAGGCAGGTATACTCCGATCATTTTAGACGTTCACTTCTTCGTCTGGATCTCTCTTACCGAACCCTATGTCACTGATGGGCCCCACGTTGGGCGCCAATTGTGGAAAGTGAGCCCATAATTCTATCAATGCCCAGGCTGCTGGCGCAAACCGCCTCTTAGTTCCCATTCTGAATAATTACCAAAATAAAGAGACGGGCGCTGGGAGCAGGAATCATGAACAGAGTTTATTTCTCATGAGGAGAGCCAGTCATTTCGGACACGAAACACAGTGTCTTTCGGGAGGTGCTCTAACAAGTGAGCTTGAGACTCTTGCTTTTATACCTTGCAAAACATTTGATGGTACAATCAGGTCAGTATGTCGCAAAAGGAAGACATCCCTATAATCCTCGTGATGATCCTACTCCACATACGTTCACAATGGGGGCCCTTGACCTGCTGATAAGAGGGGAGGGCAATCATGCAGCTGAGTGTTTCGTAGGATGTGTGCGCCTGATCATGGCCCAGGGGGTGGGGTGGCTAGGCATACAATAAGGGCAGTAAATGGTATCTCCTGGCTTAGGCGATGGCCTCGGACATGTGTGGTCAGCCGAACTCGGGGGAAGGGGTCATCAAAGGAGTGGTATTCATGCCTGTGTGGACAATCGAGCGTGGAGGGAGGGCTTGTCAATAGAGGGGCATTCAGGGAAGGGAAGGAGGTGCTGGTCAGGCGCGGCCGTGACTCTCAAGGACAGGGCTTTGCGGAAGAAGAGGGTTTATGACTTGCTCATATGAGGAGAAGGAGGGGGTCAGGGTGCGTGCAGGGCCAGAGTCGCGCAGAGAGAGAGAGAGAGAGAGAGAGAGAGAGAGAGAGAGATCTTATGACCTGTACATGAGAGAACAGGGACAGTCAGATACAACTGGGGGGGGGGGGGCTATGTCAGCTGAGGCGAAGGATGCTTCTTCGAGAGGGAAATGGGGAAGGCCTGGGTCAAGCAGGAGGGTTACCTTTTCACATCAGGATCGCGCAAAGGGAAAGGGTTTCATGGTCTATACATGAGAGAGGGGGTGCAAGATACGCGCAGGAGGGAAGCTGGGGATTCCAATGGGTAAAAAGGCCATGGTGCCTAGAATGGCTGCACATATGCATAGGGGTACGGGTTCTTACTGGCAGGGTGATACGGTCAATAATTTACAGTATCCATGGTGCCCACAGGGAGAGGAGTGGGAAAGGAAGGGAAATGAGTGCTGTCTATGTACATCAGTTTCGTCAGATTTCACAGAGCCTCCACGGGATCCACGTCCCTTTCCAAGCACCAACTAGTCCATTGTTTCCAGATGTTATTATATCTGTAGTGTGTTCCAGGTGCCCAAGATTCTCCAAGGAGAGTGAGAGCAGATGACGAAAGTCCAGACAATTGGTTAGATTGCCTGACACTTTCCAGGCAAGAAGGTTCAAACTCCCCGAGAGAACCAGGGGGTGATCTTCTCCGTTTGCGTTTAGAAGGAGCCCTTGAGTTGCAGGAATCAGGAAGGGAACGTCGCAAGAAAGTTCCAGAGCTGTGGGGAACCATGCTTGAGACAATCAAAAAAGGGGTTATCAGGGCTAGAGAGCACTGTTCTTGTCTCACTTTCTGCAGAACCCTTTGGATCATGGCGAATGGTGGAAAGGCGTAGGCGCGGAGAGGAGCCCATGGTTGGAGGAAAGCGTTCACAGCTAGAGCGCCCGGGTCTGGCATCCAACTGAAATACTGAGGGAGTTGAAGGTCAAATGGCTTGCAAAAAGGTCCACATCGAAAGGACCCCAAAAGTGAACCAGGGAATTGAAAACGGTTGTATCGAGTTTCCAATCGCAGAAATCTAGAAGGAATCTCGAGTTCCAATCCCCTGAGAGATTGGATTTCCCTGGAAGATATTCTGCCCTCAGGGAAATCTTGTGTTTCCAACAGAACATCCAAAGTTTCCTTGCCAGGTCTGATAAGTGGGCCGACCTCGTACCACCGAGACGGTTGATATAGGAGACTGCTGATACGTTGTCCATCTTTAGGAGAACGGATCTGCCCTGAAGAGAGTGTCTGAAACTCATCAAAGCATAGAGACCGGCCGTCATTTCTAGGAAATTTATATGGTGGGATGACTCTGAAGGGGTCCAGACACCACCAGTGTCCTGGTCGAGGAGACATGCTACCCAACCGTGAAGGCTGGCGTCCGACTCTAAAACGAAGTCCGGAGTCGAACTGAAGATAGCCCTTCCATTCCAAGCATCCAAGTTGTCCAGCCACCTAGAGAGTTCCAGTCTGGCTTATATGTCCAGAAAAATGTGGTCTCCGTACCAAAGGCCGGATCTGAGAGCATTGGCTTTCACTCTCTGAAGAGCACGGTAGTTCAGAGGACCTGGGAAGATAAGCTTGGATCGAGGAAGAAAGGAGACCAAGGAGTCTGGTTAATTCTCGGAGGGAGGGAGACTGTTGCCTCAGAACAAACCTGATCTCTTTGCAAATATTGGCAATTTTCTTCTTTTTTGGGAATAAGAGGAGACAGTTGGAGGTGTCCACTGTGAAGCCTAGGAACTCAAGAGATTTGGAGGGTGAAAGAATGGATTTTTCCCTGTTTATAATGAATCTAAGATCCTCTATGAGGTTCATGGAGGTTTGGAGGTCTTCTAATATCTGTGCATGAGATTGGGACATGATAAGGATGTCATCTAAGTAGATGATGAGATGAATACCTCTGGCTCTCAGGATGGATACGATCTTTCTCATGACCTTGGTGAAACACCAAGGGGCGGATGAAAGGCCGAAAGGAAGGGCCTGAAACTGAAAGATGTGATTATCCCAAATAAATTGAAGAAAGGGTTGATGTTCTATTGCCATGGGTATGGTGAAATAGGCATCTTTTAAGTCCAATTTGACCAGCCAATCTTCTTAGAGGAGAAGGTCCCTGAGCAGATGGATTCCCTCCATCTTGAAATGTCGATAAACGAGGTATTTGTTTACCTCCCGAAGGTTTATTACCGGACGGTAACCCTTGTCCTTCTTCTCGACTAAGAAGAGGGTGCTTACTAAGTTTTTTTGAGACCAAGGGACCTCGATTATAGCGCCCTTCTTCAACATAGAAGAAACCTCTCCTTTGACGATTTTTAGGTGTTCTAAAGGAAGAACCAGAGATTTGGGAGTAACAGATTGATATGGGATCTCTATGAAATCTATTTTGAAACCCTGGACTGTCTCGAGAACCCTGGGGTCTTGTGTCAAGGACTCCCAAATGTGAAAGAAATGCTTGAGCCTGCCCCCGACCTTTGGAGGGGAAGAAGAAAGAGAAGCACTTACTTTGAGTATTGTTGTTGGAAGCACCACCGACGGGAAAGCCTCTTCCACGTGAAACTCTTCCTCCTTGTGGGTAGTATTGTCTGTTGTTAGAGGGGTAGAAGCCTCTACCTGTAGAACCTCTTCCTCTTCCTGATGAGAAGGGCCTCAAATTTCTGCGCCTGGAAGAACGGCCCCTTCTTCCGGCCTCACCAAATCGTTTTGTAGGAAAAACTCGTTTCATGTTATTTTGAGCTTTGTCCAAAGCGGTAAAAGTTGCAACATATTTACCAATCGTTTTTATCATATCCTCTCCAAAGAGGAGGCCATTGGGCTTACTCAAAGGTTCTTTCTCGGCAAGATCCCTGAGTTTTGGGTTGATTCTATTAAGGACAGTCTTCCTTCTCTCAATGTTAAGCGAGGAATTAGCATTACCAAGAGGTACTATTGCTCTTTGGCTCCATCCCCTTATTAGATTGGTATCAAGGGGTGAGTTAGAAGTGTGGGATTCCTCAGCTAAGTCGAGGATCCTATTAAGGGGGCCAAATAGGTCAAGAAGGCTATCCTGACAGGCTTTAAGAGCCCTTTTGAGGCACTTCCTTGGATCCTTGCCCAATTTGAATAAGAACTTTATAAGGTCGGGGTCTAGGTTAGGTGTTTGGCAAACTTTATCTTCCATGTATGTCTAGGACACTCAGACCTCATAGTGTTGCTTGATTCTCTCCCTCGAGAGTTCCTGAGCCATTTAGTCACAAACTTAGCGACTTGGTCGTGTGGATACCACCTTGAGCTGTTAGGGTGGGAATTATTGTTTGGGGAGAACATTTCTCCACCAAGAGGGTCAAGGATCGCGTCCTTTGAAGAGGGGGAGGAATCTGCCTCTGAAAAAGTGTTAAGATCCAAGTCGTCTATGTCTTCCTCATCGAGGTTGAGGACGAATTCATCGTTGGGGTCATTGAAGAACTCATCTTCATCAGAGCTAGGATCAACAAGTGCACTGTCGACACATGTGCCGATGAGGGCACCCGCCAAATTTGTGCCGCTAGGGACACGCAACCTGAATGTGCCGCAAGGGGCATCCTTACCTATTGAGGCGCTAAGGCCTCCCATACTTTGTGAGGTGCTTGGACCTCCCATGTCATGTGAGGTATCGCAACCTCCATCAGTGCTTAGGCAGTGTTTGCTTTTTTTCTGGGGCTTAGAGTATTCGGGATCACAAGGAGTGTCATCGAGTAAAAGGGATCTTTTATTGGACATAACCTCTCTCAAGGTATCTAACATACAGGTCCTCATTTCCCTTTGTAGGAAGGATTTAAATGCATCGCTATTGTGATTAGCGAGCTAGCGACTGCGTCGTCTGATTCCAAGCCGGACATGGTAGGTAAGTAGGCTGATTAAAGTAAGGGGAACAGAAATACTGGATAAGTCTAATACAAAAATGATTGGATAGCTAGACTATATCCCTTAATATTAATATTGTGAAAAGGGATCTTTTTTTTAATTTTATTTTTTTATATTTTTTAAGGTAGAAAGTTAGAGTACGAGGATCTTTTTTTTAATGTATTTTATAAGTAAGAGGTATAATCAGACCCTGAAGGGCTTTGGCAAACTATCAAAGGTGTGTACGAGGCAGGAACAGCTGGTCGAGGAGAGAAGAGCAGTTGGTAAAAGCCTCGAAGGGCAACCGACGCGCTCGAGCCAGCTGAATCATGAGCATGGAGGAAAGGACCTTAGCAGGCATGGGGCGCAGCGTCGCCGTTGCCGAGGTCACTTTCTCCGGTGTGAAGAGACGAGCTTGTGCTGGCAAGAATCGTCGGAGTCCGACGAAGAAAAGGCGGGAAAAGGCTTTTTTGGGGCTAAAATGAATTTAGAGGTCATAATGCGAGAGGACAGTGTGAATCGGAGAGAGTCGCGATGGCGCCAAGATGGCAGCATAAGAACATCGCACAAACTCTTAACGGTGAGGGGAGGGGAACGGAGGGTGGGGAAAGGAGTCAACCATAGATTGGAAGTCGAGGGGTATGAGGGGTTGAAGGACAGGGTGAAAGCTGTCATATAAGAGCATGTAGACAATCCTACTGTCACATTAAGAGCAAAACAATGCTAGTAACTCATTAAACAATAGGGCTAAATAGCATATATGATAAAATTCAATAAATCAATAATTAGCAACAATATCAATAACAAGAGTAGAGAGACAACTTATCTGTTGTGAGCCACATTTAAAAGAGGCATCTCTACTCCTGCTCATGGCTTATATTGATGCTGTGATGTCATCTGATTCTTCTTATTGTTCCTTTATGATGTAAGCGGCAGTTGTGAGTTGCATTAAGGGATTAATGCATAATGTAGCCTCCTTGTCTTGTAATGAAATGTATATGGTACCAGCTACAGCCATTTGCTGTCTTTGTAAAATGCAGCTGCTGTAGTCCAAAGGATGTGTATGCCTTCAGTGGAGACCGCCTACATGTATACAAGACAGGTCCTATGGGACATTCCACTTCTGTGACTGTTGGATGTTTGATACGCGTGGTATACAATGTATGCGATGCCAGCCACAGCCATTGGATGTCTTTGTTAAATGCAGCCACCGTTGTTTAAAGGATGTGCCCGCCTACAGTAGAGGCCTCCTATGTGTATATGAGACAGGCCCTATGGGACAGACCTCTTCTGCTGCTACCATTGTTCAAGGGAGGTGTCCGCTTACAGTGGAGACCACATATGTGTATACCAGCCATCACCAATGGGACAGCCTTATTCTGCGACCACCAGATTATTTGAACCACACGGTAGATGTGGTCAGGCACAGGGGTCACAGTCATAGGCTTACAATGAAAAATGAGACCGCCGGGATCCAATGTCTGTGGCTGTGTATACCGAAGTACACCTATGTGGCCTACTTTTACATTGCATGTTCGTACACTTGTCACTTCCCATCAGACACTGCTTATTGACACACCTCCTCATCACCTGCTGCTGTCTGTGACCTCTGGGAGCAGTCATTACACAATTAGTGGGGGAGAGGGCCCGTCCCTTCACTCCAGAGGAGCTGGATACTCTTGTTGATGAGGTCCTTCCCCTCTATGGCAGGCTGTATAGCTCACCAGAGGTACCGATAAGTGCCAAATGTGCTGATTACACTCTGCTTGGCTCCTTACCTTCTGTCCCCGTAAGCTACAATGTGCCTCAAAGTATAAGCATCATACTAATTGCATGGATTGCATGGCCGTTACGTGGGGTACCCATGGATAGGCCTATGGGTCCCAGGACTTTGTGGAGGGGATGCTACCATCATGATGCATGTGCATTGATGTGTTAGAGCATCTCACCATGAGACATATCTACATTTATTCTTGCGCAATACAGAATGATGTTGGCCATTTGTACTGTATCAATAGCCACTAAGCCCATATCAGAATTTGCACAACAGTTCACTGGGAGGTTACTACAACTCACAGACACCTACTGAGCCCAACTAAACCCTATGTTCAGATATGGAATGGGAAGAGTTTGAAGAATCTGTTAGTAGTGTTGGAATTTGGAGGTACATTTAAGATAATCAGTTGCAGCCGACAGGGAACAAGGCCTGACTACGGTAGTGCGAGAATACTCATGTGAATTCATTCTGGCTGCTCCTTTGATGTTCACAGCACCAGTTTTCCCTGACCTGACCTACATTATTTCCTGGTAAATAGTGTAGATGGGAGATTGGTTTTGAGCTAAATGCCCTCATCTGTTACTCCTGTACTTTGACCCACAGTATACATGTATGTCTGTTACTTATGACTGTCCCTCCATAGTGGTGGATCACATGTCTGGCTAAAGTAGGCCAAGTCACATTTCACAAACAACTGTAAAGTTGGTACCATCCCTGTGACTGTGCCACATGTGCCTAAAGGGGTCTCCTCTGATGACAGCCCATGCAAAACTAGGCACTCGCTAGAGATCTAAACTGAGAGGTCCCCATTTCAAAACTCGCCCAAATGAGATATGGTTCTGAGTATTACACATACTATCCTTTGAAATGTGACATTAGTCCTGGCATGCTGTGTGAATTGTATTACTCTCCTCTATGTACCATGTGCATCAGTGCATTGGGTCTGGCAGTAAATGTGTCTGGACAGTCATGCACAGGTTGTGGACCCTTTAGAATTCCCTAAACGGTGTACTGTCTATCATGGTCCCTCACATAAGCATTCCGTAAAGTTGTGCCTTGGTCCACATAATGTAAGTGGTGTGAGTCAGTCAGTGACGGTCACAACCAGCATTGTAGTTCAACATCGCATGTTCAGAAGAGTGCCTTTACATTCTTAACTTGCGGTGAGCATGTGAGATGGACACATGTATATTGTCTTACATAGAGTAATATGTGTACTAGATGTTGAGCTGTGTTTTAACTACCATGCAAAGGTCCACCAATGTGTTGTTACAAACTGTATCTACAATTCGTGCATCCATTCAGATAACTGCCTATCAGAAGAAGGTGATATTGGGGGGCGTGGCCTGCAGGGGCAACATGGCAGATGCGTACTGATCTTGCTCCATCATTCATCCCCCTTAATTCTGCACACTTATGCATTATACTCCACTTTTCCTGCCATAGAGCTGGGACTGATGGTCCGGTGAACCCCCCGGGGGACTACGGAAGCGCCGACTGCATTGGGATAATGGAACGCTCACAGCTGAGGGGCGCACAGAGACCGGCAAGGAGCGGCCTGCGCTGGACCTGCAAGGTGATTAACAGGCTGCTCTGGCCGGAGAAGTCTTGAAGAGCAGGAATACTACAGGCAGGGCACCACCGGGAGCTGAGGTGCAGCACGTTGGGAGATGGGACCAGGGCGCCTGGAAAATTGAGGTGGTATGCGACGTTGCCTGAGCGGCTCTAAACGTGGCCCAGTCAGATAGAAAACACTAAGCGGGCTGCTCACAAGATACAGAGCATGGCTGCACAGATGCCTGCTGGCTAGCGGGCAGGAGGTGAGAGCAATATCGGTGGCAGGAGCTGTGAACTCGCTGCTGTTACAAGGGGAGCAAATTGATGACCTGAGACTGATCTGAGCACAGCGGCAGGGCCCGGGTGTGGCCCTCTGCCGAGATCAGCTCGGCCAAAGTGTGGAACAAGGCCGGGGCAGAGTGGGGCCTACTTGAGAGGTGAATGGAGTATATCAGTAGCTGTTCCTAGCAGCGTCTGACCAAAACACAGGAGGCATGAGCCAGATAGAGAAACTGCTGCCGGTGGGCCCTGCTTAATACACCGAGGCCTGTGTTCTGTTGGGATGACAGCGATAACCTCCCAGGCGGATGGGGAGCACGGAAGAGTAGAGGGATGCGAATAACTAACAGACAAACAGACTAGAGGCATTGAATTGCAGTGATAACACATTGGAGCCTCAATTGCGGTGTTCGACCTCTGGGACCAAGGCAGACTAATGGCGATGGAACCACAAACGTAGCTATTCAGAGTGACAGGGAACAACGTCTCTGGTTGTGATAAGTCCATTCCACTGAAGGTATGGAACCGGAGCTACATCTGGTACCGCTGGAGATTGTACCCCAGCCCTCAGCAATAACGCAGCGGTCGACACACTTGGAAGTAATGCGGTGGCCTGCCCTGGTCAACCTGCCAGACTTTCTGTGGTGAGGCGGTGAGTGCAGCTGAGTTCATGGGGTGCACCAAGGGATCAGGATCAAGGGCCTACTCGCAGACCACTGGCCCGAAAAAAGTAGATCAAAAATAATCATCAGAGATGCCAAAGCTCCTGGAAGATCGATTTGAAGCTATCCTGAATGCAATAGAGAGATCTAGAGAGTCAATGGAAGCTAAAATGGATAAAGGTGACTGGACCTTACGTTGCTGCGTGCTGACCATCGTAAATTATAAGACTGTGTTACAACTGCGGAGCAGGATATAGCAGAGCTGAAGCTTGCCACAGAATTTCAACCAAAGCAACAACATGCACATGAGGTCCAACTACGATACCTTGAGGAGCGGGTAGAAGACACAGAAGGCCGCTCCAGAAGAACCAATATACGCTTGATTGGGCTACCGGAGGAAGCGGAATGACCATATTACCATCTTCTACATTTTCTCCGTTTTGCACCATTGAGAGAGCGCATTGCGTCCCGGGCTGGAAACCAACCCCGGGTGCCAGAGCACGACTGCTCATCTTCAAATTGCCTCTTTGCAGAGATCGTGATGTGATCCTGATGGAATCAAGGAAATTAGATGAGATTAAGTTTGAGAACACAAAGATCCTGTTTTCCCTGATTACACTGTGAAGGTCCAGCGGCAATGAGGGTTGTTCTTGACAATTAAACAAACGCTTTGTCAACTGAATATTTCATACTCATTGCTATTTCCTGCAAGACGTCGTGTGGTGTTTGACAGGAAGTCTATGTTTTATGACACCCTCAAGACGCCGGGGACTGGCTGGAGACCTCGGGACAGTATTCAGACCCTCGACCCATGGGCACATCAGGTGCATGGAATGGACAGACTAGTGGAGAGAGACCACGACGGCGATGACCCAGGATGAGGCTCCTTGGTTTATCAGCAGCACCTGACCCAGATCAGATTCACCGAGAGCAGCAGGCTATGGTCTGTGTCGCGGAACAGTTGGCAGAAAATGCAGAATTGGAAGATAAAGCATACACTTTGTTTCACTCCTCAAAGGATGGGGGAGCATCAGCGGTGGAACCGTCGGACTTTGTCTCGCTAAGGATGCCTGAAGTCACTCCACAGACCTCGGATGGTATCGTATGATATAGACTAAGAATGGTAATGGCATTAAGAACTACCTCCCGAACTGCTATGCTATTGTCTCTATGTACTATCACATGGTATAGAGTTGCCTACTCTTATGGGAGTACTATGGATATTGCTTTCTGTCCCTTTGGGTATTATCCATGACACATATCTTCTTACAGATGGTTAGGGGTTACTTTGGGGATTCACATTGGCGTGCCCTGTGTGGTTTCACATCCTTTCAATCCTCCCGAATATTGGGAACCAGTGGGACACGCAGATGCTTTGCTGCTTATTAGGTTTGGGCAGTTCCCTATGCTTTAGGGGCTGCTCTCATAATGTTTTTCCCTTCCCTGTTGGTTTAGTTCTTTTCCTATTAGTTGCAGGTGCCACTCTGTGGGGTGTGGAAGATGATACAGCGCAAATCCGATTCATACTCAATGATATGAGCATAGGCAGAGGTACATTTTATTTCCTACATGAAGCACAACGCTTTTACATGGCGCACATCTAAATGCGGTGGAAGCAATTAGATTGCAGTGCAAGTGGAGGGGTAAAGTATACACAACAGATTATTCTTTATTTGCTCAAGGGGCCCTAATCTAGATTCACCCAGGTACGCCATTTGCGGTAGATGAGGCCATTGCAGACAAATAGGGTAGATTCGTACTGCTGAAGAGCAGATTAGATGTATGCCGTAATTTTGATAGCAAACATGTAGGCACCTAATGTAGAACAAGGCCAGTTTCCTGGCCTGCTGTCCCAAGAGTTAAAGAAATGGTGTGAGATACCATGGATAATTGAAGGGGGATTTAATAGTGTACTGGATATGGGTGTGGATAGATCCTTTCCCTGCTCAGAAATACGATTCCCATGGCTAATTCCACGGTGCTCAACAGTTGGACGGATGGATTGGACCTGCTTAATATATGGAGATACCGCAATCCTGGTGTGAGGGTATATTCCTTATTTTCGGTTCCTCATGAACAGCATGTATGCTTAGACCGTTTGTTTGGCTCCCCATCCCTGCTTCCCTACATAACAGCCTCAGAGTATTGGAGACACACTATGTCTCACTGGCCTGGGAGAATGGGATCCCGAGCGTCCATACGTGGAGGTTACAACCGGCAATGCTCGAAGACCAGGTCTTCCAGGAATGGATAGGGGTAGCTATAGATGTGTAGTTTATGCATAATTCTGGGACTGCTTTGTCCTTTATGGTTGAGTGGGCGGCCATGAAAGTTACGCTGTGAGGAAAATGCCTGGGGCTGGACTTTGGGCTTTGGGGCCAGATAGAGTCCGACTTGCTTGCAGTGAAAGAGACTTAGCGGCTGCGCACGCTAAGGTGAACTGATCAGTACTTCTTCGTGCCTGGCTGGCCAAACAAGATCATTTGAAGGGACCCATCACCGCTATTCGATCTCTGGGAGGGGGACTTAAATATACCCAACACTAAATACATAGTAAAATGACCACACATTTTATGCAGTTATATAGGTCTGCCCTGGGTGTCCTGGAGGGAGCCATACGAGTTTCTGGATGGCCTTTCCCTTCCGGTCCTTACACCGCAACAGCATATGGAATTGGATGCCCCGCTTACGCTAGAAGAGATCAGAGGTACAATGCAGGCTTTGCCATTTTGTAAGGTGCCGGGGCCCGACAGCTTTCCCCACAAATTCTATAAAACATACACTGACCTTCTGAGCTCGCACCTTTTTAAGGTATATATCGGGGCGCTGGATGGCCTTTCCCTCCCGACCTCCATGACATATGCCACCTTGATAACGCTTCCCAAGCCAGGTAGAGAACCGACGTCCACAAGTGCTTATCGCCCTCCGGCACTATTAAACAGGAGTATAAAATATTAGTAGGGGTTCTGGCGGGCAGATTGACGCACGTTATCCCACGTTTGGTTCATCAGGATCAGAACAGTTTTGTGCCAGCCTGAAGTACGTCTCTTATTATTTACAGGTTGTTTCAGGTGATGTGCTGTGCCGCTTTAAATTGTCCGACAGCTGTCTGTGTCGTATTGAACTTAGAAAAGGTGTTTGAAATGGTTGAATGGGCATTTATGTTTGAGGTACTTAGGCGCTTTGGTTTTTGGCCGTATATGCTGAGCTTGCTTAGATTATTATATGGAGCACCTGCAGTCAGGGTCCGTATGGGAATGTTGTTTTCGAAACCCATATTGATTGAAAGAGGGACCAGACAGGGGTGCCTCCTTTCCCCAATATTATTTTCCTTGGCCATAGAGCCACTGGCAGTAGCGCTGCTGCAATTAGCAGCCGTCTGGGGGACACGCACTCGGGGATGGTCAGCATGCGGTTTTGTTGTTTGCAGATGATATTCTGCTCTTTGTTAAAGATATACAGGCAATTCCTGGAATCAATTTGGACACGCTAAAATTATTTGCTTCAATATCCAGTCTGAGTGTGAACTGGGGTAAGTCTTGCCTGTTTCCCTTTACCCCCGGGACGGAGGCTTCTTCCTTAGAGGTGGATGGGACCTTAGTGTTATGGCAACCGGCAGTGTTCAGATACTTTGGCATACGTATTTAACACGATGATCGAGATCTCCTGGACAGCAAAATATCCAGAGCAGTCACAATTTTAAAATCCCAAATAAAGTTTTGAAAAACATTCAACTTCACAGTTATAGGCAGGGAACAGCTGATTAAAATGGTAATGTTGCAATGTCTACTCTATTACTTTGCTAACCTCCCGATTTATTTGTCGGCGTCCTTCTTCCGGTCACTGGAGGGTGTCTTGAGGGACTTTATTTGGAGCAACACACAATGCAGGGTGGCATTACCAAAGCTGTTTTTGCCTCAGTCACAAGGGTGGCTGGCTCTACCCAACTTGGAGCATTACTATCTGGCATCCCAGATACTCTGGGTGGCAAAGTGGGTGGAGGAATTACACCTGGTGGATATACCAGAAATTGGACCCTCGTATGCCCTGGATAGAATTCTTTTTCTTTTCCATCCATGCAATTGATCACATGACCCACTTTCTCTTCTGGTGCAGGATGCTCGAAAGTGCTTTCATAGGGCACAACACCTTACTCGACATGTTACACCACATGCGCCAACTATCCCACTGTTAGGTATGCTGAAAGGGGAGGGGTATGTCAGGGGGCAGATCTTGCTTACTGGCAAGGGATAAATATATCTACTCTGGGCGATCTGTACATGGAAGGTGCGCTGAGGTCATTCCTCTGTTTGTCCGAGAAGGAGGGTGTCCCTCCGGGGCAATTCCTGAGCCATGCTTCCTGGTTGGCTATGATGAGGCGGCACTGGGGAGATGTCTCTCAGGAACCCTCAATTCATCTCATATTGCATTATGTACATAAGGAGACACCTTGTAAAGTGGTTCGCAGAATCAATCCGCAACCATATCATGAAGGATTTAACATCATTGGGAAATAAATGGGAAACAAATATGGAGTGATCATAAACAGCTAAAGAATGGTCCATATTAATCGAAAGTCCCGAACCGATCCCCAGAAATAAGCGTTTCAGGCTGAAACAATTTTATGTTGTGCATAGAGCATACCTATCCCCAGATAAAATTAATAGATATTTCAACAGGGCGGATGCATGTTGCCAACGATGTAAGATGATAGATGCTGATTCGCTGCATATGCTCTGGTCCTGTCCCAAATTGCAAATGTACTGTGATGAGGTGTTTCGATCCCCGAAGACGCGCACAGATAGAGTATTATTGCAGACATGGGAAGTGTGCATTACACTGATATTCCCTAGGAGCAAGAAGCATAAAGCCTCTTCGAGATTTTTAGATCTGAGGATGGTAGTGACTAAAATGCTTATCACATGCCGATTGGAATGCTGAAGACCCCCGTCGATAAAGGCATGGCTACATTCAAGTATAAATTGGGCCAAAGCTGAAGCAGTATCATTAGTAAGGGAGGACACCTTGGGGCTCCATAAATACCCCATTTCCAAGGCATGTAGTGCAATGCTGTGTACACTTCAAGGGCTGGTTTCTGTGGATGACCTGTCTGACATTCCTAATGTTGAATAAAACTACTCCAAGCAAGTGATGTAATATGTCCCAAATTGTGGTCTGGAATATGCAATATGTATTATACCCTTCACCCAAATTGTACTCATATATGCTGATAATATTACATGTGTACAATTGTATTATTTGATAAAACTGCAATAGTCACTGTCCGCCTCCCCCCTCCCCATTTAGGTATTCCTGCGTTTTTTTCCCTTGTCCCTCCAATTGGTTGTTTTATTGTTTCAATGTTACTTAATGCGTTTGGTTGAAAACTCGCTGCTCAGACTTGGTATGGAGGCACCCTCCACACTGCACATTTAGCAATAATATGTACATGCATAGAACACTTTTACTGTATTATTATAAGGAAGCATACCAAACTTGGAATGATTTTCTTTATATGTTAGACCAAGAGATGGGTAAACCAGGTTAACGAGACAGAACATTGCTATTTTAAAATCCACTTATTGATTTATTGTGTTGAATTCTCTGTTTCAATGATTGTCTACTGGTTCTTCTTAAATGTATACACCTGTCATAAATATTGTATATGTTAAAATCTAATAAACATAGCAAACGTAAAAAATCTGAAAAATGTGATATGGATAGCCATCAACCCCGGTAAAGTGTCCAACAGGCATAGTGCCCACTGCAACAAGAGATGGGATGACTTCTTGATCTGGGCACGCAGAATTGCAGAAATCAAGCCGGGGCTGGTCCCTAAGAATGGCAGGGGTGCGCACCGGCTTGACCCCCCCTAACGGCTTGCATACTGGCAGTGGTCAACACAGACCTTCATGGACAGTTGGGAGCCCAGCAGCAGCAATTTGGGGGGGGGCAGTATTTGCCTGAGTGTGACATTGTGCATGGGCAACTAATTTTTATCACAGGCAGCCTGCTCTCCACAAAGTTGGAGCTAAATTATGCCCCAAGCAACAAGAGCATTGTTCATGTGTAGCTATGGCAGTTGGCGCATGACGTCCACAAATATTAATATTTTTTGTGGACTGTGAGATTTGTGGCCCCTGTCTTGCTGATTGTTTGCTGCTGGTAACCCGCTCCTCGCCGCATCCCTCGGTGTCCCTGAGGAGGTGATCTGGTACAACAAGGGGGAGTGTTCAAAGACGGAGTGAACTGGGCAGGGACTCAGTGTCCCAGGAGCCTCCGCACGCACTCACACCTGGGCTGACTCCATCGCCCGGCCCCGCCCTCCCGCACCCGCACCTGAGAAAAAGACCGGCGATCTTCAGTTCAGTGGGAACCTGCTTTGAGGACTGTGAGATTTGTGGCCCCTGTCTTGCTGATTGTTTGCTGCTGGTAACCCGCTCCTCGCCGCATCGCTCGGTGTCCCTGAGGAGGTGATCTGGTACAACAAGGGGGAGTGTTCAAAGAAGGAGTGAACTGGGCAGGGACTCAGTGTCCCAGGAGCCTCCGCACGCACTCACACCTGGGCTGACTCCATCGCCCGGCCCCGCCCTCCCGCACCCGCACCTGAGAAAAAGACCAGCGATCTTCAGTTCAGTGGGAACCTGCTTTGAGGACTGTGAGATTTGTGGCCCCTGTCTTGCTGATTGTTTGCAGCTGGTAACCCGCTCCTCGCCGCATCGCTCGGTGTCCCTGAGGAGGTGATCTGGTACAACAAGGGGGAGTGTTCAAAGACGGAGTGAACTGGGCAGGGACTCAGTGTCCCAGGAGCCTCCGCACGCACTCACACCTGGGCTGACTCCATCGCCCGGCCCCGCCCTCCCGCACCCGCACCTGAGAAAAAGACCAGCGATCTTCAGTTCAGTGGGAACCTGCTTTGAGGACTGTGAGATTTGTGGCCCCTGTCTTGCTGATTGTTTGCAGCTGGTAACCCGCTCCTCGCCGCATCGCTCGGTGTCCCTGAGGAGGTGATCTGGTACAACAAGGGGGAGTGTTCAAAGACGGAGTGAACTGGGCAGGGACTCAGTGTCCCAGGAGCCTCCGCACGCACTCACACCTGGGCTGACTCCATCGCCCGGCCCCGCCCTCCCGCACCCGCACCTGAGAAAAAGACCAGCGATCTTCAGTTCAGTGGGAACCTGCTTTGAGGACTGTGAGATTTGTGGCCCCTGTCTTGCTGATTGTTTGCTGCTGGTAACCCGCTCCTCGCCGCATCGCTCGGTGTCCCTGAGGAGGTGATCTGTATACAACAAGGGGGAGTGTTCAAAGACGGAGTGAACTGGGCAGGGACTCAGTGTCCCAGGAGCCTCCGCACGCACTCACACCTGGGCTGACTCCATCGCCCGGCCCCGCCCTCCCACACCCGCGTGACTATTTAATAGATCTGAACGCGCAACGCGGGAGCGCGCAGGAGTGCCCGGGGTGAAGCCCGGGCAAAGGGCGGGCCCTCTGTGGCCCTCAGAGGCCTGAGGTGCCTGGGCTGGGCCTCTACCCCTGGCAAATTATTCTGGTCATTGTTTTTTCTTTTGCTTACTAAGTCTGTCGTGCTCCTTGCCATAGTTAAAAATCCTGTTTGGGGGACAGGCGACGCGTTGTCTGACTTTCTATCTTGGATAAACTTCTTGTCTCTGTACATTGCCTAGAGCAGGGGTACTCATAGTACGGCCCGCGGGCCAGTGGCGGCCCGGCAAGCCTTCCCTGGCGGCCCGCGGACCCCGAGACATCATAACTGTGTTTCCCGAGTTTTTTTTTTAAGTGTCTGCAGCAGCGAGAGAGACTCTTGCTGCTTTGTGGGGGCTGCCGGCGGGCGATCCTAGGAATGGCCAGAGTAAAGCTGCAGGGGCCTAAGGAGAGGTGAAATACAAAGGCATCATTAACCTGCAAATGGTCTTTTAATGACCTGTGAAGTGCTCGGGTGCGGCTGTGTGTGTGTGCCCCGGCTGGCGCACAGGCAGGGTAAGGTGACAGAGGGAGTGGGAGGGAAAGGGAGGGGGAGGGGGACGGAGAGGGAGAGAGAGAGTGAGAGGGAGTGAGTGAGAGGGAGGAAGGGAAGGAGTGAGAGGGAGGGAGTGAGTGAGAGGGAGTGAGAGTGAGAGGGAGTGAGGGAGAGGGAGTGAGGGAGAGGGAGTGAGTGACTGAGAGGGAGTGAGTGACTGAGAGGGAGTGAGTGACAGAGGGAGTGAGAGAGAATGAGTAAATGAGTGGGAGTGAGTGAGTGGGAGTGAGTGAGTGGGAGTGAGTGAGTGGGAGTGAGTGAGCGGGAGTGAGAGGGAGAGTGTGAGAGGGAGAGAGAGAGAGAGGGGTTGAGAGGGAGTGAGTGAGGGAGAGGGAGTGAGTGAGGGAGAGGGAGTGAGTGAGGGAGAGGGAGTGAGTGAGGGAGAGGGAGTTAGTGGGAGTGAGTGAGTAAATGAGTTGAGTGAGTGAGAGGGAGTGAGTGAGCGGGAGTGAGTGAGAGGGATGAAGTGAGTGAGAGGGATGGAGTGAGTGAGAGGGATGGAGAGGGAGGGAGTGAGTGGGAGGGAGTGGGAGGGAGTGAGTGAGAGGGAGTGAGTGGGAGAGATTGAGAGGGAGTGAGTGAGAGGGAGTGAGTGAGAGGGAGTGAGTGAGAGGGAGAGAGTGAGTGAGAGGGATGGAGTGAGTGAGAGGGATGGAGTGAGTGAGAGGGAGGGAGTGAGTGAGAGGGATGGAGTGAGTGGGAGGGAGGGAGTGAGTGGGAGTGAGTGAGTGAGTGGGAGTGAGTGAGTAAGTGAGAGGGAGGGAGTGAGTGAGAGTGAGTGAGAGTGAGAGGGAGGGAGTGAATGGGAGGGAGTGAGAGGGAGGGAGTGTGCGAGTGAGAGAGAGGGAGAGCGTGAGAGTGAATGAGTGGGAGAGGGAGGGAGAGGGAGTGAGTGAGACGGAGAGGGAGTGAGACGGACAGGGAGGGAGAGGGAGTGAGATGGAGACAGAGAGGAAGGGAAAGGGAGGGAGTGAGAGGGAGGGGAAGGGAAGGAGTCGGAGAGGGAGGGAAAGGGAGGGAAAGGGGGTGAGACAGAGTGAGTGAGAGGGAGGGAAAGGGAGGGGGACGGAGAGGGAGTGAGAGGGAGGGAGTGAGCGAGTGAGAGAGAGGGAGAGAGTGAGAGTGAATGAGTGGGAGAGGGAGGGAGAGGGAGTGAGTGAGACGGAGAGGGAGTGAGACAGACAGGGAGGGAGAGGGAGTGAGATGGAGACAGAGAGGAAGGGAAAGGGAGGGAGTGAGAGGGAGGGAAAGGGAAGGAGACGGAGAGGGAGGGAAAGGGAGGGAAAGGGGGTGAGACAGAGAGTGAGTGAGAGGGAGGGAATGGGAGGGGGACGGAGAGGGAGTGAGAGAGAGGGAGTGAGAGAGAGGGAGTGAGAGAGAGGGAGTGAGAGAGAGGGAGTGAGACAGTCGGAGTGAGACAGAGGAAGACAGGAGAGAGGGAGGGTGAGAGGGAGAGAGAGCTAGAGAGAGGGAGGGAGACCGAGAGAGATGTGTGTATGCCGGGACGGCTCAGTGGATGAAGGCGTCCGCTGCAGGGACCTATGATCAACCTCATGGTCAGTTTTAATGTTGTTGCTCTAGCCCCTCCCCCTCCCCCACTGACCCTGCCCCTCCACCGATGCGGCCCTCGGACACAAACCAAACTGTAAATTTGGCCCCCGAGAGAAAGTTTGTGAGTACCCATGGCCTAGAGTATGTCGAAAGTGAAGGTTGACAACATTTCTTCTGGGGGACTCACTATGGACAACTATCTGGTAAAAATAGTTAATAAAATAAATAATGAGCGAAGAATTTCTTTAGGAAGAGATAGTCCTGTGGTAATTGATCTTCCTATCTCTCCCTCTCTCTCCCCTACCTTCATCCCCCCACCGCTGGTACCTTCTGCGGCGAACCCATCTAATTTTTGTAAAGCTATAGTTACTTCAGAGGGGCCCTAAGATGGCAGTGCACCAGTCGCGGTAGATAAGAGCTCTGGTACCCCAACTGCATCTGTAGGAAGTTCTGCTTCGGCTCCAACTTGTGCCCCCAAAATTTTGACTGTAGATATTAAGAACTCACAGGTGCAATCAGCGGCAGCAGTAAAAATCAGAGCACGTGGGCTATCTATCAAACGGAAAAGAGCGGTTAGCGGTATAGGGGGTGGGAGTACAAAATTCACCAAGAAGCCCAAAAAGTCGAGGACAAGCTCTAGAGTGGGGGGAGGGGTGAAGGATGTGGCAGTCAGTGTAGATAATATTCAATCATGTCACATGCCTGCCATTCTGGCCATTTTTCCTAGCGTTGATATCCCTCTTGGCCCCCCTACTCTCGAGTCCAATTCGATTTGTCTAGAGAAACTTATGAAAACACTGTTATCACCTATTATTGAGAGCTTGGAGTATTTAAAGGGAAGGGTTGATAGGCTGGAACAAACCTCCCTGGATAATTTCCACTCCTTAAAAACCTTGATAAAAACCCATCCTAAAGGTAGGGAGCTGGTATATTTAGCTGACAATAATTCAAGGGGAGCTTCTGAGCCGGCAACCCAAGATCGAGAAAGTGCAAGCAAGGGGCCCGCGACAGGGAAATCCTTACCTTAGGCTTCCAATGAGTTAGCCAAAAGTATATGCCCTAAAAACCTAGCACCCCATGGAGGAGGGAGCAACCCCCAGGCTCTGGGTATAGACATCACACCCGCATTGAATAAGGGTTCCAGCTTTAATGATACTAGTAGTAGGCCTTCTGTCTCTAATTGTCCTCCACCTGCCACCCTTGAAGATCCCATAGCTGAGGCAACCACGGACTTGGTTCATCTTAGCTTGCCCCCAGCATGTCTCCCCTATGTAGTGGTCCTAACAGGGGTCCCTACACTTAAGGAGGGTAAATATGAATCTTACCAGGAGTTGAAAAACAAAACCATGTTCTGGTTAAACACAAATAGGCCTATCTTAAAACATCATGATGGGAAAATCTTAAATGTAAGAAGAGCAAGTTGGGTGGGGGACCGCAGGAAGGATATAAGTGGTGATTGTATTTTTGTGAATTTTGGCGACCCTAGGGCAGTCAGCCACATATGCAACCAGCAACCGAAAAATGGAAGCACAGGGATTGGTACTTTTGACTTAAGCTATTTCCATCAGCAAACTTTACCCCCCTGCTTTGTGGGTTATGGCTTTAGGGGAACTGACCTTGGAGCACCCTATCGTCATGCTATTTTTCCTAATAGCCCTTGTTTTCTTCAATCTAGAGACAGGGGTGTCTCAGGTTGGCCTTCTGGCTATTGATATAATGAGGTTTTGGGGCTAGCCCTGGGCATGCATGCTCCAGCAACATCAAACTTCGATAACACACCATGTATTCCTGTCTTAGGTAAATTGTTTCCACATCCACCAAGCACTGACACCATGAACCTGCCACCTATTCTTCCTCCTATACCCCATAGTCCTGCCATTGGATGTGATCCCCTTGAGTTGACTAGCCCGGTTTCCCCATCCGCTAGGCCGAATCTTAAAATCATTAGCTGGAATTTGGCCGGGATTAGTAGGAAGCTCGATCTCCCGGATTGGAATTCAATTACTGGGTCACACAACATATGTATTTTCCAAGAAACATGGAGTCTTGTTCCCTGCCATAAAGTTGGTTACTCGACCTATCATGTCCCAGCAGTTGCTTCTTGTTCAGGACGGGGCCGCCCAGCAGGAGGACTACTCATCTGGGTGAATATTGCCCTAGGGCTCCGTGTTACCCAAATCGAAATTAACTCCCCTGATCTACAAAAAGTGACTCTGTATGGTCCTAGGAGAGGCGAACCATTAATTATTTTTAACATCTATGCCAGGGGGTCGAAGGGCAGCTTACCATCACCCACTGTTACCAAGCTTGAGGAGGAGCTTAGGAACCTGACGCAAGGCTCACTAGTCATAGTGGCGGGCGATCTGAACTGTACTTTTGAGCCTCTTGCGTCCGAAGATTTTCTTAATATTATGGAAGAGGACGGTAGGAGGGGTATCCCGCAGCTCTCAATTTCTTCGGTCAAAAGGTGGTCTCCCAGAGCAGTCCAACTTAATGCTCTGGCACTGGAATTTGATTTAAGAGCAGTAAATGGAAGGACAGCTTCGACCATGGCGGGGGCGGATACTTACAATAGAGTTGGTCACTCGTCACGCATCGATTATATTCTCCTAGACTTCCAGATGTGGAAAGGTGTGGAAGATATGGTGGTTGTGCCTACGATCCTTAGTGACCATAATCCAGGTGGTGGTTGTGCCTACGATCCTTAGTGACCATAATCCGCTTTCCCTGACCCTGCACCCCTTATGGACAAGTTCCCTATCGTCTATGGCCCCTCTCGAATGTCTCCTTACGGCAAAGGTGTGCCCTTCAAATTGTGGCAGACGACTAAATTGGCCTCGAGTTCTGCTTGATGAGGGAAAGGTCCAGCTTATTGGCTCCATTCTGGTTTCTTACCATAGCAAAATAGAACTTGGCGGCTCAAACCCGAGTATTATTTCATCAACATTCTGTGGTACAATTAAAGCCCTAGGAGATTTATTTTTGACTAAATGCAATAAATCCAAGGGGCACCATGATCGCAGCAATAAACCTGGTTGGTATTCCAAGGAATGCAGAGTAAATACATCGCTCCTCATCCAGGCTATTAAGGGCAAGCAGCAGTCCTTGATTAAAGTAGCACGACACAATTATAATTTAGCCATCAAGGAAGCTAAGAGGGACTGGGACGATAAGTTTTGGCAAGATCTCAAGAAGGCCAGTGCGGGGAAGGACGCACGAGGTTTCTGGGATCTAGTAAGATCAAGGAACAGACCAGATAGCTCCCTGATCACCTGCAACATCACTGTTGATAGTTGGTTTGCCCATTTTTCTTCCCTGTGTACAGCTGACTCCCTCGGCGAACAAGTCCAGTATTTGGAAAGCCTTATGGTATCTGAAGAGGAGGCCATTGAATTCACGGCCAAGGAAGTTGAAGCGATTATTTGCTCCTTGGTCCCGCGCAAAGCTGCAGGCCCCGATGGGGTTCCAGGAGATCTCTTGCGCTTAAACTACTCAGAGTGGGGGAGGATTCTGGTAGGTCTCCTTAATGCCATCATGAAGGGTGCGCCAATTCCGGAGTCTTGGAGAGGGGCGGAGGTGGTCCCTATTTTTAAGAAGGGCTCTAGGGACGACCCCGCCAACTACCGCCCTATTAGCCTAATAGATTCCACACAAAAGGTTATAGGGAAGGCAATATTAGGCAGAATCCTCCAGTGGGCCGAAGACAACAAAATTCTGTCAGATCTACAGGCAGGGTTTCGCTCTGGAACAGGAACATTTGAGCAAGCCTTCCGACTACATTTGTTGTACTGGAAAACAGTTGTCCTGGGCGGAGGCAGTCTTTATCTGGCCTTTATAGACCTGAAGACTGCCTTCGACTTAGTGCCGAGGCAGAGCTTATGGGGGGTTTTGCAGGACTTGGGTATGCCTCCATATATTTTGAGTATCCTAATCAAGCTCCACGAGGAAAACTTTGCCCAGGTGAGGTGGGGTAGTCAGGGCCAAAAAACACCTAGAATAGCTGTGAGTAGGGGCATCCGTCAGGGTTGTGTGTTAGCCCCCACTCTATTTTCACATTATGTTAATGGAATGGTGGACCATCTACTTAGAATATCTGCAGATGCTCCCTCCCTGGCGGGCAAACGCATCCCGACCCTGCTATTTGCGGACGACACCCTCCTCATCTCGAAGTCCCCAGTAGGCTTGCAGAAGCTACTTGATAGTTTTCATCTGTTCTGCACACTTAGGGGTCTGGTAATTAATACTGGAAAAACTAAATATCTAGTATTAAATCCGGCAAAAAAAGGGGAATTCCGCCGAACTTGAATGGGGTACAGCTGGACAGAGTGACGGAATTCGATTACTTGGGCATTAGACTCTCTGACCGTATGCACTGGGCCCCTCACATTAATAAAATGGTCCTTTCCCTCAAAAGGGTAACAGGCACACTCTTAAAACAACAGCGCAGTTCAACAACATAACCTATTTCCCCAATTGTAGAGATCTACAACGCAAGAGCAGTTAGTGGGTCCCTGTATGGGGCTGAATTATGGGGTGCCTGTAATATTGACCAGCTTACCCAGTCAGAGAACAAATTCTTTAGGTCATTGTTGTCCCTTCCCCAAAATACACCTATGATTCCGGTATTGTACGATCTGGGGAATCGCCCAATAAAGGACCAGGCCCAGTTCCGTCCACTGTTATTGTGGTCACGATTATGGCGAGTACCGGAACTCTCTCTTTATGCGGAAGGGCTAACGGAAATCCTGTCTATGTCTGGTTGGACAAAAATAAGTTGGCTGCGAAATGTAAAATCCCTACTTGGTGAGCTTGGGTTGGGGGAGGCATGGTTAACTAGATCTGCTGTGCCAAAATCTCAATTGAAGCAGATTTATTGGAGGTGGGTGTACAACAAAAAATACTCAAACCCTAAAAATGGTAGGATTGTTTCTAACTATCTTCTTTTAAAGGATGTACCCTTGTTAGAGCCCTATCTTGATTTTGTTACAAAACCGTGGGATCGCATGCTATATTTTAGATTTAGGATTGGCACCCTTCCTCTCGGCGAGTTTACAGCACGCTGGAGTGTGCCCTCAAGCACCTCTAGCTCGTGTCCATTCTGTCCGCTGACCCTGGAAACAGTGCCTCACATTTTATTTGAGTGCTCTGCCTATAAACCTCCAAGATCCAGGTGGCTAAAACCAGTGTGCAGGAATATGGGTACTAGGTCTCATCTGATGGCTTTGCGGATCCTCATGTCAGATACTCGGCTAGTATATGTTTGGGCTATCTCTAAGTTTCACAGCTGGGCATGGATCATTAGAACAAGAAGGCTAAAAAACAAATGACTATAATGTTTAATCTGTTTTTAACTTTAATGCAGTATCAATTTTTATTGTTGGATGGTATATTGTGTATGACCATCCTCCTTTGTTTTATCTTGTAGAAAATGTAATGTGAAATTGTTTTCATTGTGATGCTTTTTAGGATAACATTTTATCGAAATAAAGCCTTTTACAACAACAACAACAAATATTAACAGGTCATGTTGCCAGAAATGGAGCAGGGTCCACGTATACATGTCATAGCACTCTGGCATATCCATATGGCATCATGATGTCTCTACTTATCTTACATTGTCCCATGATATCATGTGTGTAAGTGGTCCTACATAGGCCACTTGTCATCCTTGTGTTTGCAGTGTCACCGCCCCACTAATGTGTTGCATGTGATGGTGTACCACATACTTGTGGCATGGCAGTCAGTTGGGAGTGTGCAGTTATACGAGTTGGCAAACATCTTTCATGCCATCTCATTAGATGCCTACATGCAACCATGTGTACCTTTATGTGTTGCACGGTCAGAAGTACCCCTCTGGCATACATGAACTGAGGGTATAGGTTGCTCACTATCAGCATGCAGCAGACATTGGTGTTTGCCAATGTATACATGGCTGTATGACTGAGTGATGTTCACTTTGTATTTTGGGGAAGCCAAACTTGTGGTATTATGGGATATGGATAGATGAGTCACACATACCCACAGACATTGATTGATGACAGCTTGCAGGTAAGAATGTTGATGAAATGATAAACATGTTTCAGATGTTCCAGTTGTCTCAGCCTTTGCTGTATGCCTGCCAATACAAAATGTTCTATGCAATCTGTTGGGAAGGGCATGTGCATTAGTGAACCATCAGTCTATGGATGGTGACATGCATCTCGGAGTGATATGCTGACATTTGTTTGACGTGTGTGTTAGCAGTCAGTGGTACATGGTTACATATGTCACAAATACCTAGAGTATACGATGATTCATCTCTCCATGTGCTAGTCAATCTGACATCCTAATGGATGGCCACATAACAATGTCCAATTTACTTTAGATTTCCTAATGCCATTGACTTTTTAAATGTGGAAATGGTCTACTTACAATAACTTAGGTGGTCATTAGGATGGCGGGCGAACAAAGTCCGCCCGCCATCCTTCCATTGAATGGGACTGCCCGCCATTGGTGCAGGGGTCCTGTTGGTGACATTAGGATGCGCCCGCCACACTGGCAGGCGCATCCTGCATTCTTGACTGCGGCGGGCGGTCTTCTCAGCACCGCCCACCGCAATTCAATGAAGGCATGTTGTGCACTTCCATGCACAACATGGCAGGCACCGAGCGGTGCCTGCCATGTTGTGCATGGAACTGAAGGGCTCTGTGCACCCCCTAACCCCAGAATCCCTTGGGGCCTGCTATGGGCCCTTAATTGCGAAAACCGCCTGCCTTTCTATGGCGGCAAGGCATGTCCCTACTGAAATGCTAATATGGATGGTGGTGTCTCCCAGACACCGCCCCCATGTTAACAACTTTTCCGCCTGGTCGATGTGAGAAGTTGGCCTGGTATATAATGCTCACTAATTCTTAGTGATCACTTTGTACCATGCCAAGCAACCCTTATGATGATGGTTGTAATTCAACCTTGTAGACCAGTTATCCTAGGGGTAACGTGGACAAAGCATTCTTAGGCTAAACTCTGAAAGGCATGTGAAGCCAGCTGTTATACCATACACAACCCCCTTGAATACCAAATGAAAGGGACACCACACAGATATATATTGAAAATATATATTGATTTATTAACTATAAAATCCCCTGGACTCTTTATGAGCACAGAAGCACAAGCGTTAAATCACAAGACAGTTTAAAATACACAAAAGTTGCACAATATGGATGAGCCCTAGGGGCCACCTAAACCATATACTAAGAAAGTGGTATAAGAGATACCAATAGGAAAGGGAACAGGCCTAGGGCCTTGGGAATCGCTGGAGCTATTCGAGACTAGCAGTGACTAAGTCGGGAAAGGCCCGCGGGACTCGGTGCAGTGTTCAAAGTGCACGCACTTTCCAATGCAAAGTCTATGGTGCGTAAAAAGCACGAAGTTAGAAAGTTAGGAACCTTCCGAGTGACCTACGGAGCTGAGACTTAAGACACAGGCCCTTGAGATGTGTACCAGTGCAGGAGCACTGGCGGAGCTGAGTTACCTCACCCACAGGAAGCGGGTGCACAGGGTCGAAGTAGTGTCGGGTTTTGTCACGCTGGTCGATGGTGCTTGGAGCTGAAGATGCTGCAGGCGGCTCGATGTGAAGAGTTCCGGTGGATCCAAGGGTGGATCTGAAGATGTGAAGACCTGAAAGCAGAGGGGACAATGTTCAAAGTCACTAGCCAGTGACTACCGTGGAGCCAGATTGGAACCAGGCGATGTCGGGTGCAAACAGGCGTTGTCGGGTAGCTTCTATCTGCAGCCACGTGGACACCCGGGGTCGAGGACGTCCAGGAGTCGGTCACGAGCTGTCGCACGCAGGCTTCTCACTGTTGGCGGTGTCGGCAACTTGATCGGAGCAAACAGGCCTTGACAAATGCAAGCCACGCAGAAGTTGAAAGATGCTTTACACTCGGACCAGCAAGGTCAGAGCGGGTGCTCCTTTTTACAGGAGCTTGGGTAGGTCTGGAGCAACCAGACCTGCTGTGTAAACCGTCGGTTTCGTCGCCAAGATGGCCGCTGACCACGTGGCTAGTGGCCGGGATGGCGCATCGAGTGGCACAATGCAAAAGGGCCCCACGCAGATCGTGGAGATGCTGGAGGGCTGATCTTCGGTGCAAGGGCTGCTCGGTGGTGGGGGTTCTCAGTCCCCAAAGCACAACATCGAGGATGCCTCAGAAGCTGCGCTGTCAGCTTTTCGAGTGTCTTCCAAGAGGTCCGGTCCCACGTTACTCGGTGCCTCCACGGGTCCCTTCTTTGCAGGGACTGTGGATCGGGCTCTGAGAGGTCTGGGAGTCTGGTTCTTGTCGGGCTCTGGGCTCGGGCTCCGGCGGGAGGCGGCGGCAAAGCAGACGTCGAGTTGCTGGTTGGTACCTGTGTTCACAGGGTGGCCACTCCTAGGCCACAAGGGAGATTCTCTTCAGTCTTCTGAGCAGCAGAATGTCGAAGTCCAGTCTTCTTCTTTGTTTAAAGTTGATTTCAGGATGATCTGCTGTGCAATGGCACTGCTCCCACTCTTATTCCCAATCTGAGGGGTGGATCACCTACTAGGTCCCTCCTCTGGGAGGAACCAGGAAGGGGGGCGGTTACACCCCCTTTCCTTTGTCCAGTTCCGCGCCAAGCCTGGGTCTGGAAAGTCCCAGGACCGGTTTGGACTGCCCTATGCACGGGGACACCTTGTGTGCCCCGGGCATGTCTGATTCTATTCAGCCCTGTCCTACCCAATACACAAAACCCTGTCTGGGGTGGTGCTCGCACCTCCCAAGGCAGGAAACCCTTTGTCCAGGCCACCATCTGCCGAGTTTCGGTCAGCAGCAGGAGGCCAGACTCGTGTCTGTGGTGGCAGCATCCATTTTGTGATGCTGAGGCTCTGTTTAACTTTAACCGGGGTTAAGGCTACACACATGTCGTGTCCCTCTAGAAGGGTGGAATGCTATCCCCGTCGCCAGAACTGGCGAGGGGATAGTATTCCAATTCGTATGACACCTTACTCGACATGTTTTGATAAAGCCAAACCAAAGATAGCATATAACCGCGAGGATTATAATGCACTTAAGAGTATATGGTAAGGCAATATCCCGGAACAGCTTAGGGAGTGATTCCCGACCGCTGCAGACAGGCTCAGCTCATGCTAGAGCACCATCTCACATATTTCCAAGCACTCTGCCTCCAGGATTGATGAGGCCTTCCATAGGAGTGGCTGATAGGAACATATGTGTCCAGTTTAGGGTTAGGCACAGGCATACTGTACCTAAGTAAGAGGTGATTACACCAACTTACCCCAGCTGAGTGATCAGCCAGTTGTGTCAAATATGGAGGCCAGGGGTGGCATAATACATGCTGCAGCCCCTGGTAGGCCTTGGATACACCTATGCCCTGGGTATCTAGGGTACACTACTACAGGGGCTCATAAGGTGAACCAGTTCCAATTTGTAATGCACCTAAAGTGCATTGGCAGTAATTTAGAGAGAGAACAGCAGGCTGTGGGTCTGATTAGTAGGCCCACAGCCACATTAAGTCAGAAACCAGTGAAGCAAAAAGCAAAAATTTGGGGTGACCATAGGATAGCAGACCCTACTCTCCTACATAACCCCCCCCCCCCCCCCCCAAACGCAGGGACATTAGACTAACCTTGACCAGTTGTGTCTTCATGTTCTAAGTGGAAGTACCTGGAGAGACCATCTGCGTTGCCATGGTGAGTCCCTGGGCAGTGCTCCACTGTGAAGTCCATCCCCTGTAGGGAAATGGACACCTGAGTAGTTTGGGGTTTTCACCCTTCATCTGATTAAGCCATAGGAGGGGCTTATGGTCGGTCTGAATCTTGAAGTGAGTGGCAAACAAGTATGGTCTCAACTTCTTCAGGGCCCACACCACAGCAAAGGCCTCCCTCTCTATAGCTGACCAACGTTTCTCTCTGGGGGTCAGCCTTCTGCTAATGAAAGCAATGGGCTGGTCCTGGCCATCTACATTAAGCTGTGAAAGCACTGCTCCCACTCCCAACTCAGAAGCATCTGTTTGGACAATGAACTCTCTTGAGTAGTCAGGACTCTTCAGGATAGGTGCAGAGCACATGGCCTTCTTCAGGTCATCAAATGCCTTTTGACAGATTTCTGTCCACTGAACCTTTTTGGGCATCTTCTTGGATGTCAGATCATTAAGAGGAGTCACAATGGACCCATAGTTCTTAACAAACTTCCTGTAGTACCCAGTCAGGCCCAAGAAAGCTCTGACCTGAGTCTGGGTGGTTGGAGGGGACCAGTCCTTGATGGTCTGGATCTTACTCTCCAGTGGTTGAACTTGGCCTCCACCTACAAGGTGGCCCAGGTATACAACCTTACTCTGCCCTATCTGGCACTTTGTTGCCTTGATAGTGAGGCCTGCCTTCTGCAGAGCCTCAAGCACTTCCTTCAGGTGGACCAGGTGATCCTCCCAGGTGGAGCTAAAGACAGCAATATCATCCAGATAAGCTGCACAAAAGTCATCCAACCCAGTAAGGACTTGATTCCCCAACCTTTGGAAGGTGGCAGGTGCATTTTTCAAACCAAAGGGCATCACCACAAACTGATAATGCCCACTGGGGGTAGAAAATGCTGTTTTGGCTTTAGACTCCTCAGCTAACCTGATTTGCCAGTAGCCAGCTGTCAAGTCAAATGTGCTCAAATATTTGGCAGAAGCCAACTTGTCAATGAGCTCATCTGCCCTTGGAATAGGGTGTGCATCTGTCCTGGTGACAGCATTGAGTCCTCTGTAATCCACACAGAACCTCACCTCTCTCTTGCCATCTTTGGTGTGAGGTTTGGGGACCAGAACCACTGGGCTAGCCCAGGGGCTCTCTGAAGGCTCAATAACACCTAATTCCAGCATCTTTTGCACCTCAGTCTTTATACAGTCCCTGACGTGGTCAGGTTGCCTGTAAATCTTGCTCTTTACAGGAAGACTGTCACCAGTGTCCACCACATGGGTACACCAGTTAGTCTGACTGGGTGTCAAGGAGAACATATGTCTGTATGCCTGTAGAACTTGCCTGCAGTCATGTTGCTGATGCTCAGTGAGGCTGCCACCTAAGGCCACACCATCAACTGAACCATCCTCAGGGTTCTGAGTGAGCAGGTCTGGGAGAGGGTCACTCTCTTCCTCCTGTCCCTCATCTGTAGCCATGAGCAAGCCCATGTCTTCCCTGCTGACATATGCCTTCAATCTGTTTACATGGAGCACCCTGCGGGGGCTCCTGGGAGTTCCTAGGTCCACCAAGTAGGTAACCTCTCCCTTCTTCTCTAGAATCGTATGGGGTCCAGACCACTTGTCTTGGAGTGCTGCTGGGGCCACTGGCTCCAACACCCATACCTTCTGTCCAGGCTGAAATTCAACAAGGACAGCCTTTTGGTCATGCCAAGCTTTCTGTAATTCTTGGCTAGCCTCAAGGTTTTTGGATGCCTTTTCCATGTACTCTGCCATCCTGGAGCGGAGACCAAGTACATAGTCCACTATGTCTTGCTTAGGCTTTTTGAGAGGTAACTCCGATCCTTCCTTCACTAGACACAGGGGTCCTCTTACAGGGTGCCCAAACAACAATTCAAAGGGGCTGAAGCCAACCCCCTTTTGAGGGACCTCTCTGTAAGCAAACAAAAGGCAGGGCAGTAGGATGTCCCATCTTCGCCTGAGCTTTTCAGGTAATCCTTTAATCATGCCCTTCAGGGTCTTGTTAAATCTCTCAACAAGCCCATTGCATTGTGGGTGATAAGGAGTGGTGAACTGGTAGTTGACACCACATTCCTTCCACATAGCTGTCAAATATCCTGACATGAAGTTGGCACCTCTATCAGATATTACCTCCTTAGGAAACCCCACTCTGGAGAAAACTCCAAGTAAGGCCCTGGCCACAACAGGAGCTGTTGTGGTCCTAAGTGGAATTGCCTCTGGGTACCTGGTGGCATGATCCACTACCACCAGTATGAATCTGTGCCCAGATGCTGTAGGGGGATCCATTGGACCAACAATATCAATCCCCACTCTTTCAAAGGGAACCCCCACCACAGGTAGTGGTATCAGGGGGGCCTTTGTTGTTCCACCTGCTTTACCACTGGCTTGGCAGGTTTCACAGGAGCGACAAAACTCCTTGGTGTCTTCAGACATGTGAGGCCAGTGAAAGTGAGGGACAAGCCTGTCCCAGGTCTTGTTCTGGCCTAAGTGTCCTGCTAACCACTTGGCTGCTAAGGTACAATTACTCTGGTGCTGTAATTTCCATTGAAATCAATGGAAAGTCCATGACGAGTTACCCTTGTCATTAGCGGCGAAGAGGCTAAAGGAATATCATGGGCCAAGGTGAGAAGGAAACCCCTAAATTGCAGAGGTATAACCAACCTCCTGGTTGCACCAGGCTTGGGGTCTCTACCCTCTGTGTAAAGGAGTCCTTCATCCCAATAAACTTTATGGGCACCTTGAGCATTCCCAGCAGCCTCAGCAGCAGCCTGCTGTCTGAGGTGTTCAAGAGAAGGACAGGTTAACTGAGCCTGCCCCAAGTCTGCCCTAGAAGGTCCCCCTGTCCCCAGAAACTCAACCTGATCAGGTTCAAGTTCTTCAGAGACAGTTCCTTCAGGGGTCTCAAGATCAGTTTCCTGTGAAGCCTGATCCTCACTTGTAGGCAGTTGGGAAGGCACAGCCTTAACCCTCCTGTTCTTCTTCTTGGAAGGTGCTTGGTCCATTGTTCCAGGATCCAAGACCTGAGGTTCAGAGAGGCACTTTTTGGCCTGTGACCTGGTCACAGCAAGGACATGTGATGATATCCCTAACATCTCTGCATGAGTCCTGTACTCAACTTCTGACCATAGAGAGTTCTCCAGGTCATTGCCCAACAAACATTTTACTGGGAGATCAGCACTAACCACAACTCTTTTTAGGCCAGTTACCCCTCCCCAGGAAAAGTTAACAAGTGCCACACTATGTGTAGTAGTGACATTGCTGGCATTGGTCACCAGGTAATTATCACCTGGCATGTATTGTCCAGGGTCCACAAAGTTAGGTGTCACCATAGTGACACTGGCACATGTGTCCCTGTAAGCTTGAGCCACTTTATTGTTGATCAAAGGCGTCTGTCTGTATTTGCCCATATTACTGGGACTTATGTCAGGGGTCAAATCTATGTCCCCTTCACAAATCAGAACAGCCTGTGTAAGGGTTCTGACTAGGTCAGAATCTCCTTCAGTTCCCAAAGTGATACCCACTACCCCCTTGGTTTGAGGACCAGCACTGCTAGCTGTACTAGTGGGTGCAGTTGCCTTAGGGGCTGCAGTGCTGGGGGCTCCACCCTTTTTACACTCACTTGTCCAGTGAGAGGTGTTCTTACAAGTTTTACACCAGGGTTTCTTCTGACCTTCTTTCTTCTTCTTCTTGGAAGTTTGGGACCCACCCTCTGTCTCAGTTTGGGGCCCTGTTGAAGACTTCTGGTCTTTAGATTTCTGCTCCCCACCCTTCTGGTCTGTTTTCTTCTGGTCACCACCCTGGTTCTAGTTCTGGTTCTTTTGCTTAACTCTGGTTCTTACCCATTTATCTGCCCTCTTTCCCAAATCTTGGGGAGAGGTCAAATCTGAGTCAACCAAATGTTGATGCAACTGCTGGTTCTGACAATTATTTAAAATTTGTTCTCTCATCAGCAAATTATACAATCCTTCATAGTCTGTAACCTTGCTTCCCAGCAACCATCCCTCCAGAGCCTTAGTGGCACACTCAACAAATTCAGACCAGTCCTGAGTCTGTGTCTTCTGGGTATCTCTGAACATTAACCTGTACTGTTCAGTGGTTAAGCCTAACTCATCAATCAGAGCACTCTTCAGGACCAGGTAGTTTCTAGAATCCCCATCACTAACTGTGAGGAGTCTGTCTCGGCCTCTACCTTCAAAGGAGAGCCACAAGATTGCTGCCCACTGCTCCTGAGGGATCTGCTGTACTCTGCAGGCTCTCTCCATTGCAGTAATCCATTTATGGATGTACTCCCCAGCTTTGTAGGGGGGCACAATCTTACTCAGGTTTCTGTTATCAAAAGACCTGTCTTTATCCTTGTGGATAGTGCTGCCACCAGTGGATCCTAATCCACTCTCTCTAGGCTGTCTTGCTCTAGCAAGTTTCTCTTGGGCCAGGGCAACTTCTAATTCTTGTCTCTGGATCCTAAGCTCAGCCTCTCTCATCTTGGCCTCATGTTCCCTTCTCTGAGGGCTAGTCATCTCCCTTCTGGAGTGACCATGAGAACCTCTAGAAGCATGGGAGTTGTTGGAGTCACCTGAGTGAGTCCTTCTCCTCCTAGGCTTCTGGTTAAGTCCACCTGGGGGTCTGAATGGGTTGTTACCTGATTCAGTCCCAAATAGGCTTAAGTTAGCCTGGTTCAGTCTACTGACCAGCACCTGACTATTTCTGTCATCATCTGACTCACTGCTTTCCACCTCCTCCTCTTCTTCCTCTTCCTCCTCATCTACCTGAGGAGCTCCAGTGGTGGAGGCTTCCTCATCTACCAGGATGATAGGGGCAGGGGTGTCTACAGTGTCATCCTCTGAGGGATGGCCTCCTTCAGCATTCCCTGTGGGGTTTGCCTTAGAGGGCTTTAGAGTCTCAGGCTGGTCTAAGAGCTCTCTTAGGTGGTCTGTAGTAGGGGATGGCCCTGTCTTCAGACCCCTTAAGACACAAAGCTGTCTTAATTCCTTAAAGGAAAAAATAGCAAATTTGGATGGTGCCCTTGGAGGGTCACTCTCAACAGGGATGTTCCCAGTGGAACCCTCTGCTCCAGACATTGCTCTAGTGTGGGTGGATATGTTTCAATCTACCTACACTGGTGTTTACCTACTAAACCTATCTAGTAGTTGTAGCTAGGGTGTGCTACTCCCTTTGCTCTACAACAACTAAGTTCAGTAGAACTTAAGTATACTAGTCTTGTTTTATATGTACCTAGCAGGTACCTGTATGATCTTTCAAATGATAATCTCAAAGATTGTAATGGTAAAACAACAGCAAGCTCAGATCCCAATCCGCTGCTCACCAATGTGAGAAGTTGGCCTGGTATATAATGCTCACTAATTCTTAGTGATCACTTTGTACCATGCCAAGCAACCCTTATGATGATGGTTGTAATTCAACCTTGTAGACCAGTTATCCTAGGGGTAACGTGGACAAAGCAGTCTTAGGCTAAACTCTGAAAGGCATGTGAAGCCAGCTGTTATACCATACACAACCCCCTTGAATACCAAATGAAAGGGACACCACACAGATATATCTTGAAAATATATATTGATTTATTAACTATAAAATCCCCTGGACTCTTTATGAGCACAGAAGCACAAGCGTTAAATCACAAGACAGTTTAAAATACACAAAAGTTGCACAATATGGATGAGCCCTAGGGGCCACCTAAACCATATACTAAGAAAGTGGTATAAGAGATACCAATAGGAAAGGGAACAGGCCTAGGGCCTTGGGAATTGCTGGAGCTATTCGAGACTAGCAGTGACTAAGTCGGGAAAGGCCCGCGGGACTCGGGTGCAGTGTTCAAAGTGCACGCACTTTCCAATGCAAAGTCTATGGTGCGTAAAAAGTACAAAGTTAGAAAGTTAGGAACCTTCCGAGTGACCTTAGGAGCTGAGACTTAAGACACAGGCCCTTGAGATGTGTACCAGTGCAGGAGCACTGGCGGAGCTGAGTTACCTCACCCACAGGAAGTGGGTGCACAGGGTCGAAGTAGTGTCGGGTTTCGTCACGCTGGTCGATGGTGCTTGGAGCTGAAGATGCTGCAGGCGGCTCGATGTGAAGAGTTCCGGTGGATCCAGGGGTGGATCTGAAGATGTGAAGACCCGAAAGCAGAGGGGACAATGTTCAAAGTCACTAGCCAGTGACTACCGTGGAGCCAGATTGGAACCAGGCGATGTTGGGTGCAAACAGGCGTTGTTGGGTAGCTTCTATCTGCAGCCACGTGGACACCCGGGGTCGAGGACGTCCAGGAGTCGGTCACGAGCTGTCCCACGCAGGCATCTCGCTGTCGGCGGTGTCGGCAACTTGATCGGAGCAAACAGGCCTTGACAAATGCAAGCCACGCAGAAGTTGAAAGATGCTTAACACTCGGACCAGCAAGGTCAGAGCGGGTGCTCCTTTTTACAGGAGCTTGGGTAGGTCTGGAGCAACCAGACCTGCTGTGTAAATCGTCGGTTTCGTCGCCAAGATGGCCGCTGACCACGTGGCTAGTGGCCGGGATGGCGCGTCGAGTGGCACAATGCAAAAGGGCCCCACGCAGATCGTGGAGATGCTGGAGAGCTGATCTTCGGTGCAAGGGCTGCTCGGTGGTGGGGGTTCTCAGTTCCCAAAGCACAACGTCGAGGATGCCTCAGAAGCTGCGCAGTCATCTTTTCGAGTGTCTTCCAAGAGGTCCGGTCCCACGTTACTCGGTGCCTCCACGGGTCCCTTCTTTGCAGGGACTGTGGATCGGGCTCTGAGAGGTCTGGGAGTCTGGTTCTTGTTGGGCTCTGGGCTCGGGCTCCGGCGGGAGGCGGCGGCAAAGCAGACGTCGAGTTGCTGGTTGGTACCTGTGTTCACAGGGTGGCCACTCCTAGGCCACAAGGGAGATTCTCTTCAGTCTTCTGAGCAGCAGAATGTCGAAGTCCAGTCTTCTTCTTTGTTTAAAGTTGATTTCAGGATGATCTGCTGTGCAATGGCACTGCTCCCACTCTTATTCCCAATCTGAGGAGTGGATCACCTACTAGGTCCCTCCTCTGGGAGGAACCAGGAAGGGGGGCGGTTACACCCCCTTTCCTTTGTCCAGTTCCGCATCAAGCCTGGGTCTGGAAAGTCCCAGGACCGGTTTGGACTGGCCTATGCATGGGGACACCTTGTGTGCCCCGGGCATGTCTGATTCTATTCAGCCCTGTCCTACCCAATACACAAAACCCTGTCTGGGGTGGTGCTCGCACCTCCCAAGGCAGGAAACCCTTTGTCCAGGCCACCATCTGCCGAGTTTCGGTCAGCAGCAGGAGGCCAGACTCATGTCTGTGGTGGCAGCATCCATTTTGTGATGCTGAGGCTCTGTTTAACTTTAACCGGGGTTAAGGCTACACACATGTCGTGTCCCTCTAGAAGGGTGGAATGCTATCCCCGTCGCCAGAACTGGTGAGGGGATAGTATTCCAATTTGTATGACACCTTACTCGACATGTTTTGATAAAGCATAACCAAAGATAGCATATAACCGCGAGGATTTTAATGCACTTAAGAGTATATGGTATGGCAATATCCCGGAACAGCTTAGGGAGTGGTTCCCGACCGCTGCAGACAGGCTCAGCTCATGCTAGAGCACCATCTCACATATTTCCAAGCACTCTGCCTCCAGGATTGATGAGGCCTTCCATAGGAGTGGCTGATAGGAACATATGTGTCCAGTTTAGGGTTAGGCACAGGCATACTGTACCTAAGTAAGAGGTGATTACACCAACTTACCCCAGCTGAGTGATCAGCCAGTTGTGTCAAATATGGAGGCCAGGCCAGGGGTGGCATAATACATGCTGCAGCCCCTGGTAGGCCTTGGATACACCTATGCCCTGGGTACCTAGGGTACACTACTACAGGGGCTCATAAGGTGAACCAGTTCCAATTCGTAATGCACCTAAAGTGCATTGGCAGTAATTTAGAGAGAAAACAGCAGGCTGTGGGTCTGATTAGCAGGCCCACAGCCACATTAAGTCAGAAACCAGTGAAGCAAAAAGCAAAAATTTGGGGTGACCATAGGATAGCAGACCCTACTCTCCTACAGTCGACTCTTCAACCAGGCGAAATACCGGCAGACAGTTTTTCCGTCCGCCGGGGTCCCCCCGTCATAGTAATGTGGCGGGGGGAATTTCAAAGCGGGCAACAGTTTTTAGTGGGTGGATCGCCACCGCCATATGGGTGGTGGCGATCCGCCCGCTAACCTAATGACCCCCTTAGTCTTTAATAGGTATGTACCTAGGGAGAGTCAGGTACAATGGTCATTTGTGCTGCTATCTCACACCACTTGGTGCCTATTTGTCTCCATACTACTGTTCTGTACAATATGTGACATGTACATAGTCTACTAATGTGCATCTGCCAAAAGCATCATCTGGCAGTTGACAGAATTGAAGCAGTCACTTTGAGATGTTAGCTGTAGGGGGTGAGCACTTCCATGTCAATTGTTACTTCAGATTTTGATGTTACTCACCCATAGTAGTTGTGCTGTAGTACTACCAGTTTGGGACACCTGATCTTTTGCTTGTTGAAGGTCCAGTGTGGAAGATTGTAATATATACATGTAGACATTACATAAGATGACTTAAGTTAACAATCTTATAGTAGAAAGTCCTAGTTTAAGAGAGTGATGATAACTCTTGCTAATTTGGACAGTCTCACAAGTTCATTTGGAGCTGGCAGTGGTCCTGAGACCCTGATGATTGCCTGTGCTCAGGTCATGCGGCATCAATGCATGTTCTCATGCCAGTGGTACAGATGATGGTACTAGTTGTCCGTGGTAAAATGAAATGAATGAATGTTGTGATAATATGCTTGCATGTTGGGCTGAAGCATTTATTGGAAACCAATTTCTACTCCTATTCAAGCATCTACAGAGGGCAGTGAAGGAGACTGTTGGGGGTCTAGCTGGGTACACTGGTTCTCCATGCCACAGTGACTCTGAGGCGACCACTGGCCTAGAGGATTAGGAGAGTGCACTGGAAGAGGATGACAGCAACACATTGTCATCTTCTTCGTCAACTTCCGGTAGAAATTCCCTGTTGGTGGCGGACCAAGCTCAAACACCATCAGCTACACCTCAGTCCGTTACCCCCTTCCATTTCCATCCTCCCTGCTGCTCCCCAACCTGGAGTCCATGCCTGCTTCTCTAAGCAGAGGAGAATCTCCTCCTAATCAGGCACCTCAGAGTGTGGAGGTGATAGATGTCCTGAGTCAGATCTCTATTAGTGAAATTGCAGTGCTGAATGTCCTCTAGGGGCATGGCAACAAGCTGACCCAGGCTTTTGCCTATCTGGAGGGCATTCACTCTAGCATAACTTGCCTAGAGAGATCGTTTCTGGCTTTCTCATCCACACTCACGACAGCCTTCCAACCTCCCACCACACACCTCATTCTCTATTCACCATACATGCCCCAGACCTGCCCAGCGCACACCTGAGCACGCATCAACATCAGGTTTCACAGGCACCACACTCCAACACAAAGATAAGACACGAAAACACTGCAGAGACACACACCACCCCCTCACCACCATCCACTCAACATCCACTAACATCCACACATGAACCACACCCACAGTCCCAGCCACATCCACTCCCAAAGACACACATAAACACACTGCAGCCACCACACGCACCCGACAATAGAGAGCCAGAGACAATGCTTACAACACCATCTTCTTCAACAACAGAGAGAACTTACCCAGACCCAACACCCACAACACTAGAAACAGACACTGCACTCAGGACCAAGTCACAGACTTTCACCAGCCAAGCAGACAGATACTCAGAGACATGGATGCACAAAATCCGCATCCACAAGTCACAACTCACATTCGTCTACCTCCCACACCCAACCCCTCACCCACCTACTTCAAAATCACCCAGGGGCTCTGTGTGGCAAGTTACATGGCACAGCAGTGTGCTGGACCACATGTTTCCTCCTTTGGACTGCCCATTGACCTTTATCTTTACACAGTCATGTGTTTGTTGTAATAACATTCTTATTTATTTTCTGTGCAGACCTGCGTCCTGCCCTTGTTAATCCTACAGACTGATGTTAGTGTATCTGTAGGCCTGAAGGGGTTTAGGTGTGTTTTTTTCACCATGGTTGATGATCTATTTGCAGTGGTAAATATGTAATGTCCTTAGGAAAGACAAAGGATTTACAGAAGGCGAGGATCAAGTTTGGTGGATGCATATCTGGGATGAGTTACTATTGGTACACACATTGTTGTGGCTTTGTCTGCTATGGTGAGCATGTCATCTTTGTTTCAGCTAATGTCCACGTCTGCTAGCTTGCAGTACTACCCAAGATGTAGGATGGAAGGGTGTTTGATGTTTGCACAATAGGTCTTTTATAACAGCACACAAGGGAGGTGCGGTCTTTTTTCATACAATGTGTTACTTTGGATACACATATGAGCATTTCCATGTGTGTTTTTTCAAACAACATTTCTTGGATGTCAGACCAACTGCTGTTTGCGTGATGTTTGTTAGAGACTTTCATTTACGCATTCACCACATGTGCATGCTGCTTGGAAAGATGATTGTTTGTCCCTAATGAACACCATGCCACAGGGCCTATGAAAATGGAGACATTGATGCAGGTGCTATGTGAACTGTAGCCTTGGCCACTTGTCTTCCAGGAGTCCACCAGCATAGGATGGCCAAAATCAGCTGGGAGTATTGACAGTATGGCGTCAAATGTCTATGACTGTAACTTTAAACGAACACATGCTTTGGTGACCTACCGGGACTGATGTCTGACATACCCCTGGACATTTCAAAACCGGCTACCCAACTCACACTACTCACTGTTTTCTTAAGTGGACTTCATCCCACCAGGCCTTACAGTGGGTTGATTCTAAGTAGGGGGGTTTCTGGGAGAGCCGTGCCTTATGTATTATTGCACCTTTGATGTGCAGCTGTACTTATCTTAGGGTGCCACCTGACATGCATTTGTAAGCTCCTGTCATTGGTACAAGATATCTGATACAAGTGACCTCACAAATGGACCATTCTAGGATCCTTGACTTTTTGATGGGTTGTGAATTGCATAGGAACAATGTACAGCACATATGGCTTTGTTGTGTATTTTAGAAGTGCTTTGTTCAGAGATAACAAGACTGTGAGTGTGTTATGATGAGTCTCTTTGGAGTGACATCACAGGTAATGCAGGGTGGTAGTACTGCTGATGTCAGGTGTGTAGTTGGAGATCCAGTTGGTGATGGTTACAATGGAGAGCCCTATGGATATCCGTCTGACCACAACTTTTTTCATGTTATTGGTGCGCGGTACCAGCATGGCCCGGCCCAGTAACAGGCCTGAAGCCCGCTCATGTGCATCTTCACTACAAGATTGTTTTGTCAAGTTGTCCCTGTGTGATTGTGTGTTGACTGGCACATATATTATTCGTTACACATAACTCAACTCCCGGGGAGGGAGAGAGAGGGGGTCCTAGGGAAAATATTTAGAGACCCATCCAGTTTCAATCCCCAATCCTACAAATAAACAACAAAAGGAAACTGGAGGTCTAATGAGAAAATCTACACAGAACAAATGATAGGAGCAGGACTCACACTAGATCATTTTACTGTCTAACTATCAATGATAGTGAAAGAATGATGACGCAAATGCGACTTCATGTCAGAAGAAACCCTGAGGAGGGCAGAAAAGTAAGGATTCCCATCAACTGCCATGGTTGGCCAGTGTCATCATATGGAAACCAAAGTAAACCCTGTCACCTCAGCTCTCTGGCACCGAGCCAAACGCTGGTAGACTAGGCGTGTTGAAGACAAGGATAGAAAAATGCAGTGCAAGAGTGAAAGTGTGTGTGAATTAAAAAAAGATACATCAGTGGTCCCAGATACCTTTATTGATGACCACTGGTGGACTTATTAAAAATATATATACAGTGTCGGTTTTGAATCAATCAACCGAAAATGGTCTACTAGTTTCAGCCGTGGCGGGTTACAGAACCCCTGCTTTCTTCAGGACCTCGTTAGTATAGCTACTGCATAAAGTGCAATTTTGAAAAAAACGGTGGTAACAAAACAGCAAAAAATCACAATGTTAATACATGTGACCAATCACGATACCTCTATACAGGAAGGATGATAATTCATATCTATCCTGTGTGAGGTAACAAGCCTCACCACACCAGGCTCTGACTCAGGTTTGAGGAAGAGGCATCGCCCTCTCCGTCGATACCTCGGGTTGTGTCCTGAGGCAGGGGGAGGTTCTTCACACATCCAAAAACATGCAGACACGGTTGGGGTCCTGCTTTTTTATATTGGTCCATCGATTTGCTATGGGATTTCTGTGGAAGGATCAGTATGTCACCTGCTGGTGGTTGTGTCCACGACGTTGTCAGTTTTCCTCGTCATCGGGCAGATAGAGTAGTAGCAGGACATGTAATACAGGATCCATGTCAACACAGGAAGTACACAGCAGTGTGAGATGATTTTTTCCCTGATGTGCCTCATTTTCCGCCAGCCCGGGCGATGTGGTTGGACAGCCTTGGCCGCCTCATCGAAAACAAGCCTCGTAATTAGGCGGGCTGCTAAAATGCAGTCCTGCTCTCCGATTGGTTCCGATGGGCCTTTCCAATGCAGCCACAGTCAGGATTTCTTGTCGAAGTCAGGGGGACCACAGCAGTCAGGTTTCAATGAATTCCCATGCATCGTAATACATTGATCGGCGCAACCATTTACAACATGGCCGCTGAGGTCTGACCAATTCCAACAGGCCAACGGAAGCCCGTCAGAATGGCATCTTAATCAGCCCTATAGTTCTTAAATATTTTTATTTTGAAGAAAAAAGTAGTTACTGCAAGTTTGTATACTTGTAAGTTATATTTATTAGAACAACACACACAAATATCACGTCACATACTTAATAATACACAGAAAATGTTTCCTAATACATTATTTGACGCAGATATTGTTCATTTATTATAACATTGCTATTTTGAAAATATAGTTTGAAAATATATTTTACAAACAATAAAATATGGGTGAGTAATATCATTTTTTGAAACAAATGATAAATAACATATATTTTATAGTATGAATGCATTATTTCTAATTTCAAATTTAATACACATATAGAGATAAAAAGGTTTTGAGTATCTTTTTACTAATTTACATTTGTACATTTCTTTTAAGATTGTACAATGTTTTAATATTTTTTGTAACATTTTATTTTACATTTTAAGCTGGTATTTAACAAACACATTTTTAATATATAGCAGAATAAGTTTATACATATTCTAATATTATTTAAAATATATTATGCCATTTTTATATCAATTACTGATACATGATTTTATATGTATTGCATTGTTTTTTTTTGCATTTTAGTAAACATTTTTAATATATTTTCATATTTTTCCCATGGCTTTCTTTGAGGGGATAGTCTTTTTTTAAAAGTTTTATTAGGTGTCCATTTTTTTACTGCTAACTACATTAAGTACTCTATCCCTGTTATTTTTATTGGTGACAGTAAGTTTAATTTAAAAAACTTCTAAAGTAATTTAAAGGTGGGGGAGGTAGTTGAGGGATAAATATAGTATGTAGGGTAATATTTTAAAATGTATTATGTGGTATAGTGTTTGTTTGACAGTGTTTGGTGTGCATTTTTATGTGATTTGGCACAGCATGTATAGTGTTGTATATTGTTAGTTATGTGTATTATAACTGCTAATGTATACTTTTGTAGAGAGTGTATTATGTAGTATGATTTTTGGATATGGTACGATTTGTGAGGAAGGGTTTTGTGTTTATTTTTTGAAGGTTTTTTGTTTATGGAGGTTTTTAAAGGAAGTTGGATGTTACTTTTTTCAAAGTAAATCCTAATTAGGTCATTCTAAACAATTGTATTGGCTATATATTTAAATGTTTCTGATTTTCTGGAGTGCTTATTTGAATTTTTTTATAGAAATCTATAGATTGAGGATTACTTCTAAGGATTACATTTTTTGCAAGCACATTTTTGCATATTTTTTGGGTTTTTTTTGTATTTCTAGAACATGTTGGTAAATTACTTTTTGGAATTCTTCAGGATTGGACAGAGATTCGCAGCAACAACATTGTAAGTAACTTTAAGTATTTTAGTGTGGATGGGAAATGTTATATGTTTATAAAAATGTGCTAATTATTTGTTGAATAAATTGCCTTATGGAAAATATGTGTTTATTCTTAGAAGTATGTGTAGGCAGTTTTATTTTTATGTATAAAATAATTTTAAATATTTGTAGAAATACTAGTATGAACACTTTTATTATGTCAGTGAGCATTGCAAAATTTTGCAATATGTTTTACTGATATAATAATATTTGATTATCTTTAAAACATATTTCCAAATTATTTGTATCTTTTATATTGTTGTTAGTTAGATGATTGGTAGATTTTATCTGTAGATTTCACTATAATTTCTAGGTAGTCTAGTCCTTTGTTGTTTATAAATAGCCTAACCTTGAATTGTAAATGCTAATACATTGTTCTGGTTTATTTGATTAGTTTAGGACCAATTTGTGTCATGGATTGTTCTAGTCTATATTCATGGTAGCTTTGTTCTTGTAAGGCTTGTAGGAAGCTTGTAGGGTAGTTGGGTTCTTCCTAATGTGGATTGGAAGGCATTATACCATCATTCCACTCTGTTGTTTGTTTTTGCTTTTTGTGCTAAGGTGCTGTCATACACATTCCACCATTGTATGCGGAATTTTGGCTGGCATCTGTGTACTGACCTGTATAGTCTCCCTACCCTTGTGTTTTTGAAGTAATCCATTAAGGGAGCAAGGTTGTCTTCATTATTTTGGTAATAGGGACTTTCTAGTAATATGTTGAAATAGTTGGCTATTCAGTTACAGGGCGATAGTCTCCAGCTATGATTTTTTTAAAATTTCAAATGCAAGTAGGCTGTTAGCAGCATCAGGGCCGGCCTTAGGCATGTGCAAAGTGTGCACCTGCACAGGGCCGCCAAACCCTAGGGGCCGCCACGACGACAAGGATCGGATCGGATACCATACTAATCATACAATATTCGTGCTGGAGTTCAGAAGGCAATGAACAATGAAGAGGCCTTTCAGGGCCGGCCTTAGGCATGTGCAAAGTGTGCACCTGCACAGGGCCGCCAAACCCTAGGGGCCGCCACGACGACAAGGATCGGATCGGATACCATACTAATCATACAATATTCGTGCTGGAGTTCAGAAGGCAATGAACAATGAAGAGGCCTTTCAGGGCCGGCCTTAGGCATGTGCAAAGTGTGCACCTGCACAGGGCCGCCAAACCCTAGGGGCCGCCACGACGACAAGGATCGGATCGGATACCATACTAATCATACAATATTCGTGCTGGAGTTCAGAAGGCAATGAACAATGAAGAGGCCTTTACATTTTGATGTTATCTTGCCATCTTTGCGGTGGCTTCGAAGACAGGAGTCAAATGTCAGGCGTTGTCTTCTGGCAAACTGCTGCTTACTCTTTTAACAGGGACACTAGTGTTTCGTTTTCTTTCTCTGGCTGCAAAGTGAGAGGATTTTGTGAAGTGAACTTTGTGGCCGTCTCACTGGGTGAATGGAAAGGCTGCTGAATGTGTATTTATTTCCCAGGTGCACAGAAAATCTAAAATCTAAATACTCGTAAATTAACTCTACTCATATTTCCAAATCTGTTTGCAATTAGGAAAGGACAAATGAGGCACATCTTTTGTAGTTCAGAAGTGTGGTAGAAACAACGATTTCAATACAAACAAAACAAATCAAGACCCTTCACTTGGTGAAGCACAAATGATATAAACATTCTCTAAAACTCCACAGTTCTCTATCGTTTGTGTCTTGTGTAGTTTTATTAGTAACACTGGCGGCCCCTGGCAGTCCACAGTTCTCTATCGTTTGTGTCTTGTGTAGTTTTATTAGTAACACTGGCGGCCCCTGGCAGTCCACAGTTCTCTATCGTTTGTGTCTTGTGTAGTTTTATTAGTAACACTGGCGGCCCCTGGCAGTCCACAGTTCTCTATCGTTTGTGTCTTGTGTAGTTTTATTAGTAACACTGGCGGCCCCTGGCAGGATTTTGGCGGCCTTCCAGTTCCAACCAAAGCCTGAGTCCCCCCCCCTCCCCATCTCCACCCTTTCACTTGACCCTGGCCTCTGCTCTGGCAGTCACGCAGTGGCTCCGCACCGAGACCTCTGTTACTTCCTCGTTCCTGATTGGGCAGCAGGGGCGCCGGGGTGTTTCATGAAGGTTGCGGCTGGCACAGACGCCGGGGGGAAGCCAAGGAGGATAGAGTGATCTGCGTTGTGGTGGGGACGCGTATGTGAGACTCTGCAGCCATTTATGTGGTGGTGGTGGCACTGGTCCTCCTATAAAGCTGCTGAGCTCAGAATAAGGTCAATGAAGAAGTAATATTAAACGCACCTAGCGCGTGGTGGGTTACGGGCAGAAAGATCTCTCTGAATGTAGAGTCGATTCTGATTTTGCAGTGTCAGTGTCACTGACTAGTTTGACTGACTGCGTCAACGCCGTGAACCTGGAAGGTGTGTGGGTTTCACATGATCTTGGCTTGAATGTCAGCAGCGGCCGGCCCGAGCTGAGGCCCGCCGCAGCGCGAGGCCGGACGCCGAGTAGTGAGTGCAGAAACAAAGCGCCTTGCGGCCTTCACTCCGCTCCGGAACTATAGGGGGCTGCAAGAGACCCTTCAGAATCTCTCTGTTCACAATCACCCGACTGTGCCAGGCACCAGATAGCTCTGCTCTCTGAAGTAAAAGGCATGGTTCTGGTGTCTGTGGTAAGAGGCGTGGCTGTGCTGTCTGTGGTAAGAAGCGTGGCTCTGCTGTGTGAATCGGCCATAGAATACTTCATGTCACTTTCCTCTGATGTCATCATGGGGACAAAGGGTGTGTGATGTCACGTCTGCTGCTATTTTTGTGAGTCTATGTTCATGATGTAGAATAACTTTACGGTCTGTGGCAAGGAAGGGACAGCTTTGTGGTCATATGGTAACAACAAAATCCCGGAGCATATTAACATCATGATATAAATGTTCCCCATTTGACATCTGTGTAGAAAGCGACCTGAATGAAGGTGGCACGTGGAGCCTCCAGGCTGCCCTCCCAAATCTCCACCCATGACCAGTAGCAGTGTGTGATCATTTACTTGGCTTCTTATCCATTGGAGCAGGGTGTCACTGGCTCTGACTGAGTGAGTGACCCTGGAGTAGTAGTACTGTCCTTTCCAAATTCTGGCGCAAAAAGGAGGAGATACATACGCTTAAGGCACCGATAATCGGCCTGCTCGAGGTGGAAGTGGGCATCTCGTCCCTAGATCATGAAAGTGCAGGCAGCCTTTCCACATTGCGACGTGAAATCGGAGATCGATTCGTTCATCTCCAACATATTATTGCATTACTGCAGTGTGCCAGCTGCTGCCCGCCTGCTGAGAGACTGCACAGTCAAGATCATGCTGGACAGCGCAAAAGCAAAGGCAGCAGCGCGCTCCTTGCAAGTCGCTTATGCAGGCCATTGTGCAAGGGTAAGAGTGACCTACAGCTTTGCCCCGAAAGTGAAAGTGTCATTAAGGTTGATGGTCGGCTACATTCTCGACAATAGGTACAAGTGCTGTTTTTTAATGTGTGCATTTTTTTAATACAGGGACCGTTAAGATTCTCACGATTTTGAGCACTTGCTCTTCTGTAAAATTATTTTATGCCTATTGCCCCGCTCGCGCTGCCTAAGTATGCTGACTTACTAAAATAATACAACAAAGATCTCTACATTAACTTGGGCGAATATTAAATCTCACTGTCACCTTCCTGAGCTCCGCCCCGCCCGTACCCCCTCTTCCGGGGCCCACACCAACGCTCCCTGCACAGGGCCACCATGAACCTAGAGCCGGCCCTGGCAGCATACTCCACTTTGCGGGCCTTATTACGATGCTGGTAGGACCAACCATTCAACCGCCACAGCTGCAATCTGATTCCGACTGCCGAGGCCGGGAAAGTACCCCCAGCCGTATTACTATGCAACCGCTGCTACAGCAGAGGTCTCATCTACGGCGGTGCACATACCTCAGGAATATGTTGCTGCAAGTACGTGCAAACTCACAGAATGTGATATATATACACATAAGCATCACATATGTGGGGATATGCCTTGTGCACCAAATACCCAATTTCTTGAGTGTGGCTATCTGTGCACAGTCCAGTCCATGGAGATTCATGCCACTCACTGACTTACCAGCATTTTGGCGCCCACAGGGTAATAATCTTTGGGGTTCCTGGATGCTATTCTTCCCCGACTGCCATTTCGACAGACAGAGAAAGGCTGCCAATGTTGGTGGTCCTTCAGCGGTTGGTTGGAGTACAGGAGCCATGCCTGATAATCCAGTAGTCACAGTGACAACTTACAATGAGGCCTCAGTGGTCAGACAGCCTCTGACAGAACCGCAAAAGCTGGTCCGTCCGGCATCATAATCTGGCCATTAGTGCAGATATTTGTAGGTGGCGCATTTACTTTGATTAAAATGATACTAACATCAACTATATAACTGTGTGAGGGTATGTTTTTAATACACTTTGGATCATAAATTGTTCAAAATCAATAACAATGTTTTGTGGGTAGTAGTTGTTTGCTGCTTAATTTGGGTTAGGAGCTCTATGCAAGTACTGGTTTGTTAGTTTGAAAATAACGCCTACACAAAAGGTAAGTTAGTTTTATGAATGTTCACCATGCATGATGTAAAGTTGATGGAATGGTTTGGAACACATTTAAATGTGCCATCCATCATCCATGTTTAAAATTTGCCTAGTATTTATACGTTTGTAGAGGTAGTAAATATTAGTCGTTTGTTATGACTTTTTTTGTCATACAATGGGAATGGCTCCTCTTTGGTTGTTAATGCAAGCCCCGGTAGAATTTTATATCTCTAAGGGCCATGATTACGAGTTTGGCGGTGCGGGAGAGGGCAACAGGTGTGGCACACTGCATGCCAAATTACAATTTACCTCATGTCTGGCGGCTTTTTTTGGAGGTACCTCTGAAAATGGGCACCGCAATGGGTACTCCAAAAACAATTCCTGCACGGCATGGACTGTAAAGTCCATGCCTTAGAGGAACTGCAGTGAGTTTACACAGGGGAGCTCATGTTATGCCCCCCCTACATACATCTCCAAGCACATGGGCAACAGGGGGCCCCATTTGTTTCAGGATCTCCAGCCCTTTCATGAAGTAAAGACATCCATGACACCGCTGGCGGTCCTGAAACTCGAAATATGCATGGCGGTGCCGCAGCCGCACCACCAGCATACTGCTGAGACCCTTATCACCATGCCATTGGTTCTTGGGTGGTTGCCGTGGTAAAATGGCGAACTGTCAAAGTTGTAATTGGGAGGTCATACCGCCAGGGAGGCAGTAACTGAACCCCCACCGCTGCGCTCTAGTGAGCCTAGCGGTCCTCCGACTACCAGACTTGTAATTAAGCCCTAAATGTTTTAGGCGCAGATGGGGTTTCGGTTGTGGCCTTTTTAGTTCTGGCCATAAGGCATTTTAAGATGGATATGGAATATAAATGTTCTAGTACATGGGGTAGTATATCTTTAAGGATTTGTGTTGTAGACTCTTGGGAGACAGTGCTTGCTTTTTTATGTTTTCTAACACTTCTCTTACTTCTACTTCTGCTACATTGGGTGGGTGGTTATGTTCTTTAACACTAATTACTGTGGTTTCTCTGCTAGTTGCCCTCCGAGTAATATTTTATGTATTTTCAATGAATATCCAGTTAAGAGCTCTTTTCTTGAATGTATATATGTATCCCATTTAAAATAGTAAAAGTTTCTCCTTTTGTGAAGTAATACATATGGGATCATCTGTCATTATCGCTTTATGTATTGTAATTAAATAATTATAGAAAAATAGTTGTTAATAAATGTTTTAAATAATTTACAGTTGAACAAATAATATTGTTTCTTTGCAAACTTACATATATGTTGTCCTTTGAAGTTTTCTACTGTTGGAAGAAGTATCTTCTACAATGTTCAGATTTAAAACTGGTGCTTTTTTTGTTGGAACAAAAAATTGAATTACTTATAACGCTTTTTGTATGTTTCATGTTTTAGCGGGGTTAGGTTGATGGTGTTGTCCCTATTGCTGTTTAACTGGTTTTAAAGTTATTATGTAGATAATCTTATCTTGGGTGCTTTGTGATGAAGTTTGTTTGAAGGTGGAAGAATCTGTAGAAATGGATAAATGATAAAAAAGTGAGCTAATAATTGTTTATTGGGATATATTGCTTTAAAGTTTACTCTCTTTTATTTTGATCCGAAAATATGCTTACTTAGTTGAGGTAATATGAAGTGTTTATGGTGAAGGCTTCTCTGTTGCATGGAAAATCTAATAGGGCTTCGTCCTCTTTAAGTTTTTTGTGTTTTAGAGGCAATTAGTTTGTGAATTTCTTGTGGCATTTATGTTGTTTATTTGATTGGTATAGCTATTTTATTGGAGAGGCCAACAAGTAAATGAGCAGGTATTTTAAATACCGAAAACATCTTCTAGGCACTGCTTCACCTATGCAGCACAACAATGTACACATTTTATGCTGCAACATTCGTTATTTATTTTCAATGGACAGTTCACTTAATGTGCTCAGAAAGAGGCCAAAGAGATAATGAGCAAATAATCAGAACCCCTTTACAGTCCGTATCATTGCGTACCCTCAGCAACAAGGCCAAAAGTTTGCTATTTTAACATTAAGCTCATTACTAGGCCACTTGGGAAACTGTCCCATTGCAGAAGATAATAAAATCACCTGCCTAACATTTATTAGGTAAGGAAGGGTAAGTGTCGTATTCGGAACCGGAGAGGATGTGGTCTGTGGGCTAGACTGCCGACTTTGGTGCTGGAAACCAGGGTTCGAACCTCGGGGTCGCGTCCACATCTTGTGATTCTGGGTAAATCACTTAATCTCCCGACCCTGAATGTGTAATGCAAATAAGTGCTCATGTAAAGCGCTTCAATACCTTCGGGCGAGTTTGTGCTGTATAAATATGCAACAAAAAAAAGAACCAACACCTGCTGTGGCACAAATGTTAAAATCATCCTCATACTCTTCCTCTCTTTTCATCTTCTTATTCAACAATCCATTAATCTATCCATCTACCCATCCACACACCCACTCGTCCATCCATGCATCAATCTATATTCTCTTTCGCGCTCTCGCTCTCTCGCTCGCTCGCTCTCTCTCTCTCTCTCTCTCTCACACACACACACTCTTACTCTAATTCTATACCTCTGTTTCTCCCTTTCTATTTTTCTGTGGCCCCCTCTGTGCTATGTGCAGTAAACGTTGGGGAGCTTAATAAAGTCACAGCGGCACCAGCAGTGACCTCAGGGCTTACAATTGCTCCAGTTCCATGTGAATGGTTTCTGATCAGAGAAATGTGCTCTTTAGAGTAGCCTTGGTCCATTAAAGGGAGAGGTGCATCTTGGAAGCAAATATTTCCCATTTGGGGACTTGCCCAGCGGGACACATGCAGGCAGCCTGCTCCTCCCTACGCCATGTTTCACATGTTGTTATCTAAGCAATGGTTTGAAATAGGGTTGCAAAACAACTTTATGAACCAGAAAGTTTTTTCATGACTCCTGCTGTTTATAGTCTGGTTTATTTCATAAGTTCAGCAGAGAGGCCAAAGAGTTAGTGAGGAGGTATTGTAACCAGCTTTATGGACATCCGACTGCGCCCCCTTTTACAGTGTTGTACTCAATCTGGTGTTACTGCAAAATAACAAAAAAACAAAGAAATTCGCTCAGCAAACAGGCCAAAAAGATCATAAGCAAATAGTCAGACCCCCTAAACACTGATATTGACAACCCATAGGCACTGCTTCACCTATGCAGCACAACCGTGTATACACTAATTGCTGCTAAATTGTTTATTAAGTGTATAATATTTCCCCATTACCAATTTTGTGCCACTAAGGCACAAATTTATGTAAAATGCGCAATCATCCGTAATTTAAAATATTAGTTAATTGGATGGTTTGGCCACTATTATTGCCGCATGGCCGGCGTAGAGATTCAGATGGTCATCCTGCTCATTGCCACCTCGGTGGTCGTCGCACATCCCTGGGTGCTGATGTCACCACTGCACGGGGGAGCCCGCCTCTCGCCGCCGGGGTCGCAGCTTAGCAAAATTACCAGGTATCTTTTTTCACCATGGGCCTACAATATTAATCTCCATACTATAATATTAAGCATATTTGCATAAATATATGTATATGAAAAGATAGCTGTTGTCTATATTTTCCATTAGAAAATACAATTCCACGTCACTTGTTGTGAGAAAAGTTTGTGGAATATTATAAACTTCAAATTCTGTCTAATTTTTTTTCAAATCTTTAATCAACTCGCATTTCCTAAAGCATTCTCGTTGCCCTGAAATCAGAACTGTTTGATACTGTAGAGACTCCTTCAGCTCTTCCTTCTGTTGCTGTTATCATCGTGGTTCTAGTGATTGGCTCGGTAACAGTGAGCTTTTATTCAGCCCCTCTTCAATGTCAATCCTTGTCCACAGCATGACAGGCTCGTACAGTAAGAGTACAATGGAGATGAGCTGGTCTCTGTTATGAGGCTATTACATCCAAAAGATTCACGTGAGGCTGTAGTGGAGTTTAATATTCTGCCTTAATAATGTACTGCAGGAGAGCGCTGGGCGTCCAGTGCTCTCCGATAACTTTCGCTCTCTGCGCACTCAAAATGGCCACCGCGGCACGCTGCGTCATCACCCAGTGCTCTGCATCTAGAGCGCAACTCTACATATCTCCCTCCTTTTGGATTTATATGGAAAACATACTGTCTCTTAACTAAAGATATTATCTCCCCTCTCCAAGTTCAAAGTCTCTGAATATGGCAGGCTTCACCACAGCTCTGCCTGCCCGTGTACGCCTTACCGGAGTGAAGGATGTATTCCTGGGGCTGTTCTCTGCCGGGTTCGCCACCTTGTCCCCACTTGCACAAGGACTTCCTCTCCTTGGAGTCTCACCCTCCTCTTCTGGATGTTCTCCTGTCAGGGGGTTGTCTCCGTTTTCAAACTCCAAGCTACTCACTCCTGCCCCAGGATTCACTTCTCTTTCGTTAGGTGTCTCCTCACCTTCCGGTGGAGTTTGGTCTTGTGACGTCCTCCCGTTTTCTTCATTGGTCCATTGTAGAATCTTATTACATTTGGACATGCGGTCTTGGGACCAGACATTTCCATCGCTGAGCAAAGCAGCTCCCTCGTATACCTCCTTTACCTGCAGGTGTTGGCTGTATTTACTGTCCCTTTTCTTCCTTAGCATGGCCGATTTGACTCTGACCCATTCCCCTCTTTCAAGGGCAGCTTCCTTCACATTCCTACTCCGGTTGTAATGTTCGGTGTATATCCCTTGGGCCTTCTCTTAGTTATGCTGCACCACCGCCCGGGACCATTTACTAGTGACTGTCTTTTCCTTCCACGCTAGGTTATCCTTGGTGAAGGGGTCACGCCCTCTCGGGACCCAGAAGGGGCTATACCCGGTGCTCGTGGGAGTAATGTGGTAGGCCCACAGCATACTCTGGACCTCCTTTTCCCAGTCCTTTCCCATTGTGATGGCCGCTTGTACGGATCCCATTATGACCCTATTAAACCGCTCCACTTGACCGTTGCCAGCCGGTTGGTATATGGAGGTGTGTTTGGTCTTGATCCCATTTCTCTCCATGTACTTGTACCACTTTTCCGAGGTGAATTGTTGTCCATTGTCGCTCAAGATGGATCTGGGAATACCTTGCCTGAGGAATGTGGCCGTAAGGAACTTAAGAACTGTTTCTGTGTCCATCTCTTCCTGTATGTGCACTTCTGGCCACTTCGAATACCTATCGATGAGGACACAAATGTATTTAGGCATGCCCTGGGTGTCCAATATAGGCCCCAGAATGTCTATCGACACTCCCTCCCAGAGATTCATAGGGCTGGCAAACTTTCCTAAAGCTGGTCTTAGGGGTGTCGGAGTCTTATCCGCTCTTTGGCATTGGTCGCACTCCCTTACATGTCTCTCCACTTAGATGTTCATTCCAGTCCACCAGTACATTTGTTTCATTCTCATCTTCGTCTTCACAATTCCCAGGTGCCCCTTGTGTAGTACTGCTAATAGGTGAGGTATCAACGTCGCGGGGGGGACTACTTTGTCTCCTCTGTACAAGAATATCCCCTTATCTTCTATGGATAGCTCTTCCCGCCCCTTGTAGAATTTCCTGAGTGCCAATCGTAGGTGTTTCTTTTCTGGCCATCCCTGTGGTAGACATTCTTTGACCTCTCCTGTGTCCGGGTCTTCTCCATATGCTTTGTCCATTCCTGGCCACTTATCACTCTCTCTGGATCCTCTGTAAAAGCTACCAGGACTTCACTCTCGCCCACACCAATGGGGGCTTCCTCAATCGCCGAGGCTCTACTAAGGTAGTCGGCTACCTTGTTTCTTGCACCTGGGATGTATTCCACATCGTACCTGTATGTGGGGAGTAGCGCTGGCATGACCACTCAATGTGAGAACTCTGACCAGGGGTTTGTGATCAGTCTTTAGCTTGAACCTCGTGTCCTATAGGAAATGGTGGAACTTTCCCATGGCCCACACTACCGCCAGCATCTCCTTCTCTATTACACTGAATTTCTGTTCAGTAAAAGATAGGGACCTAAATGCGAAGCTGAGCGTCTCCATTCTTCCATCCTTCCTTTCCTGCATAAGGACTGCTCCTAGTCCTTTTTCGCTGGCATCGGTCGTCAATACCGACCGCCCCTGGGGGGTAGTATCCTTGAAGGGGCTCCGCCTTGCTGATGTCATCTTTTATTGATTCCTTTTGCGTCTCTTCTGTCCATGGGAACACTGTTTTGTCCCTTATGAGCTGCCTCAGGTGGTGCGTCTTGGTGGCAAAGTGTTGCACAAATTTGCTGTAGTATTCCGCCATCCCCAAGAAGGATCTCACCTCTTCTTTGTTATTTGGTGCTGGGGCATCACAAATTGTCTTCACATTGGCCTTGCTCTCTGATCTCGTGGCAAACAATAAGTATTGTACAGAGTTCCCCAATGGGAGCTAGGAAATTAGCTCAGCCTATCTTCTCTCTCACTCAGTAAAAAAGTGGGGGTTAAGTGCATGGTGTAGACCCTTTTCAGAATGTAAGGATACCTCACACAGGCTAACGGCAGGACCACAACTGTTGTCCCAGCCGATGACCGTCCAGCGTCATCATCGGTATCCTGCTCCTACGGCAGGCTGGCGGTGCAATGCCCGTCGGGCAGCAAGGGAAGCTGCACTTTGGCGGAGATCTTCTATTCCGAGCCAACGGGTGTGTGGGTGTGAGGGGCCTAAAAAAGTCGGTGTATCCATCTCTGTTCCTCTTAATTCGGAGGATCCAAGCAATTATATGAGCACCAAGATCCTGACGAATCGCCCTTAGGGCGAGAAACATGTCGACCGTTTTCACAACAAGGGTTGAATAAAGGTTTGGTCTCATTGTTCACCACTCCTTAATACCCCTTCACATTTTTTTAATAAAGCAGTGAGCCTGACCAATAAAATAATCTCCATTAGGACTCTACTGACTTTTTTTAAAACACACCACCACGCTCACTATTGCACTTTTTTAGGCCCCTCACACCGTAGGAGCAGGATACCGATGATGACGCTGGACGGTCATCGGCTGGGACAACAGTTGTGGTCCTGCCGTTAGCCTGTGTGAGGTATCCTTACATTCTGAAAAGGGTCTACACCATGCACTTAACCCCCACTTTTTTACTGAGTGAGAGAGAAGATAGGCTGAGCTAATTTCCTAGCTCCCATTGGGGAACTCTGTACAATACTTATTGTTTGCTGCTTCCTAGGACGAGTACATTGGACCCCATTAAAAATCGTCCACCCCTATTCCCCCTGTTTGATACCAGTCTCTGATCTCGTGCCCCAGATAGGTGACCAATGTCATTCTGAACCAGCACTTCTCCCATTCAGCGATGAGGCCATTGCTTTCCAGAACTCGGAGCACCATGTCCAGCTTCTTGTCGTGATCTTTTAGATCTTTGCCCATCAACAATATGTCGTACTGGAAGTACTGCACTCCTTCTATGTCTTTAAACAATCTGTGCATCAGTTTTTGGAATACTGCTGCCGCTGACGCTAGACCGAAGGGCAAACGGCGGAACTGATAGCACCCAAAAGGTGTTATTAATGATGTCAGCTTTCGGCTCGCGGGGTGCAGAGCTATCTGATGATAGGCTGAAGTGAGATCAATAGTGGAGAACCACTTTACCCCCTTTGTCTTTGCAAGCATCTCTTCTATTCGTGGCAGCGGGAATTTTTCCACAATGATGCATTTATTCAACTCGCGCAGGCCCACACAGAGACGGACCTTGCCATTAGGTTTCTTGGCCACCACCAGGGGCGCCAGCCACTCTGAACAATGTATTAGTTCAATGATTCCATTTGCTTCCAGTCTGTGCAACTCCTGTTGTACCGCTTCCCTGACTGCTATGGGTATGTTCCTTACTTTGTGGGATACCGGCGTGGTCTTCTCCTTGAGGTCAATCCGATACGTACATTTTTCCAGTTTGCCAATCTTTCCACTGAACACCTTGGGAAATTCGCTCTTCATCCTTTCAAAGTCCGGCAGGCACTCTGGGCCTGTCATTAGCACCTGCGAGTCTACTCCTGGATTCAACTGTATACCCAGGTCACCTTGATCCATCCACACAAGGACTGACGGGCCCTTCTCCGCCACATACAACTTGCACTCAGCGCTCCGGCCTTTAAATTCAAAAGACTCTGTACCCAACCATCGGAATGGGTTCCCCTGTGTACGTGACTGGCCTTATGTCCAGAGGTTCCAGCCGTGGTCCTAGACTGGGTCTGAAATTCTCGCTCCATACTGTCCTTTGGACAATGGTGTACCGGGAGCCCGAGTCCGGTACCATTTTAATCAGTACTCCTCCAAGCACCATGTCACATTGTAGTTTCTGGGAGCATCTGCAATCAATACCCGGAACCTGACCTTCCACACACAGTACGTTGTCTTCTTCGTCCTGTTCTCTATCCTCCTCCTCCAGAACCTGCGCCACATACTTCACCGTGGGCCTTCTCATCTTGCGGCGGCATACTTTTTCATAGTGTCCTACTATGCCGCAGAACATGCATTTCACTCTGAACGCCGGACAGCGATTGTCGTGGGCCGCATTGGATTGGCTTCCACACCGGTAGCACATGTTCGTACTTTCTCAGTTCGGCCTTCTCTGCTGTGTTGGCTTCCATGTCCATCTGTTTGGCACTTTCCCTTCTGCCGCTGTGGCTTTGTTCCTTTCTGTTGGTTCCGCATTATCGACTCTATTAACCATGGGCCTCGGGGTCAGTTCTCTTTTTGCTGCATCCGTGCACCTTTTGGACAGTTCTGCTTTTTTCAACATGGCTATCACTTCCTTAAGCGTGGCGTCTCCATTCACCCATAGTTTGTCCTGGACCGTCTTATTGGTGGTGTGCATGACTATCTGGTCCTTTAAAAACTCATCATGCAAGACTCCAAATTTGCATGTGATCGCCAGTTTCCTCAGCGCAGCTACATAGTCGTCTATTGATTCGCCCCCTTCCTGTTTTCTCTGCTGGAAACTGTATCTATCTATGGACGTGCACACTGCCGGCCGATAGTGGTTGCTCAGGTCTTCTATTGTATGCCTGAATACATCGTTGTCTGCGGCTTGCCTGGGGCTGGGCACAAGATTCTGGAATACCCTAATCCCTTCTGGGCCTAAGTTGTGCAGCAGTATTCTCCTCTTTCTCTTACTGGGAAAAACTTCCCCCTTTTCGTCTTCCAGGGCTTCTATGTAATTCATGAAGTACTCTCTCTAGTCCTCCCACTTCATTAGAGGCTCTCCTGTTTTGGGCAAGAACGGAATTGGTGTTGTGAGCGAGGACCCCTATGCACTCATTTCGGCGCGTCTTGCTGGTTCTGTCTCCTGTCCTCTCGGGCTGCCTGGCGCACTCGCACTCTCCCCGTGCTTTTAGTTTGGTTGGGGCCCCGCTGCGCCCTCTTCTCCACAACTCTCTGACTCCGCCAGGGCCTCAATTGTGTCCGGGCGCTAGCTCATGCAATGGCCCCCCGGTGTAGTGTCCCCCTCTCTGTCTCCTCCTGTCCATATACTGGTGAGGGTCTCAGTGGGATCAGTTCCTGGCTCCCCGCTTCTGTCGCTCTCTGCCCCTTGTACCTGGTACTCTTCTGTGCTCCCCGGTTGCTTGCACATCGTGGCTCTGTCACCCTGCCACGCTCCCCTGCTGATCCTGCCTTTCCTCTCCTTGATGCTCCTCATGGTGGGTCCCTTGATTCAGTGGGTCGTACTTCTTTTTATTTCCTGAGCTCCCACTTATGTGTATTTCCTCTTTTTATTTCGTCCCAGCCTCGTCGCCACTGTAATAAGGCTATTACATCCAAAAGATTCACGGGAGGCTATAGTGGAGTTTAATATTCTGCTTTAATAATGTACAGCAGGAGAGTGCCGGGCGTCTGATGCTCTCCGATAACTTTCGCTCTCTGCGCACTCAAAATGGCCACTGCGGTGCGCTGCATCATCACGCTGCGGTGCGCTGCGTCATCACGCAGCGCTCGGCAACTAGAGCGTGACTACAGTCTCATGCAACACTGCGGATGGGGGGCAGCACAGCCTCCTGTAGTCGCAGATGCCTGCATCTTTCCCCAGTCCTGAATTCCAAGAATACGACCCTTCTGATGAAGTTCACTTCCAAGACCAAGTAATCATTGTTCTGCTTGTCCCATCTCTGCTTCTACCTCTTTTTAGTAGTCTTCACTGCCTACCTTTCACGTTAGTATTTTGTATGTAATTCCAACTTAACAAGCCTTCCAAACCAATATGACTATCCTAATTTGTGTCACTTGCCCACATTTTCAGAGCTCCCCAGGTTTCCCTCAGCCACACACCTGTTCTGTTGTGCATTTTGGGACGAGTTGTAGTATTTCTCTCATTTTAAACAAGCATTGGCATAGACAATTGGTCTCGCTTTTGGGGCCTTATAAGTATTTAGTTTTGCAGCACAATATCCTTGGTGGAACAACATTAACAGTTGCGTGGCTAAACACTTATAAGGTCCCAAGCGAGACTTATTGGCTAAGCCAATGCTTGGTATATTACAGCTTCCGTGCCAATTTCTTCTTTGTTGATTTAAAGGACCAGGTGTATCAGTGAACCCCTTAGAAGGTTTTTTTTCTTCAACAGAGAGGGTCTTCCTGCATAAAGAGCACTCGATATCCTTTGCCACCAGGTTTTTTTTTTAGCCAGGAGGGGATGGTGAAAAACTCCTATGCAATTAATTGCTGCTTTGCTGTGCTGTGGCAACTGTTTCTCACTGCCATCAGATGACATTTGATTTGCAAATGGTACAGAAAATAACAAAATTAAATTTGAAAAAAGAAAAAACTGGTTCTAAATTGTGAACAGGATTTTTTTAACAATGTTTGTGACTGTTTTCACCACTGTTTAAACATCAATGTTTATACAATACATTGATTATGCTGTACAAGTACAAAATCAGAAGAAGACGAAAAATGCCACTACTATATTTTGAAAGACTATTACAGCATAGGAAATGTCTACTGTTTTGTTTCAAAAATAAAGTTAGAGTCTCATGGAGACACTGATACAGACAGACAAACACTGATCAGCCCAGTCATACATCCAGTCAGTCACCCACTCACACATTATTCACCAATACAGTCAATAACAGACCAAGACACTTACACATACATCACCAACTACATACACTTGCTCTTCAATACAGATACTGACAACCCCACTCGCTCACCCATACAGGTACTAACACATGCACTTACTCATCCATACAGCTACTGATACACTAATTTACTCTTCCATACACTCACACATCCACTCACTCATCCATGCAATTAGTCATTCATCTACTCAGTCCCCCATATAACCACTAACACGCCCAGTCACTCTCTCATGTAAGCACTGACACACTAAATCACTATCTCATACAGGTACAAAAACATCCACTCACACACCCACACAACCACTTATAAACACTTACCCATACACCACTAAAGCACTCACTCATACAACCACTTACATACCCTTTTTCTTACCCGCACAGACACTCACTCACACAATGATACAGCAACTCAGACACTCACTCACTGATAAGCCACTCAAACACCCTGTCACTAACTCATACAAGTGCTCACACTCACTTATTAACTCATACAACCACTCACACTGTTGACACACACAGCTACACAGATATACATTCTCTCAATCACACACTCACTCTTGCAGCCACTCACTCACCCATATAGCCAGCCACTCAAGCACCCTGTTACTCACCCATACAGACACTTACACAGTCACTCACTCTGCTCAAACAACCACTTACACAATCAGTCGCTCACCACACAGACCCTCACTCACCTACTAATATACTCATACAGCCACTCACCCCCCATACATCTACACTCATACACATTGACTCACCCATAAACACACTCATGCACCCACTCACTCCCCCATAGAGGCACTCATACACTCTCTTACTCACTATGGGAAACTGGGTTCTTGTTGCAGTACCCCCCACTTTTTGACTGTTTTTTGATGCAACTTGAGTGAGGTGTACTGGGTCCCTACTAATTAGGTTCTCTTTATCAGTGTTCTTTCCCTCAATCTATACCAAAATTGGCACCAGAGTGGAAAGCCTTATATGTCCCTACTGGGTACCTATGGCATTGGAACTGCAGAGGGTACACTAGGGTTGAAGCACACATTGTGCCACCCTTATGGACTCCCCACCAAGCTCAAGCTAACTTCCATTGCAGGTTGCGTGTGTTGTGGCTGGGAAAAATGAATAGTCAACATTACACACGTACCTGATTGCCAAGCCCACATACACTGCATGAGGTATAAGTGTGTCACCCCTACTGCAGGCATTGCAGCCGTAAGGCAGAGTGAACTATATCCTACAATATCAAAGTCCATTCTTGGATACTGTAAGTGCACAGGGAAGCCATAGAGAGTACATGGACTGGATACCTGTCATTATGAGTTTCCAAGCTCTGTGATGGCTTCACTGTACCCTAAGTTGTTTGGTACCAAACATAAATGCACACAGGAGACACCTTAGAGGGACGCCTGAAAACCTGCCTAATCCTGGTGTGGTATCTGACTAGTCTTAGCCAGCCTGCCACCACCAGGCATGATTTGACCTCATGGGGTAAAAGCCTGTGCTCTCTGAGGCCAGGAACATTTTCTGCTCTGGATGGAGCTGCTTCACACCTCCTCCAGCCCGAAATGGCATTCCATGGTGATTCCGCTTTTGAAATGCAACCCAGACATCTCCAGATAGTGAAGGATGCCCACCCATGTGTCCTGCTCCACATATTGCGGGAGGACAGGTGGGAAAATTAGTTAGATTAGGAGGTGTGCCCACATTCAAGGAGCACCACCTCTAATGTGGAGCAGTGATGTGGAGCCCACTTTCAGTTTCCTCCATCTTGTTTGAGAGGGAATTAGCCAATTAGGGTCATGTTTGAGCCTACTCCTCAAATGAAGTGGTCACATAGAGGGTGTGTAGACACCCTGCAGGTATGTAGCCCATTGCCTACTACCTGTCTCCCCCTGTAACACTCCTAAATTCAGTATTTAGGCGGCCTCCGTGGACCCTGAACCTAGATTCAATAGACCTAAATAAAGCAATGGACAAAGAAGAGCTGGTGACCCAAGAACTGAAGACCTGCTGCAGAAAATTGGTGCCAAACCCTGCCGGCTGCCACAAGGACTCAACAGTCATGGTATGCTGTCTGATCCTGCAACTGTGAGGCCTCCAAGAACCCCAGACCACCTCCAGCCTATGAACAATTGCTGAGTAACTCTCTTGGATTAGAGGAGCTACTCCCCTGTAGCCTGCAGGCATCGAACCATGAAGTCCAGCTTCCTGATTTGCTGCTCCCCAGTGACACCGATGCAGAACCCAAGCCAGAAGAGGTATATCATCTCCAGAAGATCAGATCTGTCAAACCACCAAGTGAGAGGACACCAGGATCTACCAGAGCCGTTCCATGTCAATACCCTGGGCACTAGCCCTCTACAGCGAAGACCAAGGAGAAAGAGTCTAAACAAGAATCCAACTACCCACGATGAAGACACCCATTGCAGGACTTCAAGACCCCTGAGAACTGCGTTGTGAGTGATCCAGACATCCTGGAATCATCCCTGCAACCTATGCTTTGCTGCCCTATATGCTGTGTAACCAGCTTGACTGGCCAAGGTAACAATAAACCAGCTGTGCTCCTGAGGCCCTTGCCACCTGCTCCCTTGAGTAGGATCCCCGAGACTTACCTTTAAGTCCCTTTGTGCAGTGTGTAGCACCGGCTACCAATGACCTCAGTACCTTTCTCCCAGCCAAATCCAGGATGCTCCTGAACTGGAAATTTGGACCTGGCCCTCCTGCTTACCTAAATCCAGAAGGTGAACCTCGAGAACTCAGTGTGTGATTTGATGTGCTTTTTCCTATTTTCTTCTATTGACTTCCATTGTGCATAATTGTGCACAACAGTGATTTATTTAGCAAACTTTGAAAAATCATAACTAAAAAAGTACTTACCTTAGAATGAAGTTCTTGGTTTGAAAAATTATATAAAAAGCAATGTTATTTTTATAATTTGATCTCAGATTTATTCTTGAGTGTGTGTCTCATTTATTGGCTCTGTGAGTACCACAAATGCTTAGCACTACCCTCTGATAAGCCTAACTGCTCGCCCACAGTATCACAAAAAGAGCATTAGTATTAATCTACTGCTGCCTCTGTATACCTGTAAGGGACCAACTGGACTATCTGCATAGTGCACTTCTTGTTAGCATACTACAGAGAGCCAGCCTCCTACACTCACCCAAACAGACAGTCACACAGTTACTCACTCATCCACTCACACAGCTACTTACTCACTATACAGCTGCTCACACACCCTGTAATACAAATATACAGCCATTCTCATACCCTCTCACCCATACAGGTACTCACACATTACCTCACCCATAAAACCACTCATCTCCTCCCTCACTCACTCATACTGCCTCTCACACACCATTTCACTCAGTTATACAGCCACTCACTCACATATACACCCACTAAAGCACCCACTCACTCATCCATACACTCACTCACATACCCAGTCAGTCACCCATAGACACTGGCACACCCACTCACACTGATACAGCCACACACACACACCCACTCACTCACCCATACAGTCACTCATGCATATACTCATTCACCCATACAGCCACTTACACACCCTCTTCCTCAACTATACAGAGTCATACAGTCACTCACTCCTACAACCACTCACACATATATGTATGAACACTTTGTATAAACAAAGAAGCAAATGGTTAGGGCGATTTCAGATCGATTTTTTTTGTTTGGAGAGTTCTTTAGGTTTCTTCCTCTTGCTCTTCACCAAATTGCTGCGAAAGTCCTACCTAGTGGAAGGGAATGAAGAAAACTGCCTGTAGCCAGGATTAGTAAGGAGATACAGATACCATTGAAACCAATTAGGGATCAGGATATAGAAAGATCCTTTAGCCAAGAATAATATGAAGCAAAGAGAAGAAACAGCGAGAGTTCAGAGAGAAAGTAGAAAGAGTACTCAAAATCATACCAGAATGGAGTATTTACACGTGCTTTACCTTCTCTTCCTGCAGGGACTCCGCACAGTATACCTCTACATGAAAAGGGAGGCCCAGATTGAAAGTGAATAAAGGACTGACCACAAGACCTCTTCCAGATGAACTTCAGGTGAACCCTGCTAAAAATAGAAAAGCGAATTATCAATACTGGAAAAGGTCCTACGGAACTGAGAATAAAACCACAAACTACCAATCTTATAACAGTGTTCTGTGTCATCCATTGATATCCATTCCGCGCCTCCCCGACAGTGTTATATCAAAGCAGAACTTTACATGAGTGGTGCAAATAGGTCACACTCGTCCTGAAACTGAAAAAGATCTGCACAGTTCTATCAGTTCACAAAAATGTTGGTCTGCTGCTAGTAGTGCTTCATGTCAACAATGCAGGACAAGGCCACTATTCAAGTGTCAGATAAGAGGGCACACTTGGTGTGCTCCTCAAGGTCAAAGAACAGGTCCTGGACCTTGGAATTACTGTGGACATCCCTAGGCCTTAACACACATGATTTTTAGCCTGTTGACTGGGAAATCTAAAATAGGGTTACCAGTTTCACAGGCAGTTAAGTCACAGTTTCACATGCACATGCAGTTTCAAATGCAGTCAGGTCACTCACACCAGATTTAAAGCATACACTCACTGGCCAAGTCATACAATGGAACACTATTTAATTGAAAAAAGAATTCCATGCTTGGCTTTTGAACATCCCTTAAAAAAGCCAGGCTATGCTGGCTATAAAAGCACATACCACAGCCCCACTGGTGCCCCACCAGCTGAGCTCACCAGCTGAGCTAATGTTAGAGAGAAAGCTCCAAAGATTCTACAGCTTACAGATGATCCAAAGCCTCTATTTCAATGTATTGTAGGGTCTCATAATACGGAGAACAAATACAAGATGAGACCGTACGTCAAGAAAATACATAGAGACCCATTGCAAAACATTTTTTCCGACCTGAGGATCTTTGCTGCTGTCTGCTGCCGTCCTGTGCGTGGGTGGAGGAGTTCGCCTTGACGTGCCTGTTGCCCTGGTGGGACTCGTGGTCCCAGGGTGCACCTGACTGCTCTCGCTGCCCTTGAGCCCAATTTTACACAGCTGCTGCTGCTGGGGGAGGCGCTGTCTTCGCGCTTAAAGTGCCGCCTTCCCCCACGCAGCGCGGGGCCCATTGCAAAACACTTTTTCCGACCTGAGGATCTTTGCTGCTGTCTGCTGCCGTCCTGTGCGTGGGAGGAGGAGTTCGCCTTGACGTGCCTGTTGCCCTGGTGGGACTCGTGGTCCCAGGGTGCACCTGACTGCTCTCGCTGCCCTTGAGCCCAATTTTACACAGCTGCTGCTGCTGGGGGAGGCGCTGTCTTCGCGCTTAAAGTGCCGCCTTCCCCCACGCAGCGCGGGGCCCATTGCAAAACACTTTTTCCGACCTGAGGATCTTTGCTGCTGTCTGCTGCCGTCCTGTGCGTGGGTGGAGGAGTTCGCCTTGGCATGCCTGTTGCCCTGGTGGGACTTGTGGTCCCAGGGTGCACCTGACTGCTCTCGCTGCCCTTGAGCCCAATTTTACACAGCTGCTGCTGCTGGGGGAGTCGCTGTCATCGCGCTTAAAGTGCCGCCTTCCCCCACGCAACGCGGGACGCACGCGGGCGGCGCCGGGAGAAGCCCGGGACAAGGGCGGGCCCTCTGAGGCCCTCAGAGGCCTGAGGAGCCTGGCCTGGGCTATACCCCCTGCCCAATTATCTTTAGCCTATTGACTATTGGACACAAAAACTGTAAGTCTGTAGACCCTTCATACATCTTACTCCAAGTAATGGGGATGTTCCTTGATAGTCTTTGTTAAAGTATTAACCATAAGGGCCTGTTATTATAGCGTTGATATTTCAAACTGTCATTGGTGGATAACAGCAGGGTCTGTCATGAATTGCCGTGAGACCAGAAGCATGGCTGTTGCAGAAGCGAAAAAGTTAACTGGTACTCTGGACGACTTTATCGTTCGTACCAATGCTTTAATTGATGAGGGGATTGTATTAATGGACAGAAGGGTGTCCCAAGATTTAGCTATGGCTAGGAGATCCTCTTTAGGCCTCATTGCCCAGGCATTTACGCCCAATATCGAGTCCCGCTCCAATACTCTTGCCATGGTACATAATGCTGGGGACTTTGATGTTCTAAGCTCTCAACAGGACTTGGAGGCCACCCCTAATCTTAATTTGTTGACAGAGAGTGGCTCAGATAGTAATGAGCTAGATAATCCTCCCTTGGTTAGTGCCACAAATCAAAGGGGCTTGAAAGAGGGGGCAATTCCTAAACAAAAGGCCAATAAATCCACTACCTATAAAGGGAAGAAAGCACAAACTAGCCACAACCGGGACAAAACCACCCTAGATCCGGTAACTGTGAATAACAACTCGGCAGCCTGTGCTAATGACACTGGGGGGGTGCCTCCGACCAAAGCCGGCTTGCCATTAAGCCTTCCAGACGACACTATTATAGATAATAGTCTGTAGCCAGGATAGGAGTGAGTTAAGCATGGCAAATAATAATATTTTTGAAATGTTAAAAACCCTTCTCGAACCCATAGAGGTTAGGCTACGCTGCTTAGAAACTGTATTGAAAAATATTCATAAGGATATAAGCGCCCCAAGCTTCAATTTGAACAGTAAGGCATCCCATGTAGTGAATACAGTTAACAAGCCATCTTTGGCTGATAAAAGCGCCACTGCGGCTAAAAATAATGTTCCCAAGAACCCTAGTAACACCTCAAACTTGGGAGGTGCTAAAACAAAGACCCCTGATCCTAAACAAATAGAGAACACAACTAAACCCAAGATAACCCCCCAAGTTAAATTTAATGATCCTACACCTTCGACTCCAAACCCGGACCCGGCCCCAAGAGACAAGGCAGTGGGCCGAAGAAACATCCATCTTCCCCCTGATGCCTGTCCCTATGTAGTGATTCTGACTGGAGTTACGGAAATTTCACCATCCGAAGTAGAATCCTACCAGGCTCTGAAAAATAAAGCGTGCCACTGGCTCTCTAAAAACCATCCCCTACCACCGAATATCCCAAGCAGTATTTTAATGGTGGAGAGAACCCCATGGGTGGGCGGGAATAGAAAAAACTTACAAGGGGATTGCATTGTGTTCATTTTCGAGAACACACAGGTGGTCACATCTATGTAGAGGAACCCTTTGTTATCAAGCAAGCACTGTCCCTGCTAGGCCTCTCTCTTATTTCTACCTACCTGGGAATCAAGTGGACAAAAAATGGAGTTGGTTAAGGGGCCCACACGAACAAAAAGCCAGACAGAGGCTTAACCCCCCATGGGAGGCACAACCTTATGGCTGGGACGTGGGTGGTGATGAGGAATGGAATTCGGTCAGGAGAAGAAGAGGCAGACCGCTTCAAGGAGGGTTCGCTGTAGGGCTTCAGAATAGTCACCCATATCATTACCATCAGACTGTAAATGGGTATGATAATCACTTTAATATCCCAACTGCTAATCGTTATGAATGTCTGCCATCCTTGGACTGGGTTGATTGACAAATACAGGGTTCACCACTTAGACAGAGGCAAAATACCCCCCCTACCCCTTTGAAAAATGAAAACAGTATCTTGGCCATGCAGGTGTTAAATACTGACGTAACTCTAACTTTTGAGAAGGGTGTTGAAGGAGGGGCCCCACTGTGTAAAAAAATGGATGAGGCATTGGGTAGGCGGGAGATAACTCAGGTAACATGAAACATTGCGGGTCTCAAAAACAAAGTGGATGATCCTATCTGGAGGGACTTTATAGGAACCTTGGACATAATAGCTATGCAGGAGACCTGGGACACCCAAAACATACTGACAGTGGATGGTTTCACCACTTTCTCTTTACCAGCTGTCAGTTCAACGCGGGGGCGGGCCAGAGGGGGCCTAGTTACTCTGATCTCTGCTAAAATCCCGGGTATTTATACGGAAATAGCTACTGATTGTCCTTATTGTCTTGATGTTCTAATTACCCATAGGGGTTATCATAATGTTTTGGTTATAAACTTTTATAACTCTTTTGATAGAGACAGGCCAATCAGTAACTTGATGATGTTAAATTCTTTCCTGATTGCCTTCAAAGAGTCCGTAGAGTATGAATGTACCATCATATTAATGGGAGATTTTAATGTCCATGGTTGTCAGGATAAATGCCACTCAAATGTGTTATTTGGTCCCCCGGATGAGGAAAATATTCATTTTGAACACTCAGATCAGGGTATCTTTTTAGAATCATTGCTGGCCGAAAATGGGTTAATACTGCCAAATGGGTGTGATGAGGACATTCCCACATTTACAGGCCATGGCAGCGGCTCTGTGATCGATTAGATTTTTCTTAGTAGTAGTTGTGGAGGCCAAATCAGTAGCTATTCAGTTGTGCGGTCCCACTTTAGCGATCACAACCCAGTTGTACTAAAAGTTAGAACCATAATTGCTACCAAGGAAAGTATATTTTCAGAGAACAAGGGAGACCCAAAGGGTGCCTAGGGACCTTGGGCAATCAATTATTATGAAGAACAGTGGTCCATAGGATTGAATTTTCACAGAGACAAAATAGAAATATAGACTCAAATCAGTACTATATTGGCAAGATTTTCAGTACCCAGCCGGGCCTGAATTTTTATTTTCAAATATAGGTAAATTTTAAAAGACCATCAAGAAGGTCTAATACAGCAGTTAATAGGGTACAAGCCTGTACCTATCCAAAAGTACACTCAAGAAAGATTCAAGAGTAGGAAGAGAGCAAGAAAAAGGAAGATAAAGAATATCAGGCAAAAAAAGCTGCGGAGCCAATTGTCCCTTGCATCAATAACAGATTAGCACTGCAAGTTCAGACAACCAATACATGTAACATTATAAGCACAATGGACAGGTTACATAATTGGAATGAATGTCGACGGCGTTTCGATCCCCGGCTCCTAGTGAACTGGGATCATCATCAGGACAGTAAAAATGTATTGCCTGTATGTGCTTTCTTTACAACCTGTTCGGAATTTACAATTTACAGAAATGGGAAAAAGAAGAAAAGAAGAAAGTTCTGTTTAAATACAGCACTATTTACAGGAAAATGCACGTGGTGTTCATTTTTGTCATGCCATTGTGATCAAAACGTCCTTTAGTGTTAAAACCACATGCTTTATCTAGGGAAGTGCAAGAGCCGTTTAGGGCAAAACCGAATCGGGAAATAATACCGTGAGCTAACGCCGTTGCACCTATTGGAGCGAACATGACTACATGTGTCGCTTTCAAGGAAAGTGGTGATGATTCTGTAGCTGGCACTAAGTGAGAATAGAGCCTTTCGTGGCGGCGGTGGCTAAAAGTGCTAGGGTGGTAAAAACATGCATCACGAGTGCCAAGTTTCTTTACATGCCACTTTACATGGCCATACTAATACCATCATGAAGGCGCACCTTGTAGGCATTCTACATCAGCCTTCTAGTGATTATAAGGATAGTTGAATCGAAGGGCTGGTACCTACAGTAAACAAAACAAGTTAGACAAAGGTGCTGGTAAATTGTGCTAATAGTGAGAGCAAGGGGAAACATAGCGTTACCTCAGTGTCCTATTAGGTAGGTATTGGGGGTGCTGCCATAATTTTCTATCATGGAGTTGATGAAGATTCCAATTGTTATTGGAACTTTAGTCGCGTGTATTCCGCAATGGGCATATACACAGGGACTCGAGGGTCTGTAAATAAACGGGGATTAGAGCGTTAGGGCAAACGAATACTGATGGCCCATAGTATTGACGCGCAGAGGGTGGGAGGGAGATCGGGAGCCCTTACCTGGCGAGGAGAATTTGGTCCTGGTACTCGCGGACCGGTTTGGCAGCAGGCGGTGTGCACAATGGTAACGCGCCGGCTTCACGAAAATACGGAAGTCAGCCCGTGCATCACCGCGTGTGATTAAATAAACAGTGAAGAGGGAGTGAGCGCAAGGGGAGGGGAAGTGTCCCCGTGGCGGCCATCTTAGCGTGGTGTTTGTTTACTCACGTTAGGTGCAAGTGCTCGTTATCGTGCAGTGTGCTGAGATTGTAGAGCAATTTCAATTTAAATTTATAGGGCAAAACGAATTACATAATAAGAAATTGCTCCGCTCGTTGTCATGCAATGTGCTGGAATTACAGACCAATTAAAATAACAGGGCAAAACGAATTACATGATGACAAATTCTGCAGCTTTTTCATCACCCCGCATTAGGCTCAGCATGTACACTTTTTCAGTTTTGGAAAGCATGATTTAGAATTTCAAGGGCAGTCAGCATTATGTTAGAACACATCATACATTAAGCTATTAAGCACTATGTTGGTAACAATCCGGAAATTTATGACACTGTCATAAGTCAAATTCTGGCAATTCATAGCAGTCCTGCCCAATCCTCAGTCCGGTTAAGACCATTCCGGATTGTGTCCAGTAGCAAAATACATTTCAGTTCCTCTTTGTTTAGGAGTTGAGCCATACTCCCACCTCTCTGTGGTAGCCTGAGTGCCTTTAGCACAGTCCATTTTAAGTCATTTTCTGTGTGTTTGGCACTGGCAAAATGTTCCACGAGCGGTGCATTCTGGGTTTGACAACGGATGCGGCTCTTGTGCTGGCAGATCCTTGTTTTCACCTTCTGCGATGTTTGACCCACATACATTTTCATACATGGACACTGAACCAAGTAAATAACATTACAGGTGTTACAATTAGAAAGTGAGGAGCTGGTAAAAGTGATATTATTAAATACCCTGGTTTTCCCCTCAATGGTTATGTCACATACACTACAGCTGCCACATTTCACGTGTCCTACAACGGGGGACAGACCCCATATGCTTTCAAGTGTAGAGGATTGAGCGGGGCTTGGCAGTGCTGCTCGGACTAGATGGTCCTTCAAATTTTTGCACTTTTTAAAGGCAAATAAAGGGCGCTCAATTTCTAGTATGCCCGCATTAATGACCGGCCAGTGATGGAGTATCATCTTTCTCATTTTGTTTGACACGGGAGAAAAAGTGGTTACACAGGCTATTCTCTCCTTTGGGGTCTTTGCGGTGGGTGTCAGTAAGGTTTCTCTAGGTATATACCAAGCCCTTTTGAGGGCATTTTTAATAATCCGCCTCGGGTAGCCCCTGTTTTTCAGTTTTTCTGCTAGGATGGCACCTTCTTTGAAATAATCCTGCCTACATGAGCAATTTCTCCTGATTCGCAGGAACTGAGAGAATGGGAGGGAATCCCGTAGTGCTCTGGGATGGTTGCTGGAATAATCTAAAAGTGTGTTTCGCTCTGTAGTTTTTCTGAACAGGCGTGTCAGGAGAACTCCCTCTTGATGGAAAATGGAAAGGTCTAGGAAATCAATGGAGGTCTTATTTGAGGTTAAGGTAAAGTGAAGACCACAGCAGTTGTTATCCATCCAGTGTTGGAAATGGCGCAGATCATTGACTTCGCATCTCCAGATCATGAATATGTCGTCAATGTATCTACGCCATAGTACAATTCCTGGATAGAATGGATTAGATGGGCAAAGTATCACCTCCTTTTCAATTTCATTCATGAAAAGTATAGCCAAGTTTGGGGCAAAAATAGCCCCCATACTCGTGCCCTTGATCTGCTGGTAAAAGAGGCCATTAAACGTGAAGAAGTTTTTTGTTAGGCAGATTTCAAGCAACTGTAGAATAAAAAAGGTTGGGACTGCATGAGGGCGGGGACGTGTGTCTAGAGTTTTTTGAATCACCTTCAGGGCCGCTATCTGGGGGATATTGGTATAAAGTGACTCCACGTCCATAGTACAGAGCGTGTCAGTCACTGGATTGAAAGGCAAGTTTTCAACTAGTGAGATCATGGCCATGGAGTCTCTGACATAACAGGGTGTGGAGGGGACAAACTCCTTTATAAAGAAGTCAATAAAGGCTCCTAATGGCTCTAAAATAGAGCCACAAGCTGATACAATTGGCCGTCCAGGTGGTGCAGTAAGGCTCTTATGGATTTTTGGGAGAGTATATATCACTGGTGTTCTTGGGCTTTTGATATTTAGATAATTGAACTCTTTTTTAGATAAGAAACCTTCTCTCATTGCGTCCGTGGTGATATTCCTTATTAATTCCTGAATTTCCTTTGTAGGATTGGATGCTAGCCTTTGATAGTGTTCCCTATTGTCTAGCTGCCTTTGTATTTCAGCGGTATATGACTCGAAATCCTGAAGAACGATTCCACCGCCCTTGTCTGCACTCTTGATGATCAGAGAATTGTTCATTTTGAGAGTGGTAATTGCCTGTTTTTCTCTTAGCGTGATATTGTATGGGATGAAGCTGCGGGTGTTTTGTAAGGTGGAGAGATCTTTTAGGACCAACTTCTCGAAAGTAATTATCTCTGGTGGAATCATCCCGGAAGTGGGAGAAAAATTAGAGGGAGGCCGAAAAGGTGTTAGGGCATTACTTTCCTGACTGGGATGTAGTTGAAAAAATGCCTTTAACCGAACTCGTCTGAAGAATCTCATCAGTTCGGTTTGTAGTTCCAAAAAATTTGGCGGGATTGTGGGCACAAAAGTGAGTCCTTTTTTAAGAAGGGAAATTTCATCCTCCTTCAAGGAGTAGTTGGAGATGTTAAAGATAGGGATTATTTCTGTGCTAGGGGAAGCGGAGTCTACCACTGGTAGAAATTGTTCCTCGTCCGTCGTTCCCCTGGTGGATTGACCCATCTCTGGGTTTTCTTGACTTTCCCTCTCTGGGGTGTGCCTTGTTGGCCTCTCTGTAAAAAAGGATTTGTACCACCTGTCTGATGTGAGCCACCTCGTCGAGATGTACTACTGCCTTCACCCGCGTCCGAGTTATCGGAAGATTCGGCTGAGGTTTCTGAGAATCCTACCAGGTTCCGCCGTCTGTTATACCTACCCCAGGGCCTGAATTGTTGGGGGTTAGAATATGCCCGATTCGTGTAGAAGTCTTTTTGTAAGTACGGGTATGTCACTTCTATATTATATGCTTTTATATCTTTTTTGATTTTGTTGGATTTTTTATTTTGTTCTATTCTTTGATATTCTGCAATGGTTTTATCGACCTGTTCCAGGAGTTTCTTGCTATCTTCAGTAGTACCTGAGTCCTGGATTTGTTTTAAAATATCGGCGATCTCAGTTTCGAGTGATTTCAATGTCTCTACAGCAGTGTCGATCCCTAGTGCAAGCCAATGAGGCCGAGGTAATCCCTGTAGGATTACAAGTCCGTAACGTACCAGGAATTTTCACAGACAATCCAAAATACACAACTAACTTTAGCTACATAGGAACCACGTGCTCACGCCATTGGCTTGCACTAGGGATCGACACTGCTGTAGAGACATTGAAATCACTCGAAACTGAGATCGCCGATATTTTAAAACAAATCCAGGACTCAGGTACTACTGAAGATAGCAAGAAACTCCTGGAACAGGTCGATAAAACCATTGCAGAATGTCAAAGAATAGAACAAAATAAAAAATCCAACAAAATCAAAAAAGATATAAAAGCATATAATATAGAAGTGACATACCCGTACTTACAAAAAGACTTCTACACGAATCGGGCATATTCTAACCCCCAACAATTCAGGCCCTGGGGTAGGTATAACAGACGGCGGAACCTGGTAGGATTCTCAGAAACCTCAGCCGAATCTTCCGATAACTCGGACGCGGGTGAAGGCAGTAGTACATCTCGACGAGGTGGCTCACATCAGACAGGTGGTACAAATCCTTTTTTACAGAGAGGCCAACAAGGCACACCCCAGAGAGGGAAAGTCAAGAAAACCCAGAGATGGGTCAATCCACCAGGGGAACGACGGACGAGGAACAATTTCTACCAGTGGTAGACTCCGCTTCCCCTAGCACAGAAATAATCCCTATCTTTAACATCTCCAACTACTCCTTGAAGGAGGATGAAATTTCCCTTCTTAAAAAAGGACTCACTTTTGTGCCCACAATCCCGCCAAATTTTTTGGAACTACAAACCGAACTGATGAGATTCTTCAGACGAGTTCGGTTAAAGGCATTTTTTCAACTACATCCCAGTCAGGAAAGTAATGCCCTAACACCTTTTCGGCCTCCCTCTAATTTTTCTCCCACTTCCGGGATGATTCCACCAGAGATAATTACTTTCGAGAAGTTGGTCCTAAAAGATCTCTCCACCTTACAAAACACCCGCAGCTTCATCCCATACAATATCACGCTAAGAGAAAAACAGGCAATTACCACTCTCAAAATGAACAATTCTCTGATCATCAAGAGTGCAGACAAGGGCGGTGGAATCGTTCTTCAGGATTTCGAGTCATATACCGCTGGAATACAAAGGCAGCTAGACAATAGGGAACACTATCAAAGGCTAGCATCCAATCCTACAAAGGAAATTCAGGAATTAATAAGGAATATCACCACGGACGCAATGAGAGAAGGTTTCTTATCTAAAAAAGAGTTCAATTATCTAAATATCAAAAGCCCAAGAACACCAGTGATATATACTCTCCCAAAAATCCATAAGAGCCTTACTGCACCACCTGGACGGCCAATTGTATCAGCTTGTGGCTCTATTTTAGAGCCATTAGGAGCCTTTATTGACTTCTTTATAAAGGAGTTTGTCCCCTCCACACCCTGTTATGTCAGAGACTCCATGGCCATGATCTCACTAGTTGAAAACTTGCCTTTCAATCCAGTGACTGACACGCTCTGTACTATGGACGTGGAGTCACTTTATACCAATATCCCCCAGATAGCGGCCCTGAAGGTGATTCAAAAAACTCTAGACACACGTCCCCGCCCTCATGCAGTCCCAACCTTTTTTATTCTACAGTTGCTTGAAATCTGCCTAACAAAAAACTTCTTCACGTTTAATGGCCTCTTTTACCAGCAGATCAAGGGCACGAGTATGGGGGCTATTTTTGCCCCAAACTTGGCTATACTTTTCATGAATGAAATTGAAAAGGAGGTGATACTTTGCCCATCTAATCCATTCTATCCAGGAATTGTACTATGGCGTAGATACATTGACGACATATTCATGATCTGGAGATGCGAAGTCAATGATCTGCGCCATTTCCAACACTGGATGGATAACAACTGCTGTGGTCTTCACTTTACCTTAACCTCAAATAAGACCTCCATTGATTTCCTAGACCTTTCCATTTTCCATCAAGAGGGAGTTCTCCTGACACGCCTGTTCAGAAAAACTACAGAGCAAAACACACTTTTAGATTATTCCAGCAACCATCCCAGAGCACTACGGGATTCCCTCCCATTCTCTCAGTTCCTGCGAATCAGGAGAAATTGCTCATGTAGGCAGGATTATTTCAAAGAAGGTGCCATCCTAGCAGAAAAACTGAAAAACAGGGGCTACCCGAGGCGGATTATTAAAAATGCCCTCAAAAGGGCTTGGTATAGACCTAGAGAAACCTTACTGACACCCACCGCAAAGACCCCAAAGGAGAGAATAGCCTGTGTAACCACTTTTTCTCCCGTGTCAAACAAAATGAGAAAGATGATACTCCATCACTGGCCGGTCATTAATGCGGGCATACTAGAAATTGAGCGCCCTTTATTTGCCTTTAAAAAGAGCAAAAATTTGAAGGACCATCTAGTCCGAGCAGCACTGCCAAGCCCCGCTCAATCCTCTACACTTGAAAGCATATGGGGTCTGTCCCCCGTTGTAGGACACGTGAAATGTGGCAGCTGTAGTGTATGTGACATAACCATTGAGGGGAAAACCAGGGTATTTAATAATATCACTTTTACCAGCTCCTCACTTTCTAATTGTAACACCTGTAATGTTATTTACTTGGTTCAGTGTCCATGTATGAAAATGTATGTGGGTCAAACATCGCAGAAGGTGAAAACAAGGATCTGCCAGCACAAGAGCCGCATCCGTTGTCAAACCCAGAATGCACCGCTCGTGGAACATTTTGCCAGTGCCAAACACACAGAAAATGACTTAAAATGGACTGTGCTAAAGGCACTCAGGCTGCCACAGAGAGGTGGGAGTATGGCTCAACTCCTAAACAAAGAGGAACTGAAATGTATTTTGCTACTGGACACAATCCGGAATGGTCTTAACCGGACTGAGGATTGGGCAGGACTGCTATGAATTGCCAGAATTTGACTTATGACAGTGTCATAAATTTCCGGATTGTTACCAACATAGTGCTTAATAGCTTAATGTATGATGTGTTCTAACATAATGCTGACTGCCCTTGAAATTCTAAATCATGCTTTCCAAAACTGAAAAAGTGTACATGCTGAGCCTAATGCGGGGTGATGAAAAAGCTGCAGAATTTGTCATCATGTAATTCGTTTTGCCCTGTTATTTTAATTGGTCTGTAATTCCAGCACATTGCATGACAACGAGCGGAGCAATTTCTTATTATGTAATTCGTTTTGCCCTATAAATTTAAATTGAAATTGCTCTACAATCTCAGCACACTGCACGATAACGAGCACTTGCACCTAACGTGAGTAAACAAACACCACGCTAAGATGGCCGCCACGGGGACACTTCCCCTCCCCTTGCGCTCACTCCCTCTTCACTGTTTATTTAATCACACGCGGTGATGCACGGGCTGACTTCCGTATTTTCGTGAAGCCGGCGCGTTACCATTGTGCACACCGCCTGCTGCCAAACCGGTCCGCGAGTACCAGGACCAAATTCTCCTCGCCAGGTAAGGGCTCCCGATCTCCCTCCCACCCTCTGCGCGTCAATACTATGGGCCATCAGTATTCGTTTGCCCTAACGCTCTAATCCCCGTTTATTTACAGACCCTCGAGTCCCTGTGTATATGCCCATTGCGGAATACACGCGACTAAAGTTCCAATAACAATTGGAATCTTCATCAACTCCATGATAGAAAATTATGGCAGCACCCCCAATACCTACCTAATAGGACACTGAGGTAACGCTATGTTTCCCCTTGCTCTCACTATTAGCACAATTTACCAGCACCTTTGTCTAACTTGTTTTGTTTACTGTAGGTACCAGCCCTTCGATTCAACTATCCTTATAATCACTAGAAGGCTGATGTAGAATGCCTACAAGGTGCGCCTTCATGATGGTATTAGTATGGCCATGTAAAGTGGCATGTAAAGAAACTTGGCACTCGTGATGCATGTTTTTACCACCCTAGCACTTTTAGCCACCGCCGCCACGAAAGGCTCTATTCTCACTTAGTGCCAGCTACAGAATCATCACCACTTTCCTTGAAAGCGACACATGTAGTCATGTTCGCTCCAATAGGTGCAACGGCGTTAGCTCACGGTATTATTTCCCGATTCGGTTTTGCCCTAAACGGCTCTTGCACTTCCCTAGATAAAGCATGTGGTTTTAACACTAAAGGACGTTTTGATCACAATGGCATGACAAAAATGAACACCACGTGCATTTTCCTGTAAATAGTGCTGTATTTAAACAGAACTTTCTTCTTTTCTTCTTTTTCCCATTTCTGTAAATTGTAAATTCCGAACAGGTTGTAAAGAAAGCACATACAGGCAATACATTTTTACTGTCCTGATGATGATCCCAGTTCACTAGGAGCCGGGGATCGAAACGCCGTCGACATTCATTCCAATTATGTAACCTGTCCATTGTGCTTATAATGTTACATGTATTGGTTGTCTGAACTTGCAGTGCTAATCTGTTATTGATGCAAGGGACAATTGGCTCCGCAGCTTTTTTTGCCTGATATTCTTTATCTTCCTTTTTCTTGCTCTCTTCCTACTCTTGAATCTTTCTTGAGTGTACTTTTGGATAGGTACAGGCTTGTACCCTATTAACTGCTGTATTAGACCTTCTTGATGGTCTTTTAAAATTTACCTATATTTGAAAATAAAAATTCAGGCCCGGCTGGGTACTGAAAATCTTGCCAATATAGTACTGATTTGAGTCTATATTTCTATTTTGTCTCTGTGAAAATTCAATCCTATGGACCACTGTTCTTCATAATAACCAAGGAAAGTAGCCCAAATTTGGTAGACAAATGCGACATGCGGTTGACCGACCAAGCACGCAGAATCAAATGGTATAAGCTAATTCCAGAGGAGTTTTTCTGTAATCTCTGCCTTAGTAGCAGGGAGGATTTAAAGCTCTGCATGGATGATCAGGCTGGGGATAGTGAAGTAGTGGAGGCGTATAAAAAGGTTTGCCTCGACATCCTCTCCTACCTGACGCATCAGGGTAAAGGTAAAACACAAGGAAAGGAAGGCTGGTTTGATAAGAACTGCTCAGCGGCTAACCATAAACTTAAGGTAGCACTTAAGTCCAAACCAGTAGATAGACCGCTCGTGGCTTCTCTCAGGAAAGAATACAAGACTGCCATCGAAAGAAGGCGGCGCGAGATTAGAGAGGATGCCTGGGCCGACCTGACCTCAACTGATGTATTGAAAAGTAGCGCCAAGTTCTGGGCTGTGGTTAATCAACCCTATTTTTCTGATCATAGTAATAATTGAATGTGGAATCCAAGAAGACAAATGGCATTCGCACTTTAGGTCCGTTTACGAACAAGAGACTTTGGGGGCAGAGGGCACGACTGCCTTCTCCCAATCGTCTTATACTTTGATTGTGAACGAGGAAGAGGTGGCCGTGGCCATTGGCATGATGACTAGTAATAAAGCTCCAGGACCTGATGGCGTTCCCTCTGATCTTTTTAAAGTTGATATTTTATTTTGGTCCAAAGTTTTAGCTAATGTTTTTAACAGGGTCTCTAAAACAGGAATTCCAGAGTCATGGTCCCAATCGGTAATCGGCCCTATCTATAAAAAAGGGGATAGGGGTGACCCTGGCAACTACCGACCTATATCCCTCATTGATTCTGCAGTCAAGGTTTTAGGGAGAGTGGTCCTATGTAAACTGACCGAATGGCTAGAGGAGACTAATACCCTTTCTCCTCTACAGTATGGTTTCAGAAAGGGGCGCAGTACCATCGACCAAAGCCTAAATCTACAACTGCTCATTGGGAAGTACACATTAGTAAAGCAAGGATCTCTGTACATTGCCTTTATGGATCTGTCCTCGGCATTTGACCGAGTAAACAGATCCAAGCTGTGGGGTCAGCTCCTTAGTATTGGAGTAGATCCAAATATTGTGCACTTTCTAGCAGACCTCCATAGGGACCTTACAGCAACGGTTCATTATGACAGAAAGGGGAACTGCACGGGAAAAATCAGCATCACTAATGGTGTAAGGCAGGGATGCATCCTTGCCCCCCTGCTCTTTACACTATATATCAATGATTTGGGTGGAGTTTTGGGTGCATCGTGTAAAGACATCCTGAGGGCAGGGAAACATCTATTGCCCACCCTACTTTATGCGGATGACGCCAGAACTGCAGTGGGTCTTCAATGCCTGTTGAACTCTTTTTATGTTTTTATGAAAAATCTTGATTTAAGTATTAACTTTGGTAAATCCCACGTCATGGTGGTGGGCCATAAAGTGAAGGCGAAAAAAAATGTGATGACATTGCACTGTAATGCTTATTTTTATTTTACAAAGGTCCTAGGTTTTAGTGATACTTAGAGAAATAATTTTCACAGGCTCGAGATAAAGACTGTGTTTTTCCTTCTTCAGTGTCCAGCCGGACCTAGAAGCGTTTCTTTGGAAAACAATTTTTTAGTATAAACAGAATAGGGCGAGACAAGTCGCACATTAGTAACTGGGCACAAGCCTGTACCTAGTCAGAGGAAGACAATACAAGGGAAAAAAAGAAAAAGAACTTACAGGCAAACAAGGAGATCAGGGTGGCTTATAGTGCAATGCAAACAATTTTTGAATAAGCACAAACCCACAGTAACTGCCGTGAAAATTGCAAATCATAAAACGAGCAGTACTGCAAAACAGTCGACGAACGTTTCGATCCCTATCTCCAACAATATAGTGGGATCATCTTCAGGACTAAAATGAGCTTTGCCTGATTGGTCGAGTGAGCCTGTAGGGTTTAAACATGGAGGAAAAAGGGAAATGAAAATTCTACATCAATTCGTTACACAGCTAGTCAGTAACCACTCTTTACATGCAGGGCGCAACACGTGCACATGCAGTTGCTTGTTCCAAAGGGCACGGGTGGCTATGTGCTCGTATTTGGAGTGTGAAGATGACCGAGTAAAGTGGGACATACCGCGTTTGCTCATTGAAAGTAGTGCTCAGTGACGGGATACATGGTGCTTTGTGCAAAAAAATGACAAGGTGGGGGAGTGTTGGCCAGAAGGTCGTCAAGGTTGTGAGTTAACCTTAATATAAGAATTTCTAATTACCACGAGCAAGGCAAGGTGGGCCGGACGTGGCTGAAAACACTTCAGTTGGCATTCAGGTTCCGATGTAGCTGATGCCTATAAGAAGGTATTTTTTTCATAAAATTTTGCGAATAACAGGTTTAAGTAAATAAAAATGGAATAGGGTTACAGGGTTTACCGTTTCCGCCTAGCAGTTTTGTGCGCGGCGTCATGGAAGATATTGGTATCAACCCAGTTTGGTCGGTTCAATTTGGACCTGAAAAAGAGTGGTTTGGTCAGAAATTAGGACCTACTGGGTGAAGCCGAGGTGGCGGGTTAAGTGCAGTGAAGGAACAGAATATTACAGTTGAAGCCTAGCGTCTCTAGCGTGGGCTTGACGGGGAACTTCAATTGAAGTTTAGCCTGTGAAAAAAAACATGAGCGATTGAAGGTTGGAAGTGAGTAAGGGTGAAGGTGAAGGCGGCGAGTGCAGGCAGGTAATTTACCGTAAAATGCAGCTTGTGATCTCCGCAGGGCGCTCAATGGCGTGGGCCTTTTCCGTGCGAGCCTGCAATGAAGGAATATAGAGGGCGCACATAAGGCATATTGGACTGAGACGGGCCCTCGTGGGAGCCGGGGTAGTGCATCAAGTCAAGGCTTACCGTAATATGCTCTTAGTGGGGCCGGAATGGGGTCCCGTCTGGAGGCTCAATGGCCTAGTGCTGAATGTCTGCATGCAGCGGCGCCTAATGTGGTCCGTGATTGTGGTGATGAAAAGTGAGAAAGGACTAGTCGGAAGTGACAGTGATTCCGATATTGGGCGCCATCTTGGAATGGTCAACCCAGATAGTGAGTGAGATAGGTGCATATAGGACGAAGTTTCTGACATAAAAGGTCACAAAAAACCAACTGGTGATATAAAAGGGGGGTTATAAAAGGAGCACATACAATTATATGGGTTCATGTCAAAGTGCGGTTCTCAGGATAACAAGGTCACAAGCTATTCAAAAACAACTGACATTTGGAAAGGTTAAAATTGGACACAGACAATTGTATAGGCTCATGCAGAAGGAAGAAAACCATTGATAGCCAGCTTATATGAGGCTAGTCCAATCCTCTGTTCTGTTGAGGCCATCCTGGATAGAGTTGAACTGTATGATGGACTTCAGCTCTTCTTTATTGAGTAACTGTCCCATGTTGCCACCTCTCGGTGGGAGTCTCAGTACTTTCAGGACAGTCCATTTCAAATCGCTGTCAGAATGTTTTTGGGCTGCAAAATGTTCCACCAGAGGTGCATTTAGAGTGCCGCACCGGATGCGACTTCTGTGTTGCCCAATGCGAATTTTTACCTTCTGGCTGGTTTGTCCAATGTACACTTTTTGGCATGGGCATAGGATTAAATAGATGACATTGCAGGTGTTGCAGTTGGAGAAGGAACGACATTGTATGGTAACATTGTTAAAGGTAAAACTTTTTCCTTCTATGGTGCTGTCACAGTTATTACACCCACCACATTTAGCATGCCCAACAATGGGGGACAGACCCCATACATTATCAAGTGTAGCCGGAGGTAGAGAATTGGGTAAAGCAGCCCTCACAAGGTGGTCTCTGAGGTTCTTACTCTTTTTGAAGGCAAAAACTGTTTTTTCAATGGAGAGGACACCTGTGTTTAGTATTGGCCAGTGCTTGAGAATAGTCTTTCTCAATTGATTGGAAATTGGTGAGAAAGTCGAGACACAAGCTATGCGCTTAGAGTCAGGTTTTCCTTCGGTGTGAGCAAGGCTTCCCTAGGGCAATACCAGGCCCGCTTGGTAGCTTTTTTTACTAGTTTCTTTGGATATCCCCTTTCCTTAAGTTTGGATGCTAGGGTGGCAGCTTCTCGGAAATAGTCATCCTTACAGGAGCAATTCCGCCTGATTCGCAGAAATTGCGAGTACGGGAGTGAATCACGTAGTGCTCTCGGATGGTTACTATTGTAGGCCAAAAGAGTGTTTTTTTCGGTGGGCTTACGATAGAGACGTGTCAATAAGGAGCCTTCGCTGTGATAAATTGTTAGGTCCAAAAAGGAAATAGAGTCATTATTGGTGGTAATGGTGAAAGTGAGCCCTAGACAGTTATTATTCAGCCAGTGTAAGAATTGGCGCAGGCAATCGTCGCTTCCATTCCAAATGATGAAAATATCATCGATATACCTGCGCCAAAACTTTATCCCTGAGAGGAAAGGATTGGTGGGATTGATGATCACATTGGTCTCTATCTCATTCATTAAAAGGTATCGCCAAATTTGGAGCAAAAATTGCGCCCATGGCAGTCCCCTAATTTGTTCATAGAAATTGCCATCAAAAAGGAAAAAGTTCCTTGTGAGGCATATTTCTAGAAGCTGAAGGATAAACATGCTAGGTACAGCGTGGGGTCGAGGTCGTGAGTCCAGAATCTTTTTTATCACTAAGAGTGCTGTGGTCTGCGGGATATTAGTGTAAAGGGACTCGATGTCCATAGTGACCAGAGTTTCAATCATTGGGTTGTACGGGTGGTGCTCGATCATATTGATCATGTGCATCGAGTCCTTTATGTAGCATTGCGTTGAGGGGACAAAGTCTTTAATAAAGAAGTCTACATAAGATCCCAATGGTTCTAAGATGGAACCACAGGCTGAAACAATGGGACGGCCTGGAGGATTTTTCTCATCTTTGTGCACTTTGGGCAGCGTATATATTACCGGGATTCTGGGCGTTTTGACATTTAAGACGTTGTACTCTTTTTTGGATAGATATCCTGCCTCAAGGCCTTCTTTTGTAATTTTTTGTATTAGGCTCTGTATCTCTTTATTATGAGATTGTCATTGGCTTTGAGTTGGGAGATGGCATTTTTCTCTGCCCTCGAGATATTATAGGGAATAAACATTTTCTTATTTTGGAGGTTCTGCAGTTCCTTCAAAATAACCTTCTTGAATGTAACCACTTCAGTGGGAATCTTATCACAGCGAAGGCTCCTTATTGACACGTCACTATCGTAAGCCCACCGAAAAAACACTCTTTTGGCCTACAATAGTAACCATCCGAGAGCACTACGTGATTCACTCCCGTACTCGCAATTTCTGCGAATCAGGCGGAATTGCTCCTGTAAGGATGACTATTTCCGAGAAGCTGCCACCCTAGCATCCAAACTTAAGGAAACGGGATATCCAAAGAAACTAGTAAAAAACGCTACCAAGCGGGCCTGGTATTGCCCTAGGGAAGCCTTACTCACACCGAAGGAAAAAGACTGACTCTAAGCGCATAGCTTGTGTCTCGACTTTCTCACCAATTTCCAATCAATTGAGAAAGACTATTCTCAAGCACTGGCCAATACTAAACACAGGTGTCCTCTCCATTGAAAAACCAGTTTTTGCCTTCAAAAAGTAAGAACCTCAGAGACCACCTTGTGAGGGCTGCTTTACCCAATTCTCTACCTCCGGCTACACTTGATAATGTATGGGGTCTGTACCCCATTGTTGGGCATGCTAAATGTGGTGGGTGTAATAACTGTGACAGCACCATAGAAGGAAAAAGTTTTACCTTCAACAATGTTACCATACAATGTCGTTCCTTCTCCAACTGCAACACCTGCAATGTCATCTATTTAATCCTATGCCCATGCCAAAAAGTGTACATTGGAAAAACCAGCCAGAAGGTAAAAATTCGCATTGGGCAACACAGAAGTCGCATCCGGTGCGGCACTCTAAATGCACCTCTGGTGGAACATTTTGCAGCCCAAAAACATTCTGACAGCGATTTGAAATGGACTGTCCTGAAAGTACTGAGACTCCCACCGAGAGGTGGCAACATGGGACAGTTACTCAATAAAGAAGAGCTGAAGTCCATCATACAGTTCAACTCTATCCAGGATGGCCTCAACAGAACAGAGGATTGGACTAGCCTAATATAAGCTGGCTATCAATGGTTTTCTTCCTTCTGCATGAGCCTATACAATTGTCTGTGTTCAATTTTAACCTTTCCAAATGTCAGTTGTTTTTAAATAGCTTGTGACCTTGTTATCCTGAGAACCGCACTTTGACATGAGCCCATATAATTGTATGTGCTCCTTTTATAACCCCCCTTTTATATCACCAGTTGTTTTTTTGTGACCTTTTATGTCAGAAACCTCGTCCTGTATGCACCTATCTCACTCACTATCTGGGTTGACCATTCCAAGATGGCGCCCAATATCGGAATCACTGTCACTTCCGACTAGTCCTTTCTCACTTTCCATCACCACAATCACGGACCACATTAGGCGCCGCTGCATGCAGACATTCAGCACTAGGCCATTGAGCCTCCAGACGGGACCCTATTCCGGCCCCACTACGAGCATATTACGGTAAGCCTTGACTTGATGCACTACCCTGGCTCCCACGAGGGCCCGTCTCAGTCCAATATGCCTTATGTGCGCCCTCTATATTCCTTCATTGCAGGCTCGCACGGAAAAGGCCCGCGCTATTGAGCGCCCTGCGGAGATCACAAGCCGCATTTTACGGTAAATTACCTGCCTGCACTCGCCGCCTTCACCTTCACCCTTACTCACTTCCAACCTTCAATCGCTCATGTTTTTTTTCACAGGCTAAACTTCAATTGAAGTTCCCCGTCAAGCCCACGCTAGAGACGCTAGGCTTCAACGGTAATATTCTGTTCCTTCACTGCACTTAACCCGCCACCTCGGCTTCACCCAGTAAGTCCTAATTTCTGACCAAACCACTCTTTTTCAGGTCCAAATTGAACCGACCAAACTGGGTTGATACCAATATCTTCCATGACGCCGCGCACAAAACTGCTAGGCGGAAACGGTAAACCCGGTAACCCTATTCCATTTTTATTTACTTAAACCTGTTATTCGCAAAATTTTATGATAAAAATACCTTCTTCTAGGCATCAGCTACATCGGAACCTGAATGCCAACTGAAGTGTTTTCAGCCACGTCCGGCCCACCTTGCCTCGCTCGTGGTAATTAGAAATTCTTATATTAAGGTTACCTCTTCTTTCTTCACCCTCCTAGGGGATTTTAATTTACATCTTGAATCTAAATCAGATGCACTATCCATTAACCTCGCTCAAACCCTAGACATGTTCAATCTTAAGCAACTTGTCACTTTACCCACCCACTCCCTCGGTCACACCCTTGACGGAGTCTGTACAAACTTTCCCTCATTAATCACACTGCCCCCTTTGCCTCAGATCTGGTCCGACCACTCCCTAATTCTTTTTCACATTTTGAGCGTAAATTCGCCTACCTGCAATAAAGTCATTCCTTACCCCAATAATCACATCAATTGGAAAAAGGTCCAAGACAACATCATTCTTAAACCCTTAATGCAAACTCTAACCCCCACCCTATCTGGCAACGTCGACACCGACGCCGATCTTTTTCACAACTGGATCACACTAGAAATGAATTCCAGAATCCCGCCCCCTCGTTCCCGCACCTCCCAGGGAAAAACTAAAACCAATGCCCCTTGGTTCACTCCTGAACTAGCCAATGCCCATTTGCTATGTAAAAAGGCAGAACGTAAATGGCGAAAGACATACGAGGTGGTAAATCGTATTTCCTATATCGCCACCAGGAAAATCTACCTCTCCGAAATCAAATTAGCCAAAAAAAACTACTACGTTAACGCCATTAAAAACTCCTGCCAAAAACAAAAGGCGCTGTTTGCGATTGTAAAATCATTCACGCAGCCCAAGGCGCTTCTGCCTGAAATTCCCCCTTCTCAGACACTTTGTGATCAAATCTCTGACTACTTTGAGGACAAAATTGCCTCTATCCAAACCAATTTCCCTACCCCAGTCACTCCTTCTACGCCCCTTCCTTTGGACCCTCAAGGCTGCTCCCTCAGTAGCTTTCCACCGGTCACTCTAGAGCAGACTAGGAAAGCCATCCTGGCTTGCAAGTCGGGCTCCCCGTCCGATCCTTGCCCCCCTAAAATACTTCACCAGCTAATCGACGTAGTCAATCCGACCATCAACAATCTAATCAATTCATCACTCAGCTCAGGCTTAGTACCTAGCCGCTGGAAAAAGGGAATCATCAAACCCCTCATGAAAAAGGCTAATAAACCCCCGACAGATCTCTCCAACCTCCGCCCGATATCGCTGCTCCCGGCCTTGGGGAAGATAACGGAACAACTAGTTCACAGTGAGCTAAAACGCTACCTGGACAACAACAACATTCTCCACCCCCAACAATCGGGATTTCGGTCCAAACATTCGACCGAAACTGCTCTAATCGAACTGTCCGACACCATAAAAACCTTACAAGATCAGAGGAAAAACTCCATTCTTATCCTTCTTGATCTTACGGCGGCCTTTAACACCATCTCCCACTCCATCCTCATCAGTAGACTTATGGACATTGGCATCTCTGATTCCGCCCTTTCCTGGATAAAGTCTTTTCTCTCTGACCGTTCTCAAACTGTCGCTCTGGGCCCCTTCCACTCCAAAGATAAGCTGGTTTCCTCAGGTGTCCCACAGGGATCTATCCTGAGCCCTCTCCTTTTTAACATTTATCTCATTCCCCTCCTGACTCTGATTGAATCATTCGGCATACCTGTCACCTCGTATGCCGATGATACACAACTCATTGTGCCACTAGAGGATCAATCCACCAAAGCAGAACTCAACCTTAAACACTGCTACACTGCTACAGTCTTCCGTTGGATGGACAACAACCACTTAAAATGTAATTCGAGTAAAACGGAAATCCTCCCGATCGGTAAAAATACCTCCTTCTGTCCTGCACTCTGGTGGCCGGACAATTCTGTTGCTCCTCCCCAGACAGTGTCATCGGCCAGGAATCTTGGTGTAATCTTTGATTCCGACCTCTCTTTTGAGCAGCATGCTAGAACCGTCACAGGTAAATGCTTCGGAATGATCAAATCTCTCAGAAAGTTCTTCGACTTTCTTCCCATTGACGCCAGAAAAACGGTAACAGTGGCACTCATAATCTCTCGCCTGGATTATTGCAATGGCCTGCTCGCAGGGGCCAAAAAGAGCACAATTGTGAAACTACAAAGCGTATTACATACAGCCGCGCGTTTCGTTCTTGGACTGCCCCGCAGATCGTCCATCACCACAGCGCTTCGATCCCTCCACTGGTTACCCCTTCACAAACGAATCCTTTTCAAAATTCTGATCATAGCTTTTTGCGCTTATAACAAAACAGGCCCTAAATACCTCACCAGGCGTTTTCCCCACTATACCCCCAGTCGACACCTTCGCTCAACTCATGACAATCTCATCCTTCCCCCTAAATACAATTTGAAAACTAAGGGTGGAAAAACCCTCAGTTTCCTTGCTACGAAAGCTTGGAATAAACTACCGAAAACCCTCAGACACCTGACCCAGGAAAAACCTTTTAGAAAGCTCCTTAAGACCTGGATCTTTACCCTCCCTGACGACTACTCCAAAGCCTCCATCTAATCCTCCTGCACTAGTTCTGTTTCAAGATCTTCAGCGCCAAGATGCTCCCTCCGGAGCGAACGCCGCGCTTTATAAATACCCCACAAATATCAAAATATCAAACTCACAACCTTGACGACCTTCTGGCCAACACTCCCCCACCTTGTCATTTTTTTGCACAAAGCACCATGTATCCCGTCACTGAGCACTACTTTCAATGAGCAAACGCGGTATGTCCCACTTTACTCGGTCATCTTCACACTCCAAATACGAGCACATAGCCACCCGTGCCCTTTGGAACAAGCAACTGCATGTGCACGTGTTGCACCCTGCATGTAAAGAGTGGTTACTGTCTAGCTGTGTAACGAATTGATGTAGAATTTTCATTTCCCTTTTTCCTCCCTGTTTAAACCCTACAGGCTCACTCGACCAATCAGGCAAAGCTCATTTTAGTCCTGAAGATGATCCCACTATATTGTTGGAGATAGGGATCGAAACGTTCGTCGACTGTTTTGCAGTACTGCTCGTTTTATGATTTGCAATTTTCACGGCAGTTACTGTGGGTTTGTGCTTATTCAAAAATTGTTTGCATTGCACTATAAGCCACCCTGCTCTCCTTGTTTGCCTGTAAATTCTTTTTCTTTTTTTACCTTGTATTGTCTTCCTCTGACTAGGTACAGGCTTGTGCCCAGTTACTAATGTGCGACTTGTCTCGCCCTATTCTGTTTATACTAAAAAATTATTTTCCAAATAAACGCTTCTAGGTCCGGCTGGACACTGAAGAAGGAAAAACACAGTCTTTATCTCGAGCCTGTGAAAATTATTTCTCTAAGTATCACTAAAACCTAGGACCTTTGTAAAATAAAAATAAGTAGTTCTACCCGTGGTCCTTGGCCATTTTTACGGGTTCCCTTGTATACTAATACCTATTGCACTGTAATGGACATACGTTGTCAAGAGTCCCCAGATTCCCCTACTTGGGGGTTGTTTTTGATGAATGTTCTACGTGGCACCCTCAAATGTTGGAGAAAAAAAAGCCCTGGCACGCTCTATTTCTGCGGTGCTGGGCTTTTCACGTAAATTAGGGGTGAAGCCCATTGAGGCAGTTTTAAAAGTATATTCTGCTAAATGTATAGCCATTGCTATGTATGGTGCAGACCTGTGGGGCTTTAAGGCCAGCTACATCGCTCCAGGTCACGGAAGATAACTTTTTAAAAACGCTTCTTTCCCTCCCAAAATCCACGGCAAGCTTCATAGTTCATCAGGAATGCGGCGTGGACTATTTGGAGGATCGAATCGCCATGGCCCCCCTTTTAAAATGGATATCAGTCTGGCTTAATCTAGAACTTGAAGTGAATCACGAAATCTTAAAGGACTGACTAATGCTAGATCACTGGGAAAAGATCCCTTGGTTGAAATATGTACAACAAATGTGTGAAAAGTTGGGTCGGCCTGAATTGTTCAACAAACCTTCCAGCCTGGTGAAAGGCGACTTGAAATGGGTTAAAACACTTTTTTGTTGAACAGAGGAATGGACAGAGAAGGTAGGGAGCTGATAAAGCCCTCTGTCAGGACCCACCAATTGATTGTTTCCTCTGGCCATGATCCGGAACTTTACCTTAAGGTCGTTAACAACTCCAACCATAGGTATCTTTTAACTAAGTTCCGATTGAACAAATTCCACTTATTAATTTCTGGCCGCCCTGGCTGGACCAGGGGCACGGATCTAGATCTGAGCAAATGTGACGGTTGTTCAATTATGGATACTGCCCACTTTCTGTTTTTCTGTGATCACTTTAAAGGCATTAGGAAAAAGTTCATTATACCCCTGTTAAAAGGGAAAGGATTTAGGCAAGTGAAGCCAGCTTTGTTGTACCTTCAACTTTTAGCTATAATTTGGGAAATCTATAATGCGGCTAAATTTTTAACCATAGCGGTGAGACTCAGTAAAAAGATCACTTGGTCCTAGACGATTCTTCACAAATGTTGATCATTGTAAACCTGAATCAAGTTTTTTAAATTCTTAATCTTTCATAATGACTTTTTTTTTAAATTATTGATCATTGTATATGCTGTTGTTTTTAAATTTCTGCCCTCATGTGCTGCATATCTTAATGGGTACTCCCTCCCTTTTTATGCTGTATTTTATCATTGTTATGCTGTGGACCTTTTTTCTTTTATGTCTGTGTACTTTTATGGTTTTTGTAAAATGAACCGAATAAAGTATTTCTTGACTACATAGAGACCTAAATTATATCCTGTGTCAAGGAGATCTGGTGCTGGTCAGCCTCTTTGGGAATTGCAAAGATGATCCCAACTATCATCCCCAACCCTATGTGATCACTAACATCAAGAACTCAATGGTCTCCATCTGGATGGATGATCATGTTATCACTTAGAGCTCCTCACAATTCAGAGGAAAACAAGGTGAACCCCTATGAACGTTTTCTGGTGGAGGGACAGTTCGATGCTTGAAGACACCTCTCAGAAATAGAATGTGCAGGCATCAAACACATCAGATGGACAAGAGGCAGACTTCATCCCAGCTGAGCCTGATATGGACTGTGAGTCAGACTCTATTGTTGTCTGAAGTCCTTCCTGTCCCTCATTCCTCATTTACCCAGCCTCATTCCTCTTCATTCTCTGAATCTTTCTCTGTGCCTCGGGTCCTTCGAGCCCCCCTCTCAACCTCTTTGAATCTTTAAGCCTTCAGAATGGATTGTCGCTAGCGTGGATTGCTCTGAATTTATGTTTAAGATGAGGTGTGGAGTTCCAACTTCAGCCTGTCCCTGGGGTCTCTTCCGGAGCACAGCAGCAGTTCCCCTGTGATAAGGAAGAGAGGTATTGGTAGGAGTCAAGGAGGGTAAGTGAGAAGTGCCCAAGAGCAGGAAAACACCATGCCGTTTGCCTATTTGTTCTCTGTGGTGTTCCCATAGATGGCCCTGGTGTGAAGGCACTGATTGTCGACCCATGGCTGATGTCTCAGCCACCGTCACTGCAGTGACAACAGAAGTAGATTGTATTTTTCAGGTATTTGTCTTGTTTTATGCCCTCGGCCAGCGTGCTTGTGGTAGGAAGGGTGCTGCCCTCCTCTTGGTTTTTGTGGGTGGCATTAAGAGGGCGAGTCATCTTTGCCAGGGGTCCACTCCTGCTTACACAGATACATGCATGGGAGTGTATCGCTACAGGGGGTTGTATTCCGCAGGGAACGTCTGCCTGTGGAATTGATCAACAAGTGATGTTTATTTCTTATCTGATGTAGCCGTGCCAAAGGTTAATTGCGGCATCCTATTACAGAAATAACAATCATTTGCTGGTTCTCCCGTGTCGCATCGCGTGTGTGTCTACCGAGATAAGATCACCAGACAAGACAAGAGAGTTGTCTGTTTCACTTGATCTGTTTTCCAAAAACACCAAGTGCAATCCATTGTTTTGAGATCATGGTCGGGGAGGGGTGCTGGGGGCGGGTGGGGCGGGGTGACATGAAACCGAGTCAAAGTGCTCTCCCCAGTGCGAATGATGTCCCTGGAGTCTATGATTGAAATACTCTCTTCGGCATCCACAGTCAAGGCTTTCGAGCTAAACCCCGTGATAATGCACGTCTGAAGTGCCTTCTTGAGAATAGCGCATCCTTCTGCGAATTAGGCGGGGGATCGGGTGGGGGGCGGGGGGAAGGGGGCACTTGCAAAATAAGAGGACCAGTGCCGGAACAGAAAAAAAAGGTCCGGGCATCCAATTAAACGTGGGCCCAATTAACGAATCAGACAGCTTAAGAAGTAGCCAACACATCAAAATCCGAGCAGTTTCCGACTTGTAAACACACGGTGTAAAGGGCGGCATCTTACAGGGTATGGGAGGGAGACTTCATGTATTTGTGATTGCTGCAGGCAATGCTTATGGCGATATATGGGAAATCAACAATAAAAAAACCGGCCCACCATACTATAAAACAGCCCCCCTCCCAAAAAAAAACACAGGCCCGCACATTGACCTATTAGACCCGACCTCTGGGCAGGCCCGGTTCTAGAGGGTGGGCCGGGTGGGCCAGGCCCACCCAAACATGAGCCTGGCCCACCCAAACATGATGTGAGCCGTTTTTTTACCCCCATCTGTGTTCGGGCGGGCTCTCCTGATCCGATTCAAGAGGCCGCTGCAGCCTCTGCGCAGCCCAGCACAGATTATCGCGGCCCATTGTCACATATAGAATGACAATGGGCCAAAGCCAGCAGGCACAGCATGTGGTGGGAGCTCCGGCCCTGGCCTTAGGGCGGAGGTCTTCAAACTGTGGGTCAGTGGCGGCAGTCCCAGGAGGGGGCAAATGCCTCTTTATGTACTGAAGAATGAAGATGACCTGGAAGAGCAACTTTTTTTTTTTTGCATTTCTAGGCTGTCTTCATTTAAAGTCAACAGCTTTGCTAAAAACAACACAATATTTGATAAGTATTTTGTTGTATTTTCACGTTCAGCAACTACACTTAAAATAATGCTCACGCCTACAAGTGAGTAAAGAGGTGTTAAATAAATGCACATTAAACTAATTGATGGGACACACACATCATGAAACTTGGTTAATGTGATACCCGTAGATGTCTGTATGAGAACAGTCACAAAATTGAATCCAGGATTGTGCAGTGCATAATAGTGATGTGTATTTATATAGTTTTGCGGTCCCAGCATGTAACAGAAAGCAATGTGAATATGTAGGGCATTATTCTCGAATTGTAATAAACACTGTATAACATAGGTTGCCACACAATGATTATGTGATCAGGGCCAATTGAATTATGTGGAAGGGGAGCACCATAGACAAATTATGCAGTATAATGCAGCACATTGTTTACTAGTATAAGTTAGTTATTTTGACATTTTTTTACTTGGTAGAACTGTCTGGGTAAAGATTTCACCCCATTAGTACCAATTTAACAGCCAAATACAGAAATAAGCTACTGAAAGTTGGCAAGTTACCCTTTGAAAAGGGCTTCCAATGCGCGCAAACACGTCACCATGTTTTGTAGTAACTTTTGATCCATTTGAGCTTCAATTATTTTTAAATCCTCATGTTATACTGCACGTTGTTGATTATGTGGCAAATACATAATTATGTGAAAAATGTCACAGATGCAGAATCGCATAATTCCAGCAGCCCTGTATCAGATAAAACAAGTGCTTTAGCAGCAGCAATAGCTAACCAGACTGTACCTATTGTAGACATTTTTATGACCATTAAAAGTACACGTTTTAAAACTCAACAACCTTACATTGCCTCTTAAAAAAAATTATTTTTTTGTCATCATGATGCTTCAAGTTATTCCATAAATGAAATCACATTAGACCCCCTCCTTGAACTCACACACAGAGGTACCTCCAGGTACCCATTAACACATCTGGGATGGTTGTTTTTACCAAAGGGTATGGGAAGTCTCTGCAAAATGGGCGCCTTAGTCCCCATACCTCAGCCAACTTGGCCTCTGTTTACATGCAGATGTCCTTTCAGGTGAGTTGAGAGGGTACACTGGAAGAGACCCTGCATTCAGGGGTTTGTGGGTTGAGTGGTGCTGTACGCGGTGAGGATTGAGTGGCGCTGTAGGCATTGCGGGTTGAGTGGTGATGTAGGCGTTGAGTGGTGCTGTACGCAATGAGGATTGAGTGACGCTGTAGGCATTACGGGTTGAGTGGTGCTGTACGCGGTGGGGGTTGAGCAGTGCTGTAGGCGTTGGGAGTTGAGCAGTGCTGTACGAGGTGGGGATTGAGTGGTGATGTAGGCATTGGGGGTTGAGTGGTGCTGTAGGAGGTGCACGTTTTCAGCAGGCACACTCCTTCAGCCATCAGTGTACGCTTCTACCAAGCACACACACCACCAGACGTCACTGCACGCTTTCACCAGGCACACACACACTACCAGCCATCAGTGCACAATTTCTACAGGCACATAAACCACCAGCCGTCAGTGCACACATAATTTGTTAACGCATCCACAATTAACTATTGTAGCAATCACAGTATGGCGCACTTTACTTTTAAACATATTCATCTAAAGCGCAGCATGCCACCATTGCTAAAAAAATAAATACACATTTTTTGGGCCTACAATTTATTGACTTTTGTTGCAATTGGTGTTGCAATATTTAGCAATGCCAATAGCTCAAATTGAATTATCCCGAGACCTATTGCATTGCAAATGCTTGTTATCATTATATTGACCATGGATGCAAGGCAACAATAAAAATGTCCAGATATCTGATGATTACTGATCCTGCTGGAGAGCAATCCTTTGTTGGTAGTTTTGAAATGCAGATCAACTGTATTTTATGTGGATAGCTCAGTGGGTTACTATCTTTGTCACAGTGATTCTTGTTTTACTTGCAGCTCAGAAGTTACAATCCTAACATAGAACAGTGACCTATGAACTGTCATCAAAGAGCTGAATACAAACCTGAATGGTTTAGTTAGAACTTCACATTTTGTTTGTGTTGAGATATAGGTAGAACTTCCTCAGTCTTTCATTATTCTAATGTTCTAATTAAACACCACCCCGCGTGCCCCCCCTGCCCCGTCTCCCTTGCCCCGCGAGTCATGCCGGCCACGAGTGCCGCAGTGGCCCACCCTAATGCACCATTGGCCCACCCAAATAAAAATTCCTGGAGCCGGGCCTGCCTCTGGGGCCTGCATGATTGTCTTACAGGCCAATGTGGCCCTGATGCGCCCCCCAGAGAAGGTTACGAGGTACCCCGAGTCTCTCAATGCTTACATATATTTATTGGCCCCTGAAGGATTGGGAGTCCAGTGAGAGGTTGGGGCCACCTGCACTGCAGGGCCCTTCGCGAGTTAGGCCCCTGGGGCCTTATTTATGAAGGCCTTGCGCCGCCAGTGCGTCACTTTTAAAATGGGAAAAAGTGACGCACCGGTAGCGCAAGGCCTTCATAAATAAGCCCCCTGGTTTGATGATGTGGCGCATTATGGCTTAATTCTTCCACTCAGCACTAATTTGCTAGAAAGGTGTAAGGGGAAAATCAGAGCAAATACAATTTGAAAATCTCTGTTCGTTTAACTCATTCTTGAACGAATCTTCGAGGAATATATTTCCCATGCTTGCTGTTAGGTGGGCCCCAACACCCCAAACCAGCTTTCGTTCCACTTAGTACTTTATGCCACTAGAGCACCAGAGCCTTTTCACGTTATCAGAGAAGCCCACTCTGCCATGGCTGCCTTGCTGTAAACCCAGAATCACTGGATGCTGTCCCCAAGGGCCGGCGCCATCTGGTCTCACAGAAACACGAGACACGCGCTTGCGTCTCAAAGAACATTTCAACATACTCGCTAATAAAATAACATTTGCAGTGAAAATGCCACTCCTGGGGATTGTAGACAAGAAATCGAACGACCAGCCCACCAGAGCTCTAAGTACTCGTCTAACCCCAGGGGGCGTTAGTCCCTAAAGTGGGAACGACACCAGATGTGGAACAGGGCGTCGCCGTCTCCCGCTTCTTCTTATTTCCTCTGTCAAGATGCTGCCTGACACGAAATCTGTGGGCTGGGTCACAACACACTCCTACACACCAGGAGCAATCTGCAATCAATGTACACCTCTCCATCAGACGAAATACCGTATTTTAAGACAGAGATAGGGCTTACAGCGTGGCCTGCCTTCTAATTACAATCTTATATAGTCCGAACATTTTGGCACTCATTTTAAAAACAAAAGAAGCGACCTCTCCTGGCCAAAAATAACCGAATTCAGATTATGACGTTCTTTCTGGACATTTCAACGTTTCATTGTCTCTGCATAGAAATACGTTTTAACATGTCTTCTTCTTACATGCGCTTGATAGAGTCTACACATTCTTTATTGTTGATTAAATCTGCTGTGTATTCAGCCTGCTCTTAACATAATTAGCTACTACTTAAGCTGGGGGTATTGGTTTCATTGTAATTCTGAAGCGCTAGCCGTTACAGGAACTTGCTTTAACAATTGTACTAAAATCTTCATTCCCCAGACACTTTGTTGAAAATGAGAGTGCAAGGCTTTCTATATTTTAAACAGTAAGTTATTGTTTACAGTGCTTAATTTGTAAAAAAAAAAACATAAGTGCTGGGACCCTAGAGATGAGGCCACCGCTGTTTGCACCACACATTGCCACTGCTAGCGCTGCCAATGAGAGAATTTAAACTACGACACACTGCTATAAATGTGACAATTCAGACTGTTCGATGCCCCCAGAGCTTTAAGAATTGTTTGGGTGGCAGGTATTAGTTGTTTTAAATGTATATTGAACCGATAAACGAAACAACAGTTTTTCTGCTCACATTTAAATGAGCAGCTGTCCTAAGTGCCGGCAATTAAGTGCTGGTGCTGAGTACCGGAAACCACCGGCTCAAATTAACCACTGATTTTGTTTGTCAAATGCTAATTTAGAGTGGGGCGTATGTTTGCGAACACCCTTATCGTACGTAGTCAGTTCTCTAATCTAATAGCCATAATATGGTACACGCCCTTTGCTGGCATCTCAGTTTTCAAGAAATATGTGGCAAGCACCACTCGAGCCTCCTTTGTATTTTAAAATATTTATTCTTCAGATGTAAATACAGATACAGGGAGAGAGGACTGTTCAAGTTTGGTTGGTTACTCTAGAAGCCTTTCAAGTATGTTCCTATTTTAGTCATGTCTCTTAATATTTTAATGCATGCCTAGATGGAATTCAGTTGTCAGGCACATTCCTCCCCTGCCCTAGCCCACCACAGCTTCCCCAGAGCAGCGAGACTTTGAAGCCAGAAATGGATTGTATGTATTTTGCCTATCAAAAATTAATTGTCTGATGTCCGTGTACTTTGTAGCTGCTTAGGTGTAATAATGTAAATGGTCATTCTATAGACAACTACTTGTTGCACTCCAATGAACCAAAGAATCCATCCATCTAAAGCTGGAATCTTTGGTCCTTATGTACAAAGTTTAAAGTTACAAAATCAGAAATTGTGACTAATAACGATTCACAATTTGCGATTCCCCAAATGGAATGTACAGAAATGGATTTCTTGGAAGTGGTCGCAATTTGCGTACCGATTTCTAACAAATCCATTTATATTTTGAGAACCGACCTATGTTATAGATTTGCAAAGCATATTTACTGTCGCAAGCGGCCTGATTCACAGAATCGGGCTATTTCCAACAGCAAAAATGCTTTTGCAATATGCAAACACCAAATTGCGGTTTGTTAACTTGTTACCTAATCGCAGTGAGCTTTTCTCAACAGCACATGAATACTGTTGTTTTTGCTTCTTCTCTAATAAAGGGTTTTGACTTTGCATGGAAGGACTGGAGCTTTCCTAGGGCCAAATGTACGACCCTTAAAATGTGTGAGTCGCAAATTGTGTCATTTTGCGACTCGCAATTTGCAACTCACAAATTGCAATTTACAACAGTGACTCAGACACTGTTTGCTATTCCTAATAGTGCCACAAATTGTATGCCTCATTAATATTCATTCATCCCAGGGATGGTGGTCTACTGGGGTCAGCAGAGCACCATGTCTGGGACTGCTTTTCAAATAAAGCAGTTGTGAAATTCAAGTAGGTTCTTAGTCAGATTTGATGACATTTAAGTAGGATTTTTTAGCAGTAAAGGACCTCATCCAACCATGTTCATATCAACTGACAAATGTCTCTACACACTCCTATGACATAGTAAAACTCTAGAATCAGTAAGACACATTACCATGGAGAATACAGAACAGAGAAAGATAATACCAAATAGGCAATCATAGAGGATTATTAAATAAGAAGAATATCACACATCTCCCTTCCTTATAATGAAACCAAATAAAAACACAAAAAAATAAAAATATATTACCTACTGGCGGTCGCCAGTAGGTAGTTATAGTTAGGACCTATTTTCCATAGGAAATCCACAACATTCTATTTGGAATAACTTTGGAGCTGGTGGACGAATCTTCGTGAATTTCTCTAAGAAAATGGCCTGCTCGGTTCCACTCCTTCCCTGAAAGTTTGGGGGTGATTAGTCAAGTGGGGGCCGAGAAAAAAGGGGGGTCCCAAACGTGTTTTCCCCATGCAATTTTTCATAGGGACCTTTAGCCAGGGCTACAGCCCGAGCGGCTGAACAGAATTACACAAAATTTGGCAGAGAGGTAGAGCTCTGTTCGCAGATTGTGCTTTTTGTTTAGCATAGGTAAAAAGGAAAGAGAGGGGCTCTTAACGACCCAAAGGGAAATAGAGCACCAATATACTTGAAAAGTAAAACAAGAGATTTCCCAATGGGAGATACTGTTTCCTGCTCATAAGTCAGGGCTCAACTATCAAACACCATTCATACCATTCATCTTTGTGGAACGGGGAAACACTCGCCAGAAAGGAAAACCACCCAGTCTAATAGTACTGTAAAAAATATACACTTTATTCTAAAATATACAACACTGATCAATAAGTGAAAGTTAAAAAAACATAAAAAACACAATGGAATGCACAGTTAAAAGCCACCTAATGTGGACGTGGAGAAAATTAGTCTAAAGAGACACTTATATCTGTCTTTAGTCTGTCATTTCGGACCCTCATTTGTCAACACTACGAGGAAAAATATTCCTATAGTTCCGTTAGAATGTTGGCAATGCCGAATATGACTTTGAAGTTGGCGTCGACGCGTTTCGGAAGCTTAAAAAATGATAATGGCTTCCTTCCTCAGGACAGTTTGTATACGTATTCTCCACAAGTTGATAGAAAACCGTAATTATTGCTATTTCCGTAAAGAGGCCACCAAATGTATAGTGATCCTCTGTTTCGCATCCGTAACAGTCACCTGGCTTTTTTTTCCTCTCCTACCTTAATGTGTGGAAAGATGTTTTTATCACGACACTCGTCTGTTTCAATAAAAGTATTTTTCATCGGTAGTAGGCTTAGAGCGGCCCTTATAACTCGCTCAGTGCGATGTTTGTTTGAAATTTTGGGTCTCACAGTTATTTCAGGTGCTGTTCTTAACCGAGATACGTAGGTCTTGTTCCCTGAATGGGGTTCTTGTCCGGCAACCGGGTAAAATAATACACGTGGCCGAGATACGTCGGTCTCGTTCCCTGAATGGGGTTCTTGTCCAGCAACCGGGTAAAATAATGCACGTGGCTAGTGTGTGCACACGGCTGGCTTTCCCGGTGCTAATTCTCGTGGCGTCTCTTCAATCACCGCTGTAGTAAGGATATGTTATGTTTTAACTGTGCATTCCATTGTGTTTTTTATGTTTTTTTAACTTTCACTTATTGATCAGTGTTGTATATTTTAGAATAAAGTGTATATTTTTTACAGTACTATTAGACTGGGTGGTTTTCCTTTCTGGCGAGTGTTTCCCCGTTCCACAAAGATGAATGGTATGAATGGTGTTTGATAGTTGAGCCCTGACTTATGAGCAGGAAACAGTATCTCCCATTGGGAAATCTCTTGTTTTACTTTTTGTTTAGCACACATACTGAAATCTGTTCAATGACGAACGCGAGCTGCATGCTGATTGGCTGTGAACTGTCTGTCAACACTCGAAACCAGGAAGTGTTGGCGGCCATCTTGTGCCTCGCTAGAACTGAGTCACAAGTAAACAGTAAAACAAAGTTGAGAAATAAGGGAAGGGGGTAGGGTAGAGACATTCTGACCCTCAAGGCTTGCTCAGGGGGTCGAACATGTATGTTTAGGCTCTATTTTTTTCTAAAGAAAAATTGCGGTGTACGCATATGGAAATACAAACAATTACGAGCAGGAGCTGCATGCTGATTGGCTGTTAATACTCCAAACCAGGAAGTGTTGGCAGCCATGTTGTTTGCCGGGAGAGCAGAGTCAGAAGAAAACAGTAAAACAAAGTTGAGAAATAAGGAAACGGGGCATGGTAGAAACATTCTGAGCCTCTAGTCTTGGTCAGTGGGTGGTACATGGATCTTTAGGCTCAATTTTTATTTAAAAAAAATAAAAAATTGCGGGGAACTCGTGCAGTAGTTGTACGCGGTGGAAAAGGTGAAAAAAAAGTAGAAGTCCATTTTATTCATTAGGTCCCGGGGGGGCAAATTAGGGGGGCAATTTTTCTGCATAATGGGGGCTTGTAACGTGCCCCGAGCACTGTGGAATGGAACTCCTCGGGTTTTATTTTGAAGTATGCGGGTGGGGGTTACGGACGCACTCCCCGCAGTCTCGGTGAGCGGCACCCCTCCGGTCTTTTAAATAAATATATGTTTTGAGCTCTCTTTCTCTCTCTCTCTCCCCGTACACATCGCGGGGAACACCACTTTTCTGGGGCAGTGATATGTAAAATGACCTTCCAGCTCCGGGTACCTGCATTGTCTGGAGTTTTTTTAATTAATGTTGGGAAGGTGGGCTTGATAATACGTCCTTGTAAATTCCCATAGAAGCCTAGGTTCTGGTGTGAACATGGGTTTCTATGGGAAATAACAAGGACGTATTATAAGCTCATTATTGCAGTTTTACCGGCAGTTTCCTGCCAATAAAACAGCGATAATTTTAATACCGGTCCTTGATAATATGCACCTAAGTTTACTGCTAAAAAAAAAAGAGCAATGGGACATATTATCAACAAAAGGCGATACATTATCGCCGCTTTTATTGGCAGGAAACTGCTGATAAAGCGGCGATATTGGGCTTGATAATATGCCCTTGTGAATAACCATAGCAGCCCAGGTTAACATCAGAACTTGGGCTGCTATGGGAATTTACAAGGGCCCATGGTTTTTTATTAATGTTGGGAGGGTGGGCTTACGTCTTATATTATCAAGGACCTATGTTACAATTATCGCCGTTTTATTGGTAAGAAACTGCCAATAAAACAGCGATAATGACCATGAAAATACGTCCTTGTTAATTGCCATAGAAGCCTAGGTTCTGGTGTTAACATGGGCTTCTATGGGAAATAACAAGGCCGTATTTTCATGGTCATTATCACCGTTTTATCGGCATTTTCTTGCCAATAAAACGGCAATAATTGTAACATAGGTCCTTGATAATATGCACCTAAGTTTACTGGTCAAAAAAGAGCAATGAGCCATATTATCAACAAAAGGCAATACATTATGGTCACTTTTATGTGCAGGAAACTGCAGATAAAGCGGCGATAATGGGATTGATAATATGCCCTTGTGAATAACCATAGGAGCCCAGGTTAACACCAGAACCAGGGCTGCTAAGGGAAGTTACAAGGGCCTATTATAAAGCACATTATCGCCGCTGTATCAGCAGTTTCCTGTCAATAAAAGCGGCGATAATGTATTGCCTTTTCTTGATGATATGCTCGTTCATTTCTATGATAGTATGTAAAGCTTTTCTTCTTTGTTGGTGTAGCAGTTGTACTCTCTTCGCATGCTCAGCGTCGTTTTGAAGCCCACGTTTTCTTTTTCTTCAAGTTCAACAAGCAAACCTTTCTTTATATCAGTTAGTAAATCTGTCGCTTTCTTTTTCCGGTTCGTGTGTGTCATCCGCTGCTGTACTTTTGTACAGTATTAATAGTCATATTCTAAGGGAAATAACAAGGCCGTATTATGAAGCTCATTGTCGCCGTTTTATTGGCAGTTTCCTGCCAATAAAACGGCGATAATTTTAACACCGGTCTTTGATAATATGCACCTAAGTTTACTGGTCAAAAGAAGAGCAATGAGCCATATTATCAACAAAAGGAGATACATTATCGTCGCTTTTATCGACAGGAAACTGCTGATAAAGCGGCGATAATGGGCTTGATAATATGCCCTTGTGAATAACCATAGGAGCCCAGGTTAACACCAGAACCTGGGCTGCTATGGGAAGTTACAAGGGCCTATTATCAAGCACATTATCGCCGCTTTATCAGCAGTTTCTTTTTTATATTTATTTGAAAGGTAGTGCCGAGGGGCCAAACGTTGATTAGGTAGTCCGTCCACCGCCATTTTAGTAGAACTCAGTAGTTTTCAATCCTAGCTTTGACTATTTTAGTATAGTATTTCAACATTATTTTTATTGTGGGCCGTCATACCCCTCCCCCACAAAATAAAAGAAGTATGTTCGTTTTTTTAAATAACTTTTATTAAACAATAAATATAAATGAAACTCAATTATAACTATATTAGAACTGGAAAAATAACTTCAACAATGTTATAAACAAATTGTGAAATGGATTCCAAAAGAGTTTAGAATTATGCAGATGTGAATAAATGAGCTGAGGCATTATGAGAAAGTGTCGCTAAAGTGGCGATAATGGGTTTGATAATATGCTCTATGGAATTCCAATCGAAGCTCATGTCTAATTTCCTTCACATCTAACATGAGCTTCGATTGGAATTCCATAGAGCATATTATCAAACCCATTATCGCCACTTTCCTGCCGATAAAGTGCTGATAATTTTGTCGCCCAGGCTTGATAGTATGGCCCTCTCTTGTTTCACAAATAAAGCTAACTCCACAGTTTTACGAGTGCAGTGTATCTGGTATATTTCAGTTGTTATAGTGCTGCGTTCAAGTGGTGTCTATATGGAAGGGCCTACGGCGTTATTGACGCCCGTTATGGCGACTTATTTCTAATGCATTCCTATGAAGGCTTTGTAGATCTAGGCTGCTGTGCTTACCTTGTATAAAGAGTGCAGACACTGGAGTTCACAACTCCACTTGAACTCTGCTTCTATACATCAAAGTATATTCAATAAGTTGTAGATAATTCCATTGCTGTTGCTCGATAGGCCGTAGTTGCTTCTGAACGATGTTTGCTGAAGGAAACAAAAGGACATTTTGATTAGTCATCGTAAACTGAGTTGCGTAACTACTATCAAAAGTGAATTTTAATGTGGGTTCTTAATATTCCGTAGTTAAGACTGTTGCAGCTCCAGCAAACAAAGGAAGATCAATAAGTTAATAGAGGCCTGGGACGGCCTCGTGACGCAGAAAAAAAATTAATAATAATAGAGGCCTAAGCACGTGGCGTTGTACAGAAATACGACACAGACATTTATGCAGGCACACTTTTTAAGATTAGAGGTGTATAGGACCTCATGACTTATAAAGAAATATTTCAATTATGTAAGTACAATTTAAAAACGTTGAGGGGTAGGAAAGCCATAGGAAGGATAACAAAATAGTATTATGCATATCCAATTTACAGTGGAGGCTGATGTTTTGAAGTCTTCTCTTACCTTTGTTTTTGTCGTCTTTTGTCGTGTCTTGAAAGGCTGTAATTTTGCTGACTCTGGGGTGTTTTCGACAGTCTGTGTGTCATCGCAGCAGAGGCAGGCAAAAGACAGCGTGCTCACATCAGTGCCCGCATTATATGGCAACCGCAGGAGCTGACCAAACCAAGCCCAGGGCCGTCATTGGTAGCGTTTTCGCGGTCTGCAAGAATGATGGCCCTGGGGGACATCCCATTGGCTAATGTATTGGTTTCCAGGCTAAATGATAGCAAGCATGTTTGGTGGTGGCATGTATGTAGTGTGGGCGGGCGAGCACCGCGCATGTGCAAGTATGAGTGTGTGCACTAACAATTAACAACAGAGAGAGATGGGGGCGGTGTTATAATGTACGCAGAGGCAGGCCCAGAATCAGATCTGCAATGAGTCAGCACTTCTAATCATTCTCTTTAGCGCACCCTGAGCTCTGATTTGTCACTGAAAGGTGATCGCACCATAGTTTGTACTGCTTATCATACTCAGCATGTACCCGCGCATACAGTACGAATAAGCTTTGACGTCACGTGTCGCATTAAAGCTTCGGTGTGACGTCATGTGCGGCGTTCTGTATGCGAAAGGGGGCAATATTTCTACTTGGTTTAAAACATGTATGTATTTAATGTACATACTAAGGGCAGACATTTGGGATAACTATGATTTTTTTTAAATACTTGTAATAATCATATATTACTTTTAAAAAGAATTACACAAGTCGCGGTAGAACATCATGCGTACTCGTATTGAAAGAGTTGCGCAAGCGCATCATAAGCGTACGCAAAGCCATGTGACTTAAAAATTAGAGATTTGTTTGGTGCATAACTTTTCCTTTTGCGACTGTTGAAAGTTCCGCCCATAATAATTATTCGACTTTGACTTTCTAAGAAGAATCATTTGTTCTGAGAATCTTCTCAAATAGAAGGAAGATCACAATAATAAGAGCAATGGAGTCATCTTCCAGCAGTTCTTCAGAGGGAGATTTTATTCCTGAAGAACCTCCAAAGAAGAGGAAACAAGCTCTAATTTGGAAGTTTTCCACTTTTCCAGAAGGTCAAAAAAAGGTTAATGCTCCAAAAGTAACTTGAAAAATTTGCGAAACAACTCTTTCAAGGGGTGATCCATGTAAAAAATACTCCTTTGGCACAGCAAATATGGTGCGACACGTGAAGAATTTGCACCCCAAGAACTTTGCTCGAGCTGCAAGACGGAGGTTCATGAGAACCCAACTGCTGCTACACCAAGCACATCAACTGCGGCAGCAGCATTTTCAGCAAGCAGTCCGCACTCACATATTGATTCTGACTTTGCTAAAGTTAAAATTCTATGCATTTATTGCAATAAACTTTTGTGTGATGGGGAACAGTCTATAGGCTTGATGAAACGCAGGATGCAGGATCATTGCTGCCCTTGAAATTAGTTGTTCTTTTTTTTATTCTTTTGTTCCGCTTGGAATTTGTTGAGAAAACCCAAAAAAATACAAAACAAAAAACCCAGTTCTTTTTAGAACTACCTTCACTGGTCAAACAAAGAACTATATTTCTATGTTAGTGTGTAAAAGTTTGTCAGAAGGAATGTGTAGTTCATAAATGAATGAATGAATATGTTACTAGTGTATGGAGAATGTGAAAGTGCAGAACTATAAGGAACTGCTACAGCATAAATCTATAAGGTATTTATCTATAGTATATTGTAGTATGTCTGAAGCACTTGAATGTATCATATGTACATAAATATGTTACAAGTCTATGTTTCAATTAGCGCTGCTGGTGAAAGTGCCTGGGTGAATTTGTATGTCTTAGGGATGTATTTACAATCCCCTTGTGCCTCTTTTACACAGCCGTTGTGTCACTTTTGTGACACAGCGGTAGTGCAAAAGATGTGCCATGGTGTGTGGTATTAACAATGTGACGCATCTGGAGGGTGTATTACATTGTAAAGCGTTGCGCCAGAAGAGGGTTTCTTGTGCAGAAGGGGGTGCAGCAAGGCTTCCCAAAAAGTGACTGAGTGAAATGTATAACATTTTATTCAGTGACATTTGAGCTTATTCTGTGTCAAAACTTTGCACATGCTTGAAGCAGGTGTAAGGATTGATACAGCATTGTGAGCATAGGGCCCCAAGAGAATTGCTGGAGCTGTGTTACCGACGTCAAGCAATAATTCACCCAAAAATTACTTTGCAATTTAGTTTTGTTATTATTTTATAATAAGAATATGAAATATATTTAAAAAAATGAAATAAATATAAATATTTATATTAAAAATATAAGAAATTAGTATAAAAAGAAAGACATTATAATTAATACATTTATAAATTATCATTTACAAAACCTATGAAATTCACTGAAAAAACCATAGGTTTCACACATGTTATAGTTAGCAATTAGCATTTAAAAAACCATGCAAATTCGTTGAAAAAACCATAGGTTTCACACGTTATAGTTAGCTGAACTGTTCTCTCATACAAAACCTTTGAAATTCCTCCTATATAGTTAGCTCAGCTAACTATAACTTGTGCGCCCGCGATGCACTGCTGATGACGTCACATATTTACATCACTCATGACATGGTCAGTGACATCACTCATGACATCACTAATGACATCTCATATGACATCCCTGATGACATCACTGATGACATCATCCTTGTGGCAGACCTCCTCTTACTGTAATATAACTTTTGATACACACGATCAAAAATAGAAACTACAATTTTCAAAAAATTGAGATATAAATTCCAATTAGAACAACCTATTGAGTAATCCCAAAATCTACATACACATCCACTCATTCACCAACAGTTCTATATAGGCACTCATACATGTAGTCACTCATCATATGTACTCATACACCTATATATCTTGTTATACACCAACACCTATCTATAGAGTTACTCACACACATACTCACACATGCAAATAAACTATCAAATATCCATTTACTTGCATATACAGCTATATACCACCACTGCACTAACTTCTACAGAATCGTAGACATACTTACTCTCTTAAACAATCACTTATAGTAACATATACTTATTTATACAGGAAGTCTTAGAATCTGTCGGTCTCAGATATACTCACTTATATACATCAATACTCACATATACTAGTTTAAAACATATGTAGTTACTCATAAAGATACTATTGAGACAGTCATTCACTCACTAACACACCCATACACACAGTCAATCACCCATACAGTCCTGCACACATACTGTCTTCAAAACACATGCAAACAGTGAGTCAGTCATTTATGCATCTGTGCGCTAAGTAATACTCCCCACCAAACCATACAAACACTCATTTTGGTACTCAAAAAAAACAACTAATAACCCATATACACACTCATGTAGCTACTCACCAACCCATGCAGCCACTTATATACAAAGTGAGACACTGATACAGATATTTAAATATTTAAAGATTACTCGCTAGTACACCTATTCAGTAAGATATACTTAATAAGTCAGTTATAAATCAATTTTACGAAAAAAACCCATCCATTTAGACATTTATTTACCCATTTATTCTTCCACCGACATTTAGATATACATATATAAAAAATATATATTTTTCAGAAAGACACACATTCACTGGATGATGTCATCAGTGATGTCATCAGGGATTTCATTTGAGATGTCATCAGTGATGTCATCAGTGATGTCAGTGACCATGTCATGAGTGATGTAATATGTGACGTCATCGGCAGTGCATTGCAGGCGCGCAAGTTATAGTTAGCTGAGCTAACTATAAAGGAGGAATTTCAAAGGTTTTGTATGAGAGAAATGTTCAGCTTACCACAAATACCACCACCACCACCAATACCACCACCACCACCACCAATACCACCATCACCAGTACCAATCTCACCACCAATACAACCACCACCACCAACAATACCACCATCACCAGTACCAATATCACCACCAATACCATACTACGACCAATACCACCACCACTACCACTACCAGCAATACCACTACCAAGAATAGCACCACCATCACCAATATCACCATAAATACCACCACCAATACCATCATCACCACCAATACCACCACCAATACCACGACCAATACCACCACTAATACCACCACCAATACCAAAACTACCACCACAAACACCAATACTACCACCAATACCACCACCACTACCAATATCAACACCACCCATACCACCACACCACCAAAACCACCCCACCACCAGTAACACCATCACCAAAAATACCACCACTAATGCCACTACCACCACCACAAATATCACCACCATCACAAATATCAACTCCACCAATACCACCACCAATAAAACTACCAATACCACCACCACCACCACCACCACTACTACTACCAATACCACCACCATCACCACAACGAATACCAGTACCAGCACACCGTTACCGCCTCCAATACCACCACCACCACCACCAATACAACCACCACCACCACCAATACCACCACCAGTACCACCAATATTACCAATACCACCACCAATACCACCATCACGAATACCACAAATACCACCACCACCACCAATACCACCACCACCACCACCAATACCACCATCACCAGTACCAATCTCACCACCAATACAACCACCACCACCAACAATACCACCATCACCAGTACCAATATCACCACCAATACCATACTACGACCAATACCACCACCACTACCACTACCAGCAATACCACCACCATGAATACCAATATCACCACCAATATCTTTTTTCTTATAATGCCTCCAAACTGTGGAACTCGTTAACACCTGCCATTCGGGCCCAGCCCAAACATCTGCCTTTCCGTAAACTGCTGAAAACTTGGTTATTTCCTTCATTTAGCACACTCACCAGCACTGGGACGCTTATGGGCAGCCATCTGCTTTATAAATCCTATTTCATTTCATTCATTCATTCATTCATTTCATTCATTCATTCAATACCACCACAGCAAATACCACCACCAATATTACCAATACTACCACCACCACCACCAACATCACCACCCCCACCAATACCACCACCACCACCACCAATACCACCACCACCAGTACCAATACAAATACCACCACCAATACCACAACCAAAACCACCACCACCAACACCACCACCACTAAAAATACCAATACCACCACCACCAATACCACCAATACCAGTACCAGCAATACCACCACCACCAATACCACCACTACCACCAATACCCCCAATACCAATACCACCATCAATACCACCACCACCAATACCAATACTGCCACCACTAATGCCAATACCACCACCAATACCAGTACCACCACCACCAATACCAGTACCAACAATACCAATATCACCACCAATACCACCACCAATACCATTACATTCAATACCATTACATTCAATACCATTACCGCCAATACCACCACCAATACCAGCACTACCAATACCACCACCATCACCAATACTACCACCACCAATGCCAATACCACCACCATGACCAATAAGACCACCTTAGCGCCTCTCACTCACTAGTAATGCAGGGCACTGTCGAGGCCGGAGCTACAGCCCAGACCATCCATCCCTCTCTCCATGCCTGCCATAGAGCACAGCCCACCCTGCATTAGGAGGTAAATCCAGGGCCCTACTATAGCTGGAGTGTTTTTTATTAGGCCAAAGATAGCAATGACATTACGCAATGCCACATTGCACAATCAAATCATGTAGAGGGCAGGAAATAGCCCCGCATTTCCCACTCTTCCACCAGAGCTGCGACAGTATAATCACAGAGCAAAAGGTGGTGGAGCACTCTGTGAGTGTTTAGATCTCAGATCATATCATATGTAACTCTCACTTCACACCTTGTGTCTTGTAATTTACAACTGCACTATTCATCACTATTTTGAAGACGTCGCAGGCCGATCTCTTCCTCTGATATTTACAATCTAACAAGTGGTCGAGTAGACCCTTTATTGCAATGCAAAAGGTCTCGCATTTGCGAGACTTTAAGCTATTAGTATTGTATATTACAATGCCTTTAATTTATGTTTTAAAACCCAAAACATAAATGAAAGGCATTGTCATTTACAATGCCAATAGCTCAAACTCGCGTGATTGCGAGACTTATTGCATTGCAAATGCTTGTTTTTAAATACATCAAAACGGGATTCATTTAAGAAAGAAAAATGAAACGTTTCTGTTTCATTGTTTAAGGGCAGGTAGTGGTCCCTGGGACCTCTGCCTGCTCTTGAAAAATATTTTTGCAACCATTCACTGAGGGGAAGGCTTCCCATGAGGACCCCTTCCTGTTTGCAAGTGGCTTACCACTTACTTGAAGTAGGTGGTAAACTGAAAGCGTTTTGCAGCCGCAAATGTGGTCGCAAAACAATGATACATTCCATTGTGACTTGCTATTAGGAAGGGATGCCCCTTCCTAATAGCAAGGGGGCCGATTCACAGAACTAATCTTACCACTACTAAACTGAGACAAAATCCAAATTTTAAGGCATTTAGTAGTAGTAAAGTTAAGAGTCCTAACTTTACTACTACTAAATGCCTTCTGTGAGTACCAAAAGTGGTAAGTTTAGGATTTTATCTCAGATTAGTACTGTGAATTGGCCCCAATATTCGCAAACGCTATATTGAGAGTCACAATTCACAAAATAGCATTTGTACATGCAAGGACACTTTTTGCGTTCGCTAATGGGCCAATTTCCCATTTGCAAACGCAAGAATGGTTGTACATATGGCTCCTAGTATTTAGAACTAAGATGTACCTAACCAAGGACAACCTAGCTGTTCCAGACTGCTGTGTATAAAATGTTACAATTCACACCACCTGAATAGTCTCATGGAATCTCTGAATCCAATGTAATAGTAATATGAGAGAATCTTTAAATGTATTTTGTAATAAAATGTTTCTTGGTGCCTGTCCCTCATTGGCACACATCCTGAGAACCATGTACTTGTCGAGTAATGTGTAAAGTACTTTTTCTAAAGTCTTATAATAGGACCTGCATTTCCTCTGCTGACAGAATGTTCTTTTTTCCACTCTTAGAAGGCGAATCTGTGTTGGATTTATTATTGGAGTGTACTGAGTTCTTTGTACTTATGATCTGTATTCTTTGCTGCTAACCTTATAGATGATAAAATTCATGCATCTACTTAAATAATTCTTTATTTAAAGCCTTAAACATTGACCCATGTTTGTCATTCTTTTGAGACTGCCATTATCTTGTTCCTAAACTGGAGCAACTAGTATTAGAGACGGGTCCAATAGGGGAGCTTCAAAGTTCATATAGGGATTATACTGCTCCTGGTCCGAGCTGGTGGCGTGTTCAGAAAAGTTGAGGTGAAAAAGATGTGTGCCAACAGATTTGGTGGCTGAGTTGATGGTTCTGGCTGGATCTGACCAGATTTAAATGAAGTCATTTGGATATTGAGCCAATTGCTGCACCTTCATGGTTCAGGCAATTTCATCCTGAGATTCAAATTAACCTTGCCCCAACCTGATATTGGTTCCTGAGCACGAGGTGTGATGAGGGGCATCAACCTGTACATCCAAAATAACTGCTACACTGGCAGATAGGAGTTACCACCAAGTAGGTACTCCAAATCATTGGACCTATCCACATCCGGACGCCAGAGCTCAACCACCGTAGCAATGGGTATTTCACTGTCATTGTCAACCCCAACTGTTTCCCCTATTGCGACTGCTGTCAACACGTCCTAGAGTCAGACAATTCTGAGCCTCCCTCAGGACCTCACAGAGATGTCCAGTGTGATAGTGTCAGGCCCACCCCGGGGAGAGGCTTTGACAACTCTGTAGCAGGAGGTCCCATGATCACTGTGACATTACCACTCAATCCACAATTTAAGGGCTGACGCTGCAAAAATTAAATGTCACCCAATTAAAATCTGAATGTGATGACATTGTTAATTCGTAATGTAGGGTGAACTTCCTAGGACACTATGATGAGAGCGAGTTACGTTGCATAAGTACGAAAGCTGCAAGAGTGGTGCGAGAAGCATGTGCAAAGATGCAGAAAGTGGCAGACGAATGTGGATTTGATTTGACACAAAGAAAGAAGTTTCAAAAGAATGTGAGGATGATGATGGGTAACAGGAAATTGAAACTGTTGAAGGCGAGGGGGTTAAAAACAAGTGTGGGGTGGTTGATTGGGTACATCAGGCACTGGAGTGAGACTGAGAAATTCAGGGAGTTATGTCCAAGAAGGAGAGGGTCAAGCTGTTGGAAAGTGAATCATTAGCAGTGGTAAATATGCATCTACCACGGGCAATAAAGACGATAACACAATCTAGGGCTCAGTATAGGTCTCAATAAATTATTCCGATGCACAACCCCTAGTAGCTTGGCTGCGAGCAGGCAGGCTTAATTTAGGGGACAGGGATTTAAAGCATTTAAAAACACAAATTCAGTAAATAATTAAGACACAACACACAATGAAAATCCCTCACCAACTTATAGAAATGGGAAATTATTTTATCTTTAAAATGACACCAAAACATAAAATATCCAATGTAGGGAAACGGAGATATGATTTTTTAAAGAATTGCCACTTTATAGTGCTTAAAAGTGAATATAGGACCACTCTGGGACATTTGGTCGCACTTGGCCGGAACAAATTCAAAGTTTCAGGCCAATCGCAATGGAGCCCTGGCCAGATACACTAAGCAGGTGGCCCTGGTTAAAAAGTTTACCTTCACGCTTAGAAGCTTTTCTGGGGTTTTTACTCAAAGGTTCTCCAAACTTCAGGAGGTGTTTCCTGAAGGTCTCCTGGGGAGTTCCAAGTGCCCACAACACAATCCAAGGGTCTTGATCTCCTGCATGGTCCTTGGAAGGTTGGGAACATAATTCCCACAATGCACTTGGCCCAATACTTAAAAGGGTACTGGATGCACTTCAGGCTGGGGACTCTTGGTGGTGAGGGTGCAGGGGAGTTCTGTTAACCTGTAGCTAGCAGGGAGTCCACTCTTTAATCCTTTTGATGTAAGGTACATCTACAGGGCTGTAGTTCCATATTGTGCAGCAGGCCAAGTCAGTCAGAATGCAGGGCCTCTTGGTGCAAATCAAGCTTCTAGCCTGGCAATCCTTCTTCTTCTCTTAGTTTCAAGCAGCATATCTGAGAGGCTCTGCATGACTTACAGATTTATTCACTGTTCACTGGGGTCAAGAAGGAGAGTGCACCTGTCCAATGAGGTGCAGTGCAACACCCCATTTAGAGGCCAGGAGCCCTTTCCCCACTTCATGTGTGCACCGGGGTGTTCCTGAGGTCATTTTAAAAGCAGCCTTGCAGCACTGTTTTTAAAATTAAATTAACTGCAAACTCGACTTTGGTAGTAGGGGCACTTAAAAAGTGAGTTACATAATCTTGACATATTAGGTACCTTCAGTGTCTCCCTAGGGCATCCCGGGGGGGGGGGGGGTCATATAATATTAAGCAAGGTCCTTGTAAAGGTTGTTTTATGTGCACTAGAGATAGAGAAATTGCACATTTTGCTTTCCCCATTATAAAAAAGTACCTCGCAAAATCGTCTTTGTTGCTATGAGCACTGTTGAGTGAGGATATACACTAGTTTTGCATGTTCAGGACTCACAAGGTTGTTCCTGGGTGTCCCAGGAGTGGGGGTTATGTAACTATAAGCAGGGCCCTTATATAAATATGTTTTATGAGCCCTGCTGATGGAATTGCACATTTCATTCTCCCCATTGTATATGCCTAGACCCATAGGATAACATTGCAATTGTTGATGCCCCCCTTGAGAAAAGAAGTAGAAGTTATTGGTATTACAAATCAGCAGCATACAAATCAGGTCACTGCCCTAGTTCCACAAAAAATTGGAGATATTAAAGAAAAGCACCAGTTTGTCATGTGTGATTCAAGCCCTGTAAAGGTGCTAGGGAGGGGCCTCAACTGCAAACTCAATTGTGTCATCTACTGCACGCAAGACTTCGTGGATAAGCTTGTCCCACAGTTCTTCTTTTTTTGTTTATTTGTTCCCATTTCTTCCTTTTTAGCAGCTGTTTTGTTTCCAGTAGAACGTTTTGTAGGTCATGATTGAACCCCTTGACCGCAGCGCAAATTCCGCTGCGGTGCTGGGGAAATAATGACTGGGTGGGTTCGGACGCCCCCCCTAGCCGTCCTTCGCACACGCTCACTGTGGCGTTGGACTGCCGGGGGCCATCAGACGCCAGCAAGCGGTTAACGGATCTTCCCGCATGTGCCTCAATGTTCGGTTTATGATCTGCTTTTGCATTTTCAATTCTGTGGGGAATTGTGATTTGGTCGATTCTCCCTTTTGGTGGTTTACTCTGTTTGAGGATCCTTTTAATAGTTTCTCTGCAACAGCTAGGTTGAAGTTTTGCCGTACTTCTACTGGTTTTGTTGTGAGACTTTCAACTTGAGCGTGAATCATTTTTGCCTTAAGAGATATGGTGCTGGTGTTTCTTGGATTGCATCTAAGCCGCTTGAGATTTGCGGCCGCTCCGATGTTGATACCTATGGATATTTCTATCTTGGGGAGTGAGTTAACTTTTATTGCTGCTTCTTGAGGCAAGTGTTTGCTATGTTCACTGGCCCCTATCCTAAACACCGTTAGTGTACCAAGCATATTTAAGGATGTGAATGTATAATCCAAATGGAAAGATTTCTGTTTTGAATGAAATGTTGCGATTGGTGGGTCGTCCTCCTTGAAGCTCCCTTTCCTCACGTTTGCTAGCTAAGCCATTGATGTTCCAGATACATATGTTAGTTTGTCTGCACTTGTCCAAGGCATGGCGTGCTGAATTTTCCTCCAGTTTTGTGAGCTAACCGGCAGAAGGTGACGTGGGTCGCTTAGATCTTGTGCTGGAAAAAAGGTTTTTGCATCTTGAGAGTATGCTCTTGGGGAAGTACTCCTTGCTGCCTTTAATACAGAATTGGTGTTTTTCTGAGGTGGTGTCCCAGTGGAAGGTAAGAAAGGTGTTGGATAGGAAGGCTGCTTTTCAATTTCATGTTTTATCCCCACTGCTTAAATGTAAACACTTCTTCCATGATTTTTTGACTATTTCTGTGGTGTTCTAGGTCACTTTGGTTGTTTCGAACATTGTATATTGTTGTTTGAAGAAGATCCGAGGAGCCAATTGCGGGTTTTAGTACTAATGAAGTATTGGAGAAAATAAAAATGGGGAGGGACTGTACAATTAGATCTTTTTATGCATGTCTAGCAAAAAGTAAAATGGATGACTTAGAGAAAGTTGGCAACAAATGGATCGAAAAATTGGGTGGGGAGACTGGAAATTTTCAAGAATCCCTGGACATGGGATGTAATGTTCTGTGCTCAGGTCCCATGCAATCGCAACATTATAAGACTTTATTCTCGTTGTACCATACTCCCGCCAGGATAGCTAAATGGGGAGGCACCACTGGCACCACCTGTCCACGTTGTAATGCAGGGGATGCAGACATTATCCATATGTTTGCTACCTGCCCTCAGCTTTATTCACTGATCAAAAATACGGAAGATTTTCTTAGTAATACTCTTGTCATACGAACCAAAATGACACCCATGATGATACTGTTCGGGAGAGATAATCAAGTTGGTTCTGATCAGAAGGAATTCATGTTTATAGCCACCGCAGTTATGAGATTAACAATAGCAAGAGCTTGGCTAGACAAGGTACCCCCAGGAATGCATGTATGGTTGGCAAATTTACTAGCTAGTTATAACCTTGAGAAAGCTATTTATGCACGCAAGGGGAAAAGGGGTAGGAGACTTGGGCTCAAAATCTGGGAACCAATAATCAAATGGAAAGAAAGGATGGCAATATAAGATACTGAAACAGTATATGAACTTTTGAACTGTAATTTATATGGCAAGATAAATCTATATTGCTTATATTGTTTATATTATGTTAAACTTCAAACCAGCGAAATTGGAAATTTTTGATGTATAAAATATACAAATGTATGATGTAAAATACAATGTGCATATTAAGAAAAAGGAAAAATAAAAATTATTTTAGAAAAAAAAAAGATCCGAGGAGCCAATATTTTCTAGGCTTATGATCGATGTAAAAGCTGCAGCATATTTCCTCTGTTCAATATGTTGTCTCTGCCTCGAGACATATATGCTGGAGTAAAAATAATTGTGGTCATCCCTGTGCTGTACTACAGTTTACATTATACAGGATCACTCGCTTCCGGTTTGACCGGACTGGGGAAAGCGGCTTAGGCTGCCGCTTGTGGGGCAGGTTTGTTGCTTGCGTCACTGCCTTTCTCTTCATAGGACCCTGGTGATGCTTGTTGTACCCCCTGTTGACTTCTGTGGGAGCTCCGCATTGCTAGTCTGGACGTTGTCGCATATTTCTGTAGTTAGAGTTTATTCGGTATTAATGGTCCTTGTAAAATCAAAGTGATGTGCAGTTTGAGTTGTTTTTGTTTGAGTGAGTCCCTGCTTGCTGTCAGTAAATTGAGGTTTCTGAAATATGTCTCTGGGTGGTGTGGTAGAAGCCACGTTTGACCTGGCAGTGAATGTCGGGGGAAGATCCTCAGAATCTTTGGGGGGAAGCAAGAGAGTGAGTTGATTTTCATGTGCTTTTGAACCATGGTCGGTTGTTGTTGGAGTCAGATGTGATAGTAGTTCTTTACAGGATCTTCCATTAATTAGAAGCCTGTTTCTTCCCTTCCTTTTTTTCTTCCTTCGAGTTTTACAAGGACTCTGGGCATTGGTAATACACAATCACCTATAGTTGCACAGGCTGCTGGTAAGTGATCCGTGGTTTCAGCTTCCATACCCTCAGATGAAGATAGTGGGGCATCCCTACATTCTGTTTTTGGTTGGTTCGAAGGGCTTATTTGAGGTCCAGGCAGTTCAATGTTCATTGTGGGGATCTGTAAAACAGTTGTTTTTAGATCTGTTATTAGGTCCCCTATCATAGATGGTGAAGTTAATAACTTATCTACGATTGGTTCACAGGAACATGATAATGGTGTTGCTTGGACCACATAAGTCGCTTCCTGACCTCTCTTTAGGAGGCCATTAAGTTCTGATATTTTCCAGTCGATTACTGAGATGGAATCAGCCATTGTCTGTAGAACAGTAAGTTGCAGGTCCATTTTATGAGATTGAAATTGTAACGCTGCAGCTGATTCTTGCAAGATATTTAGGATTATTATCCATATGGATTCCGGGATTTGACTTCCAGTATTATTACTTTTCTCCGGTCTTGGGAGGTTGTTTGGTTCTGTTTGTGAAAGCGAACTGGCTTCAGGTTATAGGAGGCAACTAGTTCTTCCCATTCCTGCGTAGATATAAAGGTCATGTAATTATTCGCTGAGTGAGAGTCATTGTAAGGTAACAGAGAGTGGTGCTCAAGGGGTATATTTGCTATTGGGATGTTATTTGTTGCTAATTTCTCCCAAGTATCTACTTGGCTTGTTTGGAATAGTTTTATTTGAATAGGAGAACTATTATTCAGTTAAGGACTAAATCTTGTAATTTTCTGTCCTGAATGTCCTGTACTTACTTGCGGCTGATTGGTCTACTTGGGTTGTTTGGATTGCCTTCATTTATATAGGAGAACTATTGTTTAATTGAAAAAGTAGATCTTGTGCTTTTCCGTCACTATTGTCACAATTGTCCGAGCCTTACTTTTAACTGGTGAATCTGAGCTTTCTAACTTAGGCGTGCTGGTTTGACTTGAGTTTATTGCAGCACCACTAGCTGGGTGGAAGTGTTTCACCAGCTCAGAGGATTTGTCTAACTCAGGAGATTTGTCCATTATCAGCCTGTTCAACAGGGTGTTTCATGGTGTTATTTCCAGAACAGGGCAAGAGCGATTCAACCCCACTTTGGCTCTTTGCTCCTTTCGATGCCAAATAGATAGAATCACCCACTCCTCTGATTCCGGTTGACGCTGTCATTGAGGTTGTTTCTCCGAGGTGAGATTGACAGTTCAACCCTAGGACCAGTGAAGTTTCAACTGGATTGAGATAAAGAGGACTGGGGTTAGTCTTACTAAATAGAAATGGTGTTTGCAGCCCTTTTATATTCCCAGTCTTAGAGTAAATAGCTGTCCAGGGGTCTTTCAGGAAAGAACATTTTGTATATATCTTTGGCTGGTGGGTGCTGGGTGCATATTTTCTTCCTTACAGACATTCCTTCAATGGTTATAAGGTAGTTTAAGTCATTTAACATTGTGAAAGACGATGGTAGCTGTGGCAAAAACAGTGGTGCCTGCGATGTCAATGGTATCTGAAGGGACAGTTGAGAGTACAGTGACTGTGTGCTATCACGAGGCCAACTGGAATCAGAATTGGGGTCAGAAATAGGGTGTCGGTAGGCACCTGGCTGCTAGTTGTGCACTCTTCTGATGGGTTTAAGGGAGAGCTCCTCCTCTGAATAAGCGGCGTAGGAACATTTGCCATTGTTTTTACGGTTGCAGTTGGAGTTGCAGTTATGCTTGTGACAGCCTTGTTAGGTTCATCTTTGCAGAGATTATGGGTTTTAAAGTTCTTATCTCTGGATTTAGAAGTTTGTGGCGTCATTACAGGTTCAAGATCAAGTTTCCTTTTTTTTAACTTTAGCTTTTTTTTTGGTTCAAGTAAAGTCTGTCTTGGGGTGCTTCCCCCTTTAGAAATGCTTGATTTACTTTTTTTTTTTAAAGATCTGGCAGTGGTCCCATAGACCACTACCCACCCCTAAAAAATAAAGATAAAACATTTTCATTTTTCTTTTGAAACTTATCCCATTGTCCTTTAAAAGCAATAACAGACTTGGGGCCCGATGTAGGTAATCCCAGATTACCGATTCTTAAATACCGAATCATACCAATTCGGTATTTAAAAACTGGCAATCGGGATGTAGGTAATTTTATCGATTTAATTACCGAATCGGTATGATTCGGTAATTACCGAATAGGCCTGGAGGCCCATAGGAATGAATGTCAATTACCGAATCGGTAAATACCGATTCGGTAATTGGGGGAAACATAGAAGGGTGGCAGGGTGTCACTTTGACACCCTGTCGATTTACAAAAGGGGGTGGTGATGAACAGAGTGTCTGAATTGAGCAGACCACTCTTACCCAGTCCAAAGATCAGGGCTTGATCCATCACCGTTATTTATCTCACTGCCCCATCCCAGCTCAGAACATGGCTATATGCAAATCAGTCTGTCCCTGGCCCAGTGCATCATGGGAACAGGGCAGACTAAACTACCAAGCCAATTCTTTACCAGAAAGGAGACAAGCTACCGGGGAGTCCCTTGCTCATTGCACCATCAGGATTCAAGCAAGCCGGGCCGAAGAGGCTGAAATGCCAGAAACCGGTCCCCGGTAGCTTGTTTCCTTCCCAGTGTAAGAATTGGCTTTTGTAGTTTGGTTTGCCCTGTTCCCATCATGCACTGGGACAGGAACAGACTAATTTGCATACAGCCAGGTTCTGAAACTGGGATGGTGCAGTGAGCTAAAAAACGGTGTTGGATCTAGCCCTGATCTCTTGACTGGGTGAGAGTATTCTGTTTAATTCAGAGACTCTGTCCCTCACCACCCCTAAATATTTTTGTCCACCCTAAGCGTGGAAGGGTATACTCAGCTGTGAGTCCCTTGCTCATTGCACCATCAGGATTCAAGCAAGCCGGGCCGAAGAGGCTGAAATGCCAGAAACCGGTCCCCGGTAGCTTGTTTCCTTCCCAGTGTAAGAATTGGCTTTTGTAGTTTGGTTTGCCCTGTTCCCATCATGCACTGGGACAGGAACAGACTAATTTGCATACAGCCAGGTTCTGAAACTGGGATGGTGCAGTGAGCTAAAAAACGGTGTTGGATCTAGCCCTGATCTCTTGACTGGGTGAGAGTATTCTGTTTAATTCAGAGACTCTGTCCCTCACCACCCCTTGTTGTAAATATTTTTGTCCACCCTAAGCGTGGAAGGGTATACTCAGATGTGAGTCCCTTGCTCATTGCACCATCAGGATTCAAGCAAGCCGGGCCGAAGAGGCTGAAATGCCAGAAACCAGTCCCCGGTAGCTTGTTTCCTTCCCAGTGTAAGAATTGGCTTTTGTAGTTTGGTTTGCCCTGTTCCCATCATGCACTGGGACAGGAACAGACTAATTTGCATACAGCCAGGTTCTGAAACTGGGATGGTGCAGTGAGCTAAAAAACGGTGTTGGATCTAGCCCTGATCTCTTGACTGGGTGAGAGTATTCTGTTTAATTCAGAGACTCTGTCCCTCACCACCCCTTGTTGTAAATATTTTTGTCCACCCTAAGCGTGGAAGGGTATACTCAGATGTGAGTCCCTTGCTCATTGCACCATCAGGATTCAAGCAAGCCGGGCCGAAGAGGCTGAAATGCCAGAAACCGGTCCCCGGTAGCTTGTTTCCTTCCCAGTGTAAGAATTGGCTTTTGTAGTTTGGTTTGCCCTGTTCCCATCATGCACTGGGACAGGAACAGACTAATTTGCATACAGCCAGGTTCTGAAACTGGGATGGTGCAGTGAGCTAAAAAACGGTGTTGGATCTAGCCCTGATCTCTTGACTGGGTGAGAGTATTCTGTTTAATTCAGAGACTCTGTCCCTCACCACCCCTTGTTGTAAATATTTTTGTCCACCCTAAGCGTGGGAGGGTATACTCAGATGTGAGTCCCTTGCTCATTGCACCATCAGGATTCAAGCAAGCCGGGCCGAAGAGGCTGAAATGCCAGAAACCGGTCCCCGGTAGCTTGTTTCCTTCCCAGTGTAAGAATTGGCTTTTGTAGTTTGGTTTGCCCTGTTCCCATCATGCACTGGGACAGGAACAGACTAATTTGCATACAGCCAGGTTCTGAAACTGGGATGGTGCAGTGAGCTAAAAAACGGTGTTGGATCTAGCCCTGATCTCTTGACTGGGTGAGAGTATTCTGTTTAATTCAGAGACTCTGTCCCTCACCACCCCTTGTTGTAAATATTTTTGTCCACCCTAAGCGTGGAAGGGTATACTCAGATGTGAGTCCCTTGCTCATTGCACCATCAGGATTCAAGCAAGCCGGGCCGAAGAGGCTGAAATGCCAGAAACCGGTCCCCGGTAGCTTGTTTCCTTCCCAGTGTAAGAATTGGCTTTTGTAGTTTGGTTTGCCCGGTTCCCATCATGCACTGGGACAGGAACAGACTAATTTGCATACAGCCAGGTTCTGAAACTGGGATGGTGCAGTGAGCTAAAAAACGGTGTTGGATCTAGCCCTGATCTCTTGACTGGGTGAGAGTATTCTGTTTAATTCAGAGACTCTGTCCCTCACCACCCCTTGTTGTAAATATTTTTGTCCACCCCAAGCGTGGAAGGGTATACTCAGATGTGAGTCCCTTGCTCATTGCACCATCAGGATTCAAGCAAGCCGGGCCGAAGAGGCTGAAATGCCAGAAACCGGTCCCCGGTAGCTTGTTTCCTTCCCAGTGTAAGAATTGGCTTTTGTAGTTTGGTTTGCCCTGTTCCCATCATGCACTGGGACAGGAACAGACTAATTTGCATACAGCCAGGTTCTGAAACTGGGATGGTGCAGTGAGCTAAAAAACGGTGTTGGATCTAGCCCTGATCTCTTGACTGGGTGAGAGTATTCTGTTTAATTCAGAGACTCTGTCCCTCACCACCCCTTGTTGTAAATATTTTTGTCCACCCTAAGCGTGGAAGGGTATACTCAGATGTGAGTCCCTTGCTCATTGCACCATCAGGATTCAAGCAAGCCGGGCCGAAGAGGCTGAAATGCCAGAAACCGGTCCCCGGTAGCTTGTTTCCTTCCCAGTGTAAGAATTGGCTTTTGTAGTTTGGTTTGCCCTGTTCCCATCATGCACTGGGACAGGAACAGACTAATTTGCATACAGCCAGGTTCTGAAACTGGGATGGTGCAGTGAGCTAAAAAACGGTGTTGGATCTAGCCCTGATCTCTTGACTGGGTGAGAGTATTCTGTTTAATTCAGAGACTCTGTCCCTCACCACCCCTTGTTGTAAATATTTTTGTCCACCCTAAGCGTGGAAGGGTATACTCAGATGTGAGTCCCTTGCTCATTGCACCATCAGGCTGACCTTTTACCACCCGACGCGCTCGTTGAGGTCAGAATCTCTACTTTTGGCGGCTGTTCCGCGTGTGAAGAGGGCTCGCCTCGGGGGCCGCTCTTTCAGTCTGTTGGCCCCACAGATGTGGAATTCATTACCGCTCCCTTTGCGGGGGGCGTCTACTCTCCTTGATTTTAGAAGAGGTCTCAAAACCTGGCTGTTTTCCCAATAGGTCTGCCAGTAGTTCCGCTTTTTTTTCTGTTTGCTTTTTAACCTCTTTTAGCTGTGTTGTGTTATTCTGAAATCTGTTCTCCTTACCTAAAGCGCCGGGACACTCTTTTTGAGTAACCGTTGCGCTATACAAAAGAATAAATAACATAACATAACATAACATAACAATTAGCTACAACACGTTGCACATGCTGTTCAACAACAAGTGTGCCATGAACAGGGGTAGACCCTTATTATCATTTACAACAGTGCACACTTGCAATGGGTAGCAACAAAGCTGCCCCCTACACAATTCTGACAGAGTGCATACATGTTTGGGACACTGTCTAATAGGCTCGATGACAGGCTAAAGCTATGAAATTACTGGTGTAGTTGCTTGTACGGTGAAGGGATGTAGTGAATTATCTGAGGAGTTGCAACACAGGCTCAAAAAGGCCAATGCTGTTCTCCATCAGCAAGTGATGATCATGTGCACAACTCTGTACTTGATGCTGCCTCATCACACTAGAGGTGAGGTCCACGTGATGCAAAGCCATACTCTGTTCACCAACATACAGAACCATTGGCATGATAAATTTCTGTCAACACGTACAATCAAAACATAGGGGCAAGGCACTCACCAGTGGGGTGTGGGTCCATGAAAGCATCCACGTCTCCCTGTGTGATCAAAGGTTTTCAAGCTGTGACAAAAGGATGTAAATAAAGATATATGTATGGAACATCACATTTCATATGTCTCTCGTACATCATTAAAATCATCTTAAATCAATTTCATTCACTGTAAAAGTTATGTGTGTGTCCACGTTGCATACATGTAGGGATGAGGTTTGTCAGTCAGACACACAACACATGACAATTGCAGCCTTGTGGCCTACAGGACAATCCTGCCAGGATCCGTGGGCCAAGTCTAATGACACCTTGATGTACAGCTTCATAAGTCACTTTTTACCTCGCCAATGTCAATATACTTGACTTTGTCTATTCAAATGGGCCCATAAGTCTAAGCACTGGTGTATCAGGACAATTGACATGTTAATATCCTGCATTTTGCATCACACAGCTTCTCAGCCAGGAATTGATGTGAAGTGTTCCTTTGGGAATGCATGTTGCAATGGACAATACACCCTGACACCCATCTAATTTTGCAATAGACCACATTTAAAAGGGGAGCATAGATGAAACTAAATTGGGGACAGTCAAATCATACTCTGATCTCAAATAACTTTGGTCATGTACTTACCACCTTGCCTGCCAACGATGGTTCCCAGGTGGTCCAAAAGGTCTTCCTCACGCCCAACAAAATCCTGCCAACAGTGCGTCCACTGATGCACAGTCTTGTCCACACCGAACATTTGCATCATGTGTTTGCGGGTGTGCTCCCATAGGACCTTCCTGATCTTGACATCATATCCGTGGAGGACATCTCCCCCAGCCTCCACCATACATGGCAAAACAATTTGATGAGTCAGAGGAATCCCTCCAATGCCCTCTCAGACATCCTGCCCTCCCTACCCTGATCCAACATCTCAAATACACAAGTGAAGACATTAATATGAAAATAAACCCCCAAAATGCCCCAAATAACAGTGAAAACTACAAATATTTGAATTTTGCGCCTCCAAATCATCAGATTGCGCATCTATGAAAAGTTGATTTAGGGTACCAATCTTCCCCCGCCCCTTAATTGCCTCTAGTAAATATTTTTTGGGGGATAGCAATCCTACATTGGTCTTTTTTAATAAATAGTCCCGGATTTGCAGGTATTTGAAAAATGTACACTTTTGGCAAGTTGAAGACAAACGAGAAGTAAGGCCGTATACCATTGTTGTCCATTAAGTCTTCCAAAATTACAGCACCCTTCCGTCTCCATCTGGCCTTTATGATGTCCCAAAAAATAGATTGCACTAATGCTGGAGATGCTGTAGGTATATAAAAATGAATCCTTCGTTTCTGCATATCACAGATTATCGCAGGCAGGAGACATATTAGATGACTCAATTGCTCTTCCTGAAAAATGTTTGGTATCGTCCAGCTTTCAAACCCAACACTATAAGACTATATTTAATTTATATTATATGCCTGCCAAAATAGCACATTGGGGCAGGTTAAATGAGGGCAATTGTACACGGTGTGGGGGGATCAGGCTGATAGTTTACATATGTTTTTCTCCTGCCCAGAGCTGAAACCTTTGATTAGGAGGATAGAGGCTTTTTCAACCGAGATCACAGGAGTACAGATTTGGATTACTCCCACTGTTATAATATTGGGAATTATGGAAGACTCAATGGTCAGTGGTGTGATGCAGAAATATAGGTATTTGATTTTCATAGCCATAGCAGTGGCTCGACTATGCATAATGTCATTATGGCGACAGAAAGAACCACCGCCATTTGAAATGTGGAGAAGAAGGTTATACTGTATCTACAACTTAGAGCACAGCCTGTATGCTCTCAAAGGGTTGCATAAACGGAGATTGGATATCGAGATATGGGGCACTATAATTGATCATTTGGTGGATACAAGGTCTTACCTTATATTGCTGGACATGGTGTGGGACAATTTTCCAATTTTTATTTCCTATATTTACCTCTTTTTTTTCTTCTTTCTTCTCTTTTACTTTAGGTATGAATTGATATGTACGCTTAATCTAATGAGGATTTTATATGATGATGATTGTTTCATATACACTTTGTCTCTTCTCCTCCACTGGATATATAAACTGTTTATGGCTGTTGAATTGTTTTACTTGGTATATGTATAATGGGTATTATTGGCTTATCAAAAAAAAAAAGAAAATATAAATAAACACCTAAGACAAACACGCGAAAAGGTAATCATGAAGGTGCAAAAAACATGTAAGGACACATCACAGGACTCAACACGGCAGCAGGGATAGTTTACTAGGCACAGAACCACTCTCCAACACACCAACAGCAGCAGACACCTCTCAACACCTCCACAACTCTCAACAGACACTAACAGTGTGGTTGAAAGAGAAAGTGAAAGTGTACAGTACTCCTCCATGGAACAGGGTGCAGATTGACATCTCTTTCTGGGTGTTTGCTGCATGTTTTTTGGAGTTTGTGATGAGATTTTACCCGCTATCGGGTAAGCGGGACTATTTCCTGGTAATAACATGTATTTTCCCTGGTGGTTATGAAAGATATTATCGCTTACATGGAATAGCAAAAAAATTGTGCTGCAAATTGCTAGTTGATCAGTACATGTACCATGTTGTAAGTAAATGTATGTATACTTATAAAGCGCACTATCACCTGACAGGCATCTTGGCGCTGTATACTGCTGTGGAACCCGTCCTGGCTTTCCCTGTGAGATGCTCCCTACTGGGGACCCCCAAGGTGAAACCAGGCATCCCAGCGCTTTTGGGCCGTTGCAGAGATTAAGCAAGCTATTGCCCAGAGTTGGACTCCATGATTGGAATAGGCACCGAGGCGAGAATTATCGAGTCCGTGGACATTGAGCCCAAGACCCTGTCGTAAATATTTAATTTACCATCTTAATTTCTATGCAGGTAAGTACTTAATCAATAATAACTCAATCGGAAAGAAAGAAAACAGAGTCTGTGGTGTTAGAGTTCTTAGGGGTTTTATTCCTTATAAAGGAATCGTTCCGGAATTGGATATCATGTTCCTGCAACCACACAGGGTTCAGGAAGGGATAGAGCAATGTTTTATTGACAGTACATAGCTTTTATACTTAATTTACATCATAGAAAGCAATGTAGTAGGCGTAACAGCTGAGAGTAGACAAGATAACAGCATCCACGTGTTACTAGTACGTAATCAGAAGGCGTGGACTAGGCGTAACTGTAGGTGTGCTTTAGAAACGTCACAGGTAGGTGTCACATGTGGGTGGCACTAAACAGAAATGTTGCAATGTCAGCAGAAATCGGAAGCTTGGATGCGCGCGCAGCTGCATGACGTGTGATTGGCGTGAAACTGGAGGGTGCAGGGGGCTTGACATTTACACTGACGGAAAGAGACAGAAGTCTGACATGTCAGATCAACTTGTGCTTCTATCATATCTGATATCTGATGTTTAGGAACTGAGCTATCTGGGCGGAAAGGTCTCTGGGGCAGAAGCTATTCTATACTGACTGTGAGTGCGTGTATAAGTGCCTGAGTGTCTGCATGAGAAGCGTGGGGGCATGGGCCTTCCATGGGAGCATGGTAACAGAGGCTATGAATTACTTGTACGGAGACAGGCCGGCCCTTCGGCTCTGCAGCTGGGGGATGTTTACTGAAACTAGTAGGCAGGAATGTATCTTCGAGGAGCGGAACAGATAACCCGAAGGTTGTAGTCAGTCTTGGCAGGCAGCAGGCTGAGCTAAGCGTGGTGGGCCGCGCTGCAAGTAAGGCAGAGTTCACAGGTACGGGGGCAGCCTGGGCAGCCTGGGCTGAGGCTTTCAGAGTCAGGAGGAAGAAAAAGGCTCGATGGCAGAAATTCAGGGCCTACTTTGCCAGAGCTGAAAAACATGTAAAGTGCACTACAAAAAGACGTTGGCATAGCATATTTAGGAACAGACTATCTAACCCATTCAGGGTGGGTCTGAAAGAGGACATGTTAACGTTGGACGCAAATGTATTTGCGTCTTCATAGCTGGCACAGGAGGGAAGTTACATGCACTTTAACTCGTACATGGAGACGGTGGGGTACACGATAGGGAACATAACTTGACCAAAAATTTATATTTCCTCATTCCCTCCTTGTTCCCTACGGACCCTTCATGATATATCGATCATCATGAATTGATCAGTTTGTTCTTGTAACATAATTTGTTCGTCTTTCTTCCGTTGTCTGTTTGAGAGAAAACTGGAATGTTCAATGCACGATGTGGCACACAGTCCACATATCGCCGGCCCACACTGTAGGCACAGGCAGCAGCTGAATACTATGACAAGGCCAAAGCCTAGGAAGGATAGGATCTTCCATCCCCAAGCGGACAACGTTGTCCAGAACCAACCGGACCAAGTCCAGGTGCCTGGAGTCTGATGTATTAAACTTGCAATTTTGTGAAGACGTGTAATAGCTTTGTATACAGATGGCGCGTTTTCTGGAATGAAAACACAGCAACTTGACCCGATGACCTTACAGGCTCCACCTCTATCTGCCAAGATGACGTCAATAACAAGACGATTCTGAAGGACAACAACCCGCATGGCGGACTGTTCCTCAGTTAGGTTACCTAAGGCGGAGGCAGTTTCATGTACTACAGCTTCAAGGGTTCTAGTCAATCTACGTATTAATTTACTGTTTTGGACGGGACCTAAAAAGAAAAAGAATCCTTTATTAAAATCGGTGTACTGTTCCCATGCCGTTTCTGTATAGTCGACAAGCGGGATATCTCTTCGGAGTCTATTCTTTACTAGATTTGCGTTTCTGTGATAATCAGGAGGGGCTAGAAAAACAGGTGGCAGAAGGAATGCAATATAACAGGTACCATCCCAATCTGGAGGCAGAAGTATGTATGCGGTATGACCACAAACAAAATAAGAATGACGGGTAGCTTTAAAGGATGATTTACCATGATCACTGAATTCGACCACAGTAGTACATTTACTATGACCTAAGTGTACTGAACCTTTCTTCCTGACACATAATTCACCAGCGACTGGTAATACTGACATAGCGGGCAGAACTGGTGCAGCTTCGGATTCAACAGTAAGAATCATAAGGTTAATTGTGTAATTACTTAATCCATATACTTCATTTTCTAGATCAGTTCCTATTCTAATGGGGAGTCCCTCCTTATCAGGGTAACAGACGTCGAGCAGGACTAAGTTCAGGTTTCCCCAAACCCAGCTCCCGTCGGAAACAGCAATATCAGGATCTAAAGAATTAATTATTTTGAACCATGCACCACAGGAGCCGTTGTGAGTGAACGGGTACGGAAAGAGGGGCAGAGCTCCCTTGTAATTCTGGTAGTGAGGGAGTCGGCCACATATCCAGCAGTTTGTAGCGTTATTAGTCTGATGGGAGTGATGTAGCATACTAATGAATGTGTTGTTGCGCAGCGCAAGTCTGTAAGAAAGTTCATGTGGAGGTAACTCACTAAAAGAATGTTCAGCAGAAACATTGTAAGCAGATTGTTCACGCTTGAAAATAGGGCAATAGATTGGAAGAAGTACACTTGCAACAATAATCAGAATACTTAGAAAAAACATAATTAATAATGTCACTATACAGTGACTACGCAGTGATTTGCAGTATGTACGTTTCTTGAATTGTCTCTCTCTCTCTCTATCTCGATCTAGGGGATACATGTCAGAAACTATTTAACCGATTCACCTAGGGGAGGACTTAAACAATTAAACTGTCTGACTTGCTAGATCGAAGCTTGAGTCGATACTCCTCTTGGGGAGTTTTCTCTCGTTCAGGTAATTTAAAGTTACTAGGTTTAATACAGTCTTTGGTGGGGGTGGGCGAGTCAAGGTCTGGTTTCAGTTCGTTGCATAGTTTAATATGACTCGTGTGGACCCACCCCTTTCTGCCCTCCAACTTCACTGCGGTCCTCGTAGTAAGAAGTACGGTCTTCGGCGCTTTGCAGCGGGGCTCCAGCGGGCTTTTCCTGTCAAAATTCCTCACTAGGACCATGTCGCCAGGACGGACATCATGCGGCTTTACATCAGTGTTGTCAGGAAAGGCTGCGGCAACCTGTGAACGACATGATTGGAGTGCAGACATCAAGGACGCAAGGTAATCTGTCAACATGTTACAATCAACATCGGTAATTTTCTTAGGAATGGGCGTCCCCCACATATTCGGTGGTCTGCCAAAGACCACTTCGTACGGGGATAGTCCTGATCTCGAATGTGCAACCATTCTCATATAGAACAGTGCAACTGGCAGGGCGACTATCCAGTCGACCCCTTTCTCCTGGCATATTTTGGCAAGACGAATCTTAAGTGTCTGGTTATGCCTCTCTACAAGGCCTGCGGCTTCGGGATGTCGGACACAGTGGAATTTCCACTGATATCCTAGCAAAAGGGAGACATGCTTCATGAGTTCGGATGAGAACGGCTGTCCGTTATCTGAGTACACGACACGAGGCAGGCCGTATCGTGGGAAGAATTCTCGAACCAGCTGCTTGGCAGTGGTCGGGGCAGTGTAATCTGAGACTGGGTATGCTTCGGTCCAACGAGAAAGTGCACAAACAACTACGAGGACATATTTGAATCCTCGACAACGGTCCATCTGGATATAATCCATCTGGAGGACTTCAAAAGGGTGATCGGGAGGATGAAATCCACCTTGCTCTACAGGGACGCTTTTACCTGGATTGAACTGACAACAGATCATGCAAGTACGCACTTTCTGTTTTGCTGCCGCTCGTAAGTGTTTGTTGTACCAGAGATTCTGTAAACTGTCTAACATAGCTTTTTCTCCTAGATGTGCAGGACTATGTGCTGTATTTATCATGATTTGAACCATTGAGTCGGGGAGGAACCATGTAGGTTTTCCCTTTGTGACCCATCCTTGATCTGTCTGGATCCCTCCTAGTTCAGTCCATTTCTTTATTTCATCTGAAGTGGCATGTGTCTGAATATCTATTACGTCTAGGGTGGGATCCCTGACTGACATACACTGAGTTGGTACTATTGTCTTTGTCACATCAGTAGTCTGGGTGCGAGTCAATGCTGTATGTTTTGCTGTCTGGTCTGCCAGGTCGTTACCCTGGGAAACAGAATCTGTAACCTTAGTATGTGCTTTACACTTCATGACTGATATGCCCGAGGGCAAATGTATTGCTTCTAATAGTGCTTGATTGAGGGGACCGTGTTGGATCTTGGCACCATGAGAGGTCAAAAAACCTCTTTCTTGCCATAACATGCCGAAGTCGTGTACGACTCCGAACGCATAGCGGGAATCAGTGTATATGTTAACATTTCTGTTCTTGGCTAGAATACAAGCTCGGGTCAGAGCGATGAGCTCCGCCAATTGAGCAGACAATGTGTCAATACGATGTGTTTCTTTGACTTTAGTTTCAGTGGTCACTGCATACGTGGCCACTAATTCTCCTGTACTTGTTCTCATGCATGAACCGTCCACATAAAGTGTCAGGTCTGGATTTGTCAGTGGAACATCTGTTAGGTCTCGTCGAGGTTTTGTTACTGTATTAATGATCTCTATGCAATCGTGTGGTGTTGGATCTGTCATAATTGCAGGTAACAATGTTGCGGGGTTCAGGATGCTACAGCGTCTGATTTCTATGTGTGGCTGGAATAGTGTCAATTCATAACCTGTCAGTCGTGCTATAGTCAAGTGTTGAGTCTGGGTTCTGTTTAAAAGAACCTCTACAGAATGTGGAACTTGAACTGTTAATGGATGTCCTAAAACAATTGAATCGCTCTGTCTGATTGCTAGTGCTGTTGCTGCTACTGACTTTAAGCACGCAGGGAGTGCCTGGGCTACTGAGTCCAATGTGCTTGAAAAATAAGCGCAAGGCTTATATGAACCTGCTTGGTCTTGAGTGAGGACAGACAGTGCTGTACCCTCACGTTCTGTAACAAAAAGTGTAAAAGGTTTGCTGTAACATGGTGTCGCTAGAACTGGTGCTTGGCATAATGCTTTCTTTAATTCCTCAAAGGCTTGTGTATGTTCCTGAGTCCAGGGAAGGACAGTCGAAGTCGCTGCCTCCTGTGTTGTTAACTGAATGAGTGGTTTGGCTAGAAATGCATACTGAGGAATCCATTGTCTGCAGTACGAGGTGAGGCCTATGAAGGCCCGCACTTCCTTTTGTGTCTGGGGTTGTGGCATATTTACAATTAACTGAATGCGATCGGGAGTGAGCTGTCTCCCCACTTTGGACAGCAAGTGACCCAGGTACACAACTTGCTGAACACAGAATTGTAGCTTCGAAGGAGACACCTTGTGTCCCTTGTCGGCCAGAAAATGTAAAACTGTCAGTGACGCTTGTTCACATTCGGGCTCACTTCGTGCGGTGATCAGCAGATCATCGACGTATTGCAGTAAAGCGGTGTTAACTGGCATTGTGATACAATCAAGTTGTCTTTTCAGTGCTTGGCTATAGATGCTGGGGCTTTCTGTGAATCCTTGAGGTGCGCGTGAAAATTTGAAACTGCGTCCATTTAAACTGAATCCGAAGAGATATTGGCTCTCTGGATCAATAGGTACGCTGAAGAAGGCGTTCTTGAGGTCAATTACAGTAAAGAACGTCGCTTCTGAATCAATAGCAGTCAATAAGGATGAGATGTCGGGAACCACAGGGTACTGTGGAATAATGCATTTATTCAGTTCTCTTAAATCAATCACCAGCCGATATACTGGCGGTGCATTGGGATCAGTACGTTTAAGAATCGGAATGATGGGTGAATTACAGATATTGGAGTCGGTCTCTACGACCACTCCCTGGGTAATGAGCTCTTCAATGATTTCCAGTAAAGCCACTACAGCATCGGGTGGTAACTTGTATTGTCTGATCCTGGGTAAAACCACACCTTGTTTGAGTGTAACACGGTATGGGGTAATGTGCATACAACCTACATCAGTTGGGCCTTTTGCCCACAAGTGATCTGGTACATTTTTCAATCTGACATCAAACTCACGTAACATATAATGACCCTTGAAATCCCGCAGAAAGAGTCTGACTCCCTCTGGGGAACAGCATATTATAGCTCCTAGAGCCTTCAATGTTTTAATTCCTAACAGATTTTCTGGACATGATTTCGTAAGTAACAAGTCAGTAACACGTGATAATGGACCCACAACCAGGGGAACTGGTTCTGATACCTCATTTACAATGGGCTGTCCTGAAAAACCAAGGGAAACATTCTGTGAGCCTGAGAGGGGTGCCCCTGGAACTTCCTCATGACTGATAGTGGTGCGACTTGCCCCTGTGTCAATTAAAAACTTTCTGTCTTTTCCCAATACTTGACTATGTACATAAGGACCCTCTTGATCTACAGGAATCTCAATAAGAGGCAAGCCACCCTCCCTCTCTAGGCTGTTTCATGTATATCGTGGATAATCGGGGTAAGCGGACTGGGCATACTGGTACATCTGTTGTGAAACTTGCTGGGTCGCGGCAATGGGCTGTGGCTGTGATACCGCTACTGTCTGTGCTGTAGATGATGAAGCATGCGTAGGCTGTGTATTCTGCATGGGCTGTATATTCTGTGAAGACTGATGCTGGTTATGGTCTTGTCTAGGCGGATGCGGTCTTTCTTTAGTTTTACCTGTTGCTATGTTATGTTTCAGAACTGGGCATTCGTGTACATAGTGACCTGGCTGCTTGCAATAGTTGCATGTCCCTTTAACGGGAGCTGCGGTGTGACCTGTCTGGGTCATACCCTTTCTGTGGCCGTCGGTTGGGACCGATTGGGCTACTAGCATTTTCATTTTCGTGTCTTTCATACGTTTCTGTTCCTGATCCTGCTCTTCTCTAATTCTGTTCTGATGATATTGTAACATTTGTAACATCTGTGATGGCGTATTGGCTTGCCATGTACTCTCGACCTTGTATACACGGTTTTTAACTGCTAACAGGGAATTCTCGACTAACTTTGATACAAAAAGATGCGGGTACGACTCGCTACTTGGTTTAAGACCACTATTAATAATGAAACATTTCTCGAATCTTGAATAGAAGTCACTAGTATCTTCGTCGGGTTTCTGTTTACAGGCTGATATTGCATCCCAGTCTTCCTTTCTAGTTGTCAATAATCTTGGCAGAACCTGTACTATCAGACCTGGTAATGCTTTAGTTTTCTCCCCAAGGCCTACCCCTGGGACACGTTTGTTCTCTTCGTCTTCTATTTCTGTCCATACAGTCTTTTTCTCTCCCACCTCCCATTCTTTTTCTTTTAGTTTCTCGTAGATGCCCGTGGGCAGCAGTACCTTTAACATTTTCGTGATATCTTCGTACGTATAATCCCCCATCAGTAACATGTCTTTAAGCTCTCTATGAAAACCTGCAGGGTCTTTATCATGGCACGGGACTAGTTTCTTCATTTCTAACAGTTCTAACTTAGTCAGAGGCGTGTGTACATACACTCGTTTCAAGTTATGATCGTCACCCATAACTGGATGCACTTCTCGTAAGGGGTTCTGACTTTCAATGCCATGCCGACGTTCCATATGATACATTTTTCTTTCTGGGGGCGGGGCGGGAACATATTCGGAGCTTATGAAAGTGTCATATCTATGGCGTTGTTCTAGAATTATTTGAATTAATTTGGTACTTAAACCTCTCCATCTGTCCATGAGTAGTTCTTCTAATGTTTCGTGTAAGGGACCTGGATCAGAATGTTGATTTCTGTATTTCGTGAGGAGGTGTTGAATCATGTATACACCTGCTAATTTCTGCTCGTCTGGGGAAAGGTTCAGGAATGTCTGTGCTACGGTGTCATCATTGTATATATCCGGATTTTCAGTCCATAATATGGCTGACCGGGCTAGTTCTTGTTCGTCCATAGAATTGAGTACATGGTACCCTACTCGGTCTCGAAGCCTTTTATCAGTTTCCTGGAACTGATGTTCAGCAGAATTCGGGTTTGTTAAGGCAGAGAGAAAAACTCTCTTGTTTTCTGGACGGATGCCTTTCCTAAGGTAAGTTCCCTTACCTACATACGCTATAGTGTCTGTAGTCTTTTCTGGTTCTTCCGGTTCTTCTTCCCCCTCGGAGGAAACCTTTTCTTTCTCTTCTTTGTGTACGTCTAATACTGCTTTTCTTATTTTCCTATACATACTGGCTATACAAGTCCCCTTGTCGTGTTTTCCTTCAGATATATTTTGACCCCACTTGCTGAGGGCATCTAATTCACCCTGATTTGTCTCGGGCCTGTCTCGTTCTCTTATTAGGCAATTTATGAAAAAACGTAGTATCTGTCCTTGAACGTCAACTTTCTGATGCTCCATGGCATCCTTCATACTGTCGGGGTCTTTCCCAGTCTGAATAAACTGATATATTCTATCTAGGTGCTCTTTCATTCCTGGAAACATCAACAGGAAATCAGTAGCAGATCGTAACCGTAGTGATGCCAGTATCATTCTGTCGTCTTTGCCGGGTACTGGATCATATCTGCAAACTGTAAGTTGTCCTTTGAATATATCGAGACGGGGTGATTTGAACGTGTAGGGACTCTGCAAGTCCCCGAGCTGTAACCTGCGTGTTAATGGCGGGGTCTGGAGACCCCCCATCGCACCTCCTGAGGCGGAAGCTTGGGCATTATCTCTCTGTGGAGTCTGTATCTGTACTTGAATTTGTCCTTTAGTAGGGTCAGGTAGACGTGGCTTCGGTAGATTAACTTTAGGTATGGGAAGTGGCGGAGGGGGTGGAACAGGGGGGATCTGTTGTGGTACTGGCGGAATGTGATCTTGGGGCGGGTTACCACCCCCGTCCCTGTCGTTAGGCAGGGCGCAGACAGGCAGATTGGTGTAAGCGGGTGCTACATCCTCTAGATAGGAATTCAGGAATATGTCTTTAGTGGTCTTGTGAGTTACTTTAGTTGGAACCAATGGTGACGGCAGATTTTTCGGTATTTCTGACATGGCCTCAGGCGAACCCTCGGCCGCGAGATACATACCGTTTACGAGGTTATTTCGTGCACGGTCTATTTGCTCTGACTTTACTCGGATCCCCTCAGTAATTAATTCGTTTTCTTGGGCTTTCTCTGATTCTTTAAGTCTGTCCTCTCTACGTAGTTCTTTTTCAGCACGCTTACGTGATTCCTTACGCCAAAAGTTCTATGGCGTCTTTCTGAGATTGTCTGGCTTTCTTTTTCCATAATGCTTCTTCTACCTTCATGATGCACTCGGCATCCCATGTTCCAGTAACTGGCCATCTGTGTCTCTCGTCTAGATGCTTAGTATAATCGGCCCATAAATCTAGATACACTATGGCATCTATGCCATGCTTGTGGTACATAAAGTTCCCAGGAGTATCCCTAGGGGGGATAGGAATTTCTTCCTCTAGTATCCCTTTCCTAGTTCCTATCTGCTTTAACTTGTTGAAAAACGGCATCTTGTTTACTCAGTACTGAACGCTCAATCCTTGCTACTTAATACTAGGTACAGCTAGTTATACAAGAACACAATAATGCACATAAAAACAGTCACACTCATACCACGACATTAATCACATAAAGAAAAACATTTAAGAACACTTATTACTACCCCCTATATCAGATGTACTGCTAAACAGCACAGATACACTGCTGAGAACAGTGCAAGAACTTGAATCATCGGATGTACTGCTAAACAGTACAGATACACTGTCTAAAACAGTGCAGACCGGACTTGTGTACCCAAACCCGTCTAGATACGTCCCAGCAATGGTACTCACCGGGAAGCACGGAAAACAGAAGGCCTCGGAAAACTCGACTGGACTGGACTGGGCCGGACTCGACTCGACTCGACACGTGGATACTTCGGAAAACTGGTGGGCCTCTTGACACCTCGGACCTTGCTTCTTTCGGCTAGGCTCTGGTCGGGATCCTCCGCACTCCTCACCGCCTCGTCTGGGTACTGATCGCAATCTTCGTCACCTCCGTGGGCCAGAGGGAGATACAGGAAATCCTGCCGGTACGCGTAGTTTCCTTCTAACTGATGGCAGGGGACAGAGCTTGCAATGCACCAACCGGCGCGTGAGGTGGGGGAGGGGTCCCTGTTCGGGCGCCAAAATGTCGTAAATATTTAATTTACCATCTTAATTTCTATGCAGGTAAGTACTTAATCAATAATAACTCAATCGGAAAGAAAGAAAACAGAGTCCGTGGTGTTAGAGTTCTTAGGGGTTTTATTCCTTATAAAGGAATCGTTCCGGAATTGGATATCATGTTCCTGCAACCACACAGGGTTCAGGAAGGGATAGAGCAATGTTTTATTGACAGTACATAGCTTATATACTTAATTTACATCATAGAAAGCAATGTAGTAGGCGTAACAGCTGAGAGTAGACAAGATAACAGCATCCACGTGTTACTAGTACGTAATCAGAAGGCGTGGACTAGGCGTAACTGTAGGTGTGCCTTAGAAACGTCACAGGTAGGTGTCACATGTGGGTGGCACTAAACAGAAATGTTGCAATGTCAGCAGAAATCGGAAGCTTGGATGCGCGCGCAGCTGCATGACGTGTGATTGGCGTGAAACTGGAGGGTGCAGGGGGCTTGACATTTACACTGACGGAAAGAGACAGAAGTCTGACATGTCAGATCAATTTGTGCTTCTATCATATCTGATATCTGATGTTTAGGAACTGAGCTATCTGGGCGGAAAGGTCTCTGGGGCAGAAGCTATTCTATACTGACTGTGAGTGCGTGTATAAGTGCCTGAGTGTCTGCATGAGAAGCGTGGGGGCATGGGCCTTCCATGGGAGCATGGTAACAGAGGCTATGAATTACTTGTACGGAGACAGGCCGGCCCTTCGGCTCTGCAGCTGGGGGATGTTTACTGAAACTAGTAGGCAGGAATGTATCTTCGAGGAGCGGAACAGATAACCCGAAGGTTGTAGTCAGTCTTGGCAGGCAGCAGGCTGAGCTAAGCGTGGTGGGCCGCGCTGCAAGTAAGGCAGAGTTCACAGGTACGGGGGCAGCCTGGGCAGCCTGGGCTGAGGCTTTCAGAGTCAGGAGGAAGAAAAAGGCTCGATGGCAGAAATTCAGGGCCTACTTTGCCAGAGCTGAAAAACATGTAAAGTGCACTACAAAAAGACGTTGGCATAGCATATTTAGGAACGGACTATCTAACCCATTCAGGGTGGGTCTGAAAGAGGACATGTTAACGTTGGACGCAAATGTATTTGCGTCTTCATAGCTGGCACAGGAGGGAAGTTACATGCACTTTAACTCGTACATGGAGACGGTGGGGTACACGATAGGGAACATAACTTGACCAAAAATTTATATTTCCTCAACCCTGCCGCGTCGGGAATTGAAACCTGGTCCCGGCCAGACCTCTGCATCAGGGTCTGCTGCTCTAACCATTGAGCCACACTTCTCCACATGTTGCAGGATGTAGCATGCTTAACAACATCTTATTGCTATGGACTGTGATCTGTGTTGTGTAGTTGACTCTAGGCAATCTGTACTGTCTTGATATCAGTGATCTAGAGCTGTCAAGAGGCATTGTCCCTCACATAGATGCCTATCTATGACTAGTCATGTGTGTAAGAAAATGCATGCATCAGTTGTAATCAATAGAGTTAGCATTGGTGGTATGTGTCACTACATGTGAGACTGTTACATCACATATTGGAGGGATGTCTGTGTCAGTTTAATGGGATTGCTACACACATGTACTTGAACAACAGGCAATGACTACTTGTATATGAGATTTGTGATGCAGCATACAATGCGAAGCTATGACTGCAAATTCACATTTGAGTATTTGATTAGCTTGAGGCAGAGATATGCACATTTACGACGGGTTGTGCAAAGGCACTCTTGGCCATAATTTCAAGAGATTATGCTACGCATTTTAGAGTAATGATTTTGACAGGTGTCTATCGACCAGATCCATTGTCACCATTTCAACATATACACAATCGGACGGTACATGGTGTGATGATCTTCTTCTGCCAGCCACGTTTAACCATCAATCTAGTGTGAAAGTGATACACATCTTGGAGGGGGCAGAGACAATAATGTGACAGCTGGACAGATAGCAGACAAATGTGCTGATGGCAGTGACCCCTCCCTGAACTTTCAGCCTCTAAAGGATAGAAGAGCTTACATGGAAACCGCTGATAAAGCATAGATAAATGTGTTTGCCAGATTTCACAATGGAGGAGCTGTGTCCAAATTATGCATAGGTCAACAAGCCCCTCTATGCCAAGTACAAACATGTTGTAGACCCAGATTCACAGGTGAACAAGACATTGTTGGCTTGAAACAGCAATGCAGCACTTAGGACAGCACAATCCTTGCCTGTAAGCGTAGACAGTCTACATGGACTGGAGACCACGCTGTGCTTTTGTATGAGATGTAGAAGGTGGGACACAGATACTGTAGATTTACTGCAGAGTGACATTGACATTGATGCCTACATCGTGCACGAGACGGTGGGCACTGACTGTTGACATTGATGCATCAGCAATGACCATTTGCTGGTGGAAAGACCTGACATGGTAAATGTTCACACATTGCTGACATGAGAAGTCCGCATGGTACAACTTGTTGTGGTGATCATTCGAGGTGGTCCTGATCATGAAAAAAGGGGGGGTCTGCATTGCATGACACACACCAAGAGGACATTGGGGGGACAGGGGAGACATCCTATTTTTGGCTGTGCCTCTCAACATCGTTATGCCAGAGTATGTTGTGCTGTCTGTGGATGCGGAGGTTGAGGCCCCTAAACTGGACAAAACTTGTGATGAAGGGGACCTGTGACTATGCAAGTAAGTGGGTCCACTTGCATCTCCTGTATCTGTAGGTTCACCTGCATACTCAAAGTACACTGCTGTACCCAGGCTTGTGAAATCCAGACTGACAGAGGAATAAGCTGGCTGTGTCAGTGATTCGGAGAGGGTGGTGCGGTTTCAGACCTGCTGCTGTTTTCTAGTTTGGGTTGGGTGTTAATATTTGATTGTCCTGCTCCTCCTGGTCTTCTGGCAATGGTGTGTTTGTCTGTACACAGATGTTGTGCAAAATTCAACAAGCTAGTATGATTTTACAGACCAGTTCAGGCCTGTACAGGAGCCTCCTCCCCGAAATATCAAGGCATTGGAACCTTGATTTAAGGACTCCAAAGGTCCGTTCAACGATGGCCCTTGTTCGTCCCAGTGCAACATTGTAGTCTCTCTGGGCCTGTATGTGGGTAACTGTGATGGGGGTCATCAGCCATGGTGACAGTGCATAGCCTTGATCACCTGAAACAGAAAATGGAGAGAAGTGTCCATTAGTATTTGTGCCTGTGTTTGCAGAGTGTCTTTATTCATTTTGTGTCCGTTGTGAATCTTGGTACGTTCTGCTTCATCATGTTGTGGTACATACAATTGGCCTGCATCACTGACATTGAATTGCCTGTACTTTACAGGCTACACATCACCATGATCCCCTTGGCCAGGTCCTGTGTATTACCTCCATGTTGTGACTGTCAGGATGTCTGGATCTCTCAAAGCACCTTTGGGGTTATTTACAGGGCCATTGAGCAACCAATATGTCACTTATGCAAAGATTATATATGAGGCACCGGTGGAACATGGGCCATGTAAGCAGCCTCCTTGACTTTTGGCACATTACTATGTTTGAGCATCAGCAAGATGCATCATTGTGATTTATTATGCTGAGGGAAGCTGACACAGGAAATACCTGGATGCTAAATGTTGTACTCATTGTGGGTTATTTACATCCCTCTTGCCCCCAAGGTGGGTCACTGTTTGAGTGACAGAGGCAAGGCTACCTTGTGCACTTGACTTACTGGGACATGTAAAGACAACTGACATGTGTAATGATGTCCTTGGGTATATGTTAACTTTGACTCTGCTTGAATGCATGTTGGGGTCATGCCCATAGTTATTGCTGTGTGTGTTCCCACTCAACACACATTAATTTGTGCATCAGATTGCTACATCTCACCAGGGGAGACGTAGGGATACACAACATGTAGTGAGATTTACAATTCTCTTGTTTGTATGCTCTTTATAGGCATGTTACATTCTGACACAACACAGAACAATGGTAAATCAACTTTTGTGATTGTTTGTGTGCAGTTAGGTGTCCTTTTATGCAGAAATACTTTCCTTCCCAAGACGCAGTCACCCTTGCAGCATGGTGCATGCGTACCTGTTTTTGTACATGTCATCTAATTGTGCACCAGCACAGTGGATAGCAGGGTGATCTGTCATATTGTTATACACATGGCACATGCGTTTGTTTATGTATGGATGCAGCACAGCACAACCATATGTCTTGTTGCACTTGCTACTTTGATTACTTTCAATTTTTGTCTTATGAGATCTGCAAGATCTATATTCCGAGAGTGACATAGTGGTTTGTGAGAGTATTTCTGGCATACTCCCTTGTTGGGCCTACTTACATATGTGTGGTTCTTTGGCATTAGGCGTTTGTGTACAGTAGTTGGCCCATTTACAATGTATGTCAGATGCAATTTGCAACATGTACATTCTCACATAGTTGAGCTACATGATCTCTGACTTGAGGTGTGTGGTGTGTTCAGTTTGTACTAACCAACAAGCATTCCATTTCCATAGGTGCCATTCTCGGACCTCTGGTTGATGGCGATTAGCGGAAGATGTAGGAGTCATGCACACTACACTCCCTGGAAACTTGGCAAAGAAATTGATGAGCAGGCCCAGGTGGTCCACAATTGCCTGCACTATTATTGAGTGTATATGCTTCCTGTTCTTGTATATATGAGCAGGAGGTACAAGTTGCACAAGGGTGCTGTCAATTGCCCCCAACACTTGCGGAAATCCAGCAATGCCATAGATAGGGTGACCAACCGTCCGTAAATTTCACGGACAATCCATAATTTGGACCTCACGTCCGTTGTCCGTGAGGATCCCTTTTACGGACGCCTTTTGTCCATAATTTTAGGCATTGCAGGGAACAGCACTGTTCCCTGCAATGCAGCTTCAACTCCCTGACGGGGCTGCCTTGCACCTATGCTCCAGCACAAGAGCAACCCCACCCGCCCTTTGTCATTCTGTATGCGGGTGATTGCCACATGCAGAATGACAATGGGGCAGTTTGGGTCACAAAGCATGTGGTGGTGTGATGACCTCCCCTGCCTCGGTCTAGGGCAGGGCATTCTGTCAGTTGGAAGACTGAATACTGGCGAGGGGCGGGAGGTGAGGGGTGAGGGGGACGAGGCTTGTTTTACTTCTGGAAAGACAGAGGAATTCTGAAATACAACGCTCTTCTCCTGCGGTATACTGTGCACTGTGTTCATTTTTAATGCAGTGTCCTTGAATGTCTCTCCCCTACGCAATGAGAGCTGGTAAGGTCGCCCCCCCCACCCCCCCCCCCCCACCCCCGCAGCCAATGCGTCTGTAGCTGGGGTTCTCCGGTTCTAATCAGATGCTGAAGGGAGAGAAAGTTAGACGGTATTCCTAAATTCTCTTTTGAAGGTGTAAGGAGTCTGTTTTTTGTCCTCGTTGATGCACAAGTTGTAAAAGCTTAAACTGGACTCTTTTTTCGTCTGGTGGCCAGTGGAGTTTCTGCGTGTAGAATTAAATGTGTGCATATCTTTTCAGATAGAAAATCAAGCAAACTGCTTAGTTGAGAATGGGTTGGAGCATCTTAATCTCAGCCCTAGTAAGTCCGTCATTGTACAATGGTCCCTCAGAAGATGAAAGCGCAATTCAAACGTTTACAACCCTATAAAGGGCGAAAGAGGAAGATTTTCACTCTGAGATTGAACAAGCAGGAAGATACTTCCTGATTCATTTAGTGATGTAAAGACAGCTTGTCATCTAGGTAAACTTCCAAGTCATTGACTACTGCTTTGGGGGCTTTGGGGCTAAAGATGGCTATGCCAAAGCTTGTTTAGAGTGCCTATGTGGAGGGAAATAATGAACCCTACCCCACCCCTTGCTTTAGGAACTACAGCAAAGGTGACATTATTGATGGGACTCTACTGTCTGCAACTCTACAGACAAAGGCTCAGCTCATAATCAATATGAAAAGGTGAGAGAAAGGATGAATGGATGGATGAGGGAGTGGAAGGATGGATGAGAGAAAAGGTAAATAAATGGATGTATGGGTGGATGGGTAGATGGCCGGGTAAAAGGGTGGGTGGATAAGTGAAAGGGTGGATGATGGGCGATTGGATGGGTGGATGGATGAGTGAAATGAAGGGTGGATTGATGAATTGATAAGCGAAAAGGTGAAAAGATGAGTGAAAGGGTAGATGTAAGGATGAATAAGTGAGTGAAAGGGAGAGTAGATGGACAAAAGGATGGATAGATGAGTAAAAGAGTGGATTGATGAGAGAAAGGAGGGATGAGTGATAGGGTAAATGCATGGATTCATGAGTGGATGGGTAGCTGGGTGGGTGGGTGGATGGCTAAGTGAAAGGGTTGATGGAGAGAGAATGGGAGGATGAATGGATGACTGAAAGGGTGAATGCGTGGAAGGATGAGTGCCTGGGTGGATGGATGAGTAAGTGAAAGGATGGCTGAATGGGTGAATGGGTAAATAGATGGATGGGTGGAAGAGTGAATGAATGAGTTTACGGATGGATAGGGTAAAAGAGTGAATGAATGAGTGAAAGGGTGGATGGAGGGATGGATGAGTGAAAAGATGGATGGAAGGATACATGATGGTTAGGTTTGCAAATGGTTGAATAGGTTTGGATATGGATAGGCTTACTTACCTACTATTCCGCGACCTCCTCTGATGTGTCTGTAAAACTTACCCTTTGTCCTGAATTTTGACCTCCTGTCCTGAAGTTTTTGTCCTGAATTTTGACCCTTTGTCCTGAATACCCATTCCAGTTGGTCACCCTAACCATAGAGGCTTTGCTTGTTGTGAAGTTATGTTATGTTATGTTATGTTATGTTATGTTATGTTATGTTATGTTATGTTATGTTATGTTATGTTATGGTGCTTTTGTATAGCGCACGGCTACTCGGATAGAGTGTCCCGGCGCTTTCCACCTGCAACTCAGAGTAAAAATAACACAACACAGCGAGAATAGAATCAGAAACAGAAAAGAAAACAGTAAAAACAGCCTAAAGATTAAAAAGCCAGGTCTTCAGGCTCTTCCTGAACTGGAGCAGATTGGCAGTGCTGCGGAGCGAGAGAGGAAGCGAGTTCCACAGCTGGGGAGCTTTACAGCTGAAAGAGCGCCCTCCCGCACGGGCCTTCCTCACCCGCGGAACCACCGCTGTAAAAAGGGATTCCGAGCGCAAGGAGCGGACTGGACGATTGAAGGCCAGTCTCCGCCGTAGATATCCGGCCCCTGATCCAAACAAAGCTTTGTGCATCAAGGTCAGGGATTTGAACTGGATCCGCTTCCGGATGGGCAGCCAATGTAGCGTCTGTAGCAGCCCGGAAGCTCGAGCTCGTCTTCGCAGGCCGAAAATAGCCCGGGCGGCGGAGTTCTGCACCACCTGTAGGCGCTGAACCAGATAGTCAGGGAGGCTGAGAAAGAGGGCATTGGCGTAATCTAGCCTTGATCCAATAAGAGCCTGGACAGTAATCCGCCTGTGCTCCTCAGACAATAGGGGCAGGAATTTGCTGAGCATTTTCAAAATTCCATAACAGGTGCCGGCCAGACCGAGAATATGAGTTCTCAGCGACAGCTGGTTGTCCAGCTTGACACCCAGATTTTTAGCCACCAAGGAAGACTGTGCAGGAGGACTCATGTCGGACGGCCACCATTGCTGCCACTCCGGGTCGGCGACGCAACCAAAGAATAGCACCTCAGACTTACTTGATTGGCCTTCAGACTGTTCCACTGGAACCAGTCGAAGACCACAACAAGACAGTCCCGAATTCTCTCTGCATCAAACTCCTGGTCTTTACCGCATGTGAAGAGGAGTTGGGTATCGTCGGCGTAGGAGACGATCTGGGCCCCATATGCCATATGTTGTTCTTGCGCAGTGTTGGGGAAGAGTAGGTGCTGCAGTGTCAGGATGATGATCGAACCAGCTCACCGTGAGCCTCACTGGGGCTTTAACTTTGCTCCTCACGCAATCTCTAGGGGCTCCACTGTGAGCTAAGAGGCACAGGTAAACACCTGCCCAAGTTTCTATCGATTTTCCCGCAGTAAATTATGTGCAATATTTAGCGTATACTCTCTCTTTTCTCCAGCAGTTATTCATGCCCCAGCATTACTATTCTTATCCTTAATCAGATTTGTAGCACAAGAGTTCGATACTTCACCGAAGGTCAGTGACTACATAGCGTGCATGTCCTAGACTCTATTTCAACACAGCACTTGGACACAAACCTTATAACAGGCACCTCATTCACGACCGTTCCGATCTACAACTACTTCTTTCACCCACCTAGTGGTGTCTTTACAGAGACACATTGTCGAACTCATGGACGTTAAATCTGCTGCGTCACCGCTTTTCTCATTAATTTCGCCGCTTTGCTAGTTTACCGTCTGCAGCTATCGCTGCTTTCCCAAATTTCGCTGCTGCACAGGCCCGTTGTCACTTTTTAAACTAATATTATTTTCTCTTTTTCACCTTTCTACTATCCACTCCATCCTGGAGCCTACATACCTTCAGAGGTATTGCTACCTCACCCCTCCATGCCTCCACGCATGGTTTGCAGCATAGAGCCTTATGTAATAGTCCCACCAAATACTCATCTTGCATGGGGTTCCCTATGCTATCAGTAGTTTTAAAACAAGCTCTAACTCCTAACGAGACTCTACTCTTTTCTCACAAGAAATATCTCTGCCTTTTTATTCCCCCCTTTTTCTCTACAGGCAGTTTTTTATAATTCAGGCATGTACTAACACCATCCTGATGATGATCCCATTATCTATTTAAAAGGGATTGAGACGTCATTGACCTATGGAATAGATTCACACGTAAAACCCATTGTGTTAAATCAGTGTGAATACTGTTATGGATAGCTTGTCATGTATTATTATTGACTCAAAGCCTCCTTTGTCCTTTGCCTGAAATCCTTATTGTTCTAATGTATTTATCTTCTGTTTTGTGTACTGGAGGCAGGACGGCGTCCCACTCTATTGTTGGTTGCTGCTCAAAATGTTGAAACATTCACTTGATTGATTAAATTGTGTGTCCGTCCAGACACCGTGAAATATTGCACTCATTTTGGTCTATATTTATAAATGCTTTATAAGGACCATTGGTACCAATATAAAGTTGACACCCAGGGTCCTTATTTACCTTTTGGGTTCCCTTGTTTTCTCTAAACATGATGGCATCCAAGACAGCCAGAAGGAACCTGGAGGAGGATGCCTGTTAGACTTCACCCACTCTGGCAGTGATTGGTTGGAAGATACCAGAGGCCAACATGTCCAGCTTTGTAAGTAGCTTTGTCTGTGGAGGGATGTTTGTGCAGCGCTGAGATGGTGCCTGCAGCTTTGGCATGATTTGAGTGAGTAGGCGTATGTTGGAGGTCCTTTATTAGCCTGTAGTGAGCTATCACCTCTTCTGGCCGGAGGTGTATCAGGGTAATTCGTTGGTGGCAACCTACTCTCTTCTGCTGCTCTGCCTCTGTAGTGGTGCTGGTGGCTGTGGTGGCGGTGGTGGTAGTGATGGTCTTCTTAGAGCTCCAAGCTGCAAGAGTAGTACCTCCATGGCCTCACTGAAAATGCCAATGAGGGTCTGGGTGTATATCCTTTATATACAGGTGTTTGTACCATTTTTAGACCAACTATTTTCTGGTCTTAAAACCTGCCAATAACTGGACTTAGCGGCAGTCATGAGGGGTTATCGCCGGACGGGAATTTCATTGTAAATTTTGCGAAGTGGGGTTAGCAGCAGTTTTTGGACGGGAATGCCTAGCTTGCATCTCATTTTTGTTAAGTCCCACTAACAGAAGTGGTGATCTTAAAAATTAATGTCTACGCTGGAAAAGTGCTGATAACTGCAGTTAGAGGCAACTTGTAAATACTACGGAAAAAAAAGCTGTTGTAACGTCAAACATTCGTAAAGTTTTCGTGAATATGCCCCAGAGAGCTTAGCATTCTAGGGAGAAAAGGCTTAACAGCCAAGAGTGTAATTTAACAGCCAACAATTCTTGCACATTATTTGGTGCCAATTTATTTAGGATAACATTATTTAGAGAGTTATATTCTTATGCAACTTGTGTGACAATGCAAATAAGAAGCCGAACCAGTAACATCTTTTATGCTGACCAGCAGACTTTTCTAGCAGGTAGACATTGCATGATTGTATGAATGCTGCATTGTAGACCAAACACTGGCATAATTGAACTCACAAGGAAATGCAGAAAATGGTTGAAATTAAGGTTGTTCAACAGTGGATAAAGCAGTGCAACTAGACAGTTTGCAAGTTTTATTAATAATGTGTAACAAGGCTTTCTCTTGAGAACTGGCATTGGGGCTGAGTTAGCACATGAAATGTTGCAATATTATTAGATGAGATAAACAGGGATTTAAGGAGCAAAAGCACCCTAATGAGCCACCAGATTTGTGTCCCGGTTTAATATAGGAAAACAGCCTCTGATTGAATTGACCGAGCTAAACTCAGAACTATTGGCTGCCAGAGTGAACTGGGAAAGATGTGAACCGGTGCTGCTCAGAGGACCATATTCCAATTTATGCCTTGTATTCCGAACCCAAATAAGACTAGAAACTACCAACAGAAGGGAAACTTCTGGCATCTGCAGATTGATGAATGTGAATGGGAATGTAAGCAGTTTACAGCGCATTATATTCATGTTAAACAATAATGACTAACATACGATGGCACAAAACTCGCATGGTGCGGGTGTAATTTGTTTTTAATTTTTTCAAATTCAAACTCCAGCGTTGGGAGTTTATTTTTGAAACATTAGACAATGCGTAAAAGTCTGATGGGCAGCCATCCTGTTTGATGAGAGTGGTTCCTGTCAATGTTTAGGGTTGTCCACGGAGCTAGCGGGCAACTCTAGATTTGGTGGTGGAGTTCCCTCGAGATGGCGGGGGCAATGTCTTCTGTAATCCCTGCGAGGTACCCTCTGTCTGCCAAGGTATAAATCAGCCTCTAACTTTTTTTCTTCTGGTTGTATGGACGGTCGCAGTTGTTTTAAAAAGAATCATCCATTTTTCCATCCAGAGGTTTGCAAAAGTAAGATGATTGTATGTTCTGGGGCATAGTATAGACGCAAAATGTGATTGTTATGAAGTGCTCTAGAGAAAATATGATTGGCTTCACAATACAAATCTCCCTGGCATTCACACTAGAAACTAAACTAGCAAAAATCCATAACTCCTTCCATATTTTCTAACAGAGAAACTTGGCCATGTTGTGCCCAAGTATGTATAAGGAACAAGGGAACCCAAATTTAATCGGTCAGGGACCTTGGAAACTAACATATTACAAGAGACAGTGGTCCCTGAGTTAGTGGAGAATGTATAGGCAAGAAATATAGCCTCAATCAGTCCTCACATTGTAATCAGGAATCAGGGTGCTGGGCATCTCAAAAAATGTGAAGGACTGTTCTTACACACTACCAGGTGTCTTGCTTCATCATTAACAGGTCTCACTCTCTAGTAACCACGTTTGGTGGCGAGCAGGCCTACACCTGGTGACAGAAAAGCACTTCTAAAATCTAAGTTGGCCCCTTGATAAAGTGTTAACAAGTGCTCTAGAGAAAATATGATTGGCTTCACAATACAAATCTCCCTGGCATTCACACTAGAAACTAAACTAGCAAAAATCCATAACTCCTTCCATATTTTCTAACAGAGAAACTTGGCCATGTTGTGCCCAAGTATGTATAAGGAACAAGGGAACCCAAATTTAATCGGTCAGGGACCTTGGAAACTAACATATTACAAGAGACAGTGGTCCCTGAGTTAGTGGAGAATGTATAGGCAAGAAATATAGCCTCAATCAGTACTATATTTTAGCCGATATCCAGCCGAACAAAGGCGATTTTAATTTGCAAAGTAGTTGAATAAAACATAAATGCGAGTTAATAACAGTGGGATACAAGCCTGTATCCATAAACCCACATATCAAATAGACAAACAAAGTAAAAGGCTCAGGCTGTTTGCAGCGGTTTCCATAAGGTAATACGCAATGTAAAAAACAACAATTATGAGAATGTCACTATATCAACAGCGTTTCGGTCCTTAACCGAAGGATATAGGATCATCATCATCAGGACTTTTGGATACAGTGCCTAAAAAAAAATTGCCTGTAATTTACCTCAGTGTAGCCCTGTGAGCAAAGGCTCATGTGAATGCTTTAGGATTGTAAGCAAGGCCCATGAACCCTTGGAGTTCAGGAAAGTACTGAGTCACAGGATAATTAGGTGTGAGCGGGATGAAGTGTCCTCGCTGAATCGTCAGGGATTGAATTTCCTCACATTGTAATCAGGAAGTGTATGTCCTCTCAGTGGAAGCAATACTGTGATGGTCACAAGTTGGCGCGCAAGGCGGTTCTGGACCTATTGTAGAAGTCGTGGCTGCATAATGGTGCAGATGCAATCCTTGGTGCGCTGGATCTCGGCTAAAATATGGTACTGATTGAGGCTATATTTATTGCATATACATTCTCCACTAAGTCAGGGATCACTGTCTTTTGTAATATGTTGTGCCCAAGGTCAGAAATTGAAGAGAAATGTTCAAGAATAAAGTGAGTGTGCGATCTGGGTACTAGTGCATTGTTAAAATATCAAAACGAACTGTTGTCAATACCTCCTGCGGTGTTCAGAAATTATTTCTTTATAATGCTGCTAGGAGGAATGTGGACTGTAAAGGAGAAACACATGGATTCTGGGGGTTTCAAAGCTACCAATTGCACATGTGATTTGTCTGGACTGTCTATAAAGTGTGCATCAGGTATTTTCATTATGTTGCATTTTCAACTTAAAAAGCAGTGCATGTGTAATATAGTCAATAAACCAGAAGCTCATTTTGAAAAGACTTCGGGGTGAACTCTTTTTCCAGTTACATATTTATAATCAGACATGTGGTCATCTGACAGATGTATGTGGTTTCTAAGTGCTTTAAATAAAGTGCATTTTTTTTGTACAGGTGGTAATGATTAAGTGTCTAAACCTATAAGAATAAGAGAGTGGAGTAATTCTTTCAAGTTCACTAGCTGAAATAGGAGTTGGATGTGATTGTGCCACAGTCTTATTCTGAATGAGTGCAAAATCATTCCTGTGAGGGGAGGCAAATTCTTGTTAATTTCCCACATGAGTTGTTTCATAAGGCCTGGCGTGAGGGTCCAACATAATTTCCTGAAGACACAAACCAACAACACTACTAAAAGAAAACGAAAACACCTTTGTTCATAGTTAAATAGGTGTGTGTAAAACAGGGGTACCCTGCTCAAGGTATAGATGGTGACCCTCACCCACAACATAAGAACCAATGGCTTCAACATTGTCTCCTACACCAATGACACTCATCTCATCCTTTCATTCACTGACATGAACAACACCACCAAGACCAATGTCACCACCTGTATGTTTAACAGGGCCAACTGGATGCGAGAAAACTGTCTCAAACTAAACACAGAGAAAACAGAGTTCCTGGAATTTGGGCATAAAAATTCCCCCTGCAACTCTTCCTGGTGGACACTAGACTTGGATCCCACCCCAATCCCCACAGACAATGCAGGAAACCTTGGCATTGTCATGGATGACAAACTCACGATGAACAAACAGGTCAACACCATGACAGGATCCTGCTGCCACGTCCTTAGACTTCTCTACAAGATCTTCAAATAACTACTCACAATCACAAGAAGCATGGTCACCCAAGCCTTCATCACCAGCAGACTTGACAACTGCAAAACAAACTACGCTGGCATTTCCAAACATCTGCACACACAAAAAGAAGCTAACCTGAATAAATATCTGATTTCACAAAAACTGACAAGCACTAGGCACTAATTAGTGGGGTGCTGGGCATCTAAAAAAATATGAAGGACTGTTCTTACACACTACCAGGTGTCTTGCTTCATCATTAACAGGTCTCACTCTCTAGTAACCGCGTTTGGTGGCGAGCAGGCCTACACCTGGTGACAGAAAAGCACTTCTAAAATCTAAGTGGGGGCCCTTGATAAAGTGTTAAAAATCAATTGAAATACCAAAATACATTTATTTATTAGGTGTTTACTTGAGATTAAAAATCAATGTGGGGATTTGGGGAACTAGTACCCTATAACCACCAGTGTCGTCAACATGTTTCTGCCAAAATGGCCCAAAGGGTCCATGGCATTCATCAGGACAAAGGAACAAGGTATCCTATCTAAAGAGTATGGTTTAGATACTACCACTCCACAGGGTGACCTGTGTCATCCTCTACTTAAGGTCGGGTTTCTTGAAACACCAAGGAAGGGTCCTAATTTGCCCATAGAAAGAGGGTCACAGGGACCCCTGTAGTCACACTTGCTTCAAAGTGTGTCTATTGCCGTTGTGGTGGTGGGGTAATAGTGCCCCAAATCCCCACATTGATTTTTAATATCAAGTAAACACCTAATAAATAAATGTATTATGGCGTTTCCATTGATTTTGAACCTATCACTTTATCATGGGCCCCTACTTCCCAGATTTTCGAAGTGCCTCCCTATCTCCATTTGTAGGTGTGCTCTCTACCAGTGAGTTAGTTAGAGAGTGAGGACGGCCAATGATGAAGCATGACACCTGGTGGTGTGTACGGACAGTCCTGCACATTTTTTGAGATGCCCAGCACCCCACTAATTAATGCCTAGTGCTTGTCAGTTTTTGTGAAATCAGATATTTATTTAGGGTAGCTTCTTTTTGTGTGTGCATATTAGGTTTGGAGGCCAGCTCACCCTGAACACCCCGTAGCCTCTTGTTTCCTCCCCTAGAAAGCTTTAGGGTCTGTGTAGATCTCCAAACATCTCACACAAAGTCTTTAGACCTTCCAAAACACCTCCACCAGACTCATCCTAGATATCCCCAGAAATGCCCATATTACTCCCTACCTCAGTGAACTCCTCTGAATACCCATCAGAGAAGCTGCTAGCTCAAGCTTCCTATCCACGGCTATAAGTCCCTCCAAAGCACAGAGCCAGCTTACGAGAATCACGAACACCAACTCTACCATCCCACCAGACAACTTTGCTTTACCTCTCTATCACTCATACAAATCCCGCACATCAGCAGAAGCAAGAAGGAGAGCGTGCTTTCTCCTTCATTGCCGCCAAAAACTGTAACAAACTTCCTCTATATATCAGAACTGCTACTCCACTCCTCAACATCCGTAAGAAGCTGAAGACCTGACTGTTCAATTAGAAGCACTGCTGCACCCATGCCCCTTCTCTGATACCTAGATACTTACACAGATAATAAGGTGCATCATACAAATCCACTTCACATAACATAACAGGAGCATGCACACCAGTAAATGAACACCTTTTGCTTGTTGATGGCTAGAAAAGAGCCTTTAATATCAACAACAGCGACTCCGGTTGGAATTGTGTCTGCCCCTATGGATATGTGAGTGCACACTCACATGAATAGGACATAGAATAGTATGTTATTAGAGAAAGCTGACTATAGAGAACCAATGTAAACAATAGGACCTAACCAAGATATATTTGTTCTCATTTCTGCTTGGTTTAATTTTGTAAATTTAGTTTTTTGTATTAGTCTCTTTTGTTTGTTTTTGGGTTCTATTTAACATGGAACACTAGGTATGTTATACATGTTTGACAATATATATACTAAATGACATCATAAATATATCTTAGTTTGGCATGCAACAAAGGGACGAACTTCAGAGAGAGTGAGATTAACAGATGTCTGTCGGAGGTCTTCTCCTCAATGCGACTCAACCAACTAAAGTGCAATCCGGAAAAATCTGAACTCATCTTTTTTGGCTGTCCTCCATGCAAGGTTTGGAGCCAATGGCGGCCATGGGACATGTCTCCTCCCTCTGCCCCAGTTAGTTCGGTAAAGAACTTGGGATATAAATTGGATGCTAATTTAGCGATGAAGACACAAATTCAAACCATTGCGGGCACGTGCTTTGTTCTGCTAAAAATGGCAAAAAACATTCTTCCTTTGCTACCGGTTGAATACCGTAAAATCGTATTGCAAGCCTTCATTTCATCCAGGTTGGACTGTGTTAATGTCCTGTATCTGAGCTTATCGGAATATCTACTCAATCGGCTGCAGGTTGTTCAGAATGCCGCAGCCAGAGCTATTCTTATGGTGAAATCCAGAACGCATACGTCGCCTTACCTGAAGGCATTGCGCTGGCTTCCGGTGAGAAAGAGGATCCAGTATAAGGCACTAGTGCTGGCCTATCGTGCATTCCATGGCACGGGTGTGGTTTATCTAAGAAGGAGGATCCAACACTATGAGCCCCAATGGGCCTGAGGTCCTCAGGGCAGTCCCTCATGCTCATTCCCAAGTTTTCCCGTTCTCAGGCAGGGGGACGCTCCCTTCAGGTTTTAGCGGCACTTCTGTGGAATGATCTACCCTTACATCTCAGAGAGGCCTGAAACTTGCTGCTTTTTAGAAGACAACTAAAAACGTGGTTGTTTCAGCAATAGCACTCCGGTAAGCAAGGATGAGTTCATTTTGGTGCGGTTTCCCATGGTTTAAGTGCGGGGACACTCCATGTGAGTAGTTGTGCGCTTTATAAATCCCTATTTTCATTTCATTTCATTATTGTTTACATGGACTCTCAATATGCAGCTTTCTCTAGCAACATTGAGTCAGAGTCAGAGTCAAATGCACTTTATTCGATTATTTTAAAATCATAAAAGTATGCTATACATCCATTTCTGATCACAACAATAAAGAAAGAAATTAAAAAATCTTTAAAAACAGGAATTCATTATGTACAAATCTTCAATGGTGATCAAGATAACTGTACAAAGATTATATACAGCTACATAATTTTTACAATCACTATAGTTTGTTTCAGATTTTTCAAAAGATTTACGTAGTTTGTACAATGAATTTACTACCAGATTATTTACAATTCTATTTACAATTCTATTTACAATCAATGTACAACCATAACCTAGCAACATTGAACCACGGATACCATTCTGACAAGAGCCGCTGTTGTGGATAATATGATTTAAGGCCCTGGTTCTTCTTGAGTAGGGTTGTCTTTGTGTCTTGATGGAAAAGAGCCTAGCCACTGCTGATTTATGATCATTCATCAGCATATTGGACCTGTGCTAATTCTACCTTAGTTAGCAGCACTAACTGTTATGCCTACATAAGCATAAACATTTAGCAACGCCCAGTAATTGCAAGCATGAAAAGATCGAGTTATTTGAACGTACTGGATTTCACTGTACATTTAAAAGTTGTTGACAAATCACTAAGGTTTTAAATATTGTTCTACCACAGATGTTTACTACCTAATGGATTTTTGGAGTAGGTTATAAAAGTTGCATAAGGATTTTTTCGCTAACAATCTTTCTGCAAACCACTGGAATGTCAATGAGGAGTAATCTGGCCAGGGCAATGTCAACATATAAACACATTCAAAATAATCGAGTTTTTTTCTGAAATAATGAGAGCTTTCAGTGTACATTGGAAACCCGGAGCACAAGGGTATATAAAGATTAAATAAAAGTAATGACTCATTTGTACACAGTGCAACAACCTTTCAAACTTAAGGGTGAATTTATTTCTACCTTACAAACACTTGTTTCAAAAAGGGAAGAATTGTCACCATACCAACAACACGAATTGGAAATGACAGGCATTTTTACAAAAAGGATATAACCAGCCTACTCTGAATAAGGCATCTTTAAAACTGGCTGCATTAATGACGAAATTGAAAACTCAGGAGACATAAATGACTAAATTCATAATTCCATAAATAAAATGAGCATATAAAATGTATAAAATAGGGAAATATTGAGGCATTTTTAATACCTGCAAGCTATCTTCTGAAATAGGTGTAAAGAGCCTGTTAATGGGGCATGAAGGAAAAGCATATTTAAAGGACAAGTTGATAAGAGAAGTCAATAGGGCATGGAAAACACATATATGTTACAACAATAGGTGTTTGAACATACATATTTAGAGTGGAGTAAATATAGTAATTTTATAAAACAGTCAATCATGATACACACACAAATGGACAAAGAAAAAATATTAAGTGATTATGGGCCATATGTATCAACATACCCTTTTGCGATTCCTTAATAGCGATTTTCAAGGAATCGCTATTTAGAAATCGCAAAATAGTATGTATGAAGAAATTCGCTATTTTTAAGCGATTCCTTAAAATTCCTTAATTGCAATGAGCAAATTGCTAATCGCAATTAAGGAATAATTTCCCATTCATTTCTATGGGCCAGGAAGCCCATAGGAATGAATGGGAAATTATTCTCAATTTGCGATTCGCAATTTGCTAATCGCAAATTGAGAATAATTTTAAGGGTGCATGGGTGTCTCAAGAACACTCTGCTGCACCCCTGAAAATGACAATTGTGCGCATATGGCGTACATCCATGCCCTAAGGGCATGTATGAGCGTCACATGGCACCATTGGATTTTCAAAAAAATGCTTTTTTTAAAGAATTCGCAACTTACCACCAACTAGAAGTTGGTGGTAATTTGCGATTCCTTAAGAGCATTTTGGATTTTTTTTTCCTTGATACATTGCATTTAAGGAATCGCAAAATTTGCGATTCCCTAAATGCAATCGCAAAATAAGGAATGGCAAATTTTGCGATTCCTTATTTTGCACCCAAATTGTTTGATACATACCATTTTGCGAACCCATTTGGCCTTGATACATATGGCCCAATATGACTTCCTATACTGAAGGTCCAGTGTTCTAGCAGTAAAGCTTATATAGGCAAATCACTCAAAAAAAATCATAAAGAAAGTAACAAAAGTTTGACACAAGGTCACAAAATCTGATTTCTCAGGTTGCAAGATATTTAATGGAAAATGATGACCAAGTTACTTAGCTGTCAGCATGCAGTAACGTTTGCTCGAAATCTAACAGGGAAATGCACTCTTCTCTCTCTCATCACCTCAAACTAATGACCATATACACAGGCATATGAAGGCTAGTGTTAGAACTAGGAAAAAACAGAGGACCATGGACTCCTTACTTGTGCACGTCAATGATGACTGCAAAATGTAGAGGCTTTCTAAAGGACAAGCGCTGTATCTATTAACCTGTCACTAAACTGTAATAACAAATGGATTTATATTATAACAATCTTTTTGTAACCAATTCCTTGTACGTCAATGTTGAAACAAAGAATGAGTTCTTTAAATCTATATATTTACTAAAACAAATGACTTGAATACCTACTGCAAGGTGTGCTACTGTGCAATCTCTTGTGGAAGATGTGTTGCAGTGATTCTGCAGTGTCGCAGACTTTTAGTAGGCAGAGACTGAGTCATCCTTCCACCTGAGCACCCGTGAGCCACAGACCGACTAGCTATAGTGTCTCACTTGCCCTCTACAGGGTAACAAGTGATTAGACAACACAGAACATAACACTACCAACCCTCTCAGGGAGGATACACCCTTTTGATGTCACACTCGTACTAATCAATCAATCAATAAATCAATCAATCAATCCATTTGTAAAGCACACTACTCACCCGTGAGGATGCCCAGGCACTGGGGGGTGGGGGGGGGGGGGGGGGGTGCTGTTTCTGCTCGAAGAGCCAGGTCTTGAGGAGTCTTCTGAAGGTGAGTAGGTCTTGGGTCTGCCGTATGTGGGTGGGGAGGGTGTTCCATGTCTTGGTGGCGAGGAAGGAGAAGGATCTGCCGCCGAGGTTGCTCGGCGGATGCGGGGGCGAGGCCGAGGGCGAGTCCAGCGGAGCGGAGCTGGCGGGTGGCGATGTAGAAGGTTAGTCGTCTGTTGAGGTATGCTGGACCGGTGTTGTGGAGTGCCTTGTGTACGTGGGTGAGGAGCTTGAAGGTGATCCTCTTGTGGATGGGGAGCCAGTGCACGTCTCCCAGGTGGGGGGTGATGTGGCTGTGGCAGGGGATGTCCAGGATTAGACGTGCCGAGGCGTTCTGGATACGTTGTAGCTGCTGAAGGAGTTTTGCTGTAGTCCAGCCTGCTACTGACTAGGGCCTGGGTAACCGTTCTTCTCCTTTCGGTGGGGATCCACTTGCAGATCCTGTGGAGCATGCGGAGGGTGTTGAAGTAGGAGGAGGAGACAACGTTGACCTGCTTGGTCATGGAGAGGATGGAGTCGAGGATGATTCCTAGGTTGCGTTCGTTGTCAGTGGGTGTAGGTGCTGCTCCCAGTGTGGTTGGCCACCTGGTGTCGTCCCATGCTGAAGGGCTGGAACCGAGGATGAGGTCCTACGTCTTGTCTGAGTTCAACTTCAGTCAGCTGTTCCTCATCCATTCGGTGACGGCCTTCATTCCTTTGTGGAGGTTGGTTTTGGCTGTCGGAGGGTCCTTGGTGAGGGAGAGGATCAGCTTGGTGTCGTCGGCGTATGATGTGATTTTGAGGTCGTGTTGTCGGGCGACGTGGGCTAGAGGAGCCATGTAGACGTTGAACAACGTCGGGCTGAGGGATGATCCCTGGGGTACGCAGCAGATGATTTTGGTGGCTTTGGAGCGAAATGGCAGGAGGGGGACGCTCTGTGTTCTGTCAGAGAGGAAGGATGTGGTCCAATCCAGGGCCTTCTCTTGGATCCCGGCTTCGTGGAGGCGTGTCCTGAGTGTGTGGTGGCAGACAGCGTCAAAGGTGGCTGGCAGGTCCAGGAGGATGAGGGCAGCTGTTTCTCCGTTGTCCAGAATGGTCCTGATGTCATCGGTGGCGGCGATGAGGGCGGTCTCGGTGCTGTGGTTGCTTCGGAAACCGGACTGGGACGGGTCAGTTGCTTGTTGATGGCTTTCTCGATGACTTTCACTTGGAATGGGAGCAGGGAGATTGGCTGGAAGTTCTTGAGGTCCCTGGGCTCGTCTTCAGCCTCTTGAGCAGGGCGTTGGTCTCGCGTACTTCCAGCTTTCTTGGAAGGTTGATGTCTCGAAGGAGATGTTGATGACTTTCTGGAGATGGGGTGCGATGGCTGTGTCGGCTTTATTGAAGATGTGGTGTGGGCATGGGTCTGACTGAGATCCAGAGTGGGTGGAGTTCATGATCCTGCGTGTGTCGTCATCGCTGATGTTGGTCCAGGAGATCAGGCGGCTGGTGCGGGTGGTGGATGCAGGGGGGAGGGATCTATTGTCGGGGGGGTCGTGATGTTGAAGCTTTCGTGGATGTCGGTAATCTTGTGATGAAAGAAGGTGGCCAGCGAGTCATACAGGTCTTGCGAAGGAGGAATGTCATTGGTGTTGGAGCTGGGGTTGGAGAGTTCCTACACAATATTGAAGAGCTCTTTGCTGTCGTGTGCGTTGTTGTCAAGGCGGTCTTTGATTGAGGATTGGTAGGCAAATCTGATGAGGTGGTGGTGTCTGCGGGTGGCGTTCTTGTGGGTTGCGTCGCTGTCCGGTGTTCTTTTGCTGAGCCATTTCTTCTGCAGTTTCCTGCATGTTCGTTTGGAGGTCTAGAGTTCTTCGTTGAACCAGACGGCTTTCTTATTGGTGCGACTGTTGGAGAGTTTCTTGACTGGGGCGAGGTTTTGGCGCAGTCGTCGATCCATCATATGAGGTTGTGTGCGGCGGTGTTGGGGTCGGTGGTGTCGGCTGGTGGGTTCTGGGAGGGCGTGGTGGTTAGCTGGCCTTCGGTGACTCTGCTCCAGCAACGGTGGGGCATCTGTTGGGTGCAGTGGTGCGTGGTGGGCTTCCTGAAGGTGAAGTGGATGCAGTGGTGGTTGGTCCAGTGGAGTTCCGTGGTATGGTCGAAGAAGACGTTGGGGCTTGCGGAGAAGATGGGATCCAGTGTGTGTCTGGCGGCATGGGTGGGTGTGGTGACGAGTTGTCTGAGGCCAAGGATGGTGAGGTTGGCGATCAGGGTGGTGGAGTTGACATTGTTGTTGCTCTCGAGGTGGAAGTTCAGGTCCCAGAGGAGGATGTAGTCCGTTGAGGTGAGGGCGTGGGTGCTGACGAGATTGGCGATGGAGTCGCTGAACTGAGGTTGGGGTCCGGGGGGTCTTTAGATGAGGGTTACTCTGAGGGTGGTGTTGGGGTTGGTGAGGATCTGGAAGTGCAGGTGTTGGGCGGTGATGGGGTTGTTGTCTGAGTGGATGGAGACTTTGAGGGTGGACTTGTGGATGATGGTGATTTCTCCTCCCATTCCATTGGTGTGGTCTCTGCAGGCGATCTTGTAGCCGTCCGGGATGGCTATGGAGATGTTGGGTCATTCCACCAAGTCTCTGTCAAGAAGGCAATGTCTGGGGTGGAGGAGTCAAGCAAGTCCCAGATCTCGACGGCGTGTTTGCGTGGGGAGCGGGTGTTTAGGAGTATGCAGCAGAGGTGGTTGGGTACGGTTCTTGGTGGTTTGGAGGCTCTGTCACAGGTAATGTTGCATTTGCGACAGGAGAATGGTCCGTGGGTGGGCTTTGGGGCAGCCTGGAAGCAGGTGTGGTCTTGGCCGGTCTTGAAAGCGTGGAGGGTGTTGGCCTCGTAGCAGATTGTGGCGACGTGGCATTCGCGGGGGCCAGGGGTTCTGGCGCTGGGCGATCTGACAGAGACACAAGAAAAGTTAAAAATGTTTATTTTAACTATTGTGCTCCAGTATACCGTATACATGCCTCAATAAATAAGAAGATGCCTAACGCAAATAGAGTCAGCATACTAAGTAGTGCAAAAGTCATAAAATAAGCTGTCATTATGTAAGGCAGGGGAACTTGCCGGCGTCCATGAAAGACGTGTGAGCATTGAGCTCCTCGCCTGAGCTCCGTTAAAATCCATCAAACTTATCCTTTTGGCACCCAACTAGCTCTAAAAGTTGGTGTGAACTTTCAGACTACGCTCCAGTCCGGTTGGAGTCCTTTGTCCCGCTGAAAAAGCGGTGTGGTGGAGCTTTGCTGGTCGGGAGACCTTGCCGGGGCGGACCAGGCCGGCATCCACGGACTTTCCTGCGGGGCTGCCCGGGATACGTCACGCTACGTGCGGTGCGCCGCACTGAAGAGGGACTGGTGCGATTGATCTGCGGCCAGGCATTGGCAGCTGCGCAGTGCTGATACGAACTGCTCTCCGGTGGTGGTGGGGCCAGTCGGCGTTCGTCTAAGTGGAGACAGAGGTGACCCGAGTGGAGGTGTTTGCAGCGGTGCTCGCTGCCCGGGACAGTGGTCGGCTGATTGCCCGCCCCTTGGGGAGATACCCTGTTGCCCCGCTGCCCACGGACGGGAGCAGGGTTGGAGGTGTGGTGTGGTCCAGGACGGCGGTGGCCCTTCTGTCCGGCTCTTGGATGGTGTGGTGGACAGGGGGTGCTTTCACGGTGGAGCAATCTGGTGGTTGGGCCTACTCACACGGCCGTGCGGACAGACGCCATTTTGGACGCAATTTCTTGCTGCGCAACACACTGCTATTTGGCACCAACTGACTGAGCGGCTCCTGCTGGCCCCACTGGCTTCTCCCTGCTGTACACTACAGTTGGCTGTGTGACTCACACGGATGTCTACTAGAAACGCCATGGGGAAAGGCGACAGGACACAAACCAAACTGTTGTTTGACCAACGTAAGGCGAAAGGGACTGAGGGGACGGCCCCTGAAACTTCGCCGTGTACTGCTGCCTCCGACAGTTCATTGTGTGCAGATATTCACAAAATGCTGGTATCGATGGAAAAAGGCTTACAGGACAGCATGGCGTCGATTGGTACTAAGCTTGATGCCCTGACATATCGCATGGATCGCATGTCTGAAAGAGTCGATAAGCATGCAAAACGGCTCGACATGGCGGAGAGGCGTCTGACGGAGGCGGAGGAGGTACAGTCAGAATGGGATAAGGATCGCAAACAGTTTGGCAGACTCCTACAGGTCATTCAAGACAAGACAGAGGACTTGGAGGCGCGCTCCCGGTGCTCCAACGTTCGCATCACTGGGGTGGCGGAGACCACCCAAACTGGCAAAATGGAGTTGTTCGTCGAAAAGTTGCTGAGGGCACTGCTGGGGGACGATGTCTTCTCCCCTATGTTCATCGTTGAAAGAGCTCATCGCACTTTAGGGCCGAAGCCACAGCCAGGTGCCCCACCGCGGCCGATTATAGCGAAACTGTTGAACTACCGTGACAGGGATCTAGCGCTTCGTCTGGCCAGAGAAAAAGGAGATCTACAGTATGAGGGTATGAACATTTCCCTATACCCGGACTTCACGGCAAAAGTGCAGGAGGAGAGGAAGCGCTTTGCTCCATACAAAAAGCAACTGAGAGACCTTGGGCTTGACTACGCCATGATGTACCCTGCGAAACTCCGTATTAATAGGCAGGGGCATTCGCATTTCTTCACTGATCCTACGGAGCTGAAAAAGTCACTGAAAGAATGGGCTAAGAAACGGCGGAACAGTCCGAGGAGTCAACGAGAGGACGCCGACGCCACCTCTCACATGGAGGAGCAGGAGTGAACAGGAATGCGGAGCTGGATCACCCCATGATGTATCGCAGGGACGAAGTAGGAATGGAACTACTAATACAACGTCTTTGTGGGACCAGTGTGGCCCGACGGACTTTGGAACTCGAAGGGCGTGAGCAGGCCCACTATGTGACGCTTCCAGGGTGAGACCTTTCTGGTTAATATCTGCACTGCTTTGCTTGTTCAAGGGTGATTGTTGGAAGCAGGGTCTACTGAACACTCGTTTATGCGGATTGTGCCCTCCCACAAGCGGGAGTTCACTTGTTTGACTGCTGGATGAAACCTGTCGAGGGTGCCGATTGCTATAAGGGGGCAGGGTGGAGGAGTAGCTGAGCATTGCAGTCACGGACTAGAGTTGAACTGTTGTCTAGCTGGGAACCTCTGCCCCTGCGCTTTCGGCATTTGGCTCTGAAAAGAGCCACATAAGGGTTTGTTGGGTTGGCTTGGTGTGTGGGGGGAGGATGGGGGTAGCGGGGTCTGTCTGACCTGGTTGGGGGTGGTCGGCTGTTGTTCTTCACAGTACAAGTTGGGTATGTTCAACTGGAGCAGTTGGGATGTTTTTTTTAGGCCTACTACGGAATTGTGTCTGCAATCCAATGTGTATGAGTTCACTAAACAGGTCTTATTGGAATGGCAGGCACTGAGGTCTTAGAGTTGGAGGGCGGCCCCAACTCTCTTAGAGTGATAACCTGGAATGTGAGGGGATTGAATGACTATCGTAAACTCCGGAAAGTGCTGAGCTATTTACAAAGACACCGAGTTGACCTTGCACTCCTCCAGGAGACGCACCTTCCTCTTTCCAGCCCTATGCTGACGTCCAGAGGCCTTGGAGGCAATTGCGCAGCAGCAGGCTTCACCACGCATGCAAGGGGGGTGATTACGTGGGCTAATCCCAAAGCACAACTGAAGTTACTGCAGCTGATCGTGGACCCGGAGGGTCGTTATCTAATTGCACGCTGTGTGGGGAAAGGGCACAATTTAATTGTTGTGAATGTCTATGGCCCTAATTATGACACCCCTGCCTTTTACTCCTCTCTAGCAGATTTGTGCAGACAGTATGTGGATTCCAGGCTGTTCTGGGGGGGTGATTTCAATTTTGCGTTAAGCCCGGATCTGAATAGGTCGGCTGGCGCGGCTCTCTGTCCGGCGGCCTCGGCGCTGCTTATGCAGACTGAAATGATAAAGCTCGATCTGGTGGATGTATGGCGCCATAGACACCCAGGGAGGGGAGGTTACACACATTATTCGGCCTACCATAACATACACACGAGAATTGACTATTGGTTTGCGTCTCACTCACTACTCAACTCAGTGAAGGGGTGTGTGATTCTGCCCCGTACGCTATCGGACCACTCGCCATTACTACTGCTGTTGGATGCCCCAGCTAGGAGAATTCCCCCGTTCACATGGAGGTTCCCCCCATATTCGCTCCTGGATGAGGTTTTCAGAGGGGAGTTGGCTGAGGACATAGATATATACTTTGAGACCAATATGGGGTCAGTGGATAGTGTCCAGACACTCTGGGACGCATTCAAAGTGTACATCCGTGGTATGACGATGGCTAAACACTCTGGGGTGCTCAGAGCTATTAGGCAGAGGCTGAAACACTTAGAGACACAACTATCTGAACTGGAACAGCAATCTAGTCATGCAGGAAACACTGACACTGAGGAACGGATTAAATCCCTTATAATAGAATTTAACGAGGAAGCTGATAGAGAAATACAGCACATGGGGAAGTATGCCACGGCACGCACCTATGGGGAGAGGGATCGCCCTGGTTCACTCCTGGCTCCGGTCCTCCAGGGCGGTCGCTGGCACTGAATGGGGTGGACAGAGTCAGGGGGTGTGACACATGAGGCTGGCAGTTGGTGGTCATGACAGTGGGGACACTCTCGCACAAGTTGGCAGATAGGAGCTGTAACTGTAGGGCACAGTGTTGGTCATTAGACTTCCAGGGATAACACAAGTGGGTAAGTAGGCACATGTTCGTGTAGGCTGGCTGTTGGGGGGTTGGGGGGTTAGATTAGTGGTAGGAATCACTGTACTGTTCCATGGAGAACGCTGATTTTTAGCGTGAGGATTTGTTATGCTCAGACGCACTAGCTGCACTGAAGCTACACAATATAATGCGGTCCTGGGTTGTACTACAAGGCACCTTTTTTTTTCCATACTTGCTAGATGGCCGTGCTATGCAGGCATAATACTGTCTTCGTTTACGCCGCCAGGCCCCCGGGATTCTGGCACTGAGGCTGTGTATTCTGTTTTTGAGACCTAGAACAGATGCTACCTACAGTTGCTGCCGGCCTCCGGGTTGTGGGCGATGTGTGCTGTGTGTTCATTGAATATGCAATAAAGTACAAATTTAATTAAAAAAAAACTATATGACGTGGTACGTGTTCCCAAACAACAGCTGCATTTGTGTGTTTTATCTAGGTGCTGAGGCTTGACCAGAACAAAATAACAAGGGACATTGTTGTTTGACCTTGTCTTCGGTGTGCATACTAAATCCCAGCAAAGAACAGAATGTGAAAACAATGGCAGGTTTGTTGAAAGAACAATGTGGCACAAGACAAAATATGCTGGTCAAGTAAAGTGTGCAAAGCAGAGCGCAGTCTGCAATGACCTCATGCTAACATAGGGAAAACGACAATGGGCCTTCACAGGACATATGACACCCTCCCCTTGGTCAGGATGGTAGCACCAAAATAATGACAGAAATCAGGTGGTAAGCTGAACCAAAGCTTTCACAAGAGTTTGTAATAGGTGTATCCCTCACGGACTTTGGTCAAAATGGCAAAAATTATTTTCGCAGTATAAAATGTATCCATTTACAGTGTATTGCCAGGACCCAGGATACAGGCTGGCAGGTGAAAAGACAAAGATTGCAGTAAGAAATCCAAACCTTCTAAATTAGAAATATCAGCGATCCAGTTGAACAGGTCAAAGGAACAAACGTGCTCTTCGTATCCAGTTGCCGACAACACCATGAAAGGACAACCTGTGATGATTTAAATGAAACTGAGATCCAGAAGATGCTGCATAGTTGCACAGGGATCAACTCTGGCCACAGCGCAGGGTTGTACACAAACCACATACCCATGAAACACTCCTGGTTATGGGCCACTAAGGGACCCATCAACAGTTCAGAATCCAGGGCAGCATGAGATGGTGTAGCCAGGCAGACATACAGGGCCCATTTAAAGGGGCACCAGATGCAATGAAACACTGGTTGCACACAGGTGGAGTAAACATAGTGGAAGGTTAGACAAAATTCAGACTCCAGAGTGTCTAAGGGTACCATGCCAAAATGTTGTAGCATTTGAACTCGGTACAGTTGCAGTGGGAAGGATCACAAATGGAGCAGCTATTGCGGAATAACAAGAACAGCACGATCATGCCACAAATTAAGATAAGCATCAGCAAGAACCCACAGAATATGCTAGGAAAATTATAGTGTATAAAAGCTGGGATTACTCCAAAAATAGTTAGAAATGATGTCACGAGGCCTGAGCCCACAAGTTTGAAAAAGTGTGCCAGGCCTGTGGTATCAGATGCTATAAATATTTGATGTATCGATTCCCCGAAATGTAGGGGGGTATTTGCGTTTAACAATGACAGTATTTCACAACATGTTCTCGCCATCTGCAATTCGAAGGTGTCACGTGCCAAAGTGAGAGCCACTTTTTGTTGCAACAATAATGCTTTGAGTCTGCTTAGCTTATTGAAATCCATTCTCAAAGTTGAATTGGAAGGCCATATTGAACTATCTGCAATCCCATGTGGAGGGGGAAGCAGGACATTGTTGCAAAAGAAACCAACTGGAAAACAGACACCACATACGTGATTCCTGCCCGCAGCCTGCAACCATCCTGATTATTGAGGAGATAAGTGCCATTTGAAAGCAGTGTGAGAGTTGGAATTATTGTGGAGACAAGAGTTCCTTTAAAAAACCAAGGCAGATTTGGGGCAGAAACATTATAGGTGCCGTGGTTTTAACTTGTTAACAAACTAGGGAATGACCGGCAATGGAGTTGCACCCTTCCCCAGTTAGAAAAACCTTATTTCTTAGCTCATTGACCACGATATGCAAAAGGCAGGGACCATAACTCATGAATTTAACTTCTCCCAAGGGGTTCATATATACCTACTGGGAAGTGTTTCATTCAGGCAGTGAACTAAAACATCGAGATGGGCAATGAGATAACCCTGTGGATGAACCATACTGCAGAATGAGTTTCAGCCATACTGAAGGGAAGTTATTCACATTTCTCTATATGTAGCATGGTATAACTAGCATCTTTCATAGCCATGGATTGTTGTTTATGAGTTAAGTTAAATGGTAAGAATAATGTGCTACAGTTTATGTAAGTAGTTTCGGTGTTCAACCAAATTGCATAACTGATGTAAACTGATTCTGACCATGATACAAGATAGACATTTCAGTTTGCACAATATCAATTACGGATGGCACAATATTATCCAAAATATATATACTAGTTGTCAATGTATTTATACTGTTTCCTACAACAGCAAGCACTTTATTTAAATTATCTTGATCAATTTGGAGAACACGTACTGCAGCTTCCAATTGTAACAATTTCCAAAGTTTGTTGTATGCAGCATAAATAAATTGTTTCGACCGTGGGGATTTCAGAACCAAAAGGAAAACAGATACGTTTATATCTTCAGATAGAAGGGAAATATGTTGTTTCACTGCAGACAATGTAGAATGTTCTAGCCATTTTTGACATAATTTACCCACGAAATAAGTGGTAACAGCGTTGGAATGTGGTGTTTGTGGATAACTTGGATCAGGTGTGTTTAATTTGAACCCAGAAGTAGTGTTCACGAACCAAGAATGACAAACATTTATGTCCAAAGGCCATAATCCCCATCCATTTGGAGCTGTCATAGAATAATTAAATGTACCTTTTTGTATCATGCTATTCAGTTGGTCGACAGTATAATTTGTATAACATTGCCCATTATCAAAACAAGCATTTGCAATGCAATAGGTCTCGCCTTTGGAACCTTATATGTTTTTAGCTATGCAGCACATTAGCCCGGGTGCTGAAATATCTACTGTACTTTAACATGGAGGGACAGTAAGCACCAAACTGTGTGACATGTAGTGAAATATTGCCTTTCATCGGGAAATGGTATAGTCCAAAGCTCTGTTTTTAGTACAAAATCAGGGCCCTATGTGGTATGGGCTGGGATCTAGAGAATGCCTAAGTGATTCTGGTATTTTAATGACCTCTGCTGGTCATTTTCTATCAAGAAGGGTATGCCTCTGATTCTAGCCAATCTCAGTGGGTTGCAATTTTTAACCTACCTCAAGTATATTAATGAGGTAGATTGAATTACGACTCAATACAACTCAATATTTGAAAACTAACCTACTAATACACAGGTTAGCTCACAAAATGTCAATTCCTTCAGTAGAGGTTGGTGCTAAATCTGCAACTACTTCTACCAATATCCATTATAATAAATTCCAAATAATAAATCACAAACTGCAATTCGGTATTAGTCGAAATTTATGATTTCATATTTGGAATGATGGTACATGAGGCCCTACATGCGCCCAGCCCACAGTCTGTGGGAAGCTGTCAGTGGCAGTTTCAAAAAGAGTTGGGGAGCCACTGGACATGGGGCAAATATGTGACTACTGGCCTGCAGGGTGGCAGCAAACTTACAGAATTTCCCGAAAAGTATCTCAGAGAGCTCGTCCAGACATTACCAATGGAATGTCGTTTTACAAGGCCTAAGACGCTTAGCGCATCACGGCAGCCATGATTAAGACTTGGCACTTTAATAAATATTTGGACAGGTACAGGATTGTGTTTATGGCCCTGTGAAGAGGAGAGCACATTGTTCTTCCAGACTGTGGTCTGGACCCTCTTGTTCAGACAGCAGTTTATATTTAAAAAGTCACATCCCCATAAGCAAGCATCATGTTTTATTCTTCACCTGGGATGAATGGAGGGTGCTCTGGATGGAAGGAGCAGGAATGTTGCTGTGGGCTTTAATGGAAGGGTAGTCTAAAGAGAGACACGTTTCTAACATGGAAACAATGTATCCTTTGAGTATTTAAAACACAATTTTAGCTTAATTACTGTAGAAATAGCAGCATACTTTGCACAAAAACACAGTGAAGCACTCACTACAGCTCAGACGGCCAGTGGCGTAGAGTGGGTGGAGCCACAGATGCGGTTGCACCAGGCACAAAATTCTTAGGGCATTCTTGGGGGCGCAAAATTTGAAATGAAAAGTGACAGGATACTTGCCTTGCCCCGTGCATTCAAAACCCAAGCTACACCACTGCAGACAGCCTCAGCATCTCTTCCAAAATGACAGAAGCCACAGCGCATACTTAGAACATTTTTCTATATTTATAACACATCCCAAGTAGCAGATTAAAGGCAGAAATTTCCCTGCACTAGGATGTTACATGTGCTGTGGGGGCTGTGCTCAGTCTTGGGGCCGATAAGGGATAAAAGGTGCAGGTAATGAACAAATTCAGCTCACCTGGACCACAAAACACAACCCAGGGAGGCATATACAGCCAGCTCTTCTGATGCAGAACGTCCAAGCTTGGCTCCTACACACACTATCTACGGTAAGCTAGTTGTACACAGGATTTACACATTCCACAGCAGTACACTAAGATGTACACGGATTTGCACCCAACCCTTCAGAGGGTAGGCACTCTGAACACTGGGTTCGAGTAACCTTCTGAGAGAGTAAGGTCAGTGTGAGCCCATCCCATCCCCTTCCACCCCCTCCCTACTCAGTTCCCCAGGCTCCCTTTCAGTGATAAGCCCTTTAATCCTGCGCTTACTCAAAGGAGCCACCTGCCGGGAGAGTAAAAAATAAAATGTATTTGCAAACTCTTAAAGGTAGCAGGAGACCAAGCATTTGGCCAGGGAGCAGGAAGCACCTGGAGCAGGTGAGTAACATCCCAGCGCCTCCCTGCCCTAACAGAAGAGGAAACCTGGACAAGAACATAATGATGTGCTTCGCAGAGTACAGTAAGAAAGACGCTACAGTTAAGAACATACTATACTCCTTCAAAACTTTACAACTTGGTGACCATTTATGTCCATGAACAGCAAGACATGCTCAGATAAAATGATTGCCGGAGGGGCGTGTTTAACACACAACATGGAGGTGAGCTGTAAAAAGAAGGGGGGCTTCTCTGAGGCCACACACAGCTCGCAAAGCAGAACGTTTTCAGTAGGTAAGAACTTCTGGCCTGAAAACAGTGCTGCACAACTTCACTGATCTGATTTCGTTGAGCTTATCTTGCCCCATAAAGAGGCACGTTATTAATCCCTAACTTTAGCTGTCAGGTGCCCACCTCCACACAGAATCAATGGCCCGTCCTCTTGTTATGGTGTATATTTATGGTGTGACGAAGTGAAGGGAGCAGAGACTATACAGGTAGGACTCTGAAAACACAACATCTGTTCACACGCGTTAGAAAGGCATGGGTGGAGGGGGCCGGTAATAAATGTGTTATGTACGCCCATTGAATGCGTAAAACTGGGCAGTTTCCCAAGCAACACCCCATATCTTCAAAGTTCTTGAAAGGGGAGAGCTAGACTGCTAAATAAACTTAAGCGCTGGGGAACTGAGTTCTGCCGGGTGCAGAGCGCTGAGGCCCAATGTTATCCAATGGGGGCGAGGGGGGCACCCGGTTGATGTCTGCTGACTAGCAGGCCACTTGGCTGTGGGAGCAAAGCTCCTGGACTTTAATTCAGGGCAAATGGGGAAACAAGCCAGCACAAAAGGTGCACCCTTAGCTGTGCTAGGGCGGCCGGGTGCAAAGTGCTGTTTTGGCATTGGGTGCCCTGTTGTTTTCAAAGGGGATTTTCAGTTTTGGTTTTCAGCTGCAGGCTCAGTCCAGCAGGACTTCCGGGAGTAACCAACAGCTGGGCAGGTAAGTTGGAGGTCTCGGGACGTAGGTGCACCTATGGCGCAGGGTGGCTGGATGCATTGGTGTCTTTTTAGTTCGGATTTCACCTTACAGGGCCACTCGCGGTTAGGGGGTCTCTGTGCAGAGGCTGCAGGTGACGTCGGGGAGTCCTGGAGGGGTCAACCCATGAAGGACTCTCACTCTGGAGCACTGAGGGGTGGGCGAGGGGGAGGGGAGGGCCAAAGGAAGAAGGTAGTCTGCAGTAAAGGGGCCAATGACCGTGGAAGGACACAAATGAAGACATGTCCATCATATGGAGGAACTAACAAGCCTACAAACAATCTGAAGGCAGCATTTAGGACACAAGCCAATGAAAATGGTTTAGAGTGGGCGGAGCTTCCACAAAGCCTCCCTGCTATAGTAAATCCTGCACGTCTCAACAAGACAGCGCAAGCGCGGCCTAGGCGAGACCTAAAAGGGCCAAAGATGGGTAGTGGGAGTGTTCAGTTCTTAAAGCTTCGAAAATCCCAAACAAGCAGTCTGTTGGACCATGTCATTAAGAAAGATAATTTGCATAGGAATCAGACAAGCACAGAATAAAGATTCTGTATCCTGGTCTTGCCATAATTTAGTGCCCCATACTTATTTCAAGACAATAATGTCCTTCCAGTAATCATATTCTTTCAGGGCTAAATTGTCAATAAACAGGGATGCATATTTTAACTTGGTCTGAGTAAGCATGTCTTTTTTTAAAAGAGTGGGAACCAATTTAAAATAGTATGATGCAGGGTCTGAAAGTTGATATCCGGTAAAATAAGTGTACTTCATCTTTTTTGTATTGGAACTACCCTGAGATGAAATTGGGCAATGAACCCATTGTGGATAATGAAGTTGGACACGCTGTCCATTAGTTCTCTGCAAAAAATGGTACCCATAATGTTGAAAACAGTACACATCGGCATAGTTAGCAGAATTTAAATCTAAATCCTCAGTGTCAATGTACACCACTGACATCCCAACCATCCGATTGCAATCCAGGCACTATCACATCACCCATGGAAACACAGAATATATGTGGTATCAGTAGGTTCTCCGTAGGAATGAATACATTGAATGGTACTTTATCCAGTACAATTTCATCAGTGACTGGGACTTCTGAAATGTTAACCAGGGGCTGGGCTCTTCATTTTAGGCGTGGAAGAATGTGGGGCCAACACCCCGTCGAAGGTAGTGGCCATTAATCAAAAAGAAAAAAAAAACAGTAACAAATCCAATCCACATGATCAAAAATACCATGGAAGACATGATCCAGATATAAATCCAAGGTGGTATCAGATAAGCGCGTTTTAACCAGGAGATGAAAACACAAATCCGCACTGGTGGTGGGGTTTAAACAGAAGACAACAAAGAGCTGTCTGAAGAAAAATTATCTTGATCGATATGGTAACCAGAAGAACTCAGCTGGAATAATTGAGGCTGTGATTATGGATGTAGACCTGAGGCTTGCACTCCTGAAGGGGCCTCAAGGGGGGGATCAGTATAGACAATTTCCATAGTGGAGTGTGAAGAAGGTAAAACAGGTGCCATGTCAACTGAAGCCTTGAAATCTCCCCCAAGCAGCAAGGGAGAATCAATAGTAACAAAGCAAATAAGCTGTAAAGGAATATCTAGTCTTGGGACACCTTGAGGCACACTATTAAGTATCGGTCAAATGGTTTGACTTGACATGTTCAATTGAAACAAAATTATTTTCTTTGTATCCAGGAAGTGAAGGTAAAATCATGGTGGGGACCCTGAAAATCAAGTACTGGAAAAGGAGCACTGTAGGAGGGACTGAATTATCTCTTGATTTCCACCTTTTCAGTAACCAAATCACCACCTTTAGAAAGCCAACTAGAAACAGGAATCAGGGCTGCTGTATCAAAAGGCTGAGTCAAAGGCAAGTGGGTTTTAGCTAGAGTGTCACAACACTTTTGTATGTCCTGTAAGACAGCACAGTGGTTATCTACGTCAAAGGTTGTAGCAGCCGCCACAAGTTCGAGACCATCAAGGTCTAGAACTAACATCTTCATGGTTGGTTGGTTGAAAGCTTTATTCGATATGCAAAGATATCTTACAAGCATAACATACGTTAAAAAACAACATTTAGAAAAAGTACAGGTATGTCATACATTTTAAAAAGGTAAAATTTTAGGGAACCCCCTGAGATAAATTAGCTAAAAAAGAATTAAATCGATATAGTCAATCTATTGCAACGAATTAACCAAGAACGTTTTAAAAATTTGGAAACACCACAAACTATAAGTGGAGAGGTATCAGTCAATAAAATTCGGAGAGCCACCGAATGCATGCGTGTTCCCAGGCGTTTGACGAGGGGTTTCAACCAGTATCTCCTTGGATGGATATAGTCTGGGCACTCAAAGAGTACATGTGCCACCGTCTCAGGCCTGGTTGAACAACAAGCGCAAAAGGGGGATAAATGAGCATAGGACTTCCACTTCGATACAGTTGCTCTTAACGGAAGAGTGCCAACTCTGAACTTGAAGTAAAGGGCCATGTCCATTGGCATAGTAATTAGGTCCATATAGGGTTCATATGATATCACATCCTTTACTTTGAGGAACGCTGCCGTTGAATTGCAATGATGTGGATTCCCAATTAGTTGGCAAGAGACCCAGTCCCAATATAGTTTTTTGAGGACTGCCTTAGGAGAAGCAGATCTTGTAGTCCAGCAGTCTCCTAGGCCCAGTTCCCCCAAAAGAGATTTTATGTCCCTCAGCCACTTGATCTTGTTCCAGGCCCCAGTGTTCAATATTTCTGATAGGCCATCGGCATAGGATTTTAATTCCGGGACCCTCCATATGCGGGACCATAGGAGCAATGGGCGAAGACGGGCCTGGTCTTTGATGCTTTTGCAGCCCAAGTCCAAGAGCACTGGAACTGTTGGAGTGCTCAAGGGAAGAGCTAGGAGGTCCTTCAGGAACTTATTTTCAGTCTTGAATAGGGAATCCAAATTGCAGTGACCCCATAACTCCGCGCCATACAAGGCAGAAGTAACCCCCCTTGCCTTGTAGATCTCAATTGCAGGCGCCACTGAAGATCTGGGGGATGCATGATATTCCTTGAGTAAGGCACCCCCAACCCTTTCGTGACAGAGGACCATCTTGTCGATATGTGAAGGCCAGCTCATTTTATCATTCAGGCGTAGTCCCAAATAATCAAATTCTGTCACTTTTTTCCAGAGGGACTGAATTCAAAGTAGGAGGGCGACCTAATTTCCTTGGTGGACGTAGTATCAGATATTTCGTTTTTTCTACGTTTATCACCAGCCCTCTGGTTACGCAAAAGTCCTGAAAATGGGTCAACAACTTCTGGAGCCCCTGGGGGGTCTTTGAAATGAGCAGAGTGTCATCCGCGAACAATAATGTTGGGATACGCACACCCCCCAGACAGGGTGCGTCCGCAGGTTCCTGTAGGAGATGCTCCACCACACCATTTACATATAAGGAAAAAAGTGTGGGAGCTAACACGCAACCCTGTCTGACACCCCTACAGACAGGGATCCTATCTGTTGTTTCGCCATTTCTTCCCCAGCGAACCTGGGCGAAATTGTTCGTGTGGAGTTTCATAAGAAGAAACAAAATGTACGGGGGCAGGCCCAAACAATGGAGAACCCTCCAGAGTTCTTCCCTGGGAACTAGGTCAAAGGCAGTCTTCAAGTCAATGAAGGCCAAATAGAGACTGCCCTTACCCAGTTCCACCACCTTCCAGTGCAATAGTGTTAGCCTAAAGACCTGCTCAATTGTGCCTGTTCCTGAGCGAAAGCCTGCTTGGAAGTCCGATAGAACTTGATTCTCATCCACCCATTGAAGGATTCTCCCCAGAATGACTTTTCCAGCTACTTTTTGTGTAGAGTCAATCAGGCTTATTGGCCTATAGTTCCCTGGAATGTCTCGTCTCTACTTCCCTTTTTGTATATGGGGACTACCACTGCCCCTCTCCACGACTCTGGGATCGGGCCGCCCTCCAAGACGGCATTTAAGAGGGCCGAAATCATTTGGCCCCAATCAGATGGGTAGGCCCGCAGTAAATCCCCTGGGAGCCCATCCGGGCCAGCAGCTTTCAGTGGGACCACGGTTTTGATGGCATTCTCAACCTCCCGGGGTGTGAACAAGCCAAAGGAGCTATCCTCCGTAGAGAAGGGGAATAGAGCTGGCTACATCTTTATGTCAAAGAGCATATTGTATGGGGTACGCACCCAGAGAGCTTCATGGAAAGTTATTTAAAGCACATTGAACCCCATAAAGGTGAGTTTACCAGCCATGGCCCACACCTAATACCTTGCTGTTAAAGATTGCTTCGAGTCACGGTTCATTCGCTCCACAACAGAATTGCTCTCTGGCCTATATGGAGACGGAAATGCACCTGTACTTCCATTGACTTCATCGAGTCGTGGTGCGCCTTAGAAGTGAAACCGGACCCTGGTCTGAATGAAAAATGCCACAGACATAAGTCCCGACAAAGACATGCAAATCTTTTATAACAGTGCGAGCATCAGCCGAGCGCTGTGGCTAGGCCCCAAGGGACCTTGCGTGAAAATCCATTGCAACCAAGAAATATTTTAAAGCATTATCGGATATAAAAGGACAGCAATGATCACTATGAATGCTGCCAAACGGCTGATTGGAAATAAAAAGAGCTGTCTGAGGAGGTTGCGACCCAATAGAACTTTTAATTGGTTGGAAAACATCACTACAAAGGGCATATCAGTGAGTCTGTTGGTTTTAACCACACCATCAATAATGTTGTTGTAAAAAAGAAACAGTGGCATGTGCATAAGCAATACCTTCATGAAAGTTCACTATTAAAGATTGTCTGTGGTCAAAGTTGGGAATCAGATGATCACCAAAATGTAGGAATCTGGCTCTGTGTATACTATACCAAAGTGATGTATAGTGTGCCCAGAGTCCAGTGGAACCCCAAAGGTAGGCAGAGGTAAGGTTTGATAGAACCTTACTCTCTATTTGTGGTAGTGTGGTCGAGAAGTAAGTCTGTGTCAGAATACTATGTTAAGTATCTGTTGTACACGCAAATGAATTCACACACTGAAAGACTGAACTTCAGACCAATTGTTTTTGTATAAAAATATTCTTTTAGTTATTTTATTTTCTAGAACCAAGCAAGCCAGGCACCGGTAAGCAATAAATACTTTACAGTAGTAATTAATTTTGTAAACAGTTTGGATTGCAATAGCAAATGTACTTTGATGTGATGTACAGTATTGTTTCAGAGTAATACAATGATTTGTAAATATAGTACATAGACTTGAATTGGATTTTCAGTAAAATACCAGGTGATTTACTTTTTGGATTACTTTTCTTACTCGGAGTAGTGTGCCTGGATAATACTCTAGGACATTTCCTGCAAACAGGCAAGTAAAAGCATTTTTGTTAATCAGTACAGTTTTAAAGAATTTCTTTAGGTTTTCAAATTCCACAAGTAGAAACTTTTCCAAGAAAAACAGCCAATGTTATACTATGGAGGAAAATAGTGTTTACAGATAAGTTACTTTTGAGACTACTTTTCTTACACAATGTAGTATACCTGGATACTACACTGGGACATCTCCTGCAAACAGGTAAGTAAAAGCATTTTTGTTAATCAGTACAGTTTTAAAGAATTTCTTTAGGTTTTCAAATTCCACAAGTAGAAACTTTTCCAAGAAAATCAGTCAATGTTATCCTATAGAGGAAAATATGGTTATCGGTTTTGAGGTAAGTATTTGGTAATGGGAGTCGAGGTTCTGGGGGTAGACTCAGGGGTCCCTCCTGGTCAAGGATGCACTCCTGTTACACCCTCAGCGGCACAGGGTGGCCGGGTGCAGGGTAGAGTGCTGAGGCCCAATGTTATCCAATGAGGGATAGAGGGCATCCAGTTGGTGGCTGCTAACTAGCAGGTGACTTGGCTGTGGGAGCAAAGCTCCTGGACTTTAATTCAGGGCAAATGGGGAAACAAGCCAGCACAAAAGGTGCACCCTCAGCTGTGCTGGGGCGGCCGGGTGCAAAGTGCTGTTTTGGGATCGGGTGCCCTGTTGTTTTCAAAGGGGATTTTCAGTTTTGGTTTTCAGCTGCAGGCTGGATCGAGCAAGATATCTGAAAGTAACGAACAGCTGGGCAGGTAAGTTGGAGGTCTCGGGACGTAGGTGCACCTAGGGCGCAGGGTGGCTGGATGCATTAGAGTCTTTTGAGGTCGGATTTCACCTTACAGGGCCACTCGCGTTTGGGGGGTCTCTGTGCAGAGGCTGCAGGTGACGCTGGGGAAGCCTGGAGGGGTCAACCCATGGTGGACTCTCACTCTGGAGCACTGAGGGACCTCGCTGGGACTGTTGGGCCACTCAAACTTGGGCCGTAGGCGACAGGTGCAGTGGTTGTTCCAGGCGTCAGGTTTCTTTTTCCTCTGCTTGGAGTTTGTTTTCGGAGTTTCTTTTGAACAGGGCTGCTGTTCACAGGAGGTCCGGTCTTTGTTGAAGGTAGTCAGTCCTCCTAGGGATTCTGGAGGTCGCTGGCTGCAGAAAAAACATTTTTTTAGTGCAGGATCTCTAGAAACTGCAGACGGGTCGGTAGGGCTGGGGCCAAGTCAGTTGTTCTCACAGTTTCCTCTGCTGGGCATCTTCTCTCATCCTTTTTTTTCTTAGGTTGCAGAAATCTGCTTTCTTGGTTCAGGGCTGCCCTTAAATACTGTATTAAGAGGGCATTTTAGGGGTCTCGGGTCAGTAGCCAATGGACTCCTGACCTTAGGGTGACTATACCCTTGGTGTGCTCACCCCTCGTGGGGGAGTGAGCACAATCCCTGATCCTGATTGCGGACTGCCTGCCATCTGCAAGAGTGCTGTTCACCTCGGCTCCCTCATCTGAGGGGTGCAGTTGGCAGAGATGGGCACACCTTCTGGGCTGGCTAGGTTTTCCAGCCTGTCTTCCTGCCGAAAGGGAGGGGAGACAAGAATAGGGCCTGCTCCTGATAGCAGGAGAGGCTGGGGGTCGCATTACAAAGGCTGACAGGCCTTTGAAGCTCCCCTTCCACAGATGGCACTTCCTGGTCTGGGGGAGGTTGTAAGAACCCACTATCTCAAGAACACATGAGGCAGAAGAAGTAGGGTAGATAGTCTTTATTGGGTCAAAGACATTAGAGACCCCATCCAATACGGAAGACTGATAACTGTCAACTGCCCAGTTAGGTAGCCTTCCTTAGCAACCTACAGATTTTACATTCTATGCAGAGTCACAGAACATACAGAACAATCTGCTCTTAAAGTAAGACACTACATCACCTTCCCCCCAATATATATAATAACAGACCCCCAAAACCATAAGTGACTGTACAGAGTAATCTTACACAAAATAATGTAACCTGACAGGACGTCTGATTGCTCTGTGAGGTCGCATGTTCCCATCCATAGGCGACATGGATGAGGTTAAACCTGAGGGATCAGACAAGGTTGAACCTGAGGGAGCAGACATCTCTTTAGGAAGACATTTCGAAACTCTATTGAGATTCCAAACTCTGTGACCACTGGTCTTAATGGTGTTCTGAAAAACCTTAATAACTTTAAATGGTTTACCAAATTTGGAATTACCTGTACTCAGGCGGGGTGACTTAATTTCGATCCAGTCCCCCACCGACACAACAGTTTCTTTTACAGCTTTGCATTCTGCCCCTCAAGAGAACTCCATCAACCACATTTAACTCAACCTTGACCTGCCAGAAGCCTTTAAGTTCATCTCCGCAGTCCTTTTAATCGCACCGCTCATTCAAGACCATCGAAACGACTTTCTGCAACAACTCATCCTTAGTTAGCGACTCCTTCCATTCTTTTTCGGAAATTATACCCTCACTGATGAGATACACATCAACTTCTTCATCAAGTTCCTCACCACCAAACCATTCACTCTCACCCTGAACAGCAACCTCTTCATCACACATGTTTCCTAATCTAGACAAACAATCAACTATGGTGTTACTCGCACCTGGAAAATATAAAACAATGAAGTTAAACTCCTGTAGAGCTACTATCTATTTTCTAATGCGGTGAGACACCAAATCTATACCTTTACTAGAAAATACCTCCTTTAAAGGCTTATGGTCTGTCAAAACCAAAAACTGACAGCCCTACAGAAACTTATGTAACTTGCGTAAGGCCCAAAATATGGCAAGCGCCTCACTCTCAACAACAGAATAATTGAACTCTGCAGCTCTCAAGGGTCTAGACAAAAACAATATGGTCTTCTCCTCACGGTCAAATTTCTGAAGTAACACAGCTCCAAGACCCTTCGAACTAGTCATTAGATAAGATGTCTTTTTGGGGTCAAAGCTACCTAAGTCTGGAGCTTTGTTTAAGAGAACCATTAAATTCAGAAATTCTCCATTACACGACTTGTACCAAACAAGCTAACACCCTTTTTTCAAAAGATTTCTTAAATTTACGGTGACACCTGCAAAATTGGGAATGAACTTTAGATAAAATTCAGCAATCCCTAAAAATTTCAGTAGTTCATCTTTATCTTGGGGAGCCCTGAGATTGACAATGGGTTACCATCAAATACTTCTGGAAACTCCTTGACCCATGGCTTCCACCCATCACCCACCTGACTAACAAACGGAATTTCTTTCAAGCATACAGAGGGGTTCCAATTAGCATCCAAGATAATATGTAAATCTTGTTGATGGAACCAACGTATCAGTGAATCTCCCTTCATGGAAACATACACCTTACCAGGAATAATCCTACCCTTAGCGTCTATCGTCCCCCAAAATTAACCTAAAAGGTCAATTATTTCTCTGCCATACCCCCTTGGTCTGATGTCAGGTTTGGATAACTTAACTTTCTTTGCCAAATATTGCCAAATATTGTTCAAAGAATGACTTAGGAATTAGGGTCACTTTGCCCCCTGAGTCAAATACCATTTTCACAGGTGCGTCATTGAATAGAACTACCTCCATTGGGCCATTGTTACCAGAACCCTTGACTTGACAAATATTTATAACTTCTGAATTAGAATCATGTTCATAGGGATCTACTTCCCTTATTCTTTATAGATATTCACCTGATCTGCAACACTTTGTGAAATCACCCTTGTATCCACACACAATACATTTGACTTTCCAACCAGGGTAAGCTTTAAAATTAGCCATATGCCCAGAATTGCCACACCTGAAGCACTTGCCAGAGAACGAGTTGGAAGTAACAGGCTTGTTCTCCAACATGACGGGTATTTTGGGTCTAGTTGCCTTTTCTTGCTCAATAGCCAATTTGCTATTTTCACTACTCTTTTTTAAAGGTTCATTTTTGCGGTTTGTTTCAACACAAGCTTTTGAGTATTTGTGAGTTTTAGCAATTGTAAGAACCTCATGTAGGGGTGGATTGTCCCTAGCTTTGTCAATGCAACAGCCCACCATAAACTGATCACGTAGACGTTCATTCAAAGATGCTGAATCGTTTTTGGCCACTATAGGTGTGGCAGGGTATACTCAGACATGAGTCCCTTTCTCACTGCACCATCAGGATTCAAGCAAGCCGGGCCGAAGACGGCTGAAATGCCAGAAACCGGTCCCCGGTAGCTTGTCTCCTTTCTGGTGAAGAATTGGCTTGGTAGTTTAGTCTGCCCTGTTCCCATGATGCACTGGACCAGGGACAGACTGATTTGCATATAGCCAGGTTCTGAGCTGGGATGGTGCAGTGAGATAAATAACGGTGATGGATCAAGCCCTGATCTTTGGACTGGGTAAGAGTGGTCTGCTTAATTCAGACACTCTGTTCATCACCACCCCCTTTTCTGAATCGCAAAATTGCAAGTAGCAGCAAGTTTGCGCAATTCAGTAATGTATTGCTTCACAGACTCTTCCTGCCTCTGCATCCTCCTTCTGAAATGGTGCCTTTCAAGGATGGTGCTAATTTTAGGAAGATCATGCAAATCAAGTTTTTTCATAGCAATTTCCAATTCGTTTAGCCCTTTTGCATCTCCCTGAGAGAGTTTAGGAAGGTGCTTGAAAACTTCCTGTCCCTCAGAGCCCAAACAATGCATTTATAAAGGTGTTCTCCTTTCTGCACTGAGAGATGTACCACAGTCCCTAGCATAATGCCTAAAAACCTTCTTCCACTTTAGCCATGGAAGAGCAGGCTCACTAGGAGAAGATAAAAATAAAGGAGGCGCAGGTACATTTTGCATTATGAAATACCTTAGAATGGTTAGGTACAGGAGTTAAATATAAATAAATTAAAATCTTTCTATCTGGGCTCAGTAGCGAAGGCTCCCACCCTAGGGGTCCAGAAACATGTCTTGTGGTGGTAGGCTGGTGTGTACCAGTCAGGGCGCCACCAGAGGCTGGTCTTTTTCAGGGGGCATCTCTAAGATGCCCTCTGTGTGCATTTTTCATTAAATCTCACTCTGGAATCAGTGCAGGTTTAATATGCTGAGAAGTTTGATACCAAACTTCTCAGTTTTCAGTGTAGCCGTTATGGTGCTGTGGAGTTCGTAATGACAAGCTCCCAGCATCATATACTCTTAATGACAGCACTGCACTTACAATATCTAAGAATGGACTAAACACTGTAGGGGTACAAGGCTCATGCATCTGTATCCTCACCACTGGTATAGTGCACCCAGATAGAGGGGTGGTTAACTTATGCAAAGGCAGTGGTTTGTAGGCATGGCACACGGGAATGTGTACCATGTTGAATCTTCACTTTGTTCTGCACCAACACACGCAGCCTGCAAAGGCAGTGTGTGTGGATAAAGGTACAGGGCCTCTAGGGTTGCACAATAAGTGCTGCAGCCCTTATAGGTCTTCCCTGGTCACAATGCCCTGGGTACCCGTGGTACCATTTACCAGGGGCTAGCCTGTGGCCGTAGATGCCAATTTGGTTAGTTTTGGGGAAAGGACAGGCCTGGGAACTTGATTGATAGGGACCCAGGGCATATCAAGTCAAAGTGCATCAGTAGTCTGGCAAAAAGTGGGAAGGTTACTGCAACAGAAACCCACTTTCCTACACCAACCTTAGGAATGGAGACTAAAGGACCTTTGTCAGTAGCCACTGGTAAGTATATTTAAATGATCCTTGAGGAAAGGGAGTACCATCACGAATTACGGTGATGGCCCCCAAAATGTTATCATCAATTTCAGTCATAGAATTTGTAACTGCAGCTACTTTAACTGTGGCTACTGCAGATTTGGCTGCTTCATCAGTCTTTGAATTCCCAAAAGCATGTGCTAAATATGAGTTAGTGGCAGGCGTTCTTTAAGAGCAGCCAACCAAACCCAAATTGTTTTATGCTTTATCGTACTACCTTTAGAATCCCAAAAATCTTTTTGTTTCTCAAAAAAAACAAATTGTCATTGAAGGACTGAACACAATAGAAAGAATCACACACAACAAGGGTGGGTAATTTAGGCTCAGCATATTCGAGAGCTAAAAGGAGAGCCCTCAATTCAGCCAGTTGGGCCGTGCAGTCCCCAAGGGACTTGGTCTGAACTAACGTAGAGTGAAAAACTCTATCTTTCATTCAACCTATGACAATAGTGCAAGCTGCAAGGTAAGCCTGTTTAGAACCAATGGCCAGTTGAGCTGAACCATCAATGCAAATTATACATTTGCACCAATTAAGGGGAATAACAGAAGATGGGAGAGGGTGAACATATTCATATTGAAGAAACTCTTGCATTTGGAAGGAAGGGTGAAAAAAAAGCTGACATCAGTGGATGTTAAGGACATTGCCCATAGAATCCAACAAGGATGCAGAGCTTTAGAATTAGGAATACAGCTTTTGTGACCGCCTCTAAGGCCGACACAGGCGAAACACCGAAAATAACTTTACCTTGAGCAAGAGAATGTTCTTTGAGAATTACCATCTGCACAGCAGTCTGAATTTTTCTGTAGAAGAGAAACACAGTTCTGCAGGAGTTTACAGATGAGATTTATAAGCAATTGAACAGTGTCACTCTCATTGAATGTCACATAAGTGACGCTGATCACACCAGGCAGAATACGGATGACCAAATTGGTAGTATTCAATGTAGTCTGTAAGTATAGCGTAGCAATCAAATCCACATGTAGGACACATAGCACCGCAGTGTATTCCGAAAGCCAGGAGGAAGCAGAAAAGGATGGGTGTATCAAAGCATAAAGAGGTCTGATAATATTATAGTCAGGAATATAAGTCCTACCAAAGTTCAGAAAAGCAAGCAGAGATTGGAGTTTGTTCAGGGTAGATGGAGGTTACAATTGTGCACATTTCTAAAGAAACTGAGGCGCCAGCCCCCTACCCTCATTCATCAATTCATAACCAAAAGAAAGGACGTCCAGAGATGTAATATGCAACATTGCAAAATTGAACTTGTAGCTAAGAGCAGTGAATCGCGTGATGATGTGATCCACTCTCTCGAAATGGGGATTTAATTCATTATTTGTCAGGTGTATGTCAATGACATAGGAGAAAGCAACAGTTACAGGATCAATATCATGCAGAACGGACACAATACATGCTACAACAACCCCAGGGCTATTCTTATACCCCATGGGCAGCCTCTTAGAACCAAGGGCGTTGAACGTAGACAAATCCCAGCCCTCAGGAGCCAGGTTGGGACTGAAGAAATACATTTGAAATATTAAGTGTAGGTTTAACCTTTTGACTAAAGCTGTACTATGTGTGTTTTGCACCGCAAAAGTATGAGTATGAGCATTCAAACGTCTTGAATCCAAAACAATGCAATATGAGGCATTAGGTTTCAAAACAGGAAAAGGAGGATTATTCAATGCAGAGACACAGGGTTCAATTACACCCTAATAATCCAATTGAGTAGGAATCTCTTTTTAGGGACGCTTTAGCATCACATTTGATTGGATATTGAAGCTGCGGCTGAGGAGTAGAAGGTATTGGAGCTGCATGCAAAGGAGAATCCTTATCCTAACACGCCTGGCTGTTGTATAAAGCAGGGGCCAAGGCAAGAGCCCATTCAGAAGCATAAGCATGCTTAGTCTCATCGGGAACTAATTGTGAAAGGAAGTTAGGATCACATCCTTGGCCCAAGGAAACGATAGAACAAATGGAGGAGGCCAGTTGACCTCCGCCAACATGATGTCCAAGAAGAAGTCAAGTTGTCCCACAAAATAGCATTAATGGTGCGTTTGATGTCACCTTCAATTTGATTGTCTACATGATGAAGCATATCAGGTGGAGCACGTGGCTGTCCTTGGTTTCAACAGTTACAAAGGTATCAGTTGCTTTCGCCTCCAGAAATGTGTGGAATGTTTGGCACACTAAGGTAACTATCGCTGTGCTGTCGAGGAGAGTCACTGCCCAGCTCCTGTCCAGGAGGAGGGTTCTCACCGTAAGGGGCATATTTTGCTGTTAAAGCAGCAACTTTCTTCTTCTAGAAATTGGCTCTATACAGAGGCGGTTCCTATCTCTTAACTTTCATGTCAAAAGAGCGCTGTGGGTCCCGCTTGGGTTTCGCAGACTGGCTTTGTCTGCAATCCTGACTTCCCCATCGGTCTTACTCTTGATCAGATGCTTCCTGAAGGGAACAATTGGAATGGGGATTAGGAACCTGGAACATCTCTGGAGTTGGAAATTGGGAGCGATCACGTAAATTGTATCTTTGTTCAGAAGCTTCAGGTGGCTGTGACCCACCATTAGACCTAGGCTTTTGGTGCTGCTTAGATTTGTCCCATGTCTTTTTAGGAAAGACAGGATGACCCTCCTCAGGAGAAGGAGGCTTACCTTGAGGTTGGGTAGATGGTCTGACCCCCAAATTATGCTACCTAAGCATGTCTAAACATCAGCAATAAGGAAAGGCAACTCAATTTCCCTGTCAACGTGAGACATAGCTGAAAGGCGCTGACAAACCATCAAGGATGCTGCCTCACCTTAAACATTAAAAAGAATAATTTTTGAGACAATGGGAAAAATACCCATCAGTTTCATCCCGAAATCTATTGTAGGACCAGCCCCATGTTCATTCAGTATTTGTTTGAGAATGCTGAGAAGAATGCTTATTGAGGGGGTGCCATAGTAAAGTGTATACACCGAGTCAAACACCACCCCCCAGGTGTTACAGTTGGCCAAGGTTAGAATTAGTCCACAGGACCCATAAGAGGAAAAACTACATCAAGCTGGTAAATTTTCTGAGAAATCCAAAAGGAAAAGGAAAACTCTTCTTAATTCTGAGGACGTTTGTTTATGATTGAATTAATAATAATTTCAAGGCTAATAACAAGACCCCCACCGTGTGCAGTCTGCACAGGTTGCACAGCCCCAGGTGGAGCTCGAGATAGGCACAGGAAACATTGGCTGTAGCATAATTAAAACCTGCCAACACAGGCCCCATCAATACTTAAGGGGCCCATATGAACAATAGTAATAGGATGGGGTAGGGTGTCATTCAACCAGATCTGGTGCTCCTGGGCCATAAGAGGAATATAAACAACTGCATAAGGGCAATGAGCTGCCAGAACAGTGGCAGCTGTTTAAGTATGGAAAGAATTATGAATCGCATCCAAAGCGGGAAACGTACCCAGGAGTAAAACATTTCAAAACGGTACGCAGGATCCGCCTCAACAACAAAAACAACTGGGGAGCCAGCACTGGGCACTCTATGCTGCAACAATTGTTGAGAAACAGCCACATGGTAATGATCCGGAATTTCAAACAGTTGAACCATCAAGCCAAAGAAAGGGATTCAAACAGTAGCACTAAAAACGGGTCAAAAACCTTTTAAAATTCAAGCTTGAAAAAACCTACAGCAATAGGTGATCCCTACAAACTAAGGAGGCATAGCCCTTCCACCACGGAATTATCAGGGAAACGGTGCAAGGGTATTGTGGACAAGCACAAGCATTACTCAGGGGGTCCCGTCAATAAGTACCAGGCCAAACGTTGGCATTGCTATGTTGCAGGGATCCTGCAGAGTCACAGAACTATTGTAGTGTAGTTCCTATATTCCCAATAGGCTCTGCGCATTGGAATAATATATCCTATAGATGTGATGTAGGACTTTTGTCTACTAGGTCTCTATCGAATATATTAGACTTAATTGTGAGTGCCAGCTAGCTCAGAGGTCACTAGAAACTTTCTCAAATAAACAAGAAGGAATTCGTTTCTGACAACCGCATAAACATGACAACTTTGTTTCCTCAAGATAAAACCTATCTTAAGAGTCGTGGAAACACTAGATAGATATTTTACTCAGTCAATCGTGCATGCTTCGTTTCATCAGAGGTGTAGAGAAATAGAGAGATGGGCGTTTTCAATAATAGTATTTATTAAACAGTCTTCTTTCTCAAGTAGAAGAAATTAACTGCTACAATCCTAATACTGGTTGCAAAGTATAATGTGTACAGCAGGTAGAGTATCATAAAATAATACTGTAAAAGCATGGTATGGTTTCTAAGCCATAAAATATATAAATTAATAAATAAAGACTAAACGTACTCAACTGGTGCTTCTAAAATACACCTACTCCGATGTACCTAAACTAAGTCTAGTACGAGAGAAGAAGTAAGTAAGGTGTAGCATGAGTTTTGTTTCTTTTTGCCAAGAATCTATCCAAGATTTCTCTTAGGGTCTAATCAGCTCCATACCTTGGTTTAGAATGAAGGAGATCTGGTATCTCTCTGTCTCAGGACTCGATTTCCGAACACCCCGCAAGGGGAGCTTGGAAACACTGGAGCTGGATTTCTCGGCAAGAGAAAAGACAGCGTCTCTCTCAGTGCATCTGCTGGAGGGTTGGCTTCCTTCGGCACTTGCTGCAGCAGGATCCGTCGGGCAAGTAGATAATCGAACTGCTCCAGATCACCATGTGTTTGCTATGGCAAGTGTGGGCATATTTATACCTTGAAGGTGCCGAGTTTGACGTAAAGTTGGACATAATAACGCCATCAAAGATTCTCAGTTCTTTGAAAATTCCATGAGTTCTTGGACAAATCAATATTCAAGCAAGGGAAAGTCCCTAACTGCTGAAGCCGAGTTTTCCAAGAAATCGTTGTGCATTTTCAGAACTAGTGGAAGTAGCCATGCCGTATTTGGACTGCATGAGCTATGTCTAAATATGGTTATGATTTTTATGCCTATATAAGGATATGGTGATTTATACCTATATAAGGGCATGAATCTGGAAAATTACACTAGGGTCCTAAAATGCTATACAATACTATGATTGGGATCAGAGAACCTTAGTAGACAGAGACTGAGTCATCCTATCACCTGAGTGCCCATGAGCCCGGGACCGACTAGCTATAGTGTGTCACTTACCCTCATACTCACTCACAGAGGAACAAGTTATTAGGCACCCCAGAACACAACACTCCTGAACCTCTCAGGAATCGGTATTGCAGGACTTGCCCTTTCGCTCTCACACTAGTGCTAGTCCACAATAAAATCTGACAGAGACAAAAGAAAAGCTTAAAATGTGTACTTTAACTATTAGTGCTCTAGTATGCAGTTTATGTGCCACTAGAGGTAAGAAGATGCCTAACACAAATACGGTCAGCAGAGTAAGTAGTCCATAAATTGTAAAAGGAGCTGTCATTATATAAGACAGTTATGCCTGACCCCCCTCCCCTTCTATAGAAGCAAAAGTATTATTTTTCAGAAGATCTCTGGGTGTTTGCAGCAGAAAATGCACCTTAGCATGTACAGATGAAAGTTCTACATCTCATTTGCTGTCACAATCTCTTCCCTGGAAAGATCCCTCCCCAAGTCTGTTGGTACCTATTCTGTACAGAGCTGTATGATAAAACATGTGTTCCCAGACAACAGCTGTTTTTTCTAGGTGCTGAGGCCTGACTAGAACAAAATAACAATGTGCATTGTTGTTTGACCTTGTCTACGGTGTGCAGACTAAATCCCAGGAAAGAACAGAACGCGAAAACAAAGGCAGATTATGTATGAAAGTACAATGTGGCACAAAGCAAAATCCCCTGACATAGAAACGTGTGCAAAACAATCTGTAACTTGCTCATGCTAACATAGGGTAAAAAACAATGGAGCAGCATGGGACATATGACAGATGAGTTATAGTTTTACTCCATTCCTTTAGCACTTATAATTTGACATTCATACGTAGCATTATCAACAAAGTGAATGCTAATGAAACATTCCTGTTACATCACAAGATATCTCTTAATAAAATATAACAAACCAACAGTCTTAGAAAAGTTAATATAAATATTCAAAAATAGTTCAGAGTTTATTTCAACCAAAGCACAACTTTCAGAAATACATTTATGTATAACCAATGCCCCTCACTAAAAATCCAAGGGAAAGCACATTTTTCTTGCGAAAGGAAATCGAAGATGTGAGTAGCAAGGTTGTGGCAGCAGCAACTGTGTATCTAATTGCCTTGAAAAATGCCATTGGCAATGAGAGAAGTTATATCCAAATGTAGAAGATGGACTTTTTCTCTTTAGACTATGTGAGAGGTCATAGCCTGCTGGTAAATGTAGTTCATTTTCTATGCACATGTAGTGCATTTTCTGTGCATGTGAATCCTCTTTCCTATCAGTGTTAAAACTCTGCAGGGACCACCAGCCTTCTCTTTTACAGAAAGAAAGTCAATGCAAGTAGATTTCTGAGTGATATGTAATACCTCCAGCTCCCGACAGTGGCCTCACCGTATATGCTGCAGTCTTGACACAGTTGAAGGCCAGGCCTTCGTTCAGGTGCAGTGGTACTAGCTGCAGGAACTGACCTGCTGTGGCCACTGAACCCAACTTGTTGTGGGTCGCCAACACCTGCAGTGCATGGTCTTCAGCACTGCTCAGCAGGGTTCATATCAGGACATCTGACCAGATCCGGACTTCACCCCTTTGTGGGTAGCTCACCTCTGCTGCTTATGACCTTCAGCCACATGCAGTGTGGCGTTGGCTGAGGGGCCTGGCCTCGTGCCATTCTCTACGCCCAACGCTGCACGATTGACAAACACCTAGAGTGCATGGTCTTTGACCATTAACATAGGGGGTTGGCCGTGAGTCCGGGCCTCTGTCCAGGCCCTGTCCCCAACATTCTTTGAACATCCAACCCTCATTGTACATAGCTATGGTCTACGGTCTACTAGGTTTCCCAAAGGGCCTGACCTTTAGGTCTTTGGCTGTGTGCCATGGGTTGGCTGCAGTGCATGGCAGTATGGCACTATGGCAGTAAGGTTATCTAAATTACCCAGCAAAAAGGCAACTATGCAGGACATGCTGTGCTAGAATTCCTTATCTTTTTGAGCCAGAAATAATAATTATTGAAAACTTCAAATTATGCATATTATGGAGTTCTATGGCAAATTAGGCAGTACATGTGCTAGACTCGTGATTTTGTGGTAAACAATGCAGCTGCAGATTCACCTAAATCCACTGACCCTCTCAATTTTCTGTTGTTTTATCAGAAATGCATTCGTGAAAGCTAAATCTCAACTTTAATCTCAACATTATAATACAAAACAGTGTCCATTGTAAGATTCTCTTTGAGGAAAATAGCTTTGCCTACCTAAGTAGCCCAAAATAAACATGTAGTATACAAAGAATAATTACAGAAAACGTCTAATATTGTCCTATATTGCCACCATGGCCTTCTGTTGACAATAATAAACAATTCATCCTTCAGCTTTGTGATTTATGATGTTACTAGCAGCCCGTCCCGACGTTGTCCGGGTTCGAAAAGTAAACTGTGTAATCTTGTTGGCGAAAGGTCCCTCTAGTTAATGTTACTCGTGTTTCCTTGTTTGTCATTGCCCCCATGAGAATGTTGTTGCTTCTGCCAAGACGATATTTTATGTAGCACTTGGTGATGTTGGCGAGTGAAATATTTGTTCAAGCCTGAAGTCAAGTTTTCTCCTTATTTCCTTAGCGCCGCAATAAGTGGGAGTGTTACAGTGGTAAGACAGATAGCGGCGAGTGAATCCGTAGCTTTGTTCTTAGGTTTAGAATGCAAGTACTGTGTTGAATGCTGACTCGCTTAAGGGCCATGCGAAAGCCTGTTTTTTTTATGTATGATATCTCCGTGCGATAAAAATTGCAGCTTAAGAACGGCAGAACGCTTACTCACCTAAGCGGTGAAACGCCGTGTAAGCCGCACCTCTTTTGCTTGAGGTCATCCCCCTGTGACAAACATGAGCATGACCAATGGTGAAATCGTTTATGAAATATTCCTCGCAAGGCTTGCATGTGTTATGCAAGTTATGTGGCGTGATTGGTCGGCTGTCAATGCAAGAGGCACCCCGTCCCTATGTCAGCGTACAACGGTAACGCCCAGGTCAACGAATCTGCCTCCCTGAAGTGTGTGTGAGTGAATATTTCGCGTTTGCAATATGCTGCACTGTGATTATTGCGCGTTTGAAATACGCTGCATTGTGAGCACGAATGGTTGAAATACTCTGCACTGTGAGCGCAAATGGTGTGTTTTGATTTTGCACCGTGACATCTCCTCGCATCTCAATGTTCTCCTCGCACATCTAACGCCCACAACTCGCCTCTCTGAATGTTAACGCCCACATCTAACGCCCACATCTCACGCCCACATCTCCTCGCTGTTTGGTTTTGCACCGTGAACTACAATGTTAACGAACACATGTAACACCCACAACTTGCCTCTCTGAATGTTAACGCCCACACCTAACGACCAGAAGGGACTACTTTACCACTGATGGCGCCCCCCCTTTTTAGTGTATATGGTGTCCATTTATATAGACTATGTCCATCTCCTGGACCTCCCCTTTCCAACGCTGTATTGGGTGTTGTGATTGGTGGTGTACTTTTCGAGTTAACCTGGCTCAAAGGACACAGTTCTCTCTTTATAATAGTAGTACAGATGAGAATCTCTCTGAGACAATATTAGACCTTGTTATCTATCCATCCATCCATCCATCCATCCTTACATCCCTCCTTCATCCGTTCCTGTTAATGATAATTTGTTTTTTTGCTCATAAGACATTCACATATGCTTAAGAACTCAGATTCCCTTAGAAACACAGTTAATGTTAAGTCTTAAATACTATTCAAAAGAGAAACCAACTGAAATTTGCAACGTGCAACTGAGTAATTTATATGTTGCACTCCACAAAATATGTCATAGCTCACATCGCAGCAAAAATTAACTGGTTTATAGATTCAGGATATGGGTCAATACATGTCCATTAGTATACTCCATTAAATATTATGGAAAGTAACAACTGTTGAAGTCTTGGTGTATTGGAAGGACCATGATCAAAGGTAGGCTAGATCAGTCCAGACCGCATGTGCATATTTTAATCCTGTAGTTCTGTTTTTTCGAGTAGGGTGAGTTATACACATGTATTGAATAAAATATCGAATTTCATTTATGCACGGAAGAGAAAATGTCAGGTGATATTAGCACTGTGCTTCACATTTGCAATGCGTTATGATTACATACTGAGTTTAAAGCGTTGAAGGTGAAGGAAAATACTGCCGGAGAATGATGTTGAATTCAGCTGTCTCAGAATTCCACCACTGCTGGTTTTCGCGATGGACTTCTTTTTAATAGTTGCTATCTGCAGTTTGAAATAAAACATTTACAATATGTTAACTATTGCTTACTGGAAGTCCTTGCTGCAGAAAGATTTAAAGGAGTGGACCTACTGAAAGTGTGGCACATACAATCGCAGTTGGACCCAGGTATTGTAAGGGGCCCACTACATGCCTGGTAACTACAAATAACTGTGGGCAATCAATATTGTAAACAACAGTGATTCTATGCAGGCACAATACCATAAGAAACAGACAGAAATTGGTGTCAGTCAATCAATCGTGAGAACAATTAATGTATAAAAGAAGCAACAAAATTGCTCACAATCATGAGTTACTTTAGAAAACAGTGTACAATTATACCGGCGAAGCAGGTGTAATTAGGTGAAATCCTAAATAAAAATGCAAAATGTTATTATGTGTGATATTTGTTCAGGAAGTGGCCCTTTGACTCCAGTCTGGTCATCCCTGGTTGTGTTTCCTTGCGTTCCCTTTCCAGCCAGCTCCATCCCATCATTTCCCGTTTGCCTCTCCAATTTTTCAAGCTTTATTTTCACTTTCAATATAGTTCATCTTCCCTGTGTTTTTTTGTTTTTTCCTCTGTATGTCTATTGTGGTTTTTATCACCCCCTTTCCTCCCCAGGTTTTGCAAATGTAGGCACTGGGCCAAAGGAGGCTACAGGCGACACAGCAATCCTCCAATGTTGGAATGAAGGTGTTGCCTTGTGCAAAAAAACAATTCAGGGAGAAGGTAGCTATGCTGGCCTCTTTTGCACACAACCAATTTCCCTTATTTTGGCAGCAGTAGGCACGTCCAGCATTCAGTACAGCCTAGAAGGGTAGACCCTATGCTAGAGAAGAGTGTAGTGCAGCATGCAATGCTACATATCAGACCAGGAGCAGGACTGATTTGATCAGCTCAGAGCTGGGGTAACAGAGACAGTAAAATGATACTTAATTTTTTTAAGTTTTTATACCACTTTGAAAGAGGCATTATTTACATCACAGGTAAGTTTAAGTGACTTATAAATGTATATTTGTGTATGTGTGTGAGATATTTGTGCGTAAAATTCTGCCCCGCTCATGCAGTTTGCGGAAATTGGAAGCTTCACGTTCCACGGAGAACTCAAAGGTGCCAATACACTCTGCAGTGGAACAGAGTATTTAGTGTGCTCATCATTTCGATTGAGAAGGAGGGCAGGGCATCTGACTATGTCTCAGCAGTCCGGCTGTGGGGGACCTACTTGTCGCAAATATAGGGGCTCTTGGCCCCCAATGATCCTCAGTAACCAAAGCAACTTCATCCCCCAACCAGTCAGGTGCCCCTGTGAAGAGTGGTTGAGAAAGGGGGCCAGGCCAATGACGATATCTCAACAATCGGCTCTGGGAACTTACCTGTCCCAACAATAGGGGTTCTTGGCCCCCTAGACCCTAAGCAGGCATGGGGACTGCATTCCCAACCAGAAATGGGGCAGAAGCCCCCTGTGTAGATTGGTTACGGAAGGGGACAGGGCCTCTGATGATGTCTCAGCAATCAGCTGTGGAGGACTTACTTGACACAACAATAGGGGTTCCTAGTCCCCAACTACCCTCAACAGCCCAGGGCACTTCATCCTCCAAAGAGTAGTGGTTGAAAAAGGGGGTGGGGACTCTGACGATGTCTCAGAAATGTGGCTATGGGGGACTTACTTGTCACAGCAATAGGGGTTTTTGGCTCCAATAGCCATCAGCAAGGGGACTTTATCCCAAACCAGTGGTGCATCAGGAGGCCCCTGTGCAGAGTGTCTGAGGAATGGAGCGGGCCACCAACGACATGTTAGCAATCCAGCTCTGGGGAACTTACTTGTTGCAACAATAGGGCTACTTGGCTCTCAACGACCCTCAGCAGCCGGTCATCATTCTGTGTGGATGAGCAATACTTTGCCCGCTCACGGAGCTCTGTGAAATTTGGAAGAGCTTTTCAGCAACTCTGTAAAACCTCACGAGCTCCACCCAGGCCTAATAAATATGTATGAGGATGGGTGCACAAGTGCAGGTGAAAGCAGGCTGTATACAAATTGTGTGACAGAAAAAAGGCTAAGGCAAGCATTCATGATCTAGCACTTTAATTTAAAGTGCAGAGTTCATCAGAGTAGAAAGGGAATCTGACATATTTTGGTTATCTGAGAATCTTTCTCATGGTGATGAGTTCTGCACCTATAGTAGATATCTATCTATCTATCTATCTATCTATCTATCTATCTATCTATCTATCTATCTATCTATCTATCTATCTATCTATCTATCTATCTATCTATCTATCTATCTATCTATCTATCTATCTATCTATCTATCTATCTATCTATCTATCTATCTATCTATCTATCTATCAATCTGTCTGTCTGTCTGTCTGTCTGTCTCTCTGTCTGTCTATCTTTCTGTCTGTCTGTCTATCTATCTATCTGTTCACTGAAAAAACAAAGCTAACATCGGCTTTATAGTTAGACTTAGATTTCACTCATAAAAAACTGTGAAATTCAACAGTCATAGTTACCTGAGCTAACAATAACTTACGTGCCTCAATGCACTGCTTATAACCTCACATATTACATCACTCATATCATGGTCAGTGACATCCCTGAGGACATTATTGATGACATCTCAAATGACATCACTGATGTAATCAACTATGACATTGTCCAGTGAGTGTACATTTTGTAAAAGTTTTTGGGAGTTAAAGATATACACTTAGCTTCTGCATAAGTTAAATTACTATTCTTTTGTACTACTAATGAGTGATGCTCTTTCTAATTTATGCCATCTGAGTGTCGCTGTGACTGTCTGCATCAGTGCGGGAGTGGATGTCTGAGTGGCTGTACAGGTGGGTGAGAGGTTGTGTGATTGACTGTATTTGTGAATAAGTGGGTGTGTGAGTAGCTGTATGGGTGAGTAAGTGTCTGAGTGGCTGTATGGGTGGGCGAGTGTGTGTGTGACTGACTGTAGCAGTGACTGTGGTGGCTGTGTGAGTGGTTCTATGATAAGATGAGTGCGTGTGTGAGTGGATATATGAGTAAGTGAGCGGCTGTTTGACTAAGTGCATGGGTAATTGAGTGGCAGTGTGAGTGGCTATTTTGTACAGTAAGTATTTGTGTGTGTGGCTGTGTAGATGAGTGAGTAGGTGTGCAAGTGCTTATATAGATGTGTGAATGTATATGTAAGTGATTTGCAGATGAGTAAATGGATGTATGTGTGGCTGTATGGGTGAGTGAGTAGCTCTCTTAGTTGCTGTATGGGTGAGTAAGCAGGTGTGTGAGAGGCTGTATGGGTCTGTAAGTAGGTGTGTGAATTGGTTAGTGGGTGTGTGATTAGCTGTATCAGTCTGTGAGTTGCTGTGTGAATGGCTCCATGAGTGAGTGAGTGAGTGGTTGTGTAAGTGGCTGTATGAGTGAGTGTGTGTGTCAGTGATTGAATGGGTCTCTGAATGGGAATGTGAGAGGCTGTGTGGGTGCGTGAGTGGGTGTAGGAGAGGTTGTATGGGGTATGAGTGGGTGTTTGGGTGGTTCTGTAGATATCATCAGTAGTGCCTTTTGAGATATCATCCATGATGTCACTGACAATGTCATGAGTGTGTGCGGTCCTAAGCAGTGCCTTGAGGGGGCTTTAAGTGGGTTTGTGATTCTCTGAATAGGTACATGAGCTTTTGAGTGCCACTATGAGTGCCTGAATGGATCAGTGCATAGGTGTATGAGTCTGAGTGAGACTGTGAGTGGCTGTGTGAGTGTCTGAGTAGGGCTGTGAGTGAGTGTGTAAGTCTCTGAGTGGGTGCAAGAGTCTCTAAGTAGATCTGTGAATGGGAACATAAGTGTCTGAGTGGGTGTGTGAGTATGTGGATGAGTGTCTGAGTGGGTCTGTGGGAGCATGCAAGAGTCTCTCAGTGGGTCTGTGAGTGGATATACATGAGTGTCTAAGTATATTTGTGAGTGGGTGTGTGAGTGGGTGCAAGAGTATGTGAATGTGTATGTGAGTCTCTGAGTTGTTAGTAAGTGTGAACAATGCAGTTTGCTATGGCTTGGCGGGAGCTTTACCACTCCGCCAAGCCATAGAAAACTCTGGTCCACTTCTAGTAAGTGAGAGCAGAAGAAATGCTCTTACTTGCTAGAAACAGGGCAGCATTGCTTTTGGAAAGAGGGAGCTGCATGTTCAGCTGCTCCCTGTGTCCCAATGCAATGACGGCTTATTCGGGAGGTAGGGAGCCAGCAGGGACTGCGGGGTCCTTCAGCCTCCCCCCGCAGATCCAAACAAAGGTTTTGGGTGCCATATGTCAGACCAGGGCACCCAGACTGGAGGCTACTCTGCCCCATCCCATTATTATAATTATTTTTTGTAATAAAAAAGAGGCAGGACTTGGGGGAGGGGTCCTCCGGACCGAAATCCGTCTCAGAGGGGAGTTGCTCAGTCCCCACCATTTAATATATTTTTTTTAAAGTCTGAGCCCCATGGGATGGGGTCACCGGAGCTACTCTTTGGGAGGGGGCCGCACAGCCTGCTTCCAATTTATAACAATAGGGCTAGCCCCTGGGGGATGTCGTCCCTGGGGTAAAAAATGGCCAAGAGAAGGGGGCCACGTGCCCTCCTAAAACATAAGAAAACAATGAGCAAGTCGTCAGAGGCTCGCCCCCTTTTTCTACCACTTTGCAAACACGCCTCTTGGCACACTACTGATTGGGGATTAATTACACTTTACTCCTGATGGCCTCAGACTAAAGTGGACTTCTTTCCCTAACCAGTAATGCACCTGGAGATACATTTGTAGAGTGGTAAAAGAAGCGAATCTCTCAGCAATCCATCGGTGTGGGACTTACTAGAGGTAGCAGGGGATAGTGGGCCCCCAAGGACCCTCTGTAGCCAAGGGGACTTCATCCCTCAATCATCAGTGAGCCAGAAGTCACATTTGCAGAAAGGTGGCAAAAGGGGCCATGACCTCAGAAGACTTCTAAGCAATCACGCTGTGTGGGAGATAACAGGAGGAGTTGTTGAACCCCAAGGATGTCCTTCTTTGTGAAGGGAAAGACAAGTCAGTGATTTCACTTCCTCTGCCCCTTACAATACAACACAGCACACCAACTCACTCTCAAACACTGTCTCCCCCACCTACACACACAGACCCATCAAAATGTCTTCTGAGCCTTTTGGATATGGAACACATTACAGAACAGCTACACGATTGCTATCCTGATACAGATAATATCAGCGATTAAAACACACCTGCTACTAACCCACACAATTCTATTCACTCTTTTTCAAAACAAAGTCTCACTGCCACCAAAGCACATTCTTTAAACTGTCTACTAATAAATGTTCAATTGTTCTCTAAAAACAAACATCACATCTAAGACCACCTCACCAATGCAAAACCAGACATACTATTTATAACTGAATCATGATTGGGAGATGGTATGGCTCCTGTCCTGCATAAAGCCGTTCCTCTTGCCTATCAAACAATCACCCAAAATCATATCGGCAAAAAAGGAGGTGGTCTAGCTGTTGTGTTCAGGCAAACATTACAGATCGCTAAAGTTGACAACACTTGTGAGGCTCTTTTCACAAGATGCAATCCTGCACCGTCTTCTTCCTGTAACTTCCTGCTTTTTTACAGACCTCCACCTAGCAAGGTGACATTCCCAGTGGCACTTCAAGACACAGTTTCAAACCTGATCACAATATGCTCCTACCAAAGAGTTCTGAGAGACTTTAACATTTGGTTTGAAAAACCCAATAGGACCCATTCAAAAACAATAATCACTAACCTAGACACACTGGGCCTGCATCAGACCCACAAACCCACACACATTGCCGGCCATAGCCTAGATGTCTTTTTTGCTACTACCAAGCTAGTTACCTTTCCAACTATATCTCCAGTCACATGGTCAGACCACCATTTGTTTGCTTTCCAACATAAAAGAACACTAGGCGACTCACCTAAAACCACCTTACGTGCATCCACCTATCGACCGTGGAACAAACTCAACTTGGAACACTTAGAAACACATCTAACATTCAGTACAGATATGGAAACAATAAATTCTCTGTTCAAATACTATATGAGTGGCTACAGGAAGCTTTTGATATCCTGATACCACTCAAAACCATACAAAAGAACAAAAGAAAAAAGAATCTTGGAGAAATACAGAGATAAAAGACATAAAACTACAAATGATAAAGCTGCAACGTGCCTGGCTCAAAATGAAAAACAAACAAGGAAAACTTCGCCTACAGAAAATTAACAGATAATAAAAGTCAGCTATCAAAAAAGCAAAGAAAAGGTATTATTCAGACAGAATTTAAAATGCTAAATGTGCAAATAAAGAATTCAATAAAATACTCAATAAAGTTTGTAAACCAAATTGCATAGAAGGAACCCATCCCGTTACTCAAGATTTCACAGACAAACTGGCAAATCATTACACGGACACAGCAGACATGCTGGACTCATACTAAAACCAGAGAAAAAGCACCAGCACTAACCCTTTTAAAAAACAACAATATAAAAATACTCTAACTCAGCATCTCTGTTCCTTCCAACGCATTTCACACAATGAATGTATGGACCTGGTTAAAGCAAGCAGGACTGCCGGCAGCCCTTCTGACCCTTGTCCACCATAAACTTTCAAGACAATTCTTCTAACAACCTCTGCTGCCACTCCAGCACTCCTACACTTCAGGTCCACACCAGCCCCAACTCCACACTCCGTGGCTCCTAACCTACAGTCCCACGGCCCATGCCTTTTTTGCCACTACCATCACAGACCTCATCACACCCCACGCCATCACCTCCATGGACTACATACTCATCAGAGATCTGAATTCCACCTCGACAACCCCAGCGACCCCAATTCCACCACCCTCCTGGACATACTCGGCAACATCGGACCAAAACTACTCATCAGCACACCTAACCACAAGTCAGGAGACACCCTCAACCCCATCTTCGCAGGAGGAAACAGCATCCACTTCAGCCACACCATGCTTCCTTGTCAACAAACCCAAAATTCCCAAACCTGCTTCGCGCCCTCCCGGAAGGAACTGGATCAGAATCACAAAGGAGCAGCTCAACTGCACCCTCACTGTGACACCCCCACTGCTGCAACTGAAACCAACCTTGCAGCCAGGGAACTTCACACATGAATACCCAACGGCTCAGACAAGCTCACCCCGCTACGCAACCTCAACAGACAGTGCGCCAGGAAAGTCACCTGGATCATCACTGACCTCCAAGAAGCGAGATGAACCTGCAGACGCCTCGAGAAAAACTGGAGAAAAAGCAAACTCCAGAAAACCACTTACACTACCAGAACGCCATGATGGAATACCACCAATACATCGGAACCACCAAAAGAGCCTTCACCCACAACAAAATCCTTGCCAACTCCAGGAACTCCAAGGAACTCTTAAGCTTCCTCCAAGAATTCACCAAGCCACCCAGAGAAACCACAGATATCACCCCTTCCCAGGACCTCTGCGACAAGCTTGGATCTTACGTCCATCTGAAAATCAAGAACCTCTACAACAACTTTAACAACGAAACACCTGACTCCATAACTACCCCATCCCCCGGCAATGCCAGTCAGCCCAGCATCTCCTCCTGGACACCAGTCACGACCAAAGAGACCGCCTCAACCATGAAAGACATCCAAGCGAGGGCCTCCGCAGACCCCTGCCCACCACACATCTATCACAGAAACGCCATCGCACCAGAATTACGACAAACCATCAACACCACCTTCAAGACTGCCACCTTCCCCCATGACTGGAAATGCGCAGAAGTCAGACCCCTGTTAAAGAAGCCCTCAGCAGATCCAACGGACCTCAAGAACTACTGGCCCATCTCTCTCTCCTCCCCTTCATGGCAAAAGTCACTGAGAAGACCGCCAACGTACAGCTAACAACATTTATTGAAGACAACTCCATCCTCAAACCCTCCCTATCCGGATTTCGCAGTGACCACAGCACTGAGACTACCCTACTCGCCATCAAAGATCCGCTTCAGCTGGTAACTGCAGAGAGCGCCAGAGAGTCAAGCGAAGACGCCAGAGTTTTCGGTGTTCGCCATTCCGTGTGAGCGAGCGAGCAAGAGTGAGCAAGTTGCTTCGCCCCGTTGAGCTGGAGTTGGTGCCCAGCTGTCGAGCGCTTGAGCTCCATTTTTGTCGTCAGGTTTGCGAAGAGTCTGCGAAGAGTATCGCGGAAAACCCCTCACTCCCTAAACCTCACCCGTGCCTCACCAGCCCGCCTGCGTTTCTCGCCGTGCCTGTGCGCCTGACTCCGGTGCTGCTCCGAAGCACTCGGCGGGTCGAGCAGGGCGGCGGGCGGTGTTCACAGCTCATAGCGCTCACAGCGGTGCTGCAGGGGTGAGGTAGAGGCAAGTTGAAGCGGAGTAGCAGCTCTCTGCAGAGGGAGCGACTCTTGTGATCCAGTGATCCAATGACCCACAGTGACCCAGTGACCCAGAATCAGTGAGCTGGTGAGCGTTCCGGTGGGAGCATGTCGAGTCTGAGAAGACACCAAGAAGGAGTGTGACCATTGTGTATTTTCTACTGGAATCAAGCTAAAAGACTGAGGAGGCCTAATCAGGACAAAACTGCTCAGGGGTTGCTTGTGTTCAGGGAGGCCCTGGCCTGGCAGTTTGGCCTGGACTGCTCCCACTTCAGGGAGACCCTGGCCTGGCAGTTTGGCCTGGATTACTCCCACTGGGGGTTTATACCACGCTTCTCCCCAGAGAAAAGATAAGAAAAGATAAAAGCGCACCAAGATGGTGAGCCTCTGTTAGGCTACCGCTGGGATTAAAGACTACAGAATCCCACAATCCTACAACCCTGCTGACAGCAGTCGCATAGTCCATGGATCATGCCGTGTGAGAGGAGTGTGCAGGCGGCGATCTTCAGGGCGACAACCAGCATTGGCTCGATCTCAGCACGGACACATTGATACACTGTTTTTCACCGCCACTCTTTCCTGCCGTCAGGATCAGCCACTTCAAAGAGGTGGGGTGAGGTGAGACTGCAAAGACGTGACGTGAGCGCGGCTGCCGATAGAGGCGGCCGCCAAGTAAGAGCCGGGGGGTTTGACCGATGCAGATCCGACTAGGTCCGACTTTGCCAGCAGGTCTCCCCTGAGTGCTCCGCTCACAGTCTCTTCCGCTCACAGCCTTACTCTCAGCCTCCTTCTCAGCCTTGCTTCTCAGTTCACCAATAGCGCTCTCACAGCCTACTCCAACGTCCTCATCTTTCCCTTTTCATCAAAATCATACCTTAAAGGATTTGCCGTCTTGCTGAGGAGTGTTGCTGCAATTGCCTAGCGGGCGTATTCTGGTGCTGTTCCTGCTGCCGGGTTTTCGCCTGCATTTCGCGGCCCCCGCTTCGCGGGCGCCGCTCGCGTGTTGGTGCCTTTGGACCGGACAGACAAGGAGGCGATTGAGACTTTCTACCGTACACCTGCGGGACTGCGAGGACCAGCGGGCAGTGCGTTGCTCAACCTGCCGCAGCTGGTCCTCTTCCCGCCCCTCCCACTTTCCCCTCTTAGTTGTTGCAAGCAACGCGCACGCGGGACGCGTGCAGGACAGAGTACGCGGCGAAGCCCGGGAAAAGGGCAGGCCCTCTGAGGCTGAAGTAGGCTGTGCTGTGCCCATCCCTTTACAAAAATATTTTTCTTTGAGCACTATTCTTAGTCTGTTTGTGGTTGTAATTGTGCGTATTATAGTGACCCGTTATAGTCTTCTGTGATCCCTTGTGTTCCCCTTTGGTTTTTGTAATGACGGCCAAAAAGTTAAGGTCTGGGAAATTATTAGTGGGAAGGTCTTGTTCCAAAACCAAATCAAATCCCTTCCGAAATAAGGATAGCCATGTTACACAACTAAAGGGCACATGCCAGTTATTTAACCTTTGGGAAAGGGGAAAGAATAGAGCCACAATTGTGGGGTCCATGCCCGATGACATGGATGAAAAAGGCCTTTCGGTAAAAGAACACATTACTTTGATGGGGTTAAGTACCGAGGGTTTGGTGGATCAGAACAATAAGAAAAGGGGAGCTACCCCATTAGTTGAAGTAGCGGAAGGTCCCCCCTCCTCAGACAATTGTGTGTCTCCCCCCTTGTTTACTTCAGGGGATACAAATATACAATCCCTTCTTCCGTTTCAAACCCCGTCAGAAGCCATCCCAAAAGTAGTGGGGGTTATAGAACATGTTCCTTTTCCTAATCCCAGCGAGTCTCTACCTAAACATTCATTTAGCTCTTCTCTTCCGAGAGGAGTGCGAAATAATGATTTAGTCTCTTCTGATTTAGATTTGGAGCTTTGCAGGAGATATATTGAGGACGACACGGGTAAGGCTTGTGATCCTACAAAGACCCCAGTAGTATCTGCTCCCCCCGGCTTCCATCTTTATAGTAGTACCCCCTCAAATATCTCCCAGTCAAATACTTCGAGGAGTCCCAACCTTAACATAACAGGCATCAATGCTATTCACCCGCTTAGGTTAGATAAACCTGTTTCTGACTCCCTTTCCTCTCTTGAACATTTACTTTCTTCCATTTTGTTATTATTAGAAAAATTTGTTGGGGCTCTGATTGTGTACTGGAAACAGTAACTCAAATATTGAAGGTCCTATTGAGCAACCGACAGGAGAAGGAAATCAGACCTATTTTAGAGGCAAGTGGGCTAGATCCTGTAGTGCAGAAAGATCCTGTAGTGCAGAAAGATCCTAAGATGGAAAATGGGGCACTTAATATATCTCAACCATTTTGTGATTAGTCCCTCCTTTGAGAGCTCTGACCTCCAACTGTATAGTGGATCTTGACCCAGTAGTAGAGGTCTTGCATGAAACCGCTTCAAATGTAGACAAGGAACTCTTCCTGATTTTTAATAAGCAGTGGGGTGAGGGAGATAAGGAGGTATTAAAACCAAAAGACAATAGAAAAAAGGGTAAATCAGGGAAAGGTAAAAAGAATGGGAGGAAAACGAGGAAATTAATTAAAAGAATTGAAAAAATAGGCGGAGAAAAATCCTTTTTGGAGATCACTTGGATATGTCCACTAAAAAAGAGCCACATCAGGTTTCCCTGTTGGTAGTAAAAGATGAAAGTGGGGATGTAAAAGGAGCTGTAGATATTTCAATCTCCTTAGCACAAAGGCCGGTCCCCTCACCATCTATTCCCGCCTTCTCCCTCACTAACCCGCTTGGCCCATTTGGTGAGCGCAATACTGAAAAAGGGGGTCCCTCTAGTCCAGCACCTCAGGGGAATGAGATTAAATTTACTGGCCCTGCTTCAATTCTCTAGCCAGACCTTATTCTGACAAGGGGGAAGGAGTATTGGTCTTTAAGATACCTCCGGAAATGCCCAAAGAGGAAAGTATTGACACCCTTATCCTCGATTTCTTTCCTCTATTTGACGCTGACTGCACCCTAAATAGATCACTACTCCTTAAATGTTTTAAGGAATCCGCAAATTTGAAATTAATACAATCTGCAGATATAGACAAAGTATTGATTCTGAAGACAGAGGTTGGAACTCAGACGAGGGTAAAGTTTTACTCTAAATTAGTAGTAAATCTAATCTTGCAACGGTCTGAAGATTTTCAGAGTAGAGGGATCGATGTTATGCCCTTCTGGGGGAATGTCCTCTCTGGTAGACCCTTTAAAACCTCTAAATCCCTAGGTTCTCCTTTTTCACTTCTGCAGGCAGCCTCTGGCAATACAGAACGGTCTGGCAGTTATGATGATCTAAAAATCTGCATATCAAAAGATCTCCGCCTTGTGTCATATACTAACCCTCCTATACCTCCTCCCCACGATAAAGTTGTGGATGAAAGCCTCCAATGGAACTGGTTACCCGGTGTTCTCTCGAGGAAATTGACAAATAAGTTCGTGTCTCATTCTCATCTTTAGCAGCAACATATCGATATTATCTTGGAATGCCGCTGGGTTGAAGAATAGTCCCAAAAAAATTCAACTCCTCCTGTCCTTAGAAGCCAGTGTGATATGTCTCCAAGAGACGTGGTGTTCGGAGAAAATTCGGGTTGGAAGGGACTATTTTGTATTGGAGGGCTATGCTTCCCCTTCCAGGAGAGGCCACGCTAGCAGGGGTATTGCCTGTTTATTGTCTAACCAGATAAAATGGAATTTCTCTCATTATTTGGATCCTTGTAATCTCTTTCAGGCTGTAACGTTGTTCAGTTTTGACAATGTTGAAGTTTCTAAACCTTTAGTACTGATTAATGCCTATATTCCCCCCGAAGCTTGCTTTAATCCAATTCTAAAAAAGGTCTTTGCCAATGTACAGAGTATTAGGGAGAAAAACTCCCTCTCCTCATATAATTTTGGCAGGGGATTTGAATTGTAAAATCTCTAATCTAAGTATGAGCCTGTTTCGAGACAAATACAAAGAAGAATCACAACAGATTCTCCAAGCTCTCTTCCCTGAGAACATTAAAACGAATAAGCGAGGGAAGATACTTGTTGAAGAACTCTCTGAGATGGATGGGATCATCGCGAATGGAAGGCTCCCCTCTGATTCACCTGCAAATTTCACCCATAAATCTAATCAGGGTGAATCTATCCTAGATTACCTAATAGTGGAGAATTCTGCCTTTGCCCTACTGAAGGATCTCAGGGTTATAGAAACTCTTTTTAACGATCATAAAATACTATCTACCTCTGTGAAAATAAATCCCCCCAAATCTGACCAGTGGTCACTTAGCAGTGACCTGGTAAGTTTTGGAGTTAAATCTGGGAGATGCTACTGGAATACAAAGTCTCTAAGAGGCTTAGAGAGCATTCTTGATGCAGCAATAAATGACCTTGCTAATTGGCATGGCTCGGAAACTGTGCGTTTTTCTGACTTTATGAAGGTGGTGATCTCTGCCGCTAAAAATCCAAATATGAAAAGATATACTACGAAACCCTTCAGTCCCTTCCGGCTGCTCAATATAGAAATAAATAAGTTAGTAAGGGAACAATATTTGAGTAAATCAGCTGAAGGAGCGTGCAGAATAGCCCTATTAAAAAGAAGGAGGAGAAGGTTACAGGCCAAATTAAGAAAAGAGGGGGAGGATACTATCTGGATAAAACTAAGAGAGGCTGCCTTTAATGGACAAATTAAACGATTCTGGTCCCTCATAGGCGAGGGTTGTGGTGCCAGAACAAGTCCGCTTCCAATCCCCATCGAAGAGCAAACATGGGTGGCCTATGTCACAGCCCTTTATGCAAGTAATGGAACAGTGGTCCCCCGCATAAGTTTTAATGAGGACAGTCAGCCTTTGGTCCCACTCTCGGAAAAAGCTATTGAATTAGCTATCAGGGAAATGCGCTCTTCTGGGGCAATGGGACCAGACGAACTTCCAATCTCTGTTCTAAAGCAAAATAGTGTAAAATGGAGCAAACTGCTTTACCCATTTGCTTTCTGAGCAGAAAGGTTCTTCCATCTTGGAAGGGGAGTATTTTGGTTCCCCTTTTTAAAAAGGGTGACCGGTTGTCTCCCCAAAACTATCGTCAAATTGCTCTCCTGGACGCAATTGGCAAAGTTTTTGCAAAATGCCTTTTGAAATTAATTAATGATTGGGTGGAACAGTCCAATATACTTCCCTTAGAGCAGACGGTATTTCGAAAGAACCATGGCACCATGGATAACTTAACAGCTCTGCAAGTAATTTCCGATAAATACATCAGGGTCAGAGGGGGGGCGAGTCTATGCAGCCTTTATAGATTTCTCCACAGCTTTTGATAATGTTGATCGCCCTTTGTGGAAGAAACTATCGGCTTTAGGTATGCCAGTCCGGCTTTTAGACTTAGTTCAGGACCTCCACTCGGATACCTGGTGCAGAGTATTACTGGGAGGGGAGAGAGGCTTATCCCAAGTGATCCCCTCGGCCAATGGTCTCAAACAGGGTTGTTTATTGGCCCCACTATTGTTTTCCCTTTATGTTCATGATCTCCACCCGACCCTATCTTCAAGCGAAGACATTGCCCCACTTCTGGGGGACAAACCAATTATATGCTTGATGTACGCAGATGATATAATACTACTGGACCTTACCCCAAAAGGATTAAACAACCGTCTGCAGGCATTGCATATATTTGCCGAGTCCCATCATCTGAAGATTAATATCTCTAAAAGCAAAGTAATGTGTATGATGGGAAAGAAAAAATCGAAATCTAGAAATTTTAAAAAGGTCTCTAGGTGGTCATAAGCTGGAAATCATAAAATCCTATGTCTTCCTAGGGAAAATAGTATGTGGTAACAAGAGCGATAAGGCCTAGATAGATAATAATACTCGGAAGGCTATGACTCAAGGTAAAGGATTAAGTGCACTTTATAAAGCCACAGGCAAAAGACATTTTATTCACCTGCTAGAGGCTTTTCGGGCACAAATTCCAGCCTCTCTGCTTTACGGCATTGAACTTCTTGATCTGGGACAATGGGGTTTTTTGGATACTGTCGAGGGCAGACTTTTGCGATATCTAACTATGGTTAACAATGCTTGTACGGTGGCATCTCTTAGGCTTGAATTTGGCATACGAAGCAGTTGGGTTCAGGGCCTGGCGGGAGTAATACGTTGGGTCTCTTGTCTGGCAAAGGGATAACCGGCCACTTTAAGACACCTCATCCAAAAAGAATTATTGGGCCCCCTAAAAGAATACTCCCTACTTGTAAAGAACTTTAGAAGGGCCGTTACACTACTTGAACTTGAAGAATCAACTCTTTTTTTGCTTTCTACACATCAGCTAAAGTCCACACTAAAACTGGTAACATGGAATTTAAGTTTTAGGAGGGACAGAGATTCCCTCATCTAAAAGAAAGGTGCTTCTCCAGTTATTAATTCAACTTGTGTAATAATTCGATCCAGGATACCGCCCATGTTCTTTTCGTATGCCCTGCCCTAATGGCTCATCGCCGAAAGTGGGTGAGACCAATTTGTTTACAATTAAGTATTTTGTCTGCCAACTCTTTAGTAGATGCTATTCTTAACCCTCCCAATCAAATGTTTTGCTACAGAATTTTTATCTTTTTTAAATGTTTTTTAGAACTGTATTAATGGACATGATTCCTTTACTTAATTTTCTGAGTTAATTAGACTGTATCTAATTGGATTGTATGTATCTGTAATTGCGTTTTTTTACTATTTATTCTATGTCTTGTTTTTATGTGGACCTCAATCGAGTTCCAAATCATATACCAATAAATTGAAATTGACTGCCACCTTCCCCAATGACTGGAAATGCGCAGAAATCAGACCCCTGTTAAAGAAGCCCTCAGCAGATCCAACGGACCTCAAGAACTACTGGCCCATCTCTCTCTCCTCCCCTTCATGGCAAAAGTCGCTGAGAAGACCGCCAACGTACAGCTAACAACATTTATTGAAGACAACTCCATCCTCAAACCCTCCCTATCCGGATTTCGCAGTGACCACAGCACTGAGACTACCCTACTCGCCGTCAAAGATCCACTTCAGCTGGTAACCGCAGAGAGCGCCAGAGAGTCAAGCGAAGACGCCAGAGTTTTCAGTGTTCGCCATTCCGTGTGAGCGAGCGAGCAAGAGTGAGCAAGTTGCTTCGCCCCGTTGAGCTGGAGTCGGTGCCCAGCCGTCGAGCGCTTGAGCTCCATTTTTGTCGTCAGGTTTGCGAAGAGTCTGCGAAGAGTATCACGGAAAACCCCTCACTCCCTAAACCTCACCCGTGCCTCACCAACCCGCCTGCGTTTCTCGCCGTGCCTGTGCGCCTGACTCCGGTGCTGCTCCGAAGCACTCGGCGGGTCGAGCAGGGCGGCGGGCGGTGTTCACAGCTCATAGCGCTCACCGCGGTGCTGCAGGGGTGAGGTAGAGGCAAGGTGAAGCGGAGTAGCATCTCTCTGCAGAGGGAGCGACTCTTGTGATCCAGTGATCCAGTGACCCACAGTGACCCATCGACCCAGAGTCCAGTGAGCTGGTGAGCATTCCGGTGGGAGCCTGTCGAGTCTGAGAAGACACCAAGGAGGAGTGTGACCATTGTGTATTTTCTACTGGAATCAAGCTAAAAGACTGAGGAGGCCTAATCAGGACAAAACTGCTCAGGGGTTGCTTGTGTTCAGGGAGGCCCTGGCCTGGCAGTTTGGCCTGGACTGCTCCCACTTCAGGGAGACCCTGGCCTGGCAGTTTGGCCTGGACTACTCCCACTGGGGGTTTATACCACGCTTCTCCCCAGAGAAAAGATAAGAAAAGATAAAAGCGCACCAAGATGGTGAGCCTCTGCTAGGCTACCGCTGGGATTAAAGACTACAGAATCCCACAATCCTACAACCCTGCTGACAGCAGTCGCATAGTCCATGGATCATGCCGTGTGAGAGGAGTGTGCAGGCGGCGATCTTCAGGGCGACAACCAGCATTGGCTCGATCTCAGCCCGGATACATTGATACACTGTTTTTCACCGCCACTCTTTCCTGCCGTCAGGATCAGCCACTTCAAAGACAACTCCATCCTCGAACCCTCCCTATCCGGATTCCGCAGTGACCATAGCACTGAGACTACCCTACTTGCCGTCACAGATGGCATCCGCACCCTCCTCAACCAAGGCCACACCACAGCCCTGATACTATTCAACCTCTCAGCAGCTATCAGCACCGTCTCCCACTGCACACTTGCTGCCAGAATACACAACACCAGCATACAATTGACCGCCCTTGGCTGGATCCACTTGTTCCTCATGGGCAGAAGCCAAAGAATCAGACTGCCACCCTTCCTCTCCAAGCCCGCGGAAATCAACTGCGGAATGCCCCAGGGATCATCGCTCAGCCCAACCCTCTTCATCATCTACATGGCCCCCCTTGCGGCCATCGTCAGACAGTACGGCCTCAGCATAGTATCCTACACAGACGACACGAAGCTCATACTCTCCCACATCAAGGACCCCACCACCACAAGACTCAACTTCCAGGAAGGAAGGCAGGACGTTGCATCCTGGATGAACAACAGCTACATGAAGCTCAACTCAGAGGAGACAGAAGTCCTCACCCTCAGAATCACCCTGTCAGCATGGAAAAACACCTGGTGGCCCATCACCCTCGGTAGCCCCCAACCCCCATGGACCATGCCAGAAATCTCAGCATTGTACTCAACTCCTCCCTCTCCATGGACCGACAGGTCTATGCTGTCACCTTCAGATGCTTTAACACCCTCTGCATCCTCCATAAGACCTTCAAATGGTTCCCCCCTGAGTCAAGGAAGACAGTCACTCATATGCAGCAGACTGGACTACTTAAACACCCCCTATGCTGGTATTAACAAGTCTCTACTCTGCAAGCACCAGACAATACAAAACACTGCAGCCAGACTCATACTCTGCTTTCATCGACATGAGCACATCAACCAACATCTATGGGACCTCCACTGGCTCCCCGTTAAGAAGAGAGTCACTTTCAAGATGCTCACCCACACCTACAAATGCCTCCACAACACCAGACCCCAATGCTTCAAGGAGATAATCACCTTTCACGTACCCAAAAGAAATCTCTGATCCACCAACCTCGCCCTAACCGAAACCCTAAGCATCTACATTGCGGCCAAGACCTGGAACAAGCTCCTGATCAACATCAGACATGCCCCCTCCCTGAACGTCTTCAGGAAGGCCCTCAAGACCTGGATCTTCGACTGAATGGAACTGCTGACCCCCATCGCCTTGAGACTCTCATGGATGAGTAGTGCACTTACAATTCCCTGGTTGATTGATTGAAGAATCATGAACGATTCCTTAACTACCAGAATATTTGCAGAAGAACTCAAAATGTCATACATACACCCCTTACTGAAAAAAATTAACTTGGACCCGCTGAACCCTGACAACTATAGACCCATTACAAATGGACCTTTCCTTGTCAAACTGATTGAAAGAGCAGCGTTTGCCCAGATTTCACAATTCATTGAAGACAGTGCCTTACTTTTAGACTTCCAAACAGGATTCTGTCCGGGAAAAGGCATAGACTCTGCCCTCCTTGCCATTGGGATGACCTGAAGAACACAGTTGTCAGCTTGGACCTCTTGGCTGCCTTTGATATGGTTGACCATGACACTCTGATATAAAGACTCTATGAAGCAGGCATAGAGGGGACTGCTTTCAACTGGATCACGTCCTACCTGCGAAAAAGAACTAATGTCATCCATACCCCACCTTTCTCATCCAAACCGTACTTCAAAAAAAGCTGGGGTCCCTCAAGGCTCTATCATCTTGCCCATGCTTTTCAACATCTACATGAAGTCATTACCGTTACTGATCAATCAATTTCAACTCACGTGCTATAACTGTGAAGATGACACGCAAATACCCCTTCAACTGGAATTCCCCAAAGACATTGGAAACTCTCTAATTTTCAGTTGCCTCAGAGCCGTGGACCAATGAATGACTTGGAGCCATCTCAAATTGAATGTTTCTAAAAGGGAAATACTCATGTGTGGCAATTGGAAACATTATGACCCACTTACCGCCTAGCCTGATGAACTGGGATCACTGCCTAAAGTATACAAGGAAGTAGGAAACCTCAGAATGACCATGGACTCCAATCTATCGATAAATGCCCAAGTGGACAAACTAGCAAGATCAAGCTTTGTTATTATAAAAACTCTGCGACAAATCTTCCCCTATTTGGGATTTCTACACAAGGTCCAAGCTACCATCTCCCTTGTTCTGTCCAAACTCGAATACGTCAATAGCCTCTACCATGGATCAACTTTAACGACTATGAAAAGACTACAACGGATTCAGAACTCGGCTGCAAGACTACTCTTGCATATCAAACCATGAGACCACATGTCCCCTGCCTTGAAAGCCCTGCATTGGTTACCAGTTGCCAGTTACCAGTTACCAGTTGCCAGAAGATCCAAGCTTCAAGCTGCTTTGTATCACCCACAAAGCGATACATGGAATGGGACCGCTCTTCATCAGGAAGAAAATTCACCAAACACAATCATCATAGGAACCTCTGCTCTAGAGTGGCACCACACCTCAAAATCCCTGGATACAAGAAAAAAACATGGGTGGCACATCCTTCTCTGTTCAAGCAGCCAAAATATTGAACTCTTTACCCCCGACATAAGATCAACCGACAAACACCTAATCTTCAGAAAACTACTCAAGATTTTGCTCTTCCATACTCAAATATACATCATATCCCACTGTATATAAGCATTTATTTGTACTATAGATATGTACCTATATATGTGTACAGCTTTGTATAAACATGTAGAATGATTATTTTTCAAAAAATAATATTAATAATAAATAAAAATGTTAAGTACAACACTTGAAAACCAGAGTTTATCAAATGCATCTTTAATCTTCTTATACTTACTTCCTTTATGCATCTATATACCTTCCATTGATCTATATAGTTACCACTTTCCTTCCCCAAAAAAGTGTATTCAGTGCCCTACCCTATTTCTCACTCTATACCTCTATCAATATCTTTAATCTACATATACTTCCTTCATGCATCTATAAACGTTCCATGTACTTATAGATCTATATATTTATTACTTACTTCTAATTCAGCAGATTTAATGCACTACCCTATTTCTCACCCTATAACTCTATCAATATATACTCTACATCCACTCTTGCGCTCATCTCAAACCCCTTACTACTTCTATGATACCCAAAATAGCCCTTTCTAGACTCTCCACTACTCTATTGCTCCTAGCACCATCTGGCACCTGTTTACTATATTGATCCCCCACAATGAGCCTTTTTAAACTCTTTCCTCTGATTCTTCCCCTACACATCCCTTTTTACTCATTCCAAGCCTCCCACTACTGCTATGACCTCCCCCCAAAAAAGTCTAAATCCTTCACTCTTCTATCCCTCCACTATCCTTTCAATCGAAATAACAGACTAACATGTCCACTTCTCAAATTTCACTCTACTAATTCACCACTAATCCTTTATGGGTTCCAGAGTAGCGTGCTACTTGCATAAAAAAAGCGCTTCAACACCTCATTACGGGTAACATGCACTATATAAATGCAAATCTTTTTCCCCTCTTCTATCCCTCCGCTATCCTCAATCCAAATAACTGACTAATATCCACCACTCAAATTACATTCATATTTCACAATTCTATTTCACCATTAATCCTTTATGGTTTCCAGAGTAGCGTGCTACTCCTGAAAAAGTGCTTCAACACCCCATCAGTGGTAACAAGCGCAAAATAAATGCAAACCTTTCTCCCTCTTCTATCCTTCCGCTAATTCAAATAACTGATTAACCTAGCCACCGCTCAAATTACTTTCATATTTCACTATACTAATTTACCACCAATCCTTTATGGGTTCCGGGTAGCATGCTTCTCGCCACAAAAAGCGCTTTGGCACTTAGTCAGGGGTAGTAAGCACTGTATAAATGCAATCACAATTACCCCAAAAGTCAAAACCTCCAACTGTAAATATTGGGGACTGTTGAGACAGTGGAAATACTGGGGTCATTTGGTGTGGGTAGAATATCTCTTCCTCAAATGCAGTCACCCTAGAACTCTGGTGCAATACCTAATACCCATTGGGTCCCTACTTGAAAACACTTCCAAATACATAGACCACAATCTTAGACCATTGGTCACAGCACTACCAGCAAATATAAAAGACACCAGACACTTTTAAGCTCCGATTAATAACATACACTGGGAAAATGGCTACTTTCTACTAACGCTAGATGTTAGCAGCCTCTATAATAGCATTAGGCATGACTTGGGCATTCAGGCAGTCAGACATTTTTTAAGGGCACAATCCTTCTCATTATTGTTCCACACAGAGTTGTTATTGAATATGATCCTGAATTGTCTTACTAACACGTTTTTCATGTTTGTTATCCAGATGTACAAAGAGCTGCAGGGGACTGCAATAGGTATCTAATTAAGCCAATCTGTTATGGGCTCGTGGGAGGAACAGGGGGCCAGGCAGCTGGAAAACTTTGAAGACAAGGTGATCATGCGGATCAGGTTTATTGATTTTTTTTGTAAATTCTTTTTATTTGAATTTCGTTGTATACAGGTGATAGACACTTTCATTGACTGTTAAGATACACATAAGAGTTTAACATGCAATTTAGCATATTGGCATTTCAGCTGTAAGAAATGTCACCATTTATCGCTGTACTACTGCACTTTATGCTCAAAAAGCGAGTTATAATAGAGTCTGCTTTCATTGTGTATATCACCTGTAGTATTTATCAGCTATTAATGGTACAAGAATATACATCATATTGCATCGCAATGGTGGACATAACGTTAAACGGGGTGAAGTCAACTGGGATACTCTATGTAGGAGGATCTATTTTGTGCTGGATGTAGGTGAGCTTTGTATTGAGTTTTAGTATGTAGTATTTTAGGCCAGAGCCCAGGAAAGATGGATCGGATTGGACAAGAGATCTGATATTTATGTTTGCCCCCTATCCATACTCTGCATACTAGATGCCACCAGGAGGTCCTCCTGCGCATTACATGGGCACGCTTACTCCTGGAAGGCTTGAGCGTGGGTTAAGTTATTTGCTAAGATTGGCTACTCTTGTTTGAAGGCATGGAGTAGTGTTACCCACTGCATGGATATGTGGTGCTTTTGAGTGCCTCAGACTTCTTCGAGTCTTAATGCATCTTCCTCTGTTGCCCCCAATGCAGCCGCGGTGCGTCCATTGGGGCGTAGGGGCGTAGCCCCACCAGCCCATGGACCCCGAGGCTGCCAAGTAAAATAATTAAAATAATTGTTCCTGACTCACTGTGTATCTTAAATACATTTCCATGATTTTTATCCGAGCGCCGCCGGGCAGCACCCGAATGAAACGGGAGTGCGCAGGGGGGCGGGCTGGTCTGATTGACAGTCGAGTCGAGATGAGTCCTCTATATTCTATTCTGTTTGTTATAGAACGCGCATGTGCTGCTTGGGGCAGAAACTTGCCCGAGCATGCGCATGAAAGTCCCCCCACATTAGCTAGTGACTAGAGGGGGTGCAGTTTTATTCGTGCAGCAGCCCCTGGCGTTAAAAGGGCGACAGGGCGAGCAGTTAGTATGCCCTCCAAGCTAATCCTGGCACTGCATGCAGTGTCAGGATTGGCCGGTAACCGCGCAGCACAGCAGGGCAATCCATTATTGGATGCCGCACGTGAGTGGCTTAGCCGCACTGCACAATGGCCAATCACTGTGTCTGACTTCATGTAGTCATGCAGTGATTGGCCATTGTGCGGCGTGCAGCGCTGCTGTCGTTGGATCTGGTTCACTCGCCTCGTGGATGGTGTATGGACTGTGGAGTGGAGACAGTGTGCGCATCACCGGCGGCGGCAGCCTGTGCTTGCCTTTCCAGTTTCTCGACCCGGCGTCGTCATCATCACCCACTACTTAGTACTTCTTCTTTAGTGAGTATCTCAGTTCAGTTGTTTTTTCGGAGGAAATCTGTTATTAGAGGGGGGGCCTGGGTATATGTTGTTCGACAGTGGTATCCTAACTTCGGACGGTCGGATAATATACTGCGGTGCCACCGCAGTATATTATCCAACCGTCCGAAGTTAGGATACCACTGTCGAACAACATACACCCAGGCCGCAGCGGTGCTGTAAAGTGTGAAAGTAGGCACCAGCAATCTGAAACCTCAGTTCAAAGTTTTAACCCCGGGCATGCTGAGTAATTCCCAGTGAATGGCAGCATGGAAGGTCATGGTTCAGTCTCTGTTCGCCTCAGTCTCAGGCCTTGACAACTTGAACCCCAGAAAGTAGCGGGGCAGCGTGCCGTGAGGTGACCCATTATCTGTCTCCACTCATCGGGATCACAGCGGCCAGATGGCTGGGGAGCAGATGACAATTGGACAATCCCACCTTTCATGTCCTCCTGTCTCTTCTTATTGCCCCTCCAGCTCTCACCAGCGATGCCACGAAAAGCAGAAATGCAAATGTCTGAAGGTCCCTGCAGGTGACATCCAGAGAAAACGTGCATTGTTCCTCTGCCCAGCCTTAGGGAGAGGCCCAGTGTTACAGGCGACCCCTCGCCCCCTGTCCGTAGCACTAACAATGCTTGCCATGTGAGTGGCCCCTTCTTTTCGATACTTGCAGGACCGCCTGCTTTGCACAGTGATCCGAATTACATGTTTCATGGGCTTTACCTCATGTCCCAAAAATGTGCCCCAGTGAAACCTGCTGAATTTTAGCCAAGGGAAATATCATACCAGTACATTCAGATTTTGGTGCATAAAGCACCACAATCATGTACTTGCGAGTTGCGGCAAAGGAGTAGCAGGGGTGACTAAATAACACTGTGAAAAAAGGGAAAGTATTTGGTATAATACATCAAATCACAGCTGAGTTACTTTTGTTTTTTTTGTTGTCATTTTTGTTCTGTCTGAACACTGAAATACTAAAACATTTTTTGGGTTAAAATCTGTCAAGCATGAATCATAAAGTTTATTGTGTGGAAAGTGAGTAAAACCTAGTGTTATACGAAAAATGTTGTGGCCACAAAATGATATAATTCCAGTAGCCCTGGATATAGTTTACAGCATTCTGTACATTTTCTGCAAGGAAGTCTTTCTGTTGGCCATAGCTCAGTTTGTCCCTTACAGTGACATGCAGTGTTGTGAAATCCTGTTCACTATTGTAATAAAACATATGACAGACTATTTAATGGAGAAAGTCAGCATGGATGAAAATACCATCATCATCTTGATTCAGTTCGGTCTGTATACCATGCTATAAATCTGTATTTTCTCACTCACTTACTCATTCATTTACTCAGCTTAAACTGATGGGGGTGGGGTTTCAGGGTGCATGTCGGAGAGAGCAATAACATATTTTGAGAGGGTTCCAGCACCACTACTATGCAGGCATGGCCCGTGCAGGTATGAGCGGTGAGGCAGGCGCTGGGATGGGGAGAATCGAAAGACAACAATGAGGGATACTTAAATTGAATACATAGAAAACCACTTACATTGCACTCGCCGCATCGCTGGGCAATGCAGCGAGCGCAAGGTGAGTGATTTTAGTTTTTTTAATTTAAGTTTCAGTCGTTGTCATCTGTCGACTCCCACTCACCATACTCCTCGCCCACCACTCTTACCTGCACGAGCTGCGCCTGCTGTTATGCCATATCAAACTGAGGTCTGCTGACAGAAATAAGTACCCTTGACTTTCAGATGCACCAGAAGTCAAGGGTGTAACGTGTACTTCATGCTGATTTCTGCTTCTGAAGCAGAGGCACTCCAATTCTGTAGTTGAGAGACCACAGACCTGACTTTGAGTGTCTGGTGTACCATTTCAGGGATGCCCCTGACCAACTTCCACAATGGAGGAGGTGGTCTGGTGGACGGTCCTCCATATTGGCTAGTAGTCATGCAACTGTTAGAGTGGTGGCCAAGCGGTGGTCAAGCAGTAACGTGGATCTGACATTACTGGGTTCTGCACTGATATTTACCCCCTTCTATATGTAACTGGAGGCATACGTGAGTTCCAATGTAGCTGAGACCTATTGCAGGGTGTGCCACAAAGCCACCCTGTACCTGTGAGTCAAGGATCTCAGGACAGAGATCTGACTTTGTATTCTGGCAGAGAAGAGCCTCTGATGGAAGACTGCCAACACTGTGAGCAAATATGGTGGTCCTGCCATGCTGCCAGACCCCTAAAACCACCAGTGAAGTGAAAGGCCAACACATTGCTATATACTTGAAAGCTGACAAGCTCAGAAATGATTCCGTCAAATGCCAGCATAGGGGAACTAAAGCAATCTCTGTGGAAATGGGTATAGACCACCTGCAGCATAGTGCTTGAAGGTGAGATGAGCAATGTGGTAGGGTGTTAGGAATTGTGGTGTCATATCCCTCTCCTGCATTGAGACAGGAGACACATGCAAAGGATGCCTTAGGGCTACCGCTCCTTTGGACTGAATGTAGTCCTGTGGTCGTGTGTTCAGCCATTGATGCATATAGTAGCATATATAGAACTGCTCTTAGATTGAATTCAACCTTCTAACCTACAGAACTATTAAATTATGCATGCCAGCTTAACCCAGAGATTTTGGACCAGGGGCTATTAAGGATCATACTGAGGATAACACTAGGTTTTTAATGGAGGAATTCATGGAAAGTGCAATTTCAGCATCCACAAGATCCTGAAGTGCACAATAGTATATACTGTGTAGGGCTTTTGAGAGAGCTAGCTGACTAACTTGGGTACATTTGACCATGAGGATTGGGATGTAGTCAGATCCACCTGAGGGAGGTGGTGATACAGTCTATTCGGAAGTTGGTGCAACTCAGAATATTGAATACAATTGATTAAAATAGATACGTGCTATGGGAATGGTGTGCATCTGTGGGGACCTTCGCCCACACATTGCTATTTGGTTTGCTCACGACATCGTGGGGAAATTCTGAAAGCTTCTCTGGGAATACATTTCACCTATTGCTTACCATTGTCTTTGTTTGTAACTCACAGTTGCCTGCTTTCTATTATCTGGTTTTAGTTGCTTTGGGCTGTCCAGCTTGAGTACAGCTCTCTCGTGGGCATTCCTTGTTTACTGAATCCTTCCGAGTCCTGCCTCTCTGTAAACAGGCCTTTAAATCTTATCTTGTCACATTTTCTGTGCATTGAAAGACAGAGCTCAAATGTCAGTCTCTGTCTTCCAAGGGAGCTTGGTGTTTACTTTTCTTTCTCTGACTTCAAAGTGATAGAAATGTTTTTATGTGACAATCCTGCACAGTGCCCATATGAGACTCGAGGGTGTAGGATGTTATTTTTTCTAGCACCCAACAAACATTAGGACGGAATGTATGATTCTCTGTGGTTATACTGAATAAGCCGCTACCTATGTTAGGCCATCTATTATTGTAACAACTGTACTTTCACAATTGCTGTATTAACCTTCCTGCTTTCTCAAATTTGCTTGAAAATGCACCATTTTTCTTCTTTTTTTTTCAAAGTTTTCCTGAGGGTGGTTACCCCCCCAACCCCTTCTTTTGGGGTTCGGGCTCGCTCGCTGCGCTTGCTCGCTACGGTGCTTTGCGCCCCACCACTTTCAAATGTCACCGACCACCCCTGCCCCAATGTACTGACTGCTCCCCTCCAGGCCACCAACGGCAGCCGTGCTGGGGTCCTCCAGTGCATGCTATATTTTGTTTGGCTAGTAGGAGGGATAGGGATGCGAATCACATCTCTACTTTGTGGCGTTTCTGGTGGTTGACTATGCATAATGCTCTAGCTTCCCATGTGGTGATGTCAGCAAGTCCCGACACCTCATTTAGTGTGGTGTGTATCGCACTCCAGTAGGACCAAAGTGTCTGTCAGCTCCAGAACATATGGAAAAAGGACGTGCTAGTTTCTAAGCATCTGGGGCATATAAATTGCATGTCCGGGGAATTGCGTTGGAGGGTTTCTGGTGTTAGGTAGGCATGGCGTAGTATGAAGTATTGTACGTTTTTGAATCGGTATTTACATGATATTTTTCTGGGGAATTTCAATGCTTGTTCCCATTCTTTGTCATGGAGAGACTACTGAAACTCCGTTTCTCATTTTTCCAAGAGAGGAGTGAGCGTAACCACGCCCAGTGCCCGGATTGCCTTATACAACCATGTCACCATGTCACCACGTGGCATCCGGGGCCTATGTGGAATATTGCAAGAAGGACGGGGTGCATGGGTGGCTCAGTGTCTGTTATGTGCAGGCACAGTGGCAATCTACCACTAGTTGTCCATTTGTGAGAAACTTTCCCTTTGGGAGATCCGTTTTGACCATTAGTTCTGCGAATGATAGCAGCTGTCCATTTGCAAACAGGGAGCCTGCTTCTTTGATTGAGTGTTCTGTCCATGTGTGCAGGGTTCGTTCTGTGTAGTGATTACGACCCATTGGAAGGCCCACCATTGGCAGTAGGGGAGAGTACAGAGGGACTACTCATGACATCCGGTGTATACATTTCGTGCAGGTGTGTGCTATTGTTAACTGTAGTGGGCAACCCAATGTGGGTTAGCGCCTGTCATCGGCATATGGCAGATTACTGGGACAGTGACTGGCCCTGTGCTTGTGTGGGTTTCTCCCAGTGCACCTACCACCGTCCACCACAACATCCACAGCAGCTGAGCCGCTAGGAAGTATGCCTCAAAGGAAGGCACTCCCAGTTCCCCTTGGTCCATTGGTAATATCAGTGTAGTCAGGGCTACCCGTCTGCAGCCAGCCCTCCATATGAGAGTGCCGAGGAGAGTGTCCATTTCCTGGAAGAAAGAATGGGGGAACCACTGGGTGATTAGTAAAGTAATAGAGCAGTCGCGAGCTGGGATAATTTTAGCCACTGCGATTTTCCCGATGGGGACTAAAGGGAGAGTTTTCCAGAAGCTGACAGAGGAACAAAAGCCTGTTAGCGCTTTTTGGTGGTTTCCCTCATATATGTCTTGTGGCGTGTGGTACAGGCTTACCTCAAAGTAGCGCGTTGCTTTTGCACTTCAAGTTATGTCAATTCCTCCTGCTTGCAGAGGCTGTGGATCAGATTTATGTATGATATTTTTGTTATCTGGAAAGGAGACTGCCTCTAACTTTGTTTTGAACCTGAACACCATCACACACAACATTTAACTTACCGCACAAATCAGAGCTTGGGCAGGCGGATGAGGGACAGAAAAATTCACCTTTCATGAAATCTTCAGGAGATTCCAACGTGTGCAAGTTAGAGTAGAAGGAGCTGAATTCATGTGTTATGAGATCCGATGGATTGAGTAATGATTCAGAGACACCTCGAACAGCTGTAATTGCCAGCCTGGCCTCCCTCTATTGAAGTTAAAGGGTGAGAATTCTGGCTGCTTTTTGTGTCTTGTTTGTAATTTTTCTTTTTAATCCACAGGAGTGCTTTCTGTGCCACCAGAGTGTAGGCTATCCTTATTTCGAATTGTAGTGACTCGATTTCCACTTCTAAGGCCAACCCGTTATGTTCTGAAGTTTTCCCGCTGCACATAGGATCTGCTTTGAAGTGGGGCTGTTGAGTTTTAGATATTCTTTAAGCCAGGAAAAAATGGTTCCATTTGTCGTCTGGCATTCTGAATTTTGACACTTCCATAGGCTTGTGAAAGTTTTAGGAGTTAATAATCAGAGATCTAAGGAGAAAAAGACTGGGGCATGCCACCTTGATCTCACAGGCTCAGATCTTTGACAATACAACTGCAGTAGTCAGGAAGAAGTCCAGTCTGGATTCCGATCCATGGGTGGGAGAGATGTAGGTATGGTCTCTTTCCCTAAGGCACAACATGCACAAAGGATCATGTGGGGAGAAATCAGTCATTACATCACTAAGTACAGCTCTGTGCCGAGACGAAGGTTAGGTCGGCCCATTTCATTTGGGGGCTCTAGTGCCATATTCCAGGCCCCTCCAATGATGATGGAGTAGAAGCCTAAGTCAGTAAGAAGGCCAGTAAATTTCATGAACCACAGTTGTTTAGTTTCTGTTGGGGTATAGATGGATCCCACTACAAAAGTGTAATCCGAGATCCACATTTGGGCAAAGATGCACCAACCATGTATGTCAATCCAAGTTTCCAGGAGCCTCTCTAGCATCACCTTAAGAATGAGTATGGCCACGGTGTTTTCCCTGGGGTGGATGCACGACCAGCAGCTACCTGGGGCCGGAGGGAGGTTTCATATGAACCTGAGGCAGCGAACACCTTGTCCACCTAGGTGTGTTTCAATTTGTTTATTCCAGTGCAGAAAGATATGCTCCCTGTAACAAGACAATATCTAGGCATTTAGTTCCTAGAAATGTCAGTGTATTTTTTCTTTTAATAAAGAGGGTCATGCCATTGATATACTGAGACAATGTGATCAAGTCTGCGAGAAGGTATTGTGTCATTATTGAGAGACGGACAATAAGAAGAGTGTAGACATCTGCAGATTGGAAACAAGCAAGTATGCAGTTCAAGGCCCAGCTGAAGTGCTGATCAGGCAAACTTTGAGTGGGGTAGCAGAGGGCACCTGCATGTCAGTCCTGCCTCATCTAGTAAGTAAAGAAACACCCTGGGTTACTTCCGGGGAAGCAGCGGGGGCTTCACATATGGAAGACAAAGAAAATATGTGCGCCTGCTGTCGTCATCAATTCAGAGCAGGACTTATCTATGTCTGTATGAGGTAAGCCAGCCTCTCACTGGCAGTACTCTCTGTTATGGCCCTTCTGCAGGATGAATTGAGACACAGGTAGGTTTGGGATTACCTTGGGAGGAGATTGGGAAGTGTCCATGTTCCTGAATTGAGTTCCCTCCTGTTCTCGCCAAAGTTCAAGCTCTACTGAGTTGTAAAATTCTCTGAGGGTAGCCATTCACCATGACAATTTTAAGTGCTTGGTCTATTACACCAAACAGCGGGTCGAGTTTCATGATAGTGGGACGCAAGGCTCGGAATTTCGTGAGAGTAATGTGAGTATCATAGGAGAAATCAGCAGAAATGGCTGTTCTATGATCTTTGTAGGTATAGCAACTATGCCTCCTAGTCTCAGACGTCCCATGTGTTTTGAAACCAAAGGCGATTAGCTATAATCAGAATCAGGGTGGTGCGGGCAGAGGCTGCCATCTTGTAGGCATGGTGAAACTCTGGTGACAGTGTGAAATTTCAGCCAGTAAGCTTCGGAAGAAATGTTTGAAGGAAAGCCAAGACATCCTAGGTATCCTCTGTCCCTGTGACCCCGAAGATCCAGATGTTATTAATGCGGCTCCTGTTTCCAAGTCTGTAAGCTTCTTTTGAGTGTTCAAAAGTTTTGTAATCCATTTTTTTGCCTATGTCACTCTGATGTCAAAGTCACCCAGACATGTAAGTATTCCTTTATATAGCGCGGCTGTCACTCCAAGGAGCATCTTGGCGCTTATAGCCCGTAGCCTAGGTGGAAGGCCCGAAAAGTCAGCTCACACATCCATCTCATCTATACTGAATGCACTGTGTCTAAACCAGAGTCATACAGACCGTATCTGAAAGGTTGAAAATCCAGGTTTTCAGAGCCTTACGGAAGTTATTCTCAGTAGAGATCAGGCGCAGATTGGGTGGGAGTTTATTCCAAGCTTTTGCGCCCAGTGTTGCGAGGGATTTCCCTCCTCTTGTTGAGAGTCTGAATTTGGGGATCCGTAACAGATTCATGTTGGCTGATCTGAGGGAACGTGTTGGTGCATACTGTTTAAACCAGGGGAGAAAGTCTTTGGGTCCTTGTTGATGATATGCTCTGAAGGTAAATGAAGGACATGTATCCATTACATCCAGTTCATGATGAAGATGTAACATCCCACCCTTGGTGGTCTGGAGTTCCTTTTTTATTCTTATGTAAAGTGTTCTACCATTCAGATCATGGATTGAAGAAGTTCCAGCTTGGCCAATATTGAGTCAAGTGTCACACCAGTGGCCAAAGCACGAGTGATAGGGTCAGCAGGCTCTTACGGTCTGGTGGATTCTGCGAAAGGCTAGGAGGAGCTGCGTAGCTGAGTCCGAGAGAAAGCAAGACAGTGTTCTGTATCAGCACTTATTCGAAGCTTATAGTCCTAGGCCATATCATAGGGTCACGATGATTGGTTTCACCCTTATTGAAGAAGTAAGCATGTAGTAGAAGAGCAGGTTTCTGCAATAAGCTGGAGTTCTACTAGGAGGGCAGTGAATATTCCAGAATGAAACAAACATTGAATACCCAGTTCCATTTGGGGAACAGCCATATGCCAAGGATGGTAAGCTATCATATAAGAAGAAGGTATAGCCGAAGACTAGCATGCTCCCCTGTTTAGCCAGTAAAGTGCTGAAATAGGGGCTTTGGTGGTACAGCACTAGGCACGGGGAGGGCAAAAAGTCACACTGTGGAGGGGGCTTGACGGTAGGTTGAGAAACATAAGCATCAGAATGCCCAGAGTAGATATATAATTGCTGCTTACCACCCTTAGAGCCAGGAGAGGAGTCTCACCATGGTGGAGGAAGTCAAGAATGGCCAGAAGACTGTGGAAGGTAAGAGGCAGCAGATGGCAAAAACAAAGGGGCCCAGAAGGCAGTATGTCCGTAAATAGTGGAATGGCAGCACCAGCATCTCCCAGTCTAGGGCCGGGTACTATTCTGTCATTCTGAAGGACAGGTCTGTCACTGCAATGAGGCTGGTTGGGAGGTAAAGATGTTTCGTGAGAATAGAGGAGTGCCGAGTGTTACACCTATCCCAGTGCAGCTTTTAAAAAGAAAGAGACCCGGGAGGCAGCTTGCCAGTTATCCACTGCATGGCAGCACAAGCACCTCCCTGGTAACAATGTCGCTCAGGGAAAGCCGCAACTGATGTTGCCTGTAAGAGTGCAGAAGTCTGTATGTCGCGCTAGAAGGCCACACCCAGGACTCTGCAGCAGATAATTGATAAGGTGAAGAATCTGGGCAAGTGCACAGTCCCTGGGGGAGGAGCAGTCCGTCGGCACCCCCAAGAGAAGTTTAAGGGGGAGGGTCAGGCCATATAGGGAACAGACTACCAACACTGCACTACGGAGCGTCCATCTTCATCACGGGTTGGCTCCGGCCCCTGTGATTTTTCTCTGAATGGATGTTTTCAGAAGCACTTGCTTTACACACACTTATGGTGTCCACCAAGATAGGTCTATTATGATTGTCTCACATTCAAAACTAGCAGATGACTGCCAAAGGCTTTAGTGAAAATCTTGCATTGCTACCCAAGAGAAGGTGGGTGCATGAAGGAATCAATGAAGAGAACCCTCAGCATTAGTTCATTATGCACTCTATGCCATCAGTAAGCACACTGATGCCTTGCAGACCTCCTGCTGCAGTATGTGAAGCCCTTTACATAAGACCTTGCGGACTCTTGCGCATCCTGACTGCTCTGTGCCATTCTGGATACGCTCTGTGCCTTTCTGGCTACGCTCTGCGCCTCTGGAGTTATTCTGTGCACCCTACAATCTCACATTCTAAAGGAGGGAGATTTAAACACACAACACAGGTGTCAAGAAGGTCACAAAGAAAAAGAATGAACCCACCCGCACTGACCAATGCCTCCGGTCAGGTGATAGTTATAGACTGTTTGGTTAAATATAAATATTACCCTGAGTGCCAAAGTGAGCAAGTGAGCAGGGTCATTTTTGGTGAGTGAGCTAGAGGAGTGCTGAATTAAGTTTGATTAAGTAAAAGCTGATGCTATCTCCCAGCTACTGCAATTTGCGATGTACTGACTAATGAAACTTGGCCTAACATAGTGCTTTCTAGGTTTTAAGGTAGAATAGAAAGGTATGTAAAACATATTTATATAATAGCATACATTTGTGAACAAGCTTGGTTGTCTATCACCAATGAGATGATCTTTGTAAAATACAGCACAATACATTTGATGCATCACGTTGAGGTTCCAACTGCCTCATTTTACGTTATGACATGATCAGAAAACAGCGTCAACTGTTAAGAAGGATAAATAATAGTTAGGGCATGCTTTTTTTAGGACTAAGCGTTCTTAGTCCTACATATTGCATGAGTTTCTTTGTGGAGGGAATTATTCATGTCCAAGGGATTTATTGTTTCTCTTTGATAGTTGTTTTTCAAATGTTCTAGCTCCATCTTGGAATGGGCAAAGTTTTTAGGCGATACTTTGCTGTACATTCGTGTGGCGAATATAGGCAATTTCCTAAGTCAGATCTCCTTTATGTTTGAATACCTTCGTTTTTATAACCTTTTGAGGAAAAGGAAACTTTCACATCTGAATTACACAGTTTTGTTTTGCATGAGAAATATACTTCAAGAACAAGGTTTACTTTTATTTCCTAAAAGTGGAAATAATCCATTACGTTTACCGAAATATCTTTTGAACATAGGCATGATTAAAGTTTACATTGATTTTCTCAAACTCAACCTACTTCAGGAACTTGAAATGAATATAGTTTGAACAAAGCAATTATTACAAGAATTGTAGGCACGTGGTGTAACCTTGAGAGCTAGGAACTGCAAGAATACCTGTTCTTTAACATCTTGTTTATTCCTTTGATACTTCACTCAAGGTTGAAAGCTGCAAGAGCCGACAACTCTAAAAGAAGTGCTAAGGACTCCACAGATCGAATACAGCACACATCTTCTGTATGGATTCATCGAACAGACAAATAAAAGAAAAAAGTATGCGATTTCGTAATTAGTCGTTTTTATGTTAAGAATGTAGTCTTGTCTTTGTTTATTAAATGAGCAAGGCTGATCTATTAGATTTTTATCAATGCCACAATAGAAGTTCATAAGCTCCCAAAGTGCGAGGACCTTTATTTATGAAGAAACTATGCAATGCTCAATGAGGTACAATTCATTGTGTACCTTCAACTTCAACGCTAAATGTTGGAAATATGAAAATGAAGACAATAGAACTGGCCTCAATTGATGCAGTCATTTCTTCTACTCGTATTGTTAACGTAATTGGGTTCAACTTTTTACACTTTGCTAATTAGGTGCCTGGCTATTCACAGGGTTTCATCCATTCTTTGGCGGAAATGCATTGATAGAGAAAGAGTTAAGTTTTCAATTTTGAAACGTTTGGAGTCTGATCCGTTTTGTATCCTATTGCTAAACTACAGCACATATAACTAATGTGAAATTTGGATTCAGGACCTGATGATCATAGCAAGGTTCATGTTCTAAACAATAACAGTTCTCTCAGAGTCGTACATGGGGAATTACACTGCAACCCTTTCCATTCTACAATGTTATTCCAGTAGGATTACCACTCTCTCCAGGCCATTACGGACACTATTTCCAGTTTTGAATCTTTGAATATTAAATCATTGTTTCCAGGTGTGTTAATCTAATTAGTTCAATCAAAGCAAATTAAGACTACAACACAAAGGATGTTTAAGGTTCCTATAGTAAAGTTCGATACTGACTTCTATGTCTGTAATGACCTGGACAGCGGTGGTCACCCTACCTTACATCTGGTTACACAGAAATATCTGGACACTCTGCTCACTCTGAATAGATCTCTGTATCCAAAGAACATACCGGTGGTTTCAGTTTCAGCATTAGGAAGGGCCTCTGGGTGAGAGATGTAGCCAATCTGTTCCTGGAGCTGCCACTGGGCCAGTCGTCCTTCCTGGTTTATGCAGTTTGCATGCTTTAACTGAATTTAGTCTTAGAGTATTTCTCCTAGAAGGCATCACAGTGGGTCAATGAGGTAATTCATACCTGTATTGGCTGGCAGTGCTCATTGATGAACCTGTGCTTCCAAGTGAAGGTAACACCAAAATTAAGAAGGACCTCTGACATATGGTATTACGGTTTCTGCCAACAGGTTCAAAGCACAAAGCAATTACTTTAATCTAGTTGTTCTTGGCAAGGCAAGCAGTGAAATAAAGCCACATCCAGAAAAATGTCCTCCTAGATTCCCAATCCGTAGATTTGTCCTACAGCATGAACCTACATCCAGCAAATATGGGGAAGAACGTAGGCATGTGCCTGAATGACCCCTTTTTAGGTCGAGCATTTGAGACCTATTGTAATTTCTTATGCTGGGTTAAAGCGATCCCCCAGCTTTTGATTTGTTTGTGTCAGTGTCCTTCAAAAATCCTTGCTTGCCAGTGGTCAGTTCTGCCTCTTTCGGCCACATGCATCATTGTTGCAGTTTGCGATTTCTTAATTGCGAAAATTAAGGAATCGCAATTAAGAAATCGCAAAAGGCTGTGCATCAAGAAATTGCAATTTTTTTTGCGATTTCTGAAAATTCCTTAATTGCGATTCACAATTTGCGAATCGCAATTAAGGAATCCCTTCCCATTGATTCCTATGGGCTAAGAGGCCCATGGGAATAAATGGGAAGTCATTCTCAATTTGCGATTAGCAATTTGCGAATCGCAAATTGAGAATGCAATTTCAAAGGACCCCCCCTGCACCCCTGAAATATAACTTTAAGTGAATTTTTCACACACATATGCCCCAAGGGCATGTGTGTGTGTAAAATGAAACTTTCAAAAATGCACTTTTGTGTATTTTTGAAAGTTTTCGCAAATTACCATGAAGGTCAACTTCATGGTAATTTATCTCTCCCTATTTGCGAATTCGCAAATTTAAAATGTTCATGCATTGCATTTAAGAAATCTCAAATTGCGATTTCTTAAATGCAATCACAATTTTAGAAATCGCAACATGATTTCTAAAATTGCGAAAAACATGATGCATCCCAATTTTGTCAATTGCATTCGCAAACGGCTGAAAATTGCGATTCGCACCGTTTGCGAATGCAATTGACAATGAAGCATGTGCCCGCATGTCCCTGGTTTCTCTCTTCAGTTCCTCCCATTCAAGCAGGGACTAAGTGCTGTCTCATTCCACTATGTTTCTTTATCTGTTCTCTGGGAGACTCTTTTCTTTCTTGCTTTCCTGCTCTGTTAGTGTTTGTCTGTGTTCAGCCCTAGCTTCTTACCCTTAAATATAGCATTCTTCCTCTCACCCCTCTTAACACCACAGTTGTTTTCATGCTGCCTCCCCTGCCCTGCCTCCTACTTGGTTGCTTGTTAATAATTGTCGACATTATCTATCAGAATTATCTACCAGCACTGCTAGCACTTATCAGCACTGTGCTGGTTTCATTGTTATTGTGTATTTCCTGGCTCTACTTTCTCTGCTCTCCCTACCTCCTCCCAATCAGTCACGGGACTCCAGCCACCTCACAGCACAGCCAGGTCTCAGAGCAAGGGGCACTGCTGTCTGTATCTGTCCTGCTCCTCGCAGCTGTAGTGGCCGTGGACTGGCTCAGGTTTCTACAGATAATAGCAACTTGAAAGCAGGTGCTGAGACGCGTCACTATCTAGCTGTCCAATTTTGCATTCACTCCCAGGGTGAAAAAAATTATCATATCTCTGCAGCAGCACCACAGTTTGCTGCCTTTGATGTAACATTAAAGAGACTCATTCTAGTTTTAATGGTTACCTGCTTATCACAAGTAGCTATTACACTTTTTGGGGCAACAAGGCATCCAAAAATAGCCTTGTTAGATAATCCCTATTGTTTCTAAACACATTTATTTGAAAACAACTCTTCCACAGTCAGCAGAAATTTGCTCATTCATTTTGGTCACATCCTCTCTTTTCACCAGCCCAGACAAAGAAATGAAGCTTTTTTTACGATGTTCTTTGAACAATATAATTGCTCATGATTGATGATAAAGCATACCAGATCTCTGTGGATATTTACAGGGATGGGACAAATTAAGTTTATTGCTATAGTCATGGTTTCTAAAACTTCAACCTTCACCCTGGTTCCCTGTCCTTGAATAGAGCCATTTGTCTCTGATACATTAGATTTTCTGGAAGAAGCAAAAGGGCAGTTCTCTGCATTAAGTGGTATGTATAGGAATACTGGTTTGCAAATTGACCGTGGTTAATACCACGGCACCGAGGCAGCTGTGAATGATGGTTCGGAGTCATCCAAAAAGGGCACAGATGGAACCTAGGAGTTTACAGGGGGATTCATGGTGTAATACCCTGAAAGGTCAAAAGGCCACAGTCCCCGCCTTCTCCACTCTGGCCAGACACCACGTCCCATCACTGGTGCTCATGATCTCATTCCCACTGGTTTGTGAGATCTGCCTGTCTCCAAGTGGACAAAAAGCACCATCAATTGGTTCACATTTCACGCAATTCACTTTGAGCTGTTCAGGGAGGTTTCCAATCAACTGCGCAGTATGTGTCACTTTTCCATTCGGGAGGAAGAATGAAAACAGCTGAAAAAATCATTTGAGTACTCGTACATGCTGGCATATGAGAACAGAACGGATAAATATCTACATATTACACTGAAACCTATAAAACGTTTATAAACATATATTTTGGTTCTATGTTGCACATGGAATTCTTACTATTAATAACCGGGTTGTTTTCCACCAGGGTCTCCTAATGACATTACATTAACAATGGTAGCTAAGTTTGAGTTGTTTCTGATGTTATGGTAATTTTATTTTGTGCATGCCTCCGCCCACATTTGTACTCCCCTGTAAGCTGATCCTATGGAGCAGTTGTGCAAGAGTAGAGAAGTCAAGGGAGTGTCACAGATAATACCATTCTTAACCTTCACCTCCCTCAGGCTCTCAACCCAATACACCCTTTATTCAACCCTCAGCAACAGCCCCTCCCGAAGATATATTTAAACAAGCATCTGCAATGCAATAGGTCTCGCATTTATGCGAGAGTTTAAGCTATTGGCATTGTAAATGACAATGCCTTTTATTTATGGTTTGGTTTTTGAAACATAAATAAAAGGCATTGTCATTTACAATGCCAATATCATAAACTCTCGATAATGCAAGACTTATTGCATTGCAAATGCTTGTTACATTTGAGTGTCCACTGAAAGAAACTCGGTGTCCCCCTTGTCAGCAATATTGAAGTTGTAGATTTCATTGCGTGCATTTCTAAAAAATCAAGTTGTCTTAGATTGACATGTTATCTCTCTTCAGTTTTTCGTTAAAGTTGATGTAATGCAAATCTGTTTAAATCAAACTCTCAGAAAGGTTAACAAATGTATGGTTTGAAGGGGGTCTAATGTTAGATTTCTCTTAAAGGTCAGCTTATTTGACTTGTTGCTGTGCCCTGTTGTAAAGTTGATTGTTTTTGCAACATTTTAAAGGCAACTGTTAATCTCAATTTCCTCATTCTGTTTAGTTGATAAAACATATATTAACATGTATAGTCCCAGGTTTCCTATTGCAAACTTGCAGTTTTTTTCTGCTTCAAAACTGGATTTTCTCTCTCTAAAAATAGGTTATATGCCTACTACCTCTTGTGCTGATCCAATCTTTAATGGAACATGGCTTTGCTTCATCTTCCGTACTACTAGACTATTCTGATGTTTGTTCATCAAGTTAATTTCTTGCCCACCTCTCCATATATTCTTAGGCTTAAGCATAAACGTGATTATTTTTCTAATACATATTTCTTGAAAATGTGTGAATTTAACTGTATTCCTATTTTATAAACATCTAGGCACAGATTTACTAATATTTTGAGTCAGGGTTACATCACTTTTTGACACAGCCTTGACGCAAAATGTATTTTGGGATTTAATGAGCTACCCAAAGTCAAATTTGCATGGCTTTGCTTGGCTTAGTAAAATAAACTACCACAAGGCAGCACATACCATCTTGGAGACCACGGTGGAGCATAGGAGTTCCCAAGCATCCACCACTAGATTTTGATAAAAACCTAGATTTACTATAGTCTGTAAACCTAGCCTTGACCCTCAATTGTATGACTAATCAAAGCTGTCGCATTGATAAGAACTATTTTTTTTCTTCGTCACTTTATTTTCTCTTTGCATGTGTTTTGCATTCTGCAGCACTCATACAAAAAGAAAAAAAACTCTAACAGTAGTTTTTGTGCAGCAAACATACCTTTCTGCGCAAAAACTCTTTTGACTACAATGCAGGACCCTTGCATCATAGCACAAGGAGGCCTGGGTTGGCGTTAAACTGCCACAAGTGTGCCAGCAGAAGGTGAGACCAGAAGTGCCCCATATCTATGTAAATATGGGGCGTGCATTCCTGTCCTCTCACTGTTATGCAAAGCAGCACAAGTTCCGTTGCTGTGTTGAGGTTTGGGAAGGTTTATTAAATATGGCCTTTGGTTTCCTGTTAGGCCCACGTTCTAAAGAATGGAGAACACTTAATAGGCATTTTGAAACCATTATCAGCACTGAAACGTTTGTACACCACTTCAATAGTTTAGTCACTAATTCCAGGACATATTCTAATGGTAGCTTCTGGAGGCAGATGAAGATGCCAGGAAAAACTTCTGGTACAGGGAGCAGAGCTATAGGTTTCTGAGAGATAGCTGACTGGGGTACCCCATTCAAGTGGACAAAGTCAGTCACCCCAAGAAGATGCAATCTAGGAGACATGGAATCACAGCGACCCTGTCTGCCAGGAACTAGTTCATGGCACATACAATTAAAATGAGATTTCAAAAAGAAGATCTATTTCCAGTTTCTCACTGATTGTAACTTTAAAAAAAAATGGTGTGATCTTGGGAGCTATATTCACCCCAGATCTGGTGAACGTATTCACAGGTCACTATGAAGACAGAATAGTCTTCCTATACTCCTATCCCTATCATGGTAACTTCACCATATGATTTTTCATAGTTTGGGAGTGATCAAGTAAAGCTAGAACAGTTTTATACCTGACTTAACTCACTCTCGGAGAACATTCAGTTCCTGATGTCTAGTAATCCCAATCAGATTGCTTGCCTTGACTTGATGGTGAAATTGAAGATAATAAACTATATATCACTTTTCAGAAAAGCGACTGGCTTAACTCTTTACTTGAGTACAGAAATCATCACCCAAGAAGTCTTAGAGACAACTTACCATTTGGCCAATTTCTCAAGAATTGTATCCGGAAGATTGACTAGTTCAAGGAATCAAAAACCCTCATAACAAAACTAATAAAAGAGGCTACCAAGAAAGATTGGGCAAGCAGTAAAGAAAAATATTTTGGTACTTTCCTGGGGAGGAACTGTTAGAACCTTTAGGCCCGCACCAACAGAGATGACTGCCTTATTTCTGCAAATACTTTCAGCACAGCCAGCAATGGAGGCAAAAGTATTGTGCACAAACTTTGGGACATAATTCAGGATATTTTCAAAACAATGTTTTCATTCAAACTAGGTTTGAATATTAAAGAGTTGGTAGAAGCACACTTCCTAAATTCAAAACTACCACACTTATTTCAAAGTGCAATGTTCACTTTACATTTTTCGACTGTCTGGAAACAAGGGTGTCTATTTTGCTTCACCATAGATGCCCCTTGGAAGTAAATGGTGATTAGAATACTGTGGGAGCAATACACCTCCACAAATATTATTTTACATAAGAGTGGCGATATGAAAGATACAACTATTGTGTTTTATTCTTTTCTTGTGGATTGTGATCTATATTAGTAATAGGGAGAATGGTCTTGTTGTCTCTTATTTAGGGAATAGGTCTCTGATTGATTTTATATATACTACAAGACAATTATCTTACATTGGGATTAAAAGTTAACCTAAGAGGGTTGAAGTTTGGAATCTTTCTTTTAACATAACATTGTGTGTCCCATGAAATATATTGACATTTTGGAGATGATCTCTTACAATTATCCAAGTGTAGACAGTTTTTTTTATGACTGTTATGCTGGTGCTATTTATATTTGCAGCACACATTGCCAGCTCTAGTAGGTAATGCACCCATGTGATTTGATTTTGGAATAGTTGCTACTTTCACTACTTTTTGATTAGGATAATATGAGAGTAGCTATATCTAAAAAGGTGGCGATACCTTGAATACTCTCTTCATCTATTTATCATATATATGAAGCAATTCTTGCAAAAATTGTGTAGATTGATGTTCTTTTAAAAAATATTATTTATTAACTTTCCACTTTTTTCTCTCTGCTTAGTGGCTTTGTTTTATCAGGTATTGACTTTGCAAAGATTAATACCTAGTGGTCTCACAGCCGTCCCAGGACGTTGGATGCTCTGACTGTTCAGAAAATGGATATGTGACTAACTGCAACTTAATAACTGCTGTTCGGTTGCATTATGGGTTTTGACATTGCTGAATAGGCTAGGAAACCTGACGCTCTGAGGTGAATTAGATTTTTAAGGTACTACTTGGTTCTGTGTTAACTGTGACTTTAGTATGGAAAAAGAAACAGTACATTTGGTGTATATGTTGTATACAAGATGTCCTAGTGAGATAATCTTTAAAACACTGTTCACTCATAAAAGGAAGGTGCGAATAGTGGCTTTTGTATTATATTGTGTCTTAGCCCAATATTGGGATCTGTTCTATATGGAGCTTGTTTGTGTTGGTACATCATAGATCGGAATGAATGCCTGCCGTATTACAAACTTTGGGAACAAATTAATTGGGTTTTGGGAACATCTTGGATGGTACAGACCACAAACCATGCCGTATGGATAAGCACTGTATCGCTAATTTTCCTATATCTCTATTGGGGATGGACCTGAAACCCGGAATGAAGCACACATTGCAGGGTCAGAGAGGGTTCTGAATATTGAAACATTTGTAGAACAGGAATTGTTTGTTTATTTGAATTTATTATTTTTTGTTGCAGACATTGTCATGTCTTTGTTTAAACGGATTATCACATCTTAAACATTGGTTTATGCAGATACGATGTACTACGATATCTATGAGAAAGACCTTGTCCCCACACATTGAGGAAGCCTTCTTCTTTTTGTATTGTTCACATATGAGGCAAACTGTTGGTAAGTTACTCCTCATGCTCATGACTCAAACTACGTTATTCTGAGAAAGATGTTTTTAGTTTGTGGTCATTGATTTGTGTGTTTTTTCTGCAAAGAAAGATTTGCCTATTTCAAACTCTAATGCCTTTCAAATACGATTGGGATTTTCTCTTTTTTTCATCCTTTGAGATTTGGTTAGAAATCTCGCTCTTTTTGAATGCACTATGCCCTTTTTCATATAGATTTGTACTAAGAAAGAGTTATGAAGTTATGCATTCATACTTTGGTGGGCATTTTCCCTTAAAGTACTTTGTTAAATTCAAACAGGTGGATAAGGTTATATAGGTTCAAATAGAAGGTCATTGGCGATGCTGTCCACAGAAATTGTAGTGTATTGTTTCGTTAGCCTTCTTTTCATTTATTACACAATTGTTTTTGTTTCTAGACTACGTATAACATTTCTGGAACTATGATCCTGATTAATTGCATTGGCTGCATTTGTGTGTTCGCTATAAGAAACGAATAATAAAGAAAAAATGTCTACAGATACACAAATCAGGATATAGCCTATTTTCTTGGATTTTGTTGTTTTCTTTCTCCCTGATACATTGGATTCTGTTCAGAATTGTTGGACATTTAATGAAATATGACTATAATGAAATGGAACCTAGGAGTTGCAATAAATAATTATTGCAGAAGTGCTCCTTCTATCTTTACTTATGTGTACGTATGAATTCTGTGTATCATTATGTCATTTATAAGTTTGCCACAATGCAATGCACCCAAACCCTTGCGTGGTAATCAACAGAGAGCACAAGTCTTTTTTTAGTTCACTTGTAGGAAATACAGCTGTCATTAAACACAATCAAAGATTTTTCTAAGTTAATTACTTGAGGTTTCACAATTGGTGAACGAAACTTGCACAAAGTCTGAACTATTTATTTTGAAGACTCTGGGAAAAGAGCCCCAGCAATGGTAAGTTCCCTCAAGATTACACTTGATTGCATCACAATGTAATTTTTCTAAAAATGAGTAATGTTAATGTGGCCCTTTTCTTTCCTTTTTTAGCATTTACAACTAATACCTCATTAAAGTCGAAGTAGTCTGAGTTTGATTTTTGTGATGTTTTGAGCTCCCAATTCTTCTGAGTGGCATACGACTGATGCATCCTTCTTAAGTAGGCCCACATTAATCCATACACAAAAGTAGCTCAGAATTTTTATTAAACTAATGAAAGCATATCGGATTCATCTTTAACCGTCTAAACTGAGGTACAGGTGGATACAGACGACTTATCCTTATTTTTTGCATTTCCATACGCTGTGATATTTTTAAGAGAAATGGGATTGCCCATATATATTAGGCCCACATATGGCTGTGCTTCTTTGACTATCTCGTAGCTTGACTGATGTAAATCAAGATTGAGGGAGGATGATACAAGCAGCACAGCCCATGAAAACTAATATTGACTAATAGGAGATTATACTATGTGTGGTTTTATACTCATTAGTGATTTGTGGAGAGTTTTTCTATGTTATACCTATACAAATATTGCCAACGGAGACCGCACATATTGCAATTAACTTTCCTGGGATTCTCATATGTATACGATGGGCTTGCATTACCCTGCCAGGTCATCAGTATTTAGCTATGTTTTGCCTAAAGCTCTCTTCTTTGGAGTCAGACAAAGGCCTGAAGCAAGATCCTCATTCCATAAAGTCTGTATTTCATGCTTTGGTTTTGTTTCAGATGATACGTTTTAGGTAGGATTGCGCTCCACCTCTTCACCTTTGTTAATACATTAGGATAATTGATTGTCGTTTCATTCTTGCAGGCTGCTACCTCTTTGTCTTGATAAAGACCCCACCACTAACTCATAGTATAAGGGGTCAAAACATCGACGTATGCATGAGTTGACTGAAAGAAAAAAGTATACAGCTGTTAATCTTGGACTCATTCCAGTCTTTGATTTGTGAACATTAACTGCCTTTCAAACAGCATTGAAATTTTAAAAGCACAGCACACACTATTTGTCACTTTATGCCACCAAACACTATTGCCTTCCTTTAGAGCTCCTATCTATTAATGTTTATCTTAGCATAATATTGTCAAAATAGTGACTAAAATACTGTGTATTCAGTACATATGTTTGTGTATAATGTATGATGTAGCCACACATTACTTTCGAGGGAGCCACTGCATTTTGATTCTAACTAAATTTTCAAATTCCCAGAAATCCTGTGTTTCCTCATTTTGATTTCCTTTTCATCTTACCTGGCCAGACTGGATGTTATACATGTGAAAAAACCTGACATATACTATGGGTATTTGATTTATTGTTATGAGATACTGGCTTCCTTACACACCAAGTGTGTACCTACACAATATTCACACTGGTATTTTAAAGGCTTTATGTAAAACCGATTGAGCGCACAATAATTGTAATTATATTCTCACCTATATCAGAACAATATTAGGAAGCATAAGTGAACAGAATATACAAATTATAAAAGCAGGCAGCTTAGTACATAGTACATTGTGAAGATCACTATGTATCTACCTCTAGCTCAGAAACATGTTAGTATCAGAATGCTGTCAATATTGAGGATTCAGTATTTACATGCATGTCTCCTTGACAAAACAAGGCTGAATGGATTCCCAGTGGCATCATTTGTTATCCATGAGTGGTCTTGGCATAGTTACATGGAGAACTGCTCTGCTCTATTCATTCTGGGGTCTGAAGTTCCTCGCGAAACATAAGTGAACAGAATATACAAATTATAAAAGCAGGCAGCATAGTACATAGTACATTATGAAGATCACTATATATCTAACTCTAGCTCAGAAACATGTTAGTATCAGAATGCTGTCAATATTGAGGATTCAGTATTTAAATGCATGTCTCCTTGACAAAACAAGGCTGAATGGATTCTCAGTGGCATCATTTGTTATCCATGAGTGGTCTTGGCATAGTTACATGGAAAACTGCTCTGCTCTATTCATTCTGGGGTCTGAAGTTCCTCGCTCTCTCTTCAAGAAGGCTGTGTTCAATTATTTTATACCATTCACACGATTTGTTCTAGTAGAAATCAACTTTGTGATGCATGATATTAGATGGAAGGCACTTACAAATTCATGCAAATACACTATGTCTTTCTGTAGGCATTAGACATTAAAATGAATATATGAATGTATGAAGTAGAAGCATAAAATAAGAAAATATGGTAAATATAGCGTGCATTGTTACATGATAGCAAACATAAATGCATACGAGCTAGTCAATGGTTGCAAATAAATCATCAAGTATTGCTCCTGAGGCCACAATGAGCATGTGAATAAATGCACAGTATTAAGGGCACTAACTGTTGTCTAAGGATAAACATGAGACATCCCCAGACTGACTGTCAGCTTTCGTGGAAATATGTGAATATATTTAATCACACTGAATCTGATTATATTTTTCCAGTACAGACCCCTTGCAGGGAAGCCTGTGTAGCGTTAGAGTGGTAGCTGGCCCCAGGTTTGCCACATTTCTTTTATCCACCTGGCTTTTGATATCATTGCGGTCCGGCGCTGGTGGGGTTAACCATGCTACCTCAGTTGAGGTCTATTTAAAACGTATGGTGCGTCCACGCAGTGAACACGTCAGGGGCGGCTCTAGGCTCATGGCGGCCCTGGGCAGGTAGCGTAGGTAGGGGGCCCCAAAAGAGGGGGTCCGGGTGGGGAGGAGTCCCCCGGAGCTCAGGAAGGTGTTTTAATAAAACGTCCAGAAAAGGCATTAGATGACCAGTGTGGAAAATTAATACAGTTTGGTGAACATTATCTACGCCATCTTGCCTTTCTCCGATGCCACACTTTCTGTCATGCACATCCGCCATATTTTAGCCGTTACGATCAGAATCACCCTCACGAAAGACCCCCACGCACCGGTCATTCCCACTCTCACATGCCTTGCGCATAAGCAGCAGCCATTTTAAACACCATGGCCTCCCTGCCCCTCGCTGATAGCCAGCGCGTCTCTCTCTCTCCTAACCTCGCAAGCATCCCCCGCACGCTGACAACCCCCGCTCTCTCATGCCTTGGGTCATAAACCCCTCTCCAGCGCAGCTCCGCCACAGAATCCCATCCTGTTCCCAGCGCGACACCTCCCTCCATTCCTTTCATGGTCTCAGATCCTTTTGATGCAAACCCCCTTTTCCTGTGTCCCCGTTTGTCTTCCTTATTCCCAGGCCACCACCTGGCCCTGCGGATACTGTTTATTACCCCGTACAGTAGGAAGCTTCCCCTCCCCATCAAAAGACCCTCGAGCCGATCAAAGCCCCCACCCTATGAGATCCGATCAACCCCATGCATTCCGTGAATCGGCGGAATGCCCTGCTGTGCGACAATCATCACCTGTTGTGACCGGGGTGGGGAATTCAACTGTAAATGTATGTGGGAACGGGCCTGTAGGGGAGATTCCGAGGATGTTCTTTCAAATATCAAAGTGTTGCGAGAATGTGTTACGTGCAATAAAGGTCATAAACCCTAGTATAAGAGGCCAGGCCTCAGAAATGTGGTTAGAGCACCTCGTGATGATACTTGCTGTCTGAATTGATGTGTTCTCCTCCGGAGAGAATAAAATCCTCGTTTCCTGCCTTCCAGTCTCCAGCGCCTGCTTCTTTATTGATTAATATTGGTGGGTCATAGAGGCGACACCGCCGGGCAACATAAAAGGGTCTTTGGTTACTGGTTGTCTTTGAACCCCTTTTTACAATTGGCGTCCCAAACGTGGGGCCCATCAGCGACTCGTGGATCCAGTGGGAGAGGTCCTGACGACAGAGTGAACGACTGCAACGATCGGAAGGTACCCTGTCCGATAGACCCTCGTCTGACAGCCGATCATCCGAACTTCACTGGTTCCGAACAGACCTCTCTCGAGTGATCTGCGGTCCTGACTGGGAACCATCAGGAGTGCCACGTGGATTACGAAGAGGAGAGGACGATCGGGCGCTGGATTCGGAAGACAAGAAACTGTCCATGCGGTCCGGGTAAGGTCGTGTAAACACGACGAATTGCGAAAGTGATTGATAATTGAAAGTGATTGATAATTGATGAGAAAATACTAGTATTACTTTTTGTTAATTTATTTGGAGATTCGCTGTCTGCAAACGGAGAAACAACAGGCTCTCCCTTTATAAACAGCGAAGGATAGGTACGCATCCGTCGGACCTATCTTTCTCCCCCACTGAACAATTGCCCCTTCCCCATTGATTAACTGTTATAGATTGTTTTCTGGAGATTCTCTGTCTGCAAACAGGGAAGAATAGGTCCCCTCTTTGCAGATAGTGAAAGGGTAGGTGACGCGGACCTTTGCGAGCCTACTTATTCTCCCCATTGACCATATTGATTTTTTATTTTTGACCTAACATTGATTGCTCAAGATTGGTTCATGAGGTATTCACTACCTGCAAACAACGTAGAATAGAAATATTCTGTCTAGTCTTTGCAAGCAGTGATAAGATAGGTAGTGCTGACTATTATCCCATTGTGATCCGTCATGCCTGTCTTCTCCCCACTAGTTAGTAGCCTGTTTAGCCCGGACCGCTTATTAGAGATGAACCATCCGGCTCCGCTGGAAGGCACCCCTAATAAGGACATGTTCATGAAGCATGGATTAATCGCTATAGCCTATAGTGAGCTGTGGCATAATTATACGAAAAGGGATCGAGAAAGTCAGTGGCCACTGAGAGGATCCTTCGATCTTGACAAAATAGAAACGGTAGAAATAGCCCTTCGTAGGAATGAAACAACACCTATTATGCTCGATAGTCTCGGTATGTGGCGCAAAGAAGCCACACGACGAAGGGAAAGCGGCGAATTCAGAAAAGGTGAAGGGACACGGCGGACAACCCTCCAAACGTCTAGTAGGCAAAGGGAAGGGCCAGCGATGGCACAGCTCCGAGGAGTAGACATGAAAAGGGAACGGTATAAAGGGATGTGTCGACAGGACAACCCCGGGACGCGACGACCCGAAAGTAATCCCCCGACACTATGCACAGGACGAACAGATTTAAAACAAAACCAATGTGCTTTCTGTAGACGTCTCGGGCACTGGAAAGCCCAATGCCCGACTCTACAGAGCATAGGTAGGAACGAAGGGTCGACAGAAAGAACAGGCCGACAGAAAGGGAAAAGGCGCGAGATAAAAACCAATCAGACCAGTGCAGGCGGAACAGATAGAACCACCCCGTTTGATTATGCTCGATGGCATAGATTTCGTCAGACCAATTTTAACGACATGTTAGAGTTCTGGGACTGATTGCTCTCTCTGTTGCTCCCCCCACTCTGAAAAACAAACACAATTACAGGCCAGTGTAAACAACCCCCGTTAGAGAAAGGACTCAAGGAAGCCAAACGTCTATTATATAACTTAGGATTTAATTACGGTAAAGAAAACACACAACCAACGGTAAATAGAATAACTAGTAGAACTCTCTCTAAAACAAACTGTACTAATAGGAGAAATACAAAACATATTATGCTCACTCCGGAAGTCCTCGAAATGCAACAGTTCGATGGTCCCGCCCACCTGAAACACATAGCACGTGTGGGGCGGGGCCTGCCAACAGCCATGGACCAAAAGAGATCACCGGCGAGAAGGTACCGGAGGCTCCACAAAGCAGGCAATGAAATGGTCTTCCCATACTACCCTTCCAGGGATGGCGTCCCCCGGGCCGCGAGTAGGGAGGGGGCGGATGCAAATGACCCCCTCCCTCGTATCTCCTGGTCCGGCCATCACGAATTCCTCCATCAAACGGATGCAGGGTGGGCGGGGAGGGAGAGGCGACACGGACGAGCCCTCTCCCGCCTCCGCAGGTAGGAGGCCTCCCTGCCCTGGTCCGGCGCCGATGTCCTCCAGCCGGGCGACGGCCATATACCTGCGCTGCACGGAACTTACCATGTCCGACTGGTATATTTTCGCAGCACAGGACATACAATGTCCGACGGGCATACCTGAATAGCACCGGACGTACAATGGTCCCCCAAGAGTCGGAATCAGGGGTGTAGGGTGGTCATCATGTGCACCCCTGATTCGAAGGGACGGCGTGGGATGCGCCGGGAGAGGGAGGCGGCACGGACGAGCCTCCCTCACCTCCCCAGATGAAGGCTCCACTGCTGCACCCTGGCGCCCCGAACCAAAATGTCCTGCTCCAACAGCATGATGTTCTGTAATTTTCGCCACAAGAAGTTTCTTCCACTCCTGAAAGATACGACGGAGGGTGGCTGCCGCAGGGTCTCAAAATGGCGTCTGGGCCCTCGGAAGGCGGGTCTAGGCCTCTGGAGTAACTTTGTCCGAAATTGCAACTCGGGCATTTGCCCACCTGGGCGCAAGCCCCCACCATCGACAAACATCCCCTCGACTTTGAAGATTCTACCAAAGTCCCAAGAGCCCTCAGCCCCTTCAGACTTCCGGTGGGGAACAGCTGCATTGATCACAAATGAAATAACCACGGCACAGCAACAAGATGGCGGTGCTTTCGTGTCTGCATCAGCTTCCGTCTGAACCACCCAGGAACATTATGGGCTAACGAACTCGAGTAAGTTCCGGCTGAACATCAACATGACCCGTAAGAAAGACTCTACCTCCCTCCCTCTCTTGATTGACGGTCCACACCACCAGCCCCTCTGTTAGCACAGGTTTTTTTGAACTGCCGAAAGGGACCCTGGTCCAACCGCCAATCGTCGGAGACATTTTTGCCCCTGATGCTACTTCCGGACTAAACCGGCCTCGCCCAAAATGGCGCCGGTATCAATAGGAACTAACGGATGCCTCGTGGTGTTCCTTAGCTAATGAAACTAGATGTACTAAGATTTATATACAAACCTTTGCGCACTTGATGAAAAAGGGAGGAGGGTTCACTTGACGAACATTTGAAAGGGGTCCCGTAAAAATGTTGATTTCAATGAACGATTTATTTTGATATTTATTTTAACTGGTACATAACGTCGCTTATGATGCACACCCATGGTATACATCTAGGAAATGTGATTACAATGAGCTTGACTGTGTTTCCATTTATGGACTGAAATGCCCCTGATCCCTCATCATGCAATGAAACGTTTTTAGTTACTTGCAAATAATTAATTAGGCCTTTTTAACATGTTCTTGTGCCGCAAAATAACCCCCCTACTGTATGTGCTTCCATCGTCGACATGTCCGACCAGAATATGATTGCGCTCTCACATTTTACGTACTGAACGATTATGCAAATAAAGGTTTTCCAAACTATGAATAGGCATCACATGCTTTTGTAAATGTGGGGATTGGTGGGAGGGCTTTTTCTGTGCACAACCGTTCTGCTCTTTTTTTATCTGAGAAATGGTTGTTCGACCCTGAATTGATGATCGAATCAAAAGGTATGATACGCTGCCTCCAAAATATGCAACTAAGATGTGTGAACTAACGTATGAAGAAGGACCTCGACTTCTGAGAATGGGTAAAGTAATGCGGTGTGATTGTTAAAATGTTATAAAGGTATGGTGGTCGAAAATACTAAGGGACAGGGTTGACCGAAGAACTGATATGCCTTAGAACATCACAGCTTTGGGAATGATTTAAGGATCCCGATGGCCAGATACATCTACAAAACCGGGTACCTCGCGCTAGGCACCTCTGATTCCTCTTTTTAGCGTTTCCCTACACACGATCCATAATGTCATCCTCGAACCCCCCATGAACCACCTATCACACTGTCCGCCCCCTTGACTTCAGAAACCAAGACCCTAGGGATTATATCCCGAGGAGATAAGTACGAGTATGCGGTAAGTAAAGGGCTTTCGTGCCCGTACATTTGATGTGCTCGAATGTTGTCCCCCTCCCTTTTCCTCCTTTTTTCCCTCTGCAGGTTACATTGGAGTCCCGATTAGGGTATCGTAAGGGATCTGGAGCCGCGTCACGTCCGATGCATGAAAACGGACTAACGCTGCAAGACGACACAAAAAGACGCCCTACCCAATGCGCGACCTTTTTGTACCTGACCTAATGCTCTTCCGTCCCAAAACTGCATGCTTTCTACATCCTAACACAGACCCGAAACGACTAACGTTGGGTAACGCACTGAATAGCCCAAACAATACACAGTCATTCTCCATGTCACACGTGTACTGTTTGGTCTATTGTTACTCTCTCTCTCACTCTCTCTCTCTCTCTCTCTCTCTCTCTCTCTCTCTTTCTCTCTCTCTCTCTCTCTCTCTCTCTCTCTCTCTCTTTCACCCCTCCACACTTTCCCTCTTCCTAGCGACTGGCACCTAATTGGCGAACCTGGTGCACCTCCTGATTGGCCCCAAATACCACAAGTATTTGCACAAATTCGTCCTAAATAAAACTGTATCGATACCACGTTACTACCTCTCCTTTTCTGCTAAATATGGATGAAACTTAAATTGGCCAAAAGGAAAGGGACAGGTAAGACGACTAAGGTTCCCTAAATTTGACCCACAGTCAGGGAGCTATTTGTCAGTGGCTTCTATGATAAAAATGTGTCTGTGGTAATGCGACCTTCCCCATTCCAAATTGTCTCCATACCCCAAGCAGTAAGAAATGATCGAGACACCCCCGTCTTCCCAAAATGCCCCCAGTTTGGTATCAGCTGCCCTGAACGAGAATCTGAAAAACGCCCCTTGCTCCAATTCGCTGTGTTCCTATCGTTTACCATAAGATCCCACCCGCCCCAAGGATAAGTTTAATAATGATCGCAAGCCCCCCCCCCGAGTTTTTGTAGTAACCAGGTTGCGAGAATTTATATAGAAAGTTAGGAAGATGTGTGCAAAGTTAAAATTAGATCGAAAACCGAAAGAACTTGTTGCAGTAAACCTTGTTGAAAATAGGATGTTTTGATGTAATGGAGAGTCGTTTAGCCTATGTTCATCCCTCAGAAGGATGCCTATCAGACTATGGTGAATAGCACGTTGCACTTTTTCGTAAGATACAAAGCCCTGAAGACCGGCCTAGCCTTGCAAGACTCGTACTAGGGAAATGGGTCTCTACCAGAAGAACTGACATCTACTGTAATAGACGAATGCAATGAATGGGTACCAGACCTCATACCACGACAAATGAATGTGATAACCAACAAAACGCCAAAGAATTAGCCACAAAGGGAAGTTGTAGGAAATCCAGCAAACCCATCATCAATTGTTTATACGTTGGCTGCAAATCTCAAATGTAGCGGGTGTTTACCCCAGTTGCTTGGTGTTGGGAGAGAAATAGATTTATGTAATTACCTTCTTCTGCAAAATCTCTAAAGACTGTCTTTTCAAACTCATTTAAGGGTACCACTGTCGGAGGAGAAAGAGACCGGATGTGGGAGCACGCGGCCTGACTGCGGATCGTGGAACCTCAGCGACGGAGGCCAAGGCGAGAACACAGCAGTAAAGAGTCGCAGGATGAGGCACTGTTTCAGACAAAGCTAAGGAAAGGGCGGACCTGAAGCCCCTGCTCTATGATCGACGTGTGCCAAAAAGTCCCCGCTCTCTGAACCTGGTTATGAACCCGCCTGTCTCAAATTCTCCGTCCCCCTGATCTGTTCCCGACTTGGCCCTGCTCCATCCCCTCCTCCTCCGACCTACCATAAGGACTGTTCACACACACACCTCTCCACCTGAACTTCCAAGTTCCTCCAAATCCTACTGAGCTATCCAGAGAAGGGTATTCTCTGTGTCAAAAGGGAGGGAGCTCCGACTAAGTAGACCACGAACTATGTTAATCTCAGAACGGTGACCTAGAACTCCACCAAGGGTCGCCCCTAAAGAGAAGATGAACGAAGTATGTGGTTCTACCCGCTGCTGAACGCCTCGATGATGAGGGAAGCAACAGGAAATACCCACCACAGAGACTCAAGAAACAAACAGACCCCACAACTCAAAGACAATTGCACTTTTCATCACAATCCTTCCTCCGCCTCCTAATAACTATGCTCTGGGTTACGGAAGAAAATGCACCTGCTCCAAAACCGTAACGCATTTCTCCTATGAGGTCTGGCGAAACAAAACAAAATGTACCCCTGCCCGCAGACCTCCAACGGCTCAATCCACATGAACATTCCTGTTGACAGAACGAATTGTAATCCGGGTGCTTAACAGTGCCAACAGAAGACGACAAAGACACTGTGAACTCTGATTTTTATTTTTATTATATCTCATTTCTCTCCCAACCACCATTGGACTGACTATGCTCCCGCCGAGTACAAAAAGGACTTACTTATATGATAACTTACCAGTTCCTATTCCAAATGACTATAAGTATCTATGGTCTGTACCCAACGCCCTCGCTACATAATTCTAGTCTGATGCTACAGTACTATGACTTTTTCTGCAACCAACTTAACGATGAACCCGCCTACTAGATGATGAGATTTTTCAATGTGATGTTTATAATGTGATGTTTATGTACAGTTCTTTTGCCTAAGTCCCCTCTCCCTTACTTATGACCGCTGCAATAGGTATAGATAGGAAATAGGCCAGCAAGATGTCTTGGAAATGTTAAAGGGAGGACTGTGGAAAATTAATACAGTTTGGTGAACATTATCTACGCCATCTTGCCTTTCTCCGATGCCACACTTTCTGTCATGCACATCCGCCATATTTTAGCCGTTACGATCAGAATCACCCTCACGAAAGACCCCCACGCACCGGTCATTCCCACTCTCACATGCCTTGCGCATAAGCAGCAGCCATTTTAAACACCATGGCCTCCCTGCCCCTCGCTGATAGCCAGCGCGTCTCTCTCTCTCCTAACCTCGCAAGCATCCCCCGCACGCTGACAACCCCCGCTCTCTCATGCCTTGGGTCATAAACCCCTCTCCAGCGCAGCTCCGCCACAGAATCCCATCCTGTTCCCAGCGCGACACCTCCCTCCATTCCTTTCATGGTCTCAGATCCTTTTGATGCAAACCCCCTTTTCCTGTGTCCCCGTTTGTCTTCCTTATTCCCAGGCCACCACCTGGCCCTGCGGATACTGTTTATTACCCCGTACAGTAGGAAGCTTCCCCTCCCCATCAAAAGACCCTCGAGCCGATCAAAGCCCCCACCCTATGAGATCCGATCAACCCCATGCATTCCGTGAATCGGCGGAATGCCCTGCTGCGCGACAATCATCACCTGTTGTGACCGGGGTGGGGAATTCAACTGTAAATGTATGTGGGAACGGGCCTGTAGGGGAGATTCCGAGGATGTTCTTTCAAATATCAAAGTGTTGCGAGAATGTGTTACGTGCAATAAAGGTCATAAACCCTAGTATAAGAGGCCAGGCCTCAGAAATGTGGTTAGAGCACCTCGTGATGATACTTGCTGTCTGAATTGATGTGTTCTCCTCCGGAGAGAATAAAATCCTCGTTTCCTGCCTTCCAGTCTCCAGCGCCTGCTTCTTTATTGATTAATATTGGTGGGTCATAGAGGCGACACCGCCGGGCAACATAAAAGGGTCTTTGGTTACTGGTTGTCTTTGAACCCCTTTTTACACCAGTACCTGCGGCTGCTCCTACCCTTCCGAATTCGTCTCAGAACGATAAAATTTAGGAGGAGGATGGTATTGTGACACACGACGTGGCCAGCAGTGGGTAGGGAAAAAAAGAAGCCAATTAGGAACCAGGAGGAACACAGGCGTGGAGGCCAGTGAAGAGGGGGGTGGTAGAGTGTTTGGAAGTGGAACAGAGCCGGAGGCCGCCATATCCCTGCCAGGGGCAACCATGCAAATATGTATCCATCCTCAGAGGATTATTATATTAAGGATATAGATTTGCGTGGCGGCCCCTGGGGTTTGGTGGCCCTGTGCAGGTGCACAGCTTGCACAAGCCTAAGGCCACCCCTGAACACGTGCAGTGGGCATGCTACTGGTGCACCGAAGTCAAGCCTGTCTGCACCTATCCATGCCTGGATTGTGCGGAGTGCCAAAAGCTCTGTTAATTTCAACCTAGCGAAAGGGAACAGAAGCACTATTTCAAGTAACAAACTTTGCTCCCTTAAATCTATTAAACAAGGCTGTACCTGTGTAGACCCCACTCAGTTGCATCAAGGGCATAACACTCCGTGAAGCAACTGTGGATATCGTGTCCCCTCATTAAGCCATCGTCAAACACCCAGACCACCCATACTGAAAGTAGTCCCCATAAGACCGTGTTAAATATCTTTTCCACTCACTTGTTAAACATGCCCAACATCTAGTAGAACATATAGATGGCCATCAGCTAGACATTATTTTTGTCATCAAAACGTGGGCAAACGATTCCTCTAGTCCAGATCACATCATTGGAATACCCCGAGGTTATTTCATTTCTAGACTCAACAGACCCGGATAAAGGTGTGGAGAGTAAGGGATTGTTTACAAAAACTGCTTCAAGACCAAATTTGATCCTATGTCCAACCCGGAGTGTGAAGCACTCTCTTACTGTTTGAAGTTGGCCGACAATCGCTCCGTTCGAGCATTACCTATTTACCAAACTCCTGGCCACAGAAGTAGTTTTCTCCAATCTATAAATACACTTCCATGAGGTCGGGCCTGTCATAGCACCTACACTATTCTAGGCAATTGTAACTTTCACATGAAGCTCCCAAATGACAAATATACAGCGGCTATCTTAGAGATCATAAATGCAGTAGGCCTTCCTCAACTCTTGTACCAGCCCACCTATTTAGCTGGTCATACTGTTTTTTCAAATAACCAGCTTATAAATATCAAAAAACGTTCTTCCTTTTACATGGTCTGACCACAGTGCTGTTGCTTTTGAATAAAATATCCTCTTTTCTACTAAAAAAAAAATGTTGACACTAACCCTATCTGCTACCGGGTTGGGAATAAAGTTGACTATAATGTACTCCAGCAACAACTCACTCAGGCTGAGCCCTTACCGTCACCTGACCCAGATCAGACCACATTTGAATACTCAGAGTGGTTAAGCTCTACTTTTTCTGAAGCTGCCCAATCAAAAATTTCAATCCAGACAGAAGAAACCATCTCTTCCTTGGTTTACAGGGGCTCTCGATCTAGAAAAACTACATTTCTGAAGGCAGGAAAGGAAATGGAGGTCCAAACATGACTCATATGATAAAGAAATCTATAAACGTTCCCTCTCAAAATATAAGGACCTACTTAGCAAAGAAAAAAAACACTTTATTTACCCACCAAATTGAATCTTCTAAAAAACTCAGCGGGGTAGCTATTTAAGGTAATAAGTAAGTTAACCAAACTACCTGAGAAAAAAGGATCCAATAATAGCCAAAGTGAGCACCAAGGCAGAGAGATCCTCACCCCAGAGTATTGCACAAAATCCTGACAGAAATCCTGGCATAGACTCCCAGAATTCTGTACCATTGTTGCCTCCATTTCTGAGCTGGGAGCTGATACCCAGCAAATTCTGAGAGAAGAGAAGGTAAGCGAAGCTGATGTGTTTTCCTTTCGAGGGAACATTCTTTCTTGGTCGAAGTCTGATAATAATAACTTAGATCTCTAAACAGGTGTGCATTGCACTGAATCCCAAGAAAAACTGTATGCATCTACTCCGTTCTATCATAGTATAGTGCACAGAAGTAGTCTTTAGGGTGTTATGTTGCCAATGACATTCCAACTTTATTAGAACAGTTATTTGTATTCTCGTTGTTAGTGACATCCTTCAGTGCTGTTCTGTTAACCTGTCATCCTTAGGGTGAAGTTTCCACAGATACTTTGCCTGTTACCTCCTGTTTGCTGATTATCTTTTCGTTGGCCTTAGGACTCTGAGCACTGCCCCAATGCTAACCAGTTCTAAAGTGCATATGCTTCTCCCCTAAAAATGTTTATTACTGGTGTACGCCTGATTGCCATATTTAATTTGCTGGTAATTTCCTAGTAAACAGGTATACCATAAACCCATTGCCTGTAGTTACATGCTACTAGTGGGCTGAAACACTGAGTGTGCCACCCAGACAAGAAGCCTTTCAAACCTGTCTCAGGCCTGCCATTGCAGGACCTGTGTTTGCAATTTACTGCCACTGCAACTTGGCATTTAAAATGACTTGCCAAGTCCCAAACTCCCCTTTTATTACGTATCAGCCATGCCCAAGGTAGGCCATACATAGCTCTAAGGCTCTAAGGTCAGGGTGCTATGCAAGTAAAAGGTAGGACATGTACCTGTATGTTTCACATGTCCTGGTAGTGACAAACAGCCTATTTATTTTCACTACTGTGAGGCCTACTCCTATTGTAGAGAAGCATTGGGAATTCCTTAATAATCTTTTAAACTGTAATTCGTGATCAGAGAGGAGTAGCTTTTAGAATAGTAGTGATAAATCCTACTTACTTGTGAGGTTGGATTTAAATTTACTATTTTAGAAATTCTACTTTTAGAAAGTGGACATTTACCTGCACTTACTGCTCCTTGTGCCTAACAGTCTGTCTCCAATACACATCCTGTGATGGGATGGGTGACAGCTGCATTTGTCCATTCCCTCTGGACAGCAACAACACAGGAAACTCAACTGCATCTGAATTCATCTGCAAATTAATGGGTCATTCGGGAGGGATAGAGGCAAATAGGTAACACTTCACTTGAGTAGGCAGTGTCCTGTCTCCACGCAAAGGGCTGATTAGCATCCCATAGCTAGGCTGGCAGATAGGACTGAGCTGAAAGGAGAACTGTGCACTTCAGAGAGTGCCTCTGAAGCCTCCCCTATAATTTCTCTGATCTCACCCAATCAGACACTGCATTGGACTTGTAACCAGACAGTGATGGCTCTACATCTGCACATTGCCAGAAGGACTGCTGTGCTGCCACTCCACTAACTACTTTGCTGTGCTTGCCTGTTGCTTGCTGGATGCTGGTCTGCCGGAGGAACTGCCACCCTGCGACCTGTCTTGTTGTACTGGCCTACTGCCTGCTACCTTACTAGGCTTACTTCGCGAGAAAAATTGAAGCTGCCTCCAATTCCTGCAAGGAGCTTTTCGCCGTTGTGCAGGAGTTTACAACGTCTCGCGCAGTACCAACCCAGTCTCCCCCTCCTGCGCTTTGGGTCAGGGCGATTGCGGATTTTTTCACCTCTAAGATCCAGCGGATCCAGGACTCCTTCCTTGTACTGGAGCCTGAGATACCGGGTCGGGTGGAGAATACCGCTGATACCCGACTTAACGCAGGTGTGGCCTTGGCAGCTTTCCCTCCTCTCTCGCTGACCGCCTCATTTGACCTGATGGCTGGCCTTAAATCAGGTTCCCCTCGGGATGCCTGTCCGGCAAAATTTCTGGCTAAAATGGCAGCTGTCATTAACCCCCTTGTAAACCCCCTGTTGAATTGTTCTCTTGCACAGGGTGTGGTTCCCCAGGCCTGGAAGCAGGCCATGATCATTCCCCTGCTTAAAAAGCCTGGCCTGGATGTGGAGGTGTTGGCGAATTATAGACCTATTTCGCTCCTGCCGGCTTTTGCAAAGGTCATTGAAAAGCATGTCCATAAGGTGCTTGCCGATTACCTGGAGTCACACGACCTACTGCACCCTACCCAGTCGGGTTTCCGCGCCAATCTTAGCACCGAAACAGCCCTCCTGGAAGTCTCGGAGGCGATTAAGGAGGTGCTGGATTCGGGCGGGAGAGCGATGCTGGTGATGCTAGATCTGTCGGCGGCCTTCGACACCGTCCCTCATGAGGGTCTTCTTGCAAGACTCTCAGAGGTTGGTCTCCGAGGGACGGTGCTCCAGTGGTTTCGATCTTTCCTGGCAGGCCGTCGACAAACGGTCTGGGCTTCTGCTTGCTCCGCCGAGATGTCGCCATTGGGTGTCGGAGTTCCTCAGGGCTCTGTCCTGAGTCCAACTCTATTTAACATCTTCATGACCCCTTTGGCGGCATTGGCGGAGTCTTTCGGGGCCCAGATCGTTTCTTATGCCGATGACACCCAGCTCCTCTTCACCTGTGAGAGGGGTGCGGACTTCGATGGAGGTAGGATCCAGGGTTGCCTTGAGGCTGTGTTTCAATGGTTTCATCACAACAGCCTCAAGTGCAACTCGGATAAATCCGAGGTCCTCTTTTTTGGGTGCAGTTCGGATCCGGACTGGAAAGTATGGTGGCCTGAGAACATGTTTCCACCAGCAAGTTCGTCCCAGGTGGCTAAAAACCTTGGGATTAAGATCGATAATGGCCTCACACTACGTTCACAGGTAATCGGTCTCACTGGTACATGCTTTGGCCTACTCCGGATGCTACGCAAGTTCCTTCCCCTGTTATCGGAGGAACATAGGAAGATCACGGTGCAGGCGATTATAGGCTCGAGAATTGACTATTCCAACGTCCTCTATCTCGGCTTGCCAGAGTATCTGCTCCAACGGCTACAGGTTGTCCAGAATTCGGCAGCACGGGCCATTTTTGGACTATCGCGCCGTGCCAGAGCCTCGGGTCTTCTGGAGGCTCTGCATTGGCTCCCTGTCCGGAAGCGGATAATTTTTAAAACTCTTACTCTGGCGCACAAAGCCTTGCACGCCTCCGGAGCAAAATACCTGCAGAACAGGCTGGCTTTTTACCTGCCTGCTAGGTCGCTCAGGTCTGAAGCCCTGTTTCTTGCGGCAGTTCCTCGTGTGAAGAGAGCCCGCATCGGAGGCCGCTCTTTTAAACTACTAGCACCTCAGTTATGGAATAAACTGCCTGTGTCCTTGCGCAGCATTCCTAATCTGTTGGCCTTCCGGAAAGGGCTTAAAACCTGGCTCTTTTCCTCTTAGTTTCGGTCCCTTTTAGCTTCCTTCTATTTCTGTTTCTTATTTTCCCTGTTGTGTTATGAGATTAGTGTGCAATCTAAAGCGTCGGGACACTCTTCCGAGTAGCCGTACGCTATACAAAACCCCTGCATAACATAACATAACATAACCTTTCTGGCTGAGCTGAACTAGAAGTGTTCACCAAGGGCTTGTTGTCTTGCGCTCTGTATGTCTCATAATTTATTGACTTTATTCCTGCCGTAAGGACTCTGCCACTTGTGAGTCTGACAGCCCAAACTCGAAAAAGATCAGCCATGGCTGATCGCTAAAATCTACAACAGCTCAGCACTGTTCGGTGGACCAATCGGTGCTCTGTACTGATCCAGATCATTGTGCTTGATCCCCAGCAGGCTATGGTGAGCTCCCAAAGTGCTGGTACCTTTCTCAAAACCAAGCGTCCAGAGAAGTTGGAAAACACCGCAGCGCTGAAGGAAATCCTCTCATCGCGACCCTGCTGGGTTGCCCTGACAACCAGAACTGCGCCCGCATCAATGCGTCAGTCGCCCTTCCCTAGGAGCAGGATTACTGTTCATACAGATGCTGGCAGCTTCGAGGTATAGGGCCGGATCAGTGAATCGGCATCTGGGTAGCAGACCACTGAGTCTAGTTCAACAACAGCCCGGCGTAGCCCCCGCTGCTTAAGGAAAGAGAATTTGTAAGGAGACAAGATCCGTGAGTTCTTCACAGCCAACCTGCATTATATTGCAGGCGGCTAGGTGTGACACAGACGTACTGATCTCCTGAGTCCCACTGTAAACCTGCTAAATACATGTGTACTCCCACATTGAGGAAGTCGTTTGATTTGCACTGACTCTACCGTAAAGAACCTGAAAGCAAAATCCATATTTTTAGCACTGCATTTACTTTATGAATGGAATTTGATAACTTGGGAACTGTTTGGATTTTAATCATTTTGGTCTTGTTTTAGTCACAATATAATAAACGATATTGCTAAACCTGTCTGGAGTTTTTTTTGGTGTATTCATTGTGTTACTGTGTTGCACAAATAATTTCCACATTGACTCTTTTGATAAGCCTTCCTGCTCTGTGCCAAGCTACTGGAGAGTGAGCACAGGTTATCTTAGTTGTGTATCTAGCTTACCTGTCAAGAGTGATGGGTTCTGCCTGACGTGGGTGTATACCTTGGCCAACAAGAAACCCCATTTGTAACATTTTCTCATTATAATTTGTGTGGTTATTATTCATGTGCTAAGCAGCAGGATGAGACTGTTGAAATAAAACACATTTCAATATAAAGTATCTTTTTTAGTGCAGTACTCATTGTGATATCCGAATGAACAAACTTTGGTTTGAATTACCACTGCGTCTCTGACACCTTTTATAAGGGTATGTTAGGATTTCATAAAGAATGGACACCACATCAAGAAGTATGTTGAACAGGGTTGTGTGGGGCTACAACAATCTTCATACTCAAATGATGGTGAGGTGAACCAGCTTCAGCCATCCCTGGGTAGGAAACTCAAACCTTGTAGAACTAAGCTTAGTTTACACAAGATCCCAAGTAAAAAGCAATCATATGACAACAGTGCCGATAGGTACAGAATATTCATCATTTTAGTAGTATGACCAGAAAGATCACAGCTACAAATGCTTTAAAAATCTGCAAAGGAAGGTAAAAAAGAATAAGACCACAATGTTGATATACTTCTGAAAATAGTTTTTAAAACAGTTAATTATCCAGAACCTATTTTCTAAAACACAGTAGCAACACCTCTTGAGTTCGAAAACAACACTAAGCAAGTCAGTAAATGAGCTGCACACTGTGTTCTAAAGGTGTTTTTATCTATGTATGAAAGTCAAAAATGTACTGCACAAGTTATAGAAACTTTTCTTAAAGCTAACACTGCTAAAAGTGTATTCATGTTATCAAGGCTCATACAGCCACATGTATCAAGGGATTTTGGAGTCGCAAACGGTGAGAATCGCAAAATTCGGCCGTTTGCGATTTCAAAATCACTTTTTTGGATGCATTAAACAATTTTTTAGAAATTGCAATTTTTTGCGATTTCTAAAAATGCGATTGCATTTAAGGAATCGCATTTTTGCGATTCCTTAAATGCAATGCATCACTGTTTTAAAAAATGCGAATTCACAAATAGGGGGGAGCAAATTAACACGAGGTTGAACCTCGTGTTAATGTGCGAAATCTTTCAAAAATGCTCAAAAAAGCATTTTTGAAAGTGTAATGTTACACACACACATGTCCTTTGGACATGTGTGTGTGAAACTTGCACTTAAAAAAACATTTCAAGGCTGCAGGGGGGGGGGGGGTCCTTTGGACCCCCCTCAGCACCCTTGGAATGCATTAACAAATTGTGATTCGCAAAATGAAAATCGCAAAATGTTAATGCCTTCCCATTGATTCCTATGGGCCTTTTGGCCCATTGGAATCAATGGGAAGGTTTTCCTTAATTGCGATTAGCAAAATGTGAATGAGCAATTAAGGAAAATTAAGAAATCGCAAAAATATTTGCGAATTATTCATGCATTGCCTTTTGCGATTTCTAAATTGCGATTCCTTAATTTTCGCAATTTAGGAATCGCAAACGGGTGCAATGATGCATGTGGCCGATAGAGTGTAAATGAAGCATGGGCACGAAGATTGCGGTCTTTTACACAGTAAACAGATAAACATAACCTTGACACAACACACAACTTAAGACCTCATTCTGAAACAATGTATTTGCTGAGAAGAGTAAGAAGTGACGGTATAACTTTTGCAGGTGCACCTCACAGCTAGCAAGCAAGGGCATGCACGAAAGTCACAATAGCAGTGTGTTGTGATAGTGTCATATTACACTGAGGTTCCTTAAGGATTATTAAATTATGATGTGCTAATAAGGACAGAGGCCCCACTAACTAAGGAAGGGCAATGCAATTGAGTCTCTTTGATGTATATGATTTATATTGTGTATAGGTGTATATGTAATGTTATGCAATATTCTTCGCATCAGTTTTTGCCTTCCCGTAGTACTATCCTATAAGAGTGAGAAGTAATATCCTTTAACAGTGAGAAGCAAATCAAGTAGATAATTCCCAGCACCACCAAACCACTATATACGCCCCACTCCAATATAAATAATCCAGGACAAACAGTGTTCAGGGGAAAGAAAAAGTGGATGGATAATAGAGAAAAAAAATCAGCATTCTCTGCTAACACGATCCCTCTGGGTATGCACACCTCTGCACTGGTCAATTTGGGGTTATCTGGTATACATCCATGACACATAAGGGAGACAGATAAGTGAGAATTCTTAAACGCATGAAGGGTTTTAGTTCTATTGTGTTGTATCTAGTGATTACCAATTAACTTCTCACTTGTTGCCTGCTTAATTATGAACGGCATGTGAGTGTATAACATAAAGCCTGCAAAGATACAAGGAAAGAAAATACATTACAACCTAATACCTTTGACGTAGAGCTGATGTAAAAGTCCCTACAGACACTAAGGAGCACCAATATTTAGAAAATTTCTTGCTTCTGAAATCTTAATAAAAGTCTTCCGAAGTCAAGCATGAAAGTCATAACTAAATGCCACACCAGATGCTTTGGGATGAAGTATCATAACTAGAAGAAAAATAAATAACTTTTTTTTAATACAGTCTCCAGACTGTTCCAATCTCTGGAATGTCAGAGTATCTTAGAAAAGGATGATTTCTAGGCAGCAAAGTTCCATGAACACTGTGTACATCATTGTAACTTGTAATTATGCATGCATCTCACCAAAAAGTAAAATTGTTGCACTGCTGATAACTGCAAATTTCTCTCCTTTCTCTTTTTTGCAGGTCCCTGAAATCAAACATGGGTTAATGAGCGACAGAGAGAAACATACCAACTCCAGGGCTCCTACAAGGTAAGTAACTAATAGCAGGAAAAAAAAGGCTGAACTCAGAGTGCTGTCTGCAAAGTCTTTAAGATACAAATAATGCTGGGAAAACAAAACCAAGAATCCTTGGTACATTTTTCTGGTAAGAATTTGGGTACGTACAGTGCACATTCTACTAATAGGAAACAAAAGTTTGAGTTCTGTGCTTGCACTTTATCCTCTTGAGCAGGACGCTGAAACCACAAAGTCTGGAGTCTTCCAGGGTGGGTGTGGCCGGTCGCTACACACTGCACGGGTGCTAAGCACAACTAGGCAGCGCCCTAAGTAACATGGTCTGAGTGATGGCAGCCACGACAGTATACCACCTATAGAAATTTGTCATTTGCACACATAAAAGCGTGACGTGGATATGATGAACAGATGACTGACTGACGGACTGACTGATGGTATTTCTAAAGCGCACTAATGCTGAGGCGTCTTGGCGCTGAGTAAAGTGACCAACCAGGTACTGACTGCTGCATCATTGAGTAAAGAGCCATGTCTTAATTTCCTTCTTGAACAGTCTACGGTTAGTGATCTGTCTGAGGTGAAGTGGAGCTGAGTTCCATAACCTTGAGGCCAGATGGGAGAAGCCCTTGCCTCCCCAACGTGATCTTTTGATCTTAGGAACCATAACCAGACACTGCGCAGCAGACCCATGGGAACGGCTTGGCTGTTTTCGAGAGAATAGGGATTGAAGATCTAAAGCCCCGTCTCCGGCCAAAGCCTTATGGACCAAGCATAATGCCTTGAACTCCACCCATTGTTGTACTGGAAGCCAGTGTAATTGACTGATAGATGCGTATATAGTCCCAGGTTTCAACTACATGATGTTTATGTTTCGTAACTTTATAAAGTACAACTATCACCCCCACAGGGACTATCCTGGCACTGAAACCTTCAAGACTTAAAATGAAAAAGCTTGCCTGTCCAGAAAAAGCTTGCAGAATTATTTTAGTTTTTTTTGGAAGGGCCTTTAGACCCTTTCTGAAAATAAGAAAATCAGGTTCCTTCCTAGGGTCCGATTTCAATGCGGTAAGGAATGGCTCTGACCCTCGGGAAGAGCCATCGTAACCGCATCGGATCTGCCCATTAGAATTCCTTTCTGATTTGCTCAGTCGCAAAGGAATCAGACTCGGTTTTCCAGATGGCTTCTGATGGGCTCAGAAAGCCCATCCGCCATCCAGAAACCCTTCAATACTTCCCCCGGCCGACTCTTTCTGCTGAGGGAGTACAATGGCTGTTTCCCACTGCCTTTCTGTGACGGCCTTTTCGACACAGAAAGGCAGTGGGAAACTGTCTTTGGGGACCCCCAGCAGGCCCTTATGGTTGTGTGGCTGCCGAATGGCGGCCTTTGTTGATCCATGCACCCGGTAGCAGGCACCATTGCGTGCCTGCCACCGGGTGCAGGGATGAACTGCACCTCTGCAGGTAACAGTGCGTTCATGCATTCCGTTCAGAATGCATGCTCCCATTGTTAAGTATAGGATTGGTCGCATCCTACTTGCAGGTCTTGAAGCGATGACAAGTGGTCGTTCGGTTCCAGTCCCTGACTGATGTCGTTGGACTCCGGTCCGGTCAACATCAGAATCGGCCCCTTAAAATGTTCCAAAATGCATCTTTTTGCAGCAGCAGGTGAGAAACTTTGGCTGCTCAAAGATACATGTTGAATCTGAGGGACTACCAAACATGCTTTATTTCATATTCTCAGAGAACATGTTGGCTGATACTTCTTGAACTGGCCGGAAACAGCTGATTCATTTATCGGACATAAAGAATTAACAAACAATACACTCTCTGGCTGGGATATACTGCTGAAAAGCAGAGTTTGTGAAACATGATTTCTTGCCTTTAAAATCAAAGCCAGCCTCGCCGCATGGTTTTGTATAATCTCTAGTCTCTGTAATATGCAGCCCAGAAGTGCAAGATAAATCGAATTTCACTAGTTCGACTGAAAAAGATGCATTGATGGGCTGCATTTTGTGCAGAAAAGGGAAACAGCCTCACAGCTTTTCCAAAGTTCATATGTAAATAGACAAGAATTTACCAAAAGCTACCTCTGCTCTGCCAGTGAAAATTTGACATCTTCCTTGACTACTAGACCTTTCACATATAGGACCGGTGCTGGTCTAGGGACACGAAAACTAGGTCAATAGGGAAGATTCCAAAATGAGTAAGTTTTGAAGGGACAGCAACATTTTGTTGTGTTTCCACTAAGTTGCAGGTGTATGTCCTGCATCCATTTATTAACTTGACTCTGGCAGTTTGAAAATTGATGGGCCGTAACTTCCAGATCCCTAAAGATTTTTTGTGCACATTTGGTATAATCAAAGCAGCAAATGGAGCACCATAAATAATTAATAAATGGGGGATAAGACCGCTCCCAGAGAAACTGCACAACTTATTGGCTGAGTTGAAGATGAAAACTCCTCTATGTTTACCACAAAGGACCTTTCTGACTAAAAGTCATCCAGCCATTCCAGTGCCAAGCCTTCACTACTAATGGTCCTTTAGTCCATAAGGATTTGGTGGTTCATGGAATCAAAGGAGACAGAGAGGTAGGTATATTGTCATCTGTGCCTGCAGAGGGTCCAATAATTCATTAATTTGCAAAGGCTGTTAATTGTACAAAAAATGCTCTTTCCAACAGTTTTGGTAAACCATGCCAAGAGAGCTAGGGCGATAGTTGGATAAATCCCCTGGATCTAGTGACGTTTTCTTCAGTAAAGTTCAAGAACTGCCCAATTAAATTCTTTAGGTACTGAGCACGTCTGCAACGAAGTATTGATAATGTGTATGGGGCCTAAGCAGTCCTTCTGAAGTAGTTCCTTAATAAAGAATATTTTGAAATAAAAAATATTCTTAGATAGGAGATCCTTAGGTGACCTTGTCAGCCACAAAGATCGGACCAGCTTTACAGTTTTGGGTTCTGATAAGGGGCCAAACTGTTTTAGCCGACTAGTTTTAGTGTTCTCTAGCCACGTACTTAGGTACGAGGCTCCTATATGTTGATGGCTGAACCCTCCTTAATAAAATATTTTGCCATTAGGTTACATTTTATCTTTAAAGTTTCCAGATTTACTGAAGGGGATAACATCTGAGTTCCTGGATAGAGGTAAAGATTGCTGCTGACATTTTAGGTGCAGATAAGATGTGATGTTTTAATTTAGCCTTCTGAGTTATTGTATACATAATTCAATCTCTGCCAAGGTGTTTTACTGGCAGAGTCGTAGTTTCTTCACCAGTGCCACTCTTTGGACTGCAGTTCTTGGTGTAAGGGGTTCAGTTCATTTTGTAATCCAGTTAAACGAAGATCAAGTCGGTATGGTTTTGCCGATAATGTTAGGTGCTAATGCATATAAGATTGCCAATAACTTATCGTAATATTTATTTAAGGTAATCTCTACATTTTTAACCAATAGGCAGAGAATTTGATGAAGGAACCGGCTATTTTATCCAGAGACATTGACTTTCAGATGCACGCCTTTATTTGCTCTTCTTGGACCCTGATCCCATTAGGCTTTTTCTAAGACTGGCAACGGAAGGGAAGCATGAAATAGTTTGTCCAAGGCAAAGGATATGCTGTTAAGGAAATAAACTATGGGCTAAAAGTACAAATGATAGAAAGTTCATGATATTTTATACGCGAGGGACTTGGGGTAATCATACATAATTTAAAAGACCTTCTGGATCTGAAAACAGTTTATCACCCGCGTTTTCAAAATTGGCACCAGTATAATTACTCAAGATAAATTAATTTCAGTCTCTAAGAGCACTGGTGTGAATATATCTATTGCTTCTGATCCAACCTATGCGGTTGTTGATGTCTAATTTAATACAATAAACCGTGACTGTTCCGGAGAAGTCAGGACTTTCATTGTTCAATTTTACAAATCAGAGATACTATGTGCAGTTCATCTCATACACTTTAGATGTTTTTAAAAAATATGACAGCGGTCTCTTCCCCGACTTTTTTCTATGTCCGAATACAGATGAACAATCTACAGGAATTAGAGCTTTAATGATGTCTCCTGATTTCTCTTACAGCCACGCCTCAGTGTTGCACAGCATACACAATTTCAGGTTTGAAATTATGTCATGAATGTCTACATGATGCTTTACAGATGAGGCAGCATTCATGTTCCACTCAAGTGAGAGTGCAAGCAAGCTTCTGGGGACGAAAAGTTTTGCTGCTAATTCAATCTACTAGTCCCGTCCCTGTAAAACATCCTGCTGAATTGTCACTTCAGGAGAGAAGGAGCTATAGATGTGTACATGGCCATACAGTACCCCTGTCTTTCCTGGTATTAAGATCATTGTTAAGCAGCATGGCTGCTAGCAGGGCGCATGCTGGTTGTGGAGGGGCACAGAGGACCCTGCCTTTGGCATGTCTCTGTTCTGCGTTAAATTGACATTCTTAGGCCTACATATTCCCATCCCCAAACAACTAGCATGTTAACTAAAATGGATACAGATCGCAGAGCAATGGCTCCCAAAAGTGCAAAGTGGCGAGTATTACAGCCTATATCAGACTGACGTCCAGAAAAAGTGCAAATGAAAGAAGGCACAAATGTAAAACATTTAGCCCCCTGCACCAACTAAATGCACTCAGAATGTAATTAACAACACTAAGGGGCCTATTAGAATTGCGGGCGGATCGCCACCGCCCAACCGGCGGTGGCAATCCGCCCACCAAAACACCCCGCTGGACGGCCTTTTACCCTCGCCACATTAGCATGGCGGGTGATACCGCGGCAGACGGAAAGACCGTCCACCGCTTTTCTACCGGAATCATCACGATTGCCTGCCGGGCGGAAAAGGCCTATAATATGGTGGCGGTCATGTTATGATGATGGCGGTGGAATGCCTTCCTATGGCAGAGACTCCGCCATGGAAAGGCATGCAAAGTTTACTTTGGGGGCTTGTTGCGGGGCCCAAGGGGGTGGGGGCTGGGGGTCTGCACTTGGGGATACCCATGGTACCCCCCTACATTGGCATTCACAAGGTGGCAAATACAGTGTGGTGCCTGTCACATTGTGCATGCCAATGCACAATATTCATTTTCAATATTGTGGCGGGTGCTGCTTACAGCACCGCCCGCCACAATGTTGAATATGCGGGATGCAACCGCCAGGGTCGGGTCGCATCCTAATTGGCCGTGTGGGACCGCCGGACCACTGGCGGCCGGTCCCAGCACCACTAGGGTGGCGGGCGGACAGATGGGGAACATATCACTGATGACACACTCAAGGCCCAAGGAGCTGCTGACACGTCTTGCTCAGGACATGTCTTTCCTCAAAACTGCTGATTTACACCAAATGGTGAGCATATGACCAGAGACACATTCAGTGCCCAAGGCGCTACAGACATACCTTGCCCCAAAAGCATCAAAGTGTCTCTGTGCAACAAGAATTCTCAAGACCCTGCACCTCACCCTCAGTACGTAGCCCAAGGGTTGCGTATCCAACTGGCAGACATGCAGGCCCACTGCCTCCACTGATTTCTCGAGACCTCACAAGACGGAAACAGTAATACAGCAAATGAAGAAAAAGGGCCCAAAACAATCACAACGGCATCTATGAAGGCCACAGTCGAGGTGAAGATCCCTCTCCAAATGAAGTCTTTCACTGCTAGCTCTTTTTACCACTGAATCTATACCAAGTACCACACATAGTATTGAGGTCTCCGCAAGAATAAAAGTGCATCCACTATTCAAAATAGCCCAGAATGAGGGAGCATGATTCCAGGCATATTGCTCTTCACCAATGTGCAATCCAAGGACAACGCCATACACTGTTCAGATGTAAAGGATCTTCTTTATTAGGACAGTATCTGTAGAGACCCCATCCATAATTAACACCGTCACAACTCACTTTGAATGCTATTTGCCACATTTCACATTACCAACCACCCCACATTCCAGATATAACATGGATACCTACTTTCCAGAGGTCAGCATCATAATATAGAAACAGAATACAAAACACCACATTTTCCTCTACTAATGCTCTGCCATATATATAACTGATGCAAATTATGAGGTGAAGCAAGAGAAGTTACCATTAAAGTGGTAAGGTACATAATTTCATCCCCACTAATGCCCTGCCATTTTCCTGTCAAGTTAAAATGAAGTGGTGATTTTAAAAGGGAAAGACTTGAGGTGACGGGGGAGTGATGATTATGGCCTGCAAGTTTTGGGCTGGGAATAGGCCCCTATGTCCCACTCCATAGGGTTCAATGCATCCACAGAGAATAATTGTCAGGGCCTCCCTGAGCCTTACGTAGGTAGAGACAGCTCTTATCATCCCTTTGCCTTCCATTGTAGCCCTGCACTGTGGTAGGACAATGAGTTCCTGTTGATTACCAAGCTTCAATGTGTGCATACCTTCTAGGGAAGGGGAATCCTAAATGTTCCCTAGACAAGACTGTACATGAGTAGTTCATGTAATAAAAATAAGATCATATATAATCCACCATCCTAGGGTACACAAACCCATTTTGAAGTATATAATTTAAAGCTATGAAAAGAGGCAAGGGCCCTTGAAAGAAAGTGAAGTCCTACATAAAGAAATATTTATCCGCATTCCAGGTTGTATAGAGGCCAGAGCACTTTTATTTTACACCAAATCTCAACCCAGAAAGTGCCTGAAGACAGCATCGCTTCACCTACTGGTGAAGAGTTTGCTAAGCATCACTTTAACTAATTCATTTTCTGATTGCAGACACTCAACACTCTGTATTTCGGTGGAGAGATTGTTCATAATGGAAGTCCACAGCTCTTGGTAGGTATCTTGCTTACCCTCCACTGCGAGGGGCAGTTTCTTCATTCCCAAAATATGTTATGTTATGTTACTGTGTCTAAAAAACGCATGTTCACCAAACGTTTTCATGCTGCTGAGCAGTGAAACAGGGTGGCAAATAGCGAGGGTAGTGTGTTCATTGTAGGCTTGTCTAAAAAGCTAGGTTTTTAACAGGTTCCTAAATACAGGATAGCAAGTTGCAGATCTTGGCTCTGGGGGGAAGCAATTCCAAAGTTTGGGGCCATAACTGAGAACCTGGCACCACCTCATCTCTTCTTTTTGAAATGAGGGTCTGATAAGAAGTTCAGGTGGGCAGAATGTAAAGGGCGAATAGGGGGGTACTTCATGATTTGAGAAATGATGAAGAGGGGGCCTTAGATATGATGCGATTTGAAAATAGTGCAGGCATCTTTGAAGATGATACTTTGCTCAACAGTTAGCCAGTGAAGGTCCTTCATCAAGGGGGTGATTAGGGAATGTTTAGGTTGTTTGTAGATGAAATAGGCTGCCTGGTTCTGGACAATTCGGAGTCTCTTTATGATGCCTTTGGGTAAGAGTGGTATAATCCAACCTTAAGAGGACTAGAGGCTTTTTATTGATGTTTTTGGGGTAAGTGGTCACCACCCTCAGTTGGCTATTAGAGTCAATCCCATAGTCTACTTTATTTTTGGTAATGATAACTTTGTTTTTTTCCACGTTTACTTTCAAATATTTGCTGTTCATCCACTCACAAATAAACAGAATTGTTGATTTGGAAATATTCTTTAGATTCAGGGGAGTTATTTAATTTGAAAAGTAGCTGCATGTCCCCCACATCCATTCCATTCCAGTGCCGGGCTCCTTAAACCCGCAGCCCTGACGCGGTCCACCAGGATATTTTGTGGTCCACTGTGTCAAAGGTGTGGATAGGTAGTGGAGCACCAGTGTTTGGGTGTCACCTTTGTCACCTTCAGCTCACACATCCTCCACCATGGAGAGGATGACTGGTTTGGTGGAGTGAGCATGGTGAAAGCCAGCTTGGAAGGGGTCCAGAAATTCAGATTCCTCAATGAAGATGTAGAAATTTTTGGGGGCAGGGGTCATAGAGGATCCTGATTTTACTTTTATCAGTAGGTCCTTAAGGTCCTCCTTACTGATTTCTTGCAATTATGGTAAAGTGACTGGGTTCATGTCATCCAGTTTATTTCAGTTTGAAATATGCCATACACCGCTTGCAGCTAGTGCAAAATCAGGCTGCCCGCCTGATCCATGGGTTGCCCAAATTCCATCGAGTCACCCCATCGCTGAAATCATTGCACTGGCTGCCTGTGAGGGAGCGGGCCTTATTTAAATTAGGCTGCCTCACCTTCCAGGCCAGGATGGGCACTGCCCCTGAGTTCATATGCTCAGCCATCAAACCTTACCTGCCGGGCAGAGAACTCCGCTCTACCCACATGGCACTCCTGGCCACACCCCGCTTTAAGTAAAAGAAAGCAAGCGGGGTGAAATTCGCGGCCCTTGCACCTGTCTTCTGGAACTCCCTCCCTATGACACTTAGATCCTCAACCTCCTATTTGGAGTTCCGGAAGAACCTAAAAACCTTCCTTTTTTCCAGAGCTTTTGCCGCCTAGCCTGTCTTTTTTGTTGCTGCTGCTGGCCGCAATCCTCAAAGGGCCATGAAACCGCTGGGTATAAGCGCGCTCAATAAATGTTTTTAAATTCAAATTAAATTCAAAACTAATGGAGATATCCACATTGATGATCTTGATTTTATCCATGAAATAGTTGTTAAGTGTATTGCATTAGGTTTTGGACGGGGTGATGGGTAATGTCACTATGTCTGGATTGGCGAGTTCTGAAATTGTTCTGAATACCTTCTTGGATTTATTGGAGGATAGGAGAATTCTGTTTGCAAAGAAGGGCAATTTGGCCTGCTGAATGTGTAATTTATACTGTGTGAGATGCTGTTAATAAATTGTCTTAGCCTCTGTTGTATAGTTTCTCCACCATTTATATTTTTGATGACATAGATCTAGTTTTGCAAGTTTAAGTTCATCTGGGAACCATTTGGAGGCTTCATGAGGTTGGGAGTTGATTAATTCTGCATGAAGGTAAATGAGTGTCACTGGCTTTATTAAGCCAGTCTGATATCGTCTTTTCGTGTCTGTCGATATTGTTTTCTGAATCAGTTGTAATTGATTGCAATGAGTTCCAAAAGGAGTATAAGTCAACCCTTTTCCAGCTCCTGGCCTGAGTCAAGGCTGGAGTGAAAGTTTTAGGAGACAAAGACCTGACAGTGAGAATGTAATTAGGTGGTGGTCAGACCAGGCTCATGGGGACACAGGAAGGTTGGACAGTGATAGGTGCATGGACCAAACTTGGTCCAGAGTGTGGACTTTAATATGAGTGGGGCTGAGCACATGTCGTTTAAGAAATTTTGACCTCTCGAAGGGTGTGAGGGGCCCCTTTTGAAGCTCTCCCCCATTACAGACCCATTAAGAAGTCAGGCTTTCTTACTCTGGTCGTTATCAGTGAAAGGAAGGAAGTCAACTTAATGTGGAGCCCTCACAACCTGAAGCTTGACCTAATCACGGAGGACGAGTATAGGCCCCAGGCCCAGTGCTTGCGAGGTAACCAGGCTCCCTCCAGATGTGAGTACCGACTAACGCCTGGTCCATAAAGTACCAGTGCTTTTCTGTGGCTAGTCTGCCCCATTCGACCATGAAGCGGAGTTGTGTTGCTTGGTAATATCTTGCAATCCTAGGGACACATAAATCGCCCTCAAGTGAAGTACAGAGGTAAAGGAACTGTCTCTGAAATGAAGGTTTTTTCCAATCCCAGATGAAATTATTGATCTTTGCTTGCAGGGACCTAAGGGTATATTTAGGAGGCATCAGTGGTAGGGGTCAAAAGCTAAGTAGAATCTTGGGAAGGACAGTCATTTATACAGCCGCTGTCTTGCCAGGATAGTTGAAGCCAGTGCCAGCTAGCCAAGTCAGTCTGAATTTGCAAAGCAAGAGCAGAGTAGTAGAGTTACCCCGTTCTGTCTACAGTTTGGGCCATCTGGATCACCAGGTGTGGTATGGTTGTCCCTGCCAAGGCAATACAGAACGCAGTGTGAAGATACTCTTTGTGTGATAGAAGAAAAGACAGGTTGAGTATTTGAGATTTTTAGAGACTGACCTAGAACTCAGATACATCTCCAAAAAGGCGAAGTTCCACAGTGCTATAATAACATCATCAGCATAGAGGCTGACGGTGGACGTGGCCCATTTTGTGGAGGATGCCTGTGATGTTGGGATCAGTCAGCACACGTTGAGCCTGTGCTCCAAGTAAAGGCCAAATAGGGTAAAATGGACACTCCAACACTTACCCCTCAGAATGGGAAAGGGCCGGGACAGTTCTCTATTGACCATCACTGCCTTCTATGAGGAACTATAGACACTCTGCATCCATCTGGATAGGGGGGATATCATGGAGGGCAATTGTCTATCATCATTCCAACCCTTGACGTCCCTGGAATTTGAGGCCTTATGCCAAAAAATCAAATCAGGTTCCCCGGCTGACCCTTTGTCACCTGCCCACTTTCGACAGTTCCAGTCATTGATTTCCACTGTGAGTTTAGAGTTGGCCAATCTGTCTCTGAGGTCAGCTTCTGTACCCAGGGCATGGAAGCACGCTAAAGTAATCCCTCTGATAAAAAAAACCTTCTCTGGATCTGGAAGAACCTGGTAATTATCGCCTCATTTCCCAGCTGCATTTTTTGGCTAAGCTAAAGGAAGCGCATGTGAATTCTATTCTATCTAAATTCATTGAGCAATATGACATCTTTGTTCCGTCAAAGCAGTGTTTTCAACCTCGGCATAATGCCGAGTTGGCGTTACTGGCAGTGTCAGAATCCATCTGGAGTAGGCTGGATGTGGGAGACTCAGCTGCCTTGGTCTCAGTACCGCTTTTCCACTCTCAGGAGTTTGCCATGCACCAGTGGGTACTACAGGGCTCCATCTTAAGCCCACTTTTGTTCAATATATATTTGAGACCCCTAGCAGAGGTGGCAAAAGGCAGGGGGCTGTCCCTGGTGTCGTTGGCCGACAACACCCAATTGGCAATTGCCTTTTCAAAAAAACTGCAGTGCCAGTTTGGACAAGTTCAAGGAGGATCTCCTGGCCATCTCCGACTGGATGGTGGAAAACTGTTCACAGTTAAATACCAGTAAATCGGAGATCTTGCTGTTCGGCAAGGATCGGGAGCTATGGTCAGAGCAATGCTGGCCGGTCTGCCTCAAACCCGCCTCTCTCCCTAAGGAGCCCGGGAAGAGCTTGGGCATGTGGTTTGAGAACGGACTGACGTTCGAGAGACAAACAAAATCCGTTGCTGCTGTCTGCTTTGGGCTCCTGCGAGGCTTGGGACTCCTGCTTGGCTTTTTCCCACCTAAAGTTCGCCAGACCATCGTTCAGGCATCCATTCTGTCCAGGTTAGATTACAGCAATTTTCTCTGCCTGGGCGCTAATAAGGCCAGCATTAAGCTCCTGCTGAGGGTTCAGAATGTGGTGGTGCGGCTTTTGGTGGCACTACCTAGATCATGCTCAGTGTCTCATGTGCTATCCGAACTTCACTGGCTGCCCGTTGAAAAGCGCATTCAGTTTAAGGCGCTGTGTATTTCACATAAGATCTTTACACATCAGGCCCCATCAGGGGATGTACCATGTTACAACGCATACCATTACAACTACCTACTATTACAACGCTACCATTACAACGCATACCATTACAACGCATAGCGCTTAGAGGTGCTGGATAGTGGTAAGTATAATTTACTATTCCAACTCCAGTCCCCGTGGACACTAGGGAAGGTGTTGGATAGTAAATTAAACTTATTCCCTATCCTAGAGCGCCCCCCAGCGCAATGCGTTGTAATGGTATGCGTTGTAAAAGTTGCGTTGTAATAGTAGGTAGTTGTAAAAGTTGCGTTGTAACAGGTGTATACCCCATCAGGGCTATCCTGACTGTTGATGCCCTATGTGCCTGGACGTTCGCTGAGATCTGCCGACCTCTCACTCGTTTGCGTACCTCGAGTCTGGAGAGCGAGGGCCAGGGGACGCTCTTTCTGCTTTTTGGCGGCAAAACTTTGGAAATCGCTCCCGGCTCACATTAGAGTCATTCTGAACCTTCTGGTGTTTCGTAAGGCCATAAAGACCTGGCTTTTCCCTACGTCTGATGTTTGGCATATGTCTTTTGTCCATTTCTCAACATAGATCGAATATTTTGGGTCATGATGACTAACGGTTTACTTATCATTTGTCCCCTGCCTTCTTGCCTCATGTTTTATACATTTGAACTTTATTAATAATTTTTTGCCTCTTTCTCATTATTAGCATTTATTATATTTGTGATATTGCCCACATTGTTACGTGTGATGATGTTTATACCAAAAATGTAAACACACTGTGCTTTTACGAATGTAATTAGTTTGACTGTTTCTTAATTATCTTATGTGGTTCACACAAACATGAATTTGAATCTGAACAAATATTAATTCAAGTAGAGCTCATAGGGTGTTGGGATATTTTATCTTTGATAAGCGATTCTCCTGTGTCCACATCCCTTTGGTTTGACTACAAACTATTGGTAGACGACGTAGTCATGATCTCCGATATGCCGGCTACAGTATATGAAAATAGTCTGTAAAAGTCCCTTCTGTAGGTACTGGAATTGGAGCTCTGAAATGATTGCCTGTTGCCTTGGATTACAAACAGTCTCTTTCCACCCTTTTACCCTTATCATGGTTGTGAGTAGGGTATATAAGCTGAGGGTATTTATGTATTTTTTAAATGTGTTTATTGTCTGTTTGGGATGTACATTCATATTTTGATATTAATGTTGTATTGTTCACTATTGTAATTTATGTTTTTTGCCTTGTATGTTCTCTCTTCATGTATGTATATGGTTCGTGTTTAATTAGTTTTGATTTCTGTATTCTTTCAGCCCTGATGAAGTTCTTTGATGGAGAACGAAACACCTTGGCTGGAATTTAAAGCGTTTTTTTGATATTGAATATAAAATAAAGAAATGTATCCTAATTACTTTGTGATCCCTTGGACTTCATTTTTCCGCGCGCGCCCACCCAATTCCAATTGCAAAATAAATAAATCTGCAATACTTGTCCTGAAAGCTGACGTGTTTTAAAGTTGCAAATAGGTAAGGCCAATGCACTCTATCAAATGATTTTCCGTATTGATGGAAAGGAGCAGCGCCTCCTTCTTAGACCGGCGGATCTTGTCAATGAGATGGAGGATACATTGAGTATTATCTCTGCAATGCCTATTGGAGATGAACACAGCCTGATTGGGGTCAACAAGGCCGGGCATAACAGGGTATGGACGGTGCACCTGGATCCACCTGAACAGCTTAGCATCAATGTTAAGGAGGGAAATAGGTCTATAAGAGCTGCACAGTATTTTGTCTTTGCTAGGCTTTGGAATGATAGTAATGGGGGCCTCAAGCATAGTGTCAGTTATTGTGTCCATGTTGGCGAAGTGTTCAAAAGTCTAGTGAGGAGCGGGGCTAGCATTTGTCAGAATGTTTTATACAACTGGGGAGAGAAGCTGTCAGGGCCTATGGATTTTAATGGTTCAACCTAGAAATGCATAAATACCTCTACCATTCTAATTCTAAGTGGGGATGGATACTTTTGGGAGGATGACCATGGGCCGTGTTTAGGGTTTTATAATAGTTGTGAACGGACCCCTGATATTTGCATGTCCCCATGAATCTCATCCCAACCAGCATCATGCGCATTTCTGATAGTATCTAATTGCATTTTAGACCAAATTTGATGGCCCAGCATCTGACCACACCTGTTACTCCTTATATTAAGCATGTGTCTAAGGCGTGTCAATCCATATTCTGCCTTGTCAAGGTCCAGTATTTTTAGGTGTGTTCCCAGCTCATATAATTCTGGCCAAACTCGGAGAGCCCCCATGTGCTTGTGTATTACTTCTAACCCAATTGCTCCAGTTTCTCTCGCCGACGACTGTTATCCACTGCTGAGATGGCTATCAGCTCTTCTCTAACCACCACCTTCAGGGCCTCCCAAAGGGTAACCACTGGGGTCTCCTTTAGTGTTGTTGTTCCGGAGGAAATCTGTAATAACTGCCCCCCCTAGTCAGTGGTTTTAGACTAATTCTGGAGGATATCACAGAGACTCCAGTGGGAGGGCCAAATGCCACCCTTATCCACCTTGAGGTTCCCAGCTCATATAGTTCTGGCCAAACTCAGAGAGCCCCCATGTGCTTGTGTATTACTTCTAACCCAATTGCTCCAGTTTCTCTCGCCGACGACCGTTATACACTGCTGAGATGGCTATCAGCTCTTCTCTAACCACCACCTTCAGCGCCTCCCAAAGGGTAACCACTGGGGTCTCCTTTAGTGTTGTTGCTCCGGAGGAAATCTGTAATAACTGCCCCCCTAGTCAGTGGTTTTAGACTAATTCTTGAGGATATCACAGAGACTCCAGTGGGAGGGTCAAATGCCACCCTGATCCACCTTGAGGACTAGCATGAGGGGGCCTGGTCTGATAGGGACCTGGAGCAATGCTAACGTCTTCTATAAGAATTTTGTATTGTTGGGGTGGCTAGGTAGTATTCAATGCCAGCCTATGTTTTGTGGGCTGCAGACTAGAATGTATAGTCTTTAACAGAAAGACGTGATTGACTCCAAGCGTCACTTAGGCCACATTCACTTAACCACTGGAAACTTCTGGCAAACGACAAGCCCAGTCCAAGCCCTGTTCATAACAAGGATTAGGTCACCTTCCACAAAATTAGCCACATCTGGGATTGCAGTACCTGTGTCAAGGCCCCTTCAATAAATTGTTCCCCCTGGTCATTAGGTGCCTAGAGGGAGGCAATTGAGTAATGGAGATGGCCAATCTGCATCCGATATGAGATCATCTGATCTAGAAACTCTACCAATTTACCCCCACCTTCCCTTCAAAAGGCATTTGAGAGCAGTATCGCAAGCCTGTCCTTGTTTGTGTGCCCCGATGACCAAAATGTATGAAGAACCCGGTGGGGGCTCATTCTTTGCTTATACCTGGTTAGTAGCTCAATGATGACCATGATGAATGTTTGCCCTAAGGCCAGTCCGGAGGAGAGACCGACGGAGAGATGGAAGCAGAGCCCAGTTACGGAGTGAAGGCGGCCGCACACAACGACTCGGCAGAGCTGCTGCCTCCTCGAGCTGTGGCAAGGGATTGGTCCCGCCCCCTCCTCACAAAGAGCATGGGCAGAGCTGGCAATCACTGTGACGTCACCGCACGGTGCCAGCCTCTGTAGGGGGAGGGCTGGGAGCTGCGGCTGTCGTACATAGGGGTAGTTCAGTTAAATATAAAGAGATTTTCCTCGCGCTAAGTAGGGGGCAGGGAAGCCAAAAGGAAAGGGCAGTAAATTAATCTCCACACTGCTGCTGAAGGCGTGCCCAAGCATCATGTGACTTGTAAGGCAGGTGCTGCTGAAGAGAAAAAAGAACGTTCCCTGTGGGCCCTACAGAGGGTTGCTGCGGAAGGAAACTGTAATTAGGCGCTGCTACTTCCGGACTACCCGGAAGTTAGGTATGGTATTAACAGCCAACAAAAAGCTAGATTACAACAGCAATGCCAGAGTTAAACCAATGGTAAGCTGCATAACAAATTACACTAAGTTTCAGCCAACATACACATTACTTTAGTCTCGCTGAGACAGCGCATGCAGGGCATGCCCTGCTAAGCAGAGACCTAAAAATTAACAATAGAGTACCGCAAAGCCAGGCATGTTCCATTCACAAAGCTGATGATTATCTTCCGGGGAGCGCTACTACAGCACCACCATTTAGTTCAATGAAGGAAGGCCCTAAAGCATATGTACACAGCGGATGAGCAGAGTGTCAGATGTGTTGCAGGTCATGTAGAACCATTGCCAGCTTCTCGTGTCAGTTTGTCCAGCACAGCCTGGTATTCCTGGGCACTTTCCCTGGGCCAAGGGTGAGGATGAATCTTTGATTTAGCTACTCTCCGCCTGTAAAATTAGTGCGGGAGGAGCTTTGAAGGGAACCCAATCAGAAGCGATGGGGGACTCTACCTGCAGGCCCAAGATGGGACATGCCACCCTAACTGTTTTGGATTGGTGGAGTCACCCTTAACTGCAAAAAGCAAGCCTCAAGGGATGCCCCCATCTGTATGAGATCTCTATAGAGTGCAAACATTAAGTAATCAGTTTAAAGCCTCTGCATCATTCTAAGGTGAGAGCGGATATGTCCTGGAAGAGTGATAGTTTATGTCCTCTAAATTGGGAGGGTACACATCTCTGGCTTTCTTGAGGATTTCTTCCTTGACTTGGAAGTCATGGACACATAGCAGGATATCTGGAGGTCTTGTATTGCCTCTCCAAGGCTGACTCACCCAATGAACCCTGTCTAGTGGCAAAGGGGTGTCCTCTGCGTGGCCTAGGATGCAGTGGAATAGTGTCTGGAAATAGTTCTGTATATCCGTCCCCTAGTCATCCACCAGAACTCCCTACAAATGAATGCTGATAAGTTGAGATCTATTCTCCAAGTATCCTGAAGGTCAGCCTGTCGCTTGTGTAAGCAAAGAACCTCCTGTCTCAACATCTCAACCTCTTCACCCTTTGCGTAAATGTTTTCTTCTAGTGTCGATGCCCTGTCTTCCATTGAGCTCAAGACTTGCCTCACCTCCTTCAGGGCCTGAGAGTGGTCGTGCTTGAGCTCTTGAAAGTCCACTTTGAGAGAGTAAACAGGGATGCAAGGAAGGCCTGCATCAACTGGTTTGGTCTTGATCCACCGCATCCAGCAGAGCTGCATGTTTAGGTGTCTGCGGGGTCAATTGCAGGCTCCTTGGGGCGGTGAGAGTAAATCTGGTCAGCATGTCTCGAATGGAGTGTTCCATTCTGCTTTTCTGGCTGCCATAGTGTGATTAGTCAAAGTAAGCTGGATGACCCTTGTCCTTTCAGAACAGGCACCCACAGCTAATGATATTGTGAAGCAAGCCCTGTGCAGGTCCACAGGAAATCGTGTCTTTCAGCACTGTGCGCCTGGGACAATGGTTTCAGTGGCGCTCTGCCCTAGTCGCTATAGAACTTTCTGGGGCTTGTGTGCAGAGACTTTCCTCAGGGGCGAGGTGGGGAGGCTGCCACTATTCATGGCACGAGTGGTCTACTTTCAGTAAGAGATGCTGCTGCACCCCTCCACCCCCCAAGTCCACCACACCCTAGGCTCGCATCTCAGCCCGACACCTTCAACAGCAAACAGGATACTGTGCCCACTGTTACTCATAGTCCGCTCTAAAGCCTTCTGGCTCTGCTGTGCAGTGCAAAGGAGAAGCGAGGGAGGCAGCAGAGTCTATTAGGCAATGGCAGGGGCAGGGCAGCCGATCTCTCTAGTGCCACACCGCCCAGCAGCATCCACTGAACAAGGTCTGCAAGACAGGACTGAACCGCAAGGCCCAGAAATCAGTCCTCCCCCACAGAAGGCTGATGCATAGTGAGAAGCTGCAAGGGGAGTTATGCCCCTAGGCAGCCAGGGCCCTTTTCGATGCTGGGTTCACAACGCCCCCACCCCCCCGGAAACATCCCCCCCCTCCGCCATCCCCGACTGCCCCTCCCCCCGCCTCCAGTGCCAACTGCTATATCGGACGTGCAGGGGCTTGCTGGGCAGGATACACAGGAGCAAATCTGCAACTTGCAGAGAGCAGCCCCATGGTGAGAGGGCTGCGGCAGATAACCAGTTGTGTCCCCTGCCTGCCAGGCCTTCTTCACTGCGGTTCTCATCCCCTGCAGTGCAGGTTATCAAGTCAGACATGTAGGAGCATGGGCGTAGGAGACACTAAATTTCTGGGGGGGACAGGGACAATCTTGTGGACTTTCCAGTGACCCTATACAAATCGCCCATTGTGAGAGACCGTACGCGCGTTAAATGTATACAATCGCATAGTTATGAAGAGAAATATTAAGAAAGGCAGGAAAGTATTGGACTTGGAAGATGTACTGGCTACTCAAATGTGGTACTAAGATCATCCTGCTCAGTTGCTAAATGGTGACAAGTACAAAGAAATGAAACTGAGGGACTTGAGACAAAAACTTCACTAGTGGCCTTCTTCCCTCTGTTTGCCTCGTTTTTGCGTGCCCTTCTGCCTTATGTTGCCCTCGTTTTTTGTGGCCTTCTGCCCTCTGTTGCCCTCGTCATTCACCCATACACCCATCCATCCCATCCATCCCAGTAATCCGGGCACCATACACCCATCCATCCATTATGCATCCATCCATTAATCCACCCACCCACTCCACCCACCCAGCACCCATACATGCACCCATGCATCCATTCACCCATACACCCATTCATCCCAGCCATCCCGCCACCATCCACCCATCCACCCATCATGCATCCATCCATTAATCATTCATGCATCCATCCATGCACCCATGCATCCATTCACCCATACATCCATTCATCCCAGCCACCCAGCCACCATCCATCCATCATGCATCCATCCATTAATCATTCATGCATCCATCCATGCACCCATGCATCCATTCACGCATACACCCATCCATCCAGTATGCATTTTTAAATGGCATGTGACTGTGATGTTTTTTATATCCCGTTTTGCCATCAACATCGCATACAAATCCCGTTTTGCCAAAACCCCTTGTAAAATCCGCAGCATTTTTATATGGCAAAACGGCAAAACCCTTTTTATAATCCTGGTCTTTTATAATAAAACCCCTTTTATAAACTACTGCATTTGCCAAATATAAAACCACCACTTAATCCGCTGCATAAACCACCGCTTAATCCACTGTATTTGCCAAAGATAACCACCGCTTTGCGCTGTAATGCCATTAACATCGCATGCATTGTAATTGCATGCGATGTTAATGACATCGCGCAGTCTTAGCATGCGTACTAAAAGCTTGCGATTTGAACGACGATGCGATGTCAAAGTCGTGGTGTTTTGACACCGATGCTGTGGGTGCTTCCCCACTGGCTACAGGCAGCTGAGGTAAGAAATAAATAAATCCCGGAGCCTCAGGGGTGCTGCGCCACACAAAGAGTTGAACAGGGCATAGGCAGGGGGGCGAGTGGCCTCTGACGTCACCTTATGCTGTGACTATCGGATCATTGGCGGCTCACAGACAGGTAACTGGAGAGGTGCCAGGTCAAGTGCAGGGCCATTAGGTCACGCAGCTCCGCTCGCACTTTTTTTCGTGAGCTACAGGCCTACTAATCTCCCTCTCAGAAGGGAGACCCACCCTTGTCCCCTGCGTCCCCCCCACTCCAAAATCTGGGGGGATATGTCCCCCGCGTCCCCCACAGTTCCTACGCCCATGTGTAGGAGCCCACTAGATTGGAGCCTGTGCCGATCACCTCCTCGCAGCTGCCATCTTCCTTGACCCCTCTCCGGGCCCGTGATCTTTTGGCTGCACCAGAACTCCCACAGACTCAGATTCCCCAGGTAGAACCCAGGAATCACAGTGACCCTCAGCCCAACATCTGCTGAGTGTAAGGGCCCAGAGACTATGCAAAATACACATGACCGCCTTCTTGGCAAACATAATTCATTTTTTGAAGGTCTCACATTCAGTCAAGGTAGCCAACGCTTCTAAAACACTCACCCATGGAGAGCATTCGTTGGGTGTTTTCCTACAGATGCATCATCAACATACAAAATACAGCATGCAAACAACTGGGGGGCAGATTTGCAAGCCTTTTGTGCCTCATTTACGCCGCCGTTGCATCACTTTTTTGACGCAGAGGCGGCGCAAATCCTGCTCCATGGTGCAGAGGTACTTACAACGTGACGCATCTGGGAGACGCGTCACGTTGTAATGCCCTGCGCCACATGTAGGCGTTCACGTGCAGAGGGGGGCGGGGGCATTCCGGTGCAGGAACACCTCCTAAAAGTGGCTGAGTGAAATCTACAAGATTTCACTCAGTCACTTTTAGTCCCATAGGGCCCCCAGAGCATTGCTGGAGCTGTGTCGCGCTTGCGACGCAACTCCAGCAATGTGTCACTTTTACGGCACAGATGCGTCACGCATCTGTGCCTTTTTTGCCCCATGGTGCGCTGCATTGTAAATGCGGTGCATCCATGATGGAGGAGCTGTGGCGCACAATAACTGGTGGATCCCTGCTGATTTGCCGGGATGCGCCAGTTATTGTAAATATGCCCCTGGGTTTCCTAAGCACAAGGAGGTAGATGGATTAGGAAAACATAATACACAGGCCCTGAGTCACAAAACCATTGCCACACCTAAATACAACGTAGGCGCCCAAATAACTTCATTTGCAAGTGTAACATCTCATTTAGTATTCTCAGACAGTGAATTTATATTTATAACGAGATTTACTCAGACATACTTTTTCGTACACGTTATTTTTCTCCCGTGAGTAGGGAGAGGATGTCCAGGGGTGAATTTGGCAAAGAATGTTTTAATACACACTTTAAAAAGCAGTTTTCCCTAATGGAGAAAGTCCACTATTTTCTCATGGTAAATATTAGCTGTAACCCTGTGTGCAGGGTGGGAACGGAGAGGGACCCTCCCCAACAAATGTATTGGAGCACAGGGAAAGGTAGTTTCTCCAATGTGAACAAGATGTTCCCAGTGTAGAACAAAAAGAAAAAAAAAGCAAATGTTAAAGTGAAGTGTTAAAACAACACCCCCCCTCCTGAGACATAGATGTTGCAAACTTTTAGATGGAATTTTAGAAGAACTTCCTGGAACCTGTGGCTGGTGTAAGTTCACTTTAGCACTTACAGACTCAAAAAATCAAAATTTACTCCAAACATCTAAGAACTACTCAATGAGAATAGTTTTACTTTTTGTATTTGGATACACACTGTCAGTCTCTCAAAATCTCTTTCTGTCTCGGGTCTTCACCACTCAATGTCCCCTGCAAAATTTGGACCGACGAAAAAACGTACATCGTAAAAACAGCACACCGCATTTATGGAGGAGTGTGATGTAAGTATGATCTACCCTCTTTATGTAAAAATGTTGACAATTCTAAATAATAAAAGCATATTTGCTGAAGTCTGCGCGGCATTTTTTTTGTTTATGAGTTCAATATGCAAAATAAGTGGAAGAATCAATTACTACTCTATAGAAACCACTTTGCATTTGATTGCTTCTTCAAATTTCCAACATAATCTGACAATTATTTAAATTCAGAGCTCATTGTAATGTAAATTAGAACATATGTGTAAAGCCTGCAAATTGGGATGTTTGTGTAAGCACTGTTATTCAGCCCAGGCTGCATACTCTGGTTTGTATCTTTTTAGTGTATTTATCTGAAAGCGGGTATGGCCTTGCCGTTAATGAGTTCCTTAGTACTATTGAAAGCAAAGGTTTACATTCATTTGAGCACATCCTGGAAACCATCCCTAAGTGCTAAAACAATAGCTAAATATCAGCCGTGCTTACTAATATTTGTGAAATGTTCCACTAACGCTATTAAAAGATTTATTTACTCACTAACACCGAGAACAGAATGTTTCCATTCATTCTGTTTTCTTGCCACTATATCTGTTAGTGCTGCACATTATTGGAGAAGTTCCCCATGATTCAAAGCACCTGAGTGGCCATTCGCCCAAAAAAACTAGGCGATAACTTCCGGTGTACATGTTTACCTATGATTTGTTTACATGTCCTTCTGTGCATGATATACAGAATATTAAACAGAATGCTTTGAATATGTGAGCAAGTCATAGATTCAGGCACAAGTGAGATGAAAATGTGCATTTTTATATTTTATATATTTTTGTTTGTTGTCTTCTTTCTCCAAATGAAAAATACCCCATCTGGGGATTGAGAACTACTTTAGAAGAGTGGAAACATTTTTGGCAAGATTGTACCAGTGAAAAGCCAACAATTTGGTGAATAGTCAGTCACACTTCATGCATTTCCCAGACAACATTTGGGGTAGTTGGTGAAGTGTCCTACTGACCGGTTCCAGTGTTCAGGATTATGCTGTACCTACACTCTACACACACCCACCACAGGAGTCAATGGTCAGGTGACCCTGCTAAAAAAGAGGCAGGACGCACGTGCCCTGGGGCAGTTCCCGATAGCATCACTACGTGTCTGTGTGGCTATTAACACTGCATTAGGGCCTAGAGCACTCACCCTTACAATAGCGATGAGTGGGTCAGACCACATGCGTGTTCTGCCTTGCGCCTCTTCTACCATGCAGGAGGAGAAGATGTATCCATAGGTACTGCACACTAAGGCCTGCTCAGGAAAGTGGCCACGTCGCCCCTTGTAGAGGGTGACCCTGTCCCCTCGTAAGAAGAGGGACACAGAGACCCTTCAGTACCTACTCACGGTAAACAGACAAAATATCGACTACAAAATATCGAATGGACATTATATCGAGTACAAAATATAGGCTGGACAGAATATCGAATGGACAGAATATAGACATCAAAAATATCGTTTTGAAGGTAAGTAATGTAATATCGATTTTTAAAATATAGATAGTCAAAATATCGAAGTACATAATATAGGTTAAGAAAAATATTGAACTTTTAATAATATCGAATTTTTTATAGTGTATTTTATGCGTTAAAAGTGTTTATGTTATAATGTAATTTAATTAATTAATTTAATGTTATTTAAATTTTGCGTAATTTAATTCTGTAGCGGGTTGTGGGTTTATAGGGGAATAGGGTGGGAAATATTTAATTATAATAATGAAATATGTAAAGTTATTTATTGTTATTTGTTTATAATTAATTGTTAATAAATTTTTATTTAGTAATTAATTACATTTTAATTGCCAATTAATTTTATTCAATTGATTAATTGATAATTATGTTAATTTAACTAATTTAATTTCTGTAGCGGGTTGTGGGGTATAGGGGAGTAGGGTGGGAAGAAATTTATATTATAATTAATTAAATATGTTACTTTATGTAGTGTAATTTAATTGTAAATAATTAAATATGTCAATTTATGTAGTGTAATTTAATTATAATAATTAAATATGCAAATTTAATTATTGGTATTTGTTTATAAATAATTGTTAATTAATTTTATTTACTAATTAATTACATTTTAATTGCCAATTAATTTTACTTAATTGATTAATTGATAATTATGTTAATTTAACTAATTTAATTTCTGTAGCGGGTTGTTGGTTTATAGGGGAGTAGGGTGGGAAGTAATTTAATTATAATTCATTAAATATGGTAATTTATGTAGTGTAATTTAATTATAATAATTAAATATGTTAATTAATGTATTTATTGGTATTTGTTTACAAATAATTGTTAAATTATATTTTTTTGCTAAATAATTAAATTTTAAAAGCCAAATAATTTTATTTAATTGATTAATTGATAATTATGTTCATTTAAGTAATTTAATTTCTGTACAGGGTTGTGGGTTCATAGGGAAATAGGGTGGGAATCAATTTAAATATAACTAATTACATATGTTAATTTTTTGTGTATTTATTAGATTTTAATTGTTGAGTAACTGTTTAATTACTAATTAATTAATTGTTAATTTGTAATTAATTAGTGTTAATAGATAATTAATTATAATGATTAAATTAAATTAGTATTTGTAAATAATTAATTATTATATTATTTTAAAGTGGTAATTACTTTTAATTAAATTTTTTATAGATATTAATATATATTTCTTTTTAAATAATATATGAAGTATCTACTTTCTCTAATGTTGAGCTCACTGGAGTGGGAATAGTAATTTTTACCCCTACGCTATCCAACGCTTTCTCTACTGTTGCACTCTTTGGAGTGGTAATAGTAATTGTTACCCCTATGCTATCCAACGTTTTCCCTACTGTTGCACTCTTTGGAGTGGGAATAGTAAGTTTTACCCCTACGCTATCCAACGCTTTCCTTACTGGTGCACTCTCTGGAGTGGGAATAGTCATTTTCACCCCTACGCTATCCAACCCTTTCCCTACTGTTGCACTCTCTGGAGTGGGAATAGTAATTTTTATCCCTACGCTATCCAACGCTTTTCCTACTGTTACACTCTCTGGAGTGGGAATAGTCATTTTTACCCCTACGCTATCCAACGCTTTCCCCGCTGTTGCACTTTCTGGAGTGGGAATAGTAATTTTTACCCCTACGCTATCCAACGCTTTCCCTACTGTTGCACTCTCTGGAGTGGGAATAGTAATTTTTACCCCTACGCTATCCAACGCTTTCCCTACTGTTGCTCTCTCTGGAGTGGGAATAGTAATTTTTACCCCTACGCTATCCGACCCTTTCCCTACTGTTGAACTCTCTGGAGTGGAAATAGTAATTTTTACCCCTACGCTATCCAGCGCTTTCCCTACTGTTGCACTCTCTGGAGTGGGAATAGTAATTTTTACCTTTACGCAATCCAACGATTTCCCTACTGTTGCACTCTCTGGAGTGGGAATAGTAATTTTTACCCCTACTCTATCCAACCCTTTCCCTACTGTTGCACTCTCTGGAGTGGGAATAGTAATTTTCACCCCTACGCTATCCAACGCTTTCCCTACTGTTGCATTCTCTGGAGTGGGAATAGTAATTTTTACCCCTACGCTATCCAACGCTTTCCCTACTGTTGCACTCTCTGCAGTGGGAATATTAATTTTTACCCCTACGCTATCCAACGCTTTCCCCACTGTTGCACTCTCTGTAGTGGGAATAGTAACTTTTACCCCCACACTATCCAACGCTTTCCCTACTGTTGGTCTCTCTGGAGTGGGAATAGTAATTTTTACCCCTACGCTATTCAACCCTTTCCCTACTGTTGCACTCTCTGGAGTGGGAATAGTAATTTTTACCCCTACGCTATCCAACGCTTTCCCTACTGTTGCACTCTCTGGAGTGGGAATAGTAATTTTTACCTCTACGCTATCCAACACCTTATCTACTGTTGCACCCTCTGGAGTGGGAATAGTAATTTTTTCTTCCGCTATCCTACGATAACAATATTGGATATATTTTAATTATATTATGTTACTAGATATATATATATATATGTTTTAACAAATATGATTGTAAAACTTTTTTTTTATAACTTGGAGAACTTGACCTTATGGGCCAGGCGGTGCAGGGCACGCCTAAGATCTCCGGGTTCACCTGCCTCGGCAGACAGAGACACGAGACACTCTGTTAGGCGTAGAAAAGCAGATTTATTAGCTGCAGCTAAGCACAGTTGTCCTGTAAGTACACCAATGGTAGGTTCTCAGGAGACTACCACTTCATTCCGTGGCGCACAAACTATTATAGTACACAGGTTTACAATGACAACTCCCAAAACATACAAAACTGACAAATAGGAATAGTTTGAAAACAAGCTATCGAATGTCTAAAACACACCCTTCTTTCAGATCCTGTGTGCTCTCCTCCCCTCAAGTTAATCAACACTAGTGCCCATAATTCAATTTGCAGGTGGTAGAACATGTTTGAATTCTTCAAAAGATAGTTTATGTAACAAGAGAACACACGAAGAGAATAGCGAAGGTCAGTTAAACAAGATAAAGTCAAGAAGAATGGTGGGACCCAAATAGTGGAGTAAGACATTGATTAATCAGTCTAGACATGGATTTACAGACTCGGCAAACCCTGACATTCGTTTTGTAAACATGGGCAAGAGTTACTCTTTAACGAGAGAGACACATAGCTGTTGAAAAGGCAAAAAACTCGCGTTCACCACGCCCGCCATGCTGCCTGAGTGAGGCAACACAAAATGGCGGTTAAACACAAAATGGCGGCTAGATACAAAGCGGAGTCGAAAACCACGTAACCTCAAACTTTAATTAATTATTTAATTATTATAAGGTAATTTAAGTATTTTTAAGTATAGTTTATTAAATATTTTGTAATAATAATTTAATGTAACATTGTTTTTAATAAAGTCGATATTTTAACAAACTATATTTTTGTAAACCATATTTTTTACTCAATATTTTTGTACTTACCTGTTTGTAGATACAAAGTCGATATTCTGTCTGTCGATATTTTGTCGCCAGTATTTTTGGTACTCGATATTATGTCCCTCGATATTATGGCAGTGATTCCTACCCACACATACTGCAGCCTCAGTGCCAATATCAGCAACACTCGCCATCCCACAAACAGCAATACCATTAGGAAATAAAGCACACAACACCTTGTTTGTGGAGAAAATTGCTGCAGGTTTATTTGCATAACAAATATGCCAAACATGGTGGGTTATCTTATGGGTGATCCAAGGGCAGGCAGCCCCTCTGCCGTCTTCCCACCTTATTAGCCAAATGACACTGTGGCCTTAGCCAAATGGTGCTTAAAAATTTGGAGGGAGGGGTAACCCCTCCCACCGGTGGACCACCAGTCCACCCCCTTACTCACGCCCGGAGGGGGGCGGAGAGTTCTAGGCAACCTCCGGATGCTCAGGCTTACAACTGCTCGTAGGACTAGTGGGCTCCGTCGCTCCTCCAGGGTCTAACCAAGGACCTCCCTGGGGATATTTGGCATTTGCACCCTTTGTGCTCCTGAAGAGGGTACCCCGTAGTATCTTTCCGCCTCTGGTTCACCCTATAACTCCGCCACAGCTCTGGGTGTGACCACCATCATAACCAGGGCCCCCCCACCATGGCAGGCATTCTTACCTACATCCTGATGATTCCAGAGCCTATCCCAGGTCCCCCAAAAGAAGTCCAAGCCCTTACTGGACCAGGAGCCAGACATGATCCTTCTGGACAGGAGCCCATCCCTTTTTAAAACTCCCTGTGGAATTTAGTGTGCATCCGGCCATGCCTGATAAAACCAAACCCTTCTGTTTAGGGCCTCTACACATGGCAATATGAACGCTCCTGCGTGAGGTTTCCACGGCAACCCTGGCCAGGCCCCTCCCATACTACATTGCGGTATCTCTGACCATCAAACTCACGTGCCCACCACTGGTTGCATAACTTACACTAGGAGGAATTAAATTCTGGTAGCAATACCCTCCTACCCAGGAAAGTCAAATCATTGTCTCCCAGGTGTCAGATCACAATGATGGGAGGGGACCCCCCGGTTGCTTCTACAGAAGCTGTTCCAGTGCCTGCCATGGCCACCCAACCCAATTACTCAGTGGTGGAAAACCCATGGCTCAATTTCTTAGATTCCGGGCATCACTCCACTCAAGACGCATGGTAGGCCCTCCACCCAGACCAGAAAATTGAGAGGGTAGACACCCCCCTTAGTCTGCAACAGTTTCTTAGCAAGCTGTTCCCGTGCTAGCCTTGGAACCCCAACCAAATTATCTCAGTGGCGGGAAACCCATGCCTTCAATTCCTGCTTTCCGCCCATCGTGCCACTCTCAGAATGCATGAATGGCCAATCACCCATACCTTTGACCCTGGAAAATTAAAGAAATGCCAGGAAGCCAAACCCCCTACTGGAGCACTGCACACCCTTCTATATAACTACTCAAGATGGCACTTAATTCGGCACCAAAACACAGCACCACACCAAGCATCTGGTGCATCACAGGGGTGCCTTTGGTAAACCCAAAATTTGACTGTATGTGATCTCAGCCCGTCTTCCGGGTGGCTCTTGGCCGGCTGTAACCTTTACACCTTGGGATTCCCATCGCCCCACATGCAAGCATTTCCTGCTGAGTCTGAAACTCGAAAGGGGACCCAGTATCCAGGGTGTGAGAAGTTGGCCTGGCATATGCTGTCCACTATTCTAGTGGGCACCTTGCACCTGTCCAAATGACCCTTATTGATGGTAGGTTTAAAGACAACCTACATAGAAAGCTATCCTAGTAGTAGCTGTGGAGAGCCGCCTTCAGGCTAAGACTTGAAGGAATGTGAAGCAGCTTGTTTTAACAGTCTATAATCTAATGAATGACCAAATGAAAGGAGAACCACATCAGGTATATATATTAAATAGATGTATTTATCGTAACACATCCCTCTAGTGTCTTTATAAGGCTAGAGGCAAAAGTACATAAAGTAAACTTATTTCGCAAACAGTAAATTAGCACAATATATACGTTAAGCCCTAGGGGCGTACCAAACCATATATTAAGAAAATGGTATAAGAACCACTACTGACATAGATACGAGGTCTAGAGCCTTTAGAACCTCTGGGGCAACCAGGAACCACCCAAGATAGTGACACAGGAGACTCACGGGGGACGCGTGCAGTGTCTAAACACAGCTGCAAATCACCATTAACTTCTATGGGGAAAGCTGCGGTTGGAAAATTACAGATTAGGGACACTTAGAAGAGGACTTGGAGCAAACCCCTTTAGAACTAGGTAGTTCTAGAGTCACTACCCACGGGAACATCAGAGTACTCAAATTACCTCACCCAGGGACGCCGGGTGCATGGGTGTCTTTTGGTTTCAGGTTTTGTCGTCATTTTCAATGGCGATCTGCTGCAAAGTGCTGCTGGCGACCAAGTCGAAAGTGTCCGGGTGGATCCAAGGGTGGATCAAAGATCTGAAGAACCTGAAAGCAGAGAGGACAGAGTCGGGGCCACTTGCCAGTAAGCAGGAAGGCGATGAGAAGATGCCCACCGATGTCGGGTGATTTCAAGTGAAGAAGGTGAAGCTTGTCTCTTCAGCCACGAAGACAAGGAGGCGTCAGCGAAACCCAGGGATTCGAGCTGTCCCACAAAGGATGTCGAGTGCTGCGATGTCGGTATCTAGATTGGGGCCAACAAGCCTTGGCAACAGCAACCCATGCATAAAGCAAAGATTGGCTTGATTGCAGACCGTCAAGATCTGAGGGACTCACCCTTTGGAGGGGAGTCAGGGCCCGTCTGAAGCAACCAGGGAAGCCCAAGATACAGAAGAGTTACCTTTATGGGGACGCACCAGTCGACGGACCAGGGATCGCGAAGGAGCCTCGAGCGGAAATGCTAGAAGCGGGCCCACAGAACACTCATGGAGTGTAGGCCCACAATCTTCGGTGCAGATGGTGCTCGGGGCTTGGACTACAAGTAGCCCAATGCACAACTGTGGAAAATCTTTGGAAGTTAATGCACTAGCAAATGTGCATGGTGTCCAGGAGTTCTGGTCCCATGTCTCTCGTGATGGCTGCGGGTGTCAGGTTTGCTGGGATCTCTTGTCGGCCTCTGAGAAGTCTGGAAGTTCATGTCCTGAGTCACAAATACTTCGGGGTCCGGCAGGAGCTTTGGAAATGCAGACTGGCAAGATGCTCCTTGGTGCCTTCTTGAGCAGGGGAGTCACTCCTTGACCCCAAGGGAGATTATTCTGTCTTCTAGTCATGTAGAATGTTTAAGTTCCAGGAGATATGTTGCAGAGTTTCGTCCAGGTGTAATCTGAAGTCCTAAGGACTGGGATCCCATACTTATACTAAGTTAGGGGGTTGGACATACTCTAGGGATCCACCTGTGGGAGGTTCCAGGGAAGGGGGAGTGGTTACACCCCTTTCCCTTTTGTCCAGTTTTGCCCCAGAGCAGGGGTTGAGTGCCCCTGCAACCGGTTTGAACTGGGGTATGAACAGGGACGCCAAGTGTGCCCCCAGCACTGTTTGAGAGGCATTCTATGAATGCACCCACCCAGCCCCAATACACTAAAGCCTGCCTGGGAGGTGGTTACTAGGGGTAGGCATAGTACGAGTAGCTGCGCAACGCGAAGACGTTCTCGCACTACGAAAGCTTCGCGTAGATTCGCGAGCATGCGTAGCTTGTCTGACCCGTTCGCGGGGCGTTTTTCTTGCTCTGGAGCGCGTTGTGCGTGTTCGGGGTGCTGTCTGCACGCTCGGGGATCTTAGCTCGCGAACTTACCCATGCGGTGGGCTATGGGAATGGCCATCTTGTTTTTTTAATTGTCCCACCCGCTCGCGATGCCTTATTTCCTGTTCCGGGTCGTGTATAACGTCTTCGCGTTGTGCAAGTCATGTTCGGGAACGCTATCTACTTGTTCACGACGAGTAGTGCGTGTTAGCGAGAAATATCACGCAAACTTACCAACGTGTTCGCGACGGGCGCAGCCATCTTGTTTTTCACTCTATTCTATGGTTCTGGGCCTAGCTTCCTATCCAGCTTTAACCTTTGCAATCTTTACTTATTTTCACAGTTTTTCTCACTATTTTTATGTATCATCTCCGTCTCTCTGTTCCTAAGTTTATATTTTGTGATTTATTTATACTTTCACTGTGCTTTTGTTACTTTTCTACTTTTTTATTTTACTTCTTTATTCAAACTCCTACTTATTCCCCCTAACTTCCTTTTTTCCTTCTTTTCTTTTCTGCCTCCACCCCAGAACCATTGCCAAGGGCAGCAGTACCGGCTCCAAGGGCAAGGCGCCTGCGCCCAAGTGCCGGCTGCCTTGCCGCAGAATGCGCCCTGCAGGGGTACAGGCCCAACAACTTTTCGGGGAGGCGGAGGTGGCCGCCCTGGTTTTTTTCGTCCAGCACCACCTCCCCTTGACCTTGGCAGCCGGCACCAGGCCAGGCTCCGGGTACCTTACCCAGTAGCATCACCGCCGGTGGGCGAAGGTGCGCCAGGCAGTCTTTTGCTGTTCGGGGATCCGGCACACCCACCAGCAGCTGGCCCACCGGTGGTCCGACATACTGGACCGGGAGCAGGACCTGTTGGACCTGGTAGGTGTTGAGGTTGTGGGGCTTGGTGAGTAGCTAGTAATATATAGTAGTATAAGTATGGTGTATAATTCTTGGACGATTAACATGATTATTGGTGCGCTTAGTTGTATTGCAGATCAATTCCATTCCAAAATCTTCTTTGATTGAATGACACAGGTGCTGCTAGGCACTTCTCTTACTTGTTTGTAACTTTGCGCTAGCTTGTGCTGATTATTGATGTTAGAGGTTACTTTAGAGAACTGAAGTTAGTTATTGCTATAGTATAGTCCTTCCATTGTCCTTTAGTGAAATAGTGGTGGATGGATTATAGGTTTACTTAGTATTAGTTCATATGTGTTTTTACGGTCTGCGTTACGCCTCCTTTGTCACTGAATGCTTCTTAACCCAGTCGTCCATAGAACCTTTTTGTAGTTTGTTTAGTGAGTGGTAGGCTTAGCAATAGCATTGTCACTGAGTCAGTAGCAGAACAATATATGACGCAACCAACCAACAATTTGGTGTCTGCATATATTTATGCATGTGTCCTCCATCGCATCTATGCATTTTTGCTGGCAAAAATAAAATGGAAATGCTGACTTACTGAACAATTGGCCGGTCTGAAATAGGTGGTGTAGGTCAGGTCAGTGGTACTGGCTTTGTTAGTTAGTATTCTGCAATCAGAATGGTTATGGAACATTTGATTAGTGTCCATATAAGTAGATGGTCCGTGAATCCTGCAAGCCAGTAGTCGTTTAGATAGGTCAATTTAATTGCAATTGTTGTTTACTAAAATGTTTGAGCATTTTTGTTGATTTGTTTGTTTCACAGCACTCAATGTTTCTCTCTTTCTTCATTTTTTCTTACATGATCATCACCCCGGAGCAAGCAGACGGGGTCCGAGTCGGCGGGACAACAACTACCAGAGAAGCGCTCCTCTACCGGCGATCCTGCTGCTGGCCCCAGTAAGTCCTACAGTGCTTATATTATTAACAATTATATTTTAACGCATTTTTTCCAAACTATTAATTAAGCTTCCTCCTAATTCCATTTTTAACAAAAGCTTCTTTGATCTTCATTATCTGTTTTCCAACCTTTGGGTATTCCTGCCTTTCAGATCCTTCCAACTGCCTCTTCTATGACTCTCTGTACTACTACTATTAGACTGTCTGTAGCTAAGCTTGCCCTGTTGGCCACTCTTTAGTTAAGGTATTCTTTTGAATACAGCTGTGATTAAATAGCTGGAGCCACTGGGTCCACTCCTGTCCTTTGCATTGTCCTGTTTCATCTCTGGGCTTCGACAATTCCCACCAACAAAATGCGCAACCAGATGTTTGTCTAGTATTTTTTGTTAGGGTAGTAGTACATACTGCTACTACTCTTGTGGGTATACTGCACAGCCACATACAGAACTAAGCACAAGAAAATAGGATGTTGGTGATGGGAGGTTGGACATTACTTACACCTCAGTCACAGAACTCAGAACCCACAATTCCCTGACCGACTAGTTATAGCATTTCAGTCATTAGTCATTCGTCCCGACCCCCCCACGAAGATACCCAATGATTTTATTACACAACCCAGAACATAAGACTCTTTCGCTTACTCACTCGTGTAAGTCCACAACACCACAGACGAGTTTTGAGTGCTTCTCTAAAAAGAGTAAAATCCTGAGTGGTGCGAAGTGAAAGCGGCAGAGTGTTCTAGGCCGTAGAAGCCTTCACCGGGATAGACTGGCCACCAAGGCGAGCACGGTTAAAGTGGGGAACCGCCAGCAGATGTTGAGAGGTAGACATAGAGGGCGGGCCGTCACATACCATGCAAAATGCGTCCTCAGGTACGCAGGTCCTTGATCGTGAATGGCTCTGTGCGCAAGGGTGAGAGATTTAAACACAAACCTTTGTTTGACAGGGAGCCAATGAATGAATGAATTTATTGTTTGGTTACTCAAAACCATTACATTAAAAACACATTAAGAACAGAGTGCAACATTTTAAAAGATTTAAAACAACAAGTTAGTCAGCTGATAAGTCTGTATAGTGAATCTGTGCAAGGGCAGCCCCGCCTACAACTGCAAAGTCTTTAATCACTTATGCCCTGTGTAGCCATCAGCTTGGCCCGTGTCTGTTGGATAAACTTTCCAAAGGAAGCCATTTGTTTTACTATAGTCAATGTGTATAGTTGATGGACCGCCTCCTTTGCGGTGCGTGTCCCCATTTGTCGTAAAATTGGCCTACGGTAAAGGTTGCGTGCTGCGCGCAGGGCCGGACAGCAAAGTAATAGATGGGTCAGCGACTCTCGTTTGTAATTTGAGAGTCTGCATTCCGGAACTCCCCAACCTGTCAGTTCGAGAGCGTATAGTTCTTTAATAGGCAGAGGGTGTAATCTGTAAGCTAAGATCATGTGAAGGGCAGAGCGGCCCACCGCCTGTTTGAGATGGTGTTTGGGATTATGCACTATGTGCGGCAGGCATAGGGACTCATGGAAACCTCGTTTTTCCAGTGACTCCATATCCATTTCCCGGGAACGGATACGGACTTGTTTTTTGATGGCATTTTTGATTGCTGCATAATTAACTAGCTCAGGGTTCCAATGATCGGTGGCGAGATTGAGGAGTTCCTTCGCCATGGTGAAGGTGGTTGACCAAGGGTTCCCGGGTTCCGTAAAAATGTATTTCAGAACTGCCTTCAGTGACTTGTCTTGTGCCGCTATAATGAGATAGTAATGTTTACACAGGGCAGCTATCACTTCCAGTTTTTGTTGGTTAAGCAAAAATTCTAGGCGGACGAGGGTGTTTCTAGTGCACGTCGGTAGTGAGAATAGTTTCATATAAGCTCTGCAGTTGATTTTTTCGTGTCCCTATTAAGTTTACCCGGGAACGCTTGTTGGGCGTAATTGAGGGCCGGCATTAGTTTTGCCTTGAGAACTCTTTGGATAGCCATTGTCGTTGGGCTATGTAGAGTGGCTTGTAGTTTGCAGAGCGCATAGGTGATAGTCTTCCCTTTACTTTGGATTTTCTTTAGATGGGCACCAGAACGCCCCGACTCGTGATAGCAGACACCCAAGTAAGTGTATTGCTGTGTGCTTTCCAACGTCAGATGTCCAAGCCTCCATTTGGCTAGTTTTTTGTTTGGATAATGGCCAAATATTACTATCTTTGACTTGGAGGAGTTAGCTACCAACCGGTTCTTATCGTTGTAAGTTGCCAGGGCGGTCAGCGCCTTTTGCAAGCCAATCTTGGTATGATCCAGAAGTACCAGATCATCAGCATATTGCATAAACTGGATTTTAGTTCCACCAATCCTTGGAGTGGCTAGGGCTGCCCCGGACAAGGCTATCTCCATGTCTGCTGTATATAGATTGAACAACAGAGGTGCTAGAACGCACCCCTGTTTTAACCCTCGATCCGGAGCCAATGTAAACTATGCTAATGCACACAAACACTAGACTGCCTAGAGATAATAGAAAGGAGTCTGGCCATTGCATTTTGTATAACCTGAAGGCAGTTAGTAAGGTAGGTGGGAATAACAGAGTAAAGGGCATTAGAATAGTCAAGGCGAGAAAGTATAAGGGCCCTTGCCACTGACTCTTTAGCAGCTCTAGGTAACAGGGTAAAAACCTACGTAGAGACTTACGAGTGCCAAAGCAGCCGCATGTGAGTTTTTTAATATGCTCCACAAATTTAAGATCTTCTCCGAACCAAACTCCCAGGTTCTTGGCTAGTTTGCCAGTCGCACTCGGGAAAGGAACATCCGGTGGCCATAAGGGCTCTTTAAAATTGGGGGGGAACTGCCCATAAAGGAGGATTTCAGACTTGTTTTCATTACATTTTAATTTGGCCGAAGTAAGCCAGGAGAAAACTGAGGAAAAGCAATGCTGGACAGCCAAAGTATCAAGATCTCCGCCAGGCCACGTAAACAGCAGCTGCATATCGTCGGCGTAGGCTATTAATTTTGCCCCCCGTTTCTCGGCCAGAAATACCAGGTGGACAGGTAAATGTTAAACAAAAGTGCACTTAATGTAGACCCCTGAGGTACCCCTGTCGAGAGCAGTTTGGCCGAAGAAACATAAGGGGGCGTCCACACCTGCTAGGTTCGATTGGTCAAAAACGATGTTAGCCACTCTAGAGCAGACCCAACAATGCTGATGGAAGCCAGTCGCGAGATCAGCTGTTGGTGAGGAACCGTATCGAAGGTGGCAGAGAGGTCTAACATAATCAGAGGTGCTCTGCCGCCTCCGTCCAGGCACTCCCTTATTGCCTCGGAGATCTCAACCAAAGCGGACTCAGTGCTATAAGTAGCACGGAACCCAGACTGTGCAGGATGAAGTGCATGTGAATCTTCAACAAAAGCATCCAGCTGGCGAAATGCTATTTTTTCAGTGACTTTGGCCAACACTGGAAGCAGAGAGAAGGGACAATAGTTGGCCAGAGTATTGGAATTAAGCCCTGATTTCTTAAGAAGTGGCAGGAGTTTAGCCTGTTTCCAACTGTCAGGGACAATGGCCGTCCTAAACGAGAGGCCAGTGATCACTGCGGCCTCGGAACAGACTACCTCAGCCATACCGCCCAAAATGCGAGCCGGACAGGAATCAGTGGGGAAGCCGGATTTCATCGATTTAATGACAGCTAAGGTAGTAGCCTCAGTAGGAGGAAAAAAGGCATAAAAAGCAGGGGAAATAGGGGAACAATGATCCAGGGGACACATAACCTGGTTACTCTGATCCAGGCATATCACACGCAGGCTGTCCTGATACCCACAATTTTATCAATAAAAAAAGAGGACAAATCCTCTCACCATTGGGTGGAAGAGGGAATCAGGCGTAGTTCAGCCTGAGGGGAAAGGAAGGTTTTTGAATAGAAAAAATCTCCCTGCTATTCCTATTTGCATTAGAAATCCTGTCAGCATAAAATTCCTTCTTTGCTGTTTTTATAGCATCATAATAGACCCTCTGAGCGGCACGCAGGGCCTCTTTGGCAGAAGGAAAATATGCACATCTCCAACATCTCTCTAGCTTTTTACAGTCAAGTTTTAATGCTTTCAGCGCCTGTGAAAACTAGGGCTTGGAAGGAGTAGCGCACTTGTTGGGCCAGAGCCCTGTTTGGCTGAGGCCTGCTCCCCCGAGCTAATCCAGGTGTCAAATTGCTGTACAGCATCTGTAAACCCGGGGCCAAGCACAGGACGGCTCTGCTGAAGAACATTGAACAAGGCTGACACGTTAATCTTTTGATGGCAAGTAAGTGGGAGGGTCGGAGAGGAAAAATTGATCAGAGGCCACAAGAACCTAATGAGTTTATGGTCCGACCATGAAAGAATTAGGGGGTCGGACGTGGTCAAGGCAAAATTGGAACAGATTAGGTCCAAAAGATGACCACCCAAGTGAGTGGGTAATTTTACCCACTGTGTCAGCTGGGCCAAACTGAAGGTTTCTAGCAAGCTGAGCGCATCAGATGACTCCTTCCTATCAACATGAATATTGAAGTCGCCCAGAAGCAGAAACCTAGAGAACCTCAGCGCCCGGGGTACAATCACCTCTTCTAGTGCTTTAAGAAAAAAGCCACAAGGGCCTGGGGGGCAGTAGATCAGAGTGCCGCCTAGGGTAAAATGAGGCGTAAGGGCAAAGGAGAAGTGGAGAAATTCACCATCTCCTAGTTCACTAAAAGACTCACTAGTAAAAGACCACGTGTCTCTAAAAACCACCGCCACCCCTCCACCTCTCCCCGCGGCACGGTCGGTTCTCATAATTTGTAGCCACGGGGAATAGCGAATTCAACCACAGGGGAGCAGGAGCTGTTAAACCATATCTCTGTGATTAATAAGATGTCAAGATTGCCATCCGATAGTAGCTCAAATATGTCCGCAGCATGTTTTACCATGGAGCGGGCATTAATTAGTGAGGCCCAAACCGTGTCTTTGATACTATTTCTCGGAGCTGATGTAGGTGGGGTTGGACATAAAGTAAAGTTGAATTTACAGAGAGAGCAGATTTTATGAACGCAGTCAGAGACGGCCTATGGTTGTATCCCTTATTATACATTATGGTTAAGAGCCAAAAGCTCACTCTGAGTACACCTCAGTGGACCACCCACTGACAAAGAGGGAAAAAGGGTAGCCTGGCCAGCACTAGGCACGCCCGAGGCGCGGATGGGCGCAGACGGGCAGACCTTTGTCTCACCTTCGGCGCGCCAGCGGTGCGCCCGCAGCACGCGACCGCTTGGTCAATTTATGGATGTACGTCCCTCCCCCAGCTAGAATGCTGCCACTGGTCTAGCAGGGGTCCGGGACTACACCCAAGATGGCTGCCCGCCCTCCACACAAACGGCACAACAGCCGCGGTGGAACGGGGCAGGCAGGCACACCAGATGACAGAGTACAACTAAACAGGCAAGCGTGTAGCCCACAAAGATAAGAACTGAGCAAAGCGAATTTTAAAATATAAGTGGAAGCGCCTCTACGCTTTCGAGACAGATTTGGGCAGCGAATGGTAAAATACAGTACAGTTTAAAAATCTGAGATATCTCCTGAGTGCATCAAAACGGGTCCATGAAATACATCCAGCTCCACCATGCAAAATAAAGAAGACTAAAACTAAACATTTGTACAACTAGTGCACGATAGAGAACTGTGGGAATTGTGGGAGACCCCTCACCATTGAATGTATACTGGTTACACATGCATCTTTCGTAAGCTCTGCAAATCTCTAGTTCGTAGAAGGCAGTCTTCTCATCTGCCTGTTATGAGAAAAATGGGGCACGTTAGACAGTATAAAATACAATTATCCAAGGTTTTTGCATTCATGCCAAAAAGTGTAACATTATGGCTAACAATAGGGACTAACCAAACTCCATAAAAAACGTGCCTTGTTTTTCAACCTCTCCACTTGTATGCAACACTCATGTGGCCTCAAAGGCGTATTACTGTGCAACAAGCTGAGAGGTAACATGCGCAAAACAGTAGACATGAATCTAAAATGGGTACATGACTCAGGCTAACTTTCCAAAGACTAGAGTAGGAGTAGAGATGAGATGACCCTAGGGACCATATAATAAATGAATACTACTAATGTCTGTCTACTGACTCTACTGTAGTACGCAATTAGGACTAGTGATGATTTATGTTGTACTTTAACTGTTTTTTCAATCTTCTTTCCTGGTGAAAAAAAGAGTAAAATAGGGGTAGGTGTGCAGGTATTTAAAAAGGTGTACTTGTTGTTATAGGTGCACAACCAGTACCAACCACAAGTGCCGACGGGGCCCGCGGCAATGCTAATGCTGCCATCCTGGAGGGGGCAGGAGATGTGGCACCTGCATGAGCACCAGTGGGGGAGGAAACAGCAGCTGTGGGCGGTGGTAAGTTATATTCATTACTTATTCGCATTACTAGCTGGAAGGGGAACATTTCCCTCAATATACTGTGAGACTTATTAAGTAAGTATGAACTTGAAGTTGTACTGGACAATATAAAATGGTTAAAGAAGACAGCCTTTACTTAAAATTACCAATGCTTTAGCGATAGCATTACCAGCGTGATTTGAGTAAACAAAGGGCTCTTCTATCAGACTCCAAGTCAGCTGTGAAAGTTATGGAGAAGACTAAAAGTCAGATCAGATGACCTTGATGGATGAGTTGAACAAAAGGGGAAAGAAGTGAACTAGGGTGGAAGGAGGAAGGACGAAAGAGATGTTATACGACTAGCATAGAAGGATACTTTGGAAGCAGCATGCAGGTGGCTGATAGGAATCAGATGCATGGGTTGTTGAAAGATGGGTGGAAGCTGAAAGAAGATGCCTGCCTGGGTGGGTGACACAATATGTGTAAATAGTGGATAGCAAGAATCAACAGCGGTGTTTGTGTCAAACCCAAAGCCAAGGCAAGGAAGGATGGAGTACATTGTAAATTGTAAATTGATACTTTTATAGCGCACTACTCACCCGCAAGGGTCTCAAGGCACTTGTACGAATACCGCTGTGGAACCCGTCCTGGCTTTCCCTGTGAGGCGTCCACTCCTGGGCACCCCCAGGGTGAAGGCCAGACATCCTTAGCGTTGTGGGGGCCGTTGTGGAGATTAAGCAAGCTATTGCCCAGAGTTGCAGAGTGAGACTCTATGATTAGAATAGGCACCGAGGCAAGAATTATCAGGTCCGTGGAATTTTGAGCCCAAGACCCACCGAGGTGGGGAATTGAACCCTGGTCCCGGGCTAGACCTCTGCATCAGGGTCTGCCGCTCTTACCATTGAGCCACATTTCTCCTACAAGTGGACGCATCGGTGGTTGTTGGTGACAGTGAAACCAGCTAAGGTTTGTTAAGCGATACCTTATAGTAAATGATAGACATTTACTTTTAATGGATGAATGCCCCCAGGATGGACTGTATTCATCATAGGTGGAGACTGTCACTGGATGCAGAGTCTTACTTGGAAGATAATATAAAATAAACTGCGCCAGAGTAGCAAAGCAGAGGGTCATCATATATTATATAAAAGTAGGACTTAAATTCAGAATACAGGTAATGACTCAGTAGTTTGCAAGCACATCATATATATTATCAAGCGCCTTCCTCTGAATCCAAGGACCACTTCCTACCTATGTTATATTTTTTTCGATTTTTATATGTTTACTTACCATTAATTGTCCGCAATCCATAGTTTGCTCCCCCCCACTTTGCCCCTCTCCACGTCACCACCCGCCAGCACTCCCACCTCTGACCGCTACTGGACTGATATGTCGTTCCATATAAGTAATGATCATTGGATCATAAGTATAATAATTCTGCCTTTTTGTAGTCGCCAGACGCCAGGGCACGGTGAAAGTGAAATTGAGTAATTGCCCTTCATGTAACAGAGAGAGTATGGCCATTGCAATCCATTATCGAAAAATGTTGCTGTTGGATGCAAGCTTATCTGACTTGCCGGCTACAGCCTACAACAAGGTTATCTAATTTATGTAAACTAGAGATACGAAAAAGACTGGTGTTCTTCTGTGTTCTGGAGCCCATCCATAGTACTTCTAGGGCAATTGTGTATATTGCTCCATCTGAGGAAACCATCCCCTCCCCCTCCTTGACATCACACGCCATCAGGAGAGTCCGTTGCTACCGATTACAGACCGCGGACCCGAAACTTTTACCGAGCCGCACTGCGCTTCACTGCGCCACTTTACTGCTACCTGAAGCCCGGTATCCGCCCGCCCGCATCTCCTAGATCGAGAATCAACTCTGCAGGGGCTGCCAGTGAGCCTGGGGCCCGAACCGACCGTGCTGCTCCGGCCTGACCCCGGTCCGCCCACCCTGGAAAGTGAAACAACGTCCGAGGGCTGCCAGGAGCAGCGGGTGCAGGGGCTGCAGGGGCTGCAGTGGCTGCTCTGACCTAAAGCCCGGTCCCCAGCCTGTCTTCTCCCGACGCCGGGTGCAGAATAGCAGCGGTGGAAGCAGGCGAATGAGGTGTGAAGCGAGGGGGCGAAAGCAGAGATTGCAGCTTTGATCCCCGCCCGGGAACCTGGGGCCGGAACCTTGGGAATGGATTTTGGTAGTGGTAGCAGCAGCGGTAAGCCTATAGATAGACAAATAGAGGTACGCTGAGCCGTAAAACTGCAAAACAGTTGTGCTAATACTCGTGTGACTGTGTCTGTGCTATAAACCCAGAGAGCATCTCAATAGGAAGCAGACCTTCCCTCCGCTCCTTTGTTTGCCGTCTGGTCCTCCACCTCCCCGACTCTCGGTCTCCATTTCAGGGAGCAGCCACACTGCCTTGAAGCGGCCCAGGGTGGTTTGTTGAAGGAGGCCCGCTGAAGGCCTGTTAAAGGAAGTGCCGTGGGACAGCTGTTGCGTCTGCTGCAGCTTCCCCTTTCGGCAGAGGAGGAGGAACAGAGTTTGCCTGGGCTCATTGCCTGCTCCACTGCTCCGCCATAGCCTGTAGCTCGAAGTTGGAGTGGAGTGGTGCGGTGGGAGCTGGCAGGGCGTCCTCCCTTCATCTCCCCAGCTACAGTATACTAATTGGGAATATATAAGATCCGGCAGAGTGAGAAAAAATCCACCCTTTACTAAACTTACGCAAAAAGCAACGAAACCTACAAAAAGGAAAAAAATGTCAGACAATGGGAACTACGGGTACAGGGTCGAGGATTCCCTTGGTTCTGACCTAGACACTCAGAAAGTTAAAAGTAGTAAGCTCGAGGAAAATAGTGATATTTCACCGCCTGAAGAGCACTACAGTACAGCAACAACTTCCCCAGCTGATAGTCCAGTAAACTACAGCCCACGTCAAATTACTTACAATGTCTCCCCAATGCAAGTCCGGGCACCATCAAAAGTAAAGACTAAAGTAGCCAAGTCAAACCCAATAGCCACCCTACGGCCAAGCCCAGGAACCATGAACTTAATTACAATATAGAGGGCTCCTCTAAACGAAACAGCCCGCATTCCTTCCAACCCAAGATCTATACTAAATTTGCGTTCTTTAAAGATCCAGGCACTATAATATTAAAAAAAAACAGCGATATTAAAGGACTGCAAACTCCACTGCAACCGAGCAATTTTAATTTCTCCTCTGAGACCGATACAAAACCAAACTTAAAAACAAACAGTAGTACAAATCCACACAATGGAGCCACAAAAAATACATCAAAAGCAACAACTGGAACCGAGTAGGTCGAATAACAGGCACTCAACTAACACCATGACCATTAAAGAGCATAAATTGAACGGCAATCCAGAAAGGATAAAGGTCTTAGAGTTGGAACTAGAAAATTCAGCGGAACCCAGCTCCACAAAACAAAAATTGGAACTTGGGGACCCCGCTAAGCATTTCAACATAGAAAAAGCTCAAACACAACATCCAACATCGTCATACCCACAGGCAGGTAGAGGGTCCATTAAGTTCCCCTTCAAAAAATCTTCCCAACTTCCACTGATCACGGCAAGCAACGAAATCGAGCTAGCCATGCTACCACCATCACAGCAAGATCCACCAGTAATGGCTACAACAACTACACTTCAACAGTCCCTGGTAAAATCAGAGGACCCACACCTTACAACCAATACTTCTACTCCAGAACTACTAGGAGCAACTTTAATTGTCCATGCAAGCACTTACTAGGGGAGCGTAAAGAACACAGCACAAAGAAAAGATCAACCACAGAAATCACCCAGTGTGCAAACTACTAGTGGCCCTTCCCAATATCGGCCAACTACTCAAGAGAATAAAGCACGAACAACCGACGAATACACTCCGCCAGGATCCAGCCATGCGCAAATTACTAGTGGTCTGTCTCAATATTGGCCGACTACTCAAATAATTGAATCAGGAATAAATGACAAAAACATCACACCAGGGCACAACCAGGAGCTAACTACCAGCGGCTCTCTTCACCCCAGCCAAATACTAAAGAGAGTGAAGCACAAGTACTTATAGATAACATCGCGCCGGGGCACAATCAGGCGACCCTCTATAATTCCAACTGCGACTTGTTGTTTCTAGCATCCCACAAATGGGAGGAGCTAGTGGCCTCATATAGCAAAGACTCTCAAAACCAAAGCAAATAGCACAAAAGCAGAAGTTAGTGATAAAAGCAAACAGACCAAAGACGTTTTTTGGGAAACAGTCCTCAGCACGATGCAATACTCAACAGCAGCGCTTCAATATCAATCACGCAAAATGAATTTACAACTGACAGTGCTTCAAACCCTGGCAGACTTTACATCCGCAATACATAGGAAGCTGGCTGACCTAAATGGACTAATAAAAAGAGGACAGGAAGCAGCCTTTAAAAACAAATTACTTCCGCAAGACTGTACCTGTGCCCCAATTATAGACAAACTCTCCCTGCTACCATCATTACTCGGCGAATTACTATCCATTGCAACAACAGTAACTCAAACAGCAGGAAGTCCAGACCAACCAGTAATTGGGGGAATAGAATCAAAACTCGGTCACACAGAGAAGCCACCTCCAAATGGGTCTGAAGAAATAGGAGAGCACAGGGCTTCGCTATATCGAGAGGCTGCTACTCCAGAAAAAGTAGTAACAGAATTATTCAAATCAAGCAAACAATTAACGCCAAAGAAATTAGGCCGCTGAAACAAAAGAAAGGGGAGGAAAAGGAAAACTACAGCCCAGGCCCAACATCTGTCAAATTGGTTATCACGGCAACCAGCGGATATGAACCCCAAAGCCATAAGTAACCAAAATTTTCCAGCTTCTTTATCAAAAGAAGGCACCACAGGGGACCTTACGCAATTGCATAAAAGGCCACAAGGAGATCCATACTCTTTATCAAAAGTAAAACAAATGGAGGCAAGCGGGGTAGGATTAGAAAAAATGAATACAAGTAGCCAATTAGAAATATCACCAACACTCAAAATCCAGGAGTCCCCACACGTGACAAAAGCCCCAGTCAAGCTACCCCCGGCTCAAAATCTAGAAACAGAAAATGAGAGGCTAGCTACATCAGAACTCACGACTAGAGAATTATGTCAAGGACCACCAAAAAACATACCCCTGAGAGGAGGCCCGGAAGTAAATGCTTCGGATCGCCAAATCAAATTAACAACAAGTAACACAATTATCGGAAGGAAATCCCTTGTCCCACACACCTCCAGTTTACATCAGGTTGGAGACTTGGCTAGCCACAACCCTGCGCATCTGACCCAGGAATTCGCCCAAGAGGAGGAGTCCGACACAATCATTTTCGTTCCTCTATACAAGTCGCGAGGCCGAATAGATACCCTAAGCAAAGGGAACATATTACCGTTCTTGCAAGCCATCACCAAGCTAGCTAACATTCATAGCTCCGACCTATTGTATGTCGAGTTCTTACGGAACAATGGTCTGCCAAACCCAGATGCCTCCAAAACTAGATGGAAAGCACCGGAGATAGCCAGTAGAATCGCCCAAGAAAACAAAAAAATTCAAAATTGGGGGATCACATTAAAATCAGTCCCTTACCCACAATACCCAGCTCGATTTCTAGCCACAGACAGTCTTCTTCGACTTCAGTCCTAAGGGGAGCAAGGGGTCGGACACCAATAGCTAGTCAGTCCCCCCCCCAAGGAATTCTTGTTCAAAAATGGAAGGCAAGGGCTCAAATGCACTATCCTTTCAACGCACTCAAATTGACACAGGAAGCTACCAACACTCTGATTGGGGCTTAGTCAAAATCTGCATCTGGAACATTAACGGCTTAAATTCGAAGCTGAGCGACCATGACTTCTTGAACTATCTCAAAACTTTTGACATCATACTACTCGAGGAGACCTGGGAAGATAAACCCTTCGATATACAGGGTTACATTTCTAGCTTTACTTCAGCTATTAAACACTCCTTATTCGGACGCTGATCGGGGGGTTTACTCCTTCTCTCCTCTATATCAAAAATTGGCGAGATGCATCCTATAAAAACACATATCACCGCCCCAAGCGGTATTCAGGCTTCAACGATCACACTGTTCTTCAATCTGACAGCACAAAAGGTAATCTTGATAAACATCTACCTCCATCCTAAACATAAACTACAAGCATCTAAAGAAGCAATTAAAGAAGTAACAAGAATTATAGAAGAGGCTGACACAGACAAAGTGATCTTGGCAGGAGACTTCAATATGCATCTTTTAGGGAATAACCAGGAAGATGACCTCACGCAGGATCTAAATGGTATATGGGACATCCCGACCAAGGGCCGCACAACGGTAAAGAAACCATCAAAGAGCTCAAACTACCTACTCACAGAACTAGAGCATCTGAATTTGAGGGCAGTCAACAGCCGCTTTAAGGAAGATAACCCCCTGGCACCCACATTTCATTCACCTAAAGTATCCTCCTACCTTGATTTCACTTTTACAACACTATCTATGTTCGACAAGATAACCTCATTTCAAATAGGGAACAGTACACTTAGTGACCACATGCCACAAGAGATGACACTTTATACTACAGCAACATTATTTCAGGAGGCCAAAAAATCCATTGTTACAGTAGGAACCATCAACCTTCATCGTATTAGGTGTAATCCAACAATCATAGAAACAGTAGCAGTAATAGCAAAAGAAGTGCTTAAGAAAGTACATGACCACTTAGGCCACCCGTTGGAAACCTGGGAAAAACTTGGCAACAAATTTCCCATCAGCAAAGGTCCAAAACGAAAGAACGTAAACGACCCTCCAAATTTGATAGCAACGAGCCCAGCCTCCAAGAAACTGAAAACATCAACAAACCAACTACTACGGCAACTCCGGAGGTCACCTGGAAATCAAAATTTACAGCAGTCTCTACGTGCCTCAAGGGCCCTTCTTAAGAGAAGAAGATGGGCCAGGAAAATGACAGTGAACAACAAATTTTGTGCTAAACTGTATCACGATGCCAAACAGAAAAACAGCGCAAAATTTTGGCAAACAGTAAATAAAGTAAATAAAGTACATCGGCCAAACCATCACAGAATTAACTCCCACATCTCTGAGGAGATTTGGACCGCGTTCCTCTTTAATCATTTTAATAATAAGAAGAAACAGTTTTACACCCCAAAATTCTAGAGCCTGTGAGCTGCAATAGCGACGCAAAAGAGCCAGTACCACTCTGCCAGTCTCCTACTGAGGATAACAATAGATTAGTACTAATCCAAGAACAACGAGTACCAACAGAATCCCAAGCACTAAATGCCGATTGGAGATTAAAGGAGGGGTACACTACCCAATCAACCAAACAGATAATGAAACAAATAGCAAGGGGCCGACTGGCAGGAGCCCCGGGTCCTAATGGAATTCCACCAATGCTGTTTAAAAATGACCCGGACTATTGGAGCAACGCACTTGAACCTGTTTTCAAGTATGCAGTTAGAAAATCCGCGATTCCAGAAACGTGGAGAGGTTCTATTATAAGCCCAATTTATTAACAAGGACAAAAGGCTGAGCCAAATAAATATCACCTAATAGCTCTGATCAACATCGAGGCTAAATATTTTGCAGGACTCCTTCTAAACGATATAACCACCTGGGCTGAAAAGAATCAAATAACACCATTAACACAAACCGGATTTCGGAAAGGGCAAGGATCAATAACCAACATAATGGCCCTGACCCTCCTCATGGACGCAGCTAAACAGGGGAAATATCCGCTCTGTCTCTGCTTTATAGACTTTATTGCAGTATTCGATCACATAGATCGAATTAAACTCTGGCAAAAACTAGATGGCTAGGGGATTCCTTCAAACCTCCTACTTCAATTAAGGAACTTACACACCAAAACATGGGTCAGGATAAAGCTCAGTGACGGTCGAAAAATATAAAAAATAATCCCACCTCAAAAGGACTTAAACAAGGGTGCGTTTTAGCCCCTATGCTATTCAACCTCTTTCTAGCGGACTTACCAGTGAAGCTGAATAGCTGTGCAGCTCAAGCAGCCAAACCTGCTTTATGCGGACAATTTAGTTCTGATAAGCAGGACCCCAATAGGACTCCAGCACCTACTGAATGTCACTCAGACATACTCTCAAGAAAATGCATTAAAAATAAACTACAACAAATCAAAAATAATGGCAGTTAATTACCGCAAGAAGAAACATCTGAGCTGGTTCATTGATGGTCATCGCTTGGAACAAGGAGTAAGCTATAAATACCTTGGAGTAATCTTGGACCAAAACAATTAATTAAATCCACAATTAGAAGCCCTGCGGAGAAAGGGGGCAACAACCTACCTAGCCATAAAGCCCTTAAAGAAGCTTTTACCGTACTTGACATTCAACCCTCTACTAATGATCTTGCAAACAAAACTCCAGCCAACGATTACATACGGGAGTGAAGCGCTGAAGGGAAAAGATGCAACATCTCTTGATAATATAATATCTAAATCATATCGCACAACTTTCCAACTCCCGAAAATGGTCTCCCTGGCCCAAATACGATTGGAATTTGGGCTCCAAAAACAGTTCCTTGAACGCATGGGAGCATATGTGAAATGTTGGCACAAAATTAATGGCGATGAAAAGGGAACCCTGAACGACCAACTTTGGATGGAGCTTCCCCGTCCAGGAAAATCACCAGCAAGCGTTTACCTTGAGGAATCTATTAAACATCTAGGTTTAAGCGAGCTGTGGGACGTCCAGGTAAACCATCTAACTTTCAAAAAAACAATGACAAAGGTAACTTGTTAACAATCCGCATTTGCGGACAAGAAAACATTAGCCAAACAATCACACGGCTGGATGGTTCTACATACATACAACAAATGAAAACCCCAGTTTTACCTGAACATGGGATTAAAAATTAATATCAAGGAAAAATTCCTAAGACTCCGACTGGGGTCGGCCCCTTTAAACAACTCCTCCTGGCAGCAGTGTCGAGGACGCAATTCATGTTATATGCATCTGCAATACGTTAAAAGATATAAGGGTTACCTCAAACAGTACAGAGCCAGAACATGCAGACAAGCGCTAATGTTGTGCTTCAACCCCGATCTGGTTCAGCTAAATTGCCGGTTAATTAAATTCCTTGACATAACCGCAAAAAGAATAAAATTCGGGAATGAGCCGCAAAAAGACTAATCATCACATGAACTGACTGGAACGTAACAAGAATAGCCATAGTCAAAAAAATATTAGCAACGAGCATGGCTAATGTACAGAATGGTTTAATAATTTGTGTTATTTTAATACGATGTAAAACCATTTATTATATAACAATTTTAACACAAGAAATTTTATCTTTTGTATGCAATGGTTTTAATTAATCAAGCATTATAAATTAAACTTCAAACTTCAAACTATTAGGGCAAGTATAATGCCGGAAAAAAACTACAACAAATGTTAGAGGCCGGGGAAGAAGGAGGATAGATACTTAAAGTTACCACAAATGTTATGTACTGTGCTTGCTAGTGCTACTGTGCCACTATGTGTTGAATTAATTTTGTGTTACTGTTTTGCTTAGAATTTCGGTTACAATTTTGTTTCTTTCTTAATAGATACTCCTTCCCATAAACTATCACGGAAGGAGTTGGCAGCCAGGGCCCGGCAACGGAAACTGCAGGACATCGTGGAGGAATACCGCCGGCTGGTGGCTCAGGCCGAGGAGGAGGAGGAGGAGGCGGCGGCAGCAGCTGCTGCCTCTTCCAATGCCCCGGGCCCCAGCCAGGCCCTGCCTGCAGGAGTACGGCGCTGCGGTCAGGCAGCCGCCCACCTCCGCCATTTGTCAACATCTGCCGCCCCCCACATGGATGCAAATGTAGGTGCCGTGCATTTCGGCAACAACTTCTCCTCCAGATGGCAAAGCTGGAGGACCAATTAGAGGAGCGTGTCAAAATCCTGGTGGACAAACATCTTAAAGCCCGCCGATTATAAATGGACCCTGTTGATTTGCCCCTTCTTTAATACTTTTATTGGTGGGTGTGAATTGGGTTTTGGGGTTTCTCTTGGACATTCGTTGGACTTGGACATTGGTTGGGGTTAGGGAGAGAGGTGGGTGGGGTGTGGGATAGGCTATTTCTTTAATGAAAATAAATGTTATTTATTTATACTTACACATAGGATGTTAATGTTTTGTGGTGGGGTTACTGTTTCACGAATTAACGTAAGTTACAAAGGTTTACTTGCAGATGCAGGGCAGCAGCCAGTGTTTGATTTAAATAATTGGCCAATTTTGTAACATGCGTTATATTTGTCCTACTAGTACTACCAGTCGCTCCTCCTACTCCATTATACCTCCAAGCAAACTTATCTTACCTGTGAATGATGATGATTAAGTTCGACACAGCAATGGCTACATGGTTTCCCGAGACACTGGAGAAGATGCTGTGGTTGTGGTGGTAGTAGTGGACACTGGCACTAGCATTTGCAAACAAAAACAAAGAGACAGTCATTTGCCTGAGAGAGACTGTGGGAGTAGTAGAAAAGTACAGTACATAGAAAGACTGACAAACAAACAATATTGCAACTGCCAAACTAAAATAAAACAATGGTGTTGGAGACAACCTAGTACAAGAAGATAAGAAGTTAAACTGTAGTTGTGTTGAAGGAGTCACTTACACACAATCCTAATTCGTAAACATTAATGCTGTAAAATTAAATCCAAACAATGCCGGCAATTAATAAGATGTATTCGGTGGTTCCCTTTGGAAAATTAATTGGCTTGTACATACACTGAGCATGGGTGGGCAAGCAAGCAGAAGAAGATCCTTGCCGTGCCTCGTTGACATTTAATTAGTGTTGCTTTCACCACATCTGCCCCAGCAAGCCTGTGATCAATTGTTGGTGTTGATTTAATGTAGTCACATCACACCTCAATATATAACCACACAGCCAGGGGAAAGAGGGTTAGGGTTTGATAAATGGATGGGAACGGGGGTTTGGGGAAAGGTTAGACAAAGAAAAACAGTATGCATGGAGACAACAAAAGCAAAACAATGAAGAAGATGATTGATGATCCACAACCCAATAAATCTACAAACTAAAGGTGGAAAAAGGAAATGCATGCATTATGAAGATAATTTGATGGTTAATAATGAGTAGTACTTAACTACTACTATACAATTCGACAGTTCAAGGAAGTATTTATTATATAGGACATTTGCCTTGGCTGTATGCCCTCAGAGAAACCCTAATTACCTGCTGTACCCGGCTGAAAGCTAGGAAAGAATATTAAAAAACAGTTTTAGGGAGCAATTACCAAACAAAGTCACACAGTCGTAAAATGAATGGAGAGAAAAAAGGAATCAAATTATTAAAAATAGGAACATGATACTAAAGGTACTGGATTGTCCAGATCCAAATGTGTAGTTGTATTGCGTCATTTATCTTGGTCCTCCCTACCATGGACACTCTGAACATGATTCTTGGGTGCTACTGGCTGGCTGATGAGGATTGGTAAGGTAGGTGTGAGTTGTTTCTCCAAGTATACTAGCACTCAGTTAAAAGGCCGGCCTATAAGTTATGATGGAAAAACAAAAGGGGTATTAAAAAACTAAATGAACGTAAAAATATAAGTCAATTATGGTGTAGTGCAAAAAGACAAGACTCGTGAGTGAGAAGACTTTCAGACTGAGGCGGCTTGGATACAATGTGTCTACTCTACTAGTTACACAGCATTAATGTAGAAGAACAACAAGAACTGAGCCAGCATAGAACAGGCCGACGGCACCGGGCCGCCTGTGAGTCTGTGACCCAAACTCCATTTACCTTAATTTTTGACAGAGCCAGACAAAAGGCATATACATACAGCCACCTAGCATTTTCCAAATCAAGTGACTAAATCAATGCGCCACTGTCAGTCATCATACCACTATTCGACTCCACCACTGCACAGACATGTAGCCTATGTCTAATGTGGTTCTTGTTGATTGGTTGTGTTTACCTTTTTATTCCACTTCCTGAAACATATTCCATCAATCATCTCAGATCCAATTCACTGACTGCCTGCAAAGATAGTATGGTCATCATCATCATCATCATCAGGTGTGGTACGTGTACGTGTTGTCCAACAGCAACTCCGTCTGTGAGTGACTACGAATAAGTAAGTCCAGACTGCACCTTCAGTAGTACGAATACAATTGGCTAATATTATTAAACAACATGGAAACATTGACTATCACTTGAGTCACAAGCACTTCTTATTATTTAAACTACTAGTATAGTTCTACTTCATGCACATTTGCTCAGAGTCAGCAAGCATCCAATGCAATGCATGGCATTATTCATTTCATATACCTGTCTTGATCGTCTCTTTGGCTGTCAGATCAGAGATGCCGAGCCTTCTGAAAGTGATGACGAGTTTACTTTAGTTTTGGATGCCTGCTCAAGTACTGACAGTGAAGAGTTGTGTATGCCTGCAGACAGAGGTGTAGCCTTAAGACAGTGATGAGTTTCGGACTGGGAACAAAATAGAAGATGGCTATAGTCACGTACGTTGCACTTGTTATGGAGGGGCTGTTAGAGGCTACAGTATTGTAATATTCTCCATCCTGGCAAGATGGAAATGTATTTAGGGTGAGTCAGGAAGATGTAGCAGAACTCTGAGGAGTGAAGTGGACAGTTAAATGCACAGACGTGCAACTCCAATAGGTAAATAAAAATAAGAGACGGTGGTGATGGATTTGTTGTGGTTTGATTTGAACCTGAAAGACAGATATACACACAAATAAAGGAAGGGAGAATGTAACAATTTGAAAGCCTAGTTGTCAGGGAAGAGGAGCTCGTCCTCAAACCCTGGTGGTTCAGACAGAAGTAGGTCATACAACCCACTACTTATGTCTTCGGAGTCGCTGTCCTCTTACTGCTGTGTTTCTGGTATTTTGTAGTCAGGTGGTATGAAGTGCTGATTTATTTTGATCATGGTTAACCTCTCCACGCTTTTGGGCAAGAGATTGGTCCTTTTCACAGTTACAATGGCACCAGCAGCACTGAAAACACGCTCAGAAGTAACTCTTGCAACAGGGCAAGCCAAATACTTTATCGCCAGCCTGCTGAGCACTGGCCATTGGCTTCTTTTCCCATACCAATACACCAATGGGCTTCGCTCCATGAACACCTCTGTTGTGTCATCCAGATAGGCCTGGACCATCCGCTCAATGTTCAGTGGTGCTCCGATTTGCTTGGCCTCTTTTGACTTTGCGACAGCAACAGACTTACCCATCCCTTTCTGTAGAAACCAAGCAGCTATTTTTTTTTGTTGTGTCTGATGAATCAGATCCTGTTGGTGCTGTTGTTGATGTTATTGGTAGTGTTGGTGACTGCTGGGAAGCTAACACACTGCACTCATGCTCTGAAGAACTTGACTCTGGAGGATGCCATCCATTTTCAAAATCAGTGGCTTCCTCAGCTATTAAAATGTACTTGGCAACATCCCCTTCTGCAAAAGGAACTACTGCATTGCTGTTCAGAAATAATTTGTACTGTGGACCCAAAATTATGGCAGTAATGTAATGTCGATGTGACACAATCTTATTTTGAATCCTTGTATTGTCAGATAAGCAGGTGGCTAAGGCGTTCGCCAAATAACATGTGTCTACTTTTTCTTCTACACCTTCATATGTTTCAGACACCACCTTCAGCTCTTGCTCTAGCATTTACAACAATGGGATAGCTTGGCCCATAGTACAGTCCTCCCTGTTGACTGCACGTGTGAAGACCTCAAAAGGAAGTAGCATCTCTGCCAGGCATTTAATGAGGTCCCATTGCCACATCTCAACGGTCATGGCTTACACAGTAGGATCCAATAATCTTCTTGTCATGAGATAAGCATTAAGTGGTATTGAACTGCTCAAACAGACGATCATTCTTTTTTATGTAAACAAGGGAACCCAATAAATACCTTTGGACCATGGGTAGTTTGCTATTTTAGGGAGAACAACGGTCCTCAGGACAATCAATAACTGGAAAAATAAACTTATAGCCCACAATGAGCACTAAAGTTCAACGTCCTGACCCAGTCGGGCGAGGAGTGGTTTAATTCAAAAATTGAAAAAGTACATTGACCTCAAGAGGGTCACATACAAACATTCAGATAGGGCACAATCCTGTACCTATCCCAAGAGTTAGAAAGAGCGTAAAGTAGAGAAGGGTAAGTGAATCAAGAGGAAAATTTCTTACAGGCAAAAGAGAGTTTTTTGGAGCCAACTGTCGTTTGCAATATCGTAATCAATCTAAGCAAATTCCGACATACAGTGTATACAGATTAATGTACAACTTAGTATCATGCAACACTGTTTTAAGCGTCAACGTTTCGATCCCTAGGCTCCTAGTGAACCGGGATCATCATCAGGACTGTATTGATCACTGCCTGTTTCTTTTAAGGACGCCTGTTGAAGTAAAGGGAGAGAAAGATAAAAGAACAACATAAGGCATCCGCCTAAGAAAGTCAAAAAGCATTAAAAACATGTGTGACAGCGAGGTTCATCTATGGTCTGTGGTCCCTCTTACTCAGAACCAATCTGTTTGCCCCTAGCAGTGTTTACAATGAACCAATACAGGTGGGGACCAGCTCAAGGTCCCGTGGGAGTGGCTTCACATTAATAAATCATTACACATAAACAAATGAAAACAAGTAATTTGTTCCTGAGTTCAGTGAACAGTTACAAAGTGACAGAGTGAAACATCCAGAGATACGGAGGAATGCCATTAATTGAAGTGACGAGTTACGTGGTGAGAAGGTGAGTTGCAGGTGATACAAATCATGGTGAGCGGCGCTCGAGGTGCACAATGCAGCAGATAACATGACGGTGCCGCAGTGGGTCGGTGAAGGCATTCGAAGTGCTCAGTGAGGCTGGCGGTGCCGCGAAAGGGTGGTGAGCGGTGCTCGAGATGGTGAGCGTCCGATAAGGGGTCTTTCTAATTCAGTGCGTAGCAAGAAACGGTGCGGTGAGAGGTCGCGCATTTATTGGACCTTTTGGGCTAGTGACATTGCCGGTCGGGTGCGTGGTGGCCATAGCAGATTGATGTTCTGCTGACCCCGTGAAGCGATGACTAGTGGCGTTGCCCAAGTGACCACTGACCTGTCCGGTCTCTATGTCAGTCTTGGACAGACGTAGTTGGTTGTTCAAAGTTTACAGTATCCGAGGGCTGAATTGCCTGGAACCCAGAAGAAACATTGTGAGAGGGGGTAATTACTAGGTCTGATTTTGTGCTCAGTGCCGCGACGGCTTTAATACCTTTTTGGGGGACGCTGGTTCAAGGGTCGTGGTATAACGAATCCTCATTGAGTTAGGGACTCAGAGTGAGGGAGTCCGTTGCTCCCTGCTCGGTCGGGCGAGAAGCCGCATGGATGGGCAGTTAAGTCGCTGTATTTGGGGGCAGAGAAAACAAGAAAGGCCGGTTAGGATCATAGCCCCGGACCATGAAGGCCCAGTTGGTCGCCGAGTCGGGGGGGCAGGGGGAGGTTATGGCGATTACCTTAGTCGGCGGAATTGCTCGTGGGTGGGTGGGAGGAGACGCCATGGTCTCTCTCCTGCTCTTCTTCAGCGTGGGTCCGCTGTGGTAATCTTGCTGGGTTCGTTTCCGGATTGTTAAAGCACTGGGGCTGCTAACATCGAGAAGGGACTAATTGCTTGGATTGCAGGCGTGGCGGCCATTTCGAAATGGTCTATGACCCATTGGAACGAGGACACGCCAGGTCTTTCGTTTCTGCGGCGGCCATTTTGAAAGGTCAAAGGGTTGGTGTACAAGGTGTGGGCTTCATGCGCTGCCCGGTGCTGGTTAAAAGGAGCTGTGTTTATTAAAAGTAAATATAAGTGCTCACAGGGGACTGGGCTGAGGGCCAACCTTTTACACACAGGACTAGTTACTCAAAAATATGTATGCAGCAATACAATCATGGTGCTCAAATTCCATTTCGTTATGTTCACAAACATATATGTGATTCAACCTTATACCACATTTCGGAAAAATTTGCAGATGGCCATAGGAAGTGCATTCAGTGATTCAAATGGGCCAATTCTTCAAAAGTTTCAGATTTGCATTGTTTTTTCAGTGTCAAGTTTGTTTCATAGGAGGGAAGTCCAATCCTCTGTCCGGTTCAGTCCATTCCTGATTGAGTCCAGCATTATTATGCATTTCAGTTCCTCTTTATTTAGTAGACTGGCCATGCTGCCACCTCTTTGGGGTAGTTTCAGTGCCTTTAGGACCGTCCACCAGATATCATCCTCATCATGTTTAGCTTCCGTGAAGTGTTTTACCAGTGGGGCGTTCTGTGTCCTGCACCTGATACGACTCCTATGCTGGCAGATGCGGGTTTTAATTTTCTGTGATGTCTGGCCCACATAGATTTTGTTACAGGGACATTGAATGAGATAGATAACATTACTTGTATTGCAGTTTGTGAGAGTTTTACTTTTGAAGGTTATGTTGTTGAACACCAATGTTTTACCTTCCATGGTCAAACTACATAAAGTGCATCCCCCACATTTTACATGTCCAACAATGGGGGACAGACCCCATGCCGCTTCAAGAGTAGGAGAGTGGTTAGCAATAGGTAATGTTGCTCTAACCAAGTGGTCCTTTAAGTTTTTACTTTTTTTGAACGCAAATAAAGGGCGCTCAATTTCTAGAACACCTGCATTAATCACGGGCCAGTGCTGCAGAATCATTTTCCTTAGTTTGTTAGAAAGGGGAGAGAAAGTCGTGACACATGCTATTCTGTCCGTATTTTTCTTTGGGTTTGGGACGAGTAGTGTTTCACGGGGCCGATACCAAGCCCTTTTCAGGGCGTTTTTTACGATTTTTCTGGGGTAGCCTCTATCTTTGAGTTTATTAGCAAGAATGGAGCTCTCTCTGAAGTAATCTTCCTTATTTGAGCAGTTTCTTCTAATTCTCAAGAATTGGGAGAATGGTAGCGAATCCCTCAGAGCCCTGGGGTGATTGCTCGTGTATTCTAACAATGTATTTCTCTCAGTTGGTTTTCTGAATAATCGTGTGAGGAGTTCGCCTTCCTGATGAAATATTGTCAAGTCCAAAAAGTTTATGGAGGACTTGTCAGATACGGAGGTGAATTTTAGGCCCGAACAATTGTTGTTCATCCAGTGCATAAAGTGGCGTAGAACATTGACGTCCAATCTCCATATCATGAAGATGTCATCAATGTATCTACGCCACATAATGATACCAGTGAAGAAGGGATTTGATGGTACCAATATGACCTGTCTTTCTATTTCATCCACAAACAATATGGCCATGTTTGGGGCAAAAATTGCGCCCATAGAATTCCCCTTTATTTGTTGGTAAAAGAGTCCATTAAATGAAAAGAAATTACGGGTAAGGCAAAGTTCCAATAGTTGACAGATGAAGATTGTGGGAATAGCATGAGGACGTGGACGTGTCTCTAAAATCTTCTGTATAACCTGTAGTGCTGCTATTTGAGGGATATTAGTATACAGGGACTCCACGTCCATAAGGTATCGGTGATAGGGTTGAAAGGATGGTGTTCAACCAGATTGATCATGGACATGGAGTCTCGTACGTAGCAAGCTGTGGGGGGGACAAATTCCTTTATAAAGAAATCGACAAATGCTCCTAAGGGTTCTAGAATGGAGCCACAGGCTGAAACAATAGGGCGGCCTGGAGGGGTGGACAGACTCTTATGAACTTTAGGTAGAGTATATATTACTGGCGTTCTCGGGCTTTTTATATTGAGGTAGTTAAATTCTTTCTTTGTAAGGAAGCCTTCTGATACAGCATCCGCTGTTACTTTCCTTATCAAATCCTGAATGTCCTTGGTCGGGTTGGATGCTAGCCTGAGGTAGTGATCTTTATTGTCCAATTGCCTTTGGATCTCTGCCGTATAGGAATCAAGCTCCTGTATGACAATCCCTCCGCCCTTGTCTGCGCTTTTTATAACTGTGGAGTAATTAGTTTTAAGGGAAACGATGGCCTGTTTCTCCTTGAGTGTGATGTTATAGGGTATGAATCTCCTTTGTTGTTCCAGGTTTGAGAGGTCTTTAAGGACTAATTTCTCAAATGTTATCACTTCTGGTGGTACCAATCCGGCCGATGGTAAGAAAGTTGAGGGAGGGCGGAAAGGGGTATGTGCCTTGATTTCAGGTGAAGGATGATTTTGGAAAAATGCCTTCAGGCGAATGCGCCTAAAGAAGCGTAAAAGCTCTGTCTGAACCTCCATGAAATTAGGTGGTATTGTAGGGACAAAAGTGAGGCCCTTTTTGAGAAGTGAAACCTCTTCTTGTGCCAGCAAGTGATTCGTCAGATTAAACATAGGGATCATCTCAGTCTGAGCGGGGCCAGGTGTTACCATTGATAATAGTTGTTCCTGGTCCTCCGCTCCCCCGGGGGGTTGACCCATCTTTGGGCTTTCTTGACTCGCCCTCGCTGTGGCGGTTCCTGCTGGCCTCTCTCTAAAAAAGAGTTGGAGTTTTGGTGTGCTCCCGATGTAATAAGTTGAGTTCCAACGTGTTGGGACCTCCTGGATGAGTGCTTTGACTGGCATTTTATGCTCACGTTGAATGACCCGTAGCTGCTTCCGGGCTTTAAAAGAATGGTTGAAATGTGTACATATTCTTCTGCAGGGGGTCAGTAAGTTGCTGACTTTGCTTTCATTTTTCAGAAAGTCTTGAACAACAATGTTAATGCAGTGTGCCAAGCACGGGACCCTGAAATAGCCACCATCTTACATGGCCTTAACTACATTACTGCCATTGTCCGTGGCAACAAAACCAATGTTAAGCCTTCTTGGTCGTAGCCATTCAAAGACCTTGCTGTTAAACTCAGCCAACATGTTTGCAGTAGTATGAGATTTCTCCATAGCAAACATGTCTACAGTTGCATGTCTGCGAGTCTCATTAAAAATCTCAACAGTGTCAACGCCTGCAGATAGCTTGTCTCTAACACCTGAAAAAGAGATCCAGTGTGCAGTGATGCACATGTAATCAGTTGCTTGGCAAATGGTCCACATGTCTATTGTCAGGTGGATACTAAAAACAGTACTCTGATGGAAGGCTTTTCCAAGCAATTCCAGCACGTCATGATTTAGTGCTGAAACAGCAACTGGGGCAAAATTGTAGCGGCTGGGAACGTTCCGTTTTGGACAGATGGTTGTCACAAATTCCAGAAAACCCACCCCTTCAACAAAAGAAAAAGGGAGAAGGTCCAGTGCTAACATTTTAGCAAGCTTAGCATTGTACATATGTGCTATTGGGTGGTTGCGTTCGTACTTTCCCTCCTGCCCAAACATGCTAAGAATGGTACGCTGCTTGGTATTTCTTTCGGTTATGCTCGACGCAGCACTTTAAATCGCAGACTTTGCAGCAGTACTCCTTGGTGTCTCCGGCTGACTCTTACTCTTGTGCCACTGAGAAGTTGCGGATGCGGAGGATGTGGGCTGTACCACTGCAGTGCGGGGGACAGGGGTACTTTGTGTACCACTACCAGATAGAATGTCTCCCTTTTCTTCTTCCTGTTTGACCGTGAGTGGACTTGTACTAGTATTCCCACCAATATCAATGGTTCCAGTTTTTATGCTACAAAGGTGGTCCTCCCACTTGATTGCGTGGTGTTTTTTCAAATGGGTCATTTGTCCTCCAGTACCATAGTTTGTACCAAGCTTACCACGACTATTAGAGGAAGGAAAAATGGAGCATATAGCAATGTTGTCCTCCTTTGCGCTAACCGTAGAGTAGTCTCACACTGGGGAGCTTAACTTTTGTCTCCTGCTAGAGGTGACACTTCCAATGCCAGATGAACTGGAGGGTGTGTGTTGAATTTGACTTTGTGGCTGCGCAGTAGTACCACTACCTACTTCTGCTGAGGTGGTGATTGTGCTGGATGTAGGACGCTGCTGGCCCTTTGGCTGGAGGTCATGTTAGTGTTGCCTGTGTTGGAGGTATGCGTGCTACATCCCTACTAGCTGCAGCCATTTGGGATCAGGTGAAAGTGTTGGTCTCCATGTCCTCGGGGCCAGGAGTGTTGCTTGTGATGACTGGGTCAGACTCATCATCATCATTATCCTGCTGTTCTACATCGACCTCCATAAGTGTAAGGCTTCCTGGAACCTTCCTTTTCCCTAGCCTGGTCTTGCGATCTCTCTCCCTCTCATGCTCAGATTGTTGTGGCTCCCAAGTGAGATCTAGATCATCAGAAGGCATGCTTTAAGAAGAACTTGATGGACCAACCCTCCTTTTCCTTGATGGGGATTTGGAAGACAATAGATCTCCTGCATGAGTGGCTTCCTCTTCTTCTTGCTCTGCCTGAGGCTCAATTTCCTGAACTGCCCCTACCTCGGGAGGAACAACAACTACTGTTGCGGGCGGTGGTTGTGGTTGTTGTTGTTGAACAACTACTTTTGCGGGTGGCGGTTGTTGATCACCACTTATCTGCTGTGTTCCCTCTTGCATTGATTGCATACTACTTTGAGATAGCGATATGTTTAGGTCAGGCTCAGCATCACTGCTTTCCACCATTAGGTTGGCTACCTCTTCCACACTCATCTGCTTGGGCCTGGGTTGGTGAGTTGGGCCCCCTGATGCGGAGGTGCTGGCCTCAGCTTGCACCCCGGACACCGCTGCTGCAGGCGTACTTTTTGTTTTCCCAAAGAAGGTTTTGGGGTCAACACCAGACTAAAGTGTCTCTTCCTTCTTCTGTTCTTCCTTCTTCTTCTCAGCAACTTTCTTGGTCTTGGAGGACCTGGTACCTGCTTTCTTTGGGCCCATCTTCTTCAGATGTCAGCAGCAGCAATCAGTTGCACAAGTTGCAGAGATGTCTGGTCAGGTCACAACACACATCGTGTAAAACAGAAGGACGTCCGTCTGGCAGTACAACGGGCAATGAATGATGACAGGCACCTCTTCCTCAGTCTTTTGTGCACATACAAGCAAAGAAGGCAGAAGAACATCAGTCAAATGTGGAATTTGTTGACCTTTAATTTGAATTACTACTAGTGTGTGTACACTCAGTAAGAGTGAGAACTAAAATACAAGAACTAAAATACAAATGTAGTGGAGGCTGAACTTGTTCATCCTTAATTTGTGCGACATGTCGGATGTATGCAGCATCAGTGACCTGCAGCAGATAGCAATGGGGATTTAAACAGTAAGACAACAGGAACAATGGAAAGACACACAGGCCTCTGCGGCAAAAACCAAACAGCACACTTCTACTACCACCACCACAGCTCCCTGCCACATGGTCACTCATCACAGGCACATGGGTAAAGCCCAGAAAACAATAAACCCTAGCAGGCCTATATATCCCTATATGGCCAGACAAAGGAGGATGCCTGTTACACATCACAGCTTAATGGAAAAAAGAAAATCCACATGGCTAAAAGGTTGGAAAGTTACACAACAACAACACATACAACAAACGCATTTAACACACACCCAGAAAGTTAACTACAGCCCAAACACCACATTTGGGAATTCAATCAATGCCATCCATGCCCTAAATGATGTTAAATTCAACCGACAACATAGAAACAGCTACATCAAGCATCCCTGCTGACTACCTCTGGGACTCTAGGCCTACTGGCAGAATAGGCCGTAAGTTTGGAGGCCTACGACAAAAACACAGTGGAAGGTCACACAAAATGGCCGCCACCACATGGCCTGGCCACCCACAACAACATGAAAAGAAAGAGAAAACAGACAATACATGCGTATGGCAAAAGGACAATGCTTGGCTTCACAAAATGTCCGCCACCCACATGGTCAGCCCACCCTCAAACAACAAAGTACATACAAAGGACAGGAACAGGAAGTTGAGGTCTCTGGGGAACTTCCTTCCTTTAAAAAAAAAAAAAATTAACAGAAAAATGACTTCATGCTCCAAAAAATACAACCAAATGACAACCTGAGGAGTTTTTTTAGCAAAATGAACAAAATCAACATTTTTGAAAAGGTTTTATGCAACTCGAGACATATTGCTCGCGAGATTGCAAATTCGGCGTGTTCGGCAAGCAAACTATACAAAACGTCGTTATCGCGTGCCCGAGCACGCAGATTGAGCGTGCGAAGAAGACAAAAACTGTAAGGTCGCATTGTCAAACTGTGCAAAGTTACCAAAACTACGCGAGCTGAATTCCTAGGGCTACCTTCTGGCAGAAAAAGCCATATTATTTAACACACACCCAAACCCTGAAATTCCACACCAAAAACTACATTTAGAAAATCAATCCAAAGCCATCCATGCCATCCATGATGTTACAAATTAAACAAACACCACAAAAACAAGGCTGATTAACTTTCTTGCACCCATGATGACTCGAGTAGTACCTCTGGGGTTGGGCCTACTGGCAGTGTAGGCCACAAGCTTGGAGGCCAATGGCAAAAGCACAGTGGCTGGTAACACAAAATGGCTGCCACCACATGGCCAGGCCACCCACAGAAAGTAAATACAATGAACTCAAGCAGGCCTACACTAACTATATGAACTACTAGGGTTACCTATTGGCTGAAAAGCCAATATTTGATTACACACAAAAACTGAAATTCCACTCCAAAAAACAGTTTGCAATTGAATCCAATGCCATCCATGATGTTTAAATTAAAACTTGAAATTCAACAGACACCACAGAAACATGGTTGGACCCATGGGTACCTCTAGGCCTACTGGATGAAATTTCAAAGAAATACAACCTGGCCACTCATGAAAGTACAGGCCTCCCTCAACAATAATTTTTAACAAGGATTGAAAAGCCCAGAAAACTGTAGTTAAAAAAAGCCAAAATCAAACAAACATGTACACCAATTCTCCAACTTACTTGTTAAAAGAAAATTTCAAATTCAAAAGTCCTCAATAAATCCAACCAAATGATATGATGCAGCGTGTTCCTTCCAGCTCCAAATCCAAATGAAAGTGAACAGCACATGAACAAAGCGCTGGGAGGAGCCTGGTGGACAGGAACAGGAAGTTGGAGACTCAGGGGCACTTCCTTACTCTTGAAAAAAGGAGTAGAAAAAAAGAGGACTTCTTGCACAAAAAACAGCTAAATACCAATCTAAGGGGTTTTCCTGAGCAAAATGATCATTTTCGAGAAGGTTTTATCATGTTCGAGAGATATTCTGTGCCAGATTGCAGTTTCTGCATGTTCGGTAACGCGATCTTGTCAACATTGCGCCGGAAGGAAGACCCTGCGTCCTAATGACGTGATCGCGCATGCAAATGTTGTGATTGTGTTCACACAGTCTCGCAGGATTGTGCGGCCGGATTTCAAACGTCGTGGCGCACGCGACCGGGAGAGAAAATTGAGAAGGTGAACGCAGAACCACGGTAAGTCATTAGTGCACATGCGAGAATGCTATTGAGCGTGCGAGGAAGAAAAACAACTACGCTACGCTATAGATTGCGAAGTATTCAACAACTTCACATTTACTGCGAAGCTGCTGCTACGCCGCAGACTCCACGAGCGGAGCGTAGTTCACTGCCCGGGGTTATTGGTTACACCTCCCTGTGACAGGAAACCTATTGTCCAGGCCTTCCTTGCTGGAGTTTCATCCAGCAGCAGGAGGTCACACTAGTGTCTGTGGCTGCAGCATCCATTGTGTGATGCTGGGGATCTTTTAAACTATTACCGGTCAGGTATGTGTGTACATGTCTTCTCCCTCTAGAAGGGTGGAATTCGGCCCCTGCCACCAGAACTGGTGGAGGGGTAGGATTCCAAAGCGTTTGACATCAAACACGACATGTGTCCATGCAGCCATTCCAAAGTTAGCATTTACCACGAGGTTATAATGCACTTAAGAGTATATGGTCTGGCTGCATCACAAAATAGCATCAGAGAATAGATTCCAAATGCTGCAGAGGGATTCGGCTCAGGCATGGGCACCCTCTCACATAAAACCAAGCACTCTGCCTTCAGGTTTGATAAGGCCTGCCATAGGAGTGACTTTTAGGTTTAAATGTGTCAGTGATTAAAGGTAGCTATAGGTTACCTAAATCTTAGTAAGGGTTGCTTACACCACCTGTAGCAGACCTGTGGTGCCATTTTGGAAGGCTTCCCAGGGCTGGCATAATACATGCTTCAGCCCCTGGTAGGCCTCTACCCTTAGTACCTAAGGTACCATATACTAGGGACTCACAAGGGTAACCAAGTAACCAATCTGGAGTGTACCTAAAGTACATGCAATCAATTTAGAGAGGAAGCAGCTAGGGTGGGGTCCTGAATAACAGGGCTCCAGCCAGACTAAAGTGGAAAAACAGTGAAACACCAGCAAACAGTGGGGGTAACCGTAGTAAGCAGATCCTACTCTCCTAAATGGGGCACTCGCCTCGCCCTTCAGTGCCCGCCTGAAAACGAGAGACATTGTAGGATCGTCCTGGCCCTCCCACTTAACATAATGGCAACTGTCAATAGGTGCTGTGTCGCCACGCTGGTGTCCCTGCCCCAGCGAGTGTAACCCATGACCAGGTTTGCTAAAGATATACCAGTGCACCCAAAATTAATGATGATACGGAGTATCTGAATGAACTATGCACAGGTAATTGAAACTCACCCATGTAGTTTCTGTGAAACATCTTGGACTAGTCTATCAAATTCAGCCAACCTACCCCCTACGTGGAGTCTTGCACTCTCAAACATCTGCTAGTGTAACCACGGTCACGCCTCCTGTTCAGTTGAATTTAGTGATTCATGGCGCTAACAACCACAGTGGCCTAATATTGGGCTGTGTGTGTACGCTCAGGATGACCTTAAACAATAGGTTTGGTGTGGATGGGTGTCAACATTGCCTGGCTGTAGTATAATACCTTTGACAAGCAGCTCATGACAAGATGTGCCGAAGCAGGTAGAAGTAAGAATTATCAAGCCCGCCTTATTTCCTCTCACCCAGTTATTAGTGTATAGCACTTGTGGAGCAAGTCCATTGAATTAAGCCAGTCACTACCGTAGGTGAGGTCTTGCCCTCCCAAACTTCTGCTAGTATACCAGAGAGCCGACAAGACAGTGGGAACAGGAGAGGAACCATATGTATAAATAACTGCCCTTTCTTGAACACTGGGTATGCCAAATGTTCTTTAATACATTGTAGCCCATTTGTGCTTTACCCAGAGTTTCCCCAATATTTGAACAGTAGCACACTTCTTGGATGAGAACTTCCACAACCTGCTGGGCTGCCAAGGCTATAGGGTGGGAGAAATTGGATCCAAGTCTCTCACTTTCTACACTGCTGAGTGAGCCTTGTACCTTCACAAAATTCCTTTACAATTTCCGTTTCTGACTGTAATTGGGAACACATACCCCATGGTATCTTGGTGCTGCATAACATGTTTAATGTAACTCAACTCAATGGCACTCGTTTTATCGATCTCAGAAGGATGAAATGCTAAGTGGACCTACCAGAGTCTGAACCTGTGAACAAGAGGTCAAACACGAACCCTTATCATTTGTGCCGCTCCACAGGCCTATGAAATTGTATACCAGGGCCGACTTCAGGCACCTGAACCCTTACTTGGACACGTCCGAGCTAAAAACCCACATCTATAATGGCTGCCAACCGGCTCAACACCTCCAACACCAGAGTGTCACTCAGCCACTCTGTAGCCAGGAACTAAACCTGGTATAGATGTATCAGAAGACCCATCTCTTGGTGCATGCCTGCCACAAATTTCACAGCATATCCTAGTCTGTCAAAACCCGGGTGCAGGATGCTGTCAGAGCTAAGCCCACAAAGAAATCACGCGCCGCTGCCTGCATGCAGACCAAGCATCCCTTACTCGCCCCACCACTGAGACTTACATGTTACATGTAGCTGTTAGGCACTAGCCCCACCCTGATTGCATTGGACGTGGCCCAAATTCCAGTCACTGAATAATAGACAATGGCATGACCGCACTGTGCACCTCCTTATAAGACATTCTATATTATAACACTAAATTCAACTTGCGGGAAGCTTAAATTCCCATGCCAGGGTGCGACTAGAGGGGTGCTGTATCCCTGCTGACAAGTTTTGAACCCTATGAACTATCCCTGAAATGATCCCCGCTGAAGGAGTTTGCGTTGGGTGTCCTGGTCGACCAAACTGTGGAGATTGGCCTGAGTCTCTCTGCCCCGAATTTACCAGACACCAACACCCATAGTTATTGCTCACCGACCTGAGCGCATGAAGATGCACTGGCCAGTCCTTAGACCAATGAACCTCTAACCCCCAGACAAGAACCTACCACAAACAACTGAAATTGCCATTATGGTCACCCCCATTCACCAAACAGGACTGCTGGGAGCACAGGCCACCAATTTCCCCAACCACCGCCGACAGGACAGGCCGCACTCATGCCCAAACCAAGCGACACAAGCTACCAACCACACGGGGCACAGTCCCCCTGCCAGGTTACTTCAACCTTTTTTACGCACCTATTGCAGGAGCCTGGGAAATAGTTCTTGTGATCTGCATTGTATAAATTAGTGAAAGATGTACCTTTAAACTGGTAGTTGAAAATGTTACTTAAGCCTACAAATACTCCGCTCAGAGCAACCTGCTAGGCAATGGCTTCCATTGAAAAGACAGTGCCAACAGACCTCCCAGCTCCGAAGGCGGTACATCTGTCTGAAAACTGCTCAGTGCTTCTGCGCTTCCTGACCCCCAGACAGCTCACCCTGATTAAAATCAGCTTGTGACTGGGACATAACAGTGGGATGAAAGCACAAGACACACTTGCCCGATGTTAGCTCTTCAACCAAGCTCCACCACAAAAGCCCTTCACAAGTCATGTGGCCAAAAATATTAGTCCTGTGGGGCGATTGCAAATGAATTGCAAATAACTCCTAGACATTCTCTACCAATGCTATAAGTGGAGTTTTCCGGATGGGTAAGGTCTGCACCTGAACCTTGCTGAACCCACCACTAGTCAGGAGAAGGGGTACCTACTTAAGCTAACACCTGTCAGACAGAGCCTTAGGGCTTATCCCCGAGGCAGTGAAACCAAGCCAACTGCACACCCACAGTAGCAAATTAAGCACACCACAGAGGAGACTCCATACAAGGTTATCTAAATTATCCTTCATATCCTCCATAAAAGAAAACTTCACAGGGATCCCATCAATCACTAGGTCAATTAGGTCACTGTCCTACAGATCAGTCAGCACAACCCAGTAGTTACTAGTAGGAACTGTACTTAACATAACACATTATCTCACAAATGAATCAGCAATGTACCCTTAACGCTTGTAGCTGGGCGCATATCAAAAGTCCCTCATGTCCAACTTAGGTATCACAGATCACCATAGCATTGCCTACAATTCGCATCACACAGAGACAAGGGTGCAGCTTCTACACCCTCCTGTTGGCAAATCTCTGGTAATACCTTCACAACTTGGAGCACAGAAGCCACTGAGCCAGTCCCATGCAACCCTACCTTTGACGCTTCGAGTCAAAAAAATAACAAGCAATGGACATTCCCATGCAGTCACAAGTGGAGGTAAGGCACGAAGCCCAGGGCGAAAGTTACTGAGGGCCATTGCCACCCAGTGGCCCCCAAATTGACTGTACTCCGATAATGTGTCTCCAAACCCGTAACTGATCACTCTAGTGAAGGGGGCTATGAACATGGTGCTGTACTAAATTGCAACATATACTCATTCTCTCTCTCCCACTTGTATGATACTCTATGACTTACTCCTACCACTCTCATTTTTACTGCGTGCCCTAACATCCTATCTTCCCAACAGTGGCACCACTGACGGACATTGGAATGATAAACCAGTCACCATCTTACGCGCACCATCGAGACATTCCTGACAACAGCAGAGTGACCGACAACGGACACTTACAGCTGTGAAATTGCATCTGTCTTTCATGCGCGCTCATAACATAAGTCCTATCAAAGACAATAAACCGACATTAAATTACCAGGTCTTGCCCCCGTGAGGAACGGTGAACTGTGGGGGCTACAACCACTGGCCTCAACTAGTCCAGTGAGTCATGCTCTAATAGTCCCCATCGCCGCTGGCATGCCCATCCCTAACCTTGGGAGCAAGGTTGAAAGGCAGAGTGACTAAGACTGGGGCACGAAACGCCAAGTGGGAATAAGCGGCACTCCGCCTTAGGCGCGTGGGCTACCCGACAATCGGAACGAATGCTTGCAGCCTAAATGCGAGTCACTCTTCCCCGTCGGGGCAATTGATCAGTGAAGGCCCCAGTCCTGCGTGCCCAAATAGGAATCGTGAAACTGCACCTTCTCACACTGAAATTAAGGAACTTGAGGTTTTACATTGCTTCTTTCTCATAAGAATAAAGTTCCTTAGTGCACTAATGAATGTTGTAATGCTTGGTATAGTGCGAACCCGACCAGCCGGTATTGGAGCGCTTTACACGAGGACCAGTTACTTCACAAGGACACAGTCAACCTTAGAAGACATGGGAAGAATAGGGGATTAGCCCAGCATCACAGGTTTGTGGGCCGGTGACAAGACTCAAGAGGACCCCCTCGGCACAGCACATCGAGTTCTCCAGAGAACCACACCCCACCAGCTGTGGGTGCTTAACCTGCAAACTTTCTCTACCCCTGCCCTACAGAAAGTGTTCCCATGCACAGCTGGGGACGAGGCAGATGTTCTGGCACAGGGCCTTGAACCGTGGTCTGCAGCAATCAGAGGCAAGCACTGCTTGGGTGATCTCATGGTGTGCTGCTCTGGTCGTACGTGCGCAAGTCCCAGTTGTCACTGCCCCACTATGGCCCCTACACCTACTGGAGCGCACACCCAAGCAACTGTCCAGTTGGTCAGCAGATGACCTTGGTCTAACACCTCCACCGACAATTCCCCGATCAACATATTCTCACATCAATAGATATACAATTGGGCATGCCTCCCCCGAACATGCATGCAGCGGTGAGTTGCCTTGTTCTAAGATGCCTTTTGCTGGGGGAACGCTGTACCAAACTCTGAAACTGCTAGCACAGCCAGCGTCCTAGGGCCCAGCTCCTGACCCCTTGCTGCTTGGCTCAATGTACTGTGTACGCCCCCTACCGACACACACAATTGACCGGGTAGCTTCTGCCGCTCCCTGGTGCTCCACAGCATGTGCACACCCAGTCCAACGTGCGGGCCCTCAATGACCCACCCACCGAACCAAGGCGTGTGACCCACCTGCGGGACCTGATAAAATTGGGCTCCTAGTGTGGTGGAGAGTACCTCGGCAAATTTGAGGGCATCCCTGACAACCCGCTTTGTGTACGGTAACATAGTGTAGCATCTGGGCCGGGTGCGGGTGCAAGGCTACCCCTTCCTCTTACCGCGATGAAAGCTCCTGCCTGACCGACGGCAGGAATACGCCAATGACTGCTAACTCCTGGGGACACCCGCTCGAACTCTGCGCTAAGGCATAGTTTTCAGAAATGCGACCAGGCCCCCTCCGATACTTGGCACTACTCATTGGAGCACCGCCACCCGGGGTAGGGCAGCAGTGGTCAGATCTATGCTTAGCGTGACGCTCAATGGCCTCCACCCACAGCACATTAGGCCCCCATGGGCCAAGGCCCTGATGATGGACACCGCCGAGTGGACAGCCACGGGGAGTGAGCAGTAGGACTCGCTGCTCCCCCTCCCGCAAAAGAAAATCTGATCATGACCCTGCCAGCCCTCACGCGGGTGGGGCACAGTCAACTCATGGCAAGGCGGTGGGCAGAGCCAGCAGCGCAGTGAGGCGACGGACCCCAGGCCGAGCGGGAGAGGTTGGAGCATGGTACCAGAGTATGGGTATGGGCAAGTATGGGTGCTAGCAGGCTTCACCGGACTGGCAAGCGGGAAATCAGAGGCAAAGTACCTCCATGGCAGCCACTCATTAAAGGCACTGACAGAAAACAAGCCCGGACGGGGCGAGTGAGGCTCATGCCGGGCGACTGCCAGAACAGTTCCTGCTGGTAGCGGTCAACATGTAGTTGTAGCACCCACAGAGGTTCCACTAGTTTCCCTGTGCATCCCAGCGGAAGCAGCCCCTCCACGCTACTCATGCGACATACCCCTAATTCAACACATGTCGTTACAAAGGGGGGTAGAAGGTGCAGATGGGATCGCTGTTCCCCACCCCCCCTTATCTCACTACCCCGAGGCATCGTGCTCACACAGGTCAAAGCCCTAAACAAGCATTTGCTGGACCCCTGGGCCCAACCCTCGCATTGGGCGGGGTCGTGGAGCACGGCGAACCAAGGGGTGCTCCACATGCCTCCCCGTTCAGCATGGTGATGGACGCAACCAGGGGAGGAGTGCCACTGCCCTGGCCCCCAGGAGCTGTCCCCCCCGATGGTGAACTGCCACCTCGCCAGAAGCCGGGCCTAGCCGCCATGATTCGGAAGGGGGGAGGTACACACTCACCGCTGTAGTAAGAAGCTCCAGGGGAACATGTCCAAACGACATCAAGGGCAGCCACAAAGAGGCCTCCAGGTGGGTGGGGAGAGGCACTTATACTGCATCCCCAGCCCATCCCTACCAGGAAATGACACGACATGGACCCCAGGGGTCCCCCAACAATCAGATTGGCTTGTGTGCTCTCATGTGGCACTAAAGGCGGCTGCCCTCTAAGAGGGTCCCCTTCGTGGACCATGGGCGGCCAAACAGATAGCTGTGAGACTCCGTGAGACAGGCAGTGGAGCAAAAAACACGATCAAGGTGCGAACAGTTCATCGCAAGCTGTAGGAAAAGTGCGACGCAGCTGCCTTAAGCTGCAGATGGGCGTTCATGAGAATTTTGAGAGGGACTGTGCTAAGTCTGTACCTGGTCACAGACAGAGGCAGGAGCGAGTGAGACCCCAGTCAGGCACTGTGTAGCACCACGGCCCCACCCGTGGAGAAGGCGCCAGCATCAATGAGCGAGCTAGGGCAGTATCAGCACAGAACATGACCGCGATCTAGAGTCATCTAGTAGGAAAGCTACTGTGTACTGAGAAAAGTAGCATGGCCTGCAGAGTTCGCATGGCTGCCGAGCATGTGCATGCAGTGACTGGCACCGCCTGGTGACTGCATGCAGTACCGCTGTATGAGAGGCTTGAATGGCGACGACCCCACTGGGCAAATTGCAATGACAAGCCGACGCCCACTGAGATTGAGCTGCTGTCATGTGCCGCGTGAAGTCTGCGAGAGGCCCACACCAGCAGTAGTGGGTTGGCACTGCCCAACTTGTCCCAGGAAAGGAACAAATAAGTGAATGGAGGCGTAGTCCATTTGGATCTTGGTAGCACTGTGTGTCCCTGCCTGTGGATGCGGGGTGTTGCCTTAGTCGGTTTTTGCTGCCAGCTCCTGTGAACATTTGAGGACGGTGACCACAGTGCTATCTGGTGGCCCGCAACTGCACGCATTCATCATGTTGCAGGCTAGAGGTTTGCCTGATCTTTGAAGAGGCCTCGGAGTCAAGCCGGTAAACTGGTGAGTGGGGAAGTGGAGATATTTCCCCCTGGGAGACACACATCACTAAGCTTGAATTGGGGAAGGAGCAAAGGCAACAGGCTGCGCTGGCAGCAGCACCCCAGATTTGCCTGAAGGAAATATCAGCGGCACATGCCTGCGGCCACGCTCAATCTGGCAATGCCCCAACCAGTAAGCCACTGACACAGAGAGGAAATGACTATTCAGCATTTCACATTGTCTGCAGCAGAGTCAAGCACTGCACTTAGTTGCCACCATTTCTTTGCCTGGCATGAACCGAGAAACTAAGAGACTGATCACAAGAGTACTATTCACCTGTGGGGATGATCTTGGGCCGTAGTGGGGTGGGACTGCGAAAAAACTGAGAGAGTCCCAGCAAAGCAGGATTCCACAAGTTCAGTGCAAGCCAGGGATGCACAGCATCAAGTGACCAGGGACGGTCCGGCCAATGTAGTAACACAAAAAGGCAACCGAACCCAAAGCAGCAAAGCCCAGGAAAAGGCCTAAGAGTGAGAAGAGCGACTGAGCTACAGGCTGCCAGAGAAGGCCTAAGGTGCATTGGCCTGATAGAAGAGGCCACCTGCAAAGGGAGATTAGGTGCCAGACTAGGAACTGAGTGAGCCATCTGAGAAATGAAAAGGAAAGGGGAAGGAACGAGGCCGCACCAGTCCCCCAAATCAGCAGAGAATGGCCACCATTGGCCCACTGAGTTTGTCACATGGAGTGACTGACCTTGACAAGCATACCCACACTTGAGTAAGAACAAGTGTGTGGCAGCATGGCCCTGAGGTGCAAGCAGTGCGTCCTCAAGTGAGGAATAGGTGAAGAAGGAAGAAGGGTGACCAGGCAGAGAGTGGAGCACAAAGAAGATCCCTGAGAGGAGAGACAGGATCTGTGAGAGGTCCATGAGGAGAAAAACGGCATGTGATTGGTCACAATTAAAAAGAAGACCTGGTAGAACTCCATGAGGAGGAGAATCATCTCCTACCAACAGGACAAGAGTCAGGTCCTACTGAGAGGATAAGATGTGACCAGGGCGGTCCTTGTGAAGAGAAGGCCTGGTCAGGAGACATAGACAAGAGAATCAGTCCTACAAGGATGCACTGACCACGGAGTTCCATGTGAAGAGCAAATCACATTGAGACACCTGGTCAAAGGGAGATGAGCATGGCATGATGCCAATCAAGGAAGAGCAAAAGGAAGAAGAGCATGGCAAGATGAGGTGATGCCACATCACAAAGGAGAAGAGGAAAGAGGAGAATAAGAGTGGCATAGTGACATATCACCTGTAATAGCGATGAGCAGAAGAGTGTGGCACCTGGCCACAGTACCGTATTGCAAAGAAGAACATGAAAGAAGGGGAGAGCAAAGAGTGTGACAGACTCGTCAAATGGAATATCACTGACAGCCACCAACAATTGTCATTGTTATCAAGTGCATCACTTAAGTCACCTAAGGAGCATCGCACCGTCAGAGTGTAACAGTACGCCTGGCCTGCAAAATAACCAGAGGTTAACAAGGAGTCTCTGGCATTGTGGTAAGCTGACCAGCCAGAAACCTGCTGTTATAATGAACCTGAAGCCTGCGGAAGAGAGCATACTCAACCATTTGTACCTTCTACCTTTGGGGATTACGAGAGACTTGGTCATAGTCCTGTTTGGGCTTCCTCCGTGACCTTCATCGTGGGGCCTAAAAGAGACTTCAAACAATCCACACAGGCATGTGACAATCCAAGGGCAAGGGCCTCAGGGAATCCTGGTGAGAGGGGAATACCAACACTAGAGATGTGTCTGCAGCAGCTCCACAACAGGCACCGGCAAGCACTGAGGTCATGGACAGAGACTGGGAACCCAAAGCATACCTGATGAAGGCATGTGCACCAGAGTCCTGATGGCCAGAGCAGACAGACCCGGAGACAACCACCCTTTGAAGCTCCACGAGCCACTTGGATGTGTTCTGTTTGGCAGTTCCTGAGTGAAAACTTCTTGCAGCCTACGAGAGGCCCTGCACAGTTCCCTGTGGCAGCCCAGCAAAAAGGGCCTGAAAGAAATTCCTGTGAGAGAGGAGTCTTGGCACGGTATACAGCAGGAATATCGATGGGATAATATCGACTAGCATAAATATCGAGGTAAGAATATCGAGGTAATAAAATATTGTTAAAGAAAATATCGTTGTTATAAATATCGATTTTGTAGAATGACATAAATATCGTCAACTAAAAATATCATTGTACAGAATATAGTTGAGAGAAATATCGTTGAATATAATATCGCAACAATAATAGAATGTGTAATATAAATGTTGAAATATGTATGTTTTATGTTAAAATTATAGTAATTAAATTTCTATTGTAATTATTATAGGAAACAAGTAATAATAAATTAATAAATAATAGTAAATATTTTAGGAGTGGGTTATTGGTTTTATAGGGGATAGGGGTGGGTAGTAATTTAAAAAAGTTGTGTAAAAATTTATAGAGAATTTTTTTTTTCTCGCAAAATAATAAATGATTTAGAAATTTTAATTTTTTTAGAATTTATAAACAAATTTATTTAATGAATAATGTAAAAGATTTAATAGCGGGTTGTTGGTTATATACGGGATAAGGGTGGGTAGTATATTAACATGTGTTACAAATTATTTGGTAACATTTGAAAATATAAAATTTAGAAATGTGAAAATAGAAATGTAAATTTTTTATTTAATATATAATATTTGAACTTTAAGTGTGTGGATGTTTATTTAGAGTGTTTAAATTAAAAAATAAATTGCAAATTAAAATTCGAAAATCAAAATTAGAAATTTGAAATTTGAGATTAGAAATGTTTTTATTACATTTTTCTGAAGTTAAGTGTGTGATATTTTATTAGTGTGTTGTATTTTTTATACATGCTAAGATTGTGTAGTAAATAATAGTAATGTGTGTTCATGAGATCAAAAATTTGAAATTGTAAATAATTTTAAAAATTAAATTTAAATTGAAATTGAATTATTTTTTTTCCAAATTTGGTCATTATAGTAGATAGGAGTGGGTAGTAATATATTTAAAAATGTGTGTTAATGTATCATAATTACGAAATGTGAAGCAAAAATATTTAGAAATCATTTTTAAAAGATAGATTTTTTCGTTCAAATTTAAAAGAAAATTAAATATAAAATTTGTAATGACATTTTAATTTTTATTATGTATTAGTTCAGTGTATAGGGTGAAGGGTGAGCAGGAATTTGTAATTATTGTGCTTTACTGTCCAATACTTTCTTAGAGTAATGTAGGATTAGAGTTAGAATAGTAAATTGTTATTGTTTACTGTCCTGCACTTTCCCTGAGTTATGTTGGATTTGGTGTTAGAATAGTAAGTTATTATGGTTCACTGTCCAGCACTTTCCCTGAGTAATATTAGATTTGGAGTTACAATAGTAAATTATTATGGTTTATTGTCCAGCACTTTCCCTGACTTATGTTGGATTGGAGTTAGAATAGTAAATTATTATGGTTTACTGTCCAGCAATTTCCCATAGTTATGTTAGATTTGGAGTTAGAATAGTAAATTATTATGGTTTACTGTCCAGCACTTTCCCTGAGTTATGTTGGATTGGAGTTAGAATAGTAAATTATTATGGTTTACTGTCCAGCACTTTCCCTGAGTTATGTTGGATGTTGAGTTAGAATAGTACATTATTATGGTTTACTGTCCAGCACTTTCCCTGAGTTATGTTAGATTTGGATTTAGAATAGTACATTATTATGGTTTACTGTCCAGCACTTTCCCTGACTTATGTTGGATTGGAGTTAGAATAGTAAAATATTATGGTTTACTGTCCAGCACTTTCCTGAGTTATGTTACATTTGGAGTTAGAATAGTACATTATTATGGTTTACTTTCCAGCAATTTCCCTGAGTTATGTTAGATTTTGAGTTAGAATAGTAAATTATTATGGTTTACTGTCTAGCACTTTCCATGAGTTATGTTGGATTGGAGTTAGAATAGTAAATTATTACGGTGTACTGTCTAGCACTTTCCCTGAGTTATGTTAGATTTGGAGTTAGAATAGTAAAATATTATGGTTCACTGCCCAGCACTTTCCCTGAGTTATGTTAGATTTGGAGTTAGAATAGTAAATTATTATGGTTTACTGTCCAGCACTTTCCCTGACTTATGTTGGATGGGAGTTAGAATAGTAAATTATTATGGTTTACTGTCCAGCAATTTCCCTGAGTTATGTTAGATTTGGAGTTAGAATAGTAAATTATTATGGTTTATTGTCCAGCACTTTCCCTAAATTATGTTGGATTGGAGTTAGAATAGTAAATTATTATGGTTTACTGTCCAGCACTTTCCCTGACTTATGTTGGATTGGAGTTAGAATACTAAATTATTATGGTTTACTGTCCAGCACTTTCTCTGAGTTATGTTGGATTGGAGTTAGAATAGTAAATTATTATGGTTTACTGTCCAGCACTTTTCATGACTTATGTTGCATTTGGAGTTAGAATACTAAGTTATTGTTGATTACTGTTAAAAATGTTCAATGAGGTCTGTTTTATTTGTAGTTACAGTATTAAAAATTGTTAATTTAAAGAAAAAAATATATAAATAATAATGTATTTTTTATATTTGTAATTATTATTAAATTTTCTTTCAAAGTATTCTTTTTATAAAGAAACAAATATAAATATTTTACACATTTTAACATTTAGATCACAAGTTACAACATTTTTTAAGTACAATAGTAATATAGTCTTGTGAAAAGAAATTGTATTAATACTTTCATTTGTAGATGGAAACATTTACATAATTTTTATACACAATTTTCAATTATATCTTTACATTTTACATTGCAATTTCTGTCATATATACATTGTAATAATATATTAATTAGCATATTAACCGCATGCGCGCTAGCCGGTTTTCCCGCTGTGCGCTGAAATTTGAAAATCGCAGCTTTTGTGACAAAGCCAGCTCTTCATGCGCACAGCGCAGGTAACGGCCATGACGAGCTGGCTTTGTCATCCGCAGCGAAGGGGTTAAATGTTAAATATTTTCTTTAACATTTAATATGTTATTAATTTACATATAATTGTCATTCGCAAAAGTATAAACATAAAATAGCGCTCATTTTTATATAAATAAAAATATTTTTTTACAATCATAAACATATTTTTAATATACAATAATTATTTAATATATGATTAGATTAAAAACATTATTGTATATTTTACATAAATCATATGTTTATTCAAAAATTTACAAAATGATTACAATTAATGGAAAAAAAATTGCAATTTATAACAAATTTTTTATTTACTATAATGGGGATTAAGTCCTATTTTTTGTTTTTATTATGCTGCCATTTTGTTTTCTGTACTTCACTTTTCACTCTATCTACATCGTTGTTTGGGTCATTTCAGAAAACGGAACCTCGCGGTTGGGAGCTGCTTCATGTTGGTGAAAGTAAGTTTCATTTTAATTACTTTTAAGTACATTTTAAGACATAATTGAGATAGTTTTGGTGTGTACGTGTTGCTATGTGTTGTATTTTACAGTTTATGTGAAAAGTACGTGTTATTTAAGGACATTAGTGAGAACGTACTTTGTTTGATAGTTAATATGGAAGTCATGTTAATGTATTGTTTTTAAAGTATTAGTTTATGTCTCTTACTGTCTTTTATATGTTATTTTTAGGCTTTGTGGCTTTCGTATTTATTGCCGGTGGGTTTTGTTTGTACTTTATTTACAGGTGTTCGTTTTGGTGAGCAGATGGATTTGATCTCGTTTTTTTCTTAACATACAGGGAAATGTTTAAATACATTTCCTGATTTTTCTGGATTTTGGTGCGTTTTTTATCGTGATTTATTTTCGGGGTTTTTATGGTTTTGTTATCCAGAGGATTGCTACGTTGGACCCTGATTACACAGTTGTATTTTTTGCATTTTGTGGGGATTTTTTTTTTACCTGTGGATTGATTTTGGTTGTATTCGTGTTGAAACCATCTACTTGCAACACATTCTACTGCTGCAGAACCGTAAGTTATTCTTTTTTTTTTGGGGTGGATTTTGCCTAATTGTAAAATAATATTTTTTTTAGTTCCATTATGTCTTGTAATAATACATTACATTTATTTTTACATGACATAATTTACCTAATTTAAAAAAAAAAGTATATTTCATTTATTGTTTGATGCGTTTTTATTTGTCTTTTGTTAAAGGATAGATTTTGCAATTAGGTCTAAATATTCTAGACCTTGGATACTTGGGTACGTTCTCGTTTTTTGTTGTAGGTATTCGTACATATTTAATGTTTGTTTACTTAGTTTAGGCCCGATTTTTGATAGAGATTGCTCTATTCTTAGTTCTTGGTAGCTTTGCTCTTTTTTGATGCTTTGGATTAGTTTATGGAGTGTTGGCTGGTGTTCTTCCTATTGTGGCTTGGAAGGCATTATGCCATCCTTCTACAGTGTTGTTGGTTTTGGCTTTTTGTGCTATAGTCCTAGCATATACATTCCACCAAGGAATTCGGAATTTAGGTTGTCTGCGGTGACCAGAACGATGTAATCTTTCCACCCAGGTGTCTTCAAAATAGTCTAAGAAGGGAGTTAATTTTTTCTCATTGTTGCGGTAGAAAGGGCTATCAAGTAGTAAATTGTAATAATTAGCAACTTCTGCTGTTGGCACATATGCCAGTGTAATTAACATTTTAATCTGGTAAGCAAAGTTACTGTTGAACATTCAATGCTTAAAGTAGATTTTTGTAAATGCCTCCATATACTTTGGTTGTAGTGATAATAACACCCTTGTATTGAAGTGTGGGGATATATTTTAAGTATAGCTTGAATCATGGCTATTTCAAAGTCTATAATTATTCTTTGTAGATAGTAATTATCTGTAAAATCTTTTATAGTTGTTAAAATTTCTACGTAGGTTGCATTTGTTTTATTTGGCAGCAGTGTATAAATTAAAGGGATATTAGTTTCCTGGTATTCACCGTGGATGGTGTAAAGCTGATAGAAAGGTTTGGGACAAACTTTAAAAGTTCCGTCCATCATCCATGTTTCACACAATTTTAGTTTTTGCAAATTTCTATTTGTGGCAAAAATTAAAATTCTTTTATCATGACTTTGGTTATCATACATTAAGAATTTATCTTCATTGTGTGTAATAGTATATTCAGGATATATTCTAATCTCTTGAAAAGTTTCAGGTGCTGGTGTAGTTGGATCAGAAGCTCGTTTTGTTTTAGCTATTAATCTTTTCAAGTTGGGGATTGAAGGTAACTGTCCTGTAACATGTTCTGGCACTTTGCTTAAAACATTTTTCAAAATAGTGGTGCTTGTTTCTTGTGAGCCTGTACTAGCTTCTCTCAATGTCTCTAGTGCTTCTCTTACTTCGACTTCTGTTACATTGGGTGGGTGGTTATGCTCACGTACATTTAAAACATTGTTATCAACAGTAGTTGCTCTACCATAGCATGCAGTTGAGTAATATTTACTACATTTCCAATGGGATTTATTCTCTTTCGTGGGTGTAGGTATAACCAATGTAGCTCAGCATTATTTTCCCCTTTTGAGAAGTTATAAAAGTAGCTCCTTCTGCCATGTCTAATGTAGATCTGTGAAGACATATATATGTGTTTTTAGTAAAAGTGATAAACATTTATTTAAATGTCTAGGCCAAAAGGAGAAATTTCAAAATGTACTTACAATGTTGTTTTCCTGCTAATCAGATGTTTTCTGTTCTTATATGTAGAATTTTACTGTTTAATGTTCTGTAGTTGTGGTAGAGAATACTACAAATTAATGATATACTTTTATACTTGTTTGATTCTACTTTCTGATTATTAATAAACATAGTGGGTATACTTTCTTAATGTAGTAGAAGATGTTGTTTGTGGAGTTGTAGATATGTAGATGATGTTTATATAATCTGCAAAAAAAGTTTATATTTGTTATTTATTACAATAGGATATATTTGTAGCTCATGACATATCACGTTTTTTGGAACTTCTGTTTGCTATATTTTTAGTTATTTAAAACGTTTCTAAGTAGACATTGATTAGGCAGTTCATATTTTCATTTATATTTTTCTTGTGGCTGTTGTTGACAGGATGTTTTAGTTATATTTAGCAAAAAAGAGAGAGCATTTCTTTAGTTCTGGGAGTTTAGCTACTTTTATAGAGGTTTGTATGATACATAAAATGGGAGTTCACTTACTTGAGTTGTAGTACACTGTGTTGTAGTCGTTGTTGTAGGTGTGTATTCTCTTCTCTTCAGCAAAGTAACCGTTTTTCTCCAAGTTTGGGCCAAAAATGGTAATTTTAGTAAAGTTGCTAATTGTATTTATAGTACTGAGTTAATTAATTGTGCATTTTGATTGGTTCAATTACATGTATTTTAAATTCATTGGATGAGATCCTTAGTTTAAATTTGAAAACCGTTATATTTTTAATGAGCCAGTAGCAATAATGATTTTGTTCGACTTTATATTAGAAAATGTTTTGTATGTGTCTTATTATAATAGTTAATAGTTTTTAAAATGTTAAAATGTGTTAAATGTTATGTAAAGTAATCGAAAAAGAGTGTATTATAGTGTTTGGTAACGTTTATATTACTAATGTATATTTAAAAAATATACATAAAAATTTTAAAAATGTAGTACATAGATATATGTTAGAAACGCTTTTTTATAATTTAAATAATTATAAAAAAGTAAATTACTTGAAGGTATTGTGTATTTAAGGTTATAGAGAAGATGGCGATATTTTTTGTTTATTTAAATTAGTACAAAGTTACTCGATATTTGTGTTATCGATATTAGTGTAGAAGGTAATGTTATTTAAGGGCTTGTCGATAATGTAGTTGTCGTTTTTTATGTAGTAGATATAGTAAATGATATTAATGTAGTCGATAAAAAATTAACGATATTTGTGTAAATCCTTATTTAAGTATATGGTGACGATATTTTTGTAGGCGATGTTTTTGTGACGATATTTTTGTAGGTCGGTGTTTTTGTAATCGATATTTCATCATGGAACCTCTTGGCACAAGAGAGTAGTCTGAAACTCATTCACCAGCGGGAGCCAGGAAGATTCATGGCTGTTGAGGAAGACTCTCAAACACTGCACTGCTGTCCTCAGTCTTTGCAGTTTGGCGTTTTTGCACGGCGTTCTCAAAGATATCTCTGCAGAGGACTCCACCACAGCTCTTGATGTGCCATCCAAGTGAACTCCAAATAGATGCCAACACAGTGAGATCAAGCTGGACAGAGTAGAAGTATCCTTGGTGACTGCCTGAAGAGACTTGGTGGTGTTTTGTTTTGTTGCTTGTTGTTTCCCGCAGGTTGGACTTTGTTCATCTCTTTTTCAATTAAGTATGGGATGGATGAAGTGTCCTATGTTACACGTTTCAGTATTCAGGATTATGCTGTACCTACACTCCACACCCACCCATCACAGGTGTCGCCTGTCAAGTGACCCAGCTAGTAAAAGAGGATGGGCGTATGTGCTCTTGGCCAGTTCCTGATAGCATCACTATGTCTGTGTGGTTATTAGCACAACCTGAGGGCCTAGGGCCCTAGCCCCTACAGTTGGTATATTCCAAATGTCAGTTGCCTTCTGTATCATCCCATAGGGCCAGGTGGAGTTAGTCACATGTGAAGCGCACCTCTGAAAGAGCTGTACAGCTGGATCACGGTTAGTCACATATTGCGTGGATATCTTACTGGGCACCACTGCTGGAACAATATCTATCATATCCGGAGACATCTCTGAAAGGTCAGTAGTGCTGTCGTTGTTAGCCACCTCTAAAAAGTGAGTAATGCTATTGCATGGCGGAAACCCCTATGACGAGAAAGCAGGGTTGAGAAATTAGATGCATCGCTGTCAGGATGTCAGTCACATGTCAGGTGCAGCTCTGAAGGACATGTTACAGAGACTCTTACACGTATATTGCACATATGAAATATTTGGGTTACCCAATTTGGAGATTCTATGAGGAACGCTAGCGTCATCTGCCTTACTTGTAATCCAGCGAGTTACCAGCTACAGGTGATCTAACACCACATACTCACCTGGGCCCATAAATGCAATCACAACACACTGGCAACAACCGCAGGGGTCATGTTTTGCAATTCTTTAGATTAATTGACTCTAGTCCCTAATTAATCTTTCACTGATGAAAAAGTTCTTTCCTCTGGTCAATGGACCATTAGTTGAACTAGTTGATGGTGAAATGACATAAGATTTTTATATACTTACATTTTGGAAATGATCACCGAGTCTGGATGAATTTTAAAGTTTTATTTCAAATTAATTCAGGTGAACCACTTACACAGTACAGAACAACTCTGTTTCTCATAAGAAGGAAGATTCAAATAATCAATCAGAATGCATTCATTTATACTTTGCAATGACATTGCATGAAAAGGACAGGATTGAGAGAAAAGCACACAAGCGCATACACAAATACATTTATATTTACCTAGAATGGTGTGAAAACCAACTCCCACGCCTAGGAATTAGTAAAGGTCTCTCAGGAAAGATCTGGCAAACAAAGGCTTCAGGACAGGAATTAGGACAGGACAGTCGACCTCTCTATCACTGACGCTTGCATAGCACCCCTCTCTGACACTCTCTTCCTCCTCGAGATTCTTCCGCAATCTTCTTCTAAATTAATTTGCTTAAGATAAATGGTTCAGCAATTCGATTCTTCTTCAGCATCTCCGTCTGCATCTTCTCTGTGTTCTCGGACAGTATTCCCGTCTCTAGCTAGCTAACTATCTAATGTTACCTCAATTATACCCTTCCATATGCTACTACCACCCATTATTGTTTCAAATTTATGAAAATATTTATTTATTTATTTATTTATATATTGAAGTTTTGTATAGCGCTAGCAGGACCCGGAGGTATCAGAGCGCTTCACAGCAAATACAGATAAAACAACAACAAGCAGGAAATAGAGTCTGTGTAACAGTAACTTGAGCGGAAAAAGGGATGGTGATCTGGCGTGAATCAATTGTTCTGGGATCCGATAGAAAGCGGACTACCACCGTCACGTATGCAGTTCTTCTTAGGCACCAGAGTGTTCAAGGAAGAAGGCTTTGAGTAGCGATTTGAATTGCGGGAAAGAGGCAGTCATTCTGAAATGAGGGGGGGTGGAGTTCCAGATCCTGGGGGCATTCCCCGCAAAGGATTTATTTGAGGTTTTTTGTTTCTGTGATTTCAGAGGGATGAGTAAAAGTGTGCTGGAGCTTCTGAGGCTCCTGGACTGACCCGCCCTTTTGAGTTTGGAAGCCAGGTATTCCGGTTTGCCTGTATGCAGGGCTTTAGGAGTGAGCTGTGCGGAAGTTGGCTCTTTGGACAATTCGGAGCCATTTCAGTTCTTTGAGTGCTGGGGAGATGTGGTCAAATTTCTTTGTTCCTGTGACCATTCTTGCTGCTGCGTTGAGGGTGGAGGTGAGCGGTTCCAGGTGCGCCTTGGCAGTTCCCGTCAACACTGCGATGCCATAGTCTATTCTGGAAAGCACAAGTGCCTGGGTGGCCTGTTTCAGGTCTTTGGGGGGGAGGAAGGGTTTAATTTTGTATAGAAGTTTCAGGATCAGGAATGCGCTTTTGGCGGTTTTAGAGATGTGTTTGTTCATGTCCAGTTTTGAATCGAGGGTGATTCCTAAGGATTTTGCGGGGTTTGTTGGTGTCAGAGAGACATTGAGAGCATTTAAAGCATTGAGCCATTCCACTATTTGTGGGTTTTCATCTTTGTTTGATATTAGGAGAACTTCTGTTTTTTCTTCATTCAGTTTGAGGTGGTTGGCTGTGAGCCACTGTTGGACCTCCATGAGTGTCGCATTTAGTTTGTGAATGTCTGCTATCGAGGTGGTTTTCAAATATAGTTGAGTGTCATCTGCGTAGAGGTGGAATGGGATGTTGGAGTACCTTAGAAGTGAGGGGTTCCATGTAGATGTTGAAGAGTTGTGGAGAGAGTACTGACCCCTTGGGGGACTCCTCTGCTGACGGGGAGGGGGTCAGATTCAAAGCTGTTGATCTTTATTTTTTGGGTGCGGTTGTTAAGAAAAGAGGAGAACCATTTTAAGACTGTCTTTTCGATGCCCGCTCTCTCTCGGAGGGCATTAAGTAGGAGGGAATGATCAACAGTGTCGAACGCAGTCGAGAGGTCAAGGAGGATAAGAAGGCTGCATTGGTTGGAGTCGATTGACATGTGCAGATCATCTAGGACATTTAGGATTGCGGTTTCGGTGCTGCAGCCCTTCCTGAACCCTGATTGGTGCGGGTCCAATAGATTGGAAATCTCCAGATGTTGGGTTAATTGTGCAAGCACGCATCTTTCAAGAATTTGGCTAGGAACGGAAGGTTTGAGACAGGGCGGAAGTTGTTCAGGTCAGTGAGATCAAGGCCAGGTTTTTTTAGCAGAGGAGTGACTTGCCCTAGTTTGAGGCAGTCGGGAATGAAGCCCTCTTTCAAGGAGCTGTTGATGATCTTGGCCCAGATTGGGGCTAGAGTGAGTTTCATATCCTTTGTCAGTCTCGAGGGCAGTTGATTGAGGAAATGAGATGAGGGTTTAGCGGCAGAGATAAGATTGCTTAGCAATTCTACCTTAATCGGCTGGAAGGAAGACCAACGGATAGACGGGGTTACTGGGGGGTTGAGGTTGGGTGTAGGATTCGTGCTGAATGAGCGATCAATTTTGGCGATTTTTTCATTGAAGAAACTAGCAATGTTTTCGCACAGGGTCTTGGATGCTACTATGTTGGCTGCCTTAGGGATGGAAGTTTGATTCCTGATGATGACGAAGAGTTCTTTGGGGCGGTTTTTGGCGTTATCTAGGGCAGAGCAGAAGAAGGATGACTTTTTGCTTTTGATGTGGGTATAATAGTTTTTGCAAGTTGTCTTGAGTTGGTACCGATGGAGGTCAGTAGGGTTGGTCCCCCAGGTTCTTTCCAAGGATCTTAGATGTCTTCTTTCCTCATTAATGTCAGTCGAGAACCAGGACCTGGAGGGGATGATTCTGTTTTTTTTTAGTTTCAGAGTTGCCAGCTGATCCAGGGCGAGCTCGAGGTTGGAATGGTAGAGTGAGGTGGGATCTGAGGTTGAGAGGGACTCCTTCGTGTTCGGGAGGAGTGAGCTGAGACCTTCTTCTAGCTTGTCTCGGGGGATTCTGGAAGTGTTCCTGACCAACTTGGGGGGGGGGGGGGGCTTGGGTGGGTGGGAGGGATAGGGCCGGCTGAGTAATATGAAAGAGAATGATGTGGTGGTCTGACCAGTCCACCGGGATGATGTGATCAATCGAGATTGCATTTTTGTTCGCAATGATGGCATCCCTGGTCGCTCCTCTGTAGTGCGTTTCCTCTGAGCAGTGTTGGATCAGATCGTTGGCTTGCAGAAGGGAGTTGAGAGATTGAATCAGCGGGTTATTGGATTCGTTCCATCTGAGGTGAAGTAGTGTGGCTCACTGGTTAGAGGCGGCAGACCCGAGAGCAGAGGACGGCCCGGGACCAGGGTTCGATTCCCGGCGCGGCAGGTTTCTGGACCAGGGTCAGCGGACTTGATAATTCTCTCGCCTCGGTGCCCACTCTGATCAGCGATCACACTCGGCAACTCTGGGCATTAGCTTGCCTCATCTTCACTAACGGCCCCACCAGACCGCCGGGGATGCCTGGTCTCACCCTGGAGATACCCATTAAGGGACCATCTCTCAGGGAAGCCAGGAAGGGTTTCGCAGCGGTCGAAGCGCCTTGGGACCCTACGGGTAAGTAGTGCGCTATATAAATGCCAATACACATTTACAGGTTGAGGTCGCCTAGAATTAGATTGTCGTCGCTGTTAAGAGTTGATTGGGTGATGAGATCTGACAGTTGAGTTCTAAATTCGTTGGAGTTGCCTGGGGGATGGTATAGGAGATGGCATTGACATGAGCTCTGACATTGAGATTTGATGTTGACCAACAGGCATTCAAAGGAACTGTACAGGCTGGAGGGACTTCGGAGATGGAGAGGTCATTTTTGTGGATAATTGCTAGGCCCCCACCTTTGTGTATGGGTCTGTCTTTACGGATGATTGAGAAACCGGGAGGGACCAGCATGTCCAGAATGGGGAGAGATAGGGTGTTTAGCCATGTTTCCGTGATGAAGGCTACATCCAGGTCATGGGAGAGGATGGCTTCGGCTATTTCCGTTGCATGTTTGACTGCGGACCGGCTGTTGATAAGCATACAGTTCATGGGGGGACTTCTTTTGCTTTTATCTTGTCGGGTTTGGCTCTGGTTATGAAGGTAAGAAACGGTGGAGGTCTCGTGGCTCTGCTGAGGGGGGGGGGTTCTACCTACTCCGGTGATGACTTGTATCGAAGAGGTGAGAGTCGAGTTTGTGCGTGGAGCCTGGGCTGACTGGTTCGGGGGGAGTTCGTACGAAGCGACGAGTGCGCTCACTTCCTGGGGTGAGAGGGATTTGGTAGTTCTTCTGGGAATGATTGTTCGTGGTTCCGTCAGGCCCTTAGTGCGAGGATGCAGGGAACCTGGGTGTGGGTTTACCTGGGTGGTGTTGGGATAGTCATTCCTGGGGGGGGGGGGAGGATGGATGTGGGGTGGAGGGGACGGATGGGTGGGCATTTGGAGATTCCCTAAGGCAGATAGGGTTTCTTTCAGGCCTAGGAAGAGGGTTGCGATCTGCGCCTCAATAAGGTTGAGGCGATGCGCCATCTCGGGTGAGGGGGATAGGAGGGGAGGATCTCTGTAGGGGGGAGGATCTCCGCGGGGAAGGGGTTGAGTGCTAGTTGTGGTTTGGGAACTGGGGTGAGGGGGGGGAGTGATTCCTTTGGGGATGTGTGGGGGGCTGAGTACTTGAAGTTAGGGAGCAATGGGGGGAGGACGGGGGTTGGGGGAAAGGGGGAGCTGGGGAGTGAGCGGATGCAGGATTGGTAGAGTGGGAGAGCAAGGAAGGTTGGGGAGACTGGGGTGGATCTCTAAGGGCGACGGATAGGTAGCTGGGGTGTTTTGGGAGCTAGGGAGAGGGGGGTTGGGGGTCCTTTGGGGATGAGAGGATGGCTGGATGGTGAGAGGTTGGGAGTGTGGGGTGGAGGACGGAGGTGGGGAAATAGGGGGAGCTGGGGCTGATGGTGACGTCTGATTGGTGGAGTGACTAAGTAGGGCAGTGAGGGGCTGTCGGGGTGGCGGGAACATGCTCTGTGGACTGGGAGTTAGTACAAAGCTAGTAGGTGGGGAGGGGGTGATTTTGTGGGGGTAATGGATAGTAGCCATCTTGAGGGTGGGGAAGAGAGAGTCGAAGAACTCTAGGTTCTCGTCTTTCGCCTGAATTAAAATGGTGCCATTCTCATAGATGGTGATGGAGATGTCTCCGGTCAAAGATTGTTGGATCAGAGGGGCGATGGTTAGTTTGCAATTATGTTCGGTGAAGGTGGTTTTGGAGACGGGGAGGGATGAGTAGAAGGTGGTTGCCCAAACGTCAGGTCTGTTGGTGTGGAAAATGAGGTTCATTTTCCTCTGTCCTCTGGTTGTGCTGTGGTAAGTGTCAACAACTAGCGTTTCGGGGTGAAGTCTAATTATATTCTTTTTGAAGCGATTTTTTGCTTTGAAGGAGAGGTTGAGTGGGAACGTTATAGCGAAGGTGTTCTGCCCTTGGGGAGAGAGGTTATTAGAGGAAGGGCAGAGATGCGTGTCTGGTTGTGCAGTCGGTGACATCTTAGCTGGGCTGAGGGGGAGGCGAAACCTCCGGGGTAGGAGAGGGGTAGGATCGGTGTAGAGGAAGAAGCGTGGTAGAGGTAGCGGGGATGCGCAGGGGGAATGGTGTCACGTGGATGGTTGCGCGGGGTGTGGTGGGAGTACACGAGGGGGGCAGGGGAGGGCTGTCCAGTGGAGTAGGGGGTTAGCACCGCGATCCTGGGGATATTAGGAGTCAGAGAATGATGGTCAGCATTCCCTGGGGCGAGCTGTGTCATAGGAAGGCGGGCGTGTTGATGGGTAAGTTTGGGGACAGGTCCCTGGAGGAAGAGGCCCGTTGAATCTTGTAGGTGGGTGGTCTACTGCGGGTACGGGGGGAGGCACTGTCACTTGGAGCATCTGAGGTTCCTAGGCTGGGAGAGATAGATACGCTGATGTTAGTGTCTTGGTCAGCCCGTTTTCCGTGGTCAGATTGCTGACCTGAGTGGGCTTATCTTCCCAGAAGTTAGAGACTTTGAGCTGGTAGAAGAGTCTGAGTTGGGCAGAGCAGGACCCTGAACCCTGCTGCTCAAATATTGAGGTAGAGTAGTGTAGAACTGGAGAATCAGGACCCTTTTCTATGGTATAGAGATGTCCCGGATGGCGGCCATCTTAAGGTCAGGCAGTCCTGTATGAGAGCGAATGATGTATATTAGCGTTGGGGGCATGGGGAGACGCCCCTGTGAAGTGCCCCTAGGGATCGTTCGCGGAGGCAGCGTGGAGCGTGGGGCTTATTTCTCGATTTGGGCTCACCTGTGCCTTTTTAAGGGGTTGTCGTTATTGGTGGTCGGCCATTTTGGGGCCAGGCAGCCCAGCCGGTGATTATCGTCGGGACCGGTGCGAGGTCCGTCTTGGAGCGTGAGGTCTGGCGCCTCTCGCCTATGCCCAGCTGTGGTGCCTCGGTGTTGCTGAGGCGTTGCTATGTTTGCCTTGCTTGTGGGCACTTTGTCTTGCGGTTCTGGACCGCTCCTTGGTGTCCCGTTGAAGCCGTCTCTGGCCGCCTCCTCGTCGTTGCCTCACCCCGGGTAAGAGCGGGGGGGATTTGCTGCTTCGCTGCTTGCGGGGGTGCGGGGCAGCGCTCTGGGGCATTTACCGACCAGGAGGTCGCGTGGACTCTCGTGTCGGTCACGCCGATCCTTCTTGGCGTGTCAGGTTGCCCCATCCGCTGGTTTTTCCATGTCCCGGGGGCAGCCGGCTTCAGTGTACCGGGGAGGGGGTTGTATTGGGGTCGCTCCGGTCAGGATTAGCACCAACAGTGATCCCTTGACCCGCCATGCTTACATATTACTCTTTTCAGTTAGCCCTTTGTTAATAAACCCATCCTCTTAATTCTTTATTCAAACTTTATTTCCCACCCCCATTCACAATGTAATTGCCACATATTATAAAAAGTCTGCAGGTTCCAATCCACTTCAGTGGTCTGTCGTTACTGTTCTCAGGAAAGTATCGATCAGCAACCTCGGACGATGTTCAAGTTGAAATTGCGTCTTCCGGCTTGGTTGTACTACGCATGTGTGGTAGAACGAGAGGGAATAGAGTGTGGCTCACAATTCTAGGCCCATAACAAGCAATATTGAAAGAGTCAAAAAGACAAACGTTAAAACCAAAAATAAATAGTTTTACTTTATACCACCTGTCTCTATTCTACCCCCATTTACTTATTACTACTCTTCCCGCATTAGCATTAGTAAAACAGCTTGTTTTAATTTTTAAGCAAGCAGGTGGCAAGTATGTGAGTTACAAGCGGCCTTTTTGTAAGCTACTGCGCCAGTACAGAAAGTTCCCTCCAAGCAAAGATACGTCATACTACGTAGATGCAGTAGACGCATGCCCAATAAAGATTTTCAGTTAGCGGCCATTTTCGAATCGCACTCGGGTTACTTATTAATAAAACACATAGGCAAGCTTTGTTCTTACTAATCAATGCCATGTAATGCATATTATTTCCACAATACAAGTTTAGTACGGGGTTAGAGGTTACATGAGAAGATTGTTTTCAAGCAAGTCTCTTTTTCATGAGTCCTTGCTCCATTACTTGGATAATAATTTCCAAATTCTGAACACTCAGTAGGTCAGTTCTGCCATTAACAGTCCTAAATTATGCTGGTTTGCGGAATTATTCAAGAAAGCAAACTAGCTGCAACTAATGAAAAGTAAATCCAGTGGTTTCTGTCAATAGGTGTTGTGACAGACTATAAATGGTTGTGGTAGATTTAATTTATATTCCAACAGACAAACATTATTTACAGAGTGCATATGGTGAATAATGTATTGATAGATCCCATCAGACAAACAAATATTCTAGAATGCCTATTGTTAGTGACTGTGTACTTTAAGTACATAAAGCGTTCAGTGCTTGGTTAGGTGCAACAATAAGCACTTTTGCACCACCAAAAATGTCCAGGTGGCAAAAGGGTTTATTGCATAGCATAGCGTGCATACACTAAACGAAATCTTCATTCAGTCAGTAGTGTTTACAGTTCAGTCCCATATATGGTGATAGGGTCCTCTTCAGGACAGGACTTTTGGCTCACCGGTGCAAACACATGAAAGTGCTAGCAAATAGGTTCCAAAGTAGGAAAGCAAGCATGTGAAGTTCCGTGAAAACAGCATACATGAAAGCGCCTTAGCGTATATGCCGATTGCAAATAATTAATCAGGCACACTGTGGAAAAAATACTGAAAACTGCATAAAATAAATACTACATGCTGAAAGGCATTAAGTAAACGAAAGTCGAAACAATGAATTGTGCACTTGCATGTACTGTAACTAAATGAATAGGCGAGCACTAGTTCTGCTAACTTTTTGCCATCATAGAATAAAATCACATAATTCCCAAACTCTGTCTCGAATTGATGTTTGACCATAGGAGACTAGATTGAGTAGAGAATAGGTTACTGAGATAATTTTTTTCCTGGAACAAGACAGGGGTAAAGTAACCTGCTAAATATGTCTCCCAAAATGAGCACAATTAAGTGAGCATTATGAACAAGGTAGACATGGTAAAGGTGTAGTCAAAGTAATTGTGGAAGAATGCGCCAGACAAACAAAGGAGAAGTAAAGGTTGGATATACTGCAGAGAGAATTTGTGTGTGTGTATGTATGTGTGTGTGTGTGTCTGTGAAATGCACACATCTACTAAATGTCATAAGTTTAACTGTGTGCGTGTAAAAAAGTGCACTTTTGTTGCCTGTGATGCACCTGTTATGTGAGTACCAAATAAACTTGAACCCCCCTTGGGCCCTGCAAACCATCTTTGCACATATAGATTTTCATTACCAGTGGGTCCATATTGAATATATGCGCAGCAACTGTTGCTTCCATGCATCTTCATCAATTATCAGTTAAACTTTGTCCGGCGGACGATACAGCCATAAACGTACACATACAAGAATATATAAATACATCCTGCTAAAATACATCCACAGTTAAAAGTCGTAAAAAAATAAAACACACAGTAAATTCAGACTAAAATACTTTTGGTACAATTTAAATAAAGTGCATGGTGGCCCGTGCACGTTCAGCAGCGCGCATAATTCGGCTTATGACAATACAAGTTGCCTCATCAGAAAAAGCGGCTGGAGGAAATAGTGAGATGGAAAACATTCTTCTAAAATTCCTTGGGCCTTATTTATGAAGGACTTGCGCCGCCGGTGCGTCACTTTTTCCCATGTTAAAAGTGACGCACCGGCGGCGCAAGTCCTTCATAAATAAGGCCCCTTGATCTCAAAAATGGGGTCAAATAGCTTTTTGTGTGCATTTGATAACATTTACACAAAAAGAGGAAATGGAAAGGGGCGACCAACTCGGTCCCCCCGAACGTATGGCCGAGTGCCTTGATCCCCCCGGGAAGCCATTTTTGGGCGGGAGGCGCGCCTCAGCTGGTATGCCCGAAGCGGCGTAGCTGGGGCGCGCTCGTTCCCGCCCTAGAGTGGGCTGGCCTAGACACCGACGCAGCCAGCCACGCCCTCGGGGCAGGCAGGGGCGGGTATACGCCCACCCTGAAGATGGATAAAAAGGGACGCAAGACCAGAAGACATCCTCTTGTTCTTGTGCTCTGAAGCTGCACCTCCTCGCTGCACGTGAGCTCGGGACAGAACGAAGAGCCAATTTTGAGCGTTTTAATCCCTCTTTTTGTCTTCTAGATACTTCGTCTGGAAAAATGCCCAAGAAAGGCGCGAAGAGAATGTCGACTGACCAGTTGGTTCGGGCCCTCATGAAGGACATGTCCGAAATTAAGAAACGGTTGGCGGAGCGAGACGGTGAGGAGGGATCGGGGCGTCCACCGGCCGGAGGGAAGCCAAAGAGGCCGAGAAGGGGGCCGGTCGGGGGAGACGTCCCGGTTCCCTGTTCCCCGCTCGAGGCGCCAGCCCCGGTACCGGCCCCGGTACCGAAGGAGGGGAATCCGATCCCCGTAGTAGTCACCCCGACATCCACTGAAGATATGCCTCCCGAGTTGGCGGCACAGTTAGCGGCGTGGTTGGGGGACAGCAGCGAGGGCGCCACGGCTGCCGAAGCGCAAGCACTCATTAAACAGTTGCGCGAGAAGCGTGATACAGCCAAGGTGCCCGCGTCGGATGCGGTGATAGACAAGCCACGAGTGGCGGAGGCAGCGTCCGGTGCAGGTAAGCGGCCATTGCCGATCGCAAGGGATGAGTCAACACCCTCTCGTAGAGAAAAGTTGGGGCAACATGTTCCTTTGGCAATAAAGGAAAAGATTTGGGCGGGGGAATACGTAAACATTTTCTCCTTGCTCGTTGATCATTATGAGGTGGAAACTGTTAAGGGCCAAAAGGATCTGATGCACCCAAGTGTTTGGCGCGCAAAAATGGCCGCCTTTAAAGTGAATGAGAATATTGGCAACTGGGGTAATGCTTGGGGAATTTTTACGTCAATTTTGGGGGAACGTAGGCCTGAATTGCTCCCTGAATTCCCAGTATATCAGTCACGGATTATGGGGTACTCGACATCGCACCAAGGTAACCAATGGTTCTGTTATGACAACCTTTTCAGGAAAGCGATGGAGCATAACAAAAGTTTAACCTGGGACTGTTACGATTCTTTGACATGGAATAAAATGAAAGAGTCGGGGATGTTGAAAGTGCCGTTGGTGGGGAGTTCTGTTGGTGAGTCCTCCCGCCAAAATGTGGGGACGCCCTTTCGGTCGGGTACGGGTACAGACGATTATCCGAGACCCGCCGGAATTACAGGGAAGAGGGGTTTCTGTTTCAATTTCAACAGAAGTAAATGTACTAGGCCCCCGGGATCTTGTAAATTCAAACACGAATGTAGTGGTTGTGGGGCACCCCATCCTGAGTCCTCGTGCAGAGCCAAATCGGGTGAAAATGGGGGTAGAGGAGGCGCCAAACAGGTCTCATATGGTCCGAGGGGCGCCTTTACCAACCCCGATTGATACCCTGGCAATGATTCCCTGGCTCAGCGAATACCCGGATCGTACTTCCGCTGGGGTGCTACGAAACGGTTTTTCATACGGTTTCCGCATCCCGGTGGGGGACTTTCAGGGTATCGGGACGTGCAAAAACCAACTTTCCGTCTTGCAGCATACGACTGTAGTACAGGATAAGATCCGAAAAGAGGTTACCCGAGGTCGGGTTGCCGGCCCGTTTAGTGTTCCCCCGGTACAGAATTTTGTTTGTTCTCCTTTAGGGGTGGTCCCCAAGAAGGACCCAGGTGAGTTTCGATTGATTCACAATTTATCAGCGCCTCATGGCCTTTCTGTAAACGACGCAATTGATCCAGAGATATGTTCGGTGCGGTACGCATCATTCGATGAGGCCGTAGCCATTTTGAATCGCCTGGGGCCCGGGACGCTGATGGCGAAATCAGATATCGAGTCAGCGTTCCGTTTGCTCCCGGTATACCCGGAAGACCAACGTCTTTTGGGATTCATGTTTCAAGGTTCGTATTACATGGATAGGTGTATGCCGATGGGGTGCTCTATATCTTGTGCATATTTCGAGAAATTCAGTAGTTTTCTACAATGGGTTTACACGAAGAAAACGGGTTTTCGGAATGTGATGCATTACCTCGATGACTTTCTGTTCCTTGGGGCCGCTGGGGATGATGAATGTGCCCGGGCCTTGACTGAATTTTGTGTTTTAATGAATCAATTTGGCGTGCCATTGGCACCAGGTAAAACGGTGGGTCCCACGACTTGCCTCGAGTTTCTCGGGATCGAGTTGGACTCTAGTGAGGGTTGTTTTCGTTTACCAGCTGCCAAAGTGTCGAAATTCAGGGCAGCCCTGCAAATGTGTATTATTGCATCTAAAGTTACGCTGCATCAATTGCAGCAATTGGTGGGGAAGTTGAATTTTGCCCTAAGGGTGATCCCGATGGCCCGCCCCTTCTCCCGTTCAATTGCCCAGGCGATGGTTGGCCTAAGAGAGGGTCATCATCGCACGAGATTATCGGCCGAGGTCCGCCAAGACATGCGTATTTGGTTAGCATTTTTGGCGGATTTCAATGGTCGAGTCGTCTGGAACAAACCGGCCTTGTCCTCTGAAGAGCTTGGTCTATGGACAGATTCAGCGGGAAGCATGGGTTTCGGCGCCATCTTCGGCACAAAATGGTCGGCACAAAGGTGGCCAACATGGTGGCATGAAGAGGGGCTGACGAGCAATATTGCTTTCCTTGAACTGTTTCCCATTTTGGTGGCCCTCAGAACCTGGCCCGATGGATTCAAAAATCACTCCGTCATATTTTGGTCTGACAATATGACCGTTGTAGAATGCATCAATAGTCAGGCAGCACGTTGCAAAATGATTTTAAGGCTGCTTAAAGAAATTGTCTTACTGTGTATGCAACTGAACGTGGTATTCAGAGCAAAACATGTCCCAGGGGTGATGAATCAGGCTGCTGATGCACTGTCTCGTTTTCAAATGCAGGCTTTCTTGGGTTTCCTTCCCTCAGCGGACCCAGAGCCAGCACCCTTTCCCGAAGCTCTCTGGTCTCTCGGTGCCCCGAACTTCGTTACCTCGTGGGAGAGAGTCTAGCACCAAGGACGAGGAAGGCATACGAAGGGGCGTTTCGGGCTTATTTAGCCTTTTTGGTGACTGAGAGAGGGGGGCTTTGGGGGCATGAGGATTGGGTAGTACATTTTCTGATGTCCTTGCGTAAGGCTGGGAAGTCGGTGGCTACAGCCCAGAGGCATCGTGCTGCCATTTCCTTTGTTGCCAGGGCGCATAATATCCAGGACCCGACAGCGTCTTTTGTGGTACAGAAAGCGCTGCGTGGGTGGCAACGCCTTGAGGGTCGCAAAGTAGATGAGAGGCGCCCGATAGGTCTGGATAGGTTGTCCCAGTTGCTGGCCACACTCCCCGCCACATGCTCGTCTCAGTTCGAGGCCTGTTTGTTCCGAGCTGCTTTTACGCTTGCATTTCACGGGGCAATGAGGATAAGTGAGCTGGTAGCAAGGAACAAGCGGGATGTGGTGGGGGGTTTGTGCCGGGAACACGTTCAGATCAGGGGTGAGACGATGACTGTATCCTTTGTCAAGTCAAAAACCGATCAAGGTGGGGTGGGTGACTGCATAGTCATTCGCAGGATTTCAGGGTCTCCCATGTGTCCGGTGAAGTGTTTAGAAGATTACCTAGCACAAAGGGTGGCATCATGGGGGGGGACATTGTTGAGACACGCGGACGCCACCCCACTGACGAAGTTTCAGTTTCAGCGGGTGCTCGCGATGTCAATTACCGCAGCGGGCTTGGACCCGGGTGAGTTTGGGACCCATTCCTTTCGGATAGGGGCTGCCACTGAAGCTACAGCCAGGGGTCTTAATGTGGAACAAGTAAAACGAGTGGGGCGTTGGTCCTCCAATTGTTATAAGAGGTATGTGCGGTTGCACATGTTGTGAAGCTGTAATAATGTACTCACGCTTCTTGTCTTTTGTTTGGTTTTCAGTTACGCAAGCCTTCGAGGCGGGGCGGACTATGCAGTCGACCCAACACCAGGCCAGCGGTCAGACATCACCGGCTGTGAGAAAGGAGGTGTGGGTCGTGGGCCACTCATACGTGAGGCGTGCCGCTGACGTATTCGAAGCAGGTGACATGATTCACGTAGCTGGGGAATACGGGTACAGAATGTCCTTCTACGGAAGGGGCGGTCTCTGTATTGACCAGTTTCAGGCATTCTTTGAGGGTTTGTTAGGGCGGACGAGGTCACCGCCGTCTATAGTCATAGTACATTTAGGGGGCAATGATTTGGTCACCACCGGTAGACGACTTCTCCTGGAGGCAATGCTTTCCACTGTAAGTTGGTTGGCGAGGAAAGTTCCGGGGTGCATAATTGCGTGGTCTCATATGATCCCACGAAAAGTGTGGCGGGGGGCTGTTTCGATCCCTGCTTTGAACCATTCTGTTAGAAAACTTAATAACAAAGTGAGTAGGTTGTTTCGTTCCAGGACATTGCATTCTATCTCGCATGGTTGTATTAATGATGACAGTATGTATCTAGGGGATGGTGTGCATTTGTCTCGGGTGGGAAATGAGTTACTCATAGGAGACTTCTTAGCATGGTTAAAAACGTTGGAACATGACCTTTAGCTAGGAGTTTTGTGGGGGGCCCGGATAGCCGGTCAACTATCCGGGCCTGTGGCGGTAAGGTCATGATCGGTGAGCACTAATTAGTAGATCCCTATGAGTGGGCGTCACCCAACACGGATGGGAGCGCTCGGGAGAGGTGGCCATTGGCCCCTCAATGGGGAGGCGGTCCCTTCTAAGGATGGGTCGCCGGAAGTAAAGGAAAGGCGGTCAAGGCCCCTTCCTTTGTAGGAGGGGTTACAGCCCCCTCCTGGGGAATTTCCCGGGGCCAGTGACATCTGCGACGGCAGATGCGGTAAGTAGTGTGGGGTTGGGATAAGGTCTACGGTACCTTCTAGATACCTCACACGAGTATTCGAACGACCTTTAACTGGCGTCGAGTCTTTAGGTGCCCCCGTCAAGTCAAGGGAAATTGGTAATAGTTGCACTTGAGGTACGCCTCCGTGCTGTCGCCCAGCCCAAGTGGGAGGGGTAAGTCTGGTTAGGGATCTTGACACCGGTTATGATCTTGCCGTTGGCCCTTAAACGTTAGGTTGTACAATTTCAATATGTCAAGAAATGTTTTGTAGGATGCTAGTTCGGCTAGGAGAACCTCTGTATTAGAGAATCTGTTAAGGTTAGCCAAACATCGTAATATGGTAATGAAATTGTACATAACATGAAACGTTTAATGTTTTAATTTTGTTTTAATAAATACGGCCGGGATGGTCACTCCATCCCACTTCCAAAAACTTCAAGAACTGTTTCCGGTTTCCCTCCTTTTGGGGATTGATTGTGTTGAGAGGGGGTGGCGGGTATCTCGGCCATATGGAAAGGGGCGACCAACTCGGTCCCCCCGAACGTATGGCCGAGTGCCTTGATCCCCCCGGGAAGCCATTTTTGGGCGGGAGGCGCGCCTCAGCTGGTATGCCCGAAGCGGCGTAGCTGGGGCGCGCTCGTTCCCGCCCTAGAGTGGGCTGGCCTAGACACCGACGCAGCCAGCCACGCCCTCGGGGCAGGCAGGGGCGGGTATACGCCCGCCCTGAAGATGGATAAAAAGGGACGCAAGACCAGAAGACATCCTCTTGTTCTTGTGCTCTGAAGCTGCACCTCCTCGCTGCACGTGAGCTCGGGACAGAACGAAGAGCCAATTTTGACCCACCCACCAGCCCCTGAAGACAGCCAGTTGTGTATAATAAAGTTGATTAATTTTTGCTTCGGTTTTCGTATACAGGTTGTAGTGCCATGTTGATGAGTTAATAAAGAATGGTTGTTTTGAGTATGTTTGCCATTAAAGATATTCAGTTTAATGTTGAATTTTAATGCATGCTCTTTCGGTCATAGTGGCCAATGTATTCGTAGGTTAATTTTTCACTGTCGTATTTATTTTGGTAGGCGGTAAGGTCATGATCGGTGAGCACTAATTAGTAGATCCCTATGAGTGGGCGTCACCCAACACGGATGGGAGCGCTCGGGAGAGGTGGCCATTGGCCCCTCAATGGGGAGGCGGTCCCTTCTAAGGATGGGTCGCCGGAAGTAAAGGAAAGGCGGTCAAGGCCCCTTCCTTTGTAGGAGGGGTTACAGCCCCCTCCTGGGGAATTTCCCAGGGCCAGTGACATCTGCGACGGCAGATGCGGTAAGTAGTGTGGGGTTGGGATAAGGTCTACGGTACCTTCTAGATACCTCACACGAGTATTCGAACGACCTTTAACTGGCGTCGAGTCTTTAGGTGCCCCCGTCAAGTCAAGGGAAATTGGTAATAGTTGCACTTGAGGTACGCCTCCGTGCTGTCGCCCAGCCCAAGTGGGAGGGGTAAGTCTGGTTAGGGATCTTGACACCGGTTATGATCTTGCCGTTGGCCCTTAAACGTTAGGTTGTACAATTTCAATATGTCAAGAAATGTTTTGTAGGATGCTAGTTCGGCTAGGAGAACCTCTGTATTAGAGAATCTGTTAAGGTTAGCCAAACATCGTAATATGGTAATGAAATTGTACATAACATGAAACGTTTAATGTTTTAATTTTGTTTTAATAAATACGGCCGGGATGGTCACTCCATCCCACTTCCAAAAACTTCAAGAACTGTTTCCGGTTTCCTTCCTTTTGGGGATTGATTGTGTTGAGAGGGGGTGGCGGGTATCTCGGCCATATGAGCCATTGATTGGTTAGCACCATTGTTACAACGGGCACATATTTATGGCTAAATCCTACTGAGACCCTATAGGGAAACAATGTAGGTACTTTACCGCTCTGTTCATCTCTAACCCTCTTATCCTGCAATTGGGCTAACAACAATGCAGACATCTGTTTTTATCGATTGCAGTCCATTTAGCTGTATCATGATTGCGTGAGAAAAACCAGCTCCCGCACGTGCCAATTGCACGTAGCCAACCAAGGAATTCACAAGCCCTTGTAACTTTCCAGGCAATAAATGATTATAGCCCTTGTTAACAATGCTGCTTTGTTATGCCTCATTAAAAGTCGCAATACTGAAGGTCTAGTTCAGATAAACTCAGTCAAATAGAACAAACCCAGATCACTATGACAAATAAAATGTGAGGAGGATGTAGTAGCTACCAAAATTCTACTACAAATAATATCCTCCTTCCTCTGCATTGCAGTGCAGTGCAGTCGGCGATTCCAAAAACCTCATGGGATGATGGCGGGGTACACCGTGCACTGTGCAGCATAAATTTGTAGGACAGTATACAAAGACCACCCCCAAAAAGGAAGCGGGTGAATAAGAGGTGCAACTGTTAATCTAGAAAATGTTGCCCTGCTTTACAAAATATGTGGTGCCCATGGTCCTGTTGCGCTAAAAGTAACTCCTAATTAGGAAAAAAGGTTTTGTACTTGTTAAAATGTTAGACATAATGCTAATTTTAAAAGCCTGAGCTCTCTTAGGTCCACATGTCTTTATAAAAGACTATAGATAATTAGTTAAGTCAAGTTTAGACATAAAATTCACATACAAGTGAACTAACATTCCCAGGGCTTTTGGAGTACTGGCCATTAAAACTGCGTCATCCACGTATAAAAGTACAGGAAGTAGGGCACCATTTATCTTAGGGGTATCCAAAGTGCTAGCTTCCAGATGCAGTAGCGGTCGGCAGTAGGTGTTTCTGTAGGGCGGTGACGTGGGCAGGAGGAGGGGCAGGGTGGGGGGAAATAATGTATGGATTACGGAGTTTTACAGGTAAGTAAACATTTAAATACATAAAACGAATTTCGTTGCGCACACTGCATCACCAAATGTGATGCAGTGTGCGCAACGAAATTCGTTTTATGTATTTAAATGTTTACTTACCTGTAAAACTCCGTAATCCATACATTCAGTAGCGGTCGGCAGTAGGTGTTTCTGTAGGGCGGTGACGTGGGCAGGAGGAGGGGCAGGGTGGGGGGAAATAATGTATGGATTACGGAGTTTTACAGGTAAGTAAACATTTAAATACATAAAACGAATTTCGTTGCGCACACTGCATCACCAAATGTGATGCAGTGTGCGCAACGAAATTCGTTTTATGTATTTAAATGTTTACTTACCTGTAAAACTCCGTAATCCATACATTATTTCCCCCCACCCTGCCCCTCCTCCTGCCCACGTCACCGCCCTACAGAAACACCTACTGCCGACCGCTACTGCATACATTATTTCCCCCCACCCTGCCCCTCCTCCTGCCCACGTCACCGCCCTTCAGAAACACCTACTGCCGACCGCTACTGTCCAGATGAGTGCTGAAATTGCTGAAATATAAAATGGATCGCAAAGGGACAAGTATGCTAGCCGCGGCCGGCAGTGGGAGTACCTGCAGGGCGGTGACGTGGGGAAGGGGAGGGGCAGGGGGTAGTAATGTATGGATTACGGACCTTCCCAGGTAAGTAAACATTTAAATAAATAAAACAAATTGCGTTGAGTGCCCTGCATCCCCAAATGCGATGCAGTGCGCACAATGAAATTCGTTTTATTTATTGAAATGTTTACTTACCTGTAAAACTCCGTAATCCATACATTACCTCCCCCCAGACCCTGCCCCTTTTCCTCCCCACCTCACTGCCCTGCAGGTACTCCCACTGCAGGTCGTGGCTGAAGTATGCACCCTTGGCGCACCCCATTCTTAATCTGGACAATATCTGACATTTCACCGCTTTGACCGTAGCGTACCCATGGTGTAATATTTAGGTGAAGTGAAGCCAATATTTAAATTAGGTCAGCATCAAGTCCCATTTCACGTAAGAGTAGTCACAGTCCGTTGCGATTAACACAATCAAAAGGCATGGATAGGTCCATGGAGCATAAATAGAGAGGGGACTTCTTGGCCATTGTATATTTGCCAATCACCACATTTAAATGAAGGCACTGCTCAACAGTGCAAATACCAGCCTGAAACCCATAATGGCAAGTATCCAAAATAATAATTTCGACTGCCCAATCCTGAATTCTATTGTAGATAACTCAACTGAGGATCTTTGCAGGTATGTTAATCAGCAGGATTGGGCGATAACAGAAGGGCTTTGAGTGGGTACACAGACAAAATATCGATTTTTAAATATCGATATACAAAAATATCGAAGTTTAAATATCGATGGGACAAAATATCGAAGGTAAGTAATATCGACAGTCTTAATATCGATATTGGTATGATATCAGTAATATCGAAGTTGTAAATATCGATGTCAATAATATCGAAATTAATAACTTTGATGTTACTAATATCAATTTTTAAATAAATTTAGTGTATATTATATTGTATTTATTATGTTTTATGACTTATTTTTAATGTACTTTAATTAAATATTGTCTTTTACTACTGGAGCGGGTTGTGGGTTTATAGGGGAATAGGGTGGGAAGTAATTTAATTATGTTAAATTAATTATTAATTAGTAGGAATTATTAATTAATTAATTGAGAAATAATTTTTAATTATTTTTAATTAATTGATTAGTTGATAAATATGTTCTGTAGCGGGTTATGGGTTTATAGGGGAATAGGGTGGGAAGTATTTTAATAATAATTAATTAATTGATATATGTTTGTACATATTTTAATTAATAATTATTTGGTAATTAATTTCTATTAATTAGTTAATTAATTAATATAATTTTTTACATATTTATAATTATTAATTAGTTGGTAATTAATTAATATTAATTATTTAATTACATTAATTATAGTATTTTTTTATATATATTGTATTGTTATTCTTAATTAATTAATTTGGAAAAATAATATTAATTATTAAATTAAATTAATTACAGCAAATGTGCTAATATATTTACTTTATTGTTATTGTTAATTAATAATTAATTGGTAATTAAATAATATTAATAAATTTTGGGTAAAGGAGTATTTTTAGGGTTCAGGGTCAGTTTTCAGTTTTTGGGTAAAGGGGTATTTTTAGGGTTCAGGGTCAGTTTTCAGTTTTTGGGTGAAGGGGTATTTTTAGGGTTCTGGGTCAGTTTTCAGTTTTTGGGTAAAGGGGTATTTTTAGGGTTCTGGGTCAGTTTTCAGTTTTTGGGTAAAGGGGTATTTTTAGGGTTCTGGGTCAGTTTTCAGTTCATGGGTAAAGGGGTATTTTTAGGGTTCAGGGTCAGTTTTCAGTTTTTGGGTAAAGGGGTATTTTTAGGGTTTAGGGTCAGTTTTCAGTTTTTGGGTCAAGGGGTATTTTTAGGGTTCAGGGTCAGTTTTCAGTTTTTGGGTAAAGGGGTATTTTTAGGGATAAGGGTCAGTTTTCAGTTTTTGGGTAAAGACGTATTTTTAGGTTTCAGGGTCAGTTTTGGGTTTTTGGGGTACAGGGATATATTTAGGGTTCAGGGTCAGTTTTGGGTTTTTGGGGTACAGGCGTACAGGGTAAAAACTAAAAAAAATTACATTAAATCAAATAAATTACATGAAAAAAATTAAAATTACTTTAAATTATTAAGTGTTTTATTTATTTTAAATGTATATGTATTAGTTTTATTTTTGTTTTAATATTTTTATTTAATAGTTGTAAAATTATATGTATTTTAAAATCATTTTTACATTATTATTAATACATTTAAAAAAACGATATTTTTGATTCCGATATTTTTGTACTACGATATTATTTTTTCGATATTTTTGTACTTACCTTAATAAAAATAGGATTCCGATATTTTTGCTGTCGATATTTTTGCTCCGATATTTTTGCATATCGATATTCTGTCTGTCGATATTATGTCAGACATTCCTTTGAGTGACCGACTTTTTTAAAATTAGGGACTATATTAGAATTCACCCAGGACCTTGGTATGGTAAAACATGTTAGATCAAAAAAAACATCAGTTAAAAGAGGGCCCTTAGACCCAAATTAAATTTTATTATATCGATAGGAACTCCATTGGGGCCAGTGGACTTACCTCCTGCACTCTGTTGGATAGCTGCTGTGACTTCCTCAAGGGAAAGATTTAACATTTTAAAAGAACAATCAGCCTGATCAAATAGAAATTGGGTGTTAGGGTCAGTGTCCGAATACATCTTAGCAAAGTGCTCAACCCACATGCCACGTTCAATATGACAACAAATATTAGTGGATGTATGATTTGAGGAGTGTATGCCACACACAGATTTCCGAAACAGTTAACTGTCCTTTAAAAAAGCTCTATCAGTTAAGGTCTCCCACTGCTGGTTAATAACTTCATCAGCGCATCTGACCTGGGTGCACGCTGTCAGCCAACCTCACTCTAATCAGAAAATGAAGAATACTCATTGCTAGTTGCGATGCCCCATAAAACCTTGGGGTGGTAATCGCGTAGCAAGATATGAGCTGTTGGCTTAGGGGGTCTATAAAAGTAGCCCAGTGGAAGTGTGAGAATGCTTGATTTTGCTGGACTCTCAACACATTTAGATGTAACAGTTTACCCACTGTATTGGGCCGCCAAAAATTGATTATAATACAATCACAAGGTATGTCTTTCAGGACAACCCCAATCCAACTAATGCATCGGATCATTAAAATATAATTTCCGTCCAGCGCTTTAAATTATTTATTGGCTCCAAACCAATAAGTCACCTTATACCGGGCTTTCTCCCATAATTCGGTCTGACCCTTCTTTAACGTCGGCACTACTATCAAAACCAGAACATATGGGGACGCTTCTGGAGGAAGATTTAAAATAGTGGTACTCGGACTTGTTTCGGGTGAGGGTAATTTGGGACTGATTAGAGGGACTGTAGCAGGGCCACAAGGCGCTGTCATAAGATTTCCCATGCCATAGCTTCCCTCCCCCATTCTGAAAGTGGCAGTGTGAATTGGTGTTCCTTTTGAAGCGTTTCCCCTTTCTAGTATTTGGCTAATCCCATTCCAGAGGGGAGCGACAACCTTAGTAGGCGCACCAAGTGCCTTACCCTTGCCCTGGATATTATCAGTAGTGGTTCCATTTGGGGAACCAGATACAGAACATGCTGAGGGTAGAGATGGGAGAGAGGGTTTTAGTAATACTGCCACGGTGTTTCTTAACAAATGCTCTTTTATTGGATTCCAATGCTCCTCCAAAGTCTGAACCATTATTTTGGACATTCTGTCTTAAACTTTGTCAATCAGTGATGGTAACTCTGCCCTTTTGCTAGTAGCGGTATCCTTTAAAAGCGATTTTGAATGGTTTTGAATGGGTTGTGCGATTAGGCAATTTCTTCTTTTTCACTGGAAATCAAGGTGTACTTATCTTGATCAGCAGTGGCAAGCTGGTTTATGAGGTTGTCAGGGCTAGAAGGAGTAGCATGAATTTCAACTATACCAGATTTGACCAGTATTTTTCTGTTTACCCCTCCTGGGGTCGTTCTACCACCAAGCGCAGCCTCAACATACACAATTTCTCCCATGGCACCCCCTGGGCCAGCATCCTGATCTAGAGAAAGCCTATGCCCCTAAGGGCAATTTCAGTACTTACCACCCCATGGCTCACTTAGGATAGTATCAATAATTGTGGGTTTATGTGGCATCGTAACAACAACAATGGCTTTCCTCTTCCCTATAATATTGTAAAAAAGTTTCCCTAAGTTAGCTTCATGGCGTTTATCAGGTGGTGACCATGTCAGAGAGGTGGCTCAACCCAGGCTCGTCTGCATGTGCCAGGTGCATCCCATGCTGCAGGAGATGAAGGCTGTCTTTATGCGCCTCCTGGCGTGGTGGAAAAAAATGGCCGCAACACTGCCATAGGTACTGCTGGGGCTTGTAGAGAGAGTCCCCTCCAACAGTAAAACAGATTACATATTGAAATTATGAATTTTATGTTTTATATCCAACCTTGTTCATACAGGGTGTGATATAAAAATGTATACCTGTTACATTTTGGTAGGTAAAACTTGGTGAAATTCAAAGGGAGAAAAATGCTTTGTAATTACCGGAATAGATTTGGTGCAATAAGCAACATAGTCTGCATGTGACTGCATGTCACTGGCAAAATTCTTAACAGGCAACAATGATAATTTCTGATCAATTCTAAACATCCCACTGTAGGAATGTGCCTGTTTTTTGCATGATATCATAACAATGTAAAAATGTGTCACGCCATTTGTTATATCCAACTTTATAATAATAATAATAATAATAATAGGGGGTTTTGTAGAGCGCATGGTGACGCCAGACGGCGTGTCCCCGCGCTGTGATGCGAGCACTGGCAAAAAGATGCTAAGGTGGGAAACCACTACTGGGCATAAAGAAATGTTTTTAGCTTAGCTCTAAAAATGGACTCTGATGGTTCCAGGCGTAACGCCACAGGGAGTTTGTTCCAGCTAGATGCTGCCAGATACCTGAAGGACCTGCCACCCATCCTAGCTTTGGACACCTTAGGGATGGACAGGCGTCCTGTGCCAGAAGATCTAAGGGAACGAGGAGGCTCGTATTGTGTCAGGAGACCCTGTAGGGGGAGAGGTGCTCTGCCGTTGATAATCCGGTGACAGGTGCATAGTGCTTTAAATTTCACCCTACTTCTCACCGGAAGCCAGTGTAGTACCTGGAGCGCGGTTTTAGATGCTGATCTTCTGGGCAGTCTGAGAACCAACCGGGCTGCGGCGTTTTGTAAAACCTGCAGGCGGCTTAAGTTCTTCTCGAGGGTCCCCAGGTAGAGCAGGTTGCCATAGTCCATCTTGGACGTGACTAGTGCATGCACGAGTGTTTGGTGGGCTTTGATAGGAAGGAGCTCCAGAACCTTCCTGAGGGTCTTGAGGATCCCAAAACAGGAACCAACCACGCGATTGACCTGGGGTCCGAAGGTTAGATTGGAGTCGAACCAAACACCAAGATTCCTCGCCTCCTGGCAAGGGATTGGTGTTGGTCCTAGGCAGGGTGGTCACCACGCCGACGTCCAGGCCGCTCGGTCTCCCCCTACCACCAGCACCTCAGTCTTGCCTCCGTTGAGCTTGAGACAATTGGCAGACATCCAGGCAGCTAGATCTTGCATGCATGCTCTGAAGATGTCTGCCGCAAGACCGGGTGCCTGCGATAGAGAGATGGCCAGCTGCGTGTCGTCGGCGTACGACACCATGCGCAGGCCGTGACTCTCCACTATGGTGGCAACCGGGGCAACATACGAATTAAAAAGAGTTGGACTCAGGGACGAGCCCTGCGGCACCCCCTGGTCCAAGGCTACTCGCTCAGAGTAGCAGTCACCCTGCCTGACTTGGAAACCTCGGCCAGATAGAAACGACTGGATCCATTTTAGTGCTGCACCTCCTACCCCTCCTTTGTTCAGACACTGTAGCAAGATGGAATGAGCTACAGTGTCGAACGCAGCGCTAAGGTCCAGAAGGATCAAGGCCATAGTATGGCCCTCGTCGACGCCCTGCCTGATGATTTCGGATGCCATGAGGAGCGCCGACTCCGTCGAGTGTCGAGGCCGGAACCCAAACTGGGTGGGATGTAGAAGATTCGTATTATCCACAAATTGCATTAACTGCAAATTGGCCACCTTCTCCGCCACTTTAGAAAAGTAGGGTAGAAGGGAGATGGGACGCAGATTCTCCAGCTTTTCTAAGCTGATATTTGGCTTCTTACGGAGGGGGAGCACCACAGCTTGTTTCCATTCCTTAGGCATACTGCTGGACCTAAAGGAGACATCCAGCAGATGCCTAATGCATGGTTCTAGTATCGTCAAGCTGTCCCCCAGCCGTTTAGGTGATGCTGGGTCCCGTGGGGAGCCTGACTTCACTGACTTACATATTTTGATCAGGTCTTCTACTGGTGGGGTGGAGAAGTTAAGCAACAGATTTTGTCCATCAGCCTCTCTTACTGGTATTTCGAACTCCCCCCCTGCCGAGGGTTGGGCAGAAAAAGCTGAGTAGATTTTAGACACTTTATCGCCGAAATATTCTGCAATACGATTGCATGCAGCAACTGAGCAATCCTCTAGTCCTGGAGAGGACTTGGGGACAGCCAGGGATTTGTAGACACAGAACAATTCCTTCGCTGAATTCTCTGCACCCATAATCCTGTCGGCATAGTGGGCAGTTTTCGCTCTCCTGATTAGGTTGTGATATGCCCGTCTATTGACGAGGTATTTTTCTCTCGCTTGGCTGTCATAGGCTACCCTCCACTGCCTTTCTGATCGCTTACAATCCTTCTTAGCACTCCGTAGTTCCTCGTTGAACCAGGGTGCCGCTCTCTGTTTACGACCCCCCGCCTTCGAGCGGCCTAAAGGGGCCGTCCGGTCCAGGGCCGCCGTGATACGGTCATTAAGCAATTTATTTGCCGAATCCGCATCGTCACCTCCAGGGGGGCCCTCTGCGATAAGAGCCTCGTTGAACTCTGGCAGGGAGAACCTGGCCCATTTACGCCTGGGGTAATTAAGGGGAGTGGGATCTGTCACCTTATGTTTAGGGAGAGAAATTACAAACGGCACCAGGAAATGGTCGATCCAGGGGAGAGGCACGGGAAGAGCCGCTGTGACTTCCTCCCAGTTCGCAAACACTAGGTCAAGCAGGTGGCCATGCTGATGTGTTGGAAGCTTGCCCTTTAGCTCTAGTTGTAGGGCCTGAAGTTCTTGACGGAACTCCATTGCTCCTATGTCCGTCAGATCCTCTAGATGCATGTTAAGATCTCCAAGTAACAGAAACTTATCTCTCCTCAGCGCCATCTCTGTGACACACTCTATCAAGTTATTTTTAAACCTTGCCAGGGGGCCTGGGGGACGGTAGATTAAATAACCCTTCACAGTGGTGCCCCCATTGACTTTTATGGTAAAGACACCCGCCTCGCAGTCTGCCATGTGAACTTGTTCCAGTTGGCAGGCCAGCTGCTGTTTAAATGCCATGTCTATGCCTCCTCCTCTGCCATCAGGTCTATCCAGCCTCATCATCAGGTATTCTTCTGGCAATGCCTGAATGATGTCGGGGTCGGATTGACCATCCAGCCACGTTTCTGTGAGGAATATCAGGTCCAGTTGTCTATCCATTAGTAAGTCGTGGATGTCTAATTTATGACGTCGTAGCGATCTCACGTTAAGCAAGCCACAGGACAGAGTAGAGCAGCCCCGGGTATCGGCTATCGACGTAGTAAATCGGAATGGACAGTGTCTGCAACCTGTCACCTCCCCTGTGTGTAAGGTGCGGAGGCCAGGACTACATGTAATGGTGGACAGGCTTACAAGCTCGTTTCTACTCCATATTTTGCAGTTATCAGGACCAGGGGTGGTGGCCCTTAGCCGTGTCCGGTCGCGGACGGGCGCAGACGGGCTTGGCATTGGCGCGGCTTCGGCGCACTTCCGGCGCTCCCGCTGCGCCCGTCCTCTGCGCTTCCTAGACCCGGGTGACATTTTATGCAGGCAGGGGCGGGCGGGGCGGAGCACTAGAGTGCTCGCCCAGCTCGTCCCCCTCACTCAAGATGGCGGGGCCGGTGAGGCGAGATCGCGGGACTCGCGCCCTGCTCAGTGCAAATGCACAATTTTTTAAAAAACACAGTGGGACAGAGTTCAATACACGCAATCTGTATAAAACAAGTAGCAGCAATTTTAAAGTGGTTAAAACAGTCCCGGCTTCCGCCTCAGGACAGCACTCCTACCGCGCTAGCGATCAGCGCGATTAGAGGATTCTAGGGGTTTTTATGCAGGCAGGGGCGGGCGGGGCGTAGCACTAGAGTGCTCGCCCAGCTCGTCCCCCTCACTCAAGATGGCGGGGCCGGTGAGGCGAGATCGCGGGGTTCGCGCCCTGCTCAGTGCAAATGTACAATTTTTTTTAAAAAACACAGTGGGACACAGTTCAATACACGCAATCTGTATAAAACAAGTAGCAGCAATTTTAAAGTGGTTAAAACAGTCCCGGCTTCCGCCTCAGGACAGCACTCCTACCACGCTAGCGATCAGCGCGATTAGAGGATTCTAGGGGTTTTTATGCAGGCAGGGGCGGGCGGGGCGGAGCACTAGAGTGCTCGCCCAGCTCGTCCCCCTCACTCAAGATGGCGGGGCCGGTGAGGCGAGATCGCGGGGTTCGCGCCCTGCTCAGTGCAAATGTACAATTTTTTTGAAAACACAGTGGGACACAGTTCAATACACGCAATCTGTATAAAACACGTAGCAGCAATTTTAAAGTGGTTAAACAGTCCCGGCTTCTGCCTCAGGACAGCACTCCTACCGCACTAGCGATCAGCGCGATTAGAGGATTCTAGGGGTTTTTATGCAGGCAGGGGCGGGCGGGGCGGAGCACTAGAGTGCTCGCCCAGCTCGTTCCCCTCACTCAAGATGGTGGGCCGGTGAGGCGAGATCACGGGGTTCGCGCCCTGCTCAGTGCAAATGTACAATTTAAAAAAAAATAAAAAAAAAAACACAGTGGGACACAGTTTAATACACGCAATCTGTATAAAACAAGTAGCAGCAATTTTTAAAGTGGTTAAAACAGTCCCGGCTTCCGCCTCAGGACAGCACTCCTACCACGCTAGCGATCAGGGCGATTAGAGGATTCTAGGGGTTTTTATGCAGGCAGGGGCGGGCGGGGCGGAGCACTAGACTAGACTAGACTTTATGAATGTCTTTATGTGTACTTCTTCATATACTAATTGAAAGCCAGTCATATCATTCAGGGAAACTTGCAGGGGTACAAGATTTCACATTGCAAACACCTAGAAAGCTTTTTTTACATGCAGACACTACTTGAGAATGTCATTGCTGATAACTGTTTTTCCCCATGTTCACCTAACTTTATCAACAAGCACTAAACAGCACTAGCAAAAATATAAGTCTTTATGCTGAGCAAAGTAATTAATGTTCAAAAGATCATGAATGTGTTGTCGTTGGAAACAACTTCTTTAATTCCAGGTGTTCACTCCGTATTTCAGTAGAATCACATCCAAAATTAAATCCATACACTTAGTGTGGTATAGTCACAGCCAGATGTAAATGTATCCAACGCATGTTTCGTCATTGGGACATCACCCACCGACTTCCTCAGGGTAAATGAAATTTAAAAAATTGTCTGTTAATCCATATGAAGCATATCCTATGTTTATTCCTTGAAAGACTATGGGGTCCATTATGATGCCACCCGCCATAGCATCGCATCGGGAAATGGGAAAGCCCACTATGTGTGCGGCGTTCCAGCATATACGACGCTGCCATGGAAAGGCACATCACCGCCTGCATCCTGATATTAATGGCGGTGTCTTACAGACACCAGCACCATATCAATCCCCTTTTCTGGCCGGTCTCCTGTTTGACCAGCGGAAAACCTTTGGATGGTCTTTCCGTCCACCGGGGTATCCCCGCCATCCTAATATGGCAGGGAGGAAATGGGAGGTGGGGGGTGATTAATGGTGGGCAAATCACCATCGCCATATAGGCAGTGGCGATCCGCTCGACATTATAATAGACCCCAAAGTCTCCAAGCAATCTCCAACAAGAGAGTCTTATAGAAACAACGGAGAGTACTCCCAAAATTCAGTATCAGCATCTCGCTTTTAATCCACCGAGAATTCGGGAAACGTTTTGTGCCAGTTTCTCCTTTTGTCCTTTCAGCACTCATATAAATTGAGCTTGACGATAAGCTTAATTAGGGTACCTATTATTTAAAAAAAAGGGGAACGTTGCCAGGGTAAATACAGCAACCTTTAATTTTGTTTCCAAACTAGGGATAAAACCAACAGGAGCTATGTTGCAGGTGTATCAGGCTAAAAGTCTTGCCATAGCTTCATATGGCAGCGAAATATGGGGATATAATGTGGGAGAATCCCTCCAAATAGTGGAAAATGACTTCCTGAAACGCTCATTATGCGTTCCGCGTGGCACATCTAACCTAGCGGCCCACAAGGAGTTTGGGGTCCCCTATGTAAATGATGTACTCTCTTTGAGACTATTGATATGTTGGTTAAAATGTTGGTTGAACCCAGATCTCCCTTTGACCCACGTAATTGTAAAAGACTGTGTGTCCCTTGACAACTCAGCGCGTATTCCGTGGCTGAGGTACGTTAAGACAAGTTTTGGTAGGTAAGGGCGGGGGGACCTATTTAGTGGAGGAAATCAAAACTACAGTCCGGGCAGAAATAAATTTGGATAGAGAAGTTAAGGAGGTAAAGAAACCAACTGTGCGGACATACATAATGCTTAAAACAACCCCAAGATCAGAGCCATATCCTATAGGGTCGTTATCCACACACGAGAAATTCCTACTGACCAGGTTTCGATTGAACCTTTTCCACCTTTTGCTTGCCAGACCCAAATGTTTTAGTAATAGCAAGAGGCAGCTCCCTGCGGCTGCGACGGAAAGTCTCCGCAGGATATGCTGCATTTTATGTTTTTATGTCATTTGTATGAATTTCCTCGGAAACACTATTTGGTACCTATTCTAAAAAGATTGAATTTTAGGCAGGGTCGTCCCGCATTGGTGTACCTTAAATTACTGAAAGAGGACTGTCTACTTTTTATAGTGGGATTTTTAAAAGCAACTGTTAATTCCAGAAATTACATGGACTTGTAAAGAGTTTTCCACAGGCTTTTTGATTATTCATTTAACTTTTGCTGCTGTACTGGATATTATACTAACAATGCACTGTTACTTATATTGTTTTTAAGATGTGTAACTTTTATGGTTTGCATTATAAGCCGAGTAATGCTAAATTGGCCTTCGGTCTTGGGCAGAATTTGACCCACTAAAGGGAACTATGTCTTTCCTTCTCAGTTTCGTGAAATTGGAGTGTATTAATACTGATATGGGCAACACTGATACTGCAACCTGCGGTGTTCCAAGAACTGGCGGAATGAGGGATAACTTGCAGAATCAGAGCAGCTTCACTTGATTTCTGCAGATTTTCCCTCTTCCTAATCTGCTTTGCTGCGCAGATTGCGCCAGGTTATGCTTTGAAGAATCTGTAGGGGAAATATCATAGGACTTAGATAACTTGCCACCACTGGGATCGGATATCAGGAACAAGCGCTATATCATGTTTTCCTGAAGCTACAACAAGTGATATTACACGTTGAAATTGGAAAATGAACTATACTCTTTGATATGAAATTTTAAAATGATTCTATGAGCCTTATTCATAAAATGTGTTTCAGTCATGAGTGTAAGTTAAAAAAAAGGAATTCATGCTGTATTCCAAATTCCTGATACACATCATCGAGCTTTGTGGAATTTTACAATGTCAGATGCAAATTCCATCATCTACTGTGGAAACAACGCTTAATTTACATATACATTTCTGGTAGGGGTGGAAGGGAGGGGGCGTGAAACCTCCGGGATTTAGGCCTTCGAAAAGTTGGGACGGAACATTCACTTATAAATGTGAGTGCATTAACAAACATTAAACTGACAATGTTAATGCTAAACTAGACACCATGAACAACAGCCATAAGAAACACAAGGTTCTGAATATACTGAATGCCACTGTCGATAACCAATAGCTTAGCTAAATGATATTATCAGGACAGATTCTTTGAGATTTGACAGAAAGCTACAGGTGTCTCTGCCAGACATAACAACCATTTGCAGTGCAAAGGGTCTCTCGCATTTATGAGAGTTTTAAGCTATTGGCATCGTAAAGGACACTGCCTTTTTGTATGTGTTGTTTATAAAACAGATAAACCAAAGGCATTGTCATTTACAATGCCAATAGCTTAAACTTTTGCAAATGCAAGACCGATTGCATTGCAAATGTTTGGTATTAAAAAAAAGCATTAGGAGAGAGTGGGTTCTGCCTGCAATAGCAGGCAGGACAAAGCTATTTGAGAAACTAGTGTTTGAAGGCTGTAATTTAAGCCTTTCCAGCAACAGCACACATAACAGGGGTTGTCGCCATGAGAAGTAACAAAATGAGACAAGAAGGTACTAAGGAGGGACTACTAAGCCTTTAGACCAGTGACCAGAAACAGTTTACAGTGGACAATGACACAGGCCAATGAAAAATGTGGGCAGAGGGTGGGCGGAGTTTCAAGTCCTTAACTCAATACAACATGCCTTACAAAGCAGCACATGCGCTGCCCAGCCTCAAACTAAAAAACCTAATTTGCATAATAATGATCATGAATGCTAGTGAGATTCAACCCATTGACCCATGTTGGTAAAAATGCTGCCTTGCCTAAATTGTGCTTTGATGTAAATGATTAGTAACTGCAGAAGCAACGTGGGAGAATATATGGGATGACCAAAGAATATAGAAGCTAACTGTCCTTATATCGTGTTTCGGTTAAAAAAAAAAATACATGATCAACATAATAAGTAGAAAATGTTGCAAAGTTTAGATGTTATATTAAACTGTGGGCTTGCAGAGTCTCCTGGATAGTTTTCAGGCCTTTTGTACTCAAAGGGGTCTAATAATTTGTACAGACAAAACTAAGTTTTTGGTGTTGAACCCACTCAAACAATTAGGTCGCCCTCCGTCATTAAACTCTGTCCCTCTAGAGAGGGTTTCAGAATTTGACTATTTAGGCATTCGCCTCACTGATTCCATGCAGTGGAACGCGCACATTCAAAAAATGCTTATCTACCACAAGAGAATAGTAGGGACTCTCTTTAAAGAGCAGCGCTCTTCTACAACCACACCAATTGCCCCGGTTGTTGAAATCTATAAAGCTAGAGGGGTGAGTGCGGCCCTCTACGGGGCGGAACTCTGGGGCACAGGCAATACGGTGCTGGTAGCCAGATTCGAGAATAAATTTCTGAAGGATCTTATGGCTCTCCCAATGAGTACTCATTCCTTACCGTTGCTTTTAGATATAGGGTGTTGCTCGATTAAAGATCAGGCCCAAATTCGCCCATTGCTCCTTTGGGCTCGGCTGTGGCGAGTCCCTGAATTGGCCTCTTACGAGGAAGGTCTTTTGGAGGTAATGTCAATGCATGGTTGGTCACAAATTAAGTGGTTAAAAGATGTTACATTTTTACTATGTGAGTTGGGCCTCAGAGACGCTTGGGAATCTAGAACTGCTCCCCCGAAGGCCACTCTTAAGAAATTGTATTGGAATTGGATAACTAGTAGTAATAACCCTAATTGGATGCAAGGTAGAACCACTACTGAGTTCCTGAAGATTAAGGACGTGGCCATCTATGAACCATACCTTGACATCATTGCCAATCCAACTGACCGGGCGCTGTACTTTAAATTTAGGGTGGGAACACTTCCAGTAAGTGAATTGACTGCGCGCTGGAAGGCTACGCCTCAGACCTCACCTTACTGTCCAGTTTGCACGACACGAGTTGAGTCTGTTACCCACCTGATGTTCGAATGCCCGGCATATGAAGTGCCAAGACATTGTTGGTTGAAACCAATCTGCCGTGAATTAGGCACTCAGCACCATATTGTGGCCCTTCGTATTCTGAAGTCAGATACTCAGACTCTGTTTTTATGTGGTGTATCTAAATTTGTAGGATGGGCATGGTCCATCCGAACTAAAAGGCTTTTGTTATCTATTTAAATGGCTGTTTTTAAATCGAATTTTAACGCCTGTTTTTACTGAGCATTAATGTTTTAATAGGGTATTGTAAAAAAACGTATTTTTAATTGTGTTGTAAATTGCTATAAGATATGTTTCTATCGAATAAAGCCTTCAATCCATCAATTAAACATGGTAAAAGATTAGCTGCATCCATTAACAAACATGCAAGACATTGCTAAGTGTCATTCACTCAATAGTAGTAGTCATTACATGACAGGTAATGCATACAATTATGTATATTTAAAATATGAAGCAGCCCATGTATTGTTATTTCACACTAAATAAATTCCTTGTACTAGTTAAGTCATATGATAATGACAAAGTGAACAATTATTTGTAAGCCATACCATAACTGACTGATTTTCCTCTGACTCAACCTTCTATGGACATTTGGAGCCACCATCTTTCAGGCGAGACACCCACCAAGAGAAAGGCTTGGAAACAGGATCCCACTCTGACTGGCAATCCCTTTCAAGGGGATCATGCTATTGCTTAGAACTAAGTGACTGACAAAAACACATCTAGCCTTGAAATTAAAGTGGAGAAAAATGACAGTTTCAAATAAACAATGGCAGATGAATGACCCTTAAAATAATGGCTGTTTAAGGCTGATTTCAAAACTTTTCTCTATAGAGATAACACTCACTGTAACGCACCTATAGTGGTCTATAGCAAGACTTTTAAAATGCCTTTCCTTTTGTTTGTTCCATAAAACGAAGAGTTTAGAGAAAGTTGGAGAATACAACATTTCTTGATCACCCTTACATCTTGGAATCTGTCCTGGGACTAACAGATAATTCAAACTGGATTTATATGTGTGGTTCGGTACTCTTTTTCTGTGCACTCCCAGAGGGGCATGACTGGCCTAGGTGGGTGCCCACCGCCAGGAGCTTGGGCTGTTTTAAAAGTAAATAAATGATGGAATTTGTTGTTAGTAATAACCTTGATGCACAACTGAATGAAACATTTCGAAGGACTTCCCCAGAAGGTATAGAGGGACGTGTAGTAGCAAGATAAGCAAAAGAGAAAAAGAAACAGCTAGACATGAGAACATTGCAACTAATTTTTTATAAAAAGCAGTAAGAAATGTACTCCAAGAAAAACAGAAGAAAAAAATAGTGAATAAAGAGAAAGTAAGCAGAGAAGGAATGTATGTGAAGCTGTACACTTGCATAGAGAGGGACATATTTAGTGAGAATCTAAAAGGATAAACAATCAGGTCACTTACCTCTGATTTGATTTAATTTCTTTGAGGGACTAGGGTCTGAACTCATCATGTCTGAAGAAAAAGAAAAAGAAAGAGAAAGAGTGAACAACTGTTCAAGACCAAGATGTAGAAGAATCCTAAAGGACGGAGAGTGTTGATAGCAAATTACCATATTAATAGGTGGAAGAACCTTGACTTTTAAAATTGAAAAAAGTCAAAAGGTACCCAAAGACCAAGTCATGATTTTCTGAGTTCCACAACTCAGCATACCTAGCATGTGGTGTCAGAAGTGGGATTAAAACCTCATTTTATACAAAATGGAAAGTGTCATTCATTACTTAGCAGAGGGACAAGAATAATTTGAATGGGCCCTGGAATGCTTTATAAAGTCAGCCGACTCTCAGAGAACTGTCATTGACTTTTATGAAGAGCGAAGTTTTGATTCTGGATTGTTTTTGTGTGCTGAAGTTCTTTAAGAGTGTTGATGATTTGAAGTGGCAATGTTGCTGATTTGAAGTGGCAATGAAAGAGGATGCATAATGGTAGCCTCCAGTCTTGTAATGACATCAACTTCAACTAGCCAACAGGATTGCTCAAAGTAAGGGGCTAATTCCTGTGAGTCCAACTAGAGCATTACAGAAGTTCTCCATAGGAGAGAATCCAGAAGCATTTATGCTCAAATTTGAGAGAGCTGTAGATACCAGCAGCTCGCCTACTGATTGGTGGGCCCACTATATTTCACTCTTTCTGGTCAGAGACTCTCGGCTATGTACCAAGATTGCAACACAACCAGGAACACCACTTATGTGGATATAAAAAAGGCTATTATTAACAGACTGGGCATAGATGAGGAAGCACACCGACTTCTTTTTCGCAGGAGCTGGGCACCACAGAAAATAGTCCTAGAATTCTATTGTTTAAATTGAAGGATGCTACAGATAGAAGACTAAAATCCTAAGAGAAAATCATGGCTAAAATCTTTCTGGAACATTATCTAGAAGTGTTATCTCTAGCTAATGAAAAATGATTGAGACTGCATCTGTGTTTATCTTTGGAACATGCCACTGAGATGGCCAGTACATATACTAGAGCCAAACCCACAAGACCTGGAACTGCATTTTTCAAGTCCTCTAAAATGTCTGTACAGACTAGACATCCTGCGGTTCCCCAAACAGAAAATGCCACTATACAATCCCTCAAGTCCAACCCACCAAACCCATTAGGACCACAATGTTATGAACGTGGTCCTAATGGCATATTGCAGCTTTAATCGTGCCAAGAAAACAGGAAAAGAGTCAATGGATGTAAATTGCTTCCAAAGATCCAGTAACTACATCAGTGAGACTGGAACTAGTTATAATGTGAGTTTGAACTTTAACTGTAAGTGGATCACAGCCTTGCTGAGTTCTGGGTGTAGACAGTTTTTTATTAGATGTAGGGCCTGAGTAAGATCTTGGTGGTACTACCTCCATCCAGCCATGGTTGCGGTCCTAAGTACTTTGTCAAGCCTACGATGGTCCTCCCACCATTTTAAAATGTATGTTGGCTGACTCTTAGTCCATGTTCATAGAGTATTTACCACTGCATACGTGACTTACCACTGCCAGCGTGGCAGACTCCTTAGCTGGCAAATCGTACTCCTTTGCCATCGGGGCAGTGGGATTTCTCTGTGCCGATTTAGATTTTACAGTTGTGCTGGTGTTCCTCTAGTGGCTGTGTTCTGATGGAGTGATTCCGTCGCGGGATGTAGTTAACCTTGGTTTATTCCTGTGGCTGTAGGCTGGATGCTAACATCACATCCCTGATGTATATTGGATAGACCATTATTCTTTTCCATTCCACAGCACCACAACATTTGAAAGGCAAAATTTAGTCAAAGAAGTCAGGTTAATTTGATGTTTTTCCCTGTTTTTTGTCCCTGTTTCTTCTTTCATGTAGCTCCTTGTGGTTCAATAATGTTTTTTCATCAAATTGATTTGTATAATGCCAGGGCACAAAAATCAACATTTCAATGAGGGAGAATTGTCAGTCAATATTGATAAGATCTTAAGAGTAGAGCCAAAAGTGTTTGAAGCCCAAGTCCAAAATACACCCCTATCTCAGAAAAGAGATATGTAATCCAGAATAGTTTACAGAGTAAATGGTGTAGCAAACACCTGCACACCCAGGAGGAGATTGGGAAAAGGCAGAACCACCTGTGGTTGAAGAGTGCATTCCCTGGCTTCAAATCATCACTAGGAGTCCAGGAGGACTGGTGGGGGTTCTCCCGGACCCCCCTTACAACTCATGCCATGGGAGGAGAAGGTCTTGCAGATCACTCATCAGGAAGGCTATACAGGAATCCCTGGTGGAGTGGAGACTGGTAATTGACACTTTTTATTGTGTGACTAAACCTAAATGTCCTGTTTGCTTTGAAGTTAGCTGTTGCTAATCTGTTCAGCACAATTTACTTTACATAGAAACCTAAATACATCAACAACATTTTGTTTGACTTTTTTGTTTGAATGTATTTAGTTGTATTTAAGATAGAAGGTTTCAATAGCCATCACATTTCATATGATGTTATGGTGCTTGTAAGTGGTTGTACTCAAAATAACAAATAACATATATATATGTTTGTACATAGTAAATGTTTGTTCTCTTTCTACTGCAGATTTAGACAAGGTATGTTCATGTCACAATGTTGCAAGTGTTGTGAATATTTCATTGAAATAACTACAACTACCATAATACCTTATTTCACTTTTTTGATAATAATATTGCCATTTAAGTTTGCTTATTTTGCATATTCATGCATATGCATATAGAGAACGCATGACCCCAGTACTGCAATGACTCCACTAGCTAACCTATATCTAGAAGGACCACGCTAAAGATACTCTGCATTGTCCACAGAGCCTCTCATGGAAAAGAAGCACTATACATGCAAGTTAAATTCAAGCAATATAACCAAACAGAACATTGCACTCCAGGCTGCCACCACTTATTTCTGTACCACCTAATCATAAGATATCTGTAGGAGGCACAACTTTCTCAGTCCAAGATGCCATGCTCTAGAACTCACTAACAGCCAGCATTAGAAACATCCAAGAACACATGCACTTCTGAATACAGTTGAAAACTTGGCTACTTTCTAAATAAATGCACCAATTGAAAACAGAGCCCAGAAAACAATCACACCCTCAAGTGCAATCCTCAGATTACAACCCACGTATTACAAACAACTCAACCAGAAAACTGCTTTCCTTATAAGCAAAAAAAGGCCTGATCTATGGGTTACGGTTACATCATATAGTTATGCACTTCCATATGTAACTGTTACGGCCCATAAAACCAAAACTATAATGCACAGCTGCCAGCAAAACATTGTACCTCATACCTAATACATATGTACTATGAGGGTTGACAGACACCAGCATTGTACAGGTAAAAACCAAACACCACAAAATTAACAGGTATGGAATAGCTGAAGAGATCTGTCACAGATTACTGAAATGTTGACAACTTTACTGTAGTTAATTCTCTGCAGGTCCAAAATAGCTTCATATAAACTGACCACTTCTTCACATAGACACTCAGATATGGGATGCAGAGAAGTTTCAAGGCATGGGCAAAGTGGGCAATTGCCCAGGCCCTCCACCTTCAAAAGGGTAAACACCCTTTACAACAAGGTTTTTACCATGTTGTGCCTTTACCATGCATTTTTTATCATGAATGTTTTTACACTTTTCTGTAGTTACAACAAATACCAGTACCACACATTTAAATTAAGTTGAGGCGTGTGGGGGTCCTCTTTATCACACTGTTGTCTATTTCTCTGTCTCAACTTTTTATGTACAATTCAATATTGTTTGGGATCATAATGCTTGATTTAGCAGAACATGGGTGAAAATATTCATGGTTTTACCAAACAGGGGCCCTAAAAAAAATCTTGTCTGGAGCCCCAAACATCCTTAACCTCATCGCTGCTGCAGTGATTTTTGCGCTGTGCTGCAAATTACCATTTTGCTGTTGTCATGACGAGCTCAGCTCGTCATCAGCACACGACACCCGTGGGTGATGACGAGCTGAGCTCGTCATCAGTATCGAAAGGGTTAAGATGACACTGATTGGTTGATAATAAAAATGCCCATCACTACATATCCCTCCACTTCTCTCTTTCCCTCCAACCATGCCAGCTCAAGACCAAAACTATACACACAATGTCAGATTGGAAAACACAGTGCAGTAACCAGCTAAGGAGACTATATCATGAGCAGCACCATAAAGGGACCTGCAGAGCTGCTCAAAGCTAACAGTATACGGAACACCATAAAACTGTTTGTCTGCCTCTTACATGTTATCAACCACCATACTCGTAAATGCTGTGTTTCACAAGATAACTGCACCTCGGTGGTCATCACGCATCACATGAAAGCACTTCCCACATAGGATAAAAATACAAACAAGATCCTTCCAACCACATACCCCACATAGTGTAGCATGCTACTCATGTAGGTAAGTGCTTCAGCATCCCCAATGGGGGGACAGAAGCACTATATGAATGCTACATTACAATACAATACAATGTTTAAAAAATCCACTCCCAATAAGGGGTACTTCTCTCCTCTTTCCTCTGCTGTTGTGGCCATTAGATCATTTAAAATATTTCTAAACCCATTCTACTTTTCCCTTAATTTCAGTCAACCATTCATATTGCAAACTGATGATTCTGATATTAGCAATGGTGCTGACCTCTCTCAAGTGAATACTGACGGTACTGAAAACTCTATATTGTTAATTAGTCATAAATTGCTTCCCAGATAGACAAGATATCCTACAATTGAAGCAGAATGCCTGGTGATTAAATGGGCCATTGATAAGTTGAGGTATTACCCAGAAGACCAATCTTTTATAAGTGGCTCTAAACAAGGTAATGCTTATTTTCTGTCCCACTAGCCCATTTTTCCCAATTGGAAACATTTGAGGGTAGGTGAATTTGCAATAAATTACTAGCACAAAGAGATTTACCTAGATGCCATGGTGTAATTCCTCCCACGAGAAAAGAGAAAAGAGAGTGAGGTTGAAAAAGGGCATAACTCACAGGGAAGAGAAGAGAACATAGACAAAAAGAGGACTTATTTTCCTCCCCCAGGATATAACTTTGGAGGAGGAAACAAACAGGACTGTAGAGGAGGTTGAGCAATCTGAGATCGTGCTGTGCCAAGTAGCCAAGAGTGTGGAAGAGTGAACCCTGTCCCTGAAGGTGAGCGATTCTGAGACCCAGAGTACAGAGCAGGAAGTTCCTGCGAGTTATTGGAGGCCTCGCTCACAGCCACAGTGCCTTCTTCCTGTGGTGGCCCAGACTGGTGTGTAGCCACGCTCCTGGATGGGCATGGCTAATCTAGATGGTTGACCGCTTCCGTCACTGAAGGTCTTGGGGACCGAATGCAAGGCAAAACGACACTGACAAGACCTTAAAGCAGCTTTAAAAGCAAATGGATGTAATTTGTTTCCTGTGAGGAAAGAAAGAAATTATGCTAGATCACACAAGTGATTATAATATAATATAATAATTATGGGCCAGATGTAGGTATCCAAATACCAGTCGGAAACGGCCGAAAATACCGATTTTCAGCCGTTTCCGACCGGTATTTGGATATTGAGATGTAGGGGCATGTTAAATTACAGAATCGGAAATTTTACTGAATTTGTAATTTTTCCGATTCGGTAAAATACCGAATTGGTAAAATTATCGATTCTGTAATTCAACATGTAGGTAGCACTGTAATCAGTGCTACCAGGGTTTAAGAATTCGTTATTTACCACCAACTAGAAGTTGGTGGTAAATAATGAAAACCTTTAAAAAGCATTTTTTTTGCTTTGAAAAACGTGCCATGTTGCAGACATACTTGCCCTAAGGGCATGTATGTCAGCAACATGTGCACCCATGTACAATTGAGGGGTACAACAGGGTGTCAAAGTGACAACCTGTCCCCCTTGCAAATTCGGTAATTTTACCGAATCGGTATTTACCGATTCAGTAATTGGCATTGATTCCTATGGGCCTCAAGGCCCATAGGAATCAATGCCAATTACCGAATCGGTAAATACCGATTCAGTAATTACCAAATCATTCCGATTCAGTAATTTCAAAAGTGAAATTACCTACATCCCATTTACCTACTCTTAAATACCGAATCGGTATGATTCGGTATTTAAGAGTAGGTAAATCGAGATTACCTACATCTGGCCCCTAATTTCTTTAAGTATTTTCCTTTGAATGTTAATAATAACTTTGCATTGCAACTAAATAAGAAGTGATGGAGGGAGGTATAGTAGCAAGATAAGGGAAAGAGAAAAATCAGACAGCTGGCCATGAGAATAAATATGATAGAAATTATTGAAAAACAGTATAAATGTAATTTGTTAAAATAGAGACGAAGAAGAAAAGTGAATAAAGAGAAACTAAGCGGAGAAGAAATGTAAAGATAAAAAAGTTAATTCAACTTCCTTCTGATTTGGTTTAATTTATTTGAGGAAGTCTGGTCTGGAATAAGCTTACCTGAAGAAAAAGAGGGACACAGGGGGGACAATTGTTCAGCAATAACTTATTGAAGAATCTTTGAGTACGGGGCATGTCAATAACAAATTTATGAGAACCATATTAATAATTGTTAGAAACTGTCCTTTCTGCAGGGTCACCCCCAGAATGTTTGCCATCCTCCTTCCTGTTTTGCTGAATTTGTTTTTGCTGACTTTAGGACTCTGGGATGTTTATCACTGCTAACCAGTGCAACAATCCATGCATTCTCCGCTTAAAACATGGTAACATTGGCTTATCCTTAATTGGCATATTTATTTTACCTATAAGCCCCTAGTAAAGTGTACTTTATGTGCCCAGTGCCTGTAAATTAAATGCAACTAGTGGGCCTGCAGCACTGATTCTAGCACTCATTTAAGCACAGAGCTGGACTGGCCATATAGGGCCCGGGTGATCCCCGGTGGGCCGCCAGGGTGGGGCTGTTTTTGGCCCCTGGGGGGCGTTTTTGTTACCGGGGGCCAGCAATATGGCCCCCCAGTAGCAAAATTGTCTGAAACCCACCCTGGCAAACAGCTTGGCTGCTCCCCTCCAGGGGGGCATCCGAGCAGTTTGCAGTTTGCCAGGACCAGTGTCAGTTCCCAGTCTGGCCCTGCTTAAGTAGCACTTTAAACATGTCTCAGGCCTGCCGTTTGAGAGCCTGTGTGTACAGTTGTAAACTGCTATGTTGACCTGGCAAGTTAGCCCTTTTGCCAGGCCCAAACCTTCCTTTTTAATACATATACGTCATCCCTAAGGTAGGCCATGGGCAGCCCAAGGGCAGGATGCAAAGTATTGAAAAGGCAGGACAACCCAGAGTTGTTCCAAGGGCCTGTCTGCTTGCCTCCTGTTGGAAGTCTCCAACAGAAGACTTCCAACAGGAGATTTTTTTCATTAAATTAAGCTCTATTGTTCTAACCAGGTGTGATATATTTCTGTGCAGTGTCTTCACTGTTTTACTGTTTGAAGTGTTGCACAAATACTTTACACATTGCTACTTAAGTTAAGCCTACCTGTTCTGTATCAAGCTGCCAGAGAGTGATTAGTCACAGATCTGGGTTGAATCCATCATCATTCTTTAGCTCACTTTGCCACCTCAGTTCAGACCCATCTTTATGCAAACCAGTCTTAGCCTTTGCCTCATGGGAACAGTCCAGCCTGAACGGCCAAGCCAGGTCTTCCCTGAACCGGAAACAAGCATCCTGGTACCGGTTTCTTGGTAACACCCTTTATCAGCCAGGCTAGCTTGATTACAGTGGCAAAGTGAGCAAGAGACCCACTTCTGGGCATACCCTGCCAACTTAGCGCGAACAAAGCAAACACAAGGAGATGATGGACGGAGCACTGAAACTTTTCAGACACTCACCCCCAGTCACAGATCTGGGTTGAATCCATCATCATTCTTTAGCACACTTTGCCACCTCAGTTCAGACCCAGCTATATGCAAATCAGTCTTGACCCTGTGCATCATGGAAACCGTCCAGCCCAAACTGCCAGAGTACATCAGGAAAGAAGGAGGAATGAAGGCACAGGGGGTTGAGGGATGGATGGCAGGAGGACAGTGTTGTTTGGAACAAAAGGAGCCTCTGTCCTTTATCTCAGCTTCTAAACCATGTAACTCACTGCTGTGATATAGCAACAGTTTATAACAAAACTCATTACCCACTCTATTACATCCTAAAGGCTTTCCAGGCTAGGCTGACAGGGCTCTCTGAGGGATTCCACAGTTTTGCTTGTCTGGTGTGAATGAAAGCAGAAAGCACAGTTGCATGGGTGGGAAGGAAAACAAGGAAATTGGTGGTTGTACTTTTGGACATGTTTATTTCTCACATTCGAGTCCGGGAGGAGAGGGCTTGTTATTTATGGCTCCCCTGTTACTTCTCTACCCCTGCAAAGCTGCTGAAAGGAGAGGTAGATGATTGTAGGAGCCATACATTGAATAAAGTTATAGATGGATAAAAAGTGAACTACAGGGATGATTTTCACCATGGGTTTCTGAGTGACATCACGGAGAACTTGAGATTTGCTCTAATTTGTCTATTTACTGTCACTTAGAACCTGTCTTTGAAAAGCGTCCACATATTTCACCATTACCCATCTACAGTTCGATTTTTTGACGTCACAATAATGAATAATCAAAGAGGTGCTGACATTGCAAGTTCTCAATGGTGGCAAAAACAAAATCAAGCCAAAGTTCTCCCTGTTTGTGGAAGAGACCTCACACCACCCCTGGGTGTAATTGCCATTTGTGATCTGCTAGGTGTCAAAGGCTGAGCTCTTCCACCCTGGCATTCAACAAACCTGACATATTGTTAACCACTGAGTAAATTCCTTGGTGTTGCAGTCATTTCCAGAGGTGCAAGGGCCTCCTGGTACAGGCTATGTGACCCCACCCTGTCTGATGAGGTACCACTTGGCAGTAGTGTTGTCTGTGAGCACCTGTACCAGTCACCTCTTTATGGACAGAAGGAAGACTTTCTATACCAAGCAGATGGCCCTCAGCTCCAGAAGGTTGATGTGGAGCCGGGACCCCATGCAGACAGAGGCCTCTGATCTCCCCCTCTCGCGGATGGCTGACCCGCCCCAGAAGTGATGCTTCAGTCACCACTGTTAACTCCAGATAGAGAGCGAGAGGGGTCTTCCCTTGAACAAATCAAGACATATCAACCAATACTGCAGATCATTTGCAGTTTCCTCCAAAATCATTTCATGGTCGGTGAAGTCCCCTTGATGTTGGGCCCACTGGGACTTCAGATTCCACAGCAGATCCCTTATGTGACACCTGGTATGTTCAAACAGCAGGATGGAAAAGCCATCAGTATCAGTAGCCTTAGAGTCGACCTAATTGAAATGCAAGACTGAGGCTGAAAGATCGGGATCGTGAGGGCTGCACAGGCTGGTGGTACTTGGCACCTCGGACAAATTAATGGAAGGAGTGATGAAACTGTTGATGTGGTGGGGCAGAAAGGAGCAGAGAGAAAGCGGCAGCCCTGCTCTCCTTAAAGGGCTCAAGATTGTAATAGGCTTTGCCCCTGAAAAGGCAAGTCCCACCAAAGCGACTGGACATTGCGGGAGAGCCCAGTCAATCTCAGCCACGCATGGTGGTGAATGGCAATGCTGGTGCCTAAGGCCTTCATGGAATCTGTGCTGTCCATTCAACAACAAATAGTGAGCTTAGCTGCATCATGACCATCTTGAATTGCTTGGGTGAAGATCATTAGACACACCAGGGAGGACTTGTTCCACTGAATCCCAAAGGTTCTGTGAGTAGCGTCCCAACAAACAGCTGGCATTAACAGATCAGAGGGCCAAGCTGGTAAAAGAAAAAACACATTTGCTGAATCTTTCCACCCACTTAGGTTCCTTGCTGTGGGAGTGGTGGAAAATGTGTTTGGCTTAGAGTGGCTAGCAAAAGCCTACACTACTAGGCTTTCTGATGAGATGTGCGACAAAAGAAAAGTCAGCTCACCAGGAGCAGGGCAATGGCATTTCGCAATTTGTCAATTGATCGGATGCTAGAACCAGGTTTGGCCCAAGTCCCCAAAAAGACTTCCGCCAAGACATTGGTTTTAACCTTCAAGGTGGGGAGTTAGAGTATTTTGTCAGCCAAACGCATCACATGGAGAAGGCAGTGGATGTTAACTCGTTCAGGAAGAGAACAAAGACCTGTCACTCGGGAGGAATCAAGACCATTAGCCTCCTGTAAGTCCTCGTACCAATTGTAATCCTGTTAGGGCTCAGCGACCTCATCACCTGGGAAAAAGTCATTATCCAAACCAGTTCTAAAATGGGAACACAGAGACTGTTATCAACCTTGTGGTAATTCAAGTGGGGAAGCTGCACCTTGGTCGGATTTGGGCTCGACGTCTGTCAAGGCTGTAGCGGTGTAGACTTTGATGTGGAGAGAACAACTTTAATGTGTCAGTGGCCCAAATGGGGCATAACAAGAGTTGGAGGGAAGATAGGTTTTGAGGGTCCAGCTGAGGCCAAGATAGACCTACCACCAGAATCCCAGGTGGAGAGTCTCTTAGGGCCAGATGTAGGTAATGAAGATTTACCGATTCTAAAATACCGAATTTTACCGATTCGGCATTTTAGAATTGGTAAATTGGATGTAGGTATTTATTCTGTAAGTTTTACCGAATCGGTATGATTCGGTAATTACCGAATCGGTATTTACCTATTCGGTAATTCCCATTCATTCCTGTGGGCCTGGAGGCCCATAGGAATGAATGGGAATTACCGAATCGGTAAATATCGATTCGGTAAAAGGGGGAACACATTGAAAGGTGGCAGGGTGTCACTTTGACACCCTGTTGCACCCCATAATCATATTTGTGTGCACATGTGGCAGACATACATGCCCTGAGGGCATGTATGTCTGCCACATGGCACAGTTGAAAATGCAAAGATTTGCATTTTCAAAGGCATTCGGTATTTACCACTAACTTATAGTTGGTGGTAAATAACGAATCCTTAAAGCACATAAGCACTCTTAAATGTGCTTCCTATATGCCATTTACCGATTCGGTAAATACCGAATCTGTAAATAATGATACGGTAAATACAGAATCGGTAAATACCAATTCGGTATTTACAGTATCATCACCTACATAGCAAATGGCTCAATACTGGTCGGTAAGACTGAAATTTACCGAATTTCAGGATACCCGACCGGTAATAAGCCATCTACATCGGGCCCTTAGCTCCTTGGAGCCCAAAGGCATGCCAGAGGGATTGCAATGGAGCATGGGCTGGCTACATAGACCCAGTTAGGTACCTAAAATCTTGGTTTGCAGGACGTTGTGAGGATCCACATCAAAGAAGCGGAGTGCACCTGAAGTAATGTATAGTTTCTGAGATGCTGTGAGGCTGTGGTGTGAGGTCCTGCGTAATTGTTGAGGATCCTGTCAGCCAGGGCTTCCAATGCAAAGTCTGAGGTTGAACCAAGCAGTCAGGGAAAAGATTTGGTTCCAAAGAGCTGGAAAGCTGCGAGGCAGAGTCGGGCATCATTGTCAAGCCTGTCATTGAAGAGGGATGTGTGCGCCTGTGCTAGGATGCATTGTGCAGTGGCAGTTCCTATGTTGGAATTAGTTGCTATGTGATGCTGGTCTTTGCAGCAGTTCTAATCCACACAGTAGTGGGGTTGCAGCAGTACTGCTTGAGGTTGCACTGAGCAGCAGAGGAGATGCATTTGTTCGGCTGGATCCACAGAGGCTCATAGATGGCAAAGTCCAGGTGCTGGGCTAAAGTTGTTGTAGTCGTCTGTCCCTGAGGCTCAAGTCGGGAGGTGAGCCATCTAGCCCTTGGAGTCACTCTGGGGTTCTGCGTTCAAGAGATGCATGGAAGTAAATGGCAGCAGGTCAGCATAGAAGAGCAGCAGTCCTTAAGAGCTTGAGACCAGCAGAATGGGAGTCCTTTCGCAGCATAGTAGTCCTTCTTCCTTGCAGAGTATTCACAGGTCTCGAAGTGTAATAAAGTGGTGGTGTCTGAGATCCAGTATTTATACCCAGTAGTGTCTTTGAAGTGGAGGAGAATCTTCTAGAGTTTTCCCTTTGTGAAGCCCCCAGGCATCCTTTCTTTCCTGGCCTGGCTCCAGACTAAGGGGTTAATTTTGTAATTATGAGTTTCGGGCAGGGGTGCAGCTGTATTCCAACTGGCTTATTACAACTAGGGCGGTCTGACCGCCCTGTGACCACTGCAACTGGCAGCGATCAGAGGGGGCACATGTTGTGGCCCCCTGAGTGCATGCACCTCACTATCAGCACGGTATTGACTGCAGCAGTCCATGCCATACAGGTAATGATTTTAGCATTGCCATTGCGGTGGCTATTTTGTAGGCACCATTGTGGGAGTGCCAAAGAGCCACTCGCCAGACCAGGAAAAAACTCCTAATCCGACGGGTGGTTCAATCACAGGTTTGGCAGTGCAGGAGGGGGAGCGGAGTGGGACTGTCCCTCTCCCACCCCGCCAAACCTGTAATCAGGCCCTATGTACAGTGGGGTATGCAGCCATTTGTGTGGAGGCAGGACACAGTTTATTCATGTGTACCTCGGGCTGTGTCCTGCTCATCTCTACCATCCTGCCAGTGATGGCCCATCTAGGCACACTTTAGCTTCCTAATTTCTGTGGCTGTCTAAGAGGAATACACAAAGACCAACTGTCAGCTACACCTAGTCATATGATCCAGGTACCGGCTACAGGCACTAAATGGCTAAGGGAGGAAATACCAACTTTATAAAAGTGGCATTTTCTAAATCGCAATTTAAAATCAGACATCACCATACATTAGTATTTTTTATTCCAATTCTAAAGACAACAAACATGAACTGGCTATTTGCTCCATTTGCTCCCATTCGAACATTACTGCTTATTAAATATAATAAGGGAAATCCAATGTTAGTCTATGAAAGAAGTAGGCCTTGCAGTACTAAAAAATTAATCTTAGAGTCTTTCATCACCAGGACAAGTAAAACGTAAAATGTCATGTCCTACTTTTGAATTACACTGCACCCTGCCTTTTGAATGCAATGGCAGGGTTGAGACATGTTTAAAGGGAATGTCTGACAAAATATCGAAAACAAAAATATCGATATACAAAAATATCGGAACAAAAATATCGAAGTCAAAAATATAGGAATCCTATCCCTAACAAGGTAAGTACAAAAATATCAAAAATAAAATATAGAATGACAAAAATACTGTTTTTTGTAAAATATCGATTTTTTAAAAATATAATAAAAATGTAATATTAACAAAATAATACTTATAAATGTAATAAATGTACTATAATATTTAAAATTAATACATAATGTAATACAAATTAATGTTAATAAATATATAATACATAATATATTTTTCATTAATAATAACTCTAAATTAATTATTGTCATAACTTAAAAACAAATAAAAATGTAATAAATTATTAATACATTTATTTACATAAAATATTCACATAAATAACAATTAATAACAACATAATACTAATAAAAAAGCTAAATACATTTTAGATAGCGTATGAGTAAAAATTACTATTCCCACTCCAGAGAGTGCGACAGTAGGGAAAGTGTTGGATAGCGTAGCAGTAACAATTACTATTCCCACTCTAGAGAGTGCAACAGTAGGGAAATTGTTGGATAGCGTACTTGTAACTATTACTATTCCTACTCCAGAGAGTGCAACAGTAGGGAAAGTTTTGGATAGCGTAGGGGTAAAAATTACTATTCCTACTCCAGAGAGTGCAACAGTAGGGAAAGTGTTGGATAGCGTCAGGGTAACAATTACTATGTCAAACTCCAGAGAGTGCAACAGTAGGGAAAGTGTTGGATAGCGTAGGATTAAAAATTACTATTCCAACTCCAGAGAGTGCAACAGTAGGGAAAGTGTTGAATAGCGTCAGGGTAACAATTACTATTCCAACTCCAGAGAGTGCAACAGGAGGGAAAGTGTTGGATAGCATAGGATTAAAAATTACTATTCCAACTCCAGAGAGGTCAACAGTAGGGAAAGTGTTGGATAGCGTCAGGGTAACAATTACTATTCCAACTCCAGAGAGTGCAACAGTAGGGAAAGTGTTGGATAGCGTAGGAATAAAAATTACTATTCAAACTCGAGAGAGTGCAACAGTAGGGAAAGTGTTGGATAGCGTAGGTTTAAAAATTACTATTCTAACTCTAGAGAGTGCAACAGTAGGGAAAGTGTTGGATAGCGTAGGGGTAACAATTACTATTCCAACTCCAGAGAGTGCAACAGTAGGGAAAGTGTTGGATAGCATAGGGGTAAAAATTACTATTCCCACTCCAGAGAGTGCAACAGTAGGGAAAGTGTTGGATAGCGTCAGGGTAACAATTACTATTCCAACTCCAGAGAGTGCAACAGTAGGGAAAGTGTTGGATAGCGTAGGATTAAAAATTACCATTCCAACTCCAGAGAGTGCAACAGTAGGGAAAGTGTTGGATAGCGTAGGTTTAAAAATTACTATTCCAACTCCAGAGAGTGCAACAGTAGGGAAAGTATTGGATAGCGTAGGGGTAACAATTACTATTCCAACTCCAGAGAGTGCAACAGTAGGGAAAGTGTTGGATAGCATAGGGGTAAAAATTACTATTCCCACTCCAGAGAGTGCAACAGTAGGGAAAGTGTTGGATAGCGTAGGGGTAACAATTACTATTCCAACTCCACAGAGTGCAACAGTAGGGAAAGTGTTGGATAGCGTAGGGGATTAAATTACATACTTATAAATTACATCTAGCAATTAATTAATTATTTAAAATTAAGAACCAATTAATTAAATTTATTTACCAATTAATAAAAATAAATGTATGCTTCCTACTAATTAATAATTAATTCTACATAATGAAATTACTTCCCACCCTATTCCCCTATACACCCAAAACCCGCTACAGAACATCTTTATCAATTAATTAAAAATAATTACCTAAATAATTAAATATAATTACCAATTATTTTTAATTAATGTATGATTCCTACTAATTAATAATTAATTAAACATTATTACATGACTTCCAACCCTATTCCCCTATAAATCCATACCCGGCTACAGAACATAATTATCAATTAATCAATTAATTAAAATTATTTACAAATAATTCTCAATTAATTAATGAATAATTCCTACTAATTAATAATTAATTTAACATAATTAAATTACTTCCCACCCTATTCCCCTATAAACCCATAACCCGCTACAGAACATATTTATCAATTAATCACTTAATTAAAAATAATTAAAAATTAATTCTCAATTAATTAATTAATAATTCCAACTAATTAATAATTAATTTAACATAATTAAATTACTTCCCACCCTATTCCCCTATAAACCCATAACCCACTACAGAACATATTTATCAATTAATCAATTAATTAAAATTAATTAAAAATTAATTCTCAATTAATTAATTAATAATTCCTACAAATTAATAATTAATTTAACATAATTAAATTACTTCCCACCCTATTCCCCTATAAACCCACAACCCACTACAGTACTAAAAGACAATATTTAATTAAATTACATTAAAAATAAATAATAACACATAATAAATACAATATAATATACACAAAATTTATTTAAAAATCGATATTAGTAACATCGAAATTATTTATTTCGATATTATTGACATCGATATTTAAAACTTCGAAATTACTAATATCATACTAATATCGATATTAAGACTGTCGATATTACTTACCTTCTATATTATGTCCCATCGATATTTAAACTTTGATATAATTGTATATCGAAATTTAAGACTCGATATTTTGTCTGTGTACCGTTTAAAGGGCTATGTAAGTGGGTGGCACAGTGAATGCTACTTGCCCACCACTAGCATTTCATTTAGAGGCATTGGTGACAAATATTGCACATTTCTAGGGACTTACAAGTAAATTAAATATGCCAACTGGGGACAAGTCAATATTACCATGTTGTTAGGAGTAAGCACATGCACTTTAGCGCTGGTTAAGAGCTGTAAGGTGCTCAGAGTTAAAGCCAGTTAAAACTTGATCAGCAAAAATGGCAGAAGAGGGCCAAAAGTGTGGGGGAAGACCACCCTAAGGTTGACAGATCTAACAGTAAGTATCTTTGAGAGGCAAGAGGGAGCTCAGGACCTGCGTCTGGTGGCACAGAAAAAAAGGAACTGAAGTCAGGGGTGGTGACTAAATAGGATCTGTAATTCATTTGCAAAGAAGGACACCATTAGTTCCGAGCCATATGGCGTCACTTGCTGGTGCACAGGGGTACTGCTGAAAATATTCCAGATCCATTTTATGCCTGGGAACTATGCAAAAGATTTAGAATCTATGGCTCGAGTGTGTCTATTAGAAATAACATAATATAGCATGTTAACCTAAAGGCTGTCTCAGTATACTATATGTGTTTATGTGTGTGGGGGGTCAGGGGGTGTGTTTTTGTGTGTGTTAAACTGTATGTAGAAGCTACTGAATTGTCTATGGGCCGGAACTTTTTTAGCATGGCTATTGTAGCATTTGTTTCAAATGACAGTAACTGCTTGCATTAGTTTGAACAAGGCTTGATACCTCTTTTAAATAATGTTGTGATGTAATAGAAGGAAAGATAACATAGGAGGCAGTTTTCTACATTGTGCGTTATTAATTACTTCCAGAGGAATTCCTTATCTTGACATGTAGGAGATCATCTTGCACATGTGCTCTCCTTATGTTTTCACCTTGCTTTGCTGTGACCCACACAGTAGTCAGGCTTTTCAAATATCCTTTCATTTAGCAACGGTATAGATAAAGTTCATATCTTTATGAACCTGGGGCATTATACCGAATAGTAATTCTCTTGGGTGAGAAAGGACATTATATTAGTGATATATCCCCTACTTAACACTTCCCTATGGCAACTTAGCCGTATGTCCTATCAAAACTACAAATACTAGACTTTGGAAGAATTACAACCTAAACTCCTGGCAACCAAAACTTTATGCTTCCCAGGCTTGCACAAGCAAAGTCAATAGAGTAGCTCCATCAATGATTAATGGAGAAGCCTTTAAGTCCTCACTACTCTCTTTACATCTCAAAATGCTAACCAAAGAATCAAAATATTGACTTAATTCCCTAATCCATCCAGCATAAAGCATGCATAAGAACTCTGTGGTACCTTAGGTAAACACACCAGGATAGACTATTCACACTTTCTCCAATAAACCAAGAAATAACAGCCTTGCATTTCTGACCTCACATGTGAGGGCAACCTTCAGCATGCACCCTAAACCCTGCACTTTCAACCAGCTAACAGAACAAGAAACCAATTAACTAAGATATAAATAAATTGTAGGCTTACCAGTAGAATATATGCTGCTATTGCAGCAAGAGCAATCATGAACTTTCTCACAATCAACTGGAGAGTTCCAAAATAACATGAAAACATCTCATGGTAAATTGATCCTGATGAAACATGATCTAGAGCAGTAGGACCTAGTAATTTAGAGAACAATATCCAAAATACTTTTCTGAGGTAAATTCTTTGAAAAGGCATTTATTTCCCAGATCTTAAGCATCAGCAAACAAAAGGAACTCTTCTCAACAAGAACTAAACTAGCATTGAGCTCTGTCTCTAAGTATCTCAAGAACTCGCCTGTGACATCAATTGAGGCAAAAAAGCTCAATATCATCATGAATTTCTAATCTTACCAAAGTCAAAAAAGTGGCCGGATTTCAATGCTACCTAATGATAATGATGAAGTACCATAATATTTTTGTCAGTTAGCTTCTTACAAAATTAATGTGTCCTAAATATCCTCTATAAAAATATATACCCATTGGAGTTAAAAAGAAAATGTACACCCAATAGGACATTATATTTCTAAACCATATTTAGGGCACAATTTTTATGTCAGATAATATTTCTGCATATGATATTTTGATATATAACCAATGAGAAAACAAGGCACACCCATGAGAAAACAAGGAAAATAACCATCACTAGCTCAACTGTTGTTCTTAATTGATTAAACCAGTAGGATCTACCTGAAAATCTCTAGACAATTATTCAGCAAGCTACAAAAATCTAGCATGCTACAGTTAGACAAGTTCTAATTCTGATTATGTTCCCTGCCATAAAGGCACTTTGCTGTCTATCAACCACAAAAAAAAATCTCCTTTAGAGTCCTTTGCTTTGCACATTGGGCAGTCCATTTGATAGGACCAATCAGTCAATTTTCAAACAGGACGGATAAGAGGGAAAATCTATCATTGATAATGAATCCTCTATGGTTCAATTAAACACATTGGTGGGAGCACTTTCTACAATATGCAGGCATGCTCTGGAACGTACTTAGGAGGAGAATAAAGATCATCAACAGCCATCTAGAATTCAGACAAGAAATAAAAACGTGGTTGCTTCCCAAAATATAATCAAGAATATGTGATATCGGTCAATGAAAGATCCAGACGCCAGTGAAAGTGACCTCAGGTTAATTTATTGAGATAGGTGCCAACCTGACGACCTCAGCCACAGCCTTACTCCTCAGTCAACTCGCACAGTCGTCCCCGGCGCTCGCCTTGGAACGCTGGTCGCGGTGACATTCTATGGGATGTCACCGCGAGCAGCTCCATTACATGCGGAGCCGCCGGGGGGAACAAAAGGTGGAAGATACCACACATCCCCCTCCCCTGCGGAATGAAACAGAAGAATGAACAGAAGAACAATATCATGCAGAAAGTTACATCATAACATATTGATCCAAATGTCTTGGGGGTCTGGTCACTCTCCTACTAGACCTACCCTCTGGGTGGGAGACGGACAACGGCTTCCTAGTGTTTGCACGATTGCTCCCTCCCTCATCACTTTTTCCCTCTCCTTCACTATCAGAGTCATGCCCGGGTGGGTGAAACCTCACTACTCTTCCCAGGTTCCAGATTTTCCCCTCTTGAGTCTTCACAGAATTCTTGAACAGTTTAGTGATCTTGGTGGGACTACTGTAACCTGACCAACTTGCTCTACCAGTGGGTGTCCTGATCTTGATGGTATCTCCAACTTTGAACTCGGCCTCTCGTACCTTTCCTTCCTTTCTATCATAACACCCTTTTGTTTTTCTTGGCTTTTCGCTTCCTTTGAGTGATCCGACCATCCTTTGTGCCACCCCATCCATCCTGGGGACAGTTTGGTGTTGGGTACTCTTGCCCGGAGCAACTCGAAGGGGGTGACTCCCGTCGTTTGGTGTGGGGTGAACCTGTACGCTTCCACTCGTCTCCATATTTCTTCCTTCCAGCTTATTCCACTGGCTTTCGCTAGTTGGATGCTTTCCTTTAGGGTTTTATTGAAACGCTCGATCATGCCGTTGGTCTCGGGGTGATACAGAGCACACCATTTGTGAGTGATACCTCTCCCCTCCAGGAAGTCTTCCATCTCTCTGGAACACAATTGCACCCCATTGTCTGTAAGTAAGCTGCAGGGTAGCCCTTCTCTGACAAATAATTCTTGCATGAACTCGATGACAACCTTCGTCGTGACTTCGCTCACTAGTATCACCTCTGGCCACCTGGAATACATGTCCATGAGCACCAGAATGTACGGCGTGTGCACTTCTCCTGTCAATGGACCCACAATGTCCAGTGCCAATTCCTCCCAGGGTCCTGACGGTGGCGGCCTGCATACCATTGGCGGCGTCATCTGCTTCAAGATTTTGTCACTGTTGCTGCACGGAATGCAGTCCCTAATTTTCCTCTCAATTGCAAGGTCCATGTTTGGCCACCAATAGCTCTCTCTCAGCCTTTGCTTCGTCTTGGTGATACCCATGTGGCCTTCATGGGCTATCTCAACTAGGCTTTCTCTCACTGATGCAGGTGGTACTAGTCTTGTACCCCTGAACAGGCATTCATCGACTATGGACATCTCGTCTTTGACAACCCAGTACGGCCGCAGAGTCTCCTCCCTTTTGTCTTCGTGCTTCCACTTGCCCTTTATTCTCTTGCACACCTCCTCCAAGATTCCATCCTCCTTCATAGCGTTATTCCATGTTTCTTCTCCTAAAGCTCTCTGGATAGCGCAGACATTCTCCATCTGATGTTCATCTGCTTCATCATCCGTCCTGTCATGAGCCTCTTTCGTTTCCTCGTCATTTACAAGTCTTGACAAACAGTCTGCTGCAAAGTTATGTGCTCCCGGAACATACTCGACGCATTGGCTTGTGTTCATGATGCCATGGTAGGTTAGGACCACTGGACTTCACATGAGACTGATTTAGGCTATGGTTCAAAGACTGCAGGTGGTGAAAATTGTGGCTGCAAGGCTGCTTTGTCAGGTACCAAAGACTTTCTCAGTCTCCAGCTTTCTTAGTGATCTTCATTGGCTCAAAGTGGAGAATCCAGTCAAATTCAAAGCCTTGAGCTATATGTTCAAAATTCAATCTGGAATGGCTCCATAATTCTTACACTCTTGAGCCCAACTCTATATGCCTTCTCATCCTCTGCGCTTTGCCGGACAATCGAAATTCACTATTCGTAGAGTCAAACACACTCGGATGAGCATGAAGGTCCTTCTCCTTCATTCCTATGGAACTCTCTTCCTATTGTACTAAGGGAGGAAACTGTTTACAGCAGCTTCCGTAGAAGATTGAAGACTTGGCTATTTAATCAATAATTTCCTTGTATCTCCCTTTCCTACCAGGCTGGTACCCGGAAACCCCTCAGGGTAGCTGGGCACCTTATAATTTTAAATAACATAACATAAGAAGACAACACTCAAAGATGACACTTAAACCGAGAGCCTTCTCCAACTGTGTAAATGAAATTGAGTATCTAGTTACATGACCAATGAGGAAACATTTTTGGGTCCTATCAAGATATTGCACAGTATTAGAGAAATGCCACAACATAAAACAATTAAAAACTCTTCTGGCGTCCACGCCTTCTAGCAGGTCTACCTTCTTGAGATTGCCACTTTTATGGTCACACTTAAGACGTGCCTGGATAGAGACATAACATGATATCAGTAATCAATGCAACTAATCCTTTCATTGCCCAGCATAGTAATTGACACCTTTAACTGTTATTTCTTAAGAATTCTTCTTTTCTCACTTTTGCCTGCTTAAATAATCATATTTTACAGATTTCCTACTACCGTCCTGAGTTTTTGTGTACTAGTTGATACTCTTTATTAACAGTAGCCTAAGGGTCTGTCCGTACGTGCCTTTTCTGCAATAGGCATTCTAAAACAATTTAGAATATTTGGTAAATCCCAAGCATGGACTTCTCTCTCCTTTTCTATGTCTCTTCTTCCACTTCTCTGTGCTGACAGTCTCAAACTAATTACACCACAAGTGAATTTTTTTCCCTTTTGACCTATAATCCTTTTACTGCCTTGCTGCTAGCCATGGGTCTATCTCCATTGGCTGTCTGTTAATAGCTGTTTGTATTTTGCAGAGTCTTGCTTCTTTGTATCTTCCTCTTTTATTAGATTCCTACTTTTCTATCTATGTCTCGTGTGCAAATTCTTCTTCTTTTTCTATTTAGGCTTCCATGCCTATGTGCCTGATCTCTTTAAAATAAAAACAAAGACCAGTAGAAAATGTATGGAAGAGAATATTTTTTTAATGTACATTCCCATGCTTCAATCTTCAAATACCAGGAAATACAGGTTGTGGTTAATCTTATAATACCTTGTTCCAGCCTTGGGTAATATTCACAGAAAAAACACCCAGTATTGACGCACCTTTCTTTCTAAATCACACCTCATGATAAGCAGTTATTGTCCCCTGAAGGGACCTCCTGAGCCTCTGCACTCTTTCCGTTTTCAAGCTTGCACACTTGGGATAGCCACACCTCCGGGAATGCGGTGGGGAATATTGCAAAGCCGGCAAGTGTCTCTACTGTTGGCAGATCTTTAGAGTGCTGCATTGGTGTCCCACTGTGTCTTGCCCTCTCTGCTTCCTTCTGTGTAGCTCTAGTCCTTCCATGTTCTTGCTTGCGGTTCTGCATCGTGGTCGCTCGCCTTTCGGTATCGGGCAACCCTTCTCTCCAAAACTCTCTCACTTCGATCACACTTTGTTCCAGGGTTACTCCTCGAATTTCCCTTTTCTCTGCTCTTTCAGCATCCTATGTTCTTCTTACTCTTTGTCCTTCCTCACTCTTATCCCCCCTCTTTTGTCTGTCCCCTTATATATATTTTTTTGAAGATTTATTTAGTGCGTACTCAATCCAAAGCTATTGGAATGCGTTGCATGAGCTCCAGTTATGTAACGTTATACAAGAAGGTTCATTGGGAAGACTAAGTGATTTACCCCAAATGACAGGATTCTGAGCTGACACCGAGGCTCAAACCTGTGTCCTCAGTGTCAAAATCGCAGCTCAGGTCATTAGGCCACATCCTCTGACCCATTTCTTATATGTCTATATCCTCTTCCTTGGGTTCCTGCAAAAGTCTTCTTCTATTGTAGGCGAAGATATCAGGGAAGACCAGTGGCTTATTTTAGTTAGGTCATCTATGTTTTCTTATTCCCCTTCCCTCTGCTCTGTTTGACAAGAGGTAAGTCCAAATGTTTATTTAAGACCAAAACATGAGTCTCCAAAATTGTCTTGCTCCTGTTTCACTGCTCTCTAACCCACCGTCTGTCACCAACATTCTATGTTGAGATCTCACTCAAGAGTTCAAAAGTAATACAAAGCGAGGGGGAAATAATGGTGGTGAAAGAGCCAGGCCCATTAGTTCTAGACCTTCTCTAGATACATAATCCAATGTTCTTTTTAGCCGCATGAAAGTGTGAAGGGGAGAAACTCGTTAATTCATGAACTATTTGCAAAAAACTCTCCTTGGTGCATAATAACCCACGGACAACTATATATGTTTAGTTAATTTATAACAACACCAAAAATAACAGGACCTAGAGACACCTCAACAAGAAAGCAAAGAAATACAGAGGATTTAGTATGAAGCCAATTCTACACATCCAATTTAAACAGTGCAGCATGAACAAAACTATTCATTCAGTTCCTATGTTGGAATTAGTTGCTATGTGATGCTGGTCTTTGCAGCAGTTCTAATCCACACAGTAGTGGGGTTGCAGCAGTACTGCTTGAGGTTGCACTGAGCAGCAGAGGAGATGCATTTGTTCGGCTGGATCCACAGAGGCTCATAGATGGCAAAGTCCAGGTGCTGGGCTAAAGTTGTTGTAGTCTTCTGTCCCTGAGGCTCAAGTCGGGAGGTGAGCCAACTAGCCCTTGGAGTCACTCTGGGGTTCTGCGTTCAAGAGATGCATGGAAGTAAATGGCAGCAGGTCAGCATAGAAGAGCAGCAGTCCTTAAGAGCTTGAGACCAGCAGAATGGGAGTCTTTTCGCAGCATAGTAGTCCTTCTTCCTTGCAGAGTATTCACAGGTCTCGAAGTGTACTAAAGTGGTGGTGTCTGAGATCCAGTATTTATACCCAGTAGTGTCTTTGAAGTGGAGGAGAATCTTCTAGAGTTTTCCCTTTGTGAAGCCCCCAGGCATCCTTTCTTTCCTGGCCTGGCTCCAGACTAAGGGATTAATTATGTAATTATGAGTTTCGGGCTGGGGTGCAGCTGTATTCCAAGTGGCTTATTACAACTAGGGCGGTCTGACCGCCTTGTGACCACTGCAACTGGCAGCGATCAGAGGGGGCACATGTTGTGGCCCCCTGTGTGCATGCACCTCACTATCAGCACGGTATTGACTGCAGCAGTCCATGCCATACAGGTAATGATTTTAGCATTGCCATTGCGGTGGCTATTTTGTAGGCACCATTGTGGGAGTGCCAAAGAGCCACTCGCCAGACCAGGAAAAAACTCCTAATCCGATGGGTGGTTCAATCACAGGTTTGGCAGTGCAGGAGGGGGAGCGGAGTGGGACTGTCCCTCTCCCACCCCGCCAAACCTGTAATCAGGCCCTATGTACAGTGGGGTATGCAGCCATTTGTGTGGAGGCAGGACACAGTTTATTCATGTGTACCTCGGGCTGTGTCCTGTTCATCTCTACCATCCTGCCAGTGATGGCCCATCCAGGCACACTTTAGCTCCCTAATTTCTGTGGCTGTCTAAGAGGAATACACAAAGACCAACTGTCAGCTACACCTAGTCATATGATCCAGGTACCGGCTACAGGCACTAAATGGCTAAGGGAGGAAACTACCAACTTTATAAAAGTGGCATTTTCTAAATCGCAATTTAAAATCAGACATCTCATACATTAGTATTTTTCATTCCAATTCTAAAGACAACAAACATGAACTGGCTATTTGCTCCATTTGCTCCCATTTGAACATTACTGCTTATTAAATATAATAAGGTAAATCCAATGTTAGTCTATGAAAGAAGTAGGCCTTGCAGTACTAAAAAATTAATCTTAGAGTCTTTCATCACCAGGACAAGTAAAACGTAAAATGTCATGTCCTACTTTTGAATTACACTGCACCCTGCCTTTTGAATGCAATGGCAGGGTTGAGACATGTTTAAAGGGCTATGTAAGTGGGTGGCACAGTGAATGCTACTTGCCCACCGCTAACATTTCATTTAGAGGCATTGGTGGCAAATATTGCACATTTCGAGGGACTTACAAGTAAATTAAATATGCCTGTCAGGATCTCCCCGGCCGCTGGTAAATCACTGACTGCTATGCGAGTCAGTAAGGGCTCGAAAACTACATTTCCCATGAGCCTTCGCGCGGCGCGCTAGAATGACGCTGTGCGACCGGAAAGGATATCATGGCGTTTCCCGATGGAAGCGCTGCCGATTATTCTGCCTGGCGAGTGGTTTGACTGCTTGTGTTTCCTGTGTTCCAGTCGGCGGTTGTTGTGTTGAGCTGAGGTAAGCTCAAGTCATCGCTATTCCGGATCTGTGGATTACTTTGGTGGGGCTTCGGAAGCGCCCGCAACGAGAACGTATTACCCGTGTCCTCTATACCAGTGTTGTGGATTACTGTGGTGGGGCTTAGGAGGCGCCCGTATCCAGAGTGGAGAAAGCTGTCACAGGTTTTCTTAAGTTCAAGCGGGGCGCTTGTGTTTCGAGGGCATTCTGGGAGAGCATGGTGTTTGTTTAAACTACTCCATTTCTCTCTTAGGGGAGAGTGATTCTCCGGTCACTGCAGGACACCTAGGCTTAGGTGCCACTTGTTCCTCCCATGAACGTTACCTTCCTGTTGGCGCTTGCAGAGAAGAATCTGTAGAGACACTGTGTATTGCTTTGCGCTGGGCTTATTTTCTGTTTGCTAATTTTGTACCAGGAACTTACTTGGTGAACAAACATTCTAAGGGATGTATGAATCATAACGGGGTGGACTCTTTAACTTTCTGAGCTGACCCTGGTACTTTCCTGTCATACATATCCTCGGAGGGGGAATCCTTACGAACATAGTGGAAGATACCTGAAAGGAGTGATATTCACTTATGTTTTGTGTCCTGGGCAGTCAGGTCATCTTCATCCCTAAATTGGGTAGGTTTCCATACCTCTTCTCGTTTTATCTGAGTAAGGTTACGGAAAGGGAGGTACAGTGGTATACTGATGCTTTCCTTTTTGTTGTGTCTTATAGTAGGAAAACCAGGGGATTTAGAAGAAGCCCTTTATATACTCCTTTCGTTTCTGCACACCTGTAGGCTATTGCAGGTGAGGTAAAGCGTAGTGTATTGTTTAGTTTAAGTTACCAGCGGAGGGCTATCATTTCACTCATCCTATGCTTTCTATATCTGCAGGTTTTCGGTTCCAGTTGCCCAGCTGTTCCCCTCCGGACGTACCTTTTCCCCCGCTTGATCTCCTTAACAGTCTGTGTCCTTGATAGCCAGACTTGGGATGATCTAGAGGTGGGCCCCTTTTATAGCATCAATCCAATCCTGAGGAGCAACCACGAAAGACCTGACAATGCCAACTGGGGACAAGTCAATATTACCATGTTGTTAGGATTAAGCACATGCACTTTAGCACTGGTTAAGATCTGTAAGGTGCTCAGAGTTAAAGCCAGTAAAAACTTGATCAGCAAAAATGGCAGAAGAGGGCCAAAAGTGTGGGGGAAGACCACCCTAAGGTGACAGATCTAACAGTAAGTATCTCTGAGAGGCAAGAGGGAGCTCAGGACCTTCGTCTGGTGGCACAGAAAGAAAGGAACTGAAGTCAGGGGTGTTGACTAAATAGGATCTGTAATTCATTTGCAAAGAAGGACACCATTAGTTCCGAGCCATATGGCGTCACTTGCTGGTGCACAGGGGTACTGCTGAAAATATTCCAGATCCATTTTATGCCTGGGAACTATGCAAAAGATTTAGAATCTATGGCTCGAGTGTGTCTATTAGAAATAACATAATATAGCATGTTAACCTAAAGGCTGTCTCAGTATACTATATGTGTTTATGTGTGTGGGGGGTCAGGGGGTGTGTTTTTGTGTGTGTTAAACTGTATGTAGAAGCTACTGAATTGTCTATGGGCCGGAACTTTTTTAGCATGGCTATTGTAGCATTTGTTTCAAATGACAGTAACTGCTTGCATTAGTTTGAACAAGGCTTGATACCTCTTTTAAATAATGTTGTGATGTAATAGAAGGAAAGATAACATAGGAGGCAGTTTTCTACATTGTGCGTTATTAATTACTTCCAGAGGAATTCCTTATCTTGACATGTAGGAGATCATCTTGCACATGTGCTCTCCTTATGTTTTCACCTTGCTTTGCTGTGACCCACACAGTAGTCAGGCTTTTCAAATATCCTTTCATTCAGCAACGGTATAGATAAAGTTCATATCTTTATGAACCTGGGGCATTATGCATTATGCCGAATAGTAATTCTCTAGGGTGAGAAAGGACATTATATTAGTGATATATCCACTACTTAACACTTCCCTATGGCAACTTAGCCGTATGTCCTATCAAAACTACAAATACTAGACTTTGAAAGAATTACAACCTAAACTCCTGGCAACCAAAACTTTATGCTTCCCAGGCTTGCACAAGCAAGGTCAATAGAGTAGCTCCATCAATGATTAATGGAGAAGCCTTTACGTCCTCACTACTCTCCTTACATCTCAAAATGCTAACCAAAGAATCAAAATATTGACTTAATTCCCTAATCCATCCAGCATAAAGCATGCATAAGAACTCTGTGGTACCTTAGGTAAACACACCAGGATAGACTATTCACACTTTCTCCAATAAACCAAGAAATAACAGCCTTGCATTTATGACCTCACATGTGAGGGCAACCTTCAGCATGCACCCAAAACCCTGCACTTTCAACCAGCTAACAGAACAAGAAACCAATTAACTAAGATATAAATAAATTGTAGGCTCACCAGTAGAATCTATGCTGCTATTGCAGCAAGAGCAATCATGAACTTTCTCACAATCAACTGGAGAGTTCCAAAATAACATGAAAACATCTCATGGTAAATTGATCCTTTTTTTTATTTTTTTTATTTTTTTTATTTTTTGTCCTCATATATGCCACCAGAATTTGTATGCTCTAGATGGGTCTCGCTGTTGCCTCTTATACTGTTGTTTTCGAGTCCGCCATGGAAACAGTATCATAGCAGACAGAGATGTCCCAGAGGTAGGCTGCTTTTCTTATCCTACTCCTTCAAGCCTATTTTGGGAACCCTTGGCCTGGTGGAGGACAGGACCGACACAACCTCTGGCATAATCACAGGACCGCTCACTTATTTATCCAGACCACCAATTTAGACCAAACATTCTCGGTGCTCTCATTACGACCCGCCAAGTCCATTTTACATACTTCCATTATATACTTCAAACATACTGCAAATCTAGGAGGGGCTGTTGACTTCCACTCCATGCAAATTTGTCTCCTCGCAATGACTATTATATAAAAAATGAACTGAGTATCCAAACTGTTAATGTTATAATCTTTCGATAAACCAAAGAATACAAGTCTAGGTAAACAAGTAATAGTTGTTGAAAGTACATCGCCCAAAAAGTCCATTATCGCTTTCCAGTAATCCTGAATAGCTGGACAGTCCAAGAAAATGTGAATGTCATCAGCTACTTGATGGTTACAACGGGGACAATAATAGTTATTTCGTTTAATCTTGTACAATTTGGCCGGAGTCCAATAAACTCTATAGGCCGTAAACAGATGGTTACGTCTTAAATTGGCTGGTTTAATTAACCTCTGAGAAAGAAAAAAGGAGTCTAACCATATTTTGCTGACTTCTTCAGGAGGATCAGATATACAGTTTCCCCATAAATTTATCACCTCCAAGTGCTGTTTATTCTCCTCATCTTTAATTATCAAATTGTACCAATACGAAAGTTCTTTTAACCATTTCCCCCCTCTACCGATTGAATCGAGAATGTCTGTATCTTTCTCCCGTTGCAGATTTTGACTTGACCACCAGGCAGAAAGTTGATAGTATTTGAACCTAGTCAACTGACCGTTAGTAAGTTGTACTAAAGAGTTCCAATTCACAAGGCCTGAATCTGCCCAAAGATCTCCCCATTTTTTTAATCCAGCTGTTTTCAAAGGTTGTGACAATTGATCCTGGAGGCATTGGGGTGTACCAGGAGAATCCCATATTGGGGTATATGTGTGATAGTAAGGGATATCAAATATCTTCCTGATAAACCCCCAATTTTTTAATGCAGTCTGTAGAATTTTAAGACAAATTTGTAAAAAAAAATTCTGGTCTCCGAACTTAAATAGAAAATAATCATGGTCGTAAGGTAAATCATTTAATAAAGCTTGAAACAGGCGGCCCTGTGATGAAGCATCTAACTTATTTGCAAGTAGCCTAAAGTTTTTAAAATGAAACGCATGACAGTATGACAATAGATCAGGAAGGGCTAAGCCTCCTATTTTTAAACTCCCCTTCTCAATTTTTTCCATGCAATTCTTGTAGACTTACAGGCCCATATGAAAGATCCTATTTTACCCTGTAGAGTATTAATATCTTTCGGGGAGAATGATAAGGGGATACAATTAAATAAAAAAATCACTTTTGGAAGAATTGTCATTTTAATGAGGTTGACACGACCATATATGTTCAAAGGCAGGTTCCCCCATCTTATTAAGGTTTTATTAATATCTTTAACCACCATTAGCCAGCTAAGTGATGTTATATCATTTAATGATTGAGTTAAATAAATTCCCAGGTACCTCATTTTATGTTTTGCGCCCAATATATGTGTGTTATTGTTCCATCCCATAATCTCAGTTTTCTCCTTATTAATCTGGTAACCTGACAGTTTCCCAAATTCTTCCGATAAAAGAAACAACCTCGGTATTGCCACTGAATGGTCAGAAGTGTATAAAAGGAGGTCATCTGCGTACAAAGCCACTTTCAGGGACAAATTGCCGAGCTGAAATGGTTGGATTATGTTGTCATCTCTGATTCCACAAACAAAAGGCTCCATATAAACATCAAACAAAAGAGGAGATAAAGGGCAGCCCTGTCTAGTACCTCGGGATATATCAAACCAGTCGGATAAGATTCCGTTGACTAAAACCTTTGCCCTTGGATTGTGATAGAAAGATCTGACCGCCTCTGTAAAGATTAGAGGGAACCCAAATGCTGACATTGTGGCCAATAGATACTTCAAATTAACCTGATCGAAGGCCTTAGCCGCATCTATCGCGACCAGGGCCAGCGGAAGATTTTTGGCGTTAGCGTAGTCTATGGCCCCTATAACTTGAAATGTTAATTCATTTAGCTGTCTCCCTGGGATAAAGCCTCTCTGATCGGGGTGAATTATAGATTTTATGACCTTTGATAATCTAGTAGCTAAGATTCCGGAATAGATCTTCATATCCGTGTTTAACAATGAAATTGGTCTATAAGACTCTATTCTTTTTGGGTCTTTATTCGGTTTTGGTATAAGCGTTATAGTGGCTTCTGCCCATGAGGGAGGTGCAGAATAACCATGGATTAATAAGAGGTTGAAGAGTTCCCTAAGTGAAGATATTAATTGATCTTTATTGTCCAAATAGATCTCCACTGGCAACCCATCTGAACCTGCGGCTTTCCCTCGTTTCATTTTCTTCAATTGACCCAATATTTCCCCTTCTGTGATCTCACTTTCCAAGTATACTTTATCCAGTTCAGACATTTGCGGCAAATTTTTCATTAGCAGCCAGGATTCTAAATCCTCCCCCTTAGGATCTTTGTCTTCCGTATAGAGACTTCTCATAAAGGACCTTGCTTCTTCTCTAATCTCTGCGTCTGTTTCCATCAAGTCTCCTGTCTGCCTTTGTAACAGGGATTTAATATTGTTTCTCGTTCTTTCTTCTCTAGCTTTCCAGGCTAAGAGAGCTCCACACTTTTCTCCATATTCAACATTTTTTTATCTACTAGACTCCCATTTTTCTTTAAGAATTCTCTCATCCGAGATTTTTAACTGAAGTTGTAAATCAGTGAGTTCCTTCTCTAGCAGATGTACTCTCCCGGAGTTGGTTAGGATTGCATTTTGTAATTCAAGATCCTTTCTTATTATTGCTGCCAAGTCTTCCCTTCTTTTTACTTTCATGCTCTTTCTCTTATGATTCATTAGAGAGCTTAAGACTCCCCTCAAATAGGCCTTATAAGTCTCCCATACGACTTGGAGGGAGGAAGTTCCTGAATTTATTGTAAAGAATTCTAATGTTTTATCTTTAACTTCTGCTTTTATTTGATTATCTAATAAAAGTGATCACTCCAGGGTCCACCTTGGTTTTAAAGGAGTTATATTCAATTCAATTACCATTTCCAGAACAGCGTGATCCGATAAACCTGTAGGCGTAAAGGAAAGGTAGTTGATATCCTTAAGAAGGTGTTGATTGACTAAAAAGTGATCTATCCTAGAGTAGTTCTTATATTTCTTACTATAAAAGGTGAAGCCTAGTTGTGTTCTATACTTTTTTCTCCAGACATCTAATAGAGTAAAGTCTTTCATTAAGGCGTCTAAAGTAGCGAGTGATTTTGAGGGAGCATGGTATTTAGCTTTAGAGGTTCTATCTAATTTTTGGTCAAAGACCAAATTAAAATCGCCATCTAAAATTAAAGGGCCGGTTGTCGCTAATAGTGCTATTTCGAGTTTAGATAGAGGGCCTGGATTGTCCTCGTTTGGACCGTAGTACATTGCAACTGTGTAAGGGATGTTTTGAATATATACCACTGCAGCTAACCATCTTCCCGAATGATCTGTCTCATAACTTCTTAGACTTATCCCTCTGTTCGCTCGAATTATGATGGAGACTCCCCTTGTAGCACCTGATTGCCTGGAGCTAACTATTTCTTGAACCCACCTTAACTTCTTAAAGAGAGAATTACATGAAGCTGCCTCTAAGTGTGTTTCTTGTAACATTATAATTTGAGCATCTGAGTCTTTTAAAAACTTCACAGGTGGTAAATTGATCCTGATGAAACATGATCTAGAGCAGTAGGACCTAGTAATTTAGAGAACAATATCCAAAATACTTTTCTGAGGTAAATTCTTTGAAAAGGCATTTATTTCCCAGATCTTAAGCATCAGCAAACAAAAGGAACTCTTCTCAACAAGAACTAAACCAGCATTGAGCTCTGTCTCTAAGTATCTCAAGAACTCGCCTGTGACATCAATTGAGGCAAAAAAGCTCAATATCATCATGAATTTCTAATCTTACCAAAGTCAAAAAAGTGGGCGGATTTCAATGCTACCTAATGATAATGATGAAGTACCATAATATTTTTGTCAGTTAGCTTCTTACAAAATTAATGTGTCCTAAATATCCTCTATAAAAATATATACCCATTGGAGTTAAAAAGAAAATGTACACCCAATAGGACATTATATTTCTAAACCATATTTAGGGCACAATTTTTATGTCAGATAATATTTCTGCATATGATATTTTGATATATAACCAATGAGAAAACAAGGCACACCTATGAGAAAACAAGGAAAATAACCATCACTAGCTCAACTGTTGTTCTTAATTGATTAAACCAGTAGGATCTACCTGAAAATCTCTAGACAATTATTCAGCAAGCTACAAAAATCTAGCATGCTACAGTTAGACAAGTTCTAATTCTGATTATGTTCCCTGCCATAAAGGCACTTTGCTGTCTATCAACCACAAAAAAAATCTCCTTTAGAGTCCTTTGCTTTGCACATTGGGCAGTCCATTTGATAGGACCAATCAGTCAATTTTCAAACAGGACGGATAAGAGGGAAAATCTATCATTGATAATGAATCCTCTATGGTTCAATTAAACACATTGGTGGGAGCACTTTCTACAATATGCAGGCATGCTCTGGAACGTACTTAGGAGGAGAATAAAGATCATCAACAGCCATCTAGAATTCAGACAAGAAATAAAAACGTGGTTGCTTCCCAAAATATAATCAAAAATACTAACAACATTGGCTTGTGTTCATGATGCCATGGTAGGTTAGGACCACTGGACTTCACATGAGACTGATTTAGGCTATGGATCAAAGACTGCATGTGGTGAAAATTGTGGCTGCCAGGCTGCTTTGTCAGGTCCCAAAGACTTTCTCAGTCTCCAGCTTTCTTAGTGATCTTCATTGGCTAAAAGTGGAGAATCAAGTCAAATTCAAATTCCAGATTGAATTTTGAACATATAGCTCATATGTTCAAAATTCAATCTGGAATGGCTCCATAATTCTTGCACTCTTGAGCCCAACTCTGTATGCCTTCTCATCCTCTGCGCTTTGCCGGACAATCGAAATTCACTATTCGTAGTCAAACACACTCGGATGAGCATGAAGGTCCTTCTCCTTCATTCCTATGGAACTCTCTTCCTATTGTACTAAGGGAGGAAACTGTTTACAGCAGCTTCCGTAGAAGATTGAAGACTTGGCTATTTAATCCATAATTTCCTTGTATCTCCCTTTCCTACCAGGCTGGTACCCGGAAACCCCTCAGGGTAGCAGGGCACCTTATAATTTTAAATAACATAACATAAGAAGACACCACTCAAAGATGACACTTTAACCGAGAGCCTTCTCCAACTGTGTAAATGAAATTGAGTATCTAGTTACATGACCAATGAGGAAACATTTTTGGGTCCTATCAAGATATTGCACAGTATTAGAGAAATGCCACAACATAAAACAATTAAAAACTCTTCTGGCGTCCATGCCTTCTAGCAGGTCTACCTTCCTGAGATTGCCACTTTTATGGTCACACTTAAGACGTGCCTGGATAGAGACATAACATGATATCAGTAATCAATGTAACTAATCCTTTCATTGCCCAGCATAGTAATTGACACCTTTAACTGTTATTTCTTAAGAATTCTTCTTTTCTCACTTTTGCCTGCTTAAATAATCATATTTTACAGATTTCCTACTACCGTCCTGAGTTTTTGTGTACTAGTTGATACTCTTTATTGACAGTAGCCTAAGGGTCTGTCCGTACGTGCCTCTTCTGCAATAGGCATTCTAAAACAATTTAGAATATTTGGTAAATCCCAAGCATGGACTTCTCTCTCCTTTTCTATGTCTCTTCTTCCACTTCTCTGTGCTGACAGTCTCAAACTAATTACACCACAAGTGAATTTTTTTCCCTTTTGACCTATAATCCTTTTACTGCCTTGCTGCTAGCCATGAGTCTATCTCCATCGGCTGTTAATAGCTATTTGCAGAGTCTTGCTTCTCTGTATCTTCCTCTTTTATTAGATTCCTACTTTTCTATCTATGTCTCGTGTGCAAATTCTTCTTCTTTTTCTATTTAGGCTTCCATGCCTATGTGCCTGATCTCTTTAAAATAAAAACAAAGACCAGGAGAAAATGTATGGAAGAGAATATTTTTTTAATGTACATTCCCATGCTTCAATCTTCAAATACCAGGAAATACAGGTTGTGGTTAATCTTATAATACCTTGTTCCAGCCTTGGGTAATATTCACAGAAAAAACACCCAGTATTGACGCACCTTTCTTTCTAAATCACACCTCATGATAAGCAGTTATGGTCCCCTGAAGGGACCTCCTGAGCCTCTGCACTCTTTCCGTTTTCAAGCTTGCACACTTGGGATAGCCACACCTCCTGGAATGCGGTGGGGAATATCGCAAAGCCGGCAAGTGTCTCTACTGTTGGCAGATCTTTGGAGTGCTGCATTGGTGTCCCACTGTGTCTTGCCCTCTCTGCTTCCTTCTGTGTAGCTCTAGTCCTTCCATGTTCTTGCTTGCGGTTCTGCATCGTGGTCGCTTGCCTTTCGGTATCGGGCAACCCTTCTCTCCAGAAGCTCTCTCACTTCGTTCCAGGGTTACTTCTCAAATTTCCCTTTTCTCTGCTCTTTCAGCATCCTATGTTCTTCTTACTCTTTGTCCTTCCTCACTCTTATCCCCCCTCTTTTGTCTGTAAATGTAAATGTAAATGTATTTATATAGCGCAAATCACTGACCGAGGTCGGTATCTAAGCGCTTGCTTAGGGAACCCGTCCTGGTATTCCCCTGTGAGATAACCCCGGCAGGGTATCCATAAGGTGAAAGCCAGGCATCCCGCCGCGAGGGGCCGTTGTGGAGATTAAGCAAGCTATTGCCCAGAGTCGCAGAGTGTGAACCCGTGAGTCGAGAAGGCACTGGAGCGAGAATTATCGAGTCCGTGGGATTTTTTAGCCCAAGACCCGCCGAGGCGGGGAATTGAACCCTGGTCCAGGGCCGATCTCAGCTTCCGGGTCTGCCACCTCTAACCCCTGAGCCACACTTCTCCACCCCTGAGCCACACTTCTCCGTCTGTCCCCTTATATATATTTTTTTGAAGATTTATTTAGTGCGTACTCAATCCAAAGCTATTGGAGTCCGTTGCATGAACACCAGTTACATAACGTTATACAAGAAGGTTCATTGGGAAGACTAAGTGATTTACCCCAAATGACAGGATTCTGAGCTGACACCGAGGCTCAAACCTGTGTCCTCAGCGTCAAAATCGCAGCTCAGGTCATTAGGCCACATCCTCTCCCCCATTTCTTATATGTCTATATCCTCTTCCTTGGGTTCCTGCAAAAGTCCTCTTCTATTGAAAGCGAAGATATCAGGGAAGACCAGTGGCTTATTTTAGTTAGGTCATTTATGTTTTCTTATTCCCCTTCCTTCTGCTCTGTTTGACAAGAGGTAAGTCCAAATGTTTATTTAAGACCAAAACATGAGCCTCCAAAATTGTCTTGCTCCTGTTTCACTGCTCTCTAACCCACCGTCTGTCACCAACATTCTATGTTGAGATCTCACTCAAGAGTTTAAAAGTAATACCAAGCGAGGGGGAAAGAATGGTGGTGAAAGAGCCAGGCCCATTAGTTCGAGACCTTCTCTAGAGACATAATCCAATGTTCTTTTTAGCCGCATGAAAGTGTGAAGGGGAGAAACTCGTTAATTCATGAACTATTTGCAAAAAACTCTCCTTGGTGCATAGTAACCCACGGACAACTATATATGTTTAGTTAATTTATAACAACACCAAAAATAACAGGACCTAGAGACACCTCAACAAGAAAGCAAAGAAATACAGAGGATTTAGTATGAAGCAAATTCTACACATCCAATTTAAACAGTGCAGCATGAACAAAACTATTCATTCAAGAAGTAAAAAACAGAGAATCAGGAAGCATAAGTCCAGGTTTCCCTGCATCGAGGGTTGATGAGAAAAAAGCAATCTATCCCTACTCTAGCACTAAGATGACATCCCTATATAAGCATTTTCAGTGAAAATGATAGGTATCAGTACGTGGAACCTTCCTATGGAGCCTCTCTACAATCAAGAAGTCAAGTAGCATAAAGCCACTATTGCAAATGAAGAGCTTGTTCTTGCAATGCTCTCTCTCTCTGAAGGCAAGAAATAAGTGGGCATTGTCCCTAATTCCACTAATCAGTTATCCACAGATAGCTCTCACATAATGTACAGCGTGAGCACAATCCACAATGGGTACTGTCATGTGAGTCCTTTCCACGATTTTCTCCATGTATATCCCTCATAACAATTCGTCCTTGGTGCCCATGCCTTTTCTCATGTGAATCCGTCTCAGTCTTTATCACCTCCATGCCATGTAATTGTAACTTCTTCTCTCCTGACCTAGCTACTAAAACAAAGACATTACTTTTCTCTAATGAATGCTTCTCCAGCTTCAATGCAAACCTAAGAGAGAACATTTTTTCACAGTACACATAAAGTCTTTTTTTTTGTCTTAAAGCGAGAAATGTCAGAGACTTGCATTTCAGACCTACGATTTCAGCTAAAAGAAGAACGTCTCATTTTAATCATTACAAATGGACATAACCCTATTGCATTTTAACTAACACATTTACCAAATTATAGAAATATCAGTGTTAAACACATTCAGTATATGAGTGGCGTTAACTTCACAACATGAGCTCTCCATGTTAATGTTTTATGCTAGTTACATTTGTTTCCTACGTTAATTCATCATCCTACTTGTCAATAACCTAAATTATTTCACGTAGTTGCATTAATGCATTTCTCAATTTTAACACTTCACTTTAATATAAGTCAAGATTCTGAGCAGGTGTGCTCTACACATGATTATGATGCACCCCTACAGACCTGCAAGAATGTTTTGAATATTTTTTTGATGACTCGAGGTCATCACAAAAATCTTCAAAACATCACTGCAGAGTAGACTGATCGAAACGGATGTCATAGCTAATCTTCTCTGCCTGAACTCTTCCATTCGCTTCAAATTCCCACAGTGACTGACCTGCAACCTTTCAATCCTTCTCTCTCTTTGTCTTAATAAGTTCTCCAACTGCTTCGCTTTGTGCCACTTATGTGGTGATATTATCACCACCAGGACAATGATACAACTTGTAGCAGTCATTATCGGTTTCAGGATATATCCAAAGATTCCACTTCCCAGATTTGCAGCAAATGCTTTTCCTATCTTATCCCAAACTCCTTCAGCTGCCAAGTCCTATATTTCATAATGTATATCAGTGATGTTATTTATAAATCCCCTCAGATCTTTACTTCTATCAGGGACATAAGTACAACACTGTTGGACCTTCAGCACCCGACAGACTCCTTACTCTTTTGGAAGTAACACATCGAATGTAAGGCAATTCTGCATAACCATCACCCTTATCGAAACCATCTACCCATCTATGAGTAGCAAAGACTGGGCCGTGTCAACAGATAACGTATCCACTATGGTAACAGCCTTCAGCTGTAGTGTTGAACAATCTTGATGTTGTTCAACACTACTGCTGAACTAAGTATTATCACTCTAAATATATCTCCCACAACCTCTCAAGCCCTCATTCCACATTTTTTCCTGCTATTTGACTTTCCTTCAAAACTTTCCAAATCATCCACTTGGTATATTTTAAGAAACACAACAGCCAAATAACAAATGCCAAACCATGTGCGCAGCTCCCGAATATATTTATTATTTCCACACACAAAATATGCTCCCAGTACCATTCGAACTGACTGTTGAATGAACCTCTTTCAAGGACCATTGACTATGAAGATATGATCACACACACTTTGTGATATAATAGACTAGTATGCAATTCCTAAGTGTGGATGGAAGTGTTCAGGTCTGTTATAAAGTGCCCTCACACACCCGAGGGATGTCATTCTTCATCATTGGGCTTGCTCCATGTCGGCTCGGTGCTGCAATGCCCGGCGGGCACCAGCAAAGGGGCTCTTTAGCGGAGATCTTTTGTTGATGAAGCAGTTGGGTGAATGTGGGTGTGTGGACTAATTAGTTTAGTAAGTGCGGGGTGATAATTAAAATAGATCTAGGGCAGCCCTATAGTCTAAATTGTATTCCAAGGGTGCACTAACCTAGCTAAAAACAGGTAGCCCTATCTGGATGCAATAGTTCTAAAGGGTGTGTGTGGTGTGGAAGGTCAACATGTTTCATGCCTAAGACAGCCCCTAAAGTGTCTAGTGGCAATTCATCAGGACCAAAAGTGAATAGAGAAATTATCTTAACTCTAACACCACCACAACGCTGGTTCTGGAAGTGACGCAATGGAGTTGTAACCAGATTTGCAAGTGAACACCAGGTCCGATTAACCTAACGTTATAACCTGAAAGAAAGTCATAATAAAGAAAGTTTGAAAATGGTTTTGAGGCAGAAACTTTACTTGCTTAATTGTCAGCGAATGAAGAACCCAATAAGGATCAGGCAGCAATGAGAAGCATATTGCCCAGATGAGGACCTCAATTCTATCCCTTGTGCTGTGCTTTATTGTGTTTCTGTCTTCAAAATGCATGGAAACTCCCCTGAGGTTTGGCGTTATCGGTGTGACGTAAAAATAATCAATTAGAGGCATGACTGAGAAATCTGTTGTGCTCATATCGGCAAGTACTATTGTTGTCCGTGTCTCTACATAGTGCGTGAGCTGTTCCACATATAAATTCATTGAGGAGTCAAACGTGGGAACACAGTGAGAGAAAAACTCCATCTGTACATCCATTGAGTAGCCAAAGACACATTACAAGACTAACACACAGAGATAGTGGGTGGAAGCAATTAAGTTGTTGCTGTATATGTTCTAACTTGTCCATATTGCAAAAATGTGGGCAGCCACCTAACCCGTTGTTCATGCTTTTAACAAGTACACACATAGATGTACTTTCAGATATAAGCGTGGTTCGTTAATCAGACAAAGTATCTTGTGGTGGTGGACAGAGAAAATAAAATAAGTACGAAGTGTGTCCGAAGAGGACTGCTGCTTAACCACTCACCCCTGAATAAGTAGGTCAAAGCTAATGGGACCTTTTCAGAGCACGTCATTTCTCACAATCTAGGACAAAAAGAGGATTTATGGAGAGCATGTAGTCAATGGCAAATACATTGTTTTTGTCTTACCGGGAACTCTGGTAATGTGGGGCAGCTTTGAAAGAATGCAAATTCACGGCAAGCGGCACAGCAACTATTTGTATTCCTAGCCCTGCTCTGGTTCCAGTGAGGTGTGGTTCCAGGTATTTGAAATATCACGTAAGCATAATAACGCTGGTGCGTGAGAGGCAGCGGACATCTTAGTAGGGAACTCTATTGATAGCTCTCATACAGACATTAAGAATGCTGGAATTTGCAGTTTTTTAAGGTTGCTGAATAACTGCCCCTAAGAAATTAATGAAATGGGAACCCTGATGGAACTGCACGTATTCTGGTTGAAAGAGGGAGTGATGGCCTCACTCTGGTGACATCATACTGTTGGGGGTTGCTGGTGTTAGTGGCTCGGGCAGTGTGTTCTTAAAGCCAGTTGCGTGTAGCATAGGTGTAATAAGAAAAAAGAATCATAAAAATCAAGCAAAAAGATGAAAAAACACACACTTTGTCCCACAAATAGTGAATTGTAACTACTCATAGCCTGATGCATACAAAGCTGGGCTCATTGTTACCAATCCAAAGCTATTGGACCAGAGCTTCCTTTAGCCTTATGAGCTAACTCCTCCTTAGTCCAATCAGAATCCTTAACATTTTTCATAACATTGTTAATTAATCACCTATGTCTATCTTCTACCTGCTCTATATATTTCTTTTCTATATCTGCTAATATGCATGTTAGTTTATGTCTATGCACGTATGCAGTGTCTAGGGTCATTGGTGAGAAATAATTTTCCATTCTTTGTACTCTCTTATCGGCATCGTACTTTTTCAGATGTTTATATACAGATAGTTCCTAAAGTACCACATCATAATTTGAAAAGTAGTACTCATAATGGCCTTTTCCATAAAACATACTACGGAGTAAACTACAACTGATGCCATAAGTTAAGGGTAGGGGATGGTATCCTATACCTATTTGACTGAAGAAGGCAATTGCATGCACACATAGCAGCTTAGCATAAGCATTTAATGTCACCCTTGAATGGGTCTACATGAAGTAAGTGACTAGTTTGCTCTATTAAACCTTTCTCAGATCGCAATGCATTATTTTTTTAAACAGAAGTAGTAGGTGTGGATGTCCCGTAGACCCTCACCCCATGCTCTTTGTTTTCAGGTGAACTCTTAAAATTGACTTCATAATGACGACAGCTATTACTACAACTACCCCTACAATGAGTGCACCTACAATATATTTGTGCCTATGATTCAAATTTCCAAGTTCCATTTTAGAGTAGCTAGGATCACAGTTTAAAAGAGGAACAACACACAGAGTCTCTCTTTCTCTGCCTCTATCCACATATGACAAGGTACTCGAGCAACTTTCTTTCTTAAATCTTGGAAAGGTATTTACAGTCTCTCTTTTCCAGTATTTACACGGCTAGAAAAACTACATATCCCTATCCCTCTTTCTTTTTCTTCTTCAAGATAGATATCCCTAAATGTATTCTTCTTCCACTCGGGTCTAGGTTATCTTCTCCAACCAAATTATTAACAGTTCAAAGATCAGTTTGCATCCCTTATCAGGTCAGAGCAAAATCTCCTCAACGACTTGTTGTAAAACTTCAGCTCTCAATGATACAATATCTTGAGACTGGGAATTCAATGTCTTCCAAAATCAGAGTCCGTAAGTCACTTAGCCTTGGTGGAAAAGGAAAAGTCCCTCACAGAAGTGTATTGGCTTCAGTACCAGGAACTCTCAAAAATATCTCCACAACCAGCATCAAGATCTCGGACCTTGCTCTCCCCGGTATTCACTCATGAGAGGAATATTCCCGACAAGGCACTCGAGTTCTCCGCCAAGACAGTTTTTCCTAGCATGCTTTCTGATGAGAACCCAATCTCCTGGGTTCAGGTCATGGCAGAGATCATTTGATGCCTGTGCAGTCGCTGCTTCAACCTGATGAGACACATAATGAACCATGTCAGTCAATCCTTAACAGTAGTCAAGGACCAATCATCCGTGATATTCACGAACACCGTAGTAGGCATAGCAGGCAAAGGCATTGCTTTTCCCATAAGTATTTGATGGGGCGAGAACCCAGTTTTCCTATCAAGGATACTTACGATTTTTTACAGAAGCCAAAAGGTCAGCCAAGTACGGGCACCTCAAAGGTGGATTAGTGATTTACGTAGCAGTTACTAGTTTTGTCAGGATAGAAGAAATAGGCTCCTCTTCGGAAGCCAATCTTGCAATTAAGCTAGTCCTAGCACCCCAAGATGAGGAGAAAGTCAATTGTGACTGCTTGTTCATCTACGCCTATATCCATCCTAAAGGGAAAAAAAAAGCAGTCAAGGAATTATACAATTTCTTGGAGGAATGTCTTACGGAAAGGTCAACAACTAACATTGTGCTTACAGGGGATTTCAATCTTAACCTGATGGGTATGCCACAAGAAGAGGAAATCCTAGTTCAAAACATATCTTGGGTACTACCACTACAAGAAAAATTTCAAATAACCAAGCAAACACAATTAGGAGCGAAGACACTTGAAGAATTGGAACATTTTAACATCAGAGCCCTAAATGGTAGATTCGCGGGAGACAGTCCGCCAGCTCCAACTTATCATTCTACAAGATCAAACAGCATTTTAGATTATACCTTTGTTTCACTACCCCTTTTTTACTACATAACCTCGTTCCAGATAGGAAAAAAAATTGATAGTGACCATTGCCCTCAGGAAATGGCTTTGAATATAGTGAAACCTACACTTGAGCGATCCAACGCTCCAAAAGATTCCATCCATACTGTCAATTTTAAAAAAATCAAGTACTCAGCAGTAATGGGCGAGATGTTAATAGGAAGTGCACAACAACACTTTTTGGAGCGGACTGGATTAAACGAGGTTACAAAATGGGAACAATTTACAATCACGATGTCGAACTACGCAACACAGCCCAAAGCAGCTGCAAAGATCGGCAAAATTGACACCCTGTCACGAGAGTACAGAGAAAAAATCAAGGAAGCAAAAAACATGATATACCGCTTAATGAGGGAAATACAACTAGACCCAAAAGAAATAGCAAAGCAAAACCACCTTCGGACACTGAAATCCAATCTAAAAAAGTTGAAATGGGAAGCGACCAAATCAACAGAGGAGGACTTGTGGGCAAAATTACACTCAGACATTAAACAGAATGATGGGGCGAGATTTTGGAAAACCATTAACTCGCTGATACGTCCAGCACACCTGGGGGTCGCATCAAACATCACAGAGGAAATATGGGCATCCTATCTTGACACGCACTTTAATCAAGAACCTCCTAAAAACAAGGTCCTATTTACATTAGATAACAGAATAGTCGACAATGCCAACATTGCACAACAAACCCAATTGCGTGCCGAAACCAAAGCCATATACGAACCTAACAACATCTCAAAGCTCCAAAACAGCATCGAATGTCAAATTAAAAAAGGTAGAAGGGAAGGAGCTCCGGGACCTAACGGAATCCCCCCAATCCTCTTCAAGCAAGATGCGGGCTACTGGGCAGCAGCTCTCGAACCCCTTTTTCTGGAAATCAGGTGCTCGAACATCCTGCCAGATTCCTGGAAGGGCTCTATTATAACCCCAATATACAAAGCAGGGGACAGGGCTCTTCCTCAAAATTACCGACTAGTGGCCCTAATAGACAATGAGGCGAAGTACTTCGCAGGATTACTGCTGGAGGAACTACAGGAATGGGCTGCAAAGAAATCGCTGATACCAGTTTATCAGACAGGTTTTGTCAAAACAGTGGGCACGATGATTAATATCCTAACCATGGGCCTACTAATAGACAAGGCAGAGACGAAAAAACTGCCACTACATCTCTGCTACATAGATTACAAAGCGGCTTTCGATAACGTCAATCTGAATCTCCTGTGGTCTAAACTAAAGAATTGGGGGATCTCAAAACCGCTTCTGGACCTGTTAATAAACCTGCACACGGAGACCTGGATACGAATAAAAGGTGGGGGACGGCTCATTGCTGTCCAGGCGCATACCGACAAACAATGGCCTCAAGCAGGGTTGCGTCCTGGCCCCAACATTGTTCAACCTGTTCTTGGGTGACCTGGCGCCAAATCTGATTGACTGCAACTCACACGCCCCAAACTAGGAGGGCTTAGTATACCATGCCTCTTATATGCGGACGACATTGTTCTCATAAGCCATACTAAAGTAGGGCTCCAAAGACTCCTGAACATCACTCAGAGCTATTCTGAGGCAAATGATCTAATAGTTAACCTTGAGAAAACTCAATCTATGACCATCAGTAAAAGAAAAAGAAAAACCTTCACGTGGCTCTGGAACAAATCTCGCATTAAAGATACGTCAATATATAAATATCTAGGCGTGAAAATTGACAACGGCGGCCGATTCACTGCACAAAGGTCTTGCATCAAAGGCAAAGTGATAGTTCTGGCAATTGCTTTAAAAACCTTGAATAACAAGCTATCTGGTCCATCATTAACACCACTGGTACAAGCTATCCGAGCAAAACTTCTGCCAACAATCACTTATGGAAGTGAGGTTTTACGAGGCAGAGATGCAATAATACTTGACAATACAATATAGAATCATCTTTAGTCTTCCTAAGTGGACCTCCCCATCACAGATTAGGTTGGAGTTTGGCATTCAACAACAGCTCCTGGGACGCCAGGGGGCCTACATCTGTGTATGGGACAAAGTGAGGAAATCTGCACAGGGAACCTTGAACGATCATCTATGGAGGGAAATAGAGCAGACTTCGACCTCGCCTGCAGCCAAATATCTTGCAAAAAGTCTTGTAAACACCGGGCTGGAACAGCTCTGGGCATCCTCCTTAGACCATAAAACCTTCAACAAACTGGTTAAGAAATCTATCAAACACCAGTCGTGGGTACAAGACAAAACAGTTTTTGCAAAAAGAACGCATGCTTGGATGATTTTGAATTCTTACTCGGCAAAAGCTCCTCAGAACTATTTGGGCTTGGGCTATGCAAAAAAGACAAAAATGAGCTTCTTAAAATACAGATTTGGGCTGCTGCCCTGCATCCAGCATTTCCCGCACTGGTTAAAAAAGAAAGCAGGTTTGTCATGCCGGCTATGCGGTCATGGAGAAGAAGACATGATTCACTTACTATGCTCTTGCGAGAAATTGCTGGATGAGAGGAAATCCCTTTTAAAACAACACTTTATTCGGCTTGGGATACGTACACGAAGGAGCGCAGTACTAACATGCTTTTCATCTCAGGACCCTCAATTGAGCTGCAGCCTGGTAACATTTTTGAAGGCTGTGGGGGACAAAATGCCAGGTCCAGAATATTGAATTGACTTGGTTCCAACTTGTCTTGTAACACAAATCATACTTAATATCAAATACTGAGAGATAACTGAATGGCTGATATGATTTTAAAATTACTAAGAAAAGAACATAAATGTTCATACAATTATGGTTTTAAACATATGTGATTTTACATTGTGCTTCAATTTTTATGTTTTGTATTGCATTGCATTGGTTTTAATTAACTGTGCAAATAAATTACTTACTTACTTACTATCAGGGATGCTGTGTAGACTGGTTAACACTAAAGGTAAAACATGAGGCCACTTGAAAGATGTCGAAGCATAGACTTTAGCCAACCTTAATTTCAGGATATCGTTGATTTGCTCCACCATTCCTGATGCTTTTGGCCTGTGGCTAAAATGTAGCCTTTGATTCACATTCAAAGAAGAACACAGCAACATTATAACCTCTATCCAACTCCAATGTAGTTGGAATCCGAATCTAGGAATGAGTTCCATAAACAACAACTTTGCTGCTGTGAGGCTATCACATCTACTAGTTGGATGCCTGTGCAATGGACTTTCTGACTTTTTTCAGAATAAAATCATTAAACTTTCTTCCTCCTTTGATAGCGCCCCACCTAACCACCATTCTGATGTTCCATATTCCACTCACTGTTCTTTCAACTCTTTTAGTGAGCTAACCCCTGACTTAGCGTTGTCGCTGCTGTATAAAGTCAAGTCTGGTTCGCCTTTAGACCCAGTCCCTGCTAAAGTAATGGGCAATCTCGCCCTGTTTTAATCAAACCTCTCCTCTCCATCTGGAACTCCTCCTTGACCCGCGGTCAATTTCCCTCAGTGTGGAAACAGGCTAGGCTACTTCACATTCTGCAAAAACCCGACGCTGACCCCTCACAATTTTGCAACTACCGACCCATATCGCTCCTGCCTAAACCTGCCAAGGTACTGGAGAAAGTGGTCCAGAAACAGTTGGCTCAGTATCTTGAAACAAATCAGCTGCTGCACGATTCTCAGTCCGGTTTTAGAACCGGCTACAGCACCGAGACGGCGCTGCTGGAAGTTTCTGAGATTATCAGGGAATCAGTGGATAGGGGCGAGGAGGCCATGTTGGTCCTCCTCGACCTATCCGCTGCATTTGACACTGTATCCCACAACATACTTACAGCCCGTCTACAACAGCTGGGGGTCGGTGGTACAGTCCTGGCATGGACTAAATCTTTTCTGTCCAGACGGTCTCAGAGGGTACTGATGCACCCATTTGAATCAGAGGATAAACCCCTCTTGTGCGGAGTGCCACAGGGCTCCGCCTTAAGCCCTTTATTGTTTAACGCTTACTTGGCCCCGCTTGCCAAGGTAGTAGAGTCATGGGGGGTCAGGGTGGTCTCATATGCTGATGATACTCAGCTCGTTTTTTCATTCAGAGACCATTCTGACTCCCTCTTTGCCAACTTCAGAAACTGCCTTGGCAATATTTGCACATGGATGTCTGCCAATCACCTTGCCCTAAACACTGACAAAACTGAGGTTCTCTTTTTTAGCCAGAAATCACCTCCCCCTGCAACCCTATGGTGGCCTACCGTCTTGAACCCTCCACCCACACCAGTGCAGTCCGCCCGCAACCTTGGCTTCATATTTGACAACACCTTGTCCGGAAAAACCCAGGTCAATAAAGTTGCGGGGCCTGTTTTAATAAACTGCGCATGATTAGGAAGATTTTTCCCTACCTCCCCCAAACATCCCGCAAAACGGTTGTCCAGGCACTTATCACGGCACATCTTGATTATGCCAATAGCTTATATGCCGGTGCCCCCCAATATCTTATAGACCGTTTGCAAATCATTCAGAACGCTGCAGCAAGGCTCATTGGAAATATCCCTGCCCGCAATTCGGTCAGAGCATATCGGAATGAGTTACACTGGCTTCCCATAGCCCGGCGTATTGATTTCAAAATCTTGATCCTTGGTTATTCATGGAACTGGCCCGGCCTATCTGAGCAAACGACTCAAGATATCATCTTCTGTAAGACATCTGAGATCTAACAGCCTTCGTCTACTGATCGTCCCCAGATTCAGGCTTACCCGAAGTGGTGGCAGAACTTTCACCGTCACACCTGCCAAGCTCTGGAACAGCCTACCTCTTGACCTTAGGTTCATCGAATCTGAGCCAGTCTTCCGGCGCAAACTAAAAACCTGGCTGTTTACTAAACGCTAATTAAATGCTCCTGCATCTCTTGATTTCTCCTCTGAAATGGACTTGAACTAGGCAACCGTCTCTGGTGATATTCCTGTAATCTTAGCGCCGGGACACCTCCGCCGGAGGTAGCCGCGCGCTCTACAAGCTTCTAAAATAAATAATAAAATAAATAAATAAATAAATAGGCTTTGACCCATCTAGAAAAGATACACACCACAACCAGAATGTATCTCAAACCATTACACACAGGAATCTCTACAAAATTAATTTGGATCCTATTAAATGGACCCCCTGATCTGCCAATGTGACTCAAAGCAACAACAGTCTTCTTCCCAGCATTCATTTGTTGGCATGTGACACACTAATGACATGCAGCTTCCACAATCACTCGAAACCTTGGATTAAACCACGTCTGTCTAAACAATCTCGCCATTCCATCTCTTCCTATGTGAGCTGCTCAATGAATTTGCCTCACAATTGGATTTCACAAACAATCCGGTAACACTGCACTACCATAAGCTGACACTCAAATGTTGTCTTTCCCTTTCCCACAACTTGCTCTGATCCAACCTGCTTGTGCCTCCTCTGTAACCTTCATTTGCAAAATGCATCACTTTATCCCATGTGTCAGCTGCAGCTAGCTTCATGTTGAGTTTGGTCTTTGCTGTACTCTCGCCAGTATATTCTCCAATGAAAACACATGCATGTAAATTAGCGCATGACTTCATCAGCCTACCTATTTCCAATAGTAACAAAATAATTTACCCTTCCGTGGGCTGTACATCTAATGACAGCCACTTCTCTTGACAGTTGTAAAGCTTCCAACAGTTGTCTCACATACTCCTCATTTCTTATAGGGACCCAGATGACGTTAGGAACCCTCTCTCCGACAATAGCTGCCTAAAATCATGAACCACACCAAAACCGTACTGGCTATTGGTATGAAATGAAATGAAATGAAAATAACTCTTTGATAGCGCATGGCTACTCGGAGGCATCCCAGCGCTTGCAGCTGCGACAAGAAAAGGTCGGAGGTGGACAGGGGCAGAAATCGTTAGTTTGTAGGGAAGAGCCAGGTTTTTATTTTCTTATGAAAAGAAAGATGATTGGGCTCCTGATGAAGAGGGGGGGGGCAGAGAGTTCCACATCTTTGAGGTGTTATAAGAGAAGAGGCGACCTCCAGTACGAACCTTATTGATTCTGCTGACTTGTGCCAGGTTAAGATCGTTGGAACGGAGGTTTCTGGTGGTTTTTTGTGGTTTGATCAGATTGGCAAGGATGGGTGGCCCTTTGCCCTGCAGATTTTTATGGGCGATCCAGAGGGCTTTGAAGTGTACACGTTCTTTTATAGGTAACCAGTGGAGTGATCTCATCACTGGCTTGGCTGAGGAGCGGTGGTTGGTGCCCGTCAGCCATCTAGCGGCAGAGTTCTGCACCACCTGTAGTTTCTGGATCACAGAAACCGGAGCTCCCAGGTAGAGCGCGTTACTGTAATCCAGCCTCAACAAAATCATGGCTTGGACCTAGAATTTTTTGGCTCTGTCAGGAAGTTGAGGGAGGATTTTACGTATAGATTTTAGCAAGCTAAAACAGGTGGCCGCCGTTTTTCTGGCTTGTACTTTGAATGTGAGATCATCATCTAACCAGAAGCCTAGGCTCTTGATCGCGCTTTTTGGAGTCGGACTGGCACCCATAGAGGGGGGCCAAAGCATGGGGGAATTGAATGAAACCTTCCTGCCCAGTAACATCAGTTCAGTCTTTTGGTTATTGAGTTTTAGCTGGGACAGGCACATCCACTTTAATACCTCTTCAAGACAGTCACTCAGACTTGTGTGGAACAAATCAGCCTGATTCAGAGAGACCACGAGCTGAGTGTCATCAGCATAGCTGATCAGTTCAATTCCGTAGGGGGCCACTATCTCAGCCAAGGGGGACATATACACATTAAAAAGTGTGGGGCTAAGGGAGGAGCCCTGTGGAACTCCACACTGCAGGGGTAGTGGCGAGGAGTGGCAGCCTCCTTCAAATACTTTAAAATACCTCTCGCAAAGAAAGGACTCATGCCAGGAAAGAGCTTTTCCCGAGACTCCGATTTCATTTAGACGGGCTAGAAGGATACGGTGACTTACCATATCAAAGGCGGCACTAAGGTCTAGGAGGATGATGGCCACGTTGCCACCTGTGTCCAGGATCCTCCTAGACTCTTCCACCACCTTAAGAAGTACCGTCTCCGTCCCTTGACCCGGGCGGAAGCCTGTTTGAGAGGGATGGAGTAAATTGGAGGCTTCCAGGAATGAAGACAGTTGATGGTTTATACATTTTTCTGCCAATTTACTAATGCCCGGGAGAAGGGAAATGAGACGGTAATTGGATAGGTCTCCAGGGTCAAGGTTGGTTTTTTTTAACAGTGGTTTGACCATGGCCATTTGCCAGTCCCGTGGGACTGTGCCTGTTTCAATCGAGGTGTTGATCAGGTTGATAATTAGAGACTCAGGTATAGACTGTGACTCGAATTTGTTAAGCTATGCGACATGCAAGTGTCAAGGCAATGATTTCAGCCATTGTACTCTCTGTAACCAAGCAGCTTCCACCACTTCAGAAATTGTGAAAACAGAAAAAGCTGCTCTCAAGTTTCCTTAATTGTCTCCTAATCATGAACCATCGACAAAGAGGATTTGATCAGGCAGGATCAGACAATGGATCATTGACAATGTCGGGTTCCAGTTCCGTGCTGAGTTCAGTGACATCTAGGCAGTCATGGTCTTCACATTCTTCCTCCTCAGCCCTTGGAATGGGTGAAAAGGTAGCAGTATTTAGCACAGAACACTGCTTCAGAGTAACATTTTCAGCAACAAGAAGCACCTGCTCCTACCTTGTCAGCCGGTTATCTGTCTGTCTAATGCTGCATTTTGGTTCTCGTCATCAAAAGCTCATCTGAGTGTGGTACATATACTGTAAGAGCATGACCCATCACAATGCTTTCACATCGTTCAGGATTCGAGACATTCAGGCAACACTGAGGCTACTAGAATAGCTGAGAAATAGGCCACTGGTCTACAGGCACCTCCATGTGTCTGTGTGAGTACAGATCGAACACAACGTTCCAGCTTGTGGCAGAGCATCGAAAACTATTTGTTGTTCTCAGGCATTCATAAATCCGGAGCGTTACACAGGCATTCACTCAGCTCCAGGAGGCAAGTAGACAATTGTTATCCCAAGGTACTGGATCACACACATACTTGTGAGCCAGCATTTGCAAAGGTTTCGCCATCAAGGAAAAATTGGGAATCCACTGTGGGCAGTAGCGAACCATTCCCATGAACATTCAAACCTCTTTCTGGGTACTAGGCAGATTCACTCTCATGATCGCCTCCACTCTTTCTGGTGACACGTTCCTCTTACCCTTTTCGATCTGATGGCCCAAGTACTCTACTTCATTCAGGCAGTACAGTAGTTTGGTTGGAGAACCTTTATGCCCATTGTCAGCTAGATGGTTTGGTAAGGCAATGGTATCATTTCTGCAAGCACATGGCATCTCGAACGTGAAGAGGTCATCAATGTATTGGCCCAGCGCTGAATTTCAAGGCAGAATCAGACTCTCAAAGGTCTTTGTCAAGACCTGGTTGAATATGGATAAACATTCAGTGTACCCTTGAGGGATATGACACCATTTTAAGACAGTTTTCCAGAAAAAAAGCAAATATACATTGCCTCTCCTTGTGCACTGGAATGGAGAAAAAAGCTTACAGATGGATTTGGTTCCACTGGAAAACATGGAATCATTATACTATTGATTTTCCTAAGATCCTGAAAAAAGCAATATTTTGCACAAAGATTCTGCAATCCCATGATAGGAGAGTTGCACTGACTTCCCATGATCTCCTTTAGGAAGCCCTGCACTATCATAGACACAAATAGATGTGTGCCACTGATCCTGGGGTCAGATTGCACTTGGGTGCTCTTGGAAACTCTGCTTTCAGATTGACCTGTATATGGACTGGCTTGACTCCTCGAATCAGTCCGATCTCCTCCCCTGAGAAGTCCCACACCACTGGAGAGAAAGTATCTCTGAGATCCAGCTGCATGTCTTACACTGTCAGTAAAGGAAACATGGCAGTACAAAGGTTCTGATTAGCCAGTTTGAAAGGAATGTCCTCATCATTAGTCTGCAATTTAATTTCCTTTGGTGTACAGTAGATGGTACAATTCAATTTGCACAACTAATCACACCCTAGCAAACAGACAAATCACACTTAACAAACAGATGGTGATCCAGTTAGATTCTGATTTTTACTCGCACCTCTTCCGTCTAAGAGTTTGTCATTCTTTTGTTAGAGACTCCTACACCTTCGATCAATTTTACTGAGAGGGGCAGGTTTGGGGCTACTGCGGATCTCACAGTAGAATGGATAGCACCAGTATCAATCAAGAATGGAATGGGAAGACCGTCTACATCTACTTCTATGTATGAACCACTCTAGTCTACTTCTAAGACTGCGCCAAGTATACAGTCTTCCTCTCCCCTCAGATACCGTTATAAGGACGGGTCAGGATCAAATCCTACTAGAGCTTCCAATAAGGGCATCTGATGGTATGTTTGATTGCCCTGTGAATTTCTTGGAGCCTGAGGCACTTCACTAACTGGTTCAGATTCTCTGCCGCATTAAAGGATCTGGTCCTGGTCACTTTTGTAACTGATGAGTACTGTGTGAGTACGAGTTCTCCTCCCTGCCACCTGTATGAGTTTGTGTTAGACCTGGCACCCTTGGCGTGGGTCTCCCTTCCATTTTTGCTGTTGCCTCATGTGTTTTTGCTGGTGTTAGAGGCTTTGGGCGCTGTGCCACTGCTATTCAGTCTATACTTGGCAACAGTGGTCCTATGCGTAAATAGTTACGACCTAATGAATATAGACACAATGGAGCTATATTAGTTGACGTGATTTGTCCAGCCGGACAGTGATCACAAAGAATTTTTACTATTTGAAAAGTTGGCAGAGAGGTTATCTTACATTCACAAAGAGTGAGACACAAGTATGTGCCTTCACGCTTACAAATTGGCAAGGTAGAGTGATAGAAAAAGGCAAAGAGAAAGATAAGTTAGGCAGAAAGTGAGCGATTTCTGAAAAATGGAAAAATTGCAGAAATTCAGTTACACCATTAATCACAATTTAAATATACATTTGCATATATGGCGTAAGAGGTCGACGACGTTTCGATTCCATAAACAAAATACAAGGAATCATCATCAGGACAAAAAGTTTTGTGCCTAAAATTTGCATAACACAATAGCCTAAAGAAGAAGGGAAAAATGGAATATATCAGTAAGGAAAGACATAACAGCCTTCATTTGTGACATCATGTGAAATGGGTGAATAAAATTCCTTAAGGGAACAACTAGTGGTGGCACGCGTGATAGATCTATAAAAGGTTCGGCGAGTTTTATCTACCGTGTAAGTGAGAAGAACGATAGGACTGGTGCCAGTATGGGTCAGAACAATAAGAGGTCGCCTAACGGGAGAGTCTTGAAACATGGAGAGTGCCGCTGGGAATACGTCTGTGAGTGCAATCACACGCGGACATGCGTGTGCCAGCAGTAGTGCCACTAGTAATACGATCGTAAGTGCGCAGTGCGTGCATCGGCGCAGGTGGTGATGCTTCTCGACCGACATCGCGGCTCTCCATTGATACGAAGCCATAGGTGAGTGTGGGCTCCTGTAGGAATTACTTGCACGACCCGGCCCCGGAATCGATGCCTGAATTATTGCTTAAACTCTCTTACAGGCTCGTCCTTCCATGCCTTATTTTTGGCATTGTAATCATCCCCCATTGCGGTTAATAGCCTTGCTTACCAATTCTAAGGGATACCAGTTCCCGTACCCCGAGGGTAAGTGTACACTTCCGCAGACCCCCGCGCACAACCCGCTTACCATAACCCACGTCTAACTTGCTGTCTACATGTCCATAGGCTCATCATTTTGCGCCTGTACCTTGACGCTGGGTTTTCCTCCCGTCCTCCGCTTCCCTAAAGCGGGCAACACAAGTACCGGTGACCACTTATTCTGGCTTCCGGTAAGTTCGGCTCTGTGAGGCTGTTTGCGATCACGAACGGCACTTCCTTGCAACCCTCCTTCCCTCCCTTTCTCCATCAGGCTTCACTATTAGGCCAATCTGAAGCGTCGCCGTTACCTCCACTAACCTGTGAAAAGGATGGACTACTCAACTAGTTAGTCCTGTCCCCCAGCAATTCCCGCTGGTGAGTCTGTTCTGTAGCTTCTAAATGTTTAAAGTTACTCGGTCGAGAAGCATCACCACCTGCGCCGATGCACGCACTGCGCACTTACAATCGTATTACTAGTGGCACTACTGCTGGCACACGCATGTCCACGTGTGATTGCACTCACAGACGTATTCCCAGCGGCACTCTCCATGTTTCAAGACTCTCCTGTTAGGCGACCTCTTATTGTTCTGACCCATACTGGCACCAGTCCTATCATTCTTCTCACTTACACAGTAGATAACACTCGCCGAACCTTTTATAGATCTATCACACGTGCCACCACTAATTGTTCCCTTAAGGAATTTTATTCACCCATTTCACATGATGTCACAAATGAAGGCTGTTATGTCTTTTCTTACTGATATATTCAATTTTTCCCTTCTTCTTTAGGCTATTGTGTTATGCAAATTTTAGGCACAAAACTTTTTGTCCTGATGATGATTCCTTGTATTTTGTTTATGGAATCGAAACGTCGTCGACCTCTTACGCCATATATGCAAATGTATATTTAAATTGTGATTAATGGTGTAACTGAATTTCTGCTATTTTTCCATTTCTCAGAAATCGCTCACTTTCTGCCAAACTTATCTTTCTCTTTGCCTTTTTCTATCACTCTACCTTGCCAATTTGTAAGTGTGAAGGCACAGGCTTGTGTCTCACTCTTTGTGAATGTAAGATAACCTCTCTGCCAAATTTTCAAATAGTAAAAACTCTTTGTGATCACTGTCCGGCTGGACAAATCACGTCAACTAATATAGCTCCATTGTGTCTATATTCATTAGGTCGTAACTATTGAAGCATAGGACCACTGTTGCCAAGTATAGACTATGTTCCCCGAGGTCCGGTGCTGACTCGTTGGGTGCCCTTGTTGTTCTTTAGCCACTGCTATTCAGTGCCACAGTGCAAGTGCTCCCTATTGTAAATTGATGTATGGATTAGTGATTCCATGTTTAGCCATTTTGGTTTACTTGTCAGACCCTAGTCTAGTGCACTGCGTGTGCCAGGGCGTGTAATCCAAATGCTGCTGGTGGGCCTGCAGCACTGGTTGTGCCACCCACAGAAGCAGCCTGGTAAAATATGTCTAAGGTCTGCCATTGCAGATCCTGCGTGCAGTCTGGTACTGTCCTGCTGACTGGGCAAGTGCACCCACTTCCCAGTCCCTAAACCTTCCCTTTTCCTCATATCAGTCACCCCTATGGTAGGCCCAAGGGCAGGGTGCATTGTACGTATAAGGTAGGACAAGCCCTGATGTGTGTGGCATGTCCTAATAGTGAATTACAGCCATTTTCGTTTTTAACTATTGCAAGGCTACCTGTTCTCCATAGGCCAGAATCTGCGGTTAGAGTTATTACATTTTATAATCTTAACTGTCTCAGAGAACATGGTAGAATTTCGAGTTTAGTATGCCTGAACTCAGAATAATAAAATACATCTTTTAGTAAAGTTTATTTTAATATTCTGTGTTTGCAAATACCACTTTTAGAAAGTAGGTATTTGCTTGTCTAACCATTCAAACCTGCCTCTGCTAGTTTGTGTATTCCTATGTCTGGTTTTGAGAGTGACAGGGCTGGGGAATTCCAGGAGACAGGCTGAGTCACCCAGTGGTGAATAGAGAGATCTGCATGTAGATGGGAGGGAGGAGTGCACCTGAACTTTGAATAGGGCTGTGAGTGCCTTCCACAATGCTGGCTCCACCCCCTGTGGAGTGGCTGATGTCTCTGCCCTGCACACTGAAAGAAGAGAAGGATTCCTGTCAACAAAGTGCTCCAGGACTGAACTTGCCTTCCACAATGCTGGCTCCACCTCCTGTGGGGCGTCTGATGTTTCTGCTCTGCACTGTGAAAGGAAAGAAGAAGTATGGTAAACAGAGTGCCACAGAACTGGTTTGGACTGGGCAAAGGTCCCTCTCCCCTCAGAGAACTAAGGATTTCTGGGTATAAATATTGGGACCCTGATCCCATGAAACTAGATCACTTTGGACTACAAGAAAAAACCTTTTTCTGAGGAGAGGAATCTGAAGAAACTGAGGAGAGACTATTCCCAAGCTGAAGTGCTGCTTGGGGGATTGGCCTGCAGTGGTTGCATTACTGCCAAAGGAAGGAGAAAGGAATTTTGTGTACATTGCTTGCCTCCTGCTGAAGTCTCAGGGGCAAAAGACTCCCCCCCCCGGCTCCCCAGAGTTCTTTTGGAAGTGCCTACTGCTGTTTTGGGCCTTCTTAGGAACTGCGTGTCACAAGGAGCTGGAAGCGAGACTCAATGAGAAGAAGCGTGTTGCCGTTGCTGTGCCTGCCGTTGCAACTCCAGAGAAAGGAGGGTGTCACCGCTGGATCTGTCGCACTGCACCGCATCAGGAGAAGAATCTCGCAACAAGGTTAGAGCGTGTGGCCGTTGCTGTGCCAGCCGTCGCAACTCCGGAGAAGGAGGGTGTCGCCGCTGGAACTGTCGCACTGCACCACATCGATCAAGAGCTACTCGCATCCCCGAGAAGCGCACTGCCATCGGAGCTGCTGCCATCGCATCTTGGATGTCGCCGTTGTAGTTGTTGCATCGAGCGGAAGCTTCACGCAACGTGGGAGAAGAGCATTGCCACTGGAGCTGCTGCCGTCACATCTTGGATGTCGCCGCTGTAGTCCACGCATCAGACCGAGGACTTTTCGCATCCCCGAGAAGCGTGCCGCATATGGAAGATCTTCACATCTTTATTTCTATGTATCTGAACTTTGCCGTATTTCCCATCGCTGCGACATTGCTTGTCGTGGAAACGCAACGCAACTTAGGGTACATTGATGGAGAGTGTCGCATCTAAGAACTGAACTGAACTAAGCTTAATCTACTATCTTAAAGTAATCATAGTGTGTATTTTTATTGTTTATGGTCTTGTGGTAACTCTATATAAAGTCAACTTATTTTTTATATAAACCTGTGTGGTGTCCATTTGTAGTGTTGTCACTGGGTTACTGTATGTGGTCACAACTGCTTAACTTACAACACCTCTTAAATAAGCCTTGACTGCTAGTGCCACCCAACCTAGAGGGTGAGCAGGGGTTATTTTAGGTGTGTAATCCCCTTTTCCTGACTAGAGGAGAGAGTCCCTATTTGTCACAAGTACCTACCTGTGCCAACTAGAGACCCCCAAATCTAACATTGGTGTCAGCGGTGAGGATACTGGATTTGCATTTGTGAGTCATGTACAGTGACTGGTGAATGCCTCCATACGCCTCTCTACCTAAGAAACTCACCACAGGAGTTCCCCAAGGGTCTACTCTGAGCCCCCTGCCTTTTAATGTTTATTTAACTCCTTTGATTTATCTGGCGGAACAGCTGGGGGCCAAAATAATGGCCTACGCCGTCAATACCGAACTTTTGTTCACCTGGCCAAAGGACAATTTGGATACTTCGGCGGTCCAATTCTGCCTCTCGCCGGTCTTCCGCTGGCTAGCACTTTCCCAGCTCAAGTGTAATGAAGACAAGTCTGAGGTTCTTTTTTATGGCTCCTTTCCTGATAAATTCAGTGACCTTTTATGGCCTCGTGGCCATGTCCCAAGTCCATTGGCGGCCCAGCAAAAAACCTTGGAGTTTGGTTTGGGAACGACCTTAAATTTGAGGACCATATAAAAAAACTTACGGGGGTTTGTTTTGCCACTCTCAAAGCCTTACGTAGGTTTTTTCCCCTCCTCCCGAGAGAGGCTAACGAGACGGTGTTGCGTGCTCAAATACTTTCCAGGCTTGACTATGCGAACGGTCTGTTCTGCGGTCTACCTGCTTATCTGATCCAGCGTCTCCATGTCATCCAAAACGCAGCTGCAAGGCTTCTGTTCAAATTGCCCAGGAGATCTAGCGTCCGCCCCTGCCTCCGCAGCCTCCACTGGCTCCCGGTTGTCCACCGGATTATGGTTAAAACACTTGTTCTTTCTTTCCGCGCGCTCCATCAGACTGGTCCTGTCTACCTGAGGAAAAGGTTTGCCTTGTATATTCCTAACCGATGCCTCCGCTCGGCCAACCAGCGTCAATTGATTGTGCCTAGATTTAAGTACTCCCGACTAGATGGCCAGTCCATTTCGGTTGAGGCCTCTATGGCCTGGAATGCTCTCCCTTTCCATCTTAGGGCTGCCTCGACCATTACGGCGTTTAAGAAGGGGCTGAAAACTCATCTGTTTAGCATTTCTCTTTAAACTGTTTACTCCTCCGCCTTCTGTATGCTTCTCACCTTCCGCGCCAGGATACTATCTTAGTAATAGAGCGCATTATAAAAGCCTTTATATCATATCATATCATACTTAGTGAGTGCAGACCATAACAATACCGCATATTTTTTGATAGATTCCTTTTTGATTTTTTTTTTGTTATTGCCTATTTTTGAAAGATACCTAATTCAGTAGAGAGAGCAGAATCTGTATTCTCCCTTAATTGCGAATGGGAAGAAGAGAGACTGGAATGCTACACAGCAAAGCAGATGAAGTACTTTTGCAAGAAATTCAATGTTTCCACTTCTGGATTTAAAGTGAAGGAAGACTTCTACAAGGCGCTGAGGCTCTGGGTAGAAGCAAGGAAAACGCCTGTGATTGAGGAGGATGATGATGCAATTGTGCAACAGGAAGAGCCATTGGGCTCAGGGGGAACGAAGGTACTTTCCCGTGGTGGTAGCATTGGCTCTAACAAAAGTCTGTCCCAAGAAGAATTGGAGGCAAGCGAGAGATCAAGAAGGCATGAAATGGAGATAACCAAGTTCAAGGTGAATAGGCAGCTGGAAATAGAAAATAGGAGATTAGATCTTGAGGAAGAAAAAATGAAGTTTGAGCATGAAAAAGTTTTGAGGGAGTTGGAGTTAAAAGCTAAAAGTTTAGAAATTACTCGCTCTGGTGGCAGCATACCGTCAGTACATATCAAGTTCAAGTTCAAGTTCAAGTTCAATTGGACTGGATCATCTCGTTCCTCACCGGAAGAACCCAGAGAGTCCGCCTCCCCCCTTTTAGATCAGAGGCCACGGAAGTCATCTGCGGCGTACCACAAGGATCATCACTCAGTCCCACCCTCTTCAACGTATACATGAGTCCCCTCGCATCCATCGCGCGCCAACACAACCTCAAAATCACCTCCTACGCAGACGACACCCAGCTGATCCTCTCCCTCACCAAAGACCCAAATACCGCCAAAACCAACTTACACGAAGGAATGAAAAAAGTAGCCGAGTGGATGAAGAACAGCCGTTTAAAACTGAACTCGGACAAAACGGAAGTCCTCATCTTAGGGTCATCCCCCTTTGCCAGGGACAACTCATGGTTGCCTCCGGCCCTGGGAACCGCACCCATACCTACGGATCACGCACGTAACCTGGGCTTCATCCTGGACTACTCCCTCTCAATGACCAGACAAGTCAACGCCGTCTCATCCTTATGCTTCAACATCCTACGCATGCTCAAAAAAATCTTCAGTTGGATCCCCACCGAAACAAGAAAGGCGGTCACCCACGCACTAGTCACTAGCCGACTGGATTACGGAAACACCCTTTACGCCGGAACCACAGCCAAACTACAAAAAAAACTTCAACGCATCCAAAACGCCTCAGCCAGACTCATATTGGACATCCCTCGACAAGCTCACATTTCCGGCCACCTGAAAGACCTCCATTGGCTCCCTGTCAACAAGAGAATAACGTTCCATCTCCTCACTCATGCACACAAAGCCCTCTACGACCTAGGACCCGAATGCCTCAACACGCGACTGTCCTTCTAGACCCCATCCCGCCAACTACGATCGTCCAATCAAGCCCTCGCAGGAATTTTGCGCATCCACAAATCCACCATGGGGCAAAGATCCTCCTCCTACCTAGAGGCCAAAACCTGGGATTCTCTCCCCACCCACCTCCGCCTTACACAGAACCACCTTTACTTCAGAAAGCAACTAAAAACTTGGATATTCAATAAGTAAAGCACCCCCCTCCCTCAAGCGCCTTGAGACCCTCTGGGTGAGTAGTGCGCTATACAAATTTTGGAACTTGAACTTGAACTTAGTGAAGGGCGGGATACATTGTTAGACCTGCCTTCCGATGTCCACAATTCATACAGCCACAAAAAAGATGCATTAATGTCTAGATATGGGTTGACACCTGAGCTCTATACGCAGAGGTTCAGAAAAATGCAAAAAATTAGAAAACAGTACTTGGGTTGAATATGTCACTTTCTTTTGCAGAGCATTGGATGGTTGGGTAAAGGGCAGCAAGGTTAATGATTTTCAAGGTCTCTTTGATTTGATTACATGGGAGCACTTGTCTGATAATTGTTTTCCAGTGCTGCGCCAGCATCTGATAGATAGCAAGCTGACTAACCCTAGGAAGCTTGCTGAGGAGGCGGACCGCTGGGTCAGTACCAGGGTCCACAAGGGTCTCATGGGAGACTCAGCCAAAGGGGGGCAGGGTCCCCCGCAGAAGATTGTGTATGGATTGTCTCTGATTAAGGTTTACAACTGGGCTTGAGTCATAAACAGGAACAAAAGGACCAGTGGTAACCTGTACAGTGAGAGCTTCCAGCAACCGTGAAGCAGCATCAACACCATTATCTTCTATACCTCCTGAGACGGTCACTCCTGCCTCCCCTACTCTTGTCGATATCATTCCCTCAATCCCTGGATCAGGAGCCACTGGGGCTGATGCACTTCCCACATTCTCAGTACTTCCGAGCTCTGTCCACCCTTCACCCAGTTGTGGACTATAAGGTGGCGGATGCTCAACCAACAACCTATCCAACAAGCTATCTTCATTATAACTACTATTACTCCCATTTGCCCTTTTGTTCCCATCTTGTGGTCTTCCGTCTCCTACCAGCACTGGGTACAACCTCTCTCACTCAATGGTATCCACGCTTCACCAATTAAGGCTCACATCCCACTGTGCATCCTGATATGCCTTCATCGTTTTCTTCACACCATGAAATGTTCCCCATTATTTAGCATGAGCTGCATGCATTCATGTGTCTAACACTTTAAACTGTATTGGTCTAGGCAAATATCACAATGCAAATATCATTCCTCTGAGATGATTCAATACGTCTTGCCTGAATGTGCCAAAGCGTGGAAATGACAATTTCCCCTTATTTTCTATGATTTTGTGCCAATTTCGGAGCCAAATTAAAGTGTGGAGCCCAACATTTGTTACCATATAGTGTGCTGGAGTATACTCGGGTGGTTCCTCTTCGCCAACTCAAGTAATAACCCTTTCACCCCTGAAAACCCTCAATCAAGCAATCACTCAGGGTTCGCAAAGCACTGCTACTCACCCCTGAGGGTCTCAAGGCACTCAGGGGGCGTGCAGTGGATCATACTAAGTGTTAAGTTCATGCAAAGAGCCAGGTCTTGAGATCCTTCCTAATATGCGTCAGTGAGGTGGATGGGCAGGCCATTCCATGTCTTTGAGGTGAGGTAGGAGAAGGACATTCCCTCGGTTCTGGCCTTTCAGATTCTTAGGACGATAGCTAGGAAAAGATGGGCAGAGCAGAGGTGTCTGTTGGGTACCTGGACTGAGAGGCAGTGATTCAGGTATGCGGGTCTGACATTGTGAAAGGCCTTGTTTGCATGGGTGAGGAGTTTGAAGGTTATTTTTCTGTTGATTGGGAGCCAGCAGAGTTTGTGAGGTGTTGAGTGATATGGCTGTGATGGAGGATGTTGAGGATTAGTCTTTCTGTGGTGTCCTGGATATTCTGGAGTCTTTAGAGGATTTTTACTGTTGATGCTGGCGTAGAGTGCATTACCGTAGCCGAGCTGATGAGGGCATGGTGACTGTCTTCCTAGATTCAGTGGGGATCCATCTGAAGGATGTCAAAGCAGGTGGTGTGTGTTGAAGAAGGCCAAGGAGACAGTGTTTATCTGCTGGTTAATTGTAAGGAAGGAGTCCCGTACGATGCTGAGGTTTTGTGCATTGTTAGTGGGGGCATTCTACAGCAAAGGTCCACCAGAAGTCGTTTCAAGCAGAGGGGAGGCTCCCAGGTTGAGGACTTCTGTCTTGTCTGAGCTGAGCTTTAGGCAAGGTGGTGACTGCTTTTATTCCTTAGTGGAATTTGTTCCTGGTCAAAGTTGGTTCTTTGGTGAGGGAGAGGATCAGCTTGGTGTCATCTGCATAGGAGACGATGTTGAGCCTGTAGTTCCTGACGATGGCTGCGAGAGGGGCCATGTAGATGTTGAAGAGGGTGGGTCTGAGACAAGAGCCCAGGGGTACTCCACAGCTAATCTCTGTCAGTTTCGAGAGGAATGGTGGATGGCTAACCTGTTGTGTTCTGCCGGTGAGAAAGGAGCGAATCCAGTTGAGTGCCTTGTTTAGGATACCAGCATTATGGAGTCTTGTGACTAGGGTGCAGTGGGAGATAGTGTCAAAAGCAGCCGAGAGATCCAGTAGGATGAGGGCTGTGGTTTTGCCCTGGTCAAGGAGGGAGCGGATGTCGTAGAAGGCAGCGAGGAGGGTGGTATTGGTGCTATGATTGCTTCAGAATCTGGATTGGGAGATGTCCAGGACGTGGTTGATTTCGATAAAGTCAGCGATCTGGGTGTTGATGGCTTTTTTGATGACTTTGGCTGGGAAGGGGAGCAGGGAGATGGATCTGAAGTTTTTGATATTCGTCAGGTACGTGGTGGGTTTCTTCAGGAGGGGGTTGATCTTGGCGTGTTTCCAGTCATCAGGGAAGGTAGCGGTCTCGAGGGAGCAATTAATGGCTCGGCATAGATCGGGTACGATAGTGGAGGCGGCTCTGTGGAAGATGTGGTACGGGCAGGGGTCTGAAGATACTCCAGTGTGGATGCTTTTCATGGTCTTTATGGTGTTGTCTGTGGCATCAGCTGTGCAGAGTCAGTTGAGAGACGGTGTCGGTTGTGGTGGTTGCTGGCGCGGTGGGGTGGTACTGGGTGTCAAAGTTGTTGTAGATAGTCTTGATCTTGTGGTAGAAGAAGGTGCCGAGTCTGTTGCAGAGGTCTTGGGAGGCTGGGATGTCTGTGGCCTCGCTGTTGGGTTTGGCAAACTCCTTGATGATGCTGAAGAGTTCTTTCTTATTACATGTGCTATTGGTGAATCTGTCTTAGAGGGCCTCTTCCTTGTGGTTTTGATGAGGTGGTGGTGTTTGGTAGGGACTGCTTTGATGGTTCCTTTGGCTTCTTGGGTTTTGTTGCTCCTCCATGTCTTCTCAAGCCGTCTACAGGAACATCTGGACACTTAAACCTCGGGGTGAACGAGCTTGCTTTCTTTTTATGTTGTTTGCCAGTGGCTTTCTTGAGAGGAGCAAGGGAATCAGTGAAGTTTTCGATCCATTGGCGGAGGTTGTATGCTGTGCTGTTGACGTCTGAGGATCTCAGTGGTGATGTGTTGTTAAGGAAGGTGGTGAATTGATTATCTGTGACTCTGTTCCAGCTTCTGCGGAGTAAACGAAAGGCATGCTGGTGTGCGGGGGTTTGATGAAAGGCAAGTCAATGCAGTGGTGTTCGGTCCAGAAGAGTTTGGTGATGTGATTGTAGGAGAGCTGTTTCCTGTGGCAAATACAGGGTCAAGTGTGTGTCCTGCTGTGTGCATGGGAGAGACGACTAGCTGTTTAAATCCTATCTTAGAGATGTTCTCAAGGAGAAAGGAGGTGTTGAGATCATTTTGGTTGTCGTGGTGGAAGGTGAGGTCTCCAGTGAGGATGTAGTCAGTGGATGTGAGGGGCTGGGGTGTGATGAGGTCGATGATGACGTTGGTGAAAAAGGAGTGGGGTCAAAGTAGACTGTAGAGTAGAGTGCCGCAGAAGGTGGATTTTGGGTTAGTCTCAGTTGGGAAGTGGATGTGTTCCATGTGGGTCTTTGGTCAGAGTGGGTGGTAAGGCAGAGGGAGCTATTGTGGATGATGGTATCACTTCCTGGCCAGATGGCACGGTCCTTGCGGATGATCTTGTAGCCTTCGGGGACGGTGGTGGTAATGTCTGAGGCTGAGCTGGAGTTTGTCCAGGTTTCCATCAGGAAGGGAAAGGCAGGCAAGGCAGTGTTGAGGAGGTTCCAGTTCTCTTGGGCAGCTACTTAGTGGTGGAGCTGCACTGGGGAGAGTTGTGACACTGACCAGGTCAGTGGGATTTCTCTACTTGCCGCTCAGTGACTACCATTAAGTCGTGTAAGGGGGCGGGCTAGTCAGCTGGGAGGAGGGGGCAGGGAGCGGGGAAAACGACATGCTGGAGTGGGGAAGATCCTGTAACACCGTAAAGCATCGCATGATTTAAAAAAAGCAATATTTGCTCAATTGATTATCACTGAACAATCATTTTCAACCAGAGACTTCTCTATGACTACCAACCAATCCCAGCAACGTGTTATGCCAACGAGCCTACCACAGAGTGGGTCAACTTAATGTCACTCTCACTCCTCGCAGCGGATCACCCTCCTTCACAATTTCTCCAAGTGTATTCACTGACACAATCATCTCAAGTCCGTAATTGTCTGACATTCTTAAACATCGATAGAATTCAACTCCTCGAGAATGTTCACACACAGTAACCCTCGACCAGAATGGATCACCAGAATCTGTATACTTAGGTGGATTGCAGATTCCACCTGACAACAACTCCTCAATTCTTCAGTCAGACAATCACAATCTCTGTGTGTTCTACATCAATTAATTTCTTAGGCCACTTCGGGACCTGCAACTAAAATCTCAATCCTTGTGCCATGTCAGACCCGAAACCACAATCACTTAACTCTCAGACCAACTCCACAAGACATTAAACAATCAAACCATTCCCGGAATCTAACATTCTATATAAACCCTGTCTATACTCACTCCTCCTTCCACCGCTCATCTCAGCGAACTGTCAAACTCCGTTGGTCTCTGCAAGATTTCGTTACCTTCCATTTTAAATCATTGGGCTCTGGGCGGGGCTATGAAGTTCTAAGTTTCATCTATGCTAGACCACTTCTAGGTTCTCCCCTTACTTCATGTAGGAACCATCCTACTCTGCTACCATCTGAAAGGGCCCAGCCCATCAGTACTAGACCGTCTATAGAGACACAATCCGATGGTTCTTTTTAGCAGCATAAAAGCGTGAAAGGGGGAAAATTGTTAATACACAATCAATTTGCCAGTAACTCTCCATGCTACATAATCACCTATGGACAACTATATATGGTTAGTTAATTTACTACAAAGCCAAAAATAACTGGACATAGAGGCATCTCAACGCAAGGGTATAGAAATGCAAAAGAATTAGCATGAAGCCAACTTGACGCACCCAATTTAAACAGTTCAGCATGAACAAAACTATTAATTCAAGAAGTCAAAAGAAGAGAATCAGGGAATATGAGTTCAAGTTTCCCTGCATCGTGGGTTGATGTGTAAAAAGCATTAAATCTATCCCTACTCCAGTGCTACGATGACATCCCTACACAAGCATTTTCAGTGTAATGGGAAGGTGTCAGTATGTGGAGACTTCCTATTAAGCCTCCCGCTATCAATGGGTCAAATAGCATAAAGCTACTATCACAAAGAAAGAGCTTGTTCTGCAATGCTCTATCTCTGTAGGCAAGAAAGAAGTGGGCACTGTCCCTAATTCCAACAATCAGTTATCCACAGATAGCTTTCCCATAGCTTGAGCATAATCCACAATGGGTACAGTCATGCAAGCACTTTTCCACAATGTTCTTCATGTACATCCCTCATAACAAATAATCCTTTCTTCCCATGCCTTCTCCTGTGTGAATCCATCTCCATCTTTATCACTTTCAAGCCACGTAACTGTAACTTCATCTCTGGCCTAGTTACTAAAACAAAGACATTACTTTTCTCTTATGGATGTTTCACCCTCAATACAAACGTAAGAAAGAACAGATTCCACAGTACACATAAAATTTAAACTATTAGTCCTAAAGCGAGAGTTGTCAAGGACTTGCATTGTATGCCAACTTCTCATTTTAATCATTACAAATGGATATATTCTTATTGCATTTTAACTAACACATTTACCAAATTACAGAAATATCAGTGTTAAACACATTCAGTATATGAGTGGTGTTAACTTCATAACACAAGTTCTTCATGTTAATGTTTTCTGCTAGTTACATTTGTTTCCTATTTTAAATCTCTGTACTACTTGTCAAAAGCCTGAAATAAGTCACACAGTTACGTTAATACATTTTATAATTCCAACACCTCATGTTATTATAAGTGCAAGATTATATACGAGCAAGCTTTATACCATTATGATGCAACCTACAAATGAAAGGAAATTTCCGCTTCATAAGGGTAATAGAGGAAGAGGGACAAAGGAGGAACTTAAGAGGAGAGGAAAGGTCTGGGGATAATTACAACATATCTTCCTTAATAGCAAACATAAAGAGGAGGATTAAGGATTACAAGTCTAAGCTATGAAGATAAGATCTTGCAGAACTACAATCATATGGAATATATGAAAGGTAGAAATTCCATAAGGTTAAAGTATTCACAGTCCCAAGATTCCATAGGGTTACAGATGTCTCCATTTTGCATAAAAGTTACAGGTCACAATTGTACATATTCACTGTAAGGGAAAGGTGACTAATACATAACATAGCCTTGTTGCTAATCAGGTGGTTGACAGGACTTTTTTACATGGTTATACCTTGAGACACTACTTTCGTAGTAGGATTTGAGTGTGTCCAATGGTAAAAGCTTTGGAGGGAAAGAACCATTCTTTTCATGCTCCACATGTGTCCATTACGCAAAATCACCACATTGTGTTTCACCTCCCTGATCCTTTCAGATTTTTAGAATTTATCAAATTTACTGTGACTGTTGTTCAGAATTTTTACTAAAAACCATTGCCCTTTTTCCCCCTTTTGTTGTTTCAAACCCCATTTTTCATCATATGTTATTTTAGACTTATTTTGGGGTGTTGTGACAGTGTTGCTCATATTGTCTTGATCATTATCTTCCAATCTACTCCCAAATAACCATGCATGACTAATAAAGTAACTGGTTTCCTAACTTTGAGCATTTCAAATGGAGACAGACCGGTTACTCTATTTGGAGTGGTGTGGTAGGAAAAAAACATCCCATTGACAGTTTGCGCAATGGGTTGACCAGCGGACATGGATAACTGAATGGATTCTTTTAACATGCTGGTTGTCCTTTCCACTAGCAATAGCAAAAAGGAGTCAAGAGGGATATGGAACGGTATAGGGGATCGCCCTCCACTCTAACCAGTCAATCAACAACAAGATCCCTGTACCTGGGGCGCTAATAACTTAGCAAAGACATGAGTACACATTACTCGAATTGCGTTCATTTTTTTGCATAACGAGTTAGACCCCTGCTATCTATTGCAGTGTGGTATTGCTCCTCTAATGTCTAGTAGTCCCCACTCATTCTATGGTTCCAAAAAAATTAAATACTGTGGTCTCAATTCAAAAAAGGTCCAACGTGATGTCCCATAGATGTCTGCTGTATAAACTAACAGAGCATCTATCCACACTTCACCATATGTGTCCACACCTTAAGAAGAAAAAATGTGTGGTGGAGAGGAAGACACCTCACGGGCGAACACCCTCGGGGATGTTGGCAGATGTTACCAACTCAATGCCCCTTTCTCATCATCGGTTGTCTTCCAATCCGAACAGAAAACAGAAAAAATTACAACACACAAAAAGAAATGCGTGTAGAGGTGCAACATAAAGAGTCCAACAACATTAACTCATAACAGACAGAGTGACATAAAATCAACAGCCACACCCACTCAATTACTTTATTCTTCGTATTAGTGTGAGCTGAAGAATTAAAAATAAGGTTGGTAGCTTAATATCGCCTACCAGTACCTGATACCGACATGTTTCACTGCCCTGTAAATTTCGGCAGATTCATCAGGGTATAGAACACTCGGTCAATGCACCAATCTGTTGACCATCCGTTTTGGACACTATTGAATTGAGACACAAATAAAAACCAGAGACATGCCATATAGTCAAAATAGGTTCGTAGGTTTCCACATCAGTGTAATGATGTATAGGCATATATTTAATTCTCATAATAGTTACCCCTAGTCAGCATGTGTAACTCATACCGGCTGACTGAATCACGATTTGACTCGATTAAGAACGATTGAGGTAGCAATCTAAAGAGGGTACAAAAGGAGGAAGGCGGATGAGCCCCAACATTTTCCAAGCTCAAAACGTTATCAAGTATGCCTAACCTAGTATAGCACATTGATGCCCTGCTTCCACCTGTAAAATGACAAATAGGGCGCGTTCCAGCACCCGTAATGTCAAGATTCTCCGTGTCAATACCCGGGGCGTCCGGCACCCACTCTGTTCTATGCCTCAATGTTTCATATTTCAAGTGGCCCCCAGCTATGTGTCAGCGCGTAGTCAAAAAAGGGAACTGCTCGTTGTTAATTATAGCTCAATGCCGCTATCTGCTCGCCCCCACTCCTCACCGTACGGTATGGAAACCGGGACCGTCTCTCATCCCAGGAACACCGCGCATCCGCCGGCGTTTGTTTTTAAACACCCCGGCAGGGTCCGGTCACCAGATAAACCGCGCATGCGCATACGCCGGCGCTCCAGTAGGAAACGTAGGCGCCATCTTAGAGTGGCAACAACCTGGTGTTTGAGTTCTATTGCCATGTTGTTAGCGGCTTCATCAGAAGGTTGAAGGCCGCGAGGACAATGTCCTATCGCGAACTCTTTTTGTATATGTGCGCAGAGAATATTATTACATCTTTTAATATTTTTCAATTTTGTGTTTGTTTGCCATAGGTGATATGGGGCAAAGCCGTAGAGTCAATGCAGGTGTAATAATGCATTCTAGGTGTATCCTAACCCATAGATACAACTATTCAGATGTGAGGTATAGATGCCAAACGAGGGTGAGTCTAGGTGGTGTTTAATTCTCTCCCCGTCTCCGACCTCATAGTCTAGTCTGATCAGATACCATTGGAGTACATCCATGACAGAGCACAATCAGCATATTTCTAGGGCAACAACAACGCCCTCACGGGTGGCACATGATCAGCAAGGAGCACCAAGCAAAAAAAATGGGGATCAAATAACAGCTAACCCACCCTAAAGAGGTTATTTCACTCGGTTCCACTCCAGGATTTCATTAAGGCCTACAATGTCGCTGCGTTCACTGTGTATCCATCTGGCTTCTTTACTGAGCAGTACTGTTTCTATATTCTGTGGATTTCCTTTCAGTACTTCCAACACAGTCCATGTAAAGTCATGCTTTTCTTTGTGACAGTGTTGTACCAACCTTGTAGTCAGCTTGCCCGCCTTAATGGTACTGAGGTGTTCTTGAATGCGTACCTTGATTTTCCTTGTGGTCAAACCAAAGTATTGGAGACCACAGCAGCATAGCAGTCTATATACCACATGAGTAGTATTGCAATTAGTAAAGTGGTTTAGAAACCATACTCGCCCTGTACTTAAGGTCACACTATTGCTTTTTTTGGTAAGGGGGCAAACAGAACATGTCCCACAGGGATAATGTCCCTTGGGCAAAGTGGACAGATCTCTTTTGTTTTGTACTGGGGGTCGGGTATGGACTAGTTTGTCTTTGAGGTTACTTGCTCTCTTAAAGGCAAACCTAGGTGGAGGCATCTGGAAATCTTTAGTAGAGAGTAAGTCCCAGTGTTTCCTGATAGATTGCCTAATTTTTGACGCCATGGGGTCAAATGTCATCACCACCGGGACACAGTCTCTTTTTTCTTGCGTTGAATGTTCCAGGAGGGCACACCTGGGTGTATTCAGTGCACGTTTTCTGGCATTCTTCACAACTTTACTGGGATAGCTGCGTTGCACGAGTTTCTTAGACAGATCCTGTGATTGCTCCAAGAAACTGCTCGTGCTAGAGCAGTTCCTTCTGTACCTCAAGAACTGGCCCACCGGGAGGTTATCACGGAGGGCTCTGGGGTGATACGAATTGTACAGGAGGAGTGAGTTCCTATCAGTAGGCTTTTGGTGTACCTTGGTGTTCAGGCCACCCTCCTGTCCTGTCTCAATGTCAAGGTCCAAATAGACCGCATTGGTGCGGCTGTTGGTCCATGTGAATTTTAGGCTCTCGTCTTGCAGATTGAGCCAACTCAGGAAATCTCCTAAGGATTCTTCCGAGCCCGCCCAGATGCAGAGCACGTCGTCTATATATCGCTTCCAGAGGCAAATGTGCCGCTGGAAGGGGTTGGTATCAGAATAGACGATGTGCTCTTCGAATCTACCCACGTAGATGCATGCCAGACTGGGGGCCATTGTGGCCCCCATGGATGTACCAGAGGTTTGAAGGTAGATCTGGTCCTTATATGCAAAATAGTTCCTTGTGAGCGCAAGCTCGACGCATTCCATGACAAATGATTGGGGTGCATCATATGGCCACTCGAGGTCCCCCAGTGCGCGTGCTGCTGCCACCAGCGTTGCGTCCTGGGGGATACTCGTGTACAAAGATTCAATATCGATAGTGACAAGGAACTGGGTACTTGAGTCATAGGGGGTATTCTCCAGAATATTCAACACGTCGGTTGTGTCCTTAACGAAGGACCGTTGATTAATCACCGACTCCCGTAGGAAATAGTCCGCAAATTGTGATAGCGGCTCCAACACAGATTGAATCCCCGACACGATAGGCCTACCGGGCGGGGGACGGGTTGGCTTGTGAATCTTAGGTAAAATATAGAAGGCTGGAGTCCTGGGGGTGTTGTTCACCAGGAACTCAGCTTCTTTTACCGAGATCCACTTGTTGGTTTTGGCTTTATTGATCATTTCTTTTATGGTATCAAGCAATTGATCTACTGGGTCTTTACTAAGGGGTTGATAGTTTGTGCGGACACTTAACAGGCGCAGCACCTCTGTTTCGTAATCCTGGGTGTTAAGTACCACCACCGCACCCCCTTTATCAGCTGACTTAATAGTCAACGCGAGATTTTTTTCTAGACCTCTTATTGCATCCCAGTCCTCCTTGGTCATATTAGAGTGACGAGGATGTTCCTGGGATTTCTCAAAATTCTCAATGTCCCTCAGGACTCTTTCCTCGAAGACAGATACTTCGGGTCCCACAGCTGATCCTGCCAGACAGAAAGTGGACGGCCTTTTCAGATTGGTACCTCGAAACGAGGTGGTATCTTGTTCGTTCTCCTTGTGTGCGAAGAATTTCCTGAGCTTGATCTTTCTCAATGTCTCATGAAATTCCACGCGACATTTAAACGAATCATGTTTAGGGGTGGGCACAAACCCTAAGCCTTTATTTAGTACCCTTTCTTCACTAGGTGTTAAGATATGATCTGATAAATTGACCACAATGCTCTCATTTAGTTGTCCGTTCGTCCCCGACTGCGGGTCACTCTGGGTGAAAATGTCTGCCATTGGGGTGTCGAGCTGCCTCTCCCTCGGCCCCGTCCTGTGGCACCCCTCCCCCTGTTGTGGTTGGATCTCTGACCCTGTTCTAAAAAAGCACGTAATAGTGCACCTAAATCCTCTGTCTGTCGGTTAGGCTGATTGAAACGTACCCTACTGCTTTGTTGAGGTTCTTCCACTAAACAATTGACTTTTGGACAGTACAAAGGAGTTTTTACATGTTGAATTGACATTAATGTGGTGACATTTCTCAATGCACCTGAACAAAATTGGACCCCTTTATCGGTGATATGTGTCCTACTAATACCTTCCATGGCAAATGTATCAGATAGGAAGGCAATCTGGTTCGTTGTGTGAACTCTGCCACCAAATCATATTAAATTCCAATGGGAATGGTAATCAATGAGATTTTTGATGTACTTGTTTCGAACTCCCTTGCATTGAGGGGACCCACAATGTCAAGCCCTAATTTGTCACATAGACGGGTTGGCATCTTGGTTGGAATCAGGGGAGATCAATGTATTCCTTTGGATTTGTCATTCGCACTAGATGCATAATAATCCTTAACTTTGTTGTCTACAATGGAATCCATATAGGGAAACAAATACTCAGCTCTGACTCTGTTTTTTGTGAACCTTTTTTCTTGGTGGCCCACATGAGAAAAGCCCACAAGGTGTTCTCTCAGTTCAGTAGGTGGTAACTAATTTTCCGGTTCTGAAAGTTAAATCCCCTAATATAGACAGTTAATTTCTATCATTTCAAAATGTTGGCAATTCCATAGGCAGCGCAGTGCATTTTTCTGGCAATCCACTTTTTTCTTTTACTGAGACTAACATACTGTCTTTTTTGACCATTCAGTTTTTTTAAGGCTTGGACTGATGTGGTTAAAAGGGAACAATCTTGGTCATTGGGAATCCTGTTTTCATGTTATAAAGGCATAATTGATAAGTAGTTGTCTGCCCATTTTTTTTCAACCAGGACGTATTCCATTTTACTCAAAACCTTGCAAACCCAAGGCCTATTTGGCAAGTCTGGGTGTGGTCTTCTCTTTGTCTTTTGTGGGAAAAACAGTGAATAACGGTTTATGATCTGTTCTTAAATGGGAGGGTAAACACCAGAAATAGAACTTAAAGTGGTTTACTGCTCAAAAACAAGCTAATGCAGAAAAATTCAATTCACTATCTTTGGGGGTTCTTGAGGTAAATACATAGTTCCCTATACTCTTTACTGAACTGGGATAAGTGGACCCTAAGACCCTTATTCCAAGCTTCAGTGGTCAGAACAGTTTTTATTTTGGCATTAAAAGTCCCTTTGTTGGGGCACTGACTGTGACCTTCTTTATTCTTTCAATAAATGAACATGGTCCACACTCCATTCAAAATGTTAACGTTTCTTAAGTAAGTCTCTGATATGTTGTACCAGGTCAACAAAATGTTTTAAAACTTTGCACATATATTCCGCTAACCTAAAGAAAGATTAGACTTCTTCTTCGTTAGAACTGAAGAGAGCATTAAGAACAGCATCAGAGGCATAATTTAGGTTTAATTCCTTTCCCAGGGAATAGTATGTCCCAGATATTCAATGGATGTAACCCCCATTTTACACTTGTCTCTTTTTATGGTAAGTCCTGCATCATGAAAACTACACAGTACACCTCACAAGTTTCTATAATGTTCTTCTTCAGTAGCACCATAAACCAAAATGTAACCCTGGAAGCGCATGACTTTGCTGGTTTCTCATAATAGCTGTTGAGTAATTCTTTCAAATGCCACAGGGCCAGAGGCCAGCCCAAAAGGCACCCTAAATGAATGTATATGTTCCAGAAGAAGTAGTGAAACATGTTAAAGACTGGGATTTTGGGACTAATGCAACCTGATGGTATGTAGACGAAAGATTAAGCACTCTAAAAAACCTTTCATCACAAATAAGACTCAGAATTTCATTATTTCTGGAAATAGGATACCAGTCAACCTATAAATTGGAATTAAGGTCCCTTGAGTCAACACATAAGTAAATCTCCTTTCCCCCCACTCTTGGATGTCAGTAGAATTGGGGCCAATCACTCTGAGTAATCTATCATTTCTATGACCCTTTGCTCAACAAACTTGTCCAATTCATTTTTTTTAATTATTTTTATTTAAATACCTGGTACAATCAACAATCCATACATTTTATAATCGATTCAGTTTAAAAAGTTGTTATAGAAATATTTAAACAGTCTAGAATCAAACAAAATATATTTTAAAAACTGGCTTTCAATATTAAAATTATAGGGAAATTCATATATATACACAGTATTACTCCATAGATATTATAATCAGGGAGCAGGAAATCAAAGACCTCCCGCCTTCAGACCTCAAAAAGGAGCTGGCCTCTTGAGTTAAGTACCATCCAAGATATGTTTTGCATTGGGCCAGTTTAAAGGCGGGAATCCCTCCAACCCTTGAGGGGGGCCCAGATAATCAACTCCCTCATCCTCCTGCCTCTTTGGGTATAAAAGGAGGATTTGATGTTATGAATCCCCAGGAGTCTAGCCAGCCACATCTGGAAGGAGGGTGCTGTAGTATCCTTCCATCCTGCCACTAGCAGTATCCGGAGAACCGCCACACATAAAAATAATGGCTTCCTCCTCCTTGTTAAGCTCCAAATTACCATCAGTTCCTATTACCATTAAGGTAGGGGATAGGTTGATCTTAACACCTAGCAGCCCCTCCCAGAACTTCTCAATCTCAGTACAGATTCCACTTTTTCACAGTGATAAAACATATGCAGCAGATTAGCAGGGCCTTCGCAACACCTCGGGCACTTATCATCGTCCCTTTTTACCCCAATCAAAAAACTTAGAAGGTGTAAAATACAAATTAAACAATGTTTTATAGTGTTGGGCTCTCATATTCGTGGAGCGGAACAGTTTTCCAGCAATTGGAGCGCTTTGTCTAGGTCGACATCTGGATCCCCTAATTTCGTCATCCAAGAGGCCTCAACCTTATCCAAATCATCTTGTATTGTTGACATTAGTGACCTGTAAACTATTTTCATTTTAGTTCCTCCTCCTAGTAAATACTCAAACATATTGATTCTGCCACCATTGGGGGATCCGTGGTCTAATACCCGCCAAAGTTCGATAAATTTGAAGAAACTTAAAGCCTTGATTAACTGGACTTCAAATATCCGTTGAATATCATCAAAACTTATCAGGTCATCCCCTTCAAATAGATCCCTTATTCTTCTCACTCCTTGCTGCTTCCAGAGTCTCTCCAGCTTATCATTGCTAAATTGTGGAAGATACTAGAGTTCCAAAGGGGTGTGTAATAATTAACTTTCGGGATTGCCATTGTTTTCTGTATTACTTTCCAGTCTCCCCAGACACCATCTAAAACCTGGTATCCCATTTTATTATAATAGCGTCTATCAGTTTTGCGCAGCAGGAGCCCAGGGGCTTCTCTGACTAAAAGTAATTCATAAATGGATGGGGGATTTAAATTGCCAAAATGGGATTCAGACATATCTGTGGCAGAGTCCAACAATATCACCATCTGACTAAATAGACAAGCCGCATGATAAAATCTAATATTAGGCACTGCCAGTCCTCACTTATCTTGTGGCAAAGACAAATATTTCAAGGATCATCTGGTTTTCCCATACTGCCAAATAAAACTCACAAATGCTGCCTCTAAAGATTTTATCACAGCCTCCCCCAACATAAGCGGGATAGAGCGACAGAGATGCAGTATTTTAGGGAGCATAGTCAAGTCAAGTCAAGTCATAGAATTTATATAGCGCACTACATACCCGGAGGGTTTCAAGGCGCTTGGGGAGGGGAGGGGGGCTAGATATCCTTAGGGAGGGGATTATTTGTCAAATATCCACGTTTTAAGTTGTTTTCTGAACGCTAGGTGATTCTGGGTGAGGCGAAGGTGGGCGGGGAGTGAGTTCCATGTTTTGGCAGCCAGGTATGAGAAGGATCTGCCTCCCATGGTGGTTTTGTTGATGCGAGGGACAGTGGCGAGTGCTTGGCTGGAAGAGCGAAGTTGGCGGGAGGGGGTGTAGAAGGACAGTCGAGAGTTGAGGCAATCTGGTCCGATGTCGTAGAGTGATTTGTGTGCGTGGGTAAGCAGTCGGAAAGTAATCCTCTTATTGACGGGTAGCCAGTGGAGGTCTTTAAGGTGGCCAGAGATGTGTTCATTGCGTGGGATGTCTAGTATGAGTCTGGCTGAGGCGTTTTGGATTCGTTGTAGTTTCTTCTGGAGTTTGGTGGTGGTACCTGCGTAGAGGGTGTTTCCGTAGTCCAGTCGGCTCGTGACCAGAGCATGGGTGACTGTTTTCCTGGTGTCGGTGGGGATCCAGTGAAATGTTTTTCTGAGCATGCGAAGGATGTTGAAGCAGGATGAGGATACGGCGCTGACTTGTCTGTTCATTGAAAGTGAAGAGTCCAGGATGACGCCAAGGTTCCGTGCGTGGTCTGTCGGGATGGGTGCTTTTCCGAGGGCTTCCGGCCACCAGGAGTCGTCCCATGCAGAGGGGGATTTACCTAAGATGAGGACTTCTGTTTTGTCCGAATTCAGTTTCAGACGGCTTTGTTTCATCCATTCGGCGACTTCTTTCATTCCTTTGTGTAGGTTAGTTTTGGCGGTGCTGGGGTCCTTGGTGAGAGAAAGGATCAGTTGAGTGTCATCCGCGTAAGAGATGATGTTGAGGTTATGTTGGCGGGCGATGGTCGCGAGGGGGCTCATGTATACGTTGAAGAGGGTGGGGCTAAGAGAGGATCCTTGTGGAACGCCGCAGATGATTTCAGAGGCCTTGGACTTGAATGGTGGGAGACGGACTCTCTGGGTTCTTCCGGAGAGGAACGAGGTGATCCATTCCAGTGCCTTTCCTTGGATCCCGATGTTTCTGAGGCGTTGTAAAAGGGTGCTGTGGCAGACTGTGTCGAAGGCTGCAGAGAGGTCGAGGAGGATGAGGGCGACTGTGTCTCCATTATCCAGTAGAGTTCGAATGTCGTCAGTTGCTGCAATGAGGGCGGTCTCAGTGCTGTGTTTTGCTCGGAAGCCAGATTGTGAAGAGTCGAGGGATTTGTTGGCTTCGAGGAAGGCGGCGAGCTGGTTGTTGACAGCTTTCTCGATGACTTTGGCCGGGAATGGAAGAAGTGAGATGGGGCGGTAGTTTTTGAGTTCGGTGGGGTCAGCTGTTGGTTTTTTCAGGAGGGCGGTGAGTTCAGCGTGTTTCCAGTCTTCTGGGAAGGTAGCGGAGTTGAAGGAGCAGTTGATGACGTCTCGGAGGTGCGGAGCTATGACGGAGTCTACTTTGTTGAAGATGTGGTGAGGGCATGGGTCTGTGGGGGATCCAGAGTGGATGGAGTTCATCAGGCGGATGGTGTCCTCAGTGGTGATTGGGTTCCAGGCGTTAAGGGTGTTAACGGGGGGAAGATAGTCAGCTGATGGTAGGGTGGGTTGGCTTCCGGGTTGGTTGTCAAAGCTGTTGTGGATGTCAGCAATCTTGTTGTGGAAAAAAGAGGCTAGGGAGTCGCAGAGGGTTTGAGAGGTGGTGATGTCGTTGGAGTTGGCCGAGGGGTTGGAGAATTCCTTGACGATGTTGAAAAGTTCCTTGCTGTTGTGGGCGTTGTTGTCGAGTCGATCCTTGAAAGCTGTTTTTTTGGCTTTTCGGATCAGTTGGTGGTGAGTACGGATGGCGTTTTTGAAGGCGACCTTGTTGCTGGTGGATGAGTCTTTTTTCCAGGCCTTTTCATGGGAGCGGCATAGTTTCTTGGATTTCTTGAGGTCATCGTTGAACCATGAGGCCTTCTTGATTTTGTGGTGGCGTTTTATCAGTGGTGCTAAGGTGTCTGCTGTGTTGGATAACCAAAGGGTGAGGTTGGAGGCGGCCTCGTTGGCGTTAGAGGAGAGGGCTGGGGAGGTTTGAAGGAGCGATGAGGAGATCTGTTCCGTGGTGGTTTTGTTCCAGTTTCTTTGTAGAGTTGGTTGGAGGTGAATGATGGGTTTCGGCTTGTTGTAGGTGAAGTGGACGCAGCTGTGGTCAGTCCAGAGGAGCTCCGTAGTGTGGTTGAAAGAGACATGGTTGCTAGAGGTGAAGATGGGGTCGAGTGTGTGACCTGCGATGTGAGTGGGGGAGGTGACCAGTTGTTTAAGTCCGAGGTTGGCGAGGTTGTCTAAGAGGGTGGCGGTGTTGCGGTCGTTAATCTTCTCAAGGTGGAAGTTCAGGTCTCCCAGGAGGATGTATTCTTTGGAGGGGAGTGCGTGTGGAGTGATGAAGTCCGTGATGTCTTCACTGAATTTTGCGCGGGGACCTGGTGGTCTGTAGAGGAGGGTGCCTCTGAGTGTGGTTTTGGGGTCGATGTGGATCTGGAAGTGGAGGTGTTCGGAGTTGGCGAGGTTGGCGTCAGAGCTATCCTTTATAATTAATTTAAAAAAAAGAATTAAAAACCTGTCTAATTCTTTTGGTACCAGAACAGTCTGGTGCACCACTGGAACAGTGGTAGTTTTTCAATTTAATACTCTGCGTAACTCCCTTTAGTAGCATAACCTTTTTTAGAATACTTCTGGGAAGTCATCACAGATGTATGAGCCCACAACTGATCTGTCAATCAGTAGAAACAGTTCTTCATTGTTGGGGTCTAGTTTTATCCCTAAGTCTTTCTGCTCTTTCCAAACTAATAAATTAGATCCTTGTTTGGATGCGTACAATGCATACACCTTGCCCACCATGTGTGTGTCTTTAAAAGAAATGCACATTTTAACCATGCCTTCTAAGGAATGGTATCTTTATTGTACCCCCCTGGTTTGATATCTGCTGATTCTAGCACTGAATCCTTCACCTCCATTTTCTCATGGAATGTTTTACTATCAATTAGTGCATATGGGGAACACAAATCAGATTAGACCATAACTCCATCTAGTAAGATGTCACATGTGGGATACACTACTTTGGTAGTTGTCTCTGATGAGTGAACTTAAAATATAAATTCTTGTTAGAAATTGGGTCTCTAGTTGGCAGAGGTTTGCACCCTGTCCAAGTAGGGACCACAATCTTTGTCAGGGTAATTCACATTTACAATCTAAATTAACCTGTGCTCAACCTCTGGCAGATTGTCACAGAGCAGTCTTGCTTAACTCCAGAGGCAATGTGTCGAGTATTTGTGCAACTATTAAAGTTCAGTAACACAGTGAAAACACCACAAAAAGACTGCACACCAGTTTGGGAAAATAAAGAATATTTATCCAAGTAAACCAAGAACAAAACAACCAAAATCAAATAGTAACAACTTGAAATATGAATTTTTGAAGAATAAACTGCAATATATTGCTTAAAAAGTCAATAGTACGAAAAGGTTACTTGAGGTCACATCAGACTGGAAATAATCTAAAGTTCAGGCTGATCATGATGGGGGCAGGTCAGCTACAGGACTCAGACAGATCCCTCTGACAAAGTACCTTGCATGGAGCAAGTGTCGATGCAAGGAGTCGAGGAGGCCCACCTCATTGTCGATCCCTTGGATGGAGGCAAAGCGTCAGAGCAGGTCTGCACCATCGATGGAGGCATTGTCGACACACCCCTTTACGATGCAGGTGCCGCATTGTTGTCAATCCTAGATGTCATCAATCAGCTCCTGCGTCAGCTTCAAAGGACAATGCATTTGTTAGGACTGGCACAAAGTCGTTACTGCATCAACATCGATAGTTCTGGGCAGCACAAATCAACTTTCAATGGCCCAGGACTGGATTGGCACTACTTGGCAGGACAGGACACACAGATGGCAGAGTCTAGGTGCTGTTGCAGAGTTGAAGGAGTCTTTGCACCCACAGGTTCTGCAGGGGCAAGCTTGAGACATGTGTAAAGAGCTGCTTGAGTGGGTGACACAATCAGTGCTGCCAGGGCCGGACTGAGAACAGAAACGGGCCCTGGCAAACTGCTCAGCTGGCCCCTCCTAGGGTCAGGGGAGTGCAGCTGAGCAGTGTGCGACGGCCGGTTTCGGGCGATTTTATTACCCGGGGGCCGACATTGCCGACCCCTGGTAACAAAAACGTCCCCCCAGGGGCCCAAAACCGGCCCCCACCCTAGCGGCCTACCGGGGAAATGCCCAGTGCCCGCTATGGCCAGTCCGGCCCTGAGTGCTGCAGGTCCACTAGTAGCATTTAATTTACAGGCCCATGCCACATATAGTGCACTTTAATATGGACGTATAAGTAAAGTAAATATAGCAATTGTGGATAACCCAATGTTGCCATGCATACAGTACAGAGCATAAGCACTTCGGTACTGGTTAGCAGTGGGGAAGTCCCAGAGTCTGAAAACCAGCAAAAACAAATTCAGCAAAAAGGGGAGGAAGAAAGAAAACTCTTTGGGGATGACCCTGCTGAAGGGTCATTTCCAACAATTGCCTTTTGGCATCCTGTTCACGTTCCTCAGACTGTTCTATTACATGTATGTTTTTTCCTCTATCTCTAAATACCCTAGCAAAATTACTTATTGTATAGCATTTTCTGCATATTGCACCCCTCGCCGGACATTTAGGAATGTTGGCCACATTATTAATATAACCACATTTAAAACATGTGAGCTTGTTCCATGTTTTGAACTTAGCATGAGACAGTTGTACCACCTTTACCTTACACACATTTTCAATTTACATTAACATTGTTCACTTCATTACTGTTATTGTGTGTATAACCAGACATTTGTATTTCTTTGACACATAAAGCTGTATGTTCAGCGCTCTTGGCAAAAGTAATGCCATCTGAAAGGGAGGTTTTAGAAATGGTTGTCTCTGGTTGGCTGCGCTGTGCACAATTTTCCTTGCCATGGCAGGTAGTGCTCTAATACTGGCATTACTACTAGCCTGAGTTTTAGAAATTGCGCCTTTGTCTGGATGCTATCAGCTATTGCTAAATAGCATTGAGGGGACAAATTCTTGTAGTTTCAGAAAGTCAGCCATCCATGTATCAGCCTTGCCAGAGCCTGCTTGTCCTCCAGTAGAGACACAGTGTTTGTTTTTAGTATTTTTTTCAGCTCATTCTAGCTCAAGTTTTAGGTCCAGCCAGATGAGAGGTCCAAAGTGACAAGTGATCTTTGTAGATAGGTCCTCATGGGTGATCTGTCCCTCCCCTGTATTTCCAACCAGAGATGGTGAACCAAAGAGCCTTCTTTTGCAAGGTAGAGGCTTTGGCAGCAGTTCACAAAAGCTGCTTGCCTGCCCAGGGTTTGTATGACCAGTCCAAACTCTAGTCTAATTTGTGCTGGGGACACATAAGCTGGGAGATGAAAAACTGCATTATAAATAATTGCGACTCTGAGTTTGAGCATCGCGCCATCCCAGCTCATCAGGGCCTCACTCCGGTATGCTAACATAGACAAGATTTTAGCTTGGGCCAACTGCAAGATTAGACTGAACGAGGAGCTCTTCATTTTCCCATTGAGTAGTCCCAAGGGCTTTACTTATCCTCTGGATTTCTTCCAATAGTGTTAAAAATCTCCCATTGGGGCTAAATTGGACTCCCAGTTATTTATATACATCTGTCTGTTCCACTTTTCCATTGCCCATGCGCCAATTATATTTTTCCTGCTTGTTCCTTTGGGTTTTTTGTCTTTGACTTGTATATACGTAAATTAACCCATTTTTATTAAATATTCCACAGTTGCATCCAAGAATCGCTGCAACCTCACTTTTGTACTGCTTATCAGAACTAAGTCATCTGCGTATATGAGGTTTGATGTCATAAAGCCTCCCAGTTTTGGCACGTGACTACAACGCAGCACATTTTTCTACAATGTCTTCATACACTTTTCTGCCTTGCGTGTCCAAATTGTGCAACAAGAAGTGCTGTTTGCATATTGATGAAAACTTTTCTCCTTCTATGGCGATATAGGGCCTCATTTATGAGGCTGTGCGTCACTTTTACGCCACCAGCGCGTCACTTTTTGTAACGCACCAGTGGCGTAAAAAATGTGCCTTGTTGCGCCATATTTACAAAGTGACGCATCTAGGTAGATGCGTCACTTTGTAAACCCCTGCGCCACATTATACCTGCCTCAGGTTTAATGTATGCAAGGGGGGCGTATTGACTCAAGAAAGGGTCATGGAAGTGACGCAGTGAAATCTATGAGATTTCACTGCGCCACTTGTAGGACTCAAATGCGTCAAAATCTTACGCCTGCCTCACAGCAGGCATAAGACTGACGCAAGCCCTTTCACATGGGGCTTGCCCTATGTGAAAAGACACATTGCTGGAGTTGCATCACTTTTGTGGCACACTCCAGCAATGCGTCACTTTTGCGCCTACTGTAACTCCTTGCGACATGATGCCTCATCCTATGAATATGACGCATCATTGGTGTCGCAAGGATGGCGCAATGAAAAGTGACGCATCGCTGTTTTCCCGCAGCGATTTGCCACTTTTCATAAATGAGGCCATAAATATTTTGATCCATCCATGCCAGGGCAAATTTGGTTCCCCAATTTTGTTTGAAAATGGGGGAGACTGGTTCATGCTGGCTGCAGTTAAGGTTGGGTTTCCTTCCTTTAACACATACAACATGGAACACCTGCTATTCAGGATTCAACAATGTGATTTACAGCACTTTCAGTGGCTAATGTCAAATGACTGACTGACAGGGACTAGGGTATGACCCAACCGTCGCAAATGTCCATATGTGCTTTCATACTAAACAGGTAAAAATCAATACTAAGATGTTGGCCACATATATTTTCACAGTAGATCGTAGTGCTCTTCTCCCAATAGGCGCAGTGGTAGGGTCAGTCAACAAGCTTGCTTCCTCCAGTTTACGTGGAGAAAGTGCCCTAAAAGTCTGACAAAAGCTAAAAATTGATGGACTGAGCATGCAGGGCTTAATGGTTAATGGAACGACCCCAACTGCCTCAGTTCACTTTATCTTCCCACTATATTTAGAGTGGGAAGCTCGTGGTGCACCTAGTAACTGCTCAATAATCTTTTTAATGTTTCTCCGCCAGAAGAGGGGTGGGGACACTGCTGAAGCACGGCTGAAGTGCTGCTTCGACCTTTGTGATGTCTCTGTGAAGGGTGGACTTTTGCTCCTTGTACTGCCGTAGGAGGTGCAGGGATTCGCTGCTTCAGTCCTTCACAAAGTCAATGGAGAGAGGACTCTCCCTGCACAACCAGCAGAGGGGCAGGGATGTGCTGCTTCAACCCTTCATGATGTCTCTAGAGAGGGCAGTCCCTCACTCCTTGCAGCGTGGGAAGAGGGGCTGGATACCCCCAGTTCCACTCAAAGTCACATATGCCCGTACTTTGGGAATGCCCAGATGTTCAAGAAAGACTCCAATGTGTCCCGTCAGTTTCATCCAAAACATTGCCCGACATATGTTCGATCTGTATTCCAGACACGAGCACAGTAAGCCGCTAAATAGCGTTCTATCTCCATGACAACGAGCAACAAGACGTGCTCACGTACGTCTGACGTGCCCTGGTGCATGCGCATTAGCGACCACCTGAATGACGTACTTTATCGGTGCCAAAGCTGCGTAATCCGTAGGGTTTTGGAGCAGCGACGTTCAGGAAGAATTCTCTCCCCGGCGCACAGCATCCATTGTCCCCATATAACCGTGTAGAGAAGGTAAGATCTCTTGTCCGCCCGTGGGCCGCAACTGGGTGCACCAGGCAACCACCCTTTCCATTTTTGACGGAATTACGACTCTGAATTCATTTCCTTTACAGTGAAGAGTTAGTCACTCCATTGCGGGCCAGGCAACTCGAGTTCCAAACCATCTCCGAACCCCACTGGGTGGAACATACTTTTCCTTACCCAGGTGAGCGTTATTTGGTATTGGTCATAACATTTGTTGTATGCTCACATTGGCCTTACATATAAGTAAATAAATGCCCGCCTTCCTTACAGTTTGGTTTCTGATCCAGCGTCACTATAGAAATTCTGTCTCAAATACACCACCATTCACTACCTAATACTCACCATACTAATTAATACCAAGGCCCATATAAGTGAGACAGAAAATCATGAAGATGAATCATATGGCCTAATTAATCACACTATCAAACTTATATGTACATTATTTACAACTGCAGTTTAACATTCATATTCATAGATAATCAAGAAAACGTTTAATTAGACCATTATGGCCAATAGTTCAGCTAATGGTAACGACTAAATAATCAAGACCAGCTTGACGTTTTAAGTCTTTTATTTTTAAAATTTCAAAGTTTCAAAATCTTTATTAGCTCATTTATTAATCTCAAACATTTTTATTAAATCAGTATTATTCATTAGTTTATTGGCACAATGGTCTGGCACATCAAAATTGCACAAGATCAATGAAAAGGAAACAAACCCTACTTCCCTAAAATAAGCCTTCTAAACCTGAAAGAAAAGACATTTAAATGTTGCTTAGCATATGCCTTACGTGTCCAAAGGAAAACGGACAGCACTTCGCCCTCTGGAATAGTCAGCCCTGCTCCCCACAAGAGGCTAAGTTCTTATACCTTTTTCTGACCCACTAATTTAACTAAAAATGATATTTTAATAAAATGCAGCAACCCAATTGGTTGTTGACCATCAGGCCACCGAGAGGCCAACGCATCAGTTCTTGTGACATCATTATGTCATTGTCCATTGACACGAAGCGACACTGGCTTCCTAGAGTTCGCAACATTAAACTAAATGTTCGTAGCAATTTCCTCTAGGATTTAAGCCAAGCTGCCTCTACACGCTTCCTCTGCCTTGACGTATTCACTTTCGAAGCTTGTTGCACACAATGTTCATTGTTTGAGCTCCTGCACGTTTCCGTGGAAGTATTTTATTAAAAAAAAGCATCAACACTGCTGTGCTCAGCTTCTTTCAGTCAGGTCAACCAACTTCCATTAAAACTAGGCCTCAAGCCTTTCTTCTCGAGCTAGTATTTAAAAAAACAGGTAAAATAAACCCTTATGTTACCCACCCTCCATTGCTAATATTTAACCCATTAATATATGTTACCTAGCAGAAGCACACAAATAAAGCAGCACATTTAATATCTACCATTCTTCATAGAGTCCAGCTGGATTCTTCATGTATCTGAAAGAGTAAAAAGATAGACAAACAAAACATATATAAACAATCACAACATAGACAAACACATAAGCATTAATAGTGACAAAGACAATAGGACGAACAAGACAATATTAATTATGTCTTACAAGACAAACTCGCAAATGCAACATGAGCACATAAATATTAATCCCGCGTGTTTGTGAATGCAATTTGTACTCTAAGTTGGTTTAGTAATACAAATCATGCAACAATTCAATAATAAATTAGTTCATGTTACAGAGAATTAATTTCACGAGCCAGAATAAAATGATTTCTGAAACTCGCTCCATCAACTCCCTCATCTGGTGATTTTAAAATCACCAAACAACACCCAAAATTTTGAAAATTTTGAACCCAATTTAGAGACGTCACATATTGAGTTCTTTCAGTATTAGTCTCCCTAAACCCCTGTTTCTGCTGTTTGCTCAATACTTTCAAACTGAGCCCTTCGCATCTCTTCTAACTCATATTCCTTCTCCTGCTCCTTTCTGAGTTTGTAAATCCTCCTCTTTTCTCTCTGATGCTTCTTTCTCTTGTGTATCATGCAACTAATTTTTAGCAGCAATATCACCATAATTATGACAATTAATGGATAGAGCACTTTGCCAATGATGGAGCCACCAATTTCTGAAAACCATTCTTTTATTGCCTCAATTCTTTTACCTAATCGTTCAGTGAAACTTTCTTCCTCCTGAGGTTCTATTTCCTCGTGAAATTCTGTAATATTTTTAATAAGCGACTCTATATTCCAACTCTTGTCAGGAATATAAGTGCAACAATGCTGGACATGTAAGACCCCACAGACTCCTCCCTCTTTTGCAAGCTGAATGTCTAATGCAAGACGATTCTGCATAACCATGCTTCTGGTAGCAACAAGTTCTGTATTGACTAATTGGAAACAACTTGCAGTTTCTGTTGACAATCTATCTACAATTGTATAACCCTTTCTGATTTTGATTGAATGCATAGTAATTCCTACCATAGGAATGACAGAACCATAGATGTCTCCCAGGATTTCTGAAAAATTTTCTCTTTTGTACCTATTCAGGTGTTCACCAAATTCAAAATTACCCTTTTCATTTCTGTCAACATGAAACAATTTTGGAAAAACTAATCCAAGATAACATGTCCCATACCAATGGTCTGGGAGGCTAAAATATGCCTTATTACCACAAATAAAATAAATTCCAGGAAAAATTGGATCCTTACCACCTTTAAATCCCCATCCCCCTGTGATACAATAGGTATCCTCACATTGACTAGCACCCACAAAAAAGTTATCATTAAGTGTGTTATCTCTTCTAATGCAACATTTACCACTAACTGGTTCATCTATATGAATAGCTGCATTTGTGTTGACACAATTAAGTTTAGCATCTTACATTTGCCAGTATTTAGACATAGCATGTTTCAGCATCTCATTTCTCTTGTAAACTGCCCTTCTCTCCTCCACCATATTCAGGAAAGTCTTTTCTTCTGCTCCCATTTTGCATGTTAAATTATTTCTATAAGCATATTCGTAATTTAGTTCGTTAGTTACTAAAAAGATTTCCCTCATCTGTTTTGCAGGCTTTACTTTGTTTAAGCTATTTACAACTTTGAGATTTGCAAAAACCTCATCAAAATCTGAGTAATAATACTCCATACGACCAGTCTGATAAAACAGGCTAGCAATTACACTGCAAGTGATGCCATAAGTGAGGGGTAACATGTTATAAGTAACCCCCTCTGAGACAGAAGCAGGCAGCTTCACACAGACATAACAGTCTTTTACATTCATTACTTTAACATATTCAGACAAAAGCCTTGAAAATGAATTGCTAGAAAAATCTCCAACAGATCTATCTTGATGAATCTATGGATTATGCTCAATAACTCTGCTAGACTTGCCAGCATGTTTCTCATGTTTAGTCTCTACCTTACTTGTTATATTAGTCTTAAGTTTCTGTTTATCAATACGAAAAGGGTACACTACAGCTAATATTAACCAAACTAAAATTAATAAAACCACACAGATTGAAGACATTTTGCAACATATCCTCAAAATAGAACACCTTGAAGTATCTGAACTAGGCATTTTGAAAAATAATCAAAATTGAAAAACACAAATTTTAAAAATAATGTAAGTAACTAAAAATGTAATGTTACAAAAACTATATTCCCCCCTTTAAATTTTTTTTTTTTTAAAGAAACCCTAAAACAGCTTTTCTTCGACCTTGCGTCACATGAATATGTGCTTTCCAACTAAACACAATTTCTTCGACCTAATGTCACCTAACACATTTTCTTCAGCCTTATGCCAGGAAACAAAACCCTTATTTAAATTTAAACAGCATCAATCATTGTCACTAGCTTCTTCCAAATCTTCTTGACTACTGCTTCCTACCTCAGCAATTGGCGGGATAATGATGTAAGTCCACTCTGGGGACTTATATTTCTGATTTGGCTTTATCACTCTGTTTGTTTTACGAGTTATTACTTCTATTTTCTTATTCTTCTCATCTTTCCTATCAGAGTCACCTCCCTGACTAGATACTTCGTTTATCTGTTCTTTTGATTTCTTCACCAGTTTGAATTTCAAGTTATCTTCTGGCCAAATATCTCCTTTCCTCAGGATTTTCTTCTTTGGCACGTTTTTGTTACATTCAGCTTTCCGAGCTCTTTTTCTGAATTTTCTTATTTCAGATTCTTCATCACTTCCATCCGAATCTGTATCTGAGACTTCAAATCTATATCTAGGAACTTCTTTACTTGGCAGCTTCACTCCATTAGGAACATTATCCTTACAGCTGGTACTTGGTAATTCTTCCTCTTCTTCAGGAATCACCTTTAGCTTCCCAGTTTCAGGTTTCTTGCTCCTGCACACAGAGCTACTTCTTTGCCTTTCAATACTCTCCTGGATCAGATTTCTGTCTTGCTCAGAATCCTCTGCTTTTGAATCTCCCTTTTCTCTTTGAGATTCTTTTTCTAACAGGTCTTCATCAACATCTTGATCTCCAGTACCAATTTCCAGATCTTCTTCATTCAAGTTCTGATTCGCATCTAGATTCTCCAGATGTTGATTTTCTTGCTGATCATCAGATTCCGGTTCTTCAGGGTCTCCTTCTGAATCTGAATCAGTTGTTGTTTCACTTTCTTCATCAAAATTCTCAGGAGGTGGTACGCGAATAGTATGACTTGCATGCACCCACCTTTTCAGGCCTTTGCATTTAACTGCATTTGTTGTGACCAAAATGGCTTGTCTTGCTTTCTGCCACCTTGGTACTAAACAGTTTCTTCTTCGATGAACTTTGGTCCTCACCCAATCACCAGGCAACAAATCATGAGCTTGTTCTTTCTCCTTTGTTATTACATCTGTTCCCACCTGATGAAATACAGAATTAACTACATCAGAAAGATTCTGGCAGTATTCAATGATTGCACTATCATTAATACTCAATAATTTGCCAACTGGAACAAATGCTTGCCTCATTACTCTACCCATTACAATATCATGGGGACTAAGGCCTGTCTTTTTCTCTGGAGTGCTTCTCAATGACATCAGAAAAAGTGGAAGAGCATCTGTCCATTTCACTCCTGTGGCTAGACACATTTTTGAGATCCTGTTTTTAATAGTTCCATTTATCTGTTCAACAACACCGGATGCCTCTGGTCTGTATGCACAATGAAGCTTTTGCTCAATGTTTAAAGCCTCACAAACCAATTTCAACAATCTGTTTTCAAAATGTGTTCCGCGATCACTTTCAATTGTTACTGGAAATCCGTACCTAGGTATGATCTCCCTCAGAAGTAATTTTGCCACAGTGACTGAGTCATTATGACGTGTTGGGAAAGCTTCCACCCATCTTGAAAACAGACAAACAAACACAAGCACATATTTGAGCTTATTATGCTTCGGCATGTCAATAAAATCCATCTGTAATCTGGTAAATGGACCACCCTCCCGTCCTATGGTTCCCATGCTCACAACAGTTTTCCTTTTCGGATTCATTTGTTGACAGGTCAAACATCTTTGGCAAAGTGACTCTGCAATGATTCTGAATTTTGGACTAAACCATGTTTCTCTGAATAGTCTGATCATGGAATCTCTCCCTAAATGCCCTGGACCATGGTACATCCGTGCCATGTCAGCAATCATGCAGTTTGGCATTACAGGCCTTCCATCTTTGTAAACCCAAACTCCATCTTCCTCTCGCTGTCTGCAGTCTGCTTTTAACCATGTGTTTTTTTCTTCATCTTCTGCCTCATCTTGCAATTCTTTTACCCCCTGCCATGTTTCAACTACAGAAATTAGCATGAGAGAATTCAACATGTGACTTTTGTCTTTTCCCCGATTGATTGAATAATTGTTTTTAGCACAGTACCTTGCAATCTCATCTGCGTATGCATTTCCTTTAGTGATGTAATCCTCTCCCTTTTTATGAGCTGCACACTTGACGACAGCAATTTGCTCTGGTAACTGAATGCCATCGATCAATCTCTTGATCAATTGTGCATTTCTGATTGGCGTACCTGCAGAGTTTAAATAACCTCTTTGAGACCACAGCTGTCCATAGTCATGAATTACGCTATATCCATGCTGACTATCAGTCACTATGGTTACCTTTTTACCAGCTGCCTTTTCACAAGCTCGAATTAAACCAATTAGCTCTGCAATCTGAGCAGAACTAATTCCATCAAGAGGTGAACCCTCTACGACATCTGAAACTGTACATACTGAATATGCTGCTCTCAGAATTCCTTCATCATTTCTTAAACAGGAACCATCAACAAAATATACTAGGTCAGATTCAGGTAAAGGAACATCTTTTATATCCTGTCGAGGCTTAGTGCAGTAATCTACAACATCCGGGCATTCACGGTCAATGTCATTTTCATTATTTACCTCAGTAACAATTCCATCTGGCAATATTGTAGAAGGATTTAGGTTCACACATCTTGCAATAGAAACATTATCTGATCCCAGAATTGTTTTCTCATATTTTGTCAGTCTGCTACTTGTCAAATGCTGAGTTTTGCTTCTGGTAAGAAGAATTTCAACTGAATGAGGTACATATACTTTTACAGGAAATCCCATAATGATACCTTCACTTTGTTCAAGACTTACACTAGTTGCAGCCACTGCTTTTAAGTAACCTGGCAAAGCTTTTGCAACAGGATCCAAAACAGCTGAAAAATATGCAATTGGCTTTCTCAATTTTCCATGTCTCTGAATCAAAACAGACAATGCACATCCTTCCCTTTCACTGCAGTACAGTTCAAATTCTTTTTCATAATCTGGCATACCCAAAGCTGGAGCTTCACATAAGCTTCTTTTTTTTCAAAAGCTTCCAGTTCAATTTTTGATAATCTGATTGGATCTTTTATGTCTGCTTTTGTTAGTCTTTGCAGTGGTTTCGCAATTACTGAAAATCCACTAATCCATTGTCGACAGTAACCAACCATTCCCAGAAACATTTTGACCTGTCTTTGTGTTGTCGGGGGCTGTATTGCTCGAATCATTTTAATTCTTTCAACTGTCACTTGTTTTGTTCCCTTTGCAATTCTGTGACCAAGATACTTTACTTCTTGTTTACAAAACTGCAATTTTGCAGGTGAAACTTTATGTCCTTCATCTGCCAATCGATTTGAAAGAGTAATGGTGTCTGTTACACAATTTTCTCGTGTCTTTGCTGCCACAAGCAAGTCATCAATATACTGAACCAATGTAGAATTTCCTGGCAATATCAGATCTTCCAAAGATTTCTTTAATAACTGATTAAAAATAGATGGACTCTCAGTATACCCTTGTGGGATACGACACCATGCTAAAATGCGATTCTGGAACCTAAATTCAAAAATGTGCTGGCTCTCTGGATGCAATGGAACTGTAAAGAAGGCATTACACAGGTAAATGACCGTGTACCATTCTACGTCATGCGGAATCTGATAAAGAATTACCGCAGGATTTGGAACAATTGGGCAACATGGAACAACAATTTGGTTAATTTTCCTCAAATCCTGAACAATTCTATATGTTCCATTTGGCTTTTTAATACCCATAATCGGTGAATTTCATGGGCTACTCTCAATTTCTTTTAGCACACCTTGACTTATGAATTTTTAATTACTGGAATGACACCTTCAATTGTCTCAGCTTTCATTTTATATTGAGGAACATTTGGGAAATCTATTCCTTGCTTTACAGTAATTTTTACTGGATCTACATTTTTCATATGACCCATATCATTTCCAGTTAGGTCCCAAATTTCTGGATTGACAGGCTTTTTAAGCTCTTCTGGCAAATCATTTTTATCAAAAACAGGTAACAACAATTTCTTTTCTTCATCAACCATCAACATTGTCAGTTTATAAAGTCCATCTTCTTCTGATGTTTGCATTTCAATGCCATCTGGTGAGCAATATATCTTGCAATTCATTTTGCATAATATATCACGACCCAGCAGATTTACAGGACTGCTGTCACAAACTAAAAACCTGTGCTTATCTTTGTAATTTCCGATTTCAACCTTTACAGGTTCTGTCAGACTTGTTTTAATTTGCTGATTAGCTACACCTACAACTTGGATGGTCTCACCAGAGAGAGGAAGGTTTTCTATTTCTGTTGATCTAACAGTAGAACGGGTAGCACCTGTATCCACAAGAAAAGTGACATCAACATCATTCACTTTACCATTTACAAATGGACCAAACTGATCTACCTTAAGAGTGGGTCCAAGCACACACTCTTCCTCCTCTCTCAGGCACCGTCATGAGTAATCTTCTGATGAATCACTTTCTTCCTTACCTTTTAACCAGAACTGCTGTGAAGCATTTGACATGTTCGTTTTTGATCCATTATTTACCTGATTTCCTCCACAGAAACCTGTTTCTGGTGTAAACCTTTGAGCGTTTCCACAATTTGGGAATGGTGCTTGTGGAATCTGGCTCTGCTGAATTTGGTTTTGTTGAAACTGGCTCTGCTGTATCTGACTCTGCTGATTTGCTACCTGTCGCTGTAGCTGTCGCTGCTGACTCAACTCGTTTAGCTGCTGCTGTAGCTGTTGCTGCTGATTTAACTCATTTTGCATCTGTGGATTCAATGAAGTATTTTTAAAATTTCTGGGCGGGTTTTTACACTCGCGTTTCCAGTGTCCAATTTTGCCGCAATTAAAACATGGGAGCTTTTGTTTTAGCTCTTCAACATTTACATTAAATTTAGGCTTATTACTATTATTAAAATTGTTCTTAAATTTGCCTTGATTCTGTTGTATAGAAGCCAGCTGCTGTTGCTGATGCTCTGCTACCTTCACTTGTGCCCACATTGCTTTTTCCTTCAGGTTCTTCTGCTTTGCATCTATCTCATCACTGCAATATTTCGCCTTTCTCAGGATATCATCAACTGAAAGTGATTGCCAACACACAATTCCATTTTTAATCATTTCACCAATTTCAGGTCTCAGGCCATAAACAGATCTGTAAATAAAGTGGCTTATGTCCTTTTCACTTAATTTTTCATAGCCACTGTACTGTTTGAATACTAACAGTAACCTTTCATAAAATGAATGTACTGATTCCTTTGGCTCCTGATTTGTTCTGTCAATTTTAACCCAGTCCACTTCTTTCGGGGGAATTTTCCCCTTCAGCCAATACATTACTTTCTTATAAATGTCCATAACATCTTTTGATGGGGCACCTGTAATTGTGTCTCGGGCAGGTTCTTCTTTTGGCAAATCCACAGAAATTTTGCATTCTGTCCATAGATCTGATGGGACAACAATATCAAAGAATCCGTCCAGATCAATCCACAGAACTTTTGACACTTTTATAAATCTGTCTACCTGTCGATACCATTCAACTGGGTTTTCTCTCAAACGAGGGAAATCGTTGGTAAACAGCAGAATATCCTGTCTTGACCAAGGAACATGCACATACCCTCCTCCTGCTATTTCCCTCATTGGAAATTCTGAGACCACTTCGCTTCTCACTCTTTTGTCCTGTTCTCCATTCTTTGACCTAGTCAAGTCAAGTCAAAACTACTTTATTCGATTATTTAAAATCATAAAAGTATGCTATACCTTATACAAAGACATTAAAATATCTGTTAAAATATATAATACAAGATAAAAACATGATTCATAGTCAAATTAAAATACATATTCAATCATATCCACATTTAAGCAATTGATAGGGATACATTGTCTGTGAATTGAGAGGATTCAATTTCTTGTGCCGCTTTCTGTCTGTCCCTCTTAATTCTAACAGACGCAGCGAGAAAGCTGGCAACACAAAACATAATTACCGGGGATTCTAACAGTTGTAAAACCAATAAGGCAGGTTTACACTGAACACAATTCATCTTTTTCAACAATGGGAGAATAAACCTTTTCCTGGCATCTTGGTACAATGGGCAAAAGATCATAAAGTGCATATTGTCTTGCGGTGAAAAATCATCGCATTTGCATGGAGCAGCATCTTTAGGTTGACTCCAACCCTCCAAATCCCAAAGAACTGTGTATATTTGGTTAAACCGGAATGTAGTCAATAGCCATCTATGGAAAGAATTTGTCACTATGGTCAAGTACGGTGGCATTGCTAATGCCGGGGTGACCAAAACATGGCCCCTAACCGATGGTTTACATAATTCTGCTCCTTCCCGCTCCGCCTCCCTTAACTTGATGAAATTAGTTTTTACCCATTCCAGGCCAGCCTTACATAGAGATTCTGGGTTGAAAAAGATCTCTGGTCGCCCCATATACAGAGCTAACATTTTTATGTTAGACAACCACTGGATTTTATTTGTATTGTCGAGCATAATACAGCCCTTTAAGATCTTGTGATTTAGGGAGAGGTTCGGATTTAACCAGATTTTAATCCATAGCAGCATTGGGGCTATTTTAATTGTGTCTGCTATGTAACCAATCCCTAATTCAAGATGGACAGAGTGGGTGGCAGTAGATTGCGGAAGGCCTAGGAGGGAGCGTAGGAATTTGTTTTCTTCCGTTTGGATAGCATCTGGATTGGTAAATCCCCATATTGCGGCCCCATACCTTATGATAGAAATTGTCTTAGCTTTGTAAATTGTTAAAATCGCCTCAAAGGGTTTACCCCCCAACCTTTTGGCAAAACCTAGCACTGCAACTGAAGAATTTCTCACCGAGTTTACCTTTAATGAAAGCTGAGGGGACCATAAACCCTTATCATCAAAAACTACTCCCAAGTAGGTAAATACCTTTACTCTGGTGATTTCTTCGCTACCACAGAAGAAGGTCTTAACTTTATTTTTTGACGGACCCAATGACATAACATGCGATTTGCCATTATTTACTACCAGATCCAGGCTTCTCATAAAATCCCCAAATGAGTCCAGCAATCTTTGCAGGCCCAGGGGTGTCCTTGCCAACAGGACAGTGTCATCCACGTATAGGAGGACCGGAACCGGTGTACCTCCCATACGCGGAATGTCCAGAGTCGCTGTTAGCAGGTTTTCCTCCAACAAATTTATATATAGCGTAAACAGCATGGGGGCCTAGATGCATCACTGGCGCACCCCTCTACCGGACTTAAAACTGGACATACATTTCCCCTCATTCGTCATCCTGATTGAGGCGTTCAAGTCTTTATGCAACTCGGCCAGAAAATACACAAGGGAACGATCAAGTCCCAGCTCCAGGAGCATTGTCCACAGCTTTGACCTATTGACTAGATCAAAGTCTGTGGACAAGTCCATGAAGCCCAAATAAATGGAGCCCCCGACCACCCTAGTGTATTTAGCTTTTATCAAGTGTAGGTTCAAACATTGGTCCTCCGTGCTCCTCCCCGTTCTAAAGCCATATTGGGCATCTGACAGTATGTTATTCACAGAGACCCACCATGTTATCCTTGCTAGAATAACCTTCCCCAGAATTTTTATAGAGGAATCTAGAAGGGATATGGGCCTGTAACATCTAGGGTCACCCCTTTGGCCCTTCTTAAACACTGGGATTATGATAGACCGAGACCAGGATTTAGGGAATCCTACATGGGCCGAGGTATTAAAAACATTGGTCAGGATGTTAGCCTTATACATGTCTGAGGGAACCCCATCTGGTCCAGGTGCCTTTTGCCCTGCAGAGTCTTCAATTGCTTTAACAACTTCCTCCAGGTGAAACCTAACTTGCGTGACGGGAGGTTCTGAGGCTGGGGCCTCAAAGATTTCTAACTCTAGATGACTACCATATATCTTTTCAAAGTGGCGCAGCCAGTCCTCCTCTGCGATATTACCTTCTAAGACGTTGTTTTTGCTGCTAGAAAATAGGGGCATATTAATAATAGACCAGAATTTTGCACTGTCTTTTAACGTTGCTTTGTCCATAAGCTCAACCCAAGCGTTGTATTTAATTTCATTTTTCCTTTCCTTGACTACTTTTTTGCATTCATTTCTGAGCTGTGCGACCAAGGCTTTATTCCTAGGTTGCTCCTGGAGGTCTTTTTCGAGGAGATTATGGGATTTAGTGCATTTGTGGTCAAACCAGCCCGTGACCGGCTTATTTAAAGCTGGTCGGCTTTTAGAGGTAAGTTCTTTAGCCACTTGGGAGCAGATAACTTCATAGGAGGATATTACTCACTCCCCCCTAGAATGGGGATCCCCACAGATTTCTAAATCCTGAGCAGCCTTTGTAGTAATAACTATTCTTTGACCATTTTATTCTCCATTTACCTATTTCACCTAATTTTCTGAGGAAAATTATTAATTCTTTTATATGGGTCATCCTTCCAGCAACATTAAGATTGCCAATATCCTTCTCAGAAAAATCCACTCTATAATGTTTCTGTAAATGTTTCTGTTTGCTCAAATCAATTTCTAATTCAGCAGCCATTTCTTCCAGTTGCTCATATCTGTTTTTCGTTTTCCACTGGATACTCTTGCAAATAAAAAGTAATTCATCATCCTGATACAATTTTAAACTGTCAGTGCCTATTGTGCCGATAACTAATTCTTCCAAATCAGCTTTTAATTTTGCAACATCAAGCTTTTTATATTCAGGAGCTTCTGGAGACAACGCAATTTGTGTTAAATTTATCATGTTTAGGCTCCTCTCTGACGGACCTGGATCTGATACTGTAACAGATGGTGTCTTGGAACCCGTCAAACTCCCATTTAAAGTTAGATTTGGCATCATAGATTTTTCTCTATGAATTTCTGAAAGTTCTGAATAAAATTTTTCAGCCACTTTTTGAATTTCTGCATTCAATGGAACTGTCAAAGCAGAATGTCTATTCTCTCCTTGATCAAAAACTGGTACAACAGGACCAATTGTTACTGGTACTGTCACTGCTTCCATGCTTTTTGTTAATTGTTGAATTAACTATTCCTTCGCTTTATTATAACTGGAAATTTCTGGCATATCAGCAAGCATTCGTTCCTGACTTCTCGGAAAATTATTTCTCTGTTCAGGAAATCTATTTTCTCTGGGTGTACTACAAATATTTATTGACCCTACTCTTTCAGGTAATTTTAAAAATCTGGGAGAACCTTCCTCAACTTCTCTAGGAGGTGCACTTGGAGAAGTTCCTGTAGAAACTCTCTGGGTAGGTTGAGAATCTATCTGATAAGATGGCGGTTTGCGTTTTGTAGCATAAATATCTTCTAAAACTGCATCATCTAATTCCTCATCAAGTCTTTTCTGAGCCCTCTTTTGTTCCGGACCATCAGTGACCATTATTCTCACTGGATACAGACCATCGTACATATCTGCCTTACATATCTGCCTTTTTCCAGCGTCTCACTTTGTCTTCATGTGCTTCTCTATTTAGAATATACTTTGAATTTCTAGGTGTTAAGCATTTGCTTTCACGTTCAAGTTCCATCATCTCAACTTCCCATTCAACCAATGCCTCAAATTGTGTAGGTCTTAACTTTGGTACAAGATCCATCATTTTTCCTCTCAGGTTTCTCAAAACTTTCATATTAAATGACCCGTCTTCCGGCCAGGCCAATACGCCATCATTTTTAGTATAATGCATCCAGTTGTCAAACCAAATTACGGTATGATAACCATATTTGCCTTCCATATAGGCTGCGGGTGTTTTGTACTTATGAAGTAATTTACCACCACGCGTTTCAATTTTCTTGTCAGGTTTAAATACATTTTCTGAAACCATGAAGGCTTCTTTTTCTCACTAACGTCCCAATAACTCATGTTTTAGATCAAAATTACTTATTCCGAAAGCTTCAAAATGTTCTCTTGGTGTTCCAATCCGTGCGCGAGATACACCAACAAGCCAATAAGGTTAAGCTACGTCACCACTTTGCTTAACCAGTAGAAATACAGAATTTAGAACTGACCAATCTGGTAGCAGTTCGTCACTGTCATGTGAACCAATCAGTGTGCTTGCTGTGACGTATGTTAGCCAATCACAGCGCGGACCAAGGTGACGTACACTGCCGCTGCAGCTTCTCTGCGTGTTACTCTGTAAACTCACCCCTCCTTCACAAAAAAATTTCACAGCGCCATTTTAAACAATGCTTTACCAATGAATTTCAATTAGTAACCACAAATAAACAAACCACTTGTCTGTTTTGCTACGTAAAGTAATATTTTTACAAACATTCAGAACTCTCTCCGCATAGAATAGACGACGCTATTTCTATACGATAATTCACGCATTCAAATGGAAAACCCTAATCATACACACACGAAATCTTGGCAGGACTTGAACCAACCACAGAAAACGTCAAACGTTAATAAGAATAGACGACGCTATCTCACCCTTCACTCAAGCTTGGATAAATCCTATTACTCTTTTCACAAAAAGTTTTAAAACAGGCTCACCAGGTCCCTATGCTTAATGCTATGATTTCATAGACAATCCTCACTATTACATTCAACCAGTCACATCTTAAGTCCCTAAACGTGTTTTGTATGTCCACAACACTCTGCAATATATTTTATACCACAGTTTTTGAAACAGAACAAATGCACTGTGTAACTTTTCTAGCCACACTACTCTTTTGCCGGCAAACAACCAGGAATTTTTCACACTGCTGGAAAAAATCCTTTCGACTTCATACAACAAGTGTACAAACCTAACAACATATTTTAGACATGTATCCTATGTAATTAACATGTAACATGTCAGTTACCATAGCAACCGAACTCTGCTACCAAATGAATTGATCCAGCGTCACTATAGAAATTCTGTCTCAAATACACCACCATTCACTACCTAATACTCACCATACTAATTAATACCAAGGCCCATATAACTGAGATAGAAAATCATGAAGCTGAATCATATGGCCTAATTAATCACACTATCAAGCTTATATGTACATTATTTACAACTGCAGTATAACATTCATATTCATAGATAATCAATAAAACGTTTAATTAGACCATTATGGCCAATAGATCAGCTAATGGTAACGACTAAATATTCAAGACCAGCTTGACGTTTTAAGTCTTTTATTTTTAAAATTTCAAAGTTTCAAAATCTTTATTAGCTCATTTATTAATCTCAAACATTTTTATTAAATCAGTATTATTCATTAGGTTATTGGCACAAAGGTCTGGCACATCAAAATTGCACAAGATCAATGAAAAGGAAACAAACCCACTTCCCAAAAATAAGCCTTCTAAACCTGAAAGAAAAGACATTTAAATGTTGCTTAGCATATGCCTTACGTGTCCAAGGGAAAACGGACAGCACTTCGCCCTCTGGAATAGTCAGCCCTGCTCCCCACAAGAGGCTAAGTTCTTATACCTTTTTCTGACCCACTAATCTAACTAAAATTGATATTTTAATAAAATGCAGCAACCCAATTGGTTGTTGACCATCAGGCCACCGAGAGGCCAACGCATCAGTTCTTGTGACATCATTCTGTCATTGTCCATTGACACGAAGCGACACTGGCTTCCTAGAGTTCGCAACATTAAACTAAATGTTCGTAGCAATTTCCTCCAGGATTTAAGCCAAGCTGCCTCTACACGCTTCCTCGGCCTTGACGTATTCACTTTCGAAGCTTGTTGCACACAATGTTCATTGTTTGAGCTCCTGCATGTTCCGTTGAAGTATTTTATTTAAAAAAAGCATCAACACTGCTGTGCTCAGCTTCTTTCAGTCAGGCCAACCAACTTCCATTAAAACTAGGCCTTTCTTCTCGAGCTAGTATTTAAACAAAAAACAAAAGGTAATTAATTCAGGTAAAATAAACCCTTCTGTTACCCACCCTCCATTGCTAATATTTAACCCATTAATATATGTCACCTAGCAGAAGCACACAAATAAAGCAGCACATTTAATATCTACCATTCTTCATGGAGTCCAGCTAGATTCTTCATGTATCTGAAAAAGTAAAAAGATAGACAAACAAAACATATATAAACAATCAGAACATAGACAAACACATAAGCACACATAATGAAAGCACATGCCACTAGATGATCAGCCGCATTAATAGTGACAAAGACAATAGGACAAACAAGACAATATTAATTATGTGTTACAAGACAAACTCGCAAATGCAACATGAGCACATAAATATTATTCCTGCGTGTTTGTGAATGCAATTTTTTACTCTAAGTTGGTTTAGTAATACCAATCATGCAACAATTCATTAATAAATTAGTTCATGTTACAGAGAATTAATTTCACGAGCCAGAATAAAATGATTTCTGAAAGTCGCTCCATCAGTTCCAATTTCGGTGAGCCTCATAATTTCAACAACAGTTGGGGCAGAATTAAAAGCCACACCGACAGGTAAGAAATTGAGTATGAGTGCCTCGGTATACAGGACAAGTGCCTTTCTCAATATGACATCACTAATCCGGGCTCCATATATTTTTTCATTAGAGCAGATCAATACAGCTCAACTTGATGACGAATTTGGGAACTCCAGTCCTGTACATTTTCGGAATCCCACTGGGTAGAATAGTTATATCTATACCCAGGTGAGCGACATTTATTGTCACTGGCCTCAGTCTCTTTTATATTTACAATGGCGGACATATTATAAAATAGATGCCACCTCCTTTACAGATTGGCTTTCAATATTGGTGAGCCGTAAAGTAGAACGTTAGTCGGGGCGGAACTCTAAGCCACACCGACAGAACAGATTAATACAGCTCAACTCGCACCTCAATCCGACTGGGTTAAATGAAGGTGAGTGTAATCTTGGGCATTAAAGTAGGTGGCCCAAAATGTCCCTCGCAGAATCCATTCTTAAACAAACCATCTTTTTTAAATTCCCTAGGCTGTTTGCTGTCCCCCGCAGTCCTGATGAAGACCCGTTGTTGACTCCATAGAAAGCAATAGTGCCACTTCTGGACTGTTGGTCACTTCTGACCGGGACATAGTAAAAGTTTGAGGTTGATTGCGATGGAGCCCTTGTCGTATACACTAAGCGGAGGCCCCGGTCAAGATTTTACCTTCACAGTTTGAAACCTTTCTGGAGGAGTTCTCACTGGATGTCGTGCAGCCTCCTCCAGCAAGCCGGATTCAAAGAGTGTTCAAAGTGTCCAAAACACAATATAAGTTACAAATGGGGGTGGGGTCGCAGGCTACTCACACACCGGCGGTGTCGCCCCTAAGGACTCTGGTTATTGTAGTTAAGTGTTTGCGATGCATCGTCTCTCGATCTTCTGCTATCTTCGCTGTCTTCGCCATCCCTGGACACGTGTTTCGGGGTATCACCCCTCGTCAGCAGGGATAGGCCGTGTGCTGGGGTTGCCAATGGCTGCAAATATCTGCCAGGTATAGTACCACTCCGGGCGCGTAGGTGCGGAATCCCAGGCTCGTCAACCCAAAGCTCAAGGGAGCTATAAAGTTACAAAAGGGGGTGGGGCCGCACACTACTCACACACCGGCGGTGTCGCCCCTAATGACTCTGGTTATTGTAGGTAAGTGTTCGCGATGCATTGTCTTTCGATCTTCTGCTATCTTTGCTGTCTTTGCCATCCCTGGACATCGTTTCGGGGTATCACCCCTCGTCAGCAGGGACAGGCCGTGTTCTGGGGTTGCCGATGGCTGCCAATATCTGCCAGGTATAGTACAACTCCGGCGCGTAGGTGCGGGATCCCAGGCTCACCAGCCCGAAGCTCAAGGGAGCTATAAAGTTACAAATGGGGGTGGGGTCGCACACTACTCACACACCGGCGGTGTCACCAAAAGGACTCTGGTTATTGTAGTTAAGTGTTCGCGATGCATCGTCTTTCGATCTTCTGCTATCTTCGCTGTCTTTGCCATCCCTGGACACCGTTTCGGGGTATCACCCCTCGTCAGCAGGGACAGGCCGTGTTCTGGGGTTGCCGATGGATGCCAATATCTGCCAGGTATAGTACCACTCCGGCGCGTAGGTGCGGGATCCCAGGCTCGTCAGCCCGAAGCTCAGGGGAGCTATAAAGTTACAAATGGGGGTGGGGTCGCACACTACTCACACACCGGCGGTGTCGCACCTAAGGACTCTGGTTATTGTAGTTAAGTGTTTGCGATGCATCGTCTTTCGATCTTCTGCTATCTTCGCTGTCTTCGCCATCCCTGGACACGTGTTTCGGGGTATCACCCCTCTTCAGCAGGGATAGGCTGTGTTCTGGGGTTGCCGATGGCTGCCAATATCTGCCAGGTATAGTACCACTCTGGCGCGTAGGTGCGGGATCCCAGGATCGTCAGCCCAAAGCTCATGGGAGCTATAAAGTTTCAAATGGGGGTGGGGTCGCACACTATTCACACACCGGCGGTGTCGCCCCTAAGGACTCTGGTTATTGTAGTTAAGTGTTCGCGATGCATCGTCTTTCGATCTTCCGCTATCTTCACTGTCTTCGCCATCCCTGGACACGTGTTTTGGGGTATCACCCCTTGTCAGCAGGGATAGGCCGTGTTCTGGGGTTGCCAATGGCTGCCAATATCTGCCAGGTATAGTACCACTCCGGAGCGTAGGTGCGGGATCCCAGGCTCGTCAGCCCGAAGCTCAAGGGAGCTATAAAGTTACAAATGGGAATGGGGTCGCACACTACTCACACACCGGCGGTATCGCCCCTAAGGACTCTGGTTATTGTAGTTAAGTGTTTGCGATGCATCTTCTTTCTATCTTTTGCTGTCTTCGCTATCTTCGCCATCCCTGGACATGTGTTTCGGGGTATCACCCCTCGTCAGTAGGGATTGGCCGTGTTCTGGGGTTGCCGATGGCTGCCAATATCTGCCAGGTATAGTACTACCCCGGCGCGTAGGTGCGGGATCCCAGGTTCGTCAGCCCGAAGCTCAAGGGAGCTATAAAGTTACAAATGGGGGTGGGGTCGCACACTACCCACACACCGGTGGTGTCGCCCCTTAGGACTCTGGTTATTGTAGTTAAGTGTTCGCGATGCAGCGTCTTTCGATCTTCTGCTATCTTTGCTGTCTTCGCCATCCCTGGACACGTGTTTCGGGGTATCACCCCTCGTCAGCAGGGATAGGCCGTGTTCCGGGGTTGCCGATGGCTGCCAATAACTGCCAGGTATAGTACCACTCCGGCATGTAGGTGCGGGATCCCAGGCTCGTCAGCCCGAAGCTCAAGGGAGCTATAAAGTTATAAATGGGGGTGGGGTCGCACACTAAACACACACACCGGCGGTGTCGCCCCTAAGGACTCTGGTTATTGTAGTTAAGTGTTCGCGATGCATCATCTTTCGATCTTCTGCTATCTTCGCTGTCTTCGCTATCCCTGGACACGTGTTTCGGGGTATCAGCCTTTGTCAGCAGGGATAGGCCGTGTTCTGGGGTTGCCGATGGCTGCCAATATCTGCCAGGTATAGTACCACTCTCGCGCGTAGGTGCGGGATCCCAGGCTCGTCAGCCCGAAGCTCAAGGGAGCTATAAAGTTACAAATGGGGGTGGGGTCGCACACTACTCACACACCGGCGGTGTCGCCCCTATGGACTCTGGTTATTGTACTTAAGTGTTCGCGATGCATCGTCTTTCGATCTTCTGCTATCTTCGCTGTCTTTGCCATCCCTGGACATCGTTTCGGGGTATCACCCCTCGTCAGCAGGGACAGGCCGTGTTCTGGGGTTGCCGATGGCTGCCAATATCTGCCAGGTATAGTACCACTCCGGCGCGTAGGTGCGGGATCCCAGGCTCGTCAGCCCGAAGCTCAAGGGAGCTATAAAGTTACAAATGGGGGTGGGGTCGCACACTACTCACACACCGGCGGTGTCACTCCTAAGGACTCTGGTTATTGGAGTTAAGTGTTCGCGATGCATCGTCTCTCGATCTTCTGCTATCTTCGCTGTCTTTGCCATCCCTAGACACCGTTTCGGGGTATCACCCCTCGTCAGCAGGGACAGGCCGTGTTCTGGGGTTGCCGATGGATGCCAATATCTGCCAGGTATAGTACCACTCCAGCGCGTAGGTGCGGGATCCCAGGCTCGTCAGCCCGAAGCTCAAGGGAGCTATAAAGTTACAAATGGGGGTGGGGTCGCACACTACTCACACACCGGCCGTGTCACACCTAAGGACTCTGGTTATTGTAGTTAGGTGTTCACGATGCATCGTCTTTCGATCTTCTGCTATCTTCACTGTCTTCGCCATCCCTGGACACGTGTTTCGAGGTATCACCCCTTGTCAGCAGGGATAGGCCGTGTTCTGGGGTTGCTGATGGCTGCCAATATCTGCCAGGTATAGTACCACTCCGGAGCATAGGTGCGGGATCCCAGGCTCGTCAGCCTGAACCTCAAGGGAGCTATAAAGTTACAAATGGGGATGGGGTCGCACACTACTCACACACCGGCGGTATCGCCCCTAAGGACTCTGGTTATTGTAGTTAAGTGTTCGCGATGCATCATCTTTCGATCTTCTGATATCTTCGCTGTCTTTGCCATCCCTGGACATGTGTTTTGGGTATCACCCCTCGTTAGTAGGGATTGGCCGTGTTCTGGGGTTGCCGATGGCTGCCAATATCTGCCAGGTATAGTACCACTCCGGCGCGTAGGTGCGGGATCCCAGGCTCGTCAGCCCGAAGCTCAAGGGAGCTATAAAGTTACAAATGGGGGTGGGGTCGCATACTTCCCACACACCGGTGGTGTCGCCCCTTAGGACTCTGGTTATTGTAGTTAAGTGTTCGCGATGCATCGTCTTTCGATCTTCTGCTATCTTCGCTGTCTTGGCCATCCCTGGACACGTGTTTCGGGGTATCACCCCTCGTCAGTAGGGATAGGCCGTGTTCTGGGGATGCCGATGGCTGCCAATATCTGCCAGGTATAGTACCACTCCGGCGTGTAGGTGCGGGATCCCAGGCTCGTCAGCCCGAAGCTCAAGGGAGCTATAAAGTTACAAATGGGGGTGGAGTCGCACACTACTCACACACCGGCGGTGTCACCCCTAAGGACTCTGGTTATTGTAGTTAAGTGTTCGCGATGCATCGCCTTTCAATCTTCTGCTATCTTCGCTGTCTTCACCATCCCTGGACACGTGTTATGGGGTATCACCCCTCGTTAGCAGGGATAGGCCGTGTTCTGGGGTTGCCAATGGCTGCCAATATCTTCCAGGTACATCCTACATCTACATTGCAAAAGGGGGGAAAGTAAGGTCAGAGGTTGGGAGGAATAGTGATAGGGCAGAAGTTACCTTGGCCAGATGGGATACCCCAATTAAAAAGACCTGAAGAATCTGTACCTGGAATGTGAACTGTCTCAGTAACAATATTAAGATTACATTGCTTCCTCAGTACTTGTGCAGACGGGCTCCAGATCTGGTATCACTTCAGCAGACTCACCTAAGGGGTCAACATTATAAAGCCCTTGATAGATTTGGCCACCAGCTAGTGTTACATGCTGGCTATACTACAGACTCATTGTAGTAGGAATCCTGCTCAAACGCTATGTCCTACTTGTCATTCGCTGGGTCTGGCACGATTTTGCGATCCTGGGAAGGGATAGACGATCAATGTCTGCTCAGTATATGCCCCACTGTGCATACATTGGGGTATCATCCCACTGGTGAGCACACTTTTGTTGGAAATGCAGGATGGAATACTGGTGATGGGCAATTATATTAATATGTGGCGTAGTCGGGGCTCGATAGAGAGTCTGGTTGAGTCCTATTGGAGGAGACAGGGCCACTGGGTCCTCTTTGGGAGGCATTGGGTTTGGTAGACCTCTGGCAGCTCCATCACTATCTAATAGGACAATTTACCTACTGCTTGGCCCGCCTGGTAGCTTATCCCACCTAGACCATCTGTACACACAATAGTTACATGCTGGTAGTTTCAAGCATGCACTCTACTATGAGAGAGGCATATCAGATTATTGCCCAGTGGAACTAACATTTGAGGGGCCCACACAGGAATTTGCCCTGCACCATCTGAAAGATAGGGGCCTCAGGGACAGGATTGAGGAGCAAGCCGATCTATATTTCAAAGAAAGTATAGGAACAGTGGATTTGGGCTGTGTATTGTGGGAGGTGTTCAAGGCAGTCTTGAAGGGACAGGCTCAGGCATTGGTGGAATCAAGAAGCACCATTCAATGCACAGAGGCAGAGTCAGAGATCTTGGCCCTTGAAATCAAGGTGGTGAATGGGACGTCTGAAGATCTTCATTATAGATTGTGCCGTAAGCAAATAGACTACTGCCTTAGCTTGATAGGTGATGCAAGAAGAGGTCTTGGGTTTTGCTGTGGGGTGAGTTGGGGGTGACTCAGCAGCAAACTTCTCAATAGCCAATGCTTTTGCTGCTTATTACGAAAGGTTGTATGAGTCTACAATGACTGGAATGATGGAGGACTGTATCGATTTTTTACAAGACTTTCCCCTGACTGAGCTTTTGACAGAAGATAGAGAGGTGCTGGACGCCGACCTGTCTGGGGACGAACTTACTGCGGCATTGCAGGACTTGCAATCTGGAAAGGCCTCGGGCCTATTGGCCTACTGGCCTGCCAGTGGAATTGTATAAAGAGATAGCAGGAAAGGTGGCCCCTGCACATGCTGGCAATGTTCCATGAAGCGCAAAATAGGGAGACGCTGCTGCTGGATAAGTGGGTAGAAACAGTTGTGGCGATACATAAGAAAGGCAAGCCTCCAATGGACTGCGGTTCCAATAGACATATATAGATGTTACACGTTGAAATGAAAGTGCTGGTCAAAGTGTTCGCAACCAGAATGAGGACTGTCATCACATCCTTAATTCAACATGATAAGTCAGGTTTTATATCACAACGCATTACCCGTCTGAATATACGGCACATATTTAGAGTGTTTCATGAATACTGGGATCCTAAGGCTGACCCTGCAGCAGTCCTGTCCCTTGATGCCAAATTGGTGTTTGACAGTATAGAATGGAATTATATTCTGGCTACAGTAAGATGGATGGGACTGGGCCCAAGGTTTTGTGTTTGGGTCACGCTACTGTCAGGAGCAACTGGCCAGAGTGCAGGTCAGCATAGTGGTTTCCAGAATCTTTACCCTCCATATGGATATGTGGCTGGGAAGCCTCCTTTACCCCTTGCTCTTTGCCCTGGCACTTTAACCACTCGCAGCATGAGTGAGACAGGACCAGTTGGTATGGGGAGCACAATGTGGGGGGAAGTGGAAGAAGTGCATTTCCTTGTGTACCGATGACATTCTATTATATCTGTCCAGACCTGCCTCCTCCTTTGGCAGAATCCTACACAGATTCAAGCTCTTCAGTAGCTATTCTGGTTATTGTATCAACTGGCCTAAGTTGTTGGTATTCCTGCCGTTGGGAGGGGAGTTGCAGCTCCCCCGGTCCTTTCCTGCCTCAGTACAGCGGAACAATCTCCTGGGAATACACATTACTTGAGATCCACAGGACTTCATACGCCTAAACCTGAGTCCACCACTAGACAGACGGAAGGGTGACGTCCAGCACTGGGGTACCCTGCCATTGACATTGATGGAGAGAGCAGCATTGTATAAGATCATATCCCTCCCATGCTTGATATTTGTGTTTCAGAACACGCCATTTCGGATCCCTTAGGAATTCTTTGTCAAAATCAAACATGAAATGCATACCTTGCTATGGCAGTGCGGTGCACCATGTATTGCGCTTTCCAAGCTACAGAGAGTGGAGTGTGATGGTGGTATTGCAATACCAGACATCAGGAAGTGCTACTAGGTCTCCCAATTTTTAGTGGTCAGCGACTGGGTTTTTGCGGACTGACAGGTGCAAGCGTATAGATTGAATAGGGCAGTGATGGGACGAAGAGGTCAAGAGGGGGATATATATCAGAAAAGAAGGGATCAAGACCTGCCCCTGCTTCCCCATACAGTGGTTCACACTTGGACAGAGGCCAGAGGGTTCTTGGCCTGGAAGGACAGACTAACTAATATGACCCCACTATGGAGCAGTGACATGTTGTGAGTGGTGGGAAGTCTGGGGGGGGTTCTCTGGTTGGGAACTCATAGAAGTGGAGTATCTGGGGGGTGTATGGTGAGCTCAGACCTATGTCTCATGTGGAACCTTAAAAATGACTTTGAGTTGAAGTAAACCAAGAGATTTAAATACCTGCATCTTGGGCACATACTACCGAGGCACTTGTTGGAGGGGGAGCAACTGCTGGAAGCCTCCCCTCTGGTGGATCGTTTTCTCACAGAGGACATTCCGGACTAGAAGATCTCGGATATATACTGTAAGTTAGTTAACAACTCCTCAAACTCATTAGTGAAGTTGAGGGAGGCCTGGAGAGAGGATCTGGGAGACTTGGATGATGAAGAGTGGGTGGAGATCCAAAGCCCACAAGATATGAGTTTTGTGTGCTCCTTTCTACCAAATTCAGCTTTGGATCCTACATCGCTCCTATTACTCACGCACTTGGTTGATAAAAATTCAGAGGGTGACTAACTCTTATTTCCTGAGAGGCTGTGATCAGGAGGGGACCTATTTCCTCATTCTCTGGGCAAGCACCAACATACAGGACTATTGGAGAGCGATTGTTGAGACAATGTCCTGAGTACTATCGGTTACTGTTCCACTGTGTGCTAGCAGTTATGTGAAAAGAAGATTGGTCAAAATATTAGAAGATTTGGTTAATGCTGGTGAAGGGGATGGCAAATTGTAACATAGCCAGGGTGTGGGGTAGACCAAAGGCTCCCAGACTGAGTGAGTGGAAGTTGGATCTAGATAGGTGTCATGGGGCAGAAACAGTGATCTACCAGAGTAGGGGACACCATAAGAAATGGGAATGGGTGTGGAGGGCATGGCAGGAGTTTCTGAGGAGAATGTATGGGGGTTGATAAGACTGCCTCTAGGATGTGGGGGGAATTAGCCAACTGAAGTGTATGTTGGAAATGGGAAGACAAAGCACCCCTGATTATTGTATTACAGATATTTCACACTTTGGGGGATGCTATACACTTGCAATGTATGTAATATGTGAACAGAAATGTTTACTTGCAAACATCATGTGATGAGCAAAGTTTATTTAAAGAGTTTTTAAAAAAAGAATCCTACCTGTTGTCTTTATTAACTCATTACATTTCCAACGCAATGACAATTTACCCATTTCCTCACTCTGTCGCAACATTCCCCTTAACACAACTCATATTATAAACCCATGCAAATCGGTGTAACATCACATTTTGACAACAGCCCACACCCTCTAATGTATAACAGCAATATCTATCAAGTTACTCGTCTCACTTTAAGGTGCACCGGCTGTCATTATAATCAGATTGCATTTACTAACTCTCAGGAGCCATTACAATGCATATCAAAAATGTCCAGTAGCAAAAGGTTGACCAAATGAATCCATGTCTTTGGGACTAATCTGTTTTAGGTCATGGCTTTCTTTTACTAAAGAATGCATTCTGGTTTATTTGTTCAATTTTAGTAAGCCTATTTAACCAAGACTCATGATTCTCGTGATACGTAAAATCAAAGTGAAGGAGTGGAAAACGTGTATCAGGGTAATGCTTTTAGGAAAGAGTTGTGATGTCTGAGGCATTACACCCATTTCATTAGGATGAAGCCGATGTTCATCCCTAAGACATGAGAAGTAGAGGGTGGCCCTTTATGGGTGAGGGATGAGATTTTCGGTGAGTTAGAAAGGTTGGATTCTGAAGTCGCAATAGAGAAGGTTGAAGGGTCGGAGTGGTTGTCTCTGGTGGTCATAGCAAAAAAGGCAAGGGGAGAATTGAAGCTTTGTGTGATTTAGAGGGAATTGAATTGATGTGTCATTGTTAATAGGTACTCATTGCCCAACAGAACGGAGATGTTAAACTCATTAGAGGATTCTAAGTATTTTCTTCACAGGACATAACAGCCGCCTACCATCAGATCAAACTTCATCCCTTATCGCTGGTGCTAACTTCATTCTTCACTCAATATAGTACCTATAAATATGTAAGAATGCCTTTCAGATTGATATCAGCTTCCTAAAGTTTCCAGAGGATGATGCGTGAGGTTTTGAGAGGAGTTCCTGATGTTACGATATACCAGGAGAATGTGTTGATTTTGAGAGTGCGGTCAACGAATATAAAGAATGCTTGTGTGCTGTTTTCAAAAAGCAAGATCGAGTGGTCTCAAGTTAAATTGATTAAGTGCAAGTTCAGTGTAGATTACATAGAGTACTTAGTGTACTTAGGCAATCAGATTTTTGTGGATGGCGTTAGGACTAAAAGAGATTTGGTGACTGCAATCAGTGAGATGCCACCTCCTACCAACAAAGAGGAGTTGGTAAAGTTGCTGTGTATGGCCAAGTATTATGGCAAATTCATATACATTTTTTCTGAGAGCAGTAAACAAATGTATGCTGACAAAAGAAGTGGAGTTTTTGTGGAGGAGTGAATGGGAGAAGAAGTTAAGGCATTGAAGGAGGGAGATGTTGAGAGAGGCTCCTAGTTATCAAATTTTGAGCCGGCTCATGAGTCAGTTTTGATGGCAGACGCAAGTTCAAAAGGCTAAGAGGCGGTACTCATTTATGTGGTCAAAGGACAATAAAGAACTATTTTATTTATTTCCAGAAGTTTAAGGTGTACCGAAATGAAGTATTCAGTCATTGAGAAGAAGGCGTTGGTTGTTTTCTGAGCTGTGAGACAGTTGAGGAAGATTTGTGGGCATCTGATTTTGGGATCAAAACTGATCATAACCCCCTGAGAGAATTTTTCATGTCAAACGGGATAGATGTAATCTCAGCATGATTTGTAAATGGGTAAATGTGTTGTAAGAGTTTGATTATAGGGTGCTTTAGGTACCAGGAGCTAAGAACATTTTGACCAATTGTGTCTCTCGCTTGTGTAATAAAACTGACCAGAGGGAAGGTGAGGGGGGACACATTTGGTGGTGAGTTATATGAGGAGGAGCTTAAAGTGTGCGAGGTGACAGATGCAGCCATATGAGAAGGTGAGTGGATGGAAGAATTGGCGAGGACCAAGAATTGCAGCAGGTGATTGATGTGGTGTCCTCTGGCTGTCAAAGGTCTGTTGACTTGTTCAAGTGAAGAGAAGTTACTGGGAGATGAAAGATGAGTTAACAGTGACAGGCAGACTTCTCTTAAGAGGTAGTAAGTTGATTCCCCGGCTGTGTTGAGACACTGCATGATTTTGTTTGTGCATGAGAGTCATCTCAGAATTTCAAAGACCAGGATAAAAATTCAAGCTGATATCTGGTGGCCAGGGACGGTTATGATGGTTGAGAGTAAGGTAAGAGAGTGCACCGGGTGTCTGGATAATTATAAGGTATTAAAGTGTAGAACACAATCCATAGTTGTCAGAAAATTACCTGGTGGTCCTTGGGAGGAAAGAGCATTGGATTTTGTGTGGCCTATTCACTTCATGAGTCTTGGTAACAAGTGTTGATTATTATTTTATAAGCTTCATGATGTTTACTCGAGGTGGTCAGAAGTTGTGATTGTGATGTCAATTGAGCCATGTGTGGTAATTCAGTTCCTGAAGTCTTCAATTTTTACGGGAAGGGTATATGTCAGTTCTTCTTACATATAATGGGGTCAAGTTAACTTCAAAGAAGATGGAGCAGTTCCTTAAGGAGAGGTACATATTTCATAAAAAATCTGCACTATACTATTCCAAATGTAATATAATTATCGAGAGGTTTAATAGAGTACTGAAGGAAGATATACAGTGCTCAAGTGCACGAGGCAAATGTTGGAAAGATGAAGTGTGTGATAAGGTGAAGGTGTACAGACGTACCCCTCCTTCCACCACAGGTGTAACGCTCTTTGAGTTATTTAGAGGCAGGAGTCCCAGTTGTTCAATGTGCCCAAGTTGGATAAGAAAAAGAAAAATGATGGAATGGGAGTGAAGGTAGAAGATAACAAGTGGAAAGAAAAGGTGGTGGAGAAAATTGAAAAGATGGAAGAGTAATTTGACAACTGTAAGATGGTGAACGTGACAAGTGTGAAGGTGAGTGATTGTCTTAAGGTCCGAGTTCCTGGTGGGGTGTCAGGAGGATATAAATTTGGTGAACCCATAAGAGTGATTAAACTGCTCATAAATGGTGTTAAGATGGAAGATCACAGGGTGCGGAATTCAAATAGAGTAGCACAATAACCTGTGGAAACTGGTGTGTTAGAGAGCTATAAACAGGATATGGAACAATTTTTTCAGAAAACACTGGGAATGAATATAACACTGTCAGACGAAGTTATAATCTTAGGAGTTGCTAAGGATGGCGTGGTAGTTCCTCACTATGAGTTTTTGTATATAGCCATGGTATTAAGCAGACTATGTATAGCATCGCTATGGAAAGATCCTAGTCCACCGACTGTACATCAATGGGTTTCTAGGTTGCTGGCAATTTTTACCTTGGAACAGGCTCTATACGAAAAAAAGGGAAGGGTAAGAAGGGAAGCTGCGAGACGAATATGGGCTCCAATAATAACATGGAAGCAAAACCTGGGGGAGTTATAAGCATACAGTAAGATAACTAATAATTTGTTTTAGGTATTAAATTGAATTTGTAAGATCTATTATGGATAGAATTTATTAAATGTAAGCATGAATTTACAAACTTGTTAAGGAATTAATTTAATAATGAATGTTATTTGATTTTCTTATCCCGTTGAAATACATAATGAAAATGTAATTGTAATCTTGATGATGATGAATAAAAAATAAATAAAATAAAAAAAAAAAAAGGAAACTGGTGTGTAAAATATGAACTCGGAACAAGAGGAGGATTCCATGAACTGAGAGGGAGTGGTAGTCAATGGTGGTTTGAGGATGAGTTCTAGATCAGTTGCTGTTCCAGCGTACCTGAAAGAGTTTGCAAAAAATGAATCCATGTGTCAAGCTACTGTGCATTTAGTTGAAGCATATGAAGATCCGCTCTTATTTGTGATAGTATAGCTTACAAAAAAATGTACTGCTTATATAGTTGTGTTTTTGTTAAGAGGGAAATGTGTGTGGTATCCTGCCAGAATCCTTATTAGGCCTGGGCATAGTGCGCATAGTCGCACTACGTGAAGCTTCGCGAAGATGTTCTTGCACTACGCAAACTACGCGTAGCCTTGCGAGCGCGCATAGCTGCTTGTCGCACCCGTTCGCAATGTGTTTTTCTTTTACGGGGCGCTGTTTGCTTGCTCAGGGGATAGTAGCTCGTGAACTTAAACTTGCGGTCGCCTATGGGCGCAGCCATCTTGTTTTTTCAATTGTCCTGCCCGCTTGCTAAGCCTTATTTCCTGTTCCGGCTAGCATATAGCATGTTAGTGCAGCGCATGTCATGTTCGGGAATGCTATTTACTTCGAAATTTCGCGCGAACTTACCCATGCGGTCGCGATGGGCGCAGCCATCTTGTTTTTTCACTCTATGCTATGGTTCTGGGCCTAGTTTTCTATCCTTACCTAATCTTTGCAATACTTAGTTTATGACACTGTTTTTCTGACTTTTTTTTACTTATCATCTATCTCTCTCTGTCCCTAAGTTTATATTTTGCATTTTATTTCTACTTTAACTGTTTTTTTTACTTTTCTACTGTTTTATTTTACTTCTTTCTTTAAGCTTCTACTTCTTCCCCCTAACTTTTTTTTCTTCTGTTCTAACTTTTCTTTCCTGCCTCCACCCCAGAACCATGGCCAAGGGCAGAAGTACCAGCTCCAAGGGCAAGGCGCCTGTGCCTAAGAGCCGGCTGCCTTGCGGCATAATGTGCCCTGAAGGGGTGCAGGCCAAGCAGCTTTTTGGAGATACGGAGGTGGCCGCCCTTGTTTTTTTCTTCCAGCGCCACCTCCCCTTGACCTTGGCAGCAGGCGGCAGGCCAGGCTCCGGGTACCTTACCCAGGAGCGTCATCGTCGGTGGGTGAAGGTGCGCTGCTCTGGGATCTGGCGCACCCACAACCAGCTGGCTCACTTGTGGTCCGCCATCCTGGACAGGGAGCAGGACTTGTTGGACCTGCTAGGTGTCGAAGTCGTGGGGCTTGGTGAGTAGTTAATATATAGTATAATAAGTATTGTGTATCATATTTGACGAATAACACAATTTCTGGTGCTTACTTTGCAGGTAAATTAAATTTCAAAATCTTCTGTGATTGCAGGACACGTGCTCGGGGCTACTCTTATTGTTTGCAACTTTGCGCTAGCTTGGGCTGATTAATTTAAGAGTTTACTTCAGAGAACTGAAGTTAGTTAATGCTACTGATAGAGAGAATCTAGTCCTTCCATTGTCCTTCTGTGAAATAGTGGTGGATGGATACTAGGTTTGCTTAGTAGTAGTTCATATGTTTTTTTACAGTCTGTGTGAAGCCTCCTCTGTCACTGAGTGCTGCTTACCCCAGTCCTCCGTAGAAACTTTTGTAGTTTGTTTAGTGAGTGGTAGGCTTAGCATTGTCAGTCAGTAGCAGAACAACATCAGACGCAACCAGCCAACAATTTGATGTATGCACAAATATATGCATGTGCCCTCCATCTCATCTATGCATTTTTGAGGCAAAAATATAATGGAAATGCAGACTTACTAAACAATTGGCCTGTCTGGAGTAGGTGGTCTAGGTCAGGTGGTACTTATGCTTCGATCCAAATAGATAGGTCAATTTTATTGCAATTGTTTCCTAAAATGTTTTTTAAGTGTTTTTTTAAATGATTTATTTGTTTCACAGCACTCATTAATGTTTGTCTCTTTCTTTATTATTTCTTACATGATCAGCACCCAGGGGCAAGAAGACGGGGTCTGAGTCGGCGGGACAACCACCAGAGGACCGCTCCTCTACCGAGGGCCCTGCTGCTGGCCCTATTAAGTCCTCCAGTGGTTATATCAACAATTATATTTCCCTAACTTTTACTGCTCCTTATTTTTTCTGAACTATTATTAAATACGGTTCCACTTCCTAAACCAACTTTTTACAAAAGCTTCTTTGACCTTGACTATCTGTTTCCAAATTCTGGTTATCCCTGCGTTTAAGTTCCTTTTAACTGCCTCTGCTATGACTCTCTGTACTACTACTATTAGTCTGTCTGTAGTTAAGCTTGCCCAATTGGCCACTCTTTATTTAAGGTTTGTTTTCTTTTCTTTTGAATAAAGCTCAGATAGACCAATAGCTCCAGCCACTGGTTCCACTCCTGTCCTTTGGATTGTCCTCTTTAATCTCGAGGCTTTGACAATTCCCACCAACAAAATGCCCAACAAGATGTTTGACTAGTATTTTTATTAGGATATTAGTACACACTACTACTGTTGTGGGGATTCTGCACAGCCACATATAGAAATATGCACAAGAAAATAAGATGTTGGTGATGGGAGGTTGGACCTTACTCACTCCTCAGTCAGAACTCAGAACCCACAATCCCCTGACCGACTAGCTATAGTGTCTCATTACGTCCCGAACCCCACACGAAGATACCCAATGATTACACAACCCAGAACATAACACCCTTTCGCTTACTCTAGTATAAGTCCACAAAGCTACACCAAATACCACAGAGTCTATGTGTAAGTTCAAAAGGTTAATTTACTTTCAAACAACACGCTTTGTACGTTGTTCTATGCAATTACTACAGCCAGCTCCAACATGAAAAAATGCATATGATTTAAAACAGTAAACATTTGTTACAAGAGCATGATAGGAGAAGACATGAATCATCGCGTAAGCTCTGAAAATCTCTGGTTTACTTTGTAGAAGGGAATCTTCTGCCTAATATGAGAGAAATGGTGGACATTAGACCGTATAATGCAATTATGCAAGCATTTCGCAGTCATTCCAAAAAGTGTAACTTTATGGCTAAGCAATAGGTACTAACCGAACCCCATAAAAAGTAAGTGGATTGTTTTTCGACCTCTTCACTTGTACACAACATTCATGGGGCCTCAAAGACGTCTTACTGCACAACAAGCTGCAAGGTAACATGCAAAAAAGAGTAGACATGAATCTAAAATGGTTACATGGATCAGGCTAACTGTCCAAAGAGTAAAGTAGAAGTAGAGATGACCCTAGGGACTCTAATACTCCTAATGTCTGTCTACTGACTCTACTCTTGTGCGCAATATGGACTAGCGATGATGTAAGCAGTAATTTTACGTTTTTTTCAATCTTCCTAGAAAACAAATAAAATTGAGGGTGGTGTACAGGCATCTAAAAATGTGTACATTTTTTTCTAGGCTTACTACCAATACCAACCACCATTGCCGGCGGGGCCAGCGGCGATGGTGATGCTGCCATTCCGAAGAGGTCAGGAGATGCAGCACCTGCAGGAGCTCCAGGGGGGGGGAGCCAGAAGCAGTGGTGGGCGGTGGTAAGTTATATTCATTACTTATTGGCAATACTACCAGCTGGAAGGGGAACACTTCACTAACTGTACTGTGAGATTTATTAATTAAGTATGAACTTGAAGTTGCAGTGAACAATATACAACGGTTGAAGAAGAGTAGACACCCTTTACTTAGCATTCCCAATGCATTAGCAATAGTATTACCAGCGTGAGTTGAGTAACCAATGGCCTCTTCTATCTGACTCCAACTCAGCTGTGAAAGTGTTATGGAGAAAACTAAAAGTCAGATCAGATTACCTTGATGGATGTGTTGAACAAAAAGGGAAAGAAGGGTGGAAGGAGGAAGGATGAGCGAGATGTAATTATACGACTGGCAGAGAAGGATACTTTGGAAGCAGCATGCAGGTGGCTGATAGAAATCAGATGCATGGGTTGTTGAAGGATGGGTGAAAGGTGAAAGAAGATGCCTGCCTGGGTGGGCGACACAGTATAGGTGGATACTAGATAGCAAGAATCATCAGCGATGTTTGGGTTAAACTCAAAGCCAAGGCAAGGTAAGGTTTGTTAAGCGATATATAAAAAAGAAGGATAGACATTTAGTTTTAATGGATGGATGCCTGGATGTATTCATCATAGACAGCATAGGTGGAGACTGTCACTGGATGCAGAGTCATACTTTGAAGAGAATGTAAAAGAAACTGCGCCAGAGTAGCAAAGCAGAGGGGAATGTAAAAGTAGTATTTTCAGAATACAGTTGACTCAGTAGCTTGCAAGCACGCATACATTATCAAGCGCCTTCCTATGACTCCGAGGACCACTTCCTACATATGTTAATTTATTTTCGATTGTGTCAGCCTGCCTACAAAGGTTGGCCTATCTGTTGGTTACACAATCAATAAGCGAAGTATCTTATGCAGTAGCGGTCAGTGGTGGGAGTGCTGGCGGGTGGTAATGTGGGGAGGGAGGGAGGGGCAGGGTTGGGGGTAGTAAACTATGGAGTATGAATGCAGTGCGCGCAACAACATTTGTTTTAGCTATTTATATGTTTACTTACCAGTAATTGTCCGCAATCCATAGTTTACTACCCATCAATCTGCCCCTCCTCCTCCCCCTCCCCACATCACCACCTGCGCGCATTCCCACCACTGACCGCAACTGTACTGATATGTCGTCGTTCCATATATAAGCAATGATCATTGGTTGGTTCATATATATATAGAATATTATTCTGCCTTTTTGTAGTAGCCAGGGCAGAGCGAAAGTGAAATTGAGCACTTGCCCTTGATGTAACAGAGAGAGTATGACCAGTGCCACCTGTAATCGAAAAAAATACGAGCTTCTCCACCTGCAGACAGTAGTAAATAAAAGTGACAGGAGTCTGCGTATTGACTCGTATCGGATGTTGGTCTTGGATGCATTTAGCTGACTGAGCTGGCATGCCGGCTACAACAAGGTTATGTAATTTAGCTAAACTAAAGATAAGAAAAAAACTGGTGTTCTTTGTACTTGAGTCCATAGAGTACTGGAGCAAGTATAATACCTGAAAAAAACTCCAACAGATGTTAGAGGCCAAGGAAGTGGGAGGATAGATGCTTACCACAAATGTTATGTACTGCGCTTTGCTAGTGCTACTGTGCCACTTTGTGTTGAATTAATTTTGCCTTACTGTTTTGCTAAGAGTATTGGTTACAATTCTGTTTCTTTCTTTATAGATACTCCTTCCTAAAAACCAGCACAGAAGGAGTTGGCAACCAGGGCCTGGTGCCCTAAACTGGAGGTCATTTGTGAAGAATACCGCCGGCCGGTGGCTCAGGCAGAGGAGGAGGGGAGCAGGCGGCAGCAGCTGCAGCCTCTTCCAATGCCCCTGGACCCAGCCAGGCCCGGCCTCCAGTAGTACAGCGCTACGGTCAGGCAGCCGCCCACCACTGCACATTTCAAACACCTGCTGCACCCCATGGATGCAAATGCAATTGCCGGGCATTTCAACAAAAAATTATCCTCCGGGTGGCAAAGCTCGTGTACCAGTTAGAGGAGCGAGTGAAGATCATGGTGGACAAACACCTGAAATCCCGCCGGATGTAGGACCCCGTTCAATTGCCCCTTTTTTATTACTTTTGTTGGTGGCTGGGAATTGGGTGTTGAGGTTTCTTACTTTCTTCAGACTTCCTGAACATTTGGACATTTTTTAATTTGGACATTGGATGGGGTTAGGGAGAGGGGTGGGTCAGATGTAGGATAGTTTATTTTTTTAGGGAAATACATTTTATTTATTTATACTCACACATACAATGTTAATGTTTTGTGGGGGGGTTACTGTTTTACACATTTATTTACGTCACATGGTTTCCTTGCTGCTGCAGGGGAGCATCCAGTGTTGGATTTAAATAATCTGCCAATTTTGTACCATGCAAACAGATAGATGCAGTACCCCTCCCTGAGTTATATTTGTCCTACAAGTACTGCCAGTTGCTCCTCCTAGTCCATTATACCTCCCAGCAAACGTATCTTACCTGTGATTGATGATGATGATTACGTTCGGCACAGCAATGGCTGCATGGTTTCCCAAGAAAATGGAGAAGATGCCATGGTTGTGGTGGTAGTAGACACTGGCGCTAGCATTTGCAAAATAAAAAAAAAAGACAGTCACTTGCCTGAGAGAGACTGTGGGAGTAGTAGAACAAATTAAAGTACAGTACAGGACAAGAATGGCAGACAAACAATATTGCAACTGCCAAAGAAAAATAAAACTTAAAGGTGGCAGGGACAGCCTAGTTCAAGAAGTTAAGAAGTTATAATAAACTGCAGTTGGCTCAAGCGAATGACTTAACACAATTGTAATTTGTACACTTTACTGCTATGTGGTAGGGTGTTGAATTGGATGATGAATACAATCAATGTCGGCAATTAATTATGATGTATTAGTTGGGTCCCTTTGGAAAAAAAATTTGCTTGTACATACAGGACTGAGCATGGGTGGGCAAGCAGAGAAGATCCTCGCCCTGCCTTGAAATTGAATTAGTGTTGCTTTCACCACATTTGTCCCAGCAAGCGTGTGATCAATTGTTGGTGTACACTTAAATGTAGTCACATCACACCTCAGAATAAATAAATCATACAGCCCGGGGGAAGAGGGTTAGGGTTTGATGAATGGATGGGGAGGGGGGTTTGGGGAAAGGTTTGAGAAATAAAAACATTACGCATGGACACAACAAAGTAAAACACAATCTTTGAAGACGATGATGATCCACTACCCAATACATTTTTAAAGAGAGAAAAAGGATATGTATGCATGATGAAGATAACTTGATGGGTAATGAGTACTTACAAACTACTACTACACAATTAGAGAGTACAGGGCAGCAGCATTATATGAAATTTGCATTGGCTGTATGCCATCAGAGAGACTGTACCAGGCTTACTTTTAAAGCTAGCAAAGAAAATTAAAAAACAGTTGTAGGGATCAATTAGCAAACAAACAACAATACTGTAACACACAGTCATAATGATTGAAGAGAAAAAAGGAATCAAATGATTTAAAAGACGAATGAGGAATATGATACTAAAGTTACTGTATTATGCAGGTCCCCTTGTGGAGTTGCATCTCGTCATTCATCTTGGTCCTCCCTTTCATGGGCACTCTGCACATCATTCTTGGGTGCCACTGCCTGCCAGATGCGGATTGGTAATGTAAGTGTGAGTTGTTGCTCCCAGTATGATAGCAATGGGTAAAGGCCTGCCTGTAAGTGTAGATGGAAAAACAAAAAAGGTATTACGATGTAGTGCAAGAAGACACGACTCTTGAGCGAGAATACTTTCAGACTGAAGTGGCTTGAATACATTGTGTCTACTCTAGTATATGCACAGCATTAAGCTACAGCATCAACAGGACCGAAGTCATCACAGAACAGGCCCACGGCACCGGGCCGGTCTGTGACCCAACCTCCATTTACCTTAAATTTTGCAGAGGCAGGCAAAAGGCATATACAGCAACCTAGCATTTTCCAAATCAAGTGACTAAATGAATGCGCCACTGTCATTCATACCACTATTCGACTACACAGACATGTAGCCTAGGTCTGCTGTGGTTCTTGTTGAATTGTTGTGATTACCTTTTATGCCAGTTCATGAAATGCAGTTATTCCATCAATCATCTCCGATCCAACTGACTGACTGCGTGCAAAGATAGTATGGTAATCATCATCATGGTGTGGTACGTGTACGTGTTGTCCAACACCAACTCAGTCTGTAGTAAGTGACTCTGATTAAGTCCAGACTACACCTGCAGTAGTATGAGTCCAAATAATGTGCATAACAACAAGGAAACATTGACAGTCACTTGAGTCACTTTTACTTTGTAGATTAACTAGTATAGTTCGACTTCATGCAAATTCGCTCAGAGTCAGCAAGCATCCAATGCAATGCATGGCATCATTCATTAATCATACCTGTCTTGCTCTTCTATTTGGCTGTCAGATCAGATGCTGAGCCTTCTGACAGTGATGAGTTTACTTTTGGATGCCTGCTCAAGTTCTTCTGACAGTGAAGATTTGTGGATGCCTGAAGACAGAGGCGGTAGCCTTAGGACAGTGGTGAGTTTCTGACTTTCGGCTTGGAAAGTACAAAACAGAAGATAGCTATAGAAGTCACGTACTTTCACTTCTTATGGAGGGACTGTTAGAGGCAACATTTATTGTACTATTCTCCATCTCCATCCAATGTCTGGCTTGATGGAAATGTATTTAGGGTAAGTCAGGAAGATGGAGCAGGACTCTGAGGAGTGTAGTGGACAGTTAAATGCACAGACGTGTAACTCCAATAGGTAAATAAAAATAGGCGACGGTGGTGGTGGATTTGTTGAGGTTTGATTTGAACCAGAAAGAGAGATATACACACAAATAAAGGAAGGGAGAAAGTAACAATTTGAAAGCCTAGTTGTCAGGGAAGAGGAGCTCGTCCTCAAACTGTGGTGGTTCAGACAGGAGTAGGTCATGTAACACACTACGTATCTCTTCTGAGGCACTCTCATCTTCCTCCTGCTGTGATTCACATATTTTGTACTCCTGTGGTATGCATTGCTGATTCATTTTGATCATGGTTAACCTCTCCACACTTTTGGGTGAGAGACTGGTCCTTTTCACAGTTACAATGGCACCAGCAGCACTGAAAACATGCTCAGAAGAGACACTTGCGACAGGGCAAGCCAGATACTTTATTGCCAGCCTGCTGAGCACAGGCCGTTGGCTTCTTTTCCCATACCAATACACCAATGGGCTTTCTTCTATGAGGACCTATGTTGTGTCATTCAGATAGGCCAGGACCTTCCGCTCAATGTTCACGGGTGCTTCGATTTGCTTGGCCTCTTTTGACTTTGCATCAGCAATGGACTTACCCATCCCTTTCTGTAGAAACCAATCAGTTACCATTTGGTCCGATGATACTGTTGGTGCTGTTGTTGATGTTATTATTGGTAGTGTTGGTGACTGCTGGGAGGCAAATGCACTGCTCTCAAGCTCTGAAGTAGAACCTGACTCTGGATGCCCTGTACTACTTGTTCTGTCCGGATGTGGTAGGCCTCTAATTAAGAGCCGTTCATTTTCTAAATCAGTGGCTTCCTCAGCTATCAAAGTTTTGTACTTAGCAACATCCACTTCTGAAAAAGGAATTACCGCATTACTGTTCAGAAATAATTTGTACCGTGGATCCAACAGTTTGGCAGTCATGCAATGTCGATGTGACACAATCTTATTTTGAATCCTTGTATTTTCAGATAAGTGAGCGGCTAAGGCATTCGCCAAATAACATGCATCTACTTTGTCGTCCACACCTTAGTACGTTTGAGACACCTCCTTCAGCTGTTGCTCTAGCATGTACAGCAATGGAATAGCTTGGCCCATAGTATAGTCCTACCTGCTGACTGCACGTGTGAAGACCTCAAAAGAAAGTAGCATCTCTGTCAAGCAATTAACGAGATCCCATTGGTCCATCTCAACAGTCATGGCTTTCACAGTAGGATCCCCTAATCTTCTTGTCATGACATAAGCATTAAGTGGTATGTACTGCTCAAACAGACGATCAAGCATGTAATATGTTGAGTTCCAACATGTTGGCACCTCCTGGATGAGTGCTTTGACTGGCATTTTATGCTCACGTTGAATGACCCTCAGCTGCTTCTGGGCTTTAAAAGAATGGTTGAAATGTGGGCATATTCATCTGCAGGTGGTCAGTAAGTTGCTGACTGTACTTTCATTTTTCAGAAAGTCTTGAACAGCAATGTTAATGCAGTGTGCCAAACACGGGCCCCTGAAATAGTCACCATCTTTCATGGCCTTAACTACATTACTGCCATTGTCCGTGGCAACAAAACCAATGTTAAGCCCTCTTGGTCACAGCCACTCTAAGAACTTGCTGTTAAACTCATCCAAAATGTTTGCAGCAATATGAGATTTCTCCATAGCAAACCTGGCTACAGTTGCATGTTTGCGAGTGTCATTAGAAATCTCAGCAGTGTCAACGCCTGCAGATATCTATTCTCTAACACCCGAAAAAGAGATCCAGTGTGCAGTGATGCACATGTAATCAGTGGCTTGGCAACTTTTCCAGATGTCTGTTGTCAGGTGGATACTCTGAACAGCACTCTGTTTTAAGGCTTTTCCAAGCAATTCCAGCACGTCGTGATGTAGTGCTAGAACAGCAACTCTAGTGAAATAGTAGTGGCTGGTACCCTTCCATTTTGGCCAGATGTTTGTCACAAATTCCAGAAAACCCACGCCTTCAACAAAAGAAAAAGGGAGAAGGTCCAGTGCTAACATTTTAGCCAGCTTCGCATTATGCAAACATGCTCTTGTGTGGTTGCGTTCGCACTGTCCCTCCTGCCTAGTAAACATGCTAAGAATGGTACGCTGTGTGGTATTCCTTTCTGTTCAGCTCGATGCAGCACTTTTTTGCATTGCAGTACTCCTTGGTGTCTCAGGCTGACTCTTACTCTGGTGTCACTGAGATGTTGCTGATGATGAGGATGTGGGTGGTACCACTGCAGTGCTGGGTACAAGAACCCTTTGTGTACTACTACCAGAGAGAATGTCTCCCTCTTCTTCTTCTTTCTGTACCACCGTGAGCGGACCTTCTACTCCTTTCTCCCCACCAACAGCAATGGTTCCAGTTTTTATGCGACGAAGGTGGTCCTCGCAGTTGATTGCATGGTGTTTTTTCAGATGGGTCATTTGGCCTCCAGTACCATAGTTTTTACCAAGCTTACCACGACTAACAGAGGGATGACAAATGAAGCATATAGCAATGTTCTCCTCCTTTACACTAACTGTAAAGAAGTCCCACACTTGGGAGGTTAACTTTTGTCTCCTGCTAGAGGTGTCACTTCCAATGCCGGATTAGCTGGAGGTTATGTGTTGAATTTGACTCTGTGGCTGTGCAGTACCACTACCTACATCTGCTGAGGTGGCGTTTGTGCTAGATATTGGATGCTACCGGCCCTTTGCTAATGTAAATATGGGAGCTGGAGGTAGTGTTGGTGTTACCATTCTGGATGGGTTAATGATGTTGGTCTCCATGTCCTCGGGCCAGGAGTGATCTTCGTGATAACTGGTTCTTCATCATGATTATCCTGCTGTTCTACATCGTCCTCCATAAGTCTAAGGCTTTTTGGAACCTTCCTTTTCCCTAGCCTGGTCTTAGGCTGTGTCTCCCTCTCATGCTCAGATTGTTGTGGCTCCCAAGTGAGACCTAGATCATCAGAAGGGATGCTTGGTGAAGAACTTGATGGACTAACCCTCCTTTTCCTTGCTGGAGATTTGGGAGACAATGGATCTCCTGAATGAGTAGATTCCTCTTCTTCTTCCTCTGCATGAGGCTCAATTTCCTGAACTTTGGGAGGAACAACAACTACTATTGTGGGCGGTGGTTGCGGCTGTTGTTGTTCACCACTTATCTGTTGTGTTCCCTCTTGCGTTGATTGTGTACTACTTTGAGATAGCGATAAGTTTAGGTCAGGCTCAGCATCACTGCTTTCCACCATTAGGTTTGCTACCTCTTCCACACTCATCTGCTTGGGCCTGGGTTGGGGGGTTGGGCTCACTGATGTGGAGGTGCTGCCCCCAGCTTGACCCCGGACACTGCTGCTGCAGGCGTCATTTTTGTTTTCTCCAAAAAGGTTTTGGGGTCAACACCAAACTTAAGTGTTACTTCCTTCTTCTGTTCTTCCTTCTTCTCAGCAACTTTCTTGGTCGTGGGGGACCTGGTACCTGCTTTCTTTGGGCCCATCTTCTTCAGATTTCAGCAGCACTCAGTTGCACAGTTGCAGAGATGTTTGGTCAGGTCACACCACAGCTCACGTACAACAGCTGGACGTCTGTCTGGCAGTACAACGGGTGATGATGACAGAAACCTCCTTCTCAGTCTTTTGTGCACCTAAAAGCAAAACAAGCCAAAAGAACATCAGTAAAACATGGAATTTGTTGTGCTTTAAATAGAATTACTACTACTGTTCTGTGTACACTCAGGAAGAGTAAGAATAGCAAAGAACAAAAATACAAATGTAGTGGAAGTGGAACCTGTTTGGCCTTAATTTGTGCATCATGTGGGATGGATGCAGCATCAGGGACCTGCAGCTGGCAATGGGGATGGAAGCTATAAGCTAAAATGCCCCCAGTCACATGGTCACTCATCATCACAGGCAAAAGGCCTAGAAAACAATGAACTCAAGCATACCTATATCCCTATATGGCCAGACAAAGAATGCCTGTTACACAACACAGCTTTAATGCAAAAAAGAAAATCCGCATGTCTGAAAATGTTGGAAAGTTACATAACAACCAAACATACACATGCAATAAAGGCATATATTAACACACATCCAAAAATGTACCTAGACCCCAAAAAGCAGATTTTGGAATTCAATCCAATGCCATCCATGCCCTAAATGATGTTTAAATTCAACAGACAACATAGAAACAGTTGCATCAAGCACCCATGATGATTGAGCACCTCTGGGAGTCTGGGTCTAGTGGCAGAACAGGCCACATGTTTGGAGGCCTATGGTAAAAGCACAGTGGCTGGTCCCACAAAATGGCTGCCACCACATGGCCAGCCCAACCACAATAAAGAAAGTAGATACAATGAACTCATGCAGGCCTATATCACTAACTATATGAACTCCTAGGGTTACCTATTGACTGAAAAGCCCTTATTTAATTAACACACACCCAAAAACTGAAATTCCACTCCAAAAAACACATTTTTCAATTCAATTCAATGCCATCAATGATGTTTAATTAAAACTTGAAATTCAACAGACAACACAAACACATGGTTGGACCCATGGGTACCTCTGGGCCCACTGGCTGACATTTCAAATAAATACAACTTGGCCCCTACTGAAAGTACAGGCCACCCACAACAATAGTTTTTAAAAACGATGAAAAACCCAGAAAACTGTAGGTAAAAAAAAACAATCAAACAAACATGTACACCAATTCTCCAACTTACTTGTAAAATAAAATCTCAAATCCAAAAGTCCTCAATAAATCCAATCCAATGATAAGAAACAGCAGACATTTACAAAAAGTGATCCTTCCATCTCCAAATCCAAATGATAGTGAACAGCACATGGACAAAGCACTGGGAGGAGCATGCTGGACAGGAACAGGAAGTTGAAGACTAAGGAGCACTTCCTTCCTCTTGAAAAAAAGTGAGAAGAAAAAGAGGACTCCTTGCACAAAAGAATACAGCCAAATCACAATCTGAGGAGTTTTCTGAGCAAAATTATAATTTTCGAGAAGGTTTTATTATGCTCGAGAGATGTTCTTTGCCAGATTGTAGTTTCTGCGTGTTCGGGAATGCGATCTTACCAACACTGCCGCCGGAAGGAGATAGCGCATCCGAATGAAGTGTTCGTGCGTCCGAATCACGTTGTCGCGTTCACACAGTCTCGCGGGATCATGCGGCTGGGTTTCAAACATCGTGGTGCACGCGACCGGGATAGAAATTCAAGTCGGCGAAGGCAGAATCGCGTTAAGACATTACCGCGTCCGCGAGGAAGAAAAACACTACGCTACTCAGTAAATTGCGTAGTATTCAACAACTTCGCGCTCTACGCGAACCGCGAAGTTACCGAAACTATGCAAACTCCGCGAGCGGAGCGTAGTTCACCGCCCCAGGTTAATCCTGATGTAGGATTCTATGCATGTGCATGGAATCTCATCCTGCAGGGCATCATTCTCTCTTTGGGACCTGGGTGTTCTGAGAATGTTGGTGTTTGAAAGGTAGTCTGCTGGAGGATCCTGTCAAAGTTGGATGAGGTGTTATCTGTAATGTGAAAGTAGACCTCATCTTGAAATAAGATCCTGCCTACTCCTTACATCTCTACACACTGTTGCTATATAACAAAAATAAGAAAGAGGCTAAAACGTAACCCTCAGGCACACTGCACTGTAAGGCAAGTGGGTCAATGTTTCCCCGTTTTTCCTAATATCAGACTGATGCAAACATGCAGGGCTCTGAGGAAATCTACCACATCCCCATCAAGTCCAAGAGATGACAAAAGCACCCACAGATTCAACTTGTTTACACTGCTGAAGGTGCAGGAGAGGCCCATAAAGGCAATGTGTAACAACCAGCATTTTGATATGGTATACTTTATTAGCAAATGCAAATTAAGAAATTGCTCAAGTGTTCCCAGGCTTGTCCTGAACCTATACAGGACCTCCAAAATTATGGGATGTTTTAGGTCCATTCCAATAGACAGTTTAGGATCATTCTCCCTACTATTTTTACAGAATAATCTAGCAGGGATATAGGCTGGTAGCATTTAGGGTCCTTAGTCGTTTCCCTTTTTAAAAACCGGGATTATTGTAGTTGTACACCAGAATTTAGACAGGCTGAATGTATACTGTTCATCAGTAAAAGTGCTTGAAAGTCCACAGTAAGTTTATAACGATCCACAGATACACCAACAGGGCCTGGCACCTTATTCAATGGACTCTTATTAGTTGCAGCCATCTATCTTCCAAAGAAAATGCTAAATTAAATAGTAAAAGTGGTCCCTCTGCATATGACCAGTCAAAATAATTCACTATCCAGGTGAATGTAGATTCTTACAAAATGTGTTGCCCATTTAGAGGTCCAATGTTAGAGCCAATGAGCTTATTTGGGACCAGATGTATGACCCGATTTTGCATGTGCAAACGGGTTTCCGACCCTTTGCGCATACAAATTGTAATAGGGCCATGTAAATCCCTATTTAGCGAGTCACAATTTATTTGCGACTGGTTAATTAGAAATTGCGAGTCGCTATTAGGAAAGGGCATTCCAAGGGTGCCCCTTCTTAATAGCGGGTCAGAGGCATATGTGAGAATGTTTTGCAACCGCAATTGCAGTCGCAAAAAACCCACAATTTACCGCCCTCTTCAAGCTGGTGGTAAAGCACTCACAAATGGGACCCCTTCCCTTTTGCAAATGCAGGGGAAAATATGTTTATGGGGCAGGTAGTGGTCCCAGGGACCACTACCTGCCCTTAATAAATGAAACAAAAACGTTAATTTTTTCTTTTTTTAAATGCATCCCATTTTCCTTTAAGGAAAATGTGCCGAATTTAAAAAAAACTGCTTTATTTAAAAGCAGTCCCAGATATGGAGGTCTGCTGAGCCCAGTAAGCCACTATACCTTGAAGGGACAGCCATTCCTAATGGCTTTGCAAATTGCGAGTGCCTCATCAATATGCATGAGGCATGCAATTTGCAGCCCCATTAGGAATCGTTAACATTGTCTCAGACACTGTTGTACATGACATTTAGCAACTCGCAAATTGCGACTCGCAATTGAGAGCAATTTGCGAGTCGCTAAATGACATTGCCGTACATCTGGCCCTAAAAGTTTGAAATAATGGGTAAGCCTGAAAAAATCACCAAGGGCCTTATTACTATTACTGTTGTCCATAGGCCTGCTTTAGTAGTGGTGGCAGTCCGTGGAGTGCCTGACTAGCAGGCCACCTTCCCTATTATGACTTGTGCAGTTGGACCTCCACAGGGACGCTGCAAGTGCTAGGGATCCATGATCCCACAGTGGTCTTGCAGTGGTCTGATGCTGCAATATGCTGGTTGTGCCGCTGCTGCACTGCCAAGCATATTACAAGTTTCCTCACCACCACAGTTTTTATGGCAGTGAGCCCGCCATGAAAAATAAGGCATGAGGAAACTAAGGGGGCCTTTCAGGGGCCCCTGTTGTCTGGGCAATCAGGTACATGCAGGGGGCACATGGTGTGCTCTCCTGTCTGTATGCACCCCTGTCCCTGCACGGCATGGATTGCTTATTCCATGCTGTGCAGGAACATGCTTTGGCGCTCCCGTTGTGGTGCCTTTCTAAGGCTCAGATAAGAGCCATGGAAAGACACCACTGAGGGACCACCAAAGCACTGCCCACGAGACCAGGATTAAACTCCTAATCTGGTGTGCGGCATGTGAAGTGCTTTGTCCGGTTTTGCAGCGGGCGCTGGCATGTTGACCCGCTGCAAAACGGCCAAAGTCATAATCAGGCCCCATGTAATTGACTCGCTAAAATTCATGGATCTCCCCAATGTGACTGGTAAAGATGGACGGGGTTCTGAACCTCAATACACTGTGAAGGGTGATTTCAGAAAACCTTCAAATATTTTCTGAATTTACCAAAGGGCAGCTCCTGATATTTTCAAAATGCAGTACATAGTACTGCTTCACCGGCAAAAAACCTACACTGTTCCTGGGGCTTTTGATATAGAAAAACACATAACTCCTTGTAACCCCCAACTGTTAAAGTTACAATGACTTGCACAAATCCATAATACGTACAGATACAGGTTATTCAGGAAACATATTGTACAATGCAATACTTGCGATGGACTTAGGCTAGGTCTGAAGACCATAAAAGGTGTGTGTAAGATTATAACTACAACAGCTACATTTTCAAAATTCACAAACTTCTTGTTTAACAAGATTCACAGAATCTCCCCAATTTTGCATAGTGTAATGTTGCATTATTTTTAATCAGGGGACACATTTGCTGCTTAAACTGGTCACCGGCTAGTATCTTACATGATATTTTCAAATGAGGCGTGTCCTTTCATTAAAAACCTCACACAATGTAAGGACATTTCATTAGTCAAGTATAATTATGCATATTTTTGTAAATGTTATTGAAAATAAATGTCAATATTGCACATACCACTAATAAGCATTCATTTAGTGAAACATAAAAACACCTGTGATACCACTCAGAAGGACACCAATTGCCTGCAGTGAAGCAAGAAAATCATTACTGGTGAAACGGACACATCTCAGATGGTAGCTACATGCACATTACGTTATACGTATCTTTAAGCTCCTAGAATCTATGACTCACCCTCTCAGTTTATAATGAATATAAAATGCCCTGTTTCATTCCTAAAGTAGGAATTAATTTAGTGGGGTTATTATTAATGAAGGAGTTTGCCCAGCGCAGAGCTTTTCTGAGAAATCTCTCATGGACACAAAAATACCATGATCTTAAAAACATAAACTTCATGTTTTTATCTGAAAATGGATTGAAATACAAGACAACTTAAACACAGGTGACAGAATTTTACAAAACGTATTTCATTTTGATAATTGCTAACATTTGAAGAATCGTATCTAAAAATATGCATTATGTGTGGAAGCTCGCGGCCATGAGTAATCAAGATTTCACTCACACCTGTCAAACTTCAAACATTGATAAAATACACAATTAAATTATATCACCAAAGTAAAACTAAGGGCCCAATTCATAGAACTATCTTACTACAAAATCCTAAACTTACTACCATTTTGGTATTCACAGAAGGCACTTACTCATTTTGGTATTCACCGCATGTACTCACTCATTTTGGTATTCACAGAAGGCACTCACTCATTTTGGTATTCACAGAATGCACTTACTCATACTAACTTTATGTCCTCACTCGGGCCGGATAGTGGAGATTCCGGCCCGGAGGTGGAGATTCCGGCCCGGTGGTGGAGATTCCAGTCCGGAGGTGGAGATTCAGGCCTCGTGGTGGAGATTTCGGCCCGGAGGTGGAGATTCCGGCCTGGTGGTGGAGATTTCGGCCGGTGGTGAAATCTACGCCACCGGCTGGAATCTCCACCACTGGCCGGAATCTACACCATCGGGTCGGAATCTCCACCTCCGGACATAAAGTTAGTATGAGTAAGTGCATTTTATGAATACTAAAATGAGTAAGTGCCTTCTGTGAATACCAAAATGAGTAAGTACCTTCTGTGAATACCAAAATGAGTAAGTACTTTCTGTGAATACCTAAATGATAGTAAATTTAGGATTTTGTAGTAAGTTAGTTCTGTGAATCGGGCCCCATGTTTTAAATTCTAAATACAGATTATTCGAAAAAGCCTCCTTTAATTTTTCATCATTAGACATTTGGGTATATAGATGTGCATCTCCACAAACCATAATATATGACTAAAAATCAATCAATGAGGAGTTTGTAAAGCACATCTAATCACCTGTGAGGGTTTCATGGCACTGAGGGGGTGCTGATCCGTCTGGCGTGGAGGTGCAGCCAAATAGCCAGGTGTTGAGATCCTTCTTGATTTGGGTCAACAACGAGGATTGCCTGAGGTGGAGGGAAGGTGTGTTCCAGGTCTTGGTGGTAAGGTAGGAGAAGGATCTTTTTCAGTTTTGGTCTTGTGAATCCGTGGGACGGTGGCCAGGGCATTTTGGGTGTCAAAAAGTTGTCTGGCAGTATGTTGAATCAGAGGCACTGGTTCAGATATGCTGGTGCTGAATCGTGGAGAGCTTTGGAGGTATTTGTGAGGAGCTTAAAGGTGATTTTCTTGTTGACTGGGAGTCAGTGGAGTTGTTGGAGGTAATGTGTTATGTGGCAGTGGCAGGTCCGTCGAGGACTAGTCTGGGTATGGCCTTTTGAACATTTTCTGGTTTCCTGGTTTGTTTCTGGATGACTCCGGCATAGAGTGCATTGCCATAGCCAAGTCTGCTGGCGATGATCACATGGGTGACTGCCTATCTGGATTCTGTTGAAGAAATAAAATCCTTTTAAGGGCTTCACTGATACACCTGGTCCTTTACACCAACAAAGAAGAAATTGGCACAGAAGCTGTAATATAAAAACAATGCATTTATTAACCTCACATGAGAGAGAATGCATCATTTGGTACCCTCAGGCTACTGTAGGAGACAGTCTAAGGAGTACAGAGAACAGGGGCCTTATATATGCATTTGTTCCATAGTCAGCATAAAACCAAGGGGAGGTCCTGGCACATACAAGCATGGTTATTGAATATACAATTGGGGTGGGGTCGCACACTGCTCACACATTTGCGGGATCGCCCCTAAGGACTGTGGTAAATGTAGTTCGTGTTCTGCGATGCATCTTCTTTCGATTCTCTGCTATCTTCGCTCTCTTCGCCATCCCTGTACACGTGTTTCGGGGTATTTACCACTCATCAGCAGGTATTAGGCCATCTTCTGGGGTTGCCGGTGGCTGCCAAATATTACCAGGTTTAGTACCACGCACGGCGCGCAGGTGCGGGGTCCCAGGCTCGTCAGCCCGCTGCTCATGGGAGCATTTAACATTACAATTGGGGTGGGGTCGCACACTGCTCACACACCAGCGAGATCGCCCGTAAGGACTGTGGTAAATGTAGTTTGTGTTCTGTGATGCATCTTCTTTCGATTCTCTGCTATCTTCGCTCTCTTCGCCATCCCTGTACAAGTGTTTCGGTGTATTTACTCCTCATCAGCAGGGATTAGGCCATCTTCTGGGGTTGCCGGTGGGTGCCAAATATTACCAGGTTTAGTACCACTCCAGGCGCGCAGGTGCGGGGTCCCAGGCTCGTCAGCCCGCTGCTCAAGGGAGCATTTAACATTACAATTGGGGTGGGGTCGCACACTGCTCACACACCAGCGGGATCGCCCCTAAGGACTGTGGTAAATGTAGTTCGTGTTCTGCAATGCATCTTCTTTCGATTCTCTGCTATCTTCGCTCTCTTCGCCATCCCTGTACACGTGTTTCGGGGTATTTACCACTCATCAGCAGGTATTAGGCCATCTTCTGGGGTTGCCAGTGGCTGCCAAATATTACCAGGTTTGGTACCACTCCAGGCACGCAGGTGCGGGGTCCCAGGCTCGTCAGCCCGCTGCTCAAGGGAGCATTTAACATTACAATTGGGGTGGGGTCGCACACTGCTCACACACCAGCGGGATCGCCCCTAAGGACTGTGGTAAATGTAGTTTGTGTTCTGCGATGCATCTTCTTTCGATTCTCTGCTATCTTCGCTCTCTTCGCCATCCCTGTACACGTGTTTCGGGATATTTACCCCATATCAGCAGGGATTAGGCCATCTTCTGGGGTTGCCGGTGGCTGCCAAATATTACCAGATGTAGTACCACTCCAGGTGTGCAGGTGCGGGGTCCCAATCTCGTCAGCCCGCTGCTCAAGGGAGCATTTAACATTACAATTGGGGTAGGGTCGCACACTGCTCACACACCAGCGGGATCGCCCCTAAGTACTGTGGTAAATGTAGTTCGTGTTCTGCGATGCATCTTCTTCGATTCTCTGCTATCTTCGCTCTCTTCGCCATCCCTGTACACGTGTTTTGGGGTATTTACCCCTCATCAGCAGGTATTAGGCCATCTTCTGGGGTTGCCGATGGCTGCCAAATATTACCGGGTTTAGTACCACTCCAGTCGCGCAGGAGTGGGGTCCCAGGCTCAAAAAAGTCCTCAATAAAAGAACTGAATTGGCCAGAGAATTTAGGTTCTGCAAGGAGAGAATTATTAAAACGCCATCTGCCAGAGGAGGGAGAGAAAGGAATTAGGTCAAAGTCAAAAATGACTGGAGCATGGTCAGAAATGAGGATAGAGCCTATCTCTGAGGCAAGGGCACATTGAGCCAAGGACTTACTAAGGAAAAGATAATCAATACAGGACTGTGTTTTATGAGGAGGAGAGAAATAGCTAAATTCCTTGAGGTCGGGGTGACAGAGTCTCAATATATCAACCATGGGTTTACGGCGAAAGGTGGAAGTAAATTGAGTATGCATTTTAGAATGGACAAATTTAACAGGGGATCGTCTGTCAATGATGGGATCGTGAACTTGATTACAATCTCCACCAAAAATGATATAATCATGATCAAGGGAAACTAATTTGTCAGCAATAAGTGGCCAAAAACTATTGTCGACTAACACCGGAGCATATACATTAAAAATAACTAAATGTACATTGTCAATTAGTAATTTAATAAGCACCCAATGGCCATCAGAATCAGATTCCAGATGGAGAACAGACACTGTGAACTTTCTTGTGAACTAAAATAACCACCCCATTGTTCTTCCCTAAAGCGGGGGAGAAGAAAACATTGCCCACCCACAATCTCGTTATTTTTAGAAGCTTCAGTATCAGAGAGATGGGTCTCTTGCAACATAGCAATGTCTGTTTTTAACCTAGCTAAGTGAAATAGCACTCGCTGTCTTTTAATAGGATTGTTTAACCCCTTAACATTCCACGAGGTAACTCTGAATGCAACAATATAAAGATATTATAACGATACAAAAAAGCATACAATGCAACATAACAGCTGTAAAACCAAACTATGAGCAATGTAGAAAAATATAGAGCCATAAAATGAAGAAGTAAGGAAGAAATAGAGTAACAGGGAGAAAGAGAGCAGGGAACACCTGTTTGAGTTGTCTTCCCATAGGAAAAGTAATAGAGAGATAAATAACTTCACAGCAAGTAACGTCTAAGCCTGAGAAACATCCAATGGTTGCAACTTCCCTTCAACTCTATTGGTGTCTAAGGAGGCACAGGAGGAGGGAGAAAAGCACCAAAAACACAAATGTGTGGAGAAGCCTCCTCACAGAGCAGTAACCATTGTAGCAGGAAGGACAGAATAAAGATGGTCCTTCAAATCAGCAATAAAGATAAGTACACTGCACACAGAAAGGACATAATGTCTTTGAAAGGACTTATAAGCATGTTAAATTGTAAAAATGACGATATTTTGTGAGAGGCATCGACCTGAGGTGAGGAAGACTACATAGTGAAAGATGACCCCACCAGCAGCAATATACAAATATTGAAGTGAATATCTGCAGCATCAAACCAGTGATGAAAATTCCTCAGGTAGGAGCAAAAGTGAGCTTAAACATGGGAAAGGTGGTCCACCAAAGTAGAAATCATGTTAGAGGAGCGTTCCACACAATGCAGGCATTACAGAAGTACCTCGCGATAAAATCCGCGAGTCAGTCAGGGAGCGCTCAAAATGGCGGGTGCATTACTGGAAGCGCCGCATCAGGACTCCAGAGCGGAAAAGAAGCAAAGCAGACCTGGCAGGATGTCGGAAATGGCTCATTGTGAATCACGAGCGCTTCACGATGCCTCTCGCACAAAGCTGCATGGAAACAGGTACGGGAACTGCCTTGTCAGCCCGTCTCTTCTCCCTTCCTCCCCGGAGAATCACTGAACTGCGTCCACCATCGCTGGGTGCAAGCCATGCCCCCCCACATGACCTTTTAGCCAATAGTTTACATATATAGATATATAGAGCTATGCATGCACACACACATACAGACACTTCAACATTTTGTGCCAACATTGAACTTGATAATGTTTTTCCTTACTCTCACTGCATATTTGTAATGTTGTTTTCTTGTCTTGCTTGCTTTACATTTGCTTCGAAATGTTACATAAAATTAAGATGCGCAGATTGTATAGGTTAATGCTTTCCACACTCTCTTTAAATTAACATTAAAAAAGCAGTGGCTTGCCTTAATAGCAGTCGCTTAAACAATCTTTCTCATGAAATAAGGAACATTTTGTGCCAGACAGCAAATACATCCTTAACCAAACTATTAATCACATCACAAGATAACAGTTATTTATATCTTGTTCTGCACTTGAACGATAGCAGTTAAGAAACAGTTTTGCTTGTGTACCATGAATGCAGACCAATACATCTGTCGAGCCAACATGACCCCTCATGAAACTTATGTTGTTCTTTATTTTAGCACCTTTACCATCCAGGTTCAAAAAATATTTTGAAGCTGAAGGCCAGTTCCGCAGTTTGTGATAAGAAAACAAAGTCCTGGAAAAAAGATGGGACTAAAGACAATTTAAGTAAACATTAGGCAGTACTGCCCTATAAATATTTCAGTAGTGTCTAAAATTATCGTGAGATCACCACAACTCTTATTATTTAAGAATATTAGATCATACCATTTACAGCACTAAGAAGACCTCACACAACCCAGTAACAGGAAATGGTGCAATCTCAATTTTTCCGAGGTTGTTAATGGTTTCTGTATCACTCAATTTGAGTAGATACTAATGTGTAATAATAAGATATTGGCAATCGTGCTGCGTTTAACACTTAAGCTAACTGCCAGAGTGCAATCATGTCGAATTACTCAATAGCCAATGTTGAAATGGACATTATTCTCTGTTATCACAGCTTACTGCATGCAGACATAATGGAGAAAGATGGCTGCCGTTAGAACAGTAGGGAGCCATGGTGCTCCTGTGTTACCACAACAATTTTTCAACAATAATGGACAGTGTCCTGATAATTGTAACATATTCGTTTTCCAAACATTTTGTTGGGTGACTAGAGGGACATTCCAAATTGCATATCCCTAGCTCTGACATAATGAACTAGGCTAAGGATTGTAAGCAATGCAAATGGGGTTGAGCAAAGAGCATTGAAAAAAAGGAAAAAATAAGATCTTCAGGCTTGACATCCATTCGGAAACTAACTGCAAAATCAGAAGGTCTCCAGATAGAGTTGAATTAGCCATGGTCTCTGTAGGAAATCTGTCTTTTCTGAGCTGCCACCACACATTTTTCACCTTTTTCTGGACCCTATTTTTGTTGAACTTAGATATCTGTGCACTGCTATCTCTGCTAAACAGGATTAAAGTGTTTGCTCCATCTTGAAATTTGAGCGTGAAGGGCACTGTGGGATTTTCTGCAGTAGAGCAAACAGGAATGCTGAAAAGGCAGGTAGGCTTTCCCCAGAACTTACCCAATTGATTAGAGAGTTGTCAGTAGTCAATCTCACCCATTAGGAAGTGGCAACCATAAATATGGCACCCCAGATCTCCTTCCTTGGACAACGTTATTGACCTGAGGAAGATCAGATGAGGACTGGACTTATTTTCTGGGACCTTAGAGGAGCCATGAAGGACTGGACCCTCTCCCCCTTATGCCCAGAACAAAGGAGTGAACTCAAAGGATCAGTTAACTCCCATTTTTGGTCTCTACAAGGACACAAGAAGCTGCGAGAGGCCTTTTACCTGAAGTGCCCAGCTAATCAGTGGCAACAGGACCTGGACTGGACTTTACTGTTGACCTCTGCCTAACGCCCTGTGAGTTTCTAAGCACCTTCCACTGCGGTTCTAGAGATCTTAGAAGTGTACTCTTGTGGTTGTAGGACAGCCGAAGAAAGTTTGGAAACTTCTAATAACCTTTCCCCTAGAGGTTTAACGGGACCTGACTTCACCAGCGTCAGGTTGGATTGCAGATTCGACCCTCTCGAAAGTAGGTCCATCTTCCAAAAAAAACTAAAGTCCTAGTCTGCGTTGAGACTAGACCATTTTTAGTGAGAAATCTATAAGGCTATAGATTTCCAGCATGACCAACCAGTTTTGGGTATCCGGCTTTTAGTTTCAGAGCAGCAGCTACAATTTTAACAGCAGCCTAATCAAGGAGAATTGCTCTTCTCAAACAGTGGCAAAGTCCCTTTCCTCATTGAGATTCAGAAGATTTTCTTTTCAGAAAAGTGACAAAGGGCCTAATTAGCAATGCTTATAAAGCATGGACCCCTAGTAGACATTCTATCCAGCAGTCTCTGTGAAATATGTGAAGAAACGTATTTCTTAGTTCTGGATTCACATCTGTTTGGAAGAAGACTTCAAGTGGAAGATTTGAGCAGCTTCACTGGTTTTTCCTTTACATGTACCATAGGGTCATTGTGAGAAATTGGACTGTTGGTTAAGGGATTTGAAAGTCTACTCAAGCAATAGCCACAATCCTTCTCATGGAGAACCACAAATAGTCACTAAATTAATCTGTGCTTAGCCTTCTAGTTACTTGGTACAAAAGCAGTGGGCCGAAAGGTCACTAAATTAATCTGTGCTTAACTCTCTAGTTGCATATTACAAAAGCAGTCAGACTTCGTTTAGAGGCAATGTGTAAGATATTTATGCAACACAGCAACAGTAATGAAGGGAAAATACCACGAAAGAAAAATCCCACACAAATTTAGAAAAATAAAGTAAAATGTAATAAACTATTTGTGACTGGTCAGGGTTACTATCCAGGCTGCCAAACCTTTTTCAGTCCCCCACTCTGCTATGCACCACAAATACTTCCTTAATCATAGGTCAGACAAGGCTTGTTAAGTTTTATTTTCTGCAGACATGCTCTTTTGTAGATTGTCCTATAGAGTGGTGACTACACTGCACCAAATTACTCCATGCTCAAGCAGTCATTTTCCTTTGTTTCTCCGGGGCAAGGTAAGGTTGTTTGTGGTTCTTGAGAGTCACAGTGGTATTTCGTACCAGAGGCAAATAGTCGGGCTATATATAAGCTGAGACTGGCACTCTGCCCAAGGAACTTCACTACAGGCTGTGGCCACTCAGAAAAACAAGGATAGTCAGTGTATATAACTGCCCTCTTGCTCATATCTATGCACTGCAAATTACAATATGGCAAAGGCTTGCGTACAACAGGCATCCACAGCATGATATGAAGATCTTAAAGGGCGAGGACAGTGCCAGGAGTATGGCTACCTGATGCCATCTTACTATTTATCCACTCTCAGGAGTGAAAGGGGAGCAGAAGGAGGAAACACTTCTAAGTTGGACTGCAGCTTCTACACCACTGTCATAAGTCTTAAACGGACTGATGCAGACTGGTGGAGGATGGACCCTCCCATATAAGCATGGCCCACGCATGCTTATCTGCATAAAGGGAGCCCATCTAATTCCAGGAGAGAAAGTCTCAATTCTATCTTGCAAGATGGGTAATTTTTCAAGTTGGTTTTGCTTAACAGGTCTGGAGCAGAGATCTTTGCAGCTGATATTTGCATGAGTGTTGATGGGTCCCCAGGCATTGTAGTCTTCTCCACACTGCAGGGCCTGTAGGGACTTGTGCTATACCTGTATATCCCTGGGAGTCACAGATATCCCCCACAGGCAAGTGTGGCCACACAGTGTTCTCTACTGTCTGGTAATGACACCCACCTCTTCAAAATGTGGGTTTTTTTCAGACATTGACAGACAGATCAGCAGCTTCGAGCTGCATCTTAGTCCCTCACTGATGCATTCAACTTAGATTAGGTGCGAACTGTCAGAGTTTGCCTATGCACTGGTGAAGTGCATACATTTTTGTAATTGGGTGCAGTGCATGTGTCTATGTTGCATGCTCCAAATTAAGGGTTCACAATGGCATAGACATTTAGAGTGTATTTAACAAATATTATAGCCACATTTTTTTTAAAGACCAACATTACATACTTGTACAAAGAGCCAACATATATATCATTATTTATGGGATAGGAAAACGACTAATGTGGTTGGAGGGAAGTTCAGGGGCTCCCCTTGGATAAAAGAGTAACCACTATAGATGTGATGCTAAGTTCTGCTTTATGTGTTATACTGTGCTGTGTTATATGTTGTGTTAAGGTATGTCATGTCATGTTTATTTGTAGAGCACACTATCACACTCAAGGGTATCCTGGTGCTTTGGCCAGGCCTTTAGTGCGGGGTAAAGGAGCTTCTAAAAAAAGCTGGTTTTTCAGCCTCCTATAGAATTAAAAAAGTGAAGAGAAGGCACTGATGTGAAATGGGAGGTTGCTCCATGCTTTGGGAATTATGAATGAGAATAATTGCCCCCTGCTCTGTTCCTCTGTAGGCTTGAAATGCATGTGAACAAGTATCCAGCTGAGCAAGGGTGCCTGGACAGGTGGTGGAAGAAGATGCAGCTTTTCAGGTAGGCTGGGCCCACGTTGTGTAGTCCTTTGACAGTGTAGGGGAGAAGCTTGAACTGTGCTTGCTTGTGTATCTGGAGCTATGGAGCTCCCTCTGCTATATTCTCTGGTTAGGCCCATGTAGCGAATCAGCTCCTTTCTTACATTGTCCTCACAAATAACATTTCCAAGCTGTGACCTGTTGCATCATTCATTTGCACGCACAGCAATGTTGGATTAGTTTCTCCCATACTAAACTTGTTTTACATCTAGAGTTGCACAACATTATTGCAGTGCCCTGAACATCATGAACAAGTTATTGTTGTTTACTACATAAAAATGTCATCACTATCTTCATCCACGTGGCGGCAGGGCTATCTACATATCCACAAAATCATTAATCTATGCATACATCACAAGGCTGCTTTCTATTATAAAAGATAAGCATCCCAATAGATTAGTAGAGGAGGAACTTACGCTGACACTGAGGGTTCTTGCATGCTGAGAAACCCACATGCATTGGTCTGATATCTCGTGAGGGGTGTCCAGTTTGTAACCAAGACTGGGTCCTTCTCTCTATCCCATCAGGTAAAGGGGTTGTATTGTCCCTTTGCAGGATTCTTGGCTCTACACCTACACACACTCTAGGTTCCCTAAGAGTAGGGTTCACATAGTAGGAGTACTCTAGATTACTGTCTTGTTTATATGCCTGCATATGCACAATTGTTTATCACTGTGGTAGAACTATATCTATTATTTATGCTCTTGGTGCTTGTAATCACATTTATTTGTTTCTGTCTACTAATCATTGCAGTACACCTATTTTATGCAAGAATGATGTTGGTTCAATAAATAGTATTGAAAATGTCCCACTGTGTATTCTCTGTATATTTCTCTGTGAATACGTGAGAATTAGTCACTGAGCAAAAGGTTCTGTACTGTTTCGACAATCCCTGAGGGTTTAGGGTTGTCATGTTCAGTGGTTTCCAGAAACCATTTGCTCCCTGGTAGGTTAGGGGGGCTTACGGTGGCACTGTGAGCTAGCTGGTCTATAGGCCAACATATCCTGCGGGTGTCTGGAATCAGTCTTGACACCAAGCCCTTAGTTTTTGCCCGAACAGTGTGCCCGATCCTACGGACTGGTATGACCTACACGACAATGCGCAGCCAACGTGGGTTAGGCTCTTATTTAACCCCCTTGCTGCAGGGGTAATTCCCCCACGGTGCTGGGGGTGGGGGGTGAGCACTACACCGCAGTGCTCGTGACAAGCTCAGCTCATCATGAGTCACAGTGGAGCTGTGCTCATGGCGAGCTGGGCTTGTCATGACTCGCCCACTGAACAATTTGCCCGCACAGGCGGGGAATCAATCGCGCGTGGGCGGAGCGCGGTCAATATTACGAGCCCAGCTCATCATGAGCACAACTCCACTGTGACTCATGATGAGCTGGGCTCATCATGATCACCGAAGGAGTTAATGGTCAAATCTGAGTAGTTCGTCCTGCTTTTTCAGAGAACACTACACAGTTTTCTAACTGGAGACGTCTGCAGTGGGAAGGGAATCAAATCCGCCTCGGCAGAGTAAGTATACCCTATGTATTAGCTGTTGGTTAAATCCAGCTTGGAGGATTTGAAGTTCCCACTCTGTGCGAAACATATCTTTATAACAATTTGAATACTGCTTCTTTAACAATGACCAAACAACTAGATAAGAACATTGGAGAACAGATCGAGGGACCTAAATATTGCAGGCAGGCAGGTATCACGAAATTATTACAACATGGCCTCTCAGCAATGGGTTAAGATATTACCTTCATGGTTGAGGCACATGACCCATTCAGAACAGAGGTATTCTATTCTTAGTTAAAATTCCCACCTGCAGATGCACACACAAGATTAATTCATGAATACATTCAAGATGAACCACTTGATGAGTATTTTCCATGCGTGGACTTAGAATTCCTGCGCATTCCTAAAACTCTGCTTCATGCACATAGGGTGAACAAAGCGCGGAGATACCCCTCCGGAGGTCGAATTCAGCGCTATATAAGCATATAAATCAATAAATAAATAAATAGAAGTCTCATTAACATATGAACAGCACATTAGTTTAAAAGTACTCTACCCCTTGTAACAGAACACCTGAGACTTGGTCCGCTCAGCAGAGAAGGAGCTGCTTGTCCAATCTTAGCATCATAGACACCGCATCCAGATGTTGCTGCCTGAAAACTAGCAGGAATGTGACATCTTTATATAGATTTAGTAAACATTTACAGGAATCTAACACAATATGCATTGAAAACATTGAGAGTTCAACCTGTGGGGGAGGCGCAGGCTACAAACCACATATGACTACCACATGCATTAGCCCTCAAACACAAAGGGGCATATTATCAAGAACAGAGTTAAGATTATCGCCGCTTTAGCGGCAGTAAACTGCTGCTAAAGCGGCGATAATGGGCTTGATAATATGCGGTCGAGAATTCCAATAGAAGCCCATGTTCACGCAAGAACATGGGCTTCTTTGGGAATTCACAAGGGCATATCATCAAGCCTATTATCGCTGCTTTAGCAGCAGTTTCCTGCTACTAAAGCGGCGATAATCTTAACTCTGTTTCTTGATAATATGCCCCCAAAAGCAATCATGGTAAAGGTTTCCCTCCAGCCTGGAGCAAATCTCATTCTGGAGAGCACACACTGCAGCACAGCTTGCAGCAGTTTTTCCTAGAGGGGCACACAGGAGAAACACAGAATACTGACAATTTGCTTGCTGATGGGGCTAGCTCCCCAGTTAGATGATTGCCCCACTTGTGGTACATTCTTCACCGCCGTATATACCAGAACGCATGGTACCAGTTCAACAGCAGTCATACCAGATGTACTGAAACAGACTCGGAGTATGGGTCAGAGCGTGCCTTAGATCTGGAAATGAAACTGATGAGCAATTTTGCCCAAGTATCTGCAATTTGGTTAAGTAACATAAAAGGGGAGGCAGCTCCAGTGGTTATACGCCAATACCTGAGGGAAATCACTCCCATACAACAGGAGCGCGAATTGCCAAAAATTACCAAATATATATATGCCTCTGTAGGCAGAGATAATCTTAGAGCCAAACCCAGGAAAACAATAGTAAAGAGTAGCTCTGAAAGAGATAACTCTAAGCAAGCACCCAAATCTTCAAACAAGAAATGGGATAATTTACAAAAAGTTGTACAAAACAAAACACAGTCATGGAGTGGGTCTCCACGACAGGAACACACACACCGCTGATATATAATTTGCGAAACATTGAAAATATTATAAAGCCTGATAGGTATAAGGATACTGATACATATTTATCTCGTTCCTTTCAGGAAACATCCAAAAAGCATTTGAAGAGTGACAGACGGTCAGAATATAGATTGGAAGAGTGAGCAAAAGCCGAAAAGGGAGACACATGGCACTTCAGAATACTTCATTAAATAGGAAGCAAAACAAAAAACTTCAAAACCTCAATTCCAAAAGAAGGTAGCCTGGATTAAATTTAGAAATGCCCAGGCTACATGAGGACATTGCTTCTGAATGGAGGATGGACAGTGACAATGCTGGACAGCGTGGCCTAAGTCACGATAGCTCATCCCTGATGGACTTCCTGGGGGTCATATCGCTGAGTAAGCATATCACAGAGGAAATACCTGATACAAGGATAAGTGTCCCACATTGTTTATATAGAATAATGCTCCAAATGGAGGGGGACATACCCAGGAAAGTGAAGGGTCTCTTTTGGGAAAACCTGACATATGGTTATGACATTATTTTGGCGGAAAAAGGATTGGCCGCCTGAGTTCGTAAATGATTGCCCAATGGGAGAAATAGGTATTTTATCTGCTTTTTCTGACATTGTACCAGAATCAGTTGAAAAATGATTTGCACAGGACTGGGCGTTAGCGTTAGCTCCTGCACCATGGGTTGATGAGTCACCTCATCACGAAATCCCAATAAAATCAATTCCTCTACCACAGAGACAATACCTGATTGAAAATGAGGCAAAGAAACAAGTCAGGGAGATCCTAGATCAACTTGAATACCAGGGTGTGATTGAGAGTTGAACTTCACTGATGAATAATCTTTTGCTCCCGTAATGAAACCCGATAATTCATATTGTCTATTAGTATATTATAGACATTTAAATGCATACACACACACATTTGCAGTACAGAATGCAATACAACACTAGACATCTCAAACTGATTTTCTACCAAAATATAGCGCCTGGAAGCAGATATTGGACAGCATTTTCAGTGCTAGGTTCTCACATCAATTGTGTTGATTGCCCAGGGGTATAGGAAGAGCGTCATGTTGTTTTCAGCCAGGGTAACATAGTTACTTCAACCTTTTGATGAGGAGGCATTGTCCTATGCAGATGATATGTATCTGACAGACAATGAATTAATGGGACACTTGGCCAGAGTGAACCACAGAATCCTTGGGTTTTCTCACCTGGGCTACAAATTAAATAAAAAAAATAAAGAGTGACCACCTCATTGTCCTATTTATAGGGTATGAGTTGTCAAGTGAGGGCAAAATCCTGGAGTCACAGTCTTTAGATAAATGTGCACCGAACCAACCTGCAACAACTCTGAAAAAACTACAATCCATTTTGTGTTTCTTGAATTTTGGCAGGACACACATTTTGGATCATGCTGAAAGGGTACAACCTTTCTATGACTTAATTAGACCTGATTCATAAGTGCACCATTGGACACAGCAGCATACTGATATCTTACAAGCTGATGTGATAGCTTCAAAACAGTTACACACATGTGTCACACGACTAACCTGGTGATCTGTGTAGCCTCTGGAACAACCAGCTAAAGATATATTACTTTTAATGAAGGCGATAAAGTACCTATTGCATACAAATCACATTTGTGGAAGAACGCTTAACTACGTTTTGCACCAACAGAAAAAAATACTCATAGAAGTTCAGACTGCTGTAGTGAGAGAGAGAGCACTATCACAGGGGAAACGCATAATTGCCCTAACCCTGGTACCGACCTTGGAGGCCGTTATGAAGGCAATAATTCCAAATGCTAAACCACTGCATCCACGATAGATTCAATGGGCTAACTATCTCACTGCAACAAATGTGGATTACAAATTTGATTCTACATTGCAAACACAAGAATTCTTGCAGGATGAACAAGAATATCTTCTACCAAATGAAATAATGCCTCTAGATTGATATGCATGTAGCATTTATACCGATTGATCTGCCCAGCCGTACATAGGAATGAAACGTAATACTCTGCAGCATGCCCAATTGTAAAAGGGTGCATGCAGGGCGTAATGTTTCTTCTAGGAAAAACAAACACACAGCCTCTAGGAGACTGTACACTACAGCTGGAACAACTAAAAGCTCTGATAATGGCACTATAAAATACAGATCATGAATTCCCCACACTCATAGTGAGTGATTCATTTCCCTGTGTCCAGTCCTATAACGAATATTTGCACTATTGGGGTCACAATGGATTTAGAGATTCCAAAGGTTGCACAGTAAAGAACAAGATGCTCTGGGAAAAAGTGACTAAGCTGAAAGAAGGCCTGCCAAAAGCTCATGTTCTTCATGCATTGAGTCATCAACGTGTTGGCATTCACGTTGAAGGGAATTCAATGGCGAGGAAGCTGCAATAACTCGTTCTAGCACGAGAATAGACAAAACAACTATGATAGCTATCAATGCCACGCACATCAGCTCAGCCCTGCTGAAAGGTTTCCACCCAAGTACTCCTACAAATTAGTTGCACAGAACATTCCGTATACTCAAATTCCAGTAGTGGGGGATAGAGTAATACCAAACAATGATCACAGATTGGGATTAATACTAGCTGAACATGAGGGTCTGGGTTTAGCACATGCAGGGATCACTGCCACAGTTTCACTACTAAAGCAGCACTACTGCTGGCCAGGTCTAACTAAACAGACCAAAGACTTTGTCCTCAAATGCAACATCTGCCAGCAAATGAAGGGCTCCACCATAGCACGCCCACCCTTATTGATCTCAAACAAACCTCTTGCATTTGTCTATTTGGATCACTGAGGCCCCTTACACTCTGACAGGGCTTACAAGTACATCATGGTGGCAGTGAATTCATGCCTTAGATTCCTGTGGGTTTTGCACCAGCGCTCGGCTGATGCTCAAACTGATATAAAGGATTTGCAAGTATTTATCTGGACATACGCAATTGGCAAACTACATTCCAAACAGGGCCCAGAATTGTGCACTCGGGCTTACAAAGAAGCCATGGGAAGTTTGGGTGTGGCCTTGCAGTATTCCTCCACATATTATCCTGAGGGAAATTCAGTAGTTGAGAGGAAAAGCCATGACTTAAAGCAGTCCTTAACAGTAAGGGTATTAGGCTTGGGTTGCAGTTAGGTCAATCACCTACATGGGGTCAAGAAGGCACTTAACAACATGGTAAGAAAATCCCTGGGGGGTCATACACCTAATGAGCTCCTGTTTACGGTCAGAATGTAGGTACCCGACCTCAATAGTGTTAGCACGGTGGTGTCTGGAACCTCATTTGACCTCAATGATCATTGGGATATTTTACAGGACCAAAGAGAATTTGCAGCTTTAAGAAGCAACGTCCAAGTAAAATGTACCGCCACCGGGGAAGTGAAAACAGTAAAAGCAAGACCTGCAGGGGTCCCGGAGATTGGGGACTTGGTCAGAGAGAAAATTGTGGACAAAATAGAAATTGGGCCAACTTATAGAGCACCTGTACCTGTCCTTGCATTGAAAGAACTTGAAGTGTCCTTTTTCTACCTCTTGCTGGTGTCGAGACAAAAGGTTTGCCTCAATTGATCTGATCAAACCACACTAGGTGGCTGATTCTCGACAGTAGGCCACGTGGGCTCCTGGGTAGCCATAGCACTCCTCTCGCTACTATACAGGAAGTTCAGATGGGAGCTTTAATAACGACTGAAGACTCCACTTTTAAAAGAAAAGCTGTCAATGAAAATGAGATGATGCTTCTCCCTATTGAAACAACTAAAACTGTACAGACAACAAGTACAGAAATTTTAGTTTGAAAAATTGACATCGTCTTTGTCAACATGCCACAGATTGAGTCATCTCCTAGTTCTACAAGACCTGCTGAGCTGTCAAGAATAGACCGGATGACATCCGACTACTTTGTTGTAATATGACGATTTTTCATCAGATCCAAGTGAACCTGAGCTGCAGACACCGTCTCTTCGTTTGAAGCTTTGAGTTTATGTTTTCTATCTTTGGCTAAAAAAGACTTACTTTGTTGTTCCCTGGATATATCTATGGATTACAATTGGCTTACTATTCCTGGCATAATGGATTGGTTTGGTAGCTGTCTTTTTCTACTTCTGAATAAATATTATCTCTACAGTCCAACATGTGAACTTAGATTAACATGGCATCATCACACCGTGAACAAAGATACCTGTCTCTGTTGAATATTACTGCAGTTCTAGTTCCTGAAGGAATTATATGGGACAGGGTACAGAATGATATATATGGTCCTACTTAACATTTGAAAATTCCTTATTTGTTCAACATTTCTTTAAATGACTTTATCACCTCTAGTACGATCTCTGATGATTAGAATATTGAAAATGTTAATTATTTGCTTTCAGATTTAGAGCAATTAGCTGCAGTTTTAAATGATGAATCAAATGATGGCACAAGTAATTTTGGAGACATGTTCTGCTACCAACATTATGGTCACCATTTTTTACATAAAGCCAGTACACTACGTGCCATTTAAATGACACACAATGGGAACACTGCCCAACACCGCCTAAAGAACAGACGTTTACCTATTTTTCAGGTTTTGAAACATCAGACCCAGCCTCATATTACTATAGGCTTGAACCTACACCTGCAAAAAAAATATGCTAACAAGCATCAAGCTGATATACTATGCTTCCTTTATTTCCCAACTGTCTACACAGGGTTACGACTTTTGGAAAAACTTAATAAACACAAAGTCTATCTGGGGGACAAAAGATTAGCAGGTTCAGGGGACGGAATCCTTACTAAGAGCATGCCTCGTATCACACCAAATGATTTTCCTGAACAAGACAGTGCAACAAACTTTATGTCTAAGTATAGCAAAAACGAAGTATTTGAACACCCCTCATATTTCCACATTCTCACATTTCGAGAATTGACCGCACTTAATACACTTTAATGAGGATACACTGGACACCATGATATGTAATGGTTCTTTCAGTTCATCAGATCCCAATTGGATGGTTTGGTTGATTAGACCTGTGGGAACAAACAGGTGCAACTCTAGATTCCTGGGTAACACAAAGGATTGAGATTCAATAGGCTTGATCAATGATATGTACAGACAGAACACTCTGTGGTGGTGACGTCATATAGTGTTGGGAAGTTATGCCTAGATTGGCTGAAAACTGTGACATTCTACCAGGTGAAACAACACTTGTCCCTCCTTTCTGATAACATGGATCTCAAGGATTTTTTACTAGGTCCCAGAAACCAACGTCAAAAGTGCTTTTTGTATGGAATATACAACAAGCTGTGAAAGATTTCTCAACAGGAAGCTGTTGAGATGTTGCGCAAGATTGATAGGGTTAATTTAGAAAAGGCTTTGGCTGTAGTTGACAATGGTATGACCACGTTATTATGCAGAATTTATTCACTGGGCAACATTGTGTCTTCTGCAATCAACATAATTCAGCAAGACATGTCTATTTTACAACATAGACAGTCACAATTACGATCAATCATAATACTGAGCTGGATGTTCCAAACATTATGTTCTGGCCATGTGGGTGGCGTTACATCAATACTGTCCGCCTATTTTCTGAATATGATTTGACAGTAAGGCAAATAACTATGGCACGCAGATGCAAAATACTTCATACTGCACATTGAAAAATTAGAGCGATTACCTTTTACCGTGGCTGAGACACCATCCTCAGACTGGACTATCCATGGTTAAATAACCCTACCGGTCACGACCTTCCAATTCGAATATTGTCTCCAATACCAACAGGTAGGAAGATACGAAGTGCTAGGCGAAGGGTAAAGCACGAGTATTGGGACTTACAGTTTGGGTTTAGATGCAGGAAAGAGGACACAGAGGTTTTCCTTAGTGGTTCCGACTGAGAATGCTTTGAGTGGATCCTTAGTTTGCAAGGGCATTTGTCTTCATGGGGCATGCAATGATTCTTTTGCGAACTTGTTTTGCTATCCGAAGGGTTCCCCAGCTGCTGTGATTCATCTTGTGTTCATGCTGCTTTCGAATGGGAGCTATTTGATGCTAAACGATCAAGGTTGTTGCGGAATGGAACCAGCAATCGCTTATCAAGTTAATTCCATAGTCACTTGCTGTACACAAATACTGTTTTCACCTGCCCACACAGTTAGGAGGGCAACGCTTATCCTTCGATAAATGTTTCTAACATGAAATTTGACTCCCTAAGTAAACTGAAAGCCAAACTTTCACAGAAGGATGTGGACTTAACTGCAGACACAGAGACGTTTGATCTCCAGGTTGTAAGGTCCTCGTCTGATATACAAACACTACTCCACACTAACTTTCCACTGCATTTTTGGGTAGCTGGTCCATCATATCTTTAACATGTCTGATACAAAGGGAATAATGCACCTTTAAAAAATGTATTGGCTATGGTTTGGTTAGCACCTATCAGATTATATTCGTATACATACAATCTTTCATACACTCCGTGTTGGGAAGTGTTTTTGGAGGGCTCCCGCTTGTCCTGCTACTTGTGGCGAGAATACTGATGTTATTCTATGTGCTCCTCAATGGACGTCCCAGTTCAACTCAGAATGGAGACAGCACTGTTAGTGCTGCATTGCTGTGAGTGTATGATACGCTCCTTTCTGCACACCTCAGCTTCAAGAAATGAATGAGCACTGGTTCTTGTCGTTCAGGCCGGTCTGGCTTGACTGCATTCAACCTGTCTTACGCTGCCTCCTTTTTAGCCAAGAATGTGCCCTGGATATATGTCTCGGATCAGAATTGGTTGCACCACCGTACATTGAAGTACTGATGGCCCTTTTAAAGGCCCATGCATATTGCTGTCCCAAGCATATTTCATTGATGTTGCTTCCGCTCCTAGTGATTTGAACAATGGATATGCGGACAACTTGGTGGGACACAACGCCTCCCTCGGCTGCTGCTGTGGGAACTGGATGGAATCATCTTTGCTCCATAAGCATGCTACGGGTGCGCCTCTGGGAACATCTGCGGGAGTGGGCAACAACAATGTTGCATCTACCACTCAGAACACATCTGTCAGGATCACATTTGATTTACTGTGAACCTAAGGTTGCTGAACCTGGGTCAACCTGTGTGCTGGTAGTACCCCAGAAGTTCAGAGCCTTCCTACTGGGGCTGGCTCATGATGTGCCATTAGCAGGACATTTGGGGCAGGACAAGACCGTTGAAAGGCTTGTTGCCCACTTTCATTGGCCCCAAATGCTCAAGAGTTCAGATACTCATTGCAGGACTTGTCAGACTTGCCAGGCAAGTGGAAAGAGTGGGAGGAAGCTCAAGACTCCTCTCCAGCCATTCCCTGTGGTCAGTACCCCCTTTGAGCCGGTGGGGATTGACATTGTGGGGCCACTGGACCCCAAGACAGCCATGGGAAACAGGTTCATCCTTGTCTTGGTGAACCATGCCACCCGGTACCCGGAAGCCATACCTCTGAGGACAGTGACGGCCCTTGTGGTGGGACGAGCACTGATGGGAATTTTCTCACAAGTAGGATTCCCTCATGAGGTAGTGTCTGACCGAGGTACCAACTTCATTTCCAAATATATGAAGTCCCTGTGGCAGGAGTGTGATGTGACTTATAAGTTCACCACTCCTTACCACCCCCAAGGAAATGGGTTGGTTGAAAGGTTAAACCGAACCCTGAAAGGCATGATTATGGGTCTTGAATAATCCATGAGGCATAAGTGGGACATCGTCTTACCATGCCCTTTGTTTGCATACCGTGAGGTGCACAGAAATCTCTAGGGTTCAGTCCGTTTGAGCTTCTCGATGGACACCCAGGCAGAGGACCTCTGAGTTTGGTTAAAGAAGGCTGGGAGCAATCTCCCAGGAAACCTCCCCAGGATGTATATTACTACATGCTGGCCTTCAGGAACCATGCATGAATTTCCGTTTGCTTAGATAAACAAACTGTATGTTGAAATCATTTATCAAAGGCTGTTGTGCTGCCTACTTAACTGTGTGGGCAGGTGAAAACAGTACTTGAGTACAGCAAGTCACCATGGAATTTACCGTCACTTGAAATGCAATGGCCAGTTCCATCCCGGAGCAATCTTTATCATTCAGCATCAAATAGCTCTCATTCAAGATCAGCTTGGACAACGGATGAATCATGGCAGCTGGAGGACCCTTCACATAACAAGAGAAATTTGCTACCAAAGCATTGCATGCTCAGTGGAGGGAAATGTCTTTGTAAACCATGGATCTGCTTAACGCACCTTCACAGTCAGAGCCCCTACGAAAAACATCTGTGTCTCCATTCCTGCATATAAACCTGAACGGTAATTCCCAATACTCATGCACACAACCTTACCCTAGCTCTTTGTATCCGCCTGTGTTTGTATTGGAGAAAAAATTACAATTGGAAAGTCGTGATCAATAGGGTGATGTAAGCATGGATTATCCAGTCTGTGGATGGTGTCTCAGCCACGATGAAAGGAAATTGGTCTAATTTTAAAATGTGCAACATGGTATATTTTGCATGCCATTACTATCTGTCTATCCATTAGATCATATTCAGAAAACAGACTAGTACTGTTGATGTAACACCACCGCACGTGGCCAGAAAATAATGTGTGTAATGTCAAGCTCAGTAATACGATGCACCATAATTGTGACTGTCGATCCCACACAATCTCCCAGCAGCTTCCTATTGAGAAATCTTCCACAGCTTGTTGTATATTCCGTACTAAAAGCACTTTTGACGGCATTCCAAGGACATAATAAAAATACCCTGAGATCCATGTCATCAGAAAGAAGGAACAAGTTTTGCTTCATCTGAGAAAGTGTTGAGGTTTTTAGCAAATCTAGGCATAACATCCAAACACTATATGACACCACCACTCGAGTGTTCTGTTTGTAGACATCGCTGAACAGAACTATTGATCTATACCCTTCCGTGTTACCTAGTTTCCACCCATTTGTGTATACAGGCCAAACCAATCACCACTACCAATTGGGATCTGATGAATTAAAAGAACCATTAAGTATCATGGTGTGAGAAAGAACTCTGTGTATAGCCACCTGCTGCATACTGTGGGTTGAAATGCTGGTTCACGGGAAACAGCAGAGAACGCAGTGGATGTGGACACCACAAAGGCAGGAAAGGGTTAAGTCTCTGCTCCCAACCTTTCCCATACAGGAAAGAGGAGGAGCACGTGAACAGGGTAACCAAAACGGGAGGCACCCAGGAGGATTAAAAGTGGATCAGGAAGTAGAAGAGGTCGAAAACACGGAGGTCAACAGAAAGAGCCTGGAAAAGCTGAAAAATGCCAAGGACACCAAAGAAGGAAAGCCACATGAGACATCAGAAAAGGAAAACTGAAAACCAGAAGAAGACTTTGGGGACGGTGACGAAGCAACTGAGGAGTGGAGTGAAGAGTGGTGGATACCCCCAGGAGTGACCCTGAACTGGGTAACAATGGGGAAGGGGGATTGGGTTTTTAAGGGAGCAGGCAGGTAGTGAAAGGACAGGGTGAAAAGCCATTCTTCTTCAGTTTTTTTTCCTTCCTTTCACCTCTGCTGCATCGTACTGCCTAAAAGAAAGGCAGTTTGGGAACCAGAGCCATCCTGTATGCAGCCTAGCGGGCAAGGCATTTTACTTTCTTAATTGTGACTGGAGGTGACCAACTCAAGTATTGTGACAATAATCTTATGAAAAGACAATACTGGGAGGAAAGGAGGAGGGGGAAGAAGAAGGTTAGTTTTTTCTATGCTACTGCTGGCAGCTTCATTCACCACAGTGTTATGCTTGTAAGTAGAATTGTCAGTACGAATTCATTCGGATAAGGAAGGTGGATGAAAGAAATATACATGTATAAATCTCCTTATCTTGCACCCCATCCAGATACCATAGGAATCTGGAAAAAAGGAAGAAAATCGTGAAAAATAATTCCACAGAGGAAGTCTGAAGATCAATTACACAGAAGAAAAGCAGAGAAAGACTCATAAATATGATTTGTGAATAAAAAGCACATAATGATAAGCATAGCCAGCCTCCTAGCCTCTATTTCCACCCAGTCCTCCCACAGGTGGTGTCAGAAGTGGGAACCCCAGGAAATGGAGGCGGTCATACACAAAATGGCAGGTAACCAAGAAAAGCTGAGGAAAATAATGGAGAAGTTCCTAGTGGTAGCCAAAGAAGACAAAGAGTATCTACACAGTATCTACACAGAACGCTCACCGAGCAAAGTCATACCCAAGAAACCGTGATTGGCAAATTGGCTGAGACGCTCAGTCAACAAAGGGCTCATACTACTCTCCCTTCAGTGGTCATGCAGAAGTATGACAGCGGAGAAGATCCAGATTTTTTTTCTCTAATTTTGAACGAATGGCAAATGCTGCTGCCTGGCCCATAGATAAGTGAGGGGAATACCTGGGTCCCCTTTTCTCAGGGGACCTCCAGGCAGCTTGCCAGGCAGCCAGTCCACTCTGGATAACCCCATATGTAGATGTTAAAAAGAGTATTTTGGATCAAATGGGAATAGACAAAGAGACCTAAAGGATCTGTTTGAGACAAATTTGAGAAGGTCCCCAGGAATCCCTAAGGACTCTATCTTACCAGGTAAGAGACACAGCAGACTTATTGTTGAAGCCCTCAACGTCTACCAAGGAGGAAATAATGGAAAAGGTTTACTTCGAACAATATTTATCAACACTACACCCACACATTCAAAAGTGGGTACGATAACATACTCAGCTTACCCAGGAAAGGTCTGTTGAAATTGCCAACCCCTTTAGCAGAGCGCAAGAAATACAGAAAGGATTTGAAGAGACCCAGTGGAAACATCTGGAGAGGGGGTTACACCCAGAACCCCTAGAGCTCCCGCTCCAAAACAAATCAGATACTGTGACCCTGTTGCCTGGACCTTTCTCTGTGGCCCACCTAACCCTGGACCTCAGTGCTTTCACTTTGGTATTTTTGGGTATATTGCCCAGGTCTGCTCTCAAACAGAAGAACACATGGCGGTGGGACTAACAAAATCATTTTACTGTACACCAGAAGGTCCTAAACTCCCTCTCTATCTCCAACAAGTATAATCCAGACACAGGGTATCTCCAAAGCATATTACAACCCCAAGCTATCCCAGGAGGAGCATGAAACACAACTGGAATAGTAAACATCCAATGTGTACACAGAGATAACCCTATCCAACCACCAAGGTACATGTACAACATGAGCCATCGATTAAGCTGGTACCCCTTAAAAGAGGACTTATCCCTACGTTGCATGAGACCCTCGTTCTGTAAAATGGCTATTCCTATATGGTAAGTTGGTAAGAGAGTAATGGACCGAGGGAAACAGATGGAGGGAACCAGTCCCTTTCCCTAAGTTTCAGACCAGGAGTGGCCTCAGGCCAAACTCAAGAAGAGCCGAGAACAGAAAAGGAAAAAATCTGGATGCAAATTGCCTTAGCACGAACTGACAAGACCACTATTTGGGAACACGATCAAAGTTTTCACACTGCTCAAAGGGAAGACCCCATTCTCCAAAAAGCTTGGAAAAGGACAGCATCCATGGAGGACCCTCACCAAGTAGGTTCCCAATTTCTGATAAAGAAAGGGTTATTATACAAAAATGGGGAAAAACACCTTCAACCTCAGTTGCTAGTTCCCTAATCATTCAGGGAAAGTTCCTATTTCTGGTACATAGCCACCTTCTCAGCTGGCATTTTAGATGGGAAACATTGAGGAGGCCATCCTAGTGAAATTCTATTGGCCCAGAATTTACCACCAAGTTTGGAAATATTGCTAGATATGCCTAACTTGCCAAAAAAACAGTAGGAGTCTTCCAAAGAAAGTTCAGTTAAAGCTCCTGCCAGTAATAGAAGAACCATTCTCTAGTGTGTGAATGGACATAATCAGGCCCCTCCTTCCCTCCCGCATCGGGTGCCATTATGTCTTAGTCATAGTAGACTATGCAACCTGATTCCCTGAGGCAATTGCCTTAAGACAGCCTAACGCGACTGACATAGCAAAAGCCCTGATTAATGTATTCTCCAGAGTAGGGTTCCTGAAGGATATCATAACTGACAAGGGAAACCTTTTTGTCTCCAATTAATGAAACAGGTATGCCAACAGGTAAAAATTAAACAAATACGCACTGTAGCATACCATCAACAAACAGATGGATTGGTAGAAAGATATAACGCCACTCTTAAGACAACCCTAAAAAAAATATTAGAACAAGAAACCCAAAAATGGGAAGTGATGTTGCCCTTAGCCCTCTTTGCCATCCGATATAAACAACAAAAGAGCACTGGGTCTTCTCCCTTCTCCCTTTTATATGGGAGACACCCTCATACCCTGTTTGACATTGTAAAGGAGGATGGGAAGAAGAACCCAATAGAGCCAAACCACTCCCTGAGTGTGTGGAACCTCAAATCCCAACTCCATCAGATCAGGAATATAGTTAAGACCCATCTTGAACAGGCTTAAGAGTCCCAAAAAAAGAAAATATGATAACAAAAAACAAGGAACGAACCTTAGAAGTGGGCGACTTGGTATTAATAATGATGCCCACTTCTGATCCCAAGGTGACTGGTCAGTAGTGGTGCCCCTTTAAGGTCCTTGATAAGGTGACCCCTGTCACCTATCTCCTGGAATTGGACGCCCATAACAAAAATAACACTCAGAGTCTATCACATCAATTTACTTAAAAAACTGGAAAGTGCTAGACCTGCCCTATTAGGGAGGGTAGAGAATACCACCCCACTGTATCAAGAAAGCATTGACCCTGATTTACCTGCTCACCTCCAGCAAGAGCTGGATACGTGGTTATTCTCTTTACAATATGTCTTTGCTTTCACACCAGGGAAGACTTCCTTAATTCAACAAGCAGTACATACAATCCTAGGTAAAAAGGTCAGACTCCAACCCTATTGTATACCTGACTCCTGACGAGGGGCTATTGAAAACAAAGTGCATCAAATGATAAAAATGGGGATAATTGAACTCTCCAATAGGGAATGGTGCTCACCCCTCGTCATAGTACCCAAACCCAATGGCTCTATCAGGTTTTGTATAGACTTCACATGGATCACTAAAATATCTCAGATTAATGCCTATCCTCTACAGCTAGTTTATGGAATGATTGAGAGATTGGATAAAGCCCAATACATTAGTACACTGGACCTGTGAAAGGGTTATTGGAAGGTACCATTATGAGAACGAGATAAGGAAAAACTGCCTTTTATACACCAGGGGGAATATATCAATTCCCCATGCTTCCTCTTGGGATGCACAGAGCCCCTGCCACATTCCCAAGGCTAATAAACAGGATTCTTAACCCATATAACACCTTTTCTGCAGCATACATGGATGCCATAGTTATCTATAGTGATTCCTGGAAACAAAAATTGACTCACTTATCCCGAGCGATCCAGGCTTTAATAGAAGGAAGCTTGACCAATCCTAACAGGAGCCACCTACATGCCCGATCTGGAAATTATCTTGGGTACCTCTTTTAAAACCACAGGAAGAAAAAACAATATCCGCTGTCTCCAGGCTACCCTTCCCCCATATAAGAAAAGATCTACAAGCCCTTCTGGGTGTCCTGGGATAATATAGACGGTTCATAACCTCCTTTTCTCAAATAACCGCCCCTTTTAACTGATCTTTTAAAGAAAGATGTAACAACAAAAAAAGAGCTCAGACAACCCTCGACCAGGTCTTTGCAGACTTTTCAACAGTTAAAGCAAGCCATTATGACAAAACCCATACTCCTCAGCCTGGGAGCCGTCCTGTCCCAAAACGATTCCAAAGGGTAGGAAAGGCACATAATATACATGAGTCATAAACTTTTCCTCACTGTAGTGGAGAAGGAAGCCCATGCCATCAAATGGGCCATTGAATCTCTGATGTATTACCTTGATGGCCGCGAGTTTATTCTGTACACTGATCACAACCCACAAGAATGGCTCTCCTGAAACAAAGGACACAACAACAGGGTTTTACGGTGGTTCATAACATTGCAACTTTTTAGATTCACTACCCTCCATAGGAAAAAAGCCCAGAAAAGCTGGAAGACTGCTCCAATGTATAATCCGGAAGTACTGGAGTACTGCCGGATTAGATGTTGGAGAAGGGAGGCCGCTATCCATTTACCAGTGCCCGAGGTCTAAATTGAAGTAAAAGACCTGATAAAATTCGATGACCCACAATAGAGGAACCCGAGATTACTAACGGTATTGCCAAGCAGACATCAAGGGCTATTTTCAAGTGAAACCTAACCCCACAAGACGGTGGCTCCAACTTATAACAACAAGAGGGAGTTGTCATATGTAGCAAAAGGTAATTTTACCTATAAAATCATTGGGAGTTCTCTCTCTTTATTTTGAATACTGACAACAAGAACTTACCCACGTTAAAATAAAAAAAATTCTACTTTAAAGGCGACATTTTAACAGCTGAAATCAAGGTGGAAAATGGAAACACCGCAGGGATTATGAAATTGATGATACATAACCCATTTAATATAATAAGATTTTAATAAAAGAATTGTCCGGATAAGGTGGAAATTTTCTACTGGAGTACTTCCGGATTATACGTCTGAGCAGGGAGGCCGCTATCCATTTACCAGTGCCCGAGGTCTAAATTGAAGTAAAAGACCTGATAAAATTCGGTGACCCACAATAGAGGAACCCGAGATTACTGACGGTATTGCCAAGCAGACATAAAGGGCTATTTTCAAGTGAAACCTAACCCCACAAGATAGTGGCTCCAACGTATAACAACAAGAGGGAGTTGTCATACGTAGCAAAAGGTAATTTTACCTATAAAATCATTGGGAGTTCTCTATCAATTTTATTTTGAATACTGACAACAAGAACTTACCCTAGTAAAAATAAAAATCTACTTTAAATGCGACATTAACAGCCGAAATCAAGGTTGTTAATTGAAACACCGCAGGGATTATGAATTTGATTATACATAACCCATTTAATATAATAAGATTTTAATAAAAGAATTGTCCTGATGAAGATGAAAATTATCTACTGTACACCGAAACGCCGCGTCAACTGTTTTTAACATATTATACTTGTCTCACTAAAAAGAGACACATTTATAACCTTTTTAGATTGGAACCCTCAGGGAGGTCCAAGTATGATTATACATGAATAATAAATCCTTTTTTAACCAATATCTACTTTAGATGTGCTTTTGTAATGTAGTGTGATACTCGGAATATTATTAGAATATTTCTTTCTTTGTTAAATGATATTTAGATTGCCATAGTATATTCTGTGTTGATGCTTATAAGGAATATTTGCTGCAGTTAAGAGGTTTCTCTTTTGTAACATTGTGTAACAGGGTTTATGTCAAATCTGTATTCTACATCTGTTGTAGTGAGAGACTTAGCCCATTGAATCCATCTTGGATGTAATTCGTTAGCATTTAGGATGCTTTGTTTTGTAATGGCCTCTAGGGTTGGTACCGGGGTCACAACAATTATGCTTTTCCCCTGCGATGGTGCTCTCTCTCTCCCTATAGCAGTCTGTACCACTCTATTTTTTCAGTGGGTGCAAAATGCATTGCAGTGTTTGTGTACAAATGTGATTTGTATACAATAGGTACTCTTTCTCCTTCATTGAAAGCGATGTAGGTGTACCCAATTGGTCCACTGATTACGCAGCTCAACAGGTTGCTTGTATTGACATATGGGCGCATTTGTAGTAGTCCTGGAGCCTGCATATTGAGCCTGTATTGATTGAGCCTGTATCGATTTTAACCCTGACTCCGTGCCCCTGTGTTGATTATCCTGCTTTTTGTGCCTCCGTGCCCTGTCCTGATTGTGCCGCATATTTAGGTTGTCTCCCTGCCTCCGTGCCCCTGAATTTATTTACTGTGCCTCCATTTGTTTGTGTTTGGATTCTTCCTCGATCCCTGCTGCTCCGGCCCCACCCCCGCTCCCTCCAGCTTCACCTCGCCCCTCCCCACTCACCACCCCCCTCCCGCCTCCCAGCTGCTCCTCCCTCCCACTAGAACCAAAAGGAGAGGTCCGCAGAATGGGGAGCTGTGACTCGACCTGACCTGGTCAGAACCGATTGCTCCTCCCGCTGCCACTGCATTCATTAGATAAGTACTGAGAACGCATATCGTGCCTTTGTGCCCCTGCATTTGTAGTAGTCCTTGAGTCTGCATATTGAGCCTGTATCGATTGAGCCTGTATCGATTTTAACCGTGACTCCGTGCCCATGTGTTGATTACCCTGCTTTTTAGCCCGTATTTGTGCCTCCGTGCCCTGTGCTGATTGTGCCGCATATTTAGATTGTCTCCCTCCCTCCGTGCCCCTGTATTTATTTACTGTGCCTCCATTTGTTTGTGTTTGGATTCTTCCTCGATCCCTGCTGCTCCGGCCCCACCCCCGCTCCCTCCAGCTTCACCGCTCACCTCCCCACTCACCACCCCGCTCCCGCCTCCCAGCAGCTCCTCCCTCCCACTAGAACCTAAAGGAGAGGTCCGCAGAACGGGGAGCTGTGACTCGACCTGACCTGGTCAGAACCGGTCGCTCCTCCCGCTGCCACTGCATTTATTAGATAAGTACTGAGAACGCATATCGTGCCTTCGTGCCCCTGCATTTGTAGTAGTCCTTGAGCCTGCATATTGAGCCTGTATCGATTGAGCCTGTATCGATTTTAACCGTGACTCCGTGCCCATGTGTCGATTACCCTGCTTTTTAGCCCGTATTTGTGCCTCCGTGCCCTGTGCTGATTGTGCCGCATATTTAGATTGTCTCCCTCCCTCTGTGCCCCTGTATTTATTTACTGTGCCTCCATTTGTTTGTGTTTGGATTTTTCCTCGATCCCTGCTGCTCCACCCCACCCCCGCTCCCTCCAGCTTCACCGCTCCCTTCCCCACTCACCACCCCGCTCCCGCCTCCCAGCTGCTCCTCCCTCCCTCCGCCCCCCTCCACTCTCCACTTATGACAGATGCACTTACGCGCAGCGGACGTGCCCTATGCGCGCCGATGGCGCGCCAAAGGTAAGCCCGTCTACGCCTGTCCACGCCTGGCCCACACCCAGCGCCAGAACCCCTGAATCCCGCAAAGACCATCCCTCCCACCGTACCTACGACGCCGCAACCATCATTGCACTCAACCCCGGCCGCCTCCACGACTGCCACCAAGCCGCCCCAGGGCATACCCATGGACCCTTCACCTGCCAATCCTGGAAGTTCTCCTGCATCAAGACCCACACTACACCCACAAACGCCAAACAGAGCTCCGACAATAACCACCTAAAGTGCATCCTGCTCAACACCCGCTCAGTCCACAGAAACACCATTGAACTATGGAACTTACTCGACACCACATCGCCGGACGTCGCCTTCCTTACGGAAACCTGGATGAACGCCTCATCAGCGCCCGACATCGCCATAGCCATCCCGGACGGTTACAAGATCATCCGAAGAGACCGTATCAACCAAACAGGAGGAGGCACGCCATCGTCCACAAGAACACCATTCGCATCTCGACCAGCTCCGAAGACACCCTCTTAGCCACCGAACACCTCCACTTCCAGATACACACCCACCCCAAGACCACACTCAGAGGCACCCTCATTTACAGACCCCCTGGACCCCGCACACAATTCAGTGAAGACATTGCTGACTTTATCAGCCCACACGCCCTCCCCTCCAAAGACTACATTCTCCTAGGAGACCTCAACTTCCACCTAGAGAATAACAATGACAACAACACCACCACCCTGCTGGACAATCTCACCATTCTCGGACTCAAACAACTGGTGAGTACCCCCACCCACCTAGCCGGACACACGCTTGACCCAATCTTCTCCTCCAGCAAGCACATCTCCTTTAATCACGACACAGGACTCCACTGGACAGATCACAGCTGCGTCCACTTCATCTTCAAAAAGACCACGACCCACCACCAACCACAACAAGCTCCCCGCAGAAACTGGAACAAAGTTACCACCGACCAGCTCACCACATCTCTGAAACAAAACCTTCCCACCATATCAACGGTCCCAAATCAAGCAGCCATCAATCTCGCACAGTGGATCACCCACTGCGCTGACGAATTAGCACCCTTGAAAAACCATCACAACAAACCAGGAAACAAAAAAGCCTCTGGGTTCAACGACGACCTCAAGAACTCCAAAAAGAACTGCCGCACCCTCGAGAAAGCCTTGCGAAAAAACCCAACCACAGACAACATGACCGCCCTCAAGGACGCAACCCGCAAACACCACCAACTGATCCGCTCCACCAAGAAAACTGCATTCAAGGGTCGACTAGACAACAACGCCCACAACAGCAAGGAACTCTTTAGCATGTCAAAGAGCTCACCAACCCCAACGCCGGCACCAATGACATCACTCCCTCTCAAGACCTCTGCGACTCTCTAGCCTCATTCTTCTACAGCAAGATCGCTGACATACATAACAGCTTCGGCAACCAGACCACTCCTGTCACCACCGAACTGAAGCCCCCCTCCACCATCCTTCGCGCCTGGAACCCGATTAGCACCGAAGACACCATCCGCTTGAGGATCTCAATCCACTCCGGATCTCCAACCGACCCATGCCCCCACCACATCTTCAACAAAGCCGACTCCATCATCGCACCCCAACTCCGGGATATCATCAACTGCTCCCTCATCACCGCTACCTTCCCGGAAAGCTGGAAACACGCCAAAATCAGTGCCCTCCTGAAGAAACCTACTGCAGACCCCACCGAACTTAAAAACTACTGCCCCATCTCACTCCTCCCATTCCCCACCAAAGTCATAGAGAAGACCGTCAACAGTCAGCTCACCGCCTTCCTCGAGTCTAACGGCTCCCTCGACCCCTCACAGTCTGGCTTCCGAGCCAACCACAGCACCGAGACCGCCCTCATCGCAGCCACAGACGACATCCGGTCACTACTCGACAACAGGGAAACAGTTGCCCTCATTCTCCTGGACCTCTCCGCAGCATTTGACACGGTCTGCCACTGCACACTTGTACAACACCTCAGCAACGTTGGGATACAAGATAAGGCTTTGGATTGGATCGTCTCGTTCCTCGCTGGTAGAACCCAAAGAGTTTGCCTCCCCCCTTTCAGATCAAAGGCCACCGAAGTCATCTGCGGCGTACCACAAGGATCATCGCTCAGCCCCACCCTCTTCAACGTCTACATGAGCCCCCTCGCAACCATCGCTCGCCAGCACAACCTCAATATCATCTCATACACTGACGACACACAGCTGATCCTCTCCCTCACTAAAGACACAAACACCGCCAAAACCAACCTACACGAAGGAATGAAGGACGTAGCCGAGTGGATGAAGAACAGCCGCCTAAAAGCGAATTCTGGCAAGACCGAAGTCCTCATCCTAGGATCATCCCCCTATGCATGGGACGACTCATGGTAGCCACTGGCCCTAGGAAGCGCACCCAAACCAACAGACCATGCTCGCAACCTGGGATTCATCCTAGACTCCGCCCTCTCGATGACCAGACAGATCAACGCCGTCTCATCGTCATGCTTTAACATCCTACGTATGCTCCAAAAAATCTTCTGATGGATCCCAACCGAAACAAGGAAGATGGTCACCCAAGCACTGGTCACAAGCCGACTGGACTACGGAAACACCCTCTATGCCGGAACCACAGCCAAATTGCAGAAGAGACTTCAACGCATTCAAAACGCCTCCGCTTGACTCATCCTAGACATACCCCGCCACAATCACATATCCGGCCACCTGAGAGACCTTCACTGGTTCCCCGTCAACAAGAGAATAACGTTCCGTCTTCTCACTCACGCACACAAGGCCCTCCATGACCTAGGACCCAAATACCTCAACACTCGCCTGACCTTTTACACCCCCACCCGGCAACTACGATCGTTCAACCAAACCCTCGCCGGTATTCCACGCATCCGAAGAACCACCATGGGAGGAAGATCATTCTCCTACTTAGCGGCCAAAACCTGGAACTCCCTCCGCACTGACCTCCGTCTCACACAGAACTACCTCTCCTTCAGAAAACAACTCAAAACTTGGCTGTTTGATAAGTAGCGAACCCCTCTCCCCCAAGCGCCTTGAGACCCTCTGGGTGAGTAGTGCGCTATAAAAATTTTACTTGACTTGACTTGACTTGAGTCTGTATGGAACGTAGAATATTTGAATGTTCCTGTGTCCAATGATGTTCTGAAAAATCAGGTCTAATTAAGTCGTAGAAAGGTTTGACCACTCTGCATCATCCAAATATATGTCCTGATAAAATGTAACAATCCTAGAATGGATTCTCGTTTCTTCAGAGTCGTCAGAGGTTGGAGCAGTGCAAATTTTTCTAAAAATTGTGATGCCAGGCTTTTGCCTTCAATTGACCACTCGTACCCTAGAAATAGGACATTGAGTTGGGCAATTTTTGATTTTTTTTACATTACATTTGTACCCCAGGTAGGCAAACCTAAGGATTATGCGGTTCACTCTAGACAAGTGTTCCATTAATTCATCGTCTATCAGATAGATGTCATCTACATAGAAGAATACCTCCTCATCAATATTTTGGAGTAACTTTTTCACTCTGGCCGGAAACAGCCCAGGCTATTCTTATACCCCTGTGGTAATAGACAAAATTAATGCTGAGAACCTAGGTCTGAGAATGCTGTCAAATATCTGCTCCCAGGCTTTATTTTGGCAGAAAAACCAATTTGAGATGTCTTGTATTGCTTTATATTTTTTCCACACCATGTTATTCATCAGTGCAGCACTATGTGCATTTTGTACTGCAAATGTATGCGTGTAAATGCCAGTAATCTAGGATCAGACAAGGGGCCAGATCTATGATCCTTTTTTGTGGCCGCAAATCGGAGATCCTCCCGTTTGTGGCTGCAAAAAAGGGTAATAGCATGTACAAATGTTATTTAGCAAGTCACTGACTCTCTAAATAGCATTTGTAACTCTCGTCCCTTCCGACTAGTGGCCGCAAAACACTCACAGTTTACCACCTACTTCAAGTAGGTGGTAAACCACTCGCAAAGGGGAAGGGGTCTCTGGGGACCCCTTCCCTTTTGTGAGTATGTGGGAAAATATTTTATAAGAGCAGGCAGTGGTCCCTGAGACCACTGCCTGCCCTTAAAAAAATGAAACTGAAAAATTTCCTTTTTCCTTTTTTCATTTTTGAATGCATCCCGTATTCCTTTAAGGAAAATGGACTGCATTAAAAAAATGCTTTATTAAAAAAGCAGTCACAGACATGGAGGTCTGCTGACCCCAGCAGGCCATCATCCCTGCGAATGCTAGCCACCCCTGAAGGGGTCGCAAATTGTGCCTGCCTCATTAATTAATATTAATGGGGCAGGCAATTTGCGACCCCATTAAGAATCGCAAACAGTGTTTGAGACACTGTTGTGCATTCCAATTAGCGAGTCACAAATTGCGAGTCGCAAATGCTATGCAATTTGCGACTCGCTAATTGGTGGGTCATACATCTGGCCCAATATGATTTACAAGGCTTCATTACGAGAAACAAGGGATTATTCACAGGTGAGGTGCCATTCTCTATCACACCCTGGTGCTCACGTTTATCTAAGATCTCCCTGACTTGTTTCTTTGCTTTGTGCTATATTGGGTATTGTCTCTGTGGTTGAGGAATTAATTTTAAATGGAGTTTTGTGATGAGGTGACTCATCATCCCACCCAACATGAATGCAGTAAAGTGCAGGAGCTAGTGCTAACACCCACTCCTGTGTGTTTGAATTATTGACTGATTCTGGTACAAGGTCGAAGAAGGCAGACAAAATGACGTCTTCCCTCATTGGCCATTCCACTTCAAAATCAGGTGGTCAATCCTTTTCAGGGAAAAGAAATTCATAAACATATGTCAGGTTCTAGTAAAGGGGACTCTTCCCTTGCCTGGGTATGTCTCCCTCCATTTGGAGTGTTATTTCATATAAACAATTGTCTGGTACTTACCCTGTTATCAGGTGTTTCCACCTCAATATGATCACTCAGCACTACACCATCAGATAAACCATCAATTTGCGGAGAGCTATTGTGACTTCTGCCGCACTGTCTGGCATCATTATTGTCCATTCCCTGTTCAGAGGCAGAGTTCTCAGTAGCCCAGACATTTCTCATTTTTATCCTGGCTACCTTCTTTTTAAATGGAGGTTTTCAAAGCCTTGTTTTTGTCTTCCCGTTTAATGATGTAGTCCAAAGTGCGATGTGTCTCCCTTTTCAGCTTGACTCACTCTTCCCATCTGTGATCTGACCGTCTTTTTCTCTCCGAACATTTTTCAGATGACTCCGGAAAAGAACGAGAGGAATGAGTTTCCGTATGCGGATACCTTTAAGGCTTTCCAATATTGTCACGGTTTCCCAAATGGTATTTTGCTCTCAGTGTGTTCCTGTTAAGGACACCCATCCAGTGACTAGTTTTTTTTGTTTATTTTTCTTTTTGGTATTCCATTTCTTGTTTGAAGAATCGGGTGCTTGCTTAGAGTTATCCATTTCAGAATTGCCCTCAACAATTGGTTTCCACGGTCTGCCTCACAGATCATTTCTACCAAGCGAAGCATATGTATCTACAATAATCATAGGCAATTCTCGCACCTTCTGTCCTGGAGTGAATTTCCTCAGGCGTTGGTGTATAGCCACTGATGCTGCGTCCCCTTCTATGTTACATAATGGCAGATATTTGGCCAAAATTTCCCATCAGTTTCATCCCCAGATCTAGTGCAGTCTCTGCCCCATACTCATTCTGTATTTATTTCAGCACATCTGGTATAACTGCTATGATGTTCAGGGCATTGTGATAATGTTGTGTGATGTTAGATGTGTAAACAAGTTTAGTTTCTGGGAAAGTAATCCAACATTGTTGTTCATGCAAATATGTGCAAAAGGTCACAGAAGAACATTTTATTGTGAGGACAATATAAGAAATAAGCTGCTTCTCTACATGGGCATAACCTTGGAGTATAACAGGAGAGAGTCCTTTGTTGATGGTGTGGTGGGGGCACCGGTCTGAAGAGGCTCTTTAGTAGATGGATTTAATAGTGGCATCGGTATCGTCTATGGTGATGGCAGTTCTTCTTTGGATACTGGAAGGCTTGCTATGAGGTTAATGAGTGTTAGAAGGTGGTTTTGAGCACCTAATTGTTGAGCTTTTACTGTGAGGAGCCTCATAATCTGAGACTCACCCACAGTGAAATCATAATGAAGGAGACTGCATGGGGATTTTACTGGTGTCCCCCTGGCTTGACCAGGCCACTGTGCAGCAGCTGGAGTACGGGACACCGGACTGTTTACATGCAGACACAGGTGTACATGGGTGTGCACATGTGTAAGGGTTGTGCAGGGGAGATTCCTAGCGTGTGCAGTCCAGGAGCAGAAACAGAGTGAATGGTGTGGCAGGACTTTTGCAGAATAGGGTTGTGACATGGAATATGCTTTATACACTGGAATCAAACATGCAAGGAAAAGTCAGTGTGTTTTACTGTGTTTTTCACTTCATTATTCCCTTATGGGGATGTGGAATCCATGTGCTACAGTAACTTCCATAAGGCCTACAGATTCCAGACACCAACTAAAGTCCACTGTGTCGGATGTGAAAAGAAGTATTCTGCAGAGTCCAAAGTCATATTTGTACTGCCTTTGGGTCATACAGAACTGTCATATTTATCTGAGCCAGCCATAACCAAACCCTGGATGAGGGCTGACCTCAGCAGGATGGATTGATAACAAATCTCCCACAAGCAAAGGCCTTCTCTCCAGGAAGAGAAGATGGGTGGGGCTACAGGCTCATCCATCACTGGGTGCCAGGCACCAGGCTGCACCAAGGAGGAAAGGCAGGGTGGGGGTAAGAGGCTTCAGAGACCATATGGCCAGAGACCCTGGATTAAACCATTTTGAACAAACCCAGAGACTGAACAGGAAGGAGGGAGCAGGGGCAGGGAAGTGATGTGTCGCTGTTTGATAGGCCAAACAGAGACTTCCTGCCAGCCGCCTACTCAACTTTTAAAAAGTGCTTGCAGAGGAAGAGAAGCTCTCTCTGGGGTGTGGTCTGCTGAGGCAGAAGGTTCTGAAGCTTGGCAATGGGCAGTTGGAAGGAGGACCCCCCTCGCTGCCCCCTGGCCCCAACAGTGCCAGAAGAATGGTCCAGGACCGGTGCCCAGTAGCAGGGGCCTCTGCGCAGGGAACAGAGAGGCGAAGGAGGAAAGCCTGACGCAGGGAGCCAGTGAAGACCGCTCCCTGCAGAATGCCCCCTCTTGGAGACCCGGGTGCGCCGCCAGGAGCATGAAGATGCAAAAATGGGGCAGATCAGACCCCCAGAGGCTGAGATATGTCCCCCGGAAGGTAGGCGACCTTTGACCCCTAAGCAGCCCGACGACAAAGCACTTGGTGCTCTGCCGACAGTCTCAGACATGTCCCCGGGGTGGATCAGGTCCCGGGGGCCACCCCAGAAGGAAGAAAAGTCGGGGGCTCCATTGGGCCCCCGTGAAGCTGCACGCCGCCTCAAAGAGGTCTGAAGGGGGCCCGGGACCCCATCCTCGGGCCCTGAAGCCAAGCTGGGGAGCGCCATTGCGCTCCCCATGAAGATCCCCCAAGTGGGGCACCAGGATCCCACCCTGGTGCCCGATGAAATGTCCGTGGGCGGGGAGCACTGGCGCACTCCACATGAGGAAGAGAAGGAGGAGGGGCCTGGCGCCCCATCCCTGGGCCCTGAAAAGAAGCCCGGGGGGCACCATTGCACCCTCCCATGAAGAGGGCCCTGAGTGGCCTGGGACCCCATCCCCGGGCCCGATGTGCGGGAGAAGGTGGGGGGAGTGCAACCCACTCCTCCAGAGTCCACGAGGACCCGCGGGATTCCGAGTGTCTGCGTCGTAGACCCGAAGACAGGAGCCGGCTCCCGCAGCAGCACAGACGAGTGCTGACCGGGCGGGGAGCTGGCGGGACAGCCAGGGGTAGGTTCCCTGGGCTGCCCTCCACTGAATGGGCATGCAGGGGCCCAAGTGGAAGCAGGCCCCTGAGATGACCACAGGAGTTGATGGTGGCCCGGGTGGGACAAGGCCCCAGAAAATCCAAGGAGCGGCCGGGGGTGGGCTCCCTGAGCCACATACAGTCACCTGGGGTCCGGGTAGGACTGGGCCCCCACCGAGGCCTGAAGATGCTGTGAAGCCGCCATCAGTTCAGTGTGGTTCTGCCCAGCACAGCGTGAGAGCCGCTCATCAAATATGCATCAACAGGAGCCTGAGGCACCCCATAATGCCTTGCAAGGCATGGGGAAATGATCGTTTTGGGCGTTTTGGTGGCCCGCAGTGGAAAGTGGTCAGTCACCCTTAATTGTGAAAAGGGGCTGGGGAGCTTCTGGGTAAGCGCAGTCTCCCCACAGCATGAACAGACGTCCCTCCCTAAGTTTCCTGGGGAGTTGAAAGGAATAACCCCTCAAAGGCTCAGCCAGCATTTAACACTTTCTGGGTTGGAAGTTTTGTTCTACAGTTGAAGGTGTATTGAGAAGTGCATCCAGGAGTGAAGGGCTGAGGTGGGGATGTCTGGAAAAGGGCATCCCCTAGAGGTGAAGAGGTGTAATTGCACCAAAATGCATTTACTAATGGTTATTTCTTTCAGAGGGACTGAAGTTCATGTGTTTAATGTGAAGTACTTGTGTAAGGTGATTGTTAGACACGGGTATCATGGTGCAGAGTGGGCGGGCCAAACTCCGGAGGAAACGTGTAAAGCATCCGCGCAGCACTCACAGGCGACACAACAGGCACACTACAAAAAGAGACTTCCCACCAGGTTACATTAAAAATAACTTGTGTATTATACCAAGGATGCAATTACGGTGGTGGATACAGCGCCAACTGGCACCTGGTAGTCAAGTACAGGGGATTATTTACAGGGCAGGGCCAATCGGGCCACTGCCAACATCATTACAAAGTACACAGATAAATGAAAGTCCATAAGCAGTAAATGTACAGCAGCCAGCAGTTACTGGTCTGACATTGCCTGCAGTAGAAATCCCTGGCATAAAGCACTAAGCATCAACATTAGCACGTCAATAGGCCTCCAATGAAGTTTAGCATTAGGCATAACATAAGCCTTAGGTGTCATTGGGGCATAAACATCAACAATCTGAACCCTAGGAAAAAGCATTAGGCAACTGTAGCATACAGGCATTAGGCACGAAAACCCAATATGCATAAAAGCATTTGTATAAAATACAATTGACTAAATCAGGATAATCATAAGCCACATTAGCTCAGGTATAAACATAGAACCTACTCAGGGGGCGTAAATCAGCATAGGCCCTTTATGCACAAAACAGGTGAGCACCAAAAACATGACAGTCATGAAAAATCACATTAGCATGAATGTAAAATCCATATACATAACTTACATTGTGCATACCTGCATTAGCAACACCTTGGGCATAACATTAGCATAAACAACCTTAGCAGGGGCATAACCCTGGAAAATACCATGGCATGACGGTAGGCATGAACATGTGAGATCAGGCGTAGCCTAAAACATACTATTAGGTATCACATCCACATAGCAGAGCACGCATGATGTCACTGAAAACCACTGCCCACTACCCTGCAGGTTAAATCTCTGGCACCACTGCACCTGGGGAGCTCCCTCTGGGACTCGCAGGTCCAAACAATGCCCCACATCGCAACTGCTCACTGTCCAGCGGGGCAGTTGTGGAAGATGCAGTCACCAAGTCGCTGGGCCATCCTGGGGGTGTGGGAGTCCCTCTTTGGCGACTCTGAAATACAAGAAACTGCCCCAGATGCTGCAGCTGCCCGCTATCAGACGGGGCAGCTGTCAACCCAACCCGGGCACCATGGTGCCCTCAGAACAACACAGGGGAGAGGCGGGCACCAACAACGTGCCCCGACACCACCCCACACCAGGGCAAAGCTGAGCCCCACTCACCGGGCTCACTGGAGGACTCCGCTTCTTGGGTCCACAGGGACTTCAATGCGATGGGGACAATGTGCCTCGAGGCCCCCTCCGCCGTACTCTCCAGTTGGCTGCAGGCACTGCGGGGATCTCCACAAAAGGCGGGGTAGGCTCCTGCCTCGTCCCAGACTCCTCTCTCCACCTAGGCCCTTCAGCACGGAGCGGAGTCTCCTGCAGGGACGCAGCAGCAAATTGCAGGGCTCTCCCTCCAAAAGGGAAGCCCCGCAGCCGACCACCAGCACCTCCTCTTGCTTCCGGCTGGCTTCAGGCGGGGTCTCTCCTTCTTCTGGGTCGCCGCAGACAGCGCAGCGGCCCTCCTCTTCTGCACAACCCGGGTTGCAAAGGTGATTCCTGGGCAGGTAAAAAGTGCAGGGTAGGCTCCCCCATTCAAATTACAACACTTGCGGGGTAAGCACCCGTGTAACTGCACAAATATGGGGGTAGGCTCCCGTTAGTTTTTGAACATGAAGCAGGGTGGGCACCCGCTCTTCCAGGGCACAAGCGGGGTAGGCTCCCGCTTCTGATTCTTAAGGCGCAGGCATGCGGGATGGGCACCCACTTTTCAGCATACGTGTGGGGTAGGCTCCCACTTCCTATTTTCAAGGCACGGACATGTGGGGTGGGAACCTGCTTTTCAGCATACACGCGGGGTAGGCTCCCACTGTGTAATCCAACACCAAGGCGGCACAGAGAGGCACAATGGCGGGGTGGGCACCCACGAAGCTCCAAGTGCCTAGAAGATACGCACACGCGGGTGGGCAACCGCAGAAGCGCATACATGCGGGGTGGGCCCCTGTGAAAGGCCAGACACTGGGAATTCCACCCACTGGGACTCCCTAAGGGCACGTGGATTTCCCAGCAGTGCGCTGCGGGATAGCAGTTCCTCTTCTTTCCCTGCAAACAGGCTGGAAAAGTCCTGGGTATAATATAGCACACTAGGGACAACAAGATAGCACCTCTCTTCCCTGGCACTCCACAAGGCGCTAGGGTGCATGGAAGCACCGACAATTCCAGTTTAGCGCTCCTTTCTTCTCCAGGCACTAGCCAGCAGGCAGGGCACAGTTGCAGCGCTCACGAGGCACTAGGTAGGAGAGCAGCAGGCACTACTGGGGAAGATCAGCGGTCAGTGGGCACTCATCAGAACAGGGCTTATGTTCTTAGGAACAGTCATCCCTCATAAAGTGGCACTCCTCCTGGGTCAGCGGTCTTCACTCCTGCAGCGGGCTCTCACTAGCCTTGTGGACAGCAGAAAATACAGTTGGGCACAGGGGCCAGCACACAGGCCCATGCAGCGGTACCTCCTGTCAGAGGGTCCCCTCTCATTCAAGTCCACGCGCAGTCCGAGCACATGGCATCTCAGCTTCGCTTTGTATGCACCCCTCATACCCAACCTACCAGAAAGGGCTAGAACCTTCTAGAAGGCTCCTAACAGTTCCTGTCCCAACTGTCATTGTGGGGGAGGTGTAGGGCACTCTGTCACTTCAAACACTTCAGACAATAGACCGCCAAAGCACCTCAGGCAGACGGAACAAGCAACCAGAAATGGCATTCATTTTAAAAGTGACATTTTACAAAGGTGCATCTCTACAATGGTGGAAATAAAGGTACATACACCATTGCACAACATCTATTATTTTCAGATCAGACACACCTGGTCAGTAAAAAGGCTAGGGGGAAAAGCCAAAAATGTTAGGACAATAAGGGCCAAGTCCAACAGTGATGTCATAATCAAAGTGGAGTTATGTTGCCAGACATTCCTGCTAGGGTGTCTGGCTGTATGTGCATAATCGTGTGATTTAATCTGTGATGCCTTTAGGGGCTGTAATTGCAATGCATTCTAATGATCCACAAATGTGCTGAGTACTGTCTTGCTGCTGCACTTAGGTGAAGACCCAAGACTGCTAGCCCTTAAGATATAAAGGTGCATACTTTACGGTCAGTAAGAGATGCTCAGTCAGGGTCCTGTGTCACCAAGGCAGGTGCATCCATTTTTATTGCTTGTTGAGGTAATGGGGTGGGTCCACACTGGGATGGTGCCAGTGACAGGGCTCACGCCCCAGGTTATGTTCAACTAATTGCATTGGGGCCAAGATGATGTGTATACATGGAGGTGGTGGAACTAGACCCAACCCCGATGCGGGAGGGGTGGAGATGTTATGCAATGTCACAAAGTAATTCCATCAGCTTATGTATATTTGTAAATTGGTGCATAGGATTGAGTAGTGTGTGTGTGTAATAAATGTACTCTTAATTTTATAAAGCAAAGTTCAGACTAGACAATAAATTATTGAGTGTTATTTTTGCACACCTGCAAATGGCGATTACTAGCCCTCACCACCTCCCTTGAGTAAGCTTCAGACTGCTATGCAATGCTACCCTCTGAGAGTCAGGCGCTACTATTGGGTGTTTGGGTCCCAGTGAAGGACAAATATAGTCATGTTATTTGTGCAGGCCGCACATATGCTACCTCGTTTTCCAACAATGAGGTCTTATTGGGGGGCAAAAGTATCCTAGACAGATGTGATCCTGTTGCTGAAAAAGTCTGAGAGATCATTGCATAGGTCATGTTAAGGTGATGTTGCTGGATGCGGTGAAAACTTTGATGATGGAGACGATGTCTTTGCTACTATTGAAACCGGATTCTATGCCATCTGCAAGGGGTGTTCACTTGGTGCTCCATACTTGCTGATGGTAGCTCCTTAAGTGTTTGTCCTGGTGTTTTAACTTGTTCTCCACGTGCATTCTAGTTGCTCACAGTGCTGCTTTGTCATCCTGTGTTCTTCTGTATACCAGCTGATTGGTTTTTGTGCTCTTGTTGTTTTGCAGTTTTTGAGGGGGCCAGAGTGTCATCGTACAGATGACGATCCAGACCTTGAGTTATTGATGTCATCCTTTAGCTTACCGGTTTACTCTAGCATTGTTCGGAGAGGGCGGAAGCCCAGTCCCTTTCTGGGATGCTTTTTCAGCCACAGAGGGTAAGTCCAGAGGTGGCTGGCCTTCTATGAGATGGGATTGTGATGTTGAAGCTGATGAGGGTGTGCTCTGTCAAGTTGACTGGTAATGGGTTGTTGACTGTAATGCTGCTGAGTGAGGAGAAGACTGTATCCAGAAGGCATCCTTCAGCATGGGTGGGTTGGGCAAACTGCTGGATGAGGACAAGGTTCTCGAGGCCCCCAAGGAAGATGATGGAGTTAGGGTCAGTGTGATCATCTAAGTGAAAGTTCAAGCCTTCCAGTAGGATGAAGGTACTGGAGTCGATGACTAGGTTTGCATGGAAATTGGTGATGTCGCTGGGGAAGTTGGCACAGGGTCCTAACAATCAGTAGATGAGGATTCAGCAATTCAGCAAATGGTGATCTGTAGCTTGAAGGTTTGGTTCTCCATGCAGCTAGTTACGGTGGTGCAACTAATAGATGACTTGAAAATGATGACAAGCCTTCTTCTAGACTTGTGTTCATGTTCTTGTCTGATGATTTTGAATCCCGCAGGATTGTAGTGGCCATGCTTGGTGCTGAGGCTGGGTCCAGCAAAGTTTCGGTAGGAGGAAGTCCGGGTTTGGTCTTTCAGAAAGTTCCATGTCTCCTGGTGCCATTGCTGAGCGAAAGGGTGTTGAATAGCATGCAAGTGAGTGAGGAGATTAGTGTATTGATGGTTGCTGTTTTGGGTGCATGGAATGGCAGGGCGCTGGGTGTTCTTGGTGCTGGGGTAGTGTGTGTTGAGGTGATGACAGGTGTGGGAGTCGGAGTGCACACAAATCTGCAGGAGGTGCATGTGAAAGTTTTCTCTGTTGTGAAGAGTTGCACAGCAGCAGTGTTTAAACTGGTAGCTGGAGTTGAGTATTTGGAGGGAGCGGATGGGTAATGGTGGGTCAGGGGAGAAAAAGGGTACCTGGTGGTGGGTGCAGTCAGGCACAGATGGGCTTGTGTTAGACCTGGCAGCCGTAGGGTGGTCTTTTCCCAATCTTTTGCCTTCCTTCTCCACGTTTTCTGACTTTGTTTTTTCTTCCCTTAGGACTCTGAGCATATTACCACTGATAAAAAGTGCTGAATTCCATGTACTCGCTCCCTAAAACATGGTAATATTTTTTCATACAAGGTTGGCATATTTAATGTATGCATAAGTTTCCAGTAAAGAACACCATATGTTCCCTGGGCCTGTAAAATAAATGCTATTGGTGGATTGCGGCACTTATTGTGCCATCCATTTAAGTAGCCCTCTAATAATGGTTCAGACTTGCCATTACAGCCTGTGTGTGCAGTTTACACTGCCATTTCTACCTAGCAAGATAAACCTCTGGCTAGGCCCAAACCTTCCCTTTATATAAATATAAGTTACCCCTAAGGTAGGCCCTGGACAAACTAGAGGGCAGGGTAAAATGTATTTAAAAGGCAGGATATGCACCTTTAAGTTTTACATGTCCTAGTAGTGAAAGACTCTAAAATTAATTTTTCACTCATGCAAGCCACATCTCTCCCATCGGATAACATTGGAATTTTCTTATTACATTTTATAACTGTAATTACCGATTGCAAATAAATGGATTTTTCAAGTTTGAAGTCTCTGAAATCAAGATTTGAAATCCAAACTTATGGTGAAGTCAGATTTTAAATTGCAGTTCTGAAAATGCAATTTTTAGAAAGTTAAAGTACAGGTATTAGAGTGCACTCCTTTCCTTGCTTTTAAACCATACTTGTGAAACTCTCTAATAATTGCGTGCAAGCAGTGAACCGTGGTTCGCCTCTACCACAGTATTTGTAAAACTGACAAAACATGGGCACGTGTCTCGCGCTCCTCGCTGTTGCACTGCCGAAAAATGGGATGCATTCCCCACGTGTAACCAATTCATCTCAGTACTCAAAAAGTAATCCATTGAAACCTTTTTTACGTTCCTGATTTTTGACATATCCTTATTTTGAACTTAATTAATCACCAAGGAGACGGTAAGAATACATCTGCACTTTTCATTCAACTTTTCTTTTTCCGACTGTATGCCTGTTCGGGCTTTGTACACCGGCTCGTTAATTACAGATGCATCACATGGAGTAGACAACACACTTCCAAACCCAATGCATTTCGAGCCTGATAGGCTCTTCGTCAGGGGTTTCTATAACGGAATAAAGAGAACAACTTCACTGACCCATACATTAAAACAAAATAACAGTGCATAAACAAGACCGTAAGCATAAATCAAAATTAAAATGTATCGACCCATAACCGCCCCATTACAAAAACAAACTTTCAAACTAAATTGTTTTCCCAATTATCACCTCAAAATACTCTACAGCCCCTAAGTGCTACCCGTCCATCTCCCTCAAACTGAACAGCATCCCACCTTCAAAACTTTTCATGAATTGCTTTTACCCTTCCTTGTCCTATCCACTAACTATGTTATTTTAACAGCCCATTACCTCTTAAACGCCGCTTTTAGCAGCCTCTCATGGTGTCCTCCAGCACTAACTTCTTTCATGAAAATCCATCTACCCGATATGTCCTTTATGCTTAAATACCCAAAACCCGTAATGGGTTCCCTCCGTCATTGTGCAAATAATGAACACGCCCTCTCTCTTAGAACTCCAATTCCCATAATGCTCAAATCCAACCCACCTTATGCAGCAAAAAACGCTAAAAATGGGTGTCAATCCCGCCCCTAATCATATTACGCGGCCCAAAAAATAAAAATAAAATAACCCTGTGAACGTGTTGCAAATATAATCCATTCTCAAACATAAGTCGTTTACATTGCGATTATACACTGACATCACATTTTAGAAAGTTGGCATTTTCTCACTTAAGCAATTTGGTACCTGCTGCCTGTCTTTGTCTGTGGTTGGTGACAGCTGTGCTTTGTGTATTTCCTCTAGACAGCCAGACACAATGGGAGCTTAGGTGTGGCTTGATGGGCCATCCTGAGATGATGGGAGGGAGAAGCTAGACACAACCTCACATACACCTGACTAGGCTGTGTCCTGTCCCCACACAAAGGGTTGCACAGCCCCCAGTAGTGAGTCTGGGCTTAGACCAGGAAAGGAGGTCCTCGGTGAACTTCACAGGCATGTCTTTGAAGTCTCCCCCATTTCAAAGGCACAACTAGTTATAAGTACTAGATCTCAGAGGTCACCACTTCAGTAAACTGATGGACCAGTGAAGACTCTGCCAGGAAGACTGCTGTGCTACTGAAGGACTTCCACTCTGCTGGGCTGTTGCTTTGCTGGACTCCTGCCGTGCTGTGCTATCCTGCTCCCTGCTGTTCCACTGCCTGGGTGAGAAAGACAGGATCTGCAGCACTCGAACCCAGATTGACTCCAAGGGCTGATTGTCTGGCTGCCCTTCTAATCTAAACTCTCTGGGACATAAAAGAATTCCAACCACCCTGCTTCTCACCTGGACTCCGCTATCTGTCAGTCTGCCCTGCCAAGTAGTGCAACCCCAGTCCTGGACCATTGTATGTGGGCCTAAGGTGCTTATTCCAGCAGAACAGATGCATCCACTGTCAAACCGATGCATTGCAGCTGCTGCACAGACCAGAACCAATGCATGTCCTATGCTGCACAGATCAAAGCTGACACATCAGCTCTGCTGCATGGACTGGCACCAGGTTATTGCCGCTGTTGCGTTGGTCGACACCTATACATTACCTTTGAAACCACCACCATCCAAACATTTCCCAGTGCAAGGTCCTCGCATCTTCATTGACTGCAAAATGGGTGACAACGGCAAAGACATTGCTTCACAGCTCATCACTTGTCGGGGCCGACATATCACCGCTGCTGCATGGCTAAGGATCAGGACATCACCACCACTGCATGGATTTGCACTGACACATCACCTTGATTGTGCCACCCATTCTTGATGTCCACACGCCCATAATAAAGGTACTTTGATTCAGCAGGCCCCAATGGTCCATGTATCATGCCCACGTTCCATCCTGGTTGGCCTGAGCTATTGGATTTTTGTTGTTTTTGTCTTTTTTTATTTATTTTTAAGTTCTGTTTTTCTAACCTGGTGTGAAATGTTTTTGAGTGGTGTTTTCACTGTTTTACTGTTTGAAGTGTTGAGCAATTATTTGACACATTGCCTCTAGGTTGAGTCTGATTGCTCTGTACCAAGGTACCAGAAGGTGAACACAGATTAATGTTAGGTTGCCTGCTACTTACCCTGGCTAAGATTGTGGTTGCTGCTTGAATAGGGCTCATACCACAGTCAGCCTACAACCCAATTTCTAACAGCTTGCCTTTGGCGTGCCTTCAAAGCTAGGCTCAAAAGGGTCTTGACTGGTCTGAGGACCACTTGCAGGTTAGTCCAGGGAGGGCTAGTTACCTGCTTAATGGTGGGTCCTCGCTGCTGCCAACATTAGGTAGGTCCTGCCTGGGAGGATGAAGAAGTGCATTGGTCATTGGGTGGGGCAGAGAGGGGTATGGGAAAGGGGAAAGGATATTTGGCACTGCGGGAGAAGGGCGAAACAAGGGTTCAGGAAGGGGAGTGGAGATGCAGCACAAACAGAGCAGAGAGAGGCCAACGGGAAAAGTCCCACCAACAGGTACAAATACACAAAAAGAGGCAGAAAACAATGGGCAAGTTATGAAAAGAGCCTCTGAAAAGTATCTGCTGCATCGCAGAATCGGCCCATTTGCGAACAGGAAAAAGCCTTTTGGGATGTATCATCCCAAAAGGCATCGCAAAATATGGAAACACAAAATTTGCAATTTCTTATTTTGCGAATGCATTTAAGGAATCGCGATTCCATAAATGCAATTTTGAAAGCACACACAATTTGCGATCTGGCCTTAAGCAATCGCAAATTACCACGAACCTCAATTGGTGTTAGTTTGAGATTTCCTACAAAAATGCACTTTTTTGTATTTTTCTAAGTGCCATGTGGCACACATACATGCCCGCATGTGCATATTTCAGTGGTGCAACAGGGTGTCCTTTTGGCACCCTTGCACCCTTTAAATTGCATTAGCAATTTGGGAGTACCTATTGGGTACTTGCATATTGCGATTCATTCCTATGGGACTCTAGGCCTACAGGAATGAATGGGAAGGTATTCCTTAATTGCGAATCGCAATTTGCGATTCGCAATTAAGGAATATGTAGGAATCTCAATGATTATTGCAAAACCTACATATATTGCATTTTGCGAGTCCTTAATAGCGAATCGGTAAAATTTGCTATTAAGGACTTGCAAAATACAAAGATGATACATCTGCCTATAAGTGACTAAGAGTCACAAGAAGTATGAACAAGAGGCAAACAACGTACAATAAAAGAGGTGTAAAAAAATATGGAACTTGAGAGAGATCGAACAAGAGATACGGAGTGTGAGAGAACATAGAGGAGGGGATCGAGGCGAGAGTGTCAGGTGTGGAACTGCGTCGCAATGTCTTTGACTGTTTGGAGGACCTTTTTAACCCCTTCCACACTCATGACGAGCTGGGCTCGTCATGGTGTAGCCTCCTCAAACACTGATGACGAGCCCAGCTCGTCATGAAATAAAGGAATACAGCGATTCCCAGCACAGGAGGGGAATTGCCTTAGCAGCCATGGGGTTAAAGAAACAATGGTTCAAGGGTGGCCTGATAAGGTCCTTAAAAGAATAAAGCGAATACTTAATTAATGCTAGGGAGATAGGGATGTAGGTTCATACGAAATCTTTTATTTACTTGCTTTTTTTATATATACAATTCTTATAACGTTTTTCAGGTGCACAAATAAGTGGTAAGGTGTAGAACGTGACATAAGTGAACATAGTGAAAAAACGAACTCTCACACAACAACAAGGCTAAAAACCACATAAATATATACAATGAAGTGGGGGTATTTCCTTGGGTAGGTCGACGACGTTTCGATCTGTATGAATTTTAGATCATCATCAGGACTGATGAGCCTCCTGAAACTGCAAGAGTTGATTGAAATTAAAAGTAGCATGTGGACCTACAGATTCATTTTCTTAGCTTTATTGATATCTGTGCTCCCAGTGACATGAATAACTTCCATGCACATTTTACTCAAAATGAGGGGGCGCTTCGCAATCTCACCAACTGTGTGCTGCGCATAGTAGCTTATCTAAAAACGGGGGTTAGCATGTGATTGCATGCAATAGCTTTTTTTATCGTGCAGATGACTCACTTAGTACCTTAGTGTAATTGAATACGTCAGAGAAAACTTTCTGAGAACAGGGTAACTGTTTTTTTCGGTAATTTGTCTGAGGAAATTTCTGAAGGAGACATAAACCAGGGTCATATAGAGCATTATACATATAGACAATCTAAGGTTATAGTCGTCATGGCTTAGCATAGTGATTCAGTCTAGTAGTGCTACTACTGGTCCTAGTAGCCCTGGTAGTGGCTGGTTTTAAGAGTACTAAAAATTAATCATTTGCAAGAACTGAGCATCCTTAATTGGCCAATATTAACTTAGTAGGTTATAATAAGGTGTGGTTGCCAAAGTAGTGGATCGAGGCTTAATTCATGCTGAATTAGATAGAAGGATTGAATATGACCTTAAATAGAGATCAATTGGGTTTAGGGCAAGTCACACGCTTAATTACTATACATATCGCACTGGCCTCTCACGGAATAAGAATAAACCATCAGGAAACTACATTTTCCTTCCCTCTCAAGCATTTTTGATCCGCATCCATTTGATGCATAAAATATTGTCAGACATCTTTTAGACCTAGTAGCCAACATTTCTACCAGTATTGCAAAAAAGTAAATTATAGCGGTTGCTTTGTTTGGTTCAAGTTTGACTTCATCTTGTCATCTCGCATTAGTTAAGATGTTCTTTTCAACCCTTTTCATTGAAATATGCTGTTCTACACGGCGTGTGTGTTTATGTTCCGTCTTATACTTTCATTATTGTAATTCCTCCTCTGTGAAAGAGATGTCTTCAGCATGCAGGTGCATCCACCCAGCTGGATCTGATCTCTATGGAAATAACTCTCTCCTCTCCCTAGTCACTGATCATTGGTATTATGTGTAATTACATGGTAAGATTTATTTAACTTTATTGAATGGCGCTGCAGCTTGTTTTCTGTAAATTAAGAATTTGCAGCTTGAATAATAACACTCAGACGTGTTTTATTTACATAAGGTGCTATTCATTGGCAGTGAGGAAAGAAAGCAAGAAAACGAATCCATGCCATTAGTCGTATATAAAGACATTTTATTTCGAAAACACCATATGAAAAATGGCAAAACTGTTTGCTTTTTTTTGTACTTATACAAGGAACTCAGAGCCCTGTGTACTAACGTTTTGCCTAGTATAAACAGTGTTAAGACTTTCTCACGTAATCAAATAAAGGCTGATATATGGCGGGAAACAAAAAGATGATGGGTGGAATGCTTAAATTATCATCCACACGGGCAATTATTTTGGTCCACTTCCAGTTCATCCTTTTTGCCGATTGTTCCACTCCTCACCAGGGCTACATGCATATCAGGCTTACTTCTTTTTTTGTTTGGGTGGTTATTTTTTTTAAAATTTATGTATTTTATTATACAGGTACAGTACATTACAGAACAATTTACATTCAAGCTTAGACATATGTCACACATTCACAATTCCACAGTGAAGGCTTTTCTGAGTGATCCTCTAGCTACCAAGCATTCGAGAAAATCATGCTATTACAGAGCTGTTGAGCCAACAACCCCTTCGGGGCAGGCAGCGACATCACTACTCTCTTCGTCTTGGCCCTCTGACATCCTATCAGTACTCTGTACTACCACCCCCACTTGTACCCTCATCTCCACGCTCTCCACCCCAGACCCCCCAATTTTATATGACCTAAACAATCCCCAAAGGTTTTTAGGCCTGCTACGCGGAGGGAGCAGTTCGCTATAGTTTTCCGTCTGTGTACAACAGTATAGCATGTCGTGCGACCATCTTTGTGCTGTTGGTACTGGTCCCTTCATCCAACATAGGGCCACTACCCTTTTTTGCTATTAAAGTCCCATATCTGTTAGTCTGCGTACAGCTTTTGGCAGAGATTTGGAAAATCCCAACAGTGCTAGTGCCGTATCGGGAGTTAGCACCATTTCCACTATCCTCCCCAGATCCCCGAAGACCTCTTCCCAATATTTCTGAATTCTGGGGCAGTACCATGCTAAATGTATGAAATCCACTGTCTGTGCACAGCACCTCTCACAGGTCGTGTCTACTCTGACTCCATATCAACATAACCGTTCCAGTGTGTAGTATACTCTGTTGAGCAATGTAAAATGAATAAGCCTGTGCTTCCCATGTATTGAGATTTGTCGCGTGTTCAAGCAGCAGTACTGCCACATCATGTCATTAATTGTGATTTGCAAGTCCCTCTGCCAGGCCAGTCGGGCTACCGTGCAATCAATGCACTCTGTGCGACATTGCTAGCCTATAAATATTGGTAACCAGCTTACGTGCGGAGCTGGTTTTTACAACATACGTGAGTTCGGGGACCTCCAGAGGCTCCTGCATATTCTCACCAAAGAGCTCTGTCATAGCCCAATGCACCCTGTAAAACTGAAATTTCTGTAGTTGCGTGGTAGCGGCCGCCCCCTCCTTCACCTGCTCCCGTGTCTTGGCCATCCCTTCGTAAAAGAGGTCTCCAGCAACCTGTAAGTTCAACAATTGCAAAGCTCTAACGATTCTATGGGCATGGACGGAGTGTATAGTAGTGCTCCCGCCTGTTGCTGTAGCAGGTAGTGTCAAGCTTTTCTGGTGGCATTCAAAGAGTCTAAATAGCCAGTTCTACGGTCTGGGTCTTCGAATATTGTTGCCGGAGGCAAGTGTGGAGCGGCAAACAACTTTTCCATGCGCAAATACGGTATTTCCGCCTCGCCATTTATCCAAGCATGTAGATGGGAGCACTGTGCAACCCTGTAATATAATTCAAAATCCGGTGCTCCTAGGCCGCCCATAATGTATGGCAGTGTCAGAACCCACCATTTGACCCTGGCCTGTTTGCCCGCCCATGCTAACTTTAACATCAACTGTGTCAGTCATAGAAAGAAGGCTCGGGAGAGAACTATGGGTGAATAGAAACAGCATCCGAGGTAAGACCACCATTTTGATAATTAATATTCTCCCCATCAGGGACAGGGGGAGCATGCACCACGCCTCCACATCATCCTCCAATCTACCAATATCCCTGCCATAGTTCTCCCGCAAAATCGTCTCTGGGTCTGTATGTAGATTAATCCCTAAGTACCAGACGGGGTCCGTAGTCCATTATAACGGGTATGCCATCTCGAATTCTACTGTGAGCGGGGTCAGAGGTAACAACAATCACATGGTCCAGTTAACCGTAAGGCCTGACAAGGCCCCAAAGTGCACAACCTCGTTGAGTACTGCTGTTAGATTTTGCTCTGGTTGCCTCACGTACAACAGCGTATCGTCTACGTATGTGGATATAACTATATTATATGTTGGGAAGCTGATGCCTTCGTGGCTGTGATATTCCCTCAGCGCACCCGCCAGGGGCTCCACCACCAATGCATATAGTAGTGGCGATAGGGGGCAGCCTTGTCTTGTGCCTGTGTAATGGGGAAGCTATCTGTGATTAGGTTACCTATACGTACCCTAGCGGTGGGCCTATGATACAATGTGCCGATGAGTTGCAAAAATCTGACCCCAACCCCATTCTCGTCAGCACTCTGCGCATGAATGCCCATTCGATCAAATCGAAAGCCTTTTCCATATCTAAGAAAACCGTCACGGCTTTCACATCTTGCCTCACATGTTGCATAGAGCCAAACACCTTGCAAATGTTGTACGTGAGATTTCTGTGCGGTATAAAACCTGCCTGTTCCAGGGCAACCAGAATTGGAGCAAGTAGAGCCAAGCGGTTAGCCAGTATATTTGCAAAAAATTTAGTATCCACATTTAAAAGGGATAACAGACGATATGAGCTGCACTCTTCCGGCGGTTTCCCCGGTTTAGGGATCGCCACTAGTATTGCCTCCCTCATAGAACTCGGTAAGGTGCCCTCTACGGGCAGATCATCGAAGATCGTGGCAAGATGGGGCAGAAGTATATCCATGTAGGCCTTGTAAAAATTAGCTATGAGTCTATCCGCTCCCGGCGCACTATTGGACTTCATGCTCGACAGGGCTTCTACAATCTCGTCTCTCTCTATCGGGAGCATTAAAAACTCTCTGTGCACATCCGAGAGGCAGGGCAATGCTATGTGTTCCAGATATTCTGCACGTCTTCCCCCATATCATCCGATCTGGATGCGTAAAGCTCGGAATAATATTGCCGAAATCTGTCTGCGATATCTACCTCCTCAGTAAGAAGGTCCCCCCCGTAGACCTCACCTGTATGATAAGTTTCTTCCCCAGCTTTGCTTTCAGGATCTGCGCTAAAATAGAGCCAGGTCGTTCCCCCTCCCCATAAGAGCGAGCTGTAGATTATTTGCTGAGGTGTTTTATTTCACTGTCCGCAGCCTCATGGTATTTTTCCAAGAGGACCTTCATTTCTTCCTCCCTCCCTGTGTCCCCCTCCATTCCTCTTTGGTCTTCCAGTAGTTTTAGCCTCCGCTCGACGTTCGTCAGTCTCTTCCGTATTTCTTTTAAGACCTCAGAATGTTTGGCCATTACAATGCCACGGATGTAAACCTTGAAAGCCTCCCATACCATCTGGAAACTATCCACTGAACCCAAGTTTATTTATTTATTTGTTTATGTAGCGCTAGAATCGACCCCTAAGGGGTATCTCTGCGCTTAAACGGACTCTGAGGAGGGGCTGAGTATCCTGACATGCTCAGCCGGTACAGAGCAAGAAGGTCTTTAACAATTTCCTGAATTTTGTATGCTCTGGGCACTGTCTAAGAGTGACAGGAAGCTCATTTCAGAGACGCGGACCAAGATAGGAGAGAGCCTTCTCTCCCAATTTTGCCCTTCTTATGCTTGGTACTTCAAGAAGATGTTTACTACTAGAGCGGAGAGATCGCAAAGGTGCGTAGGGTATGACTTTCTCCGCCAAATAGGAGGGGCCCAGGTTCTGGAGTGCTTTATGAATAACGCAAAAGGCTTTAAACTTGATCCATTGGTGAATGGGCAGCCAGTGGAGCTTTACCAACAAGGGATGTGATGGTGACCTAGGTGGTGCATTCTGGACCAACCGTGCAACTGTATTTTGGACTACTTGTAGTCTGCTGAGTAAGGTGTCATTAGCTGAAATCAGCAGACCATTACAGTAGTCCCAGCGGCTGAGTACTAGAGCCTGAACCAGAGTTTTACAGGTGGAATCAGGAAATAACGGGAAAACTCTGCGGAGTAGTCCTATTACCTGAAAGCAGGATCCAGCTGTCTGAGTATTATGCTCTTTTAGGCTGAGGGCTTGATCTAATCGGATACCCAGGTTTTTTACTACATGTTTGGGGACCGGGTTAGGGCCCAAATCTGATGGCCACCAATCAGGAGTACATAGAAGGGGGGCCTCTCCAAAGAGCATCACCTCAATTTTCCCCACATTACGTTGTAGGAAGTTATTTACCATCCATTGTGATACAGCTCGCATTCCCTCAGAGAAGGGCAACTGGACCGCAGCTATGAGTTTGCTGAATGGAAAAAGCAGCAGCGCATCGTCGGCATATGATACGGGAACAAACCCGTTAACCTCAAAGAAGGCTTCTATGGCTTCCGCTACCTCCCCCTTAAAAACCGGGTCCAGCAGTGAGTACGGATGGAAGCACCAGGTAAATGGGGGTATTGTTTCCTTGGGGGTAGTCAGTGTGAGCAGTACCGGCGAGTGATCGGAGAGCATGCGCTGCAGCACCTTACAGTTCTGTATGCTCTCCCTTAACCCAGTGGAAGCCAACCAGTAATCTATACGAGTGTGTATATTGTGGTAAGCTGAGTAGTGTGTGTAGTCCCCAGGCAGGTGATTACATGTTCGCCATACGTCTACCAAGTCTATGCATGTCATCCCCCTTTCTAGCACCTTCACAGCAGCTGATGGTTTCCGATATGGGCCCGCCGATCTGTCTAAACGTGAGTCCCCGCCCCACAGAATCATTTCACCCTGCAACCTCTGCAGTGTGGAAGTTAATTGTGAAAAAAAATCAGGACAATCATAGTTGGGACCATATGGATTAACTTTCATCAAATCCAGCCTTCTACCTCTACATCTCGAAATGACATATCTCCCATTAGGGTCCGATTCCAACAAGTCTAACGTGTAAGCTGATTTGGGATTCACCCATGTCATCACCCCTCTTGCATGTGTCGTAAACCCTGCAGTATTAATATTACCTCGGAGCCCCTTGCATCTCAGCATTGCCCTCGTTTGCGGAAGGTGCGTCTCCTGCAACAAAGCCCCATCGAAACTATGCCTGTGTAGGAAACTGAGCACCTTCCAGACCTTACGATGGTCATTAAGTCCCCTAATGTTCCAAGTCAAGGCGCTCAGACTATCTGTCAGTTTCCGCTCCAATACCCGCCATGTGTTTGAAGTGTGTTTGTACTGTATGCTGCTGTCAGTGTGCGTGACCTAGATGTGTCGCCCGTCGCCTATAAGTTCACCATCCTCTGCAGTCTGTCTGTAACCTCTTGAGTGCTTTGTACCTGTGTAAAACATTTTACAAGCCATATGCGAACCATTCCGTTCAAAAAGAAGAACCCCTCCCCCCCAACTCCCCCCCCCCCACAACTCTGGAATACCACCCCATGTCCTCCCATTACCTCCCACAGCTGACCACCCCCAACTTGGCCTAGCTATTAGTCTAACAGTCACCCCTATCCCCCTCCTCCCATTACCCTCTCTTGAATCGCAACCGTTGTGCAAGGCACTCTGAGGTAAAGGTAGTTCTGCAAATAACGTGCAGTCTACAACTATAGGAAACCATACAACGCTTGCGTCAGATAACTAAATTTGCAGTTATCTCCGGTGTCCACTTCCCAACAATATAACAGTCAAACATCTTCCCAGACCAGCAGTCTGTGATCAGCTATTCTCCTTTTGAAAAGTCCTGCTGCCCCTTACCATCGCCTCAGGCATATCCTCTCCCCCATAGCAAAGAGTCTCAGGAACTTCAAGAACTACAATGCCCCCCCGCCATATGCCCAAAGGACAAATGTCACTTCCTAGCATACACATTCAGGATTGTCACTCCTTTAGACCCCTTTACTTGAACCTCCCAGCTCAGTAACCACCTCTTCACATGCTATTCATCTTGTGTGCACAGGCACTTGACCTCAGTCCTGCTCGTCCAATGGACCTCCAGCCGCTTCGTCTAGGAGTGTGCTTTCCGGAGTGCCTCGATGTTCCGGCGCCCAGTGTTTAATGGCTTGCTGCAGGGACCTGGGGTCCGTAAATATATGTGATCGGCCTTGTCTGCTCACCCTCAGCTTTGCAGGTTAGAGCATGGCATAGTCGACTCCCAGATCTCTGAGTTGCTTCTTTAGTGGGCAAAGTGACATCTTGCCTCTTGAACTCGAGCTGTGAAGTCTGGATACAGCGCTAATTCGTAGCCCTTGTATCGCAAAATCTTCTTCTCCCTGGCTAGACGTAGTGCCGCATCTCGATCACGATAATTAAGTAACTTCACAATTATCAGTCTAGGCAGGCCTCTACTAGTGGTTTAGATCCCAGTAGTTTCTCCACAAATTGCTCCATGTTGCCAGTGTCCGTGGTTTCCGGCAGGCCCATAATCTGCAGGATGCATCTCTGAGAGCGCGCTTCCAAGTCCTCCGTTTCTTCCTGCAGGACTCTTATCACTTTCCCCAATTGCTTATGATCTGCATCCAGGGTGGTGTGCTCTTCTTCTACCTCCGTTAGTCGTCTTTCTGACATATCTAGCCTTTCTGCATGTTTATCAAGGCGCTCTGCCATTCTGTCCATTCTGTATGAACGCGCATCCATTTTGTTGCCCAGTGATACTATACCGCTCTGCAAGGATGTGTGACGTTAGCACGCATACTATTACCACGCATACCTTTACAACGCGGTATTTACAACGAATACCGTTACAACGCATAGCGCTTTGAGGTGCTGGATAGTGGTAAGTATAATTTTATATTCCAACTTCAGTCCCCGTGGACACTAGGGAAGGTGTTGGATATAAAATTAAACTTATTTCCTATCCTAGAGCGCCCCCCAGCGCAATGCGTTGTAATGGTATGCGTGGTAAAGCCTGCGTTGTAATGGTAGTGCGTGGTAAAAAATGCGTGCTAAACGTTGTATACCGCTCTGCAATGTCTTCTCCATGGACTGGAGCATGTTGCGAATGTCTGAGTTTGTGTCATCAATGGCATATGGGCTGGGGGCCAGTTGAGGTGCTCTTCTCTTCAAATCTACCGTTCTCGCAGGCCCGAGACCGCTTCCAGCTCCACCGTAAAGTGGGGGCCTCGGGGCCTAAATCTGACTCTCCCCCACTGAGTAGTACCCCAGGACTTCCGTCCCCGCTGCTTCCAGGCCTACACCGTGAGCGCTCCTACCAGTACAGGATTGAAGTAGAGGGTGTCTACAAGGAATTTTGTTTTTGAAAACTTAGTATATGTGGTTCAGAACAATTACTTACAAGGTTCGTGAGTCAATTGAACCTAGCTGTATCCCTAGGATAACTGAAATATTTCAATGTTATTAACAAAAGACGAGAATGTAAAATTAAAAAGCACACAAGTAAATTATATTCAAAAAATTTGTATTTTTAACAAATAATGGGGATATATAGAAATTAATCAGGATATAAGAGTCATGAAAGGCTGTACATATGATTTCAAAGATAAATTCATAACAAGACATCAACTCCGTAAATTGATGAGGAAAACCCAGTTCATAATGCAAAAAAGGTTTCTTCCAATGCACAAAGGCTGTGGAGATGATGTTAGTGGTCGACGTTTCGGTCTTTCTTGTTGGCATCTATGAGACCATCATCAGGACTAATGTTTTTCAAAATAAGAAGAAAGCCCCTTGGGATACTGAGTACAGGTAATACTGGTCGCATAGTATTACAGCAGTATGAACTTCAAAGGTAGCCGCAATTGAACCAGCTAACACCGTGGTATAAGTCTCACGATCAGCAGTAAAGACCTCCCTAATTACGATAAGACCTCTAAAGGTACCAATACAGGGCGCAAGGTCGCCCCCAAGAGTCGCACTCCGTGTGCAGCCTCACCCGGGTAGCCAGCAACTGAGCCCGGCGCTTGCCTGTCCGCCACTCCTGGTTGTCACTCTTGTGTCTTTTGTAGAGGCCACCTCTGACCTCGCTATATGGTTCTGGGTCTTCCTCAAGCCTTCCGACCGCTGGCACTTTAATTCCGAGAAGTGTATCACCAGTTTACTGCAGGATAAATGAAGGATTTTGTTCCGGCGCTGCGGAGAGCTGAGCTCAGGCAGCCATTTCCTTCGCGAGCTAGCTCCGTCCCTCCAATCAGGCTTAGTTCTACCTAGTAGTGGCCCATGGTGGTATTGCAGCCGGGCGCTGACGTGCGGCTGGGAGGGGCAGGGTGGGGATTAGTAAACTACGGATTTCAGTCGATTAGAGGTAAGTAAACAAATAAATAAAACACATTTTGTTGTGCGTACTGCATCACATTTGGCGATGCAGTGCACGCAACGAAATTCATTTTTTTAATTTTATGTTTACTTACCTCTAATCAGCCTTAATCTGCAGTTTACTACCACCCCACCCTGCCCCTCCCCCGCCCCACGTCAGCACTGGGCAGCACTCCCACCACCAGACGCTACTAGTCCTACCCAAAATGAAAGAATTCAGCCAAACTACTAGGTCTCCTCTAAAGAGATGCCCAGACATGGGTTCCTTGGACACTTTGCCACTGGATTCAAGCTAGCCTGGCTGATGTTGGGGTGTTACACCATATTCGGTCCCAGGATTCTTGTTTCTGGTCCAGAGAAGACCTGGCTTGGCAATTCGGGCTGGCCTGTTTCCATCAGGCACAGGTAAAGACTGATTTGCATATAGCTAGGTCTGAACTGCGGTGGCAAAGTGAGCTAAAGAGATAATAAATTCAAACCAGATCTGTGACAGGGGGTGAGTGTCTGAAAAGTTTCAGCGCTCCGTTGATCATCTCCTTGTGTTTGTTTTGTTCGCCCTAAGTTGGCAGTGTATGCCCAGACGTGGGTCCCTTGCTCACTATGTCATTGGATTAAAGCTAGCCTGGCTGTTGAGGGGTGTTACCCCAAAATTGGTCCAGGATGTTTGTTTCCAGTCCACGGAAGACCTGGCTTGGTAGTTTGGGCTGGACTGTTCCCATTAGGCCCAGGGTCAAGGCTGATTTGCATATAAGTGGGTCTGAACTGGGGTGAAAAAGTGAGCTGAAGAGCGATGATGGATTCAACCCTGATCTGTGACTGTGGGTGAGTGTCTGAAAAGTTTCAGCACTCCGTCCATCATCTCCTTGTGTTTGCTTTGTTGGCCCTAAGTTGGCAGGGTATGCCCAGACGTGGGTCCCTTGCTCACTTTGCCACTGGATTCAAGCTAGCCTGGCTGATGAGGGGTGTTACCCCGAAACCGGTCCCAAAATACTTGTATCTGGTCAAGGGAAGACCTGGCTTGGCAGTTCGGGCTGGACTGTTCCCATGAGGCACAGGGTCAAGATTGATTTGCATATAGCAGGGTCTAAACTGGGGTGGCAAAATGAGCTGAAGAACGATGATGGATTCAACCCAGATCTGTGACTGGCAGGGCCGGACTGGCCATAGCGGGCACCGGGCATTTCCCTAGTGGGCCCCCAGGTTGGGGGCCTGTTTTGGCCCCTGGGGTGCCATTTTTGTTACCGGGGTGGGCAATATCAGCCCCTGTAACATAATCGGCCAAAACCAGCCCTCGCAAATTGCTCAGCTGTACCCCCCTCACCCCAGGGGGGCAGCCGAGCAGTTTGCCAGGGCCGGTTTCAGTTCCCTGCCCTGGTGACTGAGGGTTAGTCTCTGAAATGTTTCAGCACTCCGTCCATCATCTCCTTGTGTTGAAGAGAACCAAGCAACTCCAAACCAGTTTCAACCTATTTGAGCCTCATCAATGCGGTGCAACTTGATACCCATGGAACAGTGAGAACGGGGGCCATATACTAGCAAGCCCATAGCTTTAAGGGCATCACATGGATTAAAACAAAGAGATGATGTCAGCTACTGATCAATATTTTGGTCTGCATTCCAGTGCTTCGTTTTTTGGTTCACTTTACCACTGCAATGAAAACCATCCTTCTGCAAATCAGTCTTGGTTCTGCTCTAATAAATCTTCACCTGGTGTGAAAGCCTTCAGGCTTGCTTGAGCAGGAAAAAACCTTAGTAAATCAAAACTGTGTTTCTGAGCAGAACACTATCTTAATATTGTCATGTGACAGGGATAATCGTAAATATGGCTTTACATTTTTCCTTTAGCTCAGTATGTTTAATATCACAGCAAAGGACAGGTTCAATTATACTAAGAGCGGAAAGTTCTAACTCACATGCCACATTTTTGCCTTTATATCGTGACTTTATTGGTACTCAGGGTTTTTTTTTTAACTTTAGCTGTTCCAGAATTGGCATACATACGTAATAGATCAATTTGTGATTATGAAAATAATTTCTATAGTGAATGAGGTTTTGCATTGGTCAGTGAGTGGTATTAGTGTTATAGCTGGCATACTGTTTGAGGGAGGTGTTAGAAAGGTCTTGAAGTGGGCCTTGACCCACTAGATTGATAGGGCCAGTTTTGAGAGCACTATTTCTGCCCCTCATTTTCCCTATCTCTTAGGATAATCATGTATGCCTGCAAACTTGCTGTTGGGCAAGAGGGACTGGACACCATCATCATCAATGGTTAGCTGCTTGGGTAGATTCAACCAATCATCTCTGATTGGCTGCCTGAGTTGAAGCAGCCACTTCACACCATTGGCTGCCAGGTTGCAAACTGATGGCATGTTTCAATATATGATGCTTAGGCACATAACTAGCACTGGTGAGTATCCTAGCACCATTGGGTGTTAGGATTGGGAGTGTCATTTATAGGAACATGTGGCTCTGTTTTTTTAAGAGGAGAGATGTGCTGTGGAGGCTTTGTTGTTTATATTATATACTACTCCAGTGGGGGAGTCTGGGTGCAGGAGGCATGCAGCGCCCCACGAGACAGGAAGAAGTTGAATTATGCCGCCGTCGTGAGCACGGCCTCGACGTGGATCCGCCTCTGAGAATAAGCTGTGGGAGGTGCTGAGATCTGACAGCAGAGAACTAGACCTCATGCTGGAGCACGGGAGCCTGGCCTGATTCACGGTCCAACAGGAGTGCCGGCGCCACCTTGCCTCATTGGTGACGGTGTCTGAAGGCAGCCCAGAAACCACCAAGGATTACACCTTCTGAATTTCAACAGCTACAGGGCACCAGACCCGGCTGGGTGGACCAGCCCGGGCACCCAGCTCGTGGATGACCGCTGGGAGTGACGAGACCAAATCAGTCCCCATTTGCAGGTACACCCTCCAGAGCTGTAGAACAGTTTGGGGAGCGAACTACCGGGCCACCGCATGGCTACACCACAGGGAAAAGCAACACAAAAAAGACAAAATTCACCTTCGAAAACATGAGGCCGACACGGCTAACAGATCCTGGGGCAGGGTCAGACCCAGAATCAAGCACCAGGACCCTGGTCGCCAAAGTGATTATCTCAGCGATATCCTGCTGGAGGTTAAACCCAGCCTTAAAACAATAGACTCTAAACTCGATATACATACCTTTCGGCTGGATTGGGTGAAAGGTGGACACCTTTGAGATACAGATAGACCAACTTAAAAAACATGCATCTGATGCTCACGACTACGAGGTGAAATCTAAAGAGCACCTGCTGCAAATGAAAAAGGTCCTGAATGTTCTTAAAATAAAGATTGAAGATTTAGAAGCCCATTCTAGAAGAAACAACTTTTGCATTACAGGCATTCCAAAACTATAGAAATATCCAAAATGTAAATACTCCTGGAGTCACTGTTACAAAATCCGTTTGGCCCAGATCTCTCAACATCGTTCACTGTAGAACAAGCCCAATGCTCCCTGGGTCCTGAGTCTCAAGTGGGCGGTATGCTGAGACCAATCCTGGAGCGCCTGTTCAACTATCTTGGCCGCGACACAATCCTGTGCCTGGATAGGGAGCAGGGAAACATAAGCCATCAAGGTACCACCATCTCATTCTACCCTGATTTTACACCCTTGGTACAAGCTGCCTGTCAAGACTTGCACTTTTAAAATGTATCCTACAGCAAATGTTCGGTGCCATATGCTCTTATGTACCCACCTAAACTAAAAGTCACTTATGACTCACTACTTTACCGATGTAAAATTAGCCCTTAAATTTGCTCAGCCTATTGAAGGTCAGAAATGCACCCCAGGGCCCACAACACATGACCCTGCAGGTGCGGGGCTAAGCGATAACGACTGACATTTCAGCAAATATCCTAAGCCCAGTGGTTAACTGATTTACTTGGTATGATAATATGGGCACAACTACCCCACAGCAGCTTAAATAATGACTTGATCCGGGTATGTAGGCATTGCCATGATCTGATTTGGCTGTATGAGTTATTATCGCTCTTGCTCTTTCATTACTATTGTTCAACTCAGCCAGCCTGCCACTAGGGCAGCGTAGTTCTCCAGCACTCTCATGCCCCCAGGTAAAACTCTCCACTACTTTCTGTTTTGGGAAATAGCTATGTTTGGAAGATGGTGGGTGGGATCTAAAACACAACCTAATTGGGAATTGGTTTGGGTGAAGGTTTGGCTGGCAAAGTTATTTCAGTTTATTTGGGGATGGAAGGTCAGTAAACTTGAGCACTGACACCAGCCTGGTCGCATAGATGTGCGTAACTCTATAAACCACACCACACAGATGACAGCTGTAGTATTCCATTTCATGCTTTACTCTCCTCTTATTCATGTACTTCCCTTCCCATGTTCTATTCAGAATTGTTTTGGTTCTTTCTGCCTGGGGATTCTTAGGGATCCTTGGGAGTGTAATGTTCTATTAGTAACAGTTACAGCTGTGCATCTATTCGTGGTGGTTGTGTAAGCTGTCTCCTAAGAATAAACTGGATCAAACCATCAAGAAGTCTCTTCCTGATTACTACATAATCTGGCGACGATCGGGATATCAAGCCTGAAGCTTAAACAGGACCCGTCTATTTTCCTCATTTATTTTTTTTTAAAGAAAAAAAAGAAAAATCCAGTTTGGAGACAGCGTTCACCGTTTGCAGCGTGGACTCATTTAAGGTACTTTTAAAATTCTTTATGTGTTAAATTATAACACCAGCGGCAGTATTTCTTACTCGACGTGCCCTGACTGCACCTGCGGCTGTTTCCTTGTGTTTTGTGCATTTTCCCTCACATTTGGGAATTCGAGTGGTCACTCGCTCACAACCTGTTGGATTTCATCTCACATCTACTCCGTTTTCCCTCCGTGTGAAGTCCCCATTCTGCTGGTGTTTTTGTGGCGTTTTTGGCTTTCCCTGCGACTTTATTGTGGAAGAGCATCTTTCAAAAAGCACACGAGACTCACCTTTCTCTTCGCGTGCGCTCCACTCGCTGCCAGAAGCTCTTCACCACGTTCTTGGACTCGACGCGTCATCCGCACACTCCGCCTCTGCGTGTACCTGCGTCATCTGACAGCGTCGTTCTACGCACAGCGTTGCGTTCCAGCAACCATCTTGGATCACCATGACAACAGTCTCCGATCCGAGTCCCGTTTTTTTAAATCTTTTTTAACGCTACAGTTATTTATGTAATTTAACCCATTCTTATCCATTATTACCACAGTTATTTATGTACCATGACTTATTCTGTTCCTTAATTTACATCCTGGTTGCAGTTTTGTTTACAAGAGAATTGTATGGTGCATCTTTATTCACAGAGAAGGTATTTTCCTTTTCCAAACTTTCTTCAATGCTATTATTGTACAACTGTGTTCTGACAACTTATTCAACCAAATAACTGTGACCTTTATTTTCATTTTCTTCCTTTTAGTATTTTTAATATTATTTTAAAAATGTCGAATAACATAATTTCACCTGCACATTTCTTACCTTCGGCTGGTGATCCCAAAGTGGAATGGGACCTTTGGTATCCAACCTTTTTAGCCTATGTAGATGTGGTAGAAGAAGATGGCTGTTCCCCCAAAAGGAAACTCGCCTTGTTAAAAAATTGTCTAGGTGGTGCCGGTCTCAAAGAATTGGAAAGTCTACCACCTATTGATAATACTGGTGCAGGTGATGTAAATGTTTTTGAAGTGGTTGTTAAGCAATTAAGCACCAGATTTGGAAGGAAAATTAATACAGTGATGGAACGGTTTAAATTCTATTCTAGAATTCAAAAAGAAGATGAATCCATAGAAACCTATGTAGCTGCTCTACGCACACTAGCTAGTTCTTGTTCCTTTGAAACTATAGATTTTGACCAAGTCTTAAGGGATCAAATCATGATGCGTACTAAGAGTAAAAAGATACAGGAACGTTTATGGATGGGTACTGAGTCCTCTCTTAACGCTGTCCTAAACATTGCCAAAGGTATTGAGCAATCAGAATTGTTTGTTAACGAAATAAGAGGCCATGAAACCAAAACTAAAGTAACTATTCCGGAAGTTTCCTTAGTCAGGAATCCTCCAAATTACAGGAAACCTACCTTCAATCCTACTAAAAGAGACAATTTCGGCAGAGATAATAGACCCTTCCAAAGAAAGTCTCCAATAATTTGCTATAGATGTGGCGCTAATGATCATGTGGGAAATTATAAAGGGTGTCCTGCTTGGAACAAAGTTTGCGTCAAATGCAAAAATTCAGGTCATTTCACCAAAATGTGCAAGTCCTCGCAGAAAGTTAATTTCTTATCACATGAGGAGTATGCTGACTGTGAACAACCGTCTGAAATTAATACTATGTTGTGTGTTGGTGATACTGAGTGCAAAGGTTTCCACAGTGATATTATTCTTATTAATGGTGTGGAAATCTCCATGCTCATCGATTCATGTGCCTGGTACACCATAATTGGCAAGGATGTCTTTGACAAGTTTTGGTCCTCAAAGGAACTTTTACCACCTGATATACATCCTGGAGGGTACACAGGGAAGAAGATAGGCCTTGAAGGTTATATGTGGGCGGAGATCAGGTTTAAAGATAGAACTACTAAGGGGAAGGTTTACGTCTCCTCGAAAGGGGCATCCATTTTATGCTGGCCCCATCAGTTTGATTTAGGAATCAAACTTGATCCCAATGCCTCTCCCCCTGTTTATGTTGTTCCTCCGGAAAATAACTTTATTTCCCAATTAAAAAGAGATTTCCCCTGTATCTTCAATGATAATTTGGGGTTTTTTGCTAATTTCAAACACCGCATTATACTTAAGGAATCAGCTGTTCCCGTCCGACATAGGGTCAGAAATGTACCCTTGGCCTACCGTGATAAATTAAAGTTAATTTTATCAGATCTGGTTTCCAAAAAGATCATCGAACCAGTTGAGTCATCCCCATGGGTTTCGCCCGTTGTTTTATCCCTCAAGAACAACGGCGAACTTCGTCTGTGTGTAGATCTCCGCAGCCTAAACAAGGAGATCTGGATTGACAGACATCCCTTACCCCACATACACGAGCTCATTTCCACCCTTTCTGGCGCCTGTGTTTTTTCCACGCTAGATCTAACCAGCGCTTACCATCAGGTAATTTTACACGAAGACTCTAAATTCTTAACCACTTTTATTACACCTGAGGGCTTGTTTCAGTATTGTCGTATGCCATTCGGCCTAGCTAGTGCGGCGTCCGTCTTCCAACGCCTCATGAAGACAGTACTAGAAGGATGTGAGGGTGCAATCGCCTTTCAGGATGACATCCTAATACACGGAAAAAATTTTGAGGAGCATGATAAAAATTTGGTAAAAGTTTTGAAAAGTGTGCAAGAATATGGGCTGACACTTAAATTATCCAAATGCAAATTCAGACAAAGTCAGGTCGAATACCTCTGCCATGAGATTTCAGCCCTGGGGATCAAACCTAAACTCAACCATATCAAAAGTATATCCAAAGCCCCTTCTCCCTTGAACAAAGATCAACTTGTTTCCTTTCTTGGTCTTACAGAATTTTATAGCAAGTTCGTCCAAGATTATGCTTCCAAAGTTCATCCTCTCAGGGTGTTATTGAAGAAGGATGCGAAGTTTGTGTGGAATAGCGATCAGCAACATGCTTTTGAGTTACTGAAGCAAGAAATTATTAATGCTCCTTTTTTAAGACCATTTGATCTAGACAAAGAATGTATAGTGTGTGTTGATGCAAGCAATGTTGGCTTAGGCTCAGTTTTAATGCAAAAAGACAGAGGTGAGGAGTACGTTGTGTCATATGCTTCAAGAACCTTGCGGGGCGCTGAGTTCAATTACTCCACAATTGAAAAAGAGTTACTAGCTTGTACCTGGGCCTCTGAACATTTTAGGCAATTTCTTTGGGGGACCAGGTTCCGTTTAAGAACTGACCATAAGCCTCTAATTAACATGCTGGCAGCTGGTGGTGGCAGAACCTTAACAGCGCGCCTAGCACGCCTTGCAGCCAAATTACAAGAATTCCAATGTATTGTCGAATATGTTCCTGGGCGGTTAAACGAGCATGCCGACTGCATGTCCAGGCTGCCTTTAATCAATTCTATTTTTTCTGGTAATTGGAACAATGATTCAGATGTTGTTTTTAATATCGATGATGTCAACGATTGTGGTCTAGCTGGTGCTTCTTCTAGTATTTCTGAAATTGAGTGGAGGGAAGCTATGGCGAATGACTCTAACCTTGCTTCTTTAACTAGACATTTACAATATGGTTGGCCTCAAGAGCGATACTTATCTGGGGATATCCTCTCCTTTTTCAAGGTAAACGATGAACTTATGTTTGACCAAGGTTTTGTTTTTCGTGGCGATAAAATCATTCCTCCCATTTCCTTGAGAGAAAGAATTATTTCCATGGCCCATGAAGGCCATATGGGCATGTCTGGCACCAAAAGACGCATCCGCGAGTTCTACTGGTGGCCTGGTGTAGACAGAATGGTCGACAAATGGGTTCGATCATGTTCCCCTTGCGATAAAAGTGACAAGACTGTTAAACCCTTGTCTGTTGCTACTTCTCCCATTGAATTTGTTTCTTGCCCCTGGAAGAAATTGGGCATTGATATAATTGGACCTCTTAACTTGTTTCTCCACCAAAATGTGTTTGGCCTGGTCCTTATTGATTATTTTTCCAAGTGGCCAGAGCTAAAAATTGTCGATAAAGTTGGCTCCACTCAAATTATTCAATTTCTTGATGAGGTTTTTTGTAGAGAAGGTATTCCCGCGGAGATTGTGTCGGATAATGGTCCGCAATTTATAAGCAAAGAATTTTTGTCATTCATCCAGAGGTGCGGCATCGTGCACAAAAGGGTGTTGAATTATAATCCGCAAGCCAATGGTCAGACGGAACGCTTTAACCGTGTCATCAAAGAGTCTATTCAGCTGGCTGTCAAAAGCAATCTAGACTGGAAAAAAAACCTGCGTTCCACCTTACTGTCTTATCGCACTTCACCTAACTCTGTCACAGGGTTTTCACCCTTTGAATTGCTTAGAGGCAGAAAGCCTGGTTCCAAACTCCTGCCTTGGTGGATGAAAGTTAAGATACCTGCTGATTCTTCTGTAGATCCTGCTTGTGTTAAGGACAGAGTTTTGAGATATCAGGAAAGAATGAAAGCTAATTTTTTGTCCACTAAAAGCTCCGGTCAGAAAGTCAGGGTGGGTGATTTTGTCCGCGTTAAATTAGGCAGAGCTTTTGACAATAAGTGGAGTAAGTGGTCAGACCCTTGCAAGGTTATTGAAGTATTTTCTAAGGCTGTGAGGGTTGAGGATGGGAAAATATGGGATTTTAGAAGGATTTCACTATGTAAAGGTTTAGATTCTTCTAATACTGAACCCTGTTCTGCACCATCCTCCTCTAATGATCTTACCACTGCTAAGCCTTTGTGCGATCAAAATGATGCATCCTTTTCTCCTTTGTTCAACTCTTTTGACTGTGAGAACCAGAGTGTTGATCGTGTTGTTCCTGTGCCTGGTAATTGCAATCCGTCCATGTCTGACAATAGCAACCAGATCACTGAACCATCTTCTAGCCATGTTGACGATCCTGTTAGTGAAAATGTTCCCATATCTTGTCCTGTGATTCTTAATGATGATTCTTCTCTTAGGAAAAGCATTCGTGTGAAACATACTCCTGTAAAGTTGCATGATTACTACCTTTAAGTTTTTTTTTTGTTTTTTTTGGTTTTTTTTAGGGGGGAAGGTGTGTAGTATTCCATTTCATGCTTTACTCTCCTCTTATTCATGTACTTCCCTTCCCATGTTCTATTCAGAATTGTTTTGGTTCTTTCTGCCTGGGGATTCTTAGGGATCCTTGGGAGTGTAATGTTCTATTAGTAACAGTTACAGCTGTGCATCTATTCGTGGTGGTTGTGTAAGCTGTCTCCTAAGAATAAACTGGATCAAACCATCAAGAAGTCTCTTCCTGATTACTACAACATCGATCTGACCTATATGGATTACAAAGCGATACCAGAAGGCAAAACACTGCCTGGAATTATAACATCCATGCATACTGTACACCACAGGCTTAAATGATGACACACATTTCCTGACCTGGAAAATTCGGGGTCTAAACAACCATAGTATGACTTTTCTAATTCAGTCATATTTTGCTTAGACACAGCATTGATGTCTGCGTCCTTCAAGAGACTCATCTTAGCAAAACATCAACTACTAAACGACATCATAATCGTTGGAGGGGTGTCCACAGATTGGCATACTTCAACTACAGTAGAGGAGTAGCTATACTGATCCGCTGTGGGCATGGTTGGGTCACATCCCACTCACAGATCGACCCCAATGAAAGATTTGTGATATTAGGGGGCCCATTGGAGATTATCAGGATCACCTTGTCTGAGATTTATAGATCAAGCACGGAAGACCTGGATTTCTTCAGCACTATCTGGCCGACGATCGCCCTGCTAGGCTGCAACACAACAATGTAGGGTGGATACTTTAACTCTATACTAGAAGAGGCCCTAGATAGAACTGACTCCTCCCCTAAGCTCCATCTTGGGGCAGGATTGATCCTAAATTCAATTCTACAAAGAAATAGATTGGTAGATATCTGGAGACAATAACACCCGGGAGAGAGGGAGGACACTTGCACATTTGCACATCAAGATGCATGGTCTAGACTTGACTTCTGGCTAGTGTCTAGGAATGTGGTGACATGGACGACAGAACGTCGGCACATGCAAAGAACACTATCTAATCATGCTCCTAGCTTATTGCGGTGCACTCTTCCCCTGTCAACCTCTGAGCTTTCAGCTGGCAATTTGAACCTCATGTCCTGTTGGACGTACCCTTTAGGGAGGAAATTCATACGGGCATTGTGGAATACTTCTTATTTAACAATGGGTCAGTATCCTACCCCTCCAATCTCTGGGAGGGCTTTAAGGTGGTAATACAAGGGGCATGTATAGCTAAGGAAGCATGGCTTGCTGACACTCATGCGGTTGGAATCTACCATTCGGGACACTGAGTTAGATTATTATAAAACAAGCAAACCGTAACATCTGGCATTGCTCAAGAAGAAAATCTCTGAGTTTGAAGATGAAGAATGGAGGGAAACACATTTTTTAGGAAAATATGCGACATCCAGATGATACGGGGAAGATAACCTTAACCTTAGGCCACAGTGTAATTCATACCATATTATAGAGCTCCTGGATGCAGACTCTAATCTGGTGAGAGGCCCAACTGCTATACTCCTCCACGATCAGCGAAATGTCTGACGGGCTCTCTGAATATTTAGACTCAATTGAGTTGCTATGGCTTGCTTGGCTTGCTATTAGCTACCCTCCTCAATGCCACTAAGGCACTCGATTCTCTGGAATGGACATATCTTTTCACTATCATGACCAGGATGGGATTCAGCCCTAAATATATACAATAAAATTAACTCCTGAACTCCGCCCCCACTGCCCGTCTATGTGTAAAAGGCCTACTCTCAACTCCATTTCCAGTCATCCAAGGCACACGACAGGGATGTCCCCTATTCTCCTCCTCTTTGCTATTGCGATGGAGCTTTGCTTTAAAAAAATACATTTTTAAATCCTCATTTATGATTTATGCTAAAGGACCAAGAGATTCTAAGACGAGGCCCGAATCTCCACCAGGGAGGTATGCAAACATTCCGAGCAAAAAACGACCAGCCAAGTCAAAGACCTGAGCCACCTATGCAAATATGGTCAATAGAGGGGGAGATTATGACCGTAAGACAGCAACCAGCTCCCGGATGACCAATATAACATACAGCTAATCATTGGACCAATAAGTTTATACACAAAGAAAAAATAAACAATGATTGCAGACTGGGCCAACCTCATCACTGCTCTAAATTGCACTCCGAAGATTGTTGAGTCAACCAAATCTCTGGGCATCATTCTGGACAAAAATCTTAACATGTCAGCGCATATTAACACAATGGCAAAAAACGCTAGGTTCCACTCAAGCTACTTACGAAAGCTAAAACCTGTTCTAAATAAAGCCGACCTTAAAACAGCAGTTCAGGCACTGGTCATCTCAAGGATTGAATATGGTTGCACTATCTTAGCAGGGCTCCCTAAAATCTCAACAGCCCCATTGAAAGCATGCCTTAATGCAGCCACAAGACTGATAGGGGGATCAAAAAAATTCGACCATATCTCTCTGCATCTGAAAGCTCTCAACTGGCTTCCGTTCGAAGCACAAATCCAGTTCAAACTAGCATGCATCACTCATAAAGCAGTGCACAACAAATCCCCAGTCTATCTTGCCCAGAAACTCACTCTGTCGGGAGGGTCTCGCGCCTCCAGGAGCAAAGAGGACATTCTACTGAAACCAGCACGTTTCCGTAAGAAAAAACCCTATGACCGAACATTCTCAGGGGCAGCACCGAGAATTTGGAACGCCCTACCCCCGGACATAAGAAGAATTCCGTACATCACACTATTCAAAAAGGAAGCAAAACTGTTTTACATGAAGACATTTCTTTCCCTAATACACTACTGCTGAACTATGTAAATGTCATGCTCCCTTGCTGTTCGAAGGCTAACTCAAGCCCTCTTTGCAACCATGAGACCTGTACAATCAGGATGTGTCTTATTTCGCCAACTACTAGACCATAGTAGGGTTCTCTTTAAGGCTGGATTCATTGACTTTATGTCATCCTCTTAAGCGATCTTGATGTACAGCTGAGTGTCATCATCATACATTTGAAAAGAAATATTGTCTATTTGTAGAATTTCTGTGAGAGGTTCTACATACAAAAAGATTGAAAAGAGCGGGAGATAGTGTTGAGCCTTGCGGAACTCCTATATTATTGTTGGTTGGGCATGAAAGGGTTTGGTTGACAATGATTTTTTGTGATCTATTTTCCAGAAAGGAGCTAAACCAGGTTAGTACCGTATCTTCAAAACCCATCCTGTTTTTCAGACGATCGAGTATATAGGCATGATTCACCGCGTCGAAGGCAGACGACAGGTCCAACAGTATTAAGAGACATGTTTCATTCTGGTCAAGAGCGTAAGGCGTCATCAACTATGTGTAGCATCGCAGTTTCCGTGCTGTGGTTAGGGCAGAAGCCGGATTGGCAGTAGTTTAGCAGGTTGAAGTCAAATATGTGTACGCTCAGTTGTTGTTGGACACATTTTTCCAGAATTTTGGCCAACATGGGGATGTTGGTTACCGGTTTGAAATTGTTCGGATCTAAGGGGTTCTCAGTCTGTTTTTTTAGTAGAGGGGTTATTTGGCCTGTTTTTAGGCAGGCAGGTATTTGACCTTGGGACAGAGAGGCATTGATGACCTTAGTCCAAGTTGGGATTAGCAGGTGATTTATGGAGGACCAGCATTTCGCCGGCAGAGTATCATTATAGTGAATTTTTGGTTTCGAGGACGCCATGATCTTTGAGATGTCTAGTTCACTGACTTGTCTAAAAGCTGACCACCTGGCATTGTTTTTAGGTTTAGCTGTTTCCTGTAACTCCGGGACCACATCTCCCATGCTCTTTTCCATTTCAATTTCCTCTGCTTCTTTTTTGAGTTCCTTCTCGAATGAGTTAGCTTTGTCTGCAAAGAAGACCGAGAAGTCTTCGCTATTTAAGTTAGTTTTGGAGATGACTGGAGCCATTCTGGCCACCTTGTTTGATTGTTCTTTGAGAAGATCGAAGAGTTTCCTAGGTCTATTTATTGCGCTATCCAATTCTTTCCTAAAGAATTCTTTTTTAGATTGAATGATGCTTTTGTTATACGCTTTCCTGGATTGTCTCAGTAAGGATAGATGTGGTGAAGAAGGGTGTTGTCGCCATTTCCGTTCTGCTAGTCTCAGTGACCTTCTTTCTTCGTTAAGGGCACCATTGAACCAAGGATTTTTGTCTTTCTCTGAGAGCCTTTTCAGTTTTAGTGGGGCTATGTCCTCCATAATGCTGGACATCGTTTTGTTATAGTGTATCGTGAGGTCGTTGACGTCAGCCATGTTCTTGGGTGGCTGCAGATCAGTTTTGCAACGTGCGGCTAAGTATTCCATATTAATTCCTCTAATGTCCCTGGTCCACTTTTTAGGTTTAGTAGCTTGTGTGGACGATTTATATTTACTGATGGGAATTTCAAAGGTAATTATGTGGTGGTCCGACCAATCACACGGGTTGATTACAATGTTCTCAATGGCTTTTTCTTTAGCTACTATCCAAACCAATATGGACCCTTTGTTGTGGGTAGGGAGATGGCATCCTTGGATTAACGATTGGTCATCCAGGAAATTTTTCAACAGGGTGATTTGATTGTTCTCATGATCATCCCAGTGAATGTTAAAGTCTCCTAAAAAAATATTGTCCGTCTGCTTATTGGTGTTAGTAGTAATGATATCAATCAACTGTTCAATGAATTTGGTCTTAGTACCCGGTGGGTGGTATAGTGCGTGGAGTTTGCAGTATTGATTATCTGCTGATCTTAAAGACATGCCTAGATATTCACAGGACTCTAGAGGATCAGCCTGTATTTTTGTGATGGTAATGTCAGATCTATGTACGCAAGCGATGCCTCCCCCTTTTCTGATATTTCTGTCCTGTCTCATAACCTGGTATTTCGGTTGGACTAGGAGGTCTAGGCAGGCCGAAGAAGTCAAGTCAAGTCAAGTCAGGAGATTTATATAGCACGCTACATACCCATAGGGTCTCAAGGCGCTTGAAGAAGGGTGGGGAATTACTTGTCGAATATCCAAGTTTTAAGTTGCTTTCTGAATGCTAGGTGGTTCTGAGTAAGGCGAAGGTGGGTGGGAAGTGAGTTCCAGGTTTTAGCTGCCAGGAAGGAGAAGGATCTACCTCCCATGGTGGTTTTGTTGATGTGAGGTACAGTGGCAAGGGCTTGGTTGGAGGATCGAAGCTGGCGGGAGGGGGTGTAGAAGGACAGTCGTGTGTTGAGGCATTCGGGTCCAAGATCGTAAAGTGCTTTGTGTGCGTGGGTTAGGAGGCGGAAAGTTATCCTCTTATTTACGGGGAGCCAGTGGAGGTTTTTCAGGTGACCGTAGATGTGTTCTTTACGCGGGATGTCTAGTATGAGCCTGGCTGAAGCGTTCTGGATGCGTTGGAGTTTTTTCTGGAGTTTTGCGGTGGTACCGGGGTATAGGGTGTTTCCGTAGTCCAGGCGGCTCGTGACCAGTGCGTGGGTGACCGTTTTTCTAGTTTCAGTGGGGATCCAGCGAAATGTTTTTTTGAGCATGCGAAGAATGTTGAAGCAAGATGATGAGACAGCGTTGACTTGTCTGGTCATCGAGAGTGAGGAGTCCAGGATGACGCCCAGGCTCCGTGCGTGGTCCGTCGGGGTGGGTGCTTTTCCAAGGGCCTCTGGCCACCAAGAGTCATCCCAGGCGGAGGGGGAGGTGCCTAAGATGAGGACTTCAGTTTTGTCCGAGTTCAGTTTCAGACGGCTGTGCTTCATCCACTCGGCTACTTCTTTCATTCCTTTGTGTAAGTTGGTTTTGGCGGTGTTAGGGTCTTTGGTGAGTGAGAGGATCAGTTGAGTGTCATCAGCGTAGGAGATGATGTTGAGGTTGTGTTGGTGAGCGATGGCCGCAAGGGGGCTCATGTATATGTTGAAGAGGGTGGGGCTGAGTGACGATCCTTGTGGCACTCCGCAAATGACTTCAGTGGCCTCTGACTTGAATGGTGGGAGGCGGACTTTCTGGGTTCTTCCGGTGAGGAACGAGGTGATCCATTCCAGTGCTTTTCCTTGGATTCCGACGTTTCTGAGGCGCTGTAAAAGGGTGCTATGACAGACTGTGTCGAAGGCAGCGGAGAGGTCGAAGAGGATGAGGGCGACTGTGTCTCCATTGTCCAGTAGAGTTCGAATGTTGTCAGTTGCTGCGATGAGTGCGGTCTCAGTGCTGTGTTTGGCTCGGAAGCCGTTCTGTGATGAGTCGAGGGATTTGTTCGATTCGAGGAAGGTGGCTAGCTGGTTGTTGACAGCTTTCTCGATGACTTTGGCCGGGAATGGAAGGAGAGAGATGGGGCGGTAGTTTTTGAGTTCTGTGGGGTCCGCTGTGGGTTTTTTCAGAAGGGCGCTGAGTTCGGCGTGTTTCCAACTTTCCGGGAAGGTGGCGGAGTAGAGGGAGCAGTTGATGACGTCTCGGAGGTGTGGTGCTATGATGGAATCTGCTTTGTTGAAGATGTGGTGAGGGCATGGGTCAGTTGGGGATCCTGAGTGGATGGAGTTCATCAGGCGGATGGTGTCTTCAGTGGAGATTGGGTTCCAGTCGATAAGGACGTTCAAGGGGGGTGAAGGTCCTGCAGAAGGTTGGGTGGGTTGGTCTCCGGATTGGTTGTTGAAGCTGTTGTGGATGTCTGCGATTTTGTTGTGGAAGAACGAAGCTAGGGAGTCGCAGAGGGCTTGAGAGGGGGTGATGTCGTTGGAGTTGGCTGATGGGTTGGTAAATTCTTTGACGATGTTGAATAATTCTTTGCTGTTGTGGGCGTTGTTATCTAGTCGGTCTTTGAATGCGGCTTTCTTGGCAGATCGGAGTAGTTGGTGGTGTATGCGGGTGGCGTTTTTGAAGGCGTCCCTGGTGCTGGTGTTGGGGTCTTTTTTCCAGGCCTTTTCGAGGGAGCGACAGAGTTTCTTGGATTTCTTAAGATCATCGTTGAACCATGAGGCGTTTTTGCTGCCTAGTTTGATTTTACGTTTTTTCAGCGGTGCTAGGATGTCGGCGCTGTTGGATAGCCATTGGGTGAGGTTGATGGCTGCTTGGTCGGGGTTTGGGGAGTGGGCGGGGGGGTTTTGAAGAAGCGATGAGGAGATCTGGTCGATGGTGATTTTGTTCCAGTTTCTTCGTAGAGTAGGTTGAGGATAGTTGTGGGATGTGGTCTTATTGTAGATAAAGTGAACACAGCTGTGGTCCGTCCAATGGAGAGCTGTGGTGTGACTGAAGGAGACATGTTTGCTGGAGGTGAAGATAGGGTCGAGTGTGTGACCTGCAATGTGGGTGGGCGTAGTGACAAGTTGTTTGAGTCCGAGGTCGGCGAGATTGTCCAGAAGGGTGGTGGCATTGCTGTCATTGTTCTTTTCCAGGTGAAAGTTGAGGTCTCCCAGTAGAATGTATTCCTCGGAGGGAAGGGCGTGTGGGGTAATAAAGTCAGTGATCTCGTCACTGAATTGAGCACAGGGTCCTGGTGGCCTGTAGAGGAGGGTGCCTCTAAGTGTGGTTTTGGGGTCGGTGTGGATCTGGAAGTGAAGGTGTTCTGCGCTAGCGAGGTTGACGTCAGAGCTGGTTGAGATGCGGATGGAATTCTTATGGACGATAGCGATGCCTCCTCCTGTTTGGTCGGTGCGGTCCTTACGGATGATCTTGTAGTCTTCCGGGATGGCAATGGTGATGTCTGGGGCAGAGGATGCGTTCATCCATGTTTCTGTTAGGAAGGCGACGTCTGGAGAGATGGTGTCTAGTAGGTTCCAGAGGTCGATGGCGTGCCTGTGGACTGAGCGGGTGTTGAGTAGGATGCAATTAAGGTGGTTGGTGTCAGATCTCTGTTGTGTGTTCGTAGATGGGGAGTTGTTCTTTGAGCCGTCGAACTTGCAGGAGTTGCAAGAGAAGGGTCCATGGTTGAGTCCAGGCGCGGCTTGGACACAGTTGAGGGGACGTCCGGGGTTCAGGGCTAGGAGGGAGGTGGCATCGTATGTAATGCGTGAGGGATGGGAGGTACGGGGGCCAGGGGGTCTGGCGCTGGGCGCGGTCCAGGCGTGGACGGGCGTAGACGGGCTTACCTTTGGCGCACCTTCGGCGCGGCCGTAGCGTGTGGACGCTGGGCGTAGGGACATGTGGCATATAAGGAGAGTGGAGGGGGCGGAGCATGGAAGGGGCAGCAGGGAGGCGGTAGTGTGGCTGAGGGGCGGGCCAGGAGATATCAACAACAAAATGGAGGGTCAAAGGGAAAGGCAGACAGGGGCAGCAAAAACAGAAATACGTCGAGTGAGCAGCACAATCAGAACAAATGCGCAGACACAAGTAAAAACGATCGAGTGAGCAGTACTATAAAAAACAAATGCACAGACAAGCCAAAAATGATCCCAACAGCCTGAGCGAGGTCGCGCTGAATGAGGCAGATAGTAACAGTGGCGCTATGCGTGTGAGGCGCTATAATGCAAAGGTAACAACAGTTCCGTGTGAAGCGCGCAATAAACGATACCAGGGAGTGTTTCAGCTGATAAACAGGAGGAGCGTGGTGGAGCGACTGTTCTGAAGCTGGTCCAGGTGGTCACAGTTAGGCTGGGGGAGAGGTAGGCTCGGTAAACGTGGGTGGGAGGGGCAGCAGGGAGGTGGTAGTGTGGCTGAGGGGCGGGCCAGGGGATATCAACAACAAAATGGAGGGTCAAAGGGAAAGGCAGACAGGGGCAGCAAACACAGAAATACGTCGAGTGAGCAGCACAATCAGAACAAATGCGCAGACACAAGTAAAAACGATCGAGTGAGCAGTACTATAAAAAACAAATGCACAGACAAGCCAAAAATGATCCCAACAGCCTGAGCGAGGTCGCGCTGAATGAGGCCTATAGTAATAGTGGCGCTATGCGTGTGAGGCGCTATAATGCAAAGGTAACAACAGTTCCGTGTGAAGCGCGCAATAAATGATACCAGGGAGCGTTTCAGCTGATAAACAGGAGGAGCGTGGTGGAGCGACCGTTCTGAAGCTGGTCCAGGTGGTCACAGTTAGGCTGGGGGAGAGGTAGGCTCGGTAAACGTGGGTGGGAGGGGCAGCAGGGAGGCGGTAGTGTGGCTGAGGGGCGGGCCAGGGGATATCAACAACAAAATGGAGGGTCAAAGGGAAAGGCAGACGGGCAGCAAAAACAGAAATACGTCGAGTGAGCAGCACAATCAGAACAAATGCGCAGACACAAGTAAAAACGATCGAGTGAGCAGTACTATAAAAAACAAATGCACAGACAAGCCAAAAATGATCCCAACAGCCTGAGCGAGGTCGCGCTGAATGAGGCAGATAGTAACAGTGGCGCTATGCGTGTGAGGCGCTATAATGCAAAGGTAACAACAGTTCTGTGTGAAGCGCGCAATAAACGATACCAGGGAGCGTTTCAGCTGATAAACAGGACATGCCAAAAATGCACAGACAAGCCAAAAATGATCAAAAATGATCAGAGAGCCATGTTTCTGTTAGAATAATTACGTCAATTTCATGGCTGAGTATGAGGTCGGCTATGTCCGCTGAATGTTTATTTGCTGAGCGACAGTTGAGTAGAGCGCAGCGAATATGTTTCTGCTCAGTGCTCACGGATGGCAGAGGTTCTAAAGGCATTAATAAAACTTTCTTAAGATTGTTAGTATTGATCCTTCTTGTGTTTGTCTGTGAGACTCTACAGGCGTTCGTTGAGATCGTTTGAATATTAAAGTTTTCTTCTATCTTAGTTTGAGAGGTAGGTGATGGTTCATATGTGGCCATGATAGATAAGATCTCGTTGTCAGACAGATCGTTGAGTTGCTCTCTGGGACGGTAAATTCTATTTGCATGAGCCATAGGGATGGAGCAGTATTTAACGTGCTTTTCAGGGTAGTAAGATTGAAGAGCCTCCATTTTTGCCAGCCATTTTTCAGATAAGCAAAGCACGTTTTTCATGTCTTTAATGGCGGTGAGCATGGCTTTGTATGTTTTGCACGATTGTGAACTGAGGTCTATGATATCACTATTGATTTGCGGGGTTCTGGACCTAATCGAGACTGGACTATTGGGTGTTCTAGAGGGTTGTTGAGTGTGATACTCATTGGTTAGCCCATTAAGGTCTGAGCATGTTGCATGATGTTTAGGGGTAGTTCCTTGTCTCCCTTTGAAGTTTCCCAAAGCTCCATTCTGGTTTACTTGATCATGATCCGTTGGAGTAATTCCCCCCTTGCTACCTGTGCTTGCTAGTGGGACAATCACTGTGTTAAAGGTAGGATGGGTGATAGGGCCGGGAGTCGGTGGAACAGTTGTTAGTTGCGTGTTTATGTCCTGGTCTATTTCTCTATTAGAGTCATGACAAAGGCGTTGTATTGTAAGGGGTGAGATGACTTTAGACGCCAAATCAAGGTCCCTCTGTTGTGATTCAGAGACCTTAATACTCAGGTTTCCATCCTGATGTAATAATTGATGTTCCGAATAGGTGTTTTTGCTGCTTAGTGCGATGGTGCTGCTAATAGCATTAGACTGTAAGTTCATGATTTCCCGATGAAGAGTATGAGTTACATCACTAGAGTTGCTGCAGTCAATCTCACTACTTTGGGTAGATCGATTAGATTCTGTTTCTCTGTCAGTTTCAACTATAGTCAGTATATTCCCCGGTGTCACTGTGTTAGCTTGGGGATTACTGTTAGGCTGGGTTCTTTTTTTAGAGTGGCTGCTGAGGACAAAGTTTTTTAGTGTTGAAAACATTTTGTAAAAGCGATCCAGATCTTTATTGGCCACTTTAATGAGAAACATTCCATTTTTGTAACACGTGATATTCAATGTGGCCTTACATTTTCTAGAAGAGGTAGTGATGAACTTTGTTCCATATGGAATGTTTTGTTAGTTACCTGGATTTTCAGTAGGTTATTTATTGCGCTTCTCCATTTGGCTGTTTTCAGCGAAAAGAAGATAAAATCGTTAATGAACTCCTAAAATAACCCCTGCTCACCCACTTGGTAGCTTGGCACGAGCAGACAGGCTTTATCTCAGAGGAATTGTGTTAAGCATTTGTGACCACATATAGTAGCCCAGTGACAACACTACATATAAACACCACACAGGTTTTTTATCAAAAATAAGTATACTTTATATAGAGTTACCACAAGACCATAAACAACAAAAATACACAATACTATTACTTTAAGATGGAAGACTTTAGCTTAGTTCAGTTCAGTTCTTAGATGCGACACTTTGCGTCAATGTACCTTAGGTTGTGTTGCGCTTCCACGACAAGCAATGTCGCAGCGAGGGAAATCCGGCAAAGTTCAAATACAAAGAAATAAAGACGTGAAGATCTTCCAGATGCGGGATGCTTCTACGGGGATGCAAGAAGTTCTCTGTTCGATGCATGGATTGCAGCGGCGACACCCTTGTTCTGCGATGCGACGGCAGCAGATCCACTTGCGCCACTCTTCTCCCTCGATGCGTGAAGCTTCCGCAAGATGCGACAACTACAGCGGCAACATCCACGATGCGACGGCAGCAGCTGCGTTGGCAGTGCGCTTCTCGGGGATGCGAGGCACTTTTATTCGATGCAGTGCAGTGCGACAGTTCCAGCGGGGACACCCTCCTTCGGAGTTGTGACTGCAGGCATAGCGACTGCGACACGCTCCGACCTCGTTGTGAGATCCTTCTCCTGATGTGGTGCAGTGCAACAGCTACAGTTGCGACACCCTCCTTCAGAGTTGCGACGGCAGCAGTGCCAGCAACACGCTTCCTCTTCGTTGCGGAACGCTTCTCTCCGATGCGGTGCAGTGCGACAGTTCCAGAGGCAACACCCTCCTTCGGAGTTGCGACGGCAGGCACAGCGACGGCGACACGCTTCTTCTTGTTGAGTCGCGTTTCCAGTTCCTTGCAACGCGCAGTTCCTCAGAAGGCCCAAAACAGCAGCAGGCACTTTGAAAGAACTCTGGGGAGCTGGGGGTTGAAGTCTGTTGTCCCTGAGACTTCAGAAGGAGGCAAGCTCTTTTCCAAGCCCTTGGAGATCCTTCACAAGTTGAAATCAAAGTACACAAAGTTCCTTTCTCCTTCCTTTGGCAGTATGGCAACCACTGCAGGCCAATCCGCCAAGCAGCACTTCAGCTTGGGAATAGTCTCTCCTCAGTTTCTTCTGGTTCCTCTCCTCAGTAAAGGTTTCTTCTTGTAGTCCAAAAGTGATCTAATTTCATGGGATCAGGGTCCAATATTTATACCCCAAAATCTTTTGTTCTCTGAGGGGAGAGGGGCCTTTGCCCAGTCCAAACCAATTCTGAAGCACTCTGTTTACAAGACTTCTCCTTCCCTTTCACAGTGCAGGGCAGGATCATCAGACACCAAATCAGGAGGTGGAGCCAGCATTGTGGAAGCAAGTACAGTCCTGGAGCACTTTGATTACAGGACTCCTTCTCTTCTTTCAGTGTGTAGGGCAGAGACATCAGCCGATCCCCAGGAGGTGGAGCCAGCATTGTGGAAGGCAGGTACAGCCCTATTCAAGGTTCAGGTGAAACTCCTCCCTCCCCTCTAGATGCAGATCTCTCTATTCACCACTGGGTGACTCATCCTGCCTCTTGGAATCCCCCAGCCCTGTCACTCACAAAACCAGACAAGGAATACAGAACCTAGCAGAGGCAGGCTTGGGATAGTTAGACAAGCAAATACCTACTTTCTAAAAGTGGTATTGGCAAACACAGAATGTTAAAACCAATTTCACTAAAAGATGTATTTTATCATTCTGAGTTCAGGCATACTAAACTAAAATTGCTACCATGCTCTCTGAGTCAGTTAGGAGCTCTAACAGCCCATTCTGGCCTACGGAGAACAGGTAGCCTTGCAATAGTGGAAAACGAAAATGGCCGTAATTCACTATTGGGACATGCCACACACATCAGGGCTTGTCCTACCTTATACTTACAATGCACCCTGCCCTTGGGCTACCATAGGGGTCATTGATATGAAGAAAAGGGAAGGTTTAGGGGCTGGCAAGAGGGTGCACTTGCCCAGTCAGCATGATAGTACCAGACTGCACGCAGGCTCTGCAACGGCAGACCGTAGACACATTTTACCAGGCTGCTTCTTGTGGGTACTAAGAAAACACCAACAGAATGCAAGTACTGAGTTCTACTCTAAACAGCAGCTTTTTCAGCTGGCTAATAACCAATGAATTATTAACCATGTGGTTGGATTTAATCCATCATTGTTTATTTCTTTTTCCTCAAGAGTTCCAAAACACACACAATAAAAAATCTATTTATAAATATGTGAAACACCTAAAAGTTTTTAAGGACAGATGCGCACAAAACAATAGACAAAAAATGTGAAGCATTCACACATTCTCTCGCACAATCAAGCCTTCAAATTTACCAACACAACAAAGTGAAACAAAGAACACAAAAAGACACTAAAGTTGGGCCTATGTTGTGGCATGAGTCAGTACATATGGAAGATATTCCTCCCTAGTTGAATATATACATTTCTATTCAAAAACATAACAATATGCAAACATTTTTTAGACATAGGATCCCAAGAAAAAAGGTCCACGCGTTTCGAACCGGACCCTTTGTCCGATTCTCATCAGGACCAAACAGAAAATCTGAAAGAAGAAAGACAAGCGTCCTTACAATCAAGATGATTCAGTGTATAAAGAAGGCAAAAAAAGCGGTCACCGGCATAAGACGCTCCCTACCTGAGTAGTTCAAAATGAAGCTTCAAGTGACTTAAACGGAAGCGTAGATGTCTGTGAAAGAGGATAGACCCCGGTTAGTTGTTTAGAAAGTCAGTGCCTATTGTCAACACAGGGTGGGGTGGGAGCAATTAAGTACCTGTGAGTCGGCTGCTCGTAGGGGTGTGTTGGGCGGTGCGCTGGAAAAACAGGAAACCTTCAGCTGCTTTTGAAGGAACAAGTTGGTTGGGGCTGTGGAAAAACGAGAAACAATTCAATCAGGATGGCATGGGGGACTAGTCATGGCCAAAGCGGGAGTGGCGGGATGCGGGCATTACCTTTTAGAGTGGAAGCGCCCAACCCAGCGTGTCTTTGAGGCTTTTCAAATCGCGTATAACGTAGGTTCAGTTACGCTGTTACTGGTCGTCTCCTGAAAAACAGGGGGTTTATCGGTATTATTGATAACGGCTTTACCAAACTCTAGCTTAAAACGGCTAGGTACCGTGACGGGGGAACAATCCTAGTCCTTCCCGACATACCTTGTCTGCGGCGCAGGTTCCTCAAATTCGTGCCAAATCGAAATTGTTCATTGCGGTGCACGTCGCCTGGATCTCCGTGTATGCCTCCATAGATCAGTAGAAGACAGGATGTCAGTGGGCGTTTCGTGCAGGTCACATGACCCTCGTAAGGATCATGGTTGTTGTAGTTTTGGATAATGAAGTTGCAGGTCGCCAAATATTACAAAATGTATAATGGACTTTCTTTTTGCCAGTTATAATAAAAGAAATAATATGAAGGCTAGGTTTAGAAAACCCGCGGCATTTCGGAAAATTCATTCAGTCCATTTGTGACTGTGTCGAACCTCAAGATAAGTTGTGCTTCCCGTTGGCTAAGTCTTGCTTCCGTGTCGCCCCCTCTTGAATCAATTTCAACTTTGGACAGCACAGTCCATTTTATATCATTTTCGGTGTGTCTTTCAGATGTCCAATGGTTCACCAATGGGGAATTAGCCACTGCTCTCCTCACCCTTGATTTGTGTTGAGTAATCCGCTGTCGGATTTCCTGGGATGTTTTTCCTACATATAGTTTCTGACACAAGATGCCATAAATGACATTTCTTGTTTTAAAATTTGAGAAAACCGAGGGGCATATTATCAAGGGGGTTTATCTCCGCTTTTTTGGCTTTAAAAGCCAAGAAAGCGGAGATAAAATTATCTCCCTATTACCTAGCTGCCGCTAACACCAGTTAGCGACAGCTAGTAGGAGATAGCGACCATCTTGGGCCCCACTTTGCATGTCAGTGATATTTATCACTAATGACATGCAAAGTGGGCGTGGCAAGATGTTAGCAACTGGAAACAGTCGCTAACATCGCTATCTCCTATTACCAACTTTTGGAGATATTCGCGCTAAGCGGGAATATCTCCAAAAGCTAACACCTGCCCTGAGCAGTTCTTAGCCATGTTATCCAATGGGAGGTGGATAACATGGCTAAGAGCATTAGCTCGCTAATGCATGAATATCGCTGACTTTTCAGCGATATTCATGCTTTGCGGCGATTTTTACCGCATTTGCGTTAAACCTTGGTAATACCAAGGTTTATTTGCGGTAAAAATCGCCGCAGCGCTGCGGTAAAGTTTTGTCTCTAACCAAGCAATAGCGATAATTATCGCTATTGCTTGGTAATATGCCCCCGAGTGTTTCCAAAAAATTCCATTATATGAGAACAAATCTCCCTCCATTGTGTTGTCACAGCACACGCAGGTGCCACATTTGTGATGTCCCTGAATGGGCTGTAGACCCAGCATGCTCCGTGATATGGATGTTTCTTTTTTAAGTAATGCTTCTAGTACCACAAAATTTGCGATGCTCTTCTCTTTTTTGAATGTAAAAAGAGGTGGCTGTTTCAGGCTGGCTTCCAGATTCTTTACCAAGTGCCAATTTTGATTGACAATTTTTTTGAGTTGGTTGGCATTTGGATAGAACGTGGTAACACAGACAATTCTCTGTAGTGGTGGTTTAGTTTTTTCCTCAAGGAGGGCTTCACGAGGTGTCCACCAAGCCCTGCGCATTGCATGTTTTAGCAGTTTCCTTGGGTATATTCTGTCCATTAGGCGTTCAAGTAAATTTTGTGCATGGTCAAAATATTCATCCTTAAATTCGCAATTACGCCTAATCCGTAAAAATTGGACGAAACGAAGATTTTGGCGAAGGTTACGAGGGTGATTGTTTGTGTAATGCAATGCTCAATTGCGATCTGTCTTTTTTCTGTAGAGTGTGGTGGCCAATGTCCCTTCTGATGAGTAAACTTTTACATCCAAGAAGGTAATTTGATGTGGGTCATAGTTGATTGTAAATTGAATGTCTTTTTTACGTCTATTGAGCCAGATTGAGAACTCCTTGAGTTGAACCTCACCCCCACTCCAAATGAAGAAGGCATCATCAATATACCGCATGTAATGACTGATGCATGTGGCAAAAGGATTATTGTTGAGGATGAATTTGGCCTCAAATAGTCCCATAAATACGACTGCCAATTCCGGCATGAAGGGGCAGCCCATGGCTACCCCTTTAATTTAATAGAAGAAATCTGACCCAAACAGGAAGTAATTATTTTGCAAGGCCAGTTTGGCAAGAGAAATGATAAAGTTAGTTGGGACCCTGACTGGTTGTTCTCTAGTATCTAAAAAATAGGATAAAGTCTCAAGGGCATCCTCCTGCGGTATTTGAGTATATAGAGCAACTACGTCCATTGTGACTAATAGTTGTCCAGATGGATCATACTCAATATTGGCCAATCTATTGATGAACGCAGTTGTGTCCTGCAGATGGGCTGGAACTGCTGAGATAAGAGGCTTCAGGAAGAAATCTATATATTTAGACACTGGTTCCCATAGAGACTCACAGCCCGAAATGATGGGTCTGCCGGGCGGGTTTGTTTCACTTTTGTGGAGCTTAGGTAGAACATAAAATATTGGTATTCGAGGTCTCTTGTTTTGAAGAAAAGCAGATTCTTTAGGACCTACTCAGTGCACTAGACTAGGGTCCGACAAGTAAACCAAATAGCCAAACATGGAACCACTGATTAATACATCTATTTACAGTAGGCAGCCCTTGCACTGTGGCACTGGATAGCAGTGGCACAGTGCCCAAAGCATATAACACCAGCAAAAACATATGAGGTAAGAGCAGAAATGGAAGGGAGACCCACACCAATGGTGCCAGGTCTAACATCCCCCTAAAATTACCAGGTTCATTTTAATCTCTTGACTCGTAATCTTACCAACTTTAGGCCAGAAGATCTGGATTGAAGGGCACTGCCAGAACACATGAACGTTGTTGGCATTTTCTCACCACATATGGGGCACTTTCTTACCACCCTGTTTCCCTGCTACGACAATTTCCTCGGCGTCCAATAGGCCTTGTGGACAGTAAACAGATCATTTATTTTAAGCAGAGCAGAATTTATAGACAGCCACAAGTAAGACATAGATACTTGCCAGAGTGATTTGAGGTCTCTGTTTGGCAGTTCCCTCTTTAAGGTCTCAGCAAGAGGGTTTTCACCTCTTTCCTGGCCTGGACTAACATCCAGTACCACTCTGAAACTTTTTTCCACAAGAGCCATTGTTGCCGTATCCTGTCCTCCCAATAATTATTTTCTTTGCCATCCTTTCCTAGGTCCTTTGCTCAATTTGCTGGTTGATAATATTAAAATTTTTGATACAGTGCCCTCAGTGATATCTACCAAATACTACCAGAAAACTAACGGATTGTCATCTATAGTTTTTCCCAATCTCTGTATACTGCAATTATGCAAAGGAATTGTGAGTGTGCCAAGGAGGCACACTGGGGTGCTGGGTGAGTCCCATATCGGAGAAAATCTACTGTGATAGGGTAATTCTGGTGAGAGTCTTACTCTGTATCATAGCTTGCATGTGCCCACATGGATCTTAAGTTTCACTTTTTAAAAGAACTGTCCGAATTTGAAGAGGAAAAAGTCTGTGCTAAGGAAGGCCAGCAGTGAGAGCCCTTAATATCAGCAAGAAAAAAGAGCTGTCCTTCAACAACTGTTGTACATTCTTTAGTTGAAAGGAGCAATAATATTGATAGAGGTCCGGGCTTGCAATGCAGCTGTGTTCCTTTTGACTAAAGAGCCTCCTCCAAGCAATTCGGACCCCTTAAGCACTCCAATTGAAACTATTAAAATCCCCTTGTACTGTCTTGAACCACTCTGGTTTCAATTCTAATGGAATTGTATTGAACATAAAGGTGAATGTAGGAAGAATTGGCATTTTTAGTAAGTTTGATCTAGCTACAAATGAAAGTGGGAGACAACCCCACAACTTAAGTAACTTTCTGGCGCCAGAGAATACCTTGTTAAGATAAAGATTTCTCTAGATCATGTCCTACTTGAATTCCCAAGTACCTTATTTCCTTATCAAGTCACTGGTGTGTTGCGTATTCCATTGCATTATCACAGTTTTTTGCTAGTTAATACAATGCCCGGACCCCCTTCTAAAACCTTCGGGAGTATCCCAAGTTGCAGGGAGGGAATTATCCAAATCCCCTGTATGGACCATCAGATTATCAGCATACAAACAATTTTTCTACTTTCATCTATTGCAAACAAAGGGAATAATGTTCTTACATGCCTTAATTTGTTTGCCAACGGCTCTATATAGAGGTTAAAAAGGAGAAGTGAAAGAGGAAACCCCTGCCTAGTCCCTCTTCCAATTGGTTTAGAGAGGTTCCCATGGACCAAAATCCTAGCCAAGGGGTTTTTCTATAGAGAACTAACTGCCACTAACAAATCCTCTCCTAGAATGAACGGCTTAATCACCCTATACAGAAAGGGCCAGCTGACCCTATCCAAGGCCTTGGCAGCATCGAAAGTCAATATTGTCAAGGGCCAACTTTGCTTCCCAGCCAAATCTATTGCCCCTATATAATCATTGGTAAATTCACAAAGTTGCCTTCCTTTAATAAAACCTTTCTGATCAATGTGAATGAAAGTACCCACCACCTTTTCAAGCAGCTTGGTTATGTGTACATGTTCTAGTCACAGTTTAGGAGGGAGATAGGACTGTAGGACTTGCAGGCCTTAGGGTATTATTTTTGTTTGAGAATTATATTTATAGTGGTCTCGTCCCAAGGAAGGCGGGATATCCTGTCTATGCAAAAAAAGTTGAGTTAAAAAGTTGAAACAAAATGGGTGTCAGCTCTTCCTTTAGATTTCATTAGGGAGCGAATCTGGGCTGACTGCTTTCTCTTTTTTTAAGTTACTGATATGTTTAAAAACTTCTTTAGGGCAAAAGGGTGACATTCAATTCATCATTAGAAGCACCCTATAAGAACGGGAGTTCTGAGTCTTTAAGAGAGTTCTCGGTTTGACCTGCCTCCACCTCCAGATCTTCTGTATATCAATCTTGAAAGAATTGCATAAAGGCATTTTCAATCCCAGCAACGTCTGAGATAATTTTACCTGTCTTTTTACAGCTAATTGCCTTAATCATATTCCTTGTCTGATTAGATTTCGTTTTCCAGGCCAGCAATTTGCCACAACCCTCCCCATATTTATGGTGGGAATGTTTGCTAACGTCCCATTTCCTCCTCACTATTGCCTCCAAGTATTCAGCAAGATCTAGCCTTACCAGTTGTAGAGGTTGTTCATATCGCATCAATAATTGAGCATTTGAGGCATTCTCACGCTCGAATTGGAGGGACTGTAATGAAGATTCAAGTTTGCGAATATCCTCCCTTACCTTTTTATTTTGAGGAACAGTTAAACTAGTAAAAAATGCCTCTTAGAAAGGCCTTATAAGTGTCCCACACAATATGCAAGGGAGTGGACACTTTATAAAAATGAAATAATTATTTTGCGTTTACTTTCAGATTCTCAACTACCTGTGGATCTAAAAGTAGTGTGCGGTTAAGAGTCCATCTCCGAAGAGAAGACCCATTCTTTGGCGTGAATTCTAAACTAACTGCTGAATGATCCGATAAATGCTCCAATATATGAATAACTCTGACATTATTTTTGCTGATAAAAGAATCTACCTGAAAAAAGTCTAACCTGGAATGGTGGCCATATTTCTGGTTGTGAAATGTGAATTCCCCCCAGCACTATTCCTTTTGCTACCCTTAAACTTCCCGATGTCAATAAGACCAATGTCCTCCATCAGCTGTTTCAACACAGTTCTAATGTTGGGTTCAATTGCAGTTGACCTAATGGATGATTTGACCTGAGCAAGTTCAATTACTACATTAGGATCCCCTCCTAATCTATTAGGGTGGTTAAGGTCGACAAGGTGAAGGAATAAACTACGAAGGAAGTGGGATCATCTAAATTTGGCCCATAGTATTCTATGAATGCCATCCAAAAGTCAATTGTTTTTACCTTGGCTATTGCCCATCTTCCTGCTGAATCAACAACACACTCCCTCAAGGTGGCTACAATTGACTTATTAAAAAGGAGCACTACCCCTTCAAAAAGAATGCCTAAGTGGTACACACACAGTGGTCTATCCACTCCTGCCCTTTTAATAGCTCTTCCCATTCATCTTTACATAAATGAGATTCTTGTAAAAGGATAACCTCAATATCTGAGAGTCTATGTCATTTAAGGATTCTGGGGCATATTATCAAGGGGGTTTATCTCCGCTTTTTTGGCTTTAAAAGCCAAGAAAGCGGAGATAAAATGATCTCCCTACTACCAAGCTGTCGCTAACACCAGTTAGTGACAGCTAAAAGGAGATAGCGACCATCTTGGGCCCCGCTTTGCATGTCAGTGATATTTATCACTAATGACATGCAAAGTGGGCGTGCCAAGATGTTAGCGACTGGAAACAGTCCCTAACATCGCTATCTCCTATTACCAACTTTTGGAGATATTCGCACTAAGCGCGAATATCTCCAAAAGCTAACACCTGCCCTGAGCAGTTCTTAGCCATGTTATCCAATGGGAGGTGGATAACATGGCTAAGAGCATTTGCTCGATAATGCATGAATATCGCTGACTTTTCAGCGATATTCATGCATTGCGGCCGTTTTTTATCGCATTTGCGATAAACCTTGCTAATAGCAAGGTTTATCTGCGATAAAAATCGCCGATGTGCGGCGATAATTTTTGTCTCTAAACAAGTTAGAAACAAAAATTATCGCTAGTTGTTGGTAATATGCCCCCCTGTTTCTTCTGGAGGCAACCCTAAGGCCATTGACATTCCAGGTTAAAACTCTAATAGGTCTAGGTTTCCCGAAGCTTGCCATAGGTTAAACTTTGATAGCCTAACTGAATGTAATTATGTGCCTTGCACATCTACTTGATCTATTTTAAATATTGAGGGCTTATTATTTATTTTATTTTCTCTCACTTGCTCCCCCACCTAGAGAAAAAAAGAAAATATGTTTATTTTAGTATTTTTGCTGACCTTCTGGAAAATGTATCACAATGTACCCTTTGAATGTCTTTTTCTAATTTGAGTTTGCCTATATCCGGGTTAACTTCTTACAGGAGACTGATCGTTAAGCTCTTGATGTTCTTTCCCTCAAGTCCTTCTGGTATATTTGAAAACCCAAATTTTGTTTCTTCTTGCTCTATTTTCAAGGGCTTCTAATTTGTCCTGGAGCTCTTTGTCCCCATTTTTCAACATCTGAATCTCAGTGTGATATTGACCTTTTCAGAAAGTTCATCCAGGGAAGTCTCCATCAATCCCACTCTATCCATTAGGGAATTGATCATAACTTCTAAATGCCTCACATGTGCCCTGATTTTTTTGTTGATTTGATTCATACACAGCAAATGTTTCTCTGACTTTAGATAATAGAGTGGAGTTTCTCCATGTCAACCTCTTTATAACCCTCTAGCTGTGGCCCACCAGATTCATGGGGCAGAACCAGAGGGGCCGCGGCTGTACAGCCCCCCTGGTGAAGCTCCAAATTGAACCCTTCAGCTAATACAAAAAAGCTGTTAACAGAGCTGTGTGTATCCTTACTCCCTGATGTCCGTTTATTTTCCACAGTGGCATCCCTTTTGTTAAGGCAATTGCTGGGCTCTGACTCAGACAAGCAAAAGGGCACGAAAAGGGTGAGAGTAGGAGAAGGAGGAGAAGTCTGCTCCCCTTTAGACTGAACCCTGAAATAAGATCGAAGTGAAGGAGTAATCTTCACCCGGTCAACCTTTTTGAACAGTCTTCCTCCGGTTGTTTTAGGTGGTGGTTGGTCAGTAGATCGTTTCAGGGTCCCAGGGGATGAGGGGTGAAGAGACCGAAACCCTTTACTCAGAAATGTTTTCCCCTGGGTGACCTGTGGGGTTTTCTTTTTTATGGAAAGAGTTGTTGCTGGGGAAGTCTCTTAACGGTCCTTCTCCCAGATGTGCCTGCTTCGAAAGATATATTTGTTTGGTGGCTTAGCTACTGAAATGGGGAATAAATCTGGGTTGCCCCTCACACCTTTGCTAATGTCTGAAGTCCCTGGCTCAAGATTTTTATTTCCTCCCCGTAAAACGGCTACCTCTCGGTTCCTCCTACTCACCGGACTCATGGGTTGCCCGGGGACAACATCTTCCACCTCGCCGTCTTGAGTAGAAGTCTGCTGCGCCGGAGGCAAAATGACAGCCTCAACGCAGAATACTGCACCACTGACACCAAAAACACCCCGGAATCTGATCCTAGTGGATGCGCGCCTGCCTTTGCCAAGCCGGGCCTCTGCCCTCACACCCACTTGTGATCGATAAAAGGCTACCCGGGTCCAGGAGCAGCTGAACCTCAGCTCAAAACACCTACCCAGAAGCCCAAAAACCCAGCAAGAAGCCCCCACCAATGCCCTCCACCACAAGACCATCCAGAAAAGTAGTCAGTTGTGTGCAGGTACACTATACTGCACCAGCATACCGTAGGCGAGCTCTTGACTGGCACTACCTGTTGCCACCATGTTCCTATACCCCCTCCATCATCGAACCTCTTGTGGCACGCTTTCGACAGCATCACGCAGCCAGAGGACTGCGATTCACTTCCAGAGGGTTGATCATCTCATTATATGCAGATGACATCACGCTCAACATACACAACCAAAGGGAGAACCTAAACTCCATGATGTGTGAAATCACCAAGTTTGGGGGACTATCAGGAATCCATATCAAGTAGTCCAAATTGACCCTGATACTCTTAACTAACAGAAAGCACCCCTTCACACTGGATTAGTCTTCAGCATGAGCGAACAGCCCATTCAAATACTTTCAAACAAAAGTAAATACCTAGGGATCTGGAGCATGAACTATGGCCGTAGGGTGACTTGGCCAGAAGGGATAGTGGAGACCTGGTGCAAAATGCCATTATTACTAGCCAGCGAGATAGCTGTAGCAACAATTATTGTTCTCCCCAAATTACTGTACTTATTTGTCAAGCTCCCCCTGCTACTGAGTCAAACATTATTCAGAAGACTGCACTCCGTCATGATTTCCTTTGCTTGGGCCAGCAAACAAGCCTGAATATCATGGGAACTCCTTACAATCCCATTCCAACAGGGGGGCTTGCGAGCACCATATATTCCTTTATAAGCCTAATGCGCAGAAGCCCAGTTTATCCATCACTGGCTCTACCCGACCCAATTTCAGCCCCACCTAGAGGTAGGAAGAGTCAGGGCTGACCCCACCCCCCTGTGGACAGAAGTGTACCAAGCATACAAGCACCCAGGGAATTAAATCAACACAGTGAAGGCTCTGAGATGGGTGTAGGAGGGACTGTGAAACAGAGCTGGCATCACAATACTATATGCCTCCTCAATTTCACGGGCCAAAAACCCACAAGTACCCCCACTGATAAACAATAGAAATACAGCATGAGCATTCCAACTCAGCCTCAACATCTTTGCTGATTTATTCCCCAGTAACACCTTTCTGGCCCGCTGTCAAAAGAGGGTGACTCCCTTGACCTTTTCAGATCTTCTACTGTGTTACCAGCTATGCGCTGTATGTTGTCAAAAACATGACACATTCCCAGTCCCTCCCCTCACACTATCAAGTCTCGAACAAATTCTGACTGACCCATCCCCACGCAGACTTATCACATGTCTCTACAATAATACACAATGCACCACCCTGGTGGTGGCATCAAAAACACTTGAAAGTTGCTACTCGGAGCTACACCTGCCCATATCGGACGAGCAGTGGCTCTACTGCTGTGGCCAGCTACAACTCCTGTCTACCAACTACAAACTGAGGCTTATCCACTTTAACTTTCTTCATCATTTTCATCGGACCCCCCTTACAAGTCTACCGGATAGGTCTTAGATCAGATGCCAATTGCTAGTAATGCCACTCCCCACAAGCATGGTGTTGTCCTCCTGTGGCGGGGTTTGTGTCAATATTTTTAATGTACTCCAAGAAATTGCAGGAACAGAATTATTACTCACCCCCCTGCTAGGACTATTGGGCTTTCTCGCTATGCTGTTCCTACTAGCGAAAAGCAGAGTTGCCATATACTGGAGGAAAAGGAACACCCCTTCAATCGACACATGGATACATGCATTATTTATTGCTAAGAACAAATGTCCACGTTCTGAGATCGGAAGCCACCAGCATCTAGACCCAAAGATATCTGGGGCCCGTTCACAATGTGGGTACGAACACGAGAATCAGATCATCCGCACTCGGGCCAGAAATCCTTGGAGATGGAGCTTGCGGCCTGGAGGTGGGGATTCCGGCTTGGAGGTGGAGCTCACAGCCCAGAGGCGGAGCTTCCAGCCCAGAGGTGGAGATTTCAGCCATGGCTAAATTCCCACCTCCGAGCCTGAAGCTCCGCCTCCACGCCGAAAGCACCGCCCCTATGCCAGAAGCTCCACCCCTATGCCAGAAGCTCCACCCCCAAGCCAGAAGCTCCTCCTCTGGGCCGGAATTTCCAGCCCGAGTGCGGGCGTAAAGTTAGTAGTCGTAAATCCATTCTGTGAGTACCAAAAGTAGTAAGTGCATTCTGTGAATACCAAAAGTAGTACATTTAGGATTTTGTCTTAAGTTAATTCTGTGAATCGGTCCCAGTGACAATAAATACACCGTTTTTAAACATGTTCTTTACAAACGCATAATAGAGCATTAACCATATCCTACTTTATGGGTAATAAGATAGGCTTGCAGTTTTAACCGCATCGCTGCTGCGGTGATTTTTGCGCTGTGCAGCATTTTTTAAAATACCGCGTTACATGACGAGCTCAGCTCGTCATCAGCACACGCCACCTGTGGCTGATGACGAGCTGAGCTCGTCATCAGCAGCGAAGGAGTTAAAGTACTAAAGAGGCTGTAAAGGTGCTCAATCACAAACAATAACTTCAAGATGTACGGTTCTCAAATTGATTTTAACATTTCTCTAAAAAGAAAACAAAAGGAAAAACATAAGTTCCCTCTTCAGATCACAATCTCTCAAGCAGTTTATGCTCAGTGCAAAAAGTTTCTTATGTAGTTGGTTTGCCTTGTCCTTGTTATTAAGGGTGTTGCGTTGTCAATTAATTTCATGCTAGCACCATAAACTTCAAAAAGTTCCCGCTGACCATTAGGTTCTCTCTTGGAGTCAAGCTATTACTGCCTGCCGACATGTGCGTACGCCATTTCTTTCCACAGGGCAAGATTCAGTGAAGTTTCCTGCGCTCTCTTCTATGTGTGGTAAGTTTTTAAGTATGCACCCAAACTGACCAGATCCTGTCTCCATAGACCATATTCTAACCTTACTTGCGCAGGAAAAGATGGTGCGGGAGCCAAACCAACCTCCGGTAGGTGCCTGTAATGCGCTTTCAATTACCTGCTTGCCCTCTCCTTTGGTGCGTCGGAGCCGTACGCTAGGGAAGGGGCATGTTTTGCAGCATTAACTTGTACTTGGGATTGGAGGGACTAGCCTTTCAAGGTGTTCCTTAGTATGCAAAAAGTGTCTGCCAAGGTATTACCTTTTCTTTCTATTGAATGGTCATGTATTATAAATGAATCTCTTGTGTTGAGGATTACCCTCCAAGTATTTATTCTCCCACTCTGAGGTTATAAAGCGGTCTCAAATGCTTTGTATTGCGGGTTTTCTTTGAAGATTGCCTGTGGGAGGCATTCTCCAAAAGGTATGTAGGTACCAAAGTTCTTCATGTGTGGACAACATTGTTGACAGCTATTAATTAGTCACTGCAGACCGACCTTAGAATGACTTAGCAGCACGACAGCATTGGCCTACATCATATGCGAGGTAATTAATCATTACAGTTTGGGGGTATGAACATTTACTTTGCTGAGGGTTGTTGTCAATTCTGCTAGATACAAGTTAGAGAGGAACGGGGCAAGGCGGCAGCCTTGTTTCAGTCCATTGCTAGTATATATTTTCTTTGACACAGATGACCCAGATCCTTGCCTTATTTGCATCAATGCGATTGTATAAAATAGTGGTATAGCACTCAGATGGACAGATTAGATTCCCCAAGTCTGGAGTTTAGCACCATAGTGTGTTGCTCTGAACAGCATCCAAAGCAGACCGGAAGATCACAAAGCATATATCTAGATTCTGACACCAGGATATTGCCTTGTCTATTACTAGGGAGAGCATTTGGAAGTTCATAATTGTTCCTTTGTTCTTTTTGAAACCAGTATGGTGCGGCCGCACTAGAGAGCTTTTCTCTACCCATTCAATTGATTCAGTCATCAGTACCATTGCAAAATATTCGGCTCATCATCCAACAAGTCATTCAACCTGTATTTGAAGGAGATGTCTTGTTCCCTGCTTTGTAGATCAGAATTATAATTGAACCACTACAGTTGTGGAGTGGTGTGGCTCACTGGTTAGAGGCGGCGGACCCGGAATCAGAGAATGGCCCCAGACCAGGGTTCAATTCCCGACGCGGCAGGGTTGTGGACCAGGGTCAACGGACTCGATAATTCTCGCCTCGGTGCCTACTCTAACCAGGGATCACACTCGGCAACTCTGGGCATTAAGCTTGCCTCATCTCCACAACGGCCCCCCACAGACGCCGGGGATGCCTGGTTTCACCTTGGAGATACCCAGAAGGGACCATCTCACAGGGAAAGCCAGGACGGGTTCCCCAGAGGTCTTCAGCGCCAGGACACCCCGAGATGGGGTAACAGTGCGCTTTACAAGTATCATCATTGCATTACATTACATTACATTACAGTTGATGGTAAATACCTGGTGGTAGAGCACATGGTTATAAAGCTGTCACAAATGCTTTGTATTGCGGGTTTTCTTTGAAGATTGCCTGTGGGAGGCCGCTAGTGCCAGTGTATCAAGGCCCAGAGATAATTCATGCTGTTAGATGATCAGGGGACATACCTTCTGTAAACAGTCAAGCAATGTTACAGGAAGGCTTGCTAGTACATCTGAAATCCCTCTTTCAGATCTTGGGATCGGAGCCTTGCAATCTCTAAACAGTTTCTGCAGATAGGCCATACCGCCTCTGATATGTTAGATGATGCTGGTGGAGGTTTAAGTCCTACTCCCTGATTCACTAGTCTCCAAAATCTGAGGCATATTTCCTTTTTGTGACTGCAATTAGTTTGTGCTAATACTGTTTGGTCTCCTTCCTGACGGACTTCCATATTGCTTTTTATATGAGCATCTTAGCTTTATTAGGGTGGTCTTCTTATCTTAACCAGTGAAGTAGGCACACTTTTCAGAATACTGAAGGCATTTTTTAGCTTCTTTTTTGCTGCTGCAAGCTCTATTGATGGTTTCTTGAAGCGAACACTTTGTTGAGGATTTATAGCCATATTCATCAACCTGAATTGCGCTCGCAAATGGCCAGATTCTGAGAATCTGGCCGTTTGCGAGAGCGATTTTTGCATTTGGGATTCATCATCCCAAATGCAAAAATCGCTATTTGCGAAATCGCATATTTGCGAGGAATTGGATTTATGGAATCTCTAATAGAGATTCCTTAAATGCAATTCATCACCCTAATTGAAATTGCGAATTCGCAATATTTGGTCGCAATTTACCACGAAATCTGACTTTGTGGTAAATTGCGAAAAACGAGTAAAAAGCACTTTTGTGCATTTTTTACTTTTGCATGTTACACACACATATGTCCTCTGGACATGTGTGTGCGCAACACCTGTTCAAATGTGCATTTGAGGGGTGCTACAGGGTGTCCTTTGGCCACCCCTGGCACCCTTCAAATCGCAATCTTATTTGCGATTAGCAAATTGCTAATCGCAAATAAGGAATACTCCCCATTCATTCCTATGGGCCTTTTGGCCCATAGGAATGAATGGGGAGTTTTTCCTTATTTGCGATTAGCAATTTGCTAATCTCAAATAAGGAATCAGTAGGAATCACAATAAATTTTTCTAATCCTACATGAATCTCGTTTTGCGAGTCCTTAATAGCGAATCGCTATAATTTGCTATTAGGGCCTCGCAAAACGGGAGATTGATGAATCTGGCTGTAGATCTTCTACGACCGTATGCTTTATTAGTCAAGAGGATTCAGAAAAGGGGGTGGTGATGAACAGAGTGTCTGAATTAAGCAGACCACTCTTACCCAGTCCAAAGATCAGGGCTTTGATCCATCACCGTTATTTATCTCACTGCACCATCCCAGTTCAGAACCTGGCTATATGCAAATCAGTCTGTCCCTGGCCCAGTGCTTCATGGGAACAGGGCAGACTAAACTACCAAGCCAATTCTTCACCAGAAAGGAGACAAGCTACCGGGGACCGGTTTCTGGCATTTCAGCCGTCTTCGGCCCGGCTTGCTTGAATCCTGATGGTGCAGTGAGAAAGTGACTCATGTCTGAGTATACCCTGCCACACCTATAGTGGCCAAAAACGATTCAGAAAAGGGGGTGGTGATGAACAGAGTGTCTGAATTAAGCAGACCACTCTTACCCAGTCCAAAGATCAGGGCTTGATCCATCACCGTTATTTATCTCACTGCACCATCCCAGTTCAGAACCTGGCTATATGCAAATCAGTCTGTCCCTGGCCCAGTGCATCATGGGAACAGGGCAGACTAAACTACCAAGCCAATTCTTCACCAGAAAGGAGACAAGCTACCGGGGACCGGTTTCTGGCATTTCAGCCATCTTCGGCCCGGCTTGCTTGAATCCTGATGGTGCAGTGAGAAAGGGACTCATGTCTGAGTATACCCTGCCACACCTATAGTGGCCAAAAACGATTCAGAAAAGGGGGTGGTGCTTAATTCAGACACTCTGTTCATCACCACCCCCTTTTCTGAATAATTATTAGTCAAGAGGGCATCTGGGAATTGCGACCATTGCACTGTCGGGTCTGTAGCTAGTTTAATTTCATGTTCCCATAGTGATCTAGCATGAAATTCAATATGAGCGATTGAATTATTGTGCAGTTTAACATCCCTTAGTTTATGGTTGTAACTATTCACATTTCTTGTTGTGTTTTGGGCTCGAAGCCGACAAGATAGATTTGAATAGATTTCTTGTGGCTGGTGATCGCTTTCCAGACCGGTTCCTATCATAAAGTGTGGAACAGGGTGTCGTGTCCTGTTCGTGGGGCAGTCGGTACACCAAACACAGGACAACAGGTTAGTGTGGAAACACTTCTTTATTTCTTATCTGGGAGCATGTCGCAGCACGTCCGTCCTCTGTTCAGTCCTGGCTTCTCTGTCCCCTTCCTGTCCCTAACCGGATGTGGTGTCCGGTGACCTGGTCCCCTCCCTCATGACCCACAGGGTCCTAGTGTCCTCCTGTTCTATTGTCCTGTCTGTCGGGTCACGACATCTCCCACTTTGTTGCAAACAAATGTTTATGGTACAGTTCTACTGGTCATTTCACCCCTTCACCCCTTTACAGCATTTACTCATTGTTGTGGTGAGAGAGATAGAGAGAGATAGAGAGAGAGAGAGAGAGAGAGAGAGAGAGAAAGAGAGAGAGAGAAAGAGAGAGAGAGAGAGTAAGAGAGAGAGAGAGAGAGAGAGAGAGAAAAAAAGAGAGAGAGAGAGAGAGAGATGTCCATAGGTCTGGTCGACCCGTCTCCCCAGTCTCTGACTCCTACGTTTCATCACTTAGTCTCTTTGTCCCCTTGCATTCCTCCCTCGGTCGCTGTTCTTTGACATCAGCTTTTGCTTCTTTTTGTCAGTTGTCCTCCTTCTGCTCTCCGATTGCCAGCCTCTCTTCATCTTCCATCGTCTTTTGCTTCTGTTTGTCGGTTGTCCTCCTTCTGCTCTAAGTGTGTCTTTAATTTTTTTTGTCATATGTCATAGTTATGAGACCCATTGTTTGGGCGGTGCTGTTCCTCAGCAGTCATGGTCCTGGGACTTCACCTTTCAGCACATGGATGTCCTCTGTGTTCTTTTTGTCTTTATACCTCAGTTCCTGTGTGAACTTTCCCAGGTTTGTTACCTGTTTCTTTGACCCCCAGGTGAAGATCTTCACCTTGGACGCTCTCAGTGTCGGCTTGGCTTCCATCTTCTCGTATTCTGATGCACACATGACATTGTATGTTGCACCACTGTCCAGTACAAATTCCGTTTCATTTGCTCCTACTCCTATCTTTGCCAAGTCCGTCTTTTCCTGGGTGCTTCTGCCTGTACGGTGTGTTGTTTCTCCCTTTTCATCTCCCCCACTCAGTTCTGTGTGAACCTCCGACATGTGGTATAGTCTGTCCACTTTCTCTTCTTCCTCTTCTTCGCCTGACCCTCGTGATGAACTTCTCCTTTCTCTGTTGACATACCTGACGTGTCTTGTTGTCGACTCTTGTTGCTGTCTTCTTGTTCTTCCTCTGTCGTCTCTGAATTGCACGCCTTGGCACATACTGGCGTAGTGATTTCTTCCATTACATCTTTTGCACGTCTGGCCAAACGCTGGGCACGGGCCTCTGTGTGGAAATTCCATTCCGCACCTGTAGCATGTTCCTTCAGGTTGTCTCCTCTCTTTTTGTTCCCTCCAGTCATTCTTCCACCGGCCTGTGCGATATTTCTTTGTCATGAGATGTGCGTTTTCAATTTCAACATTCTTCCCTCTTTCCATTTCCTTGGCATGTTCCGTTGCTCTCGCCTCTGCTCTCGCTAGTGACAGGATGTTCCCAAATGAGGTCGGTTCTTTTAGTATTCTTGCCCTGAATCCTGTGTCACAACAGCCTTCTATGATCCGTAGCCTTATTGCTTGTTCGTTATCGAATTTGTCAAACTCACAATTTGTCACCAATTTCCTCAGCCTTGTCGCAAAGTCATCTAGCGTTTCGTCGGACGATACCCAACTGGTGGTCTCATTAGACCACTCTGAGGGTTCGTCCTCCACCTTAGGCCCCTGTCTAGAGGCTGTTGCCAGATGGATGCAATCTTCCTGCCTAAAGCTTAATGGGGAGAAGACAGACATCATCTTATTGGGCAACCCTTCTCCCTCTGCCCTTGCATCCATCTGGCCACCATGTCTAGGCCCGTCCCCTGTCCCTAAGTCTCAGATAAAAAGTCTTGGGATATGGCTCGATAGAGCACTTGACTTTTCGGTCCAGGCTACCAAGACGGCCGCCACCTGTTTTGGGCTAATGAGGATGCTGCGGAAGGTGCTCCCTTTGCTCCCTTTCCAGGCGAGGAGGATCATGGTCCAGGCCCTGATACTCTCCCGCCTGGATTATGGGAACGCTCTTTATATGGGAGCCCCGACCTCCGTCACTCAGAAGCTCCAAGTCACAGAGAACAGTGCAGCGCGCCTACTCTATAACATCCCCCGCTGGCAGTCAGCTAAGAACGCCCTAAGGGAGCTCCATTGGCTTCCTGTGGCGGCAAGAGTGCAATTTAAAGCCATGTGTATTTTACACAAATCGTTCCATCGAACGGGCCCTGTAATTCTACACCCTATGGTTACGCCATATGTCCCGTCCCGTTCCCTTCGCTCTTGCACCCTTCAGCTGGCAACGTCTGCCAAAATCAAGAAAGCTCGCTGGGGAGGCCACTCTTTCTCTCATACGGCGGCGAGACTTTGGAACTCCCTCCCACTCTCTCTTCGGGAACACAACAACCATATGTCTTTCAGGAAGGCCCTGAAAACGCACCTGTTTGTTAACACCTGCTAATCTACCCCAAGCCCGCACTAAGTAATCATCCACAAGCGCTGCGAGGCCTCCGGGTAGCTATGCGCTATACAAGTGCAATTTCCATTCCATTCCATTCCATTCCGTCTACTTGTTGACACGCAATAGTAAATGTATATCGTTCAAAGTCAACATTCCGTTGTAGGTCAAATGTGGCCGTTAGGCATTTCTTTAATTTCTCATATGTCTTTGTTTCTTCGTTAGTCAGTGTCACCAGAAGTTCTTTGGCGTCATCCCCTGCTAAGTTCAGTAGTAATCCTAATCTCTTTCCGTCTGTTACATCTGTCGCTTCCATATATCTCTCAAACCGTGTGATCCACTTTTCCCACCTGATTCCTATTTGTGGCTCCGATAAGTTGAACGGCAGAGGCCTTCTGTATTGTGCGCTGGGCTTTGGGTCTGCCATTCTTGCCTTCTTGCGTTCATATTAAGGGTGGGCGGCCAGCTACGCTCCGTTTGCGGAGTGTGCGTAGTGCCGCCTACTCCGCATTTTGCGGAGCCGGCGGAGCCAGGCGGCACTACGCACACTCCGCAAACGGAGCGTAGCTGGCCGCCACCCGCCTCCCTCCCGCCCTCCCTAAATACTTTAAAGTAAAGGAATAAATTAATGTAAAACGCACTTACCTTGCCGGCCGCTGCCCGCCGTGTCCCCGGGGCTCGCTATCTTCCGTCTTCGTCTTCTTTCGTAATGCGCATGCGCGGGCGGCCGCGCATGCGCATTTTCTCGTGAGAAATGCGCATGCGCGGCCGCCCGCGCATGCGCATTACGAAAGAAGACGGAAGATAGCGAGCCCCGGGGACGCGGCGGGAAGCGGCCGGCAAGGTAAGTGCGTTTTAAATTAATTTATTCCTTTCATTTAAAGTATTTAGGGAGGGCGGGAGGGAGGCGGGAGGCGGGTGGCGGGGCTGGCGGCCGGGTGGTGTTTGCGGAGTGGGGCTACGCGGAGTGCGGAGGTGGGCGTAGTTTCTCGCCCACTTCGCGTAGCTCCGCGAAGCCCCACTCCGCCAACTCCGCCCAGGGTTAGTTCATATGCTCTTTTCTCGTTTTGTTCTGTCACTTCTTTGTGTGTTGTTTTCTAATTCTTTTTGTTTTCTTTCCTTTTAGATTCTTCTTTTCCTTCACTTTTGCCTTTGTAGGGTCTTTTTCTCTCCTTTCCTTGTTGTTCTGCTTTTCTTTGTCTTTTCCTCTTTATTCTTTTACTGTCTCTTTTCTTTCTTTTCACTTCTTTTTGCCTTTGTCTTCTTTTCTCTTTTGTGGTCTTTTGTCCTTTTTCTTCTTTTTTCTTGTATTTTGTTGTCTCTATTCTTTCACCCTTCTTTGTCTCTTTAGCGGTCTTTATTTGCTCTTTATTTCTTCATTTTCCTTTAATCCAGTCTTTACACTCACTTTTGTTGTGTTTGCCAGTGTTTTCTTCACTTTTTGGGCAAATTTCCTTCTTCTTCGCCTGGCCTCAAAATGGCCTCAAAATGGCCGCCGCGCTCCTTCTTGGCTCCTATTGACTTAAAAGCCTGACTCTAAGATGGCCGCCGTCTTCTCGCGGGACTTCGCAGCCAATCGAAATGCAGCCTGACTCCAACATGGCCGCCGCGCTCATTCTTCGTTCCTATTGGCCCTCGCGCCTGGCCCCAATATGGCCGCCGAGACTCTCACGAGAGCTCGCGCTGGCTTTTTGATTCTTCGAAGCTCGCGCTCTTTGGCTGGCGCTTACCGGCTTCGTTACTTCTTCGTTCTTCGGTCGGGGTGGGCTCCCACGTTGCTGCTTACTTCTCGATGGCGCTTCACTCTTCCCTCTTCCTCTTGACCACGGCGCGATCCAGGGTGGGCTCCTGGTTTTCAAATCGCGATTCCCGCACACTGGGTTCGGATCCCTCCTTCGTCGCCAGTTGTCGTGTCCTGTTCGTGGGGCAGTCGGTACACCAAACACAGGACAACAGGTTAGTGTTGAAGCACTTCTTTATTTCTTATCTGGGAGCATGTCGCAGCACGTCCGTCCTCTGTTCAGTCCTGGCTTCTCTGTCCCCTTCCTGTCCCTAATCGGATGTGGTGTCCAGTGACCTGGTCACCTCCCTCATGACCCACAGGGTCCTAGTGTTCTATTGTCCTGTCTGTCGGGTCACGACACAGGGGTAGACAGACCATGGTATAATCTATGGTGGTATTAGCCTTTGCCAAGTGAAATGTAGATTGAGCTGGATCGTCGGTGTTTATTCATCCATTTAGTGATCTCAACCCCAGGTGCTCCTAGTCTTCTGTAAAGTCCATGCCTCTTTTGTCCTCTCTTTGCATACGGGTGTGTTGTGTTTGCCAGACTTGTTTTTTTAATTTCTAGGAGTAGATCTTTTGTTTCTTCTTGTCGCAGATTCACATTAACGTCCCCTGTTACGAGACTAACTTAATAACAGAGGGGAGTAATTGTCGTGAAAAAAGTCTGATAGCTGCACAGCTTGGAGATTTGAGTGGTCCACTTGTATCTCTGCTGTTTTGCTATTTATATCAGCTGCCACAAAGATAGCCCAGCTGGGCAACCCAGTGTAAGTGTTTTTAATACAACCTTATTAAATCCAAGATATGCTGGTGTTTCCAGCAAATTGAATACCCAGGTTTCCTGTAATATTACCAAATGGAAGGTGTTTGTGTAGGATAAGAACTGGTGTTCTTCTAATTGGCTTTGTAATTCCCCACATTCCATGTTACACATGAATTTGGAGCATAACTTGTGTTTCTTTATCAATATTCACTGATACAGTTAGCTGTTGACTTTAGCGCCCACGGTAGCCATGCCAAGTCTGTTGAAACTTGGCTGATTGTGCACTTCTCCCCTCTGCTACTGTTGTAAATGTTGGCCTCTCGGTTTGGCGATGGCACTGAGTGGCCTCTTGCCCCTTTAAGCACTGACGTTGTCGAAGTCAGCTCGTATTTTCAATTTAGCACCATTTTCACCTGTTTTTAGGTCTTGGCCTAGAACTATTGTGATCATGTCAGCCGCCAAAGCCGACAAAAGGAGACAAGAGCTGGGCACGCGCCCAGCAATCCTAATGGGAGAGGGAGCGACAAGTGCTGGCCACGCGCGGATTCAGTCGCGCACCCAGCAATCCTAATGGGAGAGGGAGCGACAAGTGCTGGCCACGCGCGGATTCAGTCGCGCGCACGCTCACGGCTCTCTTCCTGGCCGGCATCCAGAAGTTTCGCAACGCAGTGAGGGCACTGAGAGGTAGGTGCTTGTTACAGTTTTCATCCGTTTGGGGTATTTGAACCCGGGACAAATGTAACCGCCCGCGTTTAAGAAGGCTCAGATGAATCGCATTTTGCACTGTCGGCTAACGTGTGTGGGCGTGCAAAAGGGTTAACTTGAATTGACAACGCTATAGGTCCCTGACCCGTGCATGTGTTTGGGATATCAATTTTAGGAGTCTTCCTGGATAGGATTAGTTCAGATTTCATGATTCTATGGTGACTGTGCCCGGACTTGCACCAGGTCGGCAGGATTTAAGAGGCGGCCAGTAAGGACTCCCGCTGTTCTAGAGGTGAACAGCTTGTGGTATTATTAAGAGGCATTCTTTCTAGGTCTTAAATAAACCAGTCACACGAACTTTGGAAACTTGTGCCAAGTCTATACTTATACGGACAAACTGAGTGTGAAACCGAAATACATTTTATTATTTTTTCGCCGTTTACAACTGGTGTGTAAGTGTCGGCCGCTTTCTCTTCACAGTGCATTTTATCTGCTCTTGCTGTCGATTCTAGTTAGTGCTGTGTTTATAAAGCCCCAGCAACGGCTAAAGTGCATGGCTTTTAACTCTGGGCAGTGGCTGTGGATGCGTCACAGGTATTTGTTTTTGGCATTTAGTATTTTCTGAGATACCTGGCCAATTGTCTTGCTTCTCTAGCCAGGTGCCAATATCCACATCTTCAGAAAGCGAGCAAAGTGCTAAAGAAACGCAGAAAATTCTTGAAAAGTGTTTCCTTGACAGCACAGGCTTATTCTCATTAACCACTTGTTTAACCACTAACCTTGGGTTCCAGAGTATTGTGCTACTCTCGCTGTAAAGTGCTTCAGTGCCTCACCAGGAGTAGTAAGTGTAATATAAATGCAGTTGCAATACAGTCCAGCACGAACTGTTCGCCTTGGTGCTCTCTAATTGGCCACTTCCTAAAGTGGCGAGTGGGCAAAAAAAGATGGACTGGATTGGGAACTGAAGTAAACTGTGCACCGCATTTCTAATGGAATGGAATGTGTTGCTGTTATCTGTCTCACTGAAACGTGTGGGACACCAGGCCTACACAACGAAATATGTACACTGCGCTGTTTTAGCACTGACATGTCTGCACTTGAATTTTTGTATTTATATGGCGCTTACTACCCCTGGCGAGGCGTTGAAATGCACCACTATCACCAATAAAATGTGCAACGCCCTGACATTAGCACTAAAAAAACGAGTGCAACGAATACCTTATTCCCAAAAAATAAACTGTGTGCTTTGCAACATTACCCATGCCAAGGACGTGTGAAATGACCCACGTTTCCTAAAATGAAATATGTTAAAATACTTGGTTTACGCTGCTAGTCCTATAAAAGAACTTGTCGCAGGGGGCCTTTCATTCTAATCAATGACGTGCACCAAGCGCTGCAGGCATAAGTGAAGCGTGCAGTGCACGGCTACTACAAAAAATTAAATATGTCGAGAAGGCGCCGAGATTCCAAAAACATGAAATGTGTGTAGCTCACCATCGGGCCTGAAAGTGAGCTGCGCACTGCTGCTAACATCAATAACCTGTGTTCTGTGCACGGTGGTTCATAGCTGTGAAATGTTTCCCAGATACTATTGATCACATAACTTGTGTGAGCAGGATTCACTAAATTCCTTGCGCACAACGTCTCACTATTTATTGCAATCCGAATTGTGCCGCGCACCACTATGCATAACAATAAAACAGTGTGCTCTCCACTATCCTTTCTAAAACTAAAGTACGTGCAATGCACCACGGTTAACTGCAATGCAATATCTGTCAAGCAACACTTTTAACTAATAAAAATGTTGAATGCATCACGATTCATAAAAAAGAAAACTGTTTCAGAGCACCCCAGTTGTATTCATTAAATGTGTGCGATGCACCATGAGTCCTCAAATGAAAAGTATCCAATGCACGACCATGTAAAATTAATTGAATGGGATCCTTGCACCCTTATTCCTCCAAATAAAATGTGTTCAATCGACTTAAAATGAAATGTATGCATTGGACTGCTATTTCTAAAACTGGAAGAAGTGTAATATATCACTATTCAAGTAAATCGAATATATCCAGTACACCACGAATACTAAAATAGAAATAGTGCACTACTATTACTAACAAGCATTGACATAGCCAATAGGTCTCGCTTTTGCGACTTGCTGCATAACTAAATACTTATAAGTTCCCAAAGGCGAGACCTATTGGCTATGCCAATGCTTGTATTTAAAAGGATTCACAGCTCAAGACGCACAGCCACACAAACACAGCCACACACACACACAACCACACACACACAGCCACACACACACAACCACACACACACAGCCACACAGCCGCCACACACACAGCCGCACACACACACACAGCCGCACACACAGCCGCACACACATACACAGCCGCACACACACACAGCCGCACACACACAGCCACACACACACAGCCACACACACACAGCCACACACACACAGCCACACACACACACAGCCACACACACACACAGCCACACACACACACAGCCACACACACAGCCACACACACAACCACACACACAAACACACACACACACAACCACACACACAACCACACACACACACACACACCACACACACACCACCACACACACCGCCACACACATACACACAACCACACACACAACAACACTGTCAGTGCACACTTTCACCAGGCACAGGCACCAGCAGTCGTCAGAGCACGCTTTCACTGGGCACAAACACCACCAGCCGTCAGTGCACGCTTTTACCATGCCCAAACACTACCAGCTGTCAGTGCACGTTTTCATCAGACACACACCACCAGCCGTCAGTGCACACTTTAACCAGGTACACACACCACCAACCGTCAGTACACGCTTCCACCAGGCACACACACCACCAGCCGGCAGTGCACACTTCCACCAGGCACACACACCACCAGCCATCAGTGCACAATTTCTACAGGCACACACACCCCCAGCCATCAGTGCACACATCAATTGTTAACGCATCCACAAATAACTATTGTAGCAATCGCAGTATGGCGCACTTTACTTTCAAACATATTCATCTAAAGCGCAGCATGCCACCACTGCTACAAAAATAAATACACATTTTTTTGGCCTACAATTTATAGACTTTTGGTGCAATTGGTGTTGCAATATTAAGCAATGCCAATAGCTCAAATTTAATTAACCAGAGACCTATTGCATTGTAAATGCTTGTCCTATGGGTTCTGGTGAAGGGCTCATCAGATGTCTTTGCACGTATACGGACTAAAAGTAGCAGATATGTAGCGTCCTCATATCATAGAATTTCAATGCTCCATCTTTAAAATGATAATTTCCCAATACAGAGGGGCACGCGAAAAGGCTGCCCTTTGTCACCACTGCTCTTCTCCCTAGCACTCGAGCCGCTGGCTTGTAAAATATGGCAAAAACTCACGCTAGCTGCACTGAGATTTAATATGAGGCCATTGGCTGTATCGCTCTACGTGGACGACATGGTGTTAAACGTTCGCGAACCTGAGACGTATCTGCACACACTGTTGTGTGAATATGTGGTGTTTGAGCGTTATTAAGGCCTTGGCATAAACTGGGCCAAATCCACTGTATTCCCGTTGAGTGCCCGTACTATGGAGGTGGCACTGGAGTTTCCATTGGCAAGAACCATGGACCCGGTGAAGTATATAGGAATATGGGTGACAGGGATCCAGAGTTGGTGGTCACCATCAACTATGGGCGAGCTAGTGGTAAAATCACAGAGCAGGTAGCTAGATGGTGTTGTCTCCCTCTCTCACTCGCAGATAGGATGCCATTGTAAAAATGACTATTCTACCGAAGCTATAATATCTATTTGTTAATTAATTCTTAGGTCCCTGCAGTCCTGCCTGTTGTCCCTGGTGTGGGCTGGGAAAAAGCCGAGCTGTAGCTGGAAAGTACTCATGCAGCCATTTGAGCAAGGGAGATTTGAGGCACCCGATCTTCGGCTGTATTATTTATGTGCACAAGCGCAGTATGCGCACTTATGGTTCTACCCCCAAACGTTTCTACCCCACATGGCTGTGGAAGCGGATACTGGGCTTCCTACTCCGCTAATAGCAATGACGTTGCAGGGTGGGGATGGTGCCATAAGCACAGAGATAAAACACAGTAAAATGCATGGTGTGGGCCTGGAAAAGTCTCACCTGGAGAGCCGGACTTTAATATAATTATGCTCTGGAACTCCCGATAGCGGTGCACTCGGGCATTTCTGCAGCGCAAGATCAAGGAGCTCTCAGGGTGTTACAGAAAGCAAAGGTCACAAAAATAGGTGACTTGTATCATAATGGGATGTTTAGGTCCTTGGCTGATTTCCAGGCTGGGAGGGCATATAATACTATGCTGGGATTCACATTTGTTAGAGTGTGACAAACAATGAGATCCCTCTACCAAGGAGTTCCTGGCGAGCCAACGGTCCTCAACGCTTTGCAAATGGTGCTGGCTGGGGAGGAAAGTAAGGGGCCGATCACATGGCTGTATACGGCTTCTCAATTAGAAAATACGCCACTAGACCCCCCCCATCACTGGCAAAATGGAACAATGTGCTGGCCTCGCCAATGACGCTTGAAACTTGGGAAGCCTGTTGTGGTTTGACTGGTCTGCTAACAGCAAACAGTAATCTCAGAATTATACACTTCAAGTACTTACATCAGTTGTACTATACTCCTAGTCAGCTTAAGAAATTTGGGTTGCGCGAAGAGGCAGGCTGCACCAGATGTAGGCAGGAGGATACAGACTTCCTGCACGTGGCATGGAATTGTCCTCCCATTAATGTATTCTGGGGCAAGGTCACTAGTATGATATCAGGCATTATTGATGAGCAGGTCCTGAGGTGTGTCTACTGGGTTGGATGAAACAGGTTAAACCTTGTATTAGGAGGCTGGTAGCTATATCCATCCTGTTTGCCAAACGAACAGTTGCAATGCATTGGGGTGCTTGGACTGCCCCAACCACCCGGCAGTGGATCCGAGATTTGATGTATTGTAAGGAACAGATGAGCATATATGCAGAGGAGTTGCACATAACATCGAGACCAAAAGATTTCTGGGCACACCATTGACTTTGTTTCTGCTACAAAATACAGACCTGCAGGCGACGAGATGATGTACGTATCCTGGACTTGAATGTTTATTCATGATGACATTTTTCACCAGCATATATATAAAGTAATATGCATTATATTTTTTCTAGATATCACTGTACTTGTGGGCTTTTGGGTGTTGGGTTTAGGGGAGGGAGAGGGGAGTACGTGCAGTTGAACAATAAAGAAAATGGTTTGCACTTATTATTGAACAATTTGTACTGGCAGAGGCGCACTCTGCGTTGATATGTAACGTGTGCAATGTATCAATAACATATTTAAAAATATATATATAGTTTCTCGTTCCAGACCTGCAGGGCAAGTTGACTTTTTACCCAAGTGATAACAGTGGACTCCTCCATGTTGGACTGCACCCTACGGCAAAATGTAACTGAAAGAATATCTGAGGTAGTAATATGCTGCAAGTAAGGAATTTCCTGAACCACGTGAAGCATTGAACCTCAATTGATTATATAAAATTGCCCCCCGGGACTTGTATTTTGGCATGAATGTTAGTTTACATAACAGTGCACCAGCATTGAGGTCCTTCAAGTCATTATGCTTGTCTTATAAGGGGCTCATCTTAGTAAATGGGAAAGGTCTAATAGACAAATAAGAGGGTGCTCTTATGTTGGGTTATGTTGACTCTCTAATACCTGTTAAGACCAAAGGAACCTGGTTTGCAGAGCAGCCAGTAGGAATCCTATCTATGCTGTTGGTCTTTTGGCTTGCAGGGCGCGCTATTGCTGTTCTAGGAGCCACAGTGGAGCCTGATAGAAGTGTTAAAGTAGGCCAGCTTTGGGTTTCAGCAAATTTCCTTTGTTGATCATGAGTACGCTTTTCCATCTGGGAGCCCGTGAATGAATTTGTGGCATTTGGTCACTTGATGGTTTTGATTGTCCAGGGATGTGTGGACCGCCGCCTAAAATTGTAGGTATACTATTTGTACAGAGGTTGGTTTCTGTTGTACAGTAGGCAAATGAACAACCTCCTTGTTTACATTATAGGTGTTTGGGGAGGTGAGTCTTACAGTTGAGAACCCGCTTCGTTCAGTTACTACCGACTCCAATAAGGGTTCCTGGGGTAACTGCATGCTTGGTTCCTGTTCTAAAGATTGAAAATACATGTTCCTAAGGATTGTTTTTGACCCCTTTGGCGATTCTCTTGCTATGGGCTTTTCTCTGCTGTTTGGGCTATTTCTTTGATGGTGGTAGGGTACAGCTGGAAAGTGAGCTGGGTACTCCCAGAAGAATATATGACGTTACAACGCAAACAATTACAATGCATGCTTTTACAACAAGGTTTTTACTTCGCAACTACCATTACATTGCATGATTTTACAACACATGTCATTACAACGCATTTTTTAAAACTACCATTACAATGCATACCATTACAACGCATACCATTACAACGTACAATGTTGTAAGGACAACAGTAGGGTAAGTGTTGGATAGTGTAGGGGTACAAATTACTATTCCCACTACAGTGAGTGCAACAGTAGGGTAAGTGTTCGGTAGTGTAGGGGTAAAAATGACTATTCCCATTCCAGTGAGTGCAACAGTGGTCCTTCTTCTCTTGTGATTGTATACCACCTCCCATCCCAGCTCATTATGCAGCAAGATGGGAGTTGTAGTGTATCACATTACTTTACAGTTTGTCAAAGTGAACATTTTTTGCTTTTGCTTAACATGATAAGAATTATGTCAATCAGTTTGTCATGTATAATCATATATTCATACCAGCTGGTTAGTCTGCCGTTTGCTCAATTAGGCAGTTTAGTAGCCATGTTTGTGCTTTTGTGCAGGCGTTTTACATCAACCCATGAAAACATTTTGTGGATAGCCTGTTGTATTGTACTTTAGCTGGCCTTCCAATGCATGGGAGCTGGTATAAAAACCACACGGTAAGAAGGACTCACCTACCATGAAAAAGACCCTGTGAGGTTGAAATGCGTTGGTCTGACAGGAGTCTACCTAATAAAGGTGCTTGCAAAAGGAGAACAGTGAGCGCGATGTTCCTTGTACATAAAAACAATTGAGGACTCTACAGGTTCAGCCCTTCGCCTGCACCCGCAGGAGAGTGCGCTGGGGAAGAACCTACCCTGTTTGAAATATATATATAGATCCGTATCTTGCTGCAATTCGCCGATCCGCAGCCTAGCGATGCCTATGCCATCAACGGCAGCAGCAGCCATCTATAAATAGAAACCACAGGATAATGAGAAGATCCAACAAAGACCAAGCGGCACTCCAGTGGACTATACACATTATCTGTCTGGACTCGTAAATTATACTCATAGCGGTAAAAATATGGGATCATAGTATCTCTTCACATAACTAGGCGATGTATTATTCTTTTGCTGAGTATAGATACAGCACATGGCAGGATGTTTATGTATTTCTTTGATGTCCATTATTTATACCGCAATGAGTATAACTTACGAGTCCAGCCAGATAATGTCTATGCTTATATAGCGAGCACAACTGTATATTTATCTCGATTTATTTTCAATGAAACATTTAAATTACAATTCACTGTGAGTGCAGTATGTTTTTATGTCTATGAACCCGTCTAAGTATTTCTATGGGAATTGGAACGTGGCACACTAACTTGATAAAGGCATCATGAAACGCATTGTTTATGTGCACAATAAATTTGTGTATAGTCCTCTGAAGTTCCGCTTGGTCTTTGTTGGATCTCCTGCATCGTCCTGTAAATAAATAAATATATATATATATATATATATATATATATATATATATATATATATATATTACCTACTGGCGGTCGCCAGTAGGTATATATAGTTAGGATTTTTTCTCTATGGGATTTTTGAAAATTCTATGTCTAATAACTTTGGCGTTTGAGGACGGAATTGGCTGAAATTTTCAGGAAAATGGAACATTTTGTTTCTGAGCAGCCCCTGACAATTTGGGGGGGTTTCATCAAGGGCGGGCCGAGAAAAAAGGGGGGTCCCAAAACGCGTTTTTCCCATGTTAATTTCCATAGGGCGGTTGGCCTCACTTTTAGCTCGATCGGCTGAATGGATTTGCACGAAACTTGGCAAAATTGTAGGGACTGTTAGCCCGATGTGCCTTTGCTAGGTCTCAATATATGTGCTCCAGTGGATTTTGAGTAATTTAGGTTCAAAAAAAGATATATATCTGGGCGGAGCCTAACCACACGTCTGATCTGATTGGCTGTCAGCACTTCATCCAAGAAGTGTTGGCAGCCATCTTGGGACCAATATACATGATAGCACCTCATTAAAAAGCATTGTAGTTAATAGAGGGTTTTAGGACTTTAGTTACATTATAAATCATTTGTTGATGGTACCATACTCGTTTTAGGAATTGTGGTGGGTTCTAAGGTGATTTTACCATGTGAAAAAACCTTCTGCTGTGATATCATGAATATTGTTTGAAAGAAAACTAATATCTCATGATTTTCCCACAGTGGTTTGGAAGGGGATCTATAAGCTAAACTGAAAGCATATTTTCTGTAAATTCACATTATCTTTCTCAGTCATGTGAAAATGAAGTCTGACATTCTCAGTAAAACATGTACATCCAACAAGGACAGAGACTGTCAGTTGATTCCTTTGTGTTCCACTGCAGCCTCCTAGAGTGTTCTAAAGAACAACTAGAGCGCTAACAGTCCTACTTATTACAAAGGTATGGCACACCTGAAGCCATCTTGATTGGAATAAAGTGGTAACTCTTAAAACATTTAATTTAAAAAGAAACAACATGAGGGGGTATATTTTGCCATAGAAAGTATGATTAGTGCTGCAGAATGAAAAATTAGGGCACATTTTGAGTGACTTCTCAAATCCTTTTCTATTTCATTTAAACATTCTGACATGCAGTCTCCCAAAATGGCCACCAGAGACAAAAGAGCCCAAATGTAGCCCAAATATCACCCAGATGTAGCCCAAGTATAGCCCAATGACAGAATGTCCCAGAGTGTTCTAAAGAACAACTAGAGCGCTAACAATCCTACTTATTACAAAGGTATAGCACACCTGGAGTCATCGTGATGGGAATAAAGTGGTAACTCTTAAAACATTTAATTTAAAAAGGAACAAAATGAGGGGGTATATTATGCAATAGAAGGTATTATAAGTTCTGCAGAAAGAAAAATTAGGGCACATTTTGAGTGACTTTTCAAATCCTTTTCTATTTCATTAAAAAATTCTGACATGCAGTCTCCCAAAATGGCCACCAGAGACAAAAGAGCCCAAATGCAGCCCAAATATTACCCAGATGTAGCCCAAGTATAGCCCAATGACAGAATGTCCCAGAGTGTTCTAAAGAACAACTAGAGCGCTAACAGTCTTACTTATGACAAAAGTATGGCACACCAGAAGCCATCTTGATTGGAATGAAGTGGTAAGTCTGAAAACACTCAATTTAAAAAGGAACAACATGAGGGGGTTAATTTTGCCATAGAAAGTATGATTAGTGCTTCAGAAAGAAAAATTAGGGATCATTTTGAGTGACTTCTCAAATCCTCTTCTATTTCATTAAAAAAATTCTGACATGCAGACTGAAACATGCACTTTGAATACCAGCAGCAGACGTCCCTGGTGAGCAGTAGCTTTACTACAGTGATCTAATGTGCAACTAGAGTGCTAACATTCAGAATTTATGGCAAATGTGTGACACATCTGAATGCCTTCTTGATGGAACCAAAGTAAACAAGCATTGAAAATGCAATAGATCTCGCCCTCGTTTAAGTTAAAGCCATTCTGTTTGTAATGAGGTGGCTTTTTAGCTTTGCTTTTATTAGTGTTTTTTCAACTTTCATGTAAATAACATGCATCTGTATGCATATAAGTATATGTATGCATGCATTTATGTTTGTATTTATATAGATATACAGATGATATATGTTTATATATGTATGTATATATATATATATTCACTGAAAAAACCATAGGCTATAGACCATATATAGTTAGGAATTAGCATTTACAAAACCTTGAAAATTCACTGAAAAAACCATAGGTTATAGACCATATATAGTTAGGAATTCGCATTTACAAAACCTTATTTTACTCACACAAAACCATTGAAATTCCATATATAGTTAGTTGCACTAACTATATATCGCGCACCCGCAATCCACTGCTGATGATGTCACATATTACATCATTCATGACATGGTCAGTGACATCACTGATGACATCACTGATGACATCTCAAATGACATCACTGATGACATCTCAAATGACATCACTGATGACATCACTGATGACATCTCATTTGACATTACTGATCACATCACTGATGATATCATTCATGTGATAATACGATGAACCTCTTCAGACTCTAATATAACCTTAGATACAATCAGTGTAAACAGACACTCACAGACTGTCACTCATCCATGGAGTTACTCACACACCTAGTCAGTCATGCAAAGAATCAATCACACCTCCATTTCCTCAACTATACAGTTATACAAACTTTACTTATTCAAACATATACTAACACATATTTACTCTCTTATACAATCCCTGATACAAGTTCACAATGATCCATACAGCCACTCACACATTCACTGGCTCTTATGCACAGTTATTTATATATGTCAACTCTCACATGTACTGTGTTTTACACATGTACTTACTTTGACATGTAGCACTGAGATATCCATTCACTCACCAATACACTCATGCACACAGTCAACCGCCCATACAGCTGTTTCCACATGCACTTTTGAAACCATACATCTAGTGAATCAACTGCTCACACATCTATGCACAGAGTCATACACCTCCCAGCCACCCACACACACACTCAGTCTCCCATACAAATACTTGGGCAACCAATCAATAACCCATATAGTTACTCATATAGCTACTTATCAACACATGCAACAGTTTACAGAACAACAGACATAATGATGCACACATTAAGACAGTTTAGTCACTAACCCATGCACTCAGTGAGACACATTTAATCACTCACTCATACAGTCAGTCATGCACCTACTAAATCCTTCATCCAGACACTTATACATCCACTCATTCTTCAATATGTAAGACATATTTTAACTTTACAGAAACATACAGTCACTGGATGTTGTCATCAGTGATGTCATCAGTGATGTCATTTGAGAGGTCATCAGTGATGTCACTGACCATGTCATGAATGAACGTAATATGTGACATCATCAGCAGTGGATTGCGGGTGCGCGATATATAGTTAGTGCAACTAACTATATATGGAATTTCAATGGTTTTGTGTGAGTAAAATAAGGTTTTGTAAATGCGAATTCCTAACTATATATGGTCTATAACCTATGGTTTTTTCAGTGAATATATATATATATATATATATATAACAAAGAAACATAGAAACATCAAGGCCCTTTCCAGAGAAACGATCATTTTATTGCAGTGGCAGGAGCATTCCTTCCCATACACCTTACGCTTTTCAGCTTTCGCCTTGTTCACAGGTGGGAAAGTTAGTCAATTGCAAAGTGCGTCATGCGTGCTTAAAGTACGTAATGTCACATGACCCTTCAGTTGAAATACATGTTCCACAATGCAGTACACTGGTATTTGGTTTAGCAAGGGAATCCCAATGGATTATCCTACAGTCTCGATTTAAAATGTTCAATAAATTGTACCCGCATTGCTGAAGTGAAATATATATATATTACCTACTGGCGGTCGCCAGTAGGTATATATAGTTAGGACCTAGTTACCATAGGAAATCCCCAACATTCTATTGGAAATAACTTTGGCGCCGATTGAGGAATCTGCGTGTAATTTTCCTTAAAGTTGTTCATCTACGCTCCGCTCCTTCCCTGAAAGTTTCGGGGAAATTCGTCAAGCGGGGGCTGAGAAAAAAGGGGGTCCCAAAACATGTTTTCCCATGTTAATTTCCATAGGGACCTTTAGACACGGCTACAGCTCGAACAGCTGAATGGAATTACACCAAACTTGGCAAAATGGTAGGGCCTGGTATGCAAATGTGCCTTTGCTATGTTTGGTGAAAATCCCTCCATTAGTTCTTGAGAAAATTGAATTTGAAATTTTTCAAATGGCATTTTCTATGGGACCTTTAGACACGGCTACAGCCCGAACGGCTGAACGGAATTACACCAAACTTGGCAAAATGGTAGGGACAGGTATGCAGTCGTGCCTTTTCTATATGTGGTGAAAATCCCTCCAGTAGTAGTTGAGAAAATTGAATTTGAGCAAATGATATATCTATATGCGCTCACCGTACGCGTACGTGCGCGTTCTGTACGCGTACCGTACGCGTACGTGCATGTACCCTTACGTGCTCAAGCGAGTTTCTGATTGGCTGGCAGTCAACTGTCAACATTACAAACTGTTCAAACCAGGAAGTGTTGGCCACCATCTTGTTTTTCAGGAGAACTGAGGCACAAGAGACCCCAAAACAAGAGTGGAAAACACAAAAAGGGGGCAGCGTAGAGATCCCCCAACCCTCTAGCCCTTCTCAGGGGGTCCCAGAAGGACCCCCAAGGGCAAAAAAAAAAAAAGAATTCCAAAAAATAGAGGGGTACGCACACCGTACGCGTACGGTACGCGTACCGTGAGCGTACCCCGCCATTAAATTATAAAAAACAATTTTGTTTTGCACTTGTTGGTCCTTCTGGGACCCCCTGAGAAGGGCTAGGGGGTCGGGGAGTCTCTACCCTGCCCCCTTTTCGCGTTTTCCACTCTTGTTTTGTGCTCTCTTGTGCCTCATTTCTCCTGAGAAACAAGATGGCTGCTCAGGTGGTCCCAGAAGGATAATAACATATATAAACGTTATCCGCTAATAGAATTAGCATTTACAAAACCTTTGAAATTTATTGAAAAAAAATATAGGTTTCACGCCTGATATAGTTAGGAATTAGCATTTAAAAAACCTTGCAAATTCACTGAAAAAACCATAGGTTTCAGGCCTTATATAGTTAGGAATTAGCATTTAAAAAACCTTGCAAATTCACTTAAAAAACCATAGGTTTCAGGCCTTATATAGAATTATAGTTAGGAATTAGCATTTAAAAAACCTTGCAAATTCCCTAAAAAAACCATAGGTTTCAGGCCTTATATTGTTAGGAATTAGCATTTTAAAAACCTTGCAAATTCACTTAAAAAACCATAGATTTCAGGCCTTATATAGTTAGGAATTAGCATGTAAAAAACCATTGAAATTTCTCCTATATAGTTAGTTGTACTAACTATATTTCGCGCACCCGCAATCCACTGCTGATGATGTCACATATTACATCATTCATGACATGGTCAGTGACATCACTGATGACATCACTGATGACATCTCAAATAACATCACTGATGACATCTCATTTGACCTCACTGATCACATCACTGATGACATCATTCATGTGATAATACGATGCACCTCCTCACACTTTAATATAACCTTTGATACACCCAGTGTTAAATACAGACTACCATTCTTGAAACCATTAACACACCAATACCAGTTACTACATTCACTCATTCACCCATAGAATCACTCATACATACAGTCACTCATCAATACAACACTATCATATGCACTCATATACCTATACAGACACTCACACACTGCCACTCATCCATGGACTTACTCACACACCTAGTCAGTCATGCAAAGAATCAATCACACTTCCATTTCCTCAACTATACAGTTATACACACAACACCATACTTATTCAAACATATACTAACACATACTTACTCTCTTATATAATCACTGATACAAGTGCACAATGATCCATACAGCCACTCGCACATTCACTGGCTCTCATGTATAGTCATTTATATATGCCAACTCTCACATGCACTGTGTTTTACATATGTACTTACTTGGACATGTAGCACTGAGATATCCATTCACTCACCAACACACCCATGCACACAGTCAACCGCCCATATAGCTGTTTCCACATGCACTCTTGAACTCATACACCTAGTGAATCAACTGCTCACACATCTATGCACAGAGTCACACACCTCCCAGCCACCCACACACACACACACTCAGTCTCCCATTCAAATACTTGGGCAACCAATCAATAACCCATATAGCCACTCATATAGCTACTGATCAACACATGCAGCAGCTTACACAACAACAGACATACTGATGCACACATTCACACAGACAGTTTAGTCACTAACCCATATATTTAGTAAGACACATTTAATCACTCACTCATACAGTCATTCACGCACCTACTAAATCCTTTATCCAGACACTTATACATCCACTCATTCTTCAATATGTAAAACATATTTAAACTTTACAGAAACATACAGTCACTGGATGATGTCATCAGTGATGTCAAATGAGATGTCATCAGTGATGTCATCAGTGATGTAATTTGAGATGTCATCAGTGATGTCATCAGTGATTCACTGACCATGTCATGAATGATGTAAAAAGTGATATCATCAGCAGTGGATTGCGGGTGAGCGAAATATAGTTAGTACAACTAACTATATAGGAGCAATTTCAATGGTTTTTTAAATGCTAATTCCTAACTATATAAGGTCTGAAACCTATGGTTTTTTAAGTGAATATATATATATATTGGCCTGTTAAGACGAGTCTTCCCTCTCTTGCCTGATATGTATAGAAAGACCCTTGTACAGGCCCTGGTGATAAGCCGGTTGGATTATTGCAATGGGCTCCTGATACAAGCTAATGAGGATGCTATAAACCGAGTACAGGTGGTCCAGAATACGGCGGCAAGACTTATTCTCAACGCTCCCACAAGAACCCCCTCTAAGCCCCTATTGAGAGAACTCCACTGGCTACCGATACGGCAACGTATCAAGTTCAAAATCTGTTACACTGTTCATAAATGCCTTTTTGGATATGGCCCCAAATACCTGGCCCAAAAATTCCAGTTCTATAATCCTGATCGCCTTCTTCGATCAAGCAATCAATTGCTATTAAAATCCCCGTTCATCAAGAAGACCAGGCAAGGCGGCAGTGCCCTCTCCCTTGTGGGGCCGACCATGTGGAATAATCTGCCCCTTAGTCTCAGGCAAAACATCAACCATATATCCTTCAGGAAAATGCTCAAGACAACCTTGTTCCTGGAAGAATAATGGCCCATAACTTATCTACAGAGATACATACTTTACCATCCTGGCGTGCAAAGCGCGGAGATACCCCGTTGGGGTCGATTTTGGCGCGATGTAAGAAATTAAATAAATAAATAAATAAATGTCTGTTTTTCTATCAAAGTTTTTAAGCATAGGATTAGCACAGTGCTATCCACGCCGAGATAGAAAAGGACAAAGTCTTTTACCATTTATACAGCAAAGTCTTTAAGCATAGGACTAGCACAATGCTGTCCTTGCCGAACTGTAAAATGACAAAAGCCATTTATCACTCCAGGCACAGAATTACAGCTTTGAATTGGTAAAATACCAACTCAAGCCAACCTGAAATGAATAAAAGCAGCCCCTGACACAGTGTTTCGCTCTTAGAGCTCTTCAGAGAGGTATAGCTTTGTCCAGACACAGGGGAGCACCCAGTATAAGTGAAAACAAACCCCTTTCAGGCATAGAGTGACGCATAAACAGGAGCTGCTTTCCACCAAAACTTGAGAACTACCCAGAGTTTTCTCCTTCTTTTTTGCATAATTTATGTGTCAATCTATGCCTGAAAGGCATAGAGTGACCGGGGTAAAGGGGGACAGGGGTAAAGAGGGAAAGAAAATGTAAAGTGCAAGAGGTTAAGAGGATTTGAAAAACCATAGCATTGAAAATAAATGTGGCCGAATAGCACATTATTGCACAACATTTAACCCCTTGTGTTCTTCGGACAGCCCCCGGCCATCCGACGTCATGGTGAGCGTGTGCTAACGACAACCGGGGGCCGTCCGAATCCTGCCCACTTAATAAAACCCCCACACAGCGTGTAATTTCACGCAGGGAGGAAGGGTTTAAACCATAAAAAACCCATGCAAGTAAGAAACTTTACAGTGGAACCTTCTTAGGGTCAGCACCTAACATCTAATACCTCCAGTTGATGATTATTGCCCCCACAGATTTCACAGGGGTTTGTGAGAACACTCTGAATATCACCCACTGTAACAATGCTTGATCCCTAAGGATCACAACTAGTTAAGAATAACAGCACAGATGCACCACAATGATTAACATAAAACAAGTTAAGGTTTGGTCTACAATTACAATGAGTCACAGAGATTGGAGTTCTTCAGTTTGATTTCTTTATTTCAAAGTAAAACAATGAGATGCCATACAGCCAACGTGTTTCGTCCCTGGAAGGGACTTCTTCAGGGCTGTTTGAACAAGGACATATAAACAAACATGTATAAGATATATATAAAAAATTATTATTATTATTATTATAATTTTTTTTTTTTTTGGGAAAGTTTAAGCATATATATACAGTGACATAAAAAGCGGCCTAGCCAGAGTGAGCAACATGTTTTTCTGTTTATCAGGTTTAAACAAGTGTTGTCTATATCTGGTCAGGACTAATCCATTTTCAAATGTAAAAAACTGGAACAAGCTTGAACAGACAGACTGCTAGAACAAAGATAAATATACGTGTAATCTCTTGATATCCAAAATGTTAGTATTAGGTCCAAGACACAATTAATTACTGGTATTGCATATTTCAATGCATCAGTGGTGCTTTTAGTATTTGTTACAAAGAACACACGAGAGGGAGAGAAGAGTTGAGAAGTAAGAACCAACAAAAAGAAAAATAGCAAGACCTGAAAAAGGAGCTTTTGAGAAGTTATTTTGTCAGTGCAAAAAAAGGACCAAATAAAGTTGTACAGAATGCACTGTCTGCTGACAGTAACCAGAAGGGGGAAAGCCGGTTGACTCTTGACCTCCCCATAGATCCAAATTACTACTTTTCCATGTGAGTAAGTAAGCTTAGACATCCAAGAGATTCACATATCACATAAATGTGTCATATTATATACTCCAAAATCTTAACAACAGAAGGGGGAGCTTCGCGCGCATCCGAGATGGCCGCGTGAGTACAGGGCTCCAGGGACCCTCGCCGCCTTCCACATCTATCCTGAACAAAATCCTGATTACGATGACGGGTTATTGGTGATGAAACTCAGCTGATAGACTAGCTGCTTTCAAAAATTGATTCGGACTTCGGGTACCACCACTACAACATCCTGAACTTTTGAGGCCCACCCCATGGCGACGCCTGGGGCTCGAGTCATTGAGACGCCCTGGCAGTAGTTGAACAACAACGGCCGCGGGGCTCTGCTCATTGCCTTGGAGTTAACTTTCGGTTTCGCTTTTGGGTCTTTGGCCTTATCCTATCTTAAGAGCAATCTGGTTGCCCGAGGGCTAGCTGAACTCTGTGAATTCATTGTGTGCCAACGGTTGCAAGTGTTCGTGTGCTGAGTTGCCGGTGCCTGCTTTTGACGACTCCGGTGGGTTTGACCGCGAAGGGCCATTTTCACCCGATCTCACAGGCCCCTCGGGGGCACATTGCCAAACATGGCGGGCAGGCCCGACAACAAGAAGCGAAAAACCAAGACGCCTCTTCGGGGGGGAATCATCCAAACGAATGTCATGGATCGATATACCCATCCCAAGGGGTCCCCCGGTGGTACGAATAAGACCCCGGAAGAGGCAAGGGAAGACCCGGCTGCGTCGATCGATTTGACTCTACAGGATGTCATGGGCGCCATTGCTGGTATTAAGACTTCCATTGGCCAGCAATATGAGGCTCTCGCCCTTAAGCTCAACACCGTGGCCATTGACGTCAATTTGATTAGAACAGACTTATCAAAGACTAATGAGAAGGTCAAATCCTTAGATCTGAAGACCTCCAGCCTCACGACCGATGTGTCCGACTTACAGACGGAGGTCGGAAATCTGCGATCCTCCAATGATCTCATGGCTCGTCGACTTGAGGATTTTGAAAATAGGGCCAGACGCAATATTGTGCGTATTATTGGGGTCTCTGAAAAATCGGAAACTCCCGCTGCAGATCTCCTTGTTGAGGATCTCATCCAAATTACCTCGCCCCCAAAGGCCTAAGTAAACTCTTTGCTGTGGAGCGTGCGCACCGAGTGCTGGGTGGGAAGCCCAAGCCGGGTGCCCCTCCGAGGCCGATTATCGCCAGAATTTTCAACTTCAGAGACAGAGACGCTATCCTGCAGGCATCGCGGGTGGGCGGCCCAGTGAAGTTTGAAAACACAACGGTGAGCTTCTACCCAGATTTTACCCAGTTTGTTCAGAGGCAGAGGATGGGGTTTCAGGGAGTGAAGCGATGGTTGAGAGACATGGGCTTGAAATACGCCATGCTATTTCCAACCAGGCTCCGTGTCGAATACGAGGACCGGACGTTTTTCTTTGATCGTCCCGAGGGAGTGAGTGACTGGCTGGACACATTACCAATGCGGAGCGATCGAACAGAACACTCGGGTGGAGCGGAGGGTGGCGTGCCGGAGCAAGAATGACAATGTGGTTCCTGATTTCCGAACAATTAACATAACACACAGCTTGGTTTGACGTCTTTCATATTTTTGTGATTTACGGTGGCACACCCGAGGGTGGCGGGGGGAGTGGGACTCTTTCCTCCTCTGGGTTTCTTTTTGTAGACTAGTTTAATGTTAGGGCGACAGGCACACTGCAAGTTTGGGTGGCTTTTGAGTCTAACGCAGGGGTGCAGGGTGGGGGGTATTGTAACGGGCCCATGTTGGGGGGTGGAGGGGGGAGTTTGGGTATGTTTTATTTTCTCTCAAGGTAACGTATAGTTTTATTTTTGGATCTGGGTACTGTGTTTGCTATGGGGTGGATTCTGCATTCATTTCCGGGATGGGGGGTAGTGGGTTGAAACTACTTTGTAGGAATGTCAATGGGTTGGGGGATAGGATAAAGTGGGGAGTAGTGTTGCAACTGCTGAGAGGCCTCTCCCCTTTCGTTGTGTTGTTACAGGAGACGCACTTGATTGGAAACTCTTGTCACGCTATGAATCGGCGAGGATGTCGTCTCGCTGCACACTCTGGGTTCACTACTGGTTCTAGGGGCGCAGGCATCCTAGTCAAGAACTCTCTCCCCTTGAAAATTAGACAACATGATCCTTGATGACAGGGGACGTTATGCTACTCTCACAGGGAGGTGGGAGGGGAGGACTGTCTCGCTGATTTCTGTATATGTCCCACCTGGTCTACAGACCTCGACTTTTGCTGATCTTGGGCGTGTGGTACTGTGACTTCCGGATGGTATCCTGGTTATAGGCGGAGATTTCAATTCGGTTGTCTCCGGTAGTGTAGATCGCTACCCCCCCAGAGACCTCACTAGGTCATAGTCTTGGTTAAGTGGGTTTTTGGAGACACTGGGTTTGGTAGATTGTTGGAGGTTGATGCATCCAGGATAGGTACAATACACCTTCCACTCTGGTGCCCATGGCAGTCTCTCTAGACTTGATTATGTTTTGATGCCGGCGGCACAGGCCTCCTCTGTCGGGGAAATTAGGCATCTGGCCCGGGGTATATCAGATTACTGTCCACTGTGGCTCCAGATCGGCACTAGTATGGGTGCCGAGGGGCGAGTTGCCCCGATCAATCCGTGGTATCTTCACAACCCCAAAACTCGTGCTGAGTTGATTAAGTCCTTGGATCAGAACTTTGCTGAGAACAAGAGATCTGTGTCCTCTTCTGTGTCACTGTGGGAGGCATTTAAGACAGTCATCCAAGGACAGACATTATTGTTAATCACTGTAGCCAAGAAAAGTAAAAATGAGGAGGTGGTCCGTTTAGAGACTGAAATAACTGTACTAGAAAGGGATTTGGAGCTAGATGTGACTCATGACAAGCTTCATGCCCTTAGCCTCAAACAACTTGATTATAGGGCCCTAGTCACGGATGCCACTAAAGTCATGAGTAGAGAGCAGCAGGGCAGACTGTATGATGTGGGAGATAAGGCAGGGAAGCTGATTGCTTGGCTGGATAAAAATGAGAGGGCGAGTTGTGTGGTGCCTGTGATTGAGAAACCTGATGGAGTGTGTGTGACTGACCCGACTGAGATTGTCGAGTGTTTCGCAGAACATTTCCGGAATGTGTATTCCCCAGCCTCCAATAGACCAGAGGAAGACTCCCACCTGTTGCTGCGTGACATTGCATTGCCTCGCCTGTCGGATTCAGAAAGGGACCTAATGGAAGCTGCAATCTCAGCTGATGAGGTAGACATCGCTATTCGCTCTGTGCGCTCGGGCAAGGCTATGGGCCCTAATGGTCTTCCCATCGAACTCTACAAGTTGCGCCCTGACAAAATGGCGCCGTATCTCCGTGATATGTTTCTAGAGTCGCGAGACATCGGCTCCCTTCCTTGTGATCAGCGTCTTGCTACCATCGTTGTGATCCACAAGGAGGGGAAACCGCGGGATCGCTGTGCGTCCTACAGGCCCATTTCACTCTTCAACGCCGAACCAAAGATTCTCGCTAAGTTGCTGGCGAACCGCTTGATAAAAGTAATTAGTGACTTGATTCACCCGGATCAGTCCGGTTTCATCCCACACCGCAATACAGCACTTAACCTGAGGCGCTTGCACGGCGTTGTCGCGAGGGCGTCGTCGCTGCGTGAGCCGGCCATTTTGGCTTCCTTGGACGCTACGATGGCCTTTGATACGGTGGAGTGGCCGTACCTCTGGGCCTCTCTGGCGAAATTTGGTTTTAGTCCCGGTTTCATCTGCTGGGTGAAACTTTTGTATGAGGAACCATTGGCGCAGGTGGTAGTGAGTGGTCGAGTGTCTAAGCCTTTCGTTCTTGGGAGGGGTATGCGGCAAGGCTGTCCGCTGTCCCCACTTCTTTTTGCCCTTGCCCTGGAGCCTCTGGCTGCCTGACTCCGATGGGAGCCTTCGATGAAGGCTATTCAGTGGACCCCGGAATTCGAGGATCGTATAACGCTTTATGCACATGACATTTTGTTGTACCTCACATCCCCTCGTAAGTCGTTGAATGTATTGTTTGATGTGCTCACCTCGTTTGGAAGGAACTCCAGCCTTGTGATCAATTGTACCAAGTCCTGTGTGTATGTGCTTTCGGGTGATACCCCCCCCCACTACCGCGCGGATGTCCCATCCAGGTGTCGCAGATGGGATTTAAGTACTTGGGGCTTTTCATAACTTTAGATCCTGTGGCTCATTACGATGGTAATCTGCTCCCTCCTCTTCAGAGGTTAAAATCTGACGTGGCGGGTTGGCTCAGGCTACCGCTTTCACCACTTGGGCGCGCAGCTCTTTTTAAAATGATGTCCTTACCTCGATTTCTATACGCGCTCCAGAATACGTTTGATGTTGTTCCGGCGAGTTATTTTTGGGAGGTGGAGAGTCTGCAGAGAAAATTGATCTGGGATGGACGCTCGCGTATTGCCCTCGCCAAGCTCACACTTCCCTGGTATGACGGAGGAATAGCACTTCCGGATATCAGGCAATATTATTGGGCCTCACAGTTGGGAGCGATTAACCATGGAATGTATGGACCAGCCTCTAACTCTGCATTCGAGATGGATAAGTACTTGTTACCGGGTGGGGACTATAACAGGGCCCTTTATTCCAAAGCATCGGGAAGGGAACTTTCGGGACCCACCAAGGTAGCGGTACGAGTGTGGCATGATGCAAATGTGGCAAAGAGATGGAGGGATCGACTGACCCGCGCGACTCCGCTTTACGCATCTGATAGACTGGGTTGCCTGTGGAAGATGAAAGGATTTGAAAAGTGGGATATGATTGGTATTAGTAGGGTGAGTGATCGGTGGGTCAAGGGTAAAGCCAAGACCTTCGAGGCACTGAAGGTAGAGTATGAGCTGAGTGATAGGGAATTCTTCTGATATGCACAGATTACCCATGCATTGAGTTTGGTTTTTCCTGAGGGTACTGACATCCCTGAATCCTCCCCACTAGAAGATCGGGTGCTTGACGGACACGTGTCCGACAGCACTATTTCTTTGATATATAAGAAATTGATCAATAATCGAACGGACCTGTTGGTGCGGCTCAGGGAAGTTTGGACCAGTGATGGTTTGGAGTAGGATGACGAGGACTGGCAGTCGGCGCTATCCTCGCCTAAGGAGGTCGCGATTCTGGCCCGTTTCCGGCTAGTTCAACTTAAAATCCTGCACCGGATATATGTAACTGGCCCGCGCTTGATTCGTATGGGTTATTCAGTGGATGGGTTATGTAGGCGTGGTTGTGGACTGGTTGGAACCTTCCTTCATATAATTTGGGAGTGTCCAGAGGTGGTGGTGTTCTGGAATCGTGTACATGCTGTGATGGAAAGAGTCACGGGTGTGGCATTATTGCCCGAAGCCAGACGTTGCCTGTTGAATGTATGGGAACAAAATGACTATGATGTGGCACAGACGCAGTGGGCGACCCTTGGAAATATGATTGCTAAGAGAGATATCGCGCAGTTGTGAGGCTTCCAGCGTCCGCCGGCGGTTTTGGCATGGAAGGAGAACATGGACTGGTGTATGTTTAGGGAGAAGACGGTGTATGTGGCATGGGGTAGACCCAGGAAATGGAATAAAATTTGGAGCCAGTGGAACTCCTACCGTGGGAATGTATGTACGCCTCCATTCGTGGAGACCCCAGAGGTCTCCCTTTCCCCCTTATCCGGCATTCCAAGTCTTGTGCAGCTTTTATGATTACTGATTTTGTCTCCTCACTGCCCCCCCCTTGCAGCAATGATGTTTGTATTATACTGTACTGCAGTTGCACTCCTTCTTGAACACAGATCCGAATGTATTGTCTTATTGCCTTGTATCTAAGTTCTTTTTCTTTAATAAAATAAAAATTATATTAAAAAAATCAAAATCGTAACAACAAAACCACTCCAACTGTTTAATCTAAATAATATAAACCATAGGTGAAAATGAAGAGGAAAAAGAAAAAAGAAAAGGACAAAGAACAAAATTGAGAGCAATATAAGCTGAACTATACCTTATCACGAGTAGAAGAGTCTTCAAAAAGGCGGTGTGATAAGTGAAATATTGAAGGTCTGAAGAGGTGGTGTTGCTATCGATGAAGAGGATAGTCTTGTCAGGTCTGAAATTATGATATGGGACAGGTAAGTCGACCTATACACGGTATTGCAACAAGAGTCATAAGTTGTCAATTATCATCTCCAATCGTTAACAAGAAAACTTACTGAGAACAAGAGGTCCAATGGTAATCCACAAACAATAATAACCGCAATGTACGATGTTGCCAATATATTTGGGTACAAACAAATGGGTCTATATATGATGAGTAGATTTGTAGGCAAGAGGAGGGAGCCATAATTAATGTTTCCCTGATAAAATTTACTCTCAACAGTGACCAAAAAAAAGAGAAGAACTTAAAATCAGAAACGTATACAATATAAGGATTAACCAAAATACAACACTCCAAAGGGAAGCTTGATAACTCCATATTAAATAGCATATCAAAAAAACACACAGAAAAGTATAGGGGGGGCCATGAGCGATGAAATCATGGAATGATAATAATCTAAGCAGAACTGAGATATAAATAGATCCTATTATGTGATGGTATAGCATTGATTACTAAAATGAATGGATAAACACCTCAAATAATCTAAGAACCACAGTCTTCTTACCTAACTGTCATCCATATCTCAAGTATGATCCCACAGCAAGAAGACACTTATAAAAAAAAATTCTTATGTACATCATGAACATTTCCTCGGATATTGAAATATTGTTGTAAGAGGACTTTTCCACAGCCCCGTATTTATTTATTTATTTACGAGTTACACAGCACCTCAGACCTAATGAGTTATGCTCTCTCTCCTTGTGGTCATGATTAATATAGGTTGCTAAATTGGACACATGTATCAGTGAGTTAATATACCTAATCTATACACTTTTTGTGTTCTGTCTCCTCAGATATTATGCTTCACTGCTAAATCATGGCTTTTTTCGCTCACCTTGATGTTCAATACAAATCTTACATCGCCGTGTTCATGGTGGGTGTATACATATATATGTTTTAACTGTATATAGGGACACTGTATGTCACAATTAATGTTTTTAGCTATAGTGGGATTTTACCTCTATCACAAAGGTATCCCTTTGGAGTATTTCTGTTTTATGTTGTAAATAGACCATACTATATTATATGCCCTAATGTGAAAGAAAAATGTATCACATAATATATATGAACATAACATCAGTTGTGGTGCTTTGCCACGTAGGCTCTAGGTAATATTAGTTTGTATAAATGCACTAATGTATATATTTTAATGTGTTATTACATTGTACATTGTTTGAATTTTTTCCAGCCTTGAAAAAGTCCTTGTGTAGGACGAAACACGTGTTGGTGATCTTTGTTTTGCTGGGAATATCTGTTTTTGAAATTGAAAATAAAGAAAAGACTGAAGAAAACACGCTAATTGGACTATACTTTGAAATCTTCTTTGGAAATTCCCCTTTGAACTTAATCCTGTCATTTGTCTTCTTGGAATACTCTATTACTAGTAGAGTGTGGTATATTGAGGGTCTTTAACTTCTGCCCGGATTATTAATTACTAACTTAGGAGTGCTGTCAATGGATTCTCTAAATTTGTTCAAATTGATGTGACACACACCCAGTGTGTACTAACAGCACCTTTAGGTGGTAGGTGCCCTGAGTCTCTGTAGCACCCTTTTGTGTACAACCCTTTTTTTCTCATAAAAAAACAGATTATCAAATGTGTACCAATTGTAGACATAACTAGATTGTGTTGTTTTGAGTGTTGTGAGGACGTTTCCCTTGGGGGACACTACTACCTATCCTTTTTCTTTACACTTATGTAGAATAATGCGAAGTATTAGAGAGACCCAGATCTGTAAGATGCCAAGGAGATAAACAAAAAGATGTTAAATCCCCCATAAATACGAAATATGGGCCTAATGTTTGAAAAAATGATAAATGTAAGATAAAATAGGTCATATAAACACATGTAACCTGTGGTATCAGGTGAGACTCAGCAAGAATAGTCTTACACCCCAATGCACCATATTCCCTATGTTTCCTAAGAATTCCCAAGATGTGGGTATCCATATCCCATTGTTCTTATTCTATTTAAGACCACCCCAAGGTATGCGCATCTATATCCATATTTCCCTTCTAGTGGTGAAACCCTTCATTTCCTAGGAAGATGCTAATGGATAACTTAGTGAGCTGGCTTGTGATGAGTAAAATACCCCATCCGAGTAACTCCATCTGTATAAAAATGGAACATATATATTTATAAAGTTTAAAATTGTGCCGTATTACTTGAATGAGAAACACCTGTGGGGTCTAAAAACGGATCTCGGACGCTCCCTCTGATTAGGAATTAGTTGTACTGTATCGATTTTTGAAACGTTAACGTTTGAGCTTGATGGAGCCCGCGCATGCGCATTTGTCTGAAGAAGTTGGCGCGTCAACAGGAAGAGGGAGCCCCCGGGACGCCGCATCCAAGGTAAGTTCTTTTTCTTTTATTTTATTGTTTTTAATACTAAAAATATGGTTGTAGGAAAGGGCGGGAGGGAGGCGGGCAGCGCGTAGTGGGGCTATGGGTAGTGTGTCGTGGGCATAGCGGGCCCCCACTTCGCGGAGCTTCACGTAGCCCTGCTACGCGCACTACACCCACCCCTACATTTAATCCCTTAAATGCTTGCATCCTGGTTTTGGTTAAATACATGTTGGTATTACATAGACACATGAAACAAATGCCACGGCATAAACCATATAAACAGATGTACTATTTTGTATCTTCTGAATCTACTGTCTATACCTTTTTTGGTCTCGCTCTCGAGACCTATTGTCGTCGAGATGCCTCTCAAGGGAGACAGACGGGGGCACGCGTGGCGATTCGGTCTGTGGACGCGCACATACAGGCACGCGCGCACACACACACACACACACACACACACACACATACACACAGGCACACACACATATCCCCTCCCTCTCTCCCCCTCTCCCCGCCCACACTCACCGGGCTCTTTCCCCGTGTCCCTCACCCTCTGCAGCGGGTCAGTATCGGCGGTCGGCGTGCCTTCTCCGGCAATCTTCAGCTTGCGCCGGGACAGCCGATGTGCACGCTCACGGGGACTGCGTCTCGTGCGCAACCACCGCGCGGTTTCGCGCCCGGCGATCCTCAGCTTGTTAACTTACTATACATTATATATACTCCTCGCCTAACCTGTGAGATATACAAATGCTTTCCTGTGTAGAGCACTTATACATGTTTGGAATGATGTCCACTCTATGCAAAACAATTGACTAAATACTGCTCTGTCATCCTGTGCATGACACCTGTCATATGTGTCGTGTGTCCCTATACACTTTAACACAATCACAGTATATTTACTCCAACCCCAGCAGCTTCATAATAGGCAGCCCTCCACCCTGGGTGCTTCTCACTTTCCTCCCCTGCCCCAGTCCCCGTTATGAAGCTTTCCCCCGTGCTGCCCCCTGCAGCCCCAGGTATGCACTCACCTGCGTAGGTCTGCCCCGCGCCGTTGGCCCGGGGCGGCCCCTTCTGCAGCATGCGCAGCCGCACCTGCTCCTGCACGCGGGCGTTCTTTAGCTGCTCGCGGTCCCTCTGGTCCAGCTGGTGGTCGGAGGGCAGTGCCAGGGAGGAGGTGTCCATGTTGGGCTGCAGAGCCGACATGAGGAAGGTGCCGCCATCCTGCATGGTGGAGGTATGAGAGAGGGTGATCGCCTAGGCCATATGGCCCTCTCTGGAGAAGGCGGTCAGTCCGCGGTGCGCTCTCTACAATTATCTCTCACTCACTCATAACCAACCAGGGAGCGGGGAACTCCGTGCCTCCGCAGGAGTGTGGCGGTGGTCCTAAGCTCGCCGCTTCCGGGAGTGGCACTGTGTCTTATCTCGCCTCACTTTTTTCCCAGGCGTGAGGCTGGAATCGCCCTACCTCCTGTCTTACACTTCTTCCTAGTAGTAGGTGGACTCCGTGCCAAGCAGCACCAAGCGCCGTGCCAAGCCGTTCCTCGGTGGTGTGGGGGCAGAGCTGGCTCCCTCGGTACCCCTCACGCCTCCAGACAGGCCCTCAACATGTGTTCAGGCCTCGGGCAGTGAACGCAGGCGGGCTGACTAACTGACATACTGCACTGTCTCCTCCCTAGCAACTGACACCAGGACGGGCGGGCCTGCCCCCCACACCCTGCCAACTTAACAGGTAGCGCCGGCCAGGTTAAGGTGGAATGCCAGTGATGTGGGGACAGAAAGAGAGCGCCATCGGGAGGAGTTGTGAGGGTGGAGTCCTACCTGGGCGGCTTGCAACCCGATCCCTGCATACCTGGGCATGGCGGGGACAGGGATGGGTGAGTGGGTGGGTGGATACATGGAGACAGGAGATCCCCCCCTTCCCGGCCCCACACACAAACCAAAACCCTCCGTACTCAGTGCTTTCAGTTTATCCTGTACAGGACAGCATGCGAATGTCAGTGTAACATCTTATGTTTCCTTCACATTTCATTGTGGCAACTGCAATTTTACTGTTATTTATACTACAGTACACAGGCGGGATTTCAAAGTGGCCCCCTGTCATGTGTGGCATATTGAACTTGCCTTGCGTGACCTTTCAGCTTGTAGCCCTGCGCACACGTGACTTGTTTACTGTTGATGTCCCTGACATCACAAACATTGCTTGCAGCACGCACAAATGCGTACATATTCCTATACCTTGTAAAACACCTATACACGGTCGGCTTTAGCGCTGGTGGAGCCCGAAGTGACAATGTGTGTTGGCGCACCCCCCCAATGATCATCTCCGTCACAGATTCCCTCACTCAAAACCACCGTTTAACAGTGCCTCTCAAGTCTCTATAACCGCTGTCTCTCAGATGCATTTAATGAGTTTGTACTGCAACGTATAACTTGTAGGATGTCAGACCACTTTACATCACACACACATTACACAGAGACAATCAATCAGACATGCGTATATAAGTGTATAGGAATTGTTGTATAAGACAGAGGACAACACTGTGTACGATTCACACGTCATCCATATAGTAGGCAGTATAGTTTAAGAGAGCTTGATTTGGAGAAGCACAAACTCAACCTCTGAAACGTTACACCTTGGTTAGGGGTTTTCTTTAATAAGAAAAATAGATTTCTACCAAAATGAACCCATTTTGCAACTATAGGATAATGAAAGACTGGAAAAAAATCATAACACTCTAATCTATACCTTGCAGTTTTCATGCAGCTGTTTGATGGAAGTTAATTGGTCATTGTTCTACATTAGGATTTTAACTTATACACTGCAAGTTACAAAAGGATCTCTCTGACAAACGCAGTGACCCACTGACCTATTTACATTATATGCACTTTGTGATCTGCATAGTACACACTCTTTACAGCAGTCAGATTAATCCTCTGTGCTATTTGATGATCAATCAAACGTCAACTAGACAAAACTCCGATCTCTCTCCAGGAAGAACATTAATCACTGGAGTTATCTTGACATTTTTATTGTTGCCCGAAAATTGCTGGAGGCAAGGAATGCAGCAGCAGGTGCTTTTAAAGCCATAATATAATATGTCGACACCCGAAGTCAGCGCCCGGTGCGGTTGAACCAGTCGCTGCACTCTATATAGCTTGTCTTTACAAGTTTAAAGCTGCCCTGATTTGCAAATGTGGGCAACTCTTTTTTAGTTATTTCATTTGCTAATTGGGGCCACTTTAAATTGAGGCAGAGGCCTATTTATTGTCTCAGTCCGACCGTGCACATTTGCTCACTGCAGAAACACCAGGTCAGTATTATACATTGTTCCCTACGGCGCAATGGGTGTGCGCTCCCACTTTGTGCACCGCCGGGGCCAATGGTATAACAAAAGGCGCTCAGGTGCCTGTGCATCCCCTTTTGTACGTAATACTGATAACACTGGTGCACATGTAACGGCAGCATTATCATGAGAGGTTGTTCGCTCATTTGCATGGTGGAACTGCAAGAGGTAAAGTTTCAGATCATTCCATTTTGCATCTCATATGCCTTCTTTATCTCTGTTGAGGAAGCCCTGGGAGAAATCGACCTCCGGGTAAAGACGAGTACTTTCAATTGTTTGTCCCAAAACAGGGCATTGAGCAAACCTCTATGGAACAAGGAACTGTTTCTCAACCCTCAAGAAATGGTGTAATTTGTGGTATGTTGTCCCAAACAAAATAGATTAATGCCACATGAATCACTGGCATATTGGCAGCCAGTCTGTAGACAGGACTAAAACCCCACAGAGAGGGCCAAAGGCAGACTCCCCCAAACAGTGTAGCAGAGATATGGTGCAGACTATGTGGGCCTGGGAAAGACCGACACACCCGGGCTGGTGACAACATGCAATGCAGAAATTATAAGGTTAAAAAAGAGAAAGATTTACTTACATCAGGAGGAGATATAGTCACCAATAAGTAACAACAAGCATTTACAATGCAAAAGGTCTCGCATTTAAGCGAGTTTGAGCTATTTACATTGCAAATGACAATGCCTTTCAATTTTGTCTTAAAATGCATTGTTATTTACAATGTTATTTACAATGCCAATAGCTTAAACTCACGTAAATGCGAGAACTAGTTGCATTGCAAATGCTTGTTACTTTTGATATGAGTTCAGGATAAATGCATCCTGTTCAGTAACCTGCTACCCTGTTCATTGTCAAAGATGCATGCACTTGAATCGTTGTTTGTGCACTTCTCAAACTGCTATTTAATTGAGTAGCACTCTTTAAGATTGAATAGCATATCATACAGAATACGATTTACTTTTTAGGTCCCCCGTTAGGCAAGACCTTTTGATTTTCAATAAAAAGTATATGATATACTCACATATAGGGGCTTTCCGCCACCTCTCTTCAAGCTAGCTCTATTCATTGCCAGTTTTTATTATATAATTACTTTAGTGTTGCATTTATGTTTATAGCCTGATGCGATAGCAGGACCGCTTCAGATCTATATTCCAGCTTTGTCAGACCCCAGATCCTGACATAGCTGTTGTAAATTCCTATAGAGTGTTTTGATTTTCTGACTGCTGCTACCTGACAGCATAACAGATTGTGTCCATTTGAAACTGTTCTGCATAAAGTTATCCTCTGTTAAGCTTTTTATTTCTCACCTTCACTTCTTTCCACATTTTTTCCTATTTCATTCCCTCGTTTTCTTTTCCTCTTTCTTTAACTTTCTCTTTCATTATTCTCTTGCCTTCTTTCACTCTTTTTTCTTTTTCTTTCCTTCTCTCATCTTTCCTTATCTCTTTCTCTGCCTCTTTTCCATTACATTTCTTTATTTCATTCTTGCCTTCTTTCTTTCGTATTCCTTTTTTATTCTCTCTTTCTTTCGCTCATTCTTTGGTTTATTATTGCCTAGTTCCATTTTTTCTTTCTTTTTCTGCTCGCTGTTTCCTTCTATTCTTTCTTGCATTTTCTTTCTTACTTTCCTTACTGTTCTTTCTTTCCTTCGTTCTTCTTTGTTTCTTTCTTTCCTTCATTCTTTCTATATTTCCTTATCTTCTTTTCTTTCTGTTTTACCTTCTTTCTTTCCCTCTTTCTTTCCTTCTCTCTTTCTTCCCTTTTCATTCCTTCTTTCTTTCCTTCTATTTCCTTGCTTTTTTCTCTTATTCCCTCTTTCTTCCTTCACTTTACTTCATTCTTGCCTTTTCTCTTGCCTTCTTTCTTGCCTGACTAATTTCCTTCCTTCCTTATTTCCTTCCTTCTTTCCATTCTTACAACCTTTCTTTCTTAAAGGCAAATGGCTTTCAGCCTATCCCAGAGTGAGTGGCTTATTTTAGGTCTGAGTTAGCCAAGACCTTATGATTTTACAAAAATTATATTTACAACACAGATACTTATGGGGGCTTCAGCAAGACTTCATCCTTTAGTCTGTTGTTGGTGACATTCACATTTTTCTTCCACCTACTCTAGCATGCATCAAGGGGCAATTTATCAACCCACTTCAGCCATTGAATTACTTCATTGCAAGTTAAGGCATGGCACCCTTTCACAAGGAACACAACCACACACAAAGGAACTACCCTCAGTGCTAGAGAGAAATGTGGTAATGTGTGGTTTTGAGACAAAAAAATGTTTTTTGTCTGTAACAATTTTTTTAATTGATGAGCGCTCGACATATCCCCAACCAGTAAATTGTAAAAACCATGACAAAACAAAGCAATAATTGCCAGAAGACTGGTGGTCAACCCCAGACCTATTGCCATTGCCAATGCTTTTAAGAATTGCAATGTCACTCAGTCAGTTGCATTTAATAATATTATTATTTGGAAGTCTTGTTGTTAGCTGAACAATGCTAATGGGTTATTTAAAAAAAAACGGCTCAGCTCGAGTGTTTATCAGATTTACTGCCTATTACGAAAATTGTAGGAATCAAATTGAGGTCCATAAATCAGGGCCATTTCCATAAATATGTCCCTAGGTGGACACTCTTCAATCACTAGCAGCCCCCCCCCCCCCCCACCCCAGCGCCTTGAGACCCTCACAGGTATGTAATGCGCTTTACAAATGTCATGATTGACTGATTGATTGACTCTGTGTTGGAACCTGCTAGACATACCTTTAGGTGCTGTCTCTGAGAGCATGGTCAGACTCAGGCGACCAAACAAAAAGGCGAGAGACCAAATGAGGCAGGAGTCTGGGGGCCTCATTTATGAGGTTTTGCTGCAGGGAAGCACAGCAGGCCTTCCTGCTGTGATTGCCTACGGCAAAAGAAAAGGGCAGGAATGTGCCGTATCTATAAGATACGGCACATTCCTGTCCTTTTCCCTTGCACGACCCACGATGGGCTGCCTGCGTCAACTCAGGCACCTATGCACAATAGTGCAAGGGTGCCGGCGTTGCGGGGATGATTATTTTTGTACAGGAAGGGAAACCTTTCAGTACAAAAATAATCACAAGAGGCTTTTCCTCTTTCTACGTGTGCTGCAGAATGCAGCACACATAGAAAAAAGGAAAAGGAAAAACTAGGAGAAATAAAGATCTTTCTCCCCGTTGCGCCTCCCTTACGCCTCCCCTGTGGAGGCGTAAGCTTTTGGCACTGCCTTATATTTGGAACGCCACCAGCAACACCCATTGCACGCCCCTTTAACACAGAACACTGCGTTAAAGGGACTGATATTGATCAGGTAGCATTAAACCAAAAAAAGTGGCTTGGTGCTGCCAGATGAATGTCACGCAGGCTTCTGCGCCACGGAACGGCACAAAAAAGTGAAGTTCCATAACGCAAGAGGCCCCTAGTGTGCAAGCGGCCTATAGACACAATTGCGATGGTGAATAGATCTGCGTGTGCATAGCACGCACATCATACTAACTGCCTTCCAGGAGCTTGTCATTATTATCAATCTATTAATGTTTTACGTACTGCTTGCTATCCCTGTCATGTGTATTTGTAGCCTTTTAAAACTAAGGGTTATAATTACCCATCGAGATGCCACTCCTTTTATCAACCTCGGAAGCTTAAAAAAAATGTCATTAATGCCCACGGACTGCGGGATTCACGGCCATTTCTGCTCTGGAAACGTTGAATTTATTGGAATGAGAGATTTCACCCATCACGCAGTTGCACAACAGGGCAATTAAACTGCCGCCGTCAAAATGATTAACACTGAAATCCAAATAATGCGCAGAAATAATTAATAATTTTGTCTCCGTCGTTATTTCTGTCGGCACTTTGAAACCGATCAGCCAGTGATTATTGGCGGAATATTCCTCTATTTTCGTGGTTAGTTCGTTTCTGTCAAAGCTTGCCGACCTTTTAATCAAGAAACACAAGTCACGATTAAAGATACACGCGTGTCTTTGTTGTATTCTTGCTTTTTGTTTTTGTTAAAAATATATATTATTTTCTTCTATCAATTTAATCAAAGAAATTGCGGCTGCATGCATTTGAAAGTGATTTTCCCAAATCTAGCTCTGAGTGATAAATGCTATACATTTTAAAGCTCGCCTTAAATAGCCATCTGTTCAGTTCCTTTTCTGTAGGGGTAAAGAGCCATGAAACGCCTGTTGGTCTAATTGCATTTGTTTCCATAACAACCTCTATCCATTGTATACCCTACCATTGAACTTTAGGATATTCTATACCTGTTAATGGGATTGTTTCATGTATGCTTGCTTTTAGGCGGCTGGCGTTTAGCACTTACAAAGACATATTTCAAGAAAATCGCCAGCATTCTTTTGCACAGTATAATTATTTTGTAGAGAGCTCGCTTAAGAAATATTAACTCACATTCTGGGTGAGTGTTGCGGCAAAGGGATTTGAACTGCAAAATGACGATGTATATAACGTTAACAAAAAGTGTGTTTTAAAGGCTGCTTTTGTAGAGTTATTTTTTAATGTCGGGGCATTTTTCTGTGAAATTCCTCCACATTTTTTTTGTAAATTGACGCCTCAAAACAGTAATCAGGGTATCGATATATTATAAGAAATATAGGGGCACATTATCAAGCCTGGGCGATAAATTTAAGGCTGCTTTATAGGCAGTTTCCTGCCGATAAAGCGGCGATAATTTTATCACCCAGGCTTGATATTATGCCCCATAGTCAGTTCAGTTCAAAGGTCTTTATTTCGGTAAAATACCATGAAAGAGGCAAACAAAAAAGATAGTAAAAATAATATAAGATAAGAACAATTAAAATATTCAAATTATCTAAAAATACAATGAACTGATGCTGTAAAACAAAATCAAAAAGCCAAGAGAGCTAAGACTTTGCCAAACCGTGCCTAAAAAATGAAAATTCAGAACAATGAAGCACAATACTATTCTTGCTCCTGCACGAAAATCATTTGACAAGTGTACACGATTAACAAAACGTTGAACCATCATGAGACACAAAATCAAGAAATATTATGAATGTTGAAGTCCGTAAGAGGCAAAAACCCAGTGAAAAGAAATACAGAAAAATTAGTAGGCGTATTTTGGAATGTTTGGCCCAGATAAATGTGGTCAATCAAATTGAGATACGGTTAGTGAAAGCAGATAGTGTGTGGGCACAAGGGTTTATGAGGCAAATCTAGTAGGGCCCCTTCCGCCTACCGGTTTTAGTTGTCAGTGTGCTGAAAAAATGTGGTTAGGGGGAAGGTGATGGGGGCAAAGGTTATGACAGCCAGAGAAGAAAACACACAAAATATTGACATGGGTGCCACATGCCTCCAGAAAAAGTGGTTGATACACTTTTCTTTTGCTCCAGGTCAGAGGGTGACTGCTAGAGATAGCGCCTGTGGCCGTATGAAGATCAGGGCCCTGGACAAGGGTCCAACTTGCCCATACTAAAGATCGACCCTGATGACACACTTCCCCTAGCCCACCAATGCATGTTTCTGCCCCGAAGAGAACACAGACACATGTCACAGTTAAAATACACAATACTGCAGAGCAATCTGGTATTCCTGAGAACCTGGGCAGTTAAATGTATAGGGTTCCCTTGGATAGGCTCAATTTCTTAAGATTCACAATAAATGAACATTTTCCAGTTAGTTGTACTAATTCAACAGTAATTTAATTCACATCATAACATTGGGATAGAAAACTATGTGCAAATAGGTGCCCCAAAAATGGGCGCAGAGCTTAGAGATGCAGAGAGAAAAAAAGTGTGCTTGGTTGAAAAAGAAAGCACATGCTGAATGGACACAATTCCGTTTTGAAAACACGGACTCTTCCTCAGACTTCAGATTTCAATTTTAACATTTGTTGGCACAGCCAACCTATAAATCGTGGTATTCCTGCCACTCATCAGTTATCTACTGTAGGTTATCCCACCCTTAGGTATCGTGAAATTCTTTTTAATTGTCAGCAACACATCTTAACGAAGACAGACCTCTTTCATTCCACGTACCTGCCAGTTATCAGACACTGAGCACCTATATTCTGGATATCTAGCGTTTTGAGAAACATGCAAAGAACTCTGTGGGCCACGATGAAGATTCTTTAAATCATGGAGCATATGCTGGCTTTGGCTTATCACTCAATGTGTTCAATTATTAAAAAAGCTCGACGTCAGCATGGAGCAAATAAAGACATTTACATGCATTACTAACTTTTAGCCTAAGAATTAACTTTAATTGACATAACACACAAAATCAATCCTTTAAGCCCATCACTTACACTGCACAATACATTGATGTTTGAACCTAAAACAATTATTCTAAGCAGGGTCTTCATCAGGACATGAAAAAGGTAGCATCCTATGTACAGTCTTTGTCATAAATGCATATAATATATTTAAAAGACAGGTTGGGTTGTTCTCTATCTGAGCTTTGCAATTTCTGGATGATGTCTGATATCAGCCTACTTAGAAATAATGTTTTGGGCAAACTTTAATCATTTATTATGAAGTTTTATATAGCACTAGCCAGGGGTATCAGAGCGCTGTACAATAGTTGAATTGCAGAGATCACACATACATTCACAGTAAATACAATGAAGGTATCAGCACAAGTGTCAAAAACCTCAAGACAATATCGGGCAAGCACCTGGAAGTTCAGTTGGTTGAGTAACCAGGGTCAATGAGTACTAGTAGTGCCTTCGCTAGGTGTCTATAGTCTAGAGTCACAACCCCATCCCATCCATTGAGTAATGTCATCAGCTCTTCTGTGTCTCATGTCCCTTCACTAGGGACCCATCTAGGAAAAGATTTTTGAGTTGTTCTTTGAATTTTGCAAAGGAGGGGATAGTTCTGGTGTGGGGGGATAGCATTCCAGATTTTGGGCGCGTTTCCTGCGAAGGACCGGGCTGCAGTTTTTTGTTTGCGTGCTTTCAGCGGGATGAGTAGTAGAGTATTTGAGCTCCGGAGGGTCGTGGTTTGCACAGCTTATTTGAGTTTGGAGGCCAGGTATTCAGGTTTGCCTGTGTGAAGGGCTTTGTGGGCAACCGCGGCCCATGGAGGGAGTTCCGGTGCGGCAGACAGGCGGGCGGGGAAGGGGCAGGGTGGGAGGTGATAAACACCGGAATATTGATGATTGCAGGTAAGTAAACAATTAAATTAATGAAACAAATTTTGTAGAGCGCCCTGTATTGCGGTGCAGGGCACGGAACAAAATTTGTTTTATAAATTTAATTGTTTACTTACCTGCAACCATCCATATTCCGGTGTTTATCACCTCCCACCCTGCCCCCCCCCCGCCCTGCCTGTCTGCCCCACGGAACTCCCTCCACGGGCCGCGGCTGTTTGTGGGTGAGGCAGGCTGTTCTGAAACTGGCACACAGTTCAACTGGGGGCCATTTTAGTTCTCCGAGTGCGGGTGAGATATGGTCAAATTTCTTCACTCCTGGGACAATTCTAGCTGCTGCGTTTAGTGTTGTTTTAAGGGGGGCCTGGTGTGCCTTTGATGAGCCTGAGAGGGTTGCGATCCCATAACCTAATCTAGATAACACCAGTGATTGGGTAGCTTGTTTAAGGTACTTGGCTGGGATGATTGGCTTTATTTTGTTCAATAGCTTTATATTTATAAAGGCGCTCTTGGCGGAGATCTTAATGTGCTTGTTTATATTGAGTTTTGGGTCTAAAGTGATGCCTAGTGATTTTACAGAATCTGCCAGGGTGATGTTTCCGTCAAGTGTATCGATCACAGATAGCCATTCTGTAATTTGTGGATTCTCTTCTTTGTTTGAGATGAGGAGTATTTCAGTCTTGTCTTGATTAAGTTTTAGGTGGTTCCTTGACAGCCAGTGTTGGACTTCTCTGAGCATGTCGTTGAGTCTCTGAATGTCATCAATGAAGGTGGTTTCCAGATAGATCTGAGTGTCATCGGAATAAAGGTGGAAGGGGACTTTGGCTTTTCTGAGTAGGGTTGTGAGTGGTTCCATGTAGGGAGAGCACTGACCCTTGGGGGACTCCCCTGCTAACATGATGTAGGTCAGACGTAAAGTTTTTGATTTTTATTCTTTGGGTGCTGTTGTGGAGGAAGGAGGAGAACTATTGTAAGAGCACCTCATCTAGACCTGCCCTTTCTAGAAGAGCCTTAATGAGGAGGTTGTGATCAACTGTGTCAAAAGCTGCGGATAAATCTAGGAGGATGAAGAGGCAGCATTTGTCTGCATCCAGCGATTTGTGCATGTTGTCAATGACGTTGAGGATCATGGTTTCCGTTCTACAGCCCTTTCTGAAGCCGGATTGGTGGGCATAGAGTAGGTGAATGCTATCCAGGTGTTGAGTTAGTTGCAGAGGTTTGGATAGAGGAGGTAGGTTTGAGACTGGTCCATAGTTATTCAGATCTTTTTTGTCTGGGGCCGCTTTTTTTAGCAGTGGCGTGACTTGCCCCTCTTTGAGGCATTCAGGGATGACTCCGGATCCCAGGGAACTGTTAATGATCTTGCACCAGAGCGGGGCAAGGCAGAGTTTAAGCTTTTTGGTCAGTTTTGGTGGAAGAGGATCTAGAGCTTGTGAGGCGGGCTTAGATGTGGAGATCAGGTTGACTATCTCATCTTCCTGTATATGGCTGAAAGATTTCCAAGATTTTGAAGGAGGCTTGTAAGAGGCGTCCTTGGTCTCAGGTGAGAAGATCATGCTGAGGAGATTGATGTTGATGTCCAGTGAGAGTTCGATCTTTTCCTCAAAGAAGTTTGCGAAATTGTCACATAGTTCTTTGGAGGCTTGCACTGAGGGGGTAGCAGGGTTGGTGGTTTGTTGTCTGATGATGTTAAAGAGCTCCCTGGGCCTGTTTGTTGTGTTGTCTAGTGCAGTGCGGAAAAATGAGTTTTTTTCGTTTTGTATCTGTTTTTTATACTTCCCGCAAACTTCTTTGAGTTGCTCACGTTGAATGTTGGAAGGGTTGTTTCTCCATAGTCTCTCTGTGGCTCTGATTACTCCTTTCTGAGTTGATGTCAGAGTTAAACCATGATCTTGATGGAGTGCTCTTGCTTTTTTTTTTATTTCAGAGGAGCTATTTGATCATGGATGGACGTCATATTTGAGGTGTAGTGTGAGATAAGTTCCATTGCAGATAAGTGATCAGAAAAGCTGGGGAGGAGCGAGCGGGTCCTTTTGTCTAGGTCTGTTAAAGGAATCTATGTTAGGTTTCTGGACCATTTGGGGGGTCTTGCTGGGGGTGTTGGAGAAGAGCTTTTTGGTTAATGTGAAATAGGATGTTGTGGTGGTCAGACCAGTCCACGGGGAGGACGTGGTCGATCGTCACTGTGTCATTTTGAGCGATAATGGCATCTAAGGTTGCCCCATTATTGTGCGTTTCTTCAGAGCAGAATTGGGTCACATTGTTGTCCTGTAGAAGATTGTTAAGGGTCAGGGGTGGGCGTAGTTCGCGAAGTAGCGCTACGCGAAGCTACGCGAAGTGCACTTCGCACTACGCGAACTTCACGTAGCACTACGCGAGCTTCGTAGTAGCATGTTCGCACTGTGCAAGATGCGTTTTCAATGATTGCACAGTGCGGACAAGCATCCGGCACTGTGCAATCATTGAAAATGGCATCTTGCACAGTGTGCGAGCTGTAGTTTTCTGCTGCTCGAGTAGATTTTTACTCGAGCGGCAGCTTTCTCAACGGGAACTGGTAGTTTCTCATTGCGAGCGGTCGCGAGCATGCGCAACCACTTGCAATGAGAAACCTGACCTCCACGCGTTCAGAATCTCGCCGGGATGTCATTTTGCTTGCTTGCGGTCGCGAACATGATGTTGAGGACTGCGAACAAGCAAAAATTGACCGCTGCACTATGCTACGCTGCACTACGTGTGTTCGCACTGTGCTACGTGCAGCTTGCGTAGTGCGAAGTTGCGCAAACCTCGCAAACTAAGCGAGCGTAGCGTAGTGCTTCGCCCAGGGTTAGTCAGAATTAGAGGATTGTTTGCCTCATTCCAAAGCAGGTTGAGGTCACCGAGAATTTGGTTATTTGAATCACAGAGTGAGCAGTGGGCAATCAGGTCCCACAGGTGTTACCTGAATGTGGACGTGTTGCCTGGAGGATGGTATAGGAGATGACAGAGAATTGCTCTGTTGTCGTTTGTCTTGATGTTGGCGGTGAGACATTCAATGGAGCTGTAATTGAAGGAGTCCTTTTCTAAAATGGCAAGGGTGTTCTTGTGTATGATTGCTATGCCTCTGCCTCTTTGGTCTTTTCTGTCCTTGTTGATGATAGTGAAGCCCAGGGGCACCGACATGTCTTGGTTTGGTGTGAAGAACTCGTTTAGCCAAGTCTCGGTTATAAATGCAATGTCTATGTCATGCAAGAGGATGGTTTCCGCTAGTTCTGTTGCATGTTTAGCGGCTGATCTAATTTGGTGGGGGACGCTCTTAGAATGGGAGCAGGACGGGCCGGGGGTCTTGATGAATTCAAGGTGCGATGGTCTCTTCCGAAACCGATGATCACTTGTATCTTGGCTGTAGGGGAGGCTGCGAGGGGAGAGTTGGAGGTTAGAGATAGCTCTGTCGCCTCCTTAGAGGACATGACTGATTTGGTTCTTCTAAGTCTCTGATTTCGATACTCTGTATCAGTTTTTCTGGGTCTTTGTGTCAGGGTCTCAGGGGTGGATGGGGGTTCACTGGGTCTCTGAGTTCGATACTTGGTATCGGCTTCTCTAGGTCTTCGAGTCAGTGTCATAGGGTTGGTTGGAAGTTCACTGGGTCTCTGGGTTCGATACTCAGTATCGGTTTCTTTGGGTCTTTCTTTCAGGCTCACAAGGGTGGGTGGAAGCACATTCAGGCATGGTGAGCTGTTCGGTCTTGGATGGGAGGAGCTGGTGAAAGTTTAAGACCATAGCAGAGGCAGCCTAGTCTTACGGGCCAAGTCGATGTTGGTTAAGATTTCGCTCAGGCCCAGGGTTATCAGTTCTAGCTGGCTTTCTAGAGGGGCTAGCTGCTGCTCCAAGATTACTGGGGATAGGGTAGGGGCAGCTTGAGTAGGGGCGTCAGGGGAGAAGGTGGGCATGTCTGTGTTATGGGACCTGTTGTTGGAGGAGCTGACCATATTAGGGATCATAGGTAGGGGGAGCAGATGGTTGTGCTGTGCTTTCACCATCCTGTTGTTCACAGCATGAGTGGAGTGACAGGGGGTCTGTACGTGCGGATGAGAGTCGTTCCTAGCTTGCAGGTGGGGAGATCGGGAGGAGGAGGGTGTGACTCAGAGAGAGGTAGTAGCTCTTGGTTTGAGGGAGAGCAAGTGCGGGTGGTGACTCGTGTAGGACGGGTGGGTGTTCTGGAAAATGGAGAGGGAGTGGGTGATCCTTTCTCCAAATATGGATGGCTGGTTAGAGTTACGGAGTAGGGCGAGGAGGGACAGGGCGTGTGCAAGGGGGTGATTTTCAGAGAGGGTCGAAGGCCTTTAGTTTCTCGTTGTTGGATTGGATCAGGACTGTGCCATTCGTGTAGATGGTCACAGAGGTGTTGCAGTTTAGCATCAAGTGATCAGTCATTGTGGTAATCAGTTTGCAGCTGTGCAGGGTGGTGGTAGTTTTGGCAATGGGTAGCTGTGTTTTGAGCTAAGCAGTCCAATTGTCTGGTCTTTTTGTGTGGAAGATTAGATCCATTTTTTATTTGCCCTTTGGAGGAGCAGTGGTAGATGTCTGCAAAAAGAGTTTTGGTGTGTTGTCTGATCAGTCTATGTTTAAGGTTTGTTTTCGCTTTGAGTGAGAGGTTGGGGGGAATTGATTGTGAAGGAGTTCAGGCCATGGGGTTTCAAGTTAGTCGGTATGGGGGGACATTGGAAGGAAGGAGTGTCGGGAGCCATTTTCTCTCTGTTTCTTGAGTAGAAGAGAGGTGCAGGGGGCCTTGATCAACTTGAGGGCTAGTAGCTAAGAGAGTGAGGGACAATGTTGATGGGATTGTTCTAGTTGGCAGGTTCAGCTAGATCAATTTGAGTATTATTCTGCTTCCAAACTGGTTGTAATGGGATGAGGGCGACTCTTCAAAGGTCAGAGCTTGATAGACGGTCAGGTTAGGTCTATTGTATGCATTTTTTTAATGGCTGAGGTGGCGCTGGGTAAAATTCAGATTAGTTGAGGTGAGATGAGATGAGGAAAGCTCTTTAGAGGTCAGAGCTTGGTAGAGGATCAGGCTTGTTCAATTACATGTCATGCTTCAATAGCTGATGAGGCACTGGGGACATCGTCAGGAGGAGGATTTGTTGGGTCATTCTCATTGGATCTAAGAGGTGGGGGGCTTTCTGACCTACTGAGCACTCCCTTACCTTTCAATCGGGATGCAGACTTTCGGATCCAGGTGGTGATTGGTCAGTCAAGCATTGGCCTGTACCTGTTTGTTGCAAAAAAATCTTGTGCGGTCTGTTTCTGGAGTCGAGATGCTTGGAGTGTAGATCCATGTGTCCTTGGTGTAGCTGGCTTGGTTCCGGCTCCCTTCATTTGGACCACTCCAGTGAGTCCTGCCTTTCTTGGGGTGTGTGGTGTGGGGGGAGCCAGGCTTTTTGCAGGGATTGTGATCCTGAAAACAAACAAATGTTACAAATGCAAACAAATGTTAAAAATCAAACCTGAACTCTGAGGAAGAGTTTGTGTTTTCAAAGTCTTTGTTTCAGTACAACTTAATGCCAAATATTAATTTGTTCTGAATTTAAAGAAAACAAGCCCATCTGAGGGATTACTTGTTTTTTATATAGTTAAGTTACAGGCAAGAAATGCAAGACTTTCTAAAGCTCAACAGGACGGAAGAGAGACTCTCATTGGAGGCTATTTCCCACTGGTATTGATCAAGAGGGGTTCAGGGTGTCAGTGTGGGGGATCCAGATCATAGCCCAGTGAGCAACTGAGCTGAACCCGGGAGAAATGAGTATTTCAGTCAGTTGAAACAGTGTTGCTAGCCTATTAACCCTACAGTGCTTTTTTGCTTGACCCTTGTAATTCCAGGATATCAATGCAAAAAGTTCCCCAAATCATGCTGTCATTTTGTTTTTGTTTCCAATGGAAAAAGCCTTCCTCACATTTAGACTGTCTCTAGCCAGGAACTGCCTATCAAGTAATATGAGGGCAGTAAATACTGCTGTTCACATTTTCTGCAAACACTTGCATCAGGATATTCCTCCTGCATGTATAGGAATGGTGATGGTGTAAACACACAGAAAATTCATGAACCAAATAAGGCTGTAGTCTGTAACCTTTAGACAATGGACCTTATTCAGGAAAATAAATGTGTGTGTAGGTTTATGTCTTAACCTGAATATGCATGATTTCTAATTCACTTACATTCCCAGTAGTACATGCAAACAGGAAATCAAACCTCCTGTGCAAATGCACTTTTTCCCTAGGGAGAACATTTTTCATCCCTGGAGATATCCCATCTTCTACACCCCCAACAAATGTGGAAGTCAATTATTCACGTTTCCATCCCCCAAGAAGAGTTACTCTAGCTATTGGCGGGATAAAGTCTATGAGTATTTCAAGGGGGGAAGAGGTCAATTTTGAGTTTAGAAATCCACACAAACATATATGTCTGTGAGAATTACAGGAATTCCAAGTCAAACTAAGCCTATGAACATTCACTTCCCACCCCTTGAGTGTGATTTGTTATTGCTTAATTCTCTGCACCCGTGAAAAAATCTGAAATAATAAATACATTTACGCCGAAAAATAATTCTGGCAGGTGTGTATTAGACATCTTGGCTGCAAAATTATGTCTGACGGTTACTATACCCTTATCAACATTGTCCAATGTCTTTAAATGAACCAATACCTTTAGATATTGGTATTATACTACCCCATAGAATACTAAACACTTTTGAGCATACACAAGTTTTGATCTCAACCGAGAGTTAAGTAGTGGAAATGGAGAAGCATTATTATTCCTTTTGATTCAGGATAATTTAAAAACATACCTTGGAGAAGGTAAAGACAATTTAAAAGTAACAATGTAATTAAAAAAGGGGCTGAGAAACCTACACTGGCTCCCCGTCGAAAAGAGGATCACCTTCAAGCTTCTCACACACGCACACAAAGCACTCCACAATGCCGGACCAACCTACCTGAACAGCAGACTCAGCTTCCACATCGCCACCCGCCAGCTCCGATCCTCCAGCCTCGCCCTCACCGCTGTCCCCGCATCCATCGTACTACCTCCGGAGGCAGATCCTTCTCCTACCTCGCCGCAAAGACCTGGAACACCCTCCCTGCCCACATACGACAGACCCAAGACCTACTCGCATTCAGAAGACTCCTCAAGACCTGGCTCTTCGAACAGTAGAAGGTCCCCTCCTCCCCCCCAGCGACTTGAGACCCTCGCGGGTAAGTAGCGTGCTTTGCAAGTGCTCTGATTGATTGATTGATTGATTGATTGACGTCAGTCCCAGCAATATTTCAAGTGACGGGCAAACGATATCAGCCAGTCTTGGACATTCAGGTGCTTGAAAAACACATTCAGATCTTTCACTGCTGTAATGTCCTTCCAACATGACTTTTCACTTTAATAAAAGTTCCTCCGAAAAGGTAACCTTGTCAGATGGTTGTGATGGTGAATGCTGCAGAACAATTCACAGTGTAACATACCCAGTACCTGTTCAGCAAGGGTACAACTTTCGAAGATAGCACATAACTTTTCACACATTTACCTTCAGCACGGCCAAAAGGCATAATAGTACTTTTATTCCTTGCATATTTGATTTCCTTATTTAGTCTTCATTTAGCATCAATGAGGTTACCCCTTTAGGCGCCCAGGTTTTTTTTTTGTCGCAGATTTTATATAGCACAAACGTGACCCCAAGGCATTGGAGCACTTTACGTTAGCACTGGTTACTTTACACATTCAGGCACAGGGAGATTAAGTGATTTGTCCAGAATCACTGGATGTGGACACAACCCTAAGGCTCGAACCCTGGTTTCCAGCACCAAAGTCAGCAATCTAGCCGATGGACAACATCCTCTCCCCAGGTTCACTGGTCTCCACAGGATTTGCATTCCTCTGAAGCACTTAGCTGAATATTTTACTAAGTCGAGGGTTTAAAAATAAACTTTCTCTTAATCCCTAGGCTCCAAATAGTAATTGTCCCATTTCATGTTTACCTTTGCCAGCTAAGAAAGTAGAAAAGATCATGAATCAGCAGTTAGTTAATCATATTTAGCAAAACAATACCCTGAACCCAACTCAATTTAGATTCCATAGTGGCCATGGCACTGAGACAGCACTCAACAAAGCCACAGAGGATATCCGGTGGTCACTAGGCCAGGGAGGCAGATCTGCCCTCGTCCTATTAGATCTATCAGCAGCATTTGAGACTATCAACTATGAGCTGCTGATAGATCATTTTGTAAAGATTGGCATCAGTGGCAGACCTCGAGATCTGTTAAGCTGATTTCTCCTGGGCAGAGAACGGTCCATAGTATTAGGTGAGTTTGTCTCCTATCTGTTTGCTTTACCCTGTGTGATACCTCAGGGGATCTCGCTTAGTCCTACTTTATTTAATGTTTATGTCACCTCTCCAGTTAAATTGATAAGATTGGGTTTTCCCTAAGGGTGGGCGTAGTTCGCGAAGTAGCGCTACGCGAAGCTACACGAAGTGCACTTAGCACTACGCAAACTTCACGTAGCACTACGCGAGCTGCGTAGTAGCATGTTCGCACTGTGCAAGATGCGTTTTCAATGATTGCACGGTGCGGACAAGCATCCGGCACTGTGCAATCATTGAAAATGGCATCGTGCACAGTGCGAGCTGTAGTTTTCTGCTGCTCGAGTAGATTTTTACTCGAGCGGCAGCTTTCTCAACGCGAACTGGTAGTTTCTCATTGCGAGCGGTCGCGAGCATGCGCAACCACTTGCAATGAGAAACCTGACCTCCACGCGTTGAGAATCTCGCCGGGATGTCATTTTGCTTGCTTGCGGTCGCGAACATGACGTTGAAGACCGCGAACAAGCAAAAATTGACCACCGCACTACGCTACGCTGCACTACGCGTGTTCGCACTGTGCTACTCGCGTAGTGCGAAGTTGCGCAAACTTCGCAAACTACGCGAGCGTTGCGTAGTGCTTCACCCAGGGTTAGTTTTCCCTTACATCTTATGCAGACGCCACACAAATTGCCGTCTTCGTGGCCAGTGGTGATAATGGGATAGGGTCAAGATTCTGCAACTGTATGCTGGCGAGCAGTGGGTGAATGGACAAGAATTGCTTGAAACGGAACTCCGGAAATTGGACGTTCTGCTCTTTGGTTCCCAGGCCTCTTTTTGGACTCCCGCCTGGTGGCCGCAAGAGTTGGGTGTACTTCTACACAGGTTAGGAGGACTTGGAATTTGGCAGTATTAATTGATGATAAACTTACATACACAGACCAAATCAATGCTGTCACTTCCTCCTCATTCTAAACTTTAGGGATCATAAAAAAGATCTCAGGCATATGTATCAAAGGATACCTTTCCGATTCTCAAATAGCGATTTTTAGAGAATTGCTATATGAGAATCCCAAAACGCTATGTATGTAGGATTTGCAAATAATTTTACGAATCCTACATAATCCTTAATTGCGAATCGCAATTAAGGAATACCACCCCTAGAGGCCAGTAGGAATAAATGGGAAGACATTCTCAATTTGCGATTCTCAATTATAGAATTGCAAATTGAGGATGCAATTTCAAGGGTGCCAGGGTGTCAAAACAATACCCTGTTGTAAAGCTTTTATTCAACATTTTTGCCATAAAGCCAACACATATAAAATACATTCATAAACATAATTTAAAAACATGTAAAATCTTTAAGAAGATACAGTATGTGCATAGGTCAAGTCAAGTCCCCGTACAAAATCACACAATGTTTACAGTTTGTGTGGGGATACATTACTTTTTCACCATTCTTAATATGCATACAATCGGGATTTCTTCCAGTTTATATTTAATTACAAGACCTAATATTGAATAAAAAAAAAACCAGCTATATACATTATTTAAATAGTTAAAATGCCAGTAATTAAAAATACTAATATTCTATGTTTTAAATCCATATTTTTTCCTGATCAAGCAGACACTATGGAGGTACCGACTGACTCCAAAGGTTATCAACCGAGTGGTTGAAGATCTAAGTAACCTTTCTGCCTCTTTGTATGAACGTATGCCAAGATTTTTACAAAGGGGTTTAATCCATTTTATACGTTGTGATTTGTATAACGGGCAAAAGAAAAGGATATGGGCCTCGTCTTCGTTTTGTTTCAATTCACACAATTTGCAATATGGGTCATTCCCTCTGGAGTTGGAGTTTCCCCACCGGCAAGTATTTGCATTTATCTGTAGAACCCCATATCTATATTGAAGATATATGGTTTTAGCCAAAGGTGGTTCAACTTCATCCATGAATTGTTCAAATATGGGGGTGTCCTTAAATTGCAAAAACTTGAGCGTTAATGAACCAGTGGCACGTTCATATGCATTATTGTTCATGTAGTACCAATAAGCGGTTTTTACCTGATCTTTACAGTTGGTTTGCAAGGTAGTTGGATTTTTCCAGAATTGCGAGAGACCTATTTTTGTGAGCCAAGTGGATATGTGTCTCAGCCACTTGATTGAATTAAAAGTGTCCAATTCCCTAATTTCCATCAATCCAGCTCTATAGTCCGCGAGTTCCGGGGTAGACCATAATCTTACCCAGTAAAGCAATGGCCTCAGCCAACATAGATGGTCTGTACGTTTTAGGTTAATATCTAGAAAAACAGGAACTAAGGGTGTTCTTGCTGGTAATCTCAGTAGGCGCCTACAGAACACGTTCTCGTCAGTATCAAATGTTTTGTTTGAGTAAGGCCCCCAAATCTCGGCCCCATACAGGGCAGCAGATTGTGCTTTGGCTTTAAACACTTCAATCGCAGGAGTTATAGCTTTTGAAGTACTCCCTCCATGAATTTTTAAAATAGGGAGAGAGTTATGTTTAAGTGACAGCCTACTTTTTTCTAGTTGTTTTATCCAGGACATTTTACTGTCAAACCTGATACCCAGGTAATCAAAAAATTCCACGTACTCTAGTTTAGTGTTATTTAGGGCCAAATTTTTCTTAAAAGTTTTTGGGGGATTAATGGCCATATACTTGGTTTTAGATGAGTTGATTTCTAACCCCTTTAATTCGCAATAACTATTGAATTGGTTTATTAAATTTTGTAAGCCTTTAGGTGTTTGTGATATTAAAATGGTGTCATCCGCAAATAACAATGCTGTAATTGCCTCATTGCATAGTTTCGGGGAATCATGATTACATTGTGCCAGATAGGGGGGGATATCATTTACAAATAAAGAGAAAAGGGTTGGGGCCAGCACGCACCCTTGTCGTACCCCCCTTTTAACTGGTATGGCTTGAGTGAGTTCGCCATTTCTTCCCCATCTTACTTTTGCAAAATTATCGGTGTGAAGCTTTATAAGATTAGACAGCAGTTCATCCGGGACACCCATGTTCCTTAAAGTATCCCATAGTAGGGAACGAGGGACAAGATCAAACGCTGAGCGTAAGTCCATAAATGCTACATATATACTACACTTCTTTATTTGGACATATTTCCAACAAATACACATAAACCTGTGCACCTGATCCACAGTGCTTGTCTTAATTCTAAATCCTGCTTGGTATTTTGAGAGGATTTTGGATTCCTCTACCCAGTCTAAAAGTCGATTTAAAATGTGTCTGGCAAAATTTTTTTGTAAAATGTCAATTAAACTAATTGGTCTGTAATTACCTGGATTGTAGCGGTCCCCTTTTTTATAAATGGTAACTATTTCCGCCCCCTTCCATGATTCAGGGATTGGAGTTCCTATCAGAATGGAGTTACACAGAAAATTTATATAGGGGCACCATACTTCGATATTGTGGGTGAATAAGTCCCCGGGTAATTTGTCCGGGCCTGGTGCCTTACCGGCCTTAACTGCCTTTATTGCACCCAGTGTCTCTTCAATGCTAAATTTAGCTGGATTTGCGCATGGAGGAAAAGATCCAGAGTAATTTTTGTCTGGGGGCACCCCTGTCAAATCATATAATTTTAGAAAGTGATCATACCAGATTTTTTCATCCAAGAAAAAGTCCCTATTGGAGCTACCCGTTTTATTGTTTTTTGTTATCAAGCTCCAAAAGGTACATTGGTCATGCTTCCTAGCAGCATTTAAAAGATCTTCCCAGATCAAATCATCCCATTCCTTTTTTGCCCTGAAGAGGAGTCTTTTATATTCGTGTCTACACTCTCTTACCCTCATCTGATCTTTAGATTTCACGGCATTAATTAGGTTACTTTTAGCTAGACGACACTGTTTGTTATACCACGGTGTCTCTAGTTCCAATTGCCTTCTTATATTGACTTTACTATTACTGCATGTTTTACTCAGAAGGGGAATTAATGACTCTACTAGATGATAATGCATTTTAAGGACTTCATGGGATCCCAAACTCAAGTTATCGTATAGGGGGATAAGGTCTGAGAAGGTGTTATAAATACCCATAAGTGTGTCTTGTTTTGGTAGGATATGTGGCCATTTTATATCTCTCCTGTTGTTGGAAACCTCGACCTCTCCCACCTCCATGTTAGATTCTATTTCGCCATCAGATGTTGAAAATGGTTGAGGAAGTAACCCCAATTGTAAAGGAAAGTGGTCACTTTCTGGTCTATTCACGACCGTGAAGGCCAACAACAGATGCCACAGATTGGTTGTGATCAATATAAAATCAATCAATGATTTAGATGTCCCCTTACTGTATGTACAATTAGCTGGTTTATCTGGATCTAGTCTACCATTACATGCCCTTAAATCATTGGATACAGTCAATTCAAAGATCTGCATGACTGCCACTGAGCTTTTTACTAATTTTACGCTGTCTAGGCAAGGAATGTCATGAGCCCTATCTTCATTTTCTAATAGATTTTCGAGCCCCAGCACAGGCTCGAATTGGCAGTTGAAATCCCCGCCTATAATTATTTTGGAGTTTGGCTCTAGGTTACTCAAATACGAATTTAGTTGTTCTACAACCATTGACTCCTTATTTTGGGGGTTTGGTCTGTTATAAATATTTATCAGGTAGACATCCCCCATATCCTTCGTGGTGATCTTTACCCCAAGCAAGTCATTAGAAACAAGGTTCAGAGGTGATACAACAACATTCAGGGATATTTTTATCCAAATTAGTAAACCCCCTGAGGGCCTACCTCTTACAAATGCAACTGCCCCACAATGAAATGCTTTATAACCAAGTCTATGTACCATATTAATTGCCCATGTTTCCTGTAAGAGTATACTATTATGCTCTTCCAGGAAAGAACTCCAGTTCCTGTCACAAAGGTTTCTTGACAACCCTGCGATATTCCATGACAGGATTTTTATATCACGTTTTAGGTTATACTGTGCTGCGTTGCTAGGGCAATTATTACATATGTTTGGTATTTCCCCCTCATTAAGGCCGTCCAAAAGCTCGCTATTGGGTACCAAATCTTGCAACTCATTATGTACCGTTAATGACATATTTTGGTCTTGTGCAATACAAATATCCACTGATTCCCTCCCTCGATGGTCTTCAAAAGGACTAATAGACGGAATTCCGGCCCGTATAGTTTTGGCTCGATCAATTACAGAGGGCATTACACAGGTACTTGAGGTTGGTCTTACACATAGATCCCTTAAGTGGTTTCTAAACATGGGGAAAAAAGTTCAGTGGGTTCCACACTTTCCTGCTTGTCAATGACCCCACCATGACCAGTTTTGTCCATATCCATGTTCTCTGGGTACATTCTACCAACAGGAGTCGGGGGATCGAAAAACGAGTATCTGTTATTCATCAAGCCTGGCCGAGTTGGATCTCTATTGTCTTGTATCCGCTGCATTGGATAAAAATAACTAAGGTCACAAGTACCGATTCCTAGGTGCCCTCTCCGTTGATTTTGACTATACACAAGGTGTGCTATAGAGGGATCTTTGAAGTTAACCAGAATGCAGTCCCCTGATATGTCTTTCGGCCTGGTGCCCAACCAACTAACTCTTCGAACTTGGATGACCTGGCAATTGACAGTATATGGCAGGGGTCTATTTTTTCTTAGCCAATATAAGGTCTTATTTTTCAGTTCGCCATAGGACTCCCTTTTGTTGGGTTTCAAAGGAGGGACGCCAGTAAGCACTACCACATATGGTTGACACCCCGGTGGAAGGTCTGCATTTGGGATCTTTTTAGGCACTGGTTTGTCTATGTTGCAGTCAGCTACTTGGACATTATTGTTCAGGCCACAATTGGTAGTACAGACTGTGGTTTCTATCCCATTGACGGGCTTTGATAGCGCCGGGGCTTGAGAGGTGGTAGTATTAGCTACCTGTTTTACTTTACGTGGCGCAGGTTTTGGGGGAGCAACCAGTTGAATTCCTCCGTTGGTTGGCTGCACTTTGGAAAGCTCTACTTGCGGTCCCCCCAGTACAGCATTGATCCTATTCTGGTCTGTCGCCTTATCTTTCCTAGGTGGTCGAGTTTGTTGCGGTGGTTTAGGAACTGTAGGGCTAGATTCCACTATATGGTATCTGCTCCAATCTTAGAGTGAAGTTTTACCAGTGTTTTTAGGGCAAAGAAATTGTCCAGTGAAATTTGCTCGAATTTATCCAGACGCTCCGATAGCCCTTTCAGTCTTTCAGTTACTGGTAGCAGCAAAGTTGTCATGAGCAGTTGGATCTGGTCAAGCAGGGAGTTAGCTGCTGGTGGATCTATTGGGCAATTTGCTAGTTCAGTGTCCAGCGCTGGACGGGCTGAGGCATTTCGAAGATCACCCTCTTGTTGTTCGCTTACTTCTGACCCAATGTTCATATCAATTTATTTATTATGTTTTGGCTCTCAAAGAGGGCCACATAAAAATTTACAAAGATAACAAAAAGACAGATACATATCAGTAAAATAACATTCAGATGCACATTTGAATAAAATAACATACCGTGACAAATCTACAACAGGAAGCACTGTCAAACATCTCCAGAGACATATTAATAAATAGCTAAAAAACCTTTGAAAAAATTAAAAATATAGAAACAGAACATTTCATTTGGGGGCCAGTAAAGTGCTTGAAGAAAACTATTCAGAGTAGAAATGCCCAAACGAAGACAGATAGGTTTTAACCATTTGAGACGCAATATGCGAAGCGCAGGACAAATCAACAAAACATGCATGCGATCCTGAGTGCTCAGGTTACATAAATTGCAAATAGGGGGAGAACCATGCCATTTAGATAAAAGTAGATTTAAGGGTAATAGGTCATAGTGTAACAAAAACTATAATCTACGAATACCATACGGCAAGTTCCATGTAACATATGGTTGGGCCAATTTAATCGAATAAGAATTAAGGAGAAGATCTACTTCCCTTTTTTCATAAATTATCTTCTTATCTGCTTGATAACACAGCTCCCACGAGGCCTGTTTTAATAGGAGTTTTAACTGTAAGGACGAGTGCGAAAACAGAGTATTTTCATCTAACTTTAACAAAGTTACAGCTTTTCGAAAATTCCTTACAATTTGTGAAAATTCCTTAAAATTGCCCAATAATTCAGTTTTAAGAAGAGCTCTCATCGTCCCCAGTTCGGCTCTAGCCAGGCAGGCCACCCATCTTACCAGGGCACATAAACCCTGTACCCAGCTACTCCTGAGACCGAAGTCGAGCCTGCAAGCAGCCAGAGAACACGCTTTATTCAGAGAAGATAGGGATCTTAGAAGTTTCCCCTCAATCTTATGGCAAAAGTCCCAATATTTCATATCAAGAAGTTCGATACCGTATAGTATTGTCGCGGGGATTTTGGATCTATATACCTCCAGTAAGCATAGAAAATGCCTTTTCCCAGTGGCCTGATACAGGGAATTTAGACCTTTGCCATGTGCGAGGGCTTTCCGCGAACTGTGCTCAATATGAGGCCTCTCGCTCAAATTGGCCGCAATGATTTTCCCCAAAAAGGTATAAGATTTTACCACCTCCAGTTTTTGACCGCCGATATACCAACCAAAATTTTCCGATCGGCACTTCTTTTTTCCTGCTATACACATAATTTTACTTTAGGAGATGTTAATCTTCATGCAATGCCCAATAGAGAAATCATGAAGGGCTTGTAACCGATTTGCAAGGCCTCTGGGGGTCAGATCCAGTATAAGGACGTCGTCAGCATACATCAAGCAGGACATTGGGGACCCCCCAATCACCGGAGCAATACCTTCGCTGACAGACAAGGCAGCAGGCATATCAGCAGTATACAAGGAGAACAAAAGGGGAGCCAATAAACAGCCTTGTTTTAGGCCATTCTGAGAAGATATATGCTGGGAGAGCCCCTTTTCACCCCCTTGCAAGACACTGCACCAAGTCTCTGAATGGAGGGTACGGACAAGCTCCAATAAGTAGGATGGGACACCAAGCGCTGCCAATTTTCTCCACAGCGTTCTACGATCCACTTTATCGAACGCCGTGGAGAAATCAATAAAAGCCGCATAGACAACCCCCCCTCTCACCTGCACATATTTATCAGTTACCACCTGGAGAGTGGTGAGGTTATCTAAAGTACCGTGCCCCCTACGGAAACCAGTTTGTTCAAGTGGCAAGATATTATTCTCCTCGACCCAATCGGAAAGAGAGCTTAAAAGACATTTCGCAAAAACCTTTCCGATGGAGTCGAGGAGAGCGATCAATCGATAGTTACTGGGTCTGTCCCTAGATCCCTTCTTAAAAATAGGGACCAAGATGCTTCCCCTCCAGGAGGCAGGAACCGTGTTTGACAGAAAGCAGGCTTTGAACAATGGGAACAGGATTTTACTCCACATTAGGGGATCCTGCTTTAAGACTGTCATAGGGAGTTCGTCGGGACCCATTGCACCAGAGGCGCGCATGTTCCTTATGGCTGTTTCAATTGATTCCTCTGTGGGGTAATTAATGAGTCCTTCAGGCGTTGCAGCTAGGACAATATCCTCATCTGGAATGCCATTCCCTGCATAGAGGTCCCGAATATATGTGATCCAGACCTCTTCAGCTATAGGGATGGGACAAGGGCTTATTCTAGTGCCGCATCCCCTCCAAATTATTGCCCAGAATTCTCTAGTCCTACCATAGACAACCGATGCCCTTAAGTTAATCCAAACTTTGTCTTCATTCTCCTTTTTTATTTTAGCCTTTAATCTACATCTCTTTCTTTTTAGCCTAGCGATTTCTTTTTCACGTTCCATAACTCTGTCCAAATATTGCTCACGGACTAGTTGATTTATTTCTTTGTTCAGGATACGTAGTGTACTAGGCACAACTACCCCTTTTCTAGGGCAGGAAGCCTTTTTTACATCTAAAATTATATTTTGCATAAGATTTTCAAAATTAGCTATTTCTAAACCACGCCACTCATTTAGTTCTAGTAGAGTCTTACATAATTTATCGTGAACCCCATTAATGGCGGAGGGATTCCAAAAACATCTTCCCGTAGAAGCATGAAAAGCCACATCACTGCCATTAAGGGCCCATGGCACAGTGGGCATAGGGTTTAAGGAAATAGTTATGAGCATTATAGAATGATCGCTCAGAGTTGTTGGAATAATCTTAAGATCCTGAATCCAGGGAAACAAACCATAATCCGATATTGCATAATCAAGAATGGAAAGCCCAAAAGGGGACTTGTGTGTAAATTTAGCAGGCACATCAGACGGAAGTCTCCCATTTAATATAAGTCCGTCGACTGCCGCTAGTTCTTCAAGCAAAATCTTCCCTCTTTTATTAGTCACTATTTTATCCGGAAAAAGGGCTTGGGGTACAAGATGCGCCTCATCTTTGGGTTTATTTCTGAAAAGCTTCAGACTAGTATTGGAAATTTTGCAGTTCAAATCTCCTACTAGGATAACTTCTGGGGGAGAAGGTACATTTTTAATTTGGCCAATATATCGAAATACCTACTTCAATATAGGGTTAAAACGCTCTTCAGGAGGAATATACACATTAATAATAACAACGGAAAACTTTTTTTAATTACTAGACAGGTTTGCTATTGTTATAGCTTGGAAAAGCTTACTTGGGTCAGTATATTGGGAAAACCTCCACTGCAAGTTATTAGATAATAGACAGGCAATTCCCCCCCTAGCGTGACCTTTCTTGGAAGGGGCGGCAGGAACTTCTAGAACATAAAAATCCTTTAACTTAACCAGCGAATTAGTGCACCAAGTTTCCTGGATGCAAATCACATTTGCCCCCATAGAAAATAGAAAGTCAAATTTCTCTGGGCTATTATGAATCCCTGCCGCATTCCATGAAGTAATTTTCAATGGGGTGTTAAAGATGGTGAAACAATTTGGGATTATCTGTGGTTTTAGTAGATAACGCACTGTGCAGCCAGTTCCACCGATTATTATCCTCTATTAAAGAAGAGTTCTGGAGCAGTGGAAGTGGCTTTACCTGGGAGACCGAACGTTTCCCTTTAGAGACCCAGATCTTCAGATCTCTGAGTGGGGAGACAGTCCCATTTTGTTTATCACCCTTAAGTGTCATCCCATGGGAAGGGTACATGTTACCGGGATTCACAATAGGAAGAACATCAATACCGGTTCGTTGGAAATTCTCTGCTTGCTGCAATATCAAGTTTACAATGATTGTGGAGTTAAATTTAACCCTTATACATGAGACCCTGTCTCCACCAAACAGAGAAACAAGTTCAATGTCCCTAGATTGAATAGGGTGAGACTTTCCATCTCGCTAAACCGCTTAAGCAGCCATGATCTATTTAAGGGTAAGTCTGCATCAAATAGTGGTAAAAAGTCTAACACACGAGTGTCCACATAAGCCTTTACATTTTTTGGCTGAAGAGAAGGCGGTGGGTGATCTCCCACCTCTGGAGCCAGAGAAAAAGGAGAGGCCAAAGGATTAAGTGGGCCGCGTTGATGTGAGTTAGCGGCTTTTGTCGCTACCAATGCAGTAATATTAGGGACCGGACCCTCCTTTTGTAGTAAATCTTCCACAGCCGTTGGTGGACCACATTCACTGTCCACCTTTAAAGACATGGAGGTTGAATCTAAGTCTGTTTCTTCCTTCTCAGACAAGACTATAGAGTTTTGGAAGATTATCTGACGTTGTCTTTTCTTCCTGTATTTGCGGAGGGGTTTCCTTTTATTCCCTTTATTGTTTCTATGTTTACCCTTTTTCACCTTGGCTTCTTGTTTATCTTCAGGTTGTTCTTTTTTATTTTCCGACAGGAAGATTGGGAATAGACCTTGAGCCACTTTGGAGCCAGATATAGATTTGTTTTCTTCCTCAATCTCGAGAACAGAGGTCATTACACAATTGGGAACTGCAGATACATGCAAAACTGTAGTATGTAATTCATGATCTATTACCGCAGCTTTTGCACCGGAATTCACTGTAGGCTCGTTTATTTTGCCCTTAGGAATGTTAGATTCAGCCTTAGGGGAGGGAACACTCATTGTTTCCAATGTTTTTTGTAGCAATGTCTTCAGTATTTGAGTAACTGAGTCCAGGATACAATCCAAGCTACCTACAAATTTCCCTAGAAGAAATAATATAGAGGCTAGTAATTGTTCCAGAGCAATCAAGGATTCCGATATAGGTTTGTTACCAGTTTCAGCTGTATGACAAATCTCAGATAGATTAAGATCCGGGCTCCTGGAAGCTTTTAACAGATCAGACATGTCCTGTCCATTTAAAGAGGGAGTACTACTATATAGCATTAGCCCAGAGGGAGTAGCGCCCCCCGATGGTTTATTGGGTTCTAAAGCCTCCAAGTTTGCTGCATCTACATAGCGGCCGCACAGTTCAAGATCAATAGATAATGATGAGGCTTCCCCACCAAACCTGTCATTCACAAACGGGGCTTGAGGCATAGATGGTTGGTTCTCTAATTTTCCTTCTATTGCTCGGACACCAAGCTTACTCTCCCCCTCTCTTTCGGGATGAGCAAGACAGGAATTCTCCACCGCTGCTGTTTGAGGTGGCACGATCAGCAAGGATGGAGATATAGAATTAGTAATAACTTGAGGAGGGCCTTTCTGATCCGCAATAAAAAGGGCTTCCTTTACTGCAGTGTTGGACTTCTTCTCCACAGATTTATCCCATAACTCAAAGAGTTGGCATTGACCCTTCAGCGGGGGATTATTTACGGATTTATTTCGCGTGGGATTAGTAATTGTTTTAGCACTCGATCTTCCTCCCACTAGTCTACCTGAACGTAGTTTTTTTGACATCTTTGCAGACTCTTCCCAAAGTTCGTTGTTATTCAAATAGTTGTCCTCCAGAAGAGAAGAGCACAAAATAAAACAATGTCCGTAAAAAATAAATAAATAATGCTCTGGAGGTGCAACACTAACTCCCCAGTGGCAGATAGCCAAGGAACAACTTATTAATATTGCAGAGTGTTACTTCCTTTGGCAGCAAGAGGTGTATAGTATGGATAGCGATAAGAAACAACGTAAATGAAAATAACCGGGCCCAGCCCAGCCTACCTCAGCCACCGAGGGCCACAGAGGGCCCGCCCTTTGCCCGGGCTTAGCCCGGCGTCGCCCGCGCGCGTCCCGCGATGCGGGGACCCCTGCTGCTTAAGAGCGCCTCCGGGCGCGTGCAGGGCGTTGGCGGTTTCCTGCCGCTAGCACTGCTGGGACCTGTAGTCCCCCTCACTCGGCGGCCGTGCCAGATGTCAGGAGGCCAACGGTGGCGGAGAGGGACTGGTCGAAGTGCAGAAGGTCAGGTTCCGGTCAGGAGCAGGTAAGGAGCAGCCCCAGTAATAGTATGCAGGGCGAGGCAAGTTTCCCGTATGCAGCGTTCACCCACTCGTCAATTTCAGCAATATGCTTTCCACACGCTCTGACGGGGACCCCTGCTGCTTAAGAGCGCCTCCGGGCGCGTGCAGGGCGTTGGCGGCTTCCTGCCGCTAGCACTGCTGGGACCTGTAGTCCCCCTCACTCGGCGGCCGTGCCAGATGTCAGGAGGCCAACGGCGGCGGAGAGGGACTGGTCGGAGTGCAGGAGGTCAGGTTCCGGTCAGGAGCAGGTAAGGAGCAGCCCCAGTAATAGTATGCAGGGCGAGGCAAGTTTCCCGTATGCAGCGTTCACCCACTCGTCAATTTCAGCGATATGCTTTCCACACGCTCTGACGGGGACCCCTGCTGCTTAAGAGCGCCTCCGGGCGCGTGCAGGGCGTTGGCGGCTTCCTGCCGCTAGCACTGCTGGGACCTGTAGTCCCCCTCACTCGGCGGCCGTGCCAGATGTCAGGAGGCCAACGGCGGCGGAGAGGGACTGGTCGGAGTGCAGGAGGTCAGGTTCCGGTCAGGAGCAGGTAAGGAGCAGCCCCAGTAATAGTATGCAGGGCGAGGCAAGTTTCCCGTATGCAGCGTTCACCCACTCGTCAATTTCAGCGATATGCTTTCCACACGCTCTGACGGGGACCCCTGCTGCTTAAGAGCGCCTCCGGGCGCGTGCAGGGCGTTGGCGGATTCCTGCCGCTAGCACTGCTGGGACCTGTAGTCCCCCTCACTCGGCGGCCGTGCCAGATGTCAGGAGGCCAACGGCGGCGGAGAGGGACTGGTCGGAGTGCAGAAGGTCAGGTTCCGGTCAGGAGCAGGTAAGGAGCAGCCCCAGTAATAGTATGCAGGGCGAGGCAAGTTTCCCGTATGCAGCGTTCACCCACTCGTCAATTTCAGCGATATGCTTTCCACACGCTCTGACGGGGACCCCTGCTGCTTAAGAGCGCCTCCGGGCGCGTGCAGGGCGTTGGCGGCTTCCTGCCGCTAGCACTGCTGGGACCTGTAGTCCCCCTCACTCGGCGGCCGTGCCAGATGTCAGGAGGCCAACGGCGGCGGAGAGGGACTGGTCGGAGTGCAGGAGGTCAGGTTCCGGTCAGGAGCAGGTAAGGAGCAGCCCCAGTAATAGTATGCAGGGCGAGGCAAGTTTCCCGTATGCAGCGTTCACCCACTCGTCAATTTCAGCGATATGCTTTCCACCCAATGTTCATAGTTTCCGACTCTAGAGATTTACAGTACACACCCCCGTTCATATAGTTCCTTCGTATTCTCTTGCGCGCTTTTAATCTATAGGCTTTTCGCGGGGTAACCAGTCTCTTCCTTTTTACTGCAACTCGACTTACTTTTGGCAGGGGGGATGTTAAAACTTGTCCTGCAGGCATTTCATGTACCAATATTACAGGCAAAGCCGGTTGATCAACTACTGTGGTGGCAGAGCGATTTCTTCTTTCAGTATTACCTAAAATTCTGTTTGTGGATACTGAATCAGGAACGATTTCAAGAAGGCCATTATCCAGCCTCAAATCGACAACACAGGGTTGCAAGTGGTTAGGTGTTACAGAAGTTAGGGGTTCTGCTGGAGTAGTATTCGTTGGGGATTTAGCCTGCACCAGTGTTCCCAAAGAAGAGCGTTTATGTGCCAAATATTCCCGTGATAATCTGCGTTCTGCTAGGATGATTTACTTTTCTACAACAGAAACTGCACGAGTTATGAAGTTGTCCATGGTGCCTATCGTAGAGTTTCCCCCTCGCCTTGAGCATCTGCCTGAACGAGTAGCCATTGGGGAGTATGCAGACATATGGAGCGTAATACAAAGTGATCAGTGTTGAATGTCCCACAAAGCAAAACACTGTTTTACCTTAGTTATTAGGGGGGTGGCCCGTCCCGGCCCCTGCTGGCCCCGGACGGCCACAGACAGCCCGCCCTTTGCCCGGGCTTCGCTCGGCGTCCCGCTTGCGTCCCGCAAGACGGGCCCTCGTTGATTTTTATTGGGGAAAGCGGTTGTGGGCGGGGCACGCAGGGGGGCGCTGACCGGATGTTGCTTGGTCACGCAGGGACTCCTGGAACAGTGAGTCCCTGCCGCGCTCCTCCCCTGCAGCCTCTCAACACCACAAGTGTTCTTACTCACTGCAGGCGCGGGAACAAAGCTGGAAACAGGCGGCGAACAGCGTTGGTGGGACCACCCACGAAGCGGCTCCCGCGAAGCGGCTCCCGCGAAGCGGCTCCCGCGAAGCGGGAGCGGCGAGGAGCTGGTTTCAGCAGACAGGTTAGAGCAACAAAGCGTCCCCGTGGCAGCGAGGAGTTTTCCAAAAGGTCACAATGATTCAAGACCACGGGCTCCTTTTCAATCCCTCGCCTAATTGCAGGTTGTGGGCGGGGCACGCAGGGGGGCGCTGACCGGATGTTGCTTGGTCACGCAGGGACTCCTGGAACAGTGAGTCCCTGCCACGCTCCTCCCCTGCAGCCTCTCTACACCACAAGTGTTCTTACTCACTGCAGGCGCGGGAACCAAGCGCTGGAAACAGGCGGCGAACAGCGTTGGTGGGACCACCCACGAAGCGGCTCCCGCGAATCGGGAGCGGCGAGGAGCTGGTTTCAGCAGACAGGTTAGAGCAACAAAGCGTCCCCGTGGCAGCGAGGAGTTTTCCAAAAGGTCACTTCCTCCTCATTCTAAACTTTAGGGATCATAAAAAAGATCTCGGGCATATGTATCAAAGGATACCTTTCCGATTCTCAAATAGCGATTTTTAGAGAATTGCTATATGAGAATCGCAAAACGCTATGTATGTAGGACTTGCAAATAATTTTACGAATCCTACATAATCCTTAATTGCGAATCGCAATTAAGGAATACCACCCCTAGAGGCCAATAGGAATGAATGGGAAGACATTCTCAATTTGCGATTCTCAATTATAGAATTGCAAATTGAGGATGCAATTTCAAGGGTGCCAGGGTGTCAAAACAATACCCTGTTGCACCCCTGAAATGTGCATGTATGTGAGCCACATGGTACTTTGAAAAATGCAAAAAAAGTGCTTTTTTCAAAGAAATTTCGATTTACCGCCAACATGAAGTTGGTGGTAATTTGCGATTTCTTAAGGAGAAATCGCACACCTTGAGTGCTTTTTAAATCGCATTTAAGGAATCACAATTTGTGATTCCTTAAATGCTTTCACAAAATAAGGAATTGCAAATTTTGTGATTCCCTATTTTGCGAGGGTCTTTTGGGATGGTACATTCTAAAAGGCTTTTTCCTGTTCGCAAACGGGAAAGGGTCTTCATACTTATGCCCCCTTATCCTTTATCCCACCTGAACTGCAAAAAAAATTAGGCACTCATTTAGTGCTCTCAAAAATTGACTTCTGCATAAGCCTATATCTTAAGTGTTAGTAGAGCTGATAGACTCTTCGGTAATGTTTTATTTGTAAACCTATTTAGAGCCGGTGGTTGCTGGTAGGGCCCACTCACGCTCATTTTTAGGGGGCTGCCAGTTATTTTTCAGGGTCAAGGCTGATTTGCATATGGCCATGTCTAAACTTGGTTGGTGTGGAGTGCAAAAAAACAATGGATTTAGGCCCAGATATCTGTACTGGGGTGAATGTATGACATTGTTCTGCATTCTGTCCATCAACTGTTGTTTTTGCATTTGTCACCCCGAGTGGGATGAGTATGCTCAAACGTGAGTCTCATGCTCTCCACACCACTGTAGTCAAGCTATCCTGGCTGAAGACGGCTGATAGCCAGAAACCGGTCCTAGGATGCTTGATTCCGGTCCAGGAAAGACATGGTTTGGCAGTTCGGGCTGCACTGTTCCCATGAGGCACAGGGTCAAGGCTGATTTGCATACGGCCATGTCGGAACTGGGGTGGTGTGGAGTGCAAAAAAACGATGGATTTAGGCCCAGATCTCTGTACTGGGGTAAATGTATGACATTGTTCTGCATTCTGTCCATCAACTGTTGTTTTTGCACTTATTTTTCAGCAGCAGACATTTACCTAAAGGAAGAGAGGGAAAACACAAAAGTGAAAAGTTGAGGAAGAGATAGACAGAAAAAGCGTCACAAAGGAGTAAAGAAAGAATCTGCAGGAGTGAGACGAATGGGTGTGAGTGTTCGGCAGCCATCCTCCGCCACGTGAACCTGCGAGAGAAAGCACAAAAAGAAGTTAAGGGGCCCGCAGCCGGCCTGGTGACGCGCTCAGTGCGTGGAGCAGGAACAAGAGACTGTTCTGCTCCCCGTCGTCCCCTTATAAAGGGGGAGTGCCCAGGCAATCCGGACCAGGCCGGAATCCCTGGGCGTCCGTTGGTCACTAACCTGGAAGCACTGAAGTGCTTCCGGTTTATTTATTTCTTTATTTATTTATGCGATTTTATATAGCGCGAACTTTACCCGAAGGTGTCAGAGCGCTTTACATAAGAACCAGTTTAAAAACATAAGGATTTAGGATTACATGCGTTACATAAAGGATACAAACAGAAAAAAATGCAAATGTACAAGATGTAAAGTCACACAAGGAGGAGATACAAATGGATATACTCTAAGAGTCACATAGGAATGGTAGATAGTACAAATGTCTACTGCATATACTAGTGATTAGAGTTATCTCTATATACATAGGGAAGGTATACAAATGGATATACTCTAAGAGTCACATAAGAATGGTAGAGAGCACATTGCTGACGCGTCATTGCTGACGCGGCCTCCCCCCCTTCTTACTGTCCGGGGACTAGGGCGACCGCCATAATGGTGGCGCATCCTATTCTAGTCTGCGCTTTCCCCAAGAGGCGTTGTTGGTGAGTGTATTAAGTGCATGCCTTCCTAGGATGTGTGGGCCATTGATAATGGTGAGGCAGGAACATCCAATTCTAGTGCCACGAGTGTTTTCATTTTCTGATCTTACCCACTCTGATTTGTGCTGTGCCTTTATTTAGGTATTCTTCGTCCCATTTGTTTAGATGCCAGTTTGCTCACAGCGATAAGTGAACATGTAAATATGCCGCATATTTGTTTCGACTTATTCCATTGTAGCGGACTGTTTCTAAAAACTGCTCTACTGTGTGCAGCGCATAAACATGCTGCTCCCGAGACCTGTAGATCTTATCAATTGCTAGTGTTGCAATTATTTTCTCACTACAACTCCATCCCCCTTCCCCACAACAACATTATCGCTCATGATCCAGAAAAAAAGGGATCTCTGGCTCTGTGAGAAGTCTTGCGAGTGGAGCGGAAATGTCGATCCGTGTATTGTCAGCTGGTGACGACAGACAATGGCGATGCTGTCAATGCCAGAACAATTTTCAAAAACGTTTCCCGCAAGCACAAAGCATGGTGACAGGACGCACCCATTTACCAAGTGAGGAAACTGACGAGAGACGGACAAAGCATACGAGACACTCGGTCAAAATAACTGCCTCGTAAAAGCCGCAAATTGAGGGAAAGAAAAGACGAGATATAGTGAGGCATTCTGTGCGCGCGCTGAAAAAAGAGACCAGCACCTGCCCTGGATTCAAGTATCAGCCCAGTGACCTGTTCTTCAGAAAGGGCGGGCGCATTGCTATAGGCTTTATCCTGAAAAACTGTGCGCTGCGATCCGGTTTCACAGCGTGCCCCACCTTCCAGGTTTTATCACAATGAAAGGCGATCCAGTTCCTGTTCAGACACGACACTCCCCAACAGCACAGTACCGTTCGAAAGTAACAACTGTAATTTGAATTATTATTACGAATAAAATATAGCTTCACCATGAAAGAAACACTTTTCTCCATGCTACAATTCGAAAAAGTAATTTGATAATCTTGACTCTCTTCCGATCTTACTCTTTATGTAAAGTAGAAACGCAACTTCCCTCTCTTAATATCAGCATAAAAGTTAAAAGTTATGCATCAGTTAAATAAGGATAGAGACGAGTCCTTGCGGACCTCCTTCATTAGGTTTCCAATCAAATAACAGGGACCCCAACGCTTTGCTGTATTCTTGCGTGAACAAAATCTCAGAATTGTAGAGAAATCTCTCCTCTCTTGGGGAGGAGGGGATCCGGATTGTTTTTATGGCTGAAGGAAGCACCTGAGATGCTACGGCAAAGAAATGTCTCATCCTCCCCACATGGTATCCTGACAGAAAATCTTTTGTTCAAAACTCTAACTGCAAAACAATTTCATATAAGGCAGGTAGCTTGATTACCTGAATATAATGTGTGCCTATAATTTATGTTTTTACATATTTGAATTTATAAAGCATTAATTATAAAGCATTAATGTTACAAATAATTTATGGACTCTAACACGCTGCAAAACAAGACGAGTATCCATAAAAGGAGTTCTTATGAGGTCAATACTAAGCAATAGGGTTAAGCTGACAGTGTCTTAAAAAGAACACATTCTCCTGCAGGCTTTTTTTAAATGCGTTGACAGCTCACGTACCACTGGCGGAAGTTCATTCCAAAATATCAGTGCAAAAATTCACTTCTTGGCTGCTAGGCTTCCCCTAGCCTCGCTAACACCCTTCCCCCTCCCCCCACCACAAAAAAAAAACATGCCAAGCCCTTTTTGGTTGTTTGGGTTAGTTTGCGCTAAACCTTCATAACCTTTTTTTCACAGAAGATATTCAGCCCACTTTACATACTTTTTTTCAAACATCCTGTGGATCTGAAAGGTACCCAGGGTGTGTAAATTTACTTGGATAGAACCGAGAAAATATGCAACAAAAAGGTAAATGTGGGGTAATTTTTTGGGGAAAAAAGGTGTATGCAAAAAAAGTATTTGCATCTTCTAAAAATGGTATTAATGAAAGGTTTGTAGTGCTACTTTCAAAAATCATGTTTTTACCACTGTTTTCCAATTTTCATAAAAGGTAGTTCATTCTTCCAAATTTTTGTATAAAACCCTTTGTCATTCCAGCATTATTTGCATTTCTGGAAAGTAGACACAATTCTGATTTTAGCAAGGGATCATTTGTTAAGCTCCCTCAAGGTTTGCCAAAAGGCACTAATCGTTAAAATAGTAAACATGAGTATGAAAAAACCGCCATTTGTGACGTTTTCATCTGTCTTTTTTTTGGCACAATGGCTGATTTACAAAACCAAAATACTTTACATCAAACAGAACCTTCTAGTTACGAGGATAAATAGTGGGTTTTTTCAAAAACACGCAATAGTGCCAGCCAGAAACTGAGCTGCATATTATAATAATTTTATTTTGTGTACCGATTATAAAGAAATTCATATGGTGAAGTATAATGCATGAAAAATGGGTTGACGGAAACCTATGTATTTCTCTAATGTACATAAAATACCAACTTTTCGGAACAGTGATCATTGGTACTCCGCCAAATTTGAGGTTAATGATACAGTCCTGTGATTCAAAGGTCATTTAGCAAAAGGCCTTCTTTCTTGAATACTGGATTACATTTGCAAGCCATAAATGTAGAGAAATCCAATTGTCAATAACAAATGTTCTACTGTTCCGAATTTCCAATGGTCTCCTGATAAAAAACGGTTCTACACTTGTGTGGCTGGGTCTAAGCATCTGTCACATAAAATAAGCTAAAATGTTAACTGGAGATATCATATTTCACCCAGAAAAATCAACACTTGTTTTTACAGGGTGGGTAGCTGTGAAAAGTATTATTCCCTAGCTCATATGGCCGGGATGCCCGTCACCCCCTCCCAACACAATCCCCAAAGATGGGAAGCCGGACGCAGATCTGAACTTTTGGAAGGCAGGAGGGAGTCACCCTCCCGGCCGTATTTATTAAAATATGAAACAAAATTTAAAACATTAAATAAAAGTTTCATAATCATGTACAATTTTACATTTATTACATTTCGATGAAGGCATGTTCTTTGGCTAACCTTAACAAATCTCTAATACAAAGGTTTCCTAGCCGAGTCTAACATCCTGCAAATGCATACATTCTAAATTAAAATTGTACATCCTAGCATTAAGGGCCAACGGCAAGGTCTTAACCGGTGTCAGATCCCTACTACCAAAACTGTCGCCCTCACGGTGTGAATGACGCATGCGCAGAGGACTGTACCCTCATTGCCAACTGCAATTTCCCTTGTCTTGTTGGGGGCCCCCCTTTCCGTTCGACGCCATCTTAAAGGTCGTCCGAGCTCCCGTGCGAGGTATCTGTAGGAAGGACAGCGTAGACTCCCCCCCCATCCCCACACTCTCTATCCGCCGTCGCGGATATCCGGGCCCCGGGAAATTCGTAGGAGGGGCATATAGCCGCCTCCTCCCCTGGAAGGGGCCTATGGCCGACTCCCCTTAGGCGACCCATCCGTAGTGGGTTCTGCCTCTCAGTGGGAGGGGCCAATGGCCGCCTCCCCCCCAGGCGCTCCCATCCATAGTGGGTGGCGCCCCCCTCTAGGGACCTTGAAATTACTGCTCACCGATCATGACCTTACCGCCCGACCGAAAAATAAATACGACAGTTGTTCACCTACTAAGGAAGCAAATATCAGCATGTCTAATTGTATCAAACCTGTTTTACTCCTAAAAAGAAAAACAGAATCCTACAGACAGAAGGTACATCCTTAACCTAAACATTCCTTTACTTTTATACGGAGGAAAAAATGGGCCTATCACAGCAAAACTTTATTGCAAAACAAACATTGCCATAAGGGGCTGGTGGGTGGGTCAAAATTGCTCCTTGTTCCGTCGAGGGCTCACGAGCAACGAGTGGGTGCAGCCTTCAGAGCACAGGAACAAGAGGACGCTTCTTCGGATTCCCGCTCTATTTATTCTTCTTCGGAAGGGCGTGTACCCTCCTCCGGTACGCCTACTGGGCGTGGTCATCGGTGTAGGTGTCTAGGACAACCCCTCTTGGGCGGGAAAAGGCGCGCCCCGGCTACGCCGCTTCGGGCATACCAGCCGAGACACGCCCCCCCGCCCAAAATGGTTTCTTGGGAGGATCGGGGCACCCAACCATACGTTCGGGGGGACCGAGTGGTCGCCCCTTTCCATATGGCCGGTATGCCCATCACCCCCTCCCAACACAATCCCCAAGGATGGGAAGCCGGACGCAGATCTGAATTTTTGGAAGGCAGGAAGGAGTCACCCTCCCGGCCGTATTTATTAAAATATGAAACAAAATTTAAAACATTAAATAAAAGTTTCATAATCATGTACAATTTTACATTTATTACATTTCGATGAAGACATGTTCTTTGGCTAACCTTAACAAATCTCTAATACAAAGGTTTCCTAGCCGAGTCTAACATCCTGCAAATGCATACATTCTAAATTAAAATTGTACATCCTAGCATTAAGGGCCAACGGCAAGGTCTTAACCGGTGTCAGATCCCTACTACCAAAACTGTCGCCCTCACGGTGTGAATGACCCATGCGCAGAAGACTGTACCCTCATTGCCAACTGCAATTTCCCTTGTCTTGTTGGGGGCCCCCTTTTCCGCTCGACGCCATCTTAAAGGTCGTCCGAGCTCCCGTGCGAGGTATCTGTAGGAAGGACAGCGTAGACTCCCCCCCCCATCCCCACACTCTCTATCCGCCGTCGCGGATATCTGGGCCCCGGGAAATTCGTAGGAGGGACATATAGCCGCCTCCTCCCCTGGAAGGGGCCTATGGCCGTCTCCCCTTAGGCGACCCATCCGTAGTGGGTTCCGCCTCTCAGTGGGAGGGGCCAATGGCCGCCTCCCCCCAGGCGCTCCCATCCATAGTGGGTGGCGCCCCCCTCTAGGGACCTTGAAATTACTGCTCACCGATCATGACCATACCGCCACAGGCCGGATAGTTGACCGGCTATCCGGCCCCCCACAGACTCCTCCTAAAGGTCATGCTTCCTCAAACCCCTTAGCCATGCTATGAAGTCTCCTATGAGTAAAACATTCCCCTCCCGGGAAAGGTGAACCCCATCATTCAGATACATGTGATCACCCCGAATACACCCATGAGGAATACTATGCAACTGCGCAGAGCGAAACAATCTACCAATTTTATTGTTAACCTTCTTCACTGAATGGTTCAGTGCTGACACCGAAAGGCCCCCCCGCAACACTTTCCTGGGAATCATGTGAGACCAGGCAATTGTGCACCCCAGGATTCTTTTTGCCAACCAGCTAACGGCAGACAAAACTTGCTCGAACAATACTCGTCTACCCAGAGTCACCAAGTCATTGCCCCCCAGGTGTACTATGACTACAGATGGCGGTGACCTCTGCCGCCCTAAAAGACCCTCAACAAAAGATTCGAATTGGTCAATACAGAGCCCGCCCCTTCCGTGGAAGGCCACTCTGTACCCGTATTCCCCAGCTGCGCGAGTCGCGTCACCTGCTTTGAATAAGTCCCCGGCCCGCCTCACGTATGTGTGGCCCACGACCCACACCACTCTCTCCTCAGACGGTGATCCATGACCGCTGGTCTCCTGGTACTGGGTCGACTGCAAATTCCGCCCGCATGATATGCTCGCGAAACTGTAATTCAAACAAAAGACAAGAAGAGTGAGTGCATGTCAATTGACTTACAACATGTGCAATCGCACATACCTTTTAAAGCAATTTGAGGACCATCGTCCCAACTGTTTTACTTCCTCCGCACTCTGACACCTGGCTGTAGCCTCAGTAGCAGCCCCTATCCCAAAGGAGTGGGTTTGAAATCGCTCGGGTCCATGCCTGCCGAAGCGATTGTCAGTGCCAGCACCCTCTGAAACTGAAACCTCGTCAGTGGGGTGCCATCCCTGTGCCTCAGCAAACTAACCACCCACGTAGCAGTCCTCAGTGCCAAGTATTCCTCTATGCACAGTATCGGGCACGTGGTGGACCCTCGCATGCGCTGCACGATAACACTGTTCCCCGTAGCCCCCTGGTCGGTTTTGGACCTGGCTATAAGTAAGGACAACCTTTCTAAGCCAATCGGGCGCCTCTCATCCTGCTTGCGACCTTCAAGGCGCTGACAGCCGCGAAGGGCTTTTCTCGCCAAAAAGGAACTTGTTGGGTCTTTCACGCCATGCACCTGGCCATAAATGAAATGGCCGCCCTGTGCCTACTGGCCGTTGCCGCTGATCGGCCTTCTCTGTGTAGAGCTACCAAGGACCCCAGGAAGGACTCCTCCTGACCCCATTTCTGACTCCCTGTCGGACCCAAAAATGTGCAATAGGAACGAAACGCTCCTTCGTATGCTTTCCTTGTCCTGGGGGCTAAACTTGCTGCCACAAGGTCTTGTAATCCGGGGCACCGATTAGCCAAAGCGCCTCCGGGAATGGTGCCGCCACTAGGTCCGCTGTAGGTAGATAATCCCTGAACGCCTGCATATGTGAACGAGAGAGTGCATCAGCTGCATGATTCAGTACGCCCGGCACATGTTTCGCCCTGAACTGCACATTCAGTCTCATGCAAAGCAGCACAACTTCCTTCAACAATCTCAAGATCCATTTGCAGCGTGCTGCCTGATTGTTAATGCATTCGACAACAGTCATATTATCAGACCAAAATACCACAGAGCGGTCTCTGAACTCGTCCGGCCATGCCATCAGAGCAACGAAAATAGGGAATAGCTCCAGGAACCCAATGTTACTTGTGAGACCGCAGGAGTGCCACCACGCCGGCCATGTTTGCGCCGACCATCTGTTACCAAAGATGGCGCCAAATCCCACGCTCCCCGCCGAGTCCGTCCATAAACCCAGCTCGTCCGAAGACGCGGGTGGCTTGTTCCACACTACTCGACCGTTGAAGTCCGCCAGAAATGCCAACCAAATGCCCGTATCCTGGCGAACCTCTGCAGACAGTCTCGTGCGGTGGTGTCCTTCTTTGAGACCAACCATAGCTTGTGCAATAGAGCGTGAAAAGGGGCGGGCCATTGGTATAACTCTTAAGGCAAAGTTAAGCTGACCCACTGTTTGCTGTAACTGGTGCAGGGTCACTTTCTCCTTACTAAGGCAAAGTTCAAGGGAAGCCCTACATTTAGCTACCTTTCCTACTGGCAAACGGAAACATCCCTCCACAGAATCAAGCTCAATTCCCAGAAACTCCAGTGAAGTAGATGGTCCAACCGTCTTACCTGGTGCCAATGGCACTCCAACCTCCCTCATGAGGATGCAAAAGTCTTGTAGCGCCTGCGCGCATTTCGTGTCGCCGGCTGCTCCCAAGAACAGAAAGTCATCTAGATAATGCATAACATCCCTATGCCCTGTGGCCTCGGTGAATGCCCACTTTAAAAAACAGCTGAATTTTTCAAAATAGGCACAAGAAATGGAGCAACCCATCGGCATGCATTTATCCATGTAATAACTCCCCTGAAATGTAAAACCTAGCAAACGCTGATCCTTTGGGTGTACCTGGAGCAACCGGAACGCTGATTCAATATCTGATTTCGCCATCAGCGCCCCGGGGCCCAGGCGATTTAACATGGTGATGGCATCATCGAATGATGCGTACCGCATCGAACAAACTTCTGGGTCGATAGCATCGTTTACCCAGAAACCTCTTGGAGCAGACAGATTATGGATCAGCCTAAACTCCCCCGGGTCCTTCTTCGGGACCACGCCTAATGGGGAACAGATGAAATCCGCCACTGGCGGGCGCTGAAAAGGCCCTGCCACTCGCCCTAGACTCACTTCTTTTGCAATTTTCCTCTCTACCACACTTGGATTATGCTGTGCAGATAGCTGGTTTTTACAAAAAGGTTCCCCACGAAAATCCCCCGCCGGGATGTGGAAGCCGTATAAGAATCCCTTCCTCAACACCCCAGCGGAGACATGATCGGGGTATTTGTTTAACCAAGGAGTCATAGCCATGAGGTCAACGGGAGTAGGCAATTGTCCACAATGATCCACCTCAGTCCTGCTTGGACCCTCCTATACCTCCCGCCCCGTTATTTTTCGATCTACACGAGCTCTCCGGGTGTGAGGAATTCCCAAAGCCCGCACACGCATGCTTGAACCTTCATGTTCCCTGCGGTCTGTTACAGTTGCCTCGATTGAAGCCCCAACAGACCCCCCGCTTTCCCCCATTTCCGCCGGTTTTCGGCTGGTGATCACCACCGGCGCCTGCTCGAAAGGGCACCGCGGGCTTTTGGTGGGTAACCCCCGACCCACTCCCGCCTGGCGAGGATGTCCCCGCCGTCCCAGGCAGGAGCTGCTTATGCCAAGAAATTGAGTCGAGGCAGTCCCATGTCAGAGAGGAATCATACTCTTTCGCTTTACGGAATTTCATGTCGTAACCTTTCCATTCGTCCCCCTTATACATTTCATAAAAATCCATTATACGAGTTTGATAACAAGACAGTTCAGTCAATACCTCGGGCTTACGTTCACCAATAATCGCAGTAAACATTGCAAAGGCCTTCGCCCAATTCGTTATTGTCTCCTCCATCCTGAACCCCGCCATCTTGGCGCGCCAGACGCTCGGGTGCCACAAATCTATCTGTGTTTTAGCATATTCCATCTCGCGATGGTCAGTTAATAACGAAAACATATTGACATACTTGTCTGCCCATATCAATTCCTTTGTGGCAATCGGGATATGTTGTACCACCCTCTCCCTTCGTGAGGGTAATGAGCCCTCCCCCGCCAGCGGCAAAGCGAGCTTACCCGGTTCAGTCGTTGTTCCCGACGTTTTCTCGCGACCAGCCGCCGGTCCTTCCGGTATCACCTGTGGGGAAACAAGAGGAAGATTCGCCTTCGCGGCGTCTCGCGACTGCCGCAACTGCTGGATTAGTAACTTGGCCTCTTCGGCCGTGTCTCCGGGCGCCGTAGCACCCCCTGCCTTCTTATTGAGCCATGCGGCCAACTGGGTGGCCAATTCAGGAGGCATATCCTCATCGTTAGCGGGCGTAATCACAACCGGAATAGGCTGACCCGCGTCTGGGATTGGTACCCGGTCATTAGCTGGTATGACCGGGGTGACCGGGTACACCTCAGGGACCGGAACCTCCCCTGCAACCGCCCTCCTCTTGACCCGTTTCCCTCTACCCTCGGGGACGATTCCCGGCAAGGCCGGGCCTATTACCTTCTTCGGGTTACCAGGCTTGTTCATTGCGGCCAGTTGCTTCTTGACGACCGCCAAATCTCGACCAAGCGCTGGGACTTGTCCGACTTTTCTTTCCGTGCTCGCTATTCTGTTCACCAACATGCGCAGCACCTTGTCTGTCTCGGAACTCTTTCCCGCCTTCTTGCCAGACATGGTGTCGATTATCCGCTTCGAGTCGAACAACACGGTCCGGGATCCTTCGCTTTAAGTCACTGAAAGAGAAACACAAGAATTACAAGTTCTCAAAATTGCTCCTTGTTCCGTCGAGGGCTCACGAGCAACGAGTGGGTGCAGCCTTCAGAGCACAGGAACAAGAGGACGCTTCTTCGGATTCCCGCTCTATTTATTCTTCTTCGGGAGGGCGTGTACCCTCCTCCGGTACGCCTACTGGGCGTGGTCATCGGTGTAGGTGTCTAGGACAACCCCTCTTGGGCGGGAAAAGGCGTGCCCCAGCTACGCCGCTTCGGGCATACCAGCCGAGACACGCCCCCCCGCCCAAAATGGTTTCCCGGGAGGATCGGGGCACCCAACCATACGTTCGGGGGGGACCGAGTGGTCGCCCCTTTCCAGTTGCCATCCAAGGAAACCTGCCAAACCCAGACATTTCTTAGAACTAGATGCCTTGGGAAGGCCAAGATGGTGCCCCTTGCATGGATTTCATGATATTTTCCTACCCAGAAGCCACTGGAAAACCTAAACTTTAGCTAAAACTGTTCTGTGAGGGAAAGTCACAAAATCAACAGGGATTCACAAAATTCCTACCACTCAGCATTTCCACTCTTGTCCCAATAAAACCATCATTCCACTAGAGACGGTCCCACAAAGTTTTCTTACTCACAGTGCCCTGCAAACCTCAAACTTTGTCTAGAATTGAGCATTTTCTCTACATTTCTGTGAAGAAAACACCTGGTATTTACATGTATGCACAAAACTCCTACCACCCAGTTTACCCACTCATGTTCCTATTCACATTGAATGACAAATAGAGACCCAACAATTAATACTGAAGAGGTAGTGGTTTTGCGACCTCCTGTAATTGAATCTACCTCATGTCTCTTTAATCCACTTACAGACAATCCCTGCCCCTTTAACTCTCTCTTGCAGGTTACTCTTCTCCCTCTGTGATGTTTTTTTCATCTTTAGCTTCCTCCGTCTTTCCGTTTTGTTTGTTTTTCCCTCTTTTGATTTCGGTAAATGCCTGATGTTGAATAATAAGGGCCTGTGCCCAAAAGTAAGTGCTGGTGGTGATCCAGCGGGTTACAGGCAACAGGTAATCCAACAATATATACTCACCAGGGCCCATACGCACAATTCACAACAACCTGGTAATAACCACTGGGGTCATGTTTTTATGAATGTCTTACCATATCAAGATTAGTTATTTCTGGCTCCTAACTAATCTATCACTGATCAGAAAGTTCTTTCCTCTTGTCGATGGACCAAATTAGTAAAACTAGTTGATGGTGAAATGACATAGATCAATTTACCTGTAAATACTAAATTACCACAGAGTCGGGATGTGTTTTAAAATCTTTATTAAAGAGATTCATTTCATGTGAATCACAAAGTACAGGAAAGTCTCTGTCTATTCATGGAAGGAAGATTTAATAAATCAATTATCGAGTGCATTCATTATACTATGCAATGTAAATGCATGAAAAGGAGAGGATAGAGAGAAAAGGACATAGGTACATAAACTGACGTATATTTATAGTTACCAAGTATGGTGTGAAAACCAACTCTCTGGCCAAGGAGTTGGGAAGGGTCCCAAAAGAAAGCTCTGGCACCCAAAGTCTTCAGGGCAGGAATCAGGACAGGGCAGATGACCTCTCTATCATCGACGCTTGTGCAGTACCCCTCTCTGACACTCTTTTCCTCCTCGAGATTCTTCCGCGATATTCTTCTAAATTAATTAGCTTAAGATACATAGCTCTGCAATTCAATTCTTCTTCAGCATCTCTTGTCACCCCAACAGCATCTCGGTCTCAGCAGCCTTCAGCAGCGACATTTCTCGGACAGCATCCGGGTTTCATGCTCTGTGCTTCTCAATGCTAACTAACTAACTATGAACTACCTTAATTGTACCCTACATTATTATCGTACTTCCCAAAATTGTTTCAATTAAGCATGGGCGAATTTTGCGAATTCGCAATTTGCGAATTTGTGGATTTGCCCGTTCGCGATCCGCAAAATTCCCGAATTTGTGCGAATTTGCAGGTTTTTTTTGGCGTGTTTGCGGGGCGTTTTGCGTGTTGGAGGGGCGCTTTGCGTGATTGTGGTTTTTTTTTGTGAGACCGCTCGTTGTTGTGCCCCTTCTGCCCTCTGCCCCACTCGTTTTTGTGCCATTCTGCCCTCTGCCCCACGTGTTTTTGTGCCCTTCTGCCCTCTGCCCCACTCGTTTTTGTGCCATTCTGCCCTCTGTCCCACTCGTGTTTGTGCCCTTCTGCCCTCTGCCACACTCGTCTTTGTGCCCTTCTGCCCTCTGCCCCTCTCCTGTTTTATTTTAGAATGGCGTCGGCAAGCTGCCAGCGCCATTCTAAAATAGTTACTAAATTAGCTTCATCAGGAAGCACTAATAGATAAAATAAAGCAGGTGCTCGAATTCAGTTAAACTCGAGCACCTGCTTCTATTAGTGCTTCCTGTTGAAGCTAACTTAGTAACTATTTTAGAATGGCGCTGGCAGCTTGCCGGCGCCATTCTAAAATAGTTACAAGCTTGAAGCTTGAACTTTTGCCCCCCGGATCCGTTCCGCTCGCGGATTCGCGGATTTTCTTCAAATTACCGGGAGTTCGCGGATTTCGAATTTGCCGAAAATCCGCAAAATCCGCGAGCGGATCATATTTTGCGCCCATGCTTAGTTTCAATATCATGAAACTCCTAACTCTGATTGGACAGACGAGGGCAGGTGATCATCACACCATGCTTACATATTACTCTTTTTCAGTTAGCCCTTTGCTAATAAACCAATTGCCTTAATTATTTATTAAAACTTTATTTCCAACCCGTATTCACAATAAATTTGCAACATTTTATAATAGCTTCCTCAATTTCTTCCAACCTGGTGAACTCTTCACCACTTGGTTCCCAGGCCAGGACACTCAGTGGCTTTGGCTTGTAGACAAGCTTGTGGTCATCGTTCCGGATTCACTCTCAACAGGCATGCGTGGAAAAGCCTTTCAAACACGTGACTCTGCTTACTTCTGTCAATCTTAGGAGGCCCAAAGACGCACTAGTAATAAATTCAGAAAAACAAATGTTATTTTAAAAAATAATTGGTTTCACTGTATACCACCTATCTCTATTCTAACCCCATTTACTTATTTATGCTTTCCCCGTGTTAGCATTATTAAATAACTTCTTTTAGTTTTCAGTGAAGCAGCTGCCAAGCATGTGAGTTTCATAACAGCCATTTTGTTAGTAACTGCGCAAGTGCTAGAATTTCCCTCTAAGCAAAAGTACGTCCTACTATGTCGAAGCAGTTGATGAATGCGTACTAAAGAATTTAAGTTATAGGCTATTTTAGAATCACACTCGAGTTACTGGTTAATACAGCACATAGGCAAGCTTCTCTTTCTTGTGTATATATAATGTTGTGCATATTCATTTCCACAATACAAGGTTAATACAGGGTTAAAGGTTACTTGAGAAAATTGCGCCTGAGCAAGTCTCTTTTCTACGAATCCTTGCCCTAATCAGTGGTCTCAAATTAAGCACTGTGCGAATAGATTATTTTTGATGCAACCCCATTGTACATAGGTCAAATTGCAAGTTTCTTTCCTGTTCCCACATTAGTTGGTGTAAAATCTGCTCATACTGGTTCGTGAACAATAATTAGTGCATCTGGCCATAAAGGCCTTGTTAGACCTGACAGCCTTAGGGTGGTCTTCCTACCAACTTTTTGCCTTTCTCTTCCACATTTTCTGAACTTGGTTTTGCTGGTATTAGGATTCTGAGCACTTTACCACTGCTAAAATGTGCTCTTTTGTGTTTTTATCTAGGAACCAGAATCAATATTACTATTTTATGCCCTTGTACGGCTATAATCAATAATATCCCTATAATGGCATAAGAATCAGATCCATATTTCAGTAAATCGCCCTTGCAGTCCAAGGCACGGCAAAAGCTACTTCCTTAGATTCCTAGAAAGCACAACGAGTTCTTTCAACACACCAAACCTCCAGCAACCTGGGAAATCCCCACTTGCTTTGTTTTGATTTGTAATAGAACTCCTGCGAGCACTGTAAGAACGGTCAGTTCTTAGTGACATCTTTATTGACGTCTTATGTCCAAACCTTACGTCAAACTCGGCACCTTTCAGGTATAAATATACCAACGTTGCCTTAAGCAAACACACGTGGTGGTTTTGGAGCAGAGCAGCTATCTACTTGCTGAGAGCCCAGCTGATGCGAAAAGACTTCGGACGCTGCCCCTCCTCTTTGACAAGCTGAGAAAGACGCTGTCTTTTCTCCTGCAGAGAAAATCCAGCTCCGGCGTTTCCAGCCTACCCTTGCGGGTGACTGGGATATCGAGTCCTGAGAGAGAGATACCAGACATCCTACATTCTATTCCCAAGGTACAATGCTGACTAAACCCATAGAGAGAATTCTTGAATCAGATTCTTGGCAAAACCAACTTAACTTAAACTGCTACTTACTTACTCCTTCCCACGTATTAGGCTTAGATCAGGTACACCGGGGTAGCACGTTAGCCGATGTATATATGTATGTATATATTTTATCCATTTTATCCATTTTAAAGTGTCTTATGGCTAAGAAACCATATCAATGCTTATACAGTATTATTTCATAATACTCCTTTTACTGTACGTACTTTACTTTATATTAAGTATTGCAATTGTGGCAATTCATTTCTCTTGCATGAGAAGGAAGACTGCTCAATAAATAATACCTTTTATTGAAAACACCTGTCTCTCTATTCTCTGCACTCTGGTGAAACTGAGAACGCACAAGTGACTGAGTGAAATAGCTGTCTATTGTTTTCACACAACTCTAGAGATTTACTCTTATTCTGAGGGAGCCAAGTTGTCATGTTATATGGTTGTCGGAAGCTGAATCCCTTCTTGTCTGAGCCAGGGTAGCTGATCTCTCCCTATTCATTCAAGAAAGTTTCCAGTGACCTCTGAGCTAGCTGGCGCAAACCTAAATTAAGTCTAACATAGTCAGTAGAGACCTAGAAGACCTCAGTCCTACGTCTACACTGCTGTTTATGTTATTCCAATGCGCAGAGCCTATTAGGAAAATAGGAACTACACTACACTCTCTCTTCTAAAACATGGTAATAATGGCTCAGACACAACTGGCATATTTAATTTACTTATAAGTCCCTAGTAAAGTGCACTACATATGCCCAGGGCTTGATAATTAAATGCTACCAGTGGGCCTGCAACACTGCTTGTGTCACCCACCTAAGAAGCCCTCTAACCATGCCTCAGGCCTGCAGGCAGTTAATAGTTCTTTTCAACCTTGCAAGATAAACCTCTTGTGAGACCCAAACCTTCCCCTTTTTACACATATAAATCACCCCTAAGGTAGGCCCTGGAGTACCCAGAGGGCAGGGTGGAATATATTTAAAAGGCAGGATATGTACTTTTAAGATTTACATGTCTTGTTAGCGAAAACCACTTAACTTCATTTTTCACTACTGCAAGGCCTATTTGTTCTATAGGATAACATTGAGACTACCTTATTACATTTTATAAGTGTAGTTCCCAATTATGAAAAGATAAACATTTCGGGTTGGGTGTCTCTGAAATCATAATTTAAAATCCAAGTTTATGGTATAGTCAGATTTAGAATGTGAATTCTGACAATTTCACTATTAGAAAGAGGCTTTTTCTTTCTTTAGCAATTTGGTGCTTGCTTCCTGCCTCTGATGCAATCCTGGGAAGGGTGACAGCTGGGCTTGTGTATTCCCCCTAGACAGCAACACACAATGACAGCTTAGGCACGACGTCAAGGGCCATCCTGGAAGGATGGGATTGAGGAGCTGGGCTCAGCCTTACACGTACCCCTGAACAGGTTGTGTCCTGTCCCCACACAAAAGGCTGTATACACCACTGTAGTAAGTCTGGAGCCAGGGCAGGACATGAGGACCTCTGCGCACTTCAAAAACATGTCTATGTAGTCTCCTCCACTTCAAGGACAGAACTCAGTATAGGTACTGGATCTCTGACACTACCACTTCAGCACTCTTCAAGACCTGTGAAGTGAAGACTCTGCCAGGAAGGAGGACTGCTGTGCTGTTAAAGGACTGCTACTCTGCTGGACTGCTACTTTGCTGGACACCAACCTTGCTGTGCTTCCTTGCTGCCAGCTGTTCTCCTGCATAGGTGAGAAAGACTAGTCCTGCATCATTTGAAGGCAGAGTGACTCCAAGGGATTGCTTACTTGTCCCCTGATCTGAAGTCTCAGTGACATAAAGGTCTTTCAGCCATACTGCTTATACACCTGGACTCTGCAATCTGTGAGTTTGTCTTGCCAAGTGGTACAATCCCAGTCATGGACCATTGGAACTGGGCCTAAGTTGTTAGCCCTAGTGGAACCGACGGTTCTTCTGCTATGAGAGCAGGACCAGCATATCATCCTCAGAACCAGCGCATTTTCCCAGGACTGCTGCTTTGGAACCAACACATCACTGACACTACATGGAGAAAATCAACACATCACCTTTACTGCATGAATAAACTAAATGCACTGACTTTAAAACTGTTGCATCTCGGAACCTGCACATCGCCACCAGACCCGACCTATAGCCACTGTTGCATGGAGATCATCTCTACTGTGTGGGGAACACTGATGCATCGCACAGCTGCACCCTACATCTTCATTGATGCGGCCCCTATTAAGTTACTTTTGTTCAGCGGGCCTCACTGGGTTTGTGTATTCGGCACGCGTCCATCGCAGTCGGCCTGAAATATTGACGTTGTTCTAGTTCGGCACAACCAGATATCCCAAGTAAGCACTTATTAATTGTAAGCATTATTTTACAGTTTATTCTTTAAAAATTCACATCTAAAGTTCTACTTATTGGACTTTTTTTCTTGTTTTACTTACCAAATTACGTTCTACTATTCTATTCCGGTGTGGAATCTTTTTTTGTGGTGTTTTCACTTTTTTACTGTTCTTAGTGTTGCACAAATACTTTAAACATTGCCTCTAAGTTCAGCCTGATTGCTCTGTGCAAAGCTACCAGAGGATGAGCACAGGTCAACTTAGGGTTTTCCTGCATCTTACTCTGTCTAGGATCTTGTTTGCTGCCTGAAAGCCCAATTTCCCCAATTTCTAACATTGGTGATCAATGGTATGTTTGGCCAGTGCAAATCAGAAACTTGGTGTATATTACCCATCCATGTTCAAGACCATTTTGAATTTTAAATTCTCCCTCATTGGTATTTTGAATTTTAAATTCTACCCCATTGGGATTTTTAGAATTAGTCCTGCAAATCATGTCTTTTGCTGTAGGTTCTACAAATGGAAGCATAGCATTTGTGCTGGCCAACTTGGAAACCTACTCAGTGCCTCAGCCTAAAGTTTTTACAGAGATATGGTGCTTCCTGCAAGAGTGCCACCAAGAAGGTGGAATTACAATAGGGACTGGGCAGAACCCCACTCCAAGGAGAATGATCGATAGGGGGAACCTGAGAATAGCTCATACGAGGAACAATCCGGCAGTGGCTGAAAGTGAAATCTCTGAATTTGAGCTCCTTTTGAAAGCACGAAGCAGTGTCTCCTCCTGTTGCCTATCCCCAGAGGAGCTGAGAGAGTATGTAAGGTGCAGATGGCCAAATAAAAAATGGAGGCTGAGGTGAAAATCTCTGAAAGGGATGCAAAGAGGGCTGAGGTAGAGAGAACTTTGATAGAGAAGAAACATTTACAAGCTCATGAACTGAATCTGAAAGAGATGGATATCAAGGCCAGAGAGGCAGATTCCAGCAGTGATGGTGGCAGCATACATGCAGTACCTGATGGAGAAAGAGAGGTTTGCATACCAAGGACTTGTTGCCCAGTTTTGTGGCAGGAGATAACATTGATGAGGGTTTTTTAGCGTATGAGGATGCACTAAAAATGTATAGGGTTCCTAAGGAGCACTGGGGTGGTCTGTTGAAACACATGCCAACACATGTGAGTGACATACTTATCATGTTAGAGGTTAGCGATCAAGCCAAATATATCCCTATGGAGACCATTTAATTTTCTAAATTTGGGTTGACTCCTAAAAAGTATAACCAAAGGTTAAGGGACAGCCAGAAGCCCCCAACCAGTCTTGCATAGATTTTGTACATTACTCTAGTAAGCTACTGAAAGGCTGGGTGAGAGGCAGCAAACAGTGATTGTAATGGTATGGACCATTTAATCATGAGAGAGCACATTCTCAGTATCTTTCTTCCTGAGTTGCACCAGAACCTAGCTGACAGTAAGCTGACTGGCCCAGGAAGCTTGCTGTGGAAGCGGACCTCTGAACTAGCACCAGAGTGTCCAAAAAAGGTATCTGAGGGGACACCCACAAATGCGGTCAGGGTTCACAACAGAAGAAAAAGGGGGGAGAAAAGCTTAAAAATAAGGACTTCTCAAAAGGTCCCCAAAATAATTCCCACGGGAGAAGAGGTAACCAGTCCCAATCTGATCCTAAGACTTAGGGTTCTACTATCCAAAGACAGGAAGGATTGTACCTCAATGTGCTGAGTGCTACAAGTATGGGTACTCAAGAGGGACCCCAAATGTTCCAAGAGGGCACTGACTCCTACCGGTGGGCAAACACCTGGGTTGGTCACAGTTAGATTTGGTGGACTGATAGACATGACCGTAGGTTCCCTGTGGGATAAAGAAATGGTGCCTAAAGCCCACATGTATGCAAATACTACAAAGTATAGGCAGTGGGTCACTATTAATGGGCAACAGCTGGAGGGTTTGCAAGACACAGGAGCCAGCATGGCTTCTGCCAAGTGTCAGCTGGTGCCTGTAAAGCATGTTTTACAGAACAGATTCCACTAGGTCATAGTCACCGATATCAAAAAAGCTACTAACCGGTGGCTCTAGTTCCCTTTGAGTGTGGGGGGTCAGGATCTCTGAAAGTAGCTATGAGCCCTGCCATGGTTGTTGAATCTTTGGTAGACAGAGACCTGGAGCACACTGCCTGAAGGGAGGTAGAGCTCAGGTCTCACTTGAAGATGATGGGATTGCCTCAGTAGGTGTGTTTGGCTACACGGTCCATAGCTGCCCTGGAAGGGAGTCAAGGGCATCTGGAGCCTGGAACAATGGCCTAATCAGCTGCCAAGGAAAGTGGCAGGGGGTATGGGAAACCAGTCCCCAAAGTTCCCTTGTTGGAGGTCAACAGGGTCCCTGTGGAGGAGGCCTCGGAGCCAACCGGGTAAGATGTTGCTGCCATATGTGTCCTAGCTGGCAAGCTGAGGGAGGGCCTACCAGGGAGGAAAGCTGCAAAGGGCAGAGAGAGGGCCCCACTCATGAGGGCTTGAGGCGGAACGCTTCAGCCCATGCTGCAGCTGAAGCCTCTGGGATCATCTGATCTTCTGAGAGAATGATCTCCTTTATGGGAATCCGAAGGGTCCTGGTACTGTGGCAGCTTGTGTGCTGGTTGTCCCTCAGTGTAACAGACGCTGTCTACTGTGCTTTGCTCATGACATCCCCCTGGCAGGACATTTAGGGCAAGACAAGACCTTCACCCGGATTGTCTCCTACTTATATTGGCCCAGAATGAAGACAAGCTTAGATACATTCTGCAAGTCCTGTCCACCTGCCAGGTTAATGGTAAATCAGGGAAAAAGCAACATTTCCCAGACCTCTTACCATTCGTTGGCACCCCTTTGAACGAGTGGGCATCAATATCACTGGACCCCTTGACCCGAAGACAGCCTTAGGCATAATGTTTATCCTGGTCTTGATGGACCATGTCACCTGCTACCCAGGGGCCATCCCGCTGCGGCCAGGGACTGCACCCATGGTAGCTGGAGGTCTGATGGGGATCTTTACTCATGTTGGGTTCCCAAAGAGATAGATACACTAATACCGAGGCACATAAAAAGCAGTCCATAAAGCGTATAGGTCAATGACCATAAAAGTAATCAGAGGTAGTCCAATTCAATTCTTTCTTTCTTCTTATTTTCTGATTTCCTTCTTTTCAGTATGATGCAACAAGCTGGCAGCCGACATGTGTTTCATCCTATAGACTTTTTCATTTATTTATTCATTTTGTCCTCATTCCGCCAACTTTCTTGCTGGTAAAGCTCTTACCGCCCGGAAGGGGCTTTAAAAGCTTTTCCCTGCAAATAATGCTGCTGCTTCCACATTACTCTCCCTGCCGTATTGATAAGGAGACGTGCAGGAGTCGGGACTGCAACATATAGGCTTAATCATTGGACTCACTTAGCTGTTGTCTCCAAGCTGTATACGGTGCCCAAACCCTCTCCAGACTTCTAGCTTCACAAGCAATATCAGTCTGACATTAAACTTAATGCTTCTGAAACAATCAATCCCAAGAGGGAGTTTTAATATTTCCATAATCTGCAAATCTCCCACCTCGCCAATAGGATCACATAAAAAAAAAATTTATGATGGGATTTACATTTAGACTTGCTTCTGAACATAGCCTTAAAAAATATAAGGCGAGGGCTTACCTCTGTCCGCTGTCCAGTCACTTCCTCGATGAAATTGCACACCGAAATCCAAAAAGCTGCAATCTTTGGACACTGCAGGAATATATGGAGGTTATCCGCCAAAGGAAGTGCACACTTTGGACATACATAGTTTTTCCCTGTAACTATTGTGACCCTAGCCGGCGACCAGTACACCCTATGTATTGTAAATAGGTGGTTTCTCTTAAGTGAGGCAGGTTTCACTACTGCCCGTAAGATAGAGAAGGAAGATTGACATGCATGCATTAGGTCCCCTTCCATGTATCCCTCTTTCCATAAATCAGATATGTCCGATCGTATATTATCTTTTTTCTCCAAATGGGCCCAGTACCAAATTGACACTTCCTTTTTCAACTGACACGTTCTCAGTGCCTAGTCTAACCAAAGATCATCCTCCTCCTCCACCCACTCATGGGCAGCCCACCAGGAGCGTTGTAGGTAATACATACACCTCGTAAGTTGTCCCATAGTACAATTGCTCAGAACCTCCCAGCCTCCCAAACTAGACCCCATTTTAAGATCTGCCCAGTGGCTTCAACTTGAAGATTTTAAGGGTTGACTGAGATGATATAACAAACAGTCAGGGGTGCCTGGAGAATCCCAAATTGGTGCAAAAGATGAATTGTGTGGTACCCCAAACCTCTTACGAAAAACTATCCGAGTTTTAGGGCCATTCTCAGAATCTTTACCTCACCTTTTTGAAAAACTTTGGATACCCATACTTAAACAAACAATTATGTTGCCCCTGGCTTAGGTCCCCAAGCAATGCCTCAAAGAGTCTGCCCATAGATGAGCCATTTGGTTTACCAGCTAAAATGCGAACGTTCTTAAAATGGAAAGCATAGCAATAATAAAACAAATCCGGAAGGGCCAGTCCACCCCCTCCAACCTTCTCCTCAATTTCTTCCATGCTATCCTAGGTCCCTTTAATGAAACTACTGATTTTTCCCTGCAGTTCGGCTACTTCTTCCCTCCAGAACATCAATGGAATAGAATTAAATAGAAAAGTCATTCTTCAGAAGATGATCATCTTTATAAGATTAACTCTGCAATATACATTTAATGGCAGATTAGCCCACCCAGCTAACAATCTCCCCACCTCCTGACTCACTTTTTTCCAAATAGCTCATGGGATATCTTCAAGCTTCTGTGTTATTAGCACTCGAAGATATCTGATTTGGGTTCTTTCCCCCATACTTCAATTAGCCTGATTCCAATCCATCACTTCAGTCTTATCAACATTTACCTTATAGCCTGACACCTTACCGAAGTCTTGCACTCTGTCCATCAGGATCGGGATTGTAGCCTGCAGATTAATAGTATACAGTGTCAGATCATCTGCATACAGTCCTAATTTGGCCACAAACCCAGAAGTCTTCAAAGGGATTATCGTAGGATCAGCCCTAATCTGCTGCATGAAAGGCTCAATGTACAGATTAAACGACAGTGGGGATAGTGGGCATCCCTGCCTTGTACCCCTAGTGATGTGGAATCAGTCAGACAATTCTCCGTTAACTAATACCCTAACTTTGGGGAGGCAATTGAGATTCTGTACGGCCCTCACTGTATTATTCAGGAATCCGAAGCTCTTAAGGGTCTCCCATAGATATATCCAGTGCACATGATCAAAAGCCTTTGCTGCGTCCACAGCATCTAGAGTCAGAGGTAGTTTCTGGCCCTCTGCCATATCTATAGCTCCTTCCATCAAATATGTAAATTCATTTAACTGCCTCCCTGGAATAAAGCCTCTCTGGTCTGGATGTTTGATGCCTTAACAACCTGCGCAACTCTTGATGTCATTATCCCTGAAAAGATTTTATAGTCCAAATTCAAGAGCTATATTGGCCTGTAGGACCCTGCTCTTGTCGGGTCTTTATTAGGTTTCAAAATTAAGGCTACTGTTGCATCTGACCAGGATTGAGGTGCACTTTCCTCCGCACATATATTGCATTGGAAATCTCTTTTAGGAATGCAGAGAGAGTGTCCCACTCTTGGGGGCTTGAAGTAACACGCCTCCGCCAAAGCAGCAGCTGACGCCTCTGGGATCATCTGATCTCCTGAGAGAATTATATCCTTTATGACAAACCGAAGGGTCCTGGTGCTGGAGCAGCCTGTGTGTTGGTGGTCCCTCAGTGTTACAGGACCTTCCTACTGGGTTTGGCTCACAACATCCCCCTGGCATGACATTTAGGGAAAGACAAGACCTTCACCAGGATTGTCTTTTACTTTTATTGGCCCAGAATGAAGACAACCTTAGATACATTCTGCAGTTCCTGTCTCCCAGCCGGGCCAATAGAAAATCGGTGCAAAAGCATCTTTTCCCAGTCCTGTTACAATTCGTTGGCACCCCCTTTGAAAAGGTGGGCATCAACCTCATTGGACCCCTGGACCCGAAGATAGCCTTAGGCTAAATGTTTATCCTGGTCTCTGTGGACCATGTCACCTTCTACACAGGGCCATCCCACTGAGGTCAGTGACTGCACCCATGGTAGCTGGAGCTCTGATGGGGATCTTTACTCATGTTGGATTCCCCAAGGAGGTAGATACACAAATACCGAGGCACATGAAAAGCAGTCCATAAAGTTTGTAGGTCAATGACCATAAAAGTAATCAGAGGTAGTCCATTTCAAATTTTTCTTTCTTTTTATTTTCTGATTACCTTCCTATCAGTATGATGCAACAAGCTGGCAGCCGACACATGTATCGTCCTATAGACTTATTCAAGGTGAAAATTAACAGAAGGATGAAAGGCGAAAGTCAGAAAGTCCTATCAAGTACTGGGCTCCATGCGTTCATGCTCACAGATAATCTTCAGATATGTTACTGCAACTGATATCATGGTACCCACTGTAGAAGCTCTTTCTGTAACACGTCAAAGACAATCGTCCACCTTAAAAAAATGAATACATTGGGACACAACCAGTTAGAAAGCCTTAATACCTGCATTTGACGTGCTAGGAACAGGACTCCCACCCGAAAACACGGCGAGTGCGTAAATGTAATCATCAAACTGTGATTTTTGAAAATATACCCAGGAGGAAAATAGAAAAATCTTAAATTACAATTAAATAGCGCAGGTCAACCCGTAAACAGTTACTGGGCACGACCAGCATGTGGCTCGGAGTGTGGGCGGAGCTCCGAGATTTAATGTTTCTTACTTATGGGGTTTGAACCCGCCCCTCTTCTCCATTGGCTGGCCTCGTAAATGCTGGCCAGCCATTGGAGGAGAGGGGCGTCACTCCCTTTAAGCCCCGCCTTTTTCGGATTCGGGTGCGTGTTTTTTGCGTTCTTTCTCACCGTGACGTCATCCATCACTCAACAGAATACACGCCCCCGTATTCGAAAATCGCGGCGCTTTCCCTTTTCCCGACCACCACCGACTTCCCATCTTAAACATTCTCTCACCCCCTCTCATCGTCATAGTGACTAAAGGACTAACAGCAGAGAACAAACGTTTCCGGTCAGCTGCTGTAAATGTGCAGAATTTTGTGTGAGTAACCAATTTACTGTTGTTACATTTGACTGATTTGCCCAGTCCTTGTAGTATCCTTCTCACCCTCATTGGAAGGTGTCCGAGAACTGGGTGCTAATTAGTTGCTAGGTGTCATTAGTTGAATTTTCTCTACATGCACAGGGTGACTTTGAAGCATGCGTCCTCATTCGCGGAGAATTTTAAATCTACTTTTTAGGCAGGGATGAGGACTGGCGAAGAATCGTGGGAGCGTGTTGACCTTCTTGGAGTGGGGGTGCTGCAAAGTAAGGAGAGACAAAAAGGAATAAAGGGGAGAGGACGGTAACTTTGAAATATTATGACCGGCGATATTAGCGAGACCAGCATCCGTCGGGGGACGCGCCGACCTACGCCACCCATCGTGAAAACAAATTACGTAAACCAGTAAACTTTGGGCCATACTTACTAAGTTGCATTTAGTTATTGTATAGTCAACTCCAGGTGCGGGACAAAACTGGCATAGTGATATCAGCGAAATAGGAACTGGGGCATGCTCCAACACTGCTCCCCCTCCCTATGCACACCTCGCACCCAGTTCGCACCCACCGCGGTGCTCAGAGGCCCGGCCTCACCCCCGCGTGAAGCCTGCCCGCATGCCCTGCGGTTTGGAGTCTGGCACCTTACTTCATGGCTCCCCCGCCATTTCCACTACTGCCACTTACCTGTCCTTGCCCCCACCCTGCACCCGTCCCCCTTGCCCTGCACCCCTCCCCCATTTGCCCTCCTCCTGCGCCAGCGACCCTCCCTCTGACATCTGAGCCATGGCACCCAGCATAGGCTCTCCCCCTCTCGTTACGCCACACCTTCTGCTCATGCGCCCCATTCCCGTATCCACCACAAGCGTCTAACTATTCGTCAGCCTCCTCCCCCTAACCACCCACCGCAGGATGTGCACCTTTCCACTCATCTGATGCCAGCCGCCTTCCTCCGTTCCCAGCATGCCCACCCCAAATTGAAAACCTCCACCACCTGGCCCGCAGTTCCCCCAACCACTTTGTGTCCTTACTTCCCTCACGTTAATCGTATGCCACTCCACCATGCATGCTGCAGCCGGGTCCTTCAGGTGCCCCGAGTGCAACCCATCCGACCCGGTGAAGACACACCTCCACTGTCCTGCCAAGCCACACCCCGTGCTGCCGGCCCCATACCCGCATCCAAACATTCAGCTGAGCCCCAACAATCTGCAACAAGCCACCCTACCCGCGTGCCCCTCCCTGTGCCCGAACATTCCCCATAATCCGCACCTGATCTCGTTATCTTCCCCCCCTCCCCTCCGCTACTATTAATGTTGCACTGAACATCGTGGCACTCCTGCCCCTATTCCGACGCACGCCACTGTCCCGCCAGAAGCGGCCTCGTCCCGCACTTAGTTTTTTGAAGCATTTCTTCCTTTATTTGCGAAGCGAGCAGGACCCATGCTAATGTCCCGAACACTATCCCCCCCTCTCCCTGCGCATCGCTCGCCGCACACTCAGCCTCCGCAAACCCTTTCACCCCCAGAATCGCTCAGTAGTAATAACCGAGCAAGTTCCCTTTATTTATCCATCGACATTATAATGCTATGCATGACACATATTACAGAACCCAGTGTAGTGTCTTCTCTACCCGGTGTTCCTGCACCTTTGCCTACATTAATCGGCACTTAATGAGTGATCATAGTTAAGCGGTGAATTTGCTCTCTTCTTCTAATGCTGTTACCCACCTGTATAAACAGCAACCAATACATACGAATCTCTCGCATATCCATCCTGCTCCCTTTGAACAGCACTCGGTAGTTTTGTCCAGAAGTATAACTTACCCCACCGTGACTTATTTCCACCGCATGTGCTCCTGACTACCCCCCATTCCTGCATTTTCCTTGAACACCCGCAGTTCGGGACACCCTCCGCGTCACTGGCGCCGACCCTGCCCCATTAAGTTTTTTTAAACCTTTGTTGCCCTTAATTGCAAGCCCCCTCCCATCACGCATCAGGGCAAAGCCGGTAGTGGAGCTGCTCCATTGTCATCTACGCGATGTCCCCTGGCCCGAGTGCGCCACAAGACCTCTTGCCATCAGACAGCACCGCAATTCAAGGCTACAAAGAGTCTTGCATTTCCTCGCATGCCGACCTCCCCCTCTGCCCCTAGGCCGCCCAGAAAACAAACCCCCCACCAGCTTGTGCCTGACCCCACCGTCCCGCTCCAGCAAACCAAGGACCCCCAGCAGCTCCTCCATCCTCAGAAGCCCTTTGTGCCGTCGATGGTCAGCTAATATTGGGGGAAGTGACTAACAAAACTTATTTTCCCTTCCGCCATAGCCCTGCTCAGTGTTTGCTAGGCCACCGACTCTTTTAACATTTTAAAACAGAAAAGACATGGCTGTTTATGGTTATGGTGGTGGTATTCTTCCTTGCTTGGTGAAGTCTCAGAGGCCTCAAAACACTTATGTGTCCCTCCTAGTTAAGACGGTCTTGGAGATATAGGGTAGAGGCACGCTGGAGGGAGAATAAAAATACTTCTGTCACCAAATATCCCAAGCCATGCTAGTTCAGAATTCACTCCTGCCCTTCATGGAGAGAGGTTTACACATAGGAGGAAGCTGGATGTCTTGTATCCGACATGTTTAAGCAAGGTAACTTAAAATAACTTAATAAATGTAAAACACACTTTGGCATCATAAAAAGAGATACATTTTTCAATCACTATATTGATTCATTCACCTCATTTTTGATAGTTGTCTATCAGAGAGTTAGCACTGATGGAAAAGTTAATGAGAACTCCTCTTGGAACTTGCGGGTTGGTCTTGAGCCTATAGAAGATACTCTGAATAAAGCCCCTTGGAAATTCCGAGTTAGATGGGCAAATACCGAAATAAAGAGATTCTTGAAGAGACCAGAAGTAAAACATTGTCAAATATTTGTAATTTTTCAAGTGTTTTCCACTTGGAAAAACTGTTTGTAAGCTTACTGTATTAACGATACTTGCCTCCTGAGTGGCTCCATCAGATCTTTCCAACTCTGCTGGAATTTGGCTGTGGCCGTGCCTTTTATTTGCCTACAGGGAGGTACCACAGAAAGGAGTAGGGGTCAGCCCCTTTAAACTACTCTATAGCCACCCTGTCAGTAGAACTATGAGCCTTGTCAAGGAGGGTTGGGAGCAAGCTCCCAGAAATCCCCCTAGGATGTGTTCAGCTACATGCTGGCCATCTACATCCGGTGCTTTCCATCTTCAGGAAGGAAAATAGCAATTTAAAGGCCATACAAGAAGTCACGAAGCTCTAGTATGAAAGATGGCCACTCTGGTGGGCATTCAGCCTGGCTAGAAAGTGTGGGTCTTGAGGCAAGTAGACCCCAGGTCTCTCAAGGACCTCTGGACCAGCCCATACAAAATCAAGAAGCGTTAGGGAAAGGCTACCTACTTGGTGGATCTCCAGACCCCTAGAAACCTCCTAAGGGTGCTCTATATAAATTGACTAAAGCCTCAGTTTGAGAAGTCCAAAGTGAGCATGCTTCTAATGACAGACAAGGGAGTAGAAGAGGAGTGTGAACTTCTCACTGACCTCCTCTTCCCACAGGAACACAGTGGGTCAGTGGAAAATGTCAACCACTCTTCGACCATGACCCCAGAACAGCAGAGTGACTGTTACTAGTTGCTGTGCCAGTTTGCTCACTGTTCTCACTCACCCCTGGATTCACACATCTGTGCATCCATGATGTTGACACAGGAGACAGTTCACCTGTGAAGTCCCTGGTCCAGATCTGTGGTGCTGGTACCCAAGGTTGCCTCACCAGGCCACACCAGAACTCCAATTCTGCATTAATTACTGAGGACTCACTTCAGTCACCAGGACTGAAGCACACCCCATCCCCCGAGCTGCCGAGATCATTGACAGGCTGGGCGCTCCATAATACCTCAGTACCTTTGATTTGACATCATGGTAGAGGCATATAACTCTGAATGAGGGGGAGAGGTCAGCATTTACAACCCCAGAGGTCCCCTTCCAGTTTAGAGTGATACCCATTGGCTTGAAAAATACCATCGCTACCATCCAAGGGTTGGTTAACAGAGTCCTTCTGGTTAAGAGACCTTTTGTACTGTTTACTACATTGGTGTCTAGAGTTCCAGCTGGGAGGAATACCTGCATCACCTCTACAGGGTGCTTCAGGTCCTCCAATAGGCTGGCCTGACCATCAAAACCAGTAAGTGCAATTGTCTTACTAATGTTTTTCTCTGGATGCAGAACAACTACTTGAAATGTAATGCAGAGAAAAGCAAAATAGTACTATTTGGTAAAACTAATCTCCCCCCCCCACCACCTAATTTTGGCCTATTTCAGTTCCTCCTCCTCCGGCTCATGTGCAAGTTCTTAAGAACTTTGGGGTGAAGTTTGACACAGCTCTTTCCTTCTAATCCAAGTGGTAGAAGTGGTAGGAATATGTTTTCAAGTGATAAAGTTGCATACTAATTTATTGCACTTTCTACCATTTACTGCCAGGAAAACAGTGGCTTTTGCCCTAATAACCTCTTGGTTAGATTATTGCAACAGCTTGTACGCAGGTGTCTCTAAGCAGCTACTTCAAAAGCTACAAATGGAATAAACAGCTGCCTCCAGTCTACTGCTAAAACGTCTTCCTAAGCAGAACTCTGCATCTACTGCATTGAGAAAATGTCAATGGTTGCCCAGACATAAAAGGGTCCTTTTCAAAACTCTCCTACTAGTGTTTAGGGCATTCAATAATAGTGGACCATCATATCTCATGGCCCGTTTTGTGCAATACAAAACACAGAGGGTGTTGGGATCCTCTTCAGCCAATCTCTGCAAGCCTCCACCTTTCAGACTAAAGACCGGGGGGAAAGTCCATTTCAGTATGTTTCACTAGAGCTTGGAACTAACTTCCAAATTCCCTCCATACTATAAACAGTGAAGGATCATTCAAGAAAAGTCTGAAGACTTGGGGGCAGATTTATGTTAACTGGCGCATCCCGAGGGATGCGCCAGTTAACGTGCGCCACAGTGCGCCACAGCTACGCCACCCATGGTGCGCCGCATTTATAATGCGGCGCACCATGGTGCAAAAACGGCACAGATGCGTGACGCATCTTTGCCGGAAATGTGGCGCAATGCTGGAGTTGCGTCGCAAGCGCGACGCAGCTCCAGCAAGGCTCGGGGGTGCCCCATTCTACCAATGCTGCATCAAGACCTACGCCTGCTTCAAGCAGGCGCAGGGTTTTGACGCAGCATTGCCCTGAAAGTGACTGAGTGAAATCTCATAGATTTCACTCAGCCACTTTCAGGAGGCGTTCCTGCGCAGGAACGCCCCCCCTGCGCAGGAACGCCTCCTTATGGCGCAGTGCTGTACAACATGACACATCTCCTAGATGCGTCACGTTGTAAATAGGGCGCATTGTTTGCGCCGCAGTTGCGCCAAATAAAGTGACGCAATTGCGGCGCAAAGAGGCGCAACGGCCTCATAAATCTGCCCCTTGGCGTTTTAGTTCACCTGACTCTTTCTGTCATGCACTAATTTAATTTTCATCTTCTCCAAACTCTGATGGTTTTACAGTATTAGCCCATGTTTGAGTGTCAGGATGCTTTGCGCTTTACAAGAATTCCTTTCATTCATTCAAGACTGGGCAGCATTTCATAGGACACCTGGTAGCTGGGGGCAAGATGCATCACCTCCAGGCCAAGACTGAGACAATTGTGGCCTGGCAATCACATAACAGCCAATCAGAACTGAGAGCCTGCCTAGCTCTCACAATCTACTACAGAAGATATGTTAAGGGTTATGGCACCACTGTCGCCCCCTAACTAAGCTGACTTCTGAAAAGAAGCCCAGATTGATGATCAGGACAGATCACACCACCCTTGATTGCCTCAAAGAAACCATGTGCAGCACCTGTACTCAAGGCACCTGATTTTTCCAAGCAATTCATTGTCAAGATGGATGCTTCAGGGCCTGGTAGAGGGGCATTCTTAGCACAGCTAAATGAAGAGGGCTTAGACCAACCAGTAGCCTTCATTAGAAGGATTTACTTCCATGGAAACAGAGGAAGAGTGCCATTTGAAGAGAAAATGTTGCTGTGGTCTAGGCACTGAAGAAGTTGAGACCATACCTGTTTTTGACTCACATCATGGTTCAGACAGACCTCAGGGTTCTCAGATGGCTCAGACAGATGAGGGGCAAGAATCTCAACCTATTGAGGTGGTCCATCTCCCTACAGGGAATGGACTTGATGATGGAACACTGTCCAGGGTCAGTCCACGCCAATGCTGATTGTCTCTAAAGGTTTTTCTACCTTAGTGAAGAGAACTCCAAAGGTGATGGGTAGCTCTTCCCATTTTGAGCTGGGGGTAACATGTGTTAGACCTGATCCCCCAAAATTTTGCTTTCCTTCTCCACCTTTTCTGACCTTTTGCTTTGCTGGTATTATGATTCTGAGCACATAGCCGCTGCTAACATGCGTATTCCTCTAAAATATGGTAATATTGTCTCTGTCACAATTGGCATACTTAATTTACTTGTAAGTCTCTACTGAGTGTGCTCAGATTTCTCCCCTGGGGCGAAAGCCAGGGGTTAGGCTGATTGTTTTAAAACTGTCTAAATTGTTTTTACTTACGTTCTCCACTTCTGGGAAGAATTAAATTCCCTTTTTACTTAAATTCCTTTCTGCCCTCGCAGCAACTAGAACCCCCAGTCCACGCGCAGCGATTAACAGCTGACGCGATCGGACACAGGGACGGCCGCCATCTTGGGTTGGACCAAGAGTAGCGCTCCAGTCTTGCGACACCTACCGCCCTCCTCCACCAGTATATGAATAACAACAGGTAGCGGGCGGGCGCAGTGGGCACGACGATGGTGCGCCGAAGGCGCGCCAAAGGAAAGCCCGTCTGCGCCAAGTCCGCGACAGGTGCAGGAGGGGCTGGTCAATCGCAATCTGCCTTTCCGCACCAGGTAAGCGAGATTACCAACTCTACTATGCCCATAGGTTGTCCTTGTAGAATTGATATGGCGAACATCAGAGGACCATTCTCGTGTAGATTCTGCCAGTGGTCCTCACCCTGGGCTTCAATTAAAACACAGTCCCCTCCAAATAATACCCCCGCGACTATATCACATTTTAAAGGGGGGCTAATAAATTCTCGCTCCATGGGCTGTCACAGTCAAGATCTAAATGATATTATCGTACAATCACATTTAGACTGTCTCTTTATAACAGAGACATGGCTGACAGAGTCCAGCAATCCGGATGTAGCAACTGCCCTTCCACCTGGCTACACTATTTTCCGACAGGATAGAATGAAAGGTAAAGGAGGAGGAGTAGCGATTGTGCTTAAAAGCCATATAAAATGTCACAACTTTACTTTAGCTCCCCTAAAAGGGATTGAAGGTTTGGGCTTTTCCATCAAGCTAAATGATTCATCTTCCTTTTCAGGCGGATTGATCTATTGCCCTCCAGGTAGCGCCTCTGCATTTTTAGACTCACTAAGTGACTCTTTCGGCCAATTTTTAATCCGCTATCCACACTTCACACTTTTGGGTGATTTTAATTTACATCTGGAATCCATATCTGACTCACAGGTACTGAATTTCCTCCAAACCTTGGATATTTTCGACCTTCTTCAAATAGTCACACAGCCCACCCATCGAGCCAGTCACACTTTGGACGGAATATGCAATAATTTTCCCCTCTTAGAGACGCAGCCCCTGTCCCACAGATTTGGTCAGACCACTTCTTGGTCCCAATTCATATTAAGCGCTCACAGCCCCAATCTCTAGCCAAACTGACTCATAATTTAGGGAACCATGTTAATTGGACGCGAGTGGAGGCTAACTTGAAGCTTAATCCCATCGCTACCGCACTTATTCCCACCATGCCTGGTGATGCTGCCCAGGGCTCCAAATGCTTTCATACATGGATTCATCAGGAGATCAAGGACAGAGTTCCACAGAATCGCCCTCAAGGCAAAGGGAAAAAAGGGAAGATTAATGCCCCTTGGTTCACAGCTGAACTAGCAAAAATTCATCTATTGTGCAGAAAAAAGGAATGTAGCTGGCGAAAAACCTATGACCCGACAGAAAGAAGCTTGTATATTCAGCAGAGAAAAATGTATCTCTCGGCGATCAAAATAGCTAAAAAGACCTTTTATACCAATGTTATTAATACAGCCAAGCAAAAGCAAAAAAAGTTATTCGCCATTGTCAAGTCTTTCACTCATCCTAGAGCTCTACAATCAGAAATCCCTCCTTCTTTAGAATTCTGCAATCAGATTGCGGACTTCTTTGAAGAAAAAATCTTATTGATAAAAAAGGACTTCCAATCTCCCTGCCATGTCTTGTCTGCCACTCCACCGGATTGTGGAAAGAATTGGAAGGCCTGTTTTAGAACTTTCACCCCGTTCACGCTCCTCCAGACCCGGGAGGCAATTTTGTCATGTAAATCGGGTGCCCCCTCAGATTCATGTCCACCCAGAATCCTCCACCAATTAATTGAGGTTGTCAATCCTATCATAAACAAGATTGTTAATGCTTCCCTGAGCACAGGCGTTGTGCCTGGCGAATGGAAGCATGCAATCAGGAGACCCCTTATGAAAAAAGCAAACAAATCCCCTACTGACCTTGCTAATCTACGCCCGATTTCACTCCTTCCCGTTCTGGGCAAGATCACTGAACAAATGGTCCATAAAGAATTAAAAAATTATGTAGACACACATCATATTCTTCATCCTCAGCAATCGGGCTTCCGTTCACACCATTCCACGGAATCTACCCTGATTGAACTCACTGATTCAATAAAGCTATTAAAAGATTAGGGAAAGAACGCCGTCCTAATCCTACTAGATCTCACGGCGGCGTTCGATACCATCTCCCATTCCATATTGATAAATAGACTTAGGGATATAGGAATCATGGATGTTGCATTGGATTGGATAATTTCCTTCCTGACAGACAGGTCCCAGACCATCTCCCTGGGCACTTTTCTTTCTAAAGAGAAGAAGGTACATTCTGGAGTCCCCCAGGGCTCAATATTGAGCCCTTTATTGTTCAATATATATATGGTCCCTCTCATCTCTTTAATTGAGTCATACGGCATATTAGTAACATCATATGCCGATGACACTCAGCTTATTGTTCCCTTGGAGAACAATTCTACAAATGCTGAGTCGAATTTTAAGAAGTGTTTAAAAGATGTCTTCTGCTGGATGGACCAAAACCATCTTAAATGCAACACCAGTAAGGCGGAAATTCTGCCCATGGGTAAAAATCACCAATTCTGTCCCAGCAAATGGTGGCCCGAGAACATCCCTGCGCCACCACAAGTAGTTACATCAGCTAGGATTCTTTGGCGTTCTATTCGACGCCGAATTATCTTTTGACCAACATGTCAGGAATGTTGCAGGAAGCTGCTTTTAATATCATTAAGTCACTGAAAAAGTTCTTCGACTTTCTTCCCATAGACTCAAGAAAGGCAGTGGCAGTGGCCTTAATCCTTGCACGTCTTGACTATTGTAACGGTTTGATGGCAGGCGTTAAAAAGAAAAACACCCTCAGAAAACTCCAAGGCGTGCAACACGCAGCGGCCAGACTTGTTCTCAAGCTACTCAGGAGATCATCTGCCTCGGCCCTCTTAAGACCCTTCATTGGTTACCACTCCCTAAAAGAATATTGTTTAAAATCCTAATAATAGCATTCCGTGCATTCAATGGCATTGGCCTGATTTATCTCATCAAACAGTTTCCTCACTACATTCCTGTAAGGTCCTTAAGATCCTCAGGTCAAAACCTGATCAAGCCATTAAAATCCAAACTCAAGACCAAAGGAGGCAAGTCTTTGTCTTTTCTATCTGGGAAAGCGTGGAATTCTATTCCTAGCTACCTCAGATCTCTAACCCAGGAAAACCAATTTAGAAAACAACTCAAAACATGGATTTATTCTCTTTCTGACGATTATGTAATGTCCTTCATATAGTTTCTTCTCTGTTTCCGATCTTTTGCACACTTTGTAGTTAGCGCCAGGATGCTCCTTTCGGAGCGATTGTTTGCGCTTTATAAATATACAAAATATACAAATATATACAAATATAGTAAAGTGCACTATATATGCACAGGCCTGTAAAATAAATTCTACTAGTGGGCCTGCAGCACTGCTTGTGCTACCCACCTAAGTAGCCCTCTAACCATGTCTCAGGCCTGCCATTACTGAGCATCTGTGTGCAGTTTAAACTGCCATTTCGACCTGGCAAGATAAACCTTTTGTCAAGCCTAAACCTTCCCTTTTTTAACAAATGGGCCACACCTAAGGTAAGCCCTGGACAACCCAGAGGGCAGGGTGCATTGTATTTAAAAGGCAGGACATGTACTTTTAAGATTTTATGTAGTGGAAGTGAAAACCACTTAAATACATTTTTCTGTACTGAAATTCCTATTTCTTCCATAGGTTAACATTGAGACTACCTTATTACATTTTATAAGTGTAGCTCCCAATTGTGAAATTGTCTGGTGTCTCTGAAATTGCAATTTAAAAACCAAACATATGGAAACGTCAGATTTGTATGTGTTCAAGATTGCAGGACCCTTCAAATCCCAGACCGACTCCATAAAATAGTGACGTACGTTATTGGGTGTAATTGAGAAAGCTCATGAAGCAGTACACGCAGATTATGGTTACATGCTAAAGGCAGTGACAACAAGGTATGGGAAGTGCAACGAGCGGTGACAGACAGGTGCAAGAGAACGCTGTGAGTAAAACCCGAAATTTTAGAGGTGGCAATAATCATATCTAGAGAGAATATGAATGCATTTTTCAGAACAGGAGTAAAGAGAGCCATCCAAGCTCAGAACCAGGCACTGCAACCCAAGCAGAAGCATAGGCATTGTGCTTTAGAGGCTGGTGAATCATGTCGGCCTGCCTGAAAGGCCATTGGCGATGGTCGGACTAGTGAAACTTTTCAGAGGCTGATGAAAAGAGAGACAAAGATGGCTCAGCTGTCTTCTTGAAATCACTGCCTCCATTTGATACCCTTAAAAAGCAAAATGTTGGTGATAGGAGGACTTGAACCCTTTGATGATTTTATTGATGCACTGGAAGAAGCAAATGCCAAAAATATCATTAAACATCTACAGAATTTGGTGTATGAATGCGTAAAAGAAGCAATAAAGAAAATACAAAACGGTGATGAAGTGACATACTGTCAAATAAAAGAGGCACTAAACACCAAATTCAATCAAATGCCAAATGTCGATCACGGAAGGTACATTTTCAGTCAACAACATAAGACAGCTGGTGAAATGATAGAGGAGTTTGTAGAAAGACTTAATTTGCTCATCAAGCATTGCAAGTTTGACAAGTTCAAAAATGAAGAGGCCATTTATCTCAGAGTAATAGGTGGTTATCTCGCTGATTCGTTCTGATGACAAATGCTGAAAGAGACACTGAGTTTAGAGCAAGTACTCAGGGATGCTAGAGCAGAAGTAAGAGATGACAGACAATCCGCTAACAAGAAGGCAGGAACATCCCAAAATGAATCAGCGATGAGTTTGAAAAGTAAACCGAAACACAAATATATGAGGACATCAGTCATGTTGCTCAACAACATTGTCGAATTGCATTTCATTTACAAGAGGCTGTTGAGAAAGTCCTTGAGACACTATTAAAGCATGACATAATTGAACAATCCACTGGTCTGATGCTATGGGTTGTTGCAGGGATTCTGCTCATGCACAGAGCTATGCACAGGAACCCGGGACTTCAGTGAATTGTGGTGTACCAAAAAACTCACCTCAGTACCCAGAACCCCAAACCGACTAGCATCAGTATTGCCCTCCCCAAACGATCACTCCGTTCAATGAATAAGTCTATCATGACAGTCCCACGTACTAGAACTGTCGCATGGGGCGACCACAGTTTCCACGCATCAACGGCAAAACTCTGGAACTCCCTTGAACCCGACGTCAGGTCTGCCTCCACTCTGATCATTTTCAGAAGAAAGATAAAGACATAGCTCTTCAACCAATAACCCTCTCCCCTCTTCCTTTCATTCTGCTCATCCACAGCACCGAGACGCCCTTGGGCAATTGTTCGCGCTCTACAAATTGCATAAATAAATAAATAAAATAAATAAATTATAGAGATCGGGAAACTGTCCTCTGGCTGGCATGTGAAAAGGGATTCATTACACATCAAGGGAATAGTCTAGCCTTTTACCCTGATTTCACAATGGCAGTACAAGAGGCTCGGAGAGAGTATCAACCTGTATATAAACTTCTCATCGCAGCGGAAATACCGTACGCTATAATATACCCGGCAAGACTGCATATTGAGAACAGTGGGAAGTACAAGATCTTCACCTGCCCGAAAATGGCAATGACTTTTGCTAAAAATATTACAAGATGCAGTTGCTCCTCCACCGCTGGTACCGAGCACGAGACAGGAGGAAGGAGTGAAATGACGGACGAATGATAGTGGCCAATATCTACACGTGATGTCTCAACATGGTTTACTGTATTATTACTGAGCTGAATTATTTTCGTTAGCCATGATGCCACGTTGAATTTAAATAGCAATGTGTTATTGTTTGCCTTGCACTGTTCCAATGCTATCACTGCGGTTTAGTGGAAATATTTGCTTTGTGCTAATAGCTCTGTGTTTGCGAGATGCAGTACGAATTTGCATGCAGAGGTTTTTAACGACGGCTCAGCCACCTCCTGTTCTAATGGGAGGGATTTTGTGCTCAAGCACCCCCTCATGGGTGATCCCACCAACTGGCTTCTTCCATGATATTATACTTGGGAATTGTTTTGGGTGGTTTGGGATGGCTCTGACATGTTGGAGTCACTAAAGTGAGTGGGGGTGTTGGTGGGTGGGGGGTGTGATGGGGTCTATTACCATGACTGACATTGTTTTTACAACTTTAAACAGCGGCATGAATGTTCGTTCAAACACTCATAGCAAGGCTTGTTTCGTAGGTGAGGATGGGCATTCTGATGTGATGGGCTATGTGCATCTTAGATATAACTTGCTGCAAGTGTCCATAATACTGTGAAGTCCATCTTCTGTTTAACGTAATGTACGGGGCTAAATTTACCAAAAAAGATTCAAAAATTTCTGGCACATTTAGATCGCCACTGTATTGACATTGCCCTTATACAGAAAACACATCCGACACAAATAACGGGTTGGGCTGGTTGGAAGTCGCTGGACTGGATATTGGATTGCCTCCTCATATTCTTCCTTTAGCCGCAGTGTCCTCACCCTTGTTAAAAAGGGTATCCCAGTTACTGCAATCCAAACTCACAATGACACAACAGGGCGCTACGCTATTCTACATGGGAGGCTGATGGGGACGCTGGTAACTATTGTCAATACCTATGGTCCTAACATTGATGATCCTATATTGCATGAGAGTATTTTTTCTGTTCTCCGTGCTCCTCCGGAGGCTATTATTCTTTGGGGTGGTGACCTTAATACACATTTAGATCCAACTAAAGATAAGTCCAGTGGCAGGGTGGGTCAATCTCCTGGGGCAGCGACTGCAATTAAAAGTGGAATGGAAGACATGGGGCTGCTAGATGTCTGGCGCCATAGGCACCCTGACACACTGGAGGGCACACACATCTCCACAGCATATGGCAGCTGGTCCTGTCTCGATTACTGCTTGATGAGTGAGGAGGCAGTTGGCTGGGTGGCAGATGTGAATGGGTTACCGTGTACACTTTCGGATCACTGTCCTGTCCGCTTTGTCCTCTCTGTCCTGCAGACCATCCCTAGGGCCTTCACGTGGCATTTTCGGTCGGAAGCGCTGTGGGACCCAGTCTACTTGGAGACGATCCGAGAAGCCATAACACTATACTTCGAATTTAACAAGGGGTCAGTAGAGGGCTGTAAAGCCACTATTCGGGGTACCTGTTTAAGCACAACATCAGGTATTCTAAAAGATCTGAGAAGACAACTGTCTAAGCTCGAAACCACACTTAAACAACTAGAAAAGGAATATGAAGCTGCGCCTTGCGAGTCGACCCTAGCTTCCCTCAAAGAGGCTATACTTGAACATGCCACTGTGGCGGAGGAAGAGATTAAATATATATTGAAATGCTATAGAGCTCGTGCATATGGAGAGGGTGGCAGGCCGGGACCTCAAGTAGCCAATAAGAATAAATACCTACTGGAGAGAGAGATAATTACTAAAATCACAGACAAGGCAGGCCAAGACTATCACAGTATTCCACACATAGCGAATCAATTTCGTCAATTTTATGAAAAACTTTACACCTCCCAAGGGGAGACTGATGTGGTCGATGTTGACAAATACCTCTTGCAGCATGGCTCTCAGATGGCCAGAGGGAATACCTCAGTCAACCGATCACGGTGGAAGATATTCAAATGGAGGTGAAAGCGTTACTGAATAAAAAAGCACCAGGCCCGATGGCTTCACATACGAATTTTATAAGACCTATGTTGAAGAACTCTCACCTTTTTTATTAGAAATGTACGCTGAAGTGTACGAGATAGGCAAGCTGCCGCCGTCTCTTTGCGAGGCATTAATAAGAACACCACTTAAAAAAGATAAATCCCCTAGTAGGTGTGAGTCTTACAGGCCTCTGTCACTCATTAAAATAGATGTAAAAATGTTTGCGAAGATTCTGGCTACTCGCCTCCAGCCACTCATACAAAAACTAGTCCTACCTGCCCAATCAGGTTTTATTCCAGAGCGCTCTACCTCACATAATCTGCGGATGCTGTTTGCCACACTCCACACACTCAATCCTGAATTGCCGGCTGCAGCGATAATGCTGGATGCCGCAAAGGTATTTGATTCTATAGAATGGGATATCTTTTTTATGTCTTGCAGAGGATGTTTTTTTTACCCCTATTCATTAGCTGGGTGCGTCTATTGTATGCTAGACCACCAGCGCGGGTGTGGGTGGAAAGCTACACATCGTATCCGATACAAATCACTAGGGGCACTCGACAGGGGTGCCCGCTTTCACCAATGTTATTCGCTCTGACACTGGAGCCCCTAACCTGTCTTATTAGACAATCTCAAAAATGCGCGGCTCTCAATTTTATACATCAGCCTGTCATCATATCTCTTTATGCAGATGACATGTTGCTTTTATTATAAGAGCCCCGCACCTACTTAGAACCGTTCCTACATGAATATATTTGCTTTACCCATTTTTCTGACCTGAATATTAACTGGTCCAAGTCCGTAGTGATACCACTAACAGAGAGCCCTATCCTGCATGAACTCGAATTTCCCCTAGTGTGGACCACAGATTCGGTAAAATACCTGGGAGTGTGGATTCACCTCAATCCGGAGGTTGTTATTTGCCAGAATTACAGGACTGCCACAACGCTACTGGAACAACACATGGATAGATGGGAAAACTCCCGCTGTCGCTTGCAGACCATATCGCATTGATTAAAATGGTGATGCTACCCAAATTTTTATATTTTTTCAGTAACATCCCGATTCAACTCACACAACGATTTTTTAAAACTCTGTGGACATTGCTGCTTCACCTCATCTGGGGTGGTCGTCAGGCACGATTGAGCTAGAGGATTCTCACACTACTACAAACAAGGGGGTTTAGTATACCAGGATTTTTATCTTTATTATCTATCTCCACATGCACAGTACGGACATTTCTGGTTCTCTTAGCATGCATTTGTCCCCCGAATAGCTGTGGAGCATTGGGATGCACACCCCATCCCACTGTGCTCTGTGCAGAGACGTGTAAAGAAGCCATGCCCCTTTTTACACCTCTCTGCAACGCAGCCCCCTGGCACATGCTGGAGGTTACTGGTGGGCTAGTTGGCCCCCGGGGACCCCCAGTATTCAAGGGGAATTAGTTCCCACTCTGCAAACAAGCCCCCGGGTGTGTTTGAAGAGGAGGAAGTAATTCCCCTTGAATACTGGGGTTCCCTGGGGCCCAACTAGCCCACCAGGTACCTCAAGTAAGCGCCACAGAGCTGCATTGCAGAGTGTTGTGAAAAGGGGCGTGGCATCCTTATACCTCTCTCTCTGGCGCATACTGGAGGTTCCTGGTGGGCTAGTTGGCCCACCAGGAACATGCAAGAGGAATGAATTCCCCCTCTGCTAACGCGCCAGGGGGCTGGATTGCAGAGAGGCGTAAAAAGGGGTGGGGCCTCATGACACCTCTCTGCAACGCAGCCCCCTTGCACATACTGGAGGTTCCTGGTGGGCTATTTGGCCCCCAGGGACCACCAGAATGCAAGGGGAATTAGTTCCCCCTCTGCAAACGCACCAGGGGGCTGCCTTGTAGAAAGGTGTAAAAAGTGGCGAGCCTCATTACACCTCTCTGCAACACAGCCACCTGGCGCATACTGGAGGTGCCTGGTGGGCCAGTTGGCCCCCAGTATGCAAGGGGAATTAGTTTCCCCTCTACAAACCCGCCAGGGGGCTGCTTGCAGAGAGGTGTAAAAAGGGGCGTGGCCTCATTACACCTCTCTGCAATGCAGCCCCCTGACGCATACTGGAGGTTCCTGGTGGGCTAGTTGGCCCCCAGGGACCCCCAGTATGCAAGGGCAATTAGTTCCCCTTCTGCAAACGTGCCAGGGGGCTGCGTTGCAGAGAGGTGTAATGAGGTCTTCCCCTTTTTTACACCTCTCTGCAACCCACCCCCCTGGCACATACTGGAAGTTCCTGGTGGGTTGGTTGGCCCCCAGGTACCCCCAGTATGCAAGGGGAATTAGTTCCCCCTCTGCAAACACGACAGGGGGCTGCGTTTCAGAGAGGTGTATAAACGAGCATGGCCTTATTACACCTCTCTGCAACGCAGTGGCCTGGCGCATACTGGAGGTTCCTGGTGGGCTAGTTGGTCCCCCGGGACCCCATTTTGCAAGGGGAATTAGTTCCCCCTCTGCAAACCTGCCATTGGACTGCGTTGCAGAGAGGTGCAAAAAGGGGCGGGCCTCAATAAAACCTCTCTGCAACGCAGCCCCCTGGTGCATACTTGAGGTTCCGGGTGGGCCAGTTGGCCCCCAGGGACCCCAAGTATGCAAGGGAAATTAGCTTCCCCTCTGCAAACACGCCAGGGGGCTGAGTTGCAGAGAGGTGTAATAAGGCCACGCCCCTTTCTACACCTCTCTGCAACGCAGCCTCCTGACGCATACTGGAGGTTCCTGGTGGGCTAGTTGGCCCCCAGGGGCCCCCAGTATGCAAGGGGACTTAATCCCCCAACTTAGACTGTGCTACGGGCCGCGTTTGCACAGTGGTGGAGGTAGGGGGCGGAGTTTGAGGTGATGTGTGTGCAAACATGCCCTGTGGCACGTTTTAAGTTGGGGAATTAATTCCTCTTCAATCCAGAGGTCCCCTAGGGGCCAACTATTCCAACAGGTACTCCAGTAAGCGCCACGGAGCTGTGTTGCAGAGTGTTTTAAAAAAGGGGGCGTGCCCTCTGAACACCTCTCTGCAATGCAGCGCCCTGGCACATACTGGAGGTACCTGGTGGGCTAGTTGGCTCACAGGGGACCTCAGGATGGAAGAGTAATTAATTTCCCAATCTAAAACGCACCACAAGGCGTGTTTACACACATGTGACCTCAGGCCCTGCCCCATCCTTCACTATTGAGCACAATATTCCTCTAAAATCAGCGGAACTACAAATTCTGATTTACTCACCTGTTATCAGGAGAGACGTCAGTGCTGCATCTTTAAGCCCACTACTGATCCTGAAAAGTAATTCTAACCATATGTACTGTAACTTGAATGTCCTTCCATAGGCTAACATTGACTGGTTTCACTTGGAAATACTTCTAAGTGTGGAATTTTGGAACTTAAAAAAATTCCTGTAAAATCAGCGGAACTATGAATTCCGATTTACTCACCTGTTATCAGGAGAGATGACAGTGATGCATCTTTCAGACCACTACTGATCCTGAAAAGTAATTCTAACCATACTTACAGTAACTTGAATTTCCTTTCATAGGCTAACATTGACTGGTTCCTCTTGGAAATTCTTCCTTTGGAATTTTGGAACTTAAAAAAATTCCTCTAAAATCAGCCGAACTACGAATTCTGATTTACTCACCTGTTATCAGGAAATACCTCAGTGCTGCATCTTTCAGCTCACTAATGATCCTGAAAAGTAATTCTAACCATACTTACAGTAACTTGAATTTCCTTCATTAGGCTAACATTGACTGGTTTCACTTGGAAATTCTTCTAAGTGTGGAGTTTTGGAATTGTAAAAAATTCCTTTAAAATCAGTCGAACTACGAATTCCGATTTACTCACTTGTTATCAGGAGAGACCTCAGTGCTGCATCTTTCAGCTCACTACTGTCCCTGAAATGTAATATCAACCGTACTTACCAGTAACTTGAATTTACTTCCATAGGATATCATTACCTGCTATATAAAATATATATAGATTTAAAAAATATAAAATTTAAAAATATATATTACCATTTTAATATTTTATTTTTAAAAAATTTCAATTTATATTAAAAATATGTAATGTAATTTAAAATATAAAATATCTAAAAATAAATACTTTAAAATAATTTAGTAAATCAGTATAAAAAAATTAGAACAATTAATGCATTTAAAAATTATCATTTACAAAACCTTTGAAATTTACTGAAAAAACCATAGGTTTCAGCCACGTTATAGTTAGGAATTAGCATTTTTTTTAAAAACCTTAGAAGTTAACAGAAAAGACCATAGGTTTCACACATATTCTAGTTAGCTGGACATTTCACTAGTACAAAACCATTGAAAATCTCCCGTTATAGTTAGTTCAGCTAACTATAACTCAAGCGCCCGCAATGCACTGCTGATGACGTCACTACATTACTCATGACATGGTCAGTGACATCACTCATGACATCACTGATGACATCTCAAATGCATACCCCGCGATTGTTTAAAAAATACATATATTTTTGGGGGCCTTTGGGGTCCTTGTGGGACCCCCTGAGCAGGCCTAGGGGTCAGGGTGCTTCTACCCTGCCCCCTTTTTGAGTTGTAAACCTTTCCGAGCACGAGATGCATGCTCATTAGCTTTCAACACTTCAAAGCAGGAAGTGTTGGAAGCCATCTTGTGCTCGGTAGACCGAGGCACAAGAAATCAGAAAAACAAGCGTGTAGAACACAAAATGGGGGAAGGGTAGAAACACCCTGACCCCCTAGGCCTGCCCAGGTGGTCTAACAAGGACCCCCAATGCCCCAAAATTTGTTTTCTTAAAACCTGGGCTATTTTTTTTCAAAGTAAACCCCAGGGGGCCCAAATTGTGGGGGCATAGTGATAAAGAAGTGTGGGGGGGCAATCACCCCCCCACACTGCCCCGGGGACTGCTACCCCTGGGGCAAAGCAACACAGCCCCCTGGTGCATACTGGAGGCTCCTGGTGGGCTAGTTGGCCCCCAGGGACCTCCAGTATACAAGGGGAATTAGTTCCCCCTCTGCAAACGCGCCAACGGGCTGTGTTGCGGAGAGGTGTAAATAAGGGTGTGGCCTCATTACACCTCTCTGCAATGCAGCCCCCTGGCACATACTGGAGGTTCCAGGTGGTCTAGTTGGCCCCCAGGGACCACCAGTATGCAGGGGAATTAGTTCTGAGAGGTGTAAAAAACATTTTTTTTTAATTTATATAAAAAATATGTAATGTAATGTAAAAAATAAAATATCTAAAAAGAAATAATTTAAAATAATGTAGTAAATCAGTATAAAAATATGACAATTAATACATTTAAAGATTATCATTTACAAAACCATTGAAATTCACTGAAAAGAAACCATAGATTTCAGCCATGTTATAGTTAGGAATTACCATTTAAAAAACCATTGAAATTCAATGAAAAAACAATAGGTTTCGGCCACGTTATAGTTAGAAATTAGCATTTAAAATACCTTGCAAATTCACTGAAAAAACCATAGGTTTCACACACGTTATAGTTAGAAATTTGCTATTAAAAAACCTTTGAAATTCACTGAAAAAACCATAGGTTTCACACCAATTATAGTTAGGAATTAGCATTTAAAAAACCTATGAAATTCACTGAAAAAACCATAGGTTTCACACCAGTTATAGTTAGGAATTAGCATTTAAAAAACCTATTAAATTCACTGAAAAAAACATAGGTTTCACACCAGTTATAGTTAGCTGGAAATTTTACTGACATAAAACTATTGAAATTCCCACGTTATAGTTAGTTGGACTCACTATAACTTGCGCGCCTGCAATACACTGATGATGACGTCACATATTACATCACTAATGACAAGGTCAGTGACATCACTCATGACATCTCAAATGACATCACTGATGACATCATCTTTGTGAAAGAGTGGCAGACCTCCTCTCACTCTAATATAACCTTTGATACACACCTTCAAAAATAGAAACAAACATTTTCAACAAAATGGAGATACCAATACCAGTTACAACAACCTATTCCAGCATCTACTTCCACATCCACTCATTCACCAACAGTTCTATATAGTCACTCATACATGTACTCAATCATCATATGTACTCATACACCTATACATCCTGTTACACACCAATACTCATCCATAGAGTTACTTACACACATACTCACACATGTAAATAAACTATCAAACATCCATTTACTTGCATATACAGCTATACACACAAGCATACACATACTGTCTCTCTTAAACGATCACTTATAGAAACACATACTTAGTTATACAGGAACTCTTCAAATCTCTAACTCTCATATAACCTCATTTATATACACCAATACTCACATATAGTAGTTTAACACATATGTACATAAAGACAGTATTGAGACAGTCATTCACTCACTAACACACCTATACAACACACTCATCCACCCACACAGTCCTGCACACATGCTGTCTTCAAAACACATATAAACAGTGAGTCACTCATTAATGCATCTATGTGCTAAGTAATATCCCCCACCATACCGTATAAACACTCAGTCACTCATACTGATACTCAAAAAACCAACTCATGTAGTTACTCCCCACCCCATGCAGCCACTTATTGAAAAAATGTGTGAGACTGATACAGATATTTACATATTTAACCTCTGCCATGCTGGTGACGAACCCCAGCCGTCAAGCCCCGCGGTGGGCGGTTGCTGATGATGGCTGGGGTTCGTCATGGCCCGCCCTGTTCTTTTGTTTACCGCACAGCGGTAAAATCGCGGCCACAGCGAAGGGGTTAAACATTACTCACTAACCCATGTATTCACTACGATACAATTAATCAGTCAGTTATACAATCAATTTTAGAAGAAAGTCATCCATTTAGACACTTTTTACCCATTTATTTTTCCATTGACCTTTAGATATACATATATAAAAAATATTTATTTTTCAGAAAGACACACATCCACTGGATAATGTCATCAGTGATGTCATTTGAGATGTCATCAGTGATGTCATGAGTGATGTCACTGACCATGTCATGAGTGATGTAATATGTGACGTCATCAGCAGTGCATTGCGGGCGCGCAAGTTATAGTTAGCTGAACTAACTGTAACGGGGGAATTTCAAAGGTTGTGTATTGGTAAAATGACCAGCTAACCATAACTGGTGTGAAACCTATGGTTTTTTCAGTGAATTTCAAAGGTTTTTAAAATATTAATTCCTAACTATAACACGTGTGAAACCTATGGTTTTTTCAGTGAATATATATATATAACAGTGAGCAAGGACGCTCTGTCCGAAACGCGTCTGTTCGACTTTTTGCGCCCTGCACTTTATGATTCAATAAAGCAACCAACAACGAAAGACTGACTTGGGCGTGTCTTTTGTGTCCGCGCGCTGGATTCTGCGTTTGGGATTTCTACGCGGCTACCGGCTGGATTGTAATATATATATATATATATATATATATATATATATATATATATATATATATATATATAGATATTACCTACTGGTGGTCACCAGTAGGTATATATAGTTAGGACCTAGTTTCCATAGGAAATCTGCAACATTCTATTGGGAATAACTTTGGCGCCGGTTGAGGAATTTGTGTGTAATTTTCCAAAATTTAGGCCAGCTCCGCTCCGCTCCTTCCCTGGAAGTTTCGGGGGGATTTGTCATGCGGGGGCCATGTTAATTTCCTTAGGACGTTCAGACACGGCTACAGCCCAAACCGCTGAATGGAATTACACCAAACTTTGCAAAATTGTAGGGACTGGTACGCAGAAGTGCCTTTTCTATATTTGGTGAAAATTGCTCTAGTGGTTTTTACGAAAATTAACTTCAAAAATATTTGTATATCTATATGCGCGCTTCGAGCGCTCAGAGTACGCGTACCGGTAAGCGCACCCGGCGCAACACGGAAGTGCGTGAGCGGAGAGCTGATTGGCTCTCGGGTGTCTGTCAACATTCCAAACAGTCCAGAGAGTCCGCCATCTTGTGTCTCAGTAGAATCGAGACACAAGAGGTGAAAAAAAAAGGGGGAAATGATTGAAAGGGGGCAGGGTAGACACCCTCTGACCCCCTAGGTTTTCTGAGGGGGCCTAGAAGGACCCTGAAGGGCAAAAAAACTAAATTTTTGTTGTTGAAATTTTCACGGGGTAAGCGCTGGGTGCGTTCCCATGCACGCTTCCAGGTACACGTACCCTGAGCGTACCACAGGGAAAAACAGTGAAAGAAAATAGTGTAAAATATGAATTTGGAGTGCTTAGAGGTAGGGTAGCTCTCAAAAGAGCTGTTGTGTTATGTGGGTGATTTAAGACCTAGAAGTAGGTACCGATGCAGAGTCTAAAATTAAAGATAAAGACTCTGATCCCCTCATCTGAGAAATGTACACATTCTCCTCTGTTGATATCTTGCATGTTGTAACACAAGTTATTATGGTATATGGAACCCATAACATAGTCTCTCAGGAAAGCAGAAACAGATCCTTCAGGGACCCTCTGAGAAGGCCTAGGGGATCAGGGGCACTCTACCCTGCCCCCTTTTCACGTTCTCAACTATTATATTTCACTCTCTTCTGAAACTACACAAAATGGCGGCGATAGGGTGCATCAGAGACAGACAGTGAGAGAAAGGAGGTAGGAGACGAAGAAGAGATGTCAAATACACATTTGAGGAAATATAGTGGGAGAAGGGAAGTAACTATGAGTAAACTTAATATGTAACACAAAAATGTTGCACTCTATACTATAAGTCTCACTTCATACGACAATCACTTCGCTACTACCTCATGAATTATAAATAAAAATGAATAATGTTTCAAACAATTTTTAATTTCTAAATATAAATTTATTCTTCTGAATTTTCATAATTTAAAAGAACTAGTAACATGTCATCATCAGGAATTTCTGTAATCAACTGGGCACTCGTAGCTATCATGTTGCTTTGCGTATCTTGAGAACTGATGGACGGGAACTTTATGCTTGTGGACTGGCCAAATTCTTTAGATGGACATGGAGCATTAGTCTAAGAAATTTGAATGTTAATTCTTAATCTGCACTGTGGTCATGTGTCTGCTGATTTTATATTTTGTACGGTTTTTATACCGAAATAGCTATTTTTTTTTAAATGAATCCTTGAGATCATTGATTATGGCATCCCGTTTTATGACAAAAATGCATTTTATCCTATTTGTATAATTTTATCTGAAATTTGCAGCTTTTAAGATATGTACTATCGAAATAAAGCTATCTTGAGTGACTGAATAATTCTAAAATAAAAAAGTAAAAACATATAAGTATACTCAACAAAACATACGTCAAATTAAATAAAAAATAAAATATTTGCAAAAAACACTAATATATATATATATATATATATATATATATATATATATATATATATATATATATATATATATATATATATATATATATATATATATATATATTCTGCAAATACCTCGCAGCAGCGCTCCTTTCCAAAGGAAACTCGAGGCAAGGACCAACTTTCTTTCAGCATTCTTTATTTAGTCATCAGGTAGTATATTGTAATGTACCGAGGAGATCTTCGGCCTCACAGGCTCTTCGTGATCTACTCTGGCTTAGGGTCCCGAGCCGTATTAAATTCAAAGCACTGTGTTATCTTTTTAAAATTAAACAGGGCTCTGCCCCTAAATATCTACAGAGTCTTGTCCAAACCTACAAACCTAGTCGCACATTGAGATCTTCTGCAAATGGTGATTTTGCTGTTCCAAGATTTAAACTAGGCCCCAAATCCTAGAACACATTACCTATCGGCCTGAAATTTGAGACTGATCTATTTCGCTTTCGGAAAAGACTTAAAACTCTGCTCTTTCAGTAGATCTGTCCTTTCACATTAGCTGGTTCATTGTACTGTATTGTGTTTTTCTTTTTTCTTCATGTGTCTATGTTATCCTCTCCGTCCTCAGGATCAGCTTGTGGTACAAGTAGGCCACCTCCAGATCTATCCAAGCCCAGATTGCTGTAATAGCCGTGGGCTAGAGAAGGATCAGGTGAGGGCAAAAATAATAAACAGGGAGGATAGGATGGGGACAGCAGGGAGGGAGAGCTGTGAAGACAGAAACAAACACGGGATTGGTGTCAATTCTATAGATATACACTATAAGCACAATACCACTCAGACTCTACCCAGCTATACCTGTATGTAGAACGCTGACTGCCTGAACTCAGAAGATGCCTCTCTAAACTGAGATTACGTACATCAGCCTGTTCTTGCCTTCCCCTGTAAATATAAAACACGATAGTAAACCACCCCTCCTATGACCCTGCACTTGTGAGCACTGATATGAGGGAAAGAAAACAACACTACGTACCCTACTCTAGCTCTTCAGAGCCCTGAAGAAACGGATATCCAAGTCTACGGATATGTAGAAGTTAAGCAGTTATACAGTTACTCTCCAAAATCAAATGTAAGGGTTACGTCACCCACAAACACGGGAGACAAAGGTTACCTGTAGGCTCTTGAAGTCCGAGGAGGTAATCTCTATGTCCCCGCAAAAGGAATATGATAATGAAGACCCTCTGCAATAGCCGGTGCAAGAAGGCTGTCCAACAGAGGGTCTTATAACTAAAGGTAAACAACGGTTTCCTCCGCAATAGCCGGGGCAAGAAGGCTCGCCAACGGAGGAAACGGGAAAAAGCCAAAACAAAGCGTGTACTCCGCAAGAGCCCGTGACAAGGCTCGCCAACGGAGGACACGGGAAGAAGCCTAAACAAAGCGTGTACTCCGCAAGAGCCCGTGACAAGGCTCGCCAACGGAGGACACGGGACGAAACCTAAACAAAGCGTGTACTCCGCAAGAGCCCGCGACAAGGCTCGCCAACGGAGGACACGACTGACAAGCAGCGTCGGAAAAGAACGCACCAACCTGCTAATGACACAACAACAGCTCAGAACACACTTCACTGAAGAGTCGCCAGGAACAACATGGAAACACGAACCGGAATATCCGACACCGGTTCCCAGAAGCAGCCTCTATTTATGCTCCGCCTTTCGCCCGCTAAGCCTTCTGGGAACTGAAGTTTTTTCCCCTCGATATTCGCTGGTTCCTTGAGGCGCGATGACATCTGACAGTACATCCCCCCTCACCTAGAGCGCCGAAGGGGACCAGGACGCTCAGGGAAACGGCGATGATACGCAGCCACCAGACGCGGTGCATGAATGCCCGATGCAGGCTCCCACGAGTTTTGCTCGGGACCGTAGCCTTTCCACGCTACCAGGTATCGAAGGCCACGACCCCGCCACCTGGAGTCCAGAATCCCCTCCACCTCGTATTCCAGACCATCAGAAACCAGCAAGGGGGGAGGGAGGCGCCGCACCACAGCAGCGGCCGGCTTGAGTAGGGATACATGAAAAACCGGATGAATACGGATATGTCTCGGCAACAGCAACTTCACTGCCACTGGATTGACGCACTGTACCACACGAAAGGGACCAATGTAACGAGGGTTAAACACACTGTAGTGCCTGAATCTGATGTTCCTGGTGGACAGCCACACCCAATCCCCCACACTATACATAGGACCGGGACGACGTCTTTTGTCCGCCGTGCTCTTATAGGCCACCTTGGAGGACCTCAGCGAGGTTTGCGCCTGCACCAGTATTCTCTTGAGTTGAGAAACCCTTCTGGCCGCCTCGGGCACGGTCTCCTCTCTATACGGCTGTACAATAGGAAGAAATCGGGGATGATGCCCGTACGTGCAATAAAATGGCGACACTCTCGTAGCCGAATGAGTTGCATTGTTATATGCCACCTCCGCAAGCCAAAGATGCTCCACCCAATCCTTTTTCTCCTGGGAAACATAGCAGCGCAATAATTGTTTCAGTGTTTGATTGAGTCTTTCCGTCTGTCCATCGGTCTGGGGATGGAAGCTCGTGGACAACGCCGTCTTGATGTGGAGAGAGGAGCACCATGCCTTCCAAAACTGGGCCGTGAACTTAGAACCCCTATCCGACACTATAACAGAAGGTAAACCGTGCAGACGAACAATATGTCTCATAAGAAGCTGTGCCAATTGACCTGCTGTCGGTATCTGTGGACAAGCGATGAAATGCCCCATCTTTGTTAGGTAATCAATGACCACCAACACTGTGGTGCAACCCTGGTCTCTTGGAAGACCTACCACAAAATCCAAGGAAATACGTTCCCATGGAGTAGAAGGGGTAGGCATGGGCTGCAATAGACCTGCAGGCCGCCGATGATCAGACTTGGCGCGAGCACAAACATCACATTCTGTCACCCATTTCCGTACATCCTCCTTGATCGTAGGCCACCAGCATCTACGCTGAATCAGATCCATAGTCTTCCCCACTCCAACATGTCCAGCACTGGGTGAAGCATGACACCACTCATACATTTGTTTACGCAAGGCTTCAGTGGGTACCAGCATCTGTCCTTGTTTGAGTGGAAAGCCATGATGTAATTGCCATTCAGGATGTGACTGCAACCATCTCTTCCACTGGTCTGTTCTGATCCCATATCGTATACCCTGCAGGAAGGCATCAGGTTGTATGCCACAAACCACCTTGACAGGGTCCACAATCGATGTTTCTGCTCTGGCCTCCGAGACCCTCGTAGATGATTGGCGAGACAAGGCATCCGCCTTACGATTGTCTGCCCCGGGTCTGAAGGTGATAATGAAATTATATCCCGAAAAGAAAAGCATCCACCTCAATTGTCTGGGGGTCAAATGTCTGGCTGCCGACATGAACTGTAGATTGCGGTGATCGGTATAAACCGTCACCACGTGCTTTGCACCCATAAGGAAATGTCTCCATTCAGGGAACGCCTGCTTGATAGCTAAGAGCTCTTTCTCTGCTATGCAATAGTTACGTTCTGCCCCCGTAAGTTTATGTGACATGAATGCCACTGGATGCAATTGTCCGGTGGTGTCATTTCTCTGTGAAAGGATGGCTCCTGTTGCTACCTCTGATGCGTCTGCCTCTACTATGAAAGGGGCATCAGTATTGGGGTGTGTTAATATCGGGGCAGTGACAAAGGCTTCCTTTAACGCAGCAAACGCCTCCTGAGCCCTCATATCCCACAGGAATCCTTGGTCTTTTTTCAACAGCCTAGTTATGGGGGCTACCACTTTCGAGAATTGGTGAATAAAACGTCTATAGAAATTGGCAAATCCTAGGAAGCATTGGACGTCCTTGAGGTTTCGAGGACTTGGCCAATCTCTTACTGCTTGAACCTTCCTCTCCGCCATTTCCTGTCCCTGAGGGGTAAGCATAACCCCCAGAAACTCAACGGTAGTAACATGAAAGTCACACTTGGACAGTTTACAAAAGAGGAGATTATCCTGCAGTATCCTCAAGACCGACTTGACATGCTGTATATGCATGTCCTCGGATTCTGAATAGATGAGGATATCATCTATATATACGATGACATGCCTGTCCAATATCCCTCGCAACACGTCGTTTAGAAAAAACTGGAATGCAGCAGGGGCATTGCAGAGCCCGAAGGGCATGACCAGGTATTCGAATAACCCATACCTGGTCTGGAATGCTGTCTTCCATTCATCCCCTGCCCGCATTCTCACCAGATGATAAGCACCCTTTAAATCTAACTTGGTGAACACCCTGGCTTTCTTTACTTGCTCCAGTAAGACGTGTATTAGCGGCAACGGGTATCTGTTCTTGATTGTCACCGCGTTGAGGGCTCGAAAGTCTACACAGGCTCTCAGATCCCCATTAGCCTTAGGGATGAAAAACAAAGGGGATGCCGCTGGGGATCTTGAGGGACGTATGAAACCTAGTTCTAACAACTTGTCGAGATAGGTTCTCAAGTAGACGTTCTCTGGCTCTGTTAGTGCATACAGCCGTCCCTTAGGAATCACCGCCCCCGGAACCAACTCGATTTGGCAATCATAAGGCCTATGTGGGGGCAATTCTTCAGCTCTTACTTCGTCAAACACCCCTGCAAAGTCCTGATATGCCCTTGGGAGAATTACTGCCTTTTCTGCGGCCGTGGCTATAAAACCCCTACCTGCCAAAGCAAACGAAGGACATTGTGCGTACTTAAAACAATGCTCTTCACAATATGCAGAATTCATGGTTATATCACTGGTTTCCCAATTGATGTCAGGGTTGTGTCTTTTCAGCCAGGGAATACCTAAAATCACCCCATACTGTGGTGCCTTTATAATGCTGAAAGACACGTGTTCTCTATGACCATCGAATCTCATTTCAGTTAACGTCGTTTGATAACTAATGGGTCCTGTGTTTAATTTTCTCCCATCTACTGCAAACACATCAGTGCCGTCTTCCTTGGGGATTAGTGGAATCCCTAACCTTTCGGCTTCTTTCGCATCCATGAAGAACCCCGTAGCCCCGGAATCCACCATGGCTTGTGTATGTACCTCAATCATACCTATCATTAAGACTATTTTGATGAATAAATGTTGTGCTCCTATAACCATACTCAACATGGAAGGGACAATACTCTGACTCCAAGGAACCCCTTCAACACCCCCGGAGCTCTTCAGTTTTCCGCCGGTTTCTCAGCGGCCGCTGACACCCCCCTATTTAAGCGAAACTTGGAGAATTTGGGTTTGACAGGACATTCCCTAACAAAATGTCCTTTTTTGCCACAATAAAGACAAAGGCCCATCTTGCGCCTTTGTTCTTTTTCGGTGGAGGTCAAAGCTGCGCGAACTGCTCCTATATCCATAGGCTCAGCTGCATGCGAGACCGAACTATCCTGGGTCTTTACGGTCACGGAAGAGGGAACCGGACGGGTTTTTGCTCCACCACCCCCTTTACGATTCTTCATTCTATGGTCTAGCCTTAATTCTAAATTAATCAGGTCTTCGCATGTCACTGGTTGAGGGTCGATTTGAGCGATTATGTCCTGCATCTCATCGGTTAGCCCCTGATGAAAGATTGACGCTTGTTTGGCTTCAGGCCACTTAGTTTCAGCCACTAAGCGTCTAAATGTATTCAAGTAGGTTACCAGGTCCTGATTCCCTTGACGTAGGCCTAATAGTTCTTTATCTGCCGTGTAAGTATCAGCTCTCCTATCGAAAACCTTTGTGAATTCTGTTTGGAAGGCGTCCCAATCATGTAACATTGGGTCATTTTTCCGCACCAAGGGAACCGCCCATTGAGCCGCCTCTCCTACTAAATACGAGATGACAAACGCCACCTTTGACTGATTGGTAGGGAAGGACCGAGGTTTGCATGAAAAATGCATTAAGACTTGTGTCATAAATACTTGCACAGATCCAGCATCACCATTGAATCGTTCTGGAGTTGCTAACGGAATGCTGGGAGGTATCTCCACCACGACTGACCCTGCAGTACCAGACCCTGAAGCCCCAGCACTAAAGGGGTTTTTCTGGATGGTATCCAAACGGTTCCTTAATTCCGTACTCTCTTGTCTGGATGCTATCAATTCAGATTGCACCACGACCAATGCTGCCATCACCTCGTCCAGAGTAGCCATTACCCTAAACTGATCGGGAGGACTATTTTGCTTGGGTCGGATATTCTGTTATCCTCTCCGTCCTCAGGATCAGCTTGTGGTACAAGTAGGCCACCTCCAGATCTATCCAAGCACAGATTGCTGTAATAGCCGTGGGCTAGAGAAGGATCAGGTGAGGGCAAAAATAATAAACAGGGAGGATAGGATGGGGACAGCAGGGAGGGAGAGCTGTGAAGACAGAAACAAACACGGGATTGGTGTCAATTCTATAGATATACACTATAAGCACAATACCACTCAGACTCTACCCAGCTATACCTGTATGTAGAACGCTGACTGCCTGAACTCAGAAGATGCCTCTCTAAACTGAGATTACGTACATCAGCCTGTTCTTGCCTTCCCCTGTAAATATAAAACACGATAGTAAACCACCCCTCCTATGACCCTGCACTTGTGAGCACTGATATGAGGGAAAGAAAACAACACTACGTACCCTACTCTAGCTCTTCAGAGCCCTGAAAAAACGGATATCCAAGTCTACGGATATGTAGAAGTTAAGCAGTTATACAGTTACTCTCCAAAATCAAATGTAAGGGTTACGTCACCCACAAACACGGGAGACAAAGGTTACCTGTAGGCTCTTGAAGTCCGAGGAGGTAATCTCTATGTCCCCGCAAAAGGAATATGATAATGAAGACCCTCTGCAATAGCCGGTGCAAGAAGGCTGTCCAACAGAGGGTCTTATAACTAAAGGTAAACAACGGTTTCCTCCGCAATAGCCGGGGCAAGAAGGCTCGCCAACGGAGGAAACGGGAAAAAGCCAAAACAAAGCGTGTACTCCGCAAGAGCCCGTGACAAGGCTCGCCAACGGAGGACACGGGAAGAAGCCTAAACAAAGCGTGTACTCCGCAAGAGCCCGTGACAAGGCTCGCCAACGGAGGACACGGGACGAAACCTAAACAAAGCGTGTACTCCGCAAGAGCCCGCGACAAGGCTCGCCAACGGAGGACACGACTGACAAGCAGCGTCGGAAAAGAACGCACCAACCTGCTAATGACACAACAACAGCTCAGAACACACTTCACTGAAGAGTCGCCAGGAACAACATGGAAACACGAACCGGAATATCCGACACCGGTTCCCAGAAGCAGCCTCTATTTATGCTCCGCCTTTCGCCCGCTAAGCCTTCTGGGAACTGTAGTTTTTTCCCCTCGATATTCGCTGGTTCCTTGAGGCGCGATGACATCTGACAGTCTATCCCTGGCGCCGGGAAACCCACTGCGGGTAGCTGTTGCGCATTACAAGTTCAAATAAATAAAATAAAAAGAAATAAAATATAAACAATTGCAAACTATTTAATTGTATAAATAATAATAAAATGTTTCAATAAATGTTAACCAAATTAACTAAATAACAGTAGGGCAATTGTTGCACTTTGGAGAGGTTTGAAATACTATTCCCATTTCAATGTAAGCAGAAATAGGATAAGTGGTGTCAGCTGTACTATTCCAACTCTTAATTTTGTGTGTATAAGAAACAAAATTGAATATAGAAAAAATAACAAATCGAACTTTTAAAAATAAAAATATTAATTACATATAAATCACATTAAATTCTAAAAATACAGTGTTATATTATAACTAAATAAAAATACATGAGTATTTAAAATAAATGAATTTCACCCCTATTAACCAAGAAACAAATACTAACAATTGTAAATAATAAATAAATATCAAAATGAAACACTAATATTTTTACATTATTAAATAAAACAATTACAATTAAAGAAATGTATAAAGAGAACATATTTTCAGTTATTTATTAATTACCTGAACTGATTAACCAATTGACAGTCAAATAAAAGCATTTGAATAAAATACCTATTTAATTATTATTACACACAGTTCAGGTTGCCCTGCTAGAGAGACGCCATCCAGGTAAGGATTCCTTTCTTTATTGCGGGTAGCAGACACAGCAATATGCACCCTCCATCGGTAACGCTGCCAAACATGTTTTGGGCTCCTCCGCCCTTGATCACTGGTCCTATGCAAAGAGTCACTACAGCTGTGAGGACTATTTAAACGCTCGACCCCACCCACTTGGGTTTTTCATTGCAGCTATGCATTCTGGGTCTTGAAGTCCTTTACCTTCTCCACATTGGATGCTGTATGAAAAAAGGCACAGGAGTGGGTATTGCAGGACAGGCTCTGTCATTGCTGGAGAGCTTCCTTTCCGGGCGATCACAATCTGTCAGCTTGGGCCCCTATCGTTCCACCTCCAGGGTGCTCATGAAGGGGGTGCCACAGGGCTCTTGCCTAAGCCCCACATTGCTTAATGTGTACGTGGCCCCCCTCGCTGAAATTGTGAGGAAGTATGGATTCACACCGGTGTCTTATGCTGACGACACCCAACTCCTCTACCCTTTCCATTGTCTTAACTCAGATGTTAAGGAAAACTTTACTGAGGGCATGAAGGCAGTGTCCAATTGGATGGCCTCCAACTGCCTCCAATGCAATGTCGGGAAGACGGAGGTAATGCTTTTTGGGAAAGCTACCATACTCTGGTCTCCCGACTGGTGGCCTCTGGACCTGGGACCGGTACCATGCCCAAAGCTGACCGTAAAAAACTTGGGTGTGAAGCTAGACCAAAATCTAACCTTAAAGGAACATGCAAATTTCATCTCTGGAGCATGCTTCCGTACCATTGGCCTGTTAAGGCGAGTCTTCCCTCTTTTGCCTGATACGCATAGAAAGACCCTTGTACAGGCCCTGGTGATAAGCCGGCTGGATTACTGTAACGGGCTCCTGATACTAGCTAATGAGGACGCTTTAAACCGGTTACAGGTGGTCCAAAATACGGCGGCAAGACTAATCCTGAACGCTCCCACAAGAACCCCCTCCAAGCCCCTTTTGAGAGAACTCCACTGGCTACCGATACGGCAACGTATTAAGTTTAAAATCAGCTGCACTGTCCATAAATACCTTTTTGGAGATGGCCCCAAATACCTGGCCCAAAAATTCCAGTTGTATAAACCTGATCGCCCTCTTCGATCAAGTAACCAACTGCTATTAAAATCCCCGCTCATTAAGAAGACCAGGCAATGTGGCCGAGCCCTCTCCCTTATGGGGCCAACCTTGTGGAATAAACTGCCCCTTAGTCTCAGACAAAACACCAATCACATATCCTTCAAGAAAACGCTCAAAACAACCTTGTTCCTGGAAGAATAATGGCCCATAGCTCATCTACAGAGGTACAAACCTTACCATCCCGGCGTGCAAAGCGCAGAGATACCCCATTGGGGTTGATTCTGGCGCGATAAAAGAAATTAAATAAATAAATAAATAAATAAATAAATAAATAAATATGTTTGTCCCGCAATCGTGGCTCCTCACCTCCATGGTTGCACTTTAAGTTCTGTGCGTGGCCCGCTTGTGTGCCGGCAGGGGCGTCTCAGCGACGAGGCGCGCCGCTATTTAATACACACAGTTCAGGTTGCCCTGCTAGAGATACGCCATCCAGGTAAGGATTCCTTTCTTTATTGCGGGTAGCAGACACAGCAATATGCACCCTCCATCGGTAACGCTGCCAAACATGTTTCGGGCTCCTTTGCCCTTGATCACTGGTCCTATGCAAAGAGTCACTACAGCTGTGAGGACTATTTAAACGCTCGACCCCACCCACTTGGGTTTTTCATTGCAGCTATGCTTTCTTGGTCTTGAAGTCCTTTACCTTCTCCACATTGGATGCTGTATGAAAAAACGGGCTCCATGCACACATTTTCATTCCCCACAGTGCGTCCTCAGTAGGGGAACATTGCAGACACTGCCCATATGTTTGTCCCGCAATCGTGGCTCCTCACCTCCACAGTTGCACTTTTAGTTCTGTGCGTGGCCCGCTTGTGTGGCAGCGGGGGCGTCTCAGCGACGAGGCGCGCCGCTAATTAATACACACAGTTCAGGTTGCCCTGCTAGAGAGACGCCATCCAGGTAAGGCTTCCTTTCTTTATTGTGGGTAGCAGACACAGTAATATGCACCCTCCATCGGTAATGCTGCCAAACATGTTTTGGGCTCCTCCGCCCTTGATCACTGGTCCTATGCAAAGAGTCACTACAGCTGTGAGGGCTATTTAAACGCTCAACCCCACCCATTTGGGTTTTTGCAGCTATGCTTTCTGGGTCTTGAAGTCCTTTACCTTCTCCACATTGGATGCTGTATGAAAAAACGGACTCCATACACAAATGTTCATTCCCCACAGTGGGTCCTCAGGAGGGGAACATTGCAGACACTGCCCATATGTTTGTCCCGCAATCGTGGCTCCTCACCTCCACAGTTGCACTTTTAGTTCTGTGCGTGGCCCGCTTGTGTCTCAGCGACGAGGCGCGCCGCTAATTAATACACACAGTTCAGGTTGCCCTGCTAGAGAGACGCCATCCAGGTAAGGATTCCTTTCTTTATTGCGGGTAGCAGACACAGCAATATGCACCCTCCATCGGTAACGCTGCCAAACATGTTTCGGGCTCCTCCGCCCTTGATCACTGGTCCTATGCAAAGAGTCACTAGAGCTGTGAGGACTATTTAAACGCTCGACCCCACCCACTTGGGTTTTTCATTGCAGCTATGCTTTCTGGGTCTTAAAGTCCTTTACCTTCTACACATTGCATGCTGTATGAAAAAACGGGCTCCATGCACAAATTTTCATTCCCCACAGTGGGTCCTCAGGAGGGGAACATTGCAGACACTGCCCATATGTTTGTCCCGCAATCGTGGCTCCTCATCTCCACAGTTGCACTTTTATTTCTGTGCGTGGCCTGCTTGTGTGGCGGCGGAGGCGTCTCAGCGACGAGGCGCGCTTCTAATTAATACACACAGTTCAGGTTGCCCTGCTAGAGAGACGCCATCCAGGTAAGGATTCCTTTCTTTATTGCGGGTAGCAGACACAGCAATATGCACCCTCCATCGGTAACGCTGCCAAACATGTTTCGGGCTCCTCCGCCCTTGATCACTGTTCCTATGCAAAGAGTTATTACAGCTGTGAGGACTATTTAAACGCTCTATTATTATTATCAGACTAATTAATCAAATAATACATTAAATTAGATACATACATTAAATACAATAATTTGCATTTGAAATATCTCCTCATCTTAATCCCTCTACAGTAACCCTCTACTAACTTGAAAGGTTCTAATTGCATTTAAAAAACTAAATTTCACATTAAAATGACAAATTATACTGAGAAAGATTAAACACAAATATTATAATACTGATACATTAATGATATAATTACTAATAGTTATCAAATTAATTATATAAAGGGCTATTGTATGCAACTGTGTTAAATAAATCGATATTATAGACGAAGATATTTAAAGAAAATTATAATTTATACCTAAAAAATGCATAGAGAATTATATTATTAAGTGCCTTTCTATATTTTGTCAGTGGTAATTTTGGGTTGACTATATTTCCCACAAGATGTTTGTGATCCACAATGTTTTTTTCCACAATATTTTTGCAATTCACCTATAATACATCAGTCATTACATATATACTAATGAGCTGCTCATTACACCCCCCTCTCTCAGTCTCACCTCAAAGGGAGATCTACACTTCTGTGTCCAAGTTGTAAACACACAAAATAGACTGCTTAGGAATCATAAGTTGAAGACGTTTAACATACACCTCAGTTAACATCCTTGATTGAAAAAATATTTTATGTGAGTAGATGTGTCTTAGTCCAATCCTATTTGTAATATACTAATGACTTTCCAGGAGTAAAACAAAAGATTTCCATGGGCATGCGTGACTTATGCTTGGAATCCTAAAGGTTCTGAATTGGGGTCTAGGCGTCAATAGCTCTACACTTCGCGGGAAACAACCTTTACAACGCAGTGATTACATCACACTACCTTTACATAGCAGTCATTACATCGCAACATCCTTTACATCGCAACCATTACATTGCATGTCACTACAATGTATGTAGTACCCAACACTTACCCTACTATTGCAGTCATTGGAGTTAGAATAGTAATTTTTACCCCTGCACTATCCAACACTCACCCTATTGTTGCACTCACTGGAGTTAGAATAGTAATTATTACCCCTATACTATTCAACACTTACCTTAAATGCAATGTAATGGTATGCGTTGTAAAGGTATGCGTTGTAAAGGTATAATGTGATGTAACGAAATGTGTTGTAAAGGTAGTTTTTGAAAATGCAATGTAATGGCATGCTATGTAAAAGAATGCGTTGTAAAGGATGTTGCGATGTAAAAACTGCGTTGTAAAGGCATGCATTGTAAATGTATGCGTTGTAACGTCATGCATTCCACTTCGCTGTGGAATACAATTTTCACTCCACTCTTGTATGGTATGTAATTTGAGATATGAAGGTTTGGCAAGAGGCCCACCTTACCTTTTAGAACCACTGGTACCACATCATATTTGTGCCAACTGTAGCAAGGTGCACTTAATTTGTGCCGGAAGTTGCATGTGTTTGATACCAGCACTCTTTTTTGGCGACCACACCTTATTTTTCACACTCTAACATCAGCCTCGAGCAAATGAGAGAAAGCAGAAAGTTGAGGAAGGGAAAAATAGGAAAGTAGTGACTAAAGGAGTACTCCTCCTTGTGTAATTAAGAGTAATTTGGGTGAACAATTCTACAATGAGAGCAGTTAGTGAACACAAGAGGCTGCTCACACTCACTATTCATGTGCTGCTCCATTTAGCACTGTTTCTTAGCTCAAAGGGCATCCTCGTGCTTATTTTGGACGCAAGTGTGTATTTTGTGCTGAGAAAATAGCACTAAATGCCGATTGTAAATAGATGAAACATCCTTCTGCAAGAACACATTTACAGAGCACGACCAGATGCTCCCACTCCCTATTCATGCTCTGGTGCATTTATCTCTATTTCTAATCACAAAACGCCACCCCCTATCCATTTTGGACACATTTTGTGCTAAGAAAATAGCGCTAAATGCCGGTAGAAAGTTGTGGGAAACTTCTACCCCAAGAATACATTTAGTGAGCATGAGCAGCAGCTCTCTATTCCTCTTCTGTGGCATTTAGTGCTATTTCTTAAAATAAAATGCATCTTTGAGGCCAGTGTGGATGGGAGGGGGCATTTTTGCAAAAAGAAATAGCTCTAAATTGAGATTGCTCTCCTCGTGTAATTCAAGCATATTCTTGCGCAATTCTTCGGTTATTCTGCGTGATTACACTGCACAGAATTACACATGTTATTACCACCTCTAATCAGCAGGCAGAGATGTCGATGGCCTGGAGCATGGGAAAACCACAAGCTGGTGCTAACCACTTTCTCAACTTGTCCTGTAGCCCCTGAGCTTTGGAACTGAGGGGAAACAAATGCACCCTTAAACACTATTCACTGGGACTCCTGGTTATCAAGTGCTTGGACCTCACTCCAAAATTATTTAATTAAATGGAAGAGAAAAATAACGTTATTTTATTTGAAATTGAAAACAACATTTATAAGCAACAGAGTCGCTAGTGGTAGTGATACTGTGGGCTACTTTAAAAGTGTCTAAATTTAGCATTAAATGAACATGGTTATTATCACAATAATTTGCCCTCTCAGGCTGGAATTTTAAATGTGTGCCATATATAACCGCCTTATTTTCACCTCTGACACATGTAACCTATAATTTCACTTGCATTATAGAGTGCATGGCAGGGCTAATAGCCTGAGCCACAGCGCTTTTCCCTAATGCAAACAAAGATAATACAAAAAATGCTTTGAGTTACTGCTTGAAATTGGTGCATAATGGATAGATATTCAGAAGGCATGACTTTCTATGAAACACTTAACATAAAGTAATAATGCAAACAGAACTTCTGCCATTGGCATGTACCAATAACCTTGAGCAGCAAAGATAAAGGTTTATAAAAACCTTCAAGGTAAATGCTGCCATCTCAACTCATCACTTAATTTGCTATTGAATATAAGCACTGTTTTAATGGTTCCGGTGTTTTATGGTATTGGTTGCTGAACAACTCAGAAAAATAAAATATGCTATTCCTTTATAAAACTGAAAAAGTGTATTGTTTAGGTATGCTTCTGTATTTCCATTTGGCTGTTTCAGCTACGAAATGTAACAATTTCGTTGAACGATGCTAAATGGCACTTCTAGTATGACAAATCTCAACCAGAAAAAAAAGAATGATTTTGCACTTAATGGTGTAGTAGAGAATAGAGAATACAATACAGTAAACAAACAAAGAGACGCAACCACTTTTTACAGTTCGCAAGGTGTGGTGCATGCACCTCATGCTCTAACTCGGACAAATTCTGAATTATGTATACGATTTAGACAGGTCAATCACATATCCATAGATGTACAGCTGTGCGCTGTGCAAGTTTACGTGTTCATGATACATCTTCCGGTGTTCATTAATTACAACACGGGGGGGCATATTACCAAGCAATAGCGATAATTATCGCTATTGCTTGGTTAGAGACAAAACTTTACCGCAGCGCTGCGGCGATTTTTACCGCAAATAAACCTTGGTATTACCAAGGTTTAACGCAAATGCGGTAAAAATCGCCGCAAAGCATGAATATCGCTGAAAAGTCAGCGATATTCATGCATTAGCGAGCTAATGCTCTTAGCCATGTTATCCACCTCCCATTGGATAACATGGCTAAGAACTGCTCAGGGCAGGTGTTAGCTTTTGGAGATATTCCTGCTTAGCGCGAATATCTCCAAAAGTTGGTAATAGGAGATAGCGATGTTAGCGACTGTTTTCAGTCTCTAACATCTGGGCACGCCCACTTTGCATCTCATTAGTGATAAATATCACTGACATGCAAAGTGGGGCCAAAGATGGTCGCTATCTCCTACTAGCTGTCGCTAACTGGTGTTAGCGGCAGCTAGGTAATAGGGAGATAATTTTATCTCCGCTTTCTTGGCTTTTAAAGCCAAAAAAGCGGAGATAAACCCCTTGATATTATGCCCCATAATTCTTTACCCGACATCAGAATATCACATTTACTGCTTACTTTCTATATGTTAGCAAGTGTACACTTATTTAATACCTAACTTCTAAAGTACCCCACAAGACTGCTTACAGCATGTCAATGTGTGTAAATCAAGAAAGGACCACCCTTTCTACCCACGAGGCCCAGGGAAAACATAACAATCTTACAACCCTGGGGATGTATGTGTGGTCATCCCTTAAGTCTTTCAGGGTGATTCGATTCAATTCAATTACTTGATATGCACTTAATACACTCCAATGATGGGTACCGGACACTTCTGTGCACAAATCATAAATCTTTTATGTCATCATTATAAGATAACTTATGCAACACTGGTGCTAGAGCTGAGACGCAGCGCTCAAACAGTGAAATTAGTACAAAGACATACAAGACGCTGTACAAAACCCAAGGCTGTAAAAATAATTTGCCCTGGTCCATAGAAGTCTTAACAATTTGTGGATCCTCTCTCTCAGTGAATCATTAAGCACTAAACAACGCAGGGAGGGGGGGTTTGACATTTCACTTCTAGGGTGCCGGCTGGCAAGTGAGGACAACAGGGGCATACTTACAAGGACTTAATGGCACCAGAATGTCACTTTTAGTAAGGTTTTGGTGGCATTAAGTCCTTCGCCTTATGACAAGGTGGTTGTATGCCATATAACGTGGCTTATTGCCTCTCTCTATATAATGTCCCTATTCACACAGCACTTAGCGTTTATGGGCGTGCAATGGGTGTTGCAGTGGGCGTTCTGCCGCAACACCAAGGGCCTCATTTATGAAAAGTGACGCATCGCTGCGTGAAAACAGCGATGCATCACTTTTCACTGCCCACTCCTTGCGACACCAATGATGCGTCATATTTAATGTATGACGCATCATGTCGCAAGGACTTACAGATACGTCAGTATTTCTGACGTATCTGTAAGCGCAAAAGTGACGCATTGCTGGAGTGTGGCACAAAAGTGACGCAACTCCCGCAATGCGTCCATTCACATGGGGAAAGCCCATGTGAAAGGGCTTGCGTCAGTCTTACGCCTGCTGTGAGGCAGGCAAGATTTTGACGCAATAGCATCCTAAAAGTGACGCAGTGAAATCTCATAGATTTCACTGCGTCACTATTACGAGGCTTTTGCGGGGGAACGCTCCCTCTGCATACATTATACCTGACGTAGGTATAATGTGGCGCAGGGGTTTAAAAAGTGACGCATCTACCTAGATGCGTCACTTTTTAAATATGGCGCAACAAGGCGCATATTTTACGCCGCTGGTGCGTCACAAAAAGTGACGCACCGGGGGCGCAAAACTGACGCAAGGCCTCATAAATGAGGGCCCCAGTCTTTTTTGAATGCTGCCCCATATTTACAAGGTATGAGGCAGTCCCAAAAATAAGACCAGGAAATACCTGGTTATAAATAAGTGAAATGAAGAGAAATGTTTCATTTCTTCTCATATTTTGGTCTTTCAATATGTGCTGCATTCTACAGTGCACATAGAAACTGCAAATAGCCTGTAAAGATAGTTTATGCGCAGGAAGGTGTCCCTTCTTGCAGATAAACAATCCTCGTGCAGTGCAGGCACCCTTGCAACATGGCGCAAGGGAGCCTGTGCTGCAAAGCCGCTTCTTTGGCACCAGTGCTATGGAAAACACGGGGGTGTGCCGCATTTTTGTAAATGCAGCGCTTCTCTGCTTTTTGAAACTGGCGACTCGTGGCATGACTAATTTTGGCATAACACCGCACTCTGCCTGTTTCAAGTACATATGCCCCACAGAGTGTGAGCTAATTCATTTACTTTTTTCTAGAATTGAGATAAATATGCACCAGGCGCCTCAGATGATGGGACCTGTAAATGGGTATGACAGACCATGTTAAGTGTGGCACCACTAATGCACCTTTTGCAACAATGGTGGAAACCATTTTTTCAGGGACAATATACTCACAATTTGGTTGGATTTATGGGATGACAAAGGACCTGATGAGACCCGACAAATCATTTCAGGTCAAAATGTCGACACCCCATCTCTTGATTGTATAGGGCTTTGATTAGAGTGTGTATATAGTGCAATACACTTTATTTCATAGTTTTATAATTTAAGGTAATAGTTTAATGTTGATTTAATAAATACAGTAAAACAAATGTGTACTGCCCAATGAAGCTGAATTTTCATTTAGGACGTTAAAGTGTTTGCCGATATCTGCACTCAGCTTACACTAGCCTGGCATCCCTTGTAGTAGAAAATTATGCATCTGCTATTAATGTTGGTCTATTTTTATCCTTTCACCACAACAGAAATGTACTCATCAATTCCATCAGCTGGCTTATGATTGAAGAAAAATTATATACAATGAGAAATAATAAACAATTTTCTGAGTAGTCCAAAAAGATGCATTTAACACATAAAGCAAGTGTCTATTTTTTACCCAGTGAAAGTCTAGGCAGATCATAAAATGATAGAGTTTTAAAGAAACCGAGTAAGATAAATACAAAATAATGATGTTGAGTTGTGTTGTTCACAATCTGAAGGCATGCCAGTCTTATCTGCTTAGAGGGTTTTGATCTGATGCGATTTTATCTATGCATTCTGAAAGCGTGTGCATTCTGACCAAAGAAATTGTATTAATGTATGTCTTAGGAACAGCAACATATTTACTTAGGGTCAATTTTAGAGTGACCCAGTGTTAATGAGTATGTTTAAGCCATTGTAATCCCTGAGATTGTTTTATTTTGGACCAGCCAGTTGTTAGATCTCTGCTGTGTGTGAGTCTCATTATGAGCTCTTCTAAAATGGATTTGAGTGAGAGACACCAGTTGCAGTATTTTAAAATAAGGTCTGCCATGTGTTGCTTACATGCAACAACATGTGTACTTGCATGAGCACCAACGTGTGGGCTGAATTGTGTGAGTAGTTTTTTAATTAATACATTTTTATAGCGTGATCAATTAAAATCACTGCAATTCCTTCTCAATTAATACAGTAACTACAAAGTAAAAGGCAAACAGAATACAGTTATGTAATCAATGTGCTACGGTAAATTCTTACAAGTTCGGTTTCCATTATATAAATACCCAAAAAATATATAAGCCTAAAATTGCCTAGTTATAAAATCCTCCTGGAAAGGGGCGACCATTCGGTCCCCCCGAACGTATGGCCGAGTACCACGAGCCCCCGGGGAAGCCATTTTTGGGCGGGAGGCGAGCCTCGGCTGGTATGCCCGAAGCGGCGTAGCCGGGGCGCGCTGTTTCCCGCCCTCGAGTGGGCTGGCCTAGAGACTGACGCGGCTGGCCACACCCTAAGGGCAGGCAGGGGCGGGTTTACGCCCGCCCTGAAGACGGATAAAAGGAGCAACAAGCCAAGAACGCATCCTCTTGTTCCTGTGCTCTGAAGCTGCACCCCCTCGCTGCACGTGAGCTCGAGACGGAACGAAGAGCCAATTTTGAATGTGGTAATCTTTCTTGTTTGTCTTACAGGAATGGCCTAAGAAAGTTGGAAAGCGAATGACTACCGACCAGATGCTGCGTGTTCTTATGAAAGAGGTGACCGACCTAAAGAAGCGAATGGCGGAGAAAGATGGGGAAGAGGGACCGAAACGTCCGTTGGCTGGAGCAGCTCCGGGAGGAAAAGGCAAGAGGCCCAGAAGGGGAGCAGCTGGAGGGGACATCCCGGTTCCCTGTACCCCACTCGAAGAGCCAACTCCGGTGCCGGCGGAGGGGAATCCGATTCCCGTGGTGGTCACCCCCGTGTCCGGGGAGGATATGCCGCCCGAGCTGGCAGCACAATTAGCAGCGTGGTTGGGTAAAAATAACGAGGGCGCCACGGCTGACGACGCACGGGTTTTGATGAGGCAACTGCGTGAAACAAGGGAGGCGGCGAAGGCAGCATCGCCAGTCATCACGCCGGCCGCGGCAGGAGGAAAGCCACCTGGGATAGGCTCAGCCGCAGATACAGCTTCCGGTTCAGGTAAGCGGCCATTGCCGATTGCGAGGGATGAGTCTGCCCCGTCAAGAAGGGAAAAGTTGGGTCAACATGTCCCTCTAGCTATTAAGGAGAAGATATGGGCAGATGAGTATGTAAACATCTTCTCGTTGCTTACCGATCATCATGAGATGGAACATGTTAAGAGCCAAAAGGAGCTCATGCATCCGGGTGTTTGGCGCGCAAAGATGGCCGCCTTCAAGGTAAATGAGAACATTGGCAATTGGGGCAAGGCGTGGGGGATTTTTACATCCATCCTAGGCGAACGTAGGCCCGAATTACTGTCTGAATTGCCGATTTATCAGTCACGGATCATGGGGTATTCCGTGTCACATGGGGGCAATCAGTGGTTCTGTTACGATAATATTTTCAGAAAAGCGAAAGAACATGATAAAAACTTAACTTGGGATTGTTACGATTCTGTGTCATGGTCGAAAATGGCGGATACTGGTATGTCGAATTTGCCATTAGTAGGGAGTAGTGTGGGGGAGTCCTCCCGCCAATATTCTGGGACCTCCTTTCGATCAGGCGCGAGTAACGAATACCAGTCCAGGCCGAACGGCACCACAGGTAAAAAGGGGAGTTGTTGGAACTTTAACAGGGGTAAATGTACGAGGCCCCAGGGGTCATGCAAATTTAGGCACGAATGTAGCGGGTGTGGGCAAGCGTCCCATCCTGAGTCCATGTGCAGAGCCAAAACGGGTGATAACGGGGGTAGAGGAGGCGCCAAACAGGTCTGAAATAGTCCGAGGGGCGCCTTTACCTACTCCGATTGATACCATGGCAATGATTCCTTGGCTCAGCGAATACCCGGACCACGCTTCCGCTGGGGTGTTGCGGAACGGGTTTTCATATGGTTTCCGCATCCCAGTGGGGGTGTTTCAGGGTTTAGCGAAATGTAAAAACCAAATATCAGTCTTGCAGCACACGACCGTGGTACAGGAGAAGATTGGGAAAGAGGTGGCTCGAGGTCGAGTCGCCGGTCCGTTTAATGTGCCACCGGTTGCTAACTTTGTTTGTTCCCCCTTAGGGGTGGTCCCCAAGAAGGACCCGGGTGAGTTTCGGCTGATACATAATTTATCAGCCCCACGTGGTTTTTCCGTAAACGATGTGATAGACCCGGCAGTGTGTTCAGTACGGTATGCATCTTTCGATGAGGCCGTAGCCATTTTGAATCGCCTAGGGCCCGGTGCGCTGATGGCGAAATCTGATATCGAGTCAGCGTTCCGGTTGCTCCCGGTACATCCAGACGATCAGCGTCTTCTTGGTTTCATGTTTCAGGGACACTATTACATGGATAGATGTATGCCAATGGGGTGCTCTATATCTTGTTCCTATTTCGAGCAGTTCAGTTGTTTCCTGCAATGGGTCTTCACAAGGAAGACGGGGTTTCATCAGGTTATGCATTATCTCGATGACTTTTTGTTTCTAGGGGCAGCCGGGGATCCGGAATGTGGTCAGGCTTTGAATGAATTTTGTGTCTTAATGAATCATTTTGGTGTGCCATTGGCACCCGGTAAGACGGTGGGTCCTTCGACTTGCCTCGAGTTTCTGGGGATCGAGCTCGACTCGGAGGAGGGTTGTTTTCGTTTACCAAGAGAAAAAGTGCTAAGGTTCAGGGCATCCCTGGAGACGTGTATTAGTCAGTCTAAGGTTAAGTTGCAGCAATTACAACAATTGGTGGGACAGCTGAATTTTGCCCTGAGAGTAATACCGATGGCCCGCCCCTTTTCCCGCTCGATCGCTCAGGCCATGGTCGGCCTGAAGGAGGGTCACCATCGCACAAGGCTCTCGACCGAGATTTGCCAGGACATGCGCATTTGGTTGGCATTTCTGGCGGATTTCAATGGTCGAGTTGTCTGGAACAAACCGGCGGTGTCCTCCGAGGAGCTGGGGCTGTGGACAGATTCGGCAGGGAGCATTGGTTTTGGTGCCATCTTTGGCACACAATGGTCGGCTCAAAAATGGCCGTCATGGTGGCATGAGGATGGGTTGACGAGTAACATTGCTTTTCTTGAACTGTTCCCCATTCTGGTGGCCCTGAAAACTTGGCCTGAGGGGTTTAGAGATCACTCTGTGGTATTCTGGTCTGATAACATGACCGTGGTTGAGTGTATCAATAGCCAGGCGGCACGATGCAAATGGATCCTGAGGCTGCTGAAAGAAATTGTCCTGTTGTGTATGCAATTGAATGTCCTATTTAAGGCAAGACATGTGCCGGGGGTGATGAACCAAGCGGCTGATGCGCTTTCTCGTTTCCGTATGCAGGCCTTCTGGGGTTTTCTGCCCACAGCGGACCCGGTGGCGGCACCCTTTACCGAAGCTCTCTGGTCTCTCGGTGCCCCGAACTACGAAACCTCGTGGGAGAGAGTTTAGCACCCAGGACAAGGAAGGCATATGAAGGGGCGTTCCGTTCCTATTTGGCCTTTTTGGGGACTGCTGGAGGGGAGCTTTGGGGCCAGGAGGAGTGGGTAGTAAATTTCCTGCTGTCTTTACATCAGGCAGGCAAATCTGTGGCTACTGCCCAGAGGCATCGGGCAGCCATTTCCTTTGTGGCAAGGGCTTATGGGATCCAGGACCCGACAGCGTCTTTCGTTGTACAAAAAGCGCTACGTGGGTGGCAACGCCTTGAGGGTCGCAGAGTAGATGAAAGGCGCCCGATAGGTCTGGATAGGCTGGCCCTGTTATTATCTGTACTCCCTTCAACGTGTTCATCCCAGTATGAAACAGTGTTATTCCGAGCCGCTTTTGCGCTGGCATTCCATGGGGCTATGCGGGTAAGCGAACTAGTGGCGAGGAACAAGCGGGATGTGACGGGGGGACTGTGCCGAGAGCACGTTCAGGTCAGAGGGGAGACAATGTCCATCTCGTTTGTCAGGTCCAAGACCGACCAGGGTGCGATGGGGGACTGCATAATCATACAAAGGATTCCCGGGTCCTCCATGTGCCCGGTAAGTTGCGTAGAGGAATATTTAGCGCAAAGGGTGGCATCATGGGGGGGGACATTGTTGCGACACGCTGACACCACCCCACTGACGAGGTTTCAGTTTCAGCGGGTGCTTGCGATGTCAATCTCCGCTGCGGGCTTGAACCCCGGCGAGTTTGGGACCCATTCCTTTCGGATAGGGGCTGCTACAGAGGCTACAGCCAGGGGTCTGAATATCGAACAAGTTAAACGTGTGGGGCGTTGGTCCTCGAACTGTTATAAAAGGTATGTGCGGTTGCACATGTTGTGAAGCTGTAATGATGTACTCACGCTTCTTGTTTTCTTTGGTTTTCAGTTGCGCAAGCCTACGAGGCGGGGCGGACTGTGCAGTCGACCCAACACCGGGTCAGCGGTCAGACATCACCGGCTGTGAAAAAGGAGGTATGGGTCGTGGGCCACTCATACGTGAGGCGGGCCGCGGACGTATTCAAAGCAGGTGACATGATTCACGTGGCTGGGGAATACGGGTACAGTGTGTCCTTCTACGGAAAGGGCGGGCTCTGTATTGACCAGTTTCAATCATTTTTTGGGGGTTTGTTAGGGCGGACGAGGTCACCGCCGGCTATAGTCATAGTACATCTTGGGGGCAACGATTTGGTGTCCACTGGTAGACGACTACTTCTTGAGGCAATGCTTTCCACTGTAAGTTGGTTAGCGAGAAGAGTTCCAGGGTGCACAATCGCATGGTCCCATATGATACCGTGAAAAGTGTGGCGGGGGGCTCTTTCAGTTTCTGCTCTGAATCATTCAGTAAGGAAGATTAATAATAAAGTGAGTCGATTGTTCCGTTCAAGTACACTGCATTCTATTTCGCATGGTAGTATTAAAGGGGACAGTATGTATTTGGGTGATGGTGTTCATTTGTCCCGGGTGGGGAACGAGTTACTCATAGGAGACCTGATAGCTTGGCTGGGGACTTTAAGACATGACCTCTAGGTAGGAGTGTGTGGGGGGTCCGGATAGCCGGTCAACTATCCGGCCTGTGGCGGTAAGGTCATGATCGGTGAGCACTAATTGGTAGATCCCTATGAGTGGGCGTCACCCATTACGGATGGGAGCGCTCGAGGGAGGTGGCCATTGGCCCCTCAACGGGTAGGCGGTCCCTTCTAAGGATGGGACGCCGAAAGGAAAGGAAAGGCGGTCAAGGCCCCTTCCTGGGTAGGAGGGGCTACAGCCCCCTCCTGGGGAATTTCCCGGGGCCAGGATATCTGCGACGGCAGATGTGGTAAGTTGTGTGGGGTTTGGGAGGGGGTCTACGCTACCTTCTAGATACCTCACACGAGTCCTCGAACGACCTTTAAGTGGCGTCGAGTTTATTGGGGCCCCCGTCAAGTCAAGGGAAATTGGTAGTTGCACTTGAGGTACACCTCTGTGCGGTCGCCCCTCACAAGTGAGGGGGATATTTCGGGTTTAGGGATCTTGACACCGGTTACGACCTTGCCGTTGGCCCTTAAACGTTAGGATGTACAATTTCAAAATTTCAAGTTAATGTTTTGTAGGATGTTAGTTCGGCTAGGAGAACCTTTGTATTAGAGAATATGTTAAGGTTAGCCAAAACATCGCAATGTGGTAATGAAATTGTACATAATATGAAACTGTTATTTTAATGTTTAATTTTGTTTCATATTTTAATAAATACGGCCGGGAGGGTCACTCCCTCCCGTCTTCCAAAAGTTCAGAACTGTTTCCGGTTTCCCATCCTTGGGGAGTGTGTTGAGAGGGGGTGGCGGGTATCGCGGCCATATGGAAAGGGGCGACCATTCGGTCCCCCCGAACGTATGGCCAAGTACCATGAGCCCCCCGAGAAGCCATTTTTGGGCGGGAGGCGAGCCTCGGCTGGTATGCCCGAAGCGGCGTAGCCGGGGCGCGCTGTTTCCCGCCCTCGAGTGGGCTGGCCTAGACACTGACGCGGCTGGCCACACCCTAAGGGCAGGCAGGGGCGGGTTTACGCCCGCCCTGAAGACGGATAAAAGGAGCAACAAGCCAAGAACGCATCCTCTTCTTCCTGTGCTCTGAAGCTGCACCCCCTCGCTGCACGTGAGCTCGAGACGGAACGAAGAGCCAATTTTGAACCCACCCACCAGCCCCTGAGGACAGCCAGTTGTTTTGAATAAAGTTTTGATGTGGTAATTCTATTTCTTGCAGGTTGTGGTGATTGTCGTGTTATTCTTAGTATGCAATAAAGAATGGTCAGCTACAATATGTTTTTCAAATAAAGTAATTCTGCACTAAGTATTGATCAGTAATCATACGTGAAATGGTTTATGGTTGTTTTGTAATTGAGTAATTTAGTTAAATTGTCGTATTTATTTTTGGTCGGGCGGTAAGGTCATGATCGGTGAGCACTAATTGGTAGATCCCTATGAGTGGGCGTCACCCATTACGGATGGGAGCGCTCGAGGGAGGTGGCCATTGGCCCCTCAACGGGTAGGCGGTCCCTTCTAAGGATGGGACGCCGAAAGGAAAGGAAAGGCGGTCAAGGCCCCTTCCTGGGTAGGAGGGGCTACAGCCCCCTCCTGGGGAATTTCCCGGGGCCAGGATATCTGCGACGGCAGATGTGGTAAGTTGTGTGGGGTTTGGGAGGGGGTCTACGCTACCTTCTAGATACCTCACACGAGTCCTCGAACGACCTTTAAGTGGCGTCGAGTTTATTGGGGCCCCCGTCAAGTCAAGGGAAATTGGTAGTTGCACTTGAGGTACACCTCTGTGCGGTCACCCCTCACAAGTGAGGGGGATATTTCGGGTTTAGGGATCTTGACACCGGTTACGACCTTGCCGTTGGCCCTTAAACGTTAGGATGTACAATTTCAAAATTTCAAGTTAATGTTTTGTAGGATGTTAGTTCGGCTAGGAGAACCTTTGTATTAGAGAATATGTTAAGGTTAGCCAAAACATCGCAATGTGGTAATGAAATTGTACATAATATGAAACTGTTATTTTAATGTTTAATTTTGTTTCATATTTTAATAAATACGGCCGGGAGGGTCACTCCCTCCCGTCTTCCAAAAGTTCAGAACTGTTTCCGGTTTCCCATCCTTGGGGAGTGTGTTGAGAGGGGGTGGCGGGTATCGCGGCCATAATAGCAAATGGAAAAGAGAATCCAAAATCATGCCCAATCTATATTCAAGCAAACATGCTTCGAAACTGTCTCACTCAGTCTGTATATGTGCCCCAGCAGCCTGTATTATACTAGCCCTTTAATAAACTAACTATGACCTAGATAAGCCATACAATCTAATTGGGTGTCCATTAAGAAATGTCCCCATTTTTTTTGCTCCTATAGTGTGAGTCTGTCATCTAAGTCTATAGTCTTTTACTGTATCAACCCAAAACAGCACCTTTGCATTATCTCATCCTAGGGGAAGTATTAAAGTCATTCCTCCCAGGCTTGAAATGGTCCAGGGTGCATATAAAATATTAATGTGATAATATTTGCACTCATTCATGTACTTTGGGTGTTGCAGTATTTTCCTGAGTTAGGCAGTAATGCTATTCAGACTTTGAAGTATCCTGCTGTGCACAGTTAATTATTTTTGTGTCTAGCAGGTTGATCAATGCCTCCCACAGACAATAAGCCAATTTGGAAAGGATTAGTTTGCCCATGGGAGAGAAAGGGGCCAGCAGTGAAATCTGGATACATGACCTAATCCACATCTCTCTCACAGAAACAGATGGTGGCAGCCCGACCTCTAACATCACTCACAGGAGGAGCTCTTATTTTAAGTTTTATTGAGGAAGGACCAGCTAGCTCTGTTAGTTAGAGGTGCAAATTCGGGCTATGGGAGATGTGTGGCTGACCAAAGTTTGAAAACACCATTTTGGAAAAACTCAAAATACTGTACCGGGGCATTGATTAGTGGTGGAGGGATAATGTGGTTCTTTGGAATGGACATAGTCAATCGCCTTCAAGGATTCTCTATTTCCACTTTTAAACACCTGCATGAGGGAAGAAATCTAAGAATCTCTGGGACCTGCAGAAGACAAGAAGGGATGGACCTCCATATGAATAAACCCTTTTGCATCTAAAATTCCACTTTGGACTTCTACGTACTTGTCCTCTCTTGGATGTGTAGACTGACCTCCGCTACCTGCTGGGGGACAGGAGAGGGTTAGCTAGTTGGAGACCATGGAGAAGACAGTTCCCAAGGAACTCTTGAGAAGTGGTCCTCTGCCTGGCATCCATGTAGGGGTGGGTGGAACTAGTGGAGTTTCATTCCACAGAATTTTACGGAACTACATAAAAACTGTGAGATTCTGTGTAGTTCCACGAACTGATGGAATCCGGCATGTCACGCTACTCGTGCTGATTTTTTGTACCAGGAGATTGTTCCACATTGTAAAATCTGCACAAACGGCACCACCCATCATGCCAGAGGGGGCTGCTTTTTCTGCCACTTGAGTTGATGTTCTACTCAAGAGGCAGCTTTATCAATGTCAACGGTCGCAACATGCCGCGACATTCCTCATTGAGAAGTCTCGCCAGAAGGCATTCTAGTGACTGAAAATTGTGCTACAGCGTGTGAATTCTCGTTCACACTAACTTAATGTTGATGAGCTGTGTTCACAAGGAAAAACTCTGCCACACAACGGTTGGTGGAATTTGCCAGAACTCCGCGCTCCAAGCAGAAGGCAGAGTGGGCCAAAAAAAAACTACATGAACTCAGCCAATAGGGCAGAATTTTTCACCGACTTATATATGCGTGGAGGGGCCCTTCAGACTCCTACAAGACACACAACTGCCCTGCAAGTGGCCAGGTGGCAGTAGGTCCTTGGGATCGCAAGAAAGGATTACATCCTGCTTTGACCACCATGGAGTGCTACTGAGGAACACCCTGGGCCAAATAGGTTTCCTGGAGCCCAGACAAGAAGTGTTAATGCAGAGCTCTTTTCAGGTCCATGCCTCTGGAAGGTAAAAGCTGGATGCTGGGTAGAGCCTTGAAATGAGGTTTAGGATCTAAAGGGGCAGGAGGACTGTCACTGGGCTCTTCCTCATAAGAGGGAGAGAATCTAAAACGGACTCATAAATAAACAGGTCTGCAGTGGCTAGAAAAGTGAAAATAACACTACGGGTCACTAGAGCCCACCACCAGCAGTGGAAAGCAGAACACCTGCTTTTATAAGACACAACAAGTCTAGATATATCTATTTCTAGCCAGGGGTGGCAAATGGCAGGCCATCTGGCAGAGAACGCACGTCTGTTCATGATGAACACATGCTTCACTAGGCTCCTGTGGATGACCAGTTCCACAGAGGATAATCAGGGTAATCCAAATGCCATGAGGGCTCTGACGACCATAGTTTAGGGAGTCACAAGGCCTGTCTCAGTTGCCAGCAAGAGGATGTCTCCCTCAGGGCACTACAGCATTGTCAAGATCTCCTGTGCCAGAGTGGGCGAGCAGGATGTGCCACGTCCAGCCCTGGATGGGACATGCTACAGCATGTACGATACCCTTACAGCAGGCCAGTGTGGAGCCTGGGAGGTCAGCGAGAATGGCGTATCATAATCCAGTAGTGTGTCTAATGAAGTACTAAATGGACGGTGAATTACTGAGTGTTGTCTGTTGCGTTGCTGAGTTCTGAGTGTCTAGCCAACAGCACCCCTCCCCCACAAGGCTTGGACATGTTTTACTCACTATGCTGAACGTTGAGTGCTAATATGGATACTTGGTTTGTAGCTGGGGGTCTGCAGTATGGTGCCCTGAGGCACCAGTGTTGAAAGATCCCAGTTGTTAGCATTAGGGACCTGTACCAATTGATCTGTCTTGGGACTTTCTGTCCTGGATACCTTACACGCAGAAATGCAAAAGTGGTATTTCTGCACCTGTAATTACAAATACTGTGGGTGCCTGTAATTCTGGTATGAAGAAATACCATTGTTTCATGATAATGCACTGAAAATGCACGTTTATTGTATTGTATTGTATTGTATTAATCTCTTATATAGCGCAGCTGCCACCCTTCGGGTATCCTGGAGCTTGGATCATCAGGTAGATACCACATAGCAAAATCAATTGTCAATATGATAGTCTAATGACCGCCTTTGGGAAATAGCCACTATTGTATTGTAATTTGTTTACGCTAAGAACATATGAGAAGTAATCCAACACTATGCCTGTTGGCACGTTTTGAAAACGTACATGAAGAGTATGTCACCTAGTTAAGGTGTCTGTAATACAGAAATTTTCCAGATAGAATTGGAAATAAAATACTCTTGTAATTTCAATTTCCAGATAGCCTTGTGAGAAGAGACTTAGCAACCAAGGTATGCCTTGTGGATGGCAGCTTCAGCAGCAGGTGACCTTGATATTTCCAATCCAAGCCACTGAGTTGTGCATTGTATTGTTCAAGACGAATAGCTGCATATTTGCACTGAATGTGTATTCGAGTTGTTTTTTCTGTCATCGATCCAACAGATATCATGGCTGATTACAGCACTTGATTTGTAAAAATAATATTGCTGGTGCCCAATAATTTCTGCTCCGAAGCTCGTCCGGCGCGAAGAATAAGTCTGCAACTCAGTCTTCTTTTATCCACTGCCAGGTACTCCCTGCCCCCTTCTCTCTCTGGTAGGTTCCTGCTTTCTGCCTTGGTGACAATTTTTCCGTCTTTTTCTCACTCCTTTTTACCCATATGTATGTTTTTCCCTCTCTCGCTTTCGGGTAATGTCCAATGGAGAAAAATAAATGCTGGTCCCCAAAAATGAGTGCCAGTGGCCGCCACCGCCAACCACCGTCTCAAATTAAGCCCTGGCAGGGCTTAATTTGTAAAATATAAAGTGCTGTTAGTCAAATTTTTTGGGGAGACCACACCCCCTTAATCAGCTCCACCCACTTCCACCTCTGGCCCCACTCACTTACTCTATTGTCCCCCACCCACATCTCCTCAATGCACCCTTTCACATGCATTTCTACATGCAGCTCTTGGTGACAGGTAGGCGTAGTAGCTCAATATTCTATATTAGTATTTTAACGTATAGACTGCAAGTAATAAATGACCCTCCTCTCCCCCCCCCCCCCCCCACAAAAACAGTATCCCACACATGTGGAAGATGCTGCAACCGGCCAATGATGTATGGCCGCATCTCCGTTTAATTGAATAGGTGCAGGAAAAAAAGTGTGCCGAAGCACACGAAGCGAGCAGGTAGAACAGTAAATTAAGAGCTATTGTTCCTCTCAGCAGCAATTTTAATGTCTTAGGCCCATCATAAGGGGTGAATTGACAATTGTTGAGATATTTATCGCACCTGATAAATTCTGACTTGGCTAAATTGAACTTTACGGGGTGGAATACATGCCACCCTGCTTACTGCTCCAAAATCCACATGTACAGGTTGATACTGGACATTTTCCCTCAATATATATCAGCAGGTTTGACCTGCCAATATTTAGTGCAAAAATCATAATTGAGACATGTGGGGCCACAGCAATTACCGCACTTATGATAATCAACCGAGCCACCCATAATGAAAGAAATTATGTGCACTTCTTCGGACATAATAGTGATAGCCTCACTCACTTTCTCCTTTTGCAGTCACATTTGCACTGCAGCTAGAAAAATCTTTCTTGAGTTTGGCCAAAATGTGCTCACACGCACAGTGTGATTAAGGTTTGGTATCTCACCTTGGCAGATAACTGAAATACATATCTGATTGAATGCTTGTTCTGCAGGTTTCGCGCGGGCATGATTTTATTTGTTTGCATGTGTTGTGAATGTTTGTGCACTGTACACAGGTCGGTGCACGCCCATGTGTGTGTCATGTATGTGGAGACACGTAGCTTCTCCGTAGGTGTCTATTTTGAATCTGCAATCGTCTCGGTTTGTGCCTGGTGATCTTGAGCGTTTGTACTTATTCAAGCAGTGGAGGTCGGTGCAAGGCACAGACCTTCAGACTTACAGCCAGATTCATCATCGGCATTTTTTGCGAGTCTGTAATAGCGATTTATACAGCTTCCTTATTTGCGATTAGCTAATTGCTAATCGCAAATAAGGAATAGCTCCCCATTCATTCCTATGGGCGTAAAGGCCCATAGGAATGAAAGGGAAGACATATCAATGTGCGAATCGCTATTAGCGATTCGCATTTTGATTTTGCGATTTCAAGGGTGCAGGGGTGTCCAATGGACACCCTGTTGCACCCCTGAAATGTACATGTAGCCTGATGTTTTGCACACACATGTCCAAAGGACATGTGTGTGTGTGTGTAACATACCACTTAGAAAAATGCACTAAAGTGCATTTATCTAAGTTTTCGCTATTTACCACGAAGTTACACTTCCCGGTAAATAGCGGCCAGGAAGAGCGAATTCGCAAATAAATATTGGTTAATGAATTGCATTTAAGGAATCTCAAATAGAGATTCCTTAAATGCAATTTCTCGCAAATATGTGATTTCGCAATTACCGATTTTTGCATTTGGGATGATGAATCCCAAATGCAAAAATTGCGCTGGCAAAGGGCCAGATTCCCAGAATCTGGCCCTTTGCGAGCCGATTTTCCTTTCATAAATCTACCTGTTAGTGCATGGTGGGATGTCAATATATAGAATATTGTGTATTGGAGTTTCCCAGTGCATTGTGAACATGAACTCTACAAGCAAATGATAACACAATGTAACATAACACATTCAAAAGCACCGGTACAGCCGGGATGAGAAGTGCGTTCTGAAACTGGAATCCTTATAGCTCTGCATCAGCCGCAGCCTGCTCCTAAGATCGAACCGATTGTTCCTCAAAATTCCATTCACCAAGAAAAACCAACTCATCAGACACGTAGGAGCTAATGCGTGTACCCGCACACAAAAGCACATCCTTCTTGCCTTCTTTATTTCTTGGGTTTAGATGCAAAGAAGACAGTGAGTCATTGGCTAGCGCGGCGTGGGCGTAATTGGTACTTGCACTCAAAATCTAGCCGCGGTCCTAATCAGCATCCTTCATGAAAACCTTCAGAAGCTCAGTTACAGGCTCATATGACGACTTCTCATCAACACATTCCTGGATTTAAATCAGATGCTCCGGGTCAGCCTGTCAATGTGCGCTAATACATATCCCTGCACAGTATTTCTAGACCTCGATAATATGACGGGAAGAGCTTCAGATGCAAAGGCTGAGCCACACGCCTCGCATTTATATCTCCAGGTTCAAACAAATATTCAATACTAATATTTAGAGTATTAATATTAGTTCAAAAAGTCGGAGTGTGCGAAATGTGTGTAATTGCCTTTTATTTAATTATGCAAAAAAGGAAATAAAATACACAAAATGTGATGTAAGTACTCAAATTGAATCTCTGGCACTTACCGTCAAAAGTGATTTATTTTACGTCCAAAAAATAACGTGAGGGGCAATCTGCGTTGCACAAGCATTGCAAGGCCTGTTTCTGCCTAGCTATCCCTCGTGTTCCCAGATCCACGTCCATCCACCCCATTTTGATACACCTCTCCTTTCTTGTGAGTTTTTTTTCTCACTTTTTGTCACTGTCTGAATGCTACTCTGAGTTTATTTTTTTGCTCCCCGTTTTTGACTATTTTCCTTTTTGTTTAGGTATTCCCATTCAGACTTACTAGCATGGCGTGCAAGTACTGGGGCTAGAGGAGTGGTTATTTAAAAAGAAAATGTATATTTGTACATTTGAAGAGGCATTACATCACTAGTAATAGTACAGTAAAATATATATGTGCGTATGTGTTAATTCCCTCGTATAACACACCTCGATAAGGATTTTTTTTAACAGGCTACATGAATGGAAGGCTAGAGAACTACAGACTGCTGAAGAATATCAGTTCTTGCTAATAAAGACACCTGTAGCCCCGTTCTTATACACGTTGCCTAAGAACGACTAGAATAAGACGGACCCGCCAGGGAGACCCATATTTTCTGCCAACGCAAGTCTCCTAGAGCAGACATTATCTTGATTTTCACCTTGTCCCTAACATACTTGCCCTACCATCATACTGCTAAGACAATACGGGTTTCATTACTAACATTTCTGAAATACCATGGCAGCCCAGGTACATATTTATGACATTAGATGTGGTGTCTTTGTGTACATGTACTGATCACGATTTAAGTATACAGGCATGTAAACATTTCTTTAAAAACATAGAATTAAACAGATATAACCATTCTATGATGTCACTAGAAACATTACGTTTTTGCCTAGAAAATAATTTCTTCATGTTTAAGGACGAGTGGTGCTGTCAGCTCATGGTGACTGCCATGGGAAGCTGTTTTTCTCCAAGCTATGCTTGCATGTTTATGGGATGGTGGGAGGAGCAACATGTGTGGACAGACGAGAATCATATCATTTTCCTGACCTGGTACATAGATGATCTATTTGTGGAGTGGAAGGGCCCTGAAGATATGCTTTTTAATTTTCTAATATTCATTTCCCAAGATATTTTGAATTTGGCTTTGACACACAAAATTGACAAGACTCAAATGGACTTTTTGAGTGTTTCAGTCACAGTGGTAGATGGGAACATACACACCAGTTTGTATCACAAAGAAACATCTGGTAGCAGAATTCTCCATGCTAAGAGCCACCAAGCACAAACATTTAAGTGGATAGTTTAATATGATGAGCATCTGAGGGCCAAAGGGGCATGCAGCACTCCATCAAGTCTCAAGGAAGAGGAAGGCAGGATGAGGTTCAGGTTTAGAGCCAGAGGGTACCCTTTCACGATTTTGAAGGAGACTAGCGGGAAGGCTGCCATTGCTTCTAGAGAGCACTTTCTAATGCAAAAGAATAGGGGATCGCAGGACTCAAATGTGGTTAGGCTTATCACTACAATTAACAGTGAATCTAGGGCCTTTAGAAAATCCTCACAGACATTGGCACCTGGTAAAATCAGATCCTATCATTGGGAAAGTCAAGCCACCAAATCCATTAGTTACCGTAAATCAAAATCTTTGAGAAACTATCCAGTACATAGCCACTTTGACAGGCAAACAGAGAGACTAGCGGATTAACAGAGCTGCGGGGGCCACGATACAGAGGAGAATCACGCTCCCCTACCTTGCTGCTGCATCTTTTCTTCACTTCTCTAGTTACCCACTCCGCGGGAAACGCTCGCTGTTGGGGGCTTTGTGGACAGAAAGGAAGGCAGAACTACATTGCCCACAACCGACCTGGGCGGGGAGACACCTTCCAGACACGCCCTCCACAGGTGCTCAGAAACACCATCACCAGCGCGCACCTCAGGAGGCAAACAGAGAGACTAGCGGATTAACAGAGCTGCGGGGGCCACGATACAGAGGAGAATCACGCTCCCAGCTCACTGCCTGCCCAGAGACGCTTTTCTCCGCTTGCTGACCACTCCGCCTGCCTGACCGAGCTCCTGGATACCCCCTACATCGCCTACAACTTAGAGCGCTTCGATTTAACATAGCGCCTGGTATCGTTTCGCTTTTCCATTTATTCATTGAGTCCTGCACGTTGGCCCTGCATTGCGTTGTTTGTTAAGTACAGGAAAAGTGTTCACTGCTGATTTGTGTGTTAATATTGCTCCGCTCTCACTCCGACTGTGCCCCTGGTCCGATCACGCTACCTTACTGCCATTTTGTTGTGTTTACTTGTGGCCCATTGTCTCCTCCCCGTTCCCGCCTCCCAGCTGCCCCTCCCACACACTAGTATTGTAATTGAGCCCCGTCCTCCTTCCCTCTGTGACCGTCTGGACTTGCTCCATAGCGGTCGCTCCCCCAGCTCACTGCCTGCCCAGAGACAATTTTCTCCGCTTGCTGACCACTCCGCCTGCCTGACCGAGCTCCTGGATACCCCCTACATCGCCTACAACTTAGAGCACTTCGATTTAACATAGCGCCTGGTATCGTTTCGCTTTTCCATTTATTCATTGAGTCCTGCACGTTGGCCCTGCATTGCGTTGTTTGTTAAGTACAGGAAAAGTGTTTACTGCTGATTTGTGTGTTAATATTGCTCCGTTCTCACTCCGATGGTGCCCCTGCTCCGATCACGCTACCTTACTGCCATTTTGTTGTGTTTACTTGTGGCCCATTGTCTCCTCCCTGCTCCCGCCTCCCTGCTGCCCCTCCCACGCTCCGCCCCCCTTCACTCTCCATTTATGACAGATGTCCCAACGTGCAGCGTCCACGCGCTGCGCCCGCGCCGAAGGCGCGCCAAAGGTAAGCCCGTCTACGTCCGTCCGCGCCTGGACCGCGCCCAGCGCCAGACCCCCTGGCCCCCGCAAACCCATCACCTCCCGCATCACATACGACACCGCAACCCTCACTGCCCTTAACCCCGGCCGTCCACTAAAGTGCCACCAAGCCGCACCTGGACACACCCATGGACCCTTCTCCTGCCACTCCTGCAAGTTCGACTGCATCAAGACCCACACCAAATCCACAAACACCAAACAGAGATCCAACACCAACCACCTAAAATGCATCCTTCTCAACACCCGCTCAGTTCACAAACACGCCATCGACCTTTGGAATCTACTCGACACCATTTCTCCGGACGTCGCCTTCCTAACAGAAACCTGGATGAATGCCTCATCAGCTCCAGACATCACCATAGCCATCCCGGAAGGCTACAAGATCATCCAAAAGGACCGCACCAACCAAACAGGAGGAGGCATTGCCATCGTCCATAAGAACTCCATCCGCATCTCAACCAGCTCAGACGACAACCTCGCTATCGCCGAACACCTTCACTTCCAGATCCACACCAACCCCAAGGCCACACTCAGAGGCACACTCCTCTACAGGCCACCAGGACCCCGTACACAATTCAGTGAAGACATCACTGACTTCGTCACCCCACACGCCCTCCCCTCCGAGGAATACATTCTACTGGGAGACCTCAATTTCCACCTGGAAAAGAGCAACGACATTAACACCACCGCCCTTCTGGACAATCTCGCCAATCTCGGACTCAAACAACTTGTAAACACCCCCACCCACTACGCAGGACACACACTCGACCCTATCTTCACCTCCAGCAAGCACATCTCCTTCAATCACACCACAGCTCTCCATTGGATGGACCACAGCTGCGTCCACTTCAACTACAAAAAGACCACGATCCACAACTACCCTCAACCAACTCTGCGAAGAAACTGGAACAAAATCACCATCGACCAGATCTCCACATCTCTTCTTCAAAACCCCCCTGCCTATTCGTCGAACCCTAACCAAGCAGCCATCAACCTCACACAATGGCTAACCCACAGCGCCGACAAACTAGCACCCTTGAAAAAACATCAAATCAAGCTAGGCAGCAAAAACGCCCCCTGGTTCAACGATGACCTTAAGAAATCCAAGAAACTGTCGTTCCCTTGAGAAAGCCTGGAAAAAAGACCCAAACACTATCACCAAAGACGCCTTCAAAAACGCCACCCGCAAACACCACCAACGTATCCGGTCAACCAAGAAATCAGCATTCAAAGACCGACTGAACAACAACGCCCACAACAGCAAGGAACTATTCAACATAGTCAAAGAATTTACCAACCCCACCGCCAGCACCAACGACATCACACCCTCTCAAGTCCTCTGCGACTCCCTAGCTTAATTCTTCCACGACAAAATCCCCGACATCCATAACAGCTTCGACAACCAACCCGGAGACCAACCCACCCCACCCACCTCCGAACCTAAACCCCCTCGAAAATCCTTTACGACTGGAACCCAATCACCACTGATGACACCATTCGCCTGATGAACTCCATCCACTCAGGATACCCAACAGACCCATGTCCCCACCATATCTTTAACAAAGCAGACTCCATCATTGCACCCCACCTCCGAGACGTCATCAACTGCTCCCTCAACTCCGCCACCTTCCCAGAAAGCTGGAAACACGCCAAACTCAGCGCCCTTCTGAAAAAACCCACAGCAGACCCCACCGAACTCAAAAACTACCGCCCCATCTCGCTCCTCCCATTCCTGGCCAAAGTCATTGAGAAAGCCGTCAACAATCAGCTCGCCGCCTTCCTCGAAACCAACAAATCCCTCGACCCCTCACAGTCCGGCTTCAGAGCCAAACACAGCACCGAAACCGCCCTCATCGCAGCAACAGACGACATTCGAACACTACTGGACAACGGAGACACAGTCGCCCTCATCCTCCTTGACCTCTCTGCAGCCTTCGACACAGTCTGACATAACACCCTTATACAACGCCTCAACAACATCGATAAAAGGTCATCTATGGGAAGTATAGCAAGGGCAAAATCTCCAGCTGCTCAGGGGTCGGAGCACCAGGATATACAGATTTCTAGTGGAGAGGAGGATGATAGTATCTTACAGTCAGCAGAGCTATTTGTAGGTCGGAACTCTACAGAAAATGTGATAAAAACTGGGACACAGAAGAATAAACCCCCGAAGAAGCCCCCCTCACCCAATATAAAGACAAGGTCAACCGCCAAAACAGGAGCGGCACAGTTACCGCAAGGCCCTATAGCGCTCAAAAGAAAAAGAACAGGGGCACAAAAGCAAGCTGCAGAGAGAGGGGCAAAAAAAGCTAAGGATGCTGCTTACATGGAAAACCCCGTAGTCGGTACTGTACAGCGCCCGCAGGAACTGGCCCCAATAAATGAAGGAGCCAACCTACAGATAAATAAGGAAGGGGTGGTAGGGGGTGAATCACCTACTTTTTGGAAAATCCTGGAAAATACTATCAAAAAGACAATTAAACCGATTCACGATAGACTGGACAGGATCGAATCAAGATTGGGGTGTGTGGAACTCCTGCTTGCATCAATACAAACAAGGGGTCATCAGGGCAGCGACCAACATGACAAGGCTACAAAAGCACCAGGACAAAATATTGAGTGTAACACCACTAATAACAATATTAATGTTTTAGCGAGTTCAAATGCTGCTTTAGTAGGCTGTCAACCATCCATAGCAAACAGGCAAGGGCCAGCCGAGGGCTCATCGTCTAGTTCAGTAGAGGAAAGGGGAACAAAACGAAGAAGTATGGATGTTGGTAGGGGGTCTAGCAACCATGTAGCTTAACCATCTGTGGTACAACCCCAGCCTGTGTTTAACCCAACCATAAATCACCCGGTAACTGCACAGCAAACAATAGATTTACACTCAGACTCAGCACCCTACGTGGTAATTCTGGTAGGGGTACCATCGCTTGAGCAGGGGAAGAGGGAAACATATAGAGAGCTAAAAAACAATTTTGCCCATTTTGAGCATACCACAGAAGGGGTCAAACTAAATACAATGATGTCAAATTTGGAGTTGGCACACTCAATGGATTTAATACCCCTTAATCTGGAAAGTAGAGTTAACCCGACATTATAAGGGAGAGGGTGCGGCTCCTATATAGATTTTGTATTAGTGTCACCTTCAATAAAGCTAAGATTACTAGAATTTAATATTGAGTGTAGTGGCTTTAGTGATCACAACCCCGTCACCCTGGTAATGGTATTAGCTAGAGGGGAGAAGGAAACAAGAAGGAGACTAACGGATGTCAGGGAGACGGTAACTGATCAGGGTAGACGTTTAAAGTGGGCCAAATTGGATGGGGCAACTTTTTATAAAACACTAGTGGCCAAGTGCACAGAATATTTGGATTTATGTTTCAATTTGGACGTAAATGGAACCCCGGTAGATGAGGCGTTTGAAAATTTAGGACGGTTAATAGATAGCCTACTATATACAAAGGGGAAGGGTAAAGTAGTGTCTAAACATAAATGGTTTGATAGAGGATGCTCCCAAGCACAGAATAAGCTCAGAGCAGCGCTCAAACATAAACCTAGGGATGGACTTATGATTATGCGCTGCAGAACACGCTACAAAAAAGAAGTCAAGCGTGGGAAAAATGCCCTCCAAATTGAGACTTGGGAAGATCTGAGGGAGGCATTGGAAAAAAGGGATCTTTCAACGTTTGGTCCATAAAAAATAGACCCTGCTTCCAAGAAGGAGACAGCCCCTGTATAGCATCTAATGTATTGTCTGAGCAGTGGGTGGCCCACTTTTCTGTGCTATACCACCAAAGCACCCAGGAGGAGGGAGAGCAGGATGTGGGTAGAGTGACAAATATAGAAATGAACACCTTTTCCCTACAGGAGATTAAGGGGGCATCAGGGGCCTCACTCGTAACAAGGCACCGGGGCCAGACGGGATCCCGCCGGATCTATTTTTAAGTAATATAGAACTGTGGGGCCCGATATTGACGAGAGTTAATAATGCCGCCATAGCCTCAGGACTTTCGCGTTCTTGGTCGACGGCCATAATTGTTCCTATTTTTAAAAAAGGTAATAGGGACAATCCACAATGTTATAGGCCCATTTCCCTGATAGATGTAACTGTAAAGGTAATGGGCAGGGCCATCCTGAATCGCCTCATGTGCTGGGAAGAAGAGAACATTTATCCTGACAGAAGTACAATATGGCTTTAGGGCAGGCAGATCTACCACTGACCAGTGTTTACATTTATATTTATTGGTCACAAAATATACAGTGGCAAGCAATGAAAAAGTGTATCTAGCCTTCATGGATTTGGCGGCAGCCTTCGATTGTGTAAATCGCTCGAAGCTGTGGGCCATACTCTTGGGTTTAGGTGTTGACGTTGGACTCATTCACATCCTGAGAACCCTCCACGATAATACAACGGCAAAAGTGAGGTATAACCAAGAGGGGGGCTTGACTGAATCCTTTAAATGTACTAGCGGGGTAAGACAAGGATGTATTTTAGCACCCTTTCTGTTTTCCATATATATAAATGGGCTTGAATTTTTTTTAACCAGTTTACAAGTGGACTCCCCAAGGATAGGAGATAGATCAGTGCCGGTCCTTCTCTACGCAGACGACGCGGTCCTGCTGGCACGTACGCTATTGGGTCTGCAGCGTCTAATTGATGGGTTCATTGAATTCATGAATGGCCTAGATCTATCTGCCAACTTAACAAAATCATATGTCATGGAGGTGGGCTTTAAAAGTAAGGCAAAAGACTTGAACTATAGAATAGGCTCAACGATTTTGGAAAAAGTCCAGTCTTTTTTATATTTGGGCATTTTATTTGATAGGAACTTAACTTTCAAACCTCTGATTGAGGGACAAGGAAATAAACTAGCAGCACGCTTAGGTACGATCATGAACTTTGGTCATCGTTTAGGATGCTGGTCCCCTGAACAAATGATGACCCTTTACAACTCTGTCTCTGTCGCGAAAGCGATATTTGGAGCAGAGCTGTGAGGAATAGGGAATGTAGATAGATTGCAAAGACAGGAAAACAAGTACCTGCAGAGGCTTCTTAAAGTTCCACAGGGCACGTCGTCCTATATAGTACATGAGGAACTAGGCTGTAAATTTGTACACAACCTCGTGAAGAGATAATAGGCCTACTCGGAGGGTTAGTTCTACTTTTGTGTATTTTTGGAAGGAGGTACAGGATAGGAAGTATGGGATAACCATTATAATATATATTATATATATATATATATATATATATATATATATATATATATATATATATATATATATATATATATATATATATATATATATATATATATATATATATATATATATATATATATATATATATATACCCGGACCGGATTTACAAAAAGCCTTAAAGGAATAGCGCTCATATTTTCACCCTTTAAGTGAATGGTGTGAAAGACTCACAAAAGAACAGAATGGAAGCGCGAGTGGCAAAACGTGCCTCCAAAGCGTCTACTATGTGTAAAGCTGGGGCAGCAACGGCTGCCACAAGCCATAATACCAAAACACCAGAGAAAGACAACGCAACGCTCAAACAACAAATTAATTTACTAGAGCGACTTTATAAAAAGTAAATAAACAAAAGCTGGGAAGTAATAGCACTCGAAAATTATGTGGAAGTGAAACGTATTCCACGAGGTCTGAGGATTTTCACTATGCCTACACATCTGGATATAAAAGAGGAGCTATTAAATGAGTGGATGGAGAATAATACAGTACGCTCATCAAACATGATGCGCATTTTGAATAAACACTCTAAAATTGACATTGATGAACTGAATAGGAAAATTAAAGAATCAGAAGAAATATTACAAAAGGAGTCAAACCAAGATGAACTCACTAAACTCAGACAAGAAATGGAAGCCAGATTGGACCACTATGAGAAGGAAATTGAGGAAAGAAAAGAACGAAAATTCAAACGTGACGAACAAGAATATCTATATGGTAGGATCCTGACATTTGCTAAACGCTATGACAACTTGAAAAAAAATTACCCATTGCACAAACCAGCTTCTAGTGCAAGCGAATCTGACATAAGTGAGAATGGAGCAACACGAGAGGCGTATTAGACAAAAAACTTGTCTGTTTTAGACGAAGTAACACTGATGAATCTGGAAAAGAGCATCACACAAACCCAACAAACTCCCTTGCCAGCGCCCAAAAGACCGCAGATCAAAGCAACGCAAAAAGACAATATCCCCTCCGCAACAGGAAATAATCAACCTGATCGTGAACCTCTCAAATTACCAGCCAACTGAAAAAGAGAAGACGGTATTAAATAAAGGACTATCATTTTGCCCCGAGTCACATTTTGACTACACGCAAACAAAAATTGATCTATATAAATTTGTCAGAAAACTCAAATTGGCAAAAATACATGCCAATAAATCTTCAACTCAAGGTGGTCAGTCTGCTAATGACCTCAATGAAGAAGGTGAGACAATCACTACTATTGAACAGTTACCTGATTTGAGACGAACCTTTGAAGTGCTATTCGATCAAGAGGGCACAACCCTGTCAGACACTCAAATGTTGGAACAAATGGACATCAGAACCAATGAAAAACCAAACACGGGATTAAAAAGAAAGTCCCGGTACTATCCCATCCTGTCACCTGGCAATTAAATTGATCTCTTCTCAGATGCAATGAGTGAAGAGCTGGACAAACTAACAAAAGTAAGAAATAAAAGTAGGGAAAATCTAACATCAGAAGAACGAAAAGCAATCAAATCCCTCATGGACAATGAAAAAATTACAATCAAACCCGCTGATAAGGGTGGGAATATTGTAATAATGGAGACATCTGACTATGTAAATGAAGCCATGAGACAGTTAAATGTACAACAAAACTATTCTAAACTCACGAACAACCCGAGCATTAGAATGTTAAATGAACTGAAAGAACACCTAAATGAATGGTATACCAAAGGATTGCTTAATGAGGACGAAAATAAATTTCTAAATATTGATTTTCCAACGATGCCCTGCATATATTTCTTACCTAAAATACATAAGACTTTAATAAACCCGCCAGGCAGACCAATTGTCTCCTCATGCAGTATGTAGATACTTTTCTTGCTCCTATTGCCCAAAGCATGTCCTCCTACATCAAGGACACAGGAGACTTTTTGAGAACCCTTGTGGATATAACATGGAATGCAGAATACCTACTAGTGACAACAGATGTAGTATCGTTATACACATTGATAAGACATGATGTGGGAATAGAAGCCTGCCAATATTTCTTGAAACAACGTAGCATTACAACATTGGAACATACAAACATGCTTTTAAAAATGATTCATATGTGTTTAACAAACAATGTTTTCCTGTTTAATAAGGAACTATACAAGCAGGAATGTGGAACTCCCATGGGGATATCTTTTTCCCCAAACTATGCAAATACTACTATGGGCTGGTGGGAAAAGACAATTGCATGGAATACTAACAACCAACAAGACTTGGATCGAATAATTCTATGGGTACGCTACATAGACGATTTGTTTATAATATGGAATGGATCAGACCTGCAATTTCAAAAAATGTTTTCCATATTGAACAACCACAATGTCGGTCTACAATTTACATGCTCTACAAGTAAAAAACAAATTGACTTTCTAGACACCAAGATTTACATCTCAGAAGGAAAAATTGAATCCACCTTGTTTCGCAAAAAAACATCCACCAACAGCGTGCTACACGGTACCAGTTTTCACCCTAAAGCTCTACTCAAAAGTATACCATATGGAGAATTTATTAGACTAAAAACAAATTGTTCTAAAGCTGATGATGCAGAAGTCAAAATGGGAGAAAGCAAGGCAAGATTGGCTTCAAGGGGATACGAAGCCATGTCCTAAAGAAATGCAAAAAGAAGGCAGACAAAAAAACAAGAGCAGAAATTTTGGTAGAAAAACCCAAAATAAATATTGAGAATGATCCTCCAAGATTTGTAACTACATACAATAAAGAGAGCAAAATCATCGCCAATAAGATGAAAAAATATTGGCTTCTCATATCAGGAGACCCGGACATAGGAAAACTTGTAGGCAAACAACCATCAATAACATATAAAAAGAACACCTCTCTCCAAGATCTCCTAGTGAAAAGTCATTTTCAAATGAAATCACAAACCAACTGGCTAATGGACCAACGTAAAGGATTCCAACAGTGCTCGACTTGTAAAGCATGTAAGATTGGAACAAGTAAGAAAAGCATTGAAGAACCAGATGGCAAAATAATGCGAATTGACCAACAGATTACCTGTAGCTCTAAAAATGTGGTATATGTGATTGAATGCAGATGCGGAATCAAATATATAGGCAGCACCACATGCATCTTGAAAAAGAGAATCCTGGAACATATCAGGGCAGTGAAGAACAAAAACATGCTGTATGCCACGGCCAAACACATAAATGCTTGCCAAGATGGAGACTGGAGAACAATGACATTTTATGGTTTGAAAATGTTGACAAAAACGGAAAGAGGAGGTGACACTGTCCGAAAATTAAGACAAATTGAGTCCCGCCTCATCATCCGACTTCAAACAAAAATCCCGAGAGGTATGAACTTTGGGGAGGACCTCCACATACATCTAGAGTGACTTTGAGAGTACCGGCTGAAAAGTTCAATTGCTAGGGTACTATACCCAAAACTCGAACTAACAGAAACAAGGAACTAATCTGATACTGAATATTAATTAATAATTCTGCCCATGTGAATTAACATGTACTAATGACAATGCAAATGTTTGAATCACACCAGTCTTTCTTTCTTGTAATTTTAAAATGAATTTTTGTTCCAAACTACGTATCCAATAATGCCACCTAAGGCTAAAATGGGCTAGTATTTAAATTGAAATGGTAGAAGGACTTACTGACCATGACCAAAGCCTTGTGTGGCTGAAACGCGTTGGTGGGGTGAAGCGCTGATTAAAAGGCTTCAGTAAAGTATCTGGTTGTGCCGCCTCCTTTGTGACAAAAATATATATATATATATAATATATGTGTGTGTGTGTGTGTATATATATATATATATATATATATATATATATATATATATATATATTTTCCAAAGTCCGCTCAAGAACGCTGACAGCGGCCCCTCGGGAAGTGGCACCAATGCCGGCCGAGCAAGCCGGTAATGCAATTACTTCAAAGTTCCAAGATAACAGGTGCTCTCAGTCCGCAAAATAACACAACATTGCTATAGTCTTCAAGGGTGTTTATTTAAACTAACAACATGTTTCGTCTGCGAACAGCCTTGATCACGTTAGTTTGAAAAAAGCAGTTTCCGGTAAATAAAGTGCCAAGGTGCATGACCATAGAAACAGGACTCCATAACTCAAATGATGAAATGTAAGGTAACTCGATTATGACAGACATATTTACATTGGTAATATAATTACTATGTCGAGCGTTGCCCAAAATAAATTTAGAACGATATAAAATAAATTCTTGCATATCGTAAAAAACTTGTTGCAAATATAGGAATTCATACTTTTCCATTTTTGTGCCCCCTCCTGTTACTACACAGAAGATGAGCACACCATTAATCACATTAGCCCCAATTCTGACACATATAACCGGAGCAACCACCGCCATGATTGTAGTCAAACAACAACTAAGAACTACACGTTACTACGGCAACCAGGCGTGAGAAAATACACATCGTGAAGGCTGAATGACAGCCCAGCAACTGTATGAGATGCCTGGAGAGGGGATGTGAAATACTGCGAGGATGTACAAATTCACAGAATATGTATGTACAAATTATACGCAAATGTGAACCAACATGCAGCATGAAATGAAAATATACAAACTTGTTGTGTGCAGTTAGTACATATTGACCTCAGGTCTATGTCGGTAACCACGGAATATGCATTTACATTTTGTAAGCAAATGTGAGCCAACGTACAACAAGAAACGAAAATGCACAAATGTGTTTTGTGCAGTTGGTACATAATAACCACAGGTCTATGTCGGTAAAATACCTAGGGGCAACATGGCGAGAAACAAATATTGTCAGATATGCTGTGAAGATCAAATACCACAGCGCACCCAGAGGAACATTCCAAAGGGAATTCAAAATACCAAGTCCAAGGTGCAAGGTTGCCCCCCACATTGGGGCCTACCTTGCCGGAAACTGCCTAGATGTCAAGTGAAGAAAAGAAATAATGTGCTCCCAAAGATGAACGTCCATTACATGGCAAGACGGGTGAAAAAAAGTGAAATGCTGTCGAATTCTGTGTGGAACTCAATCTATAAAAAAGACATGAAATGCCAAAAATCAGTGCTCAACACATTTGAAATTCTCACTAAAAACATCTTAAATAAATAAACAGTGCATGCTGATCGAAGGAAGAGGCTTAGGGTTACAGATAACATGAACAAGAAGCGAACACAATGTAAATGTGCTATACTTTGAGATGAACTGCTAGCTCCTCATCCAGGTTGACACCTTTCATGACTGTGTAAGCAAACAAATCTGCGCACAAAGAAGTAAAAAAGGTAGAGGAGCTAAGAGGGAGCAAAACCTCAATGCACAAGAAAGAAACGCTCCGACCTCCCTGATGGAGGACAAAACCATAGTCATCCGTCCAGCCGATAAGGGAGGGAACATAGTTATCATGGACCGAGAAATGTATACCAAAGAAGCCTTAAGACAACTGGGTGATGCGAAGTATTACACTACTACTTCCTATGATCTTTATAACAATAGCATACTTACCTTATGGGAAAAACTCACTGAATGGAAAGACCAAGGTATTCTAGAATGGGAAGAGTTTAGGTACCTAAAAAATGACCATCCTATACTACCTGTCCTATATCTTCTTCCCAAACTCCACAAGGACACAACTAATCCACCGGGGAGACCCATTGAGTCTTCAAGGGGATGTGTCTCGGAACACACTTCAAAATATGTGGATTTTTTCTTAGAGACTGGGTACAAGAACTCCCCAGTTACATTAAGGATACCAAAGACTTTTTGAAGAAATTGTCATCAGTTCAATGGAAGGAGAACAATCTTTTAATAACCTTGGATGTACAATCCTTGTACACGATCATTGACCACGAACAAGGCTTACGAGCCTGCGCCAGTTTTTTGGCCGGGCGTCCACTACGTTTTAGAGAACACAGCAAAATGCTAGTGGACATGATGTCGTATTGTCTATGTAATAACTATTTTGTCTTTGATGGTGTCCTGTTTAGACAAACTACGGGGACGGCGATGGGTTCATGCTTTGCTCCCAGTTTTGCGAACCTTTTTTTGGGGCACTGGGAGCAAGGCATCAACTCAGACCCCAATTTGAGATCCTTTTGGCCATTTGTGGATACATGGTGGAGATACATTGACGATCTCTTTGTTATCTGGAGTTGGTCCCCAGAGATGGCCAACGATTTTGTGAACAAACTCAATAGGAATGATCTCAATATTGTACTCACAAGTAACATCAGCAAGAGCACTGCAGAATACCTTGACGTCAGAGTAGAGGTAGTCAAAGGCAAATTACAGACTTGCCTATTTAGAAAATCCACTGCAGGCAACAGTGTGCTGCATGCCCTGAGTAGTCACCCTGAAACTCTGAAATGGAGCATTCCCTTTGGTGAACTACTCAGGGCAAAAAGAAACTGCAGTACTGACCAGGGTTACGAACAGGTCAGCCGTGAAATGATGGCAAGATTTAAAGACAGAGGTTACCCTACATGGGTCATCAGAAGAGCCAAAGCACGTGCTGATGGTATTCCCAGAGCAGACACATTACAAGATAGAGACAATGAAACTGATACTGTCAGTGAGGATGATCAAACACGCCTCATCCTCACCTACAACACTGAGTCCAAGCAAATCCGCAAAATAGTATCCCAAAATTGGAACATCCTCACTGCTGACAATGTGATTGGTAAGGATTTATCCAATGCGCCTCTTATCACGTATAGAAAAGGCAGGTCTTTACGTGATATGTTGGTAAAAAGTGATATTACTGTCTATCCTAAAACCCAGAATTTGGGTTTATCAGGTTTCTTTCCTTGCGGTCACTGCAAGGCCTGCAGGTACAGTACCCATAAAAAATCTGTCACGTACAATGGGATAATGAGAAAATTGACTCAATTTCTGACTTGCAGTACAGATTTTGTCATCTATGTCATTGTCTGCCCATGTGGGTTATGGTATATCGGTAGTAGCACTAAACAAGCAAAAAATCGAGTACTTGAACACAATCGTGCCATTGCCAATAAGAATGAAAAATACCCTGTGGCAAGACATTTTGCTGAAGTACACTTTTCCAATCCAGCCGAAATGAGTTTTCACATATTAGAACAAATTGAAAGAAGTCCCCGGGTGGGAGACAGGACCCTCAAATTGAGACAAAAAGAGTCTAAATATATAATCGAATTCCAAACTAAGACGCCGGGGGGCCTCAACCAGGATGAGGAGCTAGCAGTTCATCTCAAAGTATAGCACATTTACATTGTGTTCGCTTCTTGTTTATGTTATCTGTAACCCTAAGCCTCTTCCTTCGATCAGCATGCACTGTTTATTTATTTAAGATGTTTTTAGTGAGAATTTCAAATGTGTTGAGCACTGATTTTTGGCATTTCATGTCTTTTTTATAGATTGAGTTCCACACAGAATTCGACAGCATTTCACTTTTTTTCACCGTCCTGCCATGTAATGGACGTTCATCTTTGGGAGCACTTTATTTCTTCTCTTCACTTGACATCTAGGCAGTTTCCGGCAAGGTAGGCCCCAATGTGGGGGGCAACCTTACACCTTGGACTTGGTATTTTGAATTCCCTTTGGAATGTTCCTCTGGGTGCGCTGTGGTATTTGATCTTCACAGCATATCTGACAATATTTGTTTCTCGCCATGTTGCCCCTAGGTATTTTACCGACATAGACCTGTGGTTATTATGTACCAACTGCACAAAACAAGTTTGTGCATTTTCGTTTCTTGTTGTACGTTGGCTCACATTTGCTCACAAAATGTAAATGCATATTCCGTGGTTACCGACATAGACCTGAGGTCAATATGTACTAACTGCACACAACAAGTTTGTATATTTTCATTTCTTGCTGCATGTTGGTTCACATTTGCGTATAATTTGTACATACATATTCTGTGAATTTGTACATCCTCGCAGTATTTCACATCCCCTCTCCAGGCATCTCATACAGTTGCTGGGCTGTCATTCAGCCTTCACGATGTGTATTTTCTCATGCCTGGTTGCCGTAGTAACGTGTAGTTCTTAGTTGTTGTTTGACTACAATCATGGCGGTGGTTGCTCCGGTTATATGTGTCAGAATTGGGGCTAATGTGATTAATGGTGTGCTCATCTTCTGTGTAGTAACAGGAGGGGGCACAAAAACGGAAAAGTATGAATTCCTATATTTGCAACAAGTTTTTTACGATATGCAAGAATTTATTTTATATCGTTCTAAATTTATTTTGGGCAACGCTCGACATAGTAATTATATTACCAATGTAAATATGTCTGTTATAATCGAGTTACCTTACATTTAATCATTTGAGTTATGGAGTCCTGTTTCTATGGTCATGCACCTTGGCACTTTATTTACCGGAAACTGCTTTTTTCAAACTAACGTGATCAAGGCTGTTCGCAGCCGAAACATGTTGTTAGTTTAAATAAACACCCTTGAAGACTATAGCGGTGTTGTGTTATTTTGCGGACTGAGAGTACCTGTTATCTTGGAACTTTGAAGTAATATATATATATATATATATATATATATATATATATATATATATATATATATATATATATATATATATATTACCTACTGGCTATCGCCACTAGGTATATATAGTTAGGATTTATTCCCTATGGGATTTTTGAAAATTCTATGTCTAATAACTTTGGCGTTTGTGGATGGAATCGGCTGAAATTTTCAGGAAAATGGCACATTTTGTTTCTGAGCAGCCCTTGAAAATTTGGGGGGGTTTTGTCGAGGGGGGCCGAGAAAAAAGGGGGGTCCCAAAACGCGTTTTTCCCATGTTAATTTCCATAGGGCGGTTGGACTCACTTTTAGCTCGAACGGCTGAATGGATTTGCACGAAACTTGGCAAAATTGTAGGGACTGTTAGCCCGATGTGCCTTTGCTAGGTCTCAATATATGTGCTCCAGTAGTTTTTGAGAAATTAACGTTTAAAACAAGATATATATCTGTAACAGCGCTCCAGGCTGCGCTCCGGTTCGCTTACTTTTCGCGAAACGGAACTTTGAGCGCAGAAAGCTGATTGGCTCTCCGGTGTCTGTCAACATTCTAAACAGTCCGGAGCGGCCGCCATCTTATCTCTCGGTAGGATCGAGAGAGAAGAAGAGGTGAAAAACGAAGGGGGAATTTAATGAAAGGGGGCAAGGTATACCCCTCTTGACCCCCTAGGAATGTTGTTGGGGTTATTAAAGGGTCCCGTGGGGAAAATAAAAAAAAAATGATTTTTCACGGTAGAAGCGCTTCACGGGCCGCGAACTAGGCCGCAAACTGGTAGCGAAACGGGAATTCGCCATTTTGTGCTTCGTTTTAATTAAATTACTAGGTATAAGGGGGTGCGGGAGACGTATCCTAATCCCCTATGTTTCATGAGGGTGGCTGAGGAGGCTCATATATGTTGATACATCTCTTCCAGCGGCTGTGCGTGAGCTTTTTATTTTTTTTGCTGCGTGACGTCTGTTAACGTTCGATTCGATGGAAATCAGGAAGTGTTGACCGCCAATTTGTCACTGCGATAAAATATTTTGTTATAAATGAATCCTTATTGATAAACATTGTCTGCGCCATCTTGCCTTTTTTCCAATGCCACAATTTTGTCGTGCACGGCAGCCATTTTAGATGCCAGGCCGGTCCCAGGCTATCACCTAGCCCTGCGGATGTAGTTTATGGCCCCAGCTGTAGAGAATCCAGACATGCCAACCCTCCCGATTCAGGCGTGAGACTACTGATTTCAGTGCTAGTCTCCCGCCTCCCGATTTCTGCAAGCAAAAACCCGGGGGCATATTACCAACAACTAGCGATAATTTTTGTCTCTAACTTGTTTAGAGACAAAAATTATCGCCACACATCGGCGATTTTTATCGCAGATAAACCTTGCTATTAGCAAGGTTTATCGCAAATGTGATAAAAAACGGCCGCAATGCATGAATATCGCAGAAAAGTCAGCGAAATTCATGTATTATCGAGCAAATGCTCTTAGCCATGTTATCCACCTCCCATTGGATAACATGGCTAAGAACTGCTCAGGGCACTATCACTGACATGCAAAGCGGGGCCCACGATGGTCGCTATCTCCTTTTAGCTGTCACTAACTGGTGTTAGCGACAGCTTGGTAATAGGGAGATAATTTTATCTCCACTTTCTTTGCTTTTAAAGCCAAAAAAGCGGAGATAAACCCCCTTGATAATATGCCCCATGATTCCTCGGGGGTTTCAGCTGACAGGGCTTGGTATTGTGTTACGTGGTAATTCTTCCAGGAAACGTCAGAGGGTCGATGCAGGGGTTCTAGAAGGGGTGATAAACCATTTAAGCCTCATAAACAAGCGCATGGTCTTTTAAAGATCTGTGAAGTACTCGGGGCGGCGGTGTGTGTGTGTCCTCTTTCAGGAGCGGGCAGGGGGGGGGGGGGGGAATGCCAGCAACTTCCAGGCTAGGCAGTGTTCAACACTTGCATCACCCTTTCTCTGCCTGCTATTGCGCTCCATGCTTCGGAAAGGTAAGAAAAAGAACGTGCATTTGAGTTTGAAATGTCCGATCCTGTAGCAGTACACTTGCAAAGCCCACACATGACAATAACCCGATTCAAGGCCCCATTCACCCGTTTTAAAAAAAATATATAACACTCCAACAAAGTAAGATTATAAAACTTTATTAACTTTTAAATATAATGAACGGAACAAAAACTGTAAAAACATTTAAACATTTTTCACCAAAAAAAGCAACAATTGTCAGAAGCTGTCTTTTGTGCGAATAGTCCCAAGGCAGCACAACGTGCTGAGTTCTGGACGGCACTCAGGTGATGTCGCCTGGGTGCCGCACTGGTTTTGGTATCCTACAATGCTGCTCCGAAAATTGGCGTGGGGCGTCCCGGGTGGTGCGGGGGGAGGCCTCGTCAGTAGCGGTCTGTTGTGCGAATAGTCCCAAGGCAGCAGAACGCGCTGAGATGTTGATGGCACCCAGGTGATGTCCATTAAACTGCCGCACTGGTTTTGGTATCCTACAATGCTGCTCCGAAAATTGGCGTGGGGCGGCCCGGGGGGGGGGGCGTGGGGGAGGTGGCGTGAACGGGCCTCCCCAGGTGGCGGCCATCCAGCTGAGTTGCGCCCGCTCTTGCGGCTACAGCGTCTCGCTCACCATGTTGTTGAGTTGCTCCCACTCTTGCAGTGCAGCGATAGGCGGCTGCCACATGACTCTTAAAATGGCGGACGGCTCTTCGGTTTTGGGCCTGGTCCACTAAAATGGCCCTGGGACACCTTGGAACTCGGACGCTTGCCTGCTAGGGCTTGGGCTCCATTCTCGAAAAGCGTCCCCTCAGCCGTGATGATTCTACAAAAGTCTTGGGGGCCCTCGACTCCCGCAGGCTTCCGGTGGGGAGCGGCTGCCATGATTGCTCGTGGAATGACCACGACGGAGCTACGAGATGGTGGTGCTCTCATGCTGACGCCAGCTTTAGTCTGAAACATCCAGAAACAAGGTGGGGCTTTCATCGTTTGGGAAAAAAAAATGTTCTAAACCAATGAAAAGTGTTATTTTTAGGTCATATGACCAAGCCTTCCATCTTTAGGAAACCAAAAGTAAAATGAACCAATGAAAAGTTTTATAAACAAGTCACATGACCTGTTATGCGGCATAGTGCTACAAAAAGCGTAGAAAATCCGTTGGCACGTGAGGCGGCGTCAGTAGCGGACCGATGTGCGAATAGGCTGAAGGCAGCACAACGCGCTGAGATCCGGATGGCAACGAGGTGGTGTCCAGCAAATTGCCGCACTGGTGTGGCCATCCTACAATGCTGCGCCGAAAGTCGGCGTGGGGCGCCCCGTTGGCCTGTGAGGTCACGTCAGTCAGTGGGGGCTGTGCGTCTCCCCCAAGATGGAGGCTCCTCGGCTGCAGTGCGGCGCCCCTTAGCGTTTCACTCGCCGTCCAACTGAGTTGCGTCCGCACTTGCGGCTACACCGAGGTGGTGTCCAGCAAATTGCCGCACTGGTGTGGCCATCCTACAATGCTGCGCCGAAAGACGGCGTGTCCAGCTGAGTTGCGGTCACTCTTGCGGTACAGTGACTCGAACGCGCCGAGATCCGGATGGCACCGAGGTGGTGTCCAGCAAGTTGCCGCACTGGTGTGGCCATCCTACAATGCTGCGCCGAAAGTCGGCGTGGGGTGCCCCGTTGGCTTATGAGGTGATGTCAGTAGTGGACCGATGTGTGAATAGGTCGGAACCAGCACAAGGCGCCAAGATCCGAATGGCAAGTCCTGGATGTTGAGTGCCATAGTTGAGAGTTCTGAGCAGTGCTTGTAAGACTGTCTGAAGCTGATTTGCACCTGCTGCAGCTTCACTATTGCCCTGGTGTGGCCAAAGGTTGCACATGACATAGGCGGCCGGCTCCCGAGGTCCGGCGGAACTTTTTTCCTTTTCTGCTTCTTGTCCTACAATCCGTTTCACCTGAAGACACGACCAGGTCCCTGAATGTGTGCAGGGGGACACTATTGAGTGAATGAAAATGGCGGCTTGACACAAAGCTGACTCAAGCGTTGCTGTTGATGCTATACAGACAAAAATTGGTTTTCAGTTTGTACATTCTTCAGGATTTTTTTTCCATCCAAGGCTGATTGAGAGTTTGTAGAAAAATGGCTTCAGATTTTCCACATACTACTCTTCAACATTCTTCCTAAATGTAACAATGTGAAACTCACTAGGAGAACGGCTGTTTATGTTTCCTTTCAAAATGCTGCCAATAATATTTTCTGAATGGAAGACACCATCTTGTAGCATAAAGGGCCGAAAGGGGTTCTGGTCTGGCCGATGGTTGGTGGAGACATTTTGACTATATCTTGGACCTGCCCGGCCTCGCCCAAAATGGCGCCGGTATAAATGGGACTCGTAACTCATTGTTGTGTACTAGTTGAACAACCTTGATATCACGAGATATGAATGCAGTTTTGATGCTCATGGCGGGCGGGGACGAGCATTGATTGAATATTTCGACATCCCTATTGATATTAAGTTCTGATGTGTTATTGATTACTGTACTATTGAAAGTTCGAATTAACGTCACCCATGGTACTTGCACGCAAATGTATATCTAGATAACTTTTTTGTAAGTGGCCCTGTCGTATTTTAATTACAAAATGTACGTCCACCGATTCCGCAACTGTTAGACACCTTAGGTCTTGCAACCTTATGGCTCGTTCGTTACGTTCCTCCATAAGGTAAATGTCTCCTCATCATATACGATTCCAGTTTGCTCCGTGGCCAGCCCACGTGGTTATAGGCCCGTATTTGTATACTGACATTTTCACAATAAAGGTTTTTAAAACAAAACATGGTAGTAGTATTTACATTGGTAAAGTTTTTACTTTTAGTCACTGTTTTCGAATCAGTAAAAGGCAAGTGAAATAAAGTAGTCCAATTACATGACGGATAAAAGGTATAATATGTAGGAACGCAGTAAAGATAAATGGTCAAGGGCAGTTGTGTTTTTCATTTCTGCAACATAAAGTGATCGATAAGAATCTGATAATCAGGCGTATCGGGAACTAAGACAGCAGGCCGAGTCTCTTTTACTCAACGGCTCCGTCATGGAACGAAGAAACGCCCTTTTTCTCGAAAAAGGAATATATTTTACTTGCAGGACAGTTGTAAATTTTCCGGGAAAGTACATTAGCCTGGAATATTATAACATATGTTTTAAAAAAAATAATGTTCGAAAACAATAAAAAGCGTAATTTTTAGGTCATATGACCAAGCTTTTCATCATTAAAATAACAAAAGTAAAATAAACCAATGAAAAGTTTTATTAACAAGTCACATGACCTGTTATGCTTACGTTACGCGCTGCGCGCCGCGCCTCGGATCACTTCCGGGTGTGCTAACGCGGCGTGTCATATAATGCATTACGCGACAACGTAGGTCAAGAATATAGTCAAAATGTCTCCACCAACCAGCGTTCGGAACACAACCCCTTTCAGCAGTCCAAAAAGTTCTGTTAAATGACAACAGAGGGGACAGGCAACAAGAACCATCAGTCAAAGAGGGGAGGGCAAGTTCTTCTCTTCCGGGTCATGTTGGGGCGCTACCGGAACTGATCGAATTGGTAGTCTACAGTGTTTCTGGATGTTTCAGACTAAAGCTGGCGTCAGCATGAGAGCACTACCATCTCGTAGCTCCGTCGTGGCCATTCCACGAGCAGACATGGCAGCCGCTCCCCACCAGAAGCCTGCGGGAGTCGGGGGCCCCCAAGACTTTTGTAGAATCTTCACGGCTGAGGGGACGCTTTCGAGAATGGGACCCAAGCCCTATCAGGGAAGCGTCCGAGTTCAAAGGTGTCCCAGGGCCATTTTAGTGGACCAGGCCCAAAACCGAAGAGCCGGCCGACATTTTGAGAGTCCTGTGGCAGCCGCCTATCGCTGCACCGCAAGAGCGGGAGCAACTCAACTACATGGTGAGCGAGACGCTGTAGTCGCACGAGCGGGCGGTAAACAGCTGAATGGCGGAAGAGGCACAGTGTAGCAAAAGCGGGCGGAATGGCAACTGAAACGGTAAAGGGGCGCCCCACTACAGCGTGTCTTCAGGTCAAACGGATTGTGGGACAAGGTCCAGAATAGAAGAGTCATCAAAAGGCAAAAAGTTCTGCCGGACCCCGGGAGCCGGCGGCCTATGTCGGGGGCGATCTCAGGCTACACCAGTGCTATAAGACTTGGGGAGGGGGTCGGAGCCAAGCGTCTTCTCCGAGTCCATGGCCATCACACCGCCCCTCGGGGGCCTCCGTCAAGCTGTTTAGGAAGGTAACATATCACATTGTTTTCAAATGCAGTCAGGTCCACAAACGACACTCACTTACTTTGAGAATAGTGAAGCTGCAGTAGGTGGAAATAAGCTTCAGACAGTGTTACAAGCGCTGCTCAGAACTCTGAACTATGGCACCCAACATCCAGAACTTATGCCATTTGAGAATGGCAGTGACATTGAAGCAACTCAGGGACCAAAACCATTAACGTACTTTCACGTATGAAAATCTTACTTGGGGAGGGGGCAGGAGCGAAGCGCCCCCTCCCAGTCCGCGCCACCACACCGTATGTTGAAAATCTGAAGCCATCGTTCTACAAAGTCAACCAACCTTGGATTGAAAAATCTAGAAAAATGTACAAACTGAAAACCAGTTTTGGTCTGCATAGCATCAGTAGCAACGCTTGCTATCAGACTGCATGAGTTTCATGCTCGATCGATTGAGCTAGCCGGATCGGGCAATAAAAAGTATAAAATAGTTATGTAAATAGTTATTTAATAAAATGTTTTACCCTGTTTCTTTGCTGGTGTGTTGTCTATATTTTTAATATTTGCATAGGGTTTGTCGTTATTTTGGGCGGGGTGGGTGACGGAGTCGAGCTGTCTTGCAGCCCTCATGGTGTGGAGCTCAGTTCATCTCACTATTTTCGTATTTCTCATGAAGGGTTGTTCCTAATATTTCTATTTTAGCGAGGTCAAAAAGAGATCCAATTAGTAGCCTACTGATTTTGCTCGATTACTTTTATTTTTTTACACGATTTTTCACTATCTGCAAAGACTAAACAGAGTATTGCGACTTTGTGCTTGTTTGTAAATAGAGAATGATCCAAAGAGAACCAATTCTAAAACAGTAAATGCTTGGATAACAATCAATCAAATGGAGAGAAGCAGGCACGACGGATTACAACGGGGGCAAAGGCCTGCGTTAACTACCGTTCACTATCTGCAAAGTGAGAGTACTACTAAGAGAAAAGAGGGGAGGGGGGGGGGTGCAGCGTTCAAAGCACATCAGCGTGCATAAATACGAAAATGTTTTTATCTATCACGTACTTGACATTTTAAAGCTTTTCATATTTGCTATTAAAAAACCATTGAAATTCACTGAAAAAACCATAGGTTATAGTCGATATATAGTTAGGAATTTGCATTTACAAAACCTTGAAAATTCAATGAAAAAACCATTGGTTTTAGGCCATATATAGTTAGGGATTTGCATTTACAAAACCTTATTTTACTCGCATAAAACCATTGAAATTCCATATATAGTTAGATGCGCTAACTATATATCGCGCACCCGCAATCCACTGCTGATGATGTCACATATTACATCATTCATGACATGGTCAGTGACATCACTGATGACATCACTGATGACAACTCAAATGACATCACTGATGACATCTCAAATGACATCACTGATGACAACTCAAATGACATCACTGACAACATCACAGATGACATCATTCATGTGTTAATACGATGAACCTCTACAGACTGATATATCCTTAGATACACTCAGTGAAAACAGACACTCACAGACTGTCACTCATCCATGGAGTTACTCATACACCTAGACAGTCATGCAAAGAATCAAACACACCTCCATTTCCTCAACTATACAGTTATACACACCTTACTTATTGAAACATATTCTAACACATATTTACTCTCTTATACAATCCCTGATACAAGCTCACAGTGATCCATACAGCCACTCACACATTCACTGGCTCTTATCCACAGTTATTTATATATGTCAACTCTCACATGTATTGTGTTTTACATACGTATTTACTTGCACATGTAGCACTGAGATATCCATTCACTCACCAACACACCCATGCACAGTCAACCGCCCATATAGCTGTTTCCACATGCACTCTTGAACTCATACACCTAGTGAATCAACTGCTTACACATCTATGCACAGAGTCACACACCTCCCAGCCACCCACACACACACTCAGCCTCCCATTCAAATACTTGGGCAACCAATCAATAACCCATATAGTTATTCATATAGCTACTGATCAACACATGCAGCAGTTTACAGAACAACAGATATAATGATGCACAAATTAATACAGTTTAATCACTAACCCATGCACTCAGTGAGACACATTTAATCACTCCCTCATACAATCAGTCATGCACCTACTAAATCCTTCATCCAGACATTTATACATCCACTCATTCTTCAATATGTAAGACATATTTTAACTTTACAGAAACATACAGTCACTGGATGTTGTCATCAGTGATGTCATTTGAGTTGTCATCAGTGATGTCATCAGTGATGTCACTGACCATGTCATGAATGATGTAATATGTGACATCATCAACAGTGGATTGCGGGTGCGCGATATATAGTTAGCGCATCTAACTATATATGGAATTTCAATGGTTTTATGCGAGTAAAATAAGGTTTTGTAAATGCAAATCCCTAACTATATATGGCCTAAAACCAATGGTTTTTTCATTGAATTTTCAAGGTTTTGTAAATGCAAATTCCTAACTATATATCGACTATAACCTATGGTTTTTTCAGTGAATACATATATATATATATCATAATGATTATCCCATACTTCCCATCCTGTACCTCCTTCCAAAAATACCCAAATGTAGAACTAACCCTCCGGGTAGGCCTATTATCTTGTCACAAGGTTGTGTACTCGAGAATATGTCGAGGTATGTGGACCACTTTTTGTGCGAATATGTAATGTGTTTGCCCACATATGTAAGAGACACTATAGACTTTTTAGATAAAATCAAAAAGCTGGCATGGGAGAATGATTATCTTCTAGTAACTTTGGATGTCAACTCTTTATATACCGTGATTGAACATAAACAGGGACTTGAAGCGTGTGCTAGATTTCTTAAAGGTAGAAACATTGAATACCTAGGGCACACCACCATTACACTTGCCATGATCAGACACTGCTTAGAAAACAATTGCTTCTTATTTAACAATGAGATCTTTGTTCTAACCCATGGCACCGCGATGGGGACATGTTTTGCGCCGAGTTTCGCAAATTTGTTCATGGGGCCATGGGAACATGACATCAGAAACAGCAGGGAATTCCAGGATGACTTCAAGAAAGTAATTACTTGGTTACGCTACATAGACAACATTTTTGTTGTCTGGAAGGGTGAGAAAGACACAGCCCTTGATTTTGTCACTAGACTAAATCAAAATGAGTTGAATATAAAATTAACATGCAACACAAGTAAGCTTGAAGTTGAATACCAAGGTGCAGATAAGGCAGAACACTATCCACATGGTACTGCACCGTAAAAATACAGCTGGCAACACCTTACTTCATGCTCTGAGCAGCCACCTGGAAAATCTCAAATGGAGCATTCCATACGGTGAGCTGCTCAGAGCAAAAAGGAATTGTAGTTCAGAAATGATTATAAAAAGGAAGAGTCAGTAATGACACAAATATTCTTGGAAAGGGGTTACCCAGCTTGGGTTATTAGAGAGGCTAGTGGGAAGGCCAAAAAAGTGAAACATGAGGATCTTTTGAAGGACAGTATCAATACACAGGGAGAGTAATCAGAATTGAATACCACCAGAGTCATCTTAAACTACAATGGCAATTCTAACCAGATTAGAAAATGTATAGTCAAAAACTGGAGTATACTTAAAGGAGATGCCAATATAGGAGATACTCTACCAGACAGACCCAGCATAACTTACAGGCGGGGTCGCAACCTCAGTGACATCTTAGTCCACAATGACATAAGTTTAAGAGTTATGCACAGGGGTATTGACCTTCAAGGCTTCTACCCCTGTGGCCACTGCAAGGCCTGCGCTAATAGTCAGATGGTCAAGGAATATTGGAAACCTAGCATTCAAAAGATAACTATCAACCAATTCCTTACCTGTGCAAGTATGTTTGTGATATATGTGTTGGTCTGCCCTTGTGATCTTAAATACGTGGGCAGTACCACACATATGGCAAAAAAACGGATCTTGGAACACACCAAGGCAATTAATAAGAAAGACAAACTCTACCCTGTAGCCCGTCATTTTGAGACCTTCCACTATTCTGACCCGTCTAAGTTATCCTTTTTCATTATAGAACAGGTTAATCTAAACCAAAGGGGTGGTAACCGCACATTGAGACTCAGACAAAAAGATTCCAAACATATTATTAGTCTATGTACATGTTACCCTAAAGGGCACAATATGGATGAGGAATTGAGTGTACATTTACAGGAAGATTAATCACCGGTTACCATAAAGATTAAGCCTTTATTTGTCATGTAAATGAACCGTATCATGTCATATATTTTTCTAATCCTAATCTGTGAATGTCTTCTTTTTCTCTCCTTTCCTCACAGGAAGAAAGGGAGGGACATTGACTCAAGCTTGTGGCACCTGTACACTAATCCTTTCTCCGTGGGTCATCTTCTACTCTCTCCTATGGATGTAATGTATTTTTGTATATTCACATGTATAGTTTGATAATTGTGCACTGTATATTTATTCACTGTAGGCACTATGTATTACAGGTGATAAAGTATAACTCCTCTCAACCTACACATCATACTCTTAGTTTGTCGATATAGTAGACTTTCTAGCACCTATAACAGGTTACTTTACAATGCAGTGATATTATTACAAACAAATATGCACTGAGAACTTGCATCTAGGATGTAGATGCAGAGATCATTTCATTGCAAAAAACACAGTTGATGGACAGAATGTAGAACAATGTCATACATTAACCCCAGTACAAGGATCTGGGCCTAAATCCATCGTTTTTTTGCACGCCACACCACCCTGGGTTAGACACTGGCTATATGCAAATCATCTCTGACCCTGTGCCTCATGGGAACAGTCCAGTCCGAACTACCAAGCCATGTCTTTCCCAGACCGGAATCAAGCATCCAAGGACCGGTTTCTGGCTATCAGCCTTCATCAGCCTGTATAGGAGTGCGAAAAAATAAAAATAAATATGTTTTATATATGTATATGTAAAAGTTGATGGAAGAATAAATGTTTAAATAAGTGTCTAAGTGGATGTTTTTTTTAATAAAATTGATTAGTTAACTGGCTTATTAAGTGTTTCTTAGTGAATACATATATTAGTGCGTAATGTTTAAATATTTATATATATTTATATATATGTATTAGTGTTTCACTTTGTGTCTAAGTGGCTGCATGGGTTGGTAAGTAGGTACATGTGTAGGTATATGGGTTATTAGATGTTTTTTTAGTATCAGTATGAGTATTTGTATGGTTTTGTGGGGGTTTTACTTATCACATAGATGCATGAATGACTAACTCTCTCTTTGTATGTGTTTTGAAGACAGCATATGTGCAGGACTGTATGGGTGGATGAGTGTGTATATGTGTGTGTTAGTGAGTGAATGACTGTCTCACTAGTGTCTTTATCAGTAACTACATATGTTTTAATCTAGTGTATGTGAGTATTGATGTATATAAGTGAGTATATGTGAGAGTGAGATATTGAAAGAGTTCCTGTTTAAATAATTATGTGTTTCTATAAGTGATTGTTTAAGAGAGTAAGTATGTGTAAGTTTCCTTAGAAGTAAGGTGGTAGTGTATGTATAGCTGTATATGCAAATAAATGGATGTTCAATAGTTTATTTGCATGTGCGAGTATGTGTGTGAGCAACTTTTGGAAGACTGTCGGTGTGTTAACGGATGTATAGGTGTCTCACTACATATGATGAGTGAGTATATGTATGAGTGACTATATAGAAATGTTGGTGAATGAGTGGATGTGTATATAAATGGTGGAATTACTGAATTGGTTGTTGTAACTGGTATAGGTATCTCCACTTTTTTGAAAATGTTAGTTTCTATTTTTCAATATGTGTTTCAAGGGTTACTTTACAGTGAAAGGAGGTCAGTCTCTCTGTCACAAGGATGGTGTCATCAGTGATGTCATGAGTGATGTCACTGACCATGTCATGAATGATGTAATATGTGATGTCATCAGCAGTGCATTACATGCGCAAGTTATAGTGAGTCCAACTTACTATAACGTGGGAATTTCAATGGTTTCCTGTCAGTAAAATTTCCAGGTAACTATAACTGGTGTGAAACCTATGATTTTTTCAGTGAATTTAATAGGTTTTTTAAATGCTAATTCCTAACTATAACTGGTGTGAAACCTATGGTTTTTTCAGTGAATTTCATAGGTTTTTTAAATGCTAATTCCTAACTATAAGTCTCACTTTATAAGTAAGACTGTTAACACTCTAGTTGTTCTTTAGAACACTCTGGTACATTTCTTTCATTGGGCTATAGTTGGGCTACATATGGCTGATATTTGGGCTACATTTGTTTTTTTTTGTCTCTGATGGCCATCTTTGGGCTACATTGGGCTACATTGGGCTACATTTGGGCTACATTTGGGCTCTAACATATATATAGCCCAATGTAGCACAATATATATTTTTGTCAAAGTTAAATTTCATAAAAACCACTTGAGTATAGCAAAGGCACATCGGGCTACCAGTCCCTACAATTTTTCCCATTTAAAAAAAAAAAATTAAAATTTTCTTTTTGCCTGGGAGCGCTCCCGGTGAGCGCCACGGAGAGCGTACTCGTTTGAAGCGCCCCGGTGCACGAACCGGGTAGCGTCTCGTTAGCGCCAATGTCGTGAACGAAAACATGATCGCGGCGTATCGCGTAGCCGCGTCCGCGTAATATGCACGGCGTAAACGCACCCAGAAGCATTCAACGAGCTTACGCGACGCGCCCCTGGGCACGCCCCAGGACGCGCCCCGGGGCGCGTAGCGTAAGCGCGTCGGGTCATGTGACCTGAAAATAACACTTTTGATTGGTTCACAACAGTTTTCGTTTCCAAATGATGAAAGACCCCACCTTTTTTCCTCATTTTCAGTTTGTTGTTTGAGTGAAGAGGACTGTAAAAAATGGCTTCAGTAGTAGCAGCTGCAGGTGCATCTGGACCACCACCACCTCCACCACCACCACAAAGACCACCACAAGACCACATTGGTGGTCATGAAGAAGAGGCGGACGAAGAGGAGCAGGAGGAGAGGCAATATCTGCCTGAGGACACTCCCCCATACAAACCCAAAGAACATTTTATTTGGGAGTTTTTCAAAATGCCAAGGGGTGCCAAAAAAGTAAATGCAGCAAAGGTGACTTGCCTGATCTGTGACCAAGAACTGTCAAGAAGGAACCCAAACAGGAAATATTCGTTTGGGAACCACACGATGATAAGGCACATGCAGAGGAAGCACCCAAACAATTACTCAAGAGCAGAAGTCAGGCAACTGAACAAGAACCCTCCCCAACCTTCAACTTCAGGCACCTCCAACCAACCCACTCCATCGGGTGCAGAGGCTAGGGAGATGGTCCCTAATGTTCAAACTAAGTTTTCCAAATTTAAATTTGTTTGCATATATTGCAACAAAACTATATCTTATGGTGAGCAGAGCATCACTTTACTTAATCGAGCTGCAGACAACCATCACTGCAGCAAGCAACCTTAATTTTTTTCTATTTTTTTGCTCCAGTTGAGCTGTTTGCAATTCCCTGTCTTTTGTTTCACCCCGGAAAAACTAAAAAAAAATATAAAATTGTTCTGAAAATCCCCCCCCAAAAAAAATGTTCAAAAAAAACAAAAAACAATAAAAAGAAAAAAAACAGTTCTTTTCAGAACTACCTCCCATTTATATGAAATGACTTACATTTTTAAACTCTGCCATTCTCTTTTTTCCCTGGTGCGCTCCCCGGTCCGCTCCCCGGTGAGCGGACCGGGCGCTCCCCCCGCGCAAATCGAAAAAAAAATGACTTTTTTTTGCCCAGCGGGACCCTTTTATAGCCTCCACATCGAACCTAGGGGGTCAGGGGGGTCTACCCTGCCCCCTTATGGTCAATTCCCCCTTTGCTTTGGCCACCTCTTGTGTCTCAAACCTACCGAGACACAAGATGGCGGCCACTCCGGACTGTTTCGAATGTTTACAGTCACCCAAGAACCAATACGCTTTCTGCCCGGAGCGCTCCCCGGAGCGCGTACCGGGGTGTGCTTATAGATATATATATTTTTTTGAACCTAAATTACTCAAAATCCACTGTAGCACATATCTTGTGACATAGCAAAGGCACATCGGGCTACCAGTCCCTACAATTTTGCCAAATTTGGTGTAATCCATTCAGCCGTTCGGGCTAAAAGTGAGGTCGACCGCCCTATGGAAATTAACATGGGGAAAACGCGTTTTGGGACCCCCCTTTTATCTCGGCCCCCGCTTGACGCAGCCCCCCCCCCAAACTTTCAGGGAAGGACCGGAGCTCGACGAGGCCATTTTGAGGAAATTTTCAGGCAGATTCGTCAACCGGCGCCAAAGTTATTCCAAATAGAATTTTGAGATTTAACATTGAAAAAAATCCTAACTATAACTACCTATTGGCAATCGCCAGTAGGTAATATATATATATATATATATATATATATATATATATATATATATATATATATATATATATATATATATATATATATATATATATATATAAAACCTACTGGCAGTCACGAATAGATAGTTATAGTTAGGACTTTGGGCCATATTATGATGGCGGTTGGGCAAGCGTCTGACCACCATCATGGTGGGATGGATACTGGATGACATTTAGTCAGCATTTCCACCCATCAAATTATGATTCAATTGCCAAACATACCATTTTCTAATGCAGCTTGTGCAGCAGCCCGGAAAAGGGCTGTAGCACAAGCCACAATAGAAATAGGCATGCTTTAAACATCCAGGCACCATGAGGTGCCTGGCACTGGGTCCATGGATGTCTGGGGGCACCATATGTTCTCACCAAGCCCCATAGCTGAGGCTAATGTGAGACTGGGGCCCTTCTCGGGGCCCCTAAAGTCCATTTCTGTCTTCCTGTACATGGCAATTGGACCACCATGTACAGGCTGAGGGAAACAAAAATCATAATCCCTACGGCAGTCCCTGAGCTGGCACCACCTCTGTTGTAGAGATTTTAGTCCGATTGTTACCCTGACGGGCTGCTTGAGCCTGGCAGAAAAGCAGCATTCTGTGCGTACGACTGATGCCTCCAACCACTGGATGCTCTGCTTCCATGGATGGCGGTGGGACCACCACTGATGGGCTGTCTGTGGCGGTCTCACCACCATCGTAATGAGGCCCATAGTTTCCACAGGAAAAGCTTTTTTGTTTTTACTTACTTATACCCTAGCGAAACTTCTCCTCAAAAATGACCTCCTGATTTTTTTTATTTGTGCATAAAAAAGTTCAAGGTGATTTGTCAAGTGGGGCCTAGAAAAAGTGTCGGCCCAAAAAAGTGTGTTTCCCTTGTTAATTCCCATTGAGATTTTAGACACGACTAAAACCCAAAACACTGAACGGATTACACCACATTTGGTGGAAAGGTACATATTGGTCCAGAAAGTGACCTTTTGGGATTTGATGTAAACAACTTCAGTTGTTTTGGAGACATTAAAGGAAGACCACATCTATTGCAGAGATTACATTGTCTGCCAACACTTTAACCAGGAAGTGTTGGCAGACCTTTAGGCACTCGGTCTCAACTGAGTCCTGAACAAAAAGCAGAAGGGCAAAAAAGCATTTTTTTTTATGTTTGCTCCAAAAAATTATATGGATTTGCTGCAAAAAAAAAACAAAACCACTGTGTAATAAAGTGCATTCTTTTATTTTCCTACATGATTTAGCTGGAACTCTCTTAGTATGTATGTATTTGAAGTAGCTCCATGGTGAGAGAACATGGAGGCAGAGACTACTGCTTGTATGAGTCAGTTGCATCTGACTGAGCTTGTTGGATGTATGAGACCATCTTCTTCTTGGCATAAACTTACTTCAATTTACTTCTGACTTCATCATGTGCACATATATTTAAATTATTCACTGGCGACGAGGATGGGATTCAAACCCATGCTGCTTTGAGGTAGTTGTGCAAATTTGGGGCTTTGTTGGAAGAGAGCATAAGAGACCTGTTTATGTTGGGGTGGAATGTTCAAAAAGTCAGGGTTGATATTTGGCAAAAGGATGATCCCTCGCTAGAAGAAGTGATAACCATTGCTAAACGAATAGAGCATTCTTTCAAATGTGTGGTGATCATTACTAAACACGAAACTAAAAATGAAATTGTTCATGAAGTGGAAACTTCCTTGAAAGAAAAACCTGTAAAAAAAGGATGTAGTGTTGAGCCTGATATGAAAGTTTTTCACAATTTCCCAAAAACCAACTTCCAACCTAAATGTTACAGATGTGAAAATATAGGACATTTTGCCACGTGTTTGAATTGCAAAAAAGTTGGGCATTTTACTGCTGTCTGTAAAGCTAAAACAAATAAGGCTAAATTCAATCTGTATGCAATCTCATTTCACATGATAGTGACTCCTCTTCCGACTTTGACTGTGGTCAAATTGTATCTCAAGTCACTGATAATAATAAGAAGGGACCTGTTGGTGAAGTGCTTGTGCGTTTTTGACTCAGGAGCGAAAATTACTATTGTCTCTAGACATTTTTTTGTGCACCATTTGAAAGATAAGGCAGAAATCTTAACAGCTGACATTCAACCCAGTGCCTATGGTGGGGAACACATAAAGCTCATAGGATATTTTCATGGTCAAATTGAGTATAAAGGAAGGTATGTTTCTGGTAAAGTATATGTATCTCACAAGGGTGATAGTATCCTAAGATGGTTCCTCCAAAGAGATCTGGGTGTAATGCTAGATCCCAATAGTAATCCGCCCATAATATTGAAAGAAAATTTTTGTGTAGATGAGATTACCACACAAGCCTGTAATGAATATACTTCAAATTTGAAGAAGACATTTCCCAGTGTGTTTAGGAAAGATTTAGGTTATCTGCGGGACTATGTACAAAAATACGATTAGTGTCTAGAGCTGTGCCTGTAGTCACAATTGGAAACGCTCAAGTCTGAAGGTTTATTTGTGGAGGTAGAAGGGATGCAATGGTTGGCACCAGTTGTTGCCACCCGAAAATTGGATGTAAGCCTACGCTTATGCACAGACTTGAGGGAGCTTAATAAACAAGTTGTGGTGGATAGATATCCACTTCCTAAAATCTCTGATATACTTATGCTTCTGCAAGGTGCAAAGGTTTACTCCACAGTAGATCTTAAATCTGCATATCATCAAATAATGTTAGATGAACATTCCAAAGACAAAACTGCGTTTTTAACGCCGTTTGGAACCTTCAGATTTATAAGACCACCCTTTGGTTTGGTGTCGGCAGGATAAGAATTCCAAAGGGCAGAGGAAAAGGAGTTAAGAGGACAGTTAGGTGTCAAGATCTACCAAGATGATGTGCTAACTTATGGCAAAGATCGGGAAGAACATGATTTCAGACTCAAGCAGGTTTTAGAGAGATTTCATCAACATAACCTAGACAAGTGTAAGTTTAACAAATCTTCAATTGACTATCTTGCTCACACCATATCTGGCTAGGGAGTGGAACCCAAGGCTGTGTTGGTGGAAGCCATACAAAATTTGACCTCTCCTACTAACACGGAAGAGCTAATGACATTTCTCGGCATGGCTGAGTATTACAGCAAATTTGTGAAAGATTTTGCTGAAAAGTGCCTTAATATGAAAGACTCCTGTGTAAAGGTGTAGATTTTGTCTGGTCTGAAGAGTGTGAAGCTGAATTCTTGACAATCAAAGAATTGCTTAAAAAGACTCCCAAATTAAGTAGTTTTGACCCCTCTATGAAGTCTATCCTCATTACTGATGCGAGCATGCAGGGGTTGGGGGCTGTCTTGCAACAAGAGAATGGTGAATCAGAAAATGTGATCCTGTTCCTCTCAAGAAGTCTTTGGGGTGCAGAATTATGATATTCAGTCATAGAAAGGGAGTCCCTTGCCATACATTGGGTCACTTAAATGCTTAAAACCTACTGTGGGGAACTGAGTTTGTTATATGCAGGGACCATAAACCCCTATGTGAGTTTAAAAAAATAAAAAAAGGTATTGATGCAATTTCAGGCAGGATTTCTAAATGGGTGGTGGCTCTTCAAGGATATGATTTTAATGTTGAGCATCTACCTGGAGCACGCAACAGAATAGCTGATACCCTGTTGAGACGTATGCCACATTGTGAGGAATATTTTGAATATGAAGTGCAAGAGTCTAATGAATGAGTATGCAATGTTGAGAATGATGGTATGAAAGAAAGCAGATGGCGTGAAGAAGGTGTCTCTGACAAAGAGTTGTTGGAACTGGCCTCCTTGCTCAAGGATGAATAGAGAAAAAAAATCAAATGTAACTCATAAAAGTATTGGAATGTAAGGGATGAATTATCTGAGTGTGGAGGTTTGATTTTTAGAGGGATGAGATTGATTCCGCCTGTGGTGCTTCGCAATGAACTTCTTGAGTTGGCTCATCAAGTGCATCAAGGAATGTTGAAAACCAATGAGAGACTCAGGCTCAATTACTGGTGACCTGTAATGGACCTGCAGGTCGAACGCCTTGTGAGAGAATGCATACCTTGCACATTAAGTGAAAGGTGTCTCAAGCCTAGGGTACAACCCATGGTTATCAGAGAACACCTAAAAAAACCTTGGGAAGAAATAGCGTTGGACATCTTAGGTCTCATTCAAGGTAAAAACTTTGAGAGTTATGTTTTTGTCCTCATTGACATGTATTCCAGATGGCCTGAAATTAAGATCACTAAGAGTATTCACACAAAACATGTTCTCAAAGAGGTTTTTGCTCGAAAAGGATTACCTGGTTTCTTACTGACTGATAATGAGGTTTAATTCGTTTCCAATGAAATGGAAGATTTCTTACAAAGGTGTTCCATCAAACACAAACAGTGTTCTCTATATCTTCCCAAGAGGAATTGTATGGTGGGATGCTTCAACCGTGTCCTGAAAGAAACTATTGCTATATCAGGAAGAAGCTAACAGAAAGGTAGAGATGTACAGGATTTCTCCTCATGCAACCACTGGTTGTACTCCTTTTGAGTAATTCGGGGCAAGGCATCCTAACACTTTGGTTGCACCCTTTTAGGTCAATGAGACTAAATCTAAAAGGGGGAGGACGTTCTCAGATGAGAAATGGAAACTAAAAGAGGAAAAAAGGGTTGATGCACAGAAACCTACTTATGATGCAAGAAGAGCTGTAAAAATTACTCCTGTGAATGTTGGTGATTGGATCATTGTCAGAACTGGCTATTTCTGGTTGGCTAAGGCTGATGCCAAAGCGAGGCAGATACCACCATTCTAGTCAGGGCAAGGGAGTCACACGCCATGATAACCCCTGCTCACCCCCTTGGTAGCTTGGCACGAGCAGACAGGCCTATCCCGGAGGCAATGTGTAAAGCATTTGCGCACGCACACAACAGCAACAACATCCTAGGCACACCACAAAAGGAACTCCACACAAGGTTATATGAAAATAACTTCTGTATTGCAAAACACATCAGATAGTAATCACACAATATACATGGTGCCAACTGTCACGGGCAATATTCACAAGGGATTATTTACATAGGACAGGGCCATGTGGGCGCCTGTCAGAATCAGCACTTAGAACTAGAAATACTGTTAGAAATAGCACTTTGTAGATCATAGAACAATCAGAAGTGTCATACATGATGCATAGAACATTCAGAGGTGTAGGAAAGACACATGACGTATAAACATACATTCAGCGGTGTAAGAACAAGGCACTTGACGCATCAAAACACATTCAGAGGTACAGGAGAAAACACATAATGCATAAAAACATTCAGAGGTGTAGGTAAGACACATAATGTATAAATCACATTCAGAGGTGTCACAGGCATAATGGCATAGCACATTACGCATAACTCACGTTTGGGCCTAACCAGTAAAAACTACAGTAGGCAATCTCTCACTAGTCTAAACACATTAGACTCTCCCCCTAAGCATAACTCACATTTAGGGGCGTAACTCACATAGTGAAATAAACTCTCACTAGCATAAACCTGTTGAAAGTGAGCCCATAATTCTATCAATGCCCAGGCTGCTGGCGCAAACCGCCTCTTAGTTTCCATTCCGAATAATTTACCAAATAAAGAGACGGGCGCTGGAAGCAGGAATCAAGAACAGAGTTTATTTCTCATGAGGAGAGCCAGTCATTTCGGACACGAAACACAGTGTCTTTCGGGAGGTGCTCTAACAAGTGAGCTTGAGACTCTGGCTTTTATACATTTGCAGAACATTTGATGATACAATCAGGTCAGTGTGTCGCAAAAGGAAAACATTCCTATAATCCTCGTGATGATCCTACTCCACATACGTTCACAATGGGGACCCTTGACCTGCTGATAAGAGGGAAGGGCGATCGTGCAACTGAGTGTGTCGTAGGATGTGTGCGCCTGATCATGGCCCAGGGGGTGGGGTGGCTAGGCATACAATAAGGGCAGTAAATGGTATCTCCTGGCTTAGGCGATGGCCTCGGACATGTGTGGTCAGCCGAACTCGGGGGAAGGGGTCATCAAAGGAGTGGTATTCATGCCTGCGTGGACAATCGAGCGCGGAGGGAGGGCTCGTCAATAGAGGGGCATTCATGGAAGGGAAGGAGGTGCTGGTCAGGCGCGGCCGTGACTCTCAAGGACAGGGCTTTGCGAAAGAAGAGGGTTTATGACTTGCTCATATGAGGAGAAAGAGGGGGGGGGTCAGGGTGCATGCAGGGCCAGAGTCGCGCAGAGAGAGAGAGAGAGAGAGAGAGAGATCTTATGACCTGTACATGAGAGAACAGGGGCAGTCAGGTACAACTGGGGGGCTATGTCAGCTGAGGCGAAGGATGCCTCTTCAAGAGGGAAATGGGGGGGGGGGGGGGCCTGGGTCAAGCAGGAGGGTTGCCTTTCATAGCAGGGTCGCGCAGAGTGCTGGGTTTCATGGTCTATGTATGTGAGAGTGGGAGAGGGGGGGGTGCTCAAATGCGCGCAGGAGGGAAGCCAGTGATTCTAATGAGTGGGCAAGAGGCCAAGGTGCCTAAAATGGCTATCATGTACACATGGGTACAGGCCTTTGCGGGCTGAGGGATGCAGTCAATGCTTTACAATATTCATGGTGCGTGCAGGGAGGGGAGTGGGAAAAAGGGAAATGAACATTGCTTATGTACATCAATACTTCTTATTTTCTACAGTCGCCCCTTTTTACATAGCAAAGTTCATTTTTGCAGTCGATGAAGGTACATATAAACAGGTGCGATCGAAGAATTTGCATTTGTCAATACTAACATATGGCATATAATCATGGACAGTTGATGTGTTTGGCAGAACGCAGCACATAGGGGATGGCATTTGTCGAGTTCCTATCATTTCAAATCACTACATAGCATAAATGTTTCTGACTTAAAAATGTGACCAATGAACATTTTGACCAAGTAGTCAAGGGAGGAATTCAGTTCAATACGCAAGATCTCTTCGTCACAGTGTCTTTTATCAGTGAGCCATCACTGGTAGGCTCTAGTCCGTGTCCTTTCGTTGGCGCTGTTGAGCACCCGCGGTGGAGCTATAGGTCCAGCTCGGTTCTATCCTTACGCGTTGCAGGGTGCGGTCAGTCCTCTGCTGTTAGACCACAGTCCTGTTCCCTAACCAATCCTTTGAGTGGCGCCTTAAGCTTGGCACCTATATTTCCGTGGCGTAACCCCATTTCCATCTAGATGCTGTTCTTCCTTTCAGCAGAGAGTCGCATGGAAAAGAGGGTGTGCGGTTTCGTTAGTCGATGGGAGTGAGAGGGCGGAGTGGGGGCAGATTTTCCCGGGACACACCAAAGGGACCAAGGGAGCAATGGGTAACAAGCAAGCAGGCCCATCAATCGGGCTTGAAAAGAGGGACGGAGGCTCCAGGCACACGTGGGTTGGCGGACAGAGAGCTTCAGGACAGCCCTTCATTCTTTCTTTTACCGCCTTTGAGAGTGCTGCCTCGTCCCGTTTCTTGTTGTCCTGCGGCTCCACCTTTGGTTGAGGTCGCATGTGTCTCATGATCTGCAGCCACGCTGTGCGTCACGTCCGGCCCTTCCCCTCCGGTGATTGAGTATCTTTAAATGGGTAAAAACAAGTTTTAGAGAACTGGCAGGAGAAGAGATTTTTACATATGAATTCCACTCGCAATCCTAGCACCTGGCGTTATGCTCATTGGTCATAGTCAGAAGTCTATTATCATGAAGTAAGTAGGTGGGTATTTCTACTGCGTTCGCACCAAGTCTAATCGGCGTTCGTTCATGACATATATGGACAGAGGCCGGACTCTTATCACCTGCGTATTTCAACAAAAACCCCAAGATTGACAACATTCAGGAGAGACTCGTCCTTCTAATTCGAGCCTTAACAGTCTTACATTTCCCTTTAGAGCTGGCTAACTCTTTAAAACAAGCGGGGGTGCAATCATTGAAAGACAGAGTCAAACATGTTTTTCTCGAGGGGCGGCAGTTACTCATGGTCATCAGATATATATATCGGGGACAGTAGCTGGGGTCGATCAAGTGGGGCGGGGACGCTTCGGGCATTCGTGCTTGGGTGCAAAGGGGTGGGGCAATCTGGGCATTGGGGGTCAATCTGGACCTTGGCGTTTGTCTCTAACAATAAAAATTAGGATGCCATTGACATATAGTTCCCCTATAAAAGGCCAAATTGGGGGACCTTAGCCGTCTTACCTGTCCTTTCCTTCTCAGCCAATTCAAGTTCATTCATTTTGCAGAAAGGAGAGGCAGTAACATGGCGAGATACAGTCATTTTAGTTTCGGTCAATTTCGCTGAACACCTTCGTGTTCAATATGTATCAAATCAGACTGGTGCCGGTGGGGCACAAATTTACCAAAAAGAGGGAGAGAAAATAGGGAGACTCTCATAGAGAGTGAGAGTCGTCCGCAATCTAAACGAGCCATTCGGTACACGTATGACATGTAGAGAGAGAGAAAAAAAGGGTGGAGAGAGAGAGAGAGAGACGTGTACGAAAATAGGTCATTTAGTGCGCTCACAACACAGAACAGCAAAGGTCGGGTAACATGCAGATATAGACAGAGGGGAGACATATATTCGTACGTTACACACACACAAACTCAGACAGGGAAGACGGCACATGTATTACACATATACAAGACATTCACAACAAGACAGGAAACAATTGTTAGTCTACAACATCTGTTTTTATATATATCCTACGTATCTTTACTATCCTATTTATCTACGTGCTTAGCTCTTTCTGCCCTTCCCCCCTTTTCCTTCTCGTTTGTCACGCCTGCGAGCGTTCCCAATTACCAATACTCACACCTCGGTTGGTTGATCGGAAATTAACCTGGTCGCGCTAGTTACCCATGGTTGGATCTTAAACCATTTTTCTGTTCCCTCCTTTGGTGGGAAGTTCTCCAGGCTGAGGCAACGGCAAGTATTGATCGGGAAAACAGTCGGACAGCCTGGCTATATCTGTAAGAGTGTGAGAAAGGGGGCAGTGCATTTTGAACATCGGCAACATTTCTAACTTCCTAGGCGGGTGGTGCCGTGGCAACCCTTACCCGTACAATTTTTCTTTGTCCTTTCCCTACCTAGTCAAAACGTCCAGTTACATTATTTAACGCGTCGTTTCTAGTCAAAAATTTTTGTCATTCAGTACTTGTCCAGTCTCTATGTCAGTCCATCCTCCCGTTGCTATGTTCTAAGGAGGAACAGTCATGTTTAAGTCTACGTCTTTTTAAAAACTTTTATTTGTCCTAAGGACCATGCTCACATTCCCCTTTTCCCCCTCTCATCGGCGGTTCGGTCGTCGTCCATCCATACATCAGCCAGTGTTCCGACGTGACCTGCAGAAGGGAGGAAAAAGAAGGGGTGGGGGGCAACATTCAAAACCTTATCAACGTGCAGTAATCCGGAAATGCTTTACCTACCACATACTCGACCTATTTTCACGTAGTGCATTTCCCTACCATCACGGCGTTTAAGCCCAGATGGACCAGAAAGGTCAGACAGATAATCATTGACGATCTGTGCGACATGAGCTACTTGGTCGTAACCCCTTTTGATCGGGTACAAGGGTGGCGGTCAGGTGGCATTTCTGTGGTGTCGTTTTAGGGCTTCTAAAGCACATTTCCGGCTGCCTGTCACACATAGTGTGGCTGCTAAATATCGGGTCCTTTTTAACCTTTAGCCTTCATCATACTTTCTCGTTGCTCATAGTAGTAATACATTCAAAACTCATTAATGCAATCCGCTACAACTATGCTTTCGTTTCCAAAATACCTTTAATAAAGAGGGTTGACACATAAATACAGGCCTACAACTCGGTGGGCTAGCCACGGAGCAGATTGGAACTGTACATGGGAAGAACGAAGCTGGTGGCAGTTCATTGCATAAAGTGCGGCAGTGCAATAAAATCATATTAAACTCCCCTACAGAGCAAGCATGATGCATGTCAGTAATTCATCTTTAATACATTCATAAATACATCATCCAATAATCATTCATTACCTTAAATTACACCAATTCATTTTCCAACTCATAATCAGTACCCACCCTAAGCCAATTCATTGTCCAAGCACATGCTCAATATCCTTCATATCTACTTTCATTATCCAAAACGTTATATATATCTCGGGGCAAAAAGCTTGCGCAATCAGGGTGCAACAAAGTTCATTAAAAACGTCTCATTTTGTGTCGGCGCCATTTTGGGTGGGGTCAGGCAAGTTCCAGCACAGTCAGAGTGTCTCTAGTCTCACATGGTTGGCTCAGACTTTCCGTTGGCAGTTCAAAAAGTCTCGTGCTATGTGGTTAACATTCTAACAATATGGACCATGAGTCAAAGAGTGGGAAGGGCGGCAACAATTTTCCTACCGGGTCATTCTGGTGTTCCTCCGGAACTGAACAAGCCTGTGCCGTGGCGGCATCTTAGCCATTTCCGATCCGAGTCTGGTGCCGGCAGGAGTAGCACCGATGTCGTGGTTCCCAGTGAAGGGGGCGGGGGCACCCATGCAGAGGGTCGGGGGCCCCCCGGCTCTTAAAGAATCTTCAAGGTCGAGGAGAGACGATATGGAGCGTGTGCCCGTCCTGGGCAGAAGACCTCTTTTTGATGTTGACCCTCTTTAAGCGAAGAGTGTTGGGGTGTCGCTGGAAGCCTCCACCTGAAGGGAGGTGGGGGAGGGTCGTTCGCGCCACCTCCCCCTTCCAGCGACCCCGCGCCGTTCCCCGGCTCCATCGTTTTCGACATTGGCCGTGCCAGCCATTGATGATGGGGGGGGGGGGTGGTCGGCGGCTGAGGCAAGACAGCCCCCCCCTCCCTTTTTGACATGTGGCGGGACTACCTGATTCTCCGGGGAGCCCGAAATGTGGCAGGACTGCCTGTACCTATGAAGGCGGCGGCAGGCGGCGAATTTGGCATCTGGCGGGACTACTTGATTTGCCGCCGTTCTTGCCTTGGCTTCGGCTCTGGACCAGCAGGCGATGGCATGCGGCGAATTTGAAATGTGGCGGGACTACTTGATTCGCCGCCGTTCTCGCCTTGGCGTCGGCCTTTGGCAAAAGCCGGATCGGGTGAGAGAGAGGGGTGGTCGGTGGCCAAGGCAAGACAGCCCCCTCTCTCCCCGCGGCCTGCAGGGCGGCAGAAGGGAGAAGACGGAGAGGTCCTTGTCATCCTTTGGACCGCCTGCCCAACGTCATCTCCTCCTGACCGTGGCCAGGCGAGTCCCTCGTGCCTCCAGGCCTCGCCTTCCGGATGGGCGTAACCGCGGACCTGTTGCACTTCGGGAGCTTCCGGAATGGGGGTAGGTACCTATTGAGTTGTTTCTATTTCATGTGACCGTTATTTGGGCGGGGCGGGCAATGAGGCAGACATGTTGGGAACAGGAACAGGCAGTGAAGCCTAGCTACCTCGTGGCTATGTTCTGCTATCGAATATTTTCGCCTTTTTACATTTCTTATTACGAATTATTTCTAATGTTTCTTATTTTTGGTGAAGTCAAAAGCTCATCAGGGGGTTACTGACTTAGCCTGATTTCTTTTTATTTTTCTTTCTCTTCCTTAGCGTGTTTCGAGCTAAAGCTTTCTGTTAGTAGGGAACGGTGATCACTTCATATTTTTATGTGTCCTTTTCACTAGGGGGGGGTACATCTGGACGGACCAGACGAGTCCCCTCCAATAAATGGTCCGGGGTGGAACGAGATTATCGATCAAAAGGGGAACATATATTCCTTCATTAGGGTATCATCCTGGACAGACCGAGCGATGTACTTCCACTTACTAGGGTAGCCTCCTGGACGGACCAGTCGGTCTATTTCTATTAAATGGCCCATGAGTAGAGAGCATATGTCCTCCATAAGAGTAGTCTCCTGGGCGGACCATGCGAGCTACCCCACAATAACCAACCAGTGGGGAGTGGGTAGGACTGACGAATTCACAAAGGGGCATAACCTACCCTTTTCTACTTGCAAAGACTAGACAGAGTGTTTCTATTTCACGTTGTTTGCAAATAGAAAATACCTCAAACGAAACAATTCCTGGAACAACAATGTCCAGGCAACCAACCAATCAGTGGGGAGAAAAACAGGCATGACGGATTACAACGGGGACAAATGTCTGCATTACCTGCCCTTCGCTATCCAAAAAGGAAGACAGAATATTTCTACTCGTCTCAGTTTGTAGACAGGGAAGATCTCAAAGAGCAACAATCGATTATTTATCGACTTCAAACAATCAGTGGGGAGAAAAGTAGGCATGACGGATTACAACGGGGACAAAAGTCTGCATTACCTACCCTTCTCTATCTGCAAAGAGGGACGACGTTCCTATTCGCCGCTGTTTGCAAACAGAGAATGTCTCGTTCTCAAAAGAGAACCAATATGTCAAGTAGCCCTCAAAGCTAAATGAACCAATACCAACCAATACAATATCAGTATACAAATACCGATTTCAATACAATCAATTCAATCAATCAGGTGGATAGAACCACCCTACCAATCAGGCGTAAAAACACCCTACTTAATCTTACCCGGACCGGACCATACGGACAGTTCTTCGACTCCTTCCTCCAGCGCCCGATCGTTCTCTTACTCCATGTAGCATTCCTGTGGGATTCCAGTCAGGACAATAGGTCACTCAAGAGAGGTCCGTTCAGAATTGGTGAAGTTCTGTCGATCGGCAGCCGGGCTAGGGCCCTCTCAAGGCAGGTATACTCCGATAATTTTAGACGTTCACTTCTTCGTCTGGATCTCTCTTACCGAACCCTATGTCACTGATGGACCCCGCGTTGGGACGCCAATTGTTGAAAGTGAGCCCATAATTCTATCAATGCCCAGGCTGCTGGCGCAAACCGCCTCTTAGTTTCCATTCCGAATAATTTACCAAATAAAGAGACGGGCGCTGGAAGCAGGAATCAAGAACAGAGTTTATTTCTCATGAGGAGAGCCAGTCATTTCGGACACGAAACACAGTGTCTTTCGGGAGGTGCTCTAACAAGTGAGCTTGAGACTCTGGCTTTTATACATTTGCAGAACATTTGATGATACAATCAGGTCAGTGTGTCGCAAAAGGAAAACATTCCTATAATCCTCGTGATGATCCTACTCCACATACGTTCACAATGGGGACCCTTGACCTGCTGATAAGAGGGAAGGGCGATCGTGCAACTGAGTGTGTCGTAGGATGTGTGCGCCTGATCATGGCCCAGGGGGTGGGGTGGCTAGGCATACAATAAGGGCAGTAAATGGTATCTCCTGGCTTAGGCGATGGCCTCGGACATGTGTGGTCAGCCGAACTCGGGGGAAGGGGTCATCAAAGGAGTGGTATTCATGCCTGCGTGGACAATCGAGCACGGAGGGAGGGCTCGTCAATAGAGGGGCATTCATGGAAGGGAAGGAGGTGCTGGTCAGGCGCGGCCGTGACTCTCAAGGACAGGGCTTTGCGAAAGAAGAGGGTTTATGACTTGCTCATATGAGGAGAAGGAGGGGGGGGGTCAGGGTGCATGCAGGGCCAGAGTCGCGCAGAGAGAGAGAGAGAGAGAGAGAGAGATCTTATGACCTGTACATGAGAGAACAGGGGCAGTCAGGTACAACTGGGGGGCTATGTCAGCTGAGGCGAAGGATGCCTCTTCAAGAGGGAAATGGGGGGGGGGGGGCCTGGGTCAAGCAGGAGGGTTGCCTTTCATAGCAGGGTCGCGCAGAGTGCTGGGTTTCATGGTCTATGTATGTGAGAGTGGGAGAGGGGGGGGTGCTCAAATGCGCGCAGGAGGGAAGCCAGTGATTCTAATGAGTGGGCAAGAGGCCAAGGTGCCTAAAATGGCTATCATGTACACATGGGTACAGGCCTTTGCGGGCTGAGGGATGCAGTCAATGCTTTACAATATTCATGGTGCGTGCAGGGAGGGAAGTGGGAAAAAGGGAAATGAACATTGCTTATGTACATCAATACTTCTTATTTTCTACAAAACCTACATAGGTAAAATAACCTCATAATCACACAGCGCAAACATTACCTTAGGCAATTACTATCATAAACATAGCAAAATCACATTGCACAAAAATCGTATACCAGCCCCTTGGCCAACTGCCCATCCAACAAGGGGACTCAATAGCCCTGTGTCCAGAATGTCAGAGCGCGCTGCCAATGCAGCACCAGTCAGGGGTGCGCCACCGGCGCTAACCTAAACGTTGCAGCTTCCCACTATTTGCTGGGCAGCTGGGAACACCAACAGGGCCTAAACGTTGCAGCTGGCACTAAGTGCTGCGCAGCTGTAGAAGGCCTGGCACCTCTGTGCCCTCTCTGTCCCACACAGGGACTCTCTCTCCCTTGGCGCCTAAACGGTGCAGCTGCCCACTAATTGCTGGGCAGCTGAGAAATAACCAAACTGCGACAGGGGCCCTCACTGGCCCTTAGGAGCAAACTGCGCCCACTGCTGGAGCCACACAGGCTCTGGAACTCTGCGCCCGTTGGAGCCACACAGGCTTTGAAGTCAACTATCCCCCTGGGGTAGCGCACTAGCGCTCTGGAACACGAAGCATACCCCCTCAACAACCAGGCATGGGCCTCCATGGCCCTTAAGACCACAAAGCCATTGTGGGAGCCCCACTCGGGGAACTCGAAATACGAATAATGCCTCTGAGCCTCTCTGGGCTCTAATTAAACTGATTGCCCCACTAAGCTTCATGGGCTCTCAATACGATTGTGGCGCCCTGAGCCCCTCGGGGCTCTCAAAACAAATATGCCCCCGGAGCCTCGGGGGCTCTAAACATTAAGGCCTCACTGGGGCCTCTCAGCGCCCCTCCACATGGATGCTTGCACCACCATGGGGTCGGGCATCGGCAATGTGCCCCAACACCCCCCCTCGCATCACACAGGCTCTCGCCGGCTCTTCCTGCAGCAGCGGCTGTTTCTCCTTCTCGGCGGCGGTAGCGTTCTGCGGGGCTCTCTCTCCTCATGGGAGCCCTGCCTTCCTCATGTGGCCGCTTCGCCAGATCTTCACCCGGTCCCCATCTCGGGACCGGGACTTAGGGTGGAGCCACCAGGCTCCTAGGCAATCAGGTTCTGGGGCTCCCTCCTGGTCATGGGAGCCCTGCCACGCTCGCGCCACTTCCTGCCTCCGTCTCGATCCCCGGTGGGGGCGGGACGTGGGAATCTCCTCGGGCCGGCAGCCAATCATGGCGCGGCCCGGTGAAAGACGTCACTGAGGACTCCAGGGCCGGCAGCCAATCCCAGCGCGGCCCAGGGAGGACGTCACGAGGGGTCCCGGGCCGGCGGCAGTGAGCTCGGGGGTTGAAATAAGTAAATAAGGAATAAGCGAGGTGGGCACTCGCTCGCTTAAATTAATAAAAAGCGCAAATCAAGCGCTCCCTGGGGAGACAATAAAGCACTCTCAAGCGCTAGGGTCCAAAATGAAGCGCTCCCAGGGGCTAGAGAAGCAAAAGAAGGTCTCTGTCAAAATAAAGCGCTCCCCCAGCGCTACAAGCAAGGTCCAGTAAAAGTAAAGCTCTTTAGGAGTCCAGGACAAGTCCTTCAGGAGTCCAGGGGGCTGGGCAGGGCCCAGGGAGGCAAGCCTTCCCCTGGGCCCAAGCAGCAGCACGCCCCTGGCAGGATTCAAGTTAAGAACAAGAACCTTTGGAAGGGGACACAGCCCCTTTTTATACAGAGAAATCCTTTGGATAGCAGGGTGCAGGCAGTGTGAGAACCAGCTACAACTGGTTATAGGGAACTCCTTTCACAGGCCAGACTAGGGACATCAGACGCACCACAGGGGGTGGAGCCAGCATTGAGTGGGGAAAACCCAGCCCCCTTCACTCCCAGGTGCTATCTCCTCCCACCACTCTAGTTGCAGATGCAGTCATTCAACCAAGGGCTGACTCAGACAACCTCCTGGGGGCTCCCCAGCCCCTGTCATCCTCAAACCAGACAGTCAATCCACAAGCAGGCCCAGGCACCCTCCTGGAGCCAGGCTCCAGCCAATCACACGCCAGGCACAATTTACACAAATATGCCAACTTCTCGAAGTGGCACTTCTACACTAGATACAATCATGCCGCATATATCATTGCGCAGCATTCAATCTCACGAGTTTGCACATACCAAACCCGACCCTGCACTCCCCACACATCAGGAACTACCATGGGCATACATTATCCCCATTCATTCCTATGGGAGGGCAGGTCACTCACCACACATACACCGAGAGCTCACGCACTTTACACTGTACCACAGTGAAAAAGTGCCCAGAGGCCTAAAATCACCAACAACAGGTCACACAAACAGGCTAAGAAAAAGCAAAAAATCTCGAGGTGAACCTACCAAAAGGGCCGTGTCCAACAATCATGATCAAGGCTCCTTTTGGTAGAAATGCGTCTGGTCTGTTCCAGAGACCACATATGGTTGTCAAATTGTTTACAAATGCTGTAAAAACTGAAGACTCAGGTATTTGGAATATTAATAGAGTTATTATTATCAAAAAAAGTTCTTTACTGCGCAGTCTGTGGGCTGGTCAATCTTCTGATCTGAACTTTTTATGTCTCTCGACTTCAGGCCTGACACAACAAAGAGAAAAAAGAGTGGTGGAACAACCCTCTAAATTCAAGGACTATATCATGAAGCAAGTGTGTGGATAAAGTATTTTTTTAAGAGTTCTAACTTAGAGCTTTGTTCTGTTTCTTCTTTGTTTCAATCATTGTTTGTTATTGTAATATAAAGAGATAAGGTGTATAATAAAGCGTATTCTTTTATTTCCCTACATCATTTAGCTAGGACTCTCTTAGTATGTATGTATTTGAAGTAGCTCCATGCTGATAGAACCTGGAGGCAGAGACCACTGTTTGTATGAGTCAGTTGCATCGGACTGAGCTTGCTGGATGGTTGAGACCATCTTCTTCTTGCAATAAACTTACTTCAATTTACTTCTGACTTCTCCATGTGTACATTTATCTAAATTCTTCACACAGTCTCTTGTGCTTGTTCTCTTTTCAGCCTCTGGGTGAGTCAGGTACTGGGGCCAGGCTTTAAAAGGTTCAAATTGGGGGGCGTGGCCAAGATGGTGACTTGGTAGGTCACACCCTTTGTGACTCTCCTTTCCAGCCTGGAACAGCCATGTTCATCAGGCAACAAGGAGGGCTCACAGCATCCGTTGAGCCTTCTCTGATGGCAGTGCTGGTGTCGGGGCTGACTCGAGTTGCTGTGGTCCTGGAGCCAGAGGCCGCCGTGACTCCTACACACATGGAGCAGTCTGGTGAGCAGGGATGGCTGGTCGGAAGAGACTGGATACGGTGAGACCGCTAGGGGGGGTCCTTGATTAGGCGGCAGGATTGGGCGCACACATCAGACACAAGGCTGAGCAGTCCTGGCCTGGGACAGGTCAGTCGGGCTGCATGAATCTACACAAAGCTCCGGAAGCGCATGCCCAGGTGGGCCCGCCTGATGGGTAACCAAACGCTGAATTTGCCGATGGGCAACACTGGGTGACGTGACCGCCGTCTGGCACTATTAGAGGTGGCAAGAGAGGTGTGACCTTCCATGCTCCAGATTATGACCCCAGGAGATTGGAGAGAGACCACTGGGGAGAAACACACTGCACAGCAGATCGGCTGCACTTAAAGTAGGGCCAGCCGGCGGGGTTTTGTCATGCAGTGTGGAGAGACCTCAGTCCTGAAACCCCTGCCACGGAGGCCTAGCTAGGCTTGATCCATCTGTTACATCCCCGCCAGATGCTGCGCTGTGGGGGTAGGCCTTAGGGACCCCGGGGCCTGTGGTGGGGACTAGAGGGGAGTTATCTGGCTGGACAGGGAGGAAAGGAAAGATAGCAGCAGCAGAGCACCTTGCCAACTGACACCGTGACGAAAGTGAAGCAACCCTCGATACTCCATCCAGGGCTCAGGGCACTAGGTAGTGACAGTTGGTACAACAGGCATTATTTACATCTCTCGTCCGTCCCGTTTGGTCACAGGTTGTAGGCATGAAGCTGTGTATTGCTTTATCCTTGTTGCCTATAAGGGTTTCACAAAAAAATAAAGCACTGGGGCAGACTGGTGGAGCTACCAAGCTTAGGCCTTGAGATCGGGATTGATTGCTAGCCGTCCCAAGTGGTGGGGCCCTCTCCCGCATCGGATTGCACTGGCAGACATGGCCTGTGAAGGCCTGATCAGGTGGGTGGACGACACTCTGATTTGCCCCAAGACACGAGAGCCGTTTCTGGGCCGCAAGATAGCACCGGGCCGAGGCCTGAGGGGTGCACTGATCGGCTAAGAGGGTCACACGGAGTCTGACAGAGTGCAAGTGGGAAGCAGCAACCCGGCTGAGGGAGATGTAGGGATTGAGCAAAGGTAACCCCTGTGAGGAGACCCACTCTTGCAGGATATCTTATCCAGGGTTTTGCCTACCTCAGATGATAGCAGTACTGCGAAGTCATGGCAGCCCCCAAGGGCAGAAAGGAGAGAACGGTGAAGGACATGCTGATCAAATCAGCAATGTCACAGGTGGATAGCCTACCTACAATGACGGGCATGGAGGAGGCCGAAGGTGCGTAGGGACCGGAAGCCCTAGTAAGCGGATCTTTCCTAGAATCACTGTTCTCCTACCTACGGGAAGACCTCTCCGTCAAGAAGCATGACCTCTCATTGGACCTGCAGGAACTTTGCTGAGATGTAGACTTCCTGGGTGAGAGGGTCAACACTCAAGAGGAGCATGAAACGGGGTGTGAAGAAGAACTCAAGAGCCTTCAGTTGGAAATCCTCAAGTTACGGGAACAGAATTTCGACCTCCAACCCCTCACTGAGGACCTGGAGAACAGGTCCCGGAGGAACAACATTCGCATCCGACGGATGGCTCAGGGAAAGGGGGACAGAGACTTTGAAGCTCTGGTGGTGGACCTTTTTCGCTTGATCCTAGGGGATCACCCAGAATTCCCAATCAAACTCGACTGCACCCATCCGTGTGGGTCCAAGAAGGCCTGGCCCAGCCCCTTCAGTGGACATTTTGACCTGTGTGCATGGTTACCAACTCCTTCTTGAAGCCAGAAACAATTCAGATTTCCTCTACAAGGGTCCAAAACCTACACTATACCAGGACCTGGCAGCCTACATCTTAATCAAACGTAAGTCGTTCTGCCTGATCCCAATCTTCCTCAAAGAATCCGGCATTAACCTGTTCCGTGCTCCCGTCGGCCAACGGGAGAACTCCCTCGCTCGTGCTGCGAACGACCGTTGGCCGACGCAGCCCTGCGCACCCTTTAGAACACCCGCACCGCAGAGGAATTGCTGCCATGGTAAATGGGTTAAATACTCCTGGGGGCACCCCTTTCGATTGATCTTCCATTTCAAGGAAGAACTCAGACAGATACGCTCTCTCTCCATGGCTTTTAAGCTTTCAAACCTTAAAAAACCCACAGAGGATTAGCCTAAGCAGAATAACCAAAGCTCCCAACACGTTTCGGTCATGGCTGGACGACCATCATACAATCTAGCCCATCATTGAGCCCGGACTAGGACACCATCGCCAAGGAACAACAGGCTGTCCTAGCATCCCTATCTGAAGCACCCTCTGAGTGAACACTGAGGATTCAAAGGAGAGCAAACGGTCAGTTATTTGCTCCCGTGTCAATTGTTGGAACTGCTTCAAGTACGTGCCTGAGCTGAGCTGGGGGAGCGAAGAGACACCGGCCACCGGTATCCTTTACTCCTACTCCTTGGAGCCTTACTTTCCAGACATTATTCGATTGATGACTTATCATTATGGGCCAGATGTAGGTGAAATAGATTTACCGATTTTAAATTACCGAATTTTACCGATTCAGTAATTAAAAATCGGTAAATTTATGGGGTTGACATGTAGGTATTCCAGATGTGCTGGAATACTGAATCGGATGATTTCGGTATTTACCGATTCGGTAAATACCGAATCGGTAATGCCCATTCATTCCTATGGGCTTTGAAGCTCATAGGAATGAATGGGCATTACCGATTCGGTAGTTACCGAATCTGTAAATACCGATTTTCACAAGGGTGCAGGGGGTGTCACTTTGACACCCTCTGGCACCCCCAAAACAGGCTCGGGTGCCATGTGGCAGGCATACATGCCTTAAGGGCAGGTCTGCCTGTCACATGGCATAGGTGTGCATGCACACATGTGCATGCACACCGGAATCGGTATTTTACCATCAAATTGGATTTGATGGTAAAATACCGATTCGGTAAGGCTCCTGGGACTCCGAAGAGTCCCACCTCCATATGGGTGGCTCAGATTTGGTAAATTTACCGATTTTTTATTTTACCGAATCAATAAAATTACCGATTCGGTAATTTTACCGATTCGGTTAAATAATGCCCCCTACATGCCTATCACCTATTTACCGATCGGTAACGGCCGAAAATACCGATTTTCGGCCGTTACCGACCGACCTACATCGGGCCCTATATTCTTGTAGTTGTTATGTTGGGGTTCTGTTATTTTCTTTTGAAGGGCGAGCTCCCCCCCTTTGCACCTCCTCTGTTGTGCACTCAAATAGGCAGACTCTACTAGGCCTGCTTCTGCACATAGAGTCCCATCCACATTTAGGCATTATAGTCACATATTTTATTATTTATTTTTATAAAGATTTATATCGCGTGAACTTGATCCGGAAGGATATCAGAGCGCTTTACAATTATAGGGAAAGGTAACAAATCAGAAAATGAGTCAAACATGAGGAGTATAATAGGCATTGAATCAAATAGTGCACACATAACAGCTCATTTATAAAAACCTGAGTGAACGAGGAGTGGGCTATATGATGGAGCATAGTGAGATAAGGGGAGTAAGTGAAATAATCATATACAGGAATAATAACCAAAACCACACTAATAATCCATACATGAGTTAATGGGGCATCTAATAGGCATTGAATCAAGTGATGAACATCTAATAGATCATTTATACACCTGGCTGAACGAAGAATGGGCAAGACAATGTATGTATGTATGTATTGGCATTTATATAGCGCACTACTTACCCGTAGGGTCCCAAGGCGCTTCGACCGCTGCGAAACCCTTCCTGGCTTCCCAGAGAGATGGTCCCTTAATGGGTATCTCCAGGGTGAGACCAGGCATCCCCGGCGGTCTGGTGGGGCCGTTAGTGAAGATGAGGCAAGCTAATGCCCAGAGTTGCTGAATGTGATCGCTGATCAGAGTGGGCACCGAGGCGAGAGAATTATCGAGTCCGCTGACCCTGGTCCAGAAACCTGCCGCGCCGGGAATCGAACCCTGGTCCCGGGCCGTCCTCTGCTCTCGGGTCTGCCGCCTCTAACCAGTGAGCCACACTACTTCACGATGAACCATGACTTAAAGGGAGTAAATACAATAATCATGTACATTGGTCATCTATGCTGTTTTATTCCTATTTCTATATATGACTGGCATAGATACATTTACATTATCAATTGCAGCAGATATATGTATTGCTTTCTGCTTTTTGATCAATTTGTATTGTGTATTAAATAGAATTAGCTGGAACGTGTAGCCCCTTTACTAATTTTTGTATATGGCGATACATTATGTTGAATGTATACAGTATTGTAACATTTGTGGGTTACAAATCTATTTATACATTCATTTAGTTTTTTTACTACTGCTGCACTTAATGAATTTATTAATTACACCGAACTCCCACAGCACATCTAGATCCCAGTCAGAATGCAGATGAGTGTTACAATTCTAGCCCCGAATGTCAAAGGGCCTAATAATCCTACTAAGCGAAGAGCTATCCTGTGTTACTTAGAGAATTCAGAAGCGCATATATGTTTACTACAAGATGCCCATCTCCTGTGCAACGATACTCAAAGACTACGTCCCAAGGTTTTTCCACAGCAATACTTTTCCTCCCTTCCCACCAAGAAGGCTGGGGTAGCCATCCTCATATCCCGCAACTTTACAGGAGTGGTAGAAGCAAAGGTGACCAAGATTAGGGGAGACTCCTGGCCCTCTCTGTGACCATCGAGCCGCACACATTCACGCTGGCTACTATCTATGCTCCCAACGAAGGCCAGGAGGTATTCCTTCACAGGGCTGCCGCAGATTTAACATCCTCCTTAGACCTGCAAGTACTTATAGGAGGTGACCTAAACATAGAGTTCGACAGCCACTTAGACCACTCAGCTCAGAGACAGGTCTTAATCAGGGGCCTTATCTGCGGATGGACAAATGTGGTTACACAATCTGGGGCTAACAGATATCTGGCACAACTTCCACCCGGGCACAGCTGATTACACCTAATACTCCCACGCTCACAAGACATATGCCAGGTTGGACTACTTTCTTGGGTCTCAGTCCCTTCTCTCTTCGGCATGAGCCTTGTCCATAGTACCGAGGGCGTTGCCTGACCATGCAGCAATCACTATATCATTGTCATTTTCTCCCACACCTCAGCCGTCATATTCTTGGAGGCTGAAGGAAACTTTCCTTCACCGCTTGAGGTAGTCACACATTTAACCAAGATGCTCGAGGACTCTTTATCTATGAATGACACCCAGGACACCACTATAGTGTCCTTATGGGAAACACTTAAACTAGTGTTAAGGGGCGATCTGATCGCTATGTCCTCAGCAGACAAGTGCGCAGGGAGAAGAGAGAGGAGCTTTCCCAGCGGTTCTTGGAGCTAGAAGGGGTACATAATTGGACTGGAGCCACACGGGTATGGAGACAGTTAGATGCAGCGCAAACCCAATTAGCTAGCATAGATCTGGATGGGGCGGAGTACGCTGCACTGCGCCTGAAACACCTGTTCTATATGGGGGCATAAATGTAGCCATCTGCTGGCCCACAAGCTATGCGCTCAGCACCAGGTAGCGAAATTTCAAATGATATGCGATACTCATGGCGCCGAATGCACGCAAGAAGCGGAGATAGCCAGCACGTTTATAGATTTCTACGCAGAGCTATACTCAGCACAGCAAATCCCAGGGCAGAACCCCCACAGATACCTTCAGGGGATAAAACACTCTTGCTTAACTACGGACCAGACTTCCTCTCTCGAAAGTTCTGTCCGGGTCAAAGAGGTCATATCAGCCATAGCTCGGCTCAAGCTCCTTCAATCTTTAGGCCCGGATGGGTTCACCGCTATTTTTAATAAAACATTCTGCTCCATTTTGGGTCATGCACTGACCCGACTCTTAAATGCTATTGGAGATACCTCCGAGACACCGCTCATGATGCGCCTAGCGTTGGTCATCGTCATCCCCAAGGAAGACAAGGACAGTCAAAATTGTGCTTCCTACAGGCCAATATCCTTGCTGAACATTGACCTTAAGATATTCACTGGGATCTTGGTGGCCAGCTTAGGGCCGTTAATGCTGGGATCAATAGACCCTGATCAGAACGGTTTTATGGCGTCTAGGCAATGTAGTGACAGTACTAGGAGGCTACTCCACCTCCTGGAGAAGGCAAATCGCCTGTCAGTGGAGCAGGTGGTGCTGTCTTTTGATGGCGAAAAGCCATTCGACAGGATGCACTGGCCCTTCCTGGAGGCCACACTGGAGCGCTTTAGGGTGGGGAGCTGATTCTGGAGATGGGTATTTGGCAGCTATAGCCATCCCTCAACAGCGGTCGGGGTAAATGGCTTCACGTCTGATTCTTTCCCAATAACAAGAGGCTGTCCACTTTCCCCGTTGCTGTTCACTCTGTACATGGAGCCGTTGGTGCGAAGGGTGCGAGATAAACCGCAGATTACAGGGGTTCACATTGGGGGAGAGTACCACACCATTAGCTTGTACGCAGACGATGTAATGACTACGCTGGAAACCCCTATGCGGTCGGTACCAGATTTCCTTGCTGAGCTAGAGTCATTTGCGGCCGCCTCAAGCTTTTTAGCTAATGTGACCAATTGCAAGCCCTATGGTTCTGCTTGAGCCCACAGACTGTTGCCATCCTTAACCAGGCCTGCCCTATCCGGTGGGATCAGAGGGCTATACCCTACCAAGGTATCAAACTGACGGTTTCCACCTCAGAAACTGTCTCTTTGAACTGCACTCACTTGCTTGATCAAGTTCATCATGATTTGCCCCACTGGCGGCCGTTTAGCCTTTCCCAGAGGGTCGGGTGGCAGCCTTTAAGATGTGCGTACCACCTTTTTCTCTTTTGAGGCTGACAGGGTGAGGGGGGAGAGGGAGAATTTGGGAGGGAGGGATGCTGGGTGGTGGTTCTCCTGTTTTCTTTACGATGTGTTACATAGCACTGCAAACATCATTGGCCCACAACTTGGCTACATGTTGCCACGCATCTTGTTTTGTCCCATAAACAATAAAAAGATTTAAACCTAAAAGGTAAAAATTGGAGGGTGCACATGCAGTTCTCTGCACAGGGAGTTTTACCCATGGGGACCACCACCTCCATAGGGTTTATTTATGGAGAGGGGTGCGGGGCCATCCTCCTCAGGCCTTTAAAGGACCCAGGGATCACCACATCCCAGGAGTTGTGAATTTAAAAATAGGGGAACTGTGTGGACCCACCTCCTACTTTCTAATTGCCCCATGTACCGCCACCTCCCTGGGTCACAAAAGAACTGAAAAAAAGGGAATGGGCAGCATTTAAACCCGGGGCCCACCACCTCCCCGGGGCATGGCCAAATCCAAAGTGGGAGAGGGGCCCCACTGCCCCCTCCTGCTGTCAAGAAGACAGGAACACAGATGAAAGGATTGCTCTCACAGGCAGTGAGCAGCATGTTATGCTGCTCCCTATGTGTGGTAGCATGCTGGCTCGATGAAAAAAATGAAGAACACGTGATCAAAGCCCAATGTCTCAAAAAGTCCATCTAAAAAACTTAATGGAAATCCAGATCAAGGGAGTGCATTCTTTGGTCTTAAATTGTTGGAGTATGCTGATGTGTTGCCACAAAGAGCATAATCTAACTATGCTTATATCAGGTACTGTGCAGATACCTAAGTGAAGAAATATAGAAAAAAGTTATTTATAAACAGGTTAAAACCACAAACACATATGAAGCCAGGAAAGAAGTAAAATACATAACATAAATAATGAGTTAACCCCGATGGGCAGCCATTTCTTCATCAGAATTTTTCTGGATTTGGTGAAGCGCAACAGCTACCCCGGCAAAGGGGTGTCCCGGCGCTAAGAACAGGCGCGCAGACTGAGGATAGAGGGGGAGGGGGGGAAGGGGAAACTAGGGAGCGGGGAAGAGGTGAGTCTTAATTGCTTTGCGGAAGGCTGGGAGGGAATCAATGGAACGAATGCTGAAGGGGAGATCGTTCCACAGTTTGGGGCCAAGGACGCTAAAGGAACGGCCTCCAGTTCGGCAGAGCCGAGTCCTAGGGATTGTCAGGAGGAGTTGGTTGGCAGAACGCAAAGCACGGCCAGGAACGTAAGGTTGGGCAAGGCTACGAAGCAGAGGGGGGTTTCCTTGTTTAACGATCTTAAAGATCGTGACTAAGGCCTTGAATTTAATTCGGGGTTCCACGGGCAGCCAGTGGAGCTTACGGATGGTAGCTCTGGCTGAACATCTGCGTGGGAGGCCGACCAGCGTTCTGGCAGCCGCATTTTGGATACGTTGGAACCTGGCTGTTTCCGCTTTGATGGCTCCCAAAAGGAGGACGTTAGCGTAGTCCAGGCGCGATAGGATGGTGGCCTGGACGATAAGCTGGCGAGCCTTAGAATCGAAGAGCCCAAGTATGGGCCTAAGGTTCCTTAGAAGGCCTATGCAGGTGGCTGCCACCTTTTTAGTGTGGGACTGGAAGCTAAGGTTGGCATCCACCCAGACTCCCAGATTTTTGACACAATTTTTGGGGAGTGGAGTGGCGCCTAGGGATGACGGCCACCAGTGCTCGTTCCAAAGGCTGGTGTTGCGGCCTAGGAGGAGCACCTCGGTTTTTCCGGCGTTGAGTTGGAGGTAGTTGTCCGTCATCCAGCGGGCCACAGCAGTCATACCCTCTTTAAACTTGGATGCCACGAGGGACGGGCTTTCCGAGAGGGTGACAACCAGCTGGGTGTCGTCGGCGTACGAGACCAGCGTGAGCCCCCACTCTCTAGCCACGTCCGAAAGTGGCTGGACGTATAGATTAAAGAGGGAGGGGCTCAACGCTGAACCCTGGGGGACACCTTGAGCGATGGGGTGGGGTTTAGAGAGAAATGGAGGAGCCGACACCTTGAAGGATCTATCCTTGAGAAAGGATTGGAACCATGCAAGTGCGAGGCCAGTCACACCGGTCATCTCCAGACGTTTCAGAAGGATGTCGTGGGATACCGTGTCAAAGGCTGCGCTGAGATCAAGGAGAATCAGCGCAGCACTATGACCGGAATCTAAAATCGTCCGGAGATGCTCCGTAGTGGCCAGTAGGGCAGACTCCGTACTATGGCCTGCACGGAAGCCGTTTTGGGAGGGGTCCAGGATTCCGTGACTTTCCACGTGTTTCGAAAGGATGCCATTAACATGGGTTTCGGCTATTTTGGAAATCCAGGGGAGAAGGGATATAGGCCGGAAATTTTCTGGTTTGGAGGGGTCGAGGGTAGGTTTTTTAATTATCGGTGATACCCATGCTTGCTTCCAAGCTATGGGTACAGATCCTGTAGAAAAGGAAAGGTTGAGGATGTTCAGCATGGGGGATAGAAAAAAGTCCATCGAGTCCAGGAAATGAGAAGGACTCATGGGGTCAGCTGGGGAGCCAGACTTCACTTTCTTACCTAGTCTGATCAGGTCTGCAGCGGTGATGGCAGAAATTTGGGACAGAGGTAAGATGTTAGGAGCTGTGGTCTTAGGAACTCCACAGAGAGGAGCGATCTGTGGAAAGGTCGCATAAATTTTCTGGACTTTTTCAACGAAATATGTTGCAAGCTGCTCACATTGCTCGTGGGAAGAAATTTTTGGTGGGGGCGCCCTAGGGTTTTGGAGCTCTTTCACTAGTTTGAAGATGATTTTAGGTGGGTTCGCATTGGAGTTAATTTTGTTGGAATAAAAAGAAGCACGGGAAGATCTGATAGCTTTATGGTAGGTCTTAAGCCTGGATAGATATTCTGCCTTATCCTGGTTATCATAGTGTTTCCTCCATAGGCGCTCAGCTTTTTTACACTCCTTACGCATTGCCCTAAGGGTGTCGTCGTACCACGGGTTAGAGGGTGTATTACGTCCTTTAGTCAATTTAGCCGGAATAAGAGTGTCGAGGCCGTTGCTGATCCAGTTGGTGAACGAGGTATAGGTCGCGTCTATTTCCTGGTTAGCATCGTATTGGAACTCTCCAAGGGTTTCATGTAGGGCGAGGGGGGAGAGTTTGTGCCAGGGTCTTTTCAGACGCTGAATGGATTCAGTTTTGATTTGACGTTGAGGTGCCGGAACACTCAGTTTAACAAGGTGGTGATCCGTCCATCCCATGGGGGTGGGGGTTTCTGTAGCTGCCTCTTGTATGTTAGAAAAGATCGGATCTAGGGTATGTCCAGCTATGTGGGTAGAAGTGTGGACTAGGGAGTTAAGTTGCAGTGCCGAGAGGTCTGCAAGAAGATTGGTAATGGTATGGTCGCCAGTCGCATCAAAGTGCAAGTTTAGGTCACCTAGGATGGTAAAGTTGGCGAATTTAGTAGTGAGCACTGTGGCCGTTTCGAGGAGGGCATTGATAAATCTAGTGGCCTGGCCTGGAGGGCGATAAATGTATAGGCCAGATAGCGTAAATTGGGGGGTCACGCTAATTTTAAATTGGGCGCATTCACAGTCTTGGAGGGGTTCTTTGATAAAAGAACAAGTCAGGTGTTTTTTATAGATAATTGCGATGCCGCCGCCGCGAGATTCACGGTTAATGGTGACCAGGTGGAACTGATCTGGGAGCGTTAGGTTGGGGATGGTGGTTATGCCGTCTCGGAGCCATGTTTCGCATAGAAACAGTACGTCAGGGTTTTCCTCCTGAAGAAGCGTATTCACCTCAGGGTGGTGTTTAACGAGGGATCTGCAGTTGAGTTGGAGTATCGTCAGTGGCGGGATTGTTGTATTTGGGGGGTCACTCCGCACCCTAGTGGGTATGTTGGTGGAGAAATGGCAGCGGTTGCAGTGGAGATGCGTAAGACCTAAGATGCCACTGGCGTTAGAACATTTTTGGTGAAGGTTCAGATGTAAGAGTTCCTTACCGTCATAACGTATGCGTGGACAGGACCTGGACGGACCAGGGGGACTGGCGAGAGGCGATGGTCTGGCGATGACGGGCGCAGACGGGCTTGCCTTAGGCGAGCCTTCGGCGCGCAAACGGCGCTCCCGCTGCGCTCGTCCGCTGCGCTTCCGGTGGCAGCACATAATATAGGGGAAAGGGGGGTGTGGCCTTCAGGGGGCGTGGCCTCGGTCCTCGCCGAGATTGGCGTTTTTGCAGGTTGTTGTGCTACGAGTCAGCGCTAGTTCCGCTGCTCGCTCGCTGTGAGGGTAAGTGCCCTGGCGCTTCGCTAGCGCGTTGTGAGTGTTTTTAAAAAAACAACAAGATAATGGTGACAGTTTAACAAGGTTTAAAAGTCTCCCGGCTTCCGCCTCAGGAGTGCGCGATGTGTCTGGTTTGGCGCTAGAACTCAGCGCTTAAATACTGCGACAGGGGGGCGTGGCCTTCAGGGGGCGTGGCCTCGGTCCTCGCCGAGATTGACGTTTTTGCAGGTTGTTGTGCTACGAGTCAGCGCTAGTTCCGCTGTTCGCTCGCTGTGAGGGTAAGTGCCCTGGCGCTTCGCTAGCGCGTTGTGAGTGTTTTTAAAAAAACAACAAGATAATGGTGACAGTTTAACAAGGTTTAAAAGTCTCCCGGCTTCCGCCTCAGGAGTGCGCGATGTGTCTGGTTTGGCGCTAGAACTCAGCGCTTAAATACTGCGACAGGGGGGCGTGGCCTTCAGGGGGCGTGGCCTCGGTCCTCGCCGAGATTGGCGTTTTTGCAGGTTGTTGTGCTACGAGTCAGCGCTAGTTCCGCTGCTCGCTCGCTGTGAGGGTAAGTGCCCTGGCGCTTCGCTAGCGCGTTGTGAGTGTTTTTAAAAAAACAACAAGATAATGGTGACTGTTTAACAAGGTTTAAAAGTCTCCCGGCTTCCGCCTCAGGAGTGCGCGATGTGTCTGGTTTGGCGCTAGAACTCAGCGCTTAAATACTGCGACAGGGGGGCGTGGCCTTCAGGGGGCGTGGCCTCGGTCCTCGCCGAGATTGGCGTTTTTGCAGGTTGTTGTGCTACGAGTCAGCGCTAGTTCCGCTGCTCGCTCGCTGTGAGGGTAAGTGCCCTGGCGCTTCGCTAGCGCGTTGTGAGTGTTTTTAAAAAAACAACAAGATAATGGTGACAGTTTAACAAGGTTTAAAAGTCTCCCGGCTTCCGCCTCAGGAGTGCGCGATGTATCTGGTTTGGCGCTAGAACTCAGCGCTTAAATACTGCGACAGGATTTTACCCAAATGATGCCTTGTGTCAAAGTCTGGAATAAGCCTTGATGCAAATGTATGCACAATTTTTCTACACATCTGATAATGTATACTATATCACTATGGGTGTAAGCTTCCACCCACGGCCCATGAGAAAGGCTGCAGCCAAAATTCGTCAGGACAAGCCGATTTGAAATAAATCTTTCTTTTCAGCAACAGGAGTGTCTGTGCGAGTCTTTATTACTTGGAAGAGAGTGTTAGTGAATATTTGAGGGCTACCAGAGCCCTGATTAGACCACAGCTGAACCAGCTCTGAAAATCCAGAACCATGTGTGTTTGCACACATATATTTCAATATCTATCTATATCTGTATCTATATCTATATCTATCTAGCTCTCTATCTATTTATCTATCTATCTATCTATCTATCTATCTATCTATCTATCTATCTATCTATCTATCTATCTATCTATCTATCTATCTATCTATCTATCTATCTATCTATCAATCTATAGATACATATATAAATATTTATATATGTATATATATTTTTATAAAGAGAGAGAGACAGAGAGAGATACATATATATTTGTATAGGCATATCATGCTATTTCTCTAAGAGCAAGTCCTTTTTTTTAGTGCAGCCACATGTGTTTTATTCACGCATATATCACGCTATGTGGTGCTGCTCAGACCCAAATATGCCAGGTAGAAGCCCTTGTGAAAATTAAGACACATTGCCCTAGTGCATTTCTGTGACACAAAACGGCTGCATGTGTGCTATCACCCACAGAAGCTGTGGTAATCTCTGCCCCTGTGTGTGATCCTCTTATGCCAGGTGGCAGTCATGGTGAAGAGAGAGGGTCTCTTTGAAGCATCATGTGACAGTAAAGAATAGCGGGATGTGACCTGTAGAAGGAGAGTATTAACTCAACCACTGTAGCAGGAAGTTCTGCTCATATACAGAACTGTGCATAGAGACTTGGAACCTCAGTGAATTAGGGTGTGCCAAAACTCACCTCAGCATCCAAAATCCCCTACCAGACTAGCTTTCAGTGTCTCATTGGTACTTACAAAACCCCAATGATTTAAACAACCCAGAACATGGACTTAGAACACCTCAGGTAACGTGGAACACATGTACACTCTTTCGTTATACTAACATATCAATCCAGAACGAGGAGTCAATGAGGACACATGCAAGTTTGAAATGTTTATTTCTAATGCAGTGTTCTGAAACGCAGTATCTTAGCTCATACAAGCAAACATATTATAAAGATCAAGGTTAACAACCTGGTTACTATTCCATAAAATACAAAGGGTGAAAGCATGTTAAAATCATAAAGGAAACAGGTCTAAATAGAACCTCAGTTTACCCTCCCGAGCTAGTATATCTATATTATATCTACAGAAGGTCTCTTTGGGTTTTTAGAAGGGCGGGCCCATCCCTTTGGATTCAGCAGGAATGGATCACATCATCTCCTACACCAACACTCTGCATACGGATATTCATCAAGTGTGTGTCCTGACTAGTGCAGTGCAATATTATTCGTGCCTAAAACCAAAGTTGGCCACAGCTGCATCCATATTATGTGCGCTGATCAATCCAAACAATAAGCGCTGTGTTGAAATAACCTTAAAGGCCTTGGCACTCTGTGTGCAGACATAGCTTACCAAGCAAGACTGATATTATAAGCAAACATTCTCGTGTAAAGCAAAATACCTAACTAGGTGAAAAGCATTAATAAGAAAATGTGTTGTGTGCAGAGGCAGCAGGAAAGGAAAAATGGCGTTTAACTTTTAACCAGCATATGCTAACTTAACACAGTGCAAAGGTGAAACCAATACACAAGACACCCTCCCTTTGATCCGAGCACTGATAGGACAAGAATTAAGGGACAAATTTAGGAATGCAGAGTTCAAGTTTGATAGTTCAAACACAAGTCTCTAATATGGCACTTAAAAAAATTATGACAAAAATACAATAGTCATGAAAAAACTCAGGAAAGGACTTTGATAAAGTCAATAGGCAAGACTTCCCCAAAAATTATTTGAATTCCCCCCCCCAAAAAAATCCAACGAGATGTTCAGGTTAAAAAAACTGAGACTGCAAACACAGTTCATCCTAATAATGAATATGCAAAATATGCAGCAACAGCCTCCAAAAGGAAGTCACTGTTATCATCCGAAAACAGATCAGCCATCCAATTTAACAAAGGGAAAGGACATACATACTCTTCGACTATCAGAGCCTCTTGCATCATCAGAGGACAACTTGGTGGGTTCTCGAGGAAACTGCGAGCAAATAAATCTTGCGCCGCTGCAAACACATTCCAACGACCCAGAACACCATGCATCGCTGCAAAGGCCATAACCACTCCATCAGAACAAAGAAATTCATGAGTAACTAAGGGACTCATAAGTTGATTATAATCAGCATCGGGAAAGCGTATTGCAGAGACACAAATCCAGGGCCCTTCCGAAGACGCAACTCAGGCAATGGAAAACAGGCTGAACGCATGTAAAGTAGGAAAATCGAAATGATAATCCATAAGCTGCACTCAGTGTAGCAAGCTGCAACGCACCATAGTACTCAAGCATCCGGGCGCGAAGGAGCCCTCGCCGAGACAGCCCGTCTTGCAACACAGTATGTGCATCCCTTTTGAAATAGACAGAACAGCAATAGCACACCAGCAGCAAGAGCCAGTAGCAGGGGAAATCCACCAAATAGGCTGGAAAAAATAGAATGAAAGAAAGCTGGAATGACTTTGAAAATCTTTTTGAAGGAAGTCACCAAGCCACTGCTTACAACTTTAAATAAGTGAGCCAGCCCCAAAGTGGAGGATGCATTGAAGATAGTATGAATTAATTCACCGAAGTGCAAGGGCAAATCAGTATTTAACAAGGCATGCACCTCTGCGGGTGTTTGCCACGTGAAGGGCAAATGTTTCATGAGCAGATGTGAGGGCAACTTCTTTCTGGGACAATAGAGCTCTTACTCTTATGCAACTCATCCCATTGAACCCTGCTTTCAAGGTTGGAATCTTAGGCCAGATGGAAACATCAAGTTTCCCATGCGGGGGTGGACACATTACATTCTTGCAACAAACTACACGTTCAATGACTGTAACGACATAAGCAATCCCTTTTATTAACCTACAACAATTCTCATTGTTCAAAAGTAAATAACTCCCGTTAGCCAGCAACGTGAATTTGGGAACTATTGCAGGCACGGGTGTACCTTTCAAAACACAAGCTAAATTAGGCTTGTTTTGGTTGCAAGAGCTATGTAATTGGATATGTTGACACATTAAGGAATGATCCGGTGTTTCAGTGCATTCTTCACCACTCAAATAAACTTCTCTTCCCTCCCTAAGACATCTATATGTAAAAGGAAGCGACCAGGCTTCATGGAGATAAGAACTACCCAGAGGCTCGTATCTGCCAATGGCAAAGTACTTCACACAATTTGTAAATGCAAATAAAGGAAACGGCAGAGTTATTAAACCATGAATAAGCCATGTAGCAGCATTGGCTTCCGCCACAGAAAATGGTAAAGGCTCTAACTTCTCAATGTGTAACATGGAAAAAGAAGCATCCTTCATTGATAGTAAGCGTTGCTTGTCAGGCACATTAAAAGCAGCAAATAAGGATGACGTATTCATGTAATGCCCTAGCACTTTTCCCGCTTTAAGGGTCTGCAATGTCCATGCAAATTGCATAATGGAATGCAACTGATTCTGACCGTGGTACAAAGCGGACACTTCATCCTGTAAAATATCTACAACAGATGACACAATATTATCTAATGTGTAAATGCGAGAAGAGAGCATGTTAATGCTGTTATCTACAACTGCTAGCACTTTTTCTAAATTGGCTTGATCTATAGCCCTAAGGCGAGTTGCCGCCTCAACCTGGGAAGCTTTCCAGATTTTGTTATAAACAGCATATATCCATCTTTTGGATCTACCTATTGACGGGCCTTTAATAAAATCATTCAAATCAACATCATCAGTCAGTTTAGACAAATGCGGTCTAACTGACGCCAAGGTAGAATGTCTGAGCCAGTTCTGACACAATTTGCCTACAGAATAGGTAGTCACAGAATGGCCACTTTCAAAACGGGGATCCACCCTGACCTGTGTAAAGCCTTGAGCTAAACCCAAAAAACAATGCTGGCATGCATCAGCACTTCCGTGCCAGAGCAACCAGCCTTCTGAATCCAAACTGGATATGTTAAAGGAGGAAATCAACAATAGAGTTTGTAACTCTCTCATGGAAAATTTAGTAAAATTACCCCAACCGAAATATTCCTCTAAATCAGGAAAAGAAGGAGCATTTAATCTTTTAGGAGTAGCCAATTCAAAGCATGTCGTTTGTGAAATAGTAGAATTCCAAAACAACATATAGTTCGGGATGAGGCATGCACGGTGCAAAGCCTCAGTGCCTTGCACTTGCCAGCTTTAAGAACCCCAAACTGATTTTAGGTCAACTGTATCCTTCCACAACTCGTAGCCCCCAACGGCCAACTGGTCTCGAAAGGACTTCGAATACAATAATTTAGTATTGGTAAGTCTAACTTTGGAAATTGACTTTTCAGTCACTTTAAAATAAAAGGCATTAGGATTAGACTGATGTGAACCTTTTCAAAAAGGTAGCCGAACTGCCTTGGATAGGAGCCGGACAGTGTTCCCACTGGGTGTAATTCACAGTGAGTCTCCTGGTATTATTTTTATGCAGGTAGCGATTTCCAAAATGTTGATAACAATACAAATCACCGTAATTAGCAGACTCCAAGTATAAATTTTCAGCATCAAAGGCAGCATAGTATTTCAAATCAGAAAACAATGATTCAATGGCCTGAACATCCCAATCATCAGAACGTATATTTTGTTTAACTACATCCCTCATAGACACTCTAAGCACATTAGGCACATTTATAACCTCAGTGGGCCCATGAAATTGAAATCGAACAGCATCCCATACAATCCCATCTAAGACAGGCCAAGCAGTGATGTTAACAAAAGCCAGTTCTCTCTTCACTCTGTGTGAAGAAGAATGGGGAGCCAATGTTCCATTGATATGTCCAATGCAAGTTCTCTCCTCGACATAGTGTCCATTAATGAGACGGAAAAAATAAAACTCAAAACCAATTGTCATAAAAAGGTAAATCGAAAAAAGCACCATCCAAATGTAAGTCCAAGTGGGAATCAAAAAATGTTTTTTAAACAGTCTTGCCAAAACTGAAATCTTCGAGGGCTTTTTAGATGTGTGGGAAACAGTGTCAAATGAAAACCTGGAGCCAAGCAAGTTTGAAAATCAGGCATCGATAAGTCAGGTGGGTAGGTATAGTCAGTTTCATCATGTTGAGTACCAGAGAGTATACTCAATAAAGGACTGGAAATTGCAGGCAACTCGAGAGCAACATCAGGCACATGATTGGAAACCGGGGCCAAAACAGAATTTCTCAAAATCGAAGGACATGAGACTGCCGGTGGAATCAGCCACTCGGTGTATCTTGACATTGTCAATGGAGATATACCTGTTCTCCTTACGACCTGGAAGTGGTGGTAAAATTACTGTTCTTGTGCCCTTCACACCAAGCACTGGAACAGGAGCTCGATAAGAGGGACCAAATTCTTTCTTGTTGTCGATCTTCTCACGAACCAGTTCTCCAACTTGGGGTAGCCAGCCAACTACCGGGATCTGCAACGCATCATCCGAGGTGGAGGGCAAATGTTTCTTTGCAAGACTGTCTCTTGTCTTTTGTAGATCCTGTAAAACATTGCAATGTTCATCTACGTCAAAGGAGGTGGCTTGAGCCACCGAGTCTAGACCGTCAAGGTCCGGTACATACATCTTGATACCAAAGAGCATTTCGTATGGGGTCCGCCCACCCAGAGACCTTCTAGGGAGATTATTAAGAGCATGCTGCACGCCATTGAGATGGGTCCGCCAATTCCTGCCAGTGCCTATAACTCGAGCCGTCAAAGACTGCTTTCAATCTCGGTTCATCAGTTCCACAACACTATTACCCTCAGGTCTGTATCGAGACGAAAACTTGACTTGGACCCCCAACGAAGTCATGGCATCCTTATACGCCTTAGAGGCGAAAGCCGGACCCTGATCCGAATGAAAGGTACCACAGGCAAAAATCCCTCCAAAGATAAGCAAGTCTCTTATGACAGTCCGTGAATCAGCGCTGCGGTGAGGCCAGACCCACACAAAGCGTGTGCATGAATCAACTGCTACTAAGATGTACTTATACGCAGTATAGAATGAAAGGGACCGCAGTGATCCAAATAAACACACCCAAGGGGATTATTAGAAATGTACAACTGTGTCTTGGGCAGACGCGCAGCAGTTGAAGGCTTAATCTGCTGGCAAATGTCACATCTAAGGGCATAATCATGCGTCTGTTTGTACAGTCCCCGCCACCAGAAATGCTGTTGTAACTGAGCTACAGTAGCCAAAGCGCCTGCATGCGCAGACGCAACACCTTCATGGGCTGCGATAATCAGAGTAGGCCAGCGGTCCGCGTTGGGAAGCAATCTCTCACCAACGTCAGGAATTTTCACTTAAGGAACTTTATGAGGACTTAAGTGGTATGAATACTTCGAAGGGAATCCTTTTGGATATTTACCTCCCTTCTCAGTTGCAGCAACAGCTGCTAAGATATCATCATCATTCTTACTTTTGGAACGTGTAACTGCTGCAACCAAATATGTCGATACCGCTGATTTTGCTGCCTCATCAGCAAGCGAATTGCCAACAGCGTGGACTCCCACGTGCTGATGACCGAGAGTATGAATCACAAACATGAGCAGCAACTGCTCTTTAAGTTCAGCCACTCGGACCCAGATCATTTTATGTTTTATTGTGCTACCCTTGGAATCATGAAAATCATTCTGAATCCAAAAGAACAGGTTCTCATTGTAAGACTGGACACAGTAGTAAGAATCACTCACAATAAGAGTTGTCACACCAGGATCAGCGTACTCTAATGCAAGCATTGGAGCATGAAGCGTCCCCAATTGTGCGGTGCAGTCCCCAAGAGTCTGTGTGTGCACGACTCTGGACTTAAACTCATCATTCACCATGGCACCCACCACAATATCGCAAGTGGAAACGTATGCGTGCTTAGACCCATGCACAACTTGTGCTGAACCATCAGTGTATATGATGCAATGGAAGTCCTCCAAAGGCCGCATAGCCAAAGGGGCAGAATGAACAAACTCATACTGCAAAAACTCCTGCGACTGTAAGGAGGCATCAAAAACAAATGTGACATCTGGAGACGTCAAAGATGCTGCCCATTGTATCCACCGAGGGTGCAAAGCCTTAGAATTTGGTACACTGGCTTTCATCACTGCCTCTAATGCAGAAAAGGGGGTTACAACCAACATGCGTTTTCCCTGCGACAGTGCACGTTCCTTGAGAATCGCCATTTGCACTGCAGTCAAAACTTTTTACACAGAGGAAAACCGCATTTCAGCCGAAGCGTACAAGTGTGACTTGTAAGCAATAGGTACTGTATCTCCTTCGTTAAAAGTAAGGTACGTGAAACCCACCGCCCCAGGGATGATTCTTATCACCAGGTTGGTGTGGTTATCACGGGTCCATAAGAATTTCGATTCTAGAAGATCAACCTGCAAAGAATGCAAAATAGCTGAATGTTCCGGCAGCCAGCAAGATTTGGTAATAGTAGGTTGTATCAGAGCATACAAAGGCTTGATACGCTGGGCATATTCGGGAATATAAGTGCGCCCGAAATTCAAAAATCCCAGCAAGGACTGTAATTTCTTCAGAGTTGTAGGAGAGCGCAGTTGTGCGCATTTATCCAAGAAGTGAGGAGCCAATCCTCTACCTTCATTGTTGAGTTCATAGCCCAGGAACAATACTGTATACTCTGCAATGTGGCACTTTGGAAAGCTAAATTTGTAACCGAAGTCCGCAAAGTTACAAATTATACGGACAACGCGACACAGATGTGCCCAAAGCATGTCGTCTGTGAGATAAATATCATCTACATAGGAACAAGCATCAGTGTATATCCTCTCTAAAAGAGAGACTATACGGGCAGCAAACACGCCTGGACTATTCTTATAGCCCATAGGTAAACGAGTATAGTGGCGTTGTTTGCCGCCACAGGTAAAACTAGTCCACTGGGAACTCAGTCCGTCCAAATTGTGGGAAAAAAAACGTTGGATATGTCAAGTGTAGTTTTAAAATGTTTACGCACAAGACCATCCACAAGAGCAGAGCTGTGAGTATTCTGTACTGCACAGGTACGGCAATGCAAGTTCAAATGCCGGTAATCCAATACCAAACGGTACGAACCGTCAGGCTTGGTTACAGTAAAAAGAGGGTCATTCATCGGTGTCATACAAGTTTCAATCACACCTTGATATTCCAATTGTTCAAGGATTTCCGCGACGGAAGCCTTAGCTTCACGTCGGATGGGATATTGAGGTTGAGGCTGTGGCATAGATCGTAACGGAATCTCGTGGTGTGGGGAAAATGTATCCCAACCACACTGTGTACGGTACAAAGCCGGCGCAAGAGCCTTAGCCCACTCTTCTGCAAAATTCAGCGCATGCTCTTTCAAAACCGTGTGCGCGAAACTAGGGAGGATCACCTCCTCCCCTCTCAGAGCTGCGAGCACAAAAGGTGGGGGCCAGTCAGCCTCCGCTAACAAAATGTCATACGTAGTTGTAAGATTCTCCCAAAATACCCCCTTGATTGTACGTTGTATGTCACCTTCAATTAAAAGGACTATTTCATAAAGTCTATAAGCGGGAGCTACTCTAGTATCAGCTGTCCCCACAACAACATATCGATCAGTCGCTGTCACCTTCAGTAGCGGACGCAGGGCCTCTCGCACTATGGTAATCACCTCCGCGCTGTCCAGCAAGGTCAGAGCCCATGTCTGATTCCGAAGCTGCGTTCTCACTATCTGTGGCATATCTCGCTGTTAAAACAGCAACTTTATTTTTCTGAAACTGGGGTCTCTTCGGTGTTGAATTGTCCTGCTTGCCTTTACTGTCTTTCGGGCAGGGTTGGACACGTCCCGGCTGGCCACCCTGACCTCTGCCACCTCCTCCACCACCGGTCGATGAGTCCTTTAATTTTGGTGCCCATTTTATTCGTATGATTTCTGCTTTATATTTTGCCCCTACTGCTCGTTTGTTTGTTTATTAATGGTCAAATTTCCACTCAATTTTCCCTCTTTAGAGGTACTAGGCAGGGTTGTCCCCTTTCTCCACTATTGTTTTTAATAGGAATTGAGCCTTTTCTTAATTATATCGGATGCAGTGATGATATTCAGGGGATTGCGATAAATGATGTCATGATTAAAACTTTGGCCTATGCTGATGATGTTTTATTGTTTATTAGTAATCCACTTTCTTCTGTTCCCTCCCTATTAGACATTATTGGGAAATATTCGGTGGTTTCTGGTTATAAGTTAAATGTAAGTAAAACAGAATATTTTCCCTTGAACGCTTTTTGTACCCCGGATATGCTACCAAACACAGATATTCTTTGGCAGAACAGTAAGCTGAAATACTTAGGTATCCTTTTTGCCTCCTCGTTACCTGCTACTTTAAAACTTATTGGTGATTTTATACTTGAATATATTAAGAACAAAATGTCCAAATGGTCTCCCCTTTTCCTCACCTGGTGGGGTAGAATGGAAGCTATAAAAATGAATGTTGCACCAAACGATTTCTACTCATTGGCCATGATTCCCACTCAGTTTCCTCTCAAATTTTATAAAGATATTGACAGACTGTTATCTAAATTCCTTTGGTCTAATAAGGTTCCTCGTATTGCTTATAAGAAATTAAAACTCCCTAAGTCCCAGGCTGGCTTTGCTATTCCGGACTTTTACCTCTACCATAAAGCTTTTATTTTAAAGCAAAGCTCCTTATGGTTTACAACCTCTCATATGGTCAAACCTCCAATTTGGCTTGATATTGAATCTTAAATTGTTCGTCCCTTTTCATTGCCCTCTTTGCTGTCAATGTCTTCTACATCCAAGGTTATTCATAAGTCCTCTATCATCAAATCCTCTAGATTAATAATTAATGATTTGGATTCTAATTTTGAATTACCCTTACTCTCCACAGTCCACTTGTCCTTATGGCACAGTGCTTTACTTAAACTAAATAGAAATCTGGTCCTCATGGATTTCACAAGGAATTTTTTTATCTCAGAGATGTCTTTTGTGGTACTGCTTTTATTCCTTTTGAGCAACTACGGTTAAAATTTGATATCCCAGCATCTGATGTTATAAAATACCAATCCTTATGTAATTCAATTCTGGACTCTTTTCCCAATGGTATTCCTTCTTCCACCACTAATGACCTATTAATTTACCTTACAGCTGTTACATCATCCCCCAAAGCTGTCTCGGTATTTTATAAAAAATGTACTTCCTTCCAGGGCTCCAATGTTGGTACAATATCATCTTTTTGGAATACTGAATTGTCCATTTCCCTATCAGATGACACATGGTCATCAATATGGCTTAACAGTATTACTGGTTGGCTTCCAGTATCTTTGTATCAAACTAATGCTTTTATTTTATTTAATGCCCTATGGACCCCATTTCGATTATGCCATGCGAAATTGTTACCATCTGATGTTTGTTGGCACTGCACTTCTAGCTCTGGATCACTTCGACATATGTTATATGAATGCCCAGTTATTTTGAAATTTTGGTCGGATGTTTGGATTGTAATTTCAAAAATGTTACCTGTACAAGATGATATTTCTTATGCTATGTTAATATGTAAATCAGTTGCCCTTTCCCATCCTCTTAGTGAGTCAGAAGCAAAGTTATTTAATTTCTTAATTACAGCTGCTTTAAAATCCATTACTTTTTGTTGGAAAGATGCTTCCTCTCTTTCAGTTCATGCCTGGTGGTTGTGGATTATCTTTACTAGAAAAGGAGCACAGCTGTCTCTTAAAGGCGTTGTTCACAATTCGCAGTCCTTTCAATCTTTTTGGTCTCCTATTGATTCGTATGTTATGCAATGATTAATGGGTTATGTAATGCTATGACCTCAAGTTCTATTCTGTATTTTGATAATTAATTTCCTCTATGTTACCGGCCTTTATAATTCAATTTAATTGTGACTCTATTTTGTTGTATTTTACGATTCTCTGATATGTCGCCTACCCCGTCCCTTCCCTCCCTTTTTTCTCCCCCTTTCCTATTCCTTGGATTATTGCATTTTATGTTTGCAATTTCATCATTTACGCATATGAGAATTATTATTTTGTATTGTATTTGTCTAATTCTTCTGTTTGCATATTGTTTCAATAAAATCATTTTGAACATAAAAAAACAGCAACTTTCTTTTTCTGAAACTGGGGTCTCTTCGGTGTTGAATTGTCCTGCTTGCCTTTACTGTCTTTGGGGCAGGGTTGGTCACATCCCGGCTGGCCACCCCGACCTCTGCCACCTCCTCCACCACCGGTCGATGAGGCCGATGAGTCCAGAAAAGAACAAAGAGAGCGTTGTTCAGAAACCGGAACATGATCAGGTGATTTTAACGTCGCGCGATCGCGCAAGTCATAAATACGTTCTGTAGGAGCAGGCACTGGTGATGCAGGACTAGACTCCTGTTTCTGTTGTTGTTGTTTACCCTGTTTTTTGGGCCAATTTTGTTTTTTGGTCATGGGCTGGTCGTCATTTTCTGACTTCGGCCCTTGGGGTTGCTTCTTCTCCTTAGTCGAGACACCCAGGCTATTGTGACCTACGGTCCTATAAGCCACCACAATAATCCTCGGTAACTGACGGGGTTTGTCGGCATCGGGAGCCGCCTGCAATGCAGTGGACACCTGAAAGTTCACCGCATCCCCCTTGACATTCGCAAGGATAAGATCAGAAACTACGTCAAAGGAGCCGCAGAGGCGCCTACCCAATTCAACTGCTGCCTCAGGTCCGTGCTCATCTTGAACACGTTTAATGATCGTCGGAAGGACAGTCATGGACGGAGTGCCAAAGTACCTCGCATAAACTGCCGCAAAGATCTTTCCCCATGACTCACAGTCACCAATGTCTGGGGTCAAGTCCTTAGGCACGCTAATTGTCAGAATCCTGTGTTTTTCACCTGGAGTCGTGTTAGGAAATACTGCTTCCAGCAGGTCAAACTTCTCGTCAAGCCAGAAAGGAAATTCTTCCTTATCCTGGGGGCGCTTGCCTATCACAGCGTTGACCATTACAGGACTAAGCTTCATTCCGCACTGTCCGTCAGGAAGCGCCGCACCTCCTGGGGCCCCACCCGGGAGATTGCGGGTTATGTATTGAACTAACAACCTGATTACATTAATCGCGACTGTTTGTAACCGCCGCAAATCAGCAACAGCAATCTCTCCATGTTGAGGATGCGGTGTAAATCCAGCCAAAACAGGCCATGTAGTGCCTGGAATGGACAAAGGACCTAACCTCGGTGCTGTCAAGGAGTGGGGTAGGACGCCATTAAACCAAACTCGGTGCTGCCAAGCATCAATCGGAACTTCCTGTGTCCTATATGGAGCATATTCCTGCGGCACAGCAGTGGGAGTGTATGTGTCGAACACATTGGTATTAGAGTTCACAGCCGGAAAGGTCACCCACAAGTAAAAAATCTCGTAGGGTAAGCCACCTCTGCACTCACCACCATAATCACGGCCATGCCATCCACAGGGACATGATAATTCTGCAAGTGATTGTGCACCGCAATGCGACTATATTGCGGAATGTCCACCGCGGCCATAGTGAAACAGAAAGAAAAAGATACAACAAAAAACACGTAGCACAACTGGGTAGTAGTTTAAGGAAACCGTTTTGAAAGAATCAAGCTTGAAAGGACCTCTATTAAAATAGGCAGGTTTATCCGACACTACGGTTTTCCGGAAACAATAGCGAAGTTGTTAAGGACCAATATAAGTACTACTCAAGTGTCATGTAATAAGACCACCAACGATCGGGCGCCATGTAGCAGGGATTTCTTCTCATATACAGAACTGTGCATAGAGACTTGGAACCTCAGTGAATGAGGGTGTGCCAAAACTCACCTCAGCATCCAAAATCCCCTACCAGACTACCTTTCATTGTCTCATTGGTACTTACAAAACCCCAATGATTTTGTCAACCCAGAACATGGACTTAGAACACCTCAGGTAATGTGGAACACAGGAACACTCTTTCGTTATACTAACATATCAATCCAGAACGAGGAGTCAATGAGGACGCATGCAAGTTTGAAATGTTTATTTCTAATGCAGTGTTCTCAAATGCAGCATCTTAGCTAATACAAGCAAACATATTATAAAGATCAAGGTTAACAACATGGTTACTATTCCATAAAATACAAAGGGTGAAAGCATGTTAAAATGCTAAAGGAAACAGGTCTAAATATAACCTCAGTTTACCCTCGCTAGCTAGTATATTATATTATATATACAGAAGGTCTCTTTGGGTTTTTAGAAGGGCGGGCCCATACCTTTGGGTTCAGCAGGAATGGATCACAATATCTCCTACACCAACACTCTACATATGGATATTCATCAAGTGTGTGTCCTGCCTAGTGCAGTGCATTATTATGTGCATTATTATTTGTGCCTAAAACCAAAGTTGGCCACAGCTGCATTTATATTATGTCTACTCTGTGTGCTGATCAATCCAAACAATAAGCACTGTGTTGAAAAACCCTTGAAGGCCTTGGCACTCTGTGTACAGACATAGCTTACCAAGCAAGACTGATATTATAAGCAAACATGTTATTCTCGTGTAAAGCAAAATACCTAACTAGGCGAAAAGCATTATTAACAAAATGTGTGGCGTGCAGAAGCAGCAGGAAAGGAAAAATGGCGTTTAACTTCTAACCAGCACATGCTAACTTAACACAGTGCAAAGTTGAAACCAATACACAAGGCACCTTAAGCCCGCCACCAGACCCATGAAAATATATTGCATCACGGAACGGACACCAGAGTGGAGGGGTATGAGGAAATGCCTACTTTCAGAGTACTTGATAGACTTCTCTAGTATCTGTATCCTGTCTCTTCATCCCCTATGTACAGGTTACCATTAGGATTGACGGGACCTCGTGCTTGCATCCAAGGAGTGTGCTAGCTAGGAGCATTGTCGTCCACCACCACGTGTAGATAGTTTTTGAATGGAATAGGTCCTGATGAAATGCAATGGATCAGTATTGACCGCTGTGCATGAAACATGTCGACCACTTTACATGAGTTGAGCTGATCTCCACTGGACCATTGAGCCAGAGCACAGCAATTCAGTGTTTTTTTAAGAAGGTGGATTTCCATTCCAATAAAGGGTTTTTGTGGACTTTCCAACCTTTATTAACATCACTCACTTGCACCACATCAGCACTGTTTTTAGGGCCCTCACACCCACATACCTAACGGCAGGAACTAAAGATCTCTGCTAAAGAACCCCGTTTTGGATGCCCGTCGGGTGTTGCAGCACCGGCCCGACGAGGAGCAAGTCTATATGATGAAGTATGACACCTAGTTTGCTGGGTGTGTGAGGACTCTAGTTCCGACTAGGAGGATCCCCCCATCCTCTTTCCCTCCTTCTCTTTGTCCGCCCTGTGGGAAAAGCATACCTTTCTTGTTAAATCTGCATGGACATTGATTTATCAGGTTGGTCAGTGTATCTTACACCTTTTCCCTGAGTAAACCTTGTACCTACTTTCCCATTGAGAAGACTTGGACTGCTTGACCTATAGTGCCTATGAGAGTCAAGTGCTTAAGGGGTAGTACTTGGCCCAGTTTTTCAGAACCTATAGCGGGTATGGTTCCCATATATATACAGTTATGTACAAGTGAAATCTGAGCCTCCCTAAAATGTCCCTTTAAACTTTGTTTTTTGCAGTGAATATATATATTCTCCAATCTCGGGGTAAAGTGATATATATATATATTCACTGAAAAAACCATAGGTTTCGCACACGTTATAGTTTGGAATTAGCATTTAAAAAACCTTGCAAATTCATTGAAAAAAAACATAGGTTTCACACATGTTATACTAATTCCTACCTATAACGTGTGTGAAACCTATGGTTTTTTCAGTGAATTTGCAAGGTTTTTTAAATGCTAATTCCTAAGTATAATGTGTGTGAAACCTATGGTTTTTTCAGTGAATTTCAAAGGTTTAATAAATGAAATTGTTTAAATGTATTCATTATTATATTTCTTTCTTTTTATACTAATTTTTTTAATTTTTTATATAAATATTTATATTTAATTTATTTTTAAAATTCTATTTCATATTCTTATTGTAAAATAATAACAAAACTAAATTCCAAATTATCTTTGGGATTTTTTTTCTCCAAAATATTAAAATTGAATTCTATATAATTACTTTTTCATTGATTTTTTTTGGTAATCCTACCATACACGTACGGTACTGGAATTACACCAAATTTGGCAGAGAGGTAGAGTTCAGTTTGCAGGTTGTGCTTTTTGTTAAATGGTGTAAGCCTGTTCAGTAGTTCCTGAGAAAACCCCGATAGGCTATGCATGTAGTGTTCTATGCCCCGTGAAACTTGTATTTTATATCTTCAATTCCCCCATCTGTATCTTTCCACTTCCAGTAAACACTATCACACTTCGGTTTCAGTATTGTAGAGACCGTACAGCACTATGCGCTCATCTATACACTGTTGTAAAAGAATCCATTCACTACATTAAAACACTAATCTGCAGATGTACAATAAGTGGTACATCCCCAGAGATATGCCAGTTATTGTGTATTGTGATATCACCTCCTTCTGGCGTAGGGCTTTATAATATAATGCACCTTCCAGATGTGTCACATTGTAAATACTACACACCATGGCACATCTTTTGCACCCCAGTGCTTCACAATGGTGACGGAACAGCTGTGTTAAAAGAGGCACAAGGGGGTTGTAAATCCACCAGTAACACATAGAAATCCATCCAGGCAGTTTCATCAGCAGTACAAATTGAAGCATAGACTAGTAACATATTTATGTACATATGTTACATTCAAGTGCTTCGGAGGTACTACAGGATACTATAGGTAAACGGCTTATAGATGTATGCTGTAGCAGTTCCTTATAGTTCTGCACTTTCACATCCACCATACACTATTAATGTATTCATTCATTCATTTATGCACTACACATTCATTCAGATGTTGTACACACTATCATAGAAATATAGCTCTTTCTTTAACCAGTGGAGGTAGTTTGAGAACTGTTCTTTTTTGTGTTTAAAGTTTTCTATTTTTTGGTGTTTTTTCAACAATTTTTTTTTAAACCAAAAAAATGAAATTGGACCCAAAAAGTGTCCAACAGGAACAAAAAAATGGAAAAGAAAATGTTGAGGACAGCGATGCTCCTGCTTCCTGCGTTTTATCAGGTCGATAGACTGTTCCTCATAACACAAATGTTTATCGCAATAAATGCATAGAAGTTTGACTTCACCAAAATCAGCATCAATTTGTGGGTGTGGACTGCTTGCTGAAAATGCTGCTGCAGCAGTTGATGTACTTGGTGCAGTAGCAGGTGGGTTGTCATGCAGCCTCCGTCTTGCAGCTCGAGCAAAGTAGTTGGGGTGCAAGTTATTCACGTGTCGCACGATATTTGCTGTGCCAAAGGAGTACTTTTTAGATGGATCACCCCTTGAAAAAATTGTTTGACAACTTTTACAGGGTACTTTTGGAGCATTAACCTTTTTTTGCCCTTCAGGAAAAGTAAAAAACTTCCAAATTAGAGCTTCTTCTCTCTTCTTTGAAGGTTCTTCAGGAATGAAATCTCCCTCTTAAGAATGGCTGGAAGATGAGTCCATTGCTGTTATTATGGTGATCATCCTTCTATTTGACAGGATTCTCAGAAGAGATGCTTCTTCTTAGAAAGTCAAAATAGAATGATTAAAATGGGTCGAAACTTTCAATACTTGGAATAGGAAGTGTTATGAATCAATCAAATCTCTTCTTTTAAAGTCACATGGCTTTGCGTATGCTTACGGTGTGCTTACGGTGCTCTTACGATGCTCTTACAATGCGAGTACGCATGACGATCCACCGCGATTTGTGTAATTGCTTTTAAAAATAATATACAATTGTTAAAAGTTTTAAAAAACTGTTTTCATAATCATCCCAGATAATTTCTACCCTTAGTATGCACATCAAATACATAAATATATGTTTTTAAACAATTTAAAAGCATTGGCGCCTTTCGCGTACAGGGCACCGTACATGATGTCACACGGAAGCTTTGATGCGATGCGTAACGTCAAAGCGTATTTGTAGTGTGTACGCAGGTACGCGCTGAGTATCATTAGCAGTACAAAGTATGATGCGATCACCCTCTTAGTGTCAAATCAGAGCACAGGGCATGCTACGAGAATGATTACAAGTGGTCACTAACTGGATATCCGATTCTGGCCCTACCTCTGCGCACATGATACCCCCACCCCCGTCTCTCTCTGCTATTAATTGTTGGTGCACACACTCACACTGGCACATGCACGGTGCATGCCCGCCCACACTCCCCAGTTGTCACCACCTAGCTCTCTTGCTATTACTAAGCCTGGAAGCCAGTACATTAGCCAATGGGAGGTCCCCCAGGGCCATCATTCTTGTAGAGCGCGAAAACGCTACCAATGACGGCCCTGGGCTTGGTTTGGTCAGCACCCGCGGTTCCCATATATTGCGGGCACTGACGTGAGCACGCTCTCTTTTGCCTACCTGTGCTGCTATGGCGGACAGACTGTCATTGTCGATTGTTCTACTAACTGTTTGCTCGAACGAAGGAGGACTTGTGACAGTCAACGTGGTGTCACTGCTGCTGCCGCCCAGCCAGGCAACCATAGGCGAGGTGGTGGCAGCACCCGTGCCCAGCCCACCCCAGGCCCAGCCAAAGCCCCAACCTTTGAAGACAAGAAAAGAGACGACGTCACATCAGCCTCCTCTGTAAATTGTACCTGCATGATATTATTTTTTTAACTGCGTCACGTGGCCCTCTCAGCTCTGTTTTGCTTTATTTTTGTGCACAACATGCTTTGTGCTTCATTGTATTTGCTCCCTCCTAATCCTCCCATGACTTTTAATATTTATTGCTGCCACACGTGGCCTTCCCAGGCCTCTATTCTTATTGATCGTATATTGCTGATCGAAATATTTCCAACTGCGTCAACGTGCCCTCCTAGGCCTTTTTTAAATAAATTGTGCATGCATGAATTTCTGTGTCGTGTTTTTTAACTGTGTCACGTGATTTAGCCTGTATTGTTATAAATTGTGCGTTCATAATAGTATTATTTTTTTACTGCATCAAGTGCCCCTCCCAGCTCTGTTTTACTTTATTTTTGTGTGCAACATGCTTTGTGCTTCTTCGTATTTGCTTCCCCTAATCCTCTCGTGACTTTTAATATGTATTACTGCCTCATATGGCCTTACCAGGCCTCTATTCTAATTGATTGTATATTACTGATCAGAATATTTCTAACTGCGTCACGGGGCCCTCTTAGGCCTTTTTAAAATAAATTGTGCATGCATGAATTTCTGTGTCCTATTTTTGAACTGTGTCGCCTGATTTAGCCTGTATTGTTATAAATTGTGCGTTCATAATGGTATTATTTTTTTACTGCGTCACGTGCCCCTCCCAGCTGTTTTACTTTATTTTTGTGGGGTACATGCATTGTGCTTCATCGTATTTGCTCCCTCCTAATCCTCCCATGACTTTTAATGCTTATTGCTACCTCACGTGGCCTTCCCAGACCTCTATTCTAATTGATCGTATATGGGTGAAAGTAAAGCTTGTTTCCGAAACAACGACAAGTTATTTGTCAAAGGATAGAATATGTAGTATGCAGCAGGCGCGCGATACCCATTAGGCCAACAATGCTTCAGCTGCCCCACCCGTCGTCTGTGTCTCTTCCACGTTTTAGTGTCCTTTTATCTCTCTCTTTCCTACTGTCTCTCACCTCCTTTTTTTGCTCTTTTTCACAGTTATGGACGCTGCTGTCTCCACTGTGCCGTATAAAACCTTACCTGAGTTTAAGTGGTGAACTCTTTTGCCTACAGTGAAGCCTGCTTCAACCCTCTTTTCATCATGTCTATGGCACTAGGTGAGCAAACAAACTTGTTTCTGAAACAACAACAAATTATCTGTGAAACGAGAGAGTCGATAGTGTGCAGCAGCTTGACTGTGTAGAAATGAATAATTACCACAGAGCAGTGACAATAGATAGGTTACAAAAGTCTGAGGAACAAATCTACAAGCTTATTGTGCCCCTATTGTGTCACGTATAACATGGGAAAAGTGGCGCAAGGAGCTTGTAAATCTAAGTCTAACTTTTCCAAAAAAACTCTCAACTCCAGACTCTGCGAGACAGTTTTAATGTTGTTTTCTCTCTCTTTCTCTCTCTCACGCTTGGTGACATCATTTCTCTTTCTCTTTTAAAGTTATAGACACTGCTGTCTACTTTGACGTGCAGAAGCAGAGTTGAATTGAAGTTGTGAACTCTGGTGGCCGCAATGTATATACAAGGTACGCACAGCGGCCTAGATATACAATGCCTCCATTGCAATGCATTAGAAATAATTTGGCGTATTTACAATCCCGTTGTGCCACTTTTGTGTCAGTAACACAATAGGCACTTCCATATAGATACCACTTGAACTTGGGACTATAACAGAAGTGAAATGTACTAGGCACACTGCACACGTAAAATCGTAGTGTTACCTTGACTTGTAATGTTTCACCTCATTTACTCACATCTACATAATTTTAAATTCTAATTTTCTTTTTTGTTTTGCAGATTACCTATTGTACGTCTTTTGGAGTCCACATCACAATTTGTTTATAATGTTTTATTACAGTTATTTTTGTACTTGTTTATTATATTGTTATCATTAAGTTAAGTTTACAGTTATTGTACTTTTAATAAAAGTTAATAAAAAAAACTACATACTTCTTTTTTGGGAGGGAGGGGGTGACGGACCACAATAAAAATAATATTTATAATTTGAAGTACTATAGTAAGATGTTCAAGAGTAGGGTTGAAAAGTACTAACTGTACAATAAGTTATTTTTTCTCTGGATGGACTACAAAATAGAAAAGAAATCAAACTAAAACAAAACAATGTGTACCATGTGCAAATCTACCCCCCTACAAAATTAAGTGTGTGGGCCTCAAAAACGCCCTTCAAAACACGGGAACAATCAACCCCAAAAGATTTCTATATTATATGAGAGGGTCTGCGTGGCACTCCGCCTAGTGCCCTGGAGTAAATGACGCCCAGACCCGGTTGCTGCAGTGTCCATTGGGGGAAACAGCCAAAAAAAAGGTGGTCAGAAGCACGCATGATCATCTCCATGAAGCCATTAGCACGCATATGGCTTAACCGCACATGCTTTTACAACTAGTATACATTTACCACCCATGATAAAGGCATAAGCATGATAATGGCTTTCTGGTGACGGACACGCATTGTAATGGCTGTGGCTTACGTGCTTCAAATGAGTTTTTAGGTATGCGTGTGACCAAGTCTGATAACATCGGAGGCCAAGGATAAACACTGTGGTGTCTGTGGCAGGAAATCTCATCAAACACAGAGAAGATAGGCGGAGGGTAAAATTAAAGTAACAGTTATTATAAAAATAACGGAGGAAAACTACTAAAAATGCGGTGCACGGAGTATGGAGTATGTAATCAACGTTTGGCACCTCTGCAATACGTGTCAAATAAATATAGATAGAAAATAATTATTAATATAATACAAAAGTATAGCAACAAATGACACGGCCCATGAAAAGAAAGTGGCAAATTTAATACCTGAAATGAGGACAGCTTTGCTTGGTGAACTTGAAGAAATAGAAAGAAACATGGGCTCGGAAACGAGGCTGCTCATGCATTAGAGAGTACAACTGGTACACAAAAAAAAACAGCAGTGTCCTGGGGGTAGGCACCCCGAGACACTGCAGCAGCCGGCCCTGGGAGGCGGTGGTTCCCAGCGCTATCAAGGGCTCCAGGAGGGGGCTGCACGATCCTCTCCCAACATTAAAAAGCCCCGGGGGTGCAGGTCCCCGGGGCTGAAAGGTTATTTTACATATTACTGCCCCAGGAAGATGGCGGTTCCCGGGGCGTGTACGGGGGAAGGGGGAGCTGAAAACCCCGAGGGGGTGGCGTTTCCTGGGGCTGCGGGGGGCCTTAAAAGCCCCCCATGATGGAAAAAATGTCCCCCGGTGATAATTAGGAATAAAACAGACTTCTATTTTTATTGTTCCTTCTCCACCGCGCACACGTACTATACGCGTACCCCGCGATTTCTTATTTAAAAAAATGTTGGGCCTAAAGATCCATGTGGGACCCCCTGAGCAGGCCTAGAAGGGCAGGATGATTCTACACTGTCCCCTTTCCTATTTTTCAACTTTTTATTACTGTTTTCTTGTGATTCGGTTCTACCGAGGCACAAGATGGCTGCCAACACTTCCTGGTTTGGAGTGTTGACAGACAGTTGACATCCAATCAGCATGCGGCTCGTGCTCGTAATTGTATGAATTTCCATACACGTGCAGTACTTCGTCTCTAGATAGCACTATGATTTTAGTTTTGATTTTTTCAGGAACTACTTAACGGATTTACACCATTTAGCAAAAAGGACAATCTGCGAACCGAACTCTACCTCTCTACCTCCCTATTAAATTTGGTGTAATTCCGTTCAGCCGTTCGGGCCGTAGCCCTGGCTAAAGGTCCCTATGGAAAATTGCATGGGGAAAACACGTTTTGGGACCCCCCCTTTCTTCTCGGCTCCTACTTGACGAACCACCCCCAAACTTTCAGGGAAGGAGAGGATCAGGCAATTTTCTTGGAAAAATGTGCGAAGATTCGTCCACTGGTGCCAAAGTTATTCCAAATAGAATGTTGCGGATTTCCTATGGAAAGTAGGTCCTAACTATAACTACCTACTGGCAACCGCTAGTAGGTAATAAATATACCCCGATATACCCTGGCTCAGGCTCAGGAGGTAGACTACATGAGACGGGACCGTCTCGATACACTGCGGCCCAGGCTAAGGAAACCTGGCGTTTTAATAATTACAAACGCAACCAGCGGAAGAAATGCAAAAGGGCGGGGAAAAGCCAAGAAAAACAACAACTACAATTGGAAGCACAAACCGACCCCACCGCAGTAGGAGTGATTGGCAACAAATCTGTAGTTAACTTGTCATCATTACAATTGAATGCATCTGAAATGCGGATCTTATCATTGGGTTTGTCTTTCAGTCCAACCAGCAACTTTCGCTATGCGCAAACCAGAGTGGACATTTTTCGATATGTTCGCAAATTGAAGCTGAGAAAATTCTTCGCAACAAAACAACTTAAGGACAATGTGCCAGGAAACAGAACTACCGCAGCTAGCGGTGCTGATATCCTTACAGCAGGAGATATGGGCTTGCGTATGGACTTGGTTGATCTGCAGAGCAAAAGCACACAAATGACAGCCGTTGACGTCAACCAGGGAGCTACAGGAGCGGCACTTACCAAATTAAAAGCTAAGTCTACGTTTTGCCCTGTAATGATAAAAGATAACATTGACTATTATCATGACTTAGTAACTGCGGATATTAAGAAGTTGCAACACAAAGTGGCAAGGGCCAAGAACAAATATTCTAAACAGGATGCCATGTATCATGATTTGATTAACAAACTGCAGGGGGATAAGTCTGTGATTATTCGTCAGTCTGACAAGGGTGGGAACATAATAATCTGGCCGAGGGGTATGTATATGGATGAAGCTTGGTGCCACCTTAATGAAAAAGAATGCTACAAAAGGGTAGACATGTCTACTGTTAAGTCTTCTTGGAATAGCTTCTATTCGAAATTGGTGGCCTGGAAGAGCTTAGGGTTGCAAAGCGCAGATGAGTAAAAAATGTTTTAAATGATAATCCTTTCATTCCTTGTATCTATTTTATACCGAAGATACACAAACACTCATCCAACCCACCAGGGAGACCCATTATTTCTGCCTGCAGTAGTCTCCTGGAGAATACGTCCAAATAATTGACTTCTTCCTACAAGAACACGCAAACAACTTACCCACCTTTGTGCAGGACACAGGAGATTTTCTCCGTAAATTAAAATGTATCACATGGCAAAACGACTATTTATTAATCACGCTAGACGTGACCACCCTATATACAAGTATAAATCACTCAGATGGTCTGAAAGCTGTCCAACATTTTTTCGATAAACAGCCGTTGTTTTGTTATACACACAATAGGATGCTAATAAACATGATTGAGATCTGTTTACAAAATAATTTCTTCTTATTTCAGCAGATGTGCTTTCAGCAAACTAGAGGATTGGCAATGGGATCCTGCTTCTCCCCTAGTTATGCTTGTTTGCACATGGGACTGTGGGAGAAGCAGGTTCTCGGAGCCCTACATGCTGAAACTATGCGCAATCATGTAGTGTGTATATACAGATACATTGATGACCTATTCATGATCTGGAGGGGGGAGGAGAATCTGGCACTTAAATTTATTGAGGAACTTAATATCAACTCTTTGAATTTACAGTTTACGTCAGATGTTAGTGCCACCTCAGTGAATTTTCTGGATGTACAAGAATGTATTGACAACAATATAATACAGACAAAGTTACATCGTAAGGCCACTGCAGGCAATACATTATTACACGCGGCCAGCCACCACCCCAAACATTTGATTCACAGCATCCCCTACGGGGAGATGCTGCGCATAAAAAGGATTTGTAGTCGACAAGATGTGGTGGAAGCACAGGCCGCTTGCCGCTTGCGTTTTTCAGGGAGAGGCTACTCAAACAAAACAATTGTAGCAGCTATCAAACGTACGGAGGCCAGAGAGGAAGCACTGACCACCAAAGCCATGAGACAAATTCTTGAACCTGCAGTAGAATCTGACACAATAAGACTTGTTGTTACCTACAACAAACAACATCAAGCAATACGCAGTATTATGGAGAAACACTGGGCATTGATTCAGAATGACCCCATCCTACGAATGGGCTCCTGTATTTCACCCACCATTACCTTTAGAAAAGCAGGCAGCATGCAAGACAGCCTGGTGAGTAGCAGTCCAGAGGTCTTGGCTAACACCAACTGGCTCAGCTCTCGCACAGGCTTTTTTAAATGCATGTCGTGCAAGGCCTGTAAACATGGGGTCAACATGACATCGTACTCCACACAAACAAATTCCTATCTCCAAATATTTAACCTGCAAGACTTAGTACGCTGTATATGTGCTTGAATGCCCATGTTCTCTGAGATATGTTGGGAGCACCAAGCTCCCAGTGCATAAACGGGTGCTACAGCACATGAGAGCGATTACCAACCATGACGAGTCATATCCCGTCGCAAGGCATTTCAATGACCATCACAATAGCGACTTAAAACTGTTAAAGTTTTACGCAATTGATGCAGTCATGCCATTAAGAAGAGGTGGCAATAGAGAGGGGATCCTCAGAAAACTAGAAACGCATTATAACCTCAACTTAGACAGCAAACATCCAGCAGGGCTCAATGCGAGTGAGGATTTCTACACATGCCTATGTAATTGTTCAGAAATGTATACAGTGATGTGCTCAAGGGTATCTATAGTACTTGGTTATGTAAGGACAGCAAAGGTCTATACACACTGATTCTATGTGGCTTGCAAGATATTTGATAGGTATATCCCTGTTAAATAGGGTAAAGTTATATTATGTACATATTGACAGAGAAACAATACAATAATACATATTTTTTCACAAATTAATTCATGAATTTTGCACTGATTTTTAGCACTTTATATTTATTTCTTATCAGTTATGCGCACTTTGCACTTTTCTAGGAACAGCATCTAATAACAAGACATTAAATTTTGTTCTTGACTAGCAGCAGTAACCAGAGATCTGCTAATAGAGCTCTTAGCTATTCGCTTTGTATTTTACAGCGATTGCTTAGTATCGTACTAGTATAATTGTGTATCATTGTGTAAATAGTTTTTTTAACTTGCTATTTGCATGTACAGCTATACACACACTACCACCTTACTTCTAAGGAAACTTACACATACTTACTCTCTTAAACAATCACTTATAGAAACACATACTTATTTAAACAGGAACTCTTACAATCTCTTACTCTCACATATACTCACTTATATACATCAATATTCACATATACTAGATTAAAACATATGTAGTTACTGATAAAGACACTAGTGAGACAGTCATTCACTTAATAACACACACATATGCACACTCATCCACCCATACAGTCCTGCACATATGTTGTGTTCAAAACACATACAAACAGAGAGTCAGTCATTGAGGCATCTATGTGCTAAGTCATACCCCCAACAAACCATACAGACACTCATACTGATACTAAAAACAACATCTAATAACCCATATACACACACATGTAGGTACTCACAAACCTATGCAGCCACTTATACACAAAGTGAAACACTAATACATATATTTAAATATTTAAACATTTCTCACTAATATATGTATTCACTAAGATACACTTAACAAGCCAGTTAACCAATCAATTAAAAAAAAACATCCATTTAGACACTTATTTAAACATTTATTCTTCCATTGACTTTTACATATACATATATAAAACATATTTATTTTTCAGAAAGACACACATTCACAAGATGGTGTCATCAGTGAAGTCATGAGTGATGTCACTGACCATGTCTTGAGTGATGTAATATGTGACGTCATCAGCAGTGCATTGCAAGCGCAAGCTATAGTGAGTCCAACTAACTATTACATGGGAATTTCAATGCTTTTATGTGAGTAAAATTTCCAGCTAACTATAACTGGTGTGAAACCTATGTTTTTTTCAGTGAATTTTATAGATTTTTTAAATGCTAATTCCTAACTATGCGGCCGCTCCGGACTGTTTCAAATGTTTACGGACACCCGAGAGCCAATCAGCTTTCCGCGCGCGAACTCGCGTAGCGCGCTGGTTCGCGCCCCCGTGCATGTACCGGGGCGCTGCCATAGATATATATATATTTTTTAACCTAAATTGCTCAAAATCCACTGGAGCACATATCTTGAGACATAGCAAAGGCACATCGGGCTACCAGTCCCTACAATTTTGCCAAGTTTCGTGGAAATCCATTCAGCCGTTCGGGCTAAAAGTGAGGTCGACCGCCCTATGGAAATTAACATGGGGAAAACATGTTTTGGGACCCCCCTTTTTTCTCGGCCCCCGCTTGACACATCCCCCCCAAAATTTCAGGCAAGGACCGGAGCACCGCGAGGCAAATTTGAGGAAATTTTCAGGCAGATTCCTCAAACTGGCGCCAAAGTTATTCCCAATAGAATGTTGAGATTTCCCTATTGAAAATAATCCTAACTATAACTACCTACTGGCGACCGCCAGTAGGTAATATATATATGTATATATATATTACCTACTGACGGTTGCCAGTAGGTAGTTATAGTTAGGACCTACTTTCCATAGGAAATCCGCAACATTCTATTTACAATATCTTTGGCAATGGTTGACGAATCTTCACAACATTTTCAAAATTCCAGCTCCAGTCCGCTCCTATCCTGAAAGTTTGGGGGTGATTCGTCAAGCAGGGGCCGAGAAAAAGGGGGGGTCCCAAAACGCATTTTCGCCATGTTATTTCGTATAGGAAATTTTAGACAAGCCTACAGCCCGAACTCCAAAATGGATTTACACAAAATTTTTGAAAAATGGTAGCCCTTGGTTCAGAAAGCGCCCTTTCTTTAAATGGTGTAAATCTATCCAGTAGTTCCTGAGAAATTCAAAAAATAGTGGTGAAAAAATCATTTTTCCATAGGAAACTTTAGACTCTGTGATAGCAAAAACTGCTGAACGGAATTACACCAAATTTGGCAAAAAGATACTGCTTGGCTCAATAAGCGACATTTTTAAAAATGATGTAAATCAGTTTAGTAGTTTTTGAGAATTAAGGAATCAAGATAATGATATCTATGGCCGCGGTAGATCCGAGGACACCCCGAGCACGAGATTTAGGTTAATTGGCTGTCAACACTCCAAACCTTGAAGTGTTGGCAGCCATGTTGTGTCTCGGTAGAACTGAGGCACAAGAAATCACTCAAAAAAGTACACAAAATGCAAAAACGGGGCAGGGTTGAAACACCCTGACCCCCTAGGCCTGCTTAGGGGGTCCCACAAGGACCCACAGGGACCCCCCCAAAAAATATATTTTTTTTAAATCACGGGTTGTGCCTAGGATCCACACATCCAGCCACAAAACAAAATATGAAGGGCATTGCTAATTAGCCCCCGGGGGGCCAAGTCCCGGGGACAATGTGTTTAATGTATTGGGGCCCAGAGGGGCCCCCCAGCCCCGGGGACAGCTATCCCCGGGGCTTTTTTGAATTATGTGTGGGGGCTCTCAGCCCCCCCAGCCCCAGGGACCACCACCCGAGGCTTCAAAATACATGGGTGGGGGCTCAATGGTCCCCCCAAGCCATGGGGACCGCCACCCCCTGGGGTTTCAAAATACATGGGTGGGGGGTCAAAGGCCCACCCAAGCCCCGAGGACAGCCACCCCAGGGGCTTCAAAATATATGGGTGGGTGGCTCAAAAGGCCCCCCAAACTCCAGGGACCACCACCCGCCAGGGCTACAAAATACATGTATGGGGACTCAAAAGCCCCCCAAACCCCGGGGACCGCCAACCCCCAGGGCTTTAATTTTTAACATAGGGGGTATCCAAGCCCCCCAAGCCTCGGAGACCACCACCCCCGGGGCTTTGTAGATGTTGGGAGGGGGCTGTGGGGACCCCGTCCTGGAGCCTGTGATGGCCCTGGATACCGCCACCCCCCAGGGCCGGCTCCTGCACTATAGTTTGCTATGGCAGGGCGGGGCCATAGCAAACTTGGTTTGGATTTTGAAAGAGAGAGAGCAGGGAAACAGTACCCCATGATTATAGGTGTACGAACCGTACCCCTACGATCATGGGGTGTACGAACCATACCCCATGATCGTAGGGGTAAGATTCATACACCTACATTCATGGGGTGACGAACCGTACCCCTATGATCATGGGGTGTACGAACCATACCCCATGATCATGGGGTGTACAAACCGTACTCCTACGATCATGGGGTTTACGAACCGTACCCCGTGATCGTAGGTGTTATGTTAAAAAAAAAATGTTATGTTAAAAATGCTCTTTTATAGCGCACGGCTACTCCAAGGAGTGTCCCGGCACTTTCAAGTCAAGTCAAGTCAGAAAATTTATATAGCGCGCTGCATACCCAGAGGGTCTCAAGGCGCTTGAAGAGGGGTGGGGAATTACTGGTCAAATATCCACGTTTTAAGTTGCTTTCTGAATGCTAGGTGGTTCTGAGTAAGGCGAAGGTGAGTGGGAAGTGAGTTCCAGGTTTTAGCTGCCAGGTAGGAAAAGGATCTACCTCCCATGGTGGTTTTGTTGATGCGAGGTACAGTGGCCAGGGCTTGGTTGGATGATCGTAGCTGGCGTGAGGGGGTGTAGAAGGACAGTCGTGTGTTGAGGCATTCTGGTCCGATTTCGTAGAGTGCTTTGTGTGCGTGGGTTAGGAGCCGGAATGTGATCCTCTTATTGACGGGGAGCCAGTGGAGGTTTTTCAGGTGACCAGAGATGTGTTCTTTGCGCGGGATGTCTAATATGAGCCTGGCTGAAGCGTTCTGGATTCGTTGGAGTTTTTTCTGGAGTTTAGCGGTAGTACCGGCGTAGAGGGTGTTTCCGTAGTCCAGTCGGCTCGTGACCAGAGCATGGGTGACCGTTTTCCTAGTTTCGGTGGGGATCCAACGAAATGTTTTTTTGAGCATGCGAAGAATGTTGAAGCAGGATGAAGAGACGGCGTTGACTTGTCTATTCATTGAAAGTGAGGAATCCAGGATGACGCCCAGGTTCCGTGCGTGGTCCGTCGGGATGGGTGCTTTTCCAAGGGCTTCTGGCCACCAAGAGTCGTCCCAGGCAGAGGGGGAGGTGCTAAGATAAGGACTTCTGTTTTATCTGAGTTCAGTTTCAGACGGCTGTGTTTCATCCATTCGGCTACTTCTTTCATTCCTTCGTGTAGGTTAGTTTTGGCGGTGCTAGGGTCATTGGTGAGTGAAAGGATCAATTGAGTGTCATCCGCGTAGGAGATGATGTTGAGGTTGTGTTGGCGTGCGATGGCCGCGAGGGGGCTCATGTATACGTTGAAGAGGGTTGGACTGAGTGAGGATCCTTGGGGTACGCCGCAGATGACTTCAGTGGCCTCTGAGATGAATGGTGGGAGGCGGACTCTCTGGGTTCTTCCGGTGAGGAACGAGGTGATCCATTCCAATGCTTTTCCTTGTATTCCGATGTTTTTGAGGCGCTGTAGAAGGGTGCTATGGCAGACTGTGTCGAAGGCTGCGGAGAGGTCAAGGAGGATGAGGGCGACTGTGTCTCCATTATCCAGGAGAGTTCAAATGTCGTCTGTTGCTGCGATGAGGGCGGTTTCAGTGCTGTGTTTGGCTCGGAAGCCGGATTGTGAGGAGTCGAGGGATTTGTTTGTTTCAAGGAAGGCGGCTAGCTGGTTGTTGACCGCTTTCTCGATGACTTTGGCCGGGAATGGAAGGAGCGAGATGGGGCGGTAGTTTTTGAGTTCGGTGGGGTCAGCTGTGGGTTTCTTCAGGAGGGCGCTGAGTTCAGCATGTTTCCAGCTTTCCGGGAAGGTGGCGGAGTTGAAGGAGCAGTTGATGACATCTCGGAGGTGTGGTGCTATGATGGAGTCTGCTTTGTTGAAGATGTGGTGAGGGCATGGGTCAGTTGGGGATCCTGAGTGGATGGAGTTCATCAGGCGGATGGTGTCCTCAGTGGAGATTGGGTTCCAGTCGTTGAGGGTGTTCAAGGGAGGTGGGGGGCCTGCTAGGGGTTGGGTGGGTAGGTCTTCGGGTTGGTTGTCGAAGCTGTTGTGGATGTCTGCGATTTTGTTGTGGAAGAATGAGGCTAGGGAGACGCAGAGGGCTTGGGAGGGGGTGATGTCGTTGGAGTTGGCCATGGGATTGGTGAATTCCTTGACGATATTGAATAGTTCTTTGCTGTTGTGGGCGTTGTTATCTAGTCGTTCCTTGAAAGCGGCTTTCTTGGCTTTTCGGATCAGTTGGTGGTGTAGGCGGGTGGCGTTTTTGAAGGCTTCCTTGGTGCTGGTGGTTGGAACTTTTTTCCAGGCCTTCTCCAGGGAGCGGCAGAGTTTCTTGGATTTCTTAAGATCATCGTTGAACCAGGAGGCCTTCTTGCTGCCGAGTTTGTTTTGTCGTTTTTTCAGTGGTGCTAGGACGTTGGCGCTGTTGGATAACCATAGGGTGAGGTTGGAGGCGGCTTGGTCGGGATTTGAGGAGTGGGCTGGGGGGTTAAGAAGAAGCGATGAGGAGATCTAAGGAATAAGAAGAAACATAGCACAACAGACACGAAAAGAAAGAACGCAGAACCAATTATTGGGTAAAAAAACAGGTTTTAAGTCCTTTTCTAAAGGAAAGCAAATCCTCAGTTTTCCTGAGCGGAACAGGCAGGTCTTCCAACCTTAGGTCGCTAGAAATCGAAAGGAACGTCCTCCGATTCTAGTCAGGCGGATAGAGGGAGTCAAGGCTTTGCATAGAGACGCAGAGCGTAGCGTCCTGCGAGGCACATAAAAAGCCAAGCGTTTCTGAAGGTATTTGGGGCCTATCCAATGAAGGGACTTAAAGGTGAAAGTGAGCGCCTTAAAAACAATTCTTTTAGCGACTGGAAGCCAGTGCAGTTTCTTTAGCAACTCTGTGGCTCCAGCTCTGCGCTGGAGGCCAAAAATAGCTCTAGCCGCAGAGTTCTGCACAATCTGCAATCGGGCCAAAAGATATTTCGGCAGGCCAAGATAGAGAACGTTTGCGTAATCCAGACGCAAACCTATCAAGGCCTGCCCGATGATCTTTCTAAATTTCCGCAGCATCTTTAAAAGGCCAAAGCATTTACCAGTCAGTCCAATAATCTGGGGGCCGAAGGTGAGGCCATCATCTACCACAACGTCTAGGTTTTTGGCTTTAGAAGAAGCAGCATCCGGTGGAAACATGTCTGAAGGCCACCAGGCCTTCCAGCCAGGGTCTGGAGGACATCCAAAAAAAAGCAATTCCGATTCATCGGAATTGCATTTTAAGCTGTGACGCTGGAACCAGGCAAAGACAGCTCCCAAACAGTCTCTAATCCGTGAGCCGTCAAAATCCTTGCCCTTATCAGATGTAAAGAGCAGCTGGGTGTCATCAGCGTAAGTAATGATCTGGGCATCAAAAGATTCCGCAACCGCCGCCAAGGGGGCCATGTAGAAAAGCGCAGGGCTCAAAATAGAACCCTGCGGCACCCCCACCTCCAGCGGCGGCATTTCAGCGGAAAACAGAGGTGCCCAGACCACTTGCCGGCGGCCGGTCAGAAATGACTTAAACCAGTACAACACCGTCCCTCGAAAGCCTCCTGGAGTCTTAAAAGGAGGCCTTCATGGGGGACGGTGTCGAAGGCCGCCGACAAATCCAGCATAACCAGAATGGCCTTCCCTCCAGTATCCAAAACCTCTCTGATGGCGTCGGTGACCTCGAGAAGGGCAGAATCAGTGCTAAAATTCGTGCGAAAGCCCGATTGAGAGTCATGGAGAATGTTGTTACTCTCAATAAATTTAGAGATAGAGCTATGCACGTGCCTCTCGGTCACCTTAGCCAGAGCAGGGAGGAGAGAGATAGGTCTGTAGTTAGCATGGATAAGGGGATCAAGGTTAGTCTTCTTGAGCAGTGGAAGAATCAATGCCTGCTTCCACGCTTGGGGGACAACACCCGTGCTCAATGAAGCATTGAGCAAAGGATTAGGCAGCGCATTTAAAGCAGGCACTACTCTACCTAAGCATTTAGCCGGGCAAGGGTCAGACGGAGAGCCGAATTTAAGTCGAGACAAAAGATCTAAGGAGACTGTGAGAGACATCACCGGAAAATCCAAGAGAAATGGCCCTTCTTCAATTGTAGATGTAAACGAGCCAGATATATAGCCCGGCGGTGGTGAAAGGCAGGAGTGGCTAAAAGAATCGCGGATAACTTTAATCTTATCCACGAAAAAGTCCGCTAGCTGGCTAATCCAAACTTCGGTGTGCATATGAGAGGGAGCACTAGAGGATGAAGAGGTAAATTCCTTAACTATCCTAAATATCTCTTTGCTCGTACTCTCAGAGTCATCTATTCTACGCTCAAGGTAGACTTTTTTTCCTGCAAGGATATGCCTATGGTATGACTTAATGGCATTCCTATAGCTAGCCTTGAGATGGGGGGTCATACAGGCGTCTCCATGCCCTTTCGGCTGTCTTACAATCCTGCCGCATCGCACCCAAGGATGAAGTAAACCACGGGGCCGAAATACGCCTGTCGACCGACTTAGCCAGTTTCCCAGGGGCTAGCTCCTCAAAGATAGCATTCATCCATTTATGTACCAACTCAAGATTTTCCTCCAGATTGCCAGAAAGTGAACAGGGATGGTGACAGAGCGCCTCAGACACCATTTCAGTGGAGACCTGATGAAAAGCTCGTGTAATTCCTTTCTGATCTTTCAATGCTCTCGGCGCAGTCACAGAAACAAGGGATATAGTGAACTTTATCAAGAAATGGTCGGACCATAAAACGGGAAGTGGCATGGATGCACTAATAGTTTTCGTAGAGAAAACTTGGTCGATGGTGTGACCCTTATTATGAGTTGGCCAGATTATATATGGAACCAACCCCAAAGGAAAAGTAATGTCCCGCAACTTAAGAGCATCAGGGTCTAAATTGTTGTCCATATGGATATTCAAGTCGCCCAATAGAATACAATGATCTGATGTAAGACAGGGCGCAGAAAGTGTCGCCTGCAGCTCATCAAAAAAAGGCCCCTTAAGTAGGCGGTTCCGAATACCCCCGAGTGCTAGACCGCTCCAAGATGGCCACCAAAGTCCCTCCTTACCCAAGGTGGTATAGGTAGCCCCCAAGCCTCCCCGGAAACCGGACCCGCAAAGCAGCAGTGGGGATGCCAAAGAATTATAGTGCAAGTGAGGGCCAGAGCACAGCGCCAGGTAAAATCAGGGGAAATAAAATTAAATAAACAAAAATACAAAACAGGTAGTTTTAAAACAGCATGAGCGGCGCTCTAAGTGCGCGAAATCGCCTTCTATCGCGCTATGCAGCTCCCACCCAAGTGGTCACCTCTGCCGGCTGACCGTGGGATCCTGACGCCTTAAGTAGGCGGTTCCAAATGCCCCCGAGCGCTAGACCGCTCCAAGATGGCCGCCAAAGTCCCTCCTTACCCAAGGTGGTATAGGTAGCACCCAAGCCTACCCGGAAACCGGACCCGCAAAGAAGCGGTGGGGAGGCCAAAGAATGATAGTGCAGGTGAGGGCCAGAGCACAGCGCCAGGTAAAATCAGGGGAAATAAAATTAAATAAACGAAAATACAAAACAGGTAGTTTTAAAACAGCATGAGCGGCGCAGTAAGTGCGCGGAATCGCCTTCTATCGCGCTATGCAGCTCCCACCCAAGTGGTCAACCATACCCCTAAGATCATGGGGTATACGAACCGTACAGGGGGTCCGTTTTGCATGCACTTCGAGTTGAAATTGGCTTTTCCAGACATTTTGAGCTCTCGTAAAAAAAGAGTCATACAGAGTGTTGACTGGACGAATCGTACTTGCTGGGTCGGAAAATGATGCTTCGATCCATACGGACATCGGGTACTGCACGTTCCGAATGCGATTCGTACGGATTATTGAGTCGTATGGGCTTTGGTACGATTCGGACGGAGAACTGCTTTGGGTAGGCATCGTGGGACATCGTACGTACGGGGGCGTTCGAGGATACGATTTGTATGGGAAAAATGCTCCATACGGCTAATCGTACGGGATTTTACTGAATCGGAATCAGCCCCTAAATGTCGCATTTGATTCCCAAGTCCAATTTAAAAAAAAGAAAAAATCAATAATCTTATCTTCAACATGCTGCAAAAGGAAAGTGCCAAAAAACACATTCAATTTTAAAAGAGGACACGCATTACAGGGGATTAATGATCAGAACACTTTAATACTACATACGTAGAATGCAAACTTTGATATCCGATTTGTTGCTGATGAGTCAACTGCTGTTGCCTGGTATGAGACTATAGTCCTAAAGCTGAGAAAACTGATAGGAAGGAAGTATGGGAATACATTTCTGCAGAGGCTAAGGTCCTAATTACGACTTTGGTAATATAGCAGCAGTCCGCCATGAAAGCGCCCCACTGCCACACCACGAAATACATCCGCCCGCCAGATTAGGAGTTATCTCTTGGTCTGGTGGGCAGTGCTTTGACTGCCCAGGTAATGTGCCTTAGAAAAGGTTCCGCAATAGGAAATCCAAAGCATGTTCCTGCACAGACCAAAATGCACTATGTGGTGCATTTCGTTCCATGCAGGAGCATGAAGTTGCATACAGACAGGGGGGCACACCATGTGTTCCCCTGCATGCAACCCCGTGCACAGAGGCACCAGGAGTTTCCTCACTGCCACCCTTTTCGTGGAGGAAACTCACTATATGCTTGGCGGTGCCACAGCTGCACTGCCAGCATATTATGGCCTCTGACCGCTGCGCCACCATAAAAGGATCAAGGATCCTGGCATTAGCAGCGGTCTTGTGGGGGTCCCACTATGGTAGTTGTAATATGGCAGGTGGACCATCAGTCTGGCAGTCCAGAGACTGCCATCACGGGTTCAGCGGTCCCATGGACTGGCTAACTCGTAATTAGGCCTTAAATCTGTAGCTGTATAGATTTAACCTTCAAATGCTACCTCATACAGAGATTAGCAGTTATGATGCATGTGACCATTTAAGTTCTTCCCAGTGTTTATGCTAAATATCATCCCATTTCATGGCTCAGTTTAGGATTAGCCTCATCCACAAGAAGAGTTTTAAAACGTTTTGCTGAAATTAAATATCTTTCTCATTTTGATGCTGGAAACAAGGACATTGTGAAAACAAATGTATCTATCCTAACAGAAGCCCTATATTGGAAAGGTTGCCACTATACGAAGCTGCTCAATTTGATAATTACCGAAATAATTTTGTTAAGGATTTTAATAGTGGAAAGTGTCATGTTCAGGGAACAGACGGTTGTTGATACGTCATTCAAAACCTGCACTCATCAATCATTGCAAAGTTACATATGCTAATCTGGCAAACAAATAATTGTACTTCTTGGCACTCTCACAGCTTTTTAAACCACAGGCAAAAGAGGAAGATCTGATTGGAATATGCACATCTTATGACAAATATTTTTATGACTTCAAGCCAAATATAAATGCACAAAAGAAGTCTGCCTCTAGATTGTGTTCCTAAAGGTATTTACAGAGTTAGGGGGAGATGCGTTGCCAATGGGGGCATCCGGTGTCGTGCTTCCTCATCGGCTGTCCTCGCCCTCTAAAAACTTGGTTTGATAGAGGGCGGGCATACACCTGGAGACAGAGATGCACTTCTAAATCTAAGTGATGGCAGTGGGGGAGTGAAAAACCATTACCCTTGTCCATATAATAAGTTTATTCAGGAATCAAAGGTATGGTAGTTAAAAGAAGTGGTCGTGATATGGGACAATAATCTTCCTTCACCGTGTTATAAAGGGTCGACATGTTTCTGCTAAAGTGTCCCCGATGGGTACGCAGCATTCTTCAGGACCAAAGGGGAGGCTATTACCTAGAGGTCCACTTCCCGGCACCTAGTGTCAGAAAAATGGACATGCTACTAATGTGTGAAGGACCTGTGAATTACAAGTACCCCTCTTTGAGTAGTAACCTAATGAGTGACTCGTATAATCTAGCCTACTTGCTCCATGGGAGGGCAGAGGTGGAAGGACCTATTGAGACTTTTGTCTATCTTCAGTGCTTCCAGCAGCTTTCCCTTAGGCGTCCTCTCGGTCTCCCCATTTTTATGAGATGCCCCCTCTGGCAACGCATCTCCCCCTAAGTCTGTAAATACCTTTAGGAACACAATCTAGGGGCAGTCTTCTTTTGTGTATTCATAGTAGAGTGAAGGCTGGCTTGCGCCTTTGCCTCGATCCCCTGGTTCCCACCCTTGGCATCTGCTGAGGTTAGTGTGTATGTACGAGCCAAATATCACAAAATCAGGAAATATTACGTGATATTAAGAGTATAAGCAACGAGTCTAATAGAGGTTGTGTCAACCCACTTGGAGCCCCAAATACTTTCAATGAGAGAACAAATTGCTATGGGTGAGGTAGAACTTGTGATGGCAAAAATGTGTAAGGAAAGGGAAAAAGTAAGGTATCACAATTAAATTGAGATGAACGTGCAATATTTGAGGATATTAAATTAAGGGTTGAACATAGTCTACAACATGAACATGTTTCATGTACGTTTCGAATATGAGGCTCTTTAAAATTTAAATCAGGTCAAGCTGGTACAGGTAAAAGATTCCTTATGAAAGTGATAACAGCTTACCTACAACAACTTACCAATACAACCATATCTTGTATATTTACAGCTCCACCTGGATTAGCCGCAAGTAATATTAAAGAAATAACATTATGTTGACTACTATTACTACCAGTGGAGTACAATAAAAATGTGAATATTTAAAACTAAATAGTGATACTTCTCAAGAACTTCGATGAGTTCTGAAAAACCTACACAGTTTGATTATGGATGAGGTTAGTATGGTATCCAACTTGATGCTAGCTTTAATTCTTTTACGAATGACAGCAATACTGAAGACAGAACATAATAATCTGATTGGTGGTAAACATGCTATTGTTATTTGTGATCTATGTCAACTGACTCCGGTAAAAGGAGAGCCACTTTTTTAAATTGTGACAGCTAAAGAAACATGTAACTGCTTAGGTAGTATAGGTAATGTTAACATTTGGTTACATTTCTTTTACAGTGAGCTGACACAAAATATGAGACAAGCAGATGAAGAAGAATATGGAAAGATTTTAAAAGATATTAGGCTAGGCATTGTTTCAGACGCTGCCAAAAAGACATTTTAGAGAAGAAGGAAATCAACTTTATTTCAAAATTTGAAAAGTGTTGGTGAAGTTATGCACCATTAATTTCCTTTACAATCAATACCTGCTATTTGTTTGATGAAAGAATGCAATGATTTAAATATGGAAATGTTACGAATGGAAAATAAAGAAATTGTACATTTGCTTTGCAAGGATTCATTTAAAAGTCATATAGCAAATATTCCTATAACTAAACTGAATCACTGACAGAATATCAAGGAGCAAAATATCGACCTGCAAAAATATTGATGACAAAATATTGACTACCAGATTATTGAATTCCTATCTACAAACAGGTAAGGACAAAAATATTGAATCCAAAACATCGTTGTAAATAATATAGAATGTTAAAATTGTAAAATGTCTTAAAAGTAATGTAAAATTAATCAAATAATAAATATAATTAAGTACAACATACTTAAAAATACTTAAATACCATTAAAATGTATAAATAATTGATGCAATTGTAAAAAATGCATTTTTCTTTTTTAATGCATATAAATTAACTTAATAATATTAAAAAATATTCAATATTTTTAGCGTAGGACAGCAGGAGGGTAAAAATTACTTCTCCCACTCCAGTGAGTGCAACAGTAGGGAAAGTGTTGGATAGCGGGAGGGTAAAAATTACTATTCCTGCTCCAGTGAGTGCAACGGTAGGGAAAGCGTTGGATAGCGGGAGGGTAAAAATTATTATTCCCACTCCAGTGAGTGCAACAGTAGGGAAAGCGTTGGATAGGGTAGGGGTACAAATTACTATTCCCACTCCAGTGAGTACCACAGTAGGGAAAGCACTGGATAGTGTAGGAGTAAAAATTACTATTCCCACTCCAGGGTGTGCAACAGTAGGGAAAGTGGTGGATAGCGGGAGGGTAAAAAATACTATTTCCATTCCAGTGAGTGCAACGGTAGGGAAAGCGTTGGATAGCGGGAGGGTAAAAATTACTATTCCCACTCCAGTGAGTGCAACAGTAGGGAAAGCGTTGGATAGGGTAGGGGTACAAATTACTATTCCCACTCCAGTGAGTACCACAGTAGGGAAAGCGCTGGATAGCGTAGGAGTAAAAATTACTATTCCCACTCCATGGTGTGCAACAGTAGGGAAAGTGTTGGATAGCGGGAGGGTAAAAATGACTATTTCCACTCCAGAGTGTGCAACTGTAGGGAAAGATGTGGATAGTAGGAGGGTAAAAATTACTATTTCCACTCCAGAGAGTGCAACAGTAGGGAAAGTGTTGTGTAGCGTAGGGCTAAAAATTATTATTCCCACTCCAGTGAGTGCAACAGTAGGGAAATTAATGATTTATTAATTAAATAAAAATAAATTAATTATCAATGGCAATAAAATATTAATTAAAATTAATTACCAATTACAAAATATTTTATAACTTATTATTTATAAAGACCAATAAATATAATTTATTAAAGTTTATTGTCATAATAATTAATTAACAAATTAGTTTTCAATGCCAAAAATTATTAAGTAATAAAGGAAAACAATTAATAATTATCAGTAAATTAATTATTAATATACAACATTAACTTCAATATTTACTTAATTATAATTAAATTACTTCCCACCCTATTCACTGACAAGACGGAGGTCCTCATCCTGGGCTCTTCCCCCTCCGCCTGGGACGACTCCTGGTGGCCTCCCGCCCTGGGCACCGCACCCAAACCGACAGACCATGCACGCAACCTGGGCTTCATCCTGGACTCCTCCCTCTCCATGACCAGGCAAGTCAACAACGTCTCCTCGGCATGCTTCAACATCCTACGCATGCTACGGAAGATCTTCCGGTGGATCCCCACCGAGACCAGGAAGACCGTCACCCAGGCCCTCGTCACCAGCCGACTGGACTACGGCAACGCCCTCTACGCCGGTACCACCGCCAAGCTCCAGAAGAGACTCCAGCGGATCCAGAACGCCTCAGCCAGACTCATCCTCGACATCCCACGAACCAGCCACATCACCGGACATCTGAGAGACCTTCACTGGCTCCCCGTCAACAAAAGAATCACCTTCCGCCTCCTGACCCACGCACACAAAGCCCTACACGACCAAGGCCCGAGCTACCTCAACAGCCGGATCAACTTCTACGCTCCCAAACGCCACCTCCGATCAGCCAACCACGCCCTCGCCGCAGTCCCCCGCATCCGAAGAGCGACTACAGGAGGAAGGTCCTTCTCCTACCTGGCCGCCAAGACCTGGAACTCCCTCCCGACCGACCTGCACCTGACCCAAGACCACCTCTCCTTCAGGAAGAAGCTGAAGACCTGGCTGTTCGAGCAGTAGCGGCACCCTCCTCCCCCCCCCAGCGCCTTGAGACCCTACGGGTATGTAGCGCGCTCTATAAGTGTCACTGATTGATTGATTGATTGATTGATTGATTACTATGCGATTTGGACGGAATTGCACGAGTCGTACAGAAAGGGATACGGATTCGATTCGGTCGTACGATTGGTATACGGAATCAGAATCGGCCTCTAAATGTTAAGACAACTTTTATAACATATTTCCCATAAAACCCAACAAATTAAAAAAAAAACGTTTTTTATTCAGCCCACTTTTTTAATACTTTAATATATATTGTATTGTACCCTTTTATATTTACATATTACTTATAAACGTTACAAAAATAGGGAAGAACGATAACTCGGCATCTATCGATGAACTAAGTGTAGAAATATATTCATGTCCACTTTATTTTTTATATTCATTCAATACTTTCCCTAGTGCTGTCTAAATTAATATTGTACATAACAGATGTGATTTTGGCGAGAAATAGGTATTTTCCATTTTTCTGTAATGTTTATAAATAGTATGTAATATAAAGGGTACAATATGTTATCTGATAAATATTACAGTAGAGGCTTGAATGAAAACTATAACTATAATATTTCTATTTTTTGTGCGGTTTAAAGTTGTTGTTTTAGAAATGTAGTAACCAGTAACCCCATGTATCTATATATCTACATATATCTATACATATATTTATATATATCTACATATATCTATACATATATATATATATATATATATACATATACATATATATATATATATATATATATATATATATATATATATATATATTTATATATATATTCACTGAAAAAAGTTATAGTGAGTCCAACTAACTATAACGTAGGAATTTCAATGGTTTTATGTCAGTAAAATTTACAGCTAACTTTAACTGGTGTGAAACCTATGGTTTTCAGTGAATTTAATAGGTTTTTTAAATGCTAATTCCGAACAATAACTGGTGTGAAACCTATGGTTTTTCAGTGAATTTCATAGGTTTTTTAAATGCTAATTCCTAACTATATATAGGACCTCAAACCTATGAAATGTAATATGTTTTATAATGAATCCTATATTGTATATTTATATAATACTATTTTATTATTTTTGTATATTTTTTTTTTCCTGGTGCGCTCCCGGGGCGAGTACCGGGGAGCGCCCCGGTCAGCGCAATTTTGCCGCGCGCCCCTGGGTGCGTACCGGTGAGCGTCCCGTTAGCGCTATTGGCGCGAACGAAAACATCCTCATGACGAATCGCGTAGCCGCGTCCGCGTGATACGCACCGCGTAAACGCACCCGGAAGCACCCACGCGCATACGAACGTGCTACGTAAGCGCCCCGGGGCGTGCTCCGGGGCGCGCTCCGGCGTGCGCCACGGGCTTGTAGCGTAAGCGCGTCGGGTCATGTGACCTGAAAATAACACTTTTCATAGGTTCATAACAGTTTTGGTTTCTTAATGATGAAACCCCTGGTCTTGTGACCTGAAAATAACACTTTTCATTGGTTCAGAACAGTTTTTTTTTTCTAAATGATGAAAGCCCCCACCTTTTTTCCTCATTCTCACTTTGTACTTTGAGTGAGGAAGACCTGTTTCCAGAGCTATTACTACCTATTTCTACTCAGAAATGGCTACAGTAGCAGCAGCAGCTGGATCATCTGCCCCTTCACCACCACCACCACCACCACAAGGACCACCAGAACATCTCATTGGTGGTCAAGAAGACGAAGAGGAGGAGGAGGAAGAGGAGGAAGGGACAAGGGAGTTCCTGCAAGAAAACACTCCACCATAACTGGTTTCAAAAAAGTAAATGCTGCAAAGGTGACCTGTCTCATCTGTGGTGCTGTGCTATCCAGGGGGAACCCTACAAAAAAATATTCCTTTGGGAATCATACAATGAGTCTGCATATGCAGAGTTTGCACCCTATTAACTTTTCAGCAGCAGAGATGAGAGAACTCTGCAAAAACCTACCCCAATCATCTGGCACAACCTCAACAACCAAAGAACCCACTCCATCGGGTCCAGAAGCAAGTCAGTTGATTTCAAGTATCCAACCAAAGTTTGGGGGATACAAAATTGATTGTGTACATTGTGGGAAATTATTCACTTATGGTGAGCAGAGCATTACACTCATCATGCTTGCTGGTGATAACCACAAATGCACAAAGAAGCCCTAATTTTTTCCTGGTTTTTTTTTTTTGCTCCAGTTGAGCAGTTTCCAAATCCCTGTTTTTTGTTTTTCGATATAAAAAATACAAAAAAAATATAAAACTGTTCATAAAAGCCAAAAAAAGAAAAAATGTTCAAAAAAATAAATAAATAAATAAAACAACAAAAAGAATTAAAAAAACAGTTCTTTTTAGAACTACCTCCAATTTATAAAAAAAGGCTTCATTTTTTCTAAAGCCTCTCATTCTTTTTTCCCCATGGTACGCTCCCCGGTCCGCGCCCCAGTGCGCGTACCGGGGCGCTGCCATAGATATATATATTTTTTTTAACCTAAATTACTCAAAAACCACTGGAGCACATGTCTTGAGACATAGCAAAGGCACATCGGGCTACCAGTCCATACAATTATGCCAAGTTTGGTGGAAATCCATTCAGCCGTTCGGGCTAAAAGTGAGGTCGACCGCCCTATGGAAATTAACATGGGGAAAACACGTTTTGGGACCCCCCTTTTATCTCGGCCCCCGCTTGACGATTCCCCCCCAAACTTTCAAGGAAGGACCGACCTCCGCGAGGCAAATTTGAGGAAATTTTCAGGCAGATTCGTCAACCGGCGCCAAAGTTATTCCAAATTGAATTTTGAGATTTTGCATTGAAAAAAATCCTAACTATAACTACCTACTGGCGACCGCCAGTAGGTAATATATATATATATGTTTAAAATAAACTTAATCCAATGTTAAATGGATGCATGTATTTTACACTGTAGATACCTTAAGCTTGAAAAGAAAGTTAATGGTACTGATATACAAAACCTAATTTAAAATAACTCCTTTAAGGAGTCCTCCAAATGTTTGAATGTAGGTCTAGGGTTTACTAGTTTTCGCCAACTCAACAGGCCAATATCCAAACATTTGACTCCCTCTTGCTGTTCCTTCCCACAATCATTCTAAGATACTTGTCAGGTGTCATCATCCTTGCATTCCCTGACAAACACATATGTATTCTGTGCCCTTGTCTAGTGAGAATGTTGGGTACAGTAGTTTACCTTGAATGTAATCTTTCCTTCACATTGAGCCAGTGCAGTTTTATAAGTGAATGGGAGATGTGAACTCTATTTTGCACTCTTAAGTTACGTGTCCAGTTTTGAATCATTTGAAATCTGAATTTCCATTCACCTTCAACTGCAATCCACTCAGTCAGGATCATTAGTTTTATTGGATTGCTTACTGGAGAGGGCAAGGAATTGGATATTGCATGCTCTTGACTATCTTTGAGACTTTTTTCAATTATGGAGAGTTCTAATTTGAAAAAAATGCAATGCGCACATTTTTCATTAACCCCTTCCCTGCTGGTGCTGTGAACGTCCAATGGCCAACGCGGTTCCGCCCACTTCACGGAACGGCCACACAGCCGCGAAATAACGACCGCGGCTAAGGTGTTAAGGCCGTGGGAAAAGCACTTAGGGCCCGATTCAAATAGGTAAAATTTGACGAAAGTCTAACTTTACAATTTTCAGTGTTCACAAAGGGCATTTACTATTCAGAAATGCCCATTGTTAATACCACAAGTCATCAAGTTTAACTTTTGATATTCATAAAGGGCATTTACGAGTGGTAAATACCATTTCTGAATAGGAAAAGTCATAAAGTTTGACTTTCTTCTCATTTTATTTCTGTGAATTCGACCCTTAGCTGCTCACCATCTCTAGTCATTCAAATGATAGTAGCACCTCAGTCATAGAATGATTCAACAAGAGGTTGTGAAGCAGTTGTGGATATGCTCTTCACTTCCACTTCATCATTGCTCTACCATCTGCAGTAACCCATGTAAATGCCAGCATTGAAATCTATATGCCTTAATCAGCCATGCCACTGGGCTCATGCAATTCATAAAGGGGGGAGGGACAGAGTGCATACCCTTTTTAAAGACCATAGGTCAAAAGTGCATTCTGAAATAGAAAAGGGACAATGTTTACCAACTTTCTATCATCTTGCTAGGAATAAGGCTCGGTAAGCCTTGTTTCTTCTTTGTGGGTAATATGCTTCTGTGTCAAATACAAATTGAAGAATTATTGGAGGTCTGTTTCAACTTACCTGTGTGTTGTGTGCAGGTGAATTTTACAAACATTAGGCATCCGAAGAAGGCACGTTGTGCCGAAATATATCATGCTGTTTGTTTCCTGTTAATAAAGGAGGTCCGTTTCAACTTACCTGTGTAGGCTGACGTCTTCTTTCTGGAGAGGTTCGCTTGTTCGGATGCTCAGTGCGCTGCCACTCGCACTTGAAGCCCCCGCCCTGAAGTGCTTGGTGCATTGTGGTAACTTTTGAATATATATATATATATATATATATATATATATATATATATATATATATATATATATATATATATATATATATATATATTACCTACTGGCTATCGCCAGTAGGTATATATAGTTAGGATTTATTCCCTATGGGATTTTTGAAAATTCTATGTCTAATAACTTTGGCGTTTGTGGACGGAATCGGCTGAAATTTTCAGGAAAATGGCACATTTTGTTTCTGAGCAGCCCTTGAAAATTTGGGGGGGTTTTGTCGAGGGGGGGCCGAGACAAAAGGGGGGTCCCAAAACGCGTTTTTCCCATGTTAATTTCCATAGGGCGGTTGGACTCACTTTTAGCTCGAACGGCTGAATGGATTTGCACGAAACTTGGCAAAATTGTAGGGACTGTTAGCCCGATGTGCCTTTGCTAGGTCTCAATATATGTGCTCCAGTAGTTTTTGAGAAATTAACGTTCAAAACAAGATATATATCTGTAACAGCGCTCCGGGCTGCGCTCCGGTTCGCTTACTTTTCGCGAAACGGAACTTTGCGCGCAGAAAGCTGATTGGCTCTCCGGTGTCTGTCAACATTCTAAACAGTCCGGAGCGGCCGCCATCTTATCTCTCGGTAGGATCGAGAGAGAAGAAGAGGTGAAAAACGAAGGGGGAATTTAACGAAAGGGGGCAAGGTATACCCCTCTTGACCCCCTAGGAATGTTGTTGGGGTTATTAAAGGGTCCCGTGGGGAAAATAAAAAAAAAATGATTTTTCACGGTAGAAGCGCTTCACGGGCCGCGAACTGGGCCGCAAACTGGTAGCGAAACGGGAATTCGCCATTTTGTGCTTCGTTTTAATTAAATTACTAGGTATAAGGGGGTGCGGGAGACGTATCCTGACCCCTTATGTTTTCTGAGGGTGGCTGAGGAGGCTCATATATGTTGATACATCTCTTCCAGCGGCTGTGCGTGAGCTTTTTTTTTTTTTTTGCTGCGTGACGTCTGTTAACGTTCGATTCGATGGAAATCAGGAAATGTTGACCGCCATTTTGACACTGCGAGTAAATATATTGTTAAAAATAATTGTTATAAATTAATTCGTATTGATAAACATTGTCTGCGCCATCTTGCTTTTTTTCCAATGCCACACTTTTGTCGTGCACGGCAACCATTTTATATGCCTTGACCAGACCCACTCTCTGCACGCTGTCGATTCTCAGCACGGCTCCCCACCCTCGCAAGCATCTCCCCCACGCACTGGTCCCCCCCGCTCTCTCTCTCATGCATGGGCCATATACTTCTCCCCATCTGCGCTGCTCTTCCCTGAGAATCACACCCTGTGCCCGCCCGACACCTCCCTTTCACCCTATTCACTACCGCACCCTCTGACACTCCTCTTCCTCTGTGTCCGATTGTCCAGGCCGGACCCAGGCTATCACCTAGCCCTGCGGATGTAGTTTATGGCCCCAGCTGTAGAGAATCCAGACATACCAACCCTCCCGATTCAGGCGTGAGACTACTGATTTCAGTGCTAGTCTCCCGCCTCCCGATTTCTGCAAGCAAAAACCCGGGGGCATATTACCAACAACTAGCGATAATTTTTGTCTCTAACTTGTTTAGAGACAAAAATTATCGCCGCACATCGGCGATTTTTATCGCAGATAAACCTTGCTATTAGCAAGGTTTATCGCAAATGCGATAAAAAACGGCCGCAATGCATGAATATCGCTGAAAAGTCAGCGATATTCATGCATTATCGAGCAAATGCTCTTAGCCATGTTATCCACCTCCCATTGGATAACATGGCTAAGAACTGCTCAGGTCAGGTGTTAGCTTTTGGAGATATTCGCGCTTAGCGCGAATATCTCCAAAAGTTGGTAATAGGAGATAGCGATGGTCGCTATCTCCTTTTAGCTGTCACTAACTGGTGTTAGCGACAGCTTGGTAATAGGGAGATAATTTTATCTCCGCTTTCTTGGCTTTTAAAGCCAAAAAAGCGGAGATAAACCCCCTTGATAATATGCCCCACGATTCCTCGGGGGTTTCAGCTGACAGGGCTTGGTATTGTGTTACGTGGTAATTTTTCCAGGAAACGTCAGAGGGTCGATGCAGGGGTTCTAGAAGGGGTGATAAACCATTTAATCCTCATGAACAAGCGCATGGTCTTTTAATGATCTGTGAAGTACTCGGGGCGGCGGTGTGTGTGTGTCCTCTTTCAGGAGCGGGCGGGGGGGGGGGGGCACTGCCAGCAACTTCCAGGCCAGGCAGTGTTCAACACTTGCATCACCCTTTCTCTGCCTGCTATTGCGCTCCATGCTTCGGAAAGGTAAGAAAAAGAACGTGCATTTGAGTTTGAAATGTCCGATCCTGTAGCAGTACACTTGCAAAGCCCACACATGACAATAACCCGATTCAAGGCCCCATTCACCCGATTTTTTTAAAATATATAGCACTCCAACAAAGTGGGATTATAAAACTTTATTAACTTTTAAATATAACGAACGGAACAAAAACTGTAACAAACATTTAAACATTTTTGACAAAAAAAGCAACAATGGTCAGAAGCTGTCTTTTGTGCGAATAGTCCCAAGGCAGCACAACGTGCTGAGTTCTGGACGGCACCCAGGTGATGTCACCTGGGTGCCGCACTAGTTTTTGGGATCCTACAATGCAGCAAAGAAAAACAGCGTGGGGCGTCCCGGGTGGTGCGGAGGAGGCCTCGTCAGTAGCGGTCTGTTGTGCGAATAGTTCCAAGGCAGCAGATTGCGCTGAGATGTTGATGGCACCCAGGTGATGTCCAGTAAACTGCTGCACTGGTTTTGGTATCCTACAATGCTGCTCCGAAAATTGGCGTGGGGCGGCCCGGGGGGGGGCGTGGGGGAGGCGGCGTGAACGGGCCTCCCCAGGTGGCGGCCATCCAGCTGAGTTGCGCCCGCTCTTGCGGCTACAGCGTCTCGCTCACCATGTTGTTGAGTTGCTCCCACTCTTGCGGTGCAGCGATAGGCGGCTGCCACATGACTCTTAAAATGGCGGACGGCTCTTCGGTTTTGGGCCTGGTCCACTAAAATGGCCCTCGGACACCTTGGAACTCGGACGCTTGCCTGCTAGGGCTTGGGCTCCATTCTCGAAAGCGTCCCCTCAGCCGTGAAGATTCTACAAAAGTCTTGGGGGCCCTCGACTCCTGCAGGCTTCCGGTGGGGAGCGGCTGCCATGATTGCTCGCGGAATGACCACGACGGAGCCACGAGATGGTGGTGCTCTCATGCTGACGGCAGCTTCAGTCTGAATCATCCAGAAACAAGGTGGGGCTTTCATCGTTTGGGAAAAAAAAATGTTCTAAACCAATGAAAAGTGTTATTTTTAGGTCATATGACCAAGCCTTCCATCTTTAGGAAACCAAAAGTAAAATGAACCAATGAAAAGTTTTATAAACAAGTCACATGACCTGTTATGCGGCATAGGGCTACAAAAAGCGTAGAAAATCCGTTGGCACGTGAGGCGGCGTCAGTAGCGGACCGATGTGCGAATAGGCCGAAGGCAGCACAACACGCCGAGATCCGGATGGCACCGAGTTAGTGTCCAGCAAGTTGCTGCACTGGTGTGGCTATCCTACAATGCTGCGCCGAAAGTCGGCGTGGGGCGCCCCGTTGGCCTGTGAGGTCGCGTCAGTCAGTGGGGGCTGTGCGTCTCCCCCAAGATGGAGGCTCCTCGGCTGCAGTGCGGCGCCCCTTAGCGTTTCACTCGCCGTCCAACTGAGTTGCGTCCGCACTTGCGGCTACAGTAGGCCAAAGGCAGCACAACGCGCCGAGATCTGGATGGCACCGAGGTGGTGTCCAGCAAATTGCCGCACTGGTGTGGCCATCCTACAATGCTGCGCCGAAAGACGGCGTGTCCAGCGGAGTTGCGGTCACTCTTGCGGAACAGTGACTCGAACGCGCCGAGATCCGGATGGCACCGAGGTGGTGTCCAGCAAGTTGCCGCACTGGTGTGGCCATCCTACAATGCTGCGCCGAAAGACGGCGTGTCCAGCTGAGTTCCGGTCACTCTTGCGGTACAGTGACTCGAACGCGCTGAGATCCGGATGGCACCGAGGTGGTGTCCAGCAAGTTGCCGCACTGGTGTGGCCATCCTACAATGCTGCGCCGAAAGTCGGCGTGGGGTGCCCCGTTGGCTTATGAGGTGATGTCAGTAGTGGACCGATGTGTGAATAGGTCGGAACCAGCACAAGGCGCCAAGATCCGAATGGCAAGTCCTGGATGTTGAGTGCCATAGTTGAGAGTTCTGAGCAGTGCTTGTAAGACTGTCTGAAGCTTATTTGCACCTGCTGCAGCTTCACTATTGCCCTGGTGTGGCCAAAGGTCGCACATGACATAGGCGGCCGGCTCCCGAGGTCCGGCGGAACTTTTTTCCTTTTCCTTTCTGCTTCTTGTCCTACAATCCGTTTCATCTGAAGACACGACCAGGTCCCTGAATGTGTGCAGGGGGACGCTATTGATTGAATGAAAATGGCGGCTTGACACAAAGCTGACTCAAGCGTTGCTGTTGATGCTATACAGACAAAAATTGGTTTTCAGTTTGTACATTCTTCAGGATTTTTTTTTCCATCCAAGGCTGATTGAGAGTTTGTAGAAAAATGGCTTCAGATTTTCCACATACTACTCTTCAACATTCTTCCTAAATGTAACAATGTGAGACTCACTAGGAGAACGGCTGTTTATGTTTCCTTTCAAAATACTGCCAACAATATTTTCTGAATGGAAGACTCCATCTTGTAGCATACAGGGCCGAAAGGGGTTCTGGTCTGGCCGATGGTTGGTGGAGACATTTTGACTATATCTTGGACCTGCCCGGCCTCGCCAAAAATGGCGCCGGTATAAATGGGACTCGTAACTCCTTGTTGTGTACTGGTTGAACAACCTTGATATCACGAGATATGAATGCAGTTTTGATGCTCATGGCGGGCGGGGACGAGAATTGATTGAATATTTCGACATCCCTATTGATATTAAGTTCTGATGTGTTATTGATTACTGTACTATTGAAAGTTCGAATTTCAGTTTGCTCCGTGGCCGGCCCACGTGGTTATAGGCCCGTATTTGTATGCTGACATTTTCACAATAAAGGTTTTTAAAACAAAACATGGTAGTAGTATTTACATTGGTAAAGTTTTTACTTTTAGTCACTGTTTTCGAATCAGTAAAAGGCAAGTGAAATAAAGCAGTCCAATTACATGACGGATAAAAGGTATAATATGTAGGAAAGCAGTAAAGATAAATGGTCAAGGGCAGTTGTGTTTTCCTCTCCTGCAACATAAAGTGATCGATAAGAATCTGATAATTAGGCGTATCGGCGACTAAGACAGCAGGCCGAGTCTCTTTTACTCAACGGCTCCGTCATGGAACGAAGAAACGCCCTTTTTCTCGAAAAAGGAATATATTTTACTTGCAGGACAGTTGTAAATTTTCGGGGAAAGTACATTAGCCTGGAATATTATAACATATATGTTTTTAAAAAAAAAGTTCGAAATCAATAAAAAGCGTATTTTTTAGGTCATATGACCATGCTTTTCATTATTAAAATAACAAAAGTAAAATGAACCAATAAAAAGTTTTATTAACAAGTCACATGACCTGTTATGCTTACGTTACGCGCTGCGCGCCGCGCCCCGGATTACTTCCGGGTGCGCTAACGCGGCGTGTCATATAACGCATTACGCGACAACGTAGGTCAAGAATATAGTCAAAATGTCTCCACCAACCAGCGTTCGGAACACAACCCCTTTCAGCAGGCCAAAAAGTTCTGTAAAATGACAACAGAGGGGACAGGCAACAAGAACCATCAGTCAAAGAGGGGAGGGCAAGTTCTTCTCTACCGGGTCATGTTGGGGCGCTACCGGAACTGATCGAATTGGTAGTCTACAGTGTTTCTGGATGTTTCAGACTAAAGCTGGCGTCAGCATGAGAGCACTACCATCTGGTAGGTCTGTCGTGGCCATTCCACGAGCAAACATGGCAGCCGCTCCCCACCAGAAGCCTGCGGGAGTCGGGGGCCCCCAAGACTTTTGTAGAATCTTCACGGCTGAGAGGACGCTTTCGAGAATGGGACCCAAGCCCTATCAGGGAAGCGTCCGAGTTCCAAGGTGTCCCAGGGCCATTTTAGTGGACCACGCCCAAATCTGAAGAGCCGGCCGCCATTTTGAGAGTCCTGTGGCAGTCGCTTATCGTTGCATCGCAAGAGCGGGAGCAACTCAACTACATGGTGAGCGAGACGCTGTAGTTGCAAGAGCGGGCGGTAAACAGCTGAATGGCGGAAGAGGCACAGTGTAGCAAAAGCGGGCGGAATGGCAACTAAAACGGTAAAGGGGCGCCCCACTACAGCGTGTCTTCAGGTCAAACGGATTGTGGGACAAGGTCCAGAACAGAAGAGTCATCAAAAGGCAAAAAGTTCCGCCGGACCCCGGGAGCCGGCCGCCTATGTCGGGGGCGATCTCAGGCTACACTGGTGCTATAAGACTTGGGGAGGGGGTCGGAGCCAAGCGTCTTCTCCGAGTCCATGGCCATCACACCGCCCCTCGGGGGCCTCCGTCAAGCGGTTTAGGAAGGTAACATATCACATTGTTTTCAAATGCAGTCAGGTCCACAAACGACACTCACTTACTTTGAGAATAGTGAAGCTGCAGTAGGTGGAAATAAGCTTCAGACAGTGTTACAAGCGCTGCTCAGAACTCTGAACTATGGCACCCAACATCCAGAACTTATGCCATTTGAGAATGGCAGTGACATTGAAGCAACTCAGGGACCAAAACCATTAACGTACTTTCACGTATGAAAATCTTACTTGGGGAGGGGGCAGGAGCGAAGCGCCCCCTCCCAGTCCGCGCCACCACACCGTATGTTGAAAATCTGAAGCCATCGTTCTACAAAGTCAACCAACCTTGGATGGAAAAATCTAGAAAAATGTACAAACTGAAAACCAGTTTTGGTCTGCATAGCATCAGTAGCAACGCTTGCTATCAGAGTGCATGAGTTTCATGCTCGATCGATTGAGCTAGCCGGATCGGGCAACAAAAAGTATAAAATAGTTATGTAAATAGTTATTTAATAAAATGTTTTACCCTGTTTCTTTGCTGGTGTGTTGTCTATATTTTTAATATTTGCATAGGGTTTGTCGTTATTTTGGGCGGGGTGGGTGGCGGAGCCGAGCTGTCTTGCAGCCCTCATGGTGTGGAGCTCAGTTCATCTCACTATTTTCGTATTTCTCATGAAGGGTTGTTCCTAATATTTCTATTTTAGCGAGGTCAAAAAGAGATCCAATTAGTGGCCTACTGATTTTGCTCGATTACTTTTATTTTTTACACGATTTTTCACAATTTTTCACTATCTGCAAAGACTAAACAGAGTATTGCGACTTTGTGATTGTTTGTAAATAGAGAATGAACCAAAGAGAATCAATTGTAAAACAGTAAATGCTTGGATAACAATCAATCAAATGGAGAGACAAGCAGGCACGACGGATTACAACGGGGGTAAAGGCCTGCGTTAACTACTCTTCACTATCTGCAAAGAGAGAGTACTACTAAGAGAAAAGAGGGGAGGGGGGCAGCGTTCAAAGCACATCAGCGTGCATAAACACGAAAACTTTTTTACCTATCACGTAATTGACATTTTACAGCTTTTGATATTTGCTATTAAAAAACCAATGAAATTCACTGAAAAAACCATAGGTTATAGGCCATATATAGTTAGGAATTTGCATTTACAAAACCTTGAAAATTCAATGAAAAAACCATTGGTTATAGAACATATATAGTTAGGAATTTGCATTTACAAAACCTTATTTTACTCGCATAAAACCATTGAAATTCCATATATAGTTAGATGCGCTAACTATATATCGCACACCCGCAATCCACTGCTGATGATGTCACATATTACATCATTCATGACATGGTCAGTGACATCACTGATGACATCACTGATGACATCTCAAATGACATCACTGATGACATCACTGATGACATATCAAATGACATCACTGATGATATCATTCATGTGATAATACGATGAACCTCTTCAGACTCTAATATAACCTTAGATACAATCAGTGTAAACAGACACTCACAGACTGTCACTCATTCATGGAGTTACTCACACAACTAGTCAGTCATGCAAACAATCAATCACACCTCCATTTCCTCAACTATACAGTTATACAAACTTTACTTATTCAAACATATACTAACACATATTTTCTCTCTTATACAATCACTGATACAAGTTGTCAATGATCCATGCAACCACTGACACATTCACTAGCTCTTATACAGTTATTTATATATGTCAACTCTCACATGTACTGTGTTTTACATATGTACTTACTTTGACATGTAGCACTGAGATATCCTTTCACTCACCAATACACTCATGCACACAGTCAACCGCCCATACAGCTGTTTCCACATGCACTTTTGAAACCATACATCTAGTGAATCAACTGCTCACACATCTATGCACAGAGTCACACACCTCCCAGCCACTCACACACATACTCAGTCTCCCATACAAATACTTGAGCAACCAATCAATAACCCATATAGTTATTCATATAGCTACTGATCAACACATGCAGCAGTTTACAGAACAACAGATATAATGATGCACAAATTAATACAGTTTAATCACTAACCCATGCACTCAGTGAGACACATTTAATCACTCCCTCATACAATCAGTCATGCACCTACTAAATCCTTCATCCAGACATTTATACATCCACTCATTCTTCAATATGTAAGACATATTTTAACTTTACAGAAACATACAGTCACTGGATGTTGTGATCAGTGATGTCATCAGTGATGTCACTGACCATGTCATGAATGATGTAATATGTGACATCATCAGCAGTGGATTGCGGGTGCGCGATATATAGTTAGCGCATCTAACTATATATGGAATTTCAATGGTTTTATGCGAGTAAAATAAGGTTTTGTAAATGCAAATTCCTAACTAGATATGTTCTATAACCAATGGTTTTTTTCATTGAATATATATAGCATGCACCCTAAACATACAATCTCAGGAATCCCCTTTGGGGAAATCCTTAGATTAAAGAGAATCTGCAGCTCTCCCTCTGATTTTGATACCTGCTTGGAAGAACTCTTAACAAGATTGAGGGCTAGAGGATATTCCGAGCGGATATTAAATGCAGCAGTAACTAAATCTCTGTCAAGATCTAGGGAGAGTCTCTTTCCTGACTCTACTTTGGGAACCGAACCTCCTCTCACCATTACACCCCAACTGGAGTGCCCACGTCTGATCACTACTTTCAGTAGAGAAGATAGAAAAATCAGGTCAATTCTTAACAAACACTGGCCGATTATCATGAGCGACCATATTTTAAATACTAGGTTGCCCTCTTCTCCTACCTTGACGTTCAGACGAGCTAAAACAATGGGCAACTATCTGGACAAAGCAGCGCCTGAATTAAAATCCAAGGTCCCATGGCTTTGCCCGTCCAGAGGTTTCTTTAAATGCTCCAGTTGTCGAGCTTGTAAGTTCGGAGTCACTACTACCCATTATAACACCCCGTTCAGCAAAGTTGCCAAAACCATCAATGGCAACTACAACTGTAAAACTGACCATGCTGTGTATGTTCTGACGTGCACCTGTGGGCTTAGATATGTTGGAAGCACTAAGCTCCAGGTGCACGCCCGAATCTTACAGCATCTAAGGGCTATTCTTCATAGTGACCCCACTTACCCAGTTGCCCGTCACTTTAAACGAGTGCACAACAAAGACCTCAGTTGTTTGAGCTATTTTGTGATTGGAGCAGTTCCCCAATTAAGACGAGGAGGTGACCGTGAGTCCCAGCTCAGAAAAATGGAGTCTAAATTTATATTGGAGCTCGATAGCCGTTGGCCTAACGGGCTCAATAATATTGAGGAGATGCATCATTTTCTGTAAATATATCTGGCTTTGCTAGCTTCTGGTAATACTTTTATCTGTGTCCTGGTTTCTGGTTCTTCTAGTTAGGTTCCCTATTAGAAGTTCCTTGCACCTGTCCCATATTCTGCAAATACAACTGGTGAAGTTTACATCGATTCTCACCTATGGTGACACACTGTATGCACTTTATTTGGCAAATATCAGGCATAAGGCATCATAATATATACATTTTCATACAGTCCTACTCACATATCATGTACAACATCTTGATGATAGTCAATTTTGTGATACTTTTTTATTTGTACAGTGATTTTATTATCATGTGGATATTATGTATAGAATTTTGATATTGTTTTGACCTTGGGCTTGGATCTGCACAAAGGAGTGTAGATATGGAATCGCACAGATATCCACACTTGTAAATATTCATGGGAGGGTCATTGGGTTGGGTGTATAGCTAATGTCATTTGTATTGTTTGTATTGTTTTTGGCTAGCACATGATGATTTGTAATCCATTTGGATTTATTACATCGCTATAATGGGCTAGTTATGTGGGGTGGTGGACAAGAGTGTTGGGTGTGCGTGTAAGTGTGTATATATATGAAATATAGTCTTATTTATACATATTGTCATTTTTAGCTTCTCGAAAAAATGGTTCTTCTTTTTCTATTTGAATTTTTAAATAGAACTCATTATGGATTAGGTATGATTTGGATGAATTCACGTATATGAACATAGAGATATGATGCTTAATTGCTGATTACTATTCCAGTGGTAGTTCCATATGTTTCCGCTAACTCTTGCACTTTATCACAATTTTTATCACTTATGCACTTTTCTGTACACGCACTTTATATTTCTGCTGCTATATATACTAGATTGCTCATTTGCACAGAACGGATATATTTTCCCATTCGTATTTTAACATTGAAGAAATGTGTTGAAATATCATTATAATTGAATATATGTTTATGTATTCGGATGGCTTCCTGGATTTAACCAGTTATGACTTTGTGTATTCCATTCAGCAATGGCAACTATGTATCAGCGAAAGTGCGTTGTTATTGTTTACTACTTATCACATGATCATGGTGGGCGTCACCAGGGGGTGGCGTCTATATCACTGCATACACGTATAAAAGAGCATAAATGATTATAAACATGTTGCAGCGTGATCAAGGGCTTTTCGCCCGAAACGCGTCGCTGGTTCTGTTTTAAATCTTTAATAAATATCATCTTGCTGAATTGGCTGGTCCGGTCCTCTTCCTTGTTGGCGTGGAGGCGGTGTCTGCGAACGCAGAGCAGGCTGGGGAGGAACCTTTGGTTCATATATATATATATGTATATCCTACTGGCGTTAGCCAGTAGGCAGTTATATTTAAGACTTAGTTTCCGTAGGAAATCTGCAACATTCTATTGGAAATAACTTTGGCGCCGGTGGACGAATCTTTGCGAATTTCTCAAAGAAGATGGCCCGCTCTGCTCCTTCCCTGAAAGTTTGGGTGGGATTCGTCAAGTGGGGGCTGAGATAAAAGGAGGGTCCCAAAATGTGTTTTCCCAATGTCATTTTCCATAGGACGATTAGACACGGCTCCAGCACGAACGGCTGAATGGAATTTGACAAAAAGGTAGAGTCCGGTTTGCAGATTACGCTTTTCTTTCAATGGTGTAAATCCTTCCAGTAGTTGCTGAGAAAATTAAAGTAGAAATCAAATATATATATATATATATATATCTATAAGCGCACATAGGTTTTCTCAGGGGGTCCATTAAGGACCCTCAAGGCCCAAAATGTTGAGGTGCGCGCATTTCAATTTACAAGAGTGTGCAAAACTGTATTGGAGATCATGGAAAGGGGGCAACGTAGAGACTCCCTGACCCCCTAGGATTTCTCAGGGGGTCCCTGAAGGACCCCAACAGGCTAAAAAAAAAAAAATTGAGAAAAAAAATACTGCGAGTTGCGCGCACCGTGCGTGCACGTCGACAAACAAACACAAAAAATATATAGTTAAATAACATGTTTGAGAGTTTAGATGTTGGTTGGCTCTACAAAGAGCAATTGTGTTGATAACGTGTTATTGGTATCTACAAGTAAGTACCAATGCAGAGTCGTAAATTCAAAAGAAAGACTCTGTTCCCGTCATCTTTGAAATGTACACCGTCTCCTCTATAAATGCCTTGCATGTTGTAACACAAGTTGTTGTGGTATATCGAACCCATTCCACAGTCTCTGAGGAAAGCAGAAACAGACTTATTCACATGTTTCCTTGCTTTCTCAATCTGAGGACAATATTGGTTGGACCAATTCCATTTTTGTGTTTGGCAAATATTTGAATATACAAAGGCAGTTTGTGGAAAAAGTTACATCAATTGCCCAAAGGTGTCCTTTAAAAGCATTTCCAGACCTACCCCAGTCAAAGTGCCCAGGTCATTTCCACCACAGTGCACAATAATGAGGTCGGGGTGTGGCAGATGTAAAAAGGATTTTACCAATGGCATCAATTGGTGACATTTTAATCCTCTCTGGCCAATCCACATAATATCCACATTTGGTAAATCAAGGTTGAGAAAGCATCTATTTGCTGCATACCTTTTACTCCAGAAAATACAGCTGTGTCCTATAACCCAAACTTTTAGCATTTAGAAGGCAGATCCAGTAGTACTCAGATGGGTTCTGGAAGTGAAATAGCTGTTAGGAGCTGAGAGTTTAGAAAAAAATGTGGATGAGGTTCAGTGCACTTCAAAAACTAGAAATGATTGGTTGTTTCTTACAATTCAAGATTGAAAACTAGGGTGCATGTTTTATCCCTCAGTATCTTCTCACTCCCCCTCACTCTCTTTCCATAAAATCATCCCTCAGTCACCTTCTCTCACTCAACTTATTTCACTTCGTCATTCTCTTTCTCTCACTTCCCTTCGTTTATTACCTATCTCACTCTCCTTTCCTCCATCCATCTCTAAGTCTCTTTTTCCTCAAACACTACCTTGTGTTGCTTTATCGCTCAATCTCTTCTCACTCCCCCTTACTATATTTCTATTACATCACCCTTTACTGATCTTCAGTCACTCCACTTTTTTCACTCCTTCACTCCCTTTTGCTCAGTCCCCTTGCTTTATTATCTCCATCACTCTCCTTTCCTCCATCCGTCTCTAAGTCTCTTCCTCTGTTTTAGTAAGTGGAAGTGTTTTACTCCTTCACACTCCCTCAGTTTTCTTGTGTTTGTCTATTTCACTGTCTCCGTCTCTCTTGTCTATTTTTCATTTTCTTTTCTCTCTTTCCATAAATACTTGTCTCTCATTTACTTATTTTTCCTTTCTGTTAATATGCTTTTTTCCATTACTCCTTTCCCCTCACTCTTATATCCCTTCCCTCAATATCACTGCCCTTTACTCAATCTTACTCCTCTTCTCCCACTTCATGTTCTCTTCTCTGTGCATCACTCCCATTCATTTTCTTCTTCTCCAATTTCATCAGTACCCCTCAGTTTCTTTTCCTCACTCCATCTGTCAATCCTGCTCCCTTATTTCTTTTTCCTCATTCCCTTCTGCTAACTCCCTTTCATTTACTCTCTCACTCATCTTTTGAACATTTTTCTCTCCCTCTCTTGCTGTGTCTCACTCAGTCTAAACTCTCTTCCTGCCTGTATCTCACCTCTTTTCTGTTTTCCACTCTCTTTCCCCCACTCTCCCTCACACTCTTTCACTCATTGAAATCCTCAGGGGCAGATTCAGAAGTCCCTTGCGCCTCTTTTACACCGCCGTTGCGTCACTTTTCTAACACAGTGGCAGTGCAAAAGAAGCGCCATAGTGCAGGGTATTTAAGAACGTGACGCATCAGTCCCCTTGTTTCAGTCAGTCTTTTACTCCCCTTTCCTCACTCACTATACTCCCTTTACCTCACTCATTCCCTAAGTCCCTTCCTCCACTTTAGTCAGTCATTTCAGTTATTCATTTATACACTACACATTCATTCCAAAAAATGATGACACAGTGCGTAAGAAATAGAGCTCTTTTTTGAAAAATGAGTTAGTTCTGAAAATAACTTTTTTTTTCGTTTTGATATTTTCTCTTTTTTTTCTTTTTTTAAAGTTTTATATATATATTTTTTTCAAACACAAACAGGAATCTTGAATTTCGAAAGTGTTCAACAGGAACAACGAAAATAAAAAATAAAATAAAATTATCTTCTTTCACTGCATACATGTTCATTAATGCGCTTCTCAATTAGAACAAGGCTCTGTTCAGTATATACAATTATTCCAAAGCACTTGTTGCACCTCATGTGCACCTTCTTAAAAAAAGGCCTTAGGTCCAGTTCTGCAGTCCATGGAGATTGTGGTGGTGCCGATGAAGTGCTGTCCACAGCTGGTGGCATTTGTGTGGCCAGGCCTCTAGTGGATACCTTCGCAAACTGCGCAGGATGCACTTGCCTCACATGTCTGATCATCGTGTGAATCGAAAATGAATATTTTTTCGAAGGGTTTCCCCTAGAAAGGACAGTGTCACAAATAGTGCAAGTGACCTTAGGTGCATTCACCTTCTTTAGTCTTTCAGGATATCTAAAAAATTGCCAAATAAAAGATTCCTTCACTCGCCGTTGAGGAAGTCGATACTGTTCATCAGAATCAGATGATGATGATTCCTGTCTGGCAGCCATTTCAGTTATTTTTCAGAGAAGCTGGAGATAGTCCTTCTTCCACGAGACTGAAACAGATAGTGAAGGAAATGGGTGGGGTTTTTGAAGATTCTAGAACTGAAACTACTATGAACCAATGAAAAGTGTTGTTTTTGAGTCACATGGCACATGACTTAACGTACACGCTCGGTTGCGCGCACAGCGTTTAACCTCACTTAAAAATGGCATTTTACCCGACTTACATAAAAGTTTCAAAACGTGAAAAGGAGGCAAGGTAGACACTCCCTGACCCCCTAGAGCTTCTCAGGGGGTCCCTAAAGAACCCCGACGGGCAAAAAAACCCTTTAAAAAAAAAAATTGCGAGGTGAGAGCACCCGGGCACGCACATTTAATAAACAAAATATATATTATTATTATTTCATTATTATGTAAGAAAACACCTGAATATATTTAATTTGTTTATATCATTTTTTTATAAAATGTGCACCATACTTTCGAAAAGGATTGTTGGATATCAAAGAGCCGACGTCCATCGTATATCAAGCGAGATGAAACCATGCACTTTTTTATACATTATTCACTGTCTAACTGACAATTTCAATAACACGTTTAAAGCAGGCAAAATTAGAAAGAAATGGACTGAGAATTGAAATACCGCTCCACACAGTAGGTAAGAACAAAGCAAATCTATAAAGGAATGCTTCACCCATCGGGCAACTAGTAAGTCATAGGGAAGAGTTCACAAAGACTTCAGAGCTTTATTGCATCAGTACAGTCCAAAGAGGTCTGAGACACGTGAATGTAGAGAGGACATGAGTAGGACCCTGGAGGCCAAGCAAGAGTTCATGTCAGACCCTGTTCGAACGAACGAAGTCCAGATTCGGCCACAATTGTACTACTTGGGATCATCTACCACTGGAGTTCTGGGGTCCGATCTATTGTAGCTCTGCAAATAGGCCATCTCGACTTAAGTCTCACAAAAAAAGACAAAAAAATATCATTTTCACACACATAATAGTTAAGAATTAGCATTTAAAAATTTTGTAAATATACAGAAAAAAACCTTAGGTATCGCGCACGTCATAGTTAGAAATTAGAATTAAAAAACCTTGCAAATTCACTGAATAAAAAATAGGTTTAAAACACGTTATAGTTAGGAATTAGCATTTACAAAACCTTTGAAATTCACTGAAAAAACCATAGGTTTGACACACGTTATAGTTAGAAATTAGCATTCAAAAAACCTTTGAAATTCACTGAAAAAACCATAGGTTTGACATATGTTATAGTTAGGAATTTGCATTTAAAAAACCTTAGAAATTCACTGAAAAAACCATATGTTTTACGCCAGTTATAGTTAGCTGTACATTTTAGTCATACAAAACCATTGAAATTCCCCTGTTATAGTTAGTTGTACTCACTATAACTCGCACACCCGCAATCCACTGCTGATGATGTCACATATTACATCATTCATGACATGGTCAGTGACATCACTGATGACATCACTGATGACATCTCAAATGGCATCACTTATGACATCATTCATGTGGAAATGAAATACACCTCATCATACACTACTATAATATTTTTCATCAATGTAAAATAGAACGTGCCCTATTTGAAACCATTGACACACCAATGGTATTTTCTAAACACCCACTCAGTGAATAATAGATCTATACACACATCTAATCACTTACCTATAGATTCAGTGTTATATGCAGTGAATAATTAATAGAACACTAACAAATATACTTATACTTTTACTCACCACCTTCATATTACTATAGCTTGCCCCTATCTCCATGCAGTGCTGATACCCTGTCAGACTACAAACACTTAACAGCATGGTAAATGACATCATTCCTAACAAGCCTCCTGACATCCAATAAAATAATTCAAGTGAACACTGTGCATGGTAGAGTGGTGAGTTGTAATCAATGTAGTGTGGCTAGTGAGTTGACAACACTGAGCAAGGAGGTGCACTAGTTATAGTAATTCGTAGGTGGTACAAATATTATAAATCCATCATTGTTTTTCTTTTTATACAGTGTCTTGGAGCAGCGTAGAGTAGAGTGGCAGGCAGCAGAGTAGGGTAGAGTGAAGTGGGGTAGAGTGAAGTGGGGCAGAGCGAAGTGGGATAGAGTAAAGTGGGTTAAGTAGAGTGGAGTACAGCAGAGTGGCATAGAGGGAAGTGGGGTAGTAAGGTGGTCAAGAGTGGAGTGGCACACGGTTTCATGGTGTAGAGTGGAGTGGCTTACAGTGCTGTGGTGTAGAGTGCAGTGACATACAGTTCCATGGTGCAGAGTAGAGTGCAGTTTGAAGAGTAGATTGTAGTGAGCAGTAGAGAGGCTTAGAATGCAGTGGTGCAGAGTAGAGCACAGTGACAGAGAATGCTGTGGCATACAGTAGAGTGAGATACAGTATAGTAGAGTAGAGTGGAGTGGCACTTTTACTTTTCTAAAGGTAATCATTAGCCAATCAAATTCTGCCTTGTCATAGGCCTGTGCCATGGCATACTGCAAAGGTACTGTGGTATACTGTGTCGCAATATTTCAGTACGTTTTTATGCCTTTTAGGTGCAAAATTACTTTTCTTAATTACATATAATATCAAAAAGGATCCTTGCCACCCCATAATATACATTTCTGCCAATTTTTATGAAAATCCGACTAACCATTTTGACACTACTTCTTTGCAAAATATCTCTGGAAAATGTTTGTTGAAAACATTTGTTATTTCTTTGCATCCTCTTAATGAATCACCACAAAACTTTGCATCATCTGCTAATGTAGAAAAAGAAATAGGTCTGCAAAGCTTTGTTGAGATTCATCAAATGGTGGCAAAGTTATTATCAAGCAAAAGGTTGTGGAATTCCTATCTCTGGGAATCATAACTATAATGATAGTGTGTGAACCGACACTCTGTAAGCATCTACATGGTAAAGGCGGTATGGACTAGGCATGTCTGGTAAAGGAATGCATTGTATTTACATTCTCACTAAAAGATGTCATGTTTCCTTTTGAGAGGATGTGCTTGAACATTTGGATTTCTTTAGAGGCTCATTTTTCTCTCAAATTAGGTGGGTTATTTTATATGAGCAGCTCCTTGTTCTTTCCAATAGAGGCCATGTTATGAAAGGACCCTTCATGACCAATCGATGAAGTTGCGTGGACAGAGAATCATTTCTGCAGCATTGCTGCCAGATTGGATTTTGTGGGCTTGGCAATGGTTGAGTCCCTTATACATGACTTGATAATTCTCTTCAATATTTTCTCTATGTGGAGAAGTCGAAGACGTCCTAATGTTGTCTTGGCAAATAGATTAAACATTGGCAGGCTTGGTTTCTCTGGATTCAAAATATACTTTTTCATAAAGCAGTCAAAGTCAATATTTTTCAAAATAGAATATAGTATCAATACAAGTAGCTTCCCTAAGACATGGTTAAATATTGGCAGTATTATAATTTTACCAGTTGGACCATGCCCCACCAGGGGAGTTGTATGTTTTCCCATTTTTAATGCCTTTCTCCATTTGTTCAATCAAAATTTAAATGTTATCATTTACCATTCTGTTTTTAACAGTGCTCACCAAGCTCTCCAGATATTGGAACCTGCCTGGTTCGCAAATTTTCAATGAAAGTTCATCTACATGGAGCATTAGTTTCATTTCTCCTGCTTGTGTATGTTTTCCCCTAATTAATGTAGAGCTTCCGATTGCTATTGCAAGGGGTTCTAGGGCCCGCAGAAAATGCAGTGGTGATAGAGGGTAAACTTGTCTGGCACTCCTCTCAGTCTTATTAGTGTCAGGTATAAACCCACTGCAGTTAACCTTTGCCGTGGGATTCATAGCTATAATTTTGAGGCCCAGGTCAAACCATTCTAGGGTTTGAAATAGACAGTCCGCCTTTGCTGGGACAAATTCTTTCTCCATAGGAAGGGAGAGCGGCACTTTCTCATCCCTGTCTCTCCTTGTGTCCGTTAGTAGGTGTAGCAGAGCTCACGTATGATTTAGTGAGGATCAGTAGGTCAGAAATCCTACTACATTCCTATTTACTAGTATGGGAATGATCCTGCTCAATCTGATCACAAGGATTTTTGCCAGGATATTAAGATCACAAGTTAGCAAAGATATAGGTAAATAATCGGCACAGAATAGCACAACTTTTCCTGTAACGCCCTTAAAATCAATGCTGCAAGGGACACACTGGGGATGCGCACAGCCGCTGGTGCGCTGAAGGCAAGCCTGTCTGCACCCTTCCATGCCCAACCGTGGCCAGAGGCCAGGACCCCTGGTCCAAAATTGGTCTATACTTAGGAATAAATTAGTGTGATTAAGTTTGCATCCCACAGGCCAACTCTTCCGGTCTCCGTTGCGGACAGCTTCGGTTAGAAAACCTGCTAGCAGATAGTAGGAACCCCCGTTGACCTGTGTGCCAGCTTTGTTGCCTAAAGGCACGGGCCTTGAGACACCCCCTAGCCTAAGAAATGCTCTGTTAAGAAGTATTTAAGCTATTTCAGGAGGGGGGAGCTTGACCTCCTCGCTCTTTCAGAAGACATGGCTGGAGGATTCTTCAGGGCCTGATATAGAGGCTTTTCTTCCTCCTGAGTTTAGAGCCTTGACCTGTAATCAGCAGGAAAAAATAAATGGGGAGATGCAATTGCCATTCTCACATGCAGGATATTTGCTGCTGAGAAAATATTAGAGGGGAGCCTAGACAGGGCTGAGCTTCTGGGGAAAAAGCTGGGGCTTACATCCTTGTGTCTGATAGTGGTAGTGGTAGTGGTATACCACCCTCCCCAGCCAACCCCACTCTTCAATGATCTGTTTCATGAGTTATGAGTGATCTGTGCTCTAGATATCAAAAGATCCCGGTGCTTGGGGATTTTAACTATCTTTGGGACCTAACACCAAAAGACTGTACGGCTAGCAGGTTTGATGAAGCTATGACTATGGTGTGGCTACACCAAATTGTAGAACTTCCCCCACACGAAAAGGGCCATATTCTGGACCTTATCTGGACCACGTCATCAGCTACCTTACATACTGACTGCAGACCATGTAGTTGGTCTGATCATTTCTTGATCAGTCTTACACTCCCTATAGACAGCCCCCCCAAACATGTACCGGCAGGATGGAGGGTGGAACGGAACTGGCGTAAGATTGAAGACGCCAAGTTGAGGGAGATGTTAAACCAGACAATATGCCCTGGGTCCCAGTCCGGGGACCCGGATTTGAAGTATGAGAAATTGCTAGATCAGCTTAGGTTAGTCTTTGACGAGATTGCCCCACCAGTAGGGTAAGGATAATGAACAGCACCAAGGGAGCCCCATGGTACACACAAGAACTAAGAGGAGAAAAACAGGTTCTCTGTAATTGTAAGCGACTCTGTTGGAACTGTTCCGATCCAGAGTTGAGGGATGTGTATAAAGAAAAACTGGCCTTGTATAACGCCTCAATTATTAGAACTAAGTCCACCTATTATGAAGCCAGGATCAGCGAAACGTCAGACACTCAGAAAGAGACATTTAAGGAACTTGGGGAACTGAGCCATCTGAAAGAGTCAAAGATAGTCACCAGTCAGGCTGAGTGTAATAAGATGCAGGATTTCTTTCTAACCAAGGTTGAGGACATTATAACCGATATAGGCAATACTTGTCTTACCTCTCGTTCTTTGGTAGTGGAAGACTCACCAGCCTTTCAGGGTACTACCCTCTTGGCGTTCCCTTCACTCGAAACACAGGACTTAGCTCACTTTATGGCTAAAGTAAAGTCAGGGTCACCTGAAGACCCTTGCAAGACAAAAGTGTTCAAAACCATCATCCCAGTAATTGAGGCTGAGGTGTTGTCCCTACTAAATCTATCTCTGGCAACAGGAAAAGTACAACAGAAATTTAAAGAAGCTTTGGTGATCCCGTTATGAAAGAAGGCAGGGGCGGACACCAAGCTCCTTAAAAACTATAGACCTATTTCTAGACTTCCCTTCCTGGCGAATGTTCTTGAGCAACATGTTCTTCGAGTACTTCCGGCCTTTGTAGAACAACACCAGCTACTACATACTAGGCAAGCTGGCTTCAGGGTGCATAACAGCACTGAGTTGGTGATGCTCTCAGTGCTGGATGACCTGCGACTTGCAGCCGACAAGAAGACCCCCACAGCCTTAATCCTCTTGGACCTCTCAGCCGCATTTGACACAGTGAACCACGAACAGTTGTTGGCCCGTGTCCAGTGGCTAGGACCCTATGGGATGGTCGTCCAGTGGATTACTTCCTTCCTGGAGGATCGGTCCCAGAGAGTCCAAGTGGGAGATTGTACATCGAGGCAGGACAGCCTGCAAGGGGGGTCCCTCAGGGTTCTGCGTGGTCTCCTTTACTTTTTAATATTTACCTGCAGCCTTTGATAGATGCACTAGCTAAAACAAACTGCCAGGTTTTTAACTACGCAGATGACACCCAGCTAATGGTTTATATTGACAACGGCCCCCCTTCTCAGGGTAATGTTCAGAACATCCTCCCGCTCACCATGAACTGGATGACCGCTAACTCCCTAAAGGTAAAGCCAGACGAAACAGAAGTACTGGCTGTGACCACAGGGGTTTTGCCCTGGTCAGTCTTTATTGGCCCCACGAGCTAGGCACCACTCCAATCCCGGCACCAGTAGTGAAGAACCTTGGCATAAAGCTGGACACTGGACTAACCCTGAAAAACCAGGTCTCTGCTGTCATAGGGAGTTGTATTGGCCTGATGCGGCAACTCCGTAAATTGGTGACCTTGTTATCTTTCTCTACTAAGCAGACTGTTGTGATGGAACTCATTTTGTCACGCTTAGATTATGGCAATGCAGTGTACTTTGGCTTCCCGATATACATCTGAGGAAGCTACAAGTGGTTATGAATGACGCAGCAAGGCTGATTTTTAGGTTACCAAGAATTGCTCATGCTGCCCCCTGCTACAGCAGCTCTACTGGCTTCCCATCAAGCAAAGGGTCAAATTCAAGTGGCTGTGCATTGCTCACAAGTCCCAAGTCCCAGTTTGGCGAGGCACCTAAATATATCAAAGATCACCTTAGACCCTATGTGTCTGGTTGTACCCTTTGACCATCAGATTCTTGTCTGCTAGCTTGCCCACGCTTTAACAGAACGACCCTAGGGGGCCGGGCATTTTCTGTCACCATGCCCCAGATCTGGAATAAAATGCCTGACCTTTTGTGCAAAGAAAGAAGACAATTACCATTTAGGAAGAGACTTTAAACCCTTCTGTTCACAGAGGCGTTTAGTTAAGCTCACGCTTATGCTGGTCGTGGATAGTTGCACGTGGGGATACTGGACTTCTAATTTATGTTACACCTCTTCCGGTGATTTCCGCTCTATAAATGAACTCCAACATAACATAACATTTTGGGATAAGGGATATGCACGCTCTGTTAAACTCAGTAAACCTGGTGGAAAGCCATACCCCCAGGAGGCCCTTACAGTTGACACATATTTGATGTCACCAGTGACTTTAGCATCAGCCTTATCCTGTTCTAGATCTTCTTTTGGGTTTTCCGGTTGCTGCGATTTCCTTACAAGTGTCATATAATTTTCTTGTGAATGATGAGTCTCTGTTTGCTTCCGAGGTGCATAGGTTAGAGAAAAATGGAGGCACATTTCTTAGTTATGGCTACTAGATATGTGAGTAGTTTGCCAGTCATTAAATACCATGGAAATACTTGATTGGCTTTGATTTTATTGAAGAGCTAGTAGCTTTCCTTCCTTTTCTCTATGCTCGTATCTTCCTTTGATGCATGTTAGGGCTTCATCCATATAATGGAAAAATGGTGTTTACTTTAAACATTTTGTTAAACAAACACCTTCAGTTATTGTCTATTGGGTCCTTTCAGTAGCATTGTGGTTGGGTTGTAGTTTCGACTTCAGAGCTCAGTACGATTTTTCTTAGTCATTTTTCATGCAATGTCTTGATCATCGTGACTCTCATAAATACTTTTCCAGCTGCCCATAGGACTTGCAGTGAAGTGACTTGTTGGAACTGGCCCTTCTTGCATGGTCATCCTCAAACTTTTTGCTTCTTCCTCCCTTATTTTTCCTGGCCCGTGGCTGTTGGCAATTGGACTCTGCACACCTTACCACTGATGATCAGTGCTAAAGTCCATATGCTCTCTGTGTAAATTGTTATCATGATTGGATATACATGATTGGCATATTTGTATCACCACGAAGAACCTTGTAAACTGCACTGGGTATGCCAGGGCTTGTGATGACAAATGCCCTAAAATGGTGTCTCAGGCCTGCCACCGCAGTGCCTGTGTGCAGTCTGTGAACTGCCATGTCCTCATGGTTAGTGTCCCCACTGACCAGGCCTAACCCTTCCCTTTTTGTGCACATTGGTCACCCCCATGGAAGGCCCAAGGTACCCCCCTGGGCAGGGTGCTGTGTATGTGAAAGGTAGAGCATGTACTGGTGCAGGTAACATGCTCTGGTAGTGAATTACAGTCATTTTTGTTTTTCACTATTGTAAGGCTATCTTGCTCCATAGGTTAACATGGGGGATGCTGGCTACAGTGGTTGCCAGCATTTCTTCCCATAGGAACAAGATAGGACATAAGAGTCTAGTATCCCTGAACTCAGAATTTAATAACACATCTTTTAGGAAAGGTGGTTTTTAAATCCTGTGTTTGAGAACAGCACTTTTAGAAAGTTGCTGTTCTCTTGTCTGACCCTTCTGTGTGCCTTGGCCTGTGTGTGTATTGACTGTCTGGTGTGAGAGTGACAGGGGCTTGGGATTCCCCAGGTGGCTGGCTGAGTCAGCCCTAGGCTGAACGACTGGATTTGCAACCTGAGTGGTGGGAGGAGTTAGCACCTGGGCCTGAATAGGGCTGTGCCAGCCAGCCACAATGCTGGCTCCACCTCCTGCTGAGCGGCTGACGACCCTGCCCCTCATTCTGAAAGGAAAGGAGAAGCCAGGCAAACAAAGTGCTCAAGCAACACCCAGAACTGGTTCAGACCGGACTCAGGCCCCACTTGCACAAAGAGAACAAAGACTTTTAGGGGTATAAGTACAGGACCCCTGACAACAGAAAATTAGATCATCCTGGAATCAAGAAGGAACCTCTGCCAAGGAGAAAGCTGAATCTGAAGAAGGAAGACTGTCCTGCTGTTGCTCTCCTGGACTGACCTGTTGCTTTGCTGCCAAGGAGAGGGGAAGGACTTTGCTGTGGTGCTGTGTCCCCTGTCTTGAAGGAATCTCCAAGGGCCTGAGAAGAGCTGGCTCCCCGTTCTGAAGTCCCAGGAACAAAAGGACTTTACCCCCAACTTCCCTGAACTCTGCTGAGAGAGTTCCGTCCTTCCTAGAGTGCTTGATTCAGTTGTGGGGCCTCTGGAAGTTGTACCTGTGCTGGGAAGCTTGAAACTAAGCTTGAGAGACTTTTGCAATTGAAAAGTATCGCATCGGTCGCTGCCGAGCGCATCCCGACAGTGCGCGAAGTTTCCAGCCGCTACGAAGGTCGAGATCGTCGCAGCGCCTGTTGCCACTGTCAGAGCCGTCGCATCCTTCGTTTGCGGGTCTCACCCGATCGGTGCAAGAAGCCTAACATCGCTGCGAGTGTCGTCACAGAGCCTGTCGTTGCTAGGTGAGATCGCCGCACTGCTTGCTTGAATAGTATGTTTAAGGTTGAGAGAAAATCTTGTTTTGAGATGCTAGATCTACTGACTGATCCCCATACAAAAGCATCATTTTGCAATTTTAGTTTTGCAAAGACATAGCGACAGACTGGATCAGGCTCCCGTCTTAGTTTATGAACCCGAAGACTTTGAAAGCACCTTCACAAGCGAAGGATCCAGCTATTACTATTTTCCTAAATCACTCCTTTTCAAGGGACCAGATAAAAAAAATAATCTAGATCTCACAGAGGTCAGTAATTTTCCTCCAATTTTGCTACTAGCAGCGGTACAAAACTGGAGGAAAAGTTTTTAGCTCCAATTTTTGGGAACAGAATCATAACTTAGATGGGACGCAAATTTCATAAGTGGGGTCTTAGACCAGGGCCAGTAAAACAAACAGCGCTGCTTGCTGTGTTTAATTTGATAAGACTAGAATTGAACAAAGGCAATTAAATGGGATGGGTAATGCTTGACCCCCTCATTTCCTTTGATACTGTAACCATGCTATTTTACTCAGGTCGATAGAGGGGTTGGACAGCAATGGCTAGGCACTCAAATGGTTTAAAAATGTCTTGGAAAATTGGATGTTCAAGGTGAAATAACAAACAGCTAAATTCAGAGTGCGCAGGATAGAATGTGATGTCCCACATGGATCTATTAGGAGTATAACACAAGGCCGTGGTGGCCCAGTGGCATGAAAGGTAGGTTGATATAAACAATGGTCTATGGGAGGCCCGAAGTGTCCTCTGGTAGCCTGGGCTACAAATAGTCTAAGAACAGATTGAATCAAATGTACAATTTCACGAGAGTCCTGAGAGGACTAGGTTATTTTATATATATGGACACAAGGTTTTGTTTCAAATAACAACACATTTATTATCTGCATAAATTGAATATCATATATTTAAGTAGTATTTCTAGTGCTCACATAGGAAATGGGAGTGTGTGAAGTGAAGGTGTGTAGGTGACATTTTAAAATTTACATCGCATGGAACAACAATAGTAATTATCAAAACTCCACAAATAAATGAGAGTGATAATGGAGTTTTTGTTGAAAGGCACCACCTCTTGAGGTGTCCCCAACCCCTAAGGGAGGCCCCAGTCAGGCTGGTGGGGCCCCCTAGGCCTACAACTGGAGGGCATGCTGGAATGGGGGCCCCCAAAGTCGAGTTCCAAGAACCTTTCTGTGTCAGAATGGCCAGCACAGAAAGGCTGCCAAAACCCAACATCGCAATCCCAAGAGCGGAAAGAGCCTGATGCTGACACCATTCAGTCTGGTGGTCGGGCTCTCTGAACCCGTCAGAAGGCGGATGGTTCCTTTCCGACTGCCTCTATTATAAAGAGGCGGGCTGAAAGGAATCTGACTGGCAAATTACAAAGCTGTCGGCGTTGGTCAGAGCCTTTCCGACAGCATCATAATTGGCCCCTAAGTGTGTTGTTAACATCAAGAATCTACAGGGTGTTAGTTGCACTTAATAAGTACTAATCCGAAAGCCCTCACTACCGAAATTCCCCCCTCAGAGAACTTATGCAATCAAATTGCAGATTTTTTGTTGACAAAATTGTCAACATCCAGAAAGATTTTCCTCCTCCTCAGACAACCCCTTTAGAGGTAACAGTCGACTACCCTCCTCTCTCCAGTTTCAAATCGGTCTCCCTGCAACAAACTAGCAAGGCAATTCGGGCCTGCAAATCAGGAGCGCCCACTGACTCCTGTCCTCCCATCATTCTACATCACCTTATTGAGGCAGTTAACCCCTACATCAACGCCATTATTAATGAATCCCTTGAATCCGGACTTGTACCAGCTGACTGGAAGAAGGCCATCGTAAAACCCCTGTTGAAAAAGCAGAACAAATCGCCAACAGACTTGACCAACATGCGCCCCATCTCCCTACTTCCCATTCTTGGCAAAGTCACGGAGCATTTAGTTCATGAGGAGCTTAAAACTTTTGCAGAAGCCCATAACATCCTGCACCCCCAACAATCGGGTTTTCGCTCCGGCCACTCCACCGAAACAGCATTGATCGAACTTGCTGATTCCATAAAATTCCTGCAGGATGAGGGCAAGCAGGCTGTCCTCATCCTGCTGGATCTTACAGCAGCGTTTGACACTATCTCGCATACCATCTTAATCAACCGAATGCGAGAGATTGGCGTGACAGACACAGCCTTGGCCTGGATTTCATCGTTTTTATCTAATAGGTCCCAGACCGTGTCTCTCGGTCCCCACCTATCCTGCGAAAACCTCATCACATCTGGAGTGCCTCAGGGGTCCATATTAAGCCCTCTATTTTTCAACATCTATATGGCACCCCTCCTAGCTGTGATAGAATCTCATGGGATTCTTGTCACGTCCTATGCTGACGACACTCAATTGGTCGTCACCATTGACAAACAGCGGGCTGACGCAGATCTCCGGTTTAAAAACTGTCTTTCTGATGTTTTCAAGTGGCTAAACACTAACCATCTTAGATGCAACAGTGCTAAGACAGAAATCATCCCACTGGGTAAAAATCTGTCTTTTTGCCCGAAAGACTGGTGGCCCTTAGGATCAGAAGCCCCTCCTAGTGCAGTACCATCAGCCCGGAATCTAGGCGTGCAATTCGACTCATCTCTCTCCTTCGATGACCACGTTAAGATTACTGCCGGTCGCTGTTTTGGACAAATAAAATCTTTGAAGAAATTCTTTGATTTCCTCCCAATTGCAGCTAGAAAGTCAGTCGCGGTAGCTCTCATACTTTCCCGACTTGACTACTGCAATGGCCTTATGGCCGGAGTGAAAAAATCTACTCTCAGAAAGCTGCAGAGCATCCAACATGCGGCAGCCAGACTGGTTCTACAACTCCCCAGAAGGTCATCAGCATCTGCAGCTCTAAATTCGCTGCACTGGATGCCGCTGCATAAAAGAATCCTTTTCAAATTGCTCCTTACAGTTTTCAAAACCATGCAAAATACAGGGCCCCGCTATTTTGCAAATCGTTTCAGGCGCTATAATCCCCCGCGCTGCTTGAGATCCTCCGGGACAAATCTGGTCTTAATCCCGAGATTCAAATATAAGACCAAGGGTGGGAAATCCTTCACTGTTCTGGCAGCCAAAGCCTGGAACAACCTACCCACCAATCTTAGATTCATAGAAAATGAGAACAATTTTAGAAAACTTCTCAAGACATGGGTCTACCAACAACCAGACTCATCTGTCTTGGCTGCCATTTAGCTTCACTCCTTCATCACACTCCACTCCCTCAGTTATCCTCCGCAGCTTGCTCAGCGCCATGATGCTCCCCTGGGAGCGAACGTTCGCGCTTTACAAATGCACATAAATATCAAATATCAAATATCAAATATCTCCTCAGGAGAGGAGTTGGCCTAATGACTAGGGCGGTCGACCTCGGATCTGGGGAACTGGGTTTGAGTCTTGGCAATAACGCTGAACATCCTGTGATTCTGGGCAAATCACTTAATCTCCCGTGCCTAACAAAAATGAATATGTCCTCATGTAATGCAACTGGTGCTATGTAAGGCGCAATGATATCCGATTCGGGTCAAGTTCGCGCTACATAAAACTCTATTTAAAAAAAAACAAAATCTCATCCACTCCATCATTTCATGTCTTCATAATTCTTACTGCCAATTTCTTATGAGTGAAGACCACTACTCCCTTCTTCTGATCGATCTGGGTATGTGGTGTCGGGTTTATATCTCATTTTTTTAACCCGATGAGCGATCACTTTCCCTACCTACTCCTTTTTCAGCATTCCTGATGCCGTTTTTGAAAGATAGATCTTATACGAAAGGGGAATGTTAGGTTTTTTCACAGTCTGATAGTGTAATACTTGTAACATTTGATATAGGTGGACAAACCAACAGTAATGAGATAGGATATTGAAAGTTTTTTTGTCTTTGCTCTATTCATTTTGTAAGGATAGTCATTGCAGACAAAGAAAAAAGGCTCGTGCCAATGATATGGGTAGTAGTGCCATGCAAAACTTCCTTGAAGTCTTAACGAAGAGAGTGATGCACCCTTCTGAGTTTAGTACCAAGTTTTGATATTCGGTTATTGTCTTAGGAATTGATTAGAGGTGAGAACCATCTTAGTTTAAAGTACGTTAATCATTTACTCCCACACACCTGTCATTCAGTGACTTTTGTTAATAGTCTTTGTTTTTGAGGGCTCTGGAAGAAAGTGTATCTATTCTGGTATATCCACATGGCAAAATGGCATTTTGGCATTCATGTCTTCAAAGGGGTCATGACCAGCCCTTCTTTAGTATGCGATCAATTAATGAACTTTTGATGTTGTTCCTAATCCTCTCCCTTACAAGAGTTGTGGCCTGTGGTCATGTATTCTGTTGTGGCTTGTTTCACCAGTGTCATAGGGTGAGTCTAGCTAGTCAATTATGGTCTCTAATGCTTCAAGTTCATAAAACTCTTTAAGCCTTCTGTTAATAGTCACAATCATTGTGGCCATTTCCAGTAGACCGTATCTGACATCTTTCCTTTTCTAGGATATGTTGTAGGGCAAGGAATGTCTTGAACAAAAAATTAATCTCTTGCTAGAAATCCCGTGGAAATGTTACCTATACCCATTATATAAATAGGGTTCATTTTTAGGTCAAACGTCAGCACACATGTGCTGTCAGTCCTGCTGTAATCACTCTATGGCATGTAATTATACCTGCAGCCTGTGATCGGTTCAAAACTCCATTGCTCATATTTCTTGGCTCCACATAGGCTAGCGCTCCCGATACATCACTTCCGTTATTAGGCCTGGAGCACTGCCCAACTACAGTTTCCTTACACTGTAGGTCTCTATCTATTTTTTGGGGGTCTGCTTTTTTTTTTTAAGTGCCCCAGTCAGCGCTTTCACTTTAATGGTAGCCGCACCACTTTCTTTGAAGGGGGCTCATCTAAAGAAAGGTGCACAGCCACTATTAAAGTTAAAGCGCGGAATGGGTTGCTTTTACAAATAAAAAAGTATTTGTATGTCAACTTCAGAAAGAAATGGGTTTTTTGATAAATGGAACCCATGGCGCTCTTTTACTTAAAGAGCAGCCGCACTTCTTTCTTTAAACGAGCTGCGTCTAAAGAAAGGAGCGCAGCCGCCATTAAAGTTAAAGCGCTGCATGAGCGGTTTTGCAAAAAAAAAATTCCTTGAGTGCTCGTCAAGAAATACCAGCTGCCGGATCCTCATAAAAAAATGTATACATATTAAATGCTTGCAAAGGTGTGATGTGGAAACAGGTGTTTTACATTGTTAAAACATGGATTCCTTAAATGTTAGATTAAATCCATTTGCAATTCACACAATTTTACATTTCTATTTTTATTCACCACTGTTGCTCATTCCACACCAAGGACTCCACCTTCTAATCGTCATGTCATTTTTTTTTTTGTTTTGTTTCAATTCAGTAATTTTTTATTGAAAAAGAGATTTATATATACAGGGCACAGCGTACATGGGGTCCCGTTAGCAAAAGCCCCCGGGGAGAGGCCTGGCATAGCGAAGTACAACAAGAAGTCGTGGGCCGGTTTGGTTACATGCGGCCTTTTTTTTAATTTTTTTGTAAACATGGCAGCCGCTGTCTGTATCCCCCTAGGTGGTGAGAAAGGAAAGATAGAAAGGAGGAAGAAGAAGGTCTTGTGCAGGGTCTGTCGGGTACATTGGTCAGGTCCCGGTCTGTTCCGCCTGCGGCGCGGAAGGGTGTGTTTGGCTCGTGTTTGCCATCCTAGGGTGGTTTGTGTGAGGACAGGTAGTTGTCTGGAGTGTGCCACATTTCGCTCTTTGTGTGCGTTCTGGATGTATTGTTAGCTAATCGTCGTGTCTTAATACAAATTTGAAATACACCTGAGAGTTTGAGTCGCTAGTCTTAGCTGATTCTAAATTCGTACTGGTTCTCATGCTCCGGATATGAAATGTATGCTCATGAGTCTGGTACCGGTTCAGGTGGCGCAGTGGGCTAAGGCTTTCACTCAGGGTTCTTGTGTTTCTTCTGTGTTTGACCTCATGGACATTGGTAAGAGCCCTAGCTGGTTTTGTCTTTCCGAGGTGAATAAAAAGAGTTACCAGTTACCAATAAGCGGTTAACAATAAATTGCTAGTTGTCCTGGCAGATTTTGCCAAATTTGGCTCCTACCCCAAGGGTGGATTGAAAGCAGAGGGAGAGGGGCACGTTCGCGGGTGCTCCTAAGCCGGACTAAAAGCAGCTGCTACCAAACAATCTGACATATTAACCCGTGTGATATCAGGTTTAAAAAGTGCATGTTATTGTATTCTTCAGTGCCTCGTTTGTGTTATTATTTTGATGAACGCTGTCATTCTGTGCCTCACTGTTGCTGCATAATTGTAGTCCCTTTTACTAATTTTTTGTGCAATTGCCCAATCTTAGGTTTTCAAAATCTGGTTTTCCTATTCAAAGGCCTCTGAATCCTTTAACCTTTGCGGTTCTAATTTATGGTGCTCAGAAAATCCAACAATTTTAGGATACTTTGACATAACTTTTGAATAACTAAATCGTTCCGCTTTCGTATTTATCAACGTGGAACAAACCCTATTTCCTATTTAAAATAGTCATAAGTGAGTGAAATTGTGTGCTTTATACTTACCTGCTTTGTTAGCTTAGGACTTTTTTATGGGATAATGCTCCAATTGCTTGTCTTCACAGGGAGGATGGGGTGCATGAAGGAATGTCATGGTACGGGTAACGTATATGAAACAGCAAAACTAAAAAATTAAGGTGAAATAATTTTTCCCTCGACCTAACCCTTGACATAAACTGAACCCTGGTCATGACCATAATCCTTAACCTAATAGCTCTAGCTTTAAGACTGAGCCTATTCCCCCGATTTAGCCTAGACCTCTTTCCCTGTTGCTAACCCTAAATTTTAACCTAGCCCTAATCTTAGTCCCAGTTTGGAGTGAATGATGGAATAGTTGTAACCGTTCCCCTTCTTATGCCATTGTAGAGGGGGATAGCTTTCAAAACTAACGAAGCCAAGACGTCTTGCCTCTGAAAGGCAAATGCCAACCTCCCAGGCGTTGCTATTGCTTGTTTGCATAAGCGGCAGACATCAGCATACAATAACAGCATGGTGAGAAATGTCGTTCGCAGGATTCTAATGCTTCTAAACCAGCCATGGCTTTCATACAGGGCCGCGACCAAAGTTGGTCAAGATTTTCAAAGATCTTTTTCATTGAATTGACCGCCCTGCTATCAAAGTAGTGAAGGTGTTGGGGGAACAGAGGTCCAGCGAGACAATGTCCTTTTGTAAATACTGAGGTCTGCAAATGAATTCTGTGCATCACTGACAAACCTGAGAATACACATCTTCAATAGGAGAGGAGGACACCCAACTGTTCCCCCTCCCCCTTTCATTACACTCCTTTGAAGACACACCCCTGCACACTGTATTTGAAGTGGGAGACACTAAGCTTCAGGTCCCAGAATGCCATAAATAAATAAACCAGCACTCCACAAGCTAGTTGATCTGGTCATGCCTAACCAGGGTAAATTACTAAACTTTGGATATGTGTGCAACAGTGTACCATTTAAAATAAACAATTGCAGAAAGGATTAACTCCGATTCAGCAAGAGTTAAATACAACTTGAAACTTAAATATGATTGCTTCATTACAGCATTAGCATCCAATATTGTGTTTTCTCTTCTAACACCAGTTAACTACCTTGAAGGAATGATAGTTTAACTGTTTTTGTGACTAGTTACAGAATTTTCCTCGCTGGGTTTCGTTTTCTGCATTTGTCATTTGGGGGTTTTAAAGTATATGGCAAGATACAGGTGACATCCACCTGATCAGTATTTTAAACTCATTTTATGTAGTTCAGCTCAGTTGTTGTAAGAGGGAAGTATACCATGTATAAATATCTGCTTTTGGGTGCAGTTCACAAAAAGGTTAACTCATTTAGAGGCATAAAAATACTCCTATGCGAAGCTTCCCAAACGTTTTACTACCACATTCCACGCTTTAGTAGATCAAACGTCTGTGACCACCTGGCTTTAAAGGACAAGACCCGGGCTATTTTTCAATGTTTCTAAAGCGTGATAGCATACTGTCCTTTTCAGCAGCACATTTATCCATTGAGATGGTCACTATATTGTACAGACATACAGTATTATGGATAAAACTATATTACATATAATTGATAATGTGTTGAAATCGGGTTTCAGTGAATATTTATCCTTTGTGCATCACCAAGTAAAATGTCTTGGCTTGTTTTCATTTTATTTAAATGTTGGGGTAGATTTACAAGAAACTAACGCAGTGCGGCGCTGCAGGTCATTTTGCTGCGTCGTGCTGCGTTAGTTTCGAGGCACAGGGATGCAATATATTTACAACAATATGCCGCATCTCTGTGCTTCCCCCTGTGCTGGCCCACAAACTGATGCCATGCGTCTGTGCAGGCATCCTTGCACCATAGTGCAAGGATGCCTGCATCGTGGTGAGATTGTTTTTGGGCAGGAAGGGTTACCTTCCTAGACTAAAACAATAATTTGAGGTGATGTCCTCTTCCGTGGTGTGCTGTAGAATGCAGCACAAATTGAAAGAGGAAGAAAATGAGAAATGAATACCTTTCTCCTCGTTGCACTTCGCTGCGCTAACCCTAGGGTGGCGTAGCATTCTGACTAATTTCCAGATTTACGATTCCTCGTAAATCTAAAAATGCATCAGTGGACATGGGTGTTGTGTAGGAACACCTACAGCAACACCTATGTCACACCCCTAACACGCAAAGTGTTGCGTGAAACGGGGGGATATTTACAAGCACAGGTAAAGTCATGCAGGGTGGCTTTACCTGTGCTTATAAATATCACTCATCAGGATGTGTCGCCAGGGCGTCACACAACATGACGCACCGGCAGCGGAGGGGGCTTGTAAATCTGCCCCTTGGTTTCTAACACAATTTAAAGTTACAAAAAAATGCATTTCTTTTTTGCTTCCATAACTGCTAAATGTGTTCAGTATAATTACAGCCATTTACCTTTCCTTGTGTGTTCTGAAAAAATAACACCCTACAACACATCCTTTCACACTTCATGTACCACCACGGAGATTGGCATATAATTCATTTTACTTTTCTTATTCTGACTGCAAAGTTAGAGGAGTTTGTAAACACCAGCCTGAAAGTTTGAGCTATTGGCACTGCATTTATTATTTGCAATGCTCATAGCTCAAACTTTCAGTAATGCAAGGCCTATTGGATTGCAAATGCTTGTTCAAACAGGCAATAATTGACTGTGACATGTCTTTTGAGGGCCAATGTTTCAGATGAATATTATGTGCTCTTTGAGTAAATTCCATATACAGTATCTTCAGTTTGAATTTCATCAGGAATTTTATGTGGGTCCCTTCCTCTGACTCAAGCATGCAAAAAAATTCAATTATCTTGCTTGCTCCAGTGAGCAAGTTCTGTCACCTTGTTCTGACATTGCAGATTTCATTTCCTCAGTCCGGATACTCAGGTACAGTGGTTTCTAGGGCATCTACATGTTTGTCCGATTTAGCCATGTGGGTCGAAAGTTCACCTGTGTTTATTGATGTCTTAATACATTTCATTTTGAACATGACTGATTCTAGAGTCGCTGTGGACATTTTGGCTTTTGGGTCTGATAATGGTCACATTTTATGTGAGCGGTCCATAGAGTTACTGCCTGGACAATTTAGACCCTGCATATATATATGGTACTGAACAGGATGGCCCTTAGGATAAAATATGTTTATTTGTATTTTATTGTCACTCTAGTCTGTGTGCAACTGTTCACATGTGAAGATGTGAAGAAAAAAATAATGCAGACAAATATCAGTTTAAGTCATTATTCTTTCTAAATTCCCTCACTGCTTAGCTTTAGGAATACAGGTTGTTTATTTAATTGGCACAGGCACCCAAATGCAGTCAACAAGAGTGAAGCAGAATGTGGTGGTTTTATCTCGTTTCCATCGAGGTGAGTTCAGTGTTTTTTGAGTATGAGAAAAGTATATAGCCGACTCCAATATGGACTGTGATACCATGCACATGGGCCCATCCAGTTCCATTGGGGTCTTCGCATCCCTCTACGGAATGCGGTGTGCTGCTAACCAACAATTACGTGGGAGCACTGAATTAAAAAAAAAAAAAACTATGTGTGGTGTGTGGAGGTATTGAATGGTAAGTGAGTGGTGGGGTCGAAAGTGAAAAATATGTGAATGGGAAAAAATACCTGCAAGTGCAGTGGGCCTTAATGGGCCTCTGTGATGGTATTGTTAAAAGGGGTGTGGTGGAGGTTTTTTGTATTTTAATGTCCAACACCTCACATGTGCGTCAACATTTTTTGAAGCAAAGGCTTCTTCTTCAGGACGGGGTGCACAGATCACCACCTTCTGGTCCATACCCGACCACGCACCAATCAACTAGAACAACCTGCTGTCCAATGGGTACAGGGTCATCACCCTTGTGGCAATTGCAGCAGCTGCAACCAAACAAAGAAGAGTAAACATCTGAAATTCACGAATGGCAGCGAATGGGAACAAAGAAAATTCACCAATTGCAACAGTAGAAATGTCATATATGTCCGAATTGGAACAGCTCCCCTCATAAAAAGGCCTTTTTGAGAAGGAACAACGCTAGGTGTTTGTTTAGGGACCCATATTGATGGGCTTAACGATGACATCCCGTGGAGTCAGCTGGGTTAGCTTCTTTGATTTGTAATCATCCTCTGGGTGCAAAATCTCTAGAAATACAGTGGTTTAAAAGGGTTGATTTACAAGGCGCTACTCACCAACACATACTTGCGTAACTCAATGACCATATGTCATTACATTATCTATTACATTAATATTTTATTGCCACCTTGCTTTGGCACTGGGAATCTCCTGCTTCTGTAAATATGGCACAGCCGAGATAGATCACAAGAATGCAGTACACCTTTCTCAAGTAAGTAATGCGATGGTCGGCCTTTCCATGACTATTTTTTGATCTGTAGGATGCTATTAAGCGCAACAATCCCACTGTTTTAAAGGCTCAAGATTTTAACCACTTGAATGGCAGCAAGCATGCATTTTTTAACTTCTTTACCTCCTATATTTAAATCCCAGACTACAACAACATCTAATGGATATCCTAATAGAGCGTGTGTTTCATGTTGTGTGTATGTATGTCTTGTACTTGTCCTTTTTCTTTTACAGGGGACTTCACAGTAATAAGATGACATATTTTGTCTAGATAGTGCTGCCATCACTTTTTTCTAGGTCACTGAACCATCATGTTGGATATTTTCTACTAAATACCACGTGTTTTTTTCTTCCTGTGTTCTTCTGTTCCCCATGTTTTTCAGGTACTCATTGTAGATACTTGTGAGTAAGAGAAACTCAGTAGGCACATTTTAGTCTTGTTCTTCGCTAGATTAAACAAATTTTGTTTATTAGATACGCCTAGTGACACCCTGACGTGAGTAAGGTGGAGATCTGTGCACTCCGTCCTGAAGAAAAATCCTTTGCTTCAAAACATGTCGACGCACACGTGAGGTGTTGTACATTAAAATACAAAAACCTCCACCACACCCCTTTTAACAACACCAGCACGGAGGCCCATTAAATTTATTAGACCTCACTTGCCAGGTATTTTTTAACATTCACATATGTTTCACTTTCGACCCCACCACTCACTTACTATCCAATACATCCCCACACAACACATATATATATTTTTTATTCAGTGCTCTCACGTAATCGTTGGTCAGCAGCATGCCGCATTCTGTAGAGGGATGTGAAGACCCCAATGATGAAGCATGAAACCAAGGGCCATTTTGGTGTGTGAGGGGTATTTAAAGAACACTGTGTGCTCCCCACCATTGTAAGGACCACACTATACCATACTTGTGTGGATTCTTTATGATTACTAACATCACCATCTGAATTTGTAGAGCAAGTCAACTCATTAAAGAGGTAGAAAGCACTAGAATCAGTATAGCCAAATTGGGGTAAAGATGTATCCTGAAGAAAACATTTTAATGAGGAAAAACAAAAAAATATAGACATTAATCCCTACGCTGCTTCTGACGGCCAAAGGCTGTCGCGCGCACTACCTCGGTAGTGGTGCACACTTCCATGGCTGTCGTGGCTCCGCCCACTGCACTAAACTGCCGCACTGTGGCAAAATTGCCGCCATGGTTAAGCGGTTAATCGCAACCATATTGTTTATGTACAATAACAATAGAACAAAAATAAAATGTTGAGATCATTCATTCTTTGTTTTTTTCCCATTACTTTCATCTAACTAATCCATGTTTAGGTGGATCACATGGTAAGATATTAATTTCTTCGGTGCTGTGGACGGCCCCCGGCCGTCCCACGTAATGGTGGGCTTGTGCAGAGGACGGCTGGGGGCCGTCTGAACCCTGCCCACTGATTAAAATGCCAGCACCACGGCAGCATTCGCGCCATGGTCAACGTGTTAAGCAGCTAGAACTTGTTGTTCCTCTGCATGAGAAATAACATGTAACCATATCATTAGATACAGTAAACCTGTGTTTTTATACTTGATAATTTCAATTGGTAATGTTAAATATATTCTTTTGTACGAAAGATCAGTTTTTGGAGTATTTGATGATCACAATTTGGCTGCTACAGAATAACTAGTTCCACGCATGCATCTGTGTTGGTTACTGTAATCTGTTTTTCACACTCTCCAAAATAGAAGCCTGAGATGTAGTAAAGCAACTTGTATGTTACCTTGAAACAGCTGTTCAGTAAAGGAATGCATTAAATACACAGAGGGTAGTATGCAGATCTCTCTCTCAAATGCATATGTTCAGACTTAAATGCACACACAGATAATACAGCCAGCTAGAAGAAACATCTCCCAAGAATCGCTACTGTTGGTGAATGTAACCAACATGTGATATTTGATTTTGATGAAACTGTGGGAGGCCTTTACCATGTCTATTCAGTGGTGCACTGGGACTGGAGACACCATTGTGTGTTACTATATTTCAGTTGGGCTTACCACTTCATTCCCAGGGAGCACGTGTGTTTTGAATCCCCCTATGCTCAATGAAGGCAGTCAAATGCCATTAAGCTTGGAAGTACCATTCTTGAGACGCTCTAGCCATCAGGTCAACCAAGAAACCACCAGGACCAGCAGTTTCATTACATAGATTTAGAGGTGTGAGAACCCAGAACTTGCTTTCAGCTTTGGGGCATTTGGACATGTCCTGTAACTAGAGGGCAGTGGTTGAAGGTGTGCCTCTCTTGCTCTCCTGTGCTGCCTGGTTTCAGGATTCAGGGGTCATTAGTTGATGGATGAATAACTTGCTGTAGGTGCATTTGGTGGGGGGTGCTTGGGTAGGTGGTTGAGTGTGTTTACATAGCCGGATGGATGCAGGTCTGGCCTGATTCAGGAATTTTTGTTTGTGGGTTGATGGACGAATGTTGGTGTGTTTGAATTGATAGTGCTAGGGTGAGGGTGGATCATGAACACAGGGGTATGAGTAGATGGATGGAAGCAGCAGTACATAGGAGTAGGAGGAACATGATTAATGCTAGAAGAATATCAGGATTAATTGAAGAAAGAGGAGAATGAAATAAGAGTAGGAAGGGGAGGCCAAGGAGTAGGAGTAGAAGTCAATAGGCATAACAGTAGAAATAGGTTGGATCACATAGGAATATATTGTAGAATCAGCTATAAGTAGCAATACGCAGGAGTATCCAGGAGTAAGTAGAAGTGAGTGTAAGATCAGGCAGAGTTAATAGTACTTCGAAATAGGAAAAGTCATTCATAGGAATAGGAAGAAGTAAGAATAAGTAGGGATAATAGTAGGTGGATGAGTAGGAGTAATTGTAGTAGCAATAAGAGTAGTCGCAATTAGGAGTAAGTGTAAGAGTAGGAGTAAAATTAGGTATACAAGTAAGTGTAGCAGTTAGTAAGAGGTGGAGAACATAGGAACATTTATGTGACTAGGATATTGGAACTAAGTAGGAGAAAGTGTAAGTGTAGGACTAATCAATCAATCAATCCATCAATCATATCATTTGTAAAGCGAACTACTGACCCGTGAGGGTCTCATGGAGCTGGGAGGTGGGGGGTGGAGGGTTTTGCTACAGCTCGAAGAGCCAGGTCTTGAGGATTCTTATGAAGGACAGCAGGTCTTGGGTCTGCCATAGGTGGATGGGGAGGGTGTTCCAGGTCTTGGCGGCAATTTTGGAGAGCGATCTGCCGCAGGAGGTCACTCTTTGAGTGCGGGGGACTGTGGCCAAGGCACGATCAGTGGAGTGGAGATGGCAGGTGGGGGTGTAGAAGCTAAGTCGGCTGTTGAGGTATGCAGGTCCAGTGTTGTGGAGTGCCTTGTGTGCGTGGGTGAGGAGCTAGAAGGTTATCCTGTTGTTGATGGGGAGCCAATGAAGGTCTCTCAGGTGAGGTGTGATTTGGCTGCATTGAGGGATGTCGAGGATCACCCGTGCGGAGGCATTCTGCATGCGTTGGAGCCATGACCGTCCGGATTTTTCCAGAGGCGGCCGCTCCCCCATGCAGCTCCCCACCCCGACTGCAGTGGTATCGTAGCGCTTGGCATTCACTGCGATTTGTGCCTCGCATTGCTCCTACTCTCAAACTGTGCTGCATTTATTGCTTTGGTATCGTAGTGCTTGGCATTCATAGTGATATCTGCCTCGCATTGCTCATACTTTCAAACTGTGCTGTATTTATTGCTTGCTTCCTCCTCGCATCGCTCGCACTTTTAAACTAGGCTGCCATTAATTAGCCGCGCTGCAGAATCGAGTTAATTGAAGTAATTTCACTCGAACACGCTTGTTGCTGTCTGTTGCTGCCGGATTCTAGAAAGTGACATAGGTGAAGCGCGCAGTCAGCGAGTCCGCATTGTGCCTTGATTTATTTATTTATTTAACTGTTTGTGAATGCATGCTTGCATAGCGTAGTACTGCCCAATCCAACTTGGTTATTTTGCTAGCAGCCATTTTCACGTTTGTTGTGGTGCCTCCTTGATCGGACCTACACCCCGCCCTCGGCCTCCCAGCTGTCCCTCCCTCCCACTGAGTCTACTGCCCCGACCCTCCGCCATCTCCTTTGTGACGTCTGGATTTTTCCAGAGGCGGCCGCTCCCCCACGCAGCTCCCCACCCCGACGGCAGTGGTATCGTAGCGCTTGGCATTCACTGCGATTTGTGCCTCGCAATGCTCCTACTCTCAAACTGTGCTGCATTTATTGCTTTGGTATCGTAGTGCTTGGCATTCATAGTGATATCTGGCTCGCATTGCTCATACTTTCAAACTGTGCTGCATTTATTGCTTGCTTCCTCCTCGCATCGCTCGCACTTTTAAACTAGGCTGCCATTAATTAGCCGCGCCGCAGAATCGAGTTAATTGAAGTAATTTCACTCGAACACGCTTGTTGCTGTCTGTTGCTGCCGGATTCTAGAAAGTGACATAGGTGAAGCGTGCAGTCACCGAGTCCGCACTGTGCCTTGATTTATTTATTTATTTAACTGTTTGTGAATGCATGCTTGCATAGCGTAGTACTGCCCAATCCAACTTGGGTATTTTGCTAGCAGCCATTTTCACGTTTGTTGTGGTGCCTCCTTGCTCGGACCTACACCCCACCCTCGGCCTCCCAGCTGTCCCTCCCTCGCCCCTCCTCCCTCCACTATCCATTTAAGACAGATGTCCCAACGCGCAGCGTCCACGCGCTGCGGCCACGCCGGAGGTGCGCCAAAGGTAAGCCCGTCTACGCCCGTCTGCGCCTGGACCGCACCCAGCGCCTGTCCCCCTGGCCCCTGCCGCTCCCAACCCTCTAGAATCACATATGCTGCCGATACTCTCCTCGCCCTCAATCCCGGAAGTACACCACTTTGCTGCGAAGCTACTCCAGGATGTACCCACGGCCCTTTCGCCTGCCTCTCCTGCAAGTTTAACTGCTTCAGGATCCTCACCAATTCCACGTCCTCCAAACACAACTCCGACTCAAACCGCCTAAAGTGCATCCTGCTCAACACCCGCTCGGTCCACAGACACGCAACAGAACTCTGGGACCTAATCGACTCTGCGTCACCTGACATCGCCTTCCTTACTGAAACATGGATGAACACATCATGAGCTCCAGACATTGCCATAGCCATTCCGGACACTTACAAGATTATCCGCAAAGACCGCACCAATCAAACAGGAGGAGGCATCGCCATCATCCACAGGAACACCATCAAAATTACAACCAGCTCCGACGACAATCTTGCAACCGCCGAACATCTCCACTTTCAGATCCACACCGACCCCAGGACCACACTGAGAGGCACCCTCATCTACAGGCCTCCAGGTACCCGCACCCAATTCAGCGACGACATAACGGACTTCGTCAGCCCACACGCCCTAGCCTCCGAGAACTATATTCTTCTAGGAGACCTCAACTACCACCTTGACAACAAACTTGACAGCAACACCACCACCCTTCTGGACAACCTGACCAATCTCGGTCTCAAACAACTTGTGGACACCCCCACCCATGTAGCCGGACACACGCTCGACCCTATCTTCACATCCAGCAAGCACATCTCCTTCGATCGCACCACAGTTCTCCACTGGACGGACCACAGCTGCGTTCACTTCAGCTACAAAACCTCCCTAACCCACAATCGCCCTCAACCTATTCCTCAGAGAAACTGGAACAAAATCACCTCCAACCAACTCCTCACATCACTCAACCAAAACCCTCGCACCCTCCCATTGGACCCAAACCAAGCGGCCACCAAACTCAAGCAATGGATCACCCACAGTGCTGATGAATTAGCACCCCTGAAAAAGCAGCAGATCAATTCAACCAGCAAAAAGGCTCCCTGGTTCAATGATGACCTTAAAAAATCCAAGAAACTATGCCGCACTCTGGAGAAGATATGGGGAAAAAACCCAACCTCAGACAACATGACCTCCCTCAAGTCAGCCACCCGCAAACACCACCAACTGATTCGATCCGCTAAGAAATCAGCATTCAAGGATCGTCTCGACAACAACACTCATAACAGCAAGGAACTCTTCAATATCGTCAAAGAATTCACCAACCTCACCGCAGCATCTAACGACATCACTCCCTCCCAAGACCTCTGCAACGCATTATCCTCCTTCTTCTACAACAAAATTGCTGACATCCACAACAGCTTCGAGAATTCTCCAAGCGATCAACCCTCCCCACCCCCTTCTGATTCTACTCCGCCAACTAACATCCTCAGCGCCTGGAACCCAATTACCACTGAAGACACCATTCGCCTCATGAACTCAATCCACTCTGGCTCGCCCACTGACCCTTGCCCCCACCACATCTTCAACAAAGCTGACTCCATCATCGCCCCCGATCTCCGTGATGTCATCAACTGCTCGTTCAACTCTGCCACCATTCCAGAAAGCTGGAAACACGCCGAACTCAGCGCCCTTCTGAAGAAACACACAGCAGACCCCTCTGAACTTAAAAACTACCGACCCATATCCCTCCTCCCATTCCCGGCCAAAGTCATCGAGATAGCCGTCAACAGCCAGCTCGCCACCTTCCTTGAATCCAACAAATCCCTTTATCCATCTCAATCTGGATTTCAAGCCAAACACAGCACCGAAACCGCCCTCATTGCAGCGACCGACGATATCCGAGCACTCCTGGACAACGGAGAAACAGTGGCCCTCATCCTACTTGACATTTCCGCCGCCTTCGACACAGTCTGCCACAGCACCCTTATACATCGACTCAGCAACATCGGCATACAAGGAAAAGCCTTGGACTGGATCATCTCATTCCTCACTGGGAGAACTCAAAGAGTCCGACTTCCCCCATTCTATTCAGAGGCCACCAGTCATCTGCGGCGTACCTCAAGGATCCTCACTCAGTCCCACCCTCTTCAACGTATACATGAGTCCTCTCGCCTCCATCGCGCGTCAACACAACCTCAACATCATCTCTTACGCCGACGACACCTAGTTAATCCTCTCCCTCACCAAAGACCCCAACACCGCCAAAACCAACCTTCACGAAGGCATGAAAGAAGTAGCCGAATGGATGAAACATAGCCGCCTAAAACTCAACTCAGACAAAACGGAGGTACTCATCCTAGGTTCTTCCCCCTCAGCTTGGGACGACTCCTGGTGGCCTTCCGCACTGGGCGCAGCACCCACACCCACAGACCATGCACGTAACCTTGGCTTCATCCTAGACTCCTCTCTCTCGATGCTCTGGTCACGAGTCGACTGGATTACGGTAACACACTTTACGCCGGAACCACAGCAAAATTACAGAAAAAACTCCAGCGCATCCAAAACGCGTCAGCAAGACTCATAATAGACATCCCGCGCCAAGATCACATCACCAGACATCTAAAAGACCTCCACTGGCTTCCCGTTAACAAAAGAATTACTTTCCGCCTTCTCACCCACGCACACAAAGCCCTCTACAATCTAGGACCCGATTGCCTCAACACTCGACTGTCCTTCTACAAACCCACCCGTCAACTTAGATCGTCCAATCATGCCCTCGCCGCAGTCCCGCGCATCCGGAAATGCACCATGGGTGGCAGATCCTTCTCCTACCTGGCTGCCAAGACATGGAACTCACTCCCCACTCACCTCCGCCTTACTCAGAACCACATCTCCTTCAGAAAAGAACTTAAAACCTGGCTTTTCGACTAATAATGAACCCCTTCCCCTAGCGCCTTGAGACCCTCTGGGTGAGTAGTGCGCTTTATAAATGCCAGAACTTGAACTTTAACTATTTCAGGAGTTTGGCAGAGGCTCCTGCATAGAGGGCATTTCCGTAATCCAACCTGCTGCTGTTCGAGGGCATGGGTGACCGTTCTTCTAGTTTTGTTGGGGATCCACTTGTAGATCTTGCGGAGCATGCAGAGGGTGTTGGAGCAGGAGGGTGAGATGGCTTTGACCTGTCTACCTGTCCAGTCATGGAGAAGGTGGAGTCGTGGACGACCCCTAGGTTGCGTGTGTGGTCAGTGGGTGTTGGAGCTGTTCCCAGCGCAGTCCGCCACTACGATTCTTTCCAAGTTGAGGGGGTGGATCCTAGAATGAGGACCTTCATCTTGTCTGGGTCCAGCTTCAGTCAGCTGTTCCTCATCTATTCGGCGACGGCCTTCATTCCTTCATGGAGGTTGGTTTTGGCGGTGAGGGGGTCCTTGGTGAGGGAGAGGATCAGCTGGGTGTTGTCGGCGTAGGAGATGATGTTGAGGTCATGCAGTCAGGCAATGCGGGTGAGCGGTGCCATGTAGATGTTGAACAGCGTTGGGCTGAGGGATGAGCCCTGGGGTATGCTGCAGGTGGCTTTGGAGCGGAAGGGGCGGCGAACGCTCTGAGTTCTGCCGATGAGGAAGGAGGTGGTCTAGTCTAGGGCCTTATCCTGGATCCTGGATCCTGGTGTCGTGGAGGCATGTTTGTAGTGTGTATTGGCAGACCGTGTTGAAGGCGACTGACAGGTCCAGGAGAATGAGGGCAGCGAGCTTTCTCCATTGTCGAGCGGGCTCCTGATGTCGTTGGTGGCGGCGATGAGGGCAGTTTCGGTGCTGTGGTTGCTGCGGAACCCAGACTGTGATGGGTCCAGGATGCTATTCTCCTCGATGTAGCAGGTTAGTTGTTTGTTGACGGTCTTCACGATGACCTTTGCCGGGAATGGGAGCAGGGAGATGAGATGGGGTCCGCCTTTGGTTTTTTGAGTAGTGCGTTAATCTCGGCGTGTTTCCAGCTCTCCGGGAAGGTTGCTGTCTCGAAGGAGGTATTGATGGCTTTCTGGAGATGGGGTGCAATGGTGGTGCTGGCTTTGTTGAAGATGTGGTGTGGGCATGGGTCTGATGGTGAACCGGAGTGGATGGTGTTCATGATCTTGATGGTGATTGTTGTTGATATTTGTCCAGGAGAGTAGGTGGTCGGTGCAGGTGGTGTTCGTGGGGGCGGGTGTTCCAGTGGTTGTCATGGCGGTTGTGTTGTTGAAACTGTCATGGATGTATGCGATCTTGCGATGGAAGAAGGTGGCCAGTGCATTGCACAGGTCTTGCGAAGGTGAGATGTTGGTGGTGTTGGAGCTGGGGTTGGAGAGTTCCTTTACAATGTTATAGAGCTCTTTGCTGTTGTGTGCGTTGTCTAGGAGGTTTTTGAAGGGGGCCCTTTTGGCTGATCTGATGAGGTGATGGTGTCTTCGGGTAGCATTCTTGTGGGCTGTGTAGCTGTCCGGTGTTCGTTCACGGAGCCAGTTCTTCTCCAGATTTTGGCAGGCTCGCTTGAGGGCCTGGAGGTCTTCAGTGCACCAGCAGGCTTTCTTGCTGGTGTGACTGTTGGAGGGTATTCTGAGCGGGGCGAGGGTGTTGCCGCAGTCGTAGATCCATTGTCTGAGGTTGTGGGAGGCGGTGTCAGCACCGGTGGGCTCAGGGGGTGGGGTCTAGGCTAGGGTGGTGGTTAGCTGGTCTTCAGTGACTTTGCTCCATCAGTGGCGGGGCATCTGTTGGGAGCGATGGTGCGTGGTGGGTTTCCGGAAGTTGAAGTGGATGCAGTGATGATTGGTCCAATGGAGTTTGGTGTTGTGGCTGAAGGATACGTGGAAGCTTGCGGAGAAGATGGGGTCAAGTGTGTGGCTGGCAGAGTGGTATGGGTTTTGTGACGAGGTTGGCGAGGTTGTCAATCAGGGTGGTGGAGGTGGTGTCGTTGTTCTCGAGGTGGAAGTTCAGGTCCCCGAGGAGAATGTAGTCCTTGGATGCGAGGGTGTGTGTGCTCATAAGGTCGGGGATGGAGTCACAGAACTGCGTTCGGAGTCTGGGGGGTCTGTAGACGAGGGTACCTCTGAGGGTGGTTTTGGGGTCGATGTGGATCTGGAAGAGCAGGTGTTCGGCGGTGCTGAGGATGTTGTCAGAGTTCATTGAGACTCAGAGAGTGTTCCTGTGGACAATGGCGATTCCTCCTCCTACTCCGTTGGTGGGGTCCCTGCAGGTGATCTTGTAGCTGTCGGGGATGCCTATGGCGATGTCAGGTGCGGAGGAGGGGTTCATTCAGGTTTTCAGGACAGTGACGTCTGGGGAGGTTGAGTCGAGTAGGTCGCAGAGTTCGATGGCGTGTTTGCAGGGGTGAGTGGGTGTTGAGAAGGATGCATCTGAGGTAGTTGGGTTCTTTCCTGGTTGGTGGGTTGGCGGGTCGGATGCAGGTAAAGCTGCAGTTCCGGCAGGAGAAGGGTCCTTGTGTGCACTTCGGGCGGCCAGGCAGCAAGTGCGTGATCGTCAGGCATTGAGTGGGCAGAGGGTGCTGGAGTTGTAGTGGAGTCGGGCGTCGTGGCATTCGTGGGGGCCAGGGGCTCTGGTGCTGGGCACGGTCCAGGCGCGGACGGGTGCAGATGGGCTTGCCTTTGGCGCGATAGCTGCGTGGTCGCGCAGTGGCTGCCATTAGAAGGGGAGGGAGGAGCTGCTGGGAGGTGGGAGCGCAACAGCGATGAACAGTGAATTTTAGAGAAGCAGAGAAGTACAAATTACAATAACAGGATGAACAGTGAATTTGACAAAGGCAGAGAAGCACAAAGTACAATACCAGGAATCAACCCACGGGCACAGTAATGGCACAGATGGGAGGGGGAACAAAAGACAAACCAACAGTCACCATTACAGGGGGCAGACAAAGCACAAGTACAAACAAGAAATCAAACCACGAGCGGATCAGGGAGGGCCTCGAGCCCCTGACAGCAGCTGTGGCAGCAGGCTAGGGCAAGGGCACAGGTGGAGCTGTGCGGTGTGGGGAGCAACCTACCAAGGTGTCATGGGTCAGTCTCACTGCCCCGCAGCAGCCACCATAAGAAGGGGAGGTGGGAGGGAGGAGCAGCTGGGAGGTGGAAGCAGGTACTTGGGAGAGCGGGGCGGGGTCACCAAGGGGTCACGGGTCACTCTCAGTGCCGCATAGCGGGTGCCATAAGAAGGAGAGGTGGGAGGGAGGAGCAGCTGGGAGGTTGGAGCGGGCGTGTGGGAGAGCTGGGGGTGGGAGCGCAGCAGCAGGAACGGGCAGGAAGAACGGCGAGGAACAGTTAATTTTCCAGCACCAGAGAAGCACAAATTACAATAACAGGATGAACAGTGAATCACTAACAGTAGTGATAAGAGAAGTAGTGAGAATGAGTAGGTGTAATTGGATTAGTGTAGGCATAAGTAGCGTAAAGTAGACAATAGAGTAGGAATATGTGTAAGGAGGAGTAATAACTGGTCTAGATAGGAGTGCATAGGAATAATTAGAAACATGATCAGTAAGGTGTAAATGCTGGAGTATGTAAGAGCAAGAGTAGATATACATAGATTAATGTGGGAGTGTATGAGTAAATAGCGAGAGTAGGAGTTAGGGGGAGAAAGAATATGCATATGATTTTCGGTGTATGAGCCAGCATAAATGGAAAAGGGGTTAATAGGAGTATATAGGTGTACGTAGGAGTCAAATTAATTAGAAACAGCACATACGGATTTTGCATGGCTGCTCTTTGAGTGCAATCCTAATGAAATTTCAAAGGACAGTGAAGCTGAATTTGATATTTTTAAAAGAAGCACACTGTCTAAATGTGTTCACTACTTCTCACAAGGCCAACAATATTTAGGATAATCAATAGTGAAAGCAAAATAAAAGAATATTATATTAAAAAGAGTCTGCATCCCCTTTACCTACTCATGAATCAAGAGAGCTGATACATTGTTCATGTTCTTCTTACTCCCTTTTTAAACAACATTTATAATTTTATTCAGACAATAAAATGCTGTGTTTGTATTATCAGTCATTTTCCTTTCCAATACATTTCTCGTAAAAATGAAGTGTATTGAAAAACAAACATACCACACAGGATACTTAATGCAGTCAATTCCCGACACAAAGGTGACATTATTCATGGTGCTTGTTGCTGAAAGAAAATAGGGATGTCTTGAAGACAGTATTTCTGCATCTCATTTGTGGTACTCACTGATGGTAATCATTCATAACAGTCAACTGCACTGTGCATGTATAGCATTTGTAGATAGGAAGGTTCATTATAGGTGCTATTTGTGCTCATTTCTCATTCCATTTCAAATGCGAGCGCAAGCGATGGATATGAAAGCGTTCACAAGAATAATGCATGGTCTCAATAGTTTTAATACTTGGCAAACTTAGAATCATTCATTCTCTTAAGGTGAAAATAAAGAGCTGGCTTGAAACAGAACATCTGCATTTTGCTCAGGGCACTCTCCAATCTGAAGCCAAAACAAGAGAACAATATCTTGAACATAGCGTGTCTGCATTGCGTTAATAGTTAAAAAAACTTTGTACAATTTGAGATAAATATATAAAAGAGGCCCATACATTAAAGAGCACCCAAAAAAGTACATAAAAAATTAATCGGTATAATAACTGAGCTTATAAAACTATATAGGATACAATAATATTATGTACAAATAATAAAGTATTTATAAGGTAACAATTATAATTATGCAATAAAACAAAAAGGAAATAAAAAAGGGAGTAAATAGAATCAACAATGCAAATAATTTTTCATAGAGCTACTAAATTTAACCAATATACTTATACATACAAAATTCTAATCATTATTCGTAGAACCTATATAAAGATAGCAACAGAATCCTCATTTAGTTTCCAGATTAGATGATATTTAGTAGCATTGTGAATGACGCCTGGTGCAGTCAAATTTCCTCCTCGTCAGGTAAAAATTATTCAATCCCAACAGCCATGACTTGCTAGTAAAGAGGCATTTTTCCAAATGGTAGTAATTGATTTTAAAGTTGCTGTAATTAAAACATCTAAATGTTTGCTATTAATAACAGTTTAGTGGAAAATGAAGTTGACTTACAAATTAATATATTACATGATAAATTGTCTGTGATATTCAATATTTTTTTAACAATTTTCAAAACCCCGTTCCAAAATGTATCAACAATATGACACTCATAATGCATATGTTGCAATGTTCTTGTATTCAAGGACCAATTCCACCAAGTAGGTGAATTCAAAAGTTTTGCATTAAACAACCTTAACGGAGTCCATAGAAAATTGATTAATATAAAGCAACTAGTTTGGTATGGAGAAACAGGCAGACAATCAGAGATAAAATTCAACCAATTTTTCCTCCATATATCTGAAGAAAACAACACATCGAGTTCATTATTCCCAAGGAAGAGGAAAGCTAATATAGTCTCATGCATAATTATGAATTGTTTTTATAAAGCAGTGACACAACAAGGGATGCTAAGCAATTGTTTGAATACACAATTCAAAATCAGATACAGCATTTTGAGGAAAAAAAATATGATATTCGATAACTGAATCACAGAAGAGTTCATATTTATAAATAACTTACGGCTCTAACTTAAATCTGTGCTGTAATTTATTAAAAGTTAAAATGCATTGTTTTGATAAATATATTTTACATTTAAAAAAAACAGCCTTAATCTAAGATTGTCAAAAGTTTGAGCAATGAGCTAGCTTTAACAGGATTAAACCATAACAATACATTTAATGTGGGTGACATAGGAAATTGGAAAATAGAAACTAAATCTTGTAATATTAATTTAGTAGACTTCAGTATTACTCATCTTTTTGGCAAAGCAGAAGAGTAGGTCTAGCTCAAACATCATGGCCTGTATGATGTTTCCTTCTTTCGTATGAGAAAAATGCTCCTGGGGGTTTTCTTCATTGTCCGTAATCCCACAGATAGGAGCATTACTTTTACTGCATATATGTAGATTGAAGTCTCCACCCCAAATTGTTGAGTGTGTTATTTTGGCATATTTAGTTTGTTGCTCATTTATCATGTCTCTAATTTCGTCGAGAACTTTAACTGAATCAGTCAGACACATATTATTGTAAAAATTAATTACTGTATAGATGACCTGATTATTTACTTTAATATTGATGGCCTGATAGTTCTGGTGGAGTGCGATGATCTTAATCTCTTGGGTTGACCATAAGTTAGAAATATATATTATTAATCCACCTTTACTTCTTCCTTGGTGTGACTTTGTTGCGTGGGAGAAGTACGTCCTGTATCCCACCAGATGAATTGGGTCATTCAGCCAGGTCTCCTGGAGACAGATCAAGTCTTTTGTATTAGCTAGGTCCAGGAAAGTTTTCTCCGTATACTTGGATGCTAGGCCCGCTACATTCCAGAATAACATATACCTCTCGGTAGCTGGGGTGGTGCTGTCAGGTTGAGTCTTTGTGTCTGAGACTTCTACCTCTTCTGTTGTATTTAAATGATTTGTTTTCAGTATAGTATCAGCCTCAGCATTCCTTTTATTTAAAGGAGGGTATGAAGAAGACTGCCATATGATGTCAGGGGTAGAATTATTTGGAATGGCTTTAAACTTACTATTTGACTTTTGGATTGAGCTTTTCCGGGGGTTCTGATATAATCCGGTATTACGCAAACTTTGAGCCTTTTCAGAAATTCTGAACTTAGAGTTATTTGATGGAGAAGATAGACCTACACTTAAATTGGATGAAGACCTAGCTGACAAAGAGTGTGGTAACGGTCAATCCACCATGTCTAGACAACTGTAATAGTTGAAGGTAGGAATTCCAGTCCAGAGTTCTCTATTAGGACGTTGATATGGGTTCCTGACATGGTTAGTGTAGTCCCTTCGATCTCTTTGTTCGTAACCCCACTCTCCCTGCGAGTGGTATCTTTGGGTGTTTTCGTAGCTCCTGTCTCCCCAGTTCCAATTTCTTGGTCCTTGGTCATAGTGATCCCAGGACCAATTTGATGGCCAGTTGGGATCCTCTAGGCGAAGGTTTTGTCGGGGATAAAAGAAGGATAAGCGTTTAACGTCTATTCCTTCTCTGGTTTCTGAAGTGTTCCAGGAGCAGATGTGGTCCACTGCGCGTGGGCTTTCAAAGTTGACTATTATACAGTCACCCTGGATAGTTTTCGGCTGATGGCCTATCCAGGGGACCCTCCTCACCGTGGTTATTCTAGTATTGTTATTTGGATGATTGGGCCTATTGACGTTTAGCCAATATCGTACTTTATTTAATAAAGACCAGGTGGGTTCATCTGTGTCTTTATTGAGCTCTGGAACCCCAGTTAATATGGCTACGAAGGGTGCGGCTTCGGGTGGGAGATTTGCTGGCTTCGGCCATTTTTTAGTCGATCGTTCGGGTTTGCTAGGTTGTCTCTGTGATTGTTCTTGTCGTGAGGTGGTAGACGTAGGTAATGTAGAAGGCGTTGGTAATGTAGAAGGCGTTGTTACCTGAAGGGTTTTTGTAGGAATGGATTTTTCAGGCAATTGGTTTTTTAAAACTGGAGTAGTTTTAGCGTTGTTATGAGTGGGCTGAATTTTCATAGGGAGAATTTGATTCGTTGGTTCTTTCCCCGGATCCTAAGAACACGTCTTCAGTGGGTTTATGGTAGTTGGATTTTTTGTTGGTTGATTAGATTTGTTAGTAACACTGGTGTTACTTGTGTTAGTTATTGTATTTATTGTGGGCCGGGAATCATTTTTCCTTGAATTTGTAATTGTTTTAACGGTGGTAATTAAGATGGCCAGTTGTTTTTCAATTACTTCAAGGCTTTTTTGTACAGGTTGTAATTGGTGTTTTACTATGCCCAGAATATCTGTTAACATTGATTGTTCTACCGTGATGTGTTTTGTTGTACCAGACGAGGGCGGAGTTGCCTTGTTTTGTTGAGTACGTTTAGAGTGTGACCTTTTCGCATCGTCACCGCCTCTAGGTTTATTGCGGGTGGTCTTGTTGATTAAGTCTGTAAGGACAACGAGCGATTGACTGTGATTGCCAGAAGACTGTTCAGATTCAGAGGTTGTATCAAGGCCATGAGTTGAGTTGTTAAGTTGAATTACTTCGTGGGGCTGTCGTTTAGGGATTGCACCTTCTCTGATAGCTCTGGATTCCAGCTGTGTTTGATCATTGTTTGTTGGCTGCAGAGTCGCAAAAATATCAGGGGTATGTTCAAGATCCAGAAAAGATTGCGAATTAGACAATTGAGAGGCTACAGATAGATCTACTGTACTTGGGAGAGTGTGTAGTTCATCGTTAGTTTCCGCAGACAGCTTATTTTCGGGGACAGGATTAGGGGTTTTGGCCTGTGCTGACAAGCCCATAGATGAACGTTGCGCTTGGTCTAACTCATAAGAGACGCGACGGTCAAGCATCATAACTGTTTGGTCTATTGTTTCGTTCACCTTGTGTAAAAATTGCTCGATAGGTCCTACGGTGGTGGTCATGTTTAATTGCTTGGTTTTATTTTTTGAACTTCTCGTTTTTCTTGTAGACATTATATGTATTTCTCACCAGGTGTGCGGTAGAGTAAGTAGACTTCAAGGAGAGTAAATATCATGAATAGTGAATAATAAGGGCAGTAGCATGATGTTTTACCTTATATTAGGTGTTGGGGGGGATGCGCCCGGCCCGTCTCCTCCGGTCTGTGACGGGCTAGGACGGGCCCACCCTTGGCCCAGGCTTCGCCCCGGGCTCCGACCCGCGTGCGTCCCGCGATGCGCGTTAGTATTGCGGGTTAAAAGGATATCGGGTGAAAGGGGGCGGGGCACTGGGAGGGGGCGCGGCTCACACGGGAAGAGGCAACAGCTGATGTAGCTGAAGGCTGAGCCTCGCAGTCCCGGAGCCGCGCCTCGCGCCTCCTCTGCGGCCACGCAGATGTTGTTCCTCCTCTCCTTCAAGGGCTGGAAACGATAGACAGGCAGCAAGCTACTCCTGTAGCGACGTGGAAACAAAGTGTCTGGCAGAAAACCTCGCAGCGAGCGGCACCCGCGTAGCGGGGCCGCGAGAGGTTAAGAGCGGTTTGATGGGGGCGGGCACTGGGAGGGGGCGCGGCTCGCACGGGAAGAGGCAACAGCTGATGTAGCTGAAGGCTGAGCCTCGCAGTCCCAGAGCCGCGCCTCGCGCCTCCTCTGCGGCCATGCAGATGTTGTTCCTCCTCTCCTTCAAGGGCTGGAAACGATAGACAGGCAGCAAGCTACTCCTGTAGCGACGTGGAAACAAAGTGTCTGGCAGAAAACCTCGCAGCGAGCGGCACCCGCGTATCGGGGCCGCGAGAGGTTAAGAGCGGTTTGATGGGGGCGGGCACTGGGAGGGGGCGCGGCTCGCACGGGAAGAGGCAACAGCTGATGTAGCTGAAGGCTGAGCCTCGCAGTCCCGGAGCCGCGCCTCGCGCCTCCTCTGCGGCCACGCAGATGTTGTTCCTCCTCTCCTTCAAGGGCTGGAAACGATAGACTCCTGTGCGACGTGGAAACAAAGTGTCTGGCAGAAAACCTCGCAGCGAGCGGCACCAATACAAATACTTTGTAGCATTTCACAACAGGGAAAAAGGTTTTCACAAGCTACCAAATTGCCAGTGTAATGGGAAAACCACTCAGTCCACACTACACTTTATACTATTTTGAACTCTGTACAGTGATATAAGTAAAATAATTATAAGACCCCTTTTTCATGCCAATAGATTGTTTAATTATAAAAATGCTTTTAATTATTTATGTGGCATGGATAATATGAAGACCATGTGCACCTTTGTGCATTTCATCGTACGTGCAATCAGGAAAAGAAAGGAATTGGCGCACTTAGATGCATTATCATATGAAAACACCTATGAGGTTTTCTAGAAACTCTTACAACATATGTGTAGAATTACTTTTTTATAGTGATTGTATATATATGCGATTTTTGCACATTATGCTTCTGTGTTGCACAAGGCTCATCACATTGCAATATTATCATATTCTTGCATAAAGTAAAAATACATTATTAGATTGAATGTAAATATAAAATGTAGACGTTCATAAATTCCCAAGACTAACCTATTGTATATAGAATAGTTTTAAATACTTGGTGATAACATTTGCATTTAATAAGGTTTATGAAACGTAGTAATGTATTTTTTCTGTAACCCGGTCCCTGCTTTCTCTGATTATTGATCACGTGGTTCCTTTGAAAATACTAATGGAAATTGTTTGTATTTTTAAATGTATATACTGTATTTCGGATCAATTTAACTTTGGTTTGTTTTTAGAATGCTTTAATGGATGTATATTTTACTTCGAATAAAGCTGTTTGGAATTTGAATTTGACTGGATTAATCAATGTGCGCGAATTTAGGAAGCACAGAAGCCAAAATAGTTGCAAGAATCTTTGCATAAAATCTACAGTCCTGATTAATCAAAGAAATGGGAAGATAATTTAAAGCGATAGTGGGATCTTCATTAGGTTTCAGGAGGACAGTAGTCTAAGCTTCAGTAAAGGACACAGAAGTTGATCTTGTATTACTAGAGTGAGTAAATAGTTTGAGTAAATTAGGTAAAATGTTAGGAGAAAAGTCTATCAAATTCAGCAGGGATACCATCTGGACCCAGAGATTTAAGTGATTTAAAAGACTTAATAGCTAAATGTACTTCATCTAAAGTTTTTGGTAACTCCAATTTATTTCTTACTGATGGAGAGATTTTAGGCTGAACACACCTCTCTAAAAAATTATCAATATGAAACGTATCCTGAAGAGGATGTTTATTACATAAGGTTGAATAATATTTCATACATTCATTAACTATTTTTTATGGGAAATAGCAATTTGACCATTAGAACTATGAATAACATTAATCTGATTTTTGTCTTTCTTAATACGAAGATAATTGGCCAAGAATCTTCCAGATCTATTAGCACTAAAATGAAATGTAGCTTTCTTTTGAGGAAATGTGTATGCCTGCCCTGTTGCTTAATGTGGAGTTTAATTCATAACAACCTATTTGTAACTGCATCATATATTTGATGTGATTAGATTTGATAAAGAGACGTTCAAGCTTTGCTATTTGTTTATTCAATGCTTCAATTCTAGAGTTAAGTGATTTATTATTATGCGCCGTAATAGAAATTTTCACCCCTCTAATTTATGCTTAAATGCATCCCATTGATTAACAATTGAAGGAGAACCTTCAGGATTAAAAAGAAAATAATAATCAAGTACTGCTGTTAAACCTTTTGGTTTGCTTTTTCATGAAAAACAACTTTAGTATTAATGTACCATCGACCTTGAGATTGTTGAGAAGAGTTCGGACATGAAATGCATGAAACAAGAGCACAATCAGAAATGTCAATATTCTGGATAGTGCTATCAACAACTGAAGGTATTAATTGACAGGATATTAATAAATAATCAATTTGGAAATGGGAATTATGATGATTAGAATATTTTTTATTGGTTTTCTGTGGGATGATGCAACACCAAACATCTATCAATTTAATAGTTCTAAAAAAGAATTTAAGAGAGAAGTAAGCCTTTCGAGGACGATATCTTACTTTAGAATGTAATGGATTGCATTTAAGGTTAAAGTCACCTCTAATAATAAGTGGAACATTTTCTCGATGTTAGCACTTGTGATGTATAAAGAGACCGCACATTGGGATCATCATTCGTGAGACCATACACATTAATCAAGTACATAAGGGTATTATCAATTTTGATTTTAACTATGAAATAATCAGAATCAGAACATTTATGTAATACTTGAAGATTTAATGTTTTTGCTAAAAGAGAAGCAGCTACATTTTTCTTATTGAGAGCAAGAGAAGAAATAATATTATCAACCAGTTTTTGGTTCATTTAGAATGAAACAGTATCATCTATATGGTTACCCTGAAGTAAAAATATATCTGCTTTATGTCTAGCTAAGTAATTTAAAACATTAGTATGTTTAACAGAGTGACATCAACCTTTAACGTTCAGTGAAACAATTGTAATAATTGTAATATTATTCATCATCATAGAGAAGTGAAGACAGTAGAAAAGAAAGAATCAAAACGATTGAGAGAATATAAAGTAGCTCTAATATTGAAAGAAAGCAGAAAAAGGAAAGACACAGACAGACACAAAAAAGACAACAAATAAACGTCAATAATACTCTTGATTTGCACACACGCATGACAAGATTGACCTGACCACACATGTCCTTATATGAAACTCAGAGAAATAGGCTGGTTATCAACAAACACAAAATGATGATGATGCAGAACTTTAAATGTCATTCGACAAGGATTATTCTATCTAAGACTGCGATGTTAGGAATTCTATGTGCATTGTCAATGTAATACTTTTCTGGAAATTTGATACGCCAAAGAACAGGCAGTATATTTCACTATTTTATAAGTATAACCTGCAGTCTTACCTTCAACATCTGCTGGTAAATTAAATATTTGCAAGGTGCACTGTTGATTATGATTTTCTAAGTCAAATAGTAATGTACTCATTAGCACTATTTTTGCTGCTAAAGTTATGAAACTCTCAATTTTGGCTTTATTATCTTGAATTTCTATTTACATGTCAGACACTTTCATAGAAAATGTCTTTGCGCATATTTTTGATTTAAGACGCAATATCATATGTGAAGGAGCATACAGCTTGTATATCATCAAGTAGTGTGGCTAAAGATGGTACATTTCAGGTACATTAATTTTGACCTATCTGGCAAGGGAGAAGTGTTTTCCTTACATTCACTAGGTATCACATGAATATTTTTCCCTTCTGTATCAGGAAATAACTTGTATTAGAGATAGACAGTATAATACTTGAAGAATTTGGCAAGCAGAAAAAGACTTTGCAATAAGAGGCTGTGCAGCATCTACAACAAGCTGTGGAAGTGCTTTTGGCCTCAGACACACCCTTTCCTCCGACAGACTCGGCCCCTCTGGCAGGAATACGTGGCACTACCTAAAGATGAACACTGTTGAAAGGCTATATGGAGGAGGCTTCTTAAAATAGCATAAACGAGCCTCAGCAAATGAACTACTAGAGAGCGGTGGTCATGCAAAGTCACCACAGACAAAAACTAGTGGTAAGACTAGCCTGAAATTAAATTAAATTCATCAAAAAAGGGAAAATGACATGCTAGCTCAGTGGGAGGCAGTCTTCCTGATTTGCACGGTCACAGGAATACGTGTTTATTATACTCAATAAGCAACAACAGGGCATTGTGATGTCTACTTGCGTATTATTCACCATCAAAACAACATCATTCTTGATAATCAGCGAGAGAAATAAAATAGTGAGAATAACATATTCATGAATGAATAAATATGAAATTTGTAGGGCGCAACATAATCCTTGACAAGAGGTATCCAGGCGCCATTACATTGCACACTGTTAAGAAGAACAGAAAGGTTAGGACAGGTAATAAGTATTACAGTATAAGATCACATAAAAAATTATTTATCTGCTTCCAAAAATTCAGAAAGTTCTTTTGAGACCTACAGGAGATGGGAAATGTATTTCATGCTTTGGAGGTGATCAATGCTAGTGGTCTTCCCCTTGTTCTGTGTTTTTTTTAAATCTTGGAATCCAAAGCAGATTTCGAGATGACGACTACAAAGTCCAGGAGAGAGAGTATAAAAGTTGACGGATGGGCATTATATATTTTCCAATATGGAGTCTTAATGCATCATTCATGGAGCTCAGCAGCCCAATGCCATGATCACATAGAACAGCCAGCAAATTGTGCGGGGGATGCCCTCATCCCAGGTGGATGATCACATTGATGTGGTGACAGCTCAGAGGAGTAGATTCATCTCTAATTCCAATGCATTTCACCAGTGATGCCATTTAAATAGTGAACCTGAGTTTTCAAAGTGGTCCATTGAGATCTTCAGGCTCTGCATTACCCACTTTGTTTTTTCCCCTATGACTTTCCTGATCCAAAAAAGTGAATGACAACCCAACAAAGAAATGGCTGAAGGAAGCTGACAGAAAACAAAGTCTAACAGGAAAAGACCACCTCTCCCTGGGTACAACGCTACATTACTACTGATAAACCAAACACTGAGCTGTTGAAAAGAGACTGGACAACAAAGTGGTGGAACAAAATCCGAGATTTATGTGTATTTTATAATATGAGCAGCTCAGGCAGACAGTATAAGCTGTCTCTTGGAGTCCTAAAAGGGGTCTCATCATTAGAAAGGGCGTGAACATAACCGATGGAGATTTAAGTAGGTGGTGGAGTCTTCACTAATAGCAGAACCATCACCCATAATTGCAATAATGAAGCCTTAGCATTCTCAGATTATTAGCTCCTAGGCAGATGTAATCCCCTGAAGAGAGTTTGCCAACAGAGCATTTCAAACAGCTTTTTGGTAATTACTTGTCTTGGGTTTGGAGTGCATATTTATGTTGATATACCAATTTAAGAAGTATGTGCATTTGCATACATTTTTGGTAACCTTATATATACATTCACAAGTATTTCTTTTCTCATCATTTCATAATCCCCATTACCAGCATATCATCGTGCTCTCACAGTTTTAATTATACATTAAATTATAATAATCAATCATATTTAGATACAATGCAGCACTTAATGGATTTTGTGGCAAGAATCAAGTTTTGGAAATATCTCATTGAAAATAAGTATAACACATTTTTAACTGTAGATTTCAAATTAAACCAAGTCCAAAACGTTCAGACCTATGTAGTTGCTCAAGGCCAAACTGAATCACATCTCTGTAGAAATGCATTTATATTCCCTTTTAGGCATTGCCTGAGATCATTCTCAACCCAAATATTTCAAAAACAAGTATGTATTTTAAACAGACTGCACATTTAAATTGTCTTAATTTTTCTAGTGGTCTGAATCTCTATTCTACATCCTCGTTTTTTGGTAACCATGTGGCATTCATGCACTGTCAGACCCACTATACTCTGTTTATTTCCAATAAGTCTTACTATCAGAAAATTAATGCTACATAAATTTTAAAATAACATGCAACCAGTTTAAAAATGAGGACCTGATTGCGAGTTCTGCGGTCTTACCACTTTACAGCTGCAGCAGCAGTCTGCTGCCGGCCATATTATGATGTCCCAGTGGCAGTGTTTTTGATGGTGGAGTATATTTTGCATGTGTGTATATATTCTGACTGCACAAGTGCTAAATGTACACATATGCATGACACATGTAAAAAAAGAAACCTACTATGAGTATTTTCCCATTGCTAGAATCTGTTCAATGTGTCCAGTTAATCAGCAAATAGTACAAAACAGATTTACCTGGATTTCAGCATCAATAGGGTAATTTTCTTCTGGATCAAGATGCCGCTGTGAAGAGGGGACCTGGAGGAAGTGATCCAAATGGGAGACTGAAGTGAAGGAAAGGAAATGGGTGAGAATGTACTCCAATCCCATTAATTTCGCTGAGTCATAGCAGGCTGTTTTCCCACTAAGGTCGGATCGTCAAAAGGCCAACTCAAGTTTCTCTGTACCACCCTCTGACAGCTGTTTTACTCATATAAATGTCAAGGCAGTCATCAAATGGCTGGCAGTGGTGTTCCGGCGGTCTTTCATTAAGCAAACAGCCAACACCATAATACGGTGGGGGGCCTGCCAACTGTGCGGAGGGGTTTCCAATACCATTTCATTGGGGGTTCATTTACAGTCAAACTCAGAATCAGGCCCTTCATTTAAAAAAATGTAATGCATAAATGTTATAGAAACATCAGCATAATTTAGAGACTGGACTCTCAATGAGTCAAAAACCCTAACTACATGATAGCTGAATCCAAGAATTACAACACAATGCTCAATGCACTTCATAGACAACAAATGGTTTAAATGCAATTAGTACAAGGCAGTGTTATTAAAAGAAGGAGTATGTTTGGTTTATGAATTTAATACACTAAACTTATAGATTGAGAAACTAAATCATCTAGATCTGTAGCCTCTAGAGGGTACTGGTATATAAGGTAGTTGTTTTTGTAGTTTGAGTATTAGTGTCTAAACCTGATAAGATATTTGTACATTTTGATAGGATACTCCTTCTTTGCATTCAGGTCAATTAACCTGTATTTACAAAACATGCTTTAGTGTTACTGACATCAGAGAGCAGAAATGCTGCGGCTGATAACAGTAACCCTTTCGAGCATTCCTAAATAAAACCCAATGTGGTCGGCCAAGAAATCTTGGTAATCTACTGTTTCGATAATTTCGTAGGAAACTCACCACGACCACTGGAGCCGCTCCTGACTGGAAAAAAACCTGGTTCACACATAAAAAGACTCTCCTTGGGTCCATCCAATGGGTCTGTGGTACTGTTGCAAAGCACTAGGTGAGGTTTTATGTTTGGTTTATCAATTTGTACTGTAGTTGTACTTATATAGCACTTCATACCCTTTGGCATAAAGATAACGTGTGTAGTGGTTGGATGGTGCGCTGTGATCTTTCTATTGCAGCTGTGTAGTTAAGCAAAGGTTTGCTTTATAGACTTTAGTAAATAGATAGAGAAATGGTGTATAAATGTAATGTGGCTTGGGTGGTTTGATGATGATTTTGTGGATGGATGATGGAGGCTCCTCTTGTGGTGTTGCTGAGAATTTGTAGCCCACGTATGCATGGCTGAAGCAAAGGACAGGGAGCTATATCTATGCATGTAATTGTGTCCACCACCCTTTTAGTTATTTGTTCCCGATTCAGATGAGTGTGATTCTGAGTGTGGTGTCATTTAAATAGTTTAAATATCAAACCCCACCCATGAATGATGGCAAATGCTGTCCCCATGGTACAAAGGTATGCAGTACCTTAACAAAATCAAAGATTGAACACCAATAAACATATTATGCATTCCTTTTCACATATGATACGAACCCCATAAATGATGGTGACAGTTATCAGAGACTGCATGCTACAGTCATAATTTTCCCATAGCAAGGAAATAAAGGGCAGTGAAGGACACCAGTCACTGTTTGTTCTGTGTTTAAAACCTGACATGCAAAAATAAATGATTTCCCATGCCAGCATAACTATGTCAAGGTATAGTCAGATGTTCAGACCACTAAGGAAAATGTTAAAAAACTCTAATTGAGCAAATATGAAGTCCAAATTGAAACCAACCTAATTAATATGTCAGTCACTAAGTTAGTAAAGATATCAAAAGTCAAAAGTCAAAACACATTTATTGTTTTTGATTATTTAAAATCATTACAAACACAGTAGAAAAATGATCCTTAAAATTTTCAAGCGATTTGTAAAACATATTACATAAAACTTTTCGTTTTGTTACCTTACCCATTACCATGTGCTTAAAATCATAGAATTCATTTGGAAGGCTTATTTTATACAACATTAAGCGAAGGGATGAATGGTCCGTAAAAATTTTAACTGGTCATCTCAATTCTATCCTTCTTTCTAACCCTTTATCAACGTGTATATCACCCTTACAACATTGAGTGAATGGGCGGAAGTTCCGTAAAAGTTTTTTAACTTGCCTTCTCAATTCAGTCCTACTTTTTAACGCCTTATTGACATTTTTATCACCCTTGCTAAAATGTATCTGTCAAGCATTTAGGGTGCTGTTTCCTACTTTACTTGTTTCCCCAAGTTCCGCTTGTCCTAGGAGAAATTGTACTTTTCTCATGTATTTAGCCCCCCTACAAGCCAACATGGGTGACGATCCCTCCAGCCATCGAATTACAGCTAGCCTGCACGTGCAAATATTCGATTTGTTAAAAATGTCCTTTAAAAGCCGTCTCCTTGGGTCCATGAGAGCCGGGCATATGCATAACAGGTGGGGTAGCAATTCTTTTAGTAAAGATATGTGTACCTTCGTTGGTCATCCAATTTTACGCAGCTGGGTGGTAGGAACACTTCATTCCAGTTCTGCTAAAATAGCCACCAAAGTACGTCAAAGTGGGTATTAGTCTGGATATCACATGTCTTCAACCAGTAAATCCTCACAATAGTTAATATGGTTCACTTGAAAAAGAAAATGTTACGGAGAATAGCCAGTCCTGCTAGTAAACTCGAACCAGAAATCTGACAATTCAGATATATGTCAAAGAAGAAAGACTTCTATGGAAATGAGAATGAGTGTGGCACATATCTATCAAATATGTCTGCCATGCGCAATTCACAATGCATAGAATGGGCAGGGGAAACATAGAATTTGCTTTATGAATAGAATTACAAAGGTGTGGTACTGGAATGTCAGCAACAAATATTGTTTACCATAACATTGTGGTCAAAATATTATGGTTCATATTATTTTTATTGTGTTTTTCTGTAAATCATTAATTATTTACGTTAAAAAGCTTTTCAAAATAAAGCATCACTCCACAATGAAGATTAAAAATGTTAGTTCACAAATGCAACAGAATTATACTACAGATGGTAAATATGTTATATTCTCAAGAGTTACTTTTCTAGGTCAAAGAAATTTATCAATGGGGTGAATGAGTGATTATATCAGGGGAGCCAATAGGATGAAGTTGACACCGGTGGTTCCATAGCTGTGAGTTCTTTACATTGCACTTACATTGTATCCCAAGCTGCTGCAATGGGCCATTTCTGAATTCCATCATCCTCTTCCTAGTGCAGCGCAGTACTCTCTGCATATTCCCAGCAGTGCAGCACCTTACACCACTGGGTGTAGCTAAGCACCTGCTGCACCCACCAATGCATGCAGTGTAAGTGCTTTCCCAAATGAAGGGCATTCAGAAAGCATACCCTCACCTTATGGCTCTTCCTCCTAGGAAATATGCCCAACATGGTAGCTTTCCAAGATGTGATTGTTGTGAGCTCTGTAATTGTAGCCAGCAACATGTGTATAGCATGCCAGTACCCAGATACACTAGGGCAAGAGCAAAGCATGTGCTGAAAATCTCCAAAATGCACTTGACATCTGGAGCAGGAAAGGTTGGACGTTGCGTACATGTGGCTCAACCATGACAGAGTAAGGTATGCCCTATCAAGTGTCATAAATTGTATTTGTTTTTTAATCTTTCATTTCTGGAGATTATATGAGGAGATTCAAGTGCCTGCACCCATTCCGAATCATGCAAGGGCTGCACTAAATTTTCCTCCCAGTCGCACCGGAGGAAACCCTGTGGTACCCCTGGAATATTCCCAAATCACTTTATTAAATCAAGTACTAAGGTGCCTTTCCTTCTCCTGTGGTGTGCATCGTATGTATTACTGCATGGATGGGTGGGTCTACCTCAATCACACCCCCCAGTAATCTGAGGGTTCCCACTAGCTGTGTATGTTAAAGATACTGATCTGGCTGAATGTAATTATCCTGGAACATTTGGTCAAACTGCAGTAAATATTGTGTCTTGGAACTAGTTCCCAACAAGGTCGATAGCACGTTCATGCCGGCTAGCCACCTGGGCAGGGCAGGGGGAAGTGAGTTTTGTGAGCTGCAGCTCACCTGTCACACATTTCCCGGCCAATCACACAAGGAGATTCCACGACCTGTGTAGTTTCACTGTGGGGTGTAGAAATTGTTGTATTATATACAAAGGGGGTGGTCCATCCCTTGTGCTGGTTTCATAAATATTGTTCCCTGATAGCCATCTAGCTACCCACTGGAGTTGCACAGTAAGATAATCTGCATTAAAAGACCGCACCCCTAAGCCTCCATTTCTCACAGGCAATCAAAGCTTACTTAAGGCTATTCTATGTCTCCTATTATCCCAGAGTAGATCCACTAATTCCAGATCCAGACCAATGAAGAATCAATGTTTAAGAAAGGCTGGAACATTGACCAAGTGGTATAGCAGAGAAGGGAGAATGGTCATTTCAGAAAGAGTGACTTTTCCAGCTAAATCTACCAGTCACCACTACCAAAACTGTATTTGTGATTTTAGGGCTGTTGCTGCTCATTGCAGATTACCATCAAATAGGTCCTGCTGATAGTGATAAAGATGGACCCTAAGATATTTAACTGCTGTATTTGACCAAGTCAGTGGTGCAGTTAAGCTTCGTACCTAAACAGGAAAACACAATGTTTCTCCCATTTCACCCATAACCCGCAACCTGCTCAAAATCTTTGGAAGCAGCTGAGATGGGCCTATGTCGCATGATGTGTCACAGGGCTATAATAAAACATCATCTGCATGTAGAGATGCAACATTTACCACATCATCTAGAGGATGCCACAACATCATCCATCCTCTTGTAGTCTCTGTGCCAAAGGCTCCATCACAAGAGTGAACAGGATTGGAGAAAGAGGACACCCCTGCCAAGTTCCTCATCTATGAAAAATCTGTTTGAAGTTAACTTTCCTGCACACACTTGTGAAGTAGGGTTCTTATACAATAAATGTGTGTAGGCCAATAGAAGTCATCCATACCCCATGGCCCTTAGAACAGCAAATAGGTACTCCCATGACAGAATCAAAGACTGTTTCAAGATGTAATATATGACATGCCACTAGGGGATATGAAATTGAGGCCTGATCCATAACATGAAAAAGTTGTCTGATATTATTTGATGTGCTACATCCCAGGACAAATCCATACTGGTTTGAGTGGATCACAGTAGGCAGCAATTGCACATACCATTCTGCAAGTACTTTCCTGAGGATTTTATAATCTGTACCTAATATAGCTACTGGCCTGTATAAAGAGAGCTGAGTGGGATCATAATTCGGTTTGAGCAGGGGCACCAAAAGGGACTCTAGTAGAAAAATTAGGGAAATTAGGAAGTGAGTGGCTGGTAAACACCTCATAATACATTTCCATTAGTTTGAGGGCTCGGAGGGTGGCAAACCGAACATAGTCTTCTAACTGTATTCCGTTAAACCAGGGGTCTTATTTTTGGCCAAGTTATGAATTGCACTCTTCACTTCCTCCACAGAGATCAATTCATCAAGCTCTCTTCCCAGACAAGAGGAATGACAAAAGGTAGGGATAAGGGGTCTAAAAACTGTTGAATGGCCTCAGCAGGACGTGCAGGTAGATTTCAATATAACACACTATAGTAGCTGCTAAATGCTCGCAATATGTCTATCTTAGCATGCAGAGCTGGGCCCCCACCCTGTACAATTTCAATGATTGGTGGACTTTGTACTTTCTGGGTAACTAACCAAGCACAAGCAAACGCCCAGGATTATCATCTGTTCCATGAATCAAAGTGGTGTATTCTGCACAAATTATAGCAGAGGACCCGCTTTGTCACTGCTGCGTAACATGTTTTAGCCTTAGTCAAAGCTTGACAGTTTACCTCATCTGGGGGATTGTGATTGTCTATGCTCACAGCCTTCTCTTATGCTGTTTTCAAGTCCAATTCAGATCTCTACGAACCCCAGCTATATTCTGCATACAGAAGCCCTTGGTTACCACCTTAAAGGAGTCCTATTCTACAGCCCAGGGAGTTGCAGTATCTTGATTATCTGCAAGCCAGTTCGTAATATGTATGTGCTGTACCTCATGGAAGCCAGCATCATCTAATGCATCTTTTGAGAGTTGCTCAATAGGAACCGGGGGATGTGGTGCACCCCATCTGATGTCTACAAAATGAGCTTTGTGTTCAGAGGTCACTTGCCCTATGTAATTGGAAAACACGACATACAGGATAAGCTCTGGGGAGCAGAGAAAATGGTCAAGTCACACATAGAGGTCATGTGGGTAATGAGAATACAGACGCAAGTCACAGTTATGGGTTCCCCATGCTTCTAAGAGGGACCACTGCTGGGCCACTGTGCAAACCACCATGAATGTGACACAGAAAAGTGGAGTGTGCAAGTGATACAGGGAAAGATATGCTATTAGAGCCCCCTCCCAATATCCACAGAATACCAACCCATTGCGCTAGGACCCTGGACAATGTCGCTCAAAAGCCCCTTTGCTTAGAGTGTAAGGCATACATACCTCCTAAAACAACTGATTGACCATTTAGTCGGCCTTCTGCTAACACATCTTTACCTCCCCTATTGTTAAAAATGGGGGTTTCTAGTTGGCAGTGGCTTGCACCATGTCCATGTATGGATTCTTCATTTTATTTATTTATTTATTTATTTATTTATTTATTGGCATTTGTAAAGCACAGCATATACCCTGGGGTGTCTTGGCGCTGAATAATTTGCCGGCTGGTTGAAACTGCCTTGCTCTGATGATTATTCTATACCTGGAGTCAATTGGAAGTTTATTTATTAAACAGCCAAGTTTTTAATTTCTTGCGAAATTGGAGTAGCGTGGGACATGCCCTAATGTCCTGGGGTAGGGTATTCCAAAGTTTGGAAGCCGCCACTACAAACCGTCTGTCTCCCCACATCACAGTTTTGGTTCGAGGTACCATAAGTTGGTTACTGTTAGTAGAGCGCAGTTGGCGTGTGGGTTGGTATAGTCGTAGATGGTCTTTAAGGAACTGTGGACCCTGTTTGTTTAGGACTTTGTATACAATGCACTGGGATTTGAATCTGGCTCTATTCTGAATCGTCAACCAGTGTAGTTTGGGGATGGCATTGGATAAAGGAGCAAATTTTGGAATTCCCAGAATGAGACGTGCAGCTGCATTCTGTATAGTCTGCAGTGTTTTTAGGACTCTTGCTTGGGCGTTGATAAAGAGCCCATTGCAATAGTCTAAGGATGTCAAGACTAATGAGCTCACCAGAGTTTTAATGGCGGTGGTAGGAAGATAGGGACTTATCTTTCGGATCATGCGCAGTTTATGGTGGGCAACTGATGCAACTTTGCTGGCATGGTCCATAAAATTAAGATGATTGTCAAAAATTATTCCTAAGTTCCTTACTTTGGTCACTGGATTAGGGGGGGCACCAAAGGTTTGGGGCCACCACGAGGTAGGCCATTCTGGTGAGAGTTGCCCAAAAATCATAACTTCGTTTTTTTCCGAGTTTAGTTTTAGGCAGTTTGCTGCCATCCAATCCCCCAGTTCTGTCAGTCCCCTCTGGAATGTTTTAGCTACTTCCTCGCCATCACCCCTTATAGCCAGCACTAATTGTGTGTCGTCCGCGTAGGAGGTAAGGCTCATCCCGTGTGCCTTGATGACATTGGCCAGGTCCGACACATATATGTTAAAGAGTGTCGGACTCAGGGATGAGCCTTGAGGTACCCCACACGGTTGTGACAATTTGGCAGATTGATAAGGGCCCAAAGAGACAGCCTGCGTTCTCTCCGAAAGAAAGGAGGCGAGGAGAGCTCTTGCCGTGGAGGAGATGCCTATTTTTCCAACACGGCCGACCAGAGTGCCATGGTCGACCGTGTCAAAAGCTGCTGAGAGATCCAGCAGTACCAACACCGCTGTTCCGCCTTGGTCTCTTATTGTTCGTATGTCTTCGGTTGCTTTAATAAGGGCAGTTTCAGTCCCATGGTATTTCCTAAATCCATACTGAGTATCGTCTAGCTTCTTGTGGGTTTCTATATACTCAGTTAATTGTTGGTTCATGGCCTTTTCCACCACTTTGGCCATGAACGGAAGACTGGCAATGGGTCGGTAATTTTTTAGTTCTGACTTATCAGCTCCTGGTTTTTTCAGCAGAGGTTTGAGCAGTGTGGTTTTTAGACTAAGGGGGTATGTCCCAGAAAGCAGGATGGAATTACAAACTTGAGTCAATACTGGTATAATCGACTCCATCACCGGTAAGAGAGCCGATAGTGGGCAAGGATCTAGCTTGGATCCAGCTTTGATTGTCGATACAATTTGTAGTACTTGATCTTCTGTCAGTGGTTGAAACTCTGTAAAGGATGGAGTCCCTGTTGGTGTTAAGTTTTCCTGACTAATATCGGTTTCGTTCGAATGCGTGATTTTTGCCAGAAATGGTTGATAAATGTCATCCACCTTCTTAAAAAAGAAGTCGGCTATGGCGTCACACATGTCTTGGGTTTGGGGTGGGGTCAAGTCTGGAATATTACCCGAAAGCACTTTAGTTATATCATACAATTTTTTGCTCGAGTTCTTCGACTGCTCAATTTGAAGCATATAGTACTCTTTTTTAGCCTTTGTAATCATGGCTTTGTATATTGTCAGAGCCTCCTTATATTTAGTTTTGCTTATAGGATCATAAGATTTTCTCCATTGTCTTTCCCAATATCTGTTCTGTAATTTTTGTGTTTTTAGTTCGTCCGAGTACCATGGTGCGGTGGGGGTAGTCCTATTTGTGGATATTTTCTTAGTGGGGGCTAATGAGTTCATAGCATGCCCCAACCAGTCATTGAGTTGTTGTATAGCCAGGTTGGGATTAGCGGAGATTGATGGGCGAGAATCATCCAGAAAGGTTTTTAGATCCTGCTGATTGACATTGTGCCAGGCTTTAAAGGTTGTAGGCTGGCGAGGGGGGATGTCAGTGATGGATTTTTTGTCCATAGCCAATGTGCAAAAAACTGCATAGTGGTCTGTCCAAGGTAATGGGCGAATGTCATTTACTTGAAGCCCTTGGGCATTTGAGAAGATGGCGTCCAAAATATGTCCCGCTTGGTGAGTGGGGGAGGTAACCAGTTGATGTAACCCCAAGACTTCCATATCTGCAATGAGAGCTTGAGTGTCTTTGTTGTTGTTATCGTCTAGGTGAAAATTCAGATCACCTAATACTGTGATCGATTCTTCTAAGGCTAGAGATTCCAGCTGAGTACTAATACTTGTTAAAAAGTTCGCTCTAGCTCCTGGGGGCCTATATATGAGAAGCCCCTTAAAGTTAAATTGTTGGCTAAGTTTAATGGAAAACATCATGGCCTCACACGAGGTGTCTTGTATTTGAGTCACTGTTACCTCCATGTTTTCTCTAGCTATAATGGCGATCCCTCCGCCTCTCTGTCTAGGTTTATCATTCTGTTGTGATCTATCTTGTCTATGTACTTTATAGCCTATAGTCCTTTTAGTCAGGGTAAGGGGGATTACACAGCTAAAATAATCCCTGCTCACCTCCTTGGTAGCTCGGCACAAGCAGTCAGGCCTATCTCAGAGGCAATGTGTAAAGTATTTGCACATACACACTCAGTAAAACAGTGAAAGGACCACATATTGACACCACATCAGTTTAGAAAAAAAACCCAATCTTATTCTAAACCAAACAAGAAAACATCTAACATATATAAATCAAGATATCACTTTTAAAGGTTTAAACCAGTTTAGTCCATATAAAACTATGGATGCGTCACTTTTTGTGCAAAGTTCCTGTGATGCATCAAAATCACCAGACAAAAACACGCTCAGGGGAGGTGAGGTACCAGAAAGCAAGTAATGCAAAGGTTCCATACACACAGGGAAGGTGCTGCGTTGCTTTCTTGCTCCCAGGGGTGGTGATGCATCGGTTCCTTAGTACTAGTTAGGGAAGGTGATGCATTGGCTCCTTATTGTAAAAGGAGGTGAGTTGTCAGTTTTTTACTGCATGGGGAGGTGATGTGTCTTTTCTCCTGCCACACTCTCTCCTTATTGAAGCCCAGCGTCGATGTAGACTTGGCACACAGGTGAGATGCATTTAAAATCTAGACGCACTTGAATAGATGTGTTAATGGCTAAAGCGGTGCTGAATTGATTCTTCCAGCTGCGAGCAGAGTCTGTATCGGAGTCGGAGCGAGGGTGTCGGACATTGAAGACATGGTGCTTAGGGCTCAAGCTGCAGCTGTTCTGCTAGCCACAAACAAGCATTGTGTCTATCTTTTTGGATTCACCAACTGTAGTGTAGTTCCTATATCCGTGACAGGCTATGCGCATGGGAATAATATACACTATAGTTGCGAGGTCGGTATGCCACTATCGAGTATATTAAACGTAATGACTTGTGTGTGCCAGCTAACTCAGAGGTCACTAGAAACTTCTCGAATAAACAAGAAGGGATTCGTTTCTGACAACCGCATAAACATGACAACTTTGTTACCCTTCGGAATAAAAACAATCTCAGAATCGTGGAAACAACAGATAACAGTTTCACTCAGTCAATCCTGCATGCTTTGTTTCTACGGAGTTTGCACAGAAATAGGGAGACGGGCATTTCAATAAAAAGGGTTTATTGAATAGTCTTATTTCTCATGTAAGAGATATGAACTGCTACAATCGTAAAACAGAATACAAAGTTTAATACGTACAGCGTTAGCAGTAACATAAAATAATACTGCAATAGCATGGTTTGTGCTATGACATATATTCATAAAAATACATACATAAATAACACAGGCTAAAATACTCATCTGGTGCTTCTAAGATATTCCTACCCCAGTGTACCTAACCTAAGTGTAGTATGAGGGAAGATGTAGGTGCTGTTTAGCTATAGTCTAGTTTAGCCAAGAGTTGCCAAAAGTTACTCTAGGTTCTAGTCCGCTCCATACCTTAGGATGTAGCGAGCCGTGCGTGCAAATAGGCCGCCGAACCGTGGTTTGGCATGATAAGTGAAGGTATATTTATACCTTGAAGGTGTTTAGGAATGCCAGTATTGACATACAAGTCGGGCATAACGTCATGAATGAACCCCTAAGGGATAGATGTTCATGCACAATAAATGAGTTCTTAGAGAAATCAATATCCAAGCAATGGGAAGTCCTAAAGGCTGAAGAGTCTGGTGTTCTAAGAACTCGTTGTGACTGACGGATGCAGTTGACCATGCCTGTATTTGGTTAGCAAGAGCAATGCCTAAATTTGGGCTGGATTTCCATGCCTAAATAAGGGCTATGTGAATTGTACCTATATAAGGGCATACATCGGGATATCTATATACAGTATCTAAATCGACACACAATAACAACTCCACTTTCGTATTAATGACATAACTAAATCCTAAACATGTTACATATATCTAAAAATAGAGTATTGCATGATTTGCTAAAAACGTCCAAAAACATATTTCTAAAAAATGCATTTAAAAGTATTAATGTACTCATTAAAGCAATGCTTCATTCTAAGCATATGTAGATGTTTGAATGCTGCATGAATGAATCATAATAATATATACATGATGAAATGGCTCGTAAATTCAGAAGAAAAATGGCAGAAACCATTTCGTTTCAGATTACATAAACATTTGTTGTGGACATAGTCATATTTTGCCTCTGGAAGTAGTCAAAGTATTCTGTTCTCTATGAATAGTTCTACTATAAGCAAATTCTGTTCTCTATGAATAGTTCTACTATAAGCAAATAACTTGTGCCAAATACAAATTTGGAGAAGAAAAATTCATCATAGGAAAAAGTTCCAAAGTTAGTCCCTAGTTTAAAAAAAAATGAAGGTCAAGTTCAAAGTCTCTCAGAACACTGCAAGCCATAATTAAAAGTGTTCGGTCTAGGAGAAAACATTTAATCTTCTATGTCTGTAGACAAAAATTTGTCTACCATTGTAGGTGAAAGTTGGATTACCTCGTTTAGAAGACTAACCGCGCATAGATGAGAAGCATCGTCTTCAGCATTGGTCGCATCAGCAATGTTCATATCAGATGTTACCTGCGCGCCTGTTGTTTCCTCTCATACCTCAGCAGGAGCACTTTGCGTCTGTGAGATCTCAATGAATGCCGTCATCAGGATTGGTAGCTGCTGGAGAAAACAAAGAGCATGGGCCGTTACCGGGTCCAGCAGAATATCGACATTCGTAGGCATGACTGACGGGAGTGTTAGACAGATGTCTAGCATGCATTCTTCACCGTAAAGCAGGCAGTGTAGAACAGGTAAGATGCAATCTTGCCAGATTGGTCTGAATGACAGAAACCATGTGGTATTTAATTCTCGTAGATGAGGTAAACCTAAAATGTGGACGATGCGCTCACAACATTTCATCTAAAATAGAGCTCTCTCTATTGTGCTTGGAGTGACGTTGGTGATTTGGCTTGCCATATCTTAGCAGTAGGAGCCAAAAAAGGATCCCTGCAACTAGTCCAAAAAGTAGTGGCAGTCCGCCAAACACGGAGTGCACAAAGTTGGGAAGTATTCCGAAGACTCCTTTAAAAGGTGCTAACAGTCCTGAACACACGGTCTTCAACACATGTAAATACCGCTCGTATCAGACAGGTTTAAAATACGTTCCAACATTTTTGAGAAATGTATAGGGCAGTTTGTATTCAAAAGGGCATGTATCTCGGCAGACGTCCATGCATCCTGTAGATCATAGGTTTTTTTGCCCAAGGTCAGTGGCACAGTTTGTTGCAAAATAATGGCTTTCATTCTGCTATAAGTATCAATTCATATAGAAGAGATGTTCAGTGAAGGCCATAAAGGCGACTCCTTGGCTGTTTTGGTTTTTGTAAACAATACTTGCATACAGCAAGTGACCCTGGATGACACAGTCACTGGAAATGGGATACCTGGCAATATGCCACAGCAGCTGTGATCATTCAACATCAGGTAACTTCCATTAGAAAGTAGTCCAAAAATTGGATTTATCTCCGCAGCTGGTGAGCCTTGCAGATGACAGGATAAGTTTGTAGTGGAACCATCGCAGACCCCGTGTAAATTAATACCCTGACAAAGGAGAGAACCACTTAGTGCGTTTCCACAGTTAGAACCGGTAAAAAACAGTTCACGCCCCCCACTCCAACATCTGTGTGTGTATGGTAAATTCCAGGATGTCTTGATTTATTCTTTACCCAACCTTTCATATATGCCTGCTGGTATATTTTTTAGGCAATACTGAAAATGGAAAATTGTAAAAGGCAGAGTAATTTTACCATGTTACCATGGTTTCTATGCCACTGTGAATCATAATTTTTCTAGTTTTTCAATGCTCAGCACCGTATAGTCTACTCCCCATTGTGCCAGTTTGATCTGTTTATCAGTGAGATTGAACTCTGAAAACAGTGACGTAGTGTTGATTAAATGCCAAGGCACATAGCCTGCATTCAAGTTTTGTAGCATCCAGCCTAGTAGCATGATAGAACGTAATTGAGACTGACCATGTTGCAACATGACCAAATCTTGTTCCATGATGTCTATGGCAGAAGACACAATGCTTTCCAATGAATATATCCTGGACGACAGACTCGTTCTCCCATTGTCCACTACAGAGAGAGATTTCTCTAAATTAATACAATCAATTTCTCGTATACGTCTGCAGTCTCTGCGTGGGTAATCTTCTATATTTCGTTATAAGCAGCCTAGGTATGGCATATATGAAAAGTTTTTGATGCGGTTTTCTTGGTCCTAGCAAGAATTCCCTAAGGTCTTCGCCATCTTTAAGTAAAGATAAGTGTTGTTTTACAACCTCAAGTGTAGATTACTGTAGCCAATCAAAGCATAGTTTCCCTACACTGTATGTTGTTACTACCCCAGGATGCTGTCTTTGAGCATTTCTTGGGTCTGGCCTATTGATAGTGAAACCCTGTGCTCTGTTCAGGAATCAATTTTGACAGTTGTTTGCGTCTTTGGGCCAGAGCAACCATTTTTTCCATTCTGGATCTGATCTGTTGTGATGCAAAATATTATGTACGTCACCCTCCCCTCATGTAGTGCTATTACTTGTAGGTATAGGTATGGTCGGTGTGTTCATGTCTTTGATCTTGGCTAACCCAAGGCAAGACGTTTGTTGGACAGGGTCGTTCAAAAACATAATTTGCTCAGGGATGATACAGGCTCTAAACAAAGCTTCTACCCCCTGTCCTTGCCAATCTTTTGTAAACCAGACTGTTTTTGTCTCAATGTTGTCTGTCGATATGTCGAAACCCTGTCTAGACAGTTGGACAATAAAGGCTGCAGAATAAATCTGTTTCGTATTAGTTAGCATATTTTTTGTTCCTGTCTTGTTCATATTCTTAAAATAAAATGATTCAGCATTGGATACATTGAACCCTGAAAAATATGGAAATTTCATTGCAAAAGTTTTGAGCTACCTTCTGGAGGTGTAGGATAATGTTCCCATTGGTTATACTTATATACATTTCTAGACATTGCAGAATTGTGCAAGAAATGATGACTATAATGATTATACAATACATTTGTTCATAGTCTGATGAACCCTCTAAATATTCATGATTTGTGAATACTACAGACATTTCTAGATCAGACATCATGTTATTAACAGTCTCAAAGTCCCAATCATCAGAAAAGGTACTAGAGGTAATAGAGGCACTTAATGAAATCGTGAATAAGTGTAGAATCCTCAAAAGCTCCGACGGGCCAAAAATGTCATATTCAGTTCTGTCCCAAACTATACCATCTGGTATAGGAACGGCTGTGATGTTTACTGCTGACAAGTCTCTTTGTTCACGATGGGAGGATTTTTGTGGCTAGAGAAGTAAGTTCACTTTTTTACTTGCTGTGTCCATTTGAATTTTCTTCCACTTATCAGCATACCTAGAGTTATTACCAGAGCTAACCAAAGTAGAAAGAAGAATATTCCCAAAACAATCCATAGTTCAATCCATGGTGAACACAGATGTCTTTTTCAGGAGATAAAAAAAGTCTGTTGCTTGTTCTTTAAAAGTTTTTTGTGCTGGTGTTGTTTCAGGCTCGCTGGGATCCTCAGAAAACATATCAAAGTTAATGAAATAGCCAGAGGTAGTCCTGTCAATGGTTGGAATTGCATCCGGATTTGTTGAAATCTCTGGAACCACTTGATCACTTGTTACTTCGTTGTAGACAGATGAACCAGAACGAACTGTTATTTGGGTCTCAAGAGGAATGAGTTCTATAGCCTTGTTGCTTAATCCTTCTTTTCTAACTGTAGGATCTTCAAAGGCGATGAGTCTCTCCGTTTTTAACCTCTTGGATTGTAGCTAGTGGAGAGCGTCTGCTACAATGTCGGAGTCCACTTGGCCTTCTGCTTACTTCCGGCCACATAGGGTGGTTTGATCAAGTCGATTGAGCACAAATCGTTTTTCCTTTTTACCAGCAAGGGGCAGCAGTAGTACTGTTCTCGATCTGTGGATTGCTAGGACAGGCACTGGTTGTCTGTAAGAAGGCCCAAATTCCTTCTTGTCCGCAATCTTTTCTCTGACTAGATCACCAAGCTTTTGGATCCAGACAGGCCTTGCTGGGATGGTTGGTTTTTCCCCAGTGGTGGTAGGCTTCAGTAGCACATAGCTTTTTTTTGATCTTAGTTCATTTAAATCCTGTAAAACAGCCAAACGATCTTTTATATCAAATTTCTTATTTTCCACCACTGTTCCATGACAATCAAGGTCTGGAACCAACATTCATCTCCCAAATAGGACCTCATATTCAGTGACACCTCCTAGAGAACTTCTTGGCAAATTGTTTAATGCATGTTGGACCCCATAAAGATGTTTGACCCACTCATCACCGGAACCTAATACCCTAGCTGTAATAGACTGCTTTATGTCCAGGTTTTTTCTTTCCATAACAGAATTTCTCTCAGGATGGAATGGAGAAGAATACTGTAATTTAACGCCCACACTGGCCATGGCTTCTTTGTAAGCTCGAGAGCTAAACGCAGGGCCCTGGTCAGAGTGTAGTGTGCCTATTGCGTATGTGCCGATAAAGACTCACAAATCTTTTATAACAGTTTTTTATATTTATATGACTGCCTAACGTAATTGAAACAAAGATCGTTATTGCAACTCTTAGATTGGTAGTGCAACAGTCTACACCACCACTGCATGCGCTCTGTTATTGTGTAACAGTTTGAGTGTCAGCCGAGCGCTGAGACCACATCCAAAGGAACCTAGAACACGAGTCCACTGTGACCATGATATTTTTATAGAAACCATCCCTTTGTAAGGAACTGCAGTGGTCCAGGTAAACACAAGCTAATGGTTTATCTGAAACTAACAGGGGTGTCTGGGCAGGACGTTTTGCAGTAGAGACTTTCATCTTTTGGCATATTTCACAGTCCAGGACATAGTTTCTGGTTTGTTTCCTAATGCGGTGCCACCAGTATCGGTGTTTTAATAATGACACTGGGGCGAAACACCTGCATGAGCAGAGGCGAGCCCTTCATTTTACAGCTAGGATTAGTCCTAATCTGTGTTCCATGTTTGGAATTACCCTATCCCCCACTCCAGGGATTTGAGCAAACGGAACATTATTTGCATCAGTTATATACGAGTATTTGAGTGGAAACCCTTCAGGTAACGCTGCACTGCTGCCTTTGATTGAAGCATTGACAGCCAGTATTATTTCACTGTCTCATTTCATTTTTGAATGAGTGATTGCAGCTACAGAAGCCGAATACACAGCCCCGTTCGCGGCATCATCAGCCAATGAATTCCCTTCAATGTGAACGCCATCACGTTGATGACTCAGCGGGTGTATCAAATGAGTGTTTTGTAGTCCGTTTCGCAACTGAACTACTTGTTTGCAAACCATGTTGTGCTTGGTTGTGCCATATTTTGCATCTTTGAAATAATTTTGAAGCCAATTCTGTAAATATTCATTGTAAGATTGAACACAGTAGAAAGAATTGCACACTATGAGTGTGGGGAATTCACGATCTGTATTTTCAAGTGCCATTATGAATGCTTGTAGTTCAGCTCGCTGAGCTGTACAATCAACTAGAGATTGCATTTTTGTGACTCTTGGTCTGAATTTTCCATTGCTCATATGACCTTGAAGGATCGCACATGCTGCACTTTAAGCTTGCTTACCCCCCGTAGGGGGGTGTGAAGATCTGTCAGTATAAATTTTAATTCATACTGCTCTAGAGGTATAATTTCAGTAGGCAGAGGACATTTGAGTTCGTAATTCAGGAATGCTTGTATTTTCCAATAAGGATCAAAAACGTATTCAACATCAATTGCAGCAAGAGATTTAACCCATTGTATCAATCTTCAATGTAAAGCTTTTGCATTCGGAATGTTCGCTTTTTTAACTGCCTCTAACAGGAGTTTCGACCATAATGCATTTCCCCTGTACTAGGGCTCTTTCTTTTGCTACAGCAGTTTGAATTACTATCAGAATTTTTTCTGTTGATGTAAATTTCATATCTGCTTGCTTGTACAAATGTGATTTGTATGCAATTGGTACTTTTTCACCTTCATTAAAAGTTAAGTAGGTGAATCCGCATTGACACGGAATGATTTGGCTCACTAAGTTGCGTACATTTACACGTGTTTGTGAATGTTTTGTTGCTAACATTTCTGTTTGTACTGAACACAACATTTCTGTGTGTTCTTTTGTCCAATTTATTGTTTTGAAATCAGATTTGATTAATTCGTAGAGGGGTTTAACCCTTTTTGCGTAGTTTAGAATGTGAGTTCTTCCAAAATTTAGGAAACCTAGAATCGACTGTAAGATTTTCAGCGTTTTTGGAGGTTGGAGCAGCGCACTTTTCTGAAAAGTTGTCTACCAGGCTTTTGCCTTAACTTGATAGTTCATATCCTAGAAAAAGGACGTTGAGATGGGCAATTCTTGATTTTTTTAAATTGAATTTATAACCCTCAAAGGCGAAGCCCAATATAATGGTGTACACCCTGTTCAAGTGCCTGTTCAGGTCATCGTCTGTCAGCTAAATATTATCATTGACATATGACAATACCTCGTCATCATAAGTTTGTAGTAACTCTGTTACCCTTCCTGAGAATGACCCCGGACTATTGAATCCTTGAGGGAGACAACAGAATTGACGTAGTGTCCCCATAATTGAGACAGCTGTCAAATACCTGCTTTCAGGTGCTATGTTTTGACAAAAGAAACCGTTAGAAATATCTAATGTGGTTTTATATTTTTTACTCCCAATGTTATTAATTAATGATGCACTGTGTGCAGTTTGCACTGCAAATGTTTTACAACAAGAGTTTAGGTGTCTGTAATCCAAAACTAGACAATATGTATTGTCTGGTTTGGAAACAGAAAACAAAGGATTGTTCATTGATGAAGTGCATGTTTCAATCACCCCTTGGTATTCAAGTTGATCTAAGATTTCCCTGACCTGTGTTTTAGCTTCTTACTTAATTGGATACTGCCTTTGTGCAGTTGGTTGATTTTTTAACTGGATTATGTGGTGAGATGAGTCCTCATCCCATCCTACATGATTTTTGTATAATGCTGGAGCTTGGGCAACTGCCCATTTCCTGGCATAAGTATATTTTAAAAGTATTGGAACATGGTTGGAGAAGGCTGACATAATGATGTCTTTGCCATGTGGGCACTACCTGACGAATTCTGGTGGCCAGTCTCGTTCTGCTAGAAGTATATCATAACCCTTTGAAAGTCGTTCCCAAAAGACGGCTTTCACTTGGTATTTATCCCTCCATCCTGAGTGTTATTTCATGTAACCTTTGTGGAGAACTAACCCTGGTATCTGCAGTCTCAACTTGAATTTCTTCATTCAGGTCCACTGTTTTCAGAAGTCCCTTCAGGTTCTGGCGAGCTATTGTTACTTCTGCTGCACTGTCCAACATTGTCTGAGCCCATTCTCCATTCTTGAGCTGTGTTCTCAGAATCCTCAGCATGTCTGATCTTTAGACCTGCTACTTTTTTTTGGGAGAAATTAGGTTTTGTTGTCTTTTTCTGATCGTGTTGATCGTCTTTGGACTTCACGTGTTCTTCTTTTTGATTTGACCGTCCTCTTCTTTCGGATGTCTGTGACGACATCTGAAAGGTACGAAAGGAACTTGTATTAGTATCTTGATACCTGTCAGGTTTCCTGAGATTGTTCCTCCTTTCAGAGGGCTCCTTTTGAGGAGACCTACCTCGGTATTGAGAATCTTTCTCTTTTGAACGTTGTTTGTTATTTTCCCACTTCTTTTTAGAATATGTAGGATTGTTTTTAGCAAAGGCCTTTTCAGGAGTTTCATACAGTTGTGGTTTAACTGTATAATTCTAATAATATTTGTATGTTACTAAGGAAGTCATTGTACTACATTGCTTCAATGTCAGGATCAGGTGTGTAACCGGCTAAAACTGGCCATGTTGTTCCTGGTCTACCTAGTGGACTGAGCCTGGTAATGTGATTTAAGTGTTTTAGGGCACCTTTAAACCAGAGTTCATGCTCCTGATATGTGAGTGGATTTTCAATATCCTCGAACGGAATAGATTCCTCAGGTGGTTCTTCTTCTTTGTAGAAGTGAAACACTCTTGTTATTGGATTTAATTCTGGGAAAACTATCCATGAGTAGAATACCTCTGTCTGGAGCTGGATTCTCTGCGAGGAGGGCGACAGCGTCTGGTCAGTGCTTCAGTTGGGGACTTGACTTCCTTCCGAACTTGCAGGTATGCAGCCGAACCGTGGTTTGCCATGGTAAGTGAAGGTATATTTATACCTTGAAGGTGTTTAGGAATGCCAGTATTGGCGTATACGTCAGGCATAATAAAACCCTAAGGAATAGATGTTCATGCATAATAAATTAGTTCTTCAAGAAATCAATATCCAAGCAATGAGAAGTCCTAAAGGCTTAAGAGTCTGGTTTTCCAAGAACTCGTGACGTGGATAGAGGATGTAGTTGACCATGCCTGTATTTGGTTAGCATGAGCAATGCCCAAATAAGGGCTGGATTTCTATGCCTAAATAAGAGCAATGTGAATTGTACCTATAATTGTACCTATATAAGGGCATAAATTGGGAAATTTATATACAGCATTTAAATTAACACACAACACAACAAATTGGTTTTTCAATTGCTTGGCAAGATTGGGGTGAGAAAAATGGCGCTAAAGGGATTGATTTGTGGATTTTCAATTCTTGAAGCATTAAAAACCCCTCCAGGGGCCCAAAACATGAATTGGCACCACTTGGCAGGTCAGTACTCCCAGAAAAGGAATCTAGGGGTTGTAATTGAAGTCTTTGATGGCCCTGAGACAAGCAGAACACACTAGGAAAACTCCCTTGTGGACCTATAATTCTTTTTTATGATTCAAATATGAATTCAGCATGGGCTGTACATACAATTAAACCATAACAAAATCCAAAAACATATACATATTTGTGATTTTTTACTCTGTTTATTTGTTTTCCTTCTTTTATCAAAATTACTTTTCTCTTATTTTTTCTATCATATGAACATCTCAAATAAATAAGTATACATCACTTTACAATATGATAACATTATCACATACTAACATCATATACCCCCAGGCAAATAAACAATGAAAAGGCATTACAACAGACTCTCATACATTTGTAACTCTTCAACTACACTCATACTCCATTCACAAATACATATCTATGGAAAGTAGGAGACATAGAGATGGTTTCAATCTCCTTGACCATTTAAAGCAACTGCATATACCAGGATCTAAATAGCACTGGTCAACGTATTTCGGTGGTTTGAGGAAAGGATGAGACCACCTTTATCAGGATGCGCCAGATAACAGAGCAGAGTCTCTACACCCAGTGGACACCTAAAAAAGTATTAATACAATAAATTCACAACCCATGATTTAACAGTCAAATTATATCAATTCTACCTACATGCACACACCACACTATAAAGGTGCTGTGAGATTAAGATCAGCCATGCCACATTTCTCCAAATAGTGCAAAACAGCAAAAAATGTATCCTAACACTTATCAAGTAGTGGCTCTGATCGTACTACCCCTTTTACTCAGGGCAGAAAGAAAGAAGCAATTCTTATAGCTACATTACCAAGAATAGCTTTTTATATCTCACCACCTCCAAGAATGTAACAAGAAAAAGATAAAAATTCACCAGGAAAACACCATTCATTTCTCAAACAGATAGGTTTAAAATGTCACCAGGACCAGAGATTACCTTTACAGTGTAGCTCTTCATAAATTACTTACTATCAATATTTCTTCAAAATTGTATATACAATTGTAATTGCCAACCCTTATGCACTGAATATTCTTGCCGCTCTTTGTTAAAAATGAACAGTGCAATATTAGTGCATTTAATTACCATGCTCAGGGTCTATTTACCGATGCGCGAGCGGCTGCACTACATTAATGTCTAACCCTCAGTATTCAATTTGATGTGTATCACCATTAATGCAAATGCTGGTTTGTCGCATAAGAGGTAGTCCTATATTAAGAACATGAGCAAAGTTCTAAATTTTAGGGTAATATAATCCGGATCCAACAGATAGCATTTGTACTCGTATATAGATTAGTCAGTTGATTAGTCATATATAGATTAGTACCTTGTGTGTTTACTTTAATGGGACCGCAATGTCCTATATGCTCATATTTGGCCAGTCCATTATGGTGACAACTTTAAAAATAGAGCCTAGAAACATTGCAAAACTGTGTCCAGCAAGGCTGAAAAAAGATGATACGATATATGGTTAAAGGGCATCACTGAATAGCCGGTGAGAGGTATAATACATCTGAGGGAATAATGGAGATTCCCCAAGCGCTATACAATTTAGTATCAATCAGGAGGGGTCTAACATCATAATATTCCCTTTCTGCATGCTACAATAAGATTCTACACAAGTATCTGACAGGGTACACCCACTACACGATGCATGGCTATAGTGTATTAAAACATACCCTAATAGAGATCAAACTCAAATACTGCCTTTAAAGCACCACACGAATGGCGCTTTTCACCGATGCTCGAAGCATACGGCGATGTTATCTTATCTTAGTGGGACATGGTTCTACAATTAAAACACCCTACATCCGGTTAATTTTTTAGGCTTCTTCAAGCCAACTAGTAGCCATTCTAAACGATTTTAGGCCCACTACCCTATTTAAAAAAACACGGGGGACCATGCGGACCCTTGGACTCACCTTGTTTCATTAGCACAGACCCTCGATTGGTATCACGGTGGAGAGACGGTCACCCAAAAGACCGGATCGAGTTTTCCATACACCCAATCCCGATGTTTTATAGGTAGTGCTTAGATGTAAAAAGCGCATGTCATGTGAACACATTCATGTGGTGTATTAGTCAAAACTTTAAACAGACTAACTATTCATCAACGGGCACGCCATCTTTGCTTGGGCAATATTTTTAACATCATGATGACGCCATGTTAAAAAATACCCATATCCACTATTCCTGATTACTATGTTCTCTGATCGCTCAAGATTATCAAATCTCATGCATAGATCCCTCGACCACCTACAACTCTACATGGGGATCACACCACAATATGTGTCAATCTGTAATAAGATACACAAACAATGTGCAATATCACCATCTCTCAATCAATTCCACTTGAAACAGCCGCAACATAAATCATTGTTACTAGCAGCACATATTTTCATGCCTGTGCACAGGTTAGCCAGTCCGTCTGATCAGCCCAATCAATATTATTTGAAAGAAAAAGATGTAGTGCACAACTTTGGCACACTCCTTCATGATGAGGCGGTCTTTGTTAAAAAATTTACAACAATAAGTTCATTCTAACCTAAACCTGAATATTCTACAGTACCAATCAGTTATTTCTTGCTCTGGATGGAAAAATCCCAACATTATTTTTAAATTTGGTCCCTACACAAATGGGTTTTGTAATAAGACAGCCATCTAATATCGTACAAAATGTGTCGATCTATAATAGAATACACACACAGTATGAAGAGTTGCCATCTCTAGATCAGTTCCACTTACAATGGCCACAACATAAATCATTGGTACTAACAGCACTCATTTTCATATGTGTGCACAAGTTAGCCAATCCATCTGATCAGACAAATCGATTTATTTGAAAAAACAGGACATAGTGCACATATCTAGCACCTTCCTTCTTGATGAGGTGGTTATTATCAAAAATTACAACAATTAGTTCATTATATCTTACACCTGAATGCTCTACACAAATATTTCTTGTTTGGGATGAAACAAACCCAAGATTATTTTTAATGATGGTCCCTACCCCAAAGGATGTTTACAATTACACAGCCGTCTAATATAGGAATACCTAGTATAATATGTCTTGATTTTGATCTATACCATCTCCTACTGGCAGTACCAAGTGGGGCTCAATGGGGTGAAGTGTTGCCAGCTTGTGGCTGCGACAGAAAGTCTCCTCAAGATCTGGCACACTTTCTTTTTATTTGCCCCTATTATTCCATCCCACGGAAATTATATCTTAAACCGTGCCTTAAAAAATTGAGTTTTGCACAAATTAAGCCAGCACTTTACTATTTACAACTACTGAACAGTGAATGTACATTATTTGTCTGTAACTTTTTTAAAAAAGCCATCTGTTTTAGGAAAAGTATGGATGGCTAATTACGCTGCAATGTTTTAGGTACTTTTTTAAGAATACAGTTATTTATACTTTTAACCAAATTCTGCCCATGCTCACAGTGTCTGATGTACCACCATTTCCTTCGTACTGCATACCATGTCATTATTTGCCATATGAAATGAATTGTTTGTAATGGTAATGTTTTTAAATGCGTACTTAAAAATTGTACTTTTATGATTGTAAAATCTACAATCGAATAAAGTTTTTGAATTTACAATTTAATAACAAATCGTCTTAAAGGTGGCTAGTATAAATAGCAACCACCCACTTGCATTTTAAAACTAGACAGCTGTCTAATACACAAAATGCCCAACCTGATAGTAACACACTACAGCAGAGATAACAGATGGCCTTTAACCCCTCCCCTGCTGGTGACGGAACCAGTCCATCATCAGCCGCGGTCACGCTGTGCTGATGATGGAGCGGTTCCATCACGGCCCGCTCGGAACGCCTGCGAGGCGTGGATTCCACGCCAGCGCTGAACGTTCTATTGAGCGGGCAGAGCCGTGACGGAACCGCTCCGTCATGAGCACAGCGCAACCATGGGTGGTGACAGAGCGGTTCCGTCACCAGCATGCGCCCGCCGCTCTTCCACCCTGCCCCCTTAGCACTGCGAAGGAATAGCCGCCGCAGTGAAGGGTTTAATAAGGTCTAGTGACATTTCACTGGATGTCTTCATTCAGTCCATGTATAACACTGTCAAAGGGAAAAAAATCCAAAAGGTTTCCCTTCTCTTCCGAAATATGTCAAAAGGCGTGCCTGCTTGGCCTCAAATCTTTCTAAAATATATCACTAGGGGCCAGATGTAGGTAGCTAAATACCGGTCGGTAACAGCCAAAAATCGGTAATTTCGGCCTTTACCGACCGGTATTTGAACATTGAGATGTAGGTCGCCCAGAATATACAGAATCGGTAAAAATTCCGATTCGGTAGATTACCGGCTCGGAAATATTACCGAACCGGTAAAATTACCGAATCAGAAATTTTACCGATTCGGAAAATATACCGAGTCGGTAAATGTTCCGAATCGGTAAAATTTCCGAATTGGAAATAATACTGAGTCGGTAAATGTACCGAATCGGTAAAATTACCGATTCGGAAATTAAGAAATGGAAAAAACAACACCATTGAGATGTAGGTCACCCATAAAATTCGGTATTTAGGAATCGGTATTTAACATGGATTGAAAGCAGGTGGTAACCAGGTGCAGCCTATAAAAAAGGGCCTCAAAATGCAAAACTGGAACCCCAATGGCGGCTTTCTATGTCATAGCAAGACGTCTATGGCTACAGGCAGCAGGTGAGAGGGAATGGAGAAGGGAGGAGTAGGTCTACAGGCAGAGGATAACACTCTTCCAATTGACAGAGCCAGAGATACTGCAAAGATACAGACTGCACCCCCAGACCATCATGGACCTGATCAGGGACCTGCACCCACTCCTGGACCACCCATCCCACCCCATGTGCAGGTGCTCTGTAGCATGCACCTGCTTGCATCTGGGAGCTACCAGAGTGTTGTTGCTGCGGTAGGTGGGGTGTCCCAGAGCTGCCTGTCGCGTTTTTTCCAAAAGTTCCTGGATGCCATGATGCAAAGAATGGAGCTTTACATCCACTTCCCAGACACTGATGCGGACTTGCTCAGGACCAAGACTGACTTTTACCTCATGGCAAATTTCTCACACGTGATTGGCTGCATTGATGGGACCCACATCCCCATTTGCCCCCCAGCTGCCACTGAGCACATATACAGGAACAGGAAGTCATCACACACAATTAATGTACAAGCAATCCGTGATGCCAAGTACATTATCACAGATATAGTGGCCAGGTACCCAGGAAGCACCCACGACTCCTACATATTCCAAAACAGTGGGTTCTACACCCGCCTGACAGCGGGTGAATTCGGGAAGGATACCTGCTAGGTAAATTACTGGGTGACACTCTCTTGATAGATGATGCAGACGTATGTCAATGTGTGCCTGTGAGTAATGTGATTTTTTCTTTCACATTAGGGGATAGTGCATATGCACTCCGTTCCTTCGTCCTGACACCCTACCTCAACCCCACAACCCCCAGCCAGAGACGAGACAATGTGGCACATAAATCCACCCGGAACATCGTGAAGCGCACCTTTGGGCTCCTGAAGAGCCGGTTCCGCTGCCCCCACAAAAGTGGGGGGGCACGGCAGTACTCACCAGTAACATGCTGTAAGATCATTGCAACCTGTGCAATGTTGCACAACCTTGCAACTAAGAAGGGCACAGAGGTGGAATTGGAAGACTATGAAGAGCATGACGATGAGCAGGCACTACCAGCAGCCAACACAGTAGGAGTACCAACACCCACAGACCTAAGACAGAGATGGGCAGATATCACACACAACTACTTTTGAGTAAGTATAGAGACAAAGCACGTGTTGTACTACAATGCACTTAGTTTATTTGGCACTACGTTAAATGTCTAAAGACACAATTGTAACATACTAGTGTGCCTAGCACTACTGGGTGGACGGGGTTACCTCACCCTCACATGTCCAACTGAATTTGGCAGACTCACTGCTTGCGCCCATGTACAGCACTGCGTGATGCGTGAGGTTGGCTTAGTTCCAAGTCTGCTGTGCCAGCGCCGGCACTCCGGCGTCTGCTGCTCCTCCGTATTTCAGGGACAGGGGTGCTGCTCCTGCTACTAGTGGTATCTGTGTCCCCTACACCTTCTGCTCCTGTGGTGGCTGACTGGTTTGTCAGCAGCACTTCCATTGCTGTAGTGACTCTCCCCATCCCCCTCGTGAGATCAGTACAGCAGTGCACCAGCCCCTCCTGCATCGCAACTGAACGGCGACACAGCAGTGAAGTCGCAGTTGCAAGACGGTGCATGCCCCTTGTCTGCTGTTGCATGCGATGGCTCTCCCTGCGCCTTTATGCACGGTCCTCATGTAGTTCCTCAGAGTGACATCACACACTGTGACATGTCCCTGACTTTATCGGCCATGTCCCTTATGCTGTCTGCCATTGATGTAATTCCCTTGTTCATGTCAACAAAATTTGTGTTCAAATGGCACATTTGTCTGTGCACTGCACTAATAGCTTTTGCCTGCAGGCGCTGCACCTTGACCATTGTGGTCTCAAGGCCATGGAAGACACCCTCATCACTTCCACTCACGCTTGCCTCCCGGACCCTACGACGTCTTGTTCCTCCAGATTGGCTGACAAGAGTGGATGTAAGACCTGGTGCATTTCCTGCCATTGACTCTCTTGACTCCTCACCCTCCCTTTCCTCATCGGAGGATGTTTGTAGGATGCTTTCCGGGGGAACGTCATGCCTCCTGGGCATGCAGATGTCTGACATCTCTGTGTCTGCTGGTGTGTCAAGTTGTTGGGACTCATGTTGTGGTGAGTCAAGGAGCACAGGAGATGCTTCAAGTTGCATGGTGTCTGCCCCTGGTGTGGCAGCTGCTTGTGTGCAGGGTGCTGTAGGTGTTGCAGTGCTGGGCCTTGCATCCCTGCCTTCTTGCTCACTCCTATCCCTTTGGGGATGTGTCTTCTCCCTCTCCTGCATTGACTTGCGTGATGTCTCTCCTGTGGACAGATATGGACAGTGTCTTAGTGGTGCTTTCACCGTGTAATTCACTAATAAATCACATTATAATATCACTATTTCCTGCTCCTCCCATGTCTATAATTGTATTGTGTGGCATGCCTGACATTATTTCATGTTGACAGCTCTGATGGGTATTCTTATGACTACCACTCCCATAATGCATTGCAGGTGAATACTGAAGTCTGTACTGGATTTCCTCAACACACAGCCACATTGGGGGAGGGACACAGGCAAGGGGTGAGGGATGATGGACATGTTCCTTACCTTTCTTTGATGCAGCTTGGCCTGAGCTGTCTGCATCACCAATCCCCACAACGCACTCTGGCTCCAGTGTGGACTCCACAAGCTCTTCCAAATCCATGAGAGCAGGTGCCCTGTTCTTCCCTCCACCTGTAGCATTGGCCTCCTTACTTCTTGCAGCCAATTTGTTCTTGGTTATGATCCTTAGATCATACCATCTCTTCTTGAGATCGTACACTTCCCTGGTTGTCACTCCTATTGCGTTTAATTTGCTCTGTATCACCAGCCAGGTGTTCCTCTTGACAGCCTCTGGTACCTGCAGGGACTGTTCTCCAAAGATTTTTGGGTAGTGCTTGACAACCTCCTCCACCAGCACCTGAAGTTCATCAGTGCTGAACTTCATATCCCTCTTCCTCTCTGCACCTTCCCTCTGGGAGTCTTGGGGATCCATTTGTTTGTCCTGCAGAGCTCAGCTTCACAACAGCCTGTCTCTGTGTAACTGCTTTCCTGTGTGATCAGATACTCTGCACCTGTATGGGTGTGGCCACTTCCTGGTTGTGGGGTGGGGTGGATGCACAGGATTGGTGGATTGCTCTGTTGGTTGGCTGAGGGGCGGGGTGGAGGCACGTGATTGGTTGGTACTTTAACTGCCTGATATTTTGTATCCCCGACTCGGTATTTACCGATTCGGTAAATACTGATTCGGTAAATACCGATTCGGTAAATTCAATTCATTCCTATGGGCAACCAGGCCCATAGGATTGCATGTGAATTTCCGATTCGGTATTTGCCGTATCGGTAAATACCGATTCGGTAAATACCTGGTCGGGGTTTCCGAATTTTACCGAATCGGTATTTTTTACCAATTTTTTACCTACATCTCATTTCCTTTTTCTAAAATACCAATTAGGTAAAAATCGGTATTTTAGAATCGGTAAAAATGAGTTACCTACATCTGGCCCCTAATGTCTCCTTCAGAGTGTTGCTTATCCAAACAATGTTGGACAAGCAGGGCTGTGATCTTACTCGTATGAATTGCTGATTTATGTTCGCTGTATCTTATACAAAACTCACGCAACGTCTCCCCAATATATGCCAGCCTACAAGGACATGTCAACATATATACAATATTTTGGCTTCTACAATTTGTAAGATATTTTAACTTTACATTGATTCCCTGATTTTGAATGGAATCTGTAACAATGGCAGTCGCACACGCATGGCAAAACCCACATGTGTGGTTACCTACAATGAATGGAAGGCCAGTCATAGTAGTCTGTTGCATATTATTGTGTGAGAGAGGTCTGGTATGCACCAAGATATCACGTAGATTCCAGTTTCTCTAATTTGCCCACAATGTTGAGTCTCATTCTCATTGGTGTTCAAAATTTTCCAATTTTTGGGGATGATATTTTTTATTTTAAAATTGAACGGAGAGTGATTAACAACACATACCACTTGATTCTTAGAGGTGTGTTGTGTCCCCTCCAGAAGGGCATCACAATTATAATACTTGGCTCTTTTATAGGCATGTCTGACTAGTCTACGAGGATAATCCATAGCTAGTAATCGTGTTCTCAGGGCATCTCCATGTTTGTGAAAATCCGACATGCTAGTACAATTACACCTGACCGTCATGAACTCTCCAAAGGGAATCTAATCCTTCTGACACGCCGGATAAAAGCTTTGATATTGCAGTATAGTATTTTTTGCTGTTGGTTTCCTGAACAAACTGACTTCAAGGATGTTACTCGATCCAGAAATAAAAATGTCTAAGAATTTGACATTGATGGAACTACTTTTGGCAATGAAGTTCAAATTGCTATCACTTGTATTTAGCCACAGTATATATTCATTAAATGAGTCACTGTCTCCCTTCCAGATAGAGAACATGTCATCAATGAAGAGTCTCTATGTTCCGAAATTGTAAAAAAAGGGAGCAGCCTCATTGAAGACATTCCTTATCTCCCACTCACCCATGTAGGTGTTAGCTGTGCTAGGACCACACAAAGCTTCCATACTGGTGCCCTTTACTTGTTGGTGTACGGATCCGTTAAAGTAAAAAAAAAAATCATAAGATCTATCTCAAGGCATTCAAGTATAAAGCCATATGGTCTCTCTCCAGGGGATCTCTGTAGGAGTGATGCCACCGATTGTAATGCTTGACATTGAGGGATCTTGTTGTACAATGCCTCAATGTGAAGCGTTACCAATATCTCTGTGTTAGGATTGTACGGCATGCCCTTAATTTTACCAATGATGACATAATTCTGTGTCAACGGGCAAATATAAGAATCAACATATTTGTATTAAGGCACAGTAATTGAGCCAATAGTCGACATGATGGTACACATAGGAAGATCAAGTACATTTATATCCGTCTTCGGTAACCCATACAAAGCTAGAATTTTGGGACAACACTTATTTAAGAAATTGTATTCCTCCTTATAGATGTCACCTCGATCCAATGCTCTGCCCGTCATTTCTTGAGTAGTTGTTTTCAATTTCGATAATTCCCTGGGGTGTGATTTTTTATAGTTTTGGGGGGATAGCATGCATCCTGGAAATTTTATCACTCTAATCAATTTTATCCATGACAACTATCCCACCCCCCTGGTGATTATAATGAGATTTCTGTTTGATTTGATGTTATTTAGGGCCATACTTACTAGATGTGAAAGATTACTGCGTGTAGGAGGAGATGTTTAATAACCAGGGCTACCTCTTCTGTTAGAAAATGTGGACCTCTGGTCCCACTATGTCCAACGTTGGAGTGAATTGAGATGGAGGCTTACACTTTGACTGATTTTCCTCATATTGTTATATAGGACGATCAAGAATTTTTTTTTTTCAATCATACTTTTCTAAAAAAGGAGGAAAGACCTTCATGCAATTTAAACATGTTACGATGAGTACATGGGACAAACGAGAGACCCTGACTAAGACCAGCACGTTCCTCTCGATTCAAAATAACTGAGGAAAGATTAAAGATCGGAAACACATCTTTGTTAATGTGGTCAACCTCACTAGTTGACTCATCTACCACCAGTACTGCTGATTGCGGATTTTCAAGTATGGCTGTTGATGTTGAGGGGTCATCTGTGTGGTTCCCCCCTGTCTGGTGCCCATTTCTTGTTACTCCCTCTGTAATGTCCCCTCGGTAATAAAGGAGATTAACCATGGAATGGTTGTTGTACTATTTGCCTACCCCTGTAAGGACCGGGGTCATAATGTACTTCTGCCATATCCTGAGCATTCTCATTGTCCGAATCAGACGAATATGTGTCAGAGAAAATGATAATCCTCCGTCTATAGTTGTTTGTATATCCTTGATGGTCCTGGCTCTGATTCCAATCCTGATAGTAGGACGGATTGAGGTACGGGTATGCCTTATCCTCGGTATACCACCCAATGTCCTTTTTTAATTTTTCAGTTTTTTTATTTAGCTAGAACTCAAAATCCTTCATGTCTGTATTGATTCTCTCAAGTCTAGGTTTGACTTATTCCAAAGCCATAGATGTATTCAATTTTTCTTCCAATGCTGTTATTTCCTGACTCAACACTGCCATGACCTCTCTTGCTGTTTCTATTACGAGAATCATTCAGTCCCTGGAGCAGAGCTTCGCAATATGTGACCACTGCTCCAGGAACTTACGGATTTCTACAAAGAGGGCCGGGACAGTACGTACCCTTGGGCCAGATGGTTTAACCCCTGCTCACAAATATTTGAGCATATAATGTGCATGAGACTCCATGCGGTTGAATTTCTATCTCAAATCTAACAGATTATTCCACTCTCCATTGTGACCTTGATGTAAGGAAGCTGAATTATCACTCGTCATCACTTGTCCTATTAGTGCAGTGAATTCATCAACTGTAAATCCAAAGGTTTTGAGTCCCTCCATCCTATCACATAAGCGATTAAATAGCTGCATAACGAAAACTGGTCCTGAAAAACAGAAATAACGATCTAGAAATCCCAATCACCAAATGACACCAAAAATAGCGTGATTTCTCCCCCAAAAAATTGAACAAAAACATCATAACAAAAATTATACATAGAACATATATCACAACAACATAACAAATGGTCCAATCAATATCAACAATGTTATCACTATATCAACATGTGTAACACAATCCCACAGTTCAAAAACCGGGAATGCTATGCAAAGATCAAGGGGATCCCCTCTACAAGGAATGCTTTATGGTCAGGGAAAAGAGGGGAAAAGCAGCAAAACACACTAGGAAAACACCCTTGTGTCAATTTAATAATTTAAAAGCATGGTCAGGTTGGTATTTGACGTGAAGCATGGGTGTGATTTCTTTTGTTTAGCTTTTCAGTAATACTTTGGGACCTGTTTCTTTAAGGATTTGAAACTCGGTGGGGTTTGGGTCATCGAGTAGAACCACACCTGTTTACCATAGAGTATGAATTTAAATTCGCGGTTGAAAGGTCTTCACTCAAACCGAATGTTGACATTGGTAATGGGAGCTGAACGTTACAATGAAACTGCCATTCGTGGTTCTTTAAGGTAATTAATCTGTTCGTATCTTGCAGTGCACTTTGGGGATGGTTATCGTCAATAACACTGTAATGGGTGAATCTAACGGTGGCTTTAATCAAGGAAGGCTATGTATTTTAAAGGGTATGCGAGCAAGGCTTGTGGTTTAACGTGTTCACCAATTGGTTTCCAAATGTTGTATTTAACGCATAGTATTTAATTTTTGGTCGGGCCGGGGGTAAATTGTGGGAGGGTGGAGATTAGTATTAGGAGTTTTAAGGTTTAAATTGCAGCGGGTTTTGAATATGTGGGTTTATGCTACACCAAGGACATAATTTCATCATATTGCAGAGAGTTCTCATTGCACAAAACGTTGAGAAGTCTTTTGTTATCCATTTCAGTGACCCCTGATGAAGGGCCCTTGCAGCCTGAAATGCATTGGGTGATAAGAAATAAACATATTTTGAGCTGAACGACTTTCCAATGATTCTTTTCGACGTGTCGCTGTTGAAGGCCTGGAAGGCATGCAGGAGATATGTGAAAATATTAAAATTATTCATGCTGGAATTTCGCTGCTATCACAGTGATGCTGGAAGTATGGATGAATTTCTGGACTTTTTTTTTATTACAGATTGGTCTACTGTGTGAAAAAAAGAGTGCTATAAGTAAAAGGAAAAGAGAAGTTGTTGCTGCCAAGGATACATTCCTGAATTTACAGTCCGAAATATGCGTGCGTAACTTCGCACCCTTTTGGACACACTTTCTAAAAGTGCCATTTTCAAACACACAATTCAAAATCTATCTCCACTAAAAGATTTCTTTTTCAATCCTGAGCTCAGGGAGCCCAAACTAAGCATCTCTAGCTGTTCCCAATTGAAAGTTACACGTGTGCAATTTTACAAGGCAGCACCAACGATATCCTTTGGGAAAGGTATTTCTTGCATTAGTAAAAAATGAAATTGTTCATCTTTGACAACCTGTACATACAGAAAACACCAGTACATGTCCTGCCTTTTGAATACACTGCACCCTACCAAGGGGGGTATCTTGGGCCTACATTAGGGGTGCCTCCCATGTAGTAAAAGGGAAGGTTAGGGCCTGGCAAGTGGGTGTACCTGCCAGGTCGACATGGCAGCTTAAAGAAGCATGCACACAAAAGTGGGTGGCACAATCTGTGCTGTAGGCCCGCTATTAGCATTAGAGTTACCAACCCTGGGCACAGGCAGTGCACTTTACTAGGGATTTACCAGTACATCAAATATTGTCAACCATGGATAACCTATCACAATTTACAAAGGGAATATTTGCACTTTAGCACTGATTAGCAATGGTGTGCAAACCAGAAAAAACACATGCATCACTGCATCAAAAAAGGATGGTCAGAAGCAAAAAGACAGGAGAAAAACATGCCAAAGATGCCAGGTCCAATACCGATCAATCTCCTTTTGAAGATATTGAAAGGGTGTTACTGGATAGTTCACTAGTAAGGATACCTGTGCATAAGAGGAGTATACAGTACCATAAATCTGGCTTCACCAGTGCTTACTGAGCCACTGCAGTGCTAAGTCAATGAGATGAGTCTCTTGCACGAAACAGATATGCACTTGTTGTCATTTAATGTATGCATATATGGAATATCAACACTGTACCGAATACAGTGCCTGCACATTCAGGGTCAGGAATCTTGTGCTACAATGATGATCCAGGTTGTCTTTGCCAGTATGGTAAACAGCCACCCACCCCACCTGCCATCCCATCTGCCCACCTGTATTTGTTCATGTGTTTAATTTTGTATTGCTTGTGCTTATAGGGAATAACAGTGGGATATAACCAAAACAACCAGATCCTGCAGACAAAAACTGCCCGCACAAACATGTGTACTGAAAGCTTACATTCAAAATGGAGGCATGTGCCAATTCACTGTCTAGTGATGAAATTCAAAGAGGGGGAGATGACCAGCAGATCTGAAAACTATATCATGTTACATGTGCATAAATTAATATAGTACATTATATTCCACAGGGTATATTTTGTAGGCTTGTGAATCTTGGGAATTTGAGTATTATTGCAAGACCTCCGCTGTTTGTTGCATGATGATAGGTTCAATTAAAAGCCTCCCATGACTCAAACACGCAGAGGTCATATTGTCATCACTTGAGGTTGAACTTGTGTCAGTGCGTAGGAACTTGAGGGATGACGTAAAGCATAAGCGACCTCTATGGCAGATTTTCGGCTTTATCACAACTCTTTTGGGGATGGTAATCTAGTAGTATCCCTAACTTTTTTCCAACTACAATTTCCTCATCCCCCTCGCTAACCATGCAATGATGCTTGCTTACTAATCTTCAGGCGACAGCAGCTCCCATCAATGTGGGTTTCCACCTACTCCCAGACTGACTCTGGATCCAGAAAGAAGCAACTTGTCTGGAAATATTAAAGAGTGTTGAACATTTAGTCCTTTAAGATGTTGTTTCACTTGTAGATAAGTAGTGTGCTGCCATTGGTTCAAGAGGGTATATTCAAAATATTGTAAATGAAAAAATATCACCTGATAGAACATCAAGGAAAGTATATTATTTTTAAGTTTGAAAATAAATATCAATGTTTAAAATGTAGAAGTATTTAATATAATGTCATGCATTATGCTACTTGGTTGCCTTTTACTTATACATAGATATATATGCCAAATTATTGATATTTCTTGTATAATATTTAACAATTTGCATTCTGTTTATTGGGAGTAAACATGGGCTGTGAATTCTGCTCCATTAATGGAGTTTTCTGAACTCTGCAGAGCACGCGGTGTTCCCAAAAACTCCGCTCTGCAGTGTTTTTTTCCTCACTTATGGGCATCAATGGCAAGTTGGCGAACGCGTGCAAGGAAAATTCACCTTCCAGTAAGATTTTTCCTTGTTCCCATTCACCAAGGTCTAGGTGGTAAGTGGGGAAAATCAACCTCCAGGCGAGATTTCTCAATGCTGGTGGTCAGATTTCTCAAAGCGAGTGTTTGCGGCAGGTCTCACCACCTCAGGTTCAGAAACCTTCTGTTCATGTTGAGAAAGCTACCACTTGAGTAGAAAATCTACTCAAGCAGCAGAATGGAATCTGCACCCTCTGGCACTGTGCATGCTGCTGTTCGTAATGATTTTACAACCACAACAAATACCTGGTGCTCAAAATCACAGCAAATGGCATGACCCTGATGCACTATGCTACTCGCATAACTCCGTGTAGCGTGAGAGACTTCTTTTGTCACTTTACGGAGCTCCGCCCTTGCCTTATTATTACATTAGATGGGTCATTCTGCATTAAAAAATATATTAGGAACAACTTAATTAAAATTGGATTATTGGTTTTAAAATGTATTTGTATATGTTACAGTCAAAGTGTGAAATCCCGGTATTGTATAGAATGCCTAGGTAATGTATAGAATGCCTGATGGTTTTCAGCAAACTATGAAATATAAGTTTTTTGTGAAAATGTTACATACTTTTCCTAGGCATTCTATACAATTCTTAGGCATTATACAGAATGACCAGTACCATTACGCAAAGTGTTAAAAGACCACAAGATGAGATTCCTAGGCATTCACCAAAGTGTGAAATTCCTGTATTGTATAGAATACCTATGTAATGTATAGAATGCCTGATGATTTAGAGGCAAACTAGGAAATATAATTTTTTTGTGAAAATGTTACATACTTTTCCTAGGCATTCTACACAATTACTAGGCATTATACAGAATGACCAGTACCATTTATGCGAAGTGTTAAAAGGGCACAAGATGAGAAGCCTTTATTAATTAATACGCATTTGAAACTGATAGAACAAAACTACGAAATAAAGCAGAGGATATTCTTACCGGAAAACAATGAAAGCAGAACTGAAATTGAAGTACTTGTTACACTAAGGAAGGCCGGAGTAACAAGTGGAATTGTACTCACTTTTATTCACACCAAAACACCTTATCGTTTGGCACTTTGATCTTGTACATACATTTCACGACTGAAACAAGAATGCGAACAGAATATTGTTACCGGTAAAACACAAAGCAGAACTGGCATGACCTACAGAATGCAAACAGAATATTCTTACCGGTAAAACACAAAGCAGAACTGGCATGACCTACTTATATACTTTGCCGGCAGACAATTCGGCAAAGTAAACAATGCCTAGGCAATGTATAAAACATTAATCATTTCATACTTTGACATTCTATTTTCAGGCATTTTCAGGCATTTTATACATTACCTAGGCATTCTATAGAATGGGGGATTTCACACTTTGACTGTAACATACATATTAAATTAGTGATTGATAATATATATTTTTTATTTTTGGGGTTGTGGATTTTATTGAATGAGTAGAGTTTATTTTAATGATGTAGTATTTAATATGAAATCAATAATCATTAAATCATTTAATTAATTTAAATGCATTTGTTCTAATTTCATATTTTAAAATAAATTCTAAAATAAATAATAAATCTTAAGATTAATTTATTTATATTTTGTAAATGATAAAGTATAAGAAAACAGGCTTTAGCACATCAGGGTGATAAGGTGGGTTGTTTAATTTTCATAAACATTTATTTACACACATATTGGTGTATTTAACGCGTCATTTTCTATAAATATCATTGTGAAAGTGAACTTTTCAAACTAAAGAAAAGATTTTTTGTTTCATTTTATAAATAGGGTTATCACTTTGTTTGCTTTTTATTTTTAGCTGTTTCATAATTTTCAAAACGTCATAAACATGTAATATTTAATAGCTTTATGACTCAAAATATATTATTAGATTAACTTAACTAACTAGTTTTAATTTAAAATAAATTATGTTAATGTATGTATAACTTTGATAGCATATTTATGTTATTCAGAAATACAAATGGGCAGTTAGGATAGGGTTGCCAGAAGGGACAGTCATGGGGTAAATCCAAAGAACTGGAGGAGGTGCCTCATCCACTGAATAGTAGTATGCTTTATCATTGGTGCCTATCCACAACCTGGTATGATAGTACAACCAGGACTCAACCTAAAAAAGGATGGGAGTTCTTATATAAATCATAGCTGGATATATGGCAGGAATCCAGAAGGTATCAGTTAAGAATGTCTCAGGGTAAACCAAGGGAAATGTCCTTTACTACGTTAGTACATAACAGAGTTTATTTCATGTAGTTAGAAAGGTGAACTTCCCTCTCTAGTGAAGCAACTTTTCAAATATTTAGTCTATTGGAGGTAGTAAAATAAATTGATACATTTCATTTAATTTTTTATGGTTGTGTGTGTACAAATATTTATTGAAAGCACTTAAACGTTTATGAAGATGATTAAAGTGATTTAAATCATTTATACTTCTATTTAAAATAATCTTGGTGGCAGACCTCAGATGATACAGGAGTGAAGTAAGCAGGTCTGCCTCTGCAACAAATCCTTCTCAATACAATCTGTTTTCCCACTTCCTAGATAGGGGATGTAGGCATCCTGGGACAAGCAAGCACAGCAGATATCCGCATAAAACAGCTCCTGCTCAATGACTGGCAGTGGATGGATTGAGAAATGCCGGTGATGCTGCAGGTAGTGGCTGGATCATCTCGTTCCTCGCCGGGAGAACCCAGAGAGTCTGACTCCCCCCATTCAAATCGGAGGCCACCGAAGTCATCTGCGGAGTACCACAAGGATCATCACTCAGTCCCACCCTTTTCAATGTTTACATGAGCCCCCTTGCATCCATCGCACAACAACACAACCTTAACATCATCTCTTATGCTGATGACACCCAGCTGATCCTTTCCCTCACCAAAGACCCTAACACCACCAAATCAATCTTCACGAAGGCATGAAAGAAGTAGCCGAATGGATGAAAAACAGTCGCCTTAAACTTAACTCGGACAAAACGGAAGTCCTCATCCTAGGACCATCCCCCTCTGCCTGAGACGACTCATGGTGGCCATCGGCCCTGGGCACGGCACCCTTGCCCACAGACCACGCATGTAACCTAAGCTTCATCCTAGACTCCTCCCTCTCGATGACCAGACAAGTCAACGCTGTCTCATCCTCTTGCTTCAACGTACTTCGTATGCTCAAGAAAATCTTTCGTTGGATCCCTACCGAAACAAGAAAGGCTGTCACCCACGCAGTGGTCACTAGCCGACTGGACTATGGAAACACCCTCTACGCCGGAACCACTGCCAAATTACAGAAAAAACTCCAACGCATCCAAAACGCAGCAGCCAGACTCATTTTGGACATTCCCCGCCAAGCTCACATTACCAGTCACCTGAAAGGCCTCTACTGGCTCCCGTCAACAAGAGAATAACGTTCTGTCTCCTCACCCACGCACACAAAGCCCTCTACGAACTAGGACCCGAATGCCTCAACCCACGACTGTCCTTCTACACACCCACCCGCCAACTAAGATCCTCCAATCAAGCCCTCGCCGCAGTTCCGCGCATCCACAGATCCACCATGGGAGTAAGATCCTTCTCCTACTCGGCGGCCAAGACCTGGAATTCTCTCCCCACTCACCTCCGCCTTACCCAGAACCACATTTCCTTCCGAAAAGAACTTAAAACCTGGCAATTCAATAAATAATGCACATCCCTCCCCCAAGCGCCTTGAGACCCTCTGGGTGAGTAGTGCGCTATACAAATTGCTAAACTTGAACTTGAACTTGAACAGTTAGAAGGTGATTTACGAATGCTGTGGAGGATTAAAAACTGGAGTCCACCAGTCCCAGAGTGCAGGTGAAAAGAGGTAAGACAAGTGGCAGAAGTGTTAGGAAAGAGAATGGAGCTACAAGAAGCGGTCACCTCTGCAGCCCTAACCAGTCATAATGGAGAAGCAACTATGCCGCTCTGGTCCACGTGGTTGGGGGCAAGTCATAGCTGCACTGACAAGTACAGTCTGCTACAGAATAGACCATCCAAGGATGGTGTGCAGTGTTTCTCTGTTTATTATCTAGTGTAAAATTATATCGGAGACGTTAATGTAAACACGTTATGGGATTCACTCAAGATTGTTGTCACAGGATGTCCCAACCACTACATTGAATTGAGCTGAGTTACTACTACTTAATAAGTGCACCCCTTAACCTGCTGAGTTATGACCACTAAGCTTTTACATCAGTAATCTTAATGCCCCAATCTTGATCTGCTTCAATCATCTTGTTCTACATGGCTCCACCAGTCTGTATTTGCCCAACAAACTGAATCATGATATGTATTGGAGGGGCTATTCAGCGGTAGATGTGAACCAAAAAGTAAAGGAGATAATATTTCCTCTACATCAACTGCAACTACTGGTTTTGGTTGAGCAATGGTGTGAACTTAGTGTGAAATGATAGGCATGCAGCAAAGAAAGTGGATGATTTTTTGTAAACACTCAGCTCAGATCAAGCAGGATATATAGCATCCGCCTAAATTTACCAAATCACATTTTTTAATTAATGTAACAGACATGGCCTGTAAATAGATAATATTCACTTTCAAAAACACTCAGGGGCTCATTTAGATTTCGGTGGGAAAGGAATGACCGCCATCCTTGGTTTAAAGTCCAACCACCTAATTACAATGTTGACGGTCGGAGTATAAACCGGCTGGGTGCACCGGCTGGCTTCCGATGGGCTCAAGGAGCCCATCGACCAGTCTGAGTCAGTACATAATCCCCATATGCACGGCGTTTCCACCGTCGGAATAATGATGTTGATTTCCAACAGGCTTTTCATGTCGGGCTTACCGACATTAAATGCCTGTCAGAAAGTGACTTTGGGGGGCCTGACAGGGCCCCCATGCCTCTGTAGCCTCGGGTTGTGGGCTGGGGGACACAGATGGTGCCCTCTGTAAATCTCTGCAGCGTATGCAGGCACTGTGTAGTGCCAGTCACATGGTGCAGGGATGTACACAAACTCCCATTGAGAAATAGGAGTTTGCAACTGCATCATGTACAGTCACCTTATAATAAGGTGTGCGGAACCGCTGACCTATGGTCGGTTGGCTCCTACTCTGAAACGGTGTCAGGTGGACTCAAGTCCACCTGACATCATAATACGGCCCTTATTTTTTAGGTGTAGGAGGAAAAATATTTTGTTCTTTTTAACACTCATATTGGCACTCTGTTAGAAATGGGGGTCTCTAGTTGGCAGAGGTAGGCACCACTGTCAAAATAGAGACCCTTGATTCTAGTCAGGGTAAGGAGGAAACCCTCTGAGATAACCCCTGCTCACCCTCTAGGTAGCTTGGCACGAGCAGTCAAGGCTAATCAGAAGGCAATGTGTAAAGTATTTGTATCAACACTCACAGTAACACAGTGAAAACACCACAAACTGACTCCACAACAGTTTGGAAAAATAAAGGTATTTAATCTACACAAGACCAAAACATCAAAAATCCAACATACACAGTTCAAGAATATGGTTTTAAAAGAGTTCTCAAGGTTGCATTAAAGTTCTTTAGGTTGCGAAAAAATAATCCACAGTTGCGTGAAAAGTTCACAGTTGCGTCACGTTTCAGACACAGTACCTTTAGTTGCGACAAAGTTCCCAAAACAGAAGCTGGTGCGGGGGAAAACATGCGATGCGTTGCTCCTGAGACCCAGGGGAGGCAATGCGACAGCCCCGCTGCAGCAGCGGGCATGGTGCCACGAATCCAGTCTGTATGGGGAGGAGGGCCACTTGTATGGATTTCGGTGCTTGGGTTCCATGGGAAGTTTTTTCTCGCAAAGGCACGATGCGACGATCTCGTAGGGGATGTGGCGAACTTCGGGGCGACGATGCGCGAAACAGCGGCGATCTCTCTCTCGCAGTTCCACGATACGATGGCTCTGCGACGATGTTCGCAGCGACGTGACGAGGTCCGCAAGCAAGCGGTGCTATCTCCTCCCACCACTCTAGTTGCAAATGATGTCATTCAGCCTAGGGCTAACTTAGCCAGCCTTCTGGGGAATCCCCAGCCCCTGTCACTCTCAAACCAGACAGTCAATACACAAACAGGCCAAGGCACACAGGAAGGTCAGCCAAGACAACAGTAACTTTTTAAAAGTGTTGTCCTCAAACACAGGATTCAAAAAACACCTTTCCTAAAAGATGTGTTATTAAATTCTGAGTTCATGGATACTAGACTCGTATGTCCTACCTTGTTCGTATGGGAAGAAATGCTGGTAGCCACTGTAACCAGCATCCCCCATGTTAACATATGGAGCAAGATAGCCTTACAATAGTGAAAAACGAAAATGGCTGTAATTTACTACTAGAGCATGTCACCTGCACCGGAACATGCTCAACCTTTCACATACACTGCACCCTGCCTAGGGGGATACCTTGGGCCTTCCATAGGGTTGACTAATGTATATAAAAAGGGAAGGGTTAGGCCTGGTCAGTGGGGACACTGACCAGGAGCACATGGCAGTTCACAGACTGCACACAGGCACTGCAGTGGCAGGCCTCAGACACCATTTTGGGGCTACTCCTGTGGGTGGCACAATCAGTGCTGCAGGCCCACTAGTAGCATTTGTCATCACCAGCCCTGGCACACCCAGTGCACTTTACTAGGGACTTCTTGGTGATACAAATATGCCAATCATGTACAGCCAATCATCATAACAATTTACACAGGGAGCACTTACACTCTGGCACTGATCAGCAGTGGCAGAGTGTCCAAAGCATTTAAACCAGCAAAAACGAAATCCAGCACAACATAAAAAATACAGGAGGTAGAGGCAAAAAAGACAGGGGAAACCACGCCAAAGATGCCAGGTCTAACACACTCCTAACAAATGTGCAGGGAACTGAAAACAAGTTTACCAAAGTGACGTATGATAGTTTTACAATAATTTTTTTTTTAAATTTCACAGTCATTTAGTGACAGCAGAGGTCAAAAGCAATGTGTACACAGAACAAAACAATGAGGTAAACTCTTCAAACAGATGGTTTTTCTTACACTAGGTGAAACAAGTATTGTAAAGAAAATGCAGAAGGCTCTCATATCCTAACGTGCATATGTGATTTGCTGTGTTTGCATGCATTAGAACATTAAAGCCAGATCTATTGTTAATTGTTAAGACCTCAAATTAATTTCATATCTCACTAAACAAATGCACTACTAATCCTTTATGGGTTCCAGAGTTGCGTGCTTCTCGCCGAGAGAGCACTTCAAGACCTCATCAGGGGTGGGAAGCGCTATATAAATGCAAACCTTTTTCAATCTTCTATCCCTCCACTATCCTTCTTAATCAAAATGACTGACTAAGATATCCACGACTCAAATCTCTTTCATATTTCACTATACTAATTCACCCCTAAACCTTTATGGGTTCTGGAGTAGTGTGCTACTTGCCGAAAAAGGGCTTCAACACCCCATCAGGGGTATCAAGCGTCATATATATGTAATCCTTTTTCCCTCTTTTATCCCTCCAATATCCTTCTCAATCCAAATAATTGACTCAAACTACTTTCATATTTCACTATACTAATTTAGCACTAATCCTTGATGGGTTCCGGAGTAGCCTGCTAATTGCCAAAAAGCGCTTTGAACCTCATCAGTGATAGTACACGCTATATATGTTCATTTACATCTACAATTACAATTGTTTTTGCCAAAGCTTGCTTTGTTTGCTATCAATCAGGATTCATAAAGTGCTGCAACTCCCTCGTGAGAGTCTGATGGCGCTGTTGTTGCTAGCTACTTCATAAAGAATTAGTAAAAAAATGATGCAAAAGCAGGAACCGCACTCGGAGAAACAGTGAAGAAAGGAAGGAGAAAGCAGTAATGAAACATGGCAAAAGCAGCAAAATGCCCTCCGAAAAACGGAGGGCAAGGATGGAGAAAGCATTACATATGAGGCAACAGTACGGCAAGAACTCAAAAAGATGAGGGGAATGGAAGGAGAAAGAAGTAAAACAAAATAAGGCAAAAGCAGGAGAAAGCACTCAGAAATATGGGAGGAAGCAGAGAGGTGCAGGACCATGGGAGGATTGGGCCTGGGGCCTGCTCAATGAGGTCATGCTGTGGCCTCCATAAAGTAGGTCCTGAAGGACGGTGGGTCGCTGTGAGGCAATGGGCGGGGCTAGGCAGGTGGTGGCAAAACAGGCTGCAGGCAGGAGCGGCAAATGAGGGAAAAAATAGAGAAGCAGTGAATAATTAGGCAAAAGCAGGAGAAAGCACTCAAAATAAGGGGGAAAGAAGGAGAAAGCAGCAATAAACGATGCACAGAAGAAGAAAGCACTCATAAAAGGGGGAGTGAAAGGGGAAAGCAGTAAAAAACAAGGCACTCAGAAAATGGGAGAGAGAGAAGGAGAAAGCAGTAAAACATATTAGACAAAATCTGGAAAAGCATTTAAAACAAAGGGGAAAAGGACAGAGAAAGCAGCCAAAAATTAGGCAAAAGGATGAAAGGCACTCAGAAAAAGGGGGAGGGGAAGGAGGAAGCAATAACAAAAAAAAGCAAGAAAAGAACTTAGAACAGTGGGGGAAATGACATAGAAAGCAGTCAAAAATGAGACAAAAGCAGGAAAAGCATTGAGAACAATGGGGTAAAGGAAAAAGAAAGAAGTCAAACAGTGCAAAAGCAAGAACATCACTCAGAACAATGAAGGAAAGGAAGGATAAAGCAGTAAAAGGTGAAGTAAAAACATGAGACAAAAGCAGGAAAAGCACTCAGAAATAAAGGAGAAAGGATGTAGAAAGAAGTTACAAATGATACCAAAGCATGAAAAGCACCCTGGAAAACAGGGGGAAGGACAGAGAAAACGGTCAAAACAAGACAAAAGCATGAAAAGCACTCAGGAAAAACAGGGTGGGGTCAAAGGAAAGAGAAAGAATTAATACAAAATGAGGAAAAAGCAGAAGAAAGCATTAGGAAAAATGAGAAATAAGCAGGGCAGTTCAGCAGCATGGGAGAGCTAGGCCTTGCTATCAGATGCACTCTGGGAAACAGCTAGTGCTATCATTAGTCAGATCCAATAGGAGCCAAGAGACCATCCTTGATGATGTCAAATATGTATGGATTTTAGCTTCTTGCTTATCCTCTCCTTCGGAATGGAGCTGCTATGGCTGCCTCCTGCAATCTACACTTCCTGCATGCTTCTATTCTGAAATTAAAGCAAAATCACTGTTACTGTGGAGGTTAACAAGCTGCATGAGGACAAAATCATTGCATTTCAATCAGCCATTCAGAGCACCAGCCTGGCTGCTGGCACAAGAATGATGATGCACAGCACAGCCTGTGATCTACACTGCTAGTCTGAGTAATGAGAACCTGCAGCTTTGCTGTCTTGGAGCACTAAAGAGGTTTGAATATTGCCAACAGTAACTGCTTATGGGAGGGTGGGTTTTGGACCTGACATCTTTGACATGGTGTTCCCCCAAATGTTTGCCTTCAATCCTCCTCATTGTGCTGGCCTTAGTTCTCTGTGCACTTTAGCACTGCTAACCAGTACTAAAGGGATTGTGCTCTCTCCTTTAAACATGGTGAAATCGGATAACACACAATTGGCATATTTAATTTATTTACTTATAAGTCCCTAGTAAGGTGGCATTACACATACCGATGTGCTGTATAATAAATGATTTTAGTAGGTTTTGCATCACTTTTTGTGCCACCCACTTAAGAAGCCCTTCTAAACATGTCTCAGGACTGCGATTGCAGCCAGTGTGCGCAGTTTTCAAATGCCCTTTCAAGCTGCCTAAACCTTCAATTTTAATACATACGTCACCCCTAGGGTAGGCCCTAAACAACCCATAGGGCAGGGTGTAGAACATTTAAAATGTCGGGCAAGTACTTTTAACTTTTACATGTCCTGATAGTAGAAAACTGTTAAATGTCTGTATCACTACATCAAGGCCTGCCTTTCCAATATGATAACATTGGGTTAACATAGCATATTTATTTAAGTGATAACTTTCAGTTTGGAGCAAGTAGGAATATCCTACTTGGTGACTAAATAATTGTAATTTAAAGACCGCTGTAATGGTCAAGTTGGATTTTAAGTGAGAATTCTGAAAATGCCACTTTTAGACAGTTGCCATTTTCTTGTCCCAACCATTTAATGTCTGCTGTCTGTATCCTCTGTCAAATTACTCTGTATAGCTGGCAGTTGGTCTTTGTGTATTGCTCCCAGATAGTGGAACAAAAGGCTACAGGTGTTGTCAGGATGAGCCATCTAGTATTGATGAGGGGGAGGCACTGTCAGCTGTTACACTTGCTCATCACAAAGTCTCTGCCTGAGCACACTCACAAAGTGTTTGACACTATTGTTCATGACCCCAGACAAGCTGGGGCCAGGCCTGGGAGGCAGACATTTTCAAGCACCTCTGGGGAGGAAACCTTTAGAACCTTGTCCCACCTCAAATCTGGTACCAGGTAAAAATAATGAACCCTCACACCCAACTCTTCAGCTCACCTCTGGACCTATGGAAGACTCAGAACGACTTCTGTGCTGCTCTGCAAGAAGCATTGCTACTCTACTGTCCTCCTGCCTTAGTAAAAGATCTGAACCAGCATCTTGAACCAAGCACCACTTAAATGACTCCAAGCGCTAGTTGGCTGAGTCCTGAAAAGGCTCCAACCCCTTTTTTAGAATCCAGCCCCTGGACTCCAGTTATGAGCCTTGCCCTCAAGCGGTGCCACCCCAGTCCTGAACCCGTGAAAGTGGACCTGAAGCTGTAGTCATGCAAGCAGAACCAATGCAGCACAACACATTTCCCCGCAGCCGCTTCAGAACTATTACAGCACAATGCATATCAGATGTCAAACTTTGCATCACCACCCACAGTCTCCTCAGAAATGCCACTGTGTGACACATCCTTGACACAGGCCTTTGCATCTTAAGCCCATTGTTGACATCATTGCAGCTCCAGATCTTCTTCAGGGCCACCAGTCCATGACGTATCTTCGATGCAGGACTTTGTGATAAATGCTGCTGTCAACTGTATTCTCAAAGACAATGTAGAACTCTGCATTGCATCCCTGCACCTTCCGAGCAAGAGCAGTTGCACAATGCATCCTTGATGGAGTATGTCGCAATGCTCCGCAACCCAGGATTTTAGTTACTTTGTTCAGCGGATTGAACCTGGTCCCCGTGTCCAGTCTATACTCCACCATGGTTTGCCTGAACTTGTGACCAGGTTTGATTTGAGCAAATAACCACAGTCAGCGCTTTGTGCTTCTATGCCATTTTTTAGAAAAAATCTTTAAACTACTTATCTTCATTTCTACTGATTGGGTTTTTGCTGTTTTGGTGACAATTAATTTAAGAAATTGTACTCTATTTTTCAAAATTGTTGTAGGATTTTTCTTGTTTTGTGTTTTTAGTCTTTTACTGTTTGAAGTGCTCCATAAACCAATAAAGAGCTATGATATTATTACCAATGCAAGTAAGATTTTACTTAAATATCCTGAAATTAATTGTTCACATAATGATGCTATTATGCTAATTGTGGACAACCTAATGTATGTAGAAAATACCAAGATGCTGAGGTGGCTGTGTGGTAGTTTTGCATCCTAATCAGTTGTAGATCTTTTCTTAGGTAAGTGGGAAGAGGTGTGGCGTAGAAGCTAAAGTTACCAACTTTGGGACTGGAGAACCAGGTTTGAATCCTGATATCGTCTCGAAATCCTGTGATTCTGAACAAATCATATAATCTACCCATAACGTAAAAAATGTGTAAAATATTATGGTCCTCTAATGCCATGGGGAGGTTTTTTATGAGGTTTTTTTTCAATATAAGTAGAGCTCAATTAGTCTCTGACCCAAATACCCAGGATGGGGGTGAGTGGGTTTATCATGAGCATAGGACAAGGGGGTGGGGGTACCAACTGACGTTTTTAGCAGGATTTAGGACAGGAGCAGGAATAATGACACAGCAAGAACATGTGATTTGCAAATTCCCAGTAGGAATTAGGCAACAAAAAACGCGTATCACTCAGCGTTTTGTTGTTCTCTTAGAAACCCTTACTCATTGTACAGATTACTATTAAAACAATGGGGAAAACATGAGCATATTTGAATCTGAGGCCTTTCGGACAAGCCACACCTTTATAATTAGTGCTCAACATGGTTGATTGCATTATAGTAAGTCTTCATCATGTTCTAAGCCCTAAGGTTGAGCTATGTGTAAGGACTGAAAGAGGATATCACAAAGAATTTCAGTTAATACCATCGATACCATTTGTTAACTTTAGGAAAGAAAATTGTCAAGTGCATAGAGTGTCATAGGTAAATGAGATGAATCAAACAAAACACACTTTCCCTCAGGCGACTATTATTTGAGCATGGCTTCTGTTTCAAGCAGCAATAGGAACATAGGCTTGCTGCCCTCTCACATTTTCACTTCAGTATCAGAATTATAAACGTGGTATTCAACATGAGCTCTGTTTTTAGAAAGGGAGACTTTAGTCTAGCTCCCTTCTTTGAGGTAATTCTAGAAAGCGCTACCAATGAGCATCAAAAGGGCTTTGCAGATGGCAAAGTATCATGGCTGGTGGCACAGCTAACACAGTGCAAACGAACCTTAATGCTCTTCAAGACTTTTCGTACCTCTAAGATGAGGGTAGTGAGCAGGTACTTTGCTTGTACGCCCTTCCCCTGGGCGACCATGAAGCACGATTCACCATTTTCATACTGTCATGTCTCCTCAGCTACTAGGAGAAACGCTACAGCTCAATCGATTTTTTCAAAGTCGTTTGTGTTTTTTTAAAACTTAGTTCAGCTTTGCAGATTTGAAAGAGAACCTCTTACCTGATAGTACACAAAGGTCTGGGCACTGCGGGGGTCCATTCAAGGCTGCTAATGTTAAGGAACGCCACTGTCTACTCCAAGGAGCGTCCTCTCATGAAAGTTTTTGCAAGGTCATTCTTCACTTCATGAAGCATGACCCCTGTGGTGCTGCTGCAAGAAGACCCTCCTTTCACAAAGCTCAAGCAATAGTTGCATGCATTATGTATGGTAAAGAGTCTCCAAGATCCCACTTTAGGTGTGATATTGGTAAAAATATTATCTCCCTGACAGAAGACAGCTCTGGGTGAATGTCAGTATACATCTCAGCGTGAGTGTTCTAGCGCTCAGGGTTACTGAGAGAGGGGTCAATCTTTTTAAGAGGAACTGGGTGGTCAGCACATATGATAGCTGTCTGCTTCCAGAATGCAATAAGAGCCATCTAAATGCTTTTCAGGGCTATGCATTACTGGATTAGATTGGAGATTCGCCATGTATTGATCTTATTTGTGGAGAATAGTCATACTATCCTCTTGCTGGTGGAAACAATTCTCCCGATGGTCCATAATGCAGCCAGGCCTTCTCCACCATGCCCAGATGGTGCAGCCATGGGCTGGACATCGAGTGTTTGCGCCTGGTTTCTGCTGCTGGGGTATTAATAGGTCACCATTTTCTGCTGGTGCTCAGTGGGATGAGCCACGAGGGGCCGGAAGCAGGAGGTCTCCCCAGTAAATTTCTTGTGGTCATTTTTGGGAGGTGGTCCCAGAGCTTCTTGAGGGTCCCATGTTCAAAGTAGCTGTTGTCACCTTGTCTGGACAGTCGTCCTGCACCATTCATCACATCTTCAATGACGGTTGTGTTAGGGCCAAAATAAAGCATCCATCTTACATTAAAAGCTTCTTTTTTTTAGGTCACTCATGAAAGCAACATTGTCACTATAAATAATTAGTGCCAAGGAGATGGCCTGGAACTGAACCACTCCACTTATCCTTACTGGGATCATTATGTTTTCGACACCAGGGTTTAAGGGACAGACATGGCCAGCATTTGTGAGTGTTCCTTGACAAAAGGGGACTCATGCAACAACAAAGGACAGTCTTGTGGGCCTATTCGCTAAAGAATTTATGAGCATAGGAAACAGTACTACAGGGGTACTCTTTTACACACTTTTATATGCCATTGTGAGTTGGTCTAGAAATAGCCATCTCCCTATTATTACAAGGGCAAATAGGGCACAGACTTGTTTTTGGTACTGTCTAAAGATATTCCCTGAATATTCACTTTTTAGTAGCATTGGGGTAAAACTCAAAGGCATTTAAGAATACTACAGTTGTACTTTAAATGCTCGAAAATTTATTTTTAAATAGACCCTTAAATGTACAGTCTATCTCTGCTTGTGTGGCTGCTTTGTTGGCTGATTAGCTATTTCACATTGGCCTTTTGTGTCTTAGTAATGTAATGTTCCTTATGTGCATGTGTCGTTTGTAAAGCTCTCTGATTATCTTACCCGTGCCCTGTAGAGATAGAAAATACACAAACAAATAAATAAAAAGAGTGCTTACAACTTCCCACAAGTCTCAACCTTAGCATTCTGTAAGTGTACCCACTCAGATCTGTGTCAAAAACTAAAACAGCTTCTTTTTAAGTATTGCATTAAGAAAATGAAAATTAGAGGACAATGACAACTTTCTCATTTAGGCATGTGATACAACTACTGAAGCACAGAAAAATAGGTTCAGTACAAAAAAAGACTTAGCCCTGGAAGACCTATAGAACGATACTCAGATTCATATTTTTTGTTAAATGAATTTGGGATTATGTGCTTCATCTTTTTGTGAGATAAAATATGTTTTCAATCTACTTATTATTTGGTGCATTTATTTCTTTTTCACTAAGGATTGCTATGAAAAGTGCAAGAGGCCCTCCTAGACGTGTGTATAAAAGCATACTGGATAGTTGAATTCATGTTTTGTATAAAAAGAATATGCGCTATATGAAACAAAGTAGAAGTGAGAAAAAATTTGACCTTTCAGTGCTTATTCTGAGCTGCACATACAGAATTTCACTATTTTACCCTTCTAAGGGGACATATCAAATTTAGCTGAGAGGGAGCACTTCTATAATTCAGTGATGTTCCCACCCTGCCAGACTTGTGGTTTATTCTGATCTATTTAGAGTGGGATGAAGCGCTGGGTTTCCACTACCAAATTTTAACTGGCTCCACTGGCATAAACGCCACACCATTGGTCAATGAGCTTCCAGGTCACAATTGTGTTCACCTCACTCTACTTAGAATGAGACGACTACTGCTCTTTTTCTCTGCTCACAACCACCATGCGAGACATGGTGGTTGTGGGTAATGGTGGGAAAATGCACAATGACCCACACATGGAGGGAGAAAACCAGAAGTGCATCATGAACATTTCTTTTTGTTTTCTGAAAACAAATTCTCAGTTTGGGAGTAAACAGAAAAATGAACAGATTGAACAGCCATCCAGTAGGATGAACCTGCAAGTCATGAAGGTTGACATGTTGGAAATGCTAGCCTTGAAGTATTGCTATTTTTTGCCCCACCTATCAGTGAACCCAGTCTCAGTAGAAGTGTGTCTCAGAATGCTAAGGGCCTTATTATGAGTTTGACGTTCCATTGACTGTCGTCAAGGGGGTGGTGCTGCCACACCGCTGGCCCCTCTGGAAACTCATAATACAGTGGTTGGACGGCCACAGACGCAGCGGTCTCAAAGCAGTAGCGGATGTAGTCCTTCAGAGTTCAGATCTCCAAACTCATAATAAGGCCCTAAGTAGTTTCTTAGTCCATGTGGGTCCATGCTGTAGAGAACAGTCTAATAACTAGGCGGGAACCTCGCAAAATATGGAAAACATAGTAATTGACTTAGGTTGTGTGTATCATGTCTTGGAAAACAACATCATTCACTGGGTGTGAGTCTTACATCTTGCAGAACAGCATCATTCACTGGGTGTGAGTCTTACATCTTGCAGAACAGCATCATTCACTGGGTGTGACCCTAACACATAGAAGCACTGTTTCTCCCAATGGATGTGAATCTCTGACTTGGGATATGGTCGTCCTGCTTGGCTGTGAGGCCACTGTGCTCTTTGCTTTTAGTTGGATCAGGGATGAGCCAAGGGACATAGAGCGCGTATTTGGCCACATCTGGCCACACTGGTCTGTGGGGTTATACTTTTTCTTGTACTCAGCTAGTCTCCATGCATTTGTGTGTTTTAGGAATGTGTAGGAATCATGACCATGAATTGATATCCAATTCCTGACACATCGGCTGGTTTCTCACAATGCTAGCCATCCATGTAGTACTAACAATTATCAGCTGTTGTGTAGTTCATTGTGCATGCACTGATATCCTACAATTATCACAAACGTATGCATCCTTAGAGTTTCAACAATTTAACAAGTAAAGCTTCACCTCTAGCCTAATTCCTGTAATGCACTGGAAACTCCACATCTACACATGACTAAGTTCACGCACAGAGAGCTTAAAAAATGCTTGGCTATGAAAACTATGATTTTTTTATATTATTAAATATTACTAAAAGATGGACTGGAAAAAGCACAATTCAACATTACTATTTACCAATGTGTGTAGGGAAGAAGACTGTTTACAAGTGTGACTCTGGTTATCAAAAACATTGTAGCATGACCCACTGTTCCAAAGAGTCCAACTATTGACTCAGTAGCATGCTAACCCAGATAGAGAGCAGCTGTGAATACCACAACAGATGATTTAGAATAGTAGCTCATCACAGCCCATGTAAAAGTCTCCTGATGGGTGCAATGATGGCCTGACCTTGGAATTCGATTCATATGGAACTCCTGTACAGAGTGCGAAGACCATCACTGAGATGCGGTCTGACTGCACCTATATTTTTAGTACTGACTATCAGCATTCCGAATATCGTGGTAAAAGAATGTTGAGGACAGTACATTGAGGGACACAATATTGAATGGTAAGTGCATTGGGGAAGTTTGTATGTACTATTCCCATATCCACATACCTTGAACATGTATATTTGGAGTTAGGTGTCGAAAATCTAGACTGACTTACCTGTCTGTAGGAAAACATATCCTACCTGGGTGCACAGGATCAGTCTAGTCCCATCCCAATGTGCAGAGGGCACTTATTACAAATGTGGCCGGGTGAAACCTCTAGTAGTTAGAACTACAGTGTAACCCAGAACTGCATTCCAGTAAATTATTTGCTGTCCCCCAAAAAATGAAATGTGAACATAGAGTGAAATGGGCCACATTGAAACGTAACGTTTACTAGTTGCTCCCGATTGTTGGTATAGAAAGGGAAAGTATGCCCAGGGATTCAGTGAGTTCCCATGGATCACACAATTTGGTCAAAAGAGAATCTAGGATTATAACAGAGAGGTCATGGTTCCAAAATATGCATTTTATGGGTCTAAGTATCACAGGGAATAGATTTACTGTGACTGAAATGACAGATTCAATTCAGTTATCCCTTCTTGCACTCTACTATTCTGAATTTCTGATCTTGAAAAGAGGACTGCACAACCTGAAATTGCCAGTCTGTTTTAGAATGTGAAGTTTCCACACAGAATTTATCCTGCTTCGAGTAGTAGGAATTTCTGTGTGGAACGTAGGAGGCACTGGGTACACAAAGCACTCATAATCCAGGGGTGTGGTCCCTCGACGCCATTCGTCATAGTTACACCCAAATGAGAACTGGCCCTACTGCTACTTCACATGTACTATGTATAGAATATATGTAGCAAACAGGGGCTGGGTTATGGCAGAGGGGATAAAATACACATACCATAGTACCTAGGACTATTTAGGGCCTTGACCTTTTAGCTCAAAATATAACATCTGAACCTAGCCACTACTCTGCAATTGATGTGTCTTTCTGCAACCACCGTCACATCCTCCTATTTATCTGCTCCGGATTATATTGTGAAAATAATAAAAGGTTGAAAAGTCTTCTCCTGTGCATTCGCCTGGGCATCTAACATTTGTGCCTGAGTATTTAAGGTTGTGCTTTGGAATATGATGTTGTTTATTGGTTTTCAATTAGTGTGCTTAGTGTTGTTTGCTGTGTCTGGGCATTCGAGGTTGAATTGGAATATAAGAAACAGTACCTGGGTGTGCAATAGCTGCAGGCCTGGCATATCATGCATTAAAAAATGTTAATGTATGAGTAGCATCTGCATTTATGTTTTGACGTTGTGTTATTAATTCCACCCGTGGTTTAGTTTTAGTACTTGCGATGGTACTTCCTGTGATATCATAAAATGAGAGATCATGGGATACTGTGTTCCTTAGATAGCATGGAGGTTTAAAGGTCATGTGATATTGCTTAATGTGATTCCATGGTAAGTTTAAAGAGCACATAATGGCACTTCTCCTGTCCTGTCATTTTGGTCATTTTCAAGTGTTGAGGGCCAAACTTTGCCTACTTGGACAGGTCTTCATGTCTAAAAAGATGTGGACGAGATGTAGCGATCAGATATTTTTAAAAAGTCTTGGAAGATCTGGAATTTGAGCAATAGTTCCTTGGGGTGTGGTTACTCTAAGACATGGGATCGTTTCACCCTTGCTGATGGTGATGGTGATGGAGCCTAAGATGGTGTTGGAAAGGACATAGAGAAACCATAACTAGAGTGGCTGGAAAATGGGAGGACCGCCTTTAAGCAGAATTGAAAGAAAGAATACACAATAATTGTAGATAGATGATCCAGATTATAGATGGTCTAGAGAGTAACTCCGACTAATGACACAGTAAAGCTGAGGTCACCCCAGTGCTGTTAGTTAACCTTTGTTTACAGGGCAGACACCTAACAGTTCGAGAAGGAACCTTAGTGGCACTGTGATTCTCTCCATAGGTGGGGTGTTTTGACAGTGAATGAAAGTCCTGTTTACTCCATCTACGGTGTAACAGAATGGATTTGACTCCTGCCTACACAACTGCCGTGACTTGTCTCAGAATGTTATTTAGCCCTTATAGGCACTCTTAAACTCTGGTGCCGGGACATGGTTTAGCAGGTAAACTCAGACAGACGCATTCATCATTTGTATTTATGCCTTCTCCAAAGACCTGAAGCCCCAGCCTCAAACTTCGCATTCTGACACGGAAACAGAGATTTGGGGATATGGGTAGGTATCCAAAGGATCTGAACATTGAAGCCAATCACATAGGCACTGACATTAATTCTTTTCAAAATGGTTGCCATAGCCTCATCTCAGAAAAGGAGGGAAAAGTGCAAGGAGAGTAGAAAGAACATCCCCCCACTGCCCCCCACAAGACCCCAGAACCCTATACATGCATAGGCTTTTTCAAAGGGAGCTCTAATGCAGGCAATAATCATACTAAAAAAGAAAACTATATCATGCAAATTATAAACCCAATAGGCAGGGACTGACATCCCTTGCAGGCTGAGACAAATCACAGTGCAGCTGCTTTCCATAACCTAACTTTGTATGACAGTGAATAAAATTGCTGAAACCAGAAGCATACATCTCCTCCGTCAATCAATCAAAAAGTAATTTTATTTTGACCATAGGTCCTTAAACAACATAAACAAACTTTAAAACATAGCCTTTGATTAAAATTTTAAAAGAGCCATAATTAAAATACAAGAGGGATTATTACAAATTATGTATCTCCTTACAACAGATAACTTAATTTTCCTGACGTCATCCTTAGTTTTGTTAAAACAATTACATAGTCAAGGTAAGAGCACAGTCTGAAGCATCTATCTAATCTAAACATTTTAATTTTCTATTTAAACCAGTTAAAATTGCCCTGTTTATAAGTTCTCTTTGTCAATGCACGGACAACTCCTCCATTCCCTATTCCATAAATAACCTTTTAATAGCTTGGATATACTTTGCCACTGCTGTTGCAATATTGAGGAACTGAATGCCCATAAGGAGCTCAATTGCTTGCATCTGTGACCCAATCCCATACTTTAAAAATACTGGACGTAGGAACAATTTTCGTTGGTCAAGCAATTTTTTGCAATCCATCAGAATGTGTAAGCAATTGCATTTCATACCCATCCCACATTTTCACCTGCCGACAAGGTCCATCAGTCTTCCTTTTATTTTATCATTGGCTCGTGCAGGGTTAACACCTACTCTCATTCTTAATAATTCCATTTTGAGCCCTTGATTTCGTAGGGTGTCTAGGTAAGGATGTCATTGTTCATTCCTCCAACTAGTTTTCATAAATTGCACAGGCTCTTTCTGTCCCAGATACTTCATATCAGTTGGTCTGGATGTTTCCTTCCCTAGGGATTTGAGTACACGTTTTGTTTCTTCAATATGCAAGGTCTGGGGATCGATTCTCACCTTCAGATTGTCACAGATGGAGTAGAGTTTCTTTCTTATTACTTTCGCCCACTTTAGTTCATTCAACTGTAACTCCTTCATGCACCAAAGCAACACTATTCCATCTTCCCCTGCCCCCAGTCGTTTCCAAAATCTAAGTAAACTCACTTGGACCTGGACATTCCATGATACCAAATCTAGCTCTAGCCCAATGGCCTGCATCCCTGCTGAGCTAGACAATGACATCAATGCTTTTAATCTTTTCCCTTCCTCACTGTCCCAGGTAGTTTTCCCTCCTAAACATAGAATTTCTGCACCATACTGAAATTGTGGCGGGATCTTGCCTTCAGCGAGTGTCTATGGGACATAGCACCATAATTACGATTGAATTGTTTTAGCCCACAGACCGAGGCTAAAGCTTTGGCTTTCTGGACCTCTAAGTGCGTGCTCCATTTCAACGACCTGTCAAACCATATTCCCAAATATTTATATTCGTTGACAACTTCTAGTTTTGTATGCCCCAAAAACCAGTTCTATTTTTGATTTCTCTACCCAAAGCATAAATCTCCAACTTTGTACATAATATAAGCTCTAATAATTATCAAGGATATAAAGAGTGACATCGTCTTCAATCTAGATTCCCCATGGTTTGACCGTTGCAATTTTGCACTGTGCCCAAAGGCGTTTACAGTGCTTTGCGCCCAGAGGCGTAGCTTGGTCAGTAAGATTAGGGGTGGAGGGGTGCGTCGAAGGGGAAGGGGAGTTGGTTGGTTGAGCTTCAGATTTTGCAACAATGGCGCTGGAATAAAATGTTTATATATATTATACGACAAGCAGGATGCCTAAAAGGCAATGGAAAGCGAGATGAATGTGGATTAGTAGAGGTAGTAAGTGAGAGAGAACACACCATTTTGTAAAATAGCCAGCATTGCTGAAGGATTTCCAAAGAGGGAGAAAAGTGTGTGTGTTTTTTTCTGTGTGTAGGTAAAAATTCCTGTTGAAATTCGACAGACACCTCGCAATACCAGGCTAAAAGCACCTGTACTCAACTATTTAGCAGAAAATATATTTATTAGGGGGGTGTAACACCCCAAACACTCCCCTCTCTATAAAGCTGCATCTCTGATTTTGTCGCTTTGTGCAAAACAGCTGCCCACCTACAGCCTTAGTGCATTACATCCTAGAGCTTTGGCATATGTGTTAAAGGGTTTAGCAGGGATTAGAATGAGATATCAGGCTGTTATATTTAATATCAAAGAGGAAACATGCACTTGGCGCTGCATCACGAGCGTGCAATGGTTTTTATGAAATTGCACTAAAGCATATACATTTATCTCTGAATTTCTTGGAGTTAATGCATGAGCTGCAGACAGTACAACCTGGAAAAATGAGGCAACAACTCATTGTTTCAAGAGCTGTCACCTTCGAGTTATGCATTAACTTGGTGAAATTCTGAGTTAAGTGTATACACTTTAGACTGTGCAATCACATGAAAACAGGCGGACCGCTGTGGCCTTCATGAGGGCGCACGTTTGTGAAACTGAAGTCGCTACCTGGGGCCTGGTGGAGCTGGTGATTGAGCTATGATTGTCCTTCCCCCCTTTGGGCTCCACTACCAGCAGTTGGCAAAAAGCAAACAGATGCCACTATGCAGAAGGGGCAAGGAGGTGGGAGCTGTGTGGCGAGCCTCTTGAGTGGCACATGTTTCAAAGCATGGTTTACAGTTTACTGATTGATGTAACTGTAACCTGCACTGTGAAAGTGAAACATGCCACCCCAGCCCACTGTGCTCGCAGCAGCTAAATACTGATGAGAGTGCACTGAGAAAAGTCCAGCTTCGATTTCTGGAAAGAGATTTAACACAATTCTCGTCATTGGCAGGGTGGCAGCGGCAGTGGACCATGTTAGACTGTGCACCGGCCTGCCCATCAACAAGGTTCCAGTTGCCAAAAGGTCAGAGCTGGTGAGTGGCTGCTGGTTAGAAATCAGGGGTTTCCATAGCTTCAACACCACATGCATAGATGAACAGTAGTTCCACAGAGACTGCAAGGGGAACGAGTAGATCCACATCCATCATGCATTTATTTTTGGCTGATTGTTTACTGGATTGTTCTGTCTGCTAACACTGGTTGCTGCAAGGACAGAGAAGAGCAGCAACCTAGTAGCAGGAAGTGTTGGAGTCCAAGGTACAGCAGTGTCAAGTAACATGCAGCTAGCCAAGAATGTGTAAACAGTCCGCAGAATGCACTGCCAAGGTAAATTCATAAATACTTAGGGACCGATTACAGTATGGCCTGTAAAAACTCTGACCTTTGGTCTCAGCCTTTCGAGCCACATCATAATCGACCATTTGGTTTACTTTCCAAATGCCTCATTACGATGGAGGCAGTCAGAAAGCAAACCGCTGGTCATTCCGACTGGCTTCAGACAGGCTCAGAGAGCCCGTCCACCAGTCAGAATCTGGCCTGTAATCTCAAGGACGGCCCATGATATTACAGTCACGGTTTCAGACATGGTTTCCATCCCTGCTGTCTGACATGGAAGCCATTTCGGAAGGCATGTTTGGGGGCCACTAGCAGAGCCCACTTTGGTGCACGGCCTCTGGTTGGAGGCCAAGGGGGAACATATGGTGCCCTACTGTTGATCCCTGTACCTTGTGGTAGACACCTTGAGGTGATGCGACGGGGTGCAGGCATGACCCACACTCCCCATTTCACTACAGGAGCATGCATTATGACCGGTTTATGGCCGTAATGCATGCTCTCATAGTGAAATATAGGAATCCGACTGAACAGTGTTCGGTCGTGCCCAAATTAGGCAGTAGGGATCTCCCACCGGTTGGTGGTCGGTCCCCTGACAGAGTCGGTGTTGGGTGGAAGTGATTCTGCCCGACATCATAATAAGCCCCTTAGTTGGCAAGTTTTCAGATTGCTTATTTATAACATTTTAAAGTTTCTGAACAGTGTGACATTTCAGTGCCACGTGAGTGACATTTTAAGTGCCTAACTGCCAGGTTATTATTTTGCATATGTGTGGCATTTCCATGTTGTAGACTGCTTATGGGTGACATCTGCATGCCTTTTGAAATACACTAGGTGTGACACTTGATGGCAGGCATAACAAAGCTGTCAAGTCATTGAGATTGGGTCCTCTTCTGAAATAATATGGGGCCCGATGTAGTTAATCCTCATTTACCGACTCTAAAATACAGAATTTTACTGATTCGGTATTCTAGATTCGGTAAATGAGATGTAGCTAAAAATTCAGTATTTTTTACCGAATCGGTAGGATTTGGTAAGTACCGAATCGGTAATTGCCATTGATTCCTATGGGCCTTGAGACCGAGGCCCATAGGAATCAATGTCAATTACCGAATCGGTAAATACGGATTCGGTAAAAATACCGAATTGTCAAGGGGAACAGGGTGTCACTTTGACACCCTGTTGCACCCCTGATTTTGGCTTGTGTGCCATGTGACACACATATATGCCCTTAGGGCATGTATGTGTTGCACATGGCACAGGTGTACATGCACAGATGTGCATGTACACAGGAATTCGTTATTTACCATGCAATAGTATTACATGGTAAATAACAAATCGGTAATGGCCTGTGGCACTGTTTGAAGTGCCACCTACATCTGAATTTACCGATTCGGTAAATTTACCGATTCGGTATTTTACAGAATCGGTAAATTTACCGAATCGGTAAATATACTGATTCTGTAAATATAAGGCCACCTACATGTCAAATCCCAAATCCCAAATACCGGTCGGTAACGGCCGAATTCGGCCGTTACCGACCGGCACCTACATCTGGCCCATGATCCCTTACTACCCTTTATCCCTTTTCTAATATCATCTAAAATGAGGAGCACCACCTTAGCTATGATTACATGGGGGCAGAGCAACATTAAACAACGCACACTGTGTCCAGTCTACTAACTAAGAATACTATGCATTGTTGTATATTGGAAATTAAGAGGTGGACGGTCATTCTGGGTTTCCTCCCTGAAGAACCATCAGTTAAGTTTCCTGTGAAAATGTGCATCAGCACAATAATTAGAAAGTAATGAATGCTAAATATGATTATATCTAAAAACGATCAATAGTTTAATTATTAATGCTATGGCTAGGATCTGCAGATCTTTTACCCAACACAACAGTTGTAATTAACATCAGACACATATAAAGGTATGTTTGTTTAACTGAAGTTCTAAACTTTTACCTTCAAATTGCAAATATGTGGTTGCAGCAGGCACTTTACACACTCAGTTATATAACTATTCCAACAATTAAGAGACTGAAAAAGGTAGTGTTTTGAAGGGCTTAAAGGGAGACACTCTATTGTAATATGGGGTTGCTATCCATGCTTTGATACCCTTTGTAGACTTCATTACATAACATTATTTCAAATATTAAATACCAGGAAAAGATGCAATATGTGTTATTGTTTTAAAACATCTTCTCATTCAATGTAAGGAGAGAAACATCTGAATATGTTTCTTCCCTTGAAACTCCTTCACAGACCTACCATCAAATTATTCATTGCTAATTATCAAGGCAATTTCCCTGATTATATATTCCTACACCCTAAAGTTGACAAAGGAATACTATCTATAATTTTGATCAGGACATGTATGTTGTAGGTCTGGGGTGTTTATTTTACCTTTTCCAATGTTATTTTGCTTTTTAAATATGTCTTTGTAGTATATTTACCTGTATATCTATCTATCTGCATATATATATATAATAATAATGTGACATTATTGGGCTGGCAAAACGCACTCACCTGAGATTATGAACCGCAGCACTACCTGAACCACAAAGCCATGTGAATGTCTCCACTCACTGGGGCAGGCTCGGTGGATTTATTCGGTGCACGCACAGCCGTTCTGTTTCAGCAGCACCCAGCAAATGATTAAGGGATAGGATTCACGAAACGTGTTTTGCCGCATGAAGTGATGACTGTTCTTTGCGATTACTTGTTTGCAGCTTCTATTTAGTAAAGAGATGAAATAGTACCTACCGGCAGACTCTTCCATTGGGGCTACTCTGTTTTGGTTGGATATTGAGCGGCTGAGCCCAGCCATGGGAGAGTTCCACCACAAGAGTGTGGGCTTGTGATGGAGCCAATCCGGTGTCATCAGTACAATGAGAGGCAGGCATCTGATGGCAGCTGAGAAGTAAAGCAGGCAGCCAACTGGACTTTGCATCAAAACTGGGGTATTTTACTGTGACATTATTGGGATGGCAAAACGGATTTACTTGACATTATGAACTGATGCACTACCTGAACCACAAATCCATGCAAAGGGATCTGCTCACTCTGGCAGGCTTGGGGGATTTATTCGGTGCATGCACAGCCATTCTGTTTCAGCTGCACCAGGCTAATGATCAAGGGATAGGATTCCTGAAACGCGTTTGGCCGCAGAAAGGGATGTCTCTTCCTTGCGGTTAATTGTTTGCAGCTGCCATTTAATAAAGAGATGAAATTGTACCTACCGGCAGACTCTTCCATTGAGGCTACTCTGTTTTGGTTGTATATATATTCACTGAAAAAACCATAGGTTATAGACCATATTTAGTTAGGAATTAGCATTTACAAAACCTTGAAAATTCACTGAAAAAACCATGGGTTATAGACCATATATAGTTAGGGATTAGCATTTACAAAACCTTATTTTACTCGCACAAAACCATTGAAATTCTATATATAGTTAGTTGCACTAACTATATATCGCGCACCCGCAATCCACTGCTGATGATGTCACATATTACATCATTCATGACATGGCCAGTGACATCACTAATGACATCACTGATGACATCTCAAATGACATCACTGATGACATCACTGATGACATCTCAAATGACATCACTGATGGCATCACTGATGACAACATCCAGTGACTGTATGTTTCTGTAAAGTTAAAATAAGTCTTACATATTGAAGAATGAGTGGATGTATAAGTGTCTGGATGAAGGATTTAGTAGGTGCACGACTGACTGTATGAGTGAGTGATTAAATGTGTCTCACTGAGTGCATGGGTTAGTGACTAAACTGTCTTAATTTGTGCATCATTATGCCTGTTGTTCTGTAAACTGCTGCATGTGTTGATCAGTAGCTATATGAGTAACTATATGGGTTATTGATTGGTTGCCCAAGTATTTGTATGGGAGACTGAGTGTGTGTGTGGGTGGCTGTGCATAGATGTGTGAGCAGTTGATTCACTAGATGTATGAGTTCAAAAGTGCATGCGGAAACAGCTGTATGGGCGGTTGACTGTGTGCATGAGTGTATTGGTGAGTGAATGGATATCTCAGTGCTACATGTCAAAGTAAGTACATATGTAAAACACAGTACATGTGAGAGTTGACATATATAAATTACTGTGCATAAGAGCCAGTGAATGTGTGAGTGGCTGTATGGATCATTGTGAACTTGTATCAGTGATTGTATAAGAGAGTAAATATGTGTTCGAATATGTTTGAATAAGTAAGGTGTGTATAACTGTATAGTTGAGGAAATGGAGGTGTGATTGATTCTTTGCATGACTGACTAGGTGTGTGAGTAACTCCATGGATGAGTGACAGTCTGTTAGTGTCTGTTTACACTGAGTGTATCTAAGGTTATATTAGAGTCTGAAGAGGTTCATCGTATTATCACATGAATGATGTCATCAGTGATGTCATTTGAGATGTCATCAGCGATGTCATCAGTGATGTCACTGACCATGTCATGAATGATGTAATATGTGACATCATCAGCAGTGGATTGCGGGTGTGCGATATATAGTTAGTGCAACTAACTATATATGGAATTTCAATGGTTTTGTGCGAGTAAAATAAGGTTTTGTAAATGCTAATCCCTAACTATATATGGTCTATAACCCATGGTTTTTTCAGTGAATTTTCAAGGTTTTGTAAATGCTAATTCCTAACTATATATGGTCTATAACCCATGTTTTTTTCAGTGAATTTTCAAGGTTTTGTAAATGCTAATTCCTAACTATATATGGTCTATAACCTATGGTTTCTTCAGTGAATTTCAATGGTTTTTTAATAGCAAATATCAAAAGCTTTAAAATGTCAAGTACGTGATAGGTAAAAACATTTTCGTGTTTATGCACGCTGATGTGCTTTGAATGCTGCCCCCCCCCCTCTTTTCTTTTAGGAGTATTCTCTCTTTGCAGATAGTGAAGGGTCTGTAACGCAGGCCTTTGCCCCCGTTGTAATCTGTCGTGCCTGCTTCTCTCTCCATTTGATTGATTATTATCCAAGCATTTACTGTTTTAGAATTGGTTCTCTTTGGTTCATTCTCTATTTACAAACAAGCACAGAGTCGCAATACTCTGTTTAGTCTTTGCAGATAGTGAAAAATCGTTACAAAAACAAAAGGAATCAAACAAAATCAGTAGGCCACTAATGGGATCTCTTTTTGACCTCGCTAAAATAGAAACATTAGGAACAACCCCTCATGAGAAATACGAAACTAGTGAGATGAACTGAGCTCGACACCATGATGGCTGCAAGACAGCTCGACTGCGCCGCCCACCCCGCCCAAAATAACGACAAACCCTATGCAAATATTATAAATATATACAACACACCAGCAAAGTAACAGGGTAAAACGTTTTATTAAATAACTATTTACATGGCAGCCTGCTGCAACATCGATCCAAACAAGCCTTTGCAATGGGGGCTCAAAATCAACAAGTAACAGGGTAAAACGTTTTATTAAATAACTATTTACATGGCAGCCTGCTGCAACATCGATCCAAACAAGCCTTGTATTTGGGGCTCAAAATCAAATCCATTCCCGGGATTTTTCCTGCCCCCTCCCAAGTCTTGTTGCCCTGATGTGGCCTAAGATCGCCCCCGACATAGGCGGCCGGCTCCCGGGGTCAGACAGAACTTTTTGCCTTTTAGTGACTCTTCCATTCTGGACCTTGTCCCACAATCCGTTTGACCTGAAGACACGTCCTGCGGTGCCCTAGTCCGACCATCACATATTCCTGCGCCAGGAGACGGCGTGGGGTGCACTAGAAGGGAAAGGCGGCGCAAATGAGCCTCCCCCACCTCCCCAGGTGGAGGTTTCTCAGCTACACCCCAGCGCTTCACGCAACAAGCTGACTTGCGCCCGCTCTTCCGGAACAGTGCCTCCCTCGGCCAGCTGAATTGCGCCTGCTCCACACCTTGTCCCACAATCCGTTTGACCTGAAGACACGTCCTGCGGTGCCCTGGTCCGACCATCACATATACCTGCGCCAGGAGACGGCGTGGGGTGCACTAGAAGGGAGAGGCGGCGCGAACGAACCTCCCCCACCTCCCCAGGTGGAGGTTTCTCAGCTACACCCCACCGCTTCACTCGACCAGCTGACTTGCGCCCGCTCTTGCGACACAGTGCCTCGCTCGGCCAGCTGAATTGCGCCTGCTCTTTCTATTACAGCGTCTCACCCGCCATCCAACGGAATTGCACCCAATCTTGAGGTACAGCGACAGGCGGCTACCACGGAACACACGAAATGGCGGTCGGCTCCACAGACTTGGGCCTGGCCTGCAAGGATGGCTCTGGGCAACCGTGGAACTCGGACGCTTGACTGCTAGGGCATGGGCCCCATTCCCAAAAACGTCCCCTCAGCCTTGAAGATTCTACAACAGTCAGCGGGACCCCCGACTCCCGCAGACTTCCGGTGGGGAGCGACTGCCATGATTGCTCGCGGAATGGCCAAGACGTAGCCACGGGGTGCTCTCATGCTGACGCCAGCTTCAATCTGAAACATCCAGAAACACTGTAGACTACCAATTCGATCAGTTCCGGTGGAGCCCCAATGTGACCCGGTAGAGAAGAACTTGCCCTCCCCTCTTTGACTGAAGGTTCTTGTTCCCTGTCCCTTCTGTTGTCATTTAACAGAACTTTTTTGACTGCTGAAAGAGGTTCTGTTCCGACCGCTGGTTGGTGGAGACATTTTGACTATATTCTGGACCTGCGTTGTCGCGTAATGCGTCATATGACGCGCCGCGGTACCGCACCCGGAAATGCTCTGGTGCGCGAGGCGCAGCTTCCCGGAAGCGATCCGGGGCGCGGCGCGCAGCGCGTAACGTAAGCATAACAGGTCATGTGACTTGTTAATAAAACTTTTCATTGGTTCATTTTACTTTTGTTTTTCTAATGATGGAAGGCTTGGTCATATGACCTAAAAATAACACTTTTCATTGGTTTAGAACCTTTTTTGTTTTTCCCAAATGATGAAAGCCCCACCTTTTTTTTCTCACTCTGACTTGTAAAGCAAAGGACCCAGATGCATTTACAGTTTATCACTAACAATGTTCCTGGCTAATGTATTTTCCCGGGAAATTTACACCTGTCCTGCAAGTTAAATATTCCTATTTCGAGAAAAAGGGCGTTTCTTAGTCCCATGAGGGAGCAGCTGAACAAAAGAGGCTCGACCTGCTGTCTTAGTCGCTGATAGGCATGAATATCGGATTCTTATCGATCACTTTATGTTGCAGTAGTGGAAAACACAACAGCCCTTGACCATTTATCTTTACTGCTTTCCTGCGTATTATACCTTTTAACTGTCATGTAATCGGGCTGCTTTATTTCACTTGCCTTTTACTGATTCGAAAACAGTGGCTATTATTCAAAACTTTACCAATCTAGGTACTACTACCATGTTTTGTTTTAAAAACCTTTATTGTGAAAATGTCAGTATACAAATACGGGCCTATAACCACGTGGGCCGGCCACGGAGCAAACTGTAATCATATATGATGAGGGGACATTTGCACTGTAGAAGAACGTAACGGGCGGGCCATTAGGTTGCAAGAACTAAGGTGTCTAACAGTTGCGCAATCGGTGGACGTACATTTTATAATTAAAGTATGACAGGGCCAGTTACAATAAAATTATCTAGATATACATTTGCGGGCAAGTACCATGGATGACGTTAATTCAAAATTTCAATAGTACAGTAATCAATAACACATCAGAACTTAATATCAATAGGAATGTCCAAATGTTCAATCAGTACTCGTCCCCGCCCGCCATGTGCTTCAAAACTGCATACGTATCTCGTGATATCAAGGCTGGGCAACCAGTACACAACAAGTAGTTACGAGTCCCATTCATACCGGCGCCATTTTGGGTGAGGCCGGGCAGGTCCAGGATATAGTCAGAATGTCTCCACCAACCAGCGATCGGACCAGAACCCCTTTCTGCAGTCAAAAAAGGTTCCGTTAAATGACAACAGAAGAGATAGGCAACAAGAACCATCAGTCAAAAGAGGGGACGCTTTCGGGAATGGGGCCCATGCCCTAGCAGGCAAGCGTCCGAGTTCCAAGGTGTCCCAGGGCCATTTTAGTGGACCAGGCCAAAATCCAAAGAGCCGGCCGCCATTTTGAGAGTCCTTTTGCAGCCGCCTATCGCTGCACCGCAAGAGTGGGCGCAATTCAGCTGGATGGTGGGCGAGACGCTGTAGCTGCAAGAGCGGGCCCAACTCAGCTGGATGGCGGGTGAGGCACTGTGCCACAAGAGCGGGCGCAATTCAGCTGGATGGTGAGTGAGGCACTGTGCCGCAAGAGCGGGCGGAACTCAGCTGGATGGCGGGTGAGGCACTGTGCCGCAAGAGCGGGCAGAACTCAGCTGGATGGCGGGTGAGGCACTGTGCCGCAAGAGCGGGCGGAACTCAGCTGGATGGCGGGTGAGGCACTGTAGCCGCAAGTGTGGGCGCAACTCAGCTAGATAGCGAGTAAAACGCCAAGGGGCGCCCCACTGCAGCTGAGGAGCCTCCACCTGGGGAGGCGGGAGAGGCCCGTTCGCGCCGCCTCTCCCCCCCCCCCGGGGCACCCCACGCCGTCTTTCGGCGCAGCATTGTAGGATGGCCACACCAGTGCGGCAACTTGCTGGACACCACCTCGGTGCCATCCGGATCTCGGCGCGTTGTGCTGCCTTCGGCCTACTGTAGCCGCAAGTGCGGACCCAACTCAGCTGGATAGCGAGTGAAACACCAAGGGGCACCCCACTGCAGCTGAGGAGCCTCCACCTGGGGAGGCGGGAGAGGCCCGTTCGAGCCGCCTCCCCCTTTTCCCCCCCTGGCACCCCACGCCGTCTTTTGGCGCAGCATTGTAGGATGGCCACACCAGTGCGGCAACTTGCTGGACACCACCTCAGTGCCATCCGGATCTCGGCGCGTTGTGCTGCCTTCGGCCTATTCGCACATCGGTCCGCTACTGACGCCGCCTCACAGGCCAACGGATTTTGTAGGCTTTTTATAGCCCAAAGCCGCATAACAGGTCATGTGACTTGTTTATAAAACTTTTCATTGGTTCATTTTACTTTTGGTTTCCTAATGATGGAAGGCTTGGCCATATGACCTAAAAATATAACTTTTCATTGGTTTAGAACATTTTTTTTCCCAAATGATGAAAGCCCCACCTTTTTTTTCTCACTCGTCAGTCCAAAAAGGTTCCGTTAGATGACAACAGAGGGGACAGGCAACAAGAACCATCAGTCAAAAGAGGGGAGGGCAAGTTCTTCCCTACCGGGTCACGTTGGGGCTCCACCGGAAGTCATCGAATTGGTAGTCTACAGTGTTTCTGGATGTTTCAGACTGAAGCTGGCGTCAGCATGAGAGCACCACCATCTCGTGGCTCCGTCGTGGCCATTCCGCAAGCAATCATGGCAGCCGCTCCCCACCGGAAGCCTGCGGGAGTCGGGGTCCCCGATGACTTTTGTAGAATCTTCAAGGCTGAGGGGACGCTTTCGGGAATGGGGCCCATGCCCTAGCAGGCAAACGTACGAGTTCAAATGTGTCCCAGGGCCATTTTAGTGGACCAGGCCCAAATCTGAAGAGCCGGCCGCCATTTTGAGAGTCCTGTGGCAGCCGCCTATCACTGCACCGCAAGAGTGGGCGCAACTCAGCTGGATGGCGGGTGAGGCGCTGTAATAGCAAGAGCAGGCGCAATTCAGCTGTCCGAGCGAGGCACTGTGTCGCAAGAGCGGGCGCAACTCAGTTGGATGCCAAGGGGCGCCCCACTGCAGCTGAGGAGCCTCCACCTGGGGAGGCGGGGGAGGCCCGTTCGCGCCGCCTCCCCCCCGGGGCGCCCCACGCCGTTTTTCGGCGCAGCATTGTAGGATGGCCAGACCAGTGCGGCAACTTGTTGGACACCACATCTGTGCCGTCCTGATCTCGGCGCGTTGTGCTTTCTTCGGCCTATTCGCACAACGGTCCGCTACTGACGCCACCTCACAGGCCGACGGATTTTGCCGACTAAAAGACAGACCAAAGCAGCCCATTGTTGCTTTGAGATGGATGTTGCAGCAGGCTGCAATGTAAATAGTTGTTTAAAATGTTTTTTTTTAACGTGTTTACTTTGTTGGAGCGTTGTATATATTTATAAGTTATTAAAGTGTTATAATCCTACTACTTTGTTGGAGTGCTATATATTTTTAATGTGACACATAATTGTGAAGACTTTGATGTACAAAAAGGCATCCCTGGAATCTTCCACTCCAGGCTTGGTCCCACACACCCTTACAGTGAGAATCCCCTCCTCAATCACAATACAGGATCGTTATCAGATAGTAGGAACGCGTGTGGTGTGACGGATCTCATGGGGTGGGGGCCTTGATCTACTGTAACTCCTTTGAAGAGGGGTGATTCTTTACAGTTGGGGCCATAAACTACATCCGCAGGGCTAGGTGATAGCCTGGGACCATCCTGGACAATCGCACACAGAGGAAGAGGAGTGTCAGAGGGTGCGGTAGTGAATAGGGTGAAAGGGAGGTGTTGGGCGGGCACAGGGTGTGATTCTCAGGGAGGAGCAGCGCAGATGGGAGGAGGTTCATGGCCCATGCATGAGAGAGAGAGCGTGGGTGACCAGTGCGTGGGGGAGATGCTTGCGAGGGTGGGGAGCCATGCTGAGGATCGGCGGCGTGCAGAGAGTGGGTCTGGTCAAGGCATCTAAAATGGCTGCCGTGCACGACAAAAGTGTGGCATTGGAAAAAAGGCAAGATGGCGCAGACAATGTTTATCAATACGGATTAATTTATAACAATTATTTTTAACAATATATTTACTCGCAGTGACAAAATGGTGGTCAACACTTCCTGATTTCCTTCGAATCGAACGTTAACAGACGTCACACAGCCAAAAAAAAAAAATCCGCTCACGCGCAGCCGCTGGAAGACATGTATCAACATATATGAGCATCCTCAGCCACCCTCAGAAAACATAGGGGGTCAGGATACGTCTCCCGTACCCCCTTATACCCATTTCCCACATTGTTTTTCCTCCATCTTGTAATTTAATTAAAACAAAACACAAAAAGGCAAATTCCCGTTTCGCTACCGGTTCGCGATCCGGTTCGCGAACCGGGAAGCGCTGATACCGCGAAAAAACACATTTTTTTATTTGCCCCACGGGACCCTTTAATAACCCCAACATCATTCCTAGGGGGTCAAGAGGGGTCTACCTTGCCCCCTTTCATTAAATTCCCCCTTCGTTTTTCTCCTCCTCTTGTCTCTCGATCCTACCGAGAGACAAGATGGCGGCCGCTCCGGACTGTTTAGAATGTTGACAGACACCGGAGAGCCAATCAGCTTCGCTTTGCGAAGTTCCGTTACGCGTCAAGGACGCGAACCGGAGCGCTACCCGGAGCGCTGTCACAGATATATCTGTTTTTTAAAACGTTAATTTCTCAAAATCCACTGGAGCACATATATTGAGACCTAGCAAAGGCACATCGGGCTAACCGTCCCTACAATTTTGCCAAGTTTCGTGCAAATCCATTCAGCCGTTCGAGCTAAAAGTGAGGCCAACCGCCCTATGGAAAACTCAATGTTAAAAACGCGTTTTGGGACCCCCTTTTTTCTCGGCCCCCCCTTGACGAACCCCCCCAAATTTCCAGGGGCTGATCAGAAACAAAATGTGCCATTTTCCTGAAAATTTCAGCCAATTCCGTCCACAAACGCCAAAGTTATTAGACATAGAATTTTCAAAAGTCCCATAGAGAAAAAATCCTAACTATATATACCTACTGGCGACCGCCAGTAGGTGTTATATATATATATATATATATATATATATATATATATATATATATATATATATATATATATATATATATATATATATATATATATATCCCAGTAGGTAGTTATAGTTAGGACCTAGTTTCCATAGGAAATCGGCAACATTCTATTTGGAATACCTTTGGCGCCGGTTGACGAATCTTCGCGAAATTCTCCAAGAAGATGGGGTGCTCCGCTCCTTCCCTGAAAGTTTTGGGGGGATTCGTCAAGCGGGGGCTGAGAAAAAAGGGGGGTTCCAAAACATGTTTTCTCCATGCAATGTTCCATAGGGACCTTTAAGTGAGGTTACAGCCCGAACTGCTGAACGGAATTACACCAAATTTGGCAAAAAGGTAGAGTTTGGTTCGCAGATTACGCATTTTGGTAAATGGTTTAAATCCGTTTAGTAGTTCCCGAGAAAATCAAAAATATATAGATATATCTACAGATGAAGTATGGTACGCGTATGGTGCACGTACCCTCCCGTTCACGAGCTGAATGCTAATTGGCTGTCAACACTCCAAACCAGGAGGTGTTGGCAGCCATCTTGTACCTCGGTAGAACCGAGGCACAAAGAAGCAGTGAAACAACCACGAAAAACATGCAAAGGGGGCAGAGTAGAAACACCCTGACCCCCTAGGCCTGCCCAGGGATTCCCAATCCAAGGGCAATTGACTCTTTCTCAAGGGGGACCCAGAGGGGCCCCCCAGCCCCAGGGACCGCCACCCCCCAGGGCTTTTTTGGGGCCCAGAGGGGCCCCCAGCCCTTGGGGCCGCCGCCCCCCTGGGATTCTATGAAAAGTATGTTGGGGCTCAAGCCCCCCCACATACCCCGGGGACCGCCACCTCCCCAGGGCACTAATAATCAAAATAGGGGGGTCCGTAATGGGCCCCGCAGCTCCTGTGACCACCACCCCCAGGGCTTTTAACTGTTGGGAAGGGGGCCGCATGGCCCCCCTCCTGGAGCCCTTGATGGCCCTGGGGACCACCACCCCCCAGGGCCGGCTTTTGCAGTGTCCCAGGGTGCCTACCCCGGGACACTGCTGTTTGCTATGGTAGGGCGGCTCCCATCCCACCATAGCAAACTGCTTTGGTTTTTGAAAGAGAGAGCAGGAAACCTGCTCTCTCTTTCAAAAATCAAAGCGGATTGCTTTTCTGCATGGGGAGCAGTATTTTAGCTGCTCCCCAAGCAGAAAAGCATTGCCGGCTCACGCAGGATGCAGGGAGCCGGCAGGGACTGTGGGGGGCCTGGGGACCCCCCAAGGCCCCCAACGAGGAGGGCCAGGCCCTGGGGGATGGGATGCCTGGGGCCAGAAATGGCCGGGAGGGGGACCACGCGAACACCCCCCCAAAAAAAAAAAAAAAATGACCGGCCCCCGGGGATAGGGTCCCAGGGGCCAAAAGTGGCCACAGGAGGGGGCAAAGCAGCCCCCTCCTAATTAAAAAAAATAAATTAAAAAAGGCCCATGCCCTGGGGGATGGGGTCATCGGGGCAGAGTATGGCCTTGGGAGGGGGCACGCGGCCCCCTTCCTGATTTTTTTTTAAATTTAAAATTGGGGGCAGGCCCAGGGGTATGGGGTCCCCAGGGCCAAAAAAAAGAAAAAGAAGGGGCTTGAGGTGATATGTGTGCAAACATGCCCTGTGGCGCCTTTTAAGTTGGAGAATTAATTCCTCTTCAATCCAGAGGTCCCCTAGGGGCCAACTAGTCCAACAGGTACCTCCAGTAAGCGCGATACGGGCTGCGTTGCAGAGTTTTGTAAAAAAGGGGCATGCCCTCTGAACACCTCTCTGTAACGCAGCTCCCTGGTGCAAACTGGAGGTACCTGGTGGGCTAGTTGGCTTACAATGGACCACAGGATTGAAGAGGAATTAATTCCCCAACCTAAAACGCGTCACAGGGCGTGTTTGCACTAAGCATGGGCGAATTTTGCGAATCTGACGTTCGCGAATTTGCGTATTTGCGAACTCGCAAGCCGCAAAATCCGCGAATTCTCGTGAATTTTGCGGATTTTTTTTTGTGTTCGCAAGGGTTTCTGCCAGTTCGCGAGGGTTTTGTACCAGTTCGCAATTGCGAACTTACTTGTCGGCTCGCAACGGTCGCGACTATGTTGTTTCTACGTCTGGTTCATCATTCATCACAGGTTCACAGCACCCTCTGTTTCACCACTGCCACCCTGTTTCAACCATGCCACCCTCTGGTACATCAATGCCACCCTCTGGTTCATCACTGTAGATTATGGGGGGGGAAAGCAAGCACACCTGCCCTGCTTCAACTGACATGAATTAATTTTGGATTGATTTATTAATGTGTCACTGTTTTAAAATTCCAGTCTGGCACCTGCTTCCTTATCTGTAATTTGCTCTCTGTTGCAGTGCAATTTTTTTTTCCAGGACCTTTGTGGCCTACTTGTAGCTATTCTTTGAGCCTGCCGTGAGGGTCAGAGCAGGGTCATAGAATTGTTGCAACTAGCAACTGAACTCTGGAGGGGCCCCAGTCAGGAAGCACTACAGGGAATGGTTACTAATGATGAGTTTGAACTTTTGCACCTGCTGAGTGCTTTCAGTTTTGCAAAACTCGTTTTTCTGCAGAACAGCAACTGTAATGCCCCAAACAAACATAGGCAACTGAACTCTGGAGGGGCCCCTCAGGAAGTACTACAGGGAATGGTTACTAATGATGAGTGAACTTTTGCACCTGCTGAGTGCTTTCAGTTTTGCAAAACTCGTTTTTCTGCAGAACAGCAACTGTAATGCCCCAAACAAACTTACTTGTGAAAGTTGATTTCTAATCCAAAAGTGATCCAAAGAAAGTCAAAAGGCCTCAAATCCAAAAAAGTGCAGGCAAATGTCAACCTGAGGAGTTATTCTGATAAAAATCATCATTTTCAGAAGGTCTATGCTGCTTGCTAGTGGATTTCTTGTGCAGAATTGCAAATTTTGTAATTTCGCGAGTGCGAGATTGTTGCTGCCCACCGCACCTACATGTTCGCAATTGCGAACTCTCGCGATGCGTCGCCAAACTCCCACGGGATCTCGCAGCAAGATCCAAAATGGCGCAGCACTCGCAAAATATCGAGAAAAACAACTCGGCAAACGCTGAATGACGGTAAGTGAACGCCGCACGCCGCAATATTGTATCACCAAGAAAAAAAATCCGCCGCGTGCAAATTTGCTGATTTTCGGTAAATTCGCAGATTGCAAATTTACCGAAAATCCGCAAAATCCGCGAGCGGAACGGATTTTCCGCCCATGCTTAGTTTGCACACATGTCACCTCAGGCCCCGCCCCCGTCCTTCACTATAAAGCAAAATATCACTCTAAAATCAGCCGAACTATGAATTCCAATTTACTCAACTGTTTTCACGAGAGATGTCAGTGCTGCATCTTTTATCCCATACGGACCCTGAAAAGTAAATCTAAGCATACTTACCAGTAACTTGTATTTCCTTCCATAAGAATCTATTGTGTGGTTTTCACCAGAAAAGTTTCTAAGTGTCAATTTTTGAAACATACAAATATTCCACTAAAATCAGCTGAACTATGAATTCCGATATACTCACCTGTTATCAGGAGAGACGTCAGTGCTGCATCATTCAGCTCACTACTGATCCTGAAAAGTAATTCTAACCATTTATTTATTTATTTATGGGCTTGTAACGCGCCGGCATACTTACAGGAACTTGAATTTCCTTCCATAGGCTAACATTGACTGGTTTCACTTGGAAATTCTTCTAAGTGTGGAGTTTTGGAACTTTAAAAAAATCCTCGAAAATCCGCCGAACTACGAATTCAGATTTACTCACCTGTTATCAGGAGAGACCTCAGTGCTGCATCTTTCAGCTCACAACTGATCCTGAAAAGTAATTGTAACCATACTTACAGTAACTTGAATTTCCTACCATAGGCTAACATTGACTGGTTTCACTTGGAAATTCTTCTAAGTGTGGAGTTTTGGAACTTTAAAAAATTCTTCAAAAATCAGCCCAACTACAAATTCCGATTTACTCACCTTTCATCAGGCGAGACCTCAGTGCTGCATCTTTCAGCTCACTACTGTTCCTGAAAAGTAATTTTAACCGTACTTTCCAGTAACTTGAATTTCCTTCCATGGGATGTCATTGCCTGCTATATAAAATGTATATAAATAAAAAAAATATTAAATAAAAAAAATTACAATTTCAATTTTTTAAAAAACTTTTTTTTTCAATTTATATTAAAAATATGTAATGTAATAAAAAAAATATCTAAAAATAAATACTTTAAAACAATGTAGTAAATCAGTATAAAAAAAATAACAATTAATACATTTTAAAATTATTATTTACAAAACCTTTGAAATTCACTGAAAAAACCATAGGTTCCAGCCACGTTATATTTAGGAATTAGCATTTAAAAAACCTTAGAAATTTACGGAAAAAAACCATAGGTTTCAGCCACGTTATAGTTAGGAATTAGCATTTAAAAAACCTTAGAAATTCAGGTTTTGTAAATGCTAATTCCTAACTATAACGTGGCTGAAACCTATGGCTTTTTCAGTGAATTTCTAAGGTTTTTTAAATGCTAATTCCTAACTATAATGTGGCTGAAACTTATGGTTTTTTTAGTGAATAAATATTTATATATATATATATATACTCGCTCGGTGGCACCAATTACGCGGTGTACTCTCCGGCGGGTGCTCCACATACTGTGGGTGCTCCCGTATTACAAATGCTGCTCCACTCTCCTCCCACAAGGCTTCCGTCAGGAAGAAAGGAGCACTCACAGGGGCTGTTTACTAGATTTATTCACCACAAACTTCCACAAAACAAACAGATGCTTTTCGGTATAGACCTTCTTCTATGTCTATGTCTATCTTCTATGTCTATGGAAAAACAACAATTGATGGACAGAATGTCGAACAATGTCATACATTCACCCCAGTACAGAGATCTGGGCCTAAATCCATCGTTTTTTTGCACTCCACACCACCCCAGTTCAGACATGGCCATATGCAAATCAGCCTTGACCCAGTGCCTTATGGGAACAGTCCAGCCCGAACTGCCAAGCCCTGTCTTTCCTGGAACGGAATCAAGCATCCTAGGATCGGTTTCTGGCAATCAGCCGTCTTCAGCCAGGATAGCTTGATTCCAGTGGTGTGGAGAGCATGGGACTCACGTCTGAACATACCCATCCCACTCGGGGTGACAAATGCAAAAACAACAATTGATGGACAGAATGCAGAACAATGTGATACATTCAACCCAGTACAGAGATCTGGGCATAAATCCATCTTTTTTTTACACTCCACACCACCCCAGTTCAGACATGGCCATATGCAAATCAGCCTTGACCCTGTGCCTCATGGGAACAGTCCAGCCCGAACAGCCAAGCCATGTCTTTCCTGGACCAGAATCAAGCATCCTAGAACTGGTTTCTGGCTATCAGCCGTCTTCAGCCAGGATAGCTTGACTCCAGTGGTGTGGAGAGCATGGGACTCATGTTATGGACATAGAAGAAGGTCTATACCGAAACACATCTGTTTGTTTTGTGCAAGTTTGCGGTGAATAAATCTGGTAAACAGCCCCTGTGAGTGCTCCTTTCTTCCTGACGGAAGTCTTGTGGGAGGAGAGTGGAGCGGCATATATATATATATATATATATCCAACAACAAAGTTTGCCTGCTGTAGGAAGTGCCCAACACTCGGTGTTCATTTGCCCAAGCTTTTTAATGAAGGGAATGATGTGGCAGAACAGCTCAGTCCAGCATAAAATCGGCCCGACGCGTTTCGTGATTGTCATCACTTCTTCTGGGGTTCCTGGCTTGTTACTGGCAGAAACAGCGGTTTGCGCGGCATCGCATAAATGTAACTGTCCTGGCCCCAGTGGGCGCGGCCACTCCCAGTGGCCTATGGTAGTTATAGTGCCATGCCACAGTTAATCTCCAGTGAGTTGCCGTTCTGTTAGTCAATAAATGCCATTTGTAAAATCACCGTGGATTGTGGTGCGGAGCTGCCACATAACACACCACTTGCTTGCTCCTTCAAAAATAGGCACCCAATGTCCTTCCGTGAAAGCGCCAGGTGACGCCCCCACAGGACTGCCCCAAACAGCAGCCGGGCTCTTTCCCGCGGCTCAGGCAAGCCGCAAAACATCCAACAACAAAGTTTGCCTGCTGTAGGAAGAGCCCAACACTCGGTGTTCATTTGCCCAAGCTTTTTAATGAAGTGAATGATGTGGCAGAACAGCTCAGTCCAGCATAAAATCGGCCCGACGCATTTCGTGATTGTCATCACTTCTTCTGGGGCTTCTGGCTTGTTAGTGGCAGAAACAGCGGTACCCAATGGACATTGGATGCCTATTTTTGAAGGAGCAAGCAAGTGGTGTGTTATGTGGCAGCTCCGCACCACAATCCACGGTGATTTTACAAATGGCATTTATTGACTGACAGAACGGCAACTCAATGGAGATTAACTGCGGCAAGGCACTACAACTACCATATATATATATATATATATATACCACAGGTTTCAGGGATGTTATAGCTAAAAAGTAGCATTTAAAAAACCTTAAATATTCACTTTAAAAAACCACTGGTTTTAGTGTCGCTATAGTTAGGCTGACATTTCACTTGCACAAAACCAGAGAAATTCAGCCATTATAGTTAGCAATGCAATGACATATACCTCAGTCACGAGAGCACGCACAGCTTTAAATTTGACAGCTTGCACTTCCCATTTGAATATAAAAAGAGGCAAGAGAAGTACAGAAAGAAACACGTGGCTTGCAGAAAAAAATAAGAGAGGTGCAGAAAGAGTTAGACATGTGCAGAAAGAGGCGAGAGACAAGCAGAAAGAGGCAAGAGAAGTGCAAAAAGAGGCAAGAGAGGTGCAGAAAGAGGTAATTGAGATACAGTAAGAGGCAAGAGAAGTGCATAAAGAGGCAATAGAAGTATAGAAAGAGGCAAAGTATGTGCAGAAAGAGGCAAGAGAGGTACAGAAAGAGGGTAAAGAGGTACAGAAAGAGGCAAGAGTGGTGCAGGAAGAAGCAAGAGAGGTACAGAAAGAAGCAGGAGAAGTACAAAATGAAGCAACAGAGGTGCAGAAGGAGGCAAGAGAAGTGTTGAAAGAGGCAAGAGAAGTACAGAAAGAGGCAAGAGAGGTACAGAAAGAGGCAAGAGAGTTGCAGAAAGAGGCAATAGGGGTACAGAAAGAGACAAGAGAAGTGCAGAAAGAAGGGACAGTGGTGCAGAAAGAGGCAAGAGATGTGCTGAAAGAGGGACAAAGGTTTCAGAAAGAGGCGGGAGGGATGCAGAAAGAAGCCGTGAGGTGCAGAAATAGGCAACAGAGGTCCAGAAGCAGGTAAGAGAAGTACAGAAACGGGCAAGTGAAGTGCAGGAAGAGGCAAGAGAAGTGCTGATAGAAGCAACAGAGGTGTAGAAAGAAGCAAGAGAAGTGATGAAAGGTGGAGAAAGAAACAAGAGAGATACAGAAAAAAGCAATAGAATTCAGAAAGAGGCAAGGGAGGTGTAGAAAGAGGCAAGAGAGGTGTAGTAAGAAGCAAGTGAGGTGCAGAAACAGGCAAGAGGGGTACAGAAAGAAGCAACTGAAATGCAGAAAGAGGCACAAGAAGTTTAGAAGGATGCCACAGAAGTGCAGAAAGAGGCAAGAGAGCTGCAGAAACAGGCCACAGAGGTGCATAAAGAGAGAAGAGGGGTGCATAAAGGGAAGAGAGGTGCATAAAGAAGCAGGGGAAGTACAGAAGGAGGCAAAAAGAGGCAAGGACGGTACAGAAAGAGGCAAGAGAAGTATAGAAAGAAGCAAGTGAAGTGCAGAAAGAAGCAAGAGAGGTGCAGAAAGAAGCAAGAGAAGTGCAGAGAGAAAGCAATTCAGGATTTTGCTCTCATTTCATAGGAACAATGCCAGACATGTTGGCAGGTAATTCATTTAAACACATGACCCAGTAAATTGAAGCAGATTATGCTTTTCGATAAAAAAATGATGATGAAACATAAAGTTTATGTAGGCCAATGGAAAACAAAGTACACACCACCCTTTGTCTGTACTTAATGCCCAGTGGTCTTGAGTCATTGTGGACACAACAAAGGGACACATTAAGGGTAGGGCGATGATTCCACCCAAAACATGAGGTCTATACGAGTGTTAAATGCACTACTTGGAAGTGATGTTGTGGTTGTACAATTAAACTGTGTGTGTGGCGCAGTATTAGCTGAGCTCATTTGGTTCTGGAAACAGTGCTGAAAAAATAGCCCTTGTAAATACATGCAGGGACATGCTTACAGAGTACCCTGTGTACACGGATTCACTCCTTAAGAGAGCAGATATTCTTCCTTACAAATGGTGGCCAGTGAAAGGTGTACAGTGAAAGGTGAAGTCATCCTTCATGGTGAAGCCAATATTGGCTGCATGCGGTTGTGCAAGGCAGCGCAGAAGATACGAACCACGTAAATAAAATGTATGCATTCAACATGTTTAGAGGGTACCATTTGAAGAAGGGGGTTATCTCCTTAAGGGCAGACCCCCTTAGCAAATAGAGTCCAGTGGGCAGGCTTTTCTTCAGAGTGGGGTATAGGGCTCACTGCCCTCAGTTGTTGTTTAAAGCAGGGCCGAAGAAAGGAACCGTGTACATGCATGCAATGGATGCCCTCTGGACATGGATTCTCTCCTTAGGAAAATGTCATTCCTTACCAAAAAATATCTAGTTGTTGGTGCACAGTGAAAGGCGCTGCCTCCCTTCAGTGTGGGGCGCAGATGCCTGTGTAAAGCTGTGCTGAAGAAAGTGCTTACGGGGTAACCTCTATCTTTAAAACAAATGTTTTTCGTTTTAGGGGTACATTTACCTCCCAACAGACTCCCGCACATACAAACATACACATGGAAATTCAGCACACTCTTCAACGTGGGCATACTTCAACAAGTGCTACGAAGTGGGAGTCCGTCACAAGGTGGTGCTTTGCAAAACAATTAAAGAATTAAACCAAGACACTAAGGGGGAATCACATAGGTTGGCGTCCACAACCAAAAACAACCACACATGACAGCATGGAATCTATGAAGATGCAACTAAAAGTGGTCTGCAGTTGGGGGTCTTCATCCCTTTTATTCGGGTCTAGAAACTATATTGGTGACAGGGGAGCACGGTTTATTGTACAAAAAGTGTGTAAACTCGCAAGTGTGTCTTACAGCTTCAGAGGTCAGCACCATGTGAGATACGGGGCAGCAGAAGGGACGTAGGCATTGCTGTAGCATCCACGAGGATAAAGGACTGCGAGTCACCGCTCCCAGAATACACTTTGAAAGGCATACTGTATCATGACAGACAAACAATATATCGGAAGTACAATTTATGTGTGTGTTTATGTGTGCCCGCATGAGCGTGACGGTAGGCACAGGGTGTTTTCAACACAAGTTTATGTTACAAAGCGCAATGACTATTAGACCTGCAATTGTATATGTAAATAAACACAATGAAAAAATGTGAGGTCTCATAAAAGACTGAAGAATACAAGAAACGTATTTGTCACATAAAAGAAAAAAAACTTTTCAACGCTTTACAAAAATCTTTATGCACCCCAGAAAATGAATGGAGTCAGAAACCTACATCTACAGAGAGGAATCCATAGTGTAATACCTGGGTTGCTGAGCTTTCACATAACTTGTTATCCAGTCATCTGGTACACAGGTACAATTTGATCACCTTACGCGTTTCAGACATTTCATACGTCCTTGTTCACAGGTCTGAGCGGCAGCAAATTCAAATGGCAAAGACTACGAGTGTTGTCACAAGTACCTTTTATTGCCCACAGGTGGGGCTAGCATAATAACCACATTGCATCATGGGATCCGTAGTCTTCATTAATGCCAAAGTTCATCATAAAACTCAGGATGCCAGCTCAGTTTATAATAACTTCAATTCAGCCATTAGTGGGCTCCATATTTACTGTAGACCGTGTTGCTCAAACAAATACTGCCAAACAGATGGACCGAATCGGCTCCCGTTGTAGGAAGCAGTCAGCCCGCTGCATAATAACACGGTAGTGCGATCCCCACGGCAGGGCTGCCGTGTATTTATAAAATGTTCCACAAGTGCCACAAGCTTTAGGATGCACTTATCCATCTGTAAACCATAGTTCCATACGGCAGCAACGCAGTCATCTGGTACACAGGTACAATTTGATCACCTTACGCGTTTCAGACATTTCATACGTCCTTGTTCACAGGTCTGAGCGGCAGCAAATTCAAGTGGCAGAGACTACGAGTGTTGTCACAAGTACCTTTTATTGCCCACAGGTGGGGCTAGCATAATAACCACATTGCATCATGGGATCCATAGTCTTCATTAATGCCAAAGTTCATCATAAAACTCAGGATGCCAGCTCAGTTTATAATAACTTCAATTCAGCCATTAGTGGGCTCCATATGTACTGTAGACCGCGTTGCTCAAACAAATACTGCCAAACAGATGGACCGAATCGGCTCCCGTTGTAGGAAGCCGTGAGCCCGCTGCATAATAACACGGTAGTGCGAGCCCCACGGCAGGGCTTCCGTGTATTTATAAAATGTTCCACAAGTGCCACAAGCTTTAGGATGCACTTATCCATCTGTAAACCATAGTTCCATACGGCAGCAACGCAGTCATCTGGTACACAGGTACAATTTGATCACCTTACGCGTTTCAGACATTTCTTACGTCCTTGTTCACAGGTCTGAGCGGCAGCAAATTCAAATGGCAGAGACTACGAGTGTTGTCACAAGTACCTTTTATTGCAGACAGGTGGGGCTAGCATAATAACCACATTGCCTCATGGGATCCGTAGTCTTCATTAATGCCAAAGTTCATCATAAAACTCAGGATGCCAGCTCAGTTTATAATAACTTCAATTCAGCCATTAGTGGGCTCCATATGTACTGTAGACCGTGTTGCTCAAACAAATACTGCCAAACAGATGGACCGAATCGTCTCCCGTTGTAGGAAGCCATCAGCCCGCTGCATAATAACACGGTAGTGCGATCCCCACGGCAGGGCTGCCATGTATTTATAAAATGTTCCACAAGTGCCACAAGCTTTAGGATGCACTTATCTATCTGTAAACCATAGTTCCATACGGCAGCAACGCAGTCATCTGGTACACAGGTACAATTTGATCACCTTACGCGTTTCAGACATTTCATACGTCCTTGTTCACAGGTCTGATCGGCAGCAAATTCAAATGGCAGAGACTACGAGTGTTGTCACAAGTACCTTTCATTGCAGACAGGTGGGGCTAGCATAATAACCACATTGCCTCATGGGATCCGTAGTCTTCATTAATGCCAAAGTTCATCATAAAACTCAGGATGCCAGCTCAGTTTATAATAACTTCAATTCAGCCATTAGTGGGCTCCCTGTAGACCGCGTTGCTCAAACAAATACTGCCAAACAGATGGACCGAACCGGCTCCCGTTGTAGGAAGCCGTCAGCCCGCTACATAATAACACGGTAGTGCGATCCCCACGGCAGGGCTGCTGTGTATTTATAAAATGTTCCACAAGTGCCACAAGCTTTAGGATGCACTTATCCATCTGTAAACCATAGTTCCATACGGCAGCAACGCAGTCATCTGGTACACAGGTACAATTTGATCACCTTACGCGTTTCAGACATTTCATACGTCCTTGTTCAAAGGTCTGAGCGGCAGCAAATTCAAATGGCAGAGACTACGAGTGTTGTCACAAGTACCTTTTATTGCCCACAGGTGGGGCTAGCATAATAACCACATTGCATCATGGGATCCGTAGTCTTCATTAATGCCAAAGTTCATCATAAAACTCAGGATGCCAGCTCAGTTTATAATAACTTCAATTCAGCCATTAGTGGGCTCCAAATGTACTGTAGACCGCGTTGCTCAAACAAATACTGCCAAACAGATGGACAGAATCGGCTCCCGTTGTAGGAAGCCGTCAGCCCGCTGCATAATAACACGGTAGTTCGATCCCCACGGCAGGGCTGCCGTGTATTTATAAAATGTTCCACAAGTGCCACAAGCTTTAGGATGCACTTATCCATCTGTAAACCATAGTTCCATATTGCAGCAACGCAGTTATCTGGTACACAGGTACAATTTGATCACCTTACGCGTTTCAGACATTTCATACGTCCTTGTTCACAGGTCTGAGCGGCAGCAAATTCAAATGGCAAAGACTACGAGTGTTGTCAAAAGTACCTTTTATTGCCCACAGGTGGGGCTAGCATAATAACCACATTGCATCATGGGATCCGTAGTCTTCATTAATGCCAAAGTTCATCATAAAACTCAGGATGCCAGCTCAGTTTATAATAACTTCAATTCAGCCATTAGTGGGCTCCAAATGTACTGTAGACCGCATTGCTCAAACAAATACTGCCAAACAGATGGACCGAATCGGCTCCCGTTGTAGGAAGCCGTCAGCCCGCTGCATAATAACACGGTAGTGCGATCCCCACAGCAGGGCTGCCGTGTATTTATAAAATCTTCCACAAGTGCCACAAGCTTTAGGATGCACTTATCTATCTGTAAACCATAGTTCCTTACGGCAGCAACGCAGTCATCTGGTACACAGGTACAATTTGATCACCTTACGCGTTTCAGACATTTCATACGTCCTTGTTCACAGGTCTGATCGGCAGCAAATTCAAATGGCAGAGACTACGAGTGTTGTCACAAGTACCTTTTATTGCCCACAGGTGGGGCTAGCATAATAACCACATTGCATCATGGGATCCGTAGTCTTCATTAATGCCAAAGTTCATCATAAAACTCAGGATGCCAGCTCAGTTTATAATAACTTCAATTCAGCCATTAGTGGGCTCCTTGTAGACCGCGTTGCTCAAACAAATACTGCCAAACAGATGGACCGAATCGGCTCCCGTTGTAGGAAGCCGTCAGCCCGCTGCATAATAACACAGTAGTGCGATCCCCACGGCAGGGCTGCTGTGTATTTATAAAATGTTCCACAAGTGCCACAAGCTTTAGGATGCACTTATCCATCTGTAAACCATAGTTCCATACGGCAGCAATGCAGTCATCTGGTACACAGGTACAATTTGATCACCTTACGCGTTTCAGACATTTCATACGTCCTTGTTCACAGGTCTGAGCGGCAGCAAATTCAAATGGCAGAGACTACGAGTGTTGTCGCAAGTACCTTTTATTGCCCACAGGTGGGGCTAGCATAATAACCACATTGCATCATGGGATCCGTAGTCTTCATTAATGCCAAAGTTCATCATAAAACTCAGGATGCCAGCTCAGTTTATAATAACTTCAATTCAGCCATTAGTGGGCTCCAAATGTACTGTAGACCGCGTTGCTCAAACAAATACTGCCAAACAGATGGACCGAATCGGCTCCAGTTGTAGGAAGCCGTCAGCCCGCTGCATAATAACACGGTAGTGCGATCCCCACGGCAGGGCTGCTGTGTATTTATAAAATGTTCCACAAGTGCCACAAGCTTTAGGATGCACTTATCCATCTGTAAACCATAGTACCATACGGTAGCAACGCAGTCATCTGGTAGACAGGTACAATTTGATCACCTTACGCGTTTCAGACATTTCATACGTCCTTGTTCACAGGTCTGAGCGGCAGCAAATTCAAGTGGCAGAGACTACGAGTGTTGTCACAAGTACCTTTTATTGCCCACAGGTGGGGCTAGCATAATAACCACATTGCATCATGGGATCCATAGTCTTCATTAATGCCAAAGTTCATCATAAAACTCAGGATGCCAGCTCAGTTTATAATAACTTCAATTCAGCCATTAGTGGGCTCCATATGTACTGTAGACCGCGTTGCTCAAACAAATACTGCCAAACAGATGGACCGAATCGGCTCCCGTTGTAGGAAGCCGTGAGCCCGCTGCATAATAACACGGTAGTGCGAGCCCCACGGCAGGGCTTCCGTGTATTTATAAAATGTTCCACAAGTGCCACAAGCTTTAGGATGCACTTATCCATCTGTAAACCATAGTTCCATACGGCAGCAACGCAGTCATCTGGTACACAGGTACAATTTGATCACCTTACGCGTTTCAGACATTTCTTACGTCCTTGTTCACAGGTCTGAGCGGCAGCAAATTCAAATGGCAGAGACTACGAGTGTTGTCACAAGTACCTTTTATTGCAGACAGGTGGGGCTAGCATAATAACCACATTGCCTCATGGGATCCGTAGTCTTCATTAATGCCAAAGTTCATCATAAAACTCAGGATGCCAGCTCAGTTTATAATAACTTCAATTCAGCCATTAGTGGGCTCCATATGTACTGTAGACCGTGTTGCTCAAACAAATACTGCCAAACAGATGGACCGAATCGTCTCCCGTTGTAGGAAGCCATCAGCCCGCTGCATAATAACACGGTAGTGCGATCCCCACGGCAGGGCTGCCATGTATTTATAAAATGTTCCACAAGTGCCACAAGCTTTAGGATGCACTTATCTATCTGTAAACCATAGTTCCATACGGCAGCAACGCAGTCATCTGGTACACAGGTACAATTTGATCACCTTACGCGTTTCAGACATTTCATACGTCCTTGTTCACAGGTCTGAGCGGCAGCAAATTCAAATGGCAGAGACTACGAGTGTTGTCACAAGTACCTTTTATTGCCCACAGGTGGGGCTAGCATAATAACCACATTGCATCATGGGATCGGTAGTCTTCATTAATGCCAAAGTTCATCAGAAAACTCAGGATGCCAGCTCAGTTTATAATAACTTCAATTCAGCCATTAGTGGGCTCCCTGTAGACCGCGTTGCTCAAACAAATACTGCCAAACAGATGGACCGAATCAGCTCCCGTTGTAGGAAGCCGTCAGCCCGCTGCATAATAACACGGTAGTGCGATCCCCACGGCAGGGCTGCCGTGTATTTATAAAATGTTCCACAAGTGCCACAAGCTTTAGGATGCACTTATCTATCTGTAAACCATAGTTCCATACGGCAGCAACGCAGTCATCTGGTACACAGGTACAATTTGATCACCTTACGCGTTTCAGACATTTCATACGTCCTTGTTCACAGGTCTGATCGGCAGCAAATTCAAATGGCAGAGACTACGAGTGTTGTCACAAGTACCTTTTATTGCAGACAGGTGGGGCTAGCATAATAACCACATTGCCTCATGGGATCCGTAGTCTTCATTAATGCCAAAGTTCATCATAAAACTCAGGATGCCAGCTCAGTTTATAATAACTTCAATTCAGCCATTAGTGGGCTCCCTGTAGACCGCGTTGCTCAAACAAATACTGCCAAACAGATGGACCGAACCGGCTCCCGTTGTAGGAAGCCGTCAGCCCGCTGCATAATAACACGGTAGTGCGATCCCCACGGCAGGGCTGCTGTGTATTTATAAAATGTTCCACAAGTGCCACAAGCTTTAGGATGCACTTATCCATCTGTAAACCATAGTTCCATACGGCAGCAACGCAGTTATCTGGTACACAGGTACAATTTGATCACCTTACGCGTTTCAGACATTTCATACGTCCTTGTTCACAGGTCTGAGCGGCAGCAAATTCAAATGGCAAAGACTACGAGTGTTGTCAAAGTACCTTTTATTGCCCACAGGTGGGGCTAGCATAATAACCACATTGCATCATGGGATCCGTAGTCTTCATTAATGCCAAAGTTCATCATAAAACTCAGGATGCCAGCTCAGTTTATAATAACTTCAATTCAGCCATTAGTGGGCTCCAAATGTACTGTAGACCGCATTGCTCAAACAAATACTGCCAAACAGATGGACCGAATCGGCTCCCGTTGTAGGAAGCCGTCAGCCCGCTGCATAATAACACGGTAGTGCGATCCCCACAGCAGGGCTGCCGTGTATTTATAAAATGTTCCACAAGTGCCACAAGCTTTAGGATGCACTTATCTATCTGTAAACCATAGTTCCTTACGGCAGCAACGCAGTCATCTGGTACACAGTTACAATTTGATCACCTTACGCGTTTCAGACATTTCATACGTCCTTGTTCACAGGTCTGATCAGCAGCAAATTCAAATGGCAGAGACTACGAGTGTTGTCACAAGTACCTTTTATTGCAGACAGGTGGGGCTAGCATAATAACCACATTGCATCATGGGATCCGTAGTTTTCATTAATGCCAAAGTTCATCATAAAACTCAGGATGCCAGCTCAGTTTATAATAACTTCAATTCAGCCATTAGTGGGCTCCATATGTACTGTAGACCGCGTTGCTCAAACAAATACTGCCAAAGAGATGGACCGAATCGGCTCCCGTTGTAGGAAGCCGTCAGCCCGCTGCATAATAACACGGTAGTGCGATCCCCACGGCAGGGCTGCCGTGTATTTATAAAATGTTCCACAAGTGCCACAAGCTTTAGGATGCACTTATCCATCTGTAAACCATAGTACCATACGGTAGCAACGCAGTCATCTGGTACACAGGTACAATTTGATCACCTTACGCGTTTCAGACATTTCATACGTCCTTGTTCACAGATCTGAGCGGCAGCAAATTCAAATGGCAGAGACTACGAGTGTTGTCACAAGTACCTTTTATTGCCCACAGGTGGGGCTAGCATAATAACCACATTGCATCATGGGATCCGTAGTCTTCATTAATGCCAAAGTTCATCATAAAACTCAGGATGCCAGCTCAGTTTATAATAACTTTAATTCAGCCATTAGTGGGCTCCATATGTACTGTAGACCGCGTTGCTCAAACAAATACTGCCAAACAGATGGACCGAATCGGCTCCCGTTGTAGGAAGCCGTGAGCCTGCTGCACAATAACACGGTAGTGCGAGCCCCATGGCAGGGCTGCCGTGTATTTATAAAATGTTCCACAAGTGCCACAAGCTTTAGGATGCACTTATCCATCTGTAAACCATAGTTCCATACGGCAGCAACGCAGTCATCTGGTACACAGGTACAGTTTGATCACATTACGCGTTTCAGACATTTCATACGTCCTTGTTCACAGGTCTGAGCGGCAGCAAATTCAAATGGCAGAGACTACGAGTGTTGTCACAAGTACCTTTTATTGCAGACAGGTGGGGCTAGCATAATAACCACATTGCCTCATGGGATCCGTAGTCTTCATTAATGCCAAAGTTCATCATAAAACTCAGGATGCCAGCTCAGTTTATAATAACTTCAATTCAGCCATTATGGGGCTCCATATGTACTGTAGACCGCGTTGCTCAAACAAATACTGCCAAACAGATGGACCGAATCGTCTCCCGTTGTAGGAAGCCATCAGCCCGCTGCATAATAACACGGTAGTGCGATCCCCACGGCAGGGCTGCCATGTATTTATAAAATGTTCCACAAGTGCCACAAGCTTTAGGATGCACTTGTCTATCTGTAAACCATAGTTCCATACGGCAGCAACGCAGTCATCTGGTACACAGGTACAATTTGATCACCTTACGCGTTTCAGACATTTCATACGTCCTTGTTCACAGGTCTGAGCGGCAGCAAATTCAAATGGCAGAGACTACGAGTGTTGTCACAAGTACCTTTTATTGCCCACAGGTGGGGCTAGCATAATAACCACATTGCATCATGGGATCCGTAGTCTTCATTAATGCCAAAGTTCATCATAAAACTCAGGATGCCAGCTCAGTTTATAATAACTTCAATTCAGCCATTAGTGGGCTCCCTGTAGACCGCGTTGCTCAAACAAATACTGCCAAACAGATGGACCGAACCGGCTCCCCTTGTAGGAAGCCGTCAGCCCGCTGCATAATAACACGGTAGTGCGATCCCCACGGCAGGGCTGCTGTGTATTTATAAAATGTTCCACAAGTGCCACAAGCTTTAGGATGCACTTATCCATCTGTAAACCATAGTTCCATACGGCAGCAACGCAGTCATCTGGTACACAGGTACAATTTGATCACCTTACGCGTTTCAGACATTTCATACGTCCTTGTTCAAAGGTCTGAGCGGCAGCAAATTCAAATGGCAGAGACTACGAGTGTTGTCACAAGTACCTTTTATTGCCCACAGGTGGGGCTAGCATAATAACCACATTGCATCATGGGATCCGTAGTCTTCATTAATGCCAAAGTTCATCATAAAACTCAGGATTCCAGCTCAGTTTATAATAACTTCAATTCAGCCATTAGTGGGCTCCAAATGTACTGTAGACCGCGTTGCTCAAACAAATACTGCCAAACAGATGGACAGAATCGGCTCCCGTTGTAGGAAGCCGTCAGCCCGCTGCATAATAACACGGTAGTTCGATCCCCACGGCAGGGCTGCCGTGTATTTATAAAATGTTCCACAAGTGCCACAAGCTTTAGGATGCACTTATCCATCTGTAAACCATAGTTCCATATTGCAGCAACGCAGTTATCTGGTACACAGGTACAATTTGATCACCTTACGCGTTTCAGACATTTCATACGTCCTTGTTCACAGGTCTGAGCGGCAGCAAATTCAAATGGCAAAGACTACGAGTGTTGTCAAAAGTACCTTTTATTGCCCACAGGTGGGGCTAGCATAATAACCACATTGCATCATGGGATCCGTAGTCTTCATTAATGCCAAAGTTCATCATAAAACTCAGATTGCCAGCTCAGTTTATAATAACTTCAATTCAGCCATTAGTGGGCTCCAAATGTACTGTAGACCGCATTGCTCAAACAAATACTGCCAAACAGATGGACCGAATTGGCTCCCGTTGTAGGAAGCCGTCAGCCCGCTGCATAATAACACGGTAGTGCGATCCCCACAGCAGGGCTGCCGTGTATTTATAAAATGTTCCACAAGTGCCACAAGCTTTAGGATGCACTTATCTATCTGTAAACCATAGTTCCATACGGCAGCAACGCAGTCATCTGGTACACAGGTACAATTTGATCACCTTACGCGTTTCAGACATTTCATACGTCCTTGTTCACAGGTCTGATCGGCAGCAAATTCAAATGGCAGAGACTACGAGTGTTGTCACAAGTACCTTTTATTGCAGACAGGTGGGGCTAGCATAATAACCACATTGCATCATGGGATCCGAAGTTTTCATTAATGCCAAAGTTCATCATAAAACTCAGGATGCCAGCTCAGTTTATAATAACTTCAATTCAGCCATTAGTGGGCTCAATATGTACTGTAGACCGCGTTGCTCAAACAAATACTGCCAAACAGATGGACCGAATCGGCTCCCGTTGTAGGAAGCCGTCTGCCCGCTGCATAATAACACGGTAGTGCGATCCCCACGGCAGGGCTGCCGTGTATTTATAAAATGTTCCACAAGTGCCACAAGCTTTAGGATGCACTTATCCATCTGTAAACCATAGTACCATACGGTAGCAACGCAGTCATCTGGTACACAGGTACAATTTGATCACCTTACGCGTTTCAGACATTTCATACGTCCTTGTTCACAGATCTGAGTGGCAGCAAATTCAAATGGCAGAGACTACGAGTGTTGTCACAAGTACCTTTTATTGCCCACAGGTGGGGCTAGCATAATAACCACATTGCATCATGGGATCCGTAGTCTTCATTAATGCCAAAGTTCATCATAAAACTCAGGATGCCAGCTCAGTTTATAATAACTTTAATTCAGCCATTAGTGGGCTCCATATGTACTGTAGACCGCGTTGCTCAAACAAATACTGCCAAACAGATGGACCGAATCGGCTCCCGTTATAGGAAGCCGTGAGCCTGCTGCATAATAACACAGTAGTGCGAGCCCCACGGCAAGGCTGCCGTGTATTTATAAAATGTTCCACAAGTGCCACAAGCTTTAGGATGCACTTATCCACCTGTAAACCATAGTTCCATACGGCAGCAACGCAGTCATCTGGTACACAGGTACAGTTTGATCACCTTACGCGTTTCAGACATTTCATACGTCCTTGTTCAAAGGTCTGAGCGGCAGCAAATTCAAATGGCAGAGACTACGAGTGTTGTCACAAGTACCTTTTATTGCCCACAGGTGGGGCTAGCATAATAACCACATTGCATCATGGGATCCGTAGTCTTCATTAATGCCAAAGTTCATCATAAAACTCAGGATGCCAGCTCAGTTTATAATAACTTCAATTCAGCCATTAGTGGGCTCCCTGTAGACCGCGTTGCTCAAACAAATACTGCCAAACAGATGGACCGAACCGGCTCCCCTTGTAGGAAGCCGTCAGCCCGCTGCATAATAACACGGTAGTGCGATCCCCACGGCAGGGCTGCTGTGTATTTATAAAATGTTCCACAAGTGCCACAAGCTTTAGGATGCACTTATCCATCTGTAAACCATAGTTCCATACGGCAGCAACGCAATCATCTGGTACACAGGTACAATTTGATCACCTTACGCGTTTCAGACATTTCATACGTCCTTGTTCAAAGGTCTGAGCGGCAGCAAATTCAAATGGCAGAGACTACGAGTGTTGTCACAAGTACCTTTTATTGCCCACAGGTGGGGCTAGCATAATAACCACATTGCATCATGGGATCCGTAGTCTTCATTAATGCCAAAGTTCATCATAAAACTCAGGATGCCAGCTCAGTTTATAATAACTTCAATTCAGCCATTAGTGGGCTCCAAATGTACTGTAGACCGCGTTGCTCAAACAAATACTGCCAAACAGATGGACAGAATCGGCTCCCGTTGTAGGAAGCCGTCAGCCCGCTGCATAATAACACGGTAGTTCGATCCCCACGGCAGGGCTGCCGTGTATTTATAAAATGTTCCACAAGTGCCACAAGCTTTAGGATGCACTTATCCATCTGTAAACCATAGTTCCATATTGCAGCAACGCAGTTATCTGGTACACAGGTACAATTTGATCACCTTACGCGTTTCAGACATTTCATACGTCCTTGTTCACAGGTCTGAGCGGCAGCAAATTCAAATGGCAAAGACTACGAGTGTTGTCAAAAGTACCTTTTATTGCCCACAGGTGGGGCTAGCATAATAACCACATTGCATCATGGGATCCGTAGTCTTCATTAATGCCAAAGTTCATCATAAAACTCAGATTGCCAGCTCAGTTTATAATAACTTCAATTCAGCCATTAGTGGGCTCCAAATGTACTGTAGACCGCATTGCTCAAACAAATACTGCCAAACAGATGGACCGAATTGGCTCCCGTTGTAGGAAGCCGTCAGCCCGCTGCATAATAACACGGTAGTGCGATCCCCATAGCAGGGCTGCCGTGTATTTATAAAATGTTCCACAAGTGCCACAAGCTTTAGGATGCACTTATCTATCTGTAAACCATAGTTCCATACGGCAGCAACGCAGTCATCTGGTACACAGGTACAATTTGATCACCTTACGCGTTTCAGACATTTCATACGTCCTTGTTCACAGGTCTGATCGGCAGCAAATTCAAATGGCAGAGACTACGAGTGTTGTCACAAGTACCTTTTATTGCAGACAGGTGGGGCTAGCATAATAACCACATTGCATCATGGGATCCGAAGTTTTCATTAATGCCAAAGTTCATCATAAAACTCAGGATGCCAGCTCAGTTTATAATAACTTCAATTCAGCCATTAGTGGGCTCCATATGTACTGTAGACCGCGTTGCTCAAACAAATACTGCCAAACAGATGGACCGAATCGGCTCCCGTTGTAGGAAGCCGTCTGCCCGCTGCATAATAACACGGTAGTGCGATCCCCACGGCAGGGCTGCCGTGTATTTATAAAATGTTCCACAAGTGCCACAAGCTTTAGGATGCACTTATCCATCTGTAAACCATAGTACCATACGGTAGCAACGCAGTCATCTGGTACACAGGTACAATTTGATCACCTTACGCGTTTCAGACATTTCATACGTCCTTGTTCACAGATCTGAGCGGCAGCAAATTCAAATGGCAGAGACTACGAGTGTTGTCACAAGTACCTTTTATTGCCCACAGGTGGGGCTAGCATAATAACCACATTGCATCATGGGATCCGTAGTCTTCATTAATGCCAAAGTTCATCATAAAACTCAGGATGCCAGCTCAGTTTATAATAACTTTAATTCAGCCATTAGTGGGCTCCATATGTACTGTAGACCGCGTTGCTCAAACAAATACTGCCAAACAGATGGACCGAATCGGCTCCCGTTATAGGAAGCCGTGAGCCTGCTGCATAATAACACAGTAGTGCGAGCCCCACGGCAAGGCTGCCGTGTATTTATAAAATGTTCCACAAGTGCCACAAGCTTTAGGATGCACTTATCCACCTGTAAACCATAGTTCCATACGGCAGCAACGCAGTCATCTGGTACACAGGTACAGTTTGATCACCTTACGCGTTTCAGACATTTCATACGTCCTTGTTCAAAGGTCTGAGCGGCAGCAAATTCAAATGGCAGAGACTACGAGTGTTGTCACAAGTACCTTTTATTGCCCACAGGTGGGGCTAGCATAATAACCACATTGCATCATGGGATCCGTAGTCTTCATTAATGCCAAAGTTCATCATAAAACTCAGGATGCCAGCTCAGTTTATAATAACTTCAATTCAGCCATTAGTGGGCTCCCTGTAGACCGCGTTGCTCAAACAAATACTGCCAAACAGATGGACCGAACCGGCTCCCCTTGTAGGAAGCCGTCAGCCCGCTGCATAATAACACAGTAGTGCGATCCCCATGGCAGGGCTGCTGTGTATTTATAAAATGTTCCACAAGTGCCACAAGCTTTAGGATGCACTTATCCATCTGTAAACCATAGTTCCATACGGCAGCAACGCAATCATCTGGTACACAGGTACAATTTGATCACCTTACGCGTTTCAGACATTTCATACGTCCTTGTTCAAAGGTCTGAGCGGCAGCAAATTCAAATGGCAGAGACTACGAGTGTTGTCACAAGTACCTTTTATTGCCCACAGGTGGGGCTAGCATAATAACCACATTGCATCATGGGATCCGTAGTCTTCATTAATGCCAAAGTTCATCATAAAACTCAGGATGCCAGCTCAGTTTATATTAACTTCAATTCAGCCATTAGTGGGCTCCAAATGTACTGTAGACCGCGTTGCTCAAACAAATACTGCCAAACAGATGGACAGAATCGGCTCCCGTTGTAGGAAGCCGTCAGCCCGCTGCATAATAACACGGTAGTTCGATCCCCACGGCAGGGCTGCCGTGTATTTATAAAATGTTCCACAAGTGCCACAAGCTTTAGGATGCACTTATCCATCTGTAAACCATAGTTCCATATTGCAGCAACGCAGTTATCTGGTACACAGGTACAATTTGATCACCTTACGCGTTTCAGACATTTCATACGTCCTTGTTCACAGGTCTGAGCGGCAGCAAATTCAAATGGCAAAGACTACGAGTGTTGTCAAAAGTACCTTTTATTGCCCACAGGTGGGGGTAGCATAATAACCACATTGCATCATGGGATCCGTAGTCTTCATTAATGCCAAAGTTCATCATAAAACTCAGATTGCCAGCTCAGTTTATAATAACTTCAATTCAGCCATTAGTGGGCTCCAAATGTACTGTAGACCGCATTGCTCAAACAAATACTGCCAAACAGATGGACCGAATTGGCTCCCGTTGTAGGAAGCCGTCAGCCCGCTGCATAATAACACGGTAGTGCGATCCCCACAGCAGGGCTGCCGTGTATTTATAAAATGTTCCACAAGTGCCACAAGCTTTAGGATGCACTTATCTATCTGTAAACCATAGTTCCATACGGCAGCAACGCAGTCATCTGGTACACAGGTACAATTTGATCACCTTACGCGTTTCAGACATTTCATACGTCCTTGTTCACAGGTCTGATCGGCAGCAAATTCAAATGGCAGAGACTACGAGTGTTGTCACAAGTACCTTTTTTTGCAGACAGATGGGGCTAGCATAATAACCACATTGCATCATGGGATCCGAAGTTTTCATTAATGCCAAAGTTCATCATAAAACTCAGGATGCCAGCTCAGTTTATAATAACTTCAATTCAGCCATTAGTGGGCTCCATATGTACTGTAGACCGCGTTGCTCAAACAAATACTGCCAAACAGATGGACCGAATCGGCTCCCGTTGTAGGAAGCCGTCTGCCCGCTGCATAATAACACGGTAGTGCGATCCCCACGGCAGGGCTGCCGTGTATTTATAAAATGTTCCACAAGTGCCACAAGCTTTAGGATGCACTTATCCATCTGTAAACCATAGTACCATACGGTAGCAACGCAGTCATCTGGTACACAAGTACAATTTGATCACCTTACGCGTTTCAGACATTTCATACGTCCTTGTTCACAGATCTGAGCGGCAGCAAATTCAAATGGCAGAGACTACGAGTGTTGTCACAAGTACCTTTTATTGCCCACAGGTGGGGCTAGCATAATAACCACATTGCATCATGGGATCCGTAGTCTTCATTAATGCCAAAGTTCATCATAAAACTCAGGATGCCAGCTCAGTTTATAATAACTTTAATTCAGCCATTAGTGGGCTCCATATGTACTGTAGACCGCGTTGCTCAAACAAATACTGCCAAACAGATGGACCGAATCGGCTCCCGTTATAGGAAGCCGTGAGCCTGCTGCATAATAACACAGTAGTGCGAGCCCCATGGCAAGGCTGCCGTGTATTTATAAAATGTTCCACAAGTGCCACAAGCTTTAGGATGCACTTATCCACCTGTAAACCATAGTTCCATACGGCAGCAACGCAGTCATCTGGTACACAGGTACAGTTTGATCACCTTACGCGTTTCAGACATTTCATACGTCCTTGTTCAAAGGTCTGAGCGGCAGCAAATTCAAATGGCAGAGACTACGAGTGTTGTCACAAGTACCTTTTATTGCCCACAGGTGGGGCTAGCATAATAACCACATTGCATCATGGGATCCGTAGTCTTCATTAATGCCAAAGTTCATCATAAAACTCAGGATGCCAGCTCAGTTTATAATAACTTCAATTCAGTCATTAGTGGGCTCCAAATGTACTGTAGACCGCGTTGCTCAAACAAATACTGCCAAACAGATGGACAGAATCGGCTCCCGTTGTAGGAAGCCGTCAGCCCGCTGCATAATAACACGGTAGTTCGATCCCCACGGCAGGGCTGCCGTGTATTTATAAAATGTTCCACAAGTGCCACAAGCTTTAGGATGCACTTATCCATCTGTAAACCATAGTTCCATATTGCAGCAACGCAGTTATCTGGTACACAGGTACAATTTGATCACCTTACGCGTTTCAGACATTTCATACGTCCTTGTTCACAGGTCTGAGCGGCAGCAAATTCAAATGGCAAAGACTACGAGTGTTGTCAAAAGTACCTTTTATTGCCCACAGGTGGGGCTAGCATAATAACCACATTGCATCATGGGATCCGTAGTCTTCATTAATGCCAAAGTTCATCATAAAACTCAGGATGCCAGCTCAGTTTATAATAACTTCAATTCAGCCATTAGTGGGCTCCAAATGTACTGTAGACCGCATTGCTCAAACAAATACTGCCAAACAGATGGACCGAATCGGCTCCCGTTGTAGGAAGCCGTCAGCCCGCTGCATAATAACACGGTAGTGCGATCCCCACAGCAGGGCTGCCATGTATTTATAAAATGTTCCACAAGTGCCACAAGCTTTAGGATGCACTTATCTATCTGTAAACCATAGTTCCATATGGCAGCAACGCAGTCATCTGGTACACAGGTACAATTTGATCACCTTACGCGTTTCAGACATTTCATACGTCCTTGTTCACAGGTCTGATCGGCAGCAAATTCAAATGGCAGAGACTACGAGTGTTGTCACAAGTACCTTTTATTGCAGACAGGTGGGGCTAGCATAATAACCACATTGCATCATGGGATCCGTAGTTTTCATTAATGCCAAAGTTCATCATAAAACTCAGGATGCCAGCTCAGTTTATAATAACTTCAATTCAGCCATTAGTGGGCTCCATATGTACTGTAGACCGCGTTGCTCAAACAAATACTGCCAAACAGATGGACCGAATCGGCTCCCGTTGTAGGAAGCCGTCAGCCCGCTGCATAATAACACGGTAGTGCAATCCCCACGGCAGGGCTGCAGTGTATTTATAAAATGTTCCACAAGTGCCACAAGCTTTAGGATGCACTTATCCATCTGTAAACCATAGTACCATACGGTAGCAACGCAGTCATCTGGTACACAGGTACAATTTGATCACCTTACGCGTTTCAGACATTTCATACGTCCTTGTTCACAGATCTGAGCGGCAGTAAATTCAAATGGCAGAGACTACGAGTGTTGTCACAAGTACCTTTTATTGCCCACAGGTGGGGCTAGCATAATAACCACATTGCATCATGGGATCCGTAGTCTTCATTAATGCCAAAGTTCATCATAAAACTCAGGATGCCAGCTCAGTTTATAATAACTTTAATTCAGCCATTAGTGGGCTCCATATGTACTGTAGACCGCGTTGCTCAAACAAATACTGCCAAACAGATGGACCGAATCGGCTCCCGTTGTAGGAAGCCGTGAGCCTGCTGCATAATAACACGGTAGTGCGAGCCCCACGGCAGGGCTGCCGTGTATTTATAAAATGTTCCACAAGTGCCACAAGCTTTAGGATGCACTTATCCATCTGTAAACCATAGTTCCATACGGCAGCAACGCAGTCATCTGGTACACAGGTACAGTTTGATCACCTTACGCGTTTCAGACATTTCATACGTCCTTGTTCACAGGTCTGAGCGGCAGCAAATTCAAATGGCAGAGACTACGAGTGTTGTCACAAGTACCTTTTATTGCAGACAGGTGGGGCTAGCATAATAACCACATTGCCTCATGGGATCCGTAGTCTTCATTAATGCCAAAGTTCATCATAAAACTCAGGATGCCAGCTCAGTTTATAATAACTTCAATTCAGCCATTATGGGGCTCCATATGTACTGTAGACCGCGTTGCTCAAACAAATACTGCCAAACAGATGGACCGAATCGTCTCCCGTTGTAGGAAGCCGTCAGCCCGCTGCATAATAACATGGTAGGGCGATCCCCACGGCAGGGCTGCCGTGTATTTATAAAATGTTCCACAAGTGCCACAAGCTTTAGGATGCACTTATCTATCTGTAAACCATAGTTCCATACGGCAGCAATGCAGTCATCTGGTACACAGGTACAATTTGATCACCTTACGCGTTTCAGACATTTCATACGTCCTTGTTCACAGGTCTGAGCGACAGCAAATTAAAATGGCAGAGACTACGAGTGTTGTCACAAGTACCTTTTATTGCCCACAGGTGGGGGTAGCATAATAACCAAATTGCATCATGGGATCCGTAGTCTGCATTAATGCCAAAGTTCATCATTAAACTCAGGATGCCAGCTCAGTTTATAATAACTTCAATTCAGCCATTAGTGGGCTCCATATGTACTGTAGACCGCGTTGCTCAAACAAATACTGCCAAACAGATGGACCGAATAGGCTCCCGTTGTAGGAAGCCGTCAGCCCGCTTCATAATAACACGGTAGTGCGATCCCCACGGCAGGGCTGCCGTGTATTTATAAAATGTTCCACAAGCTTTAGGATGCACTTATCCATCTGTAAACCATAGTTCCATACATATATATATATATATATTTAAGCCACACACACACACTATATATATATATATATATATATATATATATATATATATATATATATATATATATATTCACTGAAAAAACCATAGGTTTCACACCAGTTATAGTTAGGAATTAGCATTTAAAAAATTTATTAAATTCACTGAAAAAACCATAGGTTTCACACCAGTTATAGTTAGCTGGAAATTTTACTGATATAAAACCATTGAAATTCCCATGTTATAGTTAGTTGGACTCACTATAACTTGCACGTGTAATGCACTGATGACACCATCCAGTGAATGTGTGTCTTTCAGATAAATAAATATGTTTTATATATGTATGTTAAGGACGATGGAAGAATATTTGTTTAAATTATTGTCTTAATGGATGTTTTTAAAAAAAAATGATTGGATATCTGCCTTTTTAAGTTTAACTTAGTGAATACATATATTAGCTAGGGAAAGTAGGTCAGTCTCTCTGTCATCAGTGATGTCATGAGTGATGTCACTGACCATGTCATGAGTGTTGTAATATGTGATGTCATCAGCAGTGCATTACACGTGCAAGTTATAGTGAGTCCAACTAACTATAACATGGGAATTTCAATGGTTTTATATCAGTAAAATTTCCAGCTAACTATAACTGGTGTGAAACCTATGGTTTTTTCAGTGAATTTAATAGGTTTTTTAAATGCTAATTCCTAACTATAACTGGTGTGAAACCTATGGTTTTTTCAGTGAATTTCATAGGTTTTTTAAATGCTAATTCCTTTCTATATCGAGTTTCTAACCTTTTTTTTTTTTTACAATTTGCTGTTTTTTTGTAAGTATTCATTTTTTTTTTTTATAATTTTTTTCTTTTGCGCTCTGGGTGCGCGCTCCGGGAAGCTTTCAGCTAAGCTCTCCGATAAGCTTTCCGGTGAGCTCACCTGAAAGCGCACCCAGAGCGCTACTGTCGTTCGTGGAAAAAAAATATGAATGAAAAGTTCATAATAATGCAAAACATTTCGTACCATACAAATTAAATTAGTTTTTTTTTATAAGGAAAATGATTATGCATTTCTGTAAAAGTTTGATGACGTCACTTCGGCGCGCAACGTAAGTGCCCTCGGAAGCGCCTACGTTCGCGCCGCGTAAAAGCACCCAGAAGCGCCTACGATCGCGCCACGTTTGTGCCCCGGAAGCGCCTACGTTCGCACCACGTAAAAGCACCCAGAAGCGCCTACGATCGCGCCACGTTTGCGCCCCGGAAGCGCCTACGATCGTACTGCGTAAACGCACCCGGAAGTGCTCCGGAGCGCGCAGCGTAAACGCGTCGGGTCATGTGACCCTAAAATAACACTTTTCATTGGTTGCTAACAGTTTTTTTTACAATGAATGAAATCCCCACCCATTTCCTTCACTTCTTCTTTCACTTTTGTGACTGAAAGACCTGTTTTTTGCACCTGGATCTTTCGTGATTTACCATGGCTGCCAGAGAATCCAGCAGTGAGGATGAACCTGAGTTCATCAATGAAGAGCCTCCTACCCCAAAGGTGAAGGAACATTTCATATGGAAATTTTTTAAGATTCCAGCTGACCAGAAGAAGGTGAATGCACCAAAAGTGGAGTGCAGGATCTGCAAACAGGTCCTGTCACGGGGTGACCCCAAAAAAAAGTACTCTTTTGGGAACTTTACGATGATCCGACATGTGGAGAGGAGGCACCCCCAGAATTTTGCCCGGGAAAGTGTCAGGGCTCTGGCACAAGAGGTTCCCAGAGATGGGGCCTCTACATCAACCGGAGGAGCAACTTCTTCTGGGAGAGGGCAATCGCAGGAGCAGGTGCCAAACATACAACCTGCTTTTGACCATGGTGTCCTCAGATGCAGATACTGCAATCAACTGCTTACCTTTGGAGAACAAAGTGTCCAGCTCATGGTTCGAGCATTAGAAAACCATCGCTGCCCTTTCCACCCCTAATTTTTTTTGTTCTTTTTGCTCCTGTTGAGCAGTTTCCATTCCCTGTTTTTGTTCCTCTTCAGTTAAAAGAAGAAAACCAAAAGTTCTTTTCAGAACTACCTCCAATTCTCATCAAAGAGCTATATTCTTAAAAAAATGAAGAGTAAGTGAAATATAGTGCATTGATAATTGAAAGGAGAATGAGTAAGAAAGAACAGAAAGGTATGAAAGGAAAAAAGAAGTGAAGTAGGAGGACTGAAAGAAGGTGAGTGTTAGAAAAGAAAGTTATGAGAAGAAGAATGAATATGGGGAATGTTGATATTCAAAGAAAATGTTGAAAAGGAGGGGTGTGGAAGGGTAAGAAAAGATGCATTGCTGGAGTTGAAAGTAGAAGGCCTCATTTATGAAGCCAAGCGTCACTTTAACGCCACCAAAGCATCACTTTTTGTGACACAACATTCCAATAAAAAATGCACCTTATTTATTCATATTTACAAAGTGATGTTCCTTGGTAAATACATCACTTTGTAAACCCCTGTGCCACATTATTCCTACGTCAGGTGTAATGTATGCAAAAGGGACGTATTGACGCAAGAAAGGGTCGTAGAGGTGACTTAGTGAATAAACTGGAGGCCTCATTTCTGAAAAGTGACGCATCGCTACGCGAAAACAGCGATGCGTCACTTTTCTGGACGCACTCCTTATGACATTCCAGATATGTCATATTTAATATATGACTAATCAATTCGCAAGGAGTTACAGATATGTCAGTATTTCTGACGTATCTGTAAACACAAAAGTAACGCATTGCTGGAGTGCGTCACAAAAGTGACGCAACTCCAGTAATGTGTCCTTTCACATGGAAAAAGCACCATGTGAAAGGTCTGCTGTGAAGCAGGCGCAAGATTTTGACGCAACAGCATCCTAAAAGTGACGCACTGAAATCTCAAAGATTTCACTGCGTCGCTATTACAAAGCTTTTTGCGGGGGAACACCCCCTCTGCATGCATTATACCTGACGCAGATATAATGTGGTGCAGGATTTTAAAAAGTGACCCATCTACCTAGATGCGTCACTTTTTAAATATAGCGCAATGAGACGCATTTTTTTACACCACTGGTACGATGCGTCACTTTTCTGTGCGCACTCCTTATGACATTCCAGATATGTCATATTTAATGTATGAGGAATCATGTCGCAAGGAGTTACAGATATGTCAGTATTTCTGACGTATCTGTAAACACAAAAGTAACGCATTGCTGGAGTGCGTCACAAAAGTGACGCAACTCCAGTAATGTGTCCTTTCACATGGAAAAAGCACCATGTGAAAGGTCTGCTGTGAAGCAGGTGCAAGATTTTGACGCAACAGCATCCTAAAAGTGACACAGTGAAATCTCAAAGATTTCACTGCATCGCTATTACAAAGCTTTTTGCGGGGGAACACCCCCTCTGCATGCATTATACCTGACGCAGATATAATGTGGCGCAGGATTTTAAAAAGTGACCCATCTACCTAAATGCGTCACTTTTTAAATATAGCGCAACGAGGCGCATTTTTTTACACCACTGGTGCGATGCGTCACTTTTCTGTGCGCACTCCTTATGACATTCCAAGTAACCCATTGCTGGAGAGCGTCACAAAAGTGACGCAACTCCAGTAATGTGTCCTTTCACATGGAAAAAGCACCATGTGAAAGGTCTGCTGTGAAGCAGGCGCAAGATTTTGACGCAACAGCATCCTAAAAGTGACGCAGTGAAATCTCAAAGATTTCACTGTGTCGTTATTACCAAGCTTTTTGCGGGGGAACACCCCCTCTGCATGCATTATACCTGACGCTATTTTTAAAAAGTGACGCATCTAGGTACATGGGTCACTTTTTAAAACTCTGCGCCACATTATATCTGCCTCAGGTATAATGTATGCAGAGGGGGCATTCCCCCGCAAAAAGCTTGGTAATAACGACGTACTGAAATCTATAAGATTTCTCTGCGTCACTTTTAGGATGCTGTTGCGTCAAAATCTTGCGCCTGCCTCGCGTCACTTTTATGTTTACAGATATGTCAGAAATACTGACGTATCTGTAACTCCTTGCAACATGATTCGTCATACATTAAATATGACACATCTGGAATGTCATAAGGAGTGCGCACAGAAAAGTGACGCATCGCACCAGCAGTGTAAAAAAATGTGCCTCGTTGCACTATATTTAAAAAGTGACGCATCTAGATAGATGCGTCACTTTTTAAATATAGCGTAACAATGCGCATTTTTTTACACCGCTGGTGCGTCACAAAAATTGACGCACAGGCGGCGCAAAACTGGCAGCGCAAGGCCTTCATAAATATGGTCCTGGATTTTTCCCGTGCTTCGCTCCCCGGTGCGCGTACCATGCGCTTCCCCCGCACAAAACGAAAAAAAAAAAAAAAATGTAATGCCCCGCAGGACCCTATTTTAGCCCCCACATCAAACCTAGGGGGTCAGAGGGGGTCTACTCTTCCCCCTTATGGTCATTTGCCCCTTTTTTTTTCAAACCCCTTATGTCTCGATTTTACCGAGACACAAGATGGCGGCCGCTCCGGACTGTTTAGAATGTTTACAGACACCCAAGAGCCAATCAGCTTTCTGCGCACAAGTCGCGTGTCGCGCCAGGAGCGCACTCCGGTGCGCGCACCGGAGAGCGCCTATAGATATATATATTTTTTTGAACCTAAATTACTCAAAATCCACTTGAGCACATATCTTGAGACATAGCAAAGGCACATCGGGCTACCAGTCCCTACAATTTTGCCAAGTTTGGTGGAAATCCATTCAGCCGTTCGAGCTAAAAGTGAAATCGACCGCCCTATGGAAATTAACATAGGGAAAACGCGTTTTGGGACCCCCTTTTATCTCGGCCCCCGCTTGACGTATCCCCCCCAAACTTTCAAGGAAGAACCGGAGCTCGACGAGGCCATTTTCAGGAAATTTTCAGGCAGATTCGTCAACCGGTGCCAAAGTTATTCCAAATAGAATTTTGAGATTTAACATTGAAAAAAATCCTAACAATAACTACCTACTGGCGACCGCCAGTAGGTAATATATATATATATATATATATATATGTATATGTATATATATATATATATATATATATATATATATATATATATATATATATATATATATATTCACAGAAAAAAACCATAGGTTTTAGGCCATATATAGTTAGGAATTTGCATTTACAAAACCTTGAAAATTCACTGAAAAAACCATTGGTTTTAGGCCATATATAGTTAGGGATTAGCCTTTTCAAAACCTTAATTTACTCGCACAAAACCATTGAAATTCCATATATAGTTAGTTGCAATAACTATATATCGCGCACCCGCAATCCACTGCTGATGATGTCACATATTACATCATTCATGACATGGTTAGTGACATCGCTGATGACATCACTGATGACATCTCAAATGACATCACTGATGACATCTCAAATGACATCACTGATGACATCACTGATGACAACATCCAGTGACTGTATGTTTCTGTAAAGTTAAAATATGTCTTACATATTGAAGAATGCGTGGATGTATAAGTGTCTAGATGAAGGATTTAGTAGGTGCATGACTGACTGTATGAGAGAATGATTAAATGTGTCTCACTGAGTGCATGGGTTAGTGACTAAACTGTCTTAATTTGTGCATCCTTATATCTGTTGTTCTGTAAACTGCTGCATGTGTTGATCAGTAGCTAGATGATTAACTATATGGGTTCTTGATTGGTTGCCCAAGTATTTGTATGGGAGAGTGAGTGTGTGTGTGGGGGTGGCTGGGAGGTGTGTGACTCTGTGCATAGATGTGTGAGCAGTTGAGGCCCCGGTTACTTACCGGTAATCTTCATTACTCCGAGTATAGTCTTCCTCGCCACATGATTTACATAGTGAGCTTTAGCTCCACAACAGAACCCTCCAAAGCAAAAAGAAAAAACCTCCCACCCCCTCCCAACATGGCCGACCAGTCCCACCTGACCTCTATAAGAGGCGGACCGGCCCAACCAACAGCCTGATCTACCAAGCAAACAATGAAGCCGATAGCCAGACAGGGAGGGGGGGAGGGAACTCATGTGGCGAGGAAGACTATACTCGGAGTAATGAAGATTACCGGTAAGTAACCGGGGCATTACCTCCTCGTTAGTCTTCCTCGCCACATGATTTACATAGTGAGCAAATACCCAGGCCAACAAGGCTTCATTGACCACCATAAGAACAACACCACACGGTGATGCAGAGAAACCAACACAAGGTTGAGGTTGAATGAATGAAAAGAAAACAGGGATCACAGGAAACCTGAAATCAAGACCTCAAGGAAAAGAAGGCCAACCAGGAGCCGCAGCTCCAGCACTCAGAACGGCCCCAGCGAAGTCCCCCCGGGACTGCTAGAGACCAACGAACAAGGCGGGGGACGACCAGGACGAAGCCCGAGAACAACTCCACAGAGGAGACACCCCTGAAGGGGGCCCAGGACGCAGAGCCACACCCCGTGGACCGACCCTGGACCCCCGCCGGATCCACCGAACCCAGCGAAGCGTAGGGAAGGATGATAGCCTGTGTAAGGCAGCGAACCAAGGCGGAAAGAGAGGGCTAGAGGCCCGAACAAACCGGGCCCAAAAGACACAAACAGGCCATCCCACCGGGAAAGGGAAGACGAGCGGTCAAGAGAAACCAAAACCGCATACCGGACAACCTGCACGGACACGAGAGGAACGTCGTCGGCAGGGAAAGGCGGTAAAGACACCACCCGAGCCCGGGACACCAGGGAAGGAACCCCGGGAAGGAAACGGGGGACACGCCGGAGGGACAACCCGCCCGGCAAAACCCGCAAGAAGGGAGGGGAGCGGAGGCACGACCCCCGCACGCCCCTCCGCCCAGCAGACACCACTGCCACCAGGAATAAACCCACCGAAAAGGTGAGGAACCGCAAAGCCACCGAGGCCAGGGGCACCAAGGGCGGACCCTGAAGAGCTCGTAGAACGAGAGAGAGAACCCAAGGGGGGGACAGGCAGAGCGCCCGAGGGCGACGGAGAAACAAACTCCGGAGCCAAGCGAGCCACCAGGGAAACCAGCCCGTCGAACACCGGACTGCGGAAGGCCCGCAAGGCAGCCCCTCGGGCCCCCCGGGAAGAAGGAGCCACGCCCAAGGGAAACCCCATAGCCGGGAAAACCAAGACCCGCAAGGGGTCCACGGAGGCGCGGGCATCACAACGCGCCAGAATCAGACCTGCAGAGGGAGTCAGGCCAGCCGAAGGAGCCGGCCAACACCGACACCGGACCAACCACGGAACGGGAAGGACCGGGATCCGCCCGTAGGCCTGGACCGCCAGCTCGCAAAAGGAGAGGGTACCAGGGGCGGCGGACCCCGCCGGGAACCCAAACAGGAACGCCACCCGAATGCGCGTGCCAACCATGCGCCGGGGCCATGTCAAACAGCACCGTAACGTTCCAACAGTAGTCCAATCGCAGCCAAAGCGAGCACCCAGGAGCACCCCGGCCCGGCCAATACGGAACGCTGTACGAAAACGCGTGACAACCTTGCGCAGGGGCCACGCAAATCATCAGAGTATCGTTCCAAAGTTAGTGTATGTGCTGCCGAAGCGAGCACCCAAGCGAATCCAGCAGAGGACCCGCGATAACAGAGGGCACGGGGGAAACGTGTACAGTAGACCGAAAAGGTCAAGCGAAAGACAGGGCAACCATCAGGACCCGGGCGGAGAGACCAGGACCTGGGCAGGAGGGCCGAGACCCCCTCCGTGAACAGAGCCACCGGAGGCAGACCGAGTCGATGCCCCAGGCGCCGAAACACCACCGGGGTCAGGGCGAGACCAGGCAACGAAGGCCAGGACCGACACAGTCCAATCGCTTCCACCAAGTCGGACCCTGGGGGAAAGACAGCCCGAAGGGACAGGACATGCGCCAGGTCGACCGACCCCCGAAGCACTGGTGCAAAAGACGGCAGGCCAGGAGGACTGCCAGCAACCCCCGAAGCACGAGGAGCTGCGAGACTGCCGGAGATCCCCACGACCCCCAAACGCCCCGGCCAAACCCCCCCGAAAGAACCAGAGGGAAGAACCGGGACCAGGCACACGACCCCCGAAGGAGGACAAGCCCGATACAGGGGCCGAAGGGACCACCGCACATAGTGCAGGGAGCCGACGGAGGAGAGACACCGCCTGACGAGACGCCTCACCCACGAAAACGACGAGGCCGAGAAGAACCATACGTCCATACAGGGAACACCCAGGCCCCCACCCGGCGAAGAAGCTCCACCAGGCGGGCCAGGAGCACAGTCCCCACCCACGGGCCCAGGAAAAAAAAACACAGGCGAGACAAGGGAAGGAGAAGGTACCCCAACCTTCCGAGAAGGCGGATCCCGCGGAAAACCGCAAGACTGGACACCGGCCAGGAAGCCCAAAGGGCCCATGAAAGCAACGTCCCAGAAGGGACGCAACGGAGGCGACAGCCCCCCCTCCCCCCTCCCCCGGAATCCCAGGGAGGGAGATGGCCGAAAGCCAGGATCAAGGGGCGAAAAAAAACGGGAGCGGCCGCACCAGCCCGAGACCGGGAAAAGCCAATTTCAGTAAATGTGCTGCCGAAGCGAGCACCCGAAAACCTGGGCCCGGAAGCCTAGCCCCACGTGAAGGCCGACACCCCGAAATCCGGGGGGAATGTCGAAGGGCCCCACCCAAGAGAAGGCGAGACGCCCTCACCCCTAGGGACGTAAAATACCGCCGTGGAACCCATCCAGGCTTTCCCTGTGAGGCGTCCACTCCTGGGCATCCACAAGGAGGAGGCCAGGCATCCTTAGCGATGTGGGGCCCGACATGGAGATGAAGCAAGCTATTGCCCCGAGCTGCAGAGTGGGACTCCATGGCAGGAATAGGCACCGAGGCGAGGATAATCAGGCCGGTGGAATTAATGAGCCCAAGACCCGGCGAGGCGGGTAATTGAACCCTGGTCCCGGGCTAGACCTCTGCATCAGGGTCTGCTGCACTAACCATTGAGCCACACTTCTCCACAACCTGGCGCGTGACCACCCAGCACAGGGGCCATGCTAAAACTTCCGTCGCGTAAGCGACCCAAGAAAAGCGCACAACACCCCCTAAGGGCCTCAAGGCGCCGGTATGAATGCCTAAAGCCCACCGCACCCAGTATTCCCATGCCGACTCCCATCCAGGGACCAACCAGGCCCGACCCAGCTCATTTACTGAGAGCGAACGAGACCAGGCGCCTACAGGGCGGAACCGCCCAATGCCGCAGGGGTACCCTCTGGCACACCCAGTGAGACGACCCCCCCGGACACCCCTCAGGTGGAGGCAAGGCAACCTAAGCCTCGTGGGGGCCGTGCATGCGACAAAAACACGCCATTGCCCAGAGAAGCAGAATGGGAGGCCACGAGTGGGAAAGGCACCGAGGCAAGGAAAAAACCGGGCCATGGCCCTCCATGAACTGAAGACCCGCCGCGGCAAGGGACCGACCCCGGCACCCGGGCCAAACCACCATGGGAGAGCTCTACAGCCATGGCAGGATTCGAACCCTGGCCTGTGAGGGCTGTCCGCACCAAAGGTACAAGAACAACCTTTGAGCATCGCACCACAGTACACTATTCCCCTGGAGTAAAAAAATGCAGCCGAAGCGAGCACCTCAGGAAAGGGAAGGCTCCGCCGATGGCCAGGACTTTATGAGGTCGAACATGTATGAGGTGAAATGCCCAGAATGTGAGCGTCATTGCCGAGACTCGAACCCGGCTTCTCCTGGACCGAGGTCGAGCACCCTAGGCGTTAGGCCACCTCCACTCCTCTGTAGTGGACTCATCAGTCCACTGAGCCATCAATCTGGCTCCACGCTCCAGCCACAGTCCTCGCGGGAAACACGGGCCCCCAGGATGACAACCGGAACAGCTGTGCCCTCCTGAACGCGCCCCAGGCGCCGGGGACAATTCCGTGCAACAGCAGAGCCGCCCGAGGACGGCAGACACTAGCGGAGGGGGCCGGAGGATTAGCAAAACAAACAACACTGCACATGCAGGAACGGATCCTTCGTGGGGGCAGACCCACCAACGGCATAAGCCTTACCTGCGAGCTCCTTGTACCCTAAGGGTGTCTGCACCGCTCCGCGAGCCGCCGTGCCTGCCGCCCGTAAGAGCACCCCACAGCCCCGGCCGCTACACCGGCTGCACCAGGCCGAGCGAAGCCCCGCCCCCAAGAGGCGGGAAACCCCCCAGCCAACCCCAGCGCAGCAAACAGCCGCGGGACCTAGGGAATCCCGACCAGCGCCGAGCCCCGAGGCTGCAGTCACATACCCGGACCCGGCCCACAGGACCCCCGAGGGCCCGCCGCTGAGGTAGGAACGAGCCCGCAATTGTATCCCTCGGAATATTAATACTGACCAGGTTTACGTCAGGCGAGGCTCGATACACGCCGGCAGACCCCAGGTCACAGGGGCATGGCCGGGAAGCGGAAAAGACTCCGGGGCCACCCACGGTGATGCGTGAATGGCAAAAGGCTGGAGATGCCGGGGATAGAACCCGGTGCCTCCCACATGTAAAGTATGCGCACTACCACTGAGCAATCTTCAGTAGACAGGAGTACCAGGGAAACGCGCTAGAAAGTTGAAAGTGGAGCCAATGCGATGAGGAGACCTAAAGAGCGACACCATCACCGGACTTGGCAACGGGACGAGAAATATCAGGTCCATAGCAATAGTCCACTGCTAGAACAGCGCGAGCCCCAAGGACCCACGCCAGGCGTTTCAAAGGTAACCGGGGCCCCAGCATACACACAGGAGAACCCCCAGCGCCGGACCCAAAGTCCACTTAGTGGCCAGGGCCCATTAGTAACGACCTGGGGAGAACACGGGAATGTACCAACACCCCATCTCCCCGGCCGCCCCCCCCCCTGTAAACCCATGGCACGCTAGAGCAGCACCTAACCGGCCCCATAGGACCGGGGGAAGGAAGAGGGGGGGGATTTTTAGGCATAAGGCACCAGGGACCGCTAGAGCAGGTCCTCAACCCTAAAACCCAAGGGCCAGCCCACGCCGGCCCATCTTACCTGAACAGCGCCTCTGGAGAGAATCGCGCAGAACAAAAAAAACAGGCTGTTGGTTGGGCCGGTCCGCCTCTTATAGAGGTCAGGTGGGACTGGTCGGCCATGTTGGGAGGGGGTGGGAGGTTTTTTCTTTTTGCTTTGGAGGGTTCTGTTGTGGAGCTAAAGCTCACTATGTAAATCATGTGGCGAGGAAGACTAACGAGGAGGTAATTCACTAGATGTATGGGTTCAAAAGTGCATGTGGAAACAGCTGTATGGGCGGTTGACTGTCTCCATGAGTGTATTGGTGAGTGATTGGATTTCTTAGTGCTGCATGTCAAAGTAAGTACATATGTAAAACACAGTACATGTAAGAGTTGACATATATAAATAACTGTGCATAAGAGCCAGTGAATGTGTGAGTGGCTGTATGGATCATTGTGAACTTGTATCAGTGATTGTATAAGAGAGTAAATATGTGTTAGTATATGTTTGATTAAGTAAGGTGTGTATAACTGTATAGTTGAGGAAATGGAGGTGTGATTGATTCTTTGCATGACTGACTAGGTGTGTGAGTAACTCCATGGATGAGTGACAGTCTGTGAGTGTCTGTTTACACTGATTGTATCTAAGGTTATATTAGAGTCTGAAGAGGTTCATGGTATTATCACATGAATGATATCATCAGTGATGTGATCAGTAATGTCAAATGAGATGTTATCAGTGATTTTATCAGTGATGTCATTTGAGATGTCATCAGTTATGTCATCAGTGATGTCATTTGAGATGTCATCAGTGATGTCATCAGTGATGTCACTAACCATGTCATGAATGATGTAATATGTGACATCAGCAGCAGTGGATTGCGGGTGCGCGATATATAGTTATTGCAACTAACTATATATGGAATTTCAATGGTTTTGTGCGAGTAAATTAAGGTTTTGAAAAGGCTAATCCCTAACTATATATGGTCTATAACCAATGGTTTTTTCAGTGAATTTTCAAGGTTTTGTAAATGCAAATTCCTAACTATATATGGCCTAAAACCTATGGTTTTTTCTGTGAATTTCAATGTTTTTTTAATACCAAATATCAAATGCTGTCAAATGTCAAGTACATGATAGGTAAAAACATTTTCGTGTTTATGCACGCTGATGTGCTTTGAACGCTGCCCCCCCTTCCCCCCCCTCTTTTCTCTTAGCAGTACTCTCTCTTTGCAGATAGTGAAGGGTAGTTAACGCAGGCCTTTGCCCCCGTTGTAATCCGTCGTGCCTGCTTCTCTCTCTATTTGATTGATTGCTATCCAAGCATTTACTGTTTTAGAATTGGTTCTCTTTGGTTCATTCTGTATTTACAAACAAGCACAGAGTCGCAATACTCTGTTTAGTCTTTGCAGATAGTGAAAAATAGTAAAAAAAAACAAAAGGAATCGAGCAAAATCAGTAGGCCACTAATGGGATCTGTTTTTGACCTCGCTAAAATAGAAACATTAAGAACAACCCCTCATGAGAAATACGAAACTAGTAAGATGAACTTAGCTCCACACCATGATGGCTGCAAGACAGCTCGACTCCGCCGCCCACCCCACCCCACCCAAAATAACGACAAACCCTATGCAAATATTATAAATATATACAACACACCAGAAAAGTAACAGGGTAAAGCATTTTATTAAATAACTATTTACATAACTATTTTATACTTTTTGTTGCCTGATCCGGCTAGCTCAATCGATCGAGCATGAAACTCATGCACTCTGATAGCAAGCGTTGCTGCTGATGCTATGCAGACCAAAACTGGTTTTCAGTTTGTACATTCTTCTAGATTTTTCCATCCAAGGCTGGTTGAGTTTGTAGAACGATGGCTTCAGATTTTCAACATACGGTGTGGTGGCGCGGACTGGGAGGGGGCGCTTGGCTCCTGCCCCCTCCCCAAGTAAGATTTTCATACATGAGTGTACGTTCATGGTTTTGGTCCCTGAGTTGCTTCGATGTCACTGCCATGCTCAAATGGCATAAGTTCTGGATGTTGGGTGCCATAGTTCAGAGTTCTGAGCAGCACTTGTAACACTGTCTGAAGCTTATTTGCACCTACTGCAGCTTCACTATTCTCAAAGTAAGTTGTGGACCTGACTGCATTTGAAAACAATGTGATATGGTACCTCCCTAAACCGCTTGACGGAGGCCCCCGAGGGGTGGTGTGATGGCGCGGACTGGGAGGGGGCGCTTGGCTCCGACCCCCTCCCCAAGTCTTATAGCACTGGTGTAGCCTGAGATCGCCCCCGACATAGGCGACCGGCTCCCGGGGTCCGGCGGAACTTTTTGCCTTTTGATGACTCTTCCATTCTGGACCTTGTCCCACAATCCGTTTGACCTGAAGACACGCTGTAGTGGGGAGCCCCTTTACCGTTTCAGTTGCCATTCCGCCCGCTTTTGCTACACTGTGCCTCTTCCGCCATTCAGCTGTTTACCGCCCGCTCTTGCGACTACAGCATCTCGCTCACCATGTAGTTGCTCCCGCTCTTGCGATGCAACGATAGGCGGCTGCCACAGGACTCTCAAAATGGCGGCCGGCTCTTCAGAGTTGGGCGTGGTCCACTAAAATGGCCCTGGGACACCTTGGAACTCGGACGCTTGCCTGATAGGGCTTGGGTCCCATTCTCGAAAGCGTCCCCTCAGCCTTGAAGATTCTACAAAAGTCTTGGGGGCCCCCGACTCCCGCAGGCTTCTGGTGGGGAGCGGCTGCCATGATTGCTCGTGGAATGGCCACGACTGAGCTACGAGATGGTGGTGCTCTCATGCTGACGCCAGCTTCAGTCTGAAACATCCAGAAACACTGTAGACTACCAATTCGATCAGTTCCGGTAGCGCCCCAACATGACCCGGTAGAGAAGAACTTGCCCTCCCCTCTTTGACTGATGGTTCTTGTTGCCTGTCCCTTCTGTTGTCATTTAACAGAACTTTTTAGAAAGCTGAAAGGGGTTGTGTTCCGAATGCTGGTTGGTGGAGACATTTTGACTATATTCTGGACCTACGTTGTCGCGTAATGCGTTATATGACACGCCGCGTTAGCGCACCCGGAAGTGCTCCGGTGCGCGAAGCGCAGCTTCCCGGAAGTGATCCGGGGCGCGGCGCGCAGCGCGTAACGTAAGCATAACAGGTCATGTGACTTGTTAATAAAACTTTTCATTGGTTCATTTTACTTTTGTTATTTTAATGATGAAAAGCTTGGTCATATGACCTAAAAATTACGCTTTTTATAGGTTTCGAACATTATTTTTTCTTAAACATATATGTTATAATGTTCCAGGCTAATGTACTTTCCCGGAAAATTTACAACTGTCCTGCAAGTAAAATATATTCCTTTTTCGAGAAAAAGGGCGTTTCTTCGTCCCATGACGGAGCCGTTGAGTAAAAGAGGCTCGGCCTGCTGTCTTAGTCGCCGATACGCCTGATTATCAGATTCTTATCGATCACTTTATGTTGCAGGAGTGGAAAACACAACTGCCCTTGACCATTTATCTTTACTGCGTTCCTGCGTATTATACCTTTTATCCGTCATGTAATTGGACTGCTTTATTTCACTTGCCTTTTACTGATTCGAAAACAGTGACTAAAATTAAAAACTTTACCAATGTAAATACTACTACCATGTTTTGTTTTAAAAACCTTTATTGTGAAAATGTCAGCAAATACGGGCCTATAACCACGTGGGCCGGCCACGGAGCAAACTGGAATCGTATATGATGAGGAAACATTTACTCTGTAGAGGAACGTAACGAGCGGGCCATTAGGTTGCAAGAACTAAGGTGTCTAACAGTTGCGGAATCGGTGGACGTACATTTTGTAATTAAAATACGACAGGGCCACTTACAATAAAATTATCTAGATATACATTTGTGGGCAAGTACCATGGGTGACGTTAATTCGAACTTTCAATAGTACAGTAATCAATAACACATCAGAACTTAATATCAATAGGGATGTCGAAATGTTCAATCAATTCTCGTCCCCGCCCGCCATGAGCATCAAAACTGCATTCATATCTCGTGATATCAAGGTTGTTCAACCAGTACACAACAAGGAGTTACGAGTCCCATTTATACCGGCGCCATTTTGGGCGAGGCCGGGCAGGTCCAAGATATAGTCAAAATGTCTCCACCAACCATCGGCCAGACCAGAACCCCTTTCGGCCCTTTATGCTACAAGATGGTGTCTTCCATTCAGAAAATATTGTTGGCAGCATTTTGAAAGGAAAGATAAACAGCCGTTCTCCTAGTGAGTCTCACATTGTTACATTTAGGAAGAATGTTGAAGAGTAGTATGTTGAAAATCTGAAGCCATTGTTCTACAAACTCTCAACCAGCCTTGGATGGAAAAAAAAATCCTGAAGAATGTACAAACTGAAAACCAATTTTTGTCTGTATAGCATCAACAGCAACGCTTGACTCATCTTTGTGTGAAGCCGCCATTTTGATTCAATCAATAACGTCCCCCTGCACCCATTCAGGGACCTGGTCGTGTCTTCAGGTCAAACGGATTGTGGGACAAGATGCAGAAAGGAAAAGGAAAAAAGTTCCGCCGGACCCCGGGAGCCGGACGCCTATGTCATGGGCGATCATTGGCCACACCAGGGCGATAGTGAAGCTGCAGCAGGTGCAAATAAGCTTCAGACAGTGTTACAAGCACTGCTCAGAACTCTCAACTATGACACCACCTCGGTGCCATCCGGATCTTGGCGCCTTGTGCTGGTTCCGGCCTATTCACACATCGGTCCGCTACTGACACCACCTCACAGACCAACGGGGCACCCCACGCCGACTTTCGGCGCAGCATTGTAGGATGGCCACACCAGAGCAGCAACTTGCTAAACACCACCTCGGTGCCATCCAGATCTCGGCGCGTTGTGCTGCCTTCGGCCTACTGTAGCCGCAAGTGCGGACGCAACTCAACTGGATAGCGAGTGAAACACCAAGGGGCGCCCCACTGCAGCCGAGGAACCTCCATCTTGGGGGCGACGCACAGCATCACCAATGCAGTCAGATCCTCAAACAGCCCCCACTGACTGACGCGACCTCACAGGCCAACGGGGCGCCCCACGCCGACTTTCGGCGCAGAATTGTAGGATGGCCACACCAGTGCGGCAACTTGCTGGACACCACCTCGGTGCCATCCGGATCTCGGCGCGTTCGAGTCACTGTACCGCAAGAGTGACCGCAACTCAGCTGGACACGCCGTTTTTCGGCGCAGCATTGTAGGATGGCCACACCAGTGCGGCAACTTGCTGGACACCACCTCGGTGCCATCCAGATCTCGGCACGCTGAGCTGCCTTCGGCCTACTGTAGCCGCAAGTGCGGACGCAACTCAGTTGGACGGCGAGTGTAACGCTAAGGGGCGCCCCACTGCAGCCGAGGAGCTTCCATCTTGGGGGAGACGCACAGCCCCCACTGACTGACGCGACCTCACAGGCCAACGGGGCGCCCCACGCCGACTTTCGGCGCAGCATTGTAGGATAGCCATACCAATGCAGCAACTTGCTGGACACCACCTCGGTGCCATCCGGATCTCGGCGCGTTGTGCTGCCTTCGGCCTATTCGCACATCGGTCCGCTACTGACGCCGCCTCATGTGCCAACGGATTTTCTACGCTTTTTATAGCCCTATGCCTCATAACAGGTCATGTGACTTGTTTATAAAACTTTTCATTGGTTCATTTTACTTTTGGTTTCCTAATGATGGAAGGCTTGGTCATATGACCTAAAAATAACACTTTTCATTGGTTTAGAACATTTTTTTTCCCAAACGATGAAAGCCCCACCTTGTTTCTGGATGTTTCAGACTGAAGCTGGCGTCAGCATGAAAGCACCACCATCTCGTGGCTCCGTTGTGGTCATTCCGCGAGCAATCATGGCAGCCGCTCCCCACCGGAAGCCTGCAGGAGTCGAGGGCCCCCAAGACTTTTGTAGAATCTTCACGGCTGAGGGGACGCTTTCGAGAATGGGATCCAAGACCTAGCAGACAAGCGTCCGAGTTCCAAGGTGTCCCAGGGCCATTTTAGTGGACCAGGCCCAAAAGGGAAAGAGCCTGCCGCCATTTTGAGAGTCCTGTGGCAGCCGCCTATCACTGAACCGCAAGAGTAGGCGCAACTCAGCTGAATGGCGGATTTTGGCACAGTGTACCAAAAGCGGGCGGAATGGCAACTGAAACGGTAAAGGGGCGCCCCACTACAGCACACGAGCCGCCACCTGGGGAGGCCCGTTCACGTCGCCTCCCCCTCCCCCCCGGGGCGCCCCACGCCGTTTTTCGGAGCAGCATTGTAGGATGCCAAAACCAGTGCGGCAACTTACTGGACATCACCTGGGTGCCATCCACATCTGAGCGCGTTCTGCTGCCTTGGCACTATTCGCACAACAGACCGCTACTGACGAGGCCTCCCCACGCACCCCCCGGGACGCCCCACGCCGTTTTTCGGAGCTGCATTGTAGGATACCAAAAACCAGTGCGGCACCCAGGTAACATCACCTGGGTGCCGTCCAGAACTCAGCACGTTGTGCTGCCTTGGGACTATTCGCACAAAACACAGCTACTGACCATTGTTGCTTCTTTTTTCAAAAAAATGTTTAAATTTATTTACTGTTTTTGTTGTGTTCTATATATTTATAAGTTATTAAAGTGTTATAATCCTACTACTTTGTTGGAGTATATTTTTAATGTGACACATAATTGTAAAAACTTTGATGTACAAAGAGGCATCCCTGGAATCTTCCGCTTCAGGCTCGGACCCACACACCCTCAAAGTGAGAATCCCCTCCCCAAGCGCAATACAGGATGGTTATCAGATAGTAGGAACCCGTATGGTGTGACGGATCTCATGGGGTGGGGGCCTTCATCTACTGTAACTCCTTTGAAGAGGGATGATTCTCATACATGCCAACATTTCAGAAGAGCAAAGTGGGAGATTTTTTTTTTTTAAATCGGGAGAATGGGGCCTTGAATCGGGTTATTGTCATGTGTGGGCTTTGGAAGTGTGCTGCTGCAGGATCAGACATTTCAAACTCAAATGCACGTTCTTTTTCTTACCTTTCCGAAGCATGGAGCGCAATAGCAGGCAGAGAAAGGGTGATGCAAGTGTTGAACACTGCCTGGCCTGGCAAGTTGCTGGCAGTGCCCCCCCCGCCCGCTCCTGAAACAGGGCACACACACCGCCGCCCCGAGTACTTCACAGATCTTTAAAAGACCATGCGCTTGTTAATGAGGCTTAAATGGTTTATCACCCCTTCTAGAGCCCCTGCATCGGCCCTCTGACGTTTCCTGGAAGAATTAGCACGTAACACAATACCAAGTCCTGTCAGCTGAAACCCCTGAGGAATCGGGTTTTTGCTTGCAGGAATCGGGAGGCGGGAGACTAGCACTGAAATCGGTAGTCTCACGCCTGAATCGGGAGGGTTGGCATGTCTGGATTCTCTACAGCTGGGGCCATAAACTACATCCGCAGGGCTAGGTGATAGCCTGGGACCGGCCTGGACAATCGGACACAGAGGAAGAGAAGTGTCAGAGGGTGCGGTAGTGAATAGGGTGAAAGGGAGGTGTCGGGCGGGCACAGGGTGTGATTCTCAGAGAAGAACAGCGCAGATGGGGGGAGGTTTATGGCCCATGCATGAGAGAGAGAGCGGGGGTGACCAGTGCGTGGGGGAGATGCTTGTGAGGGTGGGGAGCCGTGCTGAGAATCGACGGCGTGCAGAGAGTGGGTCTGGTCAAGGCATCTAAAATGGCTGCCGTGCACGACAAAATTGTGGCATTGGAAAAAAGGCAAGATGGCGCAGACAATGTTTATCAATAAGGATTAATTTATAACAAAATATTTTATCGCAGTGACAAATTGGCGGTCAACACTTCCTGATTTCCATCGAATCGAACGTTAACAGACGTCACGCAGCAAAAAAAATAAAACGCTCACGCACAGCCGCTGGAAGACATGTATCAACATATATGAGCCTCCTCAGCCACCCTCAGAAAACATAAGGGATCAGGATACGTCTCCCGTAACCCCTTATACCTAGTAATTTAATTAAAACGAAACACAAAATGGCGAATTCCCGTTTCGCTACCAGTTTGCGGCCCAGTTCGCGGCCCGGGAAGCGCTTCTACCGTGAAAAATCAATTTTTTTTTATTTTCCCCACGGGACCCTCTAATAACCCCAACATCATTCCTAGGGGGTCAAGAGGGGTCTACCTTGCCCCCTTTCATTAAATTCCCTCTTCGTTTTTCACCTCTTCTTGTCTCTCGATCCTACCGAGAGACAAGATGGCGGCCGCTACGGACTGTTTAGAATGTTGACACCGGAAAGCCAATCAGCTTCGCTACGCAAAGCTCCATTACGCGAAAAGTAAGCGAACCGGAGCGCTACCCGGAGCGCTGTTACAGATATATATCTTTTTTTGAACGTTAATTTCTCAAAATCCACTGAAGCTCATATATTGAGACCTAGCAAAGGCACATCGGGCTAACAGTCCCTACAATTTTGGCAAGTTTCGTGCAAATCCATTCAGCCGTTCGAGCTAAAAGTGAGGCCAACCGCCCTATGGAAATAAACATGGGAAAAACGCGTTTTGGGATCCCCCTTTTTTCTCGGCCCCCCCTTGACGAACCCCCCCCAAATTGTCAGGGGCTGCTCAGAAACAAAATGTGCCATTTTCCTGAAAATTTCAGCCGATTCCGTCCACAAACGCCAAAGTTATTAGACATAGAATTTTCAAAAGTTCCATAGAGAAAAAATCCTAACTATATATACCTACTGGCTGTCGCCAGTAGGTATTATATATATATATATATATATATATATATATATATATATATATATATATATATATATATATATATATATATATATATATATTTATATATATATATATATATATTTATTTATATATGCCGTACCAGTTACCTCCAAAAGAAGAACTCAGAGGCCAGAGGGAGTTCGGGAAAACAGTTTGTTTTATTCTCAGGATCCCAGTGGCGGCAAATGCATTTCAGCTCTGTCAGCCTTCTTCAGCGCCCAAACACTGTGACATGGCTTCCCCCAGGTAACTCCTCCCTGCTGAAATGCTTAGGCAACACCTCGATCTCCTCCCCCTTAAGAAGTCGTATATATATATATATATATGAGAGAAAACAGAGCCCACAGCTGCGGTGTTCCTTTTAAACTGACGCTTTTATTGGTCAAAAGGGAGTGGCAGCGTGAACAACCCAATGCCTTACGCGTTTCGACGCATAGCGCCTTGATCACAGGTGAGTTAGTTCTAGTAGTTGTAGTCCAAGAGGTATATATATATATATATTCCACAACAACAAAGGGGTCCTTCCGGGATCCTTCCTCCCCAGTCAGGTGGCGTCTCAGATTCGGCGGACCACACCGGCCGAAAAAAGTCATTAATCCACAGGTTGCTTGAAAGCAGAAGACGCACTTGGGAAAATTGCAGCATACAGGATTTATTGTCCAGATGACACGCTACGCGTTTCGACAATAACTTTTGTCTTGTTCACACGTGAAAAACCCCTGCTGGTCACAGGATAATATACACATTTTTTGTATCATTTCATGAACAAAGAGGAAGGATACCTCAAACAGTCATGCTGTAACTGGATGGTGTAACAAGCCGCCATCTTGGAATGGTGTATCTAGTTAATGGTTGTAACCTAAACAGTATTGGTAAAGTACCTTCAGACTACGTTCCAACCCAATCCACACCAACACAATAGCGAAATAAATAATTTCATAGGTTCATACTGTCATGTACGGAAAGACATGTAAACAGTAAACAGTACATAATATCGGTCTAGTGCCAATAGAAACCACTGTGATGTTTGTTACATGAATTGTCTTCGTGCAATGGGGAAAGCATGGGTAATGCTCTCCAGCGGCAATAAATGGATTTAGGAGAACGATTAGCAGGTCTAGTGCCCTATATCGATCATCCATACGGGGATCCTCCCAAGGTAAATAGATAGAGAGAAAAGTGTACATACATGTGTCCTGCAGGGAACGGTGCGAAGAAAATATAAGAGTGAAAATTCTACTTTCATACAGGTGCAAGTGTCTTTCATCCAAGTTTCATAAGGTCAAAGACCGGACTATGGAAGTGACAGGAGTGAAAATCATCCCTTCCTCCTAAAAAAGATACACATAAAACATACAGTTAAAATCAACATTAAAATTGATGAATACATTCAATTGAATTCATTCAATGAATATTTTAACTATTTTCATAACACACAGATTCTTCAAAACATGTTGTACATATTCAAAGGGTACATGTGGGCATCTTGATCTACTGAGAGATGTCTAATCCTCATGTAGATGGGTTGCTAGCTCTTCGTCCCAGTTGTGCCCCCCGGGGAACTTAAAAAAAAAAAAAAATGTAATGCCCCGCAGGACCCTATTTTAGCCCCCACATCAAACCTAGGGGGTCAGAGGGGGTCTACTCTTCCCCCTTATGGTCATTTGCCCCTTTTTTTTTCAAACCCCTTGTGTCTCGATTTTACCGAGACACAAGATGGCGGCCGCTCCGGACTGTTTAGAATGTTTACAGACACCCAAGAGCCAATCAGCTTTCTGCGCACAAGTCGCGTGTCGCGCCAGGAGCGCACTCCGGTGCGCGCACCGGAGAGCGCCTATAGATATATATATTTTTTTGAACCTAAATTACTCAAAATCCACTTGAGCACATATCTTGAGACATAGCAAAGGCACATCGGGCTACCAGTCCCTACAATTTTGCCAAGTTTGGTGGAAATCCATTCAGCCGTTCGAGCTAAAAGTGAAATCGACCGCCCTATGGAAATTAACATAGGGAAAACGCGTTTTGGGACCCCCTTTTATCTCGGCCCCCGCTTGACGTATCCCCCCCAAACTTTCAAGGAAGAACCGGAGCTCGACGAGGCCATTTTCAGGAAATTTTCAGGCAGATTCGTCAACCGGTGCCAAAGTTATTCCAAATAGAATTTTGAGATTTAACATTGAAAAAAATCCTAACAATAACTACCTACTGGCGACCGCCAGTAGGTAATATATATATATATATATATATGTATATGTATGTATATATATATATATATATATATATATATATATATATATATATATATATATATATATATATATATATATATATATATTCACAGAAAAAAACCATAGGTTTTAGGCCATATATAGTTAGGAATTTGCATTTACAAAACCTTGAAAATTCACTGAAAAAACCATTGGTTTTAGGCCATATATAGTTAGGGATTAGCCTTTTCAAAACCTTAATTTACTCGCACAAAACCATTGAAATTCCATATATAGTTAGTTGCAATAACTATATATCGCGCACCCGCAATCCACTGCTGATGATGTCACATATTACATCATTCATGACATGGTTAGTGACATCGCTGATGACATCACTGATGACATCTCAAATGACATCACTGATGACATCTCAAATGACATCACTGATGACATCACTGATGACAACATCCAGTGACTGTATGTTTCTGTAAAGTTAAAATATGTCTTACATATTGAAGAATGCGTGGATGTATAAGTGTCTAGATGAAGGATTTAGTAGGTGCATGACTGACTGTATGAGAGAATGATTAAATGTGTCTCACTGAGTGCATGGGTTAGTGACTAAACTGTCTTAATTTGTGCATCCTTATATCTGTTGTTCTGTAAACTGCTGCATGTGTTGATCAGTAGCTAGATGATTAACTATATGGGTTCTTGATTGGTTGCCCAAGTATTTGTATGGGAGAGTGAGTGTGTGTGTGGGGGTGGCTGGGAGGTGTGTGACTCTGTGCATAGATGTGTGAGCAGTTGAGGCCCCGGTTACTTACCGGTAATCTTCATTACTCCGAGTATAGTCTTCCTCGCCACATGATTTACATAGTGAGCTTTAGCTCCACAACAGAACCCTCCAAAGCAAAAAGAAAAAACCTCCCACCCCCTCCCAACATGGCCGACCAGTCCCACCTGACCTCTATAAGAGGCGGACCGGCCCAACCAACAGCCTGATCTACCAAGCAAACAATGAAGCCGATAGCCAGACAGGGAGGGGGGGAGGGAACTCATGTGGCGAGGAAGACTATACTCGGAGTAATGAAGATTACCGGTAAGTAACCGGGGCATTACCTCCTCGTTAGTCTTCCTCGCCACATGATTTACATAGTGAGCAAATACCCAGGCCAACAAGGCTTCATTGACCACCATAAGAACAACACCACACGGTGATGCAGAGAAACCAACACAAGGTTGAGGTTGAATGAATGAAAAGAAAACAGGGATCACAGGAAACCTGAAATCAAGACCTCAAGGAAAAGAAGGCCAACCAGGGGCCGCAGCTCCAGCACTCAGAACGGCCCCAGCGAAGTCCCCCCGGGACTGCTAGAGACCAACGAACAAGGCGGGGGACGACCAGGACGAAGCCCGAGAACAACTCCACAGAGGAGACACCCCTGAAGGGGGCCCAGGACGCAGAGCCACACCCCGTGGACCGACCCTGGACCCCCGCCGGATCCACCGAACCCAGCGAAGCGTAGGGAAGGATGATAGCCTGTGTAAGGCAGCGAACCAAGGCGGAAAGAGAGGGCTAGAGGCCCGAACAAACCGGGCCCAAAAGACACAAACAGGCCATCCCACCGGGAAAGGGAAGACGAGCGGTCAAGAGAAACCAAAACCGCATACCGGACAACCTGCACGGACACGAGAGGAACGTCGTCGGCAGGGAAAGGCGGTAAAGACACCACCCGAGCCCGGGACACCAGGGAAGGAACCCCGGGAAGGAAACGGGGGACACGCCGGAGGGACAACCCGCCCGGCAAAACCCGCAAGAAGGGAGGGGAGCGGAGGCACGACCCCCGCACGCCCCTCCGCCCAGCAGACACCACTGCCACCAGGAATAAACCCACCGAAAAGGTGAGGAACCGCAAAGCCACCGAGGCCAGGGGCACCAAGGGCGGACCCTGAAGAGCTCGTAGAACGAGAGAGAGAACCCAAGGGGGGGACAGGCAGAGCGCCCGAGGGCGACGGAGAAACAAACTCCGGAGCCAAGCGAGCCACCAGGGAAACCAGCCCGTCGAACACCGGACTGCGGAAGGCCCGCAAGGCAGCCCCTCGGGCCCCCCGGGAAGAAGGAGCCACGCCCAAGGGAAACCCCATAGCCGGGAAAACCAAGACCCGCAAGGGGTCCACTGAGGCGCGGGCATCACAACGCGCCAGAATCAGACCTGCAGAGGGAGTCAGGCCAGCCGAAGGAGCCGGCCAACACCGACACCGGACCAACCACGGAACGGGAAGGACCGGGATCCGCCCGTAGGCCTGGACCGCCAGCTCGCAAAAGGAGAGGGTACCAGGGGCGGCGGACCACGCCGGGAACCCAAACAGGAACGCCACCCGAATGCGCGTGCCAACCATGCGCCGGGGCCATGTCAAACAGCACCGTAACGTTCCAACAGTAGTCCAATCGCAGCCAAAGTGAGCACCCAGGAGCACCCCGGCCCGGCCAATACGGAACGCTGTACGAAAACGCGTGACAACCTTGCGCAGGGGCCACGCAAATCATCAGAGTATCGTTCCAAAGTTAGTGTATGTGCTGCCGAAGCGAGCACCCAAGCGAATCCAGCAGAGGACCCGCGATAACAGAGGGCACGGGGGAAACGTGTACAGTAGACCGAAAAGGTCAAGCGAAAGACAGGGCAACCATCAGGACCCGGGCGGAGAGACCAGGACCTGGGCAGGAGGGCCGAGACCCCCTCCGTGAACAGAGCCACCGGAGGCAGACCGAGTCGATGCCCCAGGCGCCGAAACACCACCGGGGTCAGGGCGAGACCAGGCAACGAAGGCCAGGACCGACACAGTCCAATCGCTTCCACCAAGTCGGACCCTGGGGGAAAGACAGCCCGAAGGGACAGGACATGCGCCAGGTCGACCGACCCCCGAAGCACTGGTGCAAAAGACGGCAGGCCAGGAGGACTGCCAGCAACCCCCGAAGCACGAGGAGCTGCGAGACTGCCGGAGATCCCCACGACCCCCAAACGCCCCGGCCAAACCCCCCCGAAAGAACCAGAGGGAAGAACCGGGACCAGGCACACGACCCCCGAAGGAGGACAAGCCCGATACAGGGGCCGAAGGGACCACCGCACATAGTGCAGGGAGCCGACGGAGGAGAGACACCGCCTGACGAGACGCCTCACCCACGAAAACGACGAGGCCGAGAAGAACCATACGTCCATACAGGGAACACCCAGGCCCCCACCCGGCGAAGAAGCTCCACCAGGCGGGCCAGGAGCACAGTCCCCACCCACGGGCCCAGGAAAAAAAAACACAGGCGAGACAAGGGAAGGAGAAGGTACCCCAACCTTCCGAGAAGGCGGATCCCGCGGAAAACCGCAAGACTGGACACCGGCCAGGAAGCCCAAAGGGCCCATGAAAGCAACGTCCCAGAAGGGACGCAACGGAGGCGACAGCCCCCCCTCCCCCCTCCCCCGGAATCCCAGGGAGGGAGATGGCCGAAAGCCAGGATCAAGGGGCGAAAAAAAACGGGAGCGGCCGCACCAGCCCGAGACCGGGAAAAGCCAATTTCAGTAAATGTGCTGCCGAAGCGAGCACCCGAAAACCTGGGCCCGGAAGCCTAGCCCCACGTGAAGGCCGACACCCCGAAATCCGGGGGGAATGTCGAAGGGCCCCACCCAAGAGAAGGCGAGACGCCCTCACCCCTAGGGACGTAAAATACCGCCGTGGAACCCATCCAGGCTTTCCCTGTGAGGCGTCCACTCCTGGGCATCCACAAGGAGGAGGCCAGGCATCCTTAGCGATGTGGGGCCCGACATGGAGATGAAGCAAGCTATTGCCCCGAGCTGCAGAGTGGGACTCCATGGCAGGAATAGGCACCGAGGCGAGGATAATCAGGCCGGTGGAATTAATGAGCCCAAGACCCAGCGAGGCGGGTAATTGAACCCTGGTCCCGGGCTAGACCTCTGCATCAGGGTCTGCTGCACTAACCATTGAGCCACACTTCTCCACAACCTGGCGCGTGACCACCCAGCACAGGGGCCATGCTAAAACTTCCGTCGCGTAAGCGACCCAAGAAAAGCGCACAACACCCCCTAAGGGCCTCAAGGCGCCGGTATGAATGCCTAAAGCCCACCGCACCCAGTATTCCCATGCCGACTCCCATCCAGGGACCAACCAGGCCCGACCCAGCTCATTTACTGAGAGCGAACGAGACCAGGCGCCTACAGGGCGGAACCGCCCAATGCCGCAGGGGTACCCTCTGGCACACCCAGTGAGACGACCCCCCCGGACACCCCTCAGGTGGAGGCAAGGCAACCTAAGCCTCGTGGGGGCCGTGCATGCGACAAAAACACGCCATTGCCCAGAGAAGCAGAATGGGAGGCCACGAGTGGGAAAGGCACCGAGGCAAGGAAAAAACCGGGCCATGGCCCTCCATGAACTGAAGACCCGCCGCGGCAAGGGACCGACCCCGGCACCCGGGCCAAACCACCATGGGAGAGCTCTACAGCCATGGCAGGATTCGAACCCTGGCCTGTGAGGGCTGTCCGCACCAAAGGTACAAGAACAACCTTTGAGCATCGCACCACAGTACACTATTCCCCTGGAGTAAAAAAATGCAGCCGAAGCGAGCACCTCAGGAAAGGGAAGGCTCCGCCGATGGCCAGGACTTTATGAGGTCGAACATGTATGAGGTGAAATGCCCAGAATGTGAGCGTCATTGCCGAGACTCGAACCCGGCTTCTCCTGGACCGAGGTCGAGCACCCTAGGCGTTAGGCCACCTCCACTCCTCTGTAGTGGACTCATCAGTCCACTGAGCCATCAATCTGGCTCCACGCTCCAGCCACAGTCCTCGCGGGAAACACGGGCCCCCAGGATGACAACCGGAACAGCTGTGCCCTCCTGAACGCGCCCCAGGCGCCGGGGACAATTCCGTGCAACAGCAGAGCCGCCCGAGGACGGCAGACACTAGCGGAGGGGGCCGGAGGATTAGCAAAACAAACAACACTGCACATGCAGGAACGGATCCTTCGTGGGGGCAGACCCACCAACGGCATAAGCCTTACCTGCGAGCTCCTTGTACCCTAAGGGTGTCTGCACCGCTCCGCGAGCCGCCGTGCCTGCCGCCCGTAAGAGCACCCCACAGCCCCGGCCGCTACACCGGCTGCACCAGGCCGAGCGAAGCCCCGCCCCCAAGAGGCGGGAAACCCCCCAGCCAACCCCAGCGCAGCAAACAGCCGCGGGACCTAGGGAATCCCGACCAGCGCCGAGCCCCGAGGCTGCAGTCACATACCCGGACCCGGCCCACAGGACCCCCGAGGGCCCGCCGCTGAGGTAGGAACGAGCCCGCAATTGTATCCCTCGGAATATTAATACTGACCAGGTTTACGTCAGGCGAGGCTCGATACACGCCGGCAGACCCCAGGTCACAGGGGCATGGCCGGGAAGCGGAAAAGACTCCGGGGCCACCCACGGTGATGCGTGAATGGCAAAAGGCTGGAGATGCCGGGGATAGAACCCGGTGCCTCCCACATGTAAAGTATGCGCACTACCACTGAGCAATCTTCAGTAGACAGGAGTACCAGGGAAACGCGCTAGAAAGTTGAAAGTGGAGCCAATGCGATGAGGAGACCTAAAGAGCGACACCATCACCGGACTTGGCAACGGGACGAGAAATATCAGGTCCATAGCAATAGTCCACTGCTAGAACAGCGCGAGCCCCAAGGACCCACGCCAGGCGTTTCAAAGGTAACCGGGGCCCCAGCATACACACAGGAGAACCCCCAGCGCCGGACCCAAAGTCCACTTAGTGGCCAGGGCCCATTAGTAACGACCTGGGGAGAACACGGGAATGTACCAACACCCCATCTCCCCGGCCGCCCCCCCCCCTGTAAACCCATGGCACGCTAGAGCAGCACCTAACCGGCCCCATAGGACCGGGGGAAGGAAGAGGGGGGGGATTTTTAGGCATAAGGCACCAGGGACCGCTAGAGCAGGTCCTCAACCCTAAAACCCAAGGGCCAGCCCACGCCGGCCCATCTTACCTGAACAGCGCCTCTGGAGAGAATCGCGCAGAACAAAAAAAACAGGCTGTTGGTTGGGCCGGTCCGCCTCTTATAGAGGTCAGGTGGGACTGGTCGGCCATGTTGGGAGGGGGTGGGAGGTTTTTTCTTTTTGCTTTGGAGGGTTCTGTTGTGGAGCTAAAGCTCACTATGTAAATCATGTGGCGAGGAAGACTAACGAGGAGGTAATTCACTAGATGTATGGGTTCAAAAGTGCATGTGGAAACAGCTGTATGGGCGGTTGACTGTCTCCATGAGTGTATTGGTGAGTGATTGGATTTCTTAGTGCTGCATGTCAAAGTAAGTACATATGTAAAACACAGTACATGTAAGAGTTGACATATATAAATAACTGTGCATAAGAGCCAGTGAATGTGTGAGTGGCTGTATGGATCATTGTGAACTTGTATCAGTGATTGTATAAGAGAGTAAATATGTGTTAGTATATGTTTGATTAAGTAAGGTGTGTATAACTGTATAGTTGAGGAAATGGAGGTGTGATTGATTCTTTGCATGACTGACTAGGTGTGTGAGTAACTCCATGGATGAGTGACAGTCTGTGAGTGTCTGTTTACACTGATTGTATCTAAGGTTATATTAGAGTCTGAAGAGGTTCATGGTATTATCACATGAATGATATCATCAGTGATGTGATCAGTAATGTCAAATGAGATGTTATCAGTGATTTTATCAGTGATGTCATTTGAGATGTCATCAGTTATGTCATCAGTGATGTCATTTGAGATGTCATCAGTGATGTCATCAGTGATGTCACTAACCATGTCATGAATGATGTAATATGTGACATCAGCAGCAGTGGATTGCGGGTGCGCGATATATAGTTATTGCAACTAACTATATATGGAATTTCAATGGTTTTGTGCGAGTAAATTAAGGTTTTGAAAAGGCTAATCCCTAACTATATATGGTCTATAACCAATGGTTTTTTCAGTGAATTTTCAAGGTTTTGTAAATGCAAATTCCTAACTATATATGGCCTAAAACCTATGGTTTTTTCTGTGAATTTCAATGTTTTTTTAATACCAAATATCAAATGCTGTCAAATGTCAAGTACATGATAGGTAAAAACATTTTCGTGTTTATGCACGCTGATGTGCTTTGAACGCTGCCCCCCCTTCCCCCCCCTCTTTTCTCTTAGCAGTACTCTCTCTTTGCAGATAGTGAAGGGTAGTTAACGCAGGCCTTTGCCCCCGTTGTAATCCGTCGTGCCTGCTTCTCTCTCTATTTGATTGATTGCTATCCAAGCATTTACTGTTTTAGAATTGGTTCTCTTTGGTTCATTCTGTATTTACAAACAAGCACAGAGTCGCAATACTCTGTTTAGTCTTTGCAGATAGTGAAAAATAGTAAAAAAAAACAAAAGGAATCGAGCAAAATCAGTAGGCCACTAATGGGATCTGTTTTTGACCTCGCTAAAATAGAAACATTAAGAACAACCCCTCATGAGAAATACGAAACTAGTAAGATGAACTTAGCTCCACACCATGATGGCTGCAAGACAGCTCGACTCCGCCGCCCACCCCACCCCACCCAAAATAACGACAAACCCTATGCAAATATTATAAATATATACAACACACCAGAAAAGTAACAGGGTAAAGCATTTTATTAAATAACTATTTACATAACTATTTTATACTTTTTGTTGCCTGATCCGGCTAGCTCAATCGATCGAGCATGAAACTCATGCACTCTGATAGCAAGCGTTGCTGCTGATGCTATGCAGACCAAAACTGGTTTTCAGTTTGTACATTCTTCTAGATTTTTCCATCCAAGGCTGGTTGAGTTTGTAGAACGATGGCTTCAGATTTTCAACATACGGTGTGGTGGCGCGGACTGGGAGGGGGCGCTTGGCTCCTGCCCCCTCCCCAAGTAAGATTTTCATACATGAGTGTACGTTCATGGTTTTGGTCCCTGAGTTGCTTCGATGTCACTGCCATGCTCAAATGGCATAAGTTCTGGATGTTGGGTGCCATAGTTCAGAGTTCTGAGCAGCACTTGTAACACTGTCTGAAGCTTATTTGCACCTACTGCAGCTTCACTATTCTCAAAGTAAGTTGTGGACCTGACTGCATTTGAAAACAATGTGATATGGTACCTCCCTAAACCGCTTGACGGAGGCCCCCGAGGGGTGGTGTGATGGCGCGGACTGGGAGGGGGCGCTTGGCTCCGACCCCCTCCCCAAGTCTTATAGCACTGGTGTAGCCTGAGATCGCCCCCGACATAGGCGACCGGCTCCCGGGGTCCGGCGGAACTTTTTGCCTTTTGATGACTCTTCCATTCTGGACCTTGTCCCACAATCCGTTTGACCTGAAGACACGCTGTAGTGGGGAGCCCCTTTACCGTTTCAGTTGCCATTCCGCCCGCTTTTGCTACACTGTGCCTCTTCCGCCATTCAGCTGTTTATCGCCCGCTCTTGCGACTACAGCATCTCGCTCACCATGTAGTTGCTCCCGCTCTTGCGATGCAACGATAGGCGGCTGCCACAGGACTCTCAAAATGGCGGCCGGCTCTTCAGAGTTGGGCGTGGTCCACTAAAATGGCCCTGGGACACCTTGGAACTCGGACGCTTGCCTGATAGGGCTTGGGTCGCATTCTCGAAAGCGTCCCCTCAGCCTTGAAGATTCTACAAAAGTCTTGGGGGCCCCCGACTCCCGCAGGCTTCTGGTGGGGAGCGGCTGCCATGATTGCTCGTGGAATGGCCACGACTGAGCTACGAGATGGTGGTGCTCTCATGCTGACGCCAGCTTCAGTCTGAAACATCCAGAAACACTGTAGACTACCAATTCGATCAGTTCCGGTAGCGCCCCAACATGACCCGGTAGAGAAGAACTTGCCCTCCCCTCTTTGACTGATGGTTCTTGTTGCCTGTCCCTTCTGTTGTCATTTAACAGAACTTTTTAGAAAGCTGAAAGGGGTTGTGTTCCGAATGCTGGTTGGTGGAGACATTTTGACTATATTCTGGACCTACGTTGTCGCGTAATGCGTTATATGACACGCCGCGTTAGCGCACCCGGAAGTGCTCCGGTGCGCGAAGCGCAGCTTCCCGGAAGTGATCCGGGGCGCGGCGCGCAGCGCGTAACGTAAGCATAACAGGTCATGTGACTTGTTAATAAAACTTTTCATTGGTTCATTTTACTTTTGTTATTTTAATGATGAAAAGCTTGGTCATATGACCTAAAAATTACGCTTTTTATAGGTTTCGAACATTATTTTTTCTTAAACATATATGTTATAATGTTCCAGGCTAATGTACTTTCCCGGAAAATTTACAACTGTCCTGCAAGTAAAATATATTCCTTTTTCGAGAAAAAGGGCGTTTCTTCGTCCCATGACGGAGCCGTTGAGTAAAAGAGGCTCGGCCTGCTGTCTTAGTCGCCGATACGCCTGATTATCAGATTCTTATCGATCACTTTATGTTGCAGGAGTGGAAAACACAACTGCCCTTGACCATTTATCTTTACTGCGTTCCTGCGTATTATACCTTTTATCCGTCATGTAATTGGACTGCTTTATTTCACTTGCCTTTTACTGATTCGAAAACAGTGACTAAAATTAAAAACTTTACCAATGTAAATACTACTACCATGTTTTGTTTTAAAAACCTTTATTGTGAAAATGTCAGCAAATACGGGCCTATAACCACGTGGGCCGGCCACGGAGCAAACTGGAATCGTATATGATGAGGAAACATTTACTCTGTAGAGGAACGTAACGAGCGGGCCATTAGGTTGCAAGAACTAAGGTGTCTAACAGTTGCGGAATCGGTGGACGTACATTTTGTAATTAAAATACGACAGGGCCACTTACAATAAAATTATCTAGATATACATTTGTGGGCAAGTACCATGGGTGACGTTAATTCGAACTTTCAATAGTACAGTAATCAATAACACATCAGAACTTAATATCAATAGGGATGTCGAAATGTTCAATCAATTCTCGTCCCCGCCCGCCATGAGCATCAAAACTGCATTCATATCTCGTGATATCAAGGTTGTTCAACCAGTACACAACAAGGAGTTACGAGTCCCATTTATACCGGCGCCATTTTGGGCGAGGCCGGGCAGGTCCAAGATATAGTCAAAATGTCTCCACCAACCATCGGCCAGACCAGAACCCCTTTCGGCCCTTTATGCTACAAGATGGTGTCTTCCATTCAGAAAATATTGTTGGCAGCATTTTGAAAGGAAAGATAAACAGCCGTTCTCCTAGTGAGTCTCACATTGTTACATTTAGGAAGAATGTTGAAGAGTAGTATGTTGAAAATCTGAAGCCATTGTTCTACAAACTCTCAACCAGCCTTGGATGGAAAAAAAAATCCTGAAGAATGTACAAACTGAAAACCAATTTTTGTCTGTATAGCATCAACAGCAACGCTTGACTCATCTTTGTGTGAAGCCGCCATTTTGATTCAATCAATAACGTCCCCCTGCACCCATTCAGGGACCTGGTCGTGTCTTCAGGTCAAACGGATTGTGGGACAAGATGCAGAAAGGAAAAGGAAAAAAGTTCCGCCGGACCCCGGGAGCCGGACGCCTATGTCATGGGCGATCATTGGCCACACCAGGGCGATAGTGAAGCTGCAGCAGGTGCAAATAAGCTTCAGACAGTGTTACAAGCACTGCTCAGAACTCTCAACTATGACACCACCTCGGTGCCATCCGGATCTTGGCGCCTTGTGCTGGTTCCGGCCTATTCACACATCGGTCCGCTACTGACACCACCTCACAGACCAACGGGGCACCCCACGCCGACTTTCGGCGCAGCATTGTAGGATGGCCACACCAGAGCAGCAACTTGCTAAACACCACCTCGGTGCCATCCAGATCTCGGCGCGTTGTGCTGCCTTCGGCCTACTGTAGCCGCAAGTGCGGACGCAACTCAACTGGATAGCGAGTGAAACACCAAGGGGCGCCCCACTGCAGCCGAGGAACCTCCATCTTGGGGGCGACGCACAGCATCACCAATGCAGTCAGATCCTTAAACAGCCCCCACTGACTGACGCGACCTCACAGGCCAACGGGGCGCCCCACGCCGACTTTCGGCGCAGAATTGTAGGATGGCCACACCAGTGCGGCAACTTGCTGGACACCACCTCGGTGCCATCCGGATCTCGGCGCGTTCGAGTCACTGTACCGCAAGAGTGACCGCAACTCAGCTGGACACGCCGTTTTTCGGCGCAGCATTGTAGGATGGCCACACCAGTGCGGCAACTTGCTGGACACCACCTCGGTGCCATCCAGATCTCGGCACGCTGAGCTGCCTTCGGCCTACTGTAGCCGCAAGTGCGGACGCAACTCAGTTGGACGGCGAGTGTAACGCTAAGGGGCGCCCCACTGCAGCCGAGGAGCTTCCATCTTGGGGGAGACGCACAGCCCCCACTGACTGACGCGACCTCACAGGCCAACGGGGCGCCCCACGCCGACTTTCGGCGCAGCATTGTAGGATAGCCATACCAATGCAGCAACTTGCTGGACACCACCTCGGTGCCATCCGGATCTCGGCGCGTTGTGCTGCCTTCGGCCTATTCGCACATCGGTCCGCTACTGACGCCGCCTCATGTGCCAACGGATTTTCTACGCTTTTTATAGCCCTATGCCTCATAACAGGTCATGTGACTTGTTTATAAAACTTTTCATTGGTTCATTTTACTTTTGGTTTCCTAATGATGGAAGGCTTGGTCATATGACCTAAAAATAACACTTTTCATTGGTTTAGAACATTTTTTTTCCCAAACGATGAAAGCCCCACCTTGTTTCTGGATGTTTCAGACTGAAGCTGGCGTCAGCATGAAAGCACCACCATCTCGTGGCTCCGTTGTGGTCATTCCGCGAGCAATCATGGCAGCCGCTCCCCACCGGAAGCCTGCAGGAGTCGAGGGCCCCCAAGACTTTTGTAGAATCTTCACGGCTGAGGGGACGCTTTCGAGAATGGGATCCAAGACCTAGCAGACAAGCGTCCGAGTTCCAAGGTGTCCCAGGGCCATTTTAGTGGACCAGGCCCAAAAGGGAAAGAGCCTGCCGCCATTTTGAGAGTCCTGTGGCAGCCGCCTATCACTGAACCGCAAGAGTAGGCGCAACTCAGCTGAATGGCGGATTTTGGCACAGTGTACCAAAAGCGGGCGGAATGGCAACTGAAACGGTAAAGGGGCGCCCCACTACAGCACACGAGCCGCCACCTGGGGAGGCCCGTTCACGTCGCCTCCCCCTCCCCCCCGGGGCGCCCCACGCCGTTTTTCGGAGCAGCATTGTAGGATGCCAAAACCAGTGCGGCAACTTACTGGACATCACCTGGGTGCCATCCACATCTGAGCGCGTTCTGCTGCCTTGGCACTATTCGCACAACAGACCGCTACTGACGAGGCCTCCCCACGCACCCCCCGGGACGCCCCACGCCGTTTTTCGGAGCTGCATTGTAGGATACCAAAAACCAGTGCGGCACCCAGGTAACATCACCTGGGTGCCGTCCAGAACTCAGCACGTTGTGCTGCCTTGGGACTATTCGCACAAAACACAGCTACTGACCATTGTTGCTTCTTTTTTCAAAAAAATGTTTAAATTTATTTACTGTTTTTGTTGTGTTCTATATATTTATAAGTTATTAAAGTGTTATAATCCTACTACTTTGTTGGAGTATATTTTTAATGTGACACATAATTGTAAAAACTTTGATGTACAAAGAGGCATCCCTGGAATCTTCCGCTTCAGGCTCGGACCCACACACCCTCAAAGTGAGAATCCCCTCCCCAAGCGCAATACAGGATGGTTATCAGATAGTAGGAACCCGTATGGTGTGACGGATCTCATGGGGTGGGGGCCTTCATCTACTGTAACTCCTTTGAAGAGGGATGATTCTCATACATGCCAACATTTCAGAAGAGCAAAGTGGGAGATTTTTTTTTTTTAAATCGGGAGAATGGGGCCTTGAATCGGGTTATTGTCATGTGTGGGCTTTGGAAGTGTGCTGCTGCAGGATCAGACATTTCAAACTCAAATGCACGTTCTTTTTCTTACCTTTCCGAAGCATGGAGCGCAATAGCAGGCAGAGAAAGGGTGATGCAAGTGTTGAACACTGCCTGGCCTGGCAAGTTGCTGGCAGTGCCCCCCCCGCCCGCTCCTGAAACAGGGCACACACACCGCCGCCCCGAGTACTTCACAGATCTTTAAAAGACCATGCGCTTGTTAATGAGGCTTAAATGGTTTATCACCCCTTCTAGAGCCCCTGCATCGGCCCTCTGACGTTTCCTGGAAGAATTAGCACGTAACACAATACCAAGTCCTGTCAGCTGAAACCCCTGAGGAATCGGGTTTTTGCTTGCAGGAATCGGGAGGCGGGAGACTAGCACTGAAATCGGTAGTCTCACGCCTGAATCGGGAGGGTTGGCATGTCTGGATTCTCTACAGCTGGGGCCATAAACTACATCCGCAGGGCTAGGTGATAGCCTGGGACCGGCCTGGACAATCGGACACAGAGGAAGAGAAGTGTCAGAGGGTGCGGTAGTGAATAGGGTGAAAGGGAGGTGTCGGGCGGGCACAGGGTGTGATTCTCAGAGAAGAACAGCGCAGATGGGGGGAGGTTTATGGCCCATGCATGAGAGAGAGAGCGGGGGTGACCAGTGCGTGGGGGAGATGCTTGTGAGGGTGGGGAGCCGTGCTGAGAATCGACGGCGTGCAGAGAGTGGGTCTGGTCAAGGCATCTAAAATGGCTGCCGTGCACGACAAAATTGTGGCATTGGAAAAAAGGCAAGATGGCGCAGACAATGTTTATCAATAAGGATTAATTTATAACAAAATATTTTATCGCAGTGACAAATTGGCGGTCAACACTTCCTGATTTCCATCGAATCGAACGTTAACAGACGTCACGCAGCAAAAAAAATAAAACGCTCACGCACAGCCGCTGGAAGACATGTATCAACATATATGAGCCTCCTCAGCCACCCTCAGAAAACATAAGGGATCAGGATACGTCTCCCGTAACCCCTTATACCTAGTAATTTAATTAAAACGAAACACAAAATGGCGAATTCCCGTTTCGCTACCAGTTTGCGGCCCAGTTCGCGGCCCGGGAAGCGCTTCTACCGTGAAAAATCAATTTTTTTTTATTTTCCCCACGGGACCCTCTAATAACCCCAACATCATTCCTAGGGGGTCAAGAGGGGTCTACCTTGCCCCCTTTCATTAAATTCCCTCTTCGTTTTTCACCTCTTCTTGTCTCTCGATCCTACCGAGAGACAAGATGGCGGCCGCTACGGACTGTTTAGAATGTTGACACCGGAAAGCCAATCAGCTTCGCTACGCAAAGCTCCATTACGCGAAAAGTAAGCGAACCGGAGCGCTACCCGGAGCGCTGTTACAGATATATATCTTTTTTTGAACGTTAATTTCTCAAAATCCACTGAAGCTCATATATTGAGACCTAGCAAAGGCACATCGGGCTAACAGTCCCTACAATTTTGGCAAGTTTCGTGCAAATCCATTCAGCCGTTCGAGCTAAAAGTGAGGCCAACCGCCCTATGGAAATAAACATGGGAAAAACGCGTTTTGGGACCCCCCTTTTTTCTCGGCCCCCCCTTGACGAACCCCCCCCAAATTGTCAGGGGCTGCTCAGAAACAAAATGTGCCATTTTCCTGAAAATTTCAGCCGATTCCGTCCACAAACGCCAAAGTTATTAGACATAGAATTTTCAAAAGTTCCATAGAGAAAAAATCCTAACTATATATACCTACTGGCTGTCGCCAGTAGGTATTATATATATATATATATATATATATATATATATATATATATATATATATATATATATATATTTATATATGCCGTACCAGTTACCTCCAAAAGAAGAACTCAGAGGCCAGAGGGAGTTCGGGAAAACAGTTTGTTTTATTCTCAGGATCCCAGTGGCGGCAAATGCATTTCAGCTCTGTCAGCCTTCTTCAGCGCCCAAACACTGTGACATGGCTTCCCCCAGGTAACTCCTCCCTGCTGAAATGCTTAGGCAACACCTCGATCTCCTCCCCCTTAAGAAGTCGTATATATATATATATATGAGAGAAAACAGAGCCCACAGCTGCGGTGTTCCTTTTAAACTGACGCTTTTATTGGTCAAAAGGGAGTGGCAGCGTGAACAACCCAATGCCTTACGCGTTTCGACGCATAGCGCCTTGATCACAGGTGAGTTAGTTCTAGTAGTTGTAGTCCAAGAGGTATATATATATATATATTCCACAACAACAAAGGGGTCCTTCCGGGATCCTTCCTCCCCAGTCAGGTGGCGTCTCAGATTCGGCGGACCACACCGGCCGAAAAAAGTCATTAATCCACAGGTTGCTTGAAAGCAGAAGACGCACTTGGGAAAATTGCAGCATACAGGATTTATTGTCCAGATGACACGCTACGCGTTTCGACAATAACTTTTGTCTTGTTCACACGTGAAAAACCCCTGCTGGTCACAGGATAATATACACATTTTTTGTATCATTTCATGAACAAAGAGGAAGGATACCTCAAACAGTCATGCTGTAACTGGATGGTGTAACAAGCCGCCATCTTGGAATGGTGTATCTAGTTAATGGTTGTAACCTAAACAGTATTGGTAAAGTACCTTCAGACTACGTTCCAACCCAATCCACACCAACACAATAGCGAAATAAATAATTTCATAGGTTCATACTGTCATGTACGGAAAGACATGTAAACAGTAAACAGTACATAATATCGGTCTAGTGCCAATAGAAACCACTGTGATGTTTGTTACATGAATTGTCTTCGTGCAATGGGGAAAGCATGGGTAATGCTCTCCAGCGGCAATAAATGGATTTTGGAGAACGATTAGCAGGTCTAGTGCCCTATATCGATCATCCATACGGGGATCCTCCCAAGGTAAATAGATAGAGAGAAAAGTGTACATACATGTGTCCTGCAGGGAACGGTGCGAAGAAAATATAAGAGTGAAAATTCTACTTTCATACAGGTGCAAGTGTCTTTCATCCAAGTTTCATAAGGTCAAAGACCGGACTATGGAAGTGACAGGAGTGAAAATCATCCCTTCCACCTAAAAAAGATACACATAAAACATACAGTTAAAATCAACATTAAAATTGATGAATACATTCAATTGAATTCATTCAATGAATATTTTAACTATTTTCATAACACACAGATTCTTCAAAACATGTTGTACATATTCAAAGGGTACATGTGGGCATCTTGATCTACTGAGAGATGTCTAATCCTCATGTAGATGGGTTGCTAGCTCTTCGTCCCAGTTGTGCCCCCCGGGGAACTTAGTTTCGAGCTCCATGATCCAGCGCGATTCTTTCTTCCTCAGCGCCAGTTCACGGTTCCCCCCTCTACTCCCAATATTTACCTGCTCAACTACAAAATACCTCAGCAGGGAGTTATCAGAGTAATGATGTTCCCGGAAGTGTCTAGCAATGGGATAATGACTGTCAACATGAGTAATGGCCCTGAGGTATTCTTGTATCCTCTTCTTGGCCATGCATGTGGTGCTACCCACATATCTTTTCTTGCACGGGCACTCAAGTACGTATATGACATAAGAGGTGTTACATGTCAGGAACTGTTTGATTATTTTGGGTTCCCTCCTACCTGGTATATCAATGTACTTTACCATAATGCTGGTTGAACAGGCTTTGCAGTGCCCGCTAGGGTAAAACCCTTTTAAACCTTGAACATGCCGTTTATTTTCAGTTATATCTCCTTTGATCAACATATCCCTGAGATTCCTGCCTCGTCTATAGGTGATTTGGGGTCTGTCTCTGAGAAAAGGGCCCACTATATTATCAGCCTAAGGATGTTCCAATTGCTGGCAAGGATTTTACAGACTTTATCTGATTTTTGATTAAATGTGGTTATCACTCTCATGCCACTCTCAATATCAGTGTCAGTCTCCAGAGCTATTGGGTTAAGTGTTTCAAATCGATCTACAATGGACACTTTTTAGACTGCTTTGTTAAGGACCCCCTCCGGATATCCTCTTTCTCTAAATCTTTTTAGCATATGATCTTGTTCAACAGCAAAGCTAGACTCGTCACTGCAGTTTCTCTTAGCCCTCAGTAGCTCCCCGTACGGGATACTCCATTTCAGAGGGTCCGGGTGAGCACTGAGGGCATGGAGTAGAGTGTTTCCTGCGGTGCCCTTTCTGTGTAACTTTGAAGTGAGATTGCCCTTGATCACTTCTATAACAGTGTCCAGAAATTCTACACGTTTCTCATTGATGTTATGAGTGAGATGTATATTGTAGATATTGATATTGAGTTTTTCAATAAACGTGATAGCTTCTTCTTGTGTGCCCCGCCATATGACAAACAGGTTATCGATGTACCTGATCCAAGTGGAGACCTTTTCGAAGTCTTTTTTTAGGTTGATGTCCAGTCTGGGTTCCTCCTCCCATTTGCCAAGGAACAGATTCGCGAAACTAGGCGCAAATGCTGAACCCATGGCCGCGCCACGTACCTGTTTGTATATGGCTCCATCAAACATGAAGATATTGTTCCTCAAACAAATCTTAATCATCTCGATGAGCATATGGGTATGATCTAAATAACATGTGTCCCTTTGTCTCAAGAAATGGAGACTGGCTTCCATGCCCTGGATATGATCGATGATCGTATACAGGGCATTGACGTCCATAGTGATGAGAAGGGAGCCTTCAAACGGGACTACAAAAACAGAATACAGCCATGAGCACTACAATGGCTGAAACACAGTCTATGTAACAGGAGAACACACGAAGAGAATAGCGAAGGTCAGTTAAACAAAATAAAGTCAAGAAGAATGGTGGGACCCAAACAGTGGAGTAAGACATGGATTAATCAGTCTAGACATGGATTTACAAAACTCGGGAGACCCTGACATTGGTTTCATAAACATGGGCAGAAGTTACTCTTTAACGGGAAGGACACGTAGCAGCTGAAAAAGCAAAAACATTGCGTTCACCACATCGGCCGTGCTGCCTGAGTGAGGCAACAAAAAATGGCGGTTAAATACAACATGGCGGCTAGATACGAAGCGAAGTCGAAAACCACGTAACCTCAGACCCTCCTTTGGCCATACTCAGGCAAAGAACAAAAGACTCATTGTATTGTATTGTATTGTATTGTATGGCATACTTGTATAGCGCAAAACTGTCACCCGAAGGGTATCCTGGCGCTTGACTTGATCAGCCATACGCAAATTTATGCTGCCTCATTCTCTACGCTATCCTGGGGAAAGGTGTGTTTTTAAACCTTTTTTAAAGGAGGAGAGATCTTCCTTGCTTCTTAAAGGCAAGGGTAATGCATTCCTTAGCTTAGCTGCCGCAAACCTGAAAGAGCGGCCGCCCATCCGAATCCTCATGATTTTGGGGATTACCACCAGGCAGGGTGATGAGGAACGAAGGGGTCTAGCAGGAGTGTACCAGGAAAATATCATCTGCAGCGACGATGGACGCTGGCCAGGAAGAGCCCTAAAAACAAGACACAGTGCTTTGAAATCAATGCGCTGGGCAATTGGCAGCCAGTGGAGGTCTATAAGCGCCAAAGAAGAGGAGTCAAGATGCCGCCTGGAGAGAACCAGTTTAGCAGCCATATTCTGCACCCGCTGCAATTTACCCACTAGGGTGGCTGGTGCACCCAGAAGTAGCGCGTTGCAGTAATCGAGCCTGCTTAAGATGATACTACGCACTACCTCTGGGCTGGCGTGGGCCGGGAGAAAGGAGAGAATCTTCCGCAGTGTTCGGAGCAGCAACATACATGTTGCCACGGTCTTATTGACAAACGCGTCTAGCTGTAGATTAGATTCGAACAGCACCCCCAAATTCCGAGTTGAAACTGCCGCTGCCCCCGTATCTTGAAAGGAAGAAGGCCAAAAGTCCGGTGACAAGGCCGGGGCATACGATCCATTGAGCAGTGCAGTATCTCGGTTTTTGAGCTGTTGAATTGCAGAGAATTCAGACTAAGCCATTCTGCGGTAGCTGTCATTAAGCATGGGCGGAAAATCCGTTCCGCTCACGGATTTTCGGTAAATTCGCGATTCGCGAGATTCGCGAATTTCCCGCAAAATCCGCGAGCGGAACGGATTGGGTCAAAAGTTCAAGCTGACTTTTGTAACTCTTTTAGAATGGCGCCGGCAAGCTGCCAGAGCCATTCTAAAATAGTTACAAAAGTCAGCTTCAACAGGAAGCTCTAATAGATAAAGTAAAGCAGGTGCTGCTCAAAATCAGTTACACAATCATTAATCACCCCAAACTTGGGGTGATTAATGATTGTGTAACTTAATTTGACCTTCAACTCCAGCACCTGCTTTACTTTATCTATTAGTGCTTCCTGTTGAAGCTATTTGCAGCTATTTTAGAATGGCCCTGGCAGCTAGCCGGCGCCATTCTAAGTGGGGCTGAGGGCAGAAGGGCACAAAAGTGGGACAGAGGGCAGAAGGGGACAAAAAATGAGTGGGGCAGAGGGCAGAAGGGCACAGAAACGAGTGGTACAGAGGGCAGATGGGCATAAAAATTGAGAGGGTGGCAGTGATTAACCCCTTCCATGCTCATGACGAGCTCAGCTCGTCATGAGGCACACTGGAGCTGTGCTTATGACAAGGTGAGCTCGTCATGAATAATGGACTATTTCAAGTTCCAGCACACAGCGGGAATTGCCTTAGCATCCAAGGTGTTAAGCAGGCAAAAAAAAAAAGACTCGCGAAATTGCAAAGCGCCTCGCGAACACCCGCGAACACCCGCGAACACGCAAAGCGCCTCGCGAACACCCGCGAACACGCAAACACAAAAAAATCCGCAAATTCACGCAAATTCACGAATTTTGCGGATTGCCAATTCGCAAATCTGCAAATTTGCGAATTGCGAATTCGCAAAATTTGCCTATGCTTAGCAGTGATTAACCAGCAAAAAAAAAAACCTGCGAAAACGCAAAGCGCCTCGCGAACACCCGCAAACTCGCAAAGTGCCCCACGAACACCCGCAAACTCGCAAAAATAAAAAAATCCGCAAATTTGCACGAATTTTGCGGATTGCGAATTCGCAAATCCACAAATTCGCGGATTGCGAATTCGCAAAATTCGCCCATGCTTAGCTGTCATGCAGCGATGGTAGGTCTCCTGCGACACAGCATCCTTACCCTCAAACGAGAAGATAAGTTGCGTGTCATCGGCGTAGTTGATGACCGCAATGCCAAAGGACTTAATCAAACTGACCAGGGGACGGAGGTATAGATTGAATAGAATAGGGCTAATGGCCGACCCTTGAGGTACGCCCTGCCCCACTTTCCTGATGTCAGAGCGGTAGGGTGGCAAGGCTACCACCTGGTATCTGTTACCAAGGTAAGAGACCAACCACTCCAGGGCCAGGTCAGATACCCCAATCTCCTCTAGTCTCCTGATCAGAATGGCATGGCTGATCGTGTCGAACGCCTACGACATGTCGAGCAGCACTAGAAAGGCTGCTCGACCCAAGTCCACACGCGAACGAAGGTCATCCAGCGTGGTCACCAATGCAGACTCAGTACCGTGGGCTGGCCTAAAACCAAACTGAGCCTTATCCAAGCAGGTGTTAGTCTCTAGAAAACTGGACAGATGTTTTGTCGCTAGTTTCTCCAAGATCTTAATTGGGAAAGGGAGCAGTGAGATAGGCCTATAATTTGCTGGGCAAGTGGGGTCCAATGTATCTTTTTTCAAAAGTGGCGATACCACAGCCAGCTTCCAGCAGTCGGGAAACCGAGCAGTGCTGAAGGACTGTCAGCAAATGGCATGAAGAGGAGGGAAAACCTCCTCATGGAACAGTTTCCAATATTTATGTGGCAACGGGTCAAAGGGAGAACCCGATGAGATCCCGTTCGCCACAGAGCAAAAATCCTCAAAGGACGGGAGGGGGAAACTGTTCAGCCGGGCTTTCCTAGCATCCAGCTCCAAGATCTTGAGGGTAGTCCCCAGTGCAGAGTTAGACATAGCTTGGGGGGCAGAGGCGACCGGAGTGCCAAGATTGCTCAAGATGGAAGTGATATTGTCCTCGAAGACCTTTGCCAGAGAATCACAGAGCAGTTGGGAGGCTGGGATGTCGTTGGAGGCACAAGCAGGGCGAGATAGACCCTTAATTATCTTAAACAGGGCCTGGGATTTGTTTGCTGTTGACAATAATGTTTCCTCAAGGAAATTGGCTTTGGCGCACTTGATCTGGGTTTTGTAGGCCAGTAATGCCTGTTTAAAGAGAGCCTTGTCAGACTCAAAATACTGTCTCCTCCAGGCACGCTCCGCACGTTTACACTGGAGTTTCAGCTGGAAAAGCTCCTTGGAGAACCAAGGCATGACAGGTTTGGCCCTGTCTCTGATTTTCGAAAGAGGGGCCAATTCATCCAGTAAATTAGTGATTTTCTGGCTAAGGATTACATAGCTCTCCTGCGCACTGCCTCCCAAAGAGAAGCCTTCTGCCAGTAGGGCTGGCAGGCTCGACTGTTTCAGGAGCCTTGACCAATGCCTACACTCCTTTGAAGTAGCTCCCATCCTGCCAGTCTTCAAAGAGTCAACAGGGAGTAGCAGAGAGAAATGGACAAGGGCGTGGTCCATCTAGCATTGGGGGGTGATGTTCCGTACCGATACCCGACTAGCATCTGCCAGGATCAAGTCTAAAGCATGACCCTTTAAATGAGTCGGAGAAAGTACCAGTTGCTGCAGATGGATATTGCAGCAGGACTGAACCAGCTCTTTATAGGCTAGATCCGTAGGTCCGTCCGGCCACAGATTAAAATCTCCCAGGACCATGATCCTGGTATGGGAGTTGGAGAGCTCGTAAATCAGATCTACCAACTCAGGTACAGCAGACAAGACACTAGCCGGGGGTCTATAACATAACAACCCAGAGTACAAGACCCCTCCATGTCCTTTTAAGGAAAAGCCCATTAGTTCGCATCCTGGGATTTGTCTTATCTCTAACTGGGAGATATCCAAAGTTTCTCTATAAATAAGGCCTATACCACCACCCCTAGTCCCTACCCGAGGCTTGTGTCTAATTTTGTAGCCCGGGGGGCAAGCAAGACCTAGGTCTACCGTACTATCCACAAAAGTCCATGTCTCTGTCATACAGAGCATGTCTAGCTCGTTAGATTCATGCTAGTCTGAGTCGATATCAATGGTCACGAGGTCATTGAGGTGTTGCAGCAACATCATTCTAATGTTCTCTGTTTCCTGTGTTACTGGCTTAGGAACACACACAGTGGCATAAAGTCCGCAAATAGCTGGACCACATTGTAAACAAAGACAACAAGAAAAGATGATTGCTAGAATCGCTACAAGGAAAGTTAACACTTTCCATCCCCATGTGGACAGTAGTCCCCAAAAATCCCATCACAGACCAATCTCCAGTGTCCTGATGAATGGACTCAGAGATGACATGTAGCTTAGAGATGGCTTGGTATACTGTAGGGGCATTATCCGAAACGCAAACGCAGCAACTGGACCCAATCAGTTTACAGACTCCTCCTCTATCTGCAAGGACAATATCTAGTACCCTTCGGTTCTGCAAAGTCATAAGGCGATCCGCCTGAAGTTCAGCTGTCAAATTGTTCAATGTTCCAGAAGTTATATTTATGGTAGCATCAACCACACGAGCTAGGCATCTGATGTTTCTACTATTTGCCATTGGAACCCAAAAAGGAAGAAACCCTTTCAGAAAATCTCCTCCCTCTTGTCCGGCTGTGTCTTCCGCATCAATAACCCCTCTACCAAATCTCTTTCCATGGTGATCTGCAAGAGTAGTATATGTCGGAGGAAGAAGAAAAGCTATATAACATGTTCCCGAGAAATGTGTGGGAAGCCATATATAAGCTTTGTCATGACAGATAAAGTATGTACCCTGAGTTGGCACTAACGGTGAAGGAGCCAAGGGTGTATAGACATATATGTGAGAACAATTACTTCTTTCTTGCTTAATTTTGGTATTCTGGCCATTTATTTGTAAACACAGATTACCTCTCTGACGTAAAACCAAAATTGGTGCAAATCTCTTCTGTTTAACCTTATCAGTGAGACTAGTGACATACTGAGTCATGTTCCATCCATCGTATGCTCTCTTTTCATCTTTGGGAATTTTAATAATATCAGCGATTTTTGCCATGGTCACTATTCCCTTTATCAAAGAGCTATGACTGAAATCCACTCCACCATTATAGGAGCCACCAGGAGGATATCGGAGTAAGTTCTGGTATGCATTAGAAAACATAGCCAGATAAGCCCAAGCAGAACCTTCATACGTAAATGGAAGGACTAAATACGGCATCCCTCTCTCTGTGTTGTGTGGTATGAGCCCACAAACCCAACAATCAGTAGTATTCACTACCAATTAATGTTGATGTAACAGTTGGATGAATGAATTGTTGAAATATTCCATTCTTCTCATCTGCTCATGGTCTGGGAGTGCGTAAAATGTATGCGGAGAAATAGTAGTAGAGGAAATCAAAGAAGTAGAAGTAGGGACAGGTGTCGGCTGCATACTGTGTACGATCCATCCTACACAAGCTAATAAACTGCATAAACATACTGAAATACATAATGCTACGCCACAACGAATAATAATTTCTTATAATGATTTCTCTTCATTATCTTAACACCATTCTCTTTTCCTGTGCTATCCATTACTCTAAAGGCGTTGCTCACTATAATCTTCCTTAATCACTTGGCTGTAGTTATTAGCCATCCTATGACACTGCAAGTCCTGTTGACCTAGTCACTATTCAGGTCACAGCCTAAGACTCCTACCATGACCCTGCCACTTGATGGATAATGGAAAAGGAATGTTTCTCTTTTTAACAAAGACAAAATTATAAAGCACAGAGTGTAATTGTCTTTAGGCAACCTTTCTCTCAGGTTGTATCGGGTCTTGCCAGGTATCGTCTGGCCGGTAAACAAAGTCTCTGGAGCCGATGTGTTTAGTCGTAGGTGTGGAGGTACAGCCTCCTGCAAAACATTGTCGTCCTCTTTCTCAGAATTAGTCCAATCCAGGCGTGCACTGATGAACGGTATACACCTGGGTACCTTTTCACATTCACTGTCACCAACGCTTTCTCGGACCCACTGGTCATAAGGTAAAGGCAATGGTACCCTTTTGCAGTGCACGCTGTGAATCCAGTTTCTTTTACCTACGACTTTCACTGCTGTACGGGTCGTGAGTAGAACTTGTCTCGGCAGACCCCAACAAGGTTCCAGATTCTTTTTCCTCTGAAAATTCTTCAGACACACCCAGTCTCCAGGTTGGATGGAGTGTCCAGGATCTGAAGAGGCCTCCGGCAAAGCGTTTTGGACCTATTGACGAATAACACGCAATTTAGTGGTGAGGATGTGCAAATAATAAACCAACAATAGATACGGAATGACTGAATACTTTTTGGGGCGAGGGACTCCCCAGACATTAGCTTGGCGCCCAAAAACAATCTCATATGGGCTAAGCCCCAAATGAGAATGGACAGTTGTTCTTGTTGAGAGAAGTGCCAAAGGCAAGGCATCAGGCCAGGAAAGGCCTGTACTGGTCTGGATCTTTGCTAACTTAAGTTTGAGAGTGCCATTGTAACACTCTACCAAACCCGCTGACTGAGGGTGGTTTGGCGCATGAAATTTCTGTCTAATTCCAAGTCCCACACACACTTTCTGCATAATCTGACCTACGAATTCACTCCTATTGTCACTCCAGACAATGCGCGGCAAACCAAACCTCGGGAAGAATTCCTTCAGATGGACTTTGGCAGTAGACAAAGCACGCTTCTATCCATCTGAAAAAGGCGCAAACCACCACCAGGACATACTTAAGATTACTGAAACGTTTCATATGAATGTAATCTATTTGCAGTACCTCAAAAGGATACGTAGGGGGAGTAAAGTGACCTGCTGGAGTTGGAGTTCCCTTTCCTGGATTATGCATCAAGCAAACAATGCAATGCTTCACTACATTTTCTGCACATTTAGGAATATTTTCGTTCTGCCATACTGGAGCTTGGAGTTTACATATACCCCTTGAATTAATATGGGCTGGTCCATGAGCCATGGTGACCACAGGTAATACATTCGCATCTGGTAACAACCATCGCTGATGCTCTGACAATTCCGTCCAACATCCCATCGTATCCAACATTCCCGTACTTTCTTTCCACTTACTCAATTCTTTCTCAGTTGCCTCCTTCTGAATCATTTTCACGCTTTCTACTGTGTCTTCACACATACCAGCATCTGGGACCCAACTTGCCGGTCCTGCAACATACATTAGACTTTCAACATTCTGTGCCGTTTCCCTCGCTATTTCATCCGCAAATGCATTTCCTAGACCCACGTCATCAGTAATCTTTTTATGTGCACTACACTTCACAATCGCTATTTGTGTAGGCAAAGCAAGTGATTCAAGAAGGTCAGTCACCAACTGACCATTCTGTATTTTAGTGCCGTGGGAGGTAAAGAATCCTCTTTCTCTCCACAAACGGCCGAAGCTGTGGGCAACGCCAAACGCGTATTGACTATCTGTGTAAACAGTCACCCTCTTTCCTTTCGCCAACACACATGCTCTTGTCAACGCAATCAACTCTGCAGCTTGTGCTGAATTCTGTGAAATGTGTGCAGTTTCCACTATCGTATGTAGAGTTGTAACAGCATAAGCTGCTGTCGTCTCACCATTAGGAAGCTTGAAGCAAGACCCATCTACCCACAGGATCCCATCCGGATCCGTAAGTGGTGTATCTTTCAAATCAACTCGACCTTTAGTTTCTTCTTTCGTACGAATAAAACAATCATGCTGATCTTGTACATTTTTCTCATCCAAAATAGGCAACAATGTTGCTGGATTCAGAACATTACATCTCCTGATATGTATGTGACTAGCTAAAAGCGTCAACTCATATCCAGGCAAACGGGCACTCGTTAAGTGCTGGGTTTTTGTCCTGTTCAAGAGAGTATCTACTGCGTGTGGCACCATAACATTAAGAGTATGATCTAACACCAATCCAGCAGATTGACGAATAGAAATCGCTGCTGCCGCTGTTTCTCTAAGACAACTGGGTAATGCTTTAGCAACTGGATCTAATGTAGCCGAGAAATAGGCACATGGCCTTTGTTTACCTCTGAATTGTTGTGTCAAGACTGATAATGCACAACCTTCTCTTTCATGAACATAGAGTGTAAAAGGTTTACTGTAATCTGGAGTACCCAACACAGGAGTCAAACACAAAGCAGTACGTAAATCAAAAAAACTCTTTTGACATTCATCAGTCCAAGGAAAAGGTTGGGGCGTATCTTTCAGAGTGAGTGCCAACAAGTGTTTAGCTAGTAAGGAAAAGTTCGGAATCCACTGTCTACAATAAGAGGTAATGCCTAAGAAAGCATGCACCTCTCTTTGTGTGGATGGTACAGACATTTGCGCAATTGCTTAAATACGTTCTGGGGTCAATCGCCTTCCCTCCTTCGACAAGAGATGACCTAAATAGGTAATCTCTTGTCGGCAATACTGTAACTTAGAAAGCGATACTTTGTGGTGTAAATCAGACAAATGTCGCAGAAGTGACACCGTCCCATTCTTACAGACATCTTCCGAATCGGCAGCCTCTAACAAACCATCCACATATTGGATAAGAGTAGCACCTGATGGCAAAGAAATGTGTCAAGCTGAGATTTCAAGGCTTGACTATAGATGGAGGGACTCTCACAATAGCCTTGAGGTGCACGCTTAAATCGAAAACTTCGGCCTCCAAGAGAGAAACCAAAGAGATCCCTACTCTCCTCAGCAATGGAAATGCTTAAGAAAGCATTTTTGAGATCAATAACCGAAAACCAAGCTGCTGAAGCAGAAATAATAGTAAGCAAAGCAGTAATATCTGAACAACAGGAAACTGAGGGACAACAATTTTGTTGACCTCTCGGAGGTCTATCACAAAACGATACACAGGTGGCTGAGAAGGATCAGTACGCTTTAGAACAGGCAGAACAGGACTGTTACAAACATTTCCTCTGGTCTCCTCGACCACACCCTTCTGAACCAAGTCATGAACAATAGCCAACAGAGTTCTCTCACCATCGTTAGAGATTTTGTATTGTGGAATGCGTGGTAACTTAACATCAGGCTTCACAGTAATCACATAAGGTGGAATTTGAAGCAAACCAACATCATTGTGGAGAAGTGTGGCTCAGGGGTTAGAGGCGGCAGACCCGGAAGCTGAGATCGGCCCTGGACCAGGGTTCAATTCCCTGCCTCGGCGGGTCTTGGGCTCAAAAATTCCACGGACTCAATAATTCTCGCTCCGGTGCCTTCTCGACTCACGGGTTCACACTCTGCGACTCTGGGCAATAGCTTGCTTAATCTCCACAACGGCCCCTCGCAGCGGGATGCCTGGCTTTCACCTTGTGGATCCCTGCCGGGGTTATCTCACAGGGGAATACCAGGACGGGTTCCCTAAGCAAGCGCCGGGAAACCCTTTGTGGGTAGCTGTGCGCTATATAAGCTCAAATACATTTACATTTACATTTACATTCGGACCCGTAGCCCAAAGTGTAGCAGGATGCAAATGCAGTTCAAGTGGCAGTTGGTATTTAGATACATACATCAGAGCAGTCAACTTAGCACCTAAAGTAAGATGTACACCAGAGGGTGAGCAATACAATGTGGCATGCAGACGTTTCAATAAATCCGAACCCAATAAATTCTCTCCGCAACCCGTCGTCAAAAGAAGTGAAGCTTCTAAATTGTACGGACCAATGGAAATGGGCAAAGGACAAGAACCAGGGTTGCGAACTGGGGCGCCAGAGAATCCCACAGAAACATTTGTTAAGCCAGACAAAGGTGCCCCAGGGAGTTTAGAATGCATAATAGAACTTCTCATTGCACCAGTATCCAAAAGAAATGGTTCTGTAACATCCAATGATACAACATTAACATAAGGTCCATCCTGATCCACTGGAACTGATACGACTCCCTTACTCTGTCTATGGCTGTCCTAGCAAGTGAGAAAATCAGCATTCTCACTATCTGCGCAATAATCATCATTGTAATATTGTGCAGACTGAGAATTCCGCTGGTCAAAATAATTTGCAGAGTCCTGAGGGGGAGAGGGACGTCGTTCCTGAACTGACATACCACGCCCTCTACCTCTGGACACTGACCGAGAATCTCCACAACCCCGTGACTGTGATCCTCCATAACGCTACAACAGAATCGGACAGCTAATCTTAAAATGACCTTCCTCTTTACAATAGGCGCATTGATTAGGACCCAACGGAAATCGCGGAGCTGTCGATTCAGGTTTTTGCAACAGCTTCTAAAACTGTGGGGGCTGTTGAAATCGGGGCTGAGCAGAACGAGGAGGATAAGCCTGTTTTAGAAGAACCTTCATTTTTAATTTGTTAGTTTTCTTCTCCGCTTTTTCCTTATCTTCCTTATCCCTATTCTCATAATATTGAGCAGTAGCTAATATCTGGGCAGTTGAAGAAACAGCCCACGCACTCTCAGATTGTTTCAATTTATGCGATAGTTCTGGAAGTAAATTAAAAACGAATTTATCTACAAATAATCGCTGTCCACCTTCAGTACTCAAATCTTGACCACTATGATCAATGAAAGTCTCTTCAAAACGAGTAAAGAAATTGGAGACACTTTCATCAATCTTTTGTTTGCACGCTGCCAACTTATCCCAGTTAACGCGTACAGCAGGCAACCATGTTTTCATAAGAGCTTTTATTCTCCCGGGCAACTCCGTAATCAGATCATCAGGTTTGGCACCACCTACTTGTCCTGCATCTGCGGCCGCAATAGCAGCCCAATTACCACCGAAAGCTTGATCATGGTCTTGTCTACGAATTTTAGCCCATAAAGCTTGTGGGACTACATTTCCCTTAAGTAAATCAATATCTGCCAAATTCATAACACATGCATTAACAGTCTGAGATAATTCTTTATAATACCCAGCAGGATTCTTATGAGGGTCCGGTAAGGACTGCTTAAGTGCCAACACTTCTGATCTTTTCCAAGGATCATGTACCCATATACGCTGAAAATGAGCAAGAACAGGCGGATGAGCGTTTGGGTCTGCCTCTCTCCATATTGGAGGAACTTCTCGCATGGGATATTGTGCCATTTTACGACGAACCGCAGGATCAGGCTCAAGAGAAGTTTGAGAGAAGAAGGAAGATCCGAAAGTAACAAGCTTCTGAACAGCAGACTCTACATCAGGACCCACAATAAATCCCTTATCAAATTGATCCCGTATTTCAAATAAATCCTGAGGAGGTGAATCCAAATCCATATCTTCCCACCCTTTGATAAGAGTGTTGCACATAGTATTAAAGACATACCTCTGCATAGGCGCATTCCATTGCAAAAAGGTGTCTAAAATATCACGTACACTATACTGTAAACTACTCATAATCCAATTACGAGCAAGAGAATCTAACTTAGTCCGTTCTTCCAAATCTGGGATCTGACTACGAGATTGTCTTCGAGATGAAGCAGGAGAAAAGAAAAGAGATCCAAGAAAAAGTGACAAAAGACCAGAAACTGTTTCAACTAAACGATGTCGAGCTGTAGGGGAATCTAACAATAAAACAGGAGACAACGTATTCTGTAAAACAGGAGAAGAACCAGTAGCAACAGAAGGTAAAGGAAACTGAGGCACAGGAGTTTGGGGTACAGAAGTCGGTGGCAAAGGGGGTGGAGGTGGAATCACAGGAAGAGGCAACTGTGCAGGAACCAGAACAGCTGGATTAGCAACAGGTTGTAATGGAGGTGCATTAGCACTTAACACATAAGGTGGAGGTAACGTCAAGAGATGGGACACAAAAGGATCTTCGTCAGAACCCTTACTCTTTGAGGTAGTAGGTAACACAGGATAACATCTGGCTATTGCCATACGATGTTGTCTTTCCGAAACCTCAACCATCTGATCAGCTTCGTCATTTTTAAACTGTTGGGCAGCCTGTAAGATAGTCATATTCTGTTCTTTCTTATCTTTCTTCATTTGCTTAATTTCTTTCTGTTTGGATTCTTTACACCAGAGGCGGAAAGAGTCAAACATTGCCGGCCGGGCTTTTCTCTTAAATAGAATCGTTTCCAAATTGTCTAATATAGCAGGCTCAAAGGTACCATTTTGTGGCCACCGTAAAACACCCTTTTTTTTAGTGTATAGAATCCATGTTTCATTAAAAATAATAGGACCCAAACCATGTTTTGAATAGAGCGCATAAGTGGGAGTTCCAACCGGAGGAATCGGACAAGAATCCTCTAGCCGGGAATCCCTAATACAACCAAAACAACAACATTTCTTAGACTTACTAAATCCAGGCATTTCGTAACGAACTGGACGACTTACAAACGTCAAGGGATTTTTAGACACTATAGTCACAGCACAAACGTACTTACCCCTTGGCTTCGGTTAGTGCACTAATCGAATAACAAAAACCAAAAAAAAAAAGTGGGCGCTACCCACGAATACTTAACTAAATGTTTTCTCACGCCAACAGATGTCCGTCTAACGTCTCGCGATACTAATCATCACCAGGGGCCAAAGCAGGGCGACAGTCAGGGCAGCATTCGTCAGCAGCCGTCTGGAAGGAGCAGCCGCGCCTCAAAAGACCTTCGGTCCACTTCGACATACAGGGGTCGCTCACGTGGTTTGCGAAATTCTCCGGAATTTTCTTGCGAAGCTCCTCACGACCTTCGGGCAAAACTACTACCACTGAAGTCCCCCACACGTTGGGCCGCCAATTGGAGAACCTGACCTTATGGGCCAGGCGGCGCAGGGCACGCCTAAGATCTCCGGGTTCACCTGCTTTGGCAGACAGAGACACGTGACACTCTGTTAGGCGTAAAAAAGCAGATTTATTAGCTGCAGCTAAGCACAGTGGTCCTGTAAGTACACCAACTGGTACGTTATCAGGAGACTGCCACTTCATTCCGTGGCGCACAGTCTATTATACTATACAGGTGTACAATGCCAACTCCCAAAACATACAAAACTGACAAATGGGAATAGTTTGAAAACAAGCTATCGAATGTCTAAAACACACCCTCCTTTTAGACCCTGTGTGCTCTCCTCCCTTCAGGTTAATCAACACTAGTGCCCGTAATTCAATTTGCCGGTGGTAAAACATGTTTGAATGCTTTAAAGGACAGTCTGTGTAACAGGAGAACACACGAAGAGAATAGCGAAGGTCAGTTAAACAAAATAAAGTCAAGAAGAATGGTGGGACCCAAACAGTGGAGTAAGACATTGATTAATCAGTCTAGACATGGATTTACAAAACTCAGGAGACCCTGACATCGGTTTCATAAACATGGGCAGAAGTTACTCTTTAACGGGAAGGACACGTAGCAGCTGAAAAAGCAAAAACATTGCGTTCACCACATCCGCCGTGCTGCCTGAGTGAGGCAACACAAAATGGTGGTTAAATACAAAATGGCAGCTAGATACGAAGCGAAGTTGAAAACAACGTAACCTCAAACTCACCTTTTTGAAAGTAGGAGAAGAGTTAGTACTGTGTAAATCAAACACCAGAAATTGAACACCAAAAATTCCTCACAAATGTACCTCAGACAGTAGTATCACAAAATGGCCGTGTTTCCCTGTCATTTTTCATATATATTCATGTACATAACCAATCAAACACACAAATTCAAAACCAAAGTAACATTTTATAAAAATTATAATAATTAATAGCTATAAAAAATAGCTATTAAAAAAACGTAATAATTCACTTTAAAAACCATAGGTTACAAACTCGTTATATAAAGGAATTAGCTTTTAAAAAACCTTTGAAATTCACTGAAAAAACCATAGGTTTAACACTCGTTATAGTTAGGAATTAGCATTTAAAAAACCTTTGAAATTCACTGAAAACCATAGGTTTCACACCAGTTATAGCTAGCTGAACATTTTACTCATACAAAACCATTGAAATTTCCACGTTATAGTTAGTTGGACTCACTATAACTCGCGCGCCCTCAATCCACTGCTGATGATGTCACATATTACATCATTCATGACATGGTCAGTGACATCACTGATGACATCACTGATGACATCTCAAATGACTAACTATAACTGGTGTGAAACCTATGTTTTTTTCAGTGAATATATATATATATACATACACCCACACACACATACACACACACAGCATAGTCTTCACAATTGGAGCCCTGCCCATCAGTTTTATTTGTGGCTCTTGTACTCTCCACCCCTAATAATCACTGCTAGTGATGCTACTAGTCCGTGACATGGCCTCTAATGTCTAAAATATCTATATTGCATTTGTCAGCACAAGTTAAGAAATCATGGACCAAGTGCAAAAAAAATTGTTTAGATGAGCTGCCCAGCTCTTCTCTGACACACCCAGTACCAAGCAATTGCAAAACCTCATATTAAATCAGAATGTAGAATCTGACAGCTGGTTAATTGCTACTATTTGTAATATGAGCAGATAAGGTCTTTGTGTGACTCAGCCATTAATGGAACTTGAATGGACGGCTTCTTGAGGTTGCTCATTAACCAATTCGCCTGGAAAATCAGTAAAATATGCAAGCATGCTCAAAAGAAAACAAAGAGACAAGCTGTTGCCTTTCCAAAGGTTTCTCCCCTCCTCTGTGACTAACCTAGGTCTTCAAAATAAATAAGTCAGAAGAGCTATTTTGCTGACAACTTAAATTACACGCAAAGCAGGAAGGCTTCAGATCATATTCTGTGCATGTATTGGCTTTCATGTAGTGTGAACCAAGCTAGAAGGTAATAGAGTGTTATATTATATAAGATGATGAATATTTTTAAGGGGATTTAAATCACTGAGCTACACAATTACATTACCTTTCCAATTGCATTCAACACATATTTACACTAGAAGCACAATGAAATTAAATGATTTGGCCAGATTAACGTGAAATCATATTAATTTCCAGTTCTCCAGGCCACAAAGCCAATAGCTAAACCACATCAACATCTCCTCCCTCTTCACTTTAAAAATATCCTATTGACATAACTGGCTAGCTTGGAAAGTCAGACATTTGCTCTTGTCCCATTACCCAAATGTTTGAAGTATTTTTGACTTTAATGAGATTCACAAAGAATTTAAGGATTACTCTTCAAAATGCCATACGTTACAATTTCAGATTTTCCACTAGACCAAAATTCAGCATGTGTAAAAGTGATAAAAATGCACACTTTCACAGCAAGCTTTTTCTTTAGTTTCTCCATGTAGAAAACCTTTATCATGCATGGGTAAACGTCTTCTACGACAACCCTATTTAAATGTGGGGGTGGTCCTAGGAGTATGTGAGATTTGCATAACTTTTTTGCGTAATTATTCAAAATTGTGGATACATTACATAAATTGCATACAACTCTGTAAAATGCAAATCTGCTAAAAAGCATAATGCAAAATGCCAGAAAGTGCATGAATTACTCCAGTGTAATTGACATTTCAGGAAATGTACTTAGAATTTCTATGTGTTTCGTGGGACGGAATCAGCATTCAAGGCCCATTTGAAATCCTACTTGCTATCTAGTTTGTGATTGTTCACCTACGTTTTAAGGCAGTCCCTATTAGAAAAGACAAAAAAGCCTAACTTTGGTATTGCGTAAATTCCACCATACCATCAGAATTTCCTACTTTGCCAATTACATTCACAAGGGTCTACAACTAGGTGAGACCGTAAATCTGGATAGGAAATATGCCCACAAATTATTTATTTTTTTGTACTTGTAAGTGAACGTAGTTGCACAAGAAACTTTGAAAATATTTGTGCTGTCTTCAAGAGAAAGATTCATTATCAGTATCCAGTCAGTAAAATAACCTTTTCTGGATACTTCTTCTGACAGCAAATTAACGCGTCTTTCAGGTCCATACTTACCATTTCTCATTTTTACCTAACTTAATGCTAGTCCATTTAATGACCTCAGAATGATGACAGGCTATTTTGATGGTCAAAATTCTCCCCTGTGAGCACAACGTTTACACACAGATCTAAGCAAGTTATATCTATTGTTTTACCTGTATCCATCCCTGTGTCACTGCAGTCATAATGCTGGGGCGTTAAAACGTGATGTACAATGAGATTTTAGAACTGCCTAGATAGTCTTTAGGAATGAACACTCATGGTAGCTTTAGGGTAGCTTTATGTGACTATCAAGGAAGAAAAGGCACTAGAAGGTGAGAGTTGAGCTTGTGCTCCCAAAATGAAGGTTGATAGTGGCTAAATTATCAAGAGTATGTATTTTTGTGAAATTTGGTTAATGGGTGACTGGAGTATGAACCATGATCAAGCAACAGCCAAAATCCTTGCAGGGTGAACTACAACAAGTTACTGAATTAACCTGTGCTTAACCCTGTGTAGCCTGGTCCAAAACACAGCCAGGCTAAACCTAGATGCAACGTATACATGTGTATGTGTCGTATTTTGACGATGGCTGGGTTAGCGCTTAGCTTTGCTACACGTTTCCCGCTTAAATTAGCTATACGTAGAAACGCCATTTTGTATGTGGTGGCGGCCATCTTAGATCATGAGCGGCCTCGTGGCCAGCGTGCCCTTTAGTCCTTTGTCCGTTCCACTGACCACTCGAGTCTGCCCAGCAACAGGCTATTTTTTGGTCAAGCTCACACATGCGCAGTTCACACTGACCAGTCACTCCTTAGGAATGTGCCGCAAACTGACCAGTGGGTTTGAAACCCTCCAATGAGCTGGCAGTATTCCAAAATATGCCCTTATATGTACACAATGTTCTGTAACTTTGTGCCCCATGTTCGTTTTATTACCTGTAGAATTGTATAAAAGAAGGGGTCACACCGATGTTCGGTGTGATACCTCTTGCATTACCGAAAGGTGCTGTATGAGTGTACCACCACCCCATGGGGTCTTAATAAACTTGTTCTTTGACTTTTACAGTTTCCGTGCCAACAGTTCTTCCAATGTATGTGGGTTATCTTCGGAACATGTAGGCCTTGGGAACCCGATACGACAAATTGGCGACCACGAAGGGACTCATCGGTGACTCGGATGCCCGAAGGAGAGGTCGTGACGAAGGTTGGGACACTCGCCATGGACGCGCGCTGCCACTAAGTGACCCGAGTCTTGGCTCCCACGGTGTTTCTTCCTTTCCTTCCGATCTGACCTTCCAGGTGGCGCCGGTCCCCGACTGCGTTTCGATCGTCTGTGTTGCTGGATAAAGTGCTGTTTGGCTGATTCGATTAAAAGACCTTGGCAGTTGGAATCTGGACCTTTGAGATTTTGGGTAAGATTTGTGATCGGTAAGGTAGTCTGCGGACGCTTACTGGAGTTCTATGATTTGTGATCGGTGAGGTAGTCCTCGGACGCTTGCCGAAATTTTGTGACCTATGACTTTGATTTGAGTTAGCTAACATTTGTGAATCTGTGAATTTGTGAACTTTGAATCTATATGTGTAGTGCACTTCACATAGGCAGGCATGTAGAGATGTTTCTCTAACTTTGTTTTTTTTTTCCTCTGAGCGGCACATTTGTGTGAAGTACTGTAAGTGCCTTTTTTATACGGTGTCACGATTTCGTGATACTCTTTGAACATGCCTGTTTTTAGCACGCTTCGAGGGTTGTGCTGTCTTGGAAATGGTACCACAATTAGGTTAGCGGAATCACAGCCGGCTCCCCCAGAGGGAACACCAAATCGCGAAATGTATATTAAACATGGCCTTCCCCCTATAATGTACAGTAAACTCTGGCACAAGTACACCAAGTCGGATCCTGAATTGCAATGGCCACTACATGGGTCGTTCGATTTGCAAAAAGTACAGTTTGTGGAGCAATGTCTGTTTCAACGTAGGTCTAGACAAAACATGTTTGATTGTGTGCGAATGTGGGAGAAAGCGGTGCGTGAGCGAATGAAACGTGAAGCTGCCTTGGCGGACAAAGAGCAGCGCAAGGCTGCTCGGGATAAGGCTTTACAGCTTGAGGAAAAAGAGGCTCAGGAGAAAAGAGAGAGGGAGGAACGGGAACGCAAATTGCAAACGACGGGTCAATTCCCTATTCGTCGACCGCTTTATCCTGTCCTTAATAATGAAATTGATGATTTTTCATTGCTAGATCGGTCACTGCCTCCGTATGTTTCACCGACGGCTCCAGCTGAAGATTCGGGTGATGAGGGGCAGGATAAGTCGGAAAAGAAGGGTGTATCTGCTCTCAGGTTTTCTACGGAGAGGTCCGCACATTTACGTAGTTGGGCTCGTAAAGTGAATAAGAAATGTGTTTCTCAGGATGAGGTGATTGCGGAGAGGAGTAAGTGGTCGGATCTTGAGTTAATGTATTTCTTGTCTACTTTGGCGGATGAAGTTGTTGCCGCGTATCGTGACCTTTCAGACACGTTAGAACCTAAAGCTGTGTCAGTACATCGTGAGAATTTGGATAAAGGTTTATTTGCTCTTTCAGATGTCGACGACCTTTTCAAGCAACTGATCCAGCTGCGGGATGAAACAACCAGATTGCGGGAGGAGCGAAAAAGGAGGCAAAAGGAGTCCGAGTCGAAGAATAGCGAGCAGATTAAGGAGTGTTCTCTCCGGGGTTCAGATAAGAATTCTGCAATGCATGTTATGCCTATGCGTGAAGCTGCGCCTCTGTATGTTCCACCGAAAGGGGAAGGTACAGATGATGATAGAAGATCGAAAGATGCGAAGGGGTATTTTGTATATAATTGGGTGTATACGCCTTGGAATAGAGCGGATGTTATGGCACTGAAAAATTCTTTGCCTGATCTTCGTAAGAATCCGGCAGCATTTTACGAGGGGGTGGAAGGGGCTATTTCATCTTGTGTGATGACTCTGGTTGATATTGATTTGTTCTTTGGGTTAATACTTCCGCCTGATATGAGGAGACAAATTCGTAAGAATAATGATGAGACAGTGCTAGGGGGTACATGGAAAGACATCAATGAAGCTGATTTAGAAAGGAAGCCAGCATGCAAACCTTGTCAGTTGATTTTAGACCTTCCAGCGGCTATTTTGACTAAATTAAAAACGCTCGTTCCCTCTAAAAAGCTCGATTGGACTATGTTAGCTTCGTGCAAACAAAAGCCTGATGAAACGGTTTCAGATTTCTTTACACGCTTCGAGGAGGCATTCCATGATTATAGTGGTCAATCATTAACAGACGATACAGGTCGGCATTTGTTTGTAGATAAGTATGTAACTAATCTCCTACCGGAGATTGCAAGACAATTGAAAACGAGTGATAGTTCCTGGGCCACGGCGACCCCTGCGTCTTTGTTAACGATGGCTCAGTATTATGAACGGCAGGAGATAGAGGCTAAAGAAAGTGTTGATAAGAAAGCGAAGGAATTGAAGACGAAGGTGATGTTGGCACAGGTCCGTGGGACTCAGTATAGAGGGAGTGATAGAGGAAGACGAGGTGGAGGTACTACGTCGTATGGTCGTACGGATATAGCGGAGGATCAGTGTGCCTACTGTAAGGAGTTTGGGCATTGGGCTGATGATTGTCCGGTACTTCGTGAGCAGCGTAGTCAGCGTGGTCGAGGAAGTGGTAGGTCGAGAGGAGGTTATACGGGAGCAAGAGGTGGCGGAAGTGATCGTGGAAGGGTTGAGGGCAGGGGCCGTGGCCAGGATGAATGAAATACTTTCGATAGACGAAACCAATATCAGATATCGGAAAGTGAGAATGTGGAACACCAGGATTATGTACATGCATAGGACTGCGTAGGATGGGGTGCGGAACCAATTGAAGTGCCTGTAGATCAGGAGGGTCCATATGTAACAGCGGGTATTTTGGGTTCTACTGATCAATTCCTAGTTGACACCGGAGCTACCCGTAGCGCTTTGTCTAAAAGGTTGGTTCCGAGGGCTCCCCTGTCTGGCGAAATGATTACATGTGTAGGGTTTGATGGCACACCCTCCCCTAGCCCATTGTCAAAACCCCTAGCGCTTTGTCTCGACAAATTTTTTAGTTTTGGCCAATTTTTGTTATCGCCCTACACCCCAGATAATATCCTGGGCATTGATTTGCTTAAATATTTTCGAGCAACGATACGGTGTGCTCCGGAGGGAGTGCGTGTCATTCTCAATGACAACTATCCAGACCCAAATAGGTTCTATACTATACAAGATATTTCAGCTTTGGCCTCTCTCCCGCACACGTTATGGGCGACCTCAGACACGGATGTGGGAGAGATGCGTATTCCACCTATTCACATTACTGTTAAGGAAGGGGCTTCTCTGCCACGTGTGCCACAGTACAAGATTTCGAAGGAAGGAGAAATTGCCCTGACACACATTGTCCAAGATCTGATTGCGGCTGGGGTGGTAGAAGAGGTTTCTTACAATGTTTGTAATAGTCCTATTCTGCCGATTCTGAAAAGAGATACTGATGACAAAATTTATCGGTTTATTATTGACTTGAGAGAGATCAACAAAATTGTCGTTCCCCAATACCCGGTGGTGTCTTATATTACAACGTTGCTTACGATGGTACCACCAACGGCTACGACCTTTAGCGTAATTGATTTGAAGAACGCCTTCTTTTCTATTCCTGTCCATCCCGATAGTAGATACTTATTTGGCTTTACGTTAAATAATAAATCGTATAGATTTTGTCGTGTTCCTCAAGGGTACACTGAGAGCCCGAGTATCTACAGCCAGGCTTTGAAAAGACAGCTTGATTCTTTTGTGTTGCAGTCGGGGGTTGTCCTTATCCAATATGTGGATGACCTCCTGCTTGCCGCTGACTCTTATGCACAATGTGAAGGAAGTACGATTGCGCTGCTTTCTTTTCTGGCACAGAACAATCATAAGGTTTCCAAGAAAAAGCTTCAATATTGTAGACCCAAGGTGACCTACCTCGGTCATCTTTTGTCTAAGGAGGGGCGTGCATTGACATCAGATCGAATCCAAGCAATTTTAGACACACCAGTCCCCCGCACACAGAGAGATGTACGTGCCTTCATAGGGTTGACGTCCTTTTGTAGACAATGGATCATGGGGTTTTCGCACATTATAAAGCCCTTGCTAGCGTTACTGTCCAAAACTACACCAATGCCCCTTGAATGGACAGATGAATGTCAGAATGCTTTTGAACAGTTGAGACAGGCCCTTTGTTCTGCACCTGTGTTAGGCACACCAGACTACACGAAACTTTTTACATTGTACGTGCATGAGAATGATGGGTGCGCGTTGTCAGTGTTAGTGCAATTACACGGGGATAAGCAGAGACCATGTGCGTATTTCTCTGCCATTCTTGATCCTGTAGCACGAGGGTTGCCTGGGTGTTTCCGAGCGGTAGCAGCCACAGCAGTAGCCATACGGCAGAGTGAGGGAATAGTGTTATCACATAAACTGTTGGTGTTAGTTCCTCACGCAGTAGATGCCCTGTTAAACCAAACGAAAACCCAATATCTCACGAGTGCGCGGTTAACAGGATATGAGCTTACACTGTTGGCGCCACATATTACACTGAAAAGATGTGCTACTTTGAACCCTGCCACTTTATTGCCCTATCCGGGCGAGGAGGGTCAGGAAGAAAAACATCACGACTGTGTTTTCCTGACCGAGGAACAGACAAAGGGTCGTATCGACTTACAGGATATGCCACTTCCAGATGTGGATGGGGAACTGTGGGTTGATGGATCGTGTTTGAGGCTGCCAGATGGCACGACTTCTGCAGCTTATGCGATCACGACACTTAAGACAGTGGTGGAAACAGCTAGAATACCACAGAAATCGGCTCAGGCAGCAGAGCTGATAGCTTTAACAAGAGCCTGCGAATTGAGCGCTGGTTTATGTGTGAACATATACACAGACAGCCGGTATGCCTTCGGAGTAGCGCATGACTTTGGGCTACTCTGGAGAGAACGTGGGTTTCTGACTTCTCATGGAGAACACATTATGCACGGAGAACTGGTGCGTGATCTCCTAAATGCGTTGCTTTGCCCGAAGAAGGTAGCGATCGTAAAATGTAGTGCCCATAAGAAGATCACTGATAAAGTGGGTCAGGGAAATGCCTTTGCGGATAGCATAGCGAGACAAACGGCTATGTTTCGAACTGACTCCCCCATGTACGTGACAAAGTCTCAAGCTGAACGATGCTAGAGCTGAGATATTAGATATTCAAAAGTCAGCTACTGAAGCTGAACTTGCGGCATGGGCAGTAGATGGGGTGCTAGATGATGAAGGGTGTTGGAGAAGCAAAGATATGGAGAAATGGAAATTGCCTGCAGCTTACTTGCAGGTGATGGTCCAAATGGCACATGGGTTGGCACACGTGGGGGCTCTTGCAATCACTCGACTGTTGACACGAGTTTGGGAGCATCCCGAGATTGCCAATACTGCTAAGAGAGTAGTGCAGACCTGTCTGATATGCTTGCAGCACAACCCTGGAAAGGGGACCCATACTCCGAAAGGAGGGTTCATTCCACCTTCTGCACCATTCGAGGTACTCCAAATGGATTATATCCAGCTTGAGCGCTGTAATAACCTGAAGTATGTTTTAGTGGTGGTATGTGCTTTTAGCAAATGGGTTGAGGCTTTCCCCACGAAAGACAATACTGCTTTGACAACAGCTAAGGTTTTGCTCAAGGAGTACTTCCCTCGATTTGGAATTTGCAAATATCTGTGGAGCGACAATGGGCCTCATTTTGTCGGGAAAATAGTGGAATATGTGTTGAAGGGGTTAGGGATTCAGCAGAAGTTCCATGCTGTGTTCCACCCTCAGTCGGCAGGTCTTGTTGAGCGGTACAATGCCACGTTGAAATTAAAACTGGCTAAGATCGTGGCGTCCACGTCATTGAAATGGCCGGATGCCTTACCGCTAGCATTACTCTCCCTCAGATCAATACCCCATTCTCGAACGGGCCTCACACCATATGAAGTGGTGTTCGGAAGGCCGATGAATATCTGGGGGGTGCCTAAACCGCGATTGATACATGATGTGCCTTGTGTAATGATGAACGACTATTTGGCACGATTAACAAATGATTTGCTTTCTATTCATCAACAGGTTCGAGAAGCGCTCCCTGACAACTCTACTGGAGAGGGCCATGATCTTCGTCCTGGGGATTTCGTGATGATTCGGTCGTTCGAGAGGACGAATAGCTTGGAACCGAGGTGGCGTGGCCCCGAGCAAGTCCTTCTCGCCACTCGGACAGCTGTACGAGTGACCAACAGGAAGCGGTGGATACATTCAACCCACTGCCGTCGTGTTTCTCCTGATTTGGCAAATCCTGTTGTGTTGACCGATTATAAAGAGATTTTGGAAAAGGAAAAGAGCCCAGCTGTGACGTTGGCCGAGGTTGAGGGAGCCTTCCCGGACCACACTGCTTCTGGACGAGAGCGTTATAATTTACGGCCACAATAAGAAGAGTTCTCTTATTGTTTTTTTTAATGACTGGTTGGTTACCGCTCCAGGTTTGTGAAACGGAAACCGGGAATTCCAAGGGGGGGGATCAGTTCTGCCAGTGTAGCGACACCCGTCTTGGCCCGGAGAAGAAAACAACGGCTACCTCGGAGTTCAGCACCATATTTTTTCTTTTTTTAGATATACACGCATGTGTATGTGAAACTTTGTGACCAATTCGAACTATTTGAGACTCTGCAAAAAGACTTTTCAGAACTATGGCATCATCCGCATCACGAGATAAGAGACTCTTGGGTGCCATTCTCTTTGTCCTGACTATTGTGGTGATTGCTGTAGTAGCCTGGGTAGTTGAACTTGTGGTGCCTGTACGCGAACATTTGCTGCCGACTACCCCGGCTCCATCTGAACATTTTCATTTCACCCTGCCTTATCACGAAGAACGGCACCGACAGACTTATCTGAACAATAGTTTTATTCAGATCCTACATCATACACACAATATGACAAATACTTCAAATTGCTGGGTGTGTGGGATGTTGCCTGGGCATCAGAAGAAAGGGGGTACTCCACTCATTCCTCTCCCGTTTTTGCATAATGGATCCTGCAATGCATTTTATACTCTCCTCTTTACTTTGAGATGGCCCACAAAAGGGGGAGTGCTTTTTCGTTTGAATAAATTGTGTCATCATGACCGGGATGGGTATCCACAAGCTGAGGGTACTCGATTTGAATATGAAGAATACCCCCCTGATAATGTGTCTGCTTCACGAATTTATAGCAACCAGCGAAATGTCAATGTATCGAATGCACATGTTATTAATGTTATTGCTACTAAAGCAGACCTATGTTTACGTAATAAAGTGGTAATTTCTGTTGGGAAAAGTGAATGTAACACCACACTCACGTTTGATAGTCCTACTGGTATATCGTTTGTGACATCCCGAAATACTTACTTCATCTGTGGAACGAAGGGTTATCATCAGCTTCCTTTGGGATGGTCAGGCACTTGCTATGTGTCTTTTGTATTACCGCCTGTATTCATTGCCCCACCAATGTATCACAACAATTACATCCTATATCATGACTTTGTTTTAAACCGTGATAAACGCTCTGTTGTTTTGGACGATATAGATCAAACGGACACTACTTTGCAGCAGTATGTGGACTTTAATTTGGGTCTGTTTTCCTTTGTTGGGGCAGCTTTAAACAGTCGAAAGATCCAACGACTAACTCGTGTTGTTGAGGCTGTGGCTAATGATACTGCAATAGCACTTGGAAATATCACTGAAGAAGTACAGATTTCTAGAATTGTTGCGCTTCAGAACCGGATGGTTCTGGATGTAGTGTTAGCTGACCGTGGGGGGGCATGTAGAATCATCGGAAGTAGCTGTTGCGTCTACATACCTGACAATTCACCGTCTGTATATGATGCTATCACTAAACTACATAAGGAAGCGGCTGAAATACATCCAGATAATGGTACTTGGACTCTGTCAGGATGGTTCTGGTCAATACTCACCACCTGGGGATGGAAACTGTTAACGATTCTATGTATCATTGTGGGAATTCTGTTTTTCATTTGCTTATGTATCCAATGTGGCCCAGTTTTTTGTTCTATGTGCTTGTCAGTTTGTGTACCATCGAGACGAGCTCTTGCTCATGACAAAATGATGCTTCATAAAGAAGTAACACAAATAATGCTAATTGATATAGAAGATGAACACCCCGATTATGTCCACTATGAGGTAGCTTCAGCTAAACGCTAAAAGGGTCGTCTGTCGTATTTTGACGATGGCTGGGTTAGCGCTTAGCTTTACTACACGTTTCCCGCTTAAATTAGCTATACGTAGAAACGCCATTTTGTATGTGGTGGCGGCCATCTTAGATCATGAGCGGCCTCGTGGCCAGCGTGCCCTTTAGTCCTTTGTCCGTTCCACTGACCACTCGCGTCTGCCCAGCAACAGGCTATTTTTTGGTCAAGCTCACACATGCGCAGTTCACACTGACCAGTCACTCCTTAGGAATGTGCCGCAAACTGACCAGTGGGTTTGAAACCCTCCAATGAGCTGGCAGTATTCCAAAATATGCCCTTATATGTACACAATGTTCTGTAACTCTGTGCCGCGTGTTCGTTTTATTACCTGTAGAATTGTATAAAAGAAGGGGTCACACCGATGTTCGGTGTGATACCTCTTGCATTACCGAAGGGTGCTGTATGAGTGTACCACCACCCCATGGGGTCTTAATAAACTTGTTCTTTGACTTTTACAGTTTCCGTGCCAACAGTTCTTCCAATGTATGTGGGTTATCTTCGGAACATGTAGGCCTTGGGAACCCGATACGACAAATGCAGCACACAAACAGCAATAAAGTGAAAACACAGCACAAGAATAATCCCACACTAATTTAGAAACATAGAGTGAATTGTAACACATTATTTGACACCAAAGAACAAAAATGAAAACTGTAGAACTGGAGTTATGGACTTTAAATTTTTTTAGTAAAAACTAGCACCTAAAATGTCAAAGCCCCAAATTGCGGACATCTAATCGTGCCAGACAGTGTCAAAGGTGAACAATATGGCTGACCATAAGGGAGCACAGTAGAAATACGAGATGTGGATTGGGCCAGATCAGCTCTATCCTTCGGACTTTGAAGACATTTTTAGAACATTTTTTGGAGAGGGTAACCTTCAGTGAGGCACAGCTGCAGAAAGCATCTGAGGAGGGATTGTTGTTGTCAGGGAGCTTTGGGTCGGAGGCACAGTGAAGATTTCTATGTTCAGAATTAGTCTCTTTTTTGGAAGTCAAAAACCTCCAGCAAGACAAAGCAAAAGGCTTTAGCCAAAGGCAAGTCCAGGGGCTGGGATACACCTTTGGCGAAGGACAGGTGAACAGGATTTGCTGCTGTGGCAAAGAACATAGGGGAGAAGCCACAATGCCAATCTGACCAGCAATGCACCTTGGACGGACAGGTGAGCAGGCTGGTATCAGTCTCCTCCTGGTTCTTATGGCAGCTTTTGGCCAAAAAATTTCTAAGAACTCAGTTTTGGGTTTCGGTCATCTGGGCACCTTTAGCACTAAAACCAAAGGCCCATGACTCGTGGCACTCCACCTGAAGGTTCAAGACTCACTCACACTAGGTCCAGATGCAGAATCAAGATGGTGGGAACCTTTCGTCTCTCTGTAGCTCTGCACAGGGGGCCAGCTAACTAGACCATGGAGTCATTCTGGTGGTCCGGTGCTCAGATGCGGGGCTCAGCAGCAGGGCTGGCCTCTGAGGCTTCAAGGCAGGCTCCAGGCAGCAATGCCGTCCTTCCAGATACAGCAAAGCAGTCTTGCAGAGCGCACAGCAGGTCACAGCAGCAGGCAGTCTTCTGAGAGTCCTTCTGCAGGTCCCGGAGTGAACTTTAGAGTGGGTCTAAGGGTCAAATTGTTATATCCAGTAGAAGCTGCCTTGACTCCAAGTTGGCTGCAGTGACAATGTAGGGGTGATAATTACTTTGTGTAAAGGCAGAGCAAAGCTTATTTAATTGCAAGTGTGGTTGTGCTAACCTCCGCCCCATCCTTCCAGTAGATGGACCATTCAGGCCCACCTAATCCCTCTATTGTATGACTGTCTTGGAGGAATTCAAAGTCTAACTGTCAGTTACACCCAGACATGTCATCCAAGACCGGCTGCAGGTAAAAAAAGGTTAGGACAGGAAAATACCAACTTTCTAAAAGTGGCATTTTCAAAATTGTAATTAAAAATCCAACTTTACTATTAAAGGGAATTTTTCATTTCAATTTCATAGATACCAAACATGCACTGGCTACCTGGTCCCAACCAAATATTAGCACTTATTAAATGTAATAAGGTAATCCAATGTTATTCTATCAGACAGGTAGGTCTCACAGTAGTAAATCATTTATGCAGGAGTTTTTTACAACCAGTACTTGTAACACTTAAAGGTACATTCCACACTTTTAAATACAATGTACTATGCATAATGGACTATCCAGGGCCTACCTTGGGGATGACTTATAAGCAATAAAAGATTAGTTTAATGCTTGTGAAGGAGGTTATATTGGCAAGTTGAGTTGGCAGTTTAAAACTGAATTCAGTCTGCAGTAGCAGGCCTGGGACATGTTTTAAGGTGATACTTAAGTAGGTGGGACAATGAGTGCTGTAGGCTCACTGTAGCATTTAATTTACAGGCCCTGGGTATATGGCATACCACTCTACAATCGACACGTAAGTCAATTTAATATGCCTATCAGGTGTAAGGCATACATGCCAAGCTAAGCCAAATATAATTGTTTCTAGGAATTTAATTGAGGACTCATATTAAAGTCATTCACACTCTGTAATCAGACAATCATTTCAAATCTGTTTTATTTTGTGTAAACCTTCTTTTAGACAACTTTATTTTAAAACTAATTTTAAGTCCCTCAGAGAGATAATCATTCTTTGCTGACATCTGTGTTCACCCTAAAAATACTGGTCTGACACTAGATGGTATTTACAGGTAATACTAAAAGAACAGTTAAACTTATCATTACTGTCACATGATTATAAAATACTTCACATAATATAAAATTAAATAAAAATGTCCTAAGAGCAATAATTATTTCAACATTTTTCATACTCCCTAATAATTCTAAAGTCCGCTTCCTAGTAGTGATATTGCAATTTTAAAAACAAATGTTGCAACAGCTTACACTTTGAGACCATAAAAAATTAAGAAGCAAATGTTTACTACAGAACTGAGAGTAAAGAGGGCACATACATCAGCATTCAACATAATTGGGGACGTATAGCACCAGGACACCTCAGGGAAACAGAGTGCTTTAAAAAATTTACTAACATAACATAAACCCTTCTATTCCCCAATGACCATCTCAAAAAAACAGTTCTCATTTAAGATAAAGTTAAATAATTAATTTAATCAGGTGAACCTAAAAACGTCTTAAGATGTCCAACAAATGTCTTCTTTATATACCAATAATATACATCTATTTTTTCTTCAAACCTTTGCTTTTTTAAGAATTAGTTTTCTGTTGTTGATATTTAGTTTCTCAATTCCAGGAAACCTGTTTATAAGTGTATTTATTTGAATACCTAAACATTTCAGAAAAGTATTATCAGACCCTGACATTTCCATTAAACTTATTAATGATAGTTTGCATGTGCTATATTTCTGAGTATTTGTAAAAAAAAAAGTTCTAGATTTTTTCACAAGTGAATTCCATGACGCACAGCTAAGGTTTGCTCTTATTGGTTGTTGTATCCATAATTGGTCCAAACCCAAAGGATTGTTTAAGAACATAGCCCACGAAATTCAACAAACAAAATTAATCCTCCAATCGAGGGGACTCACAATCATAAGGCTCAAGAGGCATATGTTTACCCTTTATTGCTCTTAATAGTGGTGACACCAAATAACATTCAAATGAGCTAATAAAATTAATCAAGCCTGAAAAGATGAACTACATTTTAGCCTGCAGGGTCCTCCTATGTTTGGACCAGGAGTACTGCATTCTAATTATTGATAATGGTGATAATTTGCACTTCAATTCATTTAACCACGAGCTGAATGTTATCATATTACTGCGCCATCTCCTAACTTTGGTTTTCTTAGTGTCAGTAACCAATACATTTACCACAAAATATTTCTGAATACCTTTAATCTAAATGCTTCAGCCCTGCTGGGGTTATATACAGCATAACAAGCTTGTCTACAAAAAGTCGGGAAACAATGGGTCTATGCATGACAATTCTACCTGCACCCAATTTCAAGAATATACATGTTTAATAATAGAAAATAAACTTAGAGTAATACACATTGCCTTCAGCTTTGCCCAAGAGGTGAAGCAATCCACAGAATTGAAGGCAGCCCAGACATCCAGGAAGCAGCAGCACATAATTCATTTTTACCCCTTGGATATCCGGCAAACCAAAGCATGATCTCAAGTTGAACGATTCTATAAAACCCAGCATGGTTGAGGGGTAGTAAATTATTAGAAACAGATAGACTTTCAAGTGATTTAATACTAGTTTGGCTTACTCCTTTGCAGATATAGCCAATAAAGACATTAACAAAGGGCCAATGTGGCTATCTTGCTGCTTTTTTGTTATAAACAGTTTCAAGATGGCACCCTATCAAGATGATTGACCACCAAATGCATGACCTAAATATACAGCCCCTCAGTTCATGTTGACCTAAATATTCCCGTTTTGCTTGTTACTATAGCGATTGAAAAATAAAGCAGCAACAAGAAAAAAAAATCGTTCTATACTTAAACAGCAGCTTTACTTATGCTCTGTGATCTGACAGGCCGCCTTTTCCCTAAGTTGCTGAATCTGGCAGCAGACATTGTGACCTGAGAACTCAACTGTAATAAGTTATTACGGTTGAGTTCTGATGTGATTTCGTTATACATGACGACTGGGAGTGTCAAAAGTCACATATTGTGAAGAAAATAGAGACATATTTTCCTTTCTAAGATGTATATGTTGTTTTTCTTTTTAACTTTGTTAAAAATTGATAAAAAAATGTTATTTAGGAGGGGGCGTGGCAAATATCATGGCCCGGTAGCTGCGCTCGTTGCGAGCTCCATCGGCCCTGACCGAATCCTAATCTTAATCCTGATCCTCACCGCCTTATGAACACAGCTACACTTACCGGAAGGTTGCTGGATGCTGTGTTGAGCTGCATGATCCGTGAAACCTTAGCTGTGGGCTGCAGTCTTGGCTGCCAATGACAACGGAATTGAGGGACAAGATCTAAGATGGCGTCTTGCCCGCAATGACTACTGTGATTCTTCCTGGCGGTGAGGAGCTCAGCTGATGACGAGTGGCATTGCTGTGCTTTTCTCCTCCACATAGATCCTTCAGCCCACCATACATGTAAAGAGGTGCTTCAGGAGGAGGTGGTAGAGGGCCTGGGTCATACTGCCCTGCTTGACAGCCTGATGAGACAGTTATGTGGTATTGGGTTCCCAAGGCCTACATGCTCCGCAGATAACTCACTTACACTGAAAGAACTGTTGGCACGGAAACTGAAAAGTACAAAGAACAAGTTTTTTAAGACCCCATGGGGTGGTGGTACATTCCTACAGCACCCTTCGGTAATGCAAGAAGTATCACCCCGATCGTTGGTGTGATTCGTTCTTTTATACAGTTTACAGGTAATAAAAAGATAGGCGGTACAAGGTTTACAGAGTTTATGTACATATATGGTCATTTTTGGAAAACAGCCAACTCATGGGAGGGGTTACAACCCCACTGGTCAGTTTGGCGGCACATTCCTGAGGGGTGACTGGTCAGTTGGAACTGCGCATGTGTGGGCTTGACCGTAGCTAAAAATAACCTGTTGCTGGGCAGAGTCGAGTGGCCAGTAGTACAGACAACGGACTAAAGGGCATGCTGACCACGAGGCGGCTCATTCTCTAAAATGGCCGCCGTACCATACAAAATGGCGTTTTCTAATATGGCCAAGTTAAGGGAAAGAACGTGTAGCACAGCTAAGCGCTAACTCGGCCATTGTCAAATTATGACAGACGACCCTTTTAGCGTTTAACTGAAGCTACCTCATAATGGACATCATCTTCAATATCAATTAGCATTATTTGAGCTACTTCTCTATGAAGCATCATTTTGTTTTGAGCAAGAGCTCGTCTTGACGGTATGCAAGCTGATAAACACATGGAACATAAGGCTGGGCCACATTGTATACATAAACATACAGAGAACAGTATCCCAACAATGATACATAGAATCGTCAGCAGTTTCCAACCCCAAGTGGTAAGCATAGACCAGAACCACCCTGAAAGAGTCCAAGTTCCATTGTCTGGGTGTATTTCAGCTGCTATTTTGTGCAATTTCGAAATGGCATCATAAACAGAGGGCGAATTATCTGGTACATACACACAGCAGCTACTTCCGATTATTCGACATGCCCCCCCACGATCAGCTAGAACCACATCTAGAACCATACGGTTCTGGAGCGTAACAATCCTAGAAATTTGGAGTTCTTCTGTTATGTTCCCCAATGCAATAGCAGTATCATTGGCTACAGCCTCAACAACACGGGTCAACCGTCGAATTTTCCGGCTATTCAATGCAGCCCCCACAAAGGAAAACAGTCCCAAATTAAAGTCCACATATTGCTGCAAGGCAGTATCAGTCTGATCGATGTCATCTAAGATCACGGCACGCTTAACACGATTTAGTGCAAAATCATGGTAAAGGATGTAGTCATTATGGTACATTGGTGGGGCGATGAATACAGGGGGCAACACAAACGATACATAACATGTGCCTAACCATCCTAAAGGGAGCTGATGGTAACCCTTATTGCCACAAATAAAGTATGTATTTCGGGATGCCACAAATGATATACCGTTTGGACTGTCAAATGTAAGTGTAGTGTTACATTCACTTTTCCCCACCGGGATCGTGCCTTTATTACGAATGCAAAGGTCTGCCTTAGTAGTAATAACATTAATAACATGTGTACTGGACATATTAATGTTCCTTTGATTACTGTAAACACGAGGTGCAGACACATTGTCGGGGCGGTACTCTTCCCATTCAAATCGAGTACCCTCAGCTCGTGGATACCCATCTCGATCATGGTAACAGACTTTGTTCAAACGGAAGAGCACCCCCCCTTTCGTTGGCCATCGCAAGGTGAAAAGAAGAGTGTACCAGGCGTTACAGGAACCATTATGCGAAAATGGGAGTGGAATGAGCGGAGTGCCCCCTTTCTTCTGATGCCCAGGCAACATCCCACACACCCAACAGTTTGAAGTGTTCGTCATATTGTGAGTATGATGCAAAATCTGAATGAAACTATTGTTCAAGTAAGTCTGTCGGTGCCGTTCTTCATGGTAAGGCAGAGTGAAGTGAAAATGTTCAGATGGAGCCGGGGTAGTCGGCAGCAAATGTTCACGTACAGGCACCACAAGTTCCACTACCCAGACTATTACCGCTATCACCACAATTGTCAAGACAAACAGGATGGCACCAAGTATTCTTTTGTCTCGTGAGGCAGAAAACGCCGTAGTTCAAAAAGTTCACAATGTCTCAACTGTATACCTAAAAGAGAAAAATACGGTGCTGAGCTCCGAGGTAGCCGTTGTTTTCTTCTCCGGGGTCAAGACGGGTGTCGCTACTCTTGGCAGAACTGATCCCCCCCCTTGAGATTCCCGGCTTCCGTTTCACAAACCCCAAAGCGGTAACCAACCAGTCTCGAAAACCAAAAAAAATCTTCTCCTTATCGTGGCCGCAGATCGTACCGCTGTCGTCTAGAAACAGTGTGGTCCGGGAAGGCTCCCTCGACTTCGGCCGACGTCGCAGCTGGGCTCTTTTCTTTATCCAGAATTTCCTTGTAGTCAGTCAGCACGGCAGGATTCACCAGGTCCGGGGAGACACGCCGGCAGTGAGTAGAGTGTATCCACCGCTTTCTGTTGGTCACTCGTACAGCTGTTCGGGTAGCCAGAAGGACCTGCTCGGGGCCACGCCACCTCGGTTCCAAGCTGTTTGCCCTCTCAAACGATCTGACCATCACGAAATCCCCAGGACGGAGATTATGAGCCTCTCCAGTAGAATTGTCAGGGAGCGCTTCTCGAACCTGTTGATGAATAGAAAGTAAATCATTTGTTAATCGTGCCAAATAGTCATTCATCATTATACACGGCACATCATGTATAAATCGCAGCTTAGGCACACCCCATATATTCATAAGCCTTCCAAACACCACTTCATACGGTGTGAGGCCTGTTCGAGAGTGGGGCACTGATCTAAGAGAAAGCAATGCTAGCAGCAAGGCATCCGGCCACTTCAATGACGTGGACGCCACAATCTTAGCCAGTTTCAGCTTCAACGTAGCATTATACCGCTCAACAAGACCTGCTGACTGAGGGTGGAACACAGCATGGAACTTCTGCTGGATCCCTAACCCCTTCAGCACATACTCCACAATTTTACCAACAAAATGAGGCCCATTATCGCTCCACAAAAATTTGCAAACTCCAAAGCGAGAAAAGTACTCCTTGAGCAACACCTTAGCTGTTGTTAAAGCTGTATTGTCTTTCGTGGGGAAGGCCTCAACCCATTTGCTAAAAGCGCATACCACCACTAGGATATACTTAAGGTTATTGCAGCGCTCAAGCTGGATGTAATCCATTTGGAGTACCTCAAATGGTGCAGAAGGTGGAACGAACCCTCCTTTCGGAGTATGGGTCCCTTTCGCAGGATTGTGTTGTAAACATATCAGACAGGTCTGCACTACTCTCTTGGCTGTATTAGCAATCTCGGGATGCTCCCAAACTCGTGATAACAATCGAGTGATCGCAAGAGCTCCCACATGTGCTAATCCGTGAGTCATCTGAACCATCGCTTGCAAGTAAGCTGCAGGCAATTTCCATTTCTCCATGTCTTTGCTTCTCCAACAACCCTCATCATCTAGCACCCCATCTGCTGCCCATGCCGCAAGTTCTGCTTCAGTCGCTGACTTTTCGATATCTAGTATCTCCGCTCTAGCATCGTACCATCGCTCAGCTTGTGATTTTGTTACGTACATGGGGGAGTCAGTTCGGGACATAGCAGTTTGTCTCGCTATACTGTCCGCAAAAGCATTTCCTTGACCCACTTTATCAGTGATCTTTTTATGGGCACTGCATTTAATGATCGCTACTTTCTTTGGACAAAGCAACGCGTTTAGGAGATCACGCACCAGTTCTCCGTGCATAATGTGTACTCCATGAGAAGTCAAAAACCCACGTTCTCTCCAGAGTAGCCCGAAGTCGTGTGCTACTCCGAAGGCGTACCGGCTGTCTGTGTATATGTTCACACATAGGCCAGCACTCAATTCGCAGGCTCTCGTCAAAGCTATCAGCTCTGCTGCCTGAGCTGATTTTTGTGGTATTCGTGCTGTTTCTACCACTGTCTTAAGTGTCGTGATCGCATATGCTGCGGAAGTCGTGCCATCTGGCAGCCTCAAACACGATCCATCAACCCACAGTTCCCCATCCACATCTGGAAGTGGCATATCCTGCAAGTCAACACGACCCTTTGTCTGTTCCTCGGTCAGGAAAACACAATCATGATGTTTTTCTTCCTGACCCTCCTCAACCGGATAGGGCAATAAAGTGGCAGGGTTCAGGGTAGCACATCTTTTCAGTGTGATGTGTGGCGCCAAAAGTGTAAGCTCATATCCTGTTAAACGTGCACTGGTAAGATATTGAGTCTTTGTTTGATTTAACAGGGCATCTACTGCATGGGGAACTAGCACCAACAGTTTGTGCGATAATACTATCCCCTCACTCTGCCGTATAGCTACTGCTGTTGCTGCAACTGCTCGAAAGCACCCAGGTAATCCTCGTGCTACAGGGTCAAGAATGGCTGAAAAATATGCGCATGGCCTCTGCTTATCCCCGTGTGCTTGCACTAACACCGATAACGCGCACCCATCTTTCTCGTGTACGTACAATGTAAAAATCTTTGAATAGTCTGGTGTACCTAACACGGGTGCAGAGCAAAGGGCCTGTCTCAATTGTTCAAAAGCATTTTGACATTCATCTGTCCATTCAAGGGGCATTGGTGTAGTTTTGGACAGCAACGCTAACAAAGGTTTAATAATATGCGAAAACCCCATGATCCACTGTCTACAGAAGGACGTTAATCCTATAAAAGCACGTACATCTCTCTGTCTGCGGGGGACTGGTGTATCTAAAATCGCCTGAATTCGATCTGATGTTAATGCACGCCCCTCCTTTGACAAAAGATGACCGAGGTAGGTCACCTTGGGTCTACAGTATTGGAGCTTTTTCTTCGAGACTTTGTGATTGTGCTGAGCCAGAAAGGAAAGTAAAGCAAGCGTACTCTCCTCACATTGCGCATAAGTGTCAGCAGCTAACAAAAGGTCATCGACATACTGGATAAGGGCAACTCCAGATTGCAATTGAAAGGAATCAAGCTGTCTCTTTAAAGCCTGGCTGTAGATACTCGGACTCTCAGTGTAACCTTGAGGAACACGACAAAATCTATACGATTTATTATTTAACGTAAAACCAAATAAGTATCTGCTATCGGGATGGATGGGGATAGAAAAGAACGCATTTTTCAGGTCGATGACACTAAAGGTCGTCGCCGTTGGGGGGACCAATGTAAGCAATGTCGTGATATCAGACACCACCGGGTATTGGGGAATGACAATTTTGTTAATTTCTCTCAAATCAATAATAAATCGATAGACCTTGTCGTCAGTATCTTTCTTAAGGATTGGAAGAATAGGGCTATTGCAAACATTATAGGGGACTTCCTCCACTACCCCTGCAATGATCAGATCTTGGACAATGTGTGTCAAAGCAATTTCACCTTCCCTGGAGATCTTATACTGCGGTACACGTGGCAAAAGCACTCCCTCCTTTACAGTAATGCGAATAGGTGGAATGAGCATCTCTCCCACATCCGTATCTGAGGTCGCCCACAACGTATGAGGGAGAGAGGCTAATGCTTCACATTCTTGTATAGTAAAAAATCTGTCTGAATCTGGATAGTTATCATTCAAAATAACTCGCACTCCCTCCGGAGCGCAACGTATCGTCGCTCGAAAATACTTGAGCAAATCAATACCCAGAATATTATCTGGGGTATAAGGTGACAACAAAAATTGGCCAAAACTGAAAAATTTATCGAGACAAAGTGCAAGAGGCTTCGATAATGGGCTGGGAGTGGGTGTGCCGTCAAACCCAATACATGTAATCATATCGCCAGACAGGGGAGCCCTCGGAACCAAGTTTTTAGACAAAGCGCTACGAGTAGCTCATGTGTCGACTAGAAACTGATCAGTAGAACCCAGGATGCCCGCTGATACATATGGACCACTCTGATCTACTGGCACTTCAACTGATTCCGTACCCCATCCTACGCAATCCTATGCATGCACATAATCCTGATGCTCCACATTCTCGCCCTCCGATATCTGGTACTGGTTCCGTCTATCAAAGGTATTACGCTCATCCTGGCCACGGCCCCTCTCCTCAAACCTGCGACGATCACCTCCGCTACCTCTCGCCCCCGAATAACTTCCCCTCGACCGTCCACCTCCACGACCACGCTGACTACGCTGCTCACGAAGTACCGGGCAATCATCAGCCCAATGCCCAAACTCCTTACAATAGGCACATTGATCCTCCGCTATATCCGTACGCCCGTACGACGCATTACCCCCTCCTCGTCTGCCTCTATCATTCCATCTAGATTGCGTTCCCCGAACCTGCGCCAACATCACCTTTGTTTTCCATTCCTTCGCTTTCTTATCAATACTTTCCTTAGCCTCCAATTCCTGCCGCTCATAATACTGAGCCATAGTTAACAAAGATGCAGGGGTCGCCGTGGCCCAGGAACTTTCACTCGATTTTAATCTTTTGGCAATCTCCGGTAGGAGATTAGCCACGTACTTATCTACAAACAAATGTCTACCCGTATCGTCTGTTAACGATTGACCACTGTAATCATGAAATGCCTCTTCAAAGCGTGTAAAGAAATCTGACACCGTTTCATCTGACTTTTGTTTGCACAAAGCTAACATGGTCCAATCAATCTTTTTAGAAGGAACAAGCGTTTTTAGTTTAGTTAAGATAGCCGCTGGGAGTTGTAGAATCAAATCGCACGGTTTACATGCAGGTTCTCTGTCTAAATCTGCCTGGTTTATTTCTTTCCACGTTCCCCCGAGCAGTGTTTCATCATTATTTTTACGAATCAATCTCCACATATCAGGCGGAAGAATTAACCCAAAAAATAGATCTATATCAACAAGAGTCATGACACAGGACGAAATAGCCCCTTCCACCCCTTCATAAAATGCTGCTGGATTTTTCCGAAGATCAGGCAAAGAATTTTTAAGCGCCATAACGTCTGCTCTATTCCAAGGCGTATACACCCAATTATATATAAAATACCCCTTCGCATCCTTCGACATTTTATCCTCATCTGTACCCTCCCCCTTAGGGGGAACATACAGAGGTGCGGCTTCACGCATAGGCATAACATGCACGTTAGAATTCTTATCTGAACCCCGGAGAGAACACTCCTTAGACTGCTCAGTGGACTCCGGCCCGGACTCCTTATTCTTTTTCCGCTCGTCCCGCAATCTGGACGTCTCATCTCGCAGCTGGATCAGTTGCTTGTAAAAGGCATCGACATCTGTAAGATCAAATAAACCTTTATCCAAATTCTCACGATGAACTGACACAGCCTTAGGTTCTAACGTGTCCGAAAATTTACGAAATGTAGTAACAACTTCATCAGCCAAAGTAGCCAAAAAATACAGCAATTCTTGCTCTGTCCATTTACCCCTTTCGGCAACAACCTCAGTCAGAGTAACAAAATTTGTATTCACTTTACGGGCCCAACTACGCAAGTTCGCGGATTTCTCCGCAGAGAACCTGACACTGGACTTATCCCCTTTTCCTGGCTTATCCTGTCCTTCGTCGTCAGATTCTGCAGTCGGAGCCGTAGGCGAAACGTACAGAGGCGGTGATCGATCCAGTAATGAAAAATCATCAATTTCATTAGTAAGGACAGGATAAAGTGGTCGCCGAATAGGAAATTGACCGGTCGTTTGCAAATTTCGTTCCCGTTCCTCCCTTTCTTTCTTTTCCTGCGCCTCCTTTTCCTCAAGCTGTAAAGCCTTATCTCGAGCAGCCTTGCGCTGCTCCTTATCCGCCAAGGCAACTTCACGCTTCATACGTTCACGCACCGCTTTCTCCCACATTCGTACACAATCAAACATATTCTGTCTAGACCTACGTTGAAACAAACATTGCTCCACAAACTGAACCTTTCGCAAATCAAACGACCCATGTAGTGGCCATTGCAATTCAGGATCTGTTTTGGTGTATTTATGCCATAATTTGTGTACATTATAGGGGGAAGGCCAAATTTTATGTACATCTCACGATTTGGAGTTCCTTCTGGGGGAGCCGGCTGTGATTCCGCTAACCTAATTGAGGTACCATTTCCAAGACAGCACATCCCTCGGAGTGTGCTTAAAACAGGCATGTTCGAAAAGTATCACGAAAGCGTGATACCGTATAAACTGGCACTTACAGTACTTCACACAAATGTGCCGCTCAGAGGAAAAAAACAAAATTAGAGAAACATCTCTACATGCCTGCCTATGTGAAGTGCACTACACATATGATTCAAAGGTCACAAAGTCACAAATGTTAGCTAACTCAAATCATAGACACAAATCATAGAACTTCGGCAAGCGTCCGAAGACTACCTTACCGATCGCAAATCATAGAACTTCAGTAAGCGTCCGTAGACTACTTTACCGATCACAAATCTTACCCAATTTCAAATATCCAGATTCCAACTGCCAAGGTCTTTAATCGAATCAGCCAAACAGGCACTGCACAGCAACGCAGACGATCAGATCTCAGTCGGGGAGCGGCGCCACCTGGAAGGTCATATCAGAAGGAAAAGAAAAAAACACCGTGGGTGCCAAGACTTGGGTCACTCGGTGGCAGCGTACGCGTCCATGGCGAGTTTCCAAACCTTCGTCACGACCTCTCCTTCGGGCATCCGAGTCGCCGATGAGTCCCTTCGTGGTCGCCAATTTGTGGTATCGGGTTCCCAAGGCCTACATGCTCCGCAGATAACCCACTTACACTGAAAGAACTGTTGGCACGGAAACTGAAAAGTACAAAGAACAAGTTTATTAAGACCCCATGGGGTGGTGGTACATTCCTACAGCACCCTTGGGTAATGCAAGAAGTATCACCCCGATCGTTGGTGTGATTCGTTCTTTTATACAGTTTACAGGTAATAAAAAGATAGGCGGTACAAGGTTTACAGAGTTTATGTACATATATGGTCATTTTTGGAACACAGCCAACTCATGGGAGGGGTTACAACCCCACTGGTCAGTTTGGCGGCACATTCCTGAGGGGTGACTGGTCAGTTGGAACTGCGCATGTGTGGGCTTGACCGTAGCTAAAAATAGCCTGTTGCTGGGCAGAGTCGAGTGGCCAGTAGTACAGACAAAGGACTAAAGGGCATGCTGACCACGAGGCGGCTCATTCTCTAAAATGGCCGCCGTACCATCCAAAATGGCGTTTTCTAATAGTTCCAAGTTAAGGGAAGGAACGTGTAGCACAGCTAAGCGCTAACTCGGCCATTGTCAAATTACGACAGTAAGACCAGCACTAGTCCTCTCTTTCTCCCTGGGATTAGCTGTCGCCAACTAGGGTGCACCACGACTTCAACTCAAGTAATAATCTTTGGGCCAAAAGTCACCATGGACCTAGAGGCCACAAAGGCCGAGGGGAGGCACTGGGGAAATGCCAACACATTGGGGAAAATAAGAAAGACAAAGAACCAAAAATGTCACGGCAGGGAGAACTTGATCGCTTCACCAATGTTCTCCCTGTACCGGAGGGGGCAGAGGAAGGTCCTGCCCCCCCCAAATACCACAGCCATTCTCCAGGCGATCCATACATCCAAAGATATTCTGGAGGGAAAGATGGCAGAGATCCGCTCGGAAGTTACAATACTACGTCGGGATCTGAGGAAAGTCTCCGAGATGGTTACTGAGGCGGAGCACCATGTCTCGGAACTTGAAGACACCATGCATACCACACAGAAAGACGTGTCGGGACTTTTGGTTTCGATGAAAGAGGTGGCATGTACGGTTGATAATGCCGAAAACAGGGCCCGCAGAAACAACCTGCACTTTATTGAATTCCAGAAAATGCAAAGGAGACAGATCTGGGCCAATTTCTCCTGACCTTTTAAAGGGATGCTTTGCCAACTACCCAGTTCTCGACCGGCTTCATCATAGAGAGGGTATATCGTATGCCTAATGACCGGCCGTCACCTGGGGCTTCCCATCGACCCCTGATTGCTCACTTTTGAAACTTTCAACACAGAGATTTGATCCTACGAGATCTGAGGAGGAAAAGCGAGGTCCGCTTCGAAAATACCCGAGTGATGGTGTTCACGGACGATTCCTGTGATGTACAAAAACAACGGAGGCGAAGTTCTGCATGCTTGGGATCCAGTACATGTTTTTGTTCAAAGCCAAACTCAAAGTCATTTTTCAGGGCTGCACGACGTTCTTGCAAACTCTGGAGGAGGCATGGTCATGGATTGAGGAATGCCCCATACTGAGGTGTACGATGCCTGAGACACAGGTAACGTGTACTGAGAAGAGGATGAACTCCAGTCAGGAATGGCCTTTGGAGAAACAATGGAGACGCAACCTGAAAGACCAGAACGCAGCCAAGGGGACGCGGGGGAGATCCCTTAAGTCCAGAGAGGACAAATCACAGCTGTTGGACTCAGACGAGGGCACTGCTCGGGAACCTGTGGCATAGCGCCTGCTGAGATCAAGTGAAAATATAAACACTGAATACTCAGAAAAAGACAAATCAGCGGATACAGATAGTGAACACCTGCTGCTTGAGCACATTCAGCAGCTGGAAGCTTCAGGTCCCAGCCTGCTCGAGGCCAGGGCGCAGCAACTGCAGCCACCCAACAATAGTGGGGAGGACTGTGCTGAGGGGCAGGACGACCAATAGGAGACAGTAAGATGATTCTACGGCCTGTTCGATACTGTGAAAGTGTGGCCTGCTAGAGGAAAGTATATTTTGCAGAGACATTATCATTTGTGGTAGTTATTTGTAGTGGGGGGACGGGTAGGGTGACAGACCTCTTGTAGAGTACCTGTGCCAGAGTTGTCATGTTGACAAATTGGGGGTGACGCAGGAGCCCGAAAAGTGTAGGGCCGGGGCATGCTAGGTGTGGGATGTGGTCATTACGAGGGGGTTATTACGTTTTTCTTCTTTTTGTTCATGTGTACGAGTGCAGAGCTTTGGAGAGGGAGGAAAGGACAGGGACATGCCTAGGGGAGGGCGACAGAAATACAGTGACACTTTAGAAAGATACAATGGCTGAGGAAAAGGTTCAAGATATTGACGTGGAATGTCAATGGGTTAGGAAACAAAATTAAATGGGGCTTGGTTTCCACTTGTCTTAAACAACTAAACCTGACATTGTCTTCCTACAGGAGATGCACCAGACACTACCCTGGTGCATGCGGCCTTCATTAAAGGTTCGAGAGGAGCGGCAATTCTTATTAAAAAGTCTCCCCTAATTCCGTTTCACACAACAATTGGTGGACTCAGATGGGACCCATGTAGCAGTTTTTCCTAGCGAGTATCTACGCTCCACCACACTTGCAACAAAGCATACTGCATACACTCACAGGGCTCCTGTTACTATCCGGACCATTACACACATTGTAGATGGGGATTTTAATGACATAATTGAACCCTCAATAGATCAAAAACAAGCACAAGCTGGACCCAAGGGCCCTACGGCATAGGCGTAGGCGCAGGTCCAAAACAGCCTGCGGCTGAATTGAACCCTCAATAGATCAAACACAAGCACAAGCTGGACCCAAGGGCCCTACGGCATAGGCGTAGGCGCAGTTCCAAAACAGCCTGCGGCTGACCGATCTGTGTGTTACTTCTCAGGGGCTCATAGGGTCTTCTCAAGATAAGATTACCTCTTTTCTCCAGCAGGAAAGGTCACAAAGGTGGAGACAATAGAATACCTGGCATGGGGCATTTCTGATCACTCACCACTCCTGTTGGCGGTGGGAGGGAGGTGTGGCAACCAAGTGGCGAACTGGAGATTGAGCTCTTTGGTCTTGAATGATGAACGGGTTGCGGAAGAGCTCAGGGTGGAATCTGAGCTGTATTTTAGAGGAAAATCAGTCTCCGTACGATCGGCGGTCACTTTGTGGGAGTCCTATAAGGCAGTACTCAGGGACAGGGCACAGAACATTGTTGCCCATAAAAAGAAACGGAAAGCTCAAGAATTGGAGGCTCTAGAGGGCACCCTACTACACCTAGAAACTATGGCTACCGCTACGCCAGATAGTAATATATTGTGTCACTTTGAAATAACCAGAAAAGAGTATCAGGCACTAGCAACACGTGAGGTCCGGTCTCAGCAACTGGCAGTCCAGTATCGCCTATATGAAACAGGGGACAGGGCGGGAAAAACTACTTGTGTGGTTGAGCAGGAAGGAAATGGAGGCAGGATGGGTACTCTCTATCCGGGAAAATCACAGCATATGTATATGATACCAGTAGAAATAGCGGGGGCCTTTGCCCGATTCTATAAAGACCTTTAAACAGCATAAACACAGACAAGCATGGGGAAAATCACTCAATACTTGGACACAACTCTGTTGCCCTCACTGTCCTAAGAGGATACAGATAGGCTGGAGGAAGACATAACTCTTGAAGAAGTGGCGGAAGCCATTAGCCATCAAAAGTTGTGGAAAACCCCTGGCACAAATGGACTCCTGGGGGAGTTTTTTAAATTCAATAGGGGCTTTTTGGCACCATATTTACTGAATATGTATCAGGCATCGAAAGAGCAAGGCGCCTCTCTCAGGATCTCCGGACAGCCACTGTAGTGGTAATCCATAAAATAGGGAAGCCACCAAAAGAATGTGGGTGTTATCGGCTCATATCATTGCTCAACATTGAAACTAAGAACCTGGCTGCTATCCTTGCAATGTGCCTCTTGACAGTCATTGTTCTCCTCATCCATAGAGACCAGTCTGGTTTTATGCCAAAGCATGCCAAGCGTGCCAAAGCGTGCCACCCGATTCAACTTACGAGACTGCACGCTATGGGCAGGGCAGATAAACCGGATTGCCTTAGATGCCACACAGAACGTGGTATTTTCATGCACACCATCTGGTAATGTACTAGGATTCAAGCATATTGGAATATTGTGGTGCAAGAATTACTTAATATACTGGGGGCTCAGCTTGAGGTGGAACCTCGATATCTCTTACTGGGAATCCCAATGAGATGGGCCTCCCACGATATAAGCTGATGCTGGTCAACCAGGGACTGGTAGTAATTAAAAGGGATATTGCGCACTACTGGGGTGCATCCCAACTCCCTACACTACAGGAATGGAGAAACAGTCTGAATCTGTATATGGTAGCAGAGAAAGTGAGATATGCAGCTGGGGGATGTCCCTGAAAGTTCAGAAAGATATGGAATACATTGCTACGATAACATGGTTTGGAGCTAGGAACAGAGGGGGATTAGATCTGGTAATGGAAAGATTGAGGAAAGAGCCTTAAACTCTGTAATACCTGACCTATTGTGGTAAATGATGATTTGCTTTGATGTGATCATCAGCAAATGTATATTTGTAACATTTTAAACTTGGATGGTGCTCTCCCTCGGAGGGAGTGTAGTACTGTTTTCTGTCTCCCATCCACTGCCACTGTCTATAGGTTGCTCCGCATCATGAACTCATGCCTTATTGTTTATATGTATCAACGTTTAATAGCAAATACAAATGTTTTTCACAAAAAAATATGTATTCAATTAATTAAACTATAAAAACTGTTTTACATTTTAATTAAAGAAAATAATCACTATAATGTATCATAGATATGTGTGAGTGTGGGTGTGTGTGTGTGTCAGTCACCAGTAGTTAGTTATACTTAGGACCTAGTTTCCCTAGGAAAAGCGTTTTTTTGTTTTGCCAATAACCTTGGCACCAATTGACTAATCTTCACTAATTCGTCAAAGGTAATTTGTTGTTCACTTCAGCTGCTGTCTTGTAAGTTTTGGTGTGATCCGTCAAGTGGGCCCTGAGCACAAAAGGGAGTTAAAAGCACATTTTCTCTATGTTAATTCCCATAGGACCTTTAAAAATTGCTACAGCCCGAACAGCTGAATAAAATACAGCCACTCACACACTGTCAGTCACCCATAGAGCAGCCAGCCCACCTATTCACTCACCCATACAGTCAGTCACACAGTCACTTACTCACCTAAACAGATACAAATACATACCCCCACTCAGTTACACATGCATACACTAACACGTGCTCACTCATCTATACAATTACTTACACAAACACACACACACCCATACAACCACTCTCACATTTACTCACTCACCCATACAGTCATTCATATACCTCCTCACTCCCCTATACTACCTTTCACATACCAAGTTACTCACCCATATACCACTGACACATCCACTCACTCAACCAAACAGCCATACACACTCACTCACTCATACAGCCTCTCACGCATCGGCTCACTAACCCATTCAGCCACCAACTCAGCCATTTACTCATCCATACATGCAGTCACATACCCCTGCACCTCCCCACACAGACACTCAGACAACCATACAGGTATTCAGATAACCAATCACTCACCCATACAGCCTGTCATGTACCCACCAACACACACATACAGCCAATTAGACACAAACTGACGATTAAAACAGACATTCACAACACCATTCACTCACCCATACATTCACTGAGACACCTAATCACTCACATGTACAGTCAGTCCCATACTTACTGAACCATTTGTACAGGTACATATACACCCACTGATTCACCAATATACCTTGCAATACATATTTAACACTCATAAACTTTTTTTAAATCCTCACACTCACTGGATGATATCATCAGTGATTTCATTTAAGATGTCATCAGTGATGTCATCATTGATGCCACTGAGCCTTGATTTGCGGGGCACGAGTTATGGTAAGCTCAGCTAACCATAACTGATGAGTTTCACTAGTTTTGTACAAGTGAAACATGGGTCTCACTAGACCTTCCCTGTAACTACTGGTTTTGTAAGTGAATATATGCAAATTTAATGTTGAAGAACGATTTTTAAGTTAACCTTACTTGTTTAGGGTGTCATTTTAATTCCCTGCTTCACTGTTTGACTATTCCAGGGCTGTAGTAACTTTTGGAATGTATTTTGTGAATTTTAATGTTCTTAATCCTTAATGGGTGTGTTAGCATGAAATCAATTTCTGACTGCATTCGAAGCTCTGAACTTTAGTATTAAATCTCTTTATTGACAGATTATAATGCATCTGTAAACAACACTCGACCCCATGGCCTCAAACCCTCGGTACATTGTAAAATAGAAAGCTCAGGTGATGAAACAAACCGAGCCACGTAACGCCATAGAGCCAATTCCAGGAATGGGCGCGCTGTAGATGCGAACAATTTTTTTCAAGAACAAAGAAAACCAAAAACAACCAAAACCCTCTCACACCCACCCAAACCCCCTCTTCCCACCCACCATCCAGGTTCCAAGTCCACTACCCTCCTCTATCAAAGTCTCTGTCCCCTTAACCTGTACCTGGCTAATCCACATTTGACAATAGAAATAAGCGCAGATAGCAAGGACAAGTAACCTCTCGGAACTCCGAGGTTAGCAACGACAAGAAGGGCTGCCACAGCTCAGAGTATTTAGCAACCTCCCCTGCCAATTTAAAGAAAGCTTCTCCATGCCCAACACATACCACAAGCGATGGATATGAAACGTGGGAGTATGTGCAGTATGCCAATGTAACAGAATATTCTGGATAGCAGAACCCAGGGCTATAGCTATTAATCTGCCCCTACGGGAGAGCAGCGGATATGTGATAGGATTCGGCAAACCTAGCAATACATAAGAAGGAAACTGTGGGATCTCTGTGTCGAAATGTGCATCAACCTCGTCCAGGACCTGTTTCCAGTACACCTGAAGCTGCACACAATCCCAGAGCAGGTGGACTAGTGTGCCTGTCTCTCTGCACCCTCGCCAACATGCCGCCTCCTTAGAATGATCGATCACATGTAGCTTCTTTGGCGTGTAGTACCAGTATGTTGCTACTTTAGTGAGGTTGTCTGTAGGACCCATATGGTATGCGGAATGCCGGGCCCTGTAATAAATACCCTCCCATTCTTTGTGGCTGAGCGCCCGACCCAACTCCCCTTCCCAGCGTGCCTTCCCCGAACTATATATGTGCGTGTACTTGGCTAGTAGCATTCTGTATAGGTCTGAAATGAGCTTTTTATCGGATTAACCTGTGATTAGCCTGTACTCATACGGCCACAAATGTCTGTCGGCCGCAGGGCGTACCTGGCCGTTGAGTGCCCAGTGTCGAGCCTGCAGATATCTAAGCCTCTCTGACTCCGTCAGACCATACACCTGTCTAAAAGCCATAAAAGACAACACACCCTCTTCCGAATATAAGTGATACAAGAACCGGCACCCCGCCGGTCGCCATTTGGTGAAAGCCACGGAGTCTTGCCCTGGGGTAAAATCCGGGTTATCCATCAACGGTGTGAGGGGCGACAGAAAAGAGGTGAGCTCATGTTTAACATTAGTGCTATCCCACACTTCCATAGGGACCCTGGTAATGTACGAGGCGTACAGGTTGGGGGGTCTATGCTGCCGGCAGAGAAAAGGGATCTCCTAAAGCGGAGGACCCGCCACCACTTGGTCCTGAAAAAGCCAATGCTTCTCAGACTCCCATCTGCTCCACTCCACGAGGAAACGCAGCTGGACCGCCTGAAAGTAGAGAAGCAGGTCTGGGAAGTGGAGACCTCCTTTCTCAGTGGGGAGCGTCGCAAGTCTGAGCTTCATCCGTGGTTTTTTACCATTCCAGATAAACTGAGCCAGTTCTGACTGAGTCTGGCGAATTGAGTCTACCGGTGGCCGCAGGGTAAGGGTGCGGAATAAATAAAGAATCTGGGGAAGGACAGTCATCTTTACCGCCTCCACTTTTCCAAACCAGGACAGGGGGAAGTGCCTCCATCTACCCAGCTCGCATCTGATTTACTGGCGCAACCGCGCATAGGTATTACAAACCGTATCGGAGAGCGTAGGAGCCAGCTGAATCCCCAAGTACGGGATTGCATCAGTGGACCATTGGAAAGGAAAGGACCCCTGCAAAATTTCCCATGTGGGCCCATCCAAGGACAGGTTTAGGGCCACGGACTTGCTCATGTTGACCTTAAAGCCCACCGCCTGTGTAAACGCATCGAGGCATTCGCTTCACGCCGGCAGCGACTTCCTGGGATAGAACAAGGAGAGAAGTACATCGTCTGCGACAAACTGATAGTGTGTGTGTACCCGCCAAATTTTATCCCCATCACCATCGGATCAAGCCAAAAGCTGGGGCAACAACGGGCACCCCTGTCTCATACCCAGTTCAATACCAACCCGGGAGAGGTACAGCCATTCACTTGGACCGTCACAGTTGGGAACTTGTAGCAATTCATGACAAAGGTGCAAAACTTCTCCCCATTCCCGCCTTCACCAGAACCCGCTCTAGGTAAGGCCTTTTTGGCATCGATAGCCAGCATCATTAATTCTCCGGTCGTACATGTGGCTTTCTCTATCAAGTGCAGGGTCCTCTTGGTGTTGTCAGCGGTTTGGCGTTCTGGTATAAACTCGGCCTGATCCGGGTCTATCAGGCCACTCATAAAAGGCGCAAGTCGTGCTGCTAGAATGCCCGTATAAAGCTTGAGGTCAACATTAAGAAGACAGATAGGGCGGTATGCCCTACACTGCGAGCGATCTTTCCCTGGTTTGGGGATGACGGAAATAGTAGCGTCCAGCAGATCTCTAGGGATCACGCCTGGCTCAGAGAATGAATTAAAAAGGTCTGTCAAAAAGGGGGCTACTTGTGAACAAAATGTCTTATAAAAGCTTGCAGGAAAGCCATCCGGCTCAGGCGCTTTTGCCAGCATAAGACGAGAAATAGCCGTAATGACCTCTTCTGGCCTAATGTCCCTATGTAAGAGGTCCACCTGCTCTTTCGTGAGGGCGGGAATATGGATGGAGGCAAGAAAGGATTCCCCCACAGATGTCTCAATAGAGGACCCAGCATAAAGGGTGGCATAAAAACACTAAATGCAGAGGCTATAGAAGCATCCTCTGTAACTCACCCACCCCCCTGCGGGAGGATCTCTTTGCACGGCCTGTTGCTGTTGTACCTCACGCAACCTGTTACTAAACAGGCGCCCACACCGATCACTGCCAGTATACTACGTGTGTTTCAACCTCAAGGCAGCATACTCCGCCCGGTCCTGGTCTAGCGCTGCCAACTGGTGCCGCATGGCCTTTTGTTGTTTCCAAACCCGGGGGGCCCCCGTGCGCTGGCGCATTTGTTCTAACTCCCTCGTCTGCCTTGTAGGCTCCTCCCATTTACGCGCGCGTTTGACGTTGTCTGCCGCAGAAATTGCAATGAGCTCACCCCGCAACACTGCCTTTAGCGCTGCCCACTGTGTCGTCCAGTGTGGTGTCTGTATTACGATTATGTTTCAGATAGTCTGTTATGACCACCTTGAGTCGTGTAACCACCTCCTTATGATGTAGCAGCGGTTCCCGCAGCCTCCAGCTCTGCGTCACCCGCAAAACAGGTGGCAGAGAAAACACAACGGTCACTGGCGCATGATCCGTAAGAGATGCAGTACCTATATCTACAGCCGTCGTGAGTGCCTGAAGTGATGTGGAAGCAAGTAGGTAATCTAAGCGTGCATATGTCTTGTGTGCATTAGAGTAATAGGTATCTTCCCGGCCCCCAGGGTAAAAGCAACGCCAGAGATCCACCAAACCCACCTCCCGCAAACGAGGAAGCCCTTCCTTGGAGAGTGCTCCTGCCTTAGAAGTACGCTGACATGACCTATCAAAGGTGTTGTCAAAAACTAGATTGAGGTCTTCACCCAGCAGGACATGGTGGTCTGTTGTATTGGAAGCCTCACTAAGTGGCAGGGGAAAATATTTCTCTTGACCCTCATTGGCAGTGTACACAGAGCCTATAGTAAACAATGAAGCACCCAAGGAAAACATATATGTCAGTAGCCTCCCCCTTATCTCAGCCCCCTTCTGCAAAACCTTACCCCAAAATCGCTGGGCCACCAAGATCGCAACACCTGCAGTCTTGGTGGCAGCAGAGGAGAAAAATTGTAATGGGAAACTACGAGACTTCAGGCGGTGGCAATCCCTCTGCAATAAATGTGTCTCTCATATGAGGCAGATATCGGCCACAGAGTGCTCTAGTAGGGAAAGGACTGCCTTGCGCTTCACCGGGTTGTTTAATCCCCTGACATTTAACGTAAGGACTCTGAGTTTGCTGTCAGGCATTACTCACTAGGTACCGGAAAGGGCCAATGGAACATAGCTAGCTGTGAATGAAGTGAATGGGGTAGACCTCGCGCCTCGAGGTCGAGTGCGGACAGGGCCCTCCCGCTGGTGTTCTATGGACTTGGAACAAATAAACGCTCCCCCCAACTACCCTACCACAGTAAAACCCCCCAAAAGAAACAAGCAAAACATGTTCAAATTGTCCTTCATCCTGAGATGACTGGAAAAGTGGTATAATGGGGTAATCCATGAAACGCTCCCCCTCCCGCCAACGGCCCCTGTAATAAGAAAAAAGATAGGCAAGCAGGTTTAAGTAATGCACATAAATCAGCCAGTCTGAGGAGGGTTAGTGTCCAAGGCGGCCGCCTCAACCGCAGCTCTTTGGCCCTCTTCGATCACGGCCGCCGGAGGCTTCTTCACCCACCGGAGGCTACTTCACCCACCGTCGCCGACCTTGCATGTGCCACCGGGGCTTGGACTCATTCACATCAGCCACCTGACTCGCTGTCTCATGTTCCTCCGCAGGTGGATCAATGACCAACAATCGGCAGGCCTCCGAGACTGAACATAACTGGTGCAGTTTGTTGTCTAATTTAAAGACCAGTCGGAATGGATGGCCTCAACTATAGGACATTTTCTGCTGCTGTAGGTGGGCCGTGACAAGCCTAAAGAGCCTGCGCTTTTGCAAGGTGAGCGCTGAGAGGTCTTAAAAAAGGACCAGTGATTGCCCTTGAAATCTCAATGGATGCATCTGCCTGGCCATCTGTAAGATCTCCTCCTTCATGCGAAAATCCTGTATGCAGACCAGATTGTCAGGAGGGGGTGACGAAGTGGCTTGCAAGGCCCCCACGTGGTGAGCCCTATCTAGACGCAGTTTTGAGTCCAGCAGGCACCCCGAAATATAATTGAAGTGTTCCCTTGCATAGCGAAACACATCTTTGGTTTCCTCATTTAATGGCACATTACGAATCCTTATATTATGCCGCTGTGAGCGGTTCTCCAGATCTTCCAGATGCGTCTGGAGATCAACCTGCTGATCGTGGAGCCGTATGATTACTTGGCTCCAAAGTATGCCCACTCCTCAGGTATGGCCCACCACTGTCCTCTTCGGGGCTCCGCAACTAGGCCGTCGTTCGGGTTCGTCCAGCTTCCGGGTGCTAGGCCGGGTCCCAGAAGCCCCCTCAGCCTCCAACAAACGCTCCGGGGGCCCTCTCCGACCAAAACGCCTCGGCTGCTGCTGCCACTGGAAGCTGTGACGGCCCGAAGACCGTTGCTATGAGGGCCGTCGGCGGGAGCTCCGGAGCTTTCCGTCTGCTCACGCCGCCATCTTGGCCATACCCCCCAGCTCTGAACTTTAAGCTGTGTTGCATACAGATGTGAGATGGCACAAACGCTACTGTGCATGAGAAAGAATTCACACTGGATATTGACCACCATCTCTGCTATCCGTATTGGCAGTTTCTTAAGCAGTGTTCTGTGCAGTGTTTCATGTAGCAGAGCAGTGCAGCTTTCTGAGAGGAGTGTAATATATTAACATCTACTAAAAGCAAAGCCACAAGAGATTTGTTGATTTTCATTCTGATCCAATATGTACCAGGTGGTCTAGTTTATGCTACTTACATTGGGAGTGATTCACAACACCCAGGCTTAGAAAATAAAAAATAGGCGCTCATAGTATTTCTTTCACATGCCCCTCAGTCATTTTGAGAACAGTTCCAGTATTCATGGAATTCAAAAATGATCCCATAGTAATTTTTGAAAATCTAAGCCAGTTGTAGATATCCTTGATTATTCAATTCCTTAAAAATCCACTAGTAAGATTGTGATGGAATAGTGCATTTGCATTTACAACTTTTTTCTTGTTTCTCCTTTACCGACCATGAAAAGGACTAAATACCTTTTGTTGTGAAGAAACTCTTCTACACTTTCATTACTTATTGGATGCTCACCCACAATCCCACCCTAGTAATTGTCTTGCCTTTTATGTTATCATGTTAATAATTGTTTTATAACGCGCTCTATTACTCGCGAGTATCCTGAAATACAAGAAATAATTTGAATGCACTTAAAATCAGAACCTACCCACATGACACACAAACCTCAAATGATCTAGTTTGTGGTTGTTCACATTCTGATGCTGTTGGCCATAGATTCACTCTGATATTTGATCAATCTTGTGCGTATGTATGTAAAGGTATTTATATAACACAAATACAAACCAAGCTAACGGAGTGTCCATGAGGGATATAAGCCCAAGGGTGCTGTTTCATGAGCAGGATCAAGAAAATCTGTGGTTGCTCAGTGCAGAGCCGAGCTTCTGTTTTCATGCTTTTGCATTGTCTTAGGAACATACATTTGTATATTTTTATGTTGGGCATATTTTGTGGTCACGTAATACATGACATTGATTGCGTGTGCTACACAAGTGATGGGTCCACATTTTATGCTCCACTGGAAACCAAACACCTCATCATAGCGCTTGACTCTCACAGGGCAACAAAGCAGAACTGTCCAAGGCCTACTCAAGAGAGGTGGTATGGGCTGGTAATCACCATTTGCTAGTACACAATAATATCACCAGATTTTCAAGTCTGTGTGTTTTCTTTTGAAAAAGGAAGGGCAGTTATTTTACAACCCCTACTCAATTCTGCTCAGTAATTTTCAAATATACATAAGGCTCCTGAAATATCTTTTGATGACATTGCATAATCACTTCCGGCCCCCGCTCCCCCCCATCCAAAGGGGTCTAGTTCAACAAACCTCATGTCTAAACATTAACTTGTAGTTAAATGCAATTATAGAACATAATTTGGGGTGAGAGCACTTCATTCTGGCAACAAAGTGAGTGGCTGTCAACATAATTACCTCAACAAAACATTTAACCCTAGGAATAAAGGGAAAAATTTAATATAATCATAAATGAGAGCACTTAAAACAGGCAATAAAGCACATATACTTTGGTCACGAGTGGCTATCATCTCATTATTTCAATGAAACCTTTACAAGAAAAATATAGATGCATATCTTAATGGCTTGTGTATCATTAATAAATGTGGAACATGGAACACCCAATTTATACACATGGTCCCTAGAGAGCTTCAGCGTCTGATCACAACCACCTATAACCATACATTTACTCCTAGATGGTGCTGCACCACGTGTACATTTATTGTATCTTCCTTCAGGTCACAATAACTGTAGCCACAGACCTGACCCCTAGAGTGCACAGCACTATCAGCTGTAGAGCAAAACATTTACACAGCTTGTCTTTACAAACTTTGGAAATGTGGTCCACTTTTTTAGCTATCTGATTTGCTAATGGGGTTCACTTTTCATTTGGTGCCCAGACCTACTTTCTGTCCCAGTGCATCCCTGGGACTGCCAGATGAGGACCAGAGGCCCAAAGGCAGAGATACGTGTCATAAGGATGAGAAGTGAGGCTGCAGGATAAGGTAGCAGGAGACAGAGAAGGAAGCGCAAGACATGATGATGACTTGGAGGCAGACTCCCAGAAGTAGTACAGAGCGATACTCTGCTGTCCTCAGGAAAGAGCTGCAGTGGCCCCTCATGCCCAGATGCCACTATCCTGAGTTTACTCTGTGGCTTGATGAGAGTATCTTGGGTATGGTAGTTGTGACATTACAGTAGCTTTTGACATTTTTTGAATTAGTAAGTTAATTGGAAGCAGAGAGAGACATTTAACACTGCATGAAAGGGGTATTTTATTGGGGGTGGCTAATATTGCTATCCTCCAGGGAAACAAGGCCCAGCCTTAGCTTGCCATTCGGTTTATTTCAGATTTGGTATCATTTGAACAGCAGTACTACTAGTCTCTCTTATGACGGGGAAAGACAGGAAGCCAACAGAAGACAGCAAAAGGGATGTTGTTCTATGACTGAATGCACAGCGCATAAAGGCCACACTGGAAAAGGAAAATAATTCCTTTTGTTTCTTCCTGTTTCGACAGTATGAAGTAATGATAATTAAATTATCGGCTCAAATAAAAATTAATGAGGAAAACAATAATGAACCCTCAAACTCTCACTCACGAAGAATGCTTTCACTTCTGAACAAGTCACATGCACATAACAGTCTGAAAATCTAAGCTATTTTATAAGCATCACTAAGTTTAACGAAGGTGAGCAAAATGCACGAATGATCTCAATCACCAGCATTTGTGTGATTGCTCAGTGCAGAGCCGAGCTCCTGTGTTCATTCTTTTGCACTAAAGAACATACCTTCAACTGGATATTTCGAGGGTGAGCGTACCTCGAATAATTTGTGGTCGCATAATTACATGCCATTTGTTGTGCCGGCTTCACATGTGGCCTTATTTCGAGTTTGAGGGATGGAACATCCCACCTTCCTTGTGCGATCTATAGCACCTTAATCCAGTCCTCTGGATATGGAAAAATAAACTTTCATAGTAATTTAAAGATTCCTCCTGGTCGCTGCTGCAGCAACTGGGATGGCAGGACAGGCTTCTAGGAATCTATCCAGCCAGGGTTCCTACAGAGTCCAAACCTTAATGGTCAGCTGATGCTTTTAGGCATCAGGAGTTATTCTGCTTTTTGTGCCCCTGTAACAGGAGACCAACCACTTGAACCTCAGGGAGCAGTTCTCAAGTGCCAAGAGGATTCAAGTGTCCTTGCCAGGTCCACGAGTATTCTGAGAAAGTTGTAGTAATATGCCAATCTTATCTGGTGCACCAGCCAGTTATTGGAGAATGTAGCTTCACCCAGTAGTGTTTTTTTCCTTGCAGAATCCCCACCTTGTTTTCAACACTCCTGCTCTTGGCTCACTGGAAACCTTCCCAGAGTCCTTAAACCAAGATGGCTCCACCATTCTCTATTTGGAATACTTCAAGCTCGTGCAGTAGCCAATCCCCTTTGGGGAAGAAGTGCCTAGATTTTGTTCGGTTTGGAACTGTTTTCTCTCCTGCTGATAATGGAGCCAGAATGTCTAGTGTGGCTCTTGTAATCAATGGTAGCTGTTCATCACATGCCCAGTTCATATTTCCAAGTCAACTGAAGAAGTGTGAAAGCAACTTTTTTTTATCAACAGGTCCTGACCTGCTCCCAGATGGCTTATCCCTGCTCAGTGACCACGTGTTTACAAACCCTCTGGTTTCCTGCAGCCAGAGGCCAGCCCATTGTCTTTCACAATGAGAGTTGTTTGGAGCTGATCCTCTGGAGCAGGGGTGAGAGGTAAACCCTTTCTAAATCAGTTTTCTCTAATGCAGAGTGAAGTATACTTTCTCAAAGTTACTTTTCCACTAACGGTATGACAATTATACTTATTGTCATCACCTAATAATTTTTTGAAACTATGTAATAAATAACTGTTAATCATTGCTCTAGCTTTTTCTCATGCTTTCATATGAATGAACTCTCTTAATATCTAACCCTGGTCCTTGCAAACAGTTCTTAACCTTCACCGCAAAAAACAGCGTTTGTGTTATTTAACTGATGATCTAGTGGCCAATGTTTGTACTATAAATTTCACCGATGTTCTTCAGTTTGTTTGTAATTCATTATTTGGTGTTTGGGATGCTGCAACGTTTTCTCAAAACCTTCCCATAATTCTAGTGATTGGTATAATAACTATCCTCAGTTCGCAAAAATTTCCATATGCGGATTATCACATTCGTGTAAAAACATTGCAGCCTCTTTTAAGTGTTGTTGTAAAAAAGATTGTCAACATTCATCCACTTTCAAAGATGTGAGGGAAATGGTTTTCAAAGTTAACTAGAAATGGATTTTAAAGTTAAAGCTCCAAAGATGACCTACCTTTCTAGGGCCAACTAGCTCTCAGATGGAAACTATTACAAGTTAGTGGGGAAATACTGTGCCGCATCATAACTGATGAACAACAGGAAACTTTATGAACTATAGATAGGCTTACAAACTGGGAAAATACACCTGCTTAGATGATATAATACATTTTTGGAACACCATTATTTGATGATGCACTTGGCACTCTATATTTATATGTACTGGAGAATAGTATTGTAAACCATAAGTATGCTCTAATTGCAATAAGGGAACTATTCTGCTACTTTATACTTTTTATTTGGCAATTTTAACACAGACATTAACTTTTTTTTATTCGTTAATCAATGTAACTACTGGGAATAAAGCTAGAAACTTTTTTTACATGAAAAGTGGCAGATAATATGATGTGATCCTGTCTGTGCTATGGCAGACAGCTACAGGGATGTACTTTATGGAAAAGGTTATATAGATAATGGTGGAGGTGTTCAATAAATGTTTGTTTGATTTTGACTTGATTAACATAACTTCTAACTGTATGTATTTAACTTTAACTTTCAGTTCGCCAGATAAACTACACTACACTAGAGTAAGACTTGAAAAATTACTATTACCCTAAGATTTAAAAAAAAAACGTCCAGTGTATCACCCTGATCAGATCCACCAAAAGAATCCACTCTACAATGATTTCTGGAAGGTGTACAAGGGCCCCTTCATCCAGTGGCATGTTGCCACAATTTGACTCCTCTATTGATGGCTTAATCAACTTCTCACAACGTTTTCCTGTTCAATGAAAGTCCCACCTAATAGTCTTGCTATAGATTAACCATGGGAAAGTACTTGTGAAGGTACCACGTACAGCTTTAGTGCATGTCATATCAAGTTGTGTAAATCAACTGCATTCTCACCTTCATTTTCTCATATGCTACATTCTGCTTCATTTTTATGTAGTTTTCTACCTTTCCTGTGCTGACGACAGTGACAGCTGCCCCCGGGCTGTAGTAAGGGGGGAGTGGGATAAAAAAAGGAAAGATTGCACCTGCTGGACGGTTGGCTGGCCTGCCGCCACCTCTCCTGCATCCTCTTCTTCTATGATCTGGATGCACACAGGGTTCCACACTACTCTACACAAACACAATGCTGCTGTCACCAGCATGACATCAATGTTGTGATTGGTCCGATCTTTGTGGTTTAGCGCTCAGACAGGGAGTGGGTGCCTGTGAATATTCTCCACCCAGGCTGTGCAATACAGTTGGGTGGAGAACATGCTAAGTGCGCATGTCTGTTTGGCCGACCCAAGACGGCCGGCCAAACAGTCATGATGACTCACCACTCCTCCCCCTGCTAGCTGTGATGACAGCCAAGCCCCGCCCTACCCACCCCAAAACCGGCCTTCAGTAGGGAAAAATAAAATGATAATAACTTTGTGTTATCATCCTTTTATTTTTCCTTTTTTGCACTGTTGAAAAGCAGTGAGGCAACGCTCCTCCACCTTAACGGAGGTGCCGGCCCTGGCTAAAGGTTTGAAAAAATCATTCACAGCATGCAGCTACAATCCTTCATCGCTTTCACTGTGACAGCCACGAGGTTCAAGCTGTTCAATATTAGGAAGCTTCATCTGCATCTCAGTTTCTAAGCCATTAGGTCACTGACCAATTCCTAAGTTATGAATACGCTGGACTTCAGCAACAGCATGCTGGTGCAACTTCCACAATGCACTTCCTCCCTTTGAATAACATACCACAGGCCTTGCATTGATGACGCTTGTCCATTACAAACTACTCACATGGTTACCTAAATGTATTTAGGTCAGTCAGTCAATCACAATATCTGACCATCCTCTGCCGAGTCATTGGACCCCTTCACGGTGAGGTTCTTGAATTACTTAGTCAGCTGCTAAGAAATGCTCTCCTCTGGCAGTTCAGAGCTGCCACTTACCCCCTACTGTTCAAAAATGGCCTCAGAACCCACTTGTTGAGAGTCGAAAGCTATCCAAATTCTCTTCGCCCTCAGCTCCAGGCAAGATGTGATGGCTAGTTTGCAGTCCTTGGATCGATCTTCAAGGAAAATGTAGATATGCAATCTTGTCATTAGAATTGCATGTTTAAATTGCCTAGTCTATATCTTATTACTTCCTAGCTCTAGCCACTGCTAGCAATTACTAACCTATCACCTACTTATGCTCTCATTCACCTTCTTGCTTGCTTTTGTTCCAAGGGCTTTCTTTCACATGAACATACATATGAATATATTTCTTGCTCGAGTGTTGTAAACAATGAGTCGAGGTTTACCTCTGGGGAGCTCACCAGGCCTCCCCTTTGACCTTTCCCGAGCCATTACGCTTTTCTTGTTATGGCTTTGTATGCTGTTTGACCCAACAAACAGCAATACAAAAAAATAAATACATTTGTTTGACGGCTGCTGTCTATATAAATTAGTCTTTATATGCCTGTAGAAGTTAGGACATTTGTTAGAGCGGTATTTACAAAATTTGGGGACTACCTCTGATTTGGGTTTGAAGCATTCAAGTCTTCTAGTAGTGAAAAACATCCCCAGAGCCCACGAGTCTCTTTGTTGCTTTCAGTTTGCTTTAATGTTCTTCTGTTCATAATCTGTAAATCTGATAGACTGGAATTTAATTGTACTGTATCTGGATGCGCATAAATTGCATTATTCTCTTCTGTTATTTTCCCATATGGAAACATTTTATGATTATTGTATAGTGCCGTCAATTCCCTTTTGGGAGGAAAATGCACTTAGAAACCTTTTAAATAAATAATAAATACATACATAATCTTCAAAATGGCTCTGCGGAGCTCAGGACCAATGCTATTTATATATATAAAAAAAGTACATACTTTCCTCGATTGTGCTGTTTTTGATAACAAGGAGCACATTTTCCATGGCAACCCTGGATGTGTGTGTGGGCTGTATCAGACTGCAGAGGCATAAAATACATTTTGTATTAAATGAACACAGATGCCAAAATATGTGACTTTTGTTCTGTTTATACGAGCACAGGCTGACTGATACGTTTTTTATTTGAATAAAGACAAATTTAATGGGCTGCTTTACATCACCCTATTAGCACTACCTCAGTTTACATCCTACTGTAAAATACTTTCACTTGCGCCACAGAATTCGCCCGCTCTCTGCAAAGGATAATTATTATTAAAATCAAAGTGAAGCACAGGGCTATTGATTACAGGGGCCGTGTTTAATAAAATAGACTATAATCAAATTCTGGGCATGGTGTTAATAAAAGACTTTATTCATTTAAATATTTATATTAGAGTTTTGTGAAGTTCTACATAGACACTCACGAAAGATTTAATGGATTGTGGAATATTTAAAACAGAATGGTACACATCTAGGGAGCCGCACTAACATCGAATGCGTTTTGTACCTGTTATTCAATTCAATTCAATAGATACTTTATTCGGTTAAGATTATTAACCATAAAAGCGTACAATATACAAAAATCATTTACATTAAAATGACAATAAAATTCAAGATAAAAATACATCAGATTTCCTTTCAATCAAACAATACGAAGTTGATAGGAGTAAAGTCCTTGATCTATCTGGGTAACATATCTGGGCCAAGGGGTAGGTTCTGGTAGTTATGGGGGGGTAACTGCTGATAACTAGTTGGTACAGGGCCCATCCTGCCCCTCCCGGTCTTATCCCTCTACACTCCACCTAGTGCTTGGCGAATATGCAGATCTTGGGTAAAAATCACACAATGCAAGTGTTGATATGGGCCCATCTCCTATTTGTGGCTATTTGTGGCTCCCAGCTTTGTAGGTAGGGGACTACCAAGTTGTCCCGGAAGTTGACAATGACCAGGTTTCCCGTTCTGTTCTTAGGACGGGAGCCTTCTGACATTTAGGATTGTCCAGTTAATGTTGGATGGAAGCGGTCTATTTTTTGTCAGCCAGAACTGGACTTTATTTTTGAGGTCCTGGTGACCTTCAATCTTCCCGGTGGCGAGCACAGGCACCCCCGAGAGGACACATACGTAGGGTGCTGCCTCTGGTGGTAAATTTATCGATCTATTACTCCCGGCTAGCCCATCAGAACATTTACCTACTTTCGACCGCCCAGCTCTGGGAACAGAGCTATGGGCCTTTGTCAGTTCATTGGCTACCTCCTTGTTTTTAATAACTGACAGTACAGGATCAAGAGGGTTATTCTGGGCAATTTTACTGTGTGCTGTCGTGTCAGACATTTTTGTGGCAGCTGTTCTCTGAGATTGCTTGTTTGGCTTAGTTGGCTTAGTATTATTGTCTAGTGTTGAGAGCTTTTCCCCAATGCTCTCTAACCTTTCAATGAGCGGGGATAATAAAGTTTTTACCAATTTTTCAATGTGGGCCAACAAAATAGATGGTAAAAGGGATAAAGGGGTTTTCAGTATTTGACCCGCTTTGGGTATCTCGGGGTGGTGGTGACAGTAACCAAAGAGGGATTTAGAGTTGTTTTTCGATATTTTGATGGTTTCCCCTTATATTTCATACCTTTACGTTTTATACTCTGGGAAGGAACATAAGGATGTGCTAACCCCTGGGTGGTAATTTTATCTGTATTTACAACTGGGACATCCAGTGGACTTTTATTAGGTTGATGCGAATTCCTAAAATGAGGGCTTCCAGTACCCGTAGGACATGTTTTGGGGCTGGATTGTTCAAATCCCTGTTCAATGGGGATATACCTAGTTTTGCAAATTACATTTAATTCCCTCTGTAATAAAGAGTTTGGCGAGTCAATTAGGATTGGAGGGGATCGTTTGCTACCTAAGGTGTTTTAGGGAGGCTATGTTCTATTGACTCAAATGCCGATGTTACCCTAGTTAAATATAGGTCCAGTGTCCCCTTTAATGACCCTCCTTGCAAGGTAGATTGTTTGGCTGACCCTTTAGAAGTCATGGTGCGACTAGCTAATGACCCAGCTGCACGCACCTTGAGTGAGAACAATGTAAATGTAAATGTGTTTCGATTTATATAGCGCACTTTAACCCAGGGGCCTCAAGGCGCTTGCTTAGGGAACCCGTCCTGGTATTCCCCTGTGAGATACCCCGGCCAGGTATCCACAAGGTGAAAGCCAGGCATCCCGCCGCAGGGGGCCGTAGTGGAGATTAAGCAAGCTATTGCCCAGAGTCGCAGAGTGTGACCCAGTGAGTCGAGTAGGCACCAGAGCGAGAATTGTCGACTCCGTGGAATTTTTGAGCCCGAGTCCCGCCGAGGCGGGGAATCGAACCCTGGTCCACGGCTGATCTCAGCTTCTGGGTCTGCCGCCTCTAACCACTGAGCCACGCTTCTCCAATGGATATCTAGGAGGTCTTAAAAAGACTAGAGGGCTACGGGAAAAAAAATCAAAAAAATTAAATAAACAGGAACAATTGTTGGTAGGCTCTGAATAGTTGGTCTCTATTTAAGCAAACCTCAGGTCATATATTTAGTCCTAAGAGACCATCCAAGAGGGGTGCCCCGACCCAGCCTCCTCGGTCCTCTGAGGGCCACAAAGGGCTTGGGCTTAGCCCCGGGCGCTGACCCTCGACGCGGGGGCTGGACCGCTTTTCAAGCGCCTTCTGGCGCGAAATGTCACTGGGTGGCGTGTCGCGCCGCTATGGCTCCTGGGTAATGTAGTCTGCAAGGAGTTTGTAAGGGCCGGTATACCCCCCCTCGTTCGGCAGCCGCGGATGATGCTTGTGGCGGCTGAGGGGAGGTATGGAAGGAAGATGCCCCCCGCCGAAAACTTCAGAAACAAAGGTATGGGTATGAGCCCCAGAGAAAGTGATGCCCCTGACCCTTCCCTGCCAGTGAGCTTGTCAAAAATGGCGCCCGCGCTGCGCCAGGGCGTATGCTAATGCTCGAGTTCAGTCACATTTATTGCAGGGTCCCGGTGTTGGAGCGGCGCTGTTTGCTGGCGAACTCCAGGTTTACAGGTGGCTATCAGGCTTCTGGAGCCGCTAGTCTTCCCAGCAGCAGGGTTTCTGTGGGGCTCCACTGGCTACCTCTCAGCTCGCCTCTGCTTGCCTCTCAGCCCTATCGCAGTCTATTCAGGCATTTCCATGCAGCCTCCCGCCCACGTGTGTCAGCGTTTCCTCGTGTGTCAGCGTCTCCTCAGGGCCTCCCGATCTGCCCTGGGTCCCACTCCTTACCGGCCTTCAGTAGCGCTTCACGCAGCAGTCACTCTCCTCTCCCGGGACTGCAGCTACACGGGCGGGCGCATCTCTAAAGCCCCTCGGGCCCCACACTCTCAGGGACAGCGCTGTGGTATTCCAGGCCGCCCCGCCTTCAGTCTGCCTTCCCGCGCCGACCGTCTCCAGTTCTCGGTTGCTCAGGCCTCCGCCGCTCACCTCCGACCTTGCTCCGGGCCCCGTGCTAGGAGCCCCTCTATGCTACCGGCCGCCTTCCACTTGAGTTACGGAGCCCGCTAGCTACACCGCGACGTTCTTCCGGCAGGCGCGGCTTGCCGCAAAGGTTGCGAGTGGCGCCCAGTACCCCGCTCCTCATCAGCGGCAGCTCCTGACTTCTCAGCAGTCCTCCGGGCCCCGTGCACTCAGGGGCAGCTTTGCTGCGTTCCGGGCCGCTCCGCCTCCAGTCCGCTCACCCTCGTCAGCCGGCTTTCGTTTCGCCTGTACCTGTTAGAAATTGGGTTATTGTTTGACTGGGGTGTGAGTCTGAGTAAACCGCAATCCTAGTGAGGGTACGGGACAAGCAAAATCCAAATTAACCTGTACTCACCGTCTGGTAGCGTGGCACAGAGCAGTCAGGCTTCACTTTAAGGCAATGTTTAAAGTATTTGTGCAACACTTCAAACAGTAAAAAAGTGACAACAACACACAAAATATCCCATACAAGGTTAGAAAATTAAAATGTAGTTTAATAAATAAAACCACAACCAAAACAACAAAAAATCCAATAAGTAGAAATGGATTCATTGAATTCTAAAGTTTATAGTGAGAAACAGAGCCAAAAAACACAAGTCGCTGTTGTAGATATCTGGTAGAGCTGGAGCGGGGCAAAGTTACAAGTTCAGGCTGGCATGATGGAGTGTGGGCTGGCTACAGTGACAAAGTTAGGCCCGTAAAACACAGTACCTTAAATCCTGGTAGCAGGGCACTGCAATGAGTTGAAGATGCGTCACTCAACCGAGGTGATGCATCAGTTCCGAGATGCAGCGAGACTACAGTGCAAGGTCCTTTAGCATTCCGTCGAGGATCTCATCGATCGGACTTGCAATGTAAAGTCCGGTGTTGGCAATGTGATGCGCAGCTAAGACAATACATCAATACCGAAGTTCAGTGAAGCTGTGTTGCTGAGTTTCATTGTCAATGTCGAGGCTGCCATAGACAAGAGATGTGAGGACCTGTGCCGGGAAAAGCATCACGGAGAGATGGTTTTGAAGGCGATGTGTAGGTCCCAACATGTGTGTTGCAGCAGTGATGCAAGTCTTTTGCATCGGGTCCAATCCATAGATCAATGGCAATGCATTTGTTTTGCTTGCGGATGCACCACTCAGCCAAGGAGATGCAGCGGTTCTCTTCAGTGATACATCGCTTAGTAGCGAAGATGCATTGGTTCTGCTGGCAAGCATCTTAGGCCCACTTCTAAGCATCCAGGACTGGGTGGGACCACTTGGCAGGGTAGACTCACAGCTGGTAGAGTTTAGGTGCAGGGGTTGAAAGCCTGTTATGCCCCTGAGTCTTCAAATCTGGTGGCCAACAAACTATCCCTTGAAGTCACTCTGGGTTCTGGATTCAAGCGATGCATGTCCAGTCCTTCTCACCCAGGAAAGAGGGCAGGAGACAGCAGATCAGTACTGCAAAGCAAGAGTCCAACATAATGTAGTCCAGAAGACTTGCAGTTCTTCAGCAGCACATCAGTCCTCCTTCCTGGCAGAGTATCCACAGACCCAGGAGTGTACTGAAGTGGTGGTGTGTGCAGTACAGTATATATACTCAGTGGTGCCTTTAAAGTGGTGGACCCTTCAGCTTCAAAAATATGCCTTTGACATGCACAGATGTTCTGTCTTCTCTGCCTTGTGTCCAGACTACCTACAGGTGGTATGCAGCTCTTGTGTGGGGGCAGGACAAATATTCAGGTGTAAGTGAGGCTGAGCCAGCACCTCCCTCTCTTCCTCCCATCCTGTCAGTGATGGCCCACTCAGTTACACCTAAGCTCCCATTGTGTGTAGCTGTCTAGGAGGAATACACAAAGCCCAACTGCAAACTACACCCAGTCATGTGACCAGAGATAGAGTAAAGTGCAGTCACCAAATGGCTACAGCAAATAAATGCTAACTTTCCTAAAGTAGCATTTTCAGAATTGTAATTTAAAATCTGACTTCACCATAAATTTGGATTGCAAATTGCAATTTGCAATTGCAGAGACACCAAACATGAATAATATATCACTTACCATCTGGAAATTACTCTTATAAAATGTAATAAGGTAATCCTAATATTATGAGAGACATAGGCCTTGCAGTAGTGAAAAGGGAATTTAAAGAGTTTTTCACTACCAAGACATGTAAAACTTAAAATATATGTCTGCTTTTGAAATGGACTTTGCTGTCCTGGGCGTACACTAGGGGTGACATACATGCATTAAATAGGAAGATTTCGGCCTGGCAAGTGGTTTTATTTTTACAGGTGGAAATGTCAGTTCAAACAGCACACACAGGCTCTGCAATGGCAAGCCTGAGCTATGCTTATAGGGCTGCTTAGGTGGGTGGTACAATCAGTACTGCAGGGTCACTGGTAGCTTTTACTTTACAGGCCCTGGGCACATGTAGTGTCACTTTTCTAGGGACTTATAAGTAAATTAAACACGCCATTAGGGTTAAGCCAATATTATCAATGTTTAGATGAACAAAGCGCATGCACTTTAGCACTAGTTAGCAATGGTAAAATGCTCAGAGCCCTAAGGCCAACAAAAAGGAATTTAGCAAAAAATAGAAGGAAGGCAGAAGTTTTGGGGTGACCCTACAAAAAAGGGCTATTTCCAACAGCACTAAATTAATCTATCACATTTGCAATAACACCCACAAATGTTTCTTTATTGCCATTTAGTGTGTTTTCTGCTCTCTGATATCACCTCCTTATATGGGCCGGGATGCCCGCCACCCCTCTCAGCACCAATTCCCCATGGGAGGAGACAGACACAGATTTGAACTTTTGGAAGGCGGGGGGGCCTCACGACCCCCCTGGCCGTATTTATTAAATATGAAACAAAATTTAAAAATGTCTTTATTTTACAACTCTGCAACAAGGGGCTGGTGGGTGGGTCAAAAAAGTGCAGCTTGTTCCCTTGAGGGCTCAGGAGCGATGAGTGGTGCAGCCTTCAGAGCACAGGAACAAGAGGAAGCTTTGTTGGAATCCCGCACTATTTATCCAGCTGCGGGAGGGCGGGGCCCCGCCTCAAGCACGCCCATCAGTGCACGGACTTCCGGGTGGGTGTTTAGGAAAACCCCTTTTGAGCGGGAGGAGCGTGTTCCGGCCACGCCGCTTCGGGCATACCAGCCGGGACACGCCCCCCGCCCACAATGGTTTCCCGGGGGATCGGGGCACCCATCCATACGTTCGGGGGGACCAAGTGGTCTCCCCTTTCCATATGGGCCGGGATGCCCGCCACCCCTCTCAACATCAATTCCCCATGGGGGGAGACAGACACAGATTTGAACTTTTGGAAGGCAGGGGGGCCTCACGACCCCCCCAGCCGTATTTATTAAAATATGAAACAAAATTTAAAACTTTAAATTAAAACGTTTCATGAATCATGTACAAATTCAACTTTAATGACATCTTGATGAAGACAGGTTTTCCAGGCTAACCTTAACAAATCTCTAATACAAAGGTTTCCTAGTCGAGTCTAGCATCCTGATAAATACATTACATTTTTGAATTTGTACAACCTAATATTAAGGGCCAATGGCAAGGTCTTAACCGGTGTCAGATCACTATCACCAACTTCCCGCCCTCACGGTGTGAGTGGCGCATGCGCAGAGGACTTTACCCTCGCAGCCAACTGTAACTTCCCTTGTCGTGGGGGCCCCCTTTCACTCAATGCCATCTTAAGGTCGTCTGAGTTCGTGTGCGAGGTATCCGTAAGAAGGACAGCATGGACTCTCCCCTTCCCCACACTCTCTTCCGCCGGAGTGGATATCCGGCCCCTGGGAAATTTGTGGGAGTGGCATATAGCCGTCTCCCCCTGGGAGGGGCCTATGGCGGTCTCCCCATGGGCGACCCATTCGTAGTGGGTGCCGCCCCACCATGGGAGGGGCCAATGACCGCCTCCCACTGGGCGCTCCCATCCATAATGGGTGGCGCCCCCCCTAGGGACCTTGAAATCACTGCTCACCGATCATGACCTTACCGCCCGACCAAAGTATAAATACGACAATTGTTTTACCTACTAAGGAAAGAAAAAACTATGCCTAAATGCGCAACAGCTTGATAATTCACCGACTTCACATTGCTACAAAAGGGAAAAAAGGTCCTAAAGCAAAACACAATCTATATTGAATCCATTCCTTTACGTCTCTACAAAGGAAAAATGTCCTACAAGCAAGTATTCAATTACATGCATACCTCGTCATACATTCATGATGCAAGAAATGACTGTCATACATTTTTATTACATCAAATAACACCGACGATATTTCTTTATTTTACAACTCTGCAACAAGGGGCTGGTGGGTGGGTCAAAAAAGTGCAGCTTGTTCCCTTGAGGGCTCAGGAGCGACGAATGGTGCAGCCTTCAGAGCACAGGAACAAGAGGAAGCTCCGTTGGATTCCCGCACTATTTATCCAGCTGCGGGAGGGCGGGGCCCCGCCTCAAGCACGCCCATCAGTGCACGGACTTCCGGGCGGGTGTTTAGGACAACCCCTTTAGAGCGGGAGGATCGTGTTCTGGCCACGCCGCTTCGGGCATACCAGCCGGGACACGCCCCCCGCCCACAATGGTTTCCCGGGGGATCGGGACACCCATCCATACGTTCGGGGGGACCGAGTGGTCTCCCCTTTCCAAAACAGATGTTGGGGCAATTGTAAAACAATAACAAGTGCAATTTTCTCTGAGGTTAATAGTCTGCGAGTTGAGTCGACATCTGATTTTTATGGGATTTACAAAAAACCCCAGGGTCACCAATTGGAATCTAGTCATTATGTAGATTTACCAAAGTACTGCTTCACTGAACAAACACCTTATTGAGAGTACACGGGGCAAGAAATTCACAGGACTACATTTTATGGCCAAGTTATTTCGGTACCTTTAACTTTTTCGGGGGCACTAAGTAAATCTGTCTCCATTTGGAGAAATTCTTCTCCCTATATTTTCAACAAATGTCATGCTCACAGCTCACGCTGTGAAAATTGCAATCCAATTGCTTTTTATTTTAACTTTTTTTTAGGAGTGCTTTTGCATGGGGTGCAAAATACCAGTGGTTTATAAAATGAATGCCCACAACACTTTGGGGGCCCGATGTAGGTAAATCTTTTTTACCACTTCATAAATACCGATTCATACCGAATCGGTATTTAAGAAGTGGTAAAAAAGAGAAGCGCAGATGTAGGTAATTTTATTTAAAAAATTACCGAATCGGAAGGAATCGGTATTTACCGATTCGGTAAATACCGAATCGGTAATGCCCATTGATTCCTATGGGCATTGAAGCCCATAGGAATCAATGGGCATTACCGAATCGGTATTTACCGATTCAGTAATTACCGATTTCTGCAAGGGTGCAGGGGGTGTCACTTTGACACCCTCTAGCACCCCCAATACTGGCTTGTGTGCCATGTGGCACACAGACATGCCCTAAGGGCATGTCTGTCTGTCACATGGCATAGGTGTGCATGCACACATGTGCATGCACACCTGGATTCGGTATTTTAACACCCAATTGGATTGGGTGTTAAAATACCGAATCTGAAGGGCCTGTGGGACTGAAAGCAGTCCCACCTACATCCCGAATTTTTAAAATCGGTAAACTTACCGATTCTGTATTTTTCCGATTCGGTAATTTTACCGAATTGGTAAAATACCGAATCAGACAAAAAAAGGTCCCCCACATCTCAAAAGGCCAAATACTGGTCGGAAACGGCCGAATTCGGCCGTTTCCGACCGGTATTGTCCACCTACATCGGGCCCTTAGTTCCCTATTTTTAGTTTTTTTTTAAGCATGGTCTAAAGATCCTACCAAGACTCTCTCTAACTTCCCACCGATCACACTCGACAACCTTAACTCACTGCTGAACAGGATCAAATCCTCCTCTCCTCTGGACCTCTGTCCTCTCAAAGTGATGAAGGAGTGTAAGGACAAATTACTTCCTCCGTTACTAGAGGTAATGAATAGTGCCCTGTCACAGGGGTTTTTTCCTTCAGTCTGGAAGAAAGCGATTGTCAGGCCACTACTTAAAAAGCCCTCCCTTGACCCCACAATCTTAAAAAATTTCAGACCCATCTCCTTACTTCCTGCTCCCGCCAAAATGCTTGAGGCTCACCTGAACTGGCACTTGTCTGCCTTCCTGGGCTCCTCTGGGTTTTTAGATCAGACCCAGCATGGGTTCAGGAAATTCCATAGCACGGAGTTTGCTCTTACTATTGTGACAAACAACATCAGAATGAAAGTGGACCAGGGACAGACAACGCTGCTAGTCTTACTTGATCTGACCGCAGCATTCGACACCCTTTCTCCCTCGATTTTAACATCTTGGTTGAGGGAGATTGGAGTGGAGGGGCCCGCTTTGAGCCTTCTGTCCTCTTTTTTAGACCTTAGGGAACAGAGGGTCAAACTGGGAGAATACCTCTCCCCTGCTAAATCTCTGCAATGTGGGGTGCCACAGGGGTCGGCCTTAAGCCCGACCCTATTTAACATTTACATGGCCCCCCTAGCGAGATTAGTAAAAGCGCAGGGAATGGAAGTAGTGTTGTATGCAGACGACACTCAGATCATGGTGTCGCTGGCTCAATCGGTTAGCACCTCCGCGTCCAGCGTCAGGAGTTGTATGCAATCAGTCGCTGACTGGATGATACTCAACTCCTTGAGGCTGAATGGCGATAAGACCGAGGTGCTGATCTTTGGAAGGGACCTGGATGTGTGGTCAAATTAATGGTGGCCGCCATCCTTGGGAACCTGCCCTGTCCCCTCACATTCAGCTAGAAACCTTAGGGTCATTTTTGATACCTCTCTGGCAATGACCCTTTAGGTCAATAGAACGGTGGCCACCTGTTGGGGAGTTATCAAAATTCTCCGAAGAATAGTGCATTACCTTTCCCTGCAAGCTAGGAAACAGACAGTGGTTGCGTTGATCGGTTTAAGACTAGACTATTGCAACTCACTGTATGCAGAGATCAATAAGGGACTGATCCAGAGTCTCCAAATAGTACAAAATGCGGCAGCAAGATTTGTACTAGACATCCCCTGCTCCTCCTCTGCAACTCTAGCCAGAAAGAGCCTCCACTGGCTTCCTATAGAGCACTGTATCTCTTTAAAATCATTTGTCTAGTGCATAGGGCTCTGAAAGCAGGAACATCTGATGGGTTGGGATCACTTCTCTCTGGCTATGTCCCCAGCAGATGTTTACGCTCATCACAACAGAATCTCTTGGTAATACCTCGGACTAAGAAGACCAGATGGGGAGGAAGAGCTTTCCCTACAGTTGCCCCTCGTCTTTGGAATGCACTCCCCCTGGATCTTAAGTTCTTATCCTCACTGCCCCTCTTTAAAAAGGCCCTCAAAACATGGTGTTTCAAGAAAGCTTACTAGTAATTAGCTCTCTGGACATGCAATTATTTTGGTTAGGCGCCTTGATGCCCATTGGGCTGAGTTTGCACGTTATAAATTTGCTTTCATTCATTCATTCATTCATGTAGAAAACGGCCTTCAATCTCTAATAAATGTCAAAACTTGTCCCAACATAATGGGTACATGAAGTTTAATCAAATCAAAATATGCCTTGTTCGAATTCACATATGAATCTAAAATCTACAATATTACAATTGTAACAAAATTAGTTAAAAACCAGTAAAAAGGTTCAAATAGATTAAAAAGCTTTAAAACCTACAGTACATTGGTACAACTACAATGGTCATTTGTGCAACCAATTTCAAATTCATTTATAAACTATAAACAGTAACCGTATCTGCTTCCCGCAATTGATAATGGCCCACACAAATCGAGACATTACAGCACATATGTAAATGTTTGGTGGCATTTACAGGTACAAAAAAGCTGGTTGGCATTGTGTGAACACGAGTTTGACATATTTCTTGCTTGTCTCAGAAAAATGTTTACGGAATAGGACACATTAGCTAAATAAAATTGCAAATTAAAGCTAGTCAGTATCATCTGATTCCTCAGGACAGAAGGTTTCAGAATTTCAGCTGCTAGTCTTGTTTCCTCTAATAGTGATAACCATTTCATTTTGAGTACTTTTCTTTGGACGAAAACCAAGCTCTATGGATTGTCAAAGTAATCAGGATGACCAATGTCTGCAAAAAAGTTTTGCACAAATTTGAGCGAGGGGATTTTAAAGGCAGACGAGGATCTAAGGCAGTCAGTTATGATGGATCTGTTAAGTGTGGTATCATCCGATGACCACATTTTGTGCCAGAATAGCACTGGCTGTATCCTCATCAGGTCTGCGATATAAGGAACTCCTAATTCTGTATGACAGACATAAGTGGCGCTACTTTTTGGGACAGCGAGTAGATTTCTTAAGACTACATTTTCTTCTAATTGATGGCTATTGATATGCCCATGTCCCCATAGTTCAGACCCATACATGGCAGTGGGTCTGCATTTTGCCTTATAAATAGTCAACATTTCCCTCAGAAGTTTAATACTTTAAGTGCGAGCAAACTGCAGCAAGGCCCTTGTAGTTTTAACATAATCGAGATGCCTGGATTTTTTTGCCCGTTGCCACTTCACTGTATGACTGAATAATATCCCCAGGTAAGAGAAAGTAGTAGTGAGCTGAATTGTTATGCCCTCAATAAAAATGTCATGACATCGACAGGCCATGTGCCCAATTTTCATGGCAAAGGTTTTACCGATGTTAATTTTCAGGCCATGGTCCTGCATATAATTTGTGAATTCATCAAGTAGATGTTGGAGGCCGAGGGAAGTACAAGCCCTTAATTCCACATCATTGGCATAAAAAAGTGCCGGGATTGGACGGTGACCTACTTGGAGTAAATCAGTGCACTTGCTTGTCAAGCTATCACCTATACTGTTAAGATAAAGATTGAACAGGAAAGGAGAGAGTCTGCAACCTTGTTGTACCCCTCTGTTTATATTGAGCGGTTGGGTGCAATTGCCTTTAAAGCTGTAGCATACGCTGCCTCAACCTAGAGTGTACACGTCTCTTAGGAAATTTACAATAGTGCGCTCAACGTCCAGGCTAGTCATAATAAACCATCATTTTTTGTGAACCACAAAATTAAAAGCAGAAGATAAGTCCACGAAAACTAAAAACAGATTCCCTTCCTTAATGTGCATGTATTTACCAATGATGAAATCCAGGCTAATGGCCTGTTCTGTGGTCCCCAACTCAGACCAAAAGCCGCACTGCAGGTCTGAGAGAATTTTATTAGACTCTGCCCAGTCCTGCATTCGATCCAGAAGAATGCGCCCTCCACCTTCACTAAAGAATCTAAAAGAGAAAATTGTCCTGTATTGTGCTGGACTGTTACGGTCACTTTCTTATGTATGGGGATGATGAGAGACTCAGGACAAGTTTGCAGAAAACGCTTTTCCCGACAGGCTCTGAAGAGAAGGGTAATGATGGGGCCCCAGAGATCAATGTTGGATTTAAACAAATCAATGGGGATCCCATCCTGGACAGGGGCTTTGCCACCCTTGCTTGTCTTTAATGCTAAGACTACTTCATCCAAAGTAAAGACCGGATAGTTCCTTTAGTTAATGGGTGAGATAGTGTAAGACTCACTAGTGTAAGGTGCTGTGGGCAGGGAAATTGAAATATCATCCTTAGAAGAATATTGATCTGTGAGATGGGATAGCCATGCAGCCTCAATAATGGCTAACTCAGCTCGGGGTCAGTCCGCAGGGTCGTATGAAGGAATATTAAAAATACATAAAAAACATAATGATGTTGTTAGATGAACTGGCTTCAAGGAAGCAATTCCAAGTGTCCTCCTTTCAGCTTTTTCTTTGTTGCTTAATGGCCAAATTATATGCGGCTGTGCATTTCCGTACCTCCAAGACCTGTCGGTTTTCTTGCTAGGGCAATTTTTAGATTTCTATGTGTTTCTGAACATGCTGAGTCAAACCAGCCAGGATGGGATGCCCTAGATTTACTCCGGTTGACATAGATCCCTTCGCTGATGCCTTTTTTATTTGATAGAACGCTTGTATAAACGTGTGTGCTTCCGTGTTCTCATCAAGGCACAGTTGAAAAGCCTCCCTCTCTTTCCTAATAAATGTTGTTAAAAAATTGGATGGTTGCTCCAAGGACCATCATAATGCATACCCATTACGACGGGAAATTTCAATGTTCTCCAAGATGCTAGCTCTATAGGAATTCCCCTTTGGGTCAAAAGATTGGCATTCAAGGCAACGCCTTGGGGAACATTATTGCTAATAGTGATACCATGTACAGAAAATCCTAAAACCAACTCAGAATGGCACTGGAAGAAGTGTATAAAATCTACCATGCTATTCTCACATCTGCCATTTTAAGTATAACTCACTGTGACTGGAGTTCTAAAAATGAGCTCATTACAAAAAAGACAGAATATATTTACAAAGCAAATCGTTTAGGAAGTCCCGATAGGCTGAATAGGAGAAGTGAGTGATATCACTATTGTCAGGTGAAGTCATACACCAGACCCTAATAGATGGATGTGGACAGGCGCATCTATTGAAATCACCGCCCCAAAGGTTAATTGGGTTCTTGCAGTCAGCCTTGAAGGCAGTCTCGAAGTCATGGTCTATAGGATTAAGAGCTAAAGTAATTTTCTGAGTACAATTTACAATAGCTATAGAGGGGTGAACAGACAATTGAAGAATGACAATCTGATAAAATACACTGGTAACAACCACAGTTGTATACAAAGCAGACACATCCTGCAGCATTTCTGCATCAATCACAGCAGAAAGGACTGCTTCAAAATGCAGAGACCACAAAAGCAGACCTTAAACACTTCCCACAATGATAAATTCTTGTTAACCTATCACTCATTACACTCAAAGTAGTCAGGATGCCCTGATGTACCTCTTCCCAGGTGATTCTATCAGTCAGGGCACACAAGGGAAAGGTCAATGGGCAAGAGTTACCAAGGGATGCACCATGTTACAACGCATACCATTACAACTACCTACTGTTACAACGCGACCATTACAACGCATACCATTACAACGCATAGCGCTTTGAGGTGCTGGATAGTGGTAAGTATAATTTACTATTCTAACTCCAGTCCCCGTGGACCCTAGGGAAGGTGTTGGATAGTAAATTATACTTATTCCCTATCCTAGAGCGCCCCCCAGCGCAATGCGTTGTAATGGTATGCATTGTAAAAGTTGCGTTGTAACAGTATTGCGTTGTAACAAATGCGTTGTAACAGGTGTATACCGTTACCAAGGCATGGTTAATGTTTAATGAGAGTAAAACTGGGAAATGGTCTGACAGAGTTTTGGGGAGAATTGTTGCATAAGTGCAGTAGCCTCTTATGATGCCACAAAACAATACAGGAGTGTGCAGCGTGTACTATGGAGTAAAAAGAATAGTTGTGAATATGTGGGTGTTTGCAAAGCCATATGTCACCTAAACTTTAGGTGTGCATCAAGTTTTGCAGTTTATAAACAGCAATGAGAAAGAAAGGAGGCGGTGGATGATCTATCCAAATTGATTTCTGTAGGGAGCTGGCTCTGTATATACTATACCAAAGTGAGGTATAGTGTGCACAAAGTCCAGTAGAACTCCAAACGTAGACAGAGGTAAGTGTGGTCGAGCAGTAAGGCGGTATCAGAGGACAGTGTTAAGCATTTGTTGTACACTCTCAGTCAGAAAATGAATTCACAAACTCAAAGACTGAACTTCAGACCAATATCTAAGCTAGTGCAGTCATAAATGTATCGTGAGGGTCTGCACTAGGGCGCTCAAAGAAACGTGATCTGTGTGCAGGTGATTAACAGGTATATTTGCGGATTTAGCACTCAAAGGTTGCTTTTGGGACTGACTTTTTTGGGCACGATTACCTCCCGCACCCGCACTCTCAGACACAGAAGGAATCTGACTAATAGTAGTTAAGGGGTTTTTGAAATGTTTTCAGGGGGCTGGGTTTCTGGTATGGCTGCAGGAGGGGATTTTGGGTTACATTTGTCAGGTTCCTTAACTTCCAGCTGACCATTAATTAGAGGGCTGCCAGGGATAACAATGGGAGTTGTAACAGGGGCACTTGAAATCATGCCGGAATTACCAGAGATGTTATTAGTGCAGATGGATAGAGTTTCCTCAAAACTTATAATCTGTTTTTTCAGTGCCCCATTACACTCGTGATATAGTTTAAGATAGAAAAGGATGGGTGAGGGCCCCTTGATGATTTAGTTGCACACTCCCCCAGGTGCTTCCTTTTTACAATGACTAATAAACAAAAAGGTCCCAACAAATAACGTTTAAAAGGAAGCCCTTTTAAATACAATGAGAAGTCTGCTATAAAAACCGAGATACGTGAAGTTAGGACAGTAGACAACAGTCACACTGCTGATCCCCAAAACCCAGAGTTAAGACTCAAAGGTCAATTGAAGTCTATGATTGCTGAATACAGCGCCATAATAAATAATATCAAAGGGTTTAGCTTTTCTACATCAAATTAAAATGTATATATATAAGTCCAGTATCGTAGTTTACACATTAGGATGTTACTCATGTACATAGTGGTTTGTCTTATGGGTTATGATTAGTGGTCTACAGTAAGTTAGAACATAAGGGGGACCAGATGTTCTTGGGTTGTGACACTAGAGGCAGTGTTGAATCATGTATATCAATAGTGTCACTGCAATATATCAGGTCTACAATCCAGTCCTTTTCTATCTGGGGAGGTCCATGTCCCCAGTGTATGTGGATTGTTCTCTTGCCCTGGAGGAGTGCCGAGAGAGGCAAATGTGCTTGTTAATGTAGGAAAATCCTTTGTGTAACCCTACAAAGCTTGAATCAAAGAACGAGACAGCTTCATAGATAGCATTTTAGATAGAGTTCTGAATATCACTCGCTAAAATGTAGGTGTGGGGATGCAAGACCATGCTATATGAAGTAGATGGCTATGGGTTGGTGACAGCTGTTACATTTTATATCCTTTATGAGCCCCATAGCATGGAGTCTTACTCGAGTGTAGTTTGCTCTCTGTAGAGATTTAAAATTTAAAGTTGATATCAGCTATTCAGTAAAATGTCTTGTGTCTGTTTTACAGCAATGCTTACATTTATTTTCTGTTTTTGGTTTGTAAATATCTAGCTCCCATCTTTTCCTTGCTTGTGATTCTTGTGTCATTACTATTCCTAAAATTGCATTGTAGAATTTGGTGCTCAACCCCAAGGATATGCTGATACATTGCATTATTAATAGAGGGTGGGGTGCCGCTCGTAGTCGTCAGGCGTGAGGAACCTCTTTGCGTGCAAAACTTTCACTGACTCTGCCCTTTGACCTGGGAGCCCGTGTGCTCGGTCGCTGCTGCCGGGGGAGAAGACCACGCCCTACCAAACGGGAGCGGGACTGCGAGGACCAGAGGTGCTTGCGATGAAACATCTCGCGCACCTGGTGCCTCTTCCCGCCCCCTCATCTGTGGGACCTTTAAAACGACTCGCGGCCCCCGCTCCGCGGGAGCCGCTCGTAGTCGTCAGGCCTGAGGAACCTCTTTGTGTGCAAAACTTTCACTGACTCTGCCCTTTGACCTGGGAGCCCGTGTCCTCGGTCGCTGCTGCCGGGGGAGAAGACCACGCCATACCAAACGGGAGCGGGACTGCGAGAACCAGAGGTGCTTGCGCTGAAACATCTCGCGCACCTGGTGCCTCTTCCCGCCCCCTCATCTGTGGGACCTTTAAAACGACTTGCGGCCCCCGCTCCGCGGGAGCCGCTCGTAGTCGTCAGGCATGAGGAACCTCTTTGCGTGCAAAACTTTCACTGACTCTGCCCTTTGACCTGGGAGCCTGTGTGCTCGGTCGCTGCTGCCGGGGGAGAAGACCACGCCCTACCAAACGGGAGCGGGACTGCGAGGACCAGAGGTGCTTGCGCTGAAACATCTCGCGCACCTGGAGCCTCTTCCCGCCCCCTTCTATAAAGCCCGGTCTCTGGACGCGAACGCGGGACGCGCGCGAAGACCGGGCAAAGAGCGGGCCGTTTAAGCCTGTTAGAGGCCGATTAGGGCCGGGCCGGGCCGGCCCACCCCCCTAACTCCTGGGGTAATATAGACTCTAACCCAGAATCATGTCCCCTAGAGGAACCAGGAGTAAGACTGCGGCAAAAAAAGGGCAACTAACTGGCCCCATAGATAGCTTTATAACGAGGGCAAACTCCTTCATAGATCAAAGTATCTCACTTATAGAACGAAGGGTATCCCAAGACTTACTAGAGGCTAGAAGATCATCTATGGGTCACCTGGCAAACGTAAGAACACCGGTCTCTCATAAGGACCAAAGACATAGTGAGGGCGGAAATAAGAGGCAGAGCCTTCCAAACATAGTTGACCTCTCGGTCTTGCAACTATCGCAACTCTCGGAATCCCAACTAACATCAGACTTAGAAAAAACCCCAGACCTAGTCCCGCACCCCACCCCTGAAGAGGTAAGACAGGCAAGAGGGAGGAGGGAAGGAGCTATAAAAAAGAAGAAACAGGTAGCGTTAAACAACACACAAACAGGTAAACAATCACCGCCTATAACAGAGACAATAGAGAATATACGTAGCGCCCCCCTGCTGGAAAAACAGATTAGGCACACCGCGGTGATACATCATCCACACGATGTTTCACCCCCAATAGATCTTTCACCTCCTATAAATCTAAAAACAACACCTAACGCTCCACCAACATATGAGCCAGATCAAGAATGTAACACAGATCTATTAGCCAAAATAGGAGATCTTCTACAAAAAACACTTACACCAATACAAACTAGACTAACAAATCTAGAAAAAGTGATAGTTGAACTCTCAGCCCTGATGAAACCAAAACAGAACTCCAATCGTATACAAGAGGCACAAAAAACACAAAAACCAGTGACGGCTAAGCCATCTACCCTAACTTCTGTGCCCCAAGTAAAAAATTCGACCCCTACACCGACTGTAGCACCAAAGCCTACTAGTACGACAGTGCCTAAGCAAAAAGTAACAGATAATCCACCTGCAAACACCCCAACTGTAAAAAATAATACCCCTTGTGACCCCATTGGTACAGCTACCAAAACAAAACAACCCCAAATAAACAGAGACAGGGAGAGAAATCAACCGAGCGAAACACGCCCAGTAACTCTTCCACCAGAAGCAAGCCCATTTGTTGTCATTTTGACTGGCGTCCCAGAATTGGTGGACCAAAAATCCGAACCAAACTGGTCGCTAAAAAACAAGATCCAGCATTGGCTTAGTATAAACCGCCCACCCCCTCCGTACTGCTCAACGAGAATTTTGATGGTTAAAAGAGCCCCTTGGGTTGGTCAGGGAAGAAAAACTATACAGGGCGAATGTATTCTAATCACATTTGAAGACCCTAGAATAGTGGAATACATTTGCTCAGGGGAGGAGGCTAGCTCAAACGGGGGGATTGGCACAAAGCGCCTCGCTTTTTTCTATCCACCGAGATTTCCGGATGGTCCCTCCCAAAGTGATGGAACCTGGTACACAGTCAAGTCAAGTCAAGTCAGAGAATTTATATAGCGCACTACATACCCAGAGGGTCTCAAGGCGCTTAGGGAGGGGTGGGGGATTACTTGTCAAATATCCACGTTTTAAGTTGCTTTCTGAATGCTAGGTGGTTCTGGGTAAGGCGAAGGTAAGTGGGAAGTGAGTTCCAAGTTTTAGCTGCCAGGTAGGAGAAGGATCTACCTCCCATGGTGGTTTTGTTGATGCGAGGTACAGTGGCGAGGGCTTGGTTGGAAGATCGTAGTTGGCGGGAGGGGGTGTAGAAGGACAGTCGTGTGTTGAGGCATTCTGGTCCGATTTCGTAGAGTGCTTTGTGTGCGTGGGTTAGGAGCCGGAAAGTGATCCTCTTATTGACGGGGAGCCAGAGGAGGTTTTTCAGGTGACCAGAGATGTGTTCTTTACGTGGGATGTCTAATATGATCCTGGCTGAGGCGTTTTGGATTCGTTGGAGTTTTTTCTGGAGTTTAGCGGAGGTACCGGCGTAGAGGGTGTTTCCATAGTCCAGTCGGCTTGTGACCAGAACGTGGGTGACCGTTTTCCTAGTTTCGGTGGGGATCCAACAAAATGTTTTTTTGAGCATGCGCAGAATGTGGAAGCAGGATGAGGAGACGGCGTTGACTTGTCTGTTCATTGAGAGTGAGGAATCCAGGATGACGCCTAGGTTCCGTGCGTGGTCTGTCGGGATGGGTGCTTTTCCAAGGGCTTCTGGCCACCAAGAGTCGTCCCATGCGGAGGGGGATGTACCTAAGATGAGGACTTCTGTTTTATCTGAGTTCAGTTTCAGACGGCTGAGTTTCATCCATTCGGCAACTTCTTTCATTCCTTCGTGTAGGTTAGTTTTGGCGGTGCTAGGGTCATTGGTGAGTGATAGGATCAGTTGAGTGTCATCCGCGTAGGAGATGATGTTGAGGTTGTGATGGCGGGCGATGGCCGCGAGGGGGCTCTTGTATACGTTGAAGAGGGTGGGGCTGAGTGAGGATCCTTGTGGTACACCGCAGATGACTTCAGTGGCCTCTGACTTGAATGGTGGAAGGCGGACTCTCTGGGTTCTTCCGGTGAGGAACGAGGTGATCCATTCTAGTGCTTTTCCTTGGATTCCGATGTTTCTGAGGCGCTGTAGAAGGGTGCTATGGCAGACTGTGTCGAAGGCTGCGGAGAGGTCGAGGAGGATGAGGGCGACTGTGTCTCCATTGTCCAGTAGAGTTTGAATGTCGTCTGTTGCTGCGATGAGGGCGGTCTCAGTGATGTGTTTTGCTCGGAAGCTGGACTGTGAGGAGTCGAGGGATTTGTTGGCTTCGAGGAAGGCGGCGAGCTGGTTGTTGACAGCTTTCTCGATGACTTTGGCCGGGAATGGAAGGAGTGAGATGGGGCGGTAATTTTTGAGTTCGGTGGGGTCCGCTGTGGGTTTTTTCAGAAGGGCGCTGAGTTCAGCTTGTTTCCAGATTTCCGGGAAGGTGGCGGAGTTGAAGGAGCAGTTGATGACGTCTCGGAGGTGCGGTGCTATGATGGAGTCTGCTTTGTTGAAGATGTGGTGAGGGCATGGGTCTGTGGGGGATCCTGAGTGGATGGAGTTCATCAGGCGGATGGTGTCCTCAGTGGAGATTGGGTTCCAGTCATTAAGGATGTTCAAGGGGGGTGAATGTTCAGCAGATGGTTGGGTGGGTTGGTCTCCGGGTTGGTTGTCGAAGCTGTTGTGGATGTCTGCAATTTTGTTGTGGAAGAATGAAGCTAGGGAGTCGCAGAGGGCTTGAGAGGGGGTGATGTCGTTGGAGTTGGCCGAGGGATTGGTAAATTCCTTGACGATGTTGAAAAGTTCCTTACTGTTGTGGGCGTTGTTATCTAGTCGATCCTTGAAGGCGGTTTTCTTGGCCTTTCGGATTAGTTGGTGGTGTATGCGGGTGGCGTTTTTGAAGGCGTCCTTGGTGCTGGTGGTTGGGTCTTTTTTCCAGGCCTTCTCAAGGGAGCGGCAGAGTTTCTTGGACTTCTTAAGATCATCGTTGAACCATGAGGCCTTCTTGCTGCCAGGTTTGCTTTGTCGTTTTTTCAGTGGTGCTAGGATGTCGGCGCTGTTGGATATCCATAGGGTGAGGTTGGTGGCGGCTTGGTCGGGGTTTGAAGAGTGGGCTGGGGTGTTTAGAAGGAGCGATGAGGAGATCTGGTCGATAGTGACTTTGTTCCAGTTTCTTTGCAGAGTTGGTTGGGGGTGGTTGATGGGTTTGGGCTTGTTGTAGGTAAAGTGAACGCAGCTGTGGTCAGTCCAGAGGAGAGCCGTAGTGTGGCTGAAGGAGACATGATTGCTGGAGGTGAAGATAGGGTCGAGAGTGTGACCTGCGATGTGGGTGGGGAAGTGACCAGTTGTTTAAGTCCGAGGTTGGCGAGGTTGTCCAAAAGAGTGGTGGAGTTGCGGTCGTTGTTCTTTTCAAGGTGAAAATTGAGGTCTCCCAGAAGGATGTAATCTTTGGAGGGGAGCGCGTGTGGAGTGATGAAGTCCGTGATGTCTTCACTGAATTGTGCGCGGGGTCCTGGTGGCCTGTAAAGGAGGGTGCCTCTGAGTGTGGTCTTGGGGTCGATGTGGATCTGGAAGTGAAGGTGTTCAGAGTTGGCGAGATTGACGTCAGAGCTGGTTGAGATGTGGATGGATTTTTTATGGACGATAGTGATTCCTCCTCCTGTGTGGCCGGTACGGTCCTTGCGTATGATCTTATAATCTTCTGGGATGGCAATGGTGATGTCTGGGGCGGAGGAAGCGTTCATCCATGTTTCTGTTAGGAAGGCGACGTCTGGAGAGATGGTGTCTAGTAGATTCCATAGGTCAATGGCGTGCCTGTGGACCGATCGGGTGTTGAGCAAGATGCATTGTAGGTGGTTGGGGTCGGGAATCTGAGGTGTGATCGTAGCGGAGTAGGTGACGGTACCGATGAATTTGCAGGAGTAGCAAGAGAAAGGTCCATGGGTGTGTCCAGGAGCAGCTTGGACGCAGTTGGTGGAGCAGCCGGGGTTAAGGGCTAGGAGGGTGGAGGCATCGTAGGTAATGCGGGAGGTATGGGCAATGTGAGGGCCAATGGGTCTGGCGCTGGGCGTGGGCCAGGCGCGGACGGGCGTAGACGGGCTTACCTTTGGCGCACCTTCGGCGCAAATGGGGCGCGAAACTCTGCGCGTGAACGCTGCTCGCTGATGCATTAGTCATATATGGATGGTGGAGGGGGCGGAGCGTGGGAGGGGCTGCAGGGAGGCGGGAGCGAGGTCCAGGGAGGGTCAGGGACGGTCAGCAAATCAACAAAATGGCTGTGTGGTAAACAAATGTTGCGAGCGTCTCAGCCAACAAAAGCCACACTGAAATTGGAGCGCTATGCAGGGCAAGACTATCTGAGGCCAGCAGAGGAAAGCGCTATATCAGGTGAGGTTACAAAGCGCTATGCAGGGCTAATAACTAATCACACTCGACATGTAATTCTGTTAGGCAGCAAGGCACAGCAGCGTGACAAAAGCGCAGCGCAGCTTTGAATTCCTGATTATAATGAAAATAGCAGGAAATGCGATGCAGAATTCAGCTTTAAAAATACGATACCAGCCAGGAGAGGAGAGGAGGGAGGGAGCGACCGTTTCTGGTGTGAGCAGGGCGGTCACAGTTCACTACGAGGATGTGGGCAGCTTGTAACTCTGTGGGTGCGAGGGGCTGCAGGGAGGCGGGAGCGAGGTCCAGGGAGGGTCAGGGACGGTCAGCAAATCAACAAAATGGCTGTGTGGTAAACAAATGTTGCGAGCGTCTCAGCCAACAAAAGCCACACTGAAATTGGAGCGCTATGCAGGGCAAGACTATCTGAGGCCAGCAGAGGAAAGCGCTATATCAGGTGAGGTTACAAAGCGCTATGCAGGGCTAATAACTAATCACACTCGACATGTAATTCTGTTAGGCAGCAAGGCACAGCAGCGTGACAAAAGCGCAGCGCAGCTTTGAATTCCTGATTATAATGAAAATAGCAGGAAGAAATTATAGAGAACAATCTCGATGGGAGGGCTGGAATGGAATACCATTAATGAACATGTATAGTGGCTTAGAGTCAGTGGACTGACCACCACAGTCAGAAGATCTTGACTCCCCAATTCCAGATAACCCAATTCCAGATAATCCAGTGATCTTACATAATTCCCAAACTGATAATACCCCTGTGAGTGATTCTCCCCTTCTGACTATAGTTTCCTGGAACTCTACGGGATTGCGGTCACAAATTGAAGATGGGAGCATCATGCACCTTGTGTGTAGACACCAAATAGTCTGCTTACAGGAGACATGGTCGCCAACAGAACTTCATTTACAGGGCTATAAGACGTATTTTTTACCTGCTCTGGTGGGCCCAAAGGGCAGGCCAAAGGGAGGACTATATATTCATATAGCTAATACCATCCAACAAATAAAAATAACTACCATCGAACTGGATCAAAACTACCAGATTATTTGCCTCTCACTACCCACAAATGAGTCTGTTCTCCTGATTAATTTCTATAACAATCTTGAGGAACAGTAGCTCCAGAGAGTATTGGGATATCTATATGAGAAACTAACCACCCTAAGGCAGAAAAGAGGAGCAAAGGGCCCTGTATTTCTAATATGGGTAGGGGACTTTAATTTACACTATTGTAATCACTCAGGAAATAAATGTGCAGAGATGGTGGCAGAGGAAGGTAATCCCCTCACTCACTTTTGCCATAATAAAATTGGTGGAATAATGAATGATCTCATATCAGACCTTGATCTCCAAATAGCAAATACCCTGAATGGTAGTACCAAACGCCTAGAACCGACCTATCTGGGAAGGGGATTTAACACAACGGTCGACTATATAATAATATCGGCTGGTCTTCAAACAAGAGTGAAACACTTTGAACTTATACCAAACACCCTAAGCGATCACTCAGCACTCAAACTGGGACTGAATCTAATCCATCAACAATCCTTTCCCCTGACAATAGCTAAAGCCCTGAGTCAGAATAACATAAATCTGGGCCAACTAAATGGATATACAATAAAATGGGGGACGAAAAACCCTGGGGCACTCACTGCAGAGTTGATAACATCAGTATATCCTCAGATTAAGAAATGCCTAGATGAAATGACAGAAGATGAGGAAATCCTTAGTAACTTCTCATAAATCATGGAAAAAATTAAAGCCCTACTTACAGCAAAACCAAAAACTGGTCCTCCCCATAACAAAGGTCGGTTTAGTCACGATTGCACCCAGGCTCATACCAAGCTCAAGAAAGCACTAAACAAGGATGATAGAGACCCCCATCAAATAGCCACATTGAGAAAGGAATATCTCGCAATTCGGAAAAAGAGAAAGGCAGAGCTAAAGCAAGCTTTGTGGGATGAACTTCATTCTAGTGCCCAAGAAAAAAATAGTCAAGCTTTCTGGAGAACAGTGAGAGCTCCATTTCTGGTAGACGATAAAACCCCAAACATTGAAGTCGCCATAGATGAGGCAGCTTGGGTATCGCATTTCTCCAAAATATTTCAAAACCAAACAACAGACCAAGAATCTGAAGGAGAAAATTTGCCAGCTCTAACCTACCCCATCCAAATAGACTTTGAAATCTCCGAGGTCCTCCTGGCCCTGAAAACAAGTAAAAACGGAAAAGCTCCAGGGCCGGATGGAGTCCCGGTTGACTTTTTCAAGCACAACACAGACCTTTGGGCCCCTATTATTACTAGGGTATGCACGGCAGCTGCAAGGAAAGGAATTCTGCAGTCCTGGACAAGGTCCGTGATGGTTCCGATCTTTAAAAAGGGCAATCGCCAGGACCCTGCCTGCTATCGTCCAATATCCTTGCTGTATTCGCTGGGAAAGATAGAAGGTAGGGTGATCTCCAGCAGTGGGTGGAGGAGAGAGGCATTCTGTCCGAGCTACAATTTGGGTTCCGGGAAGGTTTTGGAACAGTGGAACAGGCCCTAAATCTTTCTATCATTATGGGGAAATACTTACACGCAAAACAAGATAAACTCTACATGGTTTACGTGGACTTGTCCGCCGCGTTCGATTGTGTCTCGCACACCAAATTATGGTCCGTGCTCTCACAAATGGGGGTAGAATTGCCACTTCTGAACTTTCTGAGAGAACTGTATTCGAAACCTTCTGCCAGAGTCCATTTTGGTACAAAGGGCGAGCTGTCGGCGTCATTTAGTGTGGAGTGTGGAGTCAGACAAGGATGTGTCTTGGCACCTTTCTTATTCTCCCTCTATACTAACAACTTGGAGGTTGAGCTTTTGTAGGGTGCCCAGGACCTCCCACAGGCAAAACATCACCCGATTCCCGCTCTACTCTATGCGGATGACGCCGTCCTGCTGGCACGGACTCCTCGCGAACTCCAGAAGGTACTTACCAGATATTCCCTGTTTAAGGGCAGCCTTGACCTTCACATAAATGTGACAAAGACTTTCGTGATGACGGCAGGCACAGGGAGGAAACACCCCAAAGACCTAACTCCTAAAAACCAAAAAATAGAGTTCACATCTGAATACTGTTACCTGGGCATTACAATAGATGAGAAATTGTCCTAGAAACTGGTGGTAGAAGCAAGGAAACACTGCTTTAAGAGAGCCATAGCAGCTCTGGTGTCCTTCTCGCAAAAATTGGGAAAACGACCACCCCTGGAATTACTAACAATATATAGAGCCAAATGCCAGTCAACAGCGCTATATGGGGCTGGCGTATGGGGACACATGGATGTCTCAGCCCTACAGATTGCAGAGAATGCTTTTTTGAGGTTCCTCCTGATGGCCCCAAAGCGATCCTCACCGTATGCATGCCATGCTGAACTAGGCGTCCCATACATTGAGGATCTAGCAAGAATACAACCTCTACTTTTATGGCGCCGCATCTGGACCTCGGAAAAAAACGCTCTCACCAAGTTAATAGTGACAGATGCTATGACACTAGACCATGCTCTAAAAATTAAATGGCTAGCCTACATTAAGAACTTCTTTATTGACCTAGGGTTAGAGAAATACTATTCCACTCCTGAAAAGATCTGTGAACTTTCGAAAAATGAGTTAAAAGTTCTGGCCCTGGGACATCTGGACAATTTAAGGCTTCTCTCTGAAGCAGGCAAACCATCTGTTCAACATGCTAAAATGGTACAATCCACTTTTTACATTCAGCCCTACTTAAATCTTGAAATCAGTATTTTTGATCGTTTCCTTCTGACAAGATTTAGATTAAACCTATTCCATAGATTAACAGCATTCCCAGTAATGAACGCATGGGATCCAAATCTACCCCCTTGTCCTTGTGACGAAAAGTCTGCACAATCCACTTTACATGTAGTTATGTTCTGCAAATTTTATAATGAACATCGAAAACTGTGGCTATTATCCTTGCTAAAATCTTGGGGTTGGGGTTTTAGACAATGTCGTCCTGCAATGTTGTGTCTCCAGCACCTAGACACAGAAATTACCTGTTATCACGTGCTAAACTTTTTGAAATGCATATTTAGACACAGGAAAAATTTGTAAAGTAATTTCCGTTTGATAAGTGCACCCCAAATGAACTGTGAGTAATTTCCTTTTGACTAGTGCACTCTTAATGAACTGTGAAAATGATTTTTGTATGCGAAACTGTATTGTATTACATAATTTTATGATCAAAACATTTTTTAAAGGAAGAAATTATCATGTATCAATGTTGCTTTTATGGATTTCTAATTTTGAAACTCCGAATAAAGAAACTTTTTTATTATAATAGAGGGTGCATCTGGAAATGTGGGATAGGTGGTGCCATCCCTTTGTTGAAATATCTCCATTGTTAAAAATGTGCTGTCATGGAATAAGCCTCCAAATGTTGAAGTTATAATAAGTCCAGCTGTCATTGGGCTTTGAGTTCAAAGGAAAGGGAAAGTATTGGGTTATTACGAATGTGAAACCATAGGGAGAAGATCTTTTTGTAAATTGTATTGCCTGACAATGAAATACAGCTGTATGAAGTATTTGTAACCATGGTTGTGTGCACCTGGAGCGATGGTTGCTCTTTGACATTAAAAGAATACAGTGGGGTGCTATCTGTCATGACCTTGTCTATCACAATTGTGCCCAGTCTTTACCCAGTAAAATATACATGTGGGATAGCTAGACCGTCTCTGTTATGAGGGAGTGTCAATTTTGCCTGCATGAAAATGAATTGAATTGTATTGAAAAAGGTGCTGGTGAGTATCTGTTGGACTAGAACAAAGAAAGATCAGAGGTTATCCGAAGTGGACCTTTCTGATATGAAACCTGGTTGCTCATGTGAAAGGCAAGGATGAAGTCTATTTGCTATAATTTCGGCTGGTATGTTGGTGTCAAGATTGAGTAATGAGAGGGGTCAATAAGAGGAGGAAACATTCTGTGGTTTACCTGGCTTCAGTATCACTGAAATAATCACCCCCTCACAAAAGGATAGTGGAAGTTCTTGCTGACTTTGGGCATCGACATAAACCACCAACAGTTTGTGGACTAAAATATCATAGTATTCATTTAAACGCTCTGCAGAGAGTCCATCCTGTCTGGGTGCATTCTCTCCAGATAATGCTTTGACTTCTGCACTTATCTCCCCTCTATAATCGGCAGGTTAAGAGGTTCTTGTTTATGCGCTTCAGTATTAATGAACTGCAATATTCCTACAATTAAACCAGGCTATTGTACCATCATTAGGATATTTAGTTTTTTTTTTTGGGGGGGGGGGGGGGCAAGAAAGCAATGTTTTCTGGAAGATAAAGGTCAGTGTAAAAGTCTAAAAAGGTGGACAAGATATATTCTGTCTGTCAGTGTTTTACGTGACCTATATACTCACAATATATTTGGAGGCCAAAGAGTAGTTAAAAAAATGTGGACAGTGTTCAGCCTGGCCACTCTTGTTGCTTGTAGTGTCTGGCTCTGGTGCATTCGCCTAAAAATGTGACTTCTCTGTCTGCCTTCTTTGTATATGTTCAAGGTGGCAGGGATCTGAGTGAGATGAGCAGAGTTTTTGGTGTGGACATAGTGTTCTTTCAGTCTTTCCAAGTTTGTCTCCAAATCCTGCAGCATTTCTGTATCAATCGCAGCACAAAGGACTGCTTCAAAATGCAGAGACCACAAAAGAGTACCTTACACACTTCCCACAATGATAAACCCTTGTTAACCTATCACTTATTAAACTCAAAGTAGTCAGGATGCCCTGATGTACCTCTTCCCAGGCGATTTTGTCAGTCAGTGGAAACAAGGGAAATGTCAATGGGCAATAGTTACCAAGGCATGGTTAATGTTTAATGAGAGCAACACTGGGAAATGGTCTGACAGAGATTTTGAGTATGTGGGTATTTGCAAAGCCATATGTCACCTAAAGGTGTGCATTGACTTTTGCAGTGTATAAACAGTAATGGAGAAGGAACAGGGGTGGTGGAGAATCTATCCAAATTGATGTCTGTAGGAAGCTGGCTCTGTATATACTATACCAAAGTGAGGTATGGTGTGCACAGAGTCTGGTGGAACCCCAAAGGTAGGCAGAGGTAAACTTAGATAGAACCTTACTCTCTATTTGTGGCAGTGTGGTCGAGCAGTAAGGCAGTATCAGAGGACAGTGTTAAGCATTTGTTGTACACACCCAGTCAGCAAATGAATTCACACACTCAAAGTCTGAACTTCAGACCAATTGTTTTTGCACAAACATATTCTTTTAGGTATTTTATTTCTAGAACCAAGCAAGCCTGGCACAGCTAAGCAATACATACTTTACTGAATGTTATACAGTTGTATTGCAATTGTAAATGTACTTTGGTTTGACTTACAGTACTGTTTCAGAGAAATGCAATCACTTGTAAATACAGTACATAGACTTCAATGGGATTTTCAGTAAAATAGTAGGTAAGTTACTTTTGGATTACCTTTCTTACTCAGTGCTGTATGCCAGGATGCAGCACTGGGACATTTCCTGAAAACATGTGAGTAAAAGCGTTTTTGGTAAATCGTGCAATTTTAAAGAGTTTCTTTAGGTTTCAAAACTGCACACTTTTCAGGAAAAACAGTCAATGTTTCCCATGGAGGAAAATATGGTTATCGGTTTCTAGGTAAGTATTTGGTAGTGATAGTTGAGGTTCTGGGGGTAGACTCAGGGGTCCCCCAGGGTCAGTGATGCACTCTTGCTAGACCCTCAGTGGCACTAGGACAGCCGGTTGCAAAGTGTTGAGGCCCAATGTTATCCAATGGGGGATTGGGGCCTCCGGTTGGTGGCTGCTGGCTAGCATGCCACTGGTTTGTGGAAGCAAAGCTCCTGGACGTTAGCTTAGTGTGAATGGGGAAACAATTTAGCACCAAAGGTGCACCCTCTGCGTCACTACGGCGGCCGGGTGCAGGGTGCTGTTTCGACCTCAAATGCCCTGTTGTTTCCAAAGGTACTGAAGGCAGGGAGACGAAGGACTTCTGGGTGCGACCACCACTCCGAGAGGTAAGTTGGGAAATTAGGGGTTGGTTAAGCACTGTTGGTTTGGGCACACAAGGCCGTTGGGCGTCGGGTGCAGGGGTGCCTTATGGGGTCGGATCTTCTTACCAGCTCCTGGGCGTGGTTAGATGGGCCTTCTGGATTTAGACTGCAGGCATCGGCTAGAGGTTTGAGGCAGGTCAGGGGTCACTGGATGTCGGGTCAGGATTGCAGAGGTGACCTCCTCGTTGTATTTGCCCACTCAAGCTCAGGATGTGGACAGAGGGTGCAGAGTGGGGCGGATTTGGGGATTCTGGCTGCTGCCAGAGGTTGCAGTTGAACCAATCCGGGAAGCAAGATTTAGGGGTGCCCCTAAATACTAAATTTAGGGGTGTTACAGGTAGGTTAAAGGCAGGGACCAATGGGTCCCTTCCCTGAGGTGGGTACACCCCCTATTATGCCATCCTACAGCGGGATGGGGGCCATGTACCTGTCCCTGGTTGGCTGCGTGGACTGAGAGTTGTGCTTCACCTCGCCTCACCCACCTGAGGGGGGTGGTGGGCAGAGGTTGGTACACCGCTCTCCCTCACTCGTTTTTCCCGCTGGTTCTCCCTCCCAAAGTGGGGGTCAGAACTAATGGGGACTGTTGGAACCTGGGATGTCAGGTCACCTAGGGTAGCCTGGCCTAGGGTAAGACATGCAATTCTAGAGGCACAAGTGTGAAGGTTGCAAACCACCCAGCAGTAAATCCACGCAATAACACACAAAAAGGACACTACACCAAAATATGGAAAAATAAGAGCTTGTTTATAAAAATAATATACTCTGCTTTATACTTCTAAAATCACAGCTCAGTATGGTACATTTAATCCTGTCAATACACTTAGTCTATCAAAGTTACTAAATCAACATTTTAAGCAGTTTTCCTATTAGAGTTCACAGCTCAATACAGCTTAGTCCTAAAACTGATACAATCCCTGCAGAATTGCTAAATTAAATCATCAATTGACATCACTAGTACATTACATTAAACTCTGCTGGTTTGGCTCTCCAAACCTTTCATTACAGCATTACTTCAGAAGAGGCAAGATCAGCACTTATATTTAGTCAGGTATGCAATATCCATTACATTGGTACCCCTACAATTCCCCTTTACTATGAACCAAAGAATAACTAGTTATAACCAATTAACACAGCATTCAATGAAGTCCCGACAGGGATTCCCTAAGGGCACTGCACTCCTGGGGACAGATTCTCTGTTCATTTACTTGTCAGAGCTCAATCACGGGCACTAGTCTTACCCTGGTTGTGAAGGTCACTTCCCCCACGTGAATATCTCCTTACTTGTGCTTAGGTTGAAGCTGGAACCTTCATGCACCAGAAACAAGGGGGATAACTAGATGATGGGGCCCAGGAACCGTGGCTGGAAAGGCTCTCTCGCCTCAGAAGGCTCCTCCGTGCTCCCTCCCCCACTCGGGCGGACTCCTCTGTGAGGCGCTCGAGCGGAAGGAAACAAAGGCAGAAACCACGATGCCCCCCAGGCCCCTACCGAGCCTCTCAACTCTCCTTCCCTGCTCGGGCCAGCTCCTCCGTGTGGCGCTCGAGCAGGAAGAAGACAGAGCACACTTCACGTGTACAAGCTGAGGAAGCAACCGGCGCCCCTCCTCAGCACTGGTCGGCGAGGACACTTCTCCAGCGGACATTCGCGGTAGCGCTCGCACTGGTGCTGCCTCCTACTGCGCCCGCTCAAAGGAAGGACGCTTCACTCCCGGGCCTGCTCGATCCTAGGCCCCTCCTGTGCCAGGGATAACTGCAACGACTTGGGCATGCGCGAAGGCGCCTTTTGGCAGTGTCTCGCCCTCACTTTCTCCTGGCAACCGGGGCGCTGCACAGCAACGCGACTGGAGTGCGGTAGGCGCCCCCGGGGTCCCGCTCATGAAGAAAAGCCTCACAAGGCTTCTCAGGCTCAGTGGATCCTGTGAAGGCGCTGACACGGAGCGCGATCGGTGCCCCAGGGGTCCCGCTCCCAATTCAATGAAGAGAACGAGTTCCTAGCCCCTCACTTTCCACCTAACAGGCTGAAAGGCTTGCCACACACCACAGGACCAGTCAGTAGTAAGGAAATCTTGTTGTTATACCAAGGAATTGCTTCCTTTCCACACTATAGAGAAGAGGGGGGTAAAAGGGGGGCTCCTTCAGAGTAGAGCCACAGAGCTCTTCTTCAGCACTAATCCCCTATCCCTCCTTACTGGACAGACTTAGGGGCACAGGGGAATTCTTACTTCAGCTCCCAGGGCAGGGTCCTTCTCAGCTCCAAAGACTACTGGAATTAACCCCTTCACCTAACTGTCCAGGGTCAGCAGGATGAACTAACATGGCTAGGACAACAGGAGATTGGAGGTGGAAAAGCCTTGACAGAGGGCTACCCTTGTAGAGCAATCCACCCTTCAGGATCCTACCCCTACCAGACCTCGGCCTTCACTCTAGCTGCTCCTCACTGACAGACAAAATGGCTGTCCAGCATTCCGCCTTTTATAGGCTGACCCTCTGGAGTCCAGAAGGGACCAGAAGGTTCTGGAACGCCCTATACTACTCTATGGGGCTGGTTCTGGGTTTGGCAGTTAGGGCAGTTGGTAGCCACCATTTTGTGACTCCAACTATTTCTCCTGTCAGAACAGGCCTCTAGGCCTGAGGTGAAAAACTATGAGGGGGAGAAAGAACACCTATCCCCTTGACCAACACCTAGAAAAAGTTAGTGGACAAAAATTATTAAAGGTATGAGGGGCAAAAATGGGACAAAATAAATAATAAATTGGAGGGACTACGCAAGAAGCCAGACAGGTCTAACAGGGACCAGTTGTTGAAAGGAGCAATTGGCCTGGGGCAGCTCACAAAGGCGAAAAGCCTTTGAAGCTTCCTCTTCGTGAACTCTGCCCATCCTTGGGGAGGAGGCTTGGCACCTCGTCCCAGGATGTGCATTGCTTTAGGCTCCATAGAGCAGCAGCCTCTCGACCCAGGGTCCAGAAACATGCCTGGTTGTGGCAGCTGAAAGCAGCCACTCATCCAGGACACTAATGGTGGGTTAGTTTTCAGGGGGCATCTCTAAGATGCTCTCTTTGTGCATTTTTCATTGAATTCCACACTAGCATCAGTATGGGTTTAATGTGGTGAGATGTTGGATACCAAACTTCTCAGTTTATAGTGTAGCCATTATAGTGCTGTGGAGTTCGTAATGACAAACTCCCAGCACCATATACTCTTAATGGCAGCACTGCACTTGCAATGTCCAAGAATGAACTTAGACTCTGTAGGGCTACAGGGCTCATGCACATGTACCCTCACCTCTGGTATAGTGATCTATGCCAGGGCAGTGGTTTGTAGTCATGGAACACAGGGATGTGTGCCATGTCGACTCTTCACTTTGTTCTGCACCAAGACACAGAGCCTGCAAAGGCAGTATGTGAGTGTTAGGGAACTGGACCTTTAAGGGTGGCACTATAAGTGCTGCAGGCCGTAGAGGCCCTCTCTGGTCACAGTGCCCTGGGTACCTGTGGTCCCGTTTACCAGGGGCTGACCTGTGGCCAGAGATGCCAATTGGGTTTAAGCTTCAATGCAGTTATAGGGAAAGTACAAAGGCCCTGGGTACCTGATTAGCAGGAGGCTAGGGCACACTCAGTCAAAGTACATCGGCAATTCAGCAAAAAAGTGGGGGCAACCATGCAGAAAGAGATGTCCAGTACAGTATTAAAGTCTCCTCATATAATGGAGCAGGGTTGTAAGGGTACATACTATTGCATGATATCTTCATAGAATATTGGTGTATGAGTGTTCAGCCCCAATGAATTTATTGAAGTAATCCTTAGACTCCTAAAGGCTTCCTGCACACTGAGATACGACCTTCTAGGTCTGAATTTTGTAGAGGGGCTGAGCAGTACAATCACTCTTCTAGAGTGAGGCCTGTATAAGTATAAGTACCTATGCACACCCCATTCTCCGGCAAAGCGGGTTCACCTTTTGATGCGTCTATTGCAGATATACTATATCTACCTTTTGACTTTTGTTGTATGCTAGGATCTGTATGCTTGTTTGGGGTGAGTTAGTCCTTATACCTTCATTCCGGTATACAAACACCCTGATTGCTACAGCCTTTATCCTCAATTCTCGCTAGGTGTATGCCCCATTGGTTCATAAATATAATATTTTTCTGAATATCAGGGCAATATTAGCACCTTAAAACTAACCACCCTCTCTCACACTGTAATGCCCAATATACAGTGAAATCATTCTCACCCACCCATCAGGAATGAATATCATTACAAAAATAGAAATGCTTGAATTACACATAACACCCTGTGCGCAAAAGACACAATGTGGCACTTGGATTCAGCCAACTAGGGTTAGGGCAGTTATTCCCCACCAAATGTTAAAATGGGTATAATGATTGAAAGCATGCCCCATTAATATTGAACCACAATATCGGTGGGACAGAATATTGACGACAAAATATCAGAAAAATATTGACATGTGAGTAAGGCTAGATTTTCTATACCTACCTCCACTTATATGTATGCAGCTGGTACATATATCTTCAAGGTATGTAGATGTAGAGTAAGGAATAGTAAATCAATACTTCCCTATGTGCACCTACATTTCAATATTTTGTCCCTTGAGACTATGTCCTCAATATTTTTTATACCAGAATATTGTTGGTGTGTATATTCAGTAGTACAATTTGTGATGAAAAATAACATCTCATCTGGACCCAGCATCCAAGGGTATAGCATCAGTCATGCTCATGAGCAGGTGATTAGTGCAGGATAATCTTGTGGTAACTGGTCACATGAACATACAAGTACTAATCAAACCTCTAGAGACAACAACATTGAGTTTGGAAATGAATTGCAGAAATAACAGCTCCAACTGAACTAATCATGGAGAATAAGTAAAGTTGAAATCTACTGCCATTCTTAAGAGTTCAGGCACATTCAGTCATGGTCCTCCATGCATGAGGATAGCTCCATTTTCGAAAATAGGTGGACTGGTATATTGATAATATAAAGGTTGTTCTGCCCAGAGTGTGCCACCAAATTCTCTATCTTGGCTTAAGTAATATTGAGCTGTTTCTCCAATTGTTTTCAGTGTGTCAAGACAGTGCTACTGAATCATCTTCAAGTTCTGAAATTTTTAGTTCTGCACCACCCATTTTTCAGCTAACCTATACAATCTGTGTTGCATGAGATCTATTCTGGACAACATACAACTTACCTTTTTTGTCAATATTTTAGAGACTGCTCTGCATTTCCAGAAGCAATGATCTAAGTGTCAGGTCAGGAAATGACTGGGTCTGCCTGTGAGAAACGAGATGTTTGTTGCAGTACCGCTAAGTGGCGTAGCTAGCCTTTGTGCCTCCCAAGGCAGTCACTGCATTTGCCGCTCTTGGCAGTCGCATGGAGAGCAGGGGGTGTTGGCTATCTCTGTGCCGCCCCAAAACTTGCCCCCCTTTGCTACGCTACTTGTATTCCTGCACTTTTTGCCAGGCTTTTGGTGCAACTTTGACTGAGGTGTACTGGGTCCCTTCTAATGAGCTTCCCTGTACCAGTGTTCTTTCCCTAAAATGATGCCACAATCGGCACAACTTCAGCTACCCCTGTATGTCCCTAGTAAGTGGTACCCCTGGCACGTAGGGCATGGGTACTGAAGAGGGCCCTCTGAGGATGCTATACTGGTTTTGCAACAGCCGTTTCCCCTCACCAAGGCTATGCACTCTGCCATTGCAGGTTGCGTGTCCCATTGCAGGAATATCTGAAGAGTCAATATGGCATACAGCCATGTGTCAGAAGAGTTGGGACTGTGTCCAGTCCCCAGAAATGCACAGCGTAGTGCCACTTTTGGCTGTCTCTTTTCAATATTATTAATTCAACTTTTGTCCAAGTAATCCATACCCCTTTTTCATAAGTACTCCAACCTTCAGATAACGGGACCACCCACTCTGTGTGAATGTAATTTACAAGTTTCTACTGTTCATATGGAGTCACTCAGGACTTTTACCAAGAACATGATTGAGACGTAAATTCAGTTCCAAGCAGTGTTTATTCAAATCACATAACCCAATGCATTTCGGGCTTCACGCCCTTCTTCGGGGGTCACTGTAAGTAATAATAAAATGACACAATTACCGAACTATTTACACCAATATACATATTTTGCATACTAAAACCTTATGAGGTAACAATATCTCATATATGCGGTAAAAAGGTGATCAGAATAACCTCAAATTTCATCAGGTGATCAGTGAACCGACCAAATCAGCCTATTCTTCAAACCCCTGCTTTAATGGCATCCCTTCCCACTTGTGTATTGTGTTATGCAACCCTCTCATAACTCATAACATTCACCCATTAGTCCTGGTGCAACGCTCTTCATCAGTGTTATTATAACAAACTGTAAACCATTGGCAATGATGGAAAGCATATAAAATTGCGCCTGTGTTTCCATCATGTTTTTTAAATAGTGGTAGAGAACCTATCCAAACCTCTTCTAAGTATCAAACATTTATGTTTAAAACATTTGTAAGGACGTGCAGCGCATATTTCTTCAGATCGTGTGAATCTCATCCCGTGAATACCACGTACCTGCCGTTTCGTCATTAAAAACCCATTGCCTCGCTGCTAGTTCCAACAAACCTATTGCATCCCACAATCCCTCTCCCTTTTGAATACATCATGAGAGCCCTGATTGGTTCAAAATCTGAAAAAGTTCCCGTGCTCCCCTTGTCCCAAAACTGATTACACCTGATATCTTTTGCTCAAACAATCCATCTCCCATAATCCATCTATTCAGTGTACATCTGAATTGGAACCAGAATCAACCACAAAACGTGCTAGTGTCATCATATGTAAAACAGTTCTTTGATTGATCATTTTCTTAGCTGCCTTCATCCTGAACCACGGTGTTATTCTTTGGGCGTGGGCTCGTAAGGTCATTACCCATACCATCCTGCTTCTTTGCGGGTGCAGTTCTGATTTTTGGGCTGTAGCTATTATGCTTTTTTATGAGAGCAGGACGCACACCTTTTTGTATCAATTTTCTAACCATGTTTAGTCCATATTTATCCTTGCATGCGTGCAATTTACTGTAGTGCAGTGCCCAAAAGCACTTAGGTACTAACGTCAGAAGAGGTGGGACTGTGTCCAGTCCCCAGAAATGCACAGCGTAGTGCCACTTTGGGCTGTCTCTTTTCAATCTTATTAATTCAACTTTTGTCCAAGTAATCCATAACCCTTTTTCATAAGTACTCCAACCTTCGGATAACGGGACCACGCATGTGTGCCATGACTCCCTGGCACTGCATAAGATAGAGGTACATCTCCCCTACTGCAGGCCTTTAACCGTAAGGCAGGGTGCACTATAACCTATGTTTGAGCATATCAGCACAAACAGGTATGCCCCTGCAATATCCAGTCCATTCTGTGATGTTGCAAGTAAAAAGGAAAGACATAAAGAGTGCATGGACTGGATACTTGTCAGCACAATTACCTAGCTTCATGATGGCTTCATTAATTACTAAGATGTTCGGTATCAAACATCTTGTCTTAGTAAATCCTGACTGATGCCAGTGCTGGATTTATTAATACATTCATATAAAAGAGTCTCGTTTAGAGGGTCCCCTGAAACTTAACCAAACACTAATAAGGTCTCTGGTTGTTTTTCACCAGTCTGCCATCACCAGACATGCTTTTGACCTCATGAGATTAGAGCCAGCTCTCTCAGAGGACAGAAACAGTACCTGCTGTGGGTAAGGGTGTTTCACGCCTTCTCCAGGATAAGACGTGTCAAAGGCAATGCCACCTATGAAATCCAACTCAGGAACCTCCAGACAGTGTGGGAGGCCAAGTCCCCTTTCCTACTCCACTTTTGGCAGGAGGAAAGGTGAGAAATGTAATTAGATGAGGAGAGTCCTCCCTTAGCCTTCACCACCCCTATAGAGGGGAAGTCGAGCTAAACATCACTCCTGAAATTCCACCAACTTGATATGGTGAGAAAACCTCCGATCAGGGCTAGATTAGTTCCCCTTACCACCGAAAGTGGTCAATAAAGGGTGTAGACACCCTGAAGGCAATTCGCCCATTTGCTATATAGCCGTCTCCCCTTGTAATGCCTCTAAATTCAGAATTTAGGTTGCTCCTGAGACTTAAACCACAGATTAATTGGACTGAAGAAGTCCAGGATGAAGAAGACCCCCTGCATGAGAACTGGAGCTCTGCTGCAGAAGAAAAAGGCGGCATACTCTGCCAGCTGCTCCAAAGACTTGACAATCACTACCTGCTGTGTAGTCCTGAGCCTGCAAGGAGTCCAAGAACCCTGGAGCACCTACAACCTTTGAGAAATCACATAGAAGCTCCCTGGGAGTGACAGTATCACTCCCCTGCACACTGCAGGTAATGATCCCATGAGTCTAGTTTGTTGACAACCTCAAAGCAGCACCAGAGCAAGAAGAGGTACAACATTCTGGAGGGTCAGGTCTGCCTCTCCACCAAGTTTGGAGGCACCCGGACCTACACCCAGTGTACTGGACCCCCAATGGTAAAAACCAAGAAGAAGAGTCCACAATGTGTCCTGTGCAGTGTGTGGGGCTGGTGACCAGCTGGGTGAGGCCCATGTTGTTCATGCTTTCCAAGAGTTGGTGGAGTTGGCATCTTTGGGGTCATCGAGGTGGAAGTTGAGGTCACTGAGGAAGTGATTCGGAGGTGGTGTCCCAGAAGCCAGGGCTGGGAGCAGGGGGTGTGTAGGCAAGGGTTTCTCTAATGGTTGTCTTGGCGTTGGTTTGAAGTTGAGAGGTGAGGTTTTCCATGATCGATGTGGTGTTGTCTTCGGTGATGGTCTTTCAGAGGGTTTCGCTGTGGATGATGACGATGCCTCCTCCATATTTTTTGGTGTGATCTCAGCATATTATCTTGTAGCTGTCAGGCATTGCAGTGATGATGTCGAGGGATGAAGAGAGGTTAAGCCAGGTCTTGGTGATGAAGATCACGTCAGGGGTGGTGGTAGTGATGGTATCTCAGATTTCTGTGGCATGTTTGCAGAGGATGCAAAATGTACTAGAGCTGTCCAGGTTTCCTGAGGACCACTGAAAGTGAGTTCCTGTGTGAGGTCCAGCATTGGTTGTAAAATGACAGAGGTGGCTGGAGAGGGGTCCTTCTGTTTATCATGGAGAGGAGATGCAGCAGTTGTTGTTGCAGCGTACCGGGGCCAGGACCATGAGCTCAGTGGTGGAGTATTGATGGCTGGTCGGAGGGCCAGGGTTCCAGGTGTTGTGTGTGGTCCAGGCATGGACAGGCGCAGTAGGGCTTGTCCTTGGCACACCGGAAGCACACCTGCTGCATGCCGCAGTTGTGCGGTCTCTTTTAAGTTAGTCCTGGGTGAGGGAAGGGTGCTGGGCAGCAGGAGGCAGGATTGGTGAAAGCGGTGGGAAACAGGTACAGCAGTGAATGAGAAATAAAGGAGAAATATGTTCATGGTTAATCTGGTACAGGAAAGGAAATGGCTAAGCTGGCACAATACAAAAAAGGAATACAACAGCAGAGTTCCGTGACCAACTAACTGTACAGTAAATAAAGGCTATACAGGCACAGAAAATGCAATAATAAGCAAGGCAGAAAGTAAGGCAGGGGCGGCAAGTCGCAGTGGTCTTGGAAGGAAAGGTAGATGGCAGTCATGTCGAGTTTGTTGTTGATAGTGATCCCACTGTCCATGGCATCAGTTGTAGGGATGGGTGTGGGTCCAAGTTCAGCCAGCCATCATGCGGAGTTCCACTGTGAGGTGCTCTTTGGAAGACCATGACTCCTGTCTTGTCGATGTTTAATTTGATACAGTTGGCTTCATCGAATCACAGACTTTGGTCATGCAAGCAGTGTCATTGATTTAGGAGAGTATGTTGATGTCATGGGTGAAGATGATGCTTGCAAGTGGAATCATGTATACAACAAATGGGATCAAGCTAAGAGATTTTTTTTGCGATACCAAGTGGATGAGATTGCAGGCGTCTAATGTGTACCCACTAACTTGTGGTCTGTGGCTTTGCTGAGCGTGAGGTAGACTAGTCTGTCAGAGAAGGGGCGATCCAGTTGCTGATGGATTTGGGTTGATTATGCTGTGTTTGAGCCTGTGTGTTATCAGAGCTATAGTCTGTGCATCCTCTAGGATGTTGTTCCAGTTTCAGCAGCCCGGTCTGGCAATGGTTGAGGCAGTGTGGGATGGGACTGCTGAAATTGCCAAGGGTGTGGTCTGCCCAGGTGATCGATGTGGGATTGTTGACTGAGATGTTGCTGAAGAAAGTCCAGGAGGTGTTTGGTAGAGCTTGCAGAGAAAATATTTATACACGTGTGGTAACCAGTTAAACTTAACAATATGTCTATCACATCTGACATCTCAAAAAAGACAAATCACAGATGATGGCAGCTATGTTGGTTTATTCCTAGATTTAGGGTCATTGGCATGGTTGGCTGGAGAAATTTGAAAATGGTGAGACGAGAACTTTCAAGATGCACTGCAAATGGAAAACATATATATTCACATTTTCTCTTTTCATCTGTTCATTGATTTCCCATCAAGTACTTCTTAGATCTGGCATCCTTGGCTTGGGTTTTCCCTGTATTTATGCCTTTGCCTCCTGTGGTTTTAGTGTGTGTTGGACTTTGTTTTTTTGCTGGTAAAGATGCTTTGGGCACTTTGCCACTGCTGTTCGGTGCCAAATTGCAAGTGATTCCTCCGTAAATTGTTGTTATGGATTATTGTTTCCATAATTCGCTTATTTAGTTTCTGTTAAGACCCTAATACAATACACTGTGTGTGCCCAGGGTCTGTAAACCAAAGGCTGCTAGTGGGCTTGCGGCACTGATTTTGCCACCCACACAAGCAGCCTTGCAAAAAGGTCTCAGGACTGCAATTGAAGTGTCTGTATGCAGTCTAGTACTGTCATGTCAACCTGGCAAGTGCACCCGCTTGCCAGGGCCTAACTTTCCCTTTTCTTAAATGCGATCACCACTAAGGTAGGCCCAAGGTGACCCTGTGGGCAGGGCACAGTGTATGTGAAAGGTAGGACTTGTCCTGATGTGTGATGCATGTCCTGACAATGAAATACTGCCAAGCTTGTTTCTCACTATTGAAAGGCAATCTGTCTCATAGGATAGAATGGGGAGTTTAAATATAACAGTTTGTAAGTATAACAGCCCATGGGAACAAGTTAGGAAAAAAAGTTCAGTATGCCTGAACTCAAAATCTAAAGATGCATCTGTTAGTAATGATGATTTTTATATTCTGGGTTTGAAAATACCACTTTTTGAAAGTAGGTATTTTCTTGCTTAGCCATTCCGTATTCCTCATCTAAGATTGTGCATTGACTGTCCAGCTTTTGAGTGACAGGGGCTGGGTATACCATTCTGGTCAGACAGCCACTTCGGGGGTGAGGTGTGTCCTGTCTTTCCAGGGTGAATCAGGGCTGGGCTGAATAGACCTGGCTGTATTTAGAGTAGGAGGAGGAGATTTCCTTTACACCTGAATGGGCCTTGTCTGCCTTGGACAATGATGTCTCCACCTCTTGCCAGGAAGCTACACCAGAACTGGTTTTGACTGAGCACAGAGCCCCTAGACACCAGAGAAGGAAGAGAAATAGTCTATAAATGTTGGCGCCCAGACCACTGAACTGTAGATCACTCATGGAATTCAAGAGGAACCTCTGCCATGAAGAAGAAGCTGGAGGAGAAGTATTGCCCATTGCCCATTTGCTGTGTGCTGTCTGTGGTTGGCCGGCAGTAGCCGTTTCTGCTAAGGAGAGGAACTGGGTGTGGATCCTGCTTGACAAAGTATCTCCAAGGGCTTGAGGTGGAGCTTGCCCCCTGTTCAAGAAGTCTCAGGAACAGCAAAGAGTACACCATCCTTCTCGGCACCATCTCTGGAACCGCTAGTTTCAGTCACCACAGAAGAAAAGAGCAGCCGACTCTGTCACTGAGTTCGCCACTGGTTCCGTGTCTTGAAGGTACCACAGAAGGCTCCGCCGCACTTTGAACTACATCCCTGGTTTCACCGATGCCTCTGGGCAACCGTCACCAAGCCGTTGCTTGCACCACATCTTGTGGGCACCGCCTCGCTTCATTCTGCCCGGACGTCACCGCCACATTGCTGCCCGATTCAAACATTGACCGGCTCTGTCTCCTGCAAAGTGACCTGCCAGCACCACATCGAGCAATGCCTCACTCTGCAACATAAGCCTTGGCCTCACCGACGCCACTGGACGACTGTCACTGAGCCGATGCCTGCCGCGTGCTATCGGGGCACTGCACCTGCACCGCTTCCACTTCACAACACAACCACTACGGTTACCCCGATCAGCCCGCACCAGCATGTCGGCCGCAACGAGAAAGGTTCTGTCTAACAGTATTTTGATGCGTTAGCTGACCCATACCAACAGGGTCGGCAGCAATTATTAGACTCTGTCATTTTCAGCATTGTGTTAGTGCCGGACAGAGCTACTGACTCGGAAGAACTGAGTTTTTTAGCTATTCTTGCAAATTGAAGGTTATCTTGCAAAGTAACTATTTTTAAAGTACTGTATGTCACTAAGGTGGTTACCACCCACTCTTTCCTTCTGCTCTACAGTCTGCTTCACCCCAGCCCTTTAAAGTGGGATTCTGCTGACTCCACCATTGGCCACAGCAGAAAACGTCCAATTACAAACCAAATTCAGCACTGCTGAACCTAGCCTCGCCTATGACTGACTTGTCACTGCTCTGGCTTGTGCCTCGAAGTAGAGGATTTCATCTACTGGTACATGGCACATGGTAGTGCCAATTCCTCACTTAAGAAAAGAAAACCAAAAAAAACAATCTAGGGTTAAAGATCACGAGCATCTGGTAGCTCTTTGTGCTAAGCTTCTTGAATTGTCTTCTCCTCCACCCCTATGATGGCAGGACAACAGCCCTCATGCACTAAATCACAATTCACCCATGGATCTTGGAATTGTCTTCTAGATTGAAGTTCTGCATAGACAGCAAAGATAATTTTTTATTCACCACTGACGTAGCAGAAAAGCCTCTACAAATTCTTCTTAACAAAAAGTAATGCGTATTTGGTATATCTGATTATGGCTAGACAATGGAGTTGCTTGCTGCCTCGTTAAGATCATATCAGCTCTAAACACAACTATGGGGAATCTCCCTGCAATAGGAGTGTCTGGGTACTTGGTGGAAGGGGCACTAGAGGGGAAATCTCCAGAGTTTCTCAGAAAACAGATAGAAGATTGTCTATAAAGAGGCCCTAAAGCGATATCACTCACAATGCAGAAATGCAAAAGCTGTCTACACTGTGAATACTGTGACGCAAGCCCAGAATTGCCCACGCACTCTCTTCTCCGTTGTTACAAAACTGTCAGGAGTGGATACTGTTCCGACACCTCCAGCTTTGAACGAAGTTCAATGCAATTCCATTGCGGAATTTTTTATTGCCAAGGTTGAGCGCATATACGATTCTATGAGCGCTCCCTCTCCCTCGACTGCTAATGAACATTAGTCGGAACTGACAGAAGGGATGAAACAATCACTCCCTACGGCAAAGGTTACAAATTGGCAATTGTTTGATGATGTTTCATTCCTCACTTGTCTGAACAGTATAAGATCGGGTTCTCTCGTGATCCTGTACCTGTTAAAATCTTAAAGTTACTGGATCTTGAACCCCGACGGATCCTTATGAGACTCTTAAACGCTTCCCTAACAGAGTCCCTTATGCCCCAGGATTGGAAGCATGCAATGGTTGTTCCTCTTCAAAAAAAGGCTGGAGCCGACATATCCAACCTTGCAAATTTTCACCCCATATCTTTGCTACCTGTTCTCTCAAAAGTGCTGGAAAGACACGTTAACACTCAGCTGAACCATCTTGTGGAAAGTTCGGGATTCTTACACTCCACCCAGTCTGGCTTTCGTGCGCACTACTCCACCGAGACGGCCCTACTGGGGGTGACGGAGAGTCTGCGGCACGGTATAGACCGCGGGGAAACATCTGCACTCATCCTTCTGAATTTGAGCGCGGCGTTCGATACTGTGTCCCACTCCATTCTTTGGAGCTCTCTCCGGTCCCTGGGAGTGGACAGTCCTGCACTAGCCTGGATTGCCTCCTTTTTAAGTGAGCGCACTTTCCAGGTCTTTTCCACAAAAGCCAGATCCGACATCTGTTCATCGGCATATGGGGTCCCGCAGGGGTCCATACTCAGCCCCCTATTGTTTAACATGTATGTTAGACCCTTGGCTACCATCGCGGATGATGCTGGGCTGACTATTTTTTTATACGCGGATGATACCCAAGTGGTTTTCTCCCTTTCCAGCAGTGAGAGTAACAGTGCATCGACCCTGAAGTCCGGATTGTCTCGTATGGCTGAGTGGATGCAGAGGCATCTGCTCAAGCTAAACGGTGATAAAACCGAAGTCGGTATTCCGGGGAAGCATAAAGATCTTTGGGGCCCACAACATTGGCCCAGTGATATGGGACCCCTTCCCCAGCCAACAACTGTGGTTCGGAACCTCGGCTTCCTTACAGATGATAAACTCTCCATGAGGCAGCAGGCCACCAAGGTGGCCGCCATCTGCTTTGCCACCTTGCGTTGGCTCCAGAAAATTCTATGGATGCTGCCCCATGCCACCAGGAGAACCGTAGTCCAGGCGTTAGTAACCTCTCGCCTGGACTATGGAAATGTCCTCTATCTCGGTGCAGACGTAGCAACCATCAATAAGCTTCAGGTTGTACAAAATTCGTCGGCCCGACTTCTTCTTAACATCCCGAGGAAAACATCGGCCTCTCAAGCTCTCCGAGATTTACACTGGCTTAGGGTCTCTAGCCGTATAAAATTTAAAGCCCTGTGTTATCTTTTCAAAATCAAACAGGGCACGGCTCCAAAATACTTGCAGAGTCTTGTTCAACCTTACAATCCTAGTCACACATTAAGATCTTCTGCAAACTGCGACTTTGTTGTTCCAAGATTCAAACTTGCAAGGATGGGGGGTCGAGCCTTTTACCATCTCGGTCCCAAATATTGGAACGAGCTTCCAATTGCTTTGAAATTTGAAACCAACCTTTTTAGTTTCTGAAAAAAATTGAAAACTATGCTTTTTCAATAAAAATATGAGTTACTGCTATTGTCCTATGGTATTGCTGCATGTCCTTTTCATCTTCAATCTTTCCCTTGCGCCGGGAAACCCACTGTGGGTAGCTGTTGCGCATTACAAATTCAAATAAATAAAATAAATGAATGAGTGATAGGTACTAGAACTATGATTGGGTATACATTTGAAATCGATTTTGAAAAATATTAATGTCTTGTCGAAGGAAGAGATGTGCATTCTTCAAGACTCAAAAAGAACAAAGGCCTTCATTATCTTACTTCAAGAAATTCATTTAAGTGAGGGGAAGTGTGGCTCACCGGTTAGAGGAGGCAGACCCAGAAGCAGAGGTCGGCCCGGGACCAGGGTTCAATTCCCGACGCGGCAGAGTTTGGAGCCCATATGTCCATGGACCTGATAATTCTTGCTTCGGTGCCTACTTGAATCAGGGTTTCACGCTCTGCAACTCTGGGCAATAGCTTGCTCAATCTCCACTACGGACTCTGCGGCGGGATGCCTGGTTTTCACCTTGGGGGTGCCCAGCTGGGCTATCCCACAGGGAAAAACCAGGACGGGATCCAAAAGCAAGCGCCGAGATACCCTTTGTGGTGATACGTGCGCTATATAAGAAACTACATTACATTACAATTACCCAAATTAACATTTACATTTCCATTGGGCTTCCGTTGTAGTAGCTGCCACTCAAAAAGCAACAATAAGAACTACAGCTAAGTTGATCAGGAAAAGCTCAAATTTAACAATCCAAGATGTTAAAACAGACAAGTTTGGGCGTTGGGCTACATCTACCGTTTCAAGTCAAAGTAACATTAACGGTAGCCAGTTTTTATGGTCTAAATAGCAATGCTCTGTTCTGTAGAATCCGATTGGAAACCTAGTTAGCTACTGCAAAAAGACCAATCATTATAGGGGGCTAATAGAATGTCTGTAATAAACTGAATAGAAGCTCGACAAGGAGACAAAATGAGAACTGCTACATTGGAACTAAAGAATCACTTAAATCTCTTATATATCTAATTAGTTACATTAAATGTTGGCCTTGGCTATACGTTTTATCGCAACATATTCCACTTTTCTACCTGAATTACTTTTTTGATTTCCAATGAACTAGAAGACCAGTATGTGCAACTGTTTATATGACTAAGACATTGTTTATAACATACAATGCTATCCTCAGAACCGAAAAGCGGGCAAATGGTTTATTGTTCTTGTACATGGTTGTTTGATCAGTCTATTCTGCTCGAGTCCGAATTCCATTACTATTTAATAGTAGAGACAAAAGAGTGTATTAAAAACAATGTGGATCAGCCCACTCTTTTATTATCTAGAATGCAGTAAAAGCATACCCAAAAGATTGTATAGCTCATTTGTCATATACAAAGACAAAATATTGCATAATCCTTCACTGTGTGAAGTGTTTCACTGTAAGAAGTGCTGTGGCAGGCCTTTACTGTGGCAGAACCTACCTGCGAATAAAAGTCATATATTTTGTAAATCCGAATAGGAAAATTATACACTCACCTGTGCACTGTAATATTGATCAAAATCTAATTCAATTGTGAATATATTTTATGTTAGCTATACTGCAAAGATGACGTTACAATACGTATTTGTCTCCGGCCTCTAATGCTGGACAATGATTTAACTCAGTTCTGACCAGGTTCTCCCATATTCAGTGGAATTAATTTCCTCTCTAATGACGTTCAAAATATATTTCTGCAAAGAAACAAGATACTCTGGCCTGCTGGCTAGAAGGCTTAGAAGAGTAAATACTGGCTACTTACCTTAGAACATTTGGAGTGGAGTCAAAAGCAGATGGCCTCCGTAAAGACAGCATGATTTTGGTAATCTTTGTCATGGTCCACCAGTTTCTGTGAGGTTTAGGAGTGGTTGCATTTTATTTATTTGTACCCTATTTAGAGATGCAAAAGCCAATACTACCTGACAATCATGCATTTTTGAGTAATATTCTACACAATTATTTTAGTCAAAGCTCAGGAGATACATTTGTAAGAATCTTTTTTTCCACACGGTCATTCAGGATTTTTACCTGTTTCTCAACATCATTTTTGCTGCTATACCGTGGTAGATGGCACATCTACCAGGGCATCGAAGCTAATGTCATACAAAACTGCAGTGTATATTTACACCACCCACATATGTGGCAAACAAAATATGGTTGTGAGGATCACCACAGTGCTCGGACTGGGCTCTATCCAAATACACTGTTTTGACACAATGAACGGTGAAAGGACCTTAACCATTTAGGACTATCTATTTTTATATATAAATGTCACACTGAATTATGCCTTGTAATCCAACTTGACTGGCTGCTTAATAAATAAAGAATGGTCCATTACATATTCCATACAAGTTTCGATAGATTCTTCCCAAACAGACCTAGGTCACATTAAAAAGATGGATTTCTATCTTCACCTAGGGGAAATGTGATAAAAATTTTTAAAATGTTATTTTCCACTTGAGTATAATAATCCAAATTAAAGGCAAAATAGGAATTGTCATAACTTTAGTCGAAAAGTTGCTATGAAAATGTGCTTTGTGTTCTCTATGTCAAAAGTGACTTAAATCCTTTTAACCACTCATCCAGAGGCCAATACACATGTTCTGGCTGGAGTTAACAACTCTGCTCCATTAGGGCAATAACTTGGACTTTGGGCCATAGAGGGCAGGGTGTTGTAACCAGCTTGTCACTTACAGCTATTTGCCATATTGTTGTGGGACAGGAGCAGCTGGCAATGTTTTATTTCCTTGATATTCCAAATAAAGCTGACTGGTTCTACTTCTACTCATTCACAGGCACCCCCTAGACCATCAAGCAATTGGAAGAAACACTTTTTACCCTGACAGAGTGGATGTTACATCATCCAAATAATGGAGTGGTTTAGGAAGTGTCAAAGACACTTTTGATGGAAGAAGGATTTAGCCACATTACGTGTAGGGCAAAGAGGAAGCGTTGCAAATGGAAGCCATCAGAGAGCAGGAAAGAGCAGACAAGATTGGATAGGAAACATTCTCCAGCCACTAGCTAGTCCACAGGATGAGACCACCACCACCACCTCAAAACATTGCTGAACTTTGAAAGACTGCACATGAAGAAGTCGGGCCTGCTTAAACAAATAAGATTCACTGAGTTCAGACTCCTGATGGGACCCAGGAACTGCGACCGCTCTCCAAGGGTCAGGAGGCTGACCTTGTCTTTGCCTGCAAAAAGTACACAAAAACAGAAGGACTCCAGGATACCAAGATGGCCCAGTTGACCACAGAGCACTGCACCCTTCAGAAGCCTGGAGAGAGACACCTTGCGCCGAGACTCCCACCCTAGGGATTTGAGGGCTACAACAGTGACAAAGATGAACATTCCCAGTATTTGGAGAATAGTGAGACTTAGACATTTGGGATTTGAGAACCAAAAAAGTGGCTAATTCCAAGGGTATAACCAGGGCCCAAGCTAAGGTGACAGGCTCATCCCACCAGCTCAGTGGCATTGGTAACCACAAAATCCATCTTTGTACCACTTTGAGCTTTTGGAGCCAAAATGATTGGCTTCACTGGGAAAGTAATGATTATGTATCTATCCTCGAGGCATCATTTCATGTAATTTCCCCAAAATATTGCGTAATTACATGAACACAAACCAAACAAATTTCACCCACTCCTAACATCCACAATGTTAGTGAACTAATGCAGCATTAAAGGTGTTTTCGAAAGAAGAAAAATTAAAAGGGCTGAGGATTGTCATTCGTATTTAAAGTTCAGGTTTGCCTCCCTGTTCAAGATTTTGCATCGGCCGTGTCGCCAAAAGTTGCATAGTTAGGCCCATAGCAGGAGTATAACCTTGGTGCTTCAGGGTAGGATGGCTCATGGTAATGTCTACAATTTGGTGTGTGGTTTGGGTCCAATCAGGAATGGTGAGATTGAAATAAATTGGCCTTTAGGATGGTTACTTTGTTTGGTGTATGTTGAATGACTAGGGTGAATGAGAGTTTTGTTTGAATGTAAGAGTTTGAGCAAGAGTGGCATTAAGTATGATGAGGGTATAAAAATGTTCCGTATGTGTTTATTTTTATATAAGTTCCAAGTCGTGGAAACTATAACTTGTTTGGTCCATTTATGTATTAGTGTGTTCCTTTTGAAACATGAAAACAAAAAACAATATGTGCTATTGAAATAAAAGCTATTGATGAGCTTATGGCCGCCTTGCTTCACTGTTCAGGCGCCATTTTTCAAAGTTGTTGAAATTGTTGATCACTATTGGCATTTCGATTGTTGTTCTGGTGCAATTTATAAGGCATTTTGGGGAAGATGAAGTGAGTTCTCCTGAGAAAAATCGTCAAAAATATTAAACACTATTGTAAAGAACTTGACTCAACAAAGGAAATAATTTTACAAAGGCTTTAACAAATATAAAGGAATTGTGTGCCAAATACTTTATGAAGCTGTTTAGTTAACTAACATTAGAGAAAGATGCTGAATTCAGTAAAATGCAGTTTTACATCAGAAGACATAGAGAGATCTATCGAAAATGTCTTGGAAAATGAGAAGGACAAGGTGCATTTTGTGGCAAGATCATCGGTCAAAGCTTGACATAATTTAAATGCAACTTTAGATGACTTCGGGACGTTCTGTCTCCAAGGATGCATGAAACAATCAGCCACATTCATGAAGCTAAATTGCGACCGCAATAGCTGCGAAAAAGCTATTGCAATCGCAATTGTCCAAAACGGTATTCAATAAAAAAATTCGCGAATTCGCTAAGACAGAATTGCGAAATCGCAATAGAATTGGCAGAATCCCGGTAGTAGCCCAATAGCGAATCGGACATTGCAAGAAACCACGGATTCTGCGAATAAAAATGCAAATTGGCAATACAATCGCAATCGCTATTCAAGAAAAATCGCAAATAGCGAAAAACCCGAAAATCGCTTTTTGTGAGGCGCAATTTAAGGACATCCCAAAGCAGGTGGTAACCATCAAAGTAAAAAAAAAAATATTTGAAAAACCGTTTCCCAATCAGTAACAGGTGCCGGCCTGACCAAACACACTTAAGGAGATGCAGCTGCAGCAGTAGGAGTCTCACAATGCCAGGACTATACATGGTGGTCAGGCGGCGAGGTCTACAGCGAGCTGCACGGAACAGACGAAGGATCCAGGAGAGGATATTCCGCCAGCGGGTCACCCTGCTGGGCCAAACCAGAGAGCAAATATATGCTAAGTACTGGCTAAATGGGCCAATGATCATCAAGCTAATTCAGGACCTTGACCCCCTGATGCAGCACCCAACAAGGCGGACCAATGCCGTGCCCACATGTCCCAGTATTGTGCAGCCTGCACCTTCTGGCCTCCGGAAGCTTCCAGGGGATAGTTGCCACTGCTGGGGGGATATCCCAGCCCACCATGTCCCGCTGCCTAAGGAGTTTCCTAGATGCAATGCTGACCCAGCTACACCACCACATAAAATTTCCCACCAGCCAACAGGACTTGGATGAGACCAAGCATCAATTCTACAATGTCGCCCAATTTCCACATGTGATCGGATGCATTGACTGTACACACATCCACATCTGCCCACCAGCAGAAACGGAATACATGTACCACAACCGCAAGTCCTACCACTCCCTCAACATCCAGATGGAGTGCAACGCAAAGAATTACATCACGGACATAGTGGCACAGTACCCGGGGAGCACACATGACTCCTTCATGTTCCGGCACTGCGGCCTCCACACATGACTGGCCAGGGGAGACTTTGGTGAAGGACACCTACTTGGTAAGTACACTCGCCCCACAATGTTACACTGTGATGAAGTAGCTGCGCTGCACAGGCACTCACCCTCTGCTCCTCTCATTCAGGTGACAGTGGCTACGCTCTCCGTGAATACCTCCTCACGCCATATCTCAACCCTGCTACACCACAGCAACTGCGTTACAATGTAGCACAGATACGCACAAGGAATTGCATTGAGAGGACATTTGGCCTACTGAAGAGCAGATTCCACATACTGCAGAAGACTGGTGGGGCCATCTACTACAGTCCTGATGTCTGCTGCCTCATTGTGGCTGTGTGTGCAATACTACACAACATTGTTACCAAGCGCCGGATTCCTGTAGAGATCTCTGGCAGTGAGTCGGAAGGGGGTGACCGGCCACCTGCACATGCGCGTCATGCTCGCCGGGAACATCCTGCTGAAGGACACAGACGGCGCAACCACATCACAATGAACTGTTTCTAGTGCACCCACTCCCCTCACCCAACTATTCCTAAATGCATGACAACGGAAATAATGACAGGAAGCAGATGTTCAATGCTTCAATAAATATTATTGTTGAATGCACAATAATAAGGAAAAAATGTAATGATTCACATATGAGTAGTATTGCGCCACACTACTCAATGTTATTAACACAACATGCTTCTGTCATCAGCATGTCCCTGGACATGGTTCGAAAAGTCATGTGCTCCTCCGGCGCGCGGCACCCAGTCGCCTCTCAGGCTCCTCCTCAGGCAGGGCACGTGAACCAGCACTGGGCCTGGTGCTGCGGCGTAGGACTCAGACCTGTGTGGTGTGGCAGACAGGCTGCTGACACTCGAGGTCCCCTCGCTGGTGTCATCCCCACCACCATTTGCTGGGACAGTTGGTTGTAGTGCCAGTACAGCACTGGTCACCTGCTCAAGGACACGCGCCACGTCCTCGCTGCATTGCACCATCTGCAGCTGCATTGCCATAGACCGACGTGAAAGCTGGGAGGTGGCATTCCCTATCACGTAGTTGGAACAAGTGTAGGCAGAGAGGCGTGTAAGTAGCTGGCGGTGGCGGCGGTGGGCGATGTTGCGCTGGCTGATGATGGCCGCTCTGTTCGCCTCCATGGCAGTTGTCATCCGGTCAATTCGATCGGACACATTGGCTACATTTCTGCCTATGTTGTTCAGCTGAAGTTGAATTGCACCTTGGCGTCGTGCCTGCAACTGGTGCACGCGCTGCATGCGGCGCTTAATACTGAGCCCTGGCACACGCACTGCCGTTGCCCTCCTGCCGGTACGTGCTGTGCTGTGCTGCGGCTCCCTGACATGCCTGCTGTGCTGGCAGGCCACAGTGGGTGTGCGCTGAGTCGCAGGCCTAGCAGCACCGGATGTTGATGGTGCCGCTAGTGGTGGTCTAGCAGCGGGCAATGGTGCACTGCCTGATGGAGCTGGCGCTGCTGCTGGTGGTCTAGCAGCGGGCAATGGTGCACTGCCTGATGAAGCTGGCGCTGCTGCTGGTGGTCTAGCAGCGGGCAATGGTGCACTGCCTGACGGAGCTGGTTGTGTGTTAGTTATCTCCTCCTCACCCTCAGGCTCCTCTGATGCTTCATCTATCTGCAGCCTCTCGCTGTCACTGCTGTTGTTGTCTGCCCCACCTGTGATGGAAAGTGGACGTACATTAATTGGATGTATCTATCACATCTGCAGTTGCTACATGCATGCTGGCTAACATTCCCTGACTGCCTGTTGCGTTGCGTACATTGGGACATGTCTGGCTGCATTGGAGTTTTTGTACATTGTGGGCAGACTACATGTCCCACAATGCAATTGGGCATGTCCTGATGTGCATGGGTTGCATGACTGGGGTTGATTGTGGGAGGCTATAGGGTCATGGCCATTGTTAGGGGACAGGGACGCAGTCGCATGCCACTTACCTTGGCTGTCTTGGGTGGGTCGGGATGAGTCCAGAGGGATGACCCCAACACATGCCTCACGCTGCAGTGTGTCCTCCACACGATCCTCCAGGGGGGTGTTGGAAGGGACTGTTGGATCTCCACCTCCAGTTCCTAGGCTCTCACCCAGCCTCTCTGCCACCCTCTCCTTGGCACGACCTCGGAGGTCGTACCACCTCTTCTTGAGGTCGTCTATTGACCTCTGTGTCGCTCCCACTGCGTTGGCTCTGGCGTGGATCCGCAGCCACAGTTGCTGTTTCTCTGCCTCAGGCACCCTCCTGGAGTCCTTGCCGAAAAGTTTGGTGTGGTCTTGGCAGACTCCATCTATTAGTTGCTCCAGCTCCTGCTCTGAGAATTTTAGCTTGCGCTTGCGCCCGGTGTCACTGGGCCCTGCTGCTGCATCCTCTGCCATTGCTGCAGTCTCCAATTTCAAAAAGTTTGCAAGTCTGGAGGTGTTCTGAGAGGAGCTCTGACTAGTGCTGCTTCGATCTCTGCCTCAGTGTTCTCAATGGAGGAGGGAACTGCCTGCTTCCTGGTTGTGATGTCATCACTGTGTTCGAAATGCGACTTCCCGTTTTTGCGATCTCGCAAATTGCGAGATCGCTATTCCTACACGGAATTGGACGGATTTATCGATTTTTCTGAGATTTCGGAGAATCGCTATCGCCTTTTGCGGCCGGTTGCGATTCGCTTTATTTTATCGCAGCTTTTGAATTGCGATTCGGTATGAATCGCTATTTAGATTTCGCAGATTTCAGTTTTCATGAATCTGGCTGTTAGTATGCTAAATGGTGCATACAATTACATTACATTTCTATCAGTCCCGGAAATTAAAGGAATTAATCTGTGAACTCACCACTGTTAGATGAGCGTGTCAGTCTCAAAGTGTCCTCTGTCAGTGACCAGATAGCATTGTTTCCGCCGGCATTTCAGTTTACCTCTTTAGGTGTAAAGTCAGTGCTCTGATGTCAAATTATACTGATGCAAAGCCAGTGACCCCATCTCAGCATCCTTGTTGTAAGCTTATCCGTGTGTTCTCTGTGCTTAAACGCTTTAAAACGACTCAAAACTGCTATTGTTAAACAGAAGAAAAAGTAGCAGGCATTCGAAGGGTGACATATAAAGATAGGACGTGGCTATTTTCATTTAAAGAAGAGCGGGTTTCACAGTATCAAAAATGATCAAAACTAGAACATAGGGGCCGCTAGTAAATCGTTGACATGCATGTTGCTCATGCATACACTACAATTTGCAGCATTTCTAATGTTGATCAAATTTAGATACTCATCTCACTCTTGCTTCAAGGACAGGAGCAACTTGTTGATTGGAAATGTTTGTTTTAAAATGCAGAGACAATCTCTCAGTGTATCTTGCATTCTAATTCGAGGTGATTGATATTTGAAATCAACTAGTGGTCTTCCAGTCCTGGACAGTTGCCAAGAGAGTTTGGGAGAGGGTGGGGGTGGGGGAATTAACACTGACTCGCTGGCACCTCATGTTCCCCCATGCTACGGCCCAGAGTCTATGTATGGTATGTCACTAAGAAAAATGCTTCTAAATGTATGTCAATTTATGCCTCACTGGATCTAATGCAGATATTGGAGATTTCATATGTAACACTTAACATTCTTCTATATAAGAGGACGAAAGGAACAATTGATGGATGGAATGCTGAACAATGACAAACATTATCCCCCAGTACTGAGATCTGGGCCTAAATCCATCGTTTTTAAATCTTATTATTATATACCTATATGTGTATGTACTTTGTGGGCTCTGGTGATCAGCCCTAGGACTTGCCTGCTTCCGTTAGGGACTTTTTTTCTGTTCAACTGCCTCTATTTAAGTGTCTTGATAGAAAACGACCAGCAGAGGTCAGTAAAGTTACAGAATTGCTTTCTCCCGATAGACTTTCTTTTTTTTCTTTTTCTGGCAACTGCTTCTATTTAACTTTCTTGATAGAAAATGTCCAGTAGAGGTCAGTACCATACCAGAATCAATTTAGCATTTTCTAGATTCCAGTCCATAGAAATTGTCTTCCACACGCACCCTTAGACAATAATATTTTTTTCAAATCTTGTATTTTCAGTGATATGACCACTGAAAGCCCTGATTTTATATTAAAAACAGAGTTTTGGATTATACCATTCCCCACTGAAAGACAATTTTTCTCTCCATGTGTTCCCATACCTAGCGTGTCACGCAGTTTGGTGCTTACTTTCCCTCTATGTTAAAGAACAGTAGATATTTGAGCACTTAGGCTAATGTGCTGTATAGCTAAATACATATAAGGTCCAAAAGGCGAGACAGATTGCATTGCAAATGCTTGTTTAGCTCACCGTGCCTTTCCAGTTTAAGCTCAGCCATATACAAATCAGTCTTGACCCTGCTCCCTAGGGGAAGAGTCAAGGCCGAACTGCCAGGTCCTCCTTGGACCAGAAACAAGAATCATGGGACTGGTTTGAGGTATCACCCCTCATCAGCCAGCCAAGCTTGACTCCAGAGGCATGGCGAGCACGGGGCCAATGTCTAGGCATGCCATCCCACTTGGGGTGAAAAATGCAAAAAGGACAATTAATAGACAGAATGCTCAACAATGTGAAACATTAACCCCCTAGTACAGAGATCTGAGCCTAAATCCATTGTTTTCTTGCTCACCATGCCTTTCCAGTTTGGACCCAGCCATATGCAAATCAGTCTGACCCTGATCCCCATGGGAACAGTCCAGCCCGACCTGACCAAGACAGGTCCTCCGTGGACTGAAAACAAGCATCCTGGGACCAGTTTCAGGGGTATCACCCCCTCATCAGCCAGACAAGTTGAATCCAGTGGCACAGTGAACACAAAACCCATGTCTGGGCATACCCTTCCTACTTAGGGTGACAAAAGAAAAAAGAACAGGCAATGGTTGTAATAAATACATTCTACGGATTCTCTGAAGAAATATTCCATCTTCACAATAATTTTAGGCGAATGCTCAGATTAATGATTTACCTGAACCTACTTGAAAATAGTGGAATATAACACTTTGAAAAGTATTTCATCATCCAGATGTGTTCTTTGATACCTAACTCTTCATTATCAGAAATAGGTTATTTGAAAGAAAAAGACACAAATTCATAGAAACACACAGAACAAAACAACTGAATTGGAAGAATTACTCGAACATGTTAATGCTCTGTTAATGTATTCTGCACATTGTTACGTCTCCTGGCGGTCTATTGTAGAGTCTGTATCAGTATCAGAGCAAATGTTAGATTTCAGATTAATGGAAGAGCGGTATTTTCAAAGACTTTCTAAATGGGAAGTGGTTGGTACACAGTTGGCAGTGTATGGGGAAATTGTTTTAAAGCTTTGGATCAAGAGTGGTGCTTCTGGGATCCAGGGACTTGGAGGAATAAGTGTTTAGAGGAGAATAATATCTTAACAAGCGTTTGGAAATGAAATCATGAGTTTTGCTATAGAATGAATATTAAGTATTGTAGAGAGTTTTGAAGATAATGCACTGTTGAATGGGCAACCAGTGTTAAGACTGCCTCTTTGGAGTGGTCAGACAATAGTGAGGGGCCCCTACATAATCTTGCTACACTGTTTGAATGGACTCTGCTGAAATAATCCAGTCTCGAGCCAATGATAGCAGAAATAGCCATATTTCTGCTTTCCACTGACAGGTAAGGGAGATTTGGACAAGGTTGACGCAAGGGGAGGGTGCAGAACAAAAATCTGAATCTTGACTGTCCATCTGCAGTGCGGAGTCAGTTTGGAATAGATGATTTTGTGCATGTTTGGTAGGGGCTGGACAAAGACCAACTGAGGAATAAAAACGGTAGCATTTTCACAGATAGAACAACATAATGGGTCAATGTCATTGCTGTCTGCCGGCAGGTATTTATTTATTATTTATTTAATCGTTTTGGATAATGTAGACTCCTGAGCAACAACGCACTTTGCATAGCATATGTATAGGATTTATATGAGGTAATGGCAAAAATAATTCAGCAATATATCAGCAATAATTTACAGCTATTTACACAAATAAAGGTTTAGTAAAAGACCACCTCACATAGGGCCCTATTAGGATGGGGGGAGGATCGGCCCCGCCGGGCTGGGGTAGGCTCAAAGCAATAGAGACAGCGAGTGAAAAAGACAGAAAGAGTAAGGAAAGAGTTGCAGAGAGACAAAGAGAGAGACCAGCAGCCAGAGGGGGCAGAGAAAGAAAACAGAAGGTAAATAAGAAATCAGAAGAGACTGATAGGGAGCAAAGGAGAGTAAGCAAACAAAATTATGCATAGCAAGAGTTTGGAAGAGTTTTGTGGAGAAAGGGAAAGGTGAAAGATGGCACATGCTGGGTAAGAGAGAGTGGATCCACAGAGTGAGCAAGTGAAAAGGGAAGAGAATCGGAAGGAAGACATTCATAGTCATAGCTGCCCAACAACAGGCTTGCAGATTTTTGGGTCCTAAGATAAAAGTTGATAAATTTGCAGAAGATATGATGGGTAAAGGACTGGTATCACAAAGGTGACACCCCCAATGCAGGTCAAAAGACTGTCATAACAAAGTGTGGCAATCTGAACTGGTGCCCTACAGGTGAAAGACTAGCCATGCCAAATCACGGCAGTAGCTGGTTCACTTTCCACACCCCAGTCCTACAGAACGCAGAGCTTAATTTTGTTTCCAATATATTATAATGCATGCCATGTATTTATTTACTGGGCAGGCTTGACCACCAAGTAACATTGTAATTTCCGAGCATCTGAGCGTGGCTGCCTCCGGCCCAGCGGCGCCAATATGTTCCCACAGGTCTGGCACTGTGCCAGCAACAGATCCTGCCGGACTGGCTATTCTCGATCGAGATGCCAATGTACCGTATATAAAGCACCTCTGCAGCTGCACAGCCAGGGACTTACAACATAATGGCTGCTTACAGGTATCTAATGCTATTAAATGGATACCCTAAATATACTTTGCCCATCTATTTTTGATCTGGCAAAAGGTTATATGGAAATCCTCACCACCAAACGTATCATTATTACGAAAAACAAATGTGTCATTATATCCAAAAATAATAACTACATCGCTCACACACTAGGTATTGACTCACCGAAGACTGCAAATGAAAACTTCATTTAACCTCATATACTGCTCCAGGTTGTTGCATTGTACATCTGCAACCCGTCCAATCCACAGGAAGTATACCTTATCTGCCAAGTACATTCTCTCCTCCTCTCCTACGATCCACTCCCTCAACCCAACCAGCCAACAGTTGTCCCGAACAAGCTGAAACAACCATCTCTAATCGAAAATATACATCTCAGTACATAGACCCCATATTCACAACACCAGATGTATAATCCTGGAGAATCTTATGCAAGTTCCATTAACACTGGCACCTCCAACGACCTCCAAGCAGTGTCTCAAATGCATTCTACTAGACTGCAGAACAGCCTCAGCACATGCTGCTGACATTGCTTACCTAATTCTCACTCACGAACCTGACCTCCTATCCTTACCGAAACATGGCTAAATGAATCATCCAACACGATCCTTGACATACTGGTCCCCCTAATTACGACATCACTAGACTAGACAGACTCATTAGAACAGGTGTTGGTATTGCTTACATCTACCGTAACAACCTCACAGTTAATCGCTCACCTTCACTAGATCTTTCCTCATGTGAATATCTCTGCTTAGATATCACTAGTAATAACATACCAAATTGTTCATTGCACACTTTTTACCACCCACCAGGCGATTATCTCACCTTCATCGAGCAATTCATGGATATTCTGACCACACATTCGGATCATCGTAATATCCAAATATTCCTTGGAGATTTCAATCTCCATTGGAACGACCCTAAGGATCCGGCATTTAATAACCTCAAAACCTTCCTGTCGGACCTTGACCTTACTCAAATCTTCAATAGCCCCACACATGTCAAAGGGTCAACCCTCGACTTGGTGATTGTCAACCCAGAGGGCATGCAGCTTAACACAATCCTCTCCTGTGATTGGTCTGATCACCACTACATCACCTTCTCCATCAATATACCAGTTAAACTATGCTCAGCACAACCAACAAGACCCAAAGTATGGAAGAGAAACCTAAAAAGCCCCCTCACAGACTTATCCTCATCCGCCAATATCAGCCTCCTGCTTCCCCCGGAAGACCTTATCGAGGTGCAAGCTTTGACACAGTACTACTTTAACTCCATGACCACGATCCTAGATACTACCACGCCTCCACAACTGAAGAGGCTCTCTACAAAAAAATCCAAACCTTGTTATGACGGTAGACTCAACCAGGAGAGACGAGCCTTAAGATTAGTTGAAGGGAGATGGAGGTTATCACCATCCATCGACCAGCTTAAACTGCTCAGATCCTCCAGAAACTCGTACTATAGAAAGATCAGACACTCAAAAGCAAACTTTTTCAAGAACCAGCTAGAACAAGCCAAAAACCGACCCAAGAAGCTCTTTGAACTAGTTAAAAGTCAATCTCAAGGCATAGCTCACCCTCCCCGAGATGGTTAATGCTCCCCTCCCAGCTGCAAAGAATTTTCTTCCTTCTTCACAAGAAAGACGGAACTCCTGAAAACAGATCTACATAAGGCCTCATTAACTCAGATCTGCGCGCAGAAGATCACCCCAATAACCCCAAGCACCTGCACAACCAAGTTCGCCCACAAAAACAACACCTCCTGGGCCTCCTTTACAACTTACAGCGAAGAAACATTCGTAAAGGCGCTGACGTCCTTGAACCTCTCCAACCACTTCTCTCTCTGCTAACTACCTCAAATATCTCAAACCAATGCTAGTGCCACTTTGGACAAAGATCATCAATGCCTCCTTAGTCCAAGGGGTTATTATTTCGGATATTCTCAAATCGGGACAAGTTTCCCTCATCCTGAAAAAAACTACGGCAGACCCCACAGACCTGAATAACTACAGACCAATTTCCAACATCCCAACTCTGGCGAAACTCCTTGAAAAATGTGCTCTCAGCCAGATAGACAACCACATCACCAACTTCCACCTGCTCAATAAATTTAAATCAGGCTTCCGTGCAGGGCATAGTAAGGAGTCGGCCATGAACCACATAGTAGATGACGCTTTAAAATTACTAGATCAGAACGAAGCCTGCCTAATTATCCTACTTGACTTATCGTCAGCTTTCGACACCGTCAAACATGAAAATCTTCTTGACCTCCTCCAACACAGAATGGGTTTATCAGGATCAGTTCTAAAGTGGTACACCTCTTTCCTCCGTAATAGATTCCAAAGGTTCAAGGTCAACCAATCCCTGTCCAGGACTGTCCCAGTCACATTAGGAGTCCCGCAGGGCTCCTCCCTTTCACCTACACTGTTCAACTTATTCATGGAACCTCTTACGGAAATCCTCCATTCATCTAATATCCACTTCCACTTGTATGTTGACGACACACAACTTTATTTAAAGATAAACTCACCAGGCGACATCAAGGCTCTCAACTCAACTCTACAAAAAACTCAGTCGTGGTTGACTGATAACCACCTCAAACTAAATTCCCTCAAAACCGAGTTCCTACCAATCGCCCCCCCTAACCAAATAGACATCATTCAAGAAGGGCTTAAACAACTTTCAGCGCTTAACTGTCAACCTCTTTTAATCGACTCAGCAAAATCACTAGGAGTAACTCTGGACAGCAACCTAAACATGCAAAAACATATATTAGTGCTGCAGCAAAAGGAGCAAACTTTCCGATGCATACCCTGAGAAAACTAAAACCTTTCTTCCCAGCAAATGACTTCAAACTGGCAGTCTAAGCTCTAGTACTTCCCAGACTAGACTATGGTAGTGCAACACTTAGTGGACTCCCTAGATCGTCTAATGCTCCACTTAGAGCATAACTTAACTCAGCAGCCAGACTCATCACAGGTTCCAAAAGACATTGCCACATCTCCCCTGACTTCAAATTTGCTCAACTGGCTACCCTTCGAAGCAAGAATCCAACACAAAATCGCCTGCATGACACACAAAGCTCTACACCACAACACCCCAAGTTACCTGGCTCAGAAACTCGAGCTCTCATGGTGGAACAGATCCTCTAGGAGAGCCATCAACCTTCTTCTGAAGCCTCATAGATTTGCTAAGAAGAAAACATATAATTGCGCTTTCTCTGGAATTGCTCCAAGGATTTGAATGCACTACCCCCAGAAACCAGACGCAGCCCATCATCTGCATCCTTCAAAAAAGAAGTAAAATCCCTACTCATGACGAAATTCATGTGAACATTATCTCGGATTCCTGAAACAAGCCAGTTGTAACATATGTCTTTATCTCAAATGACTATGTTTCTTTTGTACTATGCTTAGTCTAACTACCTCACTTGTGAAGCGCTCTGATACCCATAAGGGTCTTGTTCATGCTATACAAAACCTTTAAATAAATAAACGCACAAATAGTAAACAACTTTGAAAAATGCCACAGCAAAATGCCTCACTTTCTGCCAATAGCACAAGTAGAGTGATTGTTGATGCTAGTCTTATTAGTGCGTATCCTGCACTCATGCAGCATGGAAACAGGACCACACGCTGCGCACAATGGCAGTAAACGCTGTTCACAAGTGGATATAAGAGCAACACAGAATATGGCGCCCCAGGGCAGCAGCAAAGGGCAGAACTGCCTCACACTGCACCCGAGCTGGTCCCACATATAATGCTGAATGTGTCATCTGTGTTCTAGTGAAGTTAAAGAAGCCTTTCATAACCGCCCTGTGATATGAACGTGTGCTCAAAAACAGCACTATGCTGAGAGCGGAAAAAAATAAAGTCCATTAGCAAACATGATTGAAACATTAAACTCTTGCAAATAAAAGAGCAAGAGTATCAAAACTAGAAGTGAAAGGGCAGGACAGAGGATGTGGCTGAACAGCCTAAACTGCAGACCTTGGAGCTGGTGATCTGGATTCAGGTATTGGCATCAGTTCAACATTCAAGTTAATAATAGCTCTATTCCTTGTATTTTCAAAAATGTTAAATAGTTCAAAAATATAAGCTTTCCTGTTAAGTACTTTCGACTCCATTCCATAACGATCCTTTCTGGTGCCACAGTTCAATGTGTAATAGAAGCAAAGGGGCAGGGCACAGGATGTGAAGTAACAGCAGGAACTGCTGACCTTGGAGCTGGGGAGCAGTGCGACTCACGGTGTTGGTGCTTGAAATGCATGCTATCATAAAAAGATTACATCAAAGACAGTGGGCATGCTTCAAATATGTGCAGGCAGAAAGAGATTATGTCAAGTAAACAAAAAACACAGTGCAGATGAAACTGAAAAAAAGAAGTTCCATCCTCCAACATGGATGAAAAGGAGTACTTGGGCCCCAGGACACTGATAAGAGTAACACACAAGGGACAATGGGTAACAGCATGCTACAATCAATAGAAATGGAGGAAAAGTAATTGGCAAACACAAAAACCAATGAAAGCTAAGGGCAGGATATGTCACCTTTAAGATTTATATTAATATATTTTAGATGTAGCAATCACAGCACAAGTGCTGTGCAGGAGAACCTAAAATGGAAAACATTTGGCAGATATGGATATTTACAAATGCCCTTTCTATAATACAATATACACAGACCACGCATTATTGTATCACTGAGGGTGGGGAATAATGGTCCATAAGATGTTGTTTTAGATAATTTTTGAATGCTAGAAAGGAGACGCTGGCATAGACTGTCAACAGTATCACATTCCAAACTTTCAGGCGAAGGTCTTTATTTTTTTTAAAGCTGGAATTTCAAGCACATGGTTCTCTGAAATGCAAAGTTGGTATGAACTAACTGAGAGCTTCAGTTTCTTAGCCAGGTAAGGAGACTGATTGGAATGTACACAAGTTTATATGTCAATGGGAAAACAGCTCAAATAATGCAGGGCAGGTTTATTTGGGTCAAAGATTAGATCTCAGATATCAGATGAGTGGCAGCATGAGGGGAGGATTTGAGAGGGGCTGGATCCCATATTGTAATCCAATGATAATCAATGTTTGGGCTACCTCTTTTAGGTCTTGTTCCTGAGTGACGTTTTTAATACCCCAAATAAGTGTGAGTTTATGATTACCATTTCCAAGCTATTTTGTTGATAAGATTTTGAAAATTGAGTAAGTTGTCGAAAATATATCTGCAAGATTTGGTGCTTTCAGTGCTGGTGAGGGAGTAGTACCAAATGTCAAATTCTAGCTCTTATTGGCACATATATGCCACACTTGACATAAAAACATGCCCTTACTCCTACTTTACTCTGTGGCATCGCCCACCACCACGTATTTCCAAGAAATTTCTTTGCTGGGACGTAAGCATTCTCCTTAGTGGGACCGACCTTATGGAACAACTTGCCCCTTAGCCTCAGACAGATCACTAATCATCTATCATTTAGAAAAAGGCTAAAAACCAACTTGTTTTCAGAAGAATAATCTACTGCAGTCCCACCACTGTAACCTCCAACTCATCTGCAAGGCCCCTGTTTTTGCACCATCTTAGCGAGCAAAGCGCGGAGATACCCCGTATGGGGTCGATTCTTGCGCTATACAAGAAATTAAATAAATAAATAAATCAAGGAAAGGAAACTTGATTTTCTCTAATGCAGGGGGTAGGGTTTTGGGATTAGAGTGGTAGGGTAGAGTTTTTTTTTAAATATATATAGAAGAGGGGCCACTACACTGATCACTGATTCATCTTCTTTGGCTTATTCAGTCATGGTACAATTTAAAAGGGAAACATTTGAACAAGTGTAAATTAAATCTGTTATGGGAAACCATGAAATATGTTCTAGAATAACGTCACATAGTTATCGCATGATCAAATGTGGTATATGCCAAGAATGGATTTTCCAATTTGGAACACTGGGACGGAAGAACTTAGGAAAACATAAAGAAGTGAAGTACTAAGAGGTGACTGTGTGGGCGAAGGGACAACACACCTTGTGTGTTTGGTATGCAGTTCATTAAAAAAACGTAAATGCCATATTAACTGAAGCAGATGTGTATTACACAGCCAGCACTGCAGTAACAAATTGATTGCCCCATACTGCACTTCGGTCATAGTTGGCAAAATGCCATGGGCATGGAATGGGAATCATAAATGATGGGTAGGATAGATGTGGCTCACTTAACAAATACAGCGAGTCAAGGAAGTAGAACAAAGAATAAAAATAAATAAATAACCCCTACTTAGAACCATAGCTTTAACTGGTAAGCCTACATAAACCAAGAAAGTAGAGTAGGTGAGCAGCAGCAGGCGCCCCATGAGAAGAAGAGCTGCCTTCTTGTTCAACCAAACAATCCAAATATGAGTTCATCCTTTCATTCTAATTCACCTAGAGCCACCATGATTAAGTGTTTCTTTGTCCCATCCAGTGTTTCACCAAACATTCCAATATGTTATCCACCCATTCAATGCAGCCCTTTCTTCAAATCATCCTTTCGCTCATCCGACATGTACCCTTTCACCCACCCACCATTTAACTCATATACCACGTCCTTTCTTTTAAGTTACCTTCCTTTCTTTTTAGGTCTCCCTCAAGCCATTAAAGCTCATTATGTGAGATGTTGCTGTATTGCAGATAGAAGTGGCCATAATAATAACTTAACCTCCACTGTGAAGTAGTGTGGCTCACTGGTTAGAGGCGGCAGACCCAAGAGCAGAGGACGGCCCGGGACCAGGGTTCGATTCCCGGCGCAGCAGGTTTCTGGACCAAGGTCAGCGGACTCGATAATTCTCTCGCCTCGGTGCCCACTCTAATCAGCGATCACACTCGGCAACTCTGGGCATTAGCTTACCTCATCTTCACTAGCGGCCCCACCAGACCGCTGGGGATGCCTGGTCTCACCCTGGAGATACCCATTAAGGGACCATCTCTCAGGGAAGCCAGGAAGGGTTTCGCAGTGGTCGAAGCGCCTTGGGACCCTACGGGTAAGTAGTGCGCTATATAAATGCCTATACATCCACTGTGGCTAGTAAAGCTTTGGGGGGTGTTCACTTCACAGTCATTTTTGATGACGATGAGTGATGCCAAGGCAATAGCTAGTGAGCATAGTAATTGTAAGAAATTATGTGACTTACCAGTGCCCGTCGCTGCTGCTGCTTCTCCCCCTCTAACTGACCCCTCACGGTCCCCTCCCGCTGCGCCACTAAAGCTGGCATCACCAATGTTTGGATGGCTAGAATAAAACATTACACATAATTTAGATCCCAGATACGCATCCCCAAATACAACTGCAATACAGTGCTACAGCTCATTTATCACGTCAGTATCTAACAAATACCACTCTGGGAATTTCATTGGTTGGATCACAAAGTTAGGCAAGCAAGGCGTGGAATAATGGTAAATGAAAGACATATGATGTTGGTTGGCAAATGCAATGGGAGTGGGACCTCACACTTTTTTCCAGCCTTGCTGCATTGTCATGGGAAACTGCTGGTATGCTCTTACTATGAATGAATGAGTCTGGAGCACACTATATTGAGGGCCAGGGGGCTCCATGATGATGACCATGGCCACTTTTTCATGAACTGAACCGTCTTAGACCTAGGCATAAGCAGGAAAAGGAAAGCCTTCTCAAAAAACATACATGGTGATTTTTATTTAAAATACGACCTAACTCTTCATGATAGACAGCACCAAACTTCCAATACCTTACGATTCTACCCTAAGAAGCCTACAACAATCATAAAGAACATACTAGTAGCAGCAGAGCCCTTGGCAGAGGTGCCTGACCCTCACAATCGTCTCTCCTCTCGCCCTTGGGTGCTCATGAAAGAAATTAAGAATATAAATAAAAAATAATTTGTGATTCTGTTATTAATCTCCACGAAATGTTTTATGAAAATCAAACGCAGTCACTAAAACAGATCACCTATAGTACTACTAGTTTCGACTTGAGTCTATCGACTGTTGTTAAATCCATATTCCAAATCTCTATAACAAAACTGATGGATTGCAGTGAATGATCTTTGATTCTATCTATTCTTGTTTCTCAACACCCTTGCTGAGCCAACACAGTATCGATTTTTGGCAATGCATAGATGCATACGACACATGATCACTGTGAATTCAATTAAATAACCTGAAGCTGTATGAGCTACATTATCAAAGTCACAGAGAGAACGTGCTACTCAATGATTCACTATAGTGACAAGAGAACAGTCTGCAGTGGCTTCTTAATTAATCAGCCAAAGCAAGCACATGATGAGTGCGATTAAGTGGCAGCACCTGCCTAGCAGAAACTAGAAACTGGATAACAGAATAATATACCAATGCAAACTAAACATAACTTACCTATGTGTGTGAGCAGCATGCTATTCAGAATTTTTGTTTTAGCATTGTGGAACACAAACACAACAAATATTAAATACTCACCGAGGCCCTGGAATCTCGACTCCTAGCAGGTTGCACAGGTCCTATCCGAGGTCCGGAATGCCGACCCAATGGTGCTTTAGCTGCTGGGCAGTGCGCCAAACATGGCTGGTGCACTGCAAGTACTGATGTATAACCCCCCAGCACCGCTGATGCTCCTTAAGGGTGTAGCCGCTACCAGGCCTTCCTCCTGCTGCCAGCATAGAGGAGAGGTGGCACTGCACAAAAGAAACTAGTGCTGCCACCTCCTCCTCTCCAAAGATCGTCCGGGTGCACACCTGGGGGACCATGCCACCCACATGGAATTCACCCCTCTGCCATGATGCTGGGTGGAGTAATAATAAGCAGGAAAAGGAAGGGAAAGTAAAGAAGAAAGAAAGTAGGAAAGAAGTCAAAAAGTCACAAAAATACAAACAAATGTACAAAAAAAAGTAATATACACAAACACAAAGACACCAACTATTATACAAAAATAAAATTAAGGGTAGAAAAGTAATAAAGGAAGAGGATTACAAAAATTAAGGATAGATTCAAATTTAGGCCCAGGACCATAACAGAGAGCAGAAAAACAAGATGGCTGCACCCATGCAGACCGCGTGGTGTTGTTCCGGCATGATTTAGAGTGCGAGAACACACTTGAGGACCATGTAGTACAGTTCTTGCTCAATTTTGGAAAGTGTGGACTCACTCCGCATTCCCAACTCTACACAAATGTGCACGCTGGCAATCTCCACCCCAAAGCGGAACCTTACGTAGCACGGTGGAGTTTTTTGCAACAGCGCAGAATTCCAGGTAGTAGAACTCCACAAACTCCACACATCCCTACTTTAAAGAGGTGCATTTTTAACTCTTTCCTAAATCAGAGCAGAGTAGGGGTCCAGATGAATATGGGGATATTGTTCCATATCTAGGGTACACTGATGGAGAGACTGGCTTCTTTCTTTTTTTACACTTCTTACTCTGCAGTCTGATAGTGTCATGGCTGTGGATGTGCGGAGAACCACCAATAATGGTGAGCATGTCTGTGAGAGAAGCAGAGGCCTGGTTGTGATGGCTTTGTAAATGATGCAACTGGTTATGAAGATGGTGCAGGTGCCAAGTGAAGCAAATGGAGTTCAATCAGAAAAGACTGAAGAAAATTCTTTATTTGTTTTTTTACAATGATAAAGCATGACACTGAAAATGGTTAAAATGTAAGTTTAAAAAAGGTTTCACAATAAAGGCATCATTACGACTGGATATATACAAGATTTTCCAACTCATGAGTAACCATATTCACAGGTTCAATATCAGATTTTTTTTAAAGTGAGTCAATCAGAGTTAAAATGTTACCCCTCGACAGATTGAGATGTTTGATGATCTGCCCAGCGGGTGATGGTCTGCCTACAGGTACGGATGTTAAGTTCTTTTAAAATTGATTTTAAAAGCACCCTTCTAGCTTTGTTGACTATAGGACAGACACACATCATGTGGCATAAGGATTTATTATAATATCCACATAGTCTACAAGTTGCGTTTTGATATTTCCCTTTCCAACTTGGTCGCAAATCCTTGGTTTTGTGTACTCCAAACCAATACAGCATATACTTCTTTTTTAATAACAATCTGAAGTGAGCTGCTAGGTAGTCTTGCGGTTTGAGTTTTATAAGAATTTATCACTGTCCAAGAATGGTGCCGTTTTGCCACTGTATTTTTGTCGTCTAAAAAAGATGCATTTTTTGCGGCACCATTGCACACTCTGTTGAACGCCACCCTCTCCATTTTCCCATCCCAAGCCTCTTGGATGTCCAGTTCCACCAGACCTGATCTTAGATGTTCGCCCCATGAGTGCGGGCTTTTTTGATCCAACTGGGCCTTTATTTTTGTCCAGCATAGATCGTTGAAAGTGCCAGGTTCCGAGAAGTGAAGTTTCCAGCATGATTTCACAAAAACAGATTGTCTCTGGAATTTATGGTTTTGAAGTCCAAATTCCAGGCAGACCTGTGCTGGTGACGCTGCTCTGGGAAGGTTAAAAACAGCTTTATACACCTTTGTCTGTAAATCATTTAAATTTCAAAATTGCTGGCAATGCCATATTTCCAATCCGTATGCCAGTGCTGGAAGTAATTGTGCTGCCATTGTTTTAAAGAGATGGTTATATGACGGGCAACTCAATTTCAATTGTAGCTGTTTATATGCAAAGGTTAAGGCTTGAGCCTTTGCTCTTATTGCACATTTTTGATCAATAAAGGACATGCCTTGCCCTAAATTAATTCCCAAATACTTGTAAGTGCCAACTTCCTCTATTTGATTGCCCTTGGTGAACCACCTGAATCTTTTGGGTTTTGGGCCCACTAGTCTCACCACCTTTGCTTTTTCCTGTTTATCTCCAGCCCTTGACGGTCAAAATAGTTTGTCAGGCAGTCATTGGCTCTTTGTAAGCCAATTGGGGTGTGGCTCAAGACCACTATATCATCCGCATATTGCAGATACTGAATGTGGTCTTCTGCCAATTTCGGAGGTGGCCATTTACTTTTGATAAATAGATGTGCAAGTCAGCAAGGTACAAATTAAACAAGCATTTACAATGCAACGGTTTCGCCTTTGCAAAAGTTAGAGCTATTGGCATTGTAAATGACAATTTTTTTATTCATGTGTTGGATTTGAAAACAGACAAATAAATGGCATTGCCATTTACATTGCCAACAGCGTAATCTCTCGCAAATGTAAGACCTATTGTACGCTACTGGGCGAGCTTAGCAGACAGCAATTACCACCACACACACACACCCAGAGCCAGCCACACACACACACCCAGAGCCACACACCCAGAGCCACACACACACACCCAGAGCCACACACACCCACACACCCAGAGCCACACACACCCACACACCCAGAGCCACACACACCCACACCCAGAGCCACCCACACCCAGAGCCACACACACACACCCAGAGCCACACACACCCACACACCCAGAGCCACACACACCCACACACCCAGAGCCACACACGCCCACACACCCAGAGCCACACACACACACACCCAGAGCCACACACACCCACACCCAGAGCCACCCACACCCAGAGCCACACACACCCAGAGCCACACACGACCACACACCCAGAGCCACACACACCCACACACCCAGAGCCACACACACCCACACACCCAGACCCCGTGCAAAATCAAGAGGGGTGGCTTTCCTGAACATAATACCATAAAACATGTTAGTACTGGACAGATGACTTGTACTTCAAAGGGTGACAGAGTAACAACATTACAAATTAAAGAGCTTAAGACACTATCCTATTCCTGTTTGGCTTACCTCCTTTTCTCTGTTTCCTTGTGTTATTTTCCTGGCTGCCTTTTCTTTCTGCCCAGAGTGTTTTCATGTAAATCTGCCAGGCTCCTTTTCTCTGTTTACTTGTGTTATTTTCCTGGCTGCCTTTTCTTTCTGCCCAGAGTGTTTTCATGTAAATCTGCCAGGCTCACTCCTTACAGGGCAATGAAGCAGACGGTTACTAGGCGTACACCCCTGGACGACAAACAGCCAAGCAAATGGAGAAAAAGAAAACGCAACTTCCATTTATCCTCATGTGGTCAGTATCTCCCTTCCTTATATGGAATTCCATGGGTTTCCACTCATGAACAAATGAGTGCCTTACCGTTTACTTTGGACTAACATTATATATATATTACGTTTTTTAACACCTTAGCTGCGTGTAAACATTTCTCCCCAGTGCTGCGCTGTCCATTAGAACTAGTGCTGAATGGACGTTCAATGGTCGTGCGCAGCACTGGGGAGGTAGCGCTGCTGACGACCATTGGCCGTCAGCAGCACTTAAGGGGTTAAAGGATTGTAGTGATATGGTCCAAGTGATCCTGTGCTTATTGTAATGAAATGCTTGTAACTCTGCCTCTTTACTTTAAATCTATGGGCTGGAAATCCTGAGAAAACCGACATTGAAACTGTTGAGCAGCATCCTTTTCCATAGTTTTCTATTTCACTGGACCTTACAAAAATTAATAAAAGTAAGATGAATTAGCGAGGGCGGTTCCTGACACCTGAACAGTTCCAAAAGCCAGTTAGGGTAAATCTTAGTTTCCATTGATTGTCTCATACACTCGCACCTCACCAAAGCACGATTTGGTTGTGTCTGTTGTACTTGTTTTAGCCAGTGACCCAGGCTGGAAGTGCTTCGCGTGAAAAACCATCCTGGACTGTTAAAAATATCACAGATGTACTCTGCAAGCCCCACTACTATCCCTCTCACACGTATGATGAACTGCACTTGTTCTGAGCGGGAACCACCTACCCCATTTGTATGGCTGTATTTAACACAAAAATATTATCCAATAAAATGTACAGTGTGTGTTGCAGTGACATAGCAAGGGTGACATGGAACCCAACGCAAATTAGGAAAATTGACCCTCCTCCCCGGTTCGGTCGGAGAAATAGCTACGATCTGGATGCAGTAGTCCACTGGCACTCCGAGCCCTGTGCCACTGCACCTGTTGCACCACGGATAGTTACTCTCTCGTAGTGCCTGCCTGCTGGTCTTTGCAATAGATGCCATTGCACCTGTAGCGACGCCTTCGTCGTGAGGCGGGATGCAGTCTCGATGACCGGGGCGCTGGCAGGTGCAGTGCGAGGAGTGAGGACCCCTCCTTAGCGGCAGGACCCGGGCTACCGGTTCGGCGGCCCGCTGAGCTGACTGGAAAGTTCGGGAACGAGTCTCCGGTGAGACCCGAGGCTGGGAGCCAACGCCGAGCGCTCAAGGTTAACCCGAGGCAAAGCGACAAAGGGGAAAAATGGCAAGGAAAACAAAGGCTCTGTTTCTATTCTACAAGTGGGCGCCCCCGGGGGACAGTTTAGGGGTAGGGGCGAGGCTACGGGCTAACTTGGAGGCATACATAGCATTGATGGTTGTTTTAACGCATCATACATAGGCTTGCAGCTGGAAAGGGAGCTTTGTCCTCTCTCGTGTTGAAGTGCGAAGTGAAAAGAGAAGCCTGCGTTGCTGGCCGTAGTTTGATTTCTGGCACCGCTACGCAGCTGGGTTTTCCTTTAAATGGATTACTTGTTACCCTGCGGCGTGGTAATTGTGTGTGGGGTTGTTATGTCAGCTTCAAAATTAAATAAAAGTTATAGGACCACGCAGGCCTTATGTGGCTTATTAGAACAGTCTGTGTCACGCTAAAAAAAACAAGTCAGGTCCCGGGCCGGCAGCCAATCAGCGCGGCCCGGGGAATGACGTCACGGAGGTGTCCCGGGCCGGCAGCCAATCACAGAGCGACCCGGGGAATGACGTCACGGGGTGTCCCGGGCCGGCAGCCAATCACAGCAGGGCCCGGGACACACGGCAACAAGGGGCGGGACTTAAAAAAAGAGTCAGAGACGCCCCCGAATCGCGTTTTCACGGGGAAAGCGTGATTGACAGCCAATCTCTTCCAATGGCTAGCCTCCATTTATGGAGCTAGCCAATGGAAGAAAGAGGCGGGACGAAGACCCATACTGTAGAATCATAAGATTTCGCCCTGGGCGGAGCACCTGCTTTGCAGGTGCTACGGCCAGGGCGAAACATAAAAAGCTTAGGCCAAAATGCACCCATGTTTCAGGCCATTATTTATATTGATCTTTGAGGATACTATGCTGCCATCTCCCAGCTTCACCCGGGCCCAGGTTTCGCTATGGAGGGATACTATTGAGTTGATTAGTTGTTGTGGTACACCCCATCCTTTCATTTTTTTCCAAAGTCGATCATGTAGGACTCTGTCGAAAGCCGATTTTAAATCGATATAACAATCAAATAGACCTGATTTCTTTTAAATTGATTTTTCCGTAAGGATTGCTATTGCTGCCAAGTTCGTACTTGTACCCATTCCTTGCCTAAAACCGGTTTGATATTTAGGAATTATACCTTTCTCCTCCATCCATTATTGTAGATGTAATAATAGACAGGAAGTGTAACGTTTTGCATCAACGTCCGTCAGGGCTATGAGCCTGTAATTACTAGGCTCATTTTGATTACCATTCTTATATATGGGATGAAATATACTCCCTATCCAAGACTTGTTGATCTTATTTTTAATGTACAAATAATTAAAGAGTGGCGTAAGACAGTTTGCCCAAAAGTCTGGTTCGTGTTTAAAGATTGCATTTGGAAGCCCATTTGGCCCTGCTGCTCCCTCCATGTTTAGTTTTTTTTATTACTTCCTTTAGTTGATTGTTGTTAATTAGAATGTTTAGGCCTTTATGATTTGGTTCCTGTGCTTTATCTTTAAATTGTACCTTATCCTAGAGGAGTAAGGTTTCTTCAAGTTGTGCTATTTTTTGGGAAAAGGACTGATTTCAATTTTTCTATGCTTTTCCTCCTGCAGAGCGTCCGGCCCAGATTCCAAAGTCGCAATCAATTTGTTATTTGTATTATTGTATACTTTTTGTATGTGTTGTTCCCATGTTTTCTCGATTATTCCTGCTTTTTGAGACATTCCGAATCCATTTGTTAGCTTGTTTATTATGCACCAGAATTCACAACTGTTAGGCAGTTTACTGGCCCAAAGTAATTTCTCCCAGAGCTTTTCCATGCATTCCTTTTTTGCCACTCTACACCTCTCCCTATATTTCTTCCTCATGTCTGTGACATTGTTGTTTGTTATTGATTTTCCAGATCTTACAGCAATATCTGTTTTTCTTGCTTCCCTTGTAATTTTCCTTTTTAGGTTGCCAAGCTGTATATTGAACCATGGTACGTATGTTCTTCTTTGTGTACCTTTACGTCCCAGGAGTACCAGAAATTTGTTTAAAATACATTTTCCTAAGTTTTCCCAATTTATTTCTGGTGATTAGGTACACTGTGACCCGCATCATTTACATATTTATGTACAGCGACCATTAATTTTGCAACTTTCGAACCGCGCCATTTTAGTTTCTTCAGATTTCTGTTAGTATAGTTATTTTCTCTTTCTGAAACAGCCTTGCGTTGATGGTCAAAACTTGCAGCAAATGGTCACTTTCTGGGCGGAATTGTATGTAGAACCAATCAACTGCGGTGTAAAGTTCGATACTGACCCGGGTATAATCAATAATTTATTGACTCTTTCCACTTTAAAAGGTGATCCTCACCGGTTGATCTCCTTTTGTTTTACCATTCAGAATGCATAAACCCAAAGTGTCAGATGGGGTAGCAATTCATGTATGGCAGGCAGCCAGAGAGTGTGTGACACACACATTGGCATACAAATCAAGACACAACACATTTGGAGACAAGTGAAAATCTGGAAACTTTATTAAAAAAAGTGTGTGTTAGTGCAGCCAAGAGTAGTGCCACAATATGCAGACAAATGCAGCAGCATACCTGAATAAGGAGCGTTAGAAAACGTCTATGTTCACCTTGGGCTAGTCCATTACCAACACCCGTCAGTGTCAAGCAGCTTTGGTTGCCCGCACCTCAGACATTCGAGGCCAATGCAGTAATGTCCACTGTTGTTTTGGGACATATGAGCAGATGTACAATGTGCAATGATGCGGCGGGACACGTGCAAAGTGGCATATTCAGTCGTGGTTGCAGGTACCTTGTTACTCGTCCATGAACGCGAGTGCAGCTGCGTAAGCCACTATATCTAATGAGTGATGGTTGGCCTCAATATTTGACATGTCGTTGACGTAATCCATCAGGTGACCGGGACAGATGTGCTGACTCCAACCACTGCACCCAATGTGCACCAAAGCAGAATCTGGAAGTGGGTCAATTTGGTCACTGCATACTTCATTAAAGACTTCCTTGAACAAGCTGACATACTTAAAGAGAAGCTATCAATGGTTACCCCCACAAATTAATCAAAGAGTCCTTTAAAAGGGCAAGATACTTAAACTAAGATGCCATGTTTTAAACCAATGACACCAAACCTGTGGACAAGCTTGTCTGTGTCACTAAACATTCAAACATTAATCATAAATTTAGACAAATGAACAATTCCTGCTGGTATCTGTTGAGCATGGACAATGGCGACAGCAAACTCCCTAAACCTCTCTTTGCATTTAAGTGAAATACAAATCTCAAAAACCATCTAGAAAAGGGAGAACCCAGGAACCATCTGTTCCCTGTCAAAAATCCATCCGTGGCCTTGGACCCATAAAGGGAAACCATTGCTGTGGCACATGCCAAGCCTGCCCGAATGCCATTATGGGTGACACCATCAATACCCTTGAGGGTACAGTAGCTCTACAGGGAATGATGAACTGTCACACCTCCAATATTATTTATAATATCACGTGTCCCTGTGATCCTATATACGTTGGAGAAACTGGGCGTGAGTGTAGGACTAGAATTGGGGAATATTAATCAAACATTTGAACAAAAAAGCTCTTGGCTCCCCTGGTTAGCCATTGGCTTGAAAAGGAGCAGTCTGAAGCTGACCTTAAATGGTCAATCCTGGAAAAAATCAGTACTACTCCAGGAAAAGACCCCACCTCAATCGGTAAGAAAAGAGAGGTATTCTGAATCTACCTCCTCAACTCTGTGAATAAAGGCCTGAATGAACACTGCCCTTGGGAGAATGTGCTTATGTAAACACTGGCCCTCACACTCCTACCTATCTGCTATGATGGATATAGTGATGGGATCTTCACTCCTTAATTGATTTTTCTCTTACACTGTACATTCCTCGATACTGTCTACCTCGCTGAGCGTATTCCATTTTCCTTTTTTATCTTTTTTTGTTTTACAATAACTTGATGTCTTGATGCCATGGGTGCCCTTTCTAATACGTGGCAGGAGAACTTATTTGGCATGGGTGGCACCTCCCAGCCTATGGGCATTCTATCTGCCATCTATTTATTACCAGAAGGATTAATTTACCTCAATGATTCCTTTTTTGCCCCCTTTAAGATGGCTGGCGTTCTCATTTGGAAAGTTGAGCCCTTTCTAGTCCGCTTTCTATTGAGCCTTGCGTAACTCTGTGTTCTCTCATTTCCAGTCTCGCGGCTCGGGGATTATTGAAATTAAACAGCCCTCCGCAGACGCCATGGATTCCCGCCACGCCGCATCCTGGAAGATTATGTCCAGGAAGCAACTATCTTTTAAACCCGGTAAGGTGGTCCTTTTGTGGGAGCCTTAAATTCACTCTCCCTCCTTTATTCCTTAGATGCTAATTATTTTCACCCACTGTTCACCCGCTTTTCTGCCTAATGAATATAGCACTGTTGTTTGCAGTGTAACAGGGAGGTGGGCGGGCGTTGTATGTTACTCTGCTAGTCGCCCCTAAGCCTGTAGATGCTTTGAAACGCTGTTTTCGTCTATGTCTTGTGCTAACTTATTCTTCTGCCCCCTTTTTTTGATCGCCCTGAGTAGTCTGTCAGCTGTTATCCGGGCTTGATTCTATGTGAGTAAAGTTTAGAAATCTTTCGGGATTTCCCCATATCTTTATTACGGGAGATCGGCACCCGAGGGAGTGTGTATATATATATACATATATATTTCGAACCAACACTCCGACTACTTCCACCAAGGCTCGGCGGCGAAGAAGGAGAAACGGACCTCTTCACTTTAGGCAAGATGTTATTTATTTAACTGTTCACATCCAAATCAGCATACGACAGATAACGCGGTTCAGGCTCGAGGGCCCTTGATCACATAAAGACTGGATTGGGTATGGCCATTTTAAATGCTATGCAACATCCCGCCCAAATCACATGGTCTGAATGACTTTGATTAAGCTAGAAAGCAGACTCTTTAAAAGGTATATGACATTTCCTGTTAAACAAACGTTTATGCATTATTACAACCGCAATGCAGTATGACATTAAAAATGCACTTAAAACAATACAGATGTTAAAAACAGAAAAAACCTGATAATAATAGCCCCGCAACTCCTATCTGCAGTGTATAATCCTGCATCTTATTTATGTGGAGTCACGTTTGCCCTCCGCTTATTATGACATAGGTTACGTGAAAGTCACAATTGACTAAATATTACCGGATAAATCCGTTCACTTTTAAACTCATGTGGTTAATTTTTTCAGCTTAAATGCATGAATCTTATTCTATTTGGGACAATAAAATTTAAGGATGTGCAAAACTAAGCATAGCAGCAATAAAAACATGTGCAAAATAGTGCTAATAAGATCTCTCTTGAGAAAATAGTAGTGCCAAAGTATGTATCAGAGTATAAATAAGACAATAAATATTCTTAAATTTGTTATATAATATAGATATCTAATGCTTACAAAAACAGTTTAAATCATATTTGGCCATAGTGCAAAAAAGTGTGATATTTTTTTGAATCAATATATATACAAAGAGGGATATATAAAAAGCAGAATAAAATACATTTAGTTGACGAAATTTGTGATAGCAATTTAGGGCAGATGCATCCAATATTATAAAAATTACATAGAAGAAAATGTTAATGTACTATACGTGCGATAGTTTTCATGAGCAGAAATTCGATCAACAGCACAGAGTAAAAAATTAATGAATTAATTAAAGTGCTGTCTATTCATTCATCGAATACAGTCCATCAAATTGCTTGAAAAATATATATGTGTACACTAAAGATAAGTGTACATATCCTCCGTGTTGTTTAATCCGTTAGGACATTTACTATCAATTTCAAGGATGAATTTAGTTTTAAGACGTCTAAGCAAAAGTTCCCTATTGTCTCCTCTCCGTTGTTTGGGCACTTAAGCTACCACATAGTAATGTAAAATATATATATATGTATGTATATATATATATCTTCCAAACACCAGCCGGCTGCACACGTGAGCGGGTGCACACACAACGGGGGTGTGCCCGTTTAATTAATCCAAGCTACGAACATCTCAGGATCCTTAGTCCATAAAGAAAGTAGCACACGCAGGGGGTAGTTCCACAAAAGATTTATTACGGGAACTGACAGCAACGACGCATTTCGCCTTAGGGCTTTGTCAAATTGTGCAGAGAGCCGAGGCGCCCGTCTGCTTAAAGAGACGTCATTCAATGTAAACAAAAGCAAAGTAGGACTATGATGTAAGTCACACACATGGCCGCCATCTTAAGACAATGTGATATACTACGTGATATTCATATATGCACCTATGTTAAATAACCTTAAAAAGTTTGCATAGCCAAAACAGGTATAACTAAATACATACACATTCGTTAACAAATTGTGTTAAAAAATGAAAATTATTAAGCTCAATATGAGCAATCACAGTCGAAACATTGCAGTAAAAGCTGATGGCACCCTCAATGGGCATTGCAATTATCTCAAAGTGGAGTGTGGAAACAATGACATATAATATACAGAAGATACAAATTATCGTACTATAATGTACCAAGCTCTAAACGGTTAGAACCGCAACATATATATACCCAGTGCACACAGCCAAAAGTGAAGTGCAATATGCATGTGTTAAAAGCTCTAATGCTCATACTTCTGTAATTAGTGACCACACTCAAACAGTATCTCGCCCTGGATGGGCACGATAAATATATATATATATTCCTCCTTGCTTTATATGGAAACGCTTAACTCTTTGTGAGATACCTGCCGATCCCAACCCCTCGATACATCTGTTGTACAACCTCGGCAGCTATCGACTTTTTCATTGGAATACCGATTCTTGGCAACCTGGAGGATTCTGGGTGGGTATTGTGTTATGTACAAACATCTTGTGTGTTCATGGTATGTTTTTCTGAGGGTGGCTGTCCTGCCCCTCTCCTATAAAAATGTTGTTCCTTGATTTCCACTACAGATGAAATTTGAGTGGACTCATTGGTCGGCTCTCCTGATTGTGCTAGTGGGAAACATTATAGCAATTACCCACAGGTACCTTTTTCAGCTTGCGTGAGAGCTCTTTTCTTTTAATCTTCTTGCATGTTTGGGTCCTTTATGTGCACATTTCTGATTTACTTAATGTGTTCCTGTGTTATTTCCTATAAGTCCTCATGTTAATCAGTCAATTCCTAAGACAAATACTGATATGTTTTCTTCATGGATCATGCTATATTCTGTCCTTTGAAACCTCTTGGTGCACCCTGTTCATGTATTAGACTGCTTGGTCTTGTTAATCTTATAAATATGTATAAACAAGGACATTTGAATATATATATATATATATATATATATATATATATATATATATATATATATATATATATATATATATATATATATATATTAAGCGAATAAACAAAATGTAACAAAAATAATTCAACAACAAGGCGGAACACTCCTGTGGGGACCATGGATGTCGACGACAGAGCCTGGAAAATAAAGCACAAAATAAGGACGTGTGTAATCCGCATATCAAAGGAGTGAGACACAGAGAAACAGAGAAGGAAAAAAAGCCAGAGAGGAAAAGAGAGGGAAGGAAAGAAAGGGAGTGAGAAAAGGGAGAGGGAAGAGAGAGATAGAAGGAAAGGAATAAAGAGAGAGAGAGAGAAGAGAGGGAAGTGAGAGCGAGAGAGATAGAGAGAGAAAGAGAGAGAGAGAGAGACACACACACTGCCACCCCTGCGCATCCATGAGCAAATAATTACCTGGTGCCACCGGAGTGTGCAGCAGTGGGCACTTCATGTTCCCGTCAAAACTCTGTGGATCTCAGAGATGTCACTGAGTCCTGAGTCATGAATGGCGGAGACTACATCAGCTTCTCCGCGGATCTCACAGAGGTAGCTGAGACCTGCGTCATAAATGGCAGAGACCACATCATCTTCTCCATGGCCCGGCAGATCTCACACATGTCGCTGAGTCCTGAGTCATCAATGGCGGAGACCACATGAGCTTTTGGTGCAGCTAAGTTTGTGCAACGCAAGTCAGCGCCATGTGGTGAAAGGCCACTGACGACCATTGAACTTAGGGTGCGACTAACCCTGTGGAACTCAACTCCGTGCCATGTGGTGGTAGGTCCCTGACGGCTATACAGCTCAGGGTGCGACTAACCTCCGCCACAACTTTTCATGGACTCTTTATGATTGAGACCTGTGGAGCGTCCGCCATCCAGTCAGCACAATAAAGGATGTGACGCTGTAGATCCATTATATTTGTGTGTTCACATGGCCTGTGGCCCATGTGCTGGATGGGTGTGGTGTGTGTGCAAACCTGTCCTCAGGGAGTGGCCGTGAAATGCTGAGAACTAGAGCACTGACCTGCACACCAACAGCGAGTACGCCTGCGCCAGGTAGCTATGTGCGGCCAACGTCGGAACGTAATCGGAGTGGTGTGGCGTACGACGGAACAGGGCAGGGATAGCCACAATGACGCGGACGGCTCGTAGTACTGCATCTGTGAGTCGAGCGGACGGGCCGCAGCTGTCCCTCTGCGAGCCTGAGTGCCAACTATTCATAACTCACGCTACATATGTATTGAAAAATCATTTTGTGATTCAGTCCATCAGCTGGCATCTGTCCGAGGCATTTGTGAAAGCATATTGGAGTTCTTTCTGTAATAGATACCCATTTGATGCTGCCTCTCCCCACATCAGCATGTTGGATCGGCTTGTGTTAAATAGGGTTAGTGGCACCAGAAGCATTGAGACTGTATGAGCCTGTGATGGTGCTTGGTGTGGAAGGCCTCACTGGGAGCAATGTGTGTTGCCTACTGGACTGCGTTATGTGGAATCAGGATTCTATCTGAATTGTGAGGCCTGCTGACTGTAGTGTAGGTCAGAGGTAGCAGTGAGGAAGGACCCACAGCCACGTGCATACGGTAGTGGCAGCACCGGCTTGTGTAGTGCAGGTTCAGTGGCACCATGTGTCTCCGGCCTTCCATATGCACTGATCGGAGGGAGTCTGGTGCTGTGGTCACTGTCACAAACTTCGGGTCACTGTCATTCAGGACTCAGGAAACAGTTACACATGTGGGATCTGCTTGTGTTAAAGAGTGTTAGTGGGACTACGTGTCACCGGCCTTGCAAATGGAAATATGACTCACTTATCGAAGGCACTCTGGTGCTGTGGTCGCTGCCACAGACTTGAGGTGACTGCCATTCAGGACTCAGGACACAGTTACACATCTGGGATCGGCTTGTGTTAAAGAGGGTTAGTGGGACTACGTGTCTCCGGCCTTGCAAATAGAAATATGCCTCACTGATCGAAGGGAGTCTGGTGCTGTGGTTGCTGCCACGGACTTGGGGTGCCTGCCATTCAGGACTCAGGACACAGTTACACATTTGGGATTGGATTGTGTTAAAGAGGGTTAGTGGCACCATGTGGCACTGCCGTTGCATATGGAAATATGCCTCACTGATCAGAGGGAGTCTGGTGCTGTGGTCGCTGCCATGGACTTGGGGTCACTGCCATCATTCAGGACTCAGGACACAGTTACACATGCGGGATCAGCTTATGTTGAACAAAGTTAGTGGCACTACGTGTTGCTGGCCTTGCATATGGAAATATGACTCACTGATCGAAGGGAATCTGGTGCTGTAGTCGCTGCCATTGACTTGGGGTCACTGCCATTCAGGACAAAGTTACACATGTGGGATCAGCTTGTGTTGAACAAAGTTACTGGCACTACGTGTTGCTGGCCTTGCATATGGAAATATGCCTCCTGATTGAAGGGAGTCTAGTGCTGTGGTCACTGCCACGGACTTGGGGTGACTGACATTCAGGACTCAGGACACAGTTCCACATGTGGGATCGGCTTGTGTTCTCCAATGTTAGTGGCACCACTTGTCGCTTTCCTTGCATATTGAAATATGCCTCACTGATTGAAGGGAGTCTGGTGCTGTGGTTGCTGCCACAGACTTGAGGTCACTGCCATTCAGGACTCAGGACACAGTTGCGCATGTGGGATCGGCTTGTGTTGTACAGGGTTAGAGGCATCACATGTCGCTGGTCTTGCATATGGAAATATGCCTCACTGATCTAAGGGAATCTGGTGCTGTGGTCACTGCCATGAACTTGGGGTCACTGCCATTCAGGACTCAGGACAGAGTTACAAATGTGGGATTGGCTGGTGTTAAAGAGGGTTAGTGGCACCACGTGTCGCCAGCCTTGCATATGGAAATATGCCTCACTGATCGAAGGGAGTCTGGTGCTGTGGTTGCTGCCACAGACTTAGGGTCACTGCCATTCAGGACAAGGTTACACATGTGGGATCGGCTTGTGTTGAACAGAGTTAGTGGCAGCACATGTTGCCGGCCTTCCATATGGAAATGCACCTCACTCATCGAAGGGAGTCTGCTGCTATGGTTGTCTCATGGAGTTGGGGTCACTGCCATTCAGGACTCAGGACACAGTTCCACATGTGGGATCAGCTTGCGTTGAAGATGGTTAGTGGCACCATGTGTCGCCGGTCTTCCACAGTGTAGACCAGAGGTAGTGGTGAGCAAGGGCCCACAGCCACGGGCATATGTTAGTGGCCCCACCAGCCTGCGTAGTGCAAGTTCAGTGGCACCACTTGTCGCCGGCCTTCCATTTTCAAATATCCCTCACTGATTGAAGGGAGTCTGGTGCTATGGTCACTGCCATGAAGTTGGGGTCGCTGCCATTCAGGACTCAGGACAAAGTTACACATGTGGGATCGGCTTGTGTTGAACATGGTTAGTTGGCACCATGTGTCGCCGGTCTTCCACAGTGTAGGTCGGAGGCAGCGGTCATCAAAGGCCCACAGCCATGTGACGTTGACTTGAGGTGCACAGATTGGGAGCATTTGGTCTTCTATACCCATTATAGACTCTTACGCAATTTCGTCGCTACTAATCTTGAATTGTGAACCGTATGAACTCCAGTGTAGGGTGGTGGCAGCGGTCAAGATGGGCGCACAGCCACGTGGCGTTGTGTTGAGCTGGCACCTGGAGCAGTCCCGGCGGGCCGCACTGGGAGCAATGTCTTTTGTCTATGAATTCTACCTTGATAAGACCACATGGCGATGACTTATGGTGCAGTGAGTTAGTGGCACCTGAGCGTGTGATCATGCGTGGTCTGGGAGCAACGTGCCTTGCACACTGGACTGCGTCATCTGCAATCGCCACTGCATCTGAATTATGAGCCCTGCTGTCTGCAGTGTAGATCAAAGGCAGTAGTCGGTACAGACATAAGTCTGTGGTGCAGTGCCGCTGGGTTCGCAGGGGGCTTTTGTGGAGGAGGCCTGCAGTCATGGCGGCAGCCACGTGCCAGGGTGAGTGCCGCCGCTCTGGCAGACTCATTGGTCTTCCCACAAGTAAACCATGCCCAGGGCCTGGCCTATGTATTCATACTCTTACGATGGAGTGGCATACGTTGGACCAGCTCACTCCGCTTCCGCTTCCGAGGGGGACAACACAGCTACATGACCGAGGTCTTCCCCACTGCCTGAGGTAACATGGTTGCATCCAATGTGCACTACTCCACAAGTATCAATAGTATATCTCCACATGGAGAGGTTTGTGCTTTGCATAGTGAGGTCTGTGCAGCACATCAGTGCTACACTTGGCATTGTGGGCATTATTATTGATCGGTGACTTGCCTCCTTCATACATATTCAGTCGCCACATCTCCCAACATTCAGCTATAATGCGGCTGAGGGGCCATGGTGTTTTGGGAAGGTACATTGTCCTGTTTTGAGCTGCCTCAGTGGTAGTAGTGGGGTGGTCTGGGGGGGAGGTTCTGGTGGTGGTGGCGCTGGTTGTTGTGGCCTTGTTGGGTGTCGGAGCAGCATGATCAGTAGCTCTATCACGTGTTGGTCTTTAGATGTGGCTCTGAGTTGGGTCCAATTCACGCAGTAGATAGTCAACCTCCTTACACCAGTTACAGGTTGATGTTATTTGTTACTGTTAACTCTGCTTATTGCCTGCTTTTCATAAATGATGTAATATGTAACGTCATCAGCAGTCCATTGCGGGGCGGAGTTATAGTTAGCTCAACTAACTATAACAGGGGAATTTCAATGGTTTGGTATGAGTGAAATGTCCAACTAACTATAATGTCCCTGAAACCTATGTTTTTTTCAGTGAATTTCTAAGGTTTTTTAAATGCTAATTTCTACATATAACGTGCCTGAAACCAATGTTTTTTTCAGTGAATGTATATAAATAAATATATATATATATATATATATATATATATATATATATATATATATATATATATATATATATATATATATATATTCACTGAAAAAACCATAGGTTAGAGACCATATATAGTTAGCTGGACATTTTATTGACAAAAAACCAATGAAATTCCATATATAGTTAGTTGCACTAACTATATATCGCGCACCCGCAATCCACTGCTGATGATGTCACATATTACATCATTCATGACATGGTCAGTGACATCACTGATGACATCACTGATGACATCTCAAACGACATCACTGATGACATCACTGATGACATCTCAAATGACATCACTGATGACATCATCTAGTGTCTGTGTGTTTTTGTAAAGTTTAAATATGTTTTACATATTGAAGAATGAGTGGATGTATGGAAGACTGAGTGTGTGTGTGGCTGGCTGGGAGGTGTGTGACTCTGTGCATATCAATGTGTACTTGTATCAGTGATTGTATAAGAGAGTAAGTATGTGTTAGTATATGTGTGAAAAGTATGGTGTTCTGTGTTTAACTGTATAGATGAGGAAATCGAAGTGTGATTGATTCTTCACAGGACTGACTAGGTGTATGAGTGCATATGATAGTGTTGTAATAATGAGTGACTGTATGTATGAGTGATTGTATGGGTGAATGAGTGAATGTGTGTGTAGACGTAGGAATCAGTGAGTGCGTATGTAGTAACTGGTATTGGTGTGTCATGATGTCATCAGTGATGTCATTTGAGATGTCATCAGTGATGTCATTTGAGATGTCATCAATGATGTCATCAGTGATGTCACTGAAGTATGGTGTTCTGTGTTTAACTGTATAGATGAGGAAATGGAAGTGTGATTGATTCTTTACAGGACTGACTAGGTGTGTGAGTAACACCATGGATGAGTGGCAGTGTGTGAGTGTCTGCATAGGTGTATGAGTGCATATGATAGTGTAATAATGAGTGACTGTATGTATGAGTGATTGTATGGGTGAATGAGTGAATGTGTGTGTAGACGTAGGAATCAGTGAGTGCGTATGTAGTAACTGGTATTGGTGTGTCATGATGTCATCACTGATGTCATTTGAGATGTCATCAGTGATGTCATCAGTGATGTCATTTGAGATGTCATCAGTGATGTCATCAGTGATGTCACTGACCATGTCATGAATGATGTAATATGTGACATCATCAGCAGTGGATTGCGGGTGCGCGATATATAGTTAGTGCAACTAACTATATATGGAATTTCATTGGTTTTTTGTCAATAAAATGTCCAGCTAACTATATATGGTCTCTAACCTATGGTTTTTTCAGTGAATTTTCAAGGTTTTGTAAATGCAAATTCCTAACTATATATGGTCTATAACCTATGGTTTTTTCAGTGAATTTCATTGGTTTTTTAAAAGCTAATATCTATAGCTGTAAAATATATTCTTTATTACGTGACGTATCACGTAGCCACGTGAGACGCCTCATGACGCGTCGCATAACCGTGACGTATCGGTTCTGCAACGCAAACAAAACCCGTAACGTAAGCGTGCCGGAGCACGCTTACAGATATATATATTTTTTTTAACCTTAATTAGACAAAATCCACACGTGCACATATCTTGAGGCCTTGCAAAGGCACATCAAACAAACAGTCCCTACAATTTTGCCAAGTTTGCTGGAAATCTATTCCCTTAATTTTTTTTTTACTGTTTCTCTTGGTTTTCCCCTTGTTATGCTTACCGGGACGCTACCCGGTACGCGAACCGGACGCTCCAAAAACACAAGATGGCGGACTCCCGTTACGCTGCCGGTTAGCTGCCCGGTTCGCGTACCGGGAAGCGCCTCTACCGCGAAAAATCGCGGGGGACTTTAATATCCCCCTCATAAATCCTAGGGGGTCAGGAGGGGTTTACCTTGCCCCCTTTCCTTCATTTCCCCCTTCTTTTTTCACCACATCTTGTCTCTCGAACCTACCGAGAGACAAGATGGCGGCCGCTCCGGACTGTTTACAATGTTGACAGCTACGCTGCCGGTTAGCTGCCCGGTTAGCTGCCCGGTGAGCTGCCCGGTTCGCGTACCGGGACGCGCCTCTACGGCGTAAAATCGCAAAATTTTTTGCCCCGCGGGGCACTTTAATATCCCCCTCATCAATCCTAGGGGGTCAGGAGTGGTCTACCTTGCCCCCTTTCCTTCATTTCCCCCTTCGTTTTTCACCACATCTTGTCTCTCGATCGTACCGAGAGACAAGATGGCGGCCGTTCCGGTTTGTTTAGAATGTTGACAGACACCGGAGAGCCAATCAGATTCGCTTCGCGAAGTTCCGTTACGCGTCAGGTACGCGAACCGGGGCGCTAACCGGAGCGCTGTCACAGATATATATATTTTTTTAAACGTTAATTTCTCAAAATCCACTGGAGCACATATATTGAGACATAGCAAAGGCACGTCGGGCAAACCATATCTACAATTTTGCCAAGTTTCATGTAAATCTATTCAGCCGTTCGAGCTAAAAGTGAGTCCAACCGCCCTATGGAAAAATGAATGGGAAAAACGCGTTTTGGGACCCCCCTTTGTTCTCGGCCCCCCCTTGACGAAACCCCACCAAATTTTTAGGGGCTGCTCAGAAAAAAAATGTGCCATTTTCCTGAAAATTTCAGCCAATTCCGTCCACAAACGCCAAAGTTATTAGACATAGAATTTTCAGAAATCCCATAGAGAAAAAATCCTAACTATATATACCCACTGGCTATCGCCAGTAGGTAATATACATATATAAACATATGTAATCTGCATATCTATATAAATATAAATGCATGCATACATATACATATATGCATACATATGCATGTTATTTACATGAAAGTTTTAAAAACACTAATAAAAGCAAAGCTAAAAAGCCACCTCATTACAAACAGAATGGCTTTAACTTAAACGAGGGCGAGATCTATTGCATTTTCAATGCTTGTTTACTTTGGTTCTATCAAGAAGGCATTCAGATGTGTCACACATTTGCCATAAATTCTGAATGTTAGCACTCTAGTTGCTCATTAGATCACTGTAGTAAAGCTAGTGCTCACCAGGGAAGTCTGCTGCTAATCATGGTTTGCAGCCATTTTCCCGCATTTTTTATCCCGCAGACTTTCAGTCCGCATACCATTATCCCGCAAGGTCATTGAGCTCGCATACCATTATCCCGCATTTTTTCAAAACGCATGTGCATTTATCGCGCATGCCTTTACAAAGAATTACGTTTTAAAGGCATGTATGGTAAATGCATTTGCGTTGTGAAAACCACGATGACGAGAGAGGTAAGTGGGTTTGTGTTAATTTTTTCGTGGGTTAGTGATTGTGTAGTGTAGTGTAGTGTTGTGTAGTGTAGTGTTGTGTTAGTGTAGTGTAGAGTTGTGGTGGTTGTTTAGTGTAGGGTCATGCTGGGGGTAGTGTTTTAGGGTTTAGGATAGTGTTGTAGTGTTTGCGTAGTGTAGGGTCATGCTGGGGGTAGTGTTTTAGGGTTTTGGGTAGTGTTGTAGTGTTTGCGTAGTGTAGGGTCATGCTGGGGTGTAGTATTTTAGGGTTTAGGGTAGTGTTGTAGTGTTTGCGTAGTGTAGGGTCATGCTGGGTGTAGTGTTTTAGGGTTTTGGGTAGTGTTGTAGTGTTTGCGTAGTGTAGGGTCATGCTGGGGGTAGTGTTTTAGGGTTTTGGGTAGTGTTGTAGTGTTTGCGTAGTGTAGGGTCATGCTGGGGTGTAGTGTTTTAGGGTTTTGGGTAGTGTTGTAGTGTTTGTGTAGTGTAGGGTCATGCTGGGGGTAGTGTTTTAGGGTTTTGGGTAGTGTTGTAGTGTTTGCGTAGTGTAGGGTCATGCTGGGGGTAGTGTTTTAGGGTTTTGGGTAGTGTTGTAGTGTTTGCGTAGTGTAGGGTCATGCTGGGGGTAGTGTTTTAGGGTTTTGGGTAGTGTTGTAGTGTTTGCGTAGTGTAGGGTCATGCTGAGGGTAGTGTTTTAGGGTTTAGGGTAGTGTTGTAGTGTTTGCGTAGTGTAGGGTCATGCTGGGGGTAGTGTTTTAGGGTTTAGGGTAGTGTTGTAGTGTTTGCGTAGTGTAGGGTCATGCTGGGGTGTAGTGTTTTAGGGTTTTGGGTAGTGTTGTAGTGTTTGCGTAGTGTAGGGTCATGCTGGGGGTAGTGTTTTAGGGTTTAGGGTAGTGTTGTAGTGTTTGCGTAGTGTAGGGTCATGCTGGGGTGTAGTGTTTTAGGGTTTTGGGTAGTGTTGTAGTGTTTGCGTAGTGTAGGGTCATGCTGGGGGTAGTGTTTTAGGATTTAGGGTAGTGTTGTAGTGTTTGCGTAGTGTAGGGTCATGCTGGGGGTAGTGTTTTAGGGTTTTGGGTAGTGTTGTAGTGTTTGCGTAGTGTAGGGTCATGCTGGGGGGTAGTGTTTTAGGGTTTAGGGTAGTGTTGTAGTGTTTGCGTAGTGTAGGGTCATGCTGGGGGTAGTGTTTTAGGGTTTAGGGTAGTGTTGTAGTGTTTGCGTAGTGTAGGATCATGCTGGGGGTAGTGTTTTAGGGTTTAGGGTAGTGTTGTAGTGTTTGCGTAGTGTAGGGTCATGCTGGGGTGTAGTGTTTTAGGGTTTTGGGTAGTGTTGTAGTGTTTGCGTAGTGTAGGGTCATGCTGGGGGTAGTGTTTTAGGGTTTAGGGTAGTGTTGTAGTGTTTGCGTAGTGTAGGGTCATGCTGGGGGTAGTGTTTTAGGGTTTAGGGTAGTGTTGTAGTGTTTGCGTAGTGTAGGGTCATGCTGGGGGTAGTGTTTTAGGATTTAGGGTAGTGTTGTAGTGTTTGCGTAGTGTAGGGTCATGCTGGGGGTAGTGTTTTAGGGTTTTGGGTAGTGTTGTAGTGTTTGCGTAGTGTAGGGTCATGCTGGGGGGTAGTGTTTTAGGGTTTTGGGTAGTGTTGTAGTGTTTGCGTAGTGTAGGGTCATGCTGAGGGTAGTGTTTTAGGGTTTAGGGTAGTGTTGTAGTGTTTGCGTAGTGTAGGGTCATGCTGGGGGTAGTGTTTTAGGGTTTAGGGTAGTGTTGTAGTGTTTGCGTAGTGTAGGGTCATGCTGGGGGTAGTGTTTTAGGGTTTAGGGTAGTGTTGTAGTGTTTGCGTAGTGTAGGATCATGCTGGGGGTAGTGTTTTAGGGTTTAGGGTAGTGTTGTAGTGTTTGCGTAGTGTAGGGTCATGCTGGGGTGTAGTGTTTTAGGGTTTTGGGTAGTGTTGTAGTGTTTGCGTAGTGTAGGGTCATGCTGGGGGTAGTGTTTTAGGGTTTAGGGTAGTGTTGTAGTGTTTGCGTAGTGTAGGGTCATGCTGGGGTGTAGTGTTGTAGGGTTTTGGGTAGTGTTGTAGTGTTTGCGTAGTGTAGGGTCATGCTGGGGGTAGTGTTTTAGGATTTAGGTTAGTGTTGTAGTGTTTGCGTAGTGTAGGGTCATGCTGGGGGTAGTGTTTTAGGGTTTAGGGTTGTGTTGTAGTGTTTGCGTAGTGTAGGGTCATGCTGGGGGTAGTGTTTTAGGGTTTAGGGTTGTGTTGTAGTGTTTGTGTAGTGTAGGGTCATGCTGGGGGTAGTGTTTTAGGGTTTAGGGTAGTGTTGTAGTGTTTGCGTAGTGTAGGGTCATGCTGGGGTGTAGTGTTTTAGGGTTTTGGGTAGTGTTGTAGTGTTTGCGTAGTGTAGGGTCATGCTGGGGGTAGTGTTTTAGGGTTTAGGGTAGTGTTGTAGTGTTTGTGTAGTGTAGGGTCATGCTGGGGGTAGTGTTTTAGGGTTTAGGGTAGTGTTGTAGTGTTTGTGTAGTGTAGGGTCATGCTGGGGGTAGTGTTTTAGGGTTTAGGGTAGTGTTGTACTGTTTGTGTAGTGTAGGGTCATGCTGGGGGTAGTGTTTTAGGGTTTAGGGTAGTTTAGTTGTTTAGTGTATGCTAAAGGCATATTCGTTCTAAAAGTTTTCGTTATTTTAATTTGCGGCCTAATAGTACATGCGGGATTTTTTTTGCGGACTGATGGTATGCGGGATTTCGTCATATATTCGCTAATCATACTTTCTATGGCAAAATGAACCCCCTCATTTTGTTCCTTTTTAAATTAAATGTTTTAAGAGTTACCACTTTATTCCAATCAAGATGGCTTCAGGTGTGCCATACCTTTGTAATAAGTAGGACTGTTAGCACTCTAGTTGTTCTTTAGAACACTCTGGGACAATCTGTCATTGGGCTATAGTTGGGCTACATCTGGCTGATATTTGGGCTACATTTGGTTTTTTGTCTCTGGTGGCCATCTTTGGGCTACATTGGGCTACATTGGGCTGCATTGGGCTACATTTGGGCTCCAACATATATATAGCCCAATGTAGCCCAATTTATATTTTTCAAAGTTAATTTTCGTAAAAACCACTGGAGCCTATATCTTGAGACATAGCAAAGGCACATCGGGCTACCAGTCCCTACAATTTTGCCAAGTTTGGTGTAAATCCATTCAGCCGTTCAGGCTAAAAGTGAGGCCAACCGCCCTATGGAAAATTGCATGGGAAAAACACGTTTTGGGACCCCCCTTTTTTCTCGGCCCCCCCTTTACGAAAACCCCCCAAATTTTCAGGGGCTGCTCAGAAACAAAATGTTCCATTTTCCTGGAAATTTCAGCCAATTCTGTCCTCATAAGCCAAAGTTATTCGACATAGAATTTTCAAAAATCCCATAGGAAAAAAATCCTAACTATATATACCTACTGGCTATCGCCAGTAGGTAATATATATATATATATATATATATATATATATATATATATATATATATATATATATATATATATATATATATATATATATATATATATATATATATATATATATATATATATATATATATATATATATATATAGGACAATCCCTGCTTACTCTCGCCTGGAGCCCAATCCTGGATACCGCAGCGCAGAAGAAGAGAGGAGACCCAAGTGCAGGTGAGCAGTGTATTTTATTTCGTCGGGGAGACGGCACACCTCAGCATGACGTTTCGGCCTTCACAGAGGCCTTGATCACATGACGCCTGCTAGGGAGGAGGCAACTTTTAAAGTGCTAATGCTGGTAATAGTGTAAACTCATTGGTGGAACATGGTCACATGTAAAATGATGTATATCATAGACATAGACAACATTTATATACAAAGCTCATCACGGGATAATCCCTGAATTCAGCCTGTATCGCAGTGTGCAAACAACAGTAAATAAAGTGCAAATGCCATATTGTCATTGTGAGCAATATACTTAAAAAATCACTGGATAATCCAAGTTTGAAACATCAATTCCCAGTGCAAAATAGGCAAAGTGCAACACGTTATTAAAGTGCAAATAGTGTCTTGTAAACAATTGTCTTTGCTATAGATAACCGCAACATACTTGATTTACAATATCATGTTAAAATTAGGTGTAAAAAAATAGACTATAAATTATTCATATATAAATATAAATATAAAAACATGAATGTACAAGCATATTCCAAATAAATATATAAACACCAGACATACACTATTTACACAGGATGAGACCTCAGGTGAAATTAAAACATGGCTGCATAAATGCATGTTAAGCCTTTACACCGAGATCGCAGCATCCTGATAGTATTGTACGCACTAGCCTATCATGTGTCTATGTAATACTGAAGGGTTGGGAGGAGAGGAGATGTCAACCCACCGCTAGGTTTGGAGAACATCGCAGCCTCACCTCTCACACCTACATGCTAGAACAAGTGACCATACGTTGAACAACACCATGCCAGTAATAAACATAAGAGTGAAAAGTGAAGAAAGACGTTATCATGTGCATTTTTTTAAGGTTTTTATAAAGTTTTTTTATCTATGAATCATCTTGTTTTCTGTGCAATCATGGTTTATCTTAATCGGTGTTATGCTACTCATTTGATACATCCTTATGCAGCCTAAGCCTAGGCTGCACTGTACACTGAAACCATCTGCAGAACTAGACATGTACTGGTCAATGAAAAAATTGATCAACTAACCACTACCAGTTGGATAACTTGACAAAACATCTAGGTGGTTGAATTAATATCGGATAGGGCAGAACCTCGGGTTACACTTCTGTTGGTAATTCAGAGACAAGTGTAAAAATCTTCTGTGGAATTTAATCCCCCCGGGGCTCGACTATCCATTTCCAGTATGTACCTGGTCTCCAGTTTCCTAAGGGCACCATCCCTGTCACCTCCTCTTCTAAGAGGGCCCACACAGTCTACAGCATAGTATCGTAGAAGGGAGCTATCATTATTGTGGTGCTCTTTAAAGTGGCGGGCCACCGGGTAAGCCGGATCGTTGGTGTTAATGGCCCTTATGTGCTGGAGTATCCTCTTGTGCACCTGCAGCTTGGTACTCCCCACATACCGCAGGGCACACGGACACTCCAGCACATAAACCACATATTCACTCTTGCAAGTCAGTTGTTTTTTGATCTTGCGCGCACTGGGGGTGAATGGTACTGCATATTCAGTTTTGTTTAACCCATGCTGGCATGCCTTGCAGGAAGAGCACTTCCTGAAGCCCTTGCTCTTATCTAGCCAATTCTTTCGTATAGAAACTTCTGGGCTAGATTTAACTAAGGCATTTTGCATAGAATATGCTCTCCTATAGGTGATTGAAGGCGTGGTTGGAATTTTGTCACCTATAACGGGATCACATTTAATCAAACCCCAATGTTTAGAGATGATTTTGCCAAGCGCCCCATGCTGTCTACTGTAAACCCAGATCAATCTTACTTTTTGATCCTGGGAAATAGTAGGCGCATTCGTGACTTTGCGTTGCAAGGCTTCACTGCGTGACAGGGCATTTGCCTTAGTTATGGCCTTATCAACCACCGCAGCCTTGTACCCTCTTGCCAAAAATCTAGACCTACTGGCTTGCTGAGCTAGATGGCATTGAGCTTCAGTACTGCTCAATCGTCTGATACGCAGCATCTCGCCATACGGGATGCTACGTATGAGGTGAGCAGGGTGATGACTGCTGGCATGGAGTATTGTATTTCCAGCCGTTGGCTTTCGGTACAACCTGGTTTCAAGTTTATCACCTCCTGGTGAGACTGTCATGTCTAGAAAATGTACCTGGTCTCTACTGATTGTCGAGGTAAACTTCAAGTTGTAATCATTACAGTTTAACACATCAACAAATTGCTCAGCTTCTAGACGAGTGCCCTTCCAGACCAGGAACACATCGTCTATATAACGATACCATCGTGTAATAGACCGCCTAGCAATGTCAGAGTGTTCGCCAAAGAGGACCTGTCTCTCCCAGTAGCCCATATGGAGACAGGCATAACTGGGAGAGAAACAGGCCCCCATGGCTACACCCCTGACTTGCTGGTAGTATCTGTTGTTAAACATAAAGAAATTATGGTGTAAACAGAATAAAATCATAGAAAGTAACATACGATTATGGTCAGCCATGATGATTGGTCTCAAGCCTAAGTAGAATTCAATGGCTCGCAGTCCGTCTTGATGGTTGATGCTTGTATATAAAGACGTGACGTCTAATGCAATGAGCCACGAATCCGAATCCCATTTAATGTCCTCAATTTTCCTCACAAAATCATTAGAGTCTTGGACAAAGGATGGTAAGCTCTGCACAAACTCCTGCAGGAATGAGTCCACATACACAGTTGTCTTTTCCAGTAAACCCCCGCATGCTGCTATTATTGGCCTTCCAGGGGGTTTATGTGGATTCTTATGGACCTTCGGGATTAGGTATAGCACTGGCATGACCGGATTATTGTTTTTAAGGTACTTGAGTTCATCCATGCTCAACAAACCAAAAGATCTCCACCCCATTAGCAAGGAGTAAAAATCTTCTTGAGCTTTCTTGAATAAGGAGATGTCGCTATTTCTATAGCAGTCTGAATCGTTCAACTGCGAGAGGGCTTCTTCTAAATATAGTTTACGCGGCCAAAAAACTATATTCCCTCCCTTGTCAGACTGCCTGACAATAATATTCTCATTGGCTTGAATCTTATGGATGAGTCGCAAGTACTGGTCACTCTGTGTGTATTTCTTTTGTTTAGAATTGAGCGCTTTTGTATGCAACAACTTGATGTCTTTTACAACAGCATCATGAAAGATGTCAAGGTTATCGTATAGTATCACAGGAGTATAGGTGGAGCGTGGTTTGAAAGAAGTTAATCCCCCCACCTTGTTTGGCTCACATCCTGATGTTTCTTGGGATGATGATTGCTCCATTCTTAGCGATTCCAAAGCCTCCAAACCTGGCGCATCACGAACTTGCAGCCCTTCATTCGTTGATTCTATCCTCATCGGGGTACTACGTGTTATGCCACCCACAAAATGTTTCTGCAACTTTATCTTGCGGACGAATTTGTATAAATCAATTCTAGTGTCCACATAATTGAAGTCGCATGGAGGACAGAATGTAAGGCCTTTTGACAAAATGTGATGTTCAGCCTCTGATAAGACCATGTCAGTCAGATTGATAATGGAGGGGGCAATGTCTGTTACTCCTGTTTGTGAGCTTACTTCCTGTTCCATCTCTTTGTACTTTTTTTTCTTCTTTTTCTGCTGATTTTTTTCTTCCTCTTGATTTGGCCTTGCGGCGTTGGTAGCGCTTGGCTTTGCGGTTTTTGTTCCTGAGTGCGACTGGGTTCTCGGACGTAGAGTCTCGCGCCAATCCTTCCTTATGCAGTCGAGTTCCTCTGCTGGTGTAAGTTTGGTAAACCCCAATCGCACCTCAGATTGTGACAGATTGGAGTCTGAATCACTATTAACACTAGAGCTTAGGTTGGACTCTGAGGAGTCATCCTGCTGTGCTGCACCTGATCCATGCCCTTGGGTAGGGTGGTTTGCTGTTGCCCCAGCTTTGAGTCGTCTTGAGGCTTTGATGGCATCATATTTTTTTGCAAAAGTGAAAATGCGCCCCTCCGCATAATCCGCCTTATCTTGTTGAAATGTATAGGCTTTCCTTTTGCTGATTACCTCCTCTTCTTTTTGGATCCTTGCCATCATATCACGTCTTAGTTTGGTGCATTCACTCATACAATCCACACTGGATGATTCAATGTCATGATTAAGCTCTTCAATTTTGGTCTGCGTCTTGAGACGGTCACTCTCCGCATAGCGCACTAGTATCTGGACTAGTCTGCGCGATGACTCCAGGTTGCAGTCTGCCCATTCCCTGAGCATTTCTGGGTCTGGGTCTTCATAGCTTGGAGCCAACATAACACGCAGACCTCGCGGTATCCTTTGACCTCCAAGTATCGACTCAATGAACAGTGCTCCCACCATTTCGAGAGTTCTCGTTTCATTAACTTCTCCAATTTTTTGAATTTGTCACGAACGCTACCAAGTTCATTCGCTGGTACATTTTGTGCAGATGGTTCAGAGGACCCCCCAGCCGGGGAGTCATCAAACGCATTTAACGCTGCCAGTTCCCTTGCTCTCAATGCGTCAGCCGACATGCCGCTTCCCCGCAAGTATTGCGCGCAATGCGCTCTCACAACCACTTAACGATTTCAGCAAATGCGAACCGCCGTGCAGTCAGGCACACACTTCTCTTACCGGCGTAATCTGTGCCGATTCGGAACACCGCAACCCGATTTAAGGTGTCTCGTAGAGAGCAGGACGCTCTCCGGGCTCCTCGTCAGGTCCGTATAACAGATCGGCGTTGACAGTAACCGGGGGCTGGAACAGTTACTCCCTAACGGGAGAAGACAAACGGCTTCCGGGTCAGCAGAGGTCTTGGCTTCCTTATGTTGTTCCGCCGCTTGTAGGAGAAGGGGTTATCCAGATACCGGCGAAGCACACTGCCGGTTTGTAGATATAGGACAATCCCTGCTTACTCTCGCCTGGAGCCCAATCCTGGATAACGCAGCGCAGAAGAAGAGAGGAGACCCAAGTGCAGGTGAGCAGTGTATTTTATTTCGTCGGGGAGACGGCACACCTCAGCATGACGTTTCGGCCTTCACAGAGGCCTTGATCACATGACGCCTGCTAGGGAGGAGGCAACTTTTAAAGTGCTAATGCTGGTAATAGTGTAAACTCATTGGTGGAACATGGTCACATGTAAAATGATGTATATCATAGACATAGACAACATTTATATACAAAGCTCATCACGGGATAATCCCTGAATTCAGCCTGTATCGCAGTGTGCAAACAACAGTAAATAAAGTGCAAATGCCATATTGTCATTGTGAGCAATATACTTAAAAAAACACTGGATAATCCAAGTTTGAAACATCAATATATATATATATATATATATATATATATATGTATATATATATATATTACCATCCTGACAGTTTTTTTACAAATAGGCACCGACTCCGTGAGTAATTCTGGCATAGAAAGTGAATTATTTCAGCAAAGACAGACGCGTTTCGACGGCAGAACCGCCTTGTTGACTGCATGTACAGTTCTGTGAGTGACTCATTTAAATACACATCCACCATTTTCCCTTTGGTTGCCTTGGCAACCAAAGAATTCATAGACATAGATGTTACATGGTGACTATGACAGTGCAAAAATTACAAATAAAGTGAAACATAAATACAAACTGTGGTATTTTAAAATCAGCAACGTCTCCCTTCGCAATCCTATATGAGTTACAATACTCACTCATATGAAAACAAGTTAGGGACTTTCTTTCACCTATGTCCTAGCATCCGAGAATATGTGACCTTGTGTGCGCTGTATAAACTGGCAGGTCATAGACATAGATGTTACAGACTACATATATGTGTCAAAACTCCTTGATGGTCCGATTATTCCTAGTGATTCAGAGTATAAGTATATAAATCCTAATTAGTGGGAACGTCTAAAAAATAAAGAAAGGAGGATCATGGGGATTTATTTTATATTATTTCAACACTATATATATATATATATATATATATATATATATATATATATATATATATATATATATATATATATATATATATATATATATATATATTACCTACTGGCGGTCGCCAGTAGGTATATATAGTTAGGATTTTTTCTCTATGGAACTTTTGAAAATTCTATGTCTAATAACTTTGGCGTTTGTGGACGGAATCGGCTGAAAATTTCAGGAAAATGGCACATTTTGTTTCTGAGCAGCCCCTGAAAATTTGGGGGGGTTCCGACAAGGGGGGGGCCGAGAAAAAAGGGGGGTCCCAAAACGCATTTTTCCCATTCATTTTTCCATAGGGCCTTTGGCCTCACTTTTAGCTCGAACGGCTGAATGGATTTACACGAAACTTGGCAAAATTGTAGGGACTGTTAGCCCGATGTGCCTTTGCTGGGTCTCAATATATGTGCTCCAGTGGATTTTGAGAAATTAACGTTTTAAAAAACAGATATATCTGTGACAGCGTCCCAGATAGCGCACCAGATCGCGTACTTTTCGCGTAACGGAGCTTTGCGTAGCAAAGCTGATTGGCTCTCCGGTGTCTGTCAACATTCTAAACAGTCCGGTGCTGCCGCCATCTTGTCTCTCGGTAGGATCGAGAGACAAGAGGAGGAGAAAAACGAAGGGGGAATTTAATGAAAGGGGGCAAGGTAGATCCTTCTTAACCCCCTAGGAATGATGTTGGGGTTATTAAAGGGTCCCGTGGGGCAAATAATAAAAATTAGATTTTTCGTGGTAGAAGCGCTTCTCGGTTTGCGAACTGGGTCGCAAACTGGTAGCAAAACGTGAATTCGCCATTTTGTGTTTCGATTTAATTAAATTACTAGGTATAAGGGGGTACGGGAGACGTATCCTGACCCCTTATGTTTTCTGAGTGTGGCTGAGGAGGCTCATATATGTTGATACATGTCTTCCAGCGGCTGTGCGTGAGCGTTTTTTTTTTTGCTGCGTGACGTCTGTTAACGTTCGATTAGATGGAAATCAGGAACTGTTGACCGCCATTTTGTCACTGCGATTAAATATTTTGTTAAAAATAATTGTTATAAATTAATCCTTATTGATAAACATTGTCTGCGCCATCTTGCCTTTTTTGCAATGCCACACTTTTGTTGAGCACGGCAGCCATTTTAGATGCCTTGACCAGACCCACTCTCTGCACGCCGCCGATCCTCAGCATGGCTCCCCACCCTCGCAAGCATTTCCCCCACGCACTGGTCACCCCCGCTCTCTCTCTCATGCATGGGCCAGAAACCTCCTCCCATCTGCGCTGTTCGTGAGCGTTTTTTTTTTTTGCTGCGTGACGTCTGTTAACGTTCGATTCGATGAAAATCAGGAACTGTTGACCGCCATTTTGTCACTGCGATTAAATATTTTGTTAAAAATAATTGTTATAAATTAATCCTTATTGATAAACATTGTCTGCGCCATCTTGCCTTTTTTGCAATGCCACACTTTTGTTGAGCACGGCAGCCATTTTAGATGCCATGACCAGACCCACTCTCTGCACGCCGCTGATCCTCAGCATGGCTCCCCACCCTCGCAAGCATCTCCCCCACACACTGGTCACCCCCGCTCTCTCTCTCATGCATGGGCCAGAAACCTCCTCCCATCTGCGCTGTTCTTCTCTGAGAATCACACCCTGTGCCCGCCCGACACCTCCCTTTCACCCTCTTCACTACCGCACCCTCTGACACTCCTCTGGGTATAAGGGGGTACGGGAGACGTATTCTGACCCCTTATGTTTTCTGAGGGTGGCTGAGGAGGCTCATATATGTTGATACATGTCTTCCAGCGGCTGTGCGTGAGCGTTTTTTTTTTTTTTGCTCTGCGTGACGTCTGTTAACGTTTGATTCGATGGAAATCAGGAACTGTTGACCGCCATTTTGTCGCTGCGAGTAAATATTTTGTAAAAAATAATTGTTATAAATTAATCCTTATTGATAAACATTGTCTGCGCCATCTTGTCTTTTTTGCAATGCCACACTTTTGTTGAGCACGGCAGCCATTTTAGATGCCTTGACCAGACCCACTCTCTGCACGCCGTCGATCCTCAGCATGGCTCCCCACCCTTGCAAGCATCTCCCCCACGCACTGGTCACCCCCGCTCTCTCTCTCATGCATGGGCCATAAACCTCCCCCCATCTGCGCTGCTCTTCCCTGAGAATCACACCCTGTGCCCGCCCGACACCTCCCTTTCACCCTATTCACTACCGCACCCTCTGACACTCCTCTTCCTCTGTGTCCGATTGTCCAGGCCAGTCCCAGGCTATCACCTAGCCCTGCAGGTGTAGTTTATGGCCCCAGCTGTAGAGAATCACCCCTCTTCAAAGGAGTTACAGTAGATCAAGGCCCCCACCCGATGAGATCCGTCACACCACACGCGTTCCTACTATCTGATAACCATCCTGTATTTTGCTTGGGGAGGGGATTCTCACTATGAGGGTGTGTGGGTCCGAGCCTGAAGCGGAAGATTCTAGGGATGCCTCTTTGTACATCAAAGTTTTTACAATTATGTGTCACATTAAAAATATATAGCACTCCAACAAAGTAGTAGGATTATAACATTTTAATAACTTATAAATATATACAACGCAACAAAAACAGTAAATACATTTAAACATTTTTTTTAAAAAGAAGCAACAATGGTCAGTAGCTGTGTTTTGTGCGAATAGTCCTAAGGCAGCACAACGTGCTGAGTTCTGGACGGCACCCAGGTGATGTTACCTGGGTGCCGCACTGGTTTTTGGTATCCTACAATGCAGCTCCGAAAAATGGCGTGGGGCGTCCTGGGTGGTGCGGGGGGAGGCCTCGTCAGTAGCGGTCTGTGTGCGAATAGTCCCAAGGCAGCAGAACGCGCTGAGATGTGGATGACAACCAGGTGATGTCCAGTAAGTTGCCGCACTGATTTTGGCATCCTACAATGCTGCTCCGAAAAACGGCGTGGGGCGCCCCGGGGGGGGGGGGGGAGGCGGCGTGAACGGTCCTCCCCAGGTGGAGGCTCGTCTGCTGTACTGGGGCGCCCCTTTACCGTTTCAGTTGCCATTCCGCCCGCTTTTGCTACACTGTGCCTCATCCTCCATTCAGCTGTTTATCGCCCGCTCTTGCGGCTACAGCGTCTCGCTCACCATGTAGTTGAGTTGCGCCCACTCTTGCGGTGCAGCGATAGGCGGCTGCCACAGGACTCTTAAATTGGCGGACGGCTCTTCGGATTTGGGCCTGGTCCACTAAAATGGCCCTGGGACACCTTGGCACTCGGATGTCCCCTGAGCCTTAAAGATTTTACAAAAGTCTTGGGGACCCCCGACTCCTGCAGGCTTCCGGTGAGGAGCGGCTGCCATGATTGCTCGCAGAATGACCACGACGGAGCCACAAGATGGTGGTGCTCTCATGCTGACGCCAGCTTCAGTCTGAAACATCCAGAAACAAGGTGGGGCTTTCATCGTTTGGGAAAAAAAAATGTTTTAATCCAATGAAAAGTGTTATTTTTAGGTCATATGATCAAGCCTTCTATCATTAGGAAACCAAAAGTAAAATGAACCAATGAAAAGTTTTATAAACAAGTCACATGACCTGTTATGCTTACGTTACGCGCTGCTATAAAAAGCGTAGAAAATCCGTTGGCACGTGAGGTGGCGTCAGTAGCGGACCGATGTGCGAATAGGCCGAAGGCAGCACAATGCGCCAAGATCCGGATGGCACCGAGGTGGTGTTCAGCAAGTTGCCGCACTGGTGTGGCCATCCTACAATGCTGCGCCGAAAGTCGGCGTGGGGTGCCCCGTTGGCCTGTGAGGTCGCGTCAGTCAGTGGGGGCTGTTTGAGGATCTGACTGAATTGGAAAGCAATGTGATGCTGTGCGTCGCCCCCAAGATGAAGGCTCCTTGGCTGCAGTGGGGCGCCCCTTGGTGTTTCACTCGCTATCCAGCTGAGTTGCGTCCGCACTTGCGGCTACAGTAGGCCGAAGGCAGCACAACGCGCCGAGATCTGGATGGCACCGAGGTGGTGTCTAGCAAGTTGCCGCACTGGTGTGGCCATCCTACAATGCTGCGCCGAAAGTCGGCGTGGGGTGCCCTTGCTGGCTTATGAGGTGGTGTCAGTAGCGGACCGATGTGTGAATAGGTCGGAACCAGCACAAGGCGCCAAGATCCGGATGGCAAGTCCTGGATGTTGGGTGCCATAGTTGAGAGTTCTGAGCAGTGCTTGTAACACTGTCTGAAGCTTATTTGCACCTGCTGCAGCTTCACTATTGCCCTGGTGTGGCCACAGATCGCCCATGACATAGGCGGCCGGCTCCCGAGGTCCGGCGGAACTTTTTTCCTTTTCCTTTCTGCATCTTGTCCCACAATCCGTTTGACCTGAAGACACAACCAGGTCCCTGAATGTGTGCAGGGGGACGCTATTGATTGAATCAAAATGGCGGCTTCACACAAAGCTGACTCAAGCGTTGCTGGTGATGCTATACAGACATAAACTGGTTTTCAGTTTGTACATTCTTCAGGATTTTTCCATCCAAGGCTGGTTGAGAGTTTGTAGAACAATGGCTTTAGATCTTGCCCTCCCCTCTTTTGACTGTTGTTTCTTGTTGCCTATCTCTTTTGTTGTCATTTAACTGAACCTTTTTTGACTGCCGAAAGGGGTTCTGGTCCGACCGCTGGTTGGTGGAGACATTTTGACTATATCCTGGACCTGCCCGGCCTCGCCCAAAATGGCGCCGGTATAAATGGGACTCATAACTCCTTGTTGTGTACTGGTTGCACAACCTTGATATCACGAGATAGGTATGCAGTTTTGAAGCACATGGCGGGCGGGGACGAGAATTGATTGAATATTTCGATATCCTTATTGATATTAAGTTCTGATGTGTTATTGATTACTGTACTATTGAAAGTTCGAATTAACGTCACCCATGGTACTTGCCCGCAAATGTATATCTAGAAAATTTTATTGTAAGTGGCCCTGTCGTATTTTAATTACAAAATGTACGTCCACCGATTCCGCAACTGTTAGACACCTTAGTTCTTGCAACCTAATGGCCCGCTCATTACGTTCCTCTACAATGTAAATGTCTCCTCATCATATACGATTCCAGTTTGCTCCGTGGCCGGCCCACGTGGTTATAGGCCCGTATTTGTATACTGACATTTTCACAATAAAGGTTTTTAAAACAAAACATGGTAGTAGTATTTATATTGGTAAAGTTTTTAATTTTAGTCACTGTTTTCGAATCAGTAAAAGGCAAGTGAAATAAAGCAGTCCAATTACATGACGGATAAAAGGTATAATACGCAGGAACGCAGTAAAGATAAATGGTCAAGGGCTGTTGTGTTTTTTACTCCTGCAACATAAAGTGATCGATAAGAATCTGATATTCAGGCGTATCGGCGACTAAGACAGCAGGCCGAGCATCTTTTGCTGAACGGCTCCGTCATGGGACGAAGAAACGCCCTTTTGCTAGAAAAAGGAATATATTTTACTTGCAGGACAGTTGTAAATTTTCCGGGAAAGTACATAGCCTGGAACATTATAACATATATGTTTAAGAAAAAATAATGTTCGAAAGCAATAAAAAGCGTAATTTTTAGGTCATATGACCAAGCCTTTCATCATTAGAATAACAAAAGTAAAATGAACCAATGAAAAGTTTTATAAACAAGTCACATGACCTGTTATGCTTACGTTACGCGCCGCGCCCCGGATCGCTTCCGGGAAGCTGCGCTTCGCGCACCGGAGCACTTCCGGGTGCGCTAACGCGGCGTGTCATATAACGCATTACGCGACAACGTAGGTCCAGAATATAGTCAAAATGTCTCCACCAACCAGCGGTCGGAACACAACCCCTTTCAGCAGTCTAAAAAGTTCTGTTAAATGACAACAGAAGGGACAGGCAACAAGAACCATCAGTCAAAGAGGGGAGGGCAAGTTCTTCCCTACCGGGTCACGTTGGGGCGCTACCGGAACTGATCGAATTGGTAGTCTACAGTGTTTCTGGATGTTTCAGACTGAAGCTGGCGTCAGCATGAGAGCACCACCATCTCGTAGCTCAGTCGTGGCCATTCCACGAGCAATCATGGCAGTCGCTCCCCACCAGAAGCCTGCGGGAGTCGGGGGCCCCCAAGACTTTTGTGGAATCTTCAAGGCTCAGGGGACGCTTTCGAGAATGGGGCCCAAGCCCTAGCAGACAAGCGTCCGAGTTCCAAGGTGTCCCAGGGCCATTTTAGTGGATCACGCCCAAATCCGAAGAGCCGGCCGCCATTTTGAGAGTCCTGTGGCAGCCGCCTATCGCTGCATCGCAAAAGCGGGAGCAACTCAACTACATGGTGAGCGAGACGCTGTAGTCGCAAAAGCGGGCGGTAAACAGCTGAATGGCGGAAGAGGCACAGTGTAGCAAAAGCGGGTGGAATGGCAACTGAAACTGTAAAGGGGCGCCCCACTACAGCGTGTCTTCAGGTCAAACGGATTGTGGGACAAGGTCCAGAATGGAAGAGTCATCAAAAGGCAAAAAGTTCCGCCGGACCGCGGGAGCCGGCCGCCTATGTCGGGGGCGATCTTAGGCCACACCAGAGCAACACGACTTGGGGAGGGGGCAGGAGCCAAGCGCCCCCTCCCAGTCCACGCCACCACACCGTATGTTGAAAATCTGAAGCCATCGTTCTACAAACTCTCAACCAGCCTTGGATGGAAAAATCTTGAAGAATGTACAAACTGAAAACCAGTTTTTGTCTGCATAGCATGAGCAGCAACGCTTGCTATAAGAGTGCATGAGTTTCATGCTCGATCGATTGAGCTAGCCGGATCAGGCAATATAAAGTATAAAATAGTTATGTAAATAGTTATTTAATAAAATGTTTCACCCTGTTACTTTGCTGGTGTGTTGTATATATTTATAATATTTGCATAGAGTTTATCGTTATTTTGGGCGGGGTGGGTGGCGGAGCCGAGCTGTCTTGCAGCCATCATGGTGTGGAGCTCAGTTCATCTCACTATTTTCGTATTTCTCACGAAGGGTTGTTCCTAATGTTTTTATTTTAGCGAGGTCAAAAAGAGATCCCATTAGTGGCCTACTGATTTTGCTTGATTACTTTTGTTTTTTACACGATTTTTCACTATCTGCAAAGACTAAACAGAGTATTGCGACTTTGTGCTTGTTTGTAAATAGAGAATGAACCAAAGAGAATCAATTCTAAAACAGTAAATGTTTGGATAACAATCAATCAAATGGAGAGACAAGAAGGCACAACGGATTACAACGGGGGCAAAGGCCTGCGTTAACTACCCTTCACTATCTGCAAAGAGAGAGTACTACTAAGAGAAAAGATGGGGGGTGGGCAGCGTTCAAAGCACATCAGCGTGCATAAACACGAAAAAGTTTTTACCTATCACGTACTTGACATTTGACAGCTTTTGATATTTGCTATTAAAAAACCATTGAAATTCACTGAAAAAACCATAGGTTTTAGCCCATATATAGTTAGGGATTAGCATTTACAAAACCTTAATTTACTCGCACAAAACCATAGAAATTCGCATATATAGTTAGATGCACTAACTATATATCGCGCAACCGCAACCCACTGCTGATGATGTCACATATTACATCATTCATGACATGGTCAGTGACATCACTGATGATATCACTGATGACATCTCAAATGACATCACTGATGACATCACTGATGACACCTCAAATGACATCACTTATGACATCACTGATGACATCTCAAATAACATCACTGATGACATCACTGATGACATCTCATTTGACATTACTCATCACATCACTGATGATATCATTCATGTGATAATACGATGAACCTCTTCAGATTCTAATATATTCTTAGATACAATCAGTGTAAACAGACACTCACAGACTGTCACTCATCCATGGAGTTACTCACACACCTAGTCACTCATGCAGAAAATCAATCACACCTCCATTTCCTCAACTATACAGTTATACACACCTTACTTATTCAAACATATACTAACACATATTTACTCTCTTATACAATCCCTGATACAAGTTTGCAATGATCCATACAGCCACTCACACATTCACTGGCTCATATGCACAGTAATTTATATATGACAACTCTCACATGTACTGTGTTTTACATATGTACTTACTTTGACATGTAGCACTGAGATATACATTCACTCACCAATACACTCATGCACACAGTCAACAACCCATACAGTTGTTTCCACATGCAGTTTTGAATCCATACATCTAGTGAATCAACTGTTGACACATCTATGCACAGAGTCACACACCTCCCAGCCACCCACACACACACACACTCTCCCATACAAATACTTGTGCAACCAATCAATAACCCATATAGTTACTCATATAGCTACTGATCAACACATGCAGCAGTTTACAGAACAACAGATATAATGATGCACAAATTAAGACAGTTTAGTCACTAACCCATGCACTCAGTGAGACTCATTTAATCACTCTCTCATACAGTCAGTCATGCACCTACTAAATGCTTCATCCAGACACTTATACATCCACTCATTCTTTAACCGCATCGCTGCGGCGGTTATTTTTCCGCTGTGCTGAAAAATGTAAATATTGATGTTACATGACGAGCTGAGCTCGTCATCAGCACACGACCACCGTGGCTGATGACGAGCTGAGCTCGTCATCAGCATCGAAAGGGTTAATATGTAAGACATATTTTAACTTTACAGAAACATACAGTCACTGGATGGTGTCATCAGTGATGTCATCAGTGATGTCATTTGAGATGTCATCAGTGATGTCATCAGTGATGTCACTGACCATGTCATGAATGATGTAATATGTGACATCATCAGCAGTGGGTTGCGGTTGCGCGATATATAGTTATTGCATCTAACTATATATGCGAATTTCTATGGTTTTGTGCGAGTAAATTAAGGTTTTGTAAATGCTAATCCCTAACTATATATGGGCTAAAACCTATGGTTTTTTCAGTGAATATATATATATATATATATATGTATATATATATATATATATATATAGATATCTATATCTATATATATATATATTCACAGAAAAAACCATAGGTTTTACACACGTTATAGTTAGGAAGTAGCATTTAAAAAACCTATGAAATTCACTGAAAAAACCATAGGTTTGACACATGTTATAGTTAGCTGGAAATTTTACTGATATAAAACCAATGAAATTCCACGTTATAGTTAGTTGGACTCACTATAACTTGCGCGTGCAATGCACTGCTGATGACGTCACATATTACATCACTCATGACATGGTCAGTGACATCACTCATGACATCACTGATGACACCATCCAGTGAATATGTGTCTTTCTGAAAAATAAATATTAGTGAGTAATGTTTAAATATTTAAATATATATATTAGTGTTTCACTTTGTGTATAAGTGGCTACATGTGTTGGTAAGTAGCTACATGCGTATGTATATGGGTTATTAGATGTTTCTCTTAGTATTAGTATGAGTGTCTATATGGTTTGGTGGGGGTATTACTTAGCACATAGATGCATGAGTGACTGACTCTCTGTTTGTATGTGTTTTGAAGACAGCATATGTGCAGGACTGTATGGGTGGATGAGTGTGTATATGTGTTTGTTAGTGAGTGAATGACTGTCTCACTAGTGTCTTTATCAGTAACTACATATGTTTTAATCTAGTATATGTGAATATTGATGTATATAAGTGAGTATATGTGAGAGTAAGAGATTGTAAGAGTTCCTGTTTAAATAAGTATGTGTTTCTATAAGTGATTGTTTAAGAGAATAAATATGTGTAATTTTCAATAGAAGTAAGGTGGAAGTGTGTGTATAACTCTATATTCAAATAAATGGATGTTCAATAGTTTATTTGCACGTGTGAGTATGTGTGTGAGTAACTTTTGGATGACTGTCGGTGTGTAACAGGATGTATAGGTGTATCACTTCATATGATGAGTGAGTATATGTATGAGTGACTATATAGAACTGTTGGTGAATGAGTGGATGTGTATATAGATGGTGGAATTACTGAATTGCTTGTTGTAACTGATATGGGTATCTCCATTTTTTTTAAAATTTAAGTTTCTATTTTTGAATATGTGTTTCAAGGGTTACATTACAGTGAAAGGAGGTCTGTCACTATGTCACAAGGATGGTGTCATCAGTGATGTCATGAGTGATGTCACTGACCATGTCATGAGTGATGTAATATGTGACGTCATCAGCAGTGCATTGCACGGGCAAGTTATAGTGAGTCCAACTAACTATAACGTGGAATTTCATTGGTTTTATATCAGTAAAATTTCCAGCTAACTATAACATGTGTCAAACCTATGGTTTTTTCAGTGAATTCCATAGGTTTTTTAAATGCTACTTCCTAACTATAACGTGTGTAAAACCTATGGTTTTTTCTGTGAATTTCATTGGTTTTTAAAATGCTAATTCAGAAATATGTCGTGTATGCAACCTATACTTTTGTCAATAAAGTTCTGGCAATATTTTTTTCGAAAACAAGCCGTTTTCTTCACTGTTCAAGTTGCATAGAGACTCCTTGTAAAGCGATACAGAATTCGAAAGTCTGTACCTTGCCTTTTTTTAAACACATTAAAATTTGTCTGTAAATAAAAATAGCCTTACTAAACTTTCGTGCGCGACCCGGTGTGCGCACTCTCGGCAACAGTTGTCAATAAAATGGATATCGCATTTCCAGGCTTTCGTGCGCGACCGAGTGCGCGCACCTGCCTATATATTTCGTGAAAACTTTGCAATTTGAACTTATTGAATTTCTTCATACACCCCTCAAAGAACTTATAGTACGTCAAAGAGACTGTACCTAGACTTCTTTTTTATTCTTATGAAACTTTTCAGTAAATGGAGCCGAATGTCTTTTTAAACTTTCGTGCGTTACCGGATGTACACACCTTGGTATTTTTTTTAGAAATATAAAACGTTTCATACTTTAACAATTGTGTGCTTAAATCCAGCTCAGAAGATATACAAAATCAGGATGGTAGTTGGTTCAACCCGGACCGTTTATTAGAGGTAGATCGTCCGACTCCACCGGAGGACACCCCTAATAAAAAGGACATATATATAAAATGCGGACTAGCCGCTGTATCGTGCTAGCAAACTATAACATATAAATCGTTAGAAAAAACAAAAGGAATTGAGCAAAATCAGTAGGCCACTGATGGGATCTCTTTTTGACCTCGCTAAAATAGAAAAATTAGGAACAACCCCTCATGAGAAATATGAAACTAGTGAGAGGAACCGAGCTCCACGCCATGATGGCTGCAAGACAGCTCGGCTCCGCCGGCCACCCCACCCAAAATAACGACAAATATTATAAAGATATACAACACACCAGCAAAGTAACAGGGTAAAACGTTTTATTAAATAACTATTTACATGGCAGCCTGCTGCAACATGAAAACAACACTTTCAATTGGTTCTTAATAGTTTCAATTCTGGAATTTACACGCAGCACTCCACCCACTTCCCTCACTATCTTTTCTACTCTCAAGAGAGAACAACGTCCTACATCTTTCGGAAGACTTTGGTGAAATGGCTACCATATCTCATTCATCTTCCGAATCTGACCAAAATGATCGACTACCTTTAATAAGAAAAAATAAATCTTTCATCTGGCAATTTTTCACTTATCCTGAAGATCAAACGAAAGTGAATGCACCAAAAGTAACCTGCACGATATGTGACTTGGTTCTCTCAAGAAGAAATCCAGCAAAAAAAGATTCCTTTTCCATACATACCATGGTGCGGCATGTCAAACAAGTGCACCCTGTGCAATTTGCAGAGGCAACGACAAGAGCCCTGGCCACGCTATTACCATTAAAGGTGGCCAGCACATCTTCTAATCGACGACCTGTATCTCCATCGAGTGCAGAGATGGACTTCAGATATTTAACTATATATGGTCTATAACCTATGGTTTTTTCAGTGAATTTCTTTGGTTTTTTAATAGCAAATATCAAAAGCTTTTTTGTGGAAAATGACTAAAATTAGGTATACATAAGCGGCGTTCATTTATGTTCACCACAGCCACTGTTAAAAGTAAAGTGAAAGTCGCAAAACAGTGGCCACGCCATCTAGTCCCTTTTAGGCCCCATCATGCACGTAAGTAACAGCCATTTTCTGTGTCATGGCCTCTCTGCCCACTGCCAATAGCCTATGATTGTTCGAAATTGGTTCTCTTTGGGTCATTCTCTGTTCACACATAAGCACAGAGTCGCAATACTCTGTTTAGTTTTTGCAGATAGTGAAGGATAGGTAGTGCACACTTTTGTCCCCTTTGTAACCCGTCATGCCTATCTCTGCCCCGTTTGTTGGTAGTTGGTTCAACCCGGACCGTTTATTAGAGGTAGATCGTCCGACTCCACCGGAGGACCCCCCTAATAAAAAGGACATATATATAAAATGCGGACTATCCGCTGTATCGTGCTAGCAAACTATAACATATAAATCGTTAGAAAAAACATGAAACTAGTGAGAGGAACCGAGCTCGACGCCATGATGGCTGCAAGACAGCTCGGCTCCGCCGCCCACCCCGCCCAAAATAACGACAAACACTATGCAAATATTATAAATATATACAACACACCAGCAAAGTAACAGGGTAAAACGTTTTATTAAATAACTATTTACATGGCAGCCTGCTGCAACATGAAAACAACACTTCTAATTGCTTCTTAGTAGTTTCAATTCTGAAATTGAACACCCAGTACATCCAGAGGTGATGTCCGACAAGTTGTGTGGGGGGATGCCTTGCTAATGCCGCCACCCCCACCACCTTCTGTAGGAAGGACTCTGGATATGCTTGGTCCCTGAGAGGCTTCGATGTCCCTGCCTTGCACAAATGTCATAAGTTCTGGATGTTGAGTGCCATACTTCAGGGTCCGACAAGTTGTGTGGGGGGATGCCTTGCTAATGCCGCCACCCCCACCACCTTCTGTAGGAAGGACTCTGGATATGCTTGGTCCCTGAGAGGCTTCGATGTCCCTGCCTTGCACAAATGTCATAAGTTCTGGATGTTGAGTGCCATACTTCAGGGTCCAAGAAACGCGGACTCGGAGGGGGCGCTTGGCTCCTGCCCCCTCCCCAAGTCTTGTTCCCCTGGTATGGCCTGAGATCGCCCCCGACATAGGCGGCCGGCTCCCGGGGTCGGGCGGAACTTGTTGCCTTTTGATGCCTCTTCCATTCTGGACCTTGTCCCACAATCCGTTTGACCTGAAGACACGTCCTGCGGTGCCCTGGTCCGACCATCACATATACCTGCGCCAGGAGACGGCGTGGGGTGCACTGGAAGGGAGAGGCGGCGCGAACGAGCCTCTCCCACCTCACCAGGTGGAGGTTTCTTAGCTACACCCCAGCGCTTCACTCGGCCAGCTGAGTTGCGCCTGCTCCTGCGGCACAGTGCCTCGCTTGGCCAGCTGAATTACGCCTGCTCTTGCTATTACAGCGTCTCACCCGCCATCCGGCTGAATTGCGCCCACTCTTCCGATACAACGACAGGCGGCTGCCACGGAGCTCAGGAAATGGCGGTCGGCTCCACAGACTTGGGCCTGGCCAGCAAGGATGGCTCTGGGCAACCCTGGAACTCGGACGCTTGACTGCTAGGGCTTGAGCCCCATTCCCAAAAGCGTCCCCTCAGCCTTGAAGATTCTACAAGAGTCACCGAGGCCCCCGACTCCTGCAGACTTCCGGTGGGGAGCGACTGCCATGATTGCTCGCGGAATGGCCACGACGTAGCCACGGGGTGCTCTCATGCTGACGCCAGCTTCAGTCTGAAACATCCAGAAACACTGTAGACTACCAATTCGATCAGTTCCGGTGGAGCCCCAACGACGTATCACGTTGTTGCGTAATCCATCATATGACGTGCCGCGTTAGCGCACCCGGAAGTGCTCCGGTGCGCGAGGCGCGAAGCGCAGCTTCCCGGAAGCAATGCGGAGCGCGTAACGTAAGCATTTACATTTCAGTTGGTTCTCCCTCACAATATTTTCAATGTCACATAAAAGTCACCCATCACCCACTGCCATCTCTGGCTGTTTCCATGGTAACACCTCATTCTGCACCTGGCTGAAGGCACAGGTCAAAAGTTCATATCTCAACGTTCTACAGCAAAGTAACAAAACTGTTTTCCCTCCAGAAACACCTGCCCATCCACAGCTCTGTTACATGTCATTTTTTTCACACCCAATAGTACTTTTAGTTTTACATAACATTAACATGCAACGTAGTCTTCAATCTTCACGTATTAGAATCAACCAATCATTTTTTGTTTTTCAACCACACCAAGCCTCATCCATTTTTTTATCCTGACTTTCAGCTTCTAACTGCCATTCCACTTCCAGAACCCATCGGAGTACGAGTGCATCTGCCTTGAAAATGAAGGTTTGGCTTTTAGGACACAGCTATATTCACTGGACTGGAAAATATGCACCAAGCAGACAAATTTCCAACCTTGATTTACCAAATGTGCAAATAACGTGGATTGGCCAAAGAGGATTGAGATGTCACCAATTAATCCCATTGGTGAAAACTTTTATGCATCTCCCAGAACCACACTTTATAATTGTGCACTGTGGTGGGAACGATCTAGGCACATTGACTGAGGTAGGTCTGGAAATGCTTCTAAAAGACACCTTTCAACAATTGATGACACTTTTTCCTCGAACTGCCTTGGTATATTCCAATATATGCTAAAGACAGAAATGGAATTGGTCCAATCAACATTGTGCACAAATTGAGAAAGCAAGGAGACATGTAAATAAATCTGTTTCTGCATTCCTCAGAGATTATAGCATGGGTTCTATTTACCACAACGACTTGCGTTACCACATGCAAGACATCTATAGGAGAGATGGTGTTCATTTCATGGATGAGGGAAACAGAATCTTCCTCTGCAACATCAGGCTCTGCATCGGTACTTACTTATAAATGCAGAAAAAACTCAATTAACACAAGGGCTCTTTTCAGAGCCACCTTATATCTAACCACTCAAACTTCTGATTTATCTCCATTTTCACACTCTTGTAAATGGGTGTGCGCGACCGAGTGCGCGCACCACGCAACTTAAAAAAAATATATATATATATATATTTTCGCCTTTAAGGGCCTTACTGCACACCCTGAGAAAACCTACGCAGCAAAACAATCTCTACCTTCTCCCCTTTCCATGTTCCAACGCTTTGAAATCAACAATATATTTACTCGCAATGACAAAATGGCGGTCAACACTTCCTGATTTCCTTCGAATCGAACGTTAACAGACGTCACGCAGCAAAAAAAAATTCCGCTCACGCGCAGCCGCTTGGGTGCGCGCACCCGTGCGCGCCTATAGATATATAATTGACTTTAACTTTAATTTTCTCAACAACTACTGAACGGATTTACACCATACCAAAAAAAGCGTAATCTGCGAACAAGACTCTACAGTTTTGGCAAATTTCTTATAAATCCATTCAGCCGTTCGACCTGTAGCCAAGTCTAAAGGTCCTATGGAAAATAACATGAAGAAAACACGTTTTGGGACCCCCCTTATATCTCAGCCCCCACTTGACCAATCCCCCCCAAACTTTCAGGGAAGGAGCGCAGCGGACCGAGCCATCTTCTTTGAGAAATTCGCAAAGACTCATCCACCAGGGCCAAAGTTATTCCAAATAGAATGTTGAGGATTTCCTATGGAAACTAGGTCCTAACTATAACTACCTTCTGGCGACCGCCAGTAGGTAATATATATATATATATATATATTTTTTTTTTTTTAATTTGTTTTTTATTGTTGCATCATTATAATTGGTTGCATTGAGAGAATCAGCTGCTGGCGTGGCTTCAACATTCAGCCGCGGTCAGCCGCGCGCGCAACTTTTCTAAGTACAAACTTGTAGAATGTGACATTTCTTCCGTGAAACAGTACAGATCAATCAGATATATTCCCATGCTAGGATCCTATAATCGCGCTCCGTGAGGGAAAGGGGAGAACTCTAGCGGGTACATGATGCCCGTCTTAGCGGCGTAGGATCGGGGTCTGTACAGTTCCTATAACTGTCTTACTAGTAACTGGGGAAACACAACTGTGGAGGGGAGCATATAGGCGTTAGCAGACATACGGTAGAGGATAAACAGGTGTCGGATGTTGGGAGATAAGGGGTACCCTCAAAGTGTGCCCATGTCAAGGTGGCGTAGTCAGGGAGCAGGGGCATTCCATGTTAGTGCTTAGTGGGATGGCTAGTGTGGGGTCAGGGTCTTGGCCAGGAGCTATGAGTTCACTCGGGAGAGGGAAGGGGGGGCCGTAGGCGGGTCTTCTGTGTGCAGGGACTGCCGGAAGCTGTGCAGGAGCATGGCCCATTCCATGGAGATGGGATGTCTACGCGCGCCCCTGGCTTCTTCTTCCCTGAAGGCATCTTCCTCCGCCGCCGCCCACTTACAAACCGCTCCCGTCCAGGCTGCTATAGGGGGGCCCTCCGGGGAACGCCAATGCATAGCTATACATCTGTTTGCCAACAGCAACGCCAAGGACACAAACCGCCTGTGTACTGGTTCTTGCTTAGGGATATGTAGGATGCCTAGAGCGCTGGATTCCCATGAGGCTAGTGTTGTGAGGCCTGTGAGATCTGTCAGTGTGTCGTGCACTGTTTTCCATAGGGGGCGGAGGTCGGGGCAGTCCCAAAACATGTGGCGGAGATCTGCGTCAGGGGATCGACACCTGGGACATAGGAATTGTGTGGATGGGTAAAACCGCTGTAGGCGCGCCGGTGTAAGGTATGCCCTATGTAGTGTATAGTATTGGATGTTTTTGAATCGAGCATTCCTGGAGACGCGTTTCGGGGCCTCGAGCGCCTTGGTCCATTCTGAGTCGTGTAATGGGCGACCGATGTCCTCCTCCCAGGTGGAGTAGTTGCCGGTGCCTGAGGAATTGACCCGGGGGAAGGTCATATTCTGCCACCAGCTGTGTGATTGGTTTCAGTTGTCCCTCCTCGAAGAGCGACTCCATATCCATGATGGCGCAACGTGTCCACTCAGCCAGCATCGGCGCCGAGAAATAGGAGTCCTGTCTGGGGCAGCCCACCAGCGGTAGCAACGGGGAGTATGGGGTCCTACTTGGGGCCATCCGGTGGATCCGCATCATACATTGCCGCGCTATCGTGACCTGGTGGGGGTACGTTCGTCTGGGTTTGGTACCCGGAAGGAGGAGACGGATGAGCTCCGGGGTCGAAACTCTACCAGTCGGGGTAAGAGTCTCCTGGGTGTAGCGGTCCGCTGTCCAATACGATAACCATTGAAGCTTTGCCGCCAGGAAGTAGGACTCGAAGGATGGAGCTCCGAGTCCGCCTAGTGTTGTGGGGAGTTGGAGGGTTTTCAAGGCCACTCTGTGTCGGTTCGCGCCCCAAATGAGGGTGCCTAGGAGAGTGTTGACGTCCCGAAAGAAGGATCTGGGCGGCACCACCGGTAGGTTTGTGAAGTGATAGAGGAGGCGGGGGAGCATCACCATTTTTGCCAGGGCTATCCGTCCTATCGGGGCCAGCGGGAGCTTGTTCCAGAAGGCGACAGTCGGACGTAGGTCAGCGAGCACCTTCCGTTGATTGCCATCGAAGATGTCCGCCGGAGAGTGGTACAGGCAGACACCGAGGTACCGAGGAGCCTCCGCGGACCACGAGAGTGTATGGGTTCCCAGCCCGACGTTCCGGGGAGGCAAGTGCGGGTGGAGGGGGTAGACCGTGGACTTGTCCCAGTTCACCCGGAGACCAGAGGCGTCCGCAAACTCCGTCAGCGCTACTCCTATGGGAGTTAGATCCGCCTCTATGTCACGGACATATATTAGGAGGTCATCTGCGTACAGAGAGACGCAATGCGTCTCGTCCGCTAGCGGGATGCCCCAGTGGACTCCCTCCCGACGCAGTCTGGCCGCCAGCGGCTCGACCGCCAGGGCAAACAACAGGGGCGATAGGGGGCACCCCTGTCTTGTGCCCCGGCAGACCTCGAATGCAGAGGAGATGTGTTTCCCAATCCGCACTTGTGTTGTTAAGCCGGTGTATAGGAGGCGGGTGTATGCCATGAGTGTCGGGCCAACGTTGAGACGACTCAGGGTCGCGAATAGGTACGGCCAAGTGAGAGTGTCGAACGCCTTTTCCAGATCCATAATCAGGCAAGCGGCGCGTGGGAATCTGTCCCGAACCTGATCCTGAACATGGAAGACGCTACGGATGTTCTGTGAGGTGTTCCTGCCTGGAACGAACCCACATTGGTCTGGATGGACCAGTGGGCAAATGACCTGGGCGTACCTGTCAGCCAAGATCTTCCCGAGGACTTTGCAGTCCGCCGATAAGAGCGTGATAGGACGATACGATCCCAATTGTAGAGGGTCCCTGTAGGGTTTGGGGAAGGTCACAATTACGGATTCCCGTAGTGACTGGGGAAGTACTCCCAGATGGAGGGCTGCCGCGAACATCCGAGCCAGTCGGGGAGCCAGCAGGGCAGAGAACGTCGAGTAGTACTCCAATGGGAAGCCGTTGAGTCCCGGGGCTTTATTCCGGGACAGGGCGCGCAACGCCTGAGTGATATCCGAGGGCGTTATTTTATTGTCGAGCGTGCGCTTTTCAGCGTCCGATATCGCGGGCAGTGTCAGTGAATCGAGGAAGCGATCCACGCATGATGGAGTGTAGCGGGTTGGGGCCTCGTATACCTGTGCGTAGTGGTGTTGGAACGCCAGGAGGATCTCGGCCTGGGATCAGACTAGCATGCCTTCCGGATTGATGATATCCGTAATTGGCTTGATCTCGGTGTCCTGCCTTGCCATCCAGGCGAGCATTGCCCCCATTTTGTCCCGGTCTTTGTGTACCCTGGAGGCGTAGGCCCGGAAATTATATTTCCGGAGATCGGCGCAAGCAGCTTGGTATACCGACTTCGCCTCGGCCGTGAGCTTGACAGTCTCTTCCGAGTCATCGGTTCGTTTCGTGAGCGCGGCCAGGCGCCGCTCCGACGTGAGGAGTTTCTGTTCTAGTACGCGGCGAACCCCTGCAATTTGTGGTATGCAGTCCCCCCGTGCCACCACTTTGAATGCATCCCATTCCACCAACGCCGATGATGCCGAATCCGCGTTGTTTAGGAAGTATTCCTGTATGCTGGTTTTGTGCGTATCCCTGAAGACCTGGTCTGACAAGCAGTCCTTAGGGAGGCGCCAGGTGGGGACCGGCCGGTGTGGGGGGCGCCAGACCAGGCGTAAGATGTGAGCGTCGTGATCCGAGAGGATCCGGCCCAGGTAGTCCGAGGATGTCACCTACGGGAGGATAAGTGCAGAGCATAAGAACCTGTCCAGACGGACTTGAAGGTTGTGTGGAATCGAGTGGAACGAATAGACCCGGGCCAGCGGGTGTAAGTGTCGCCACGCGTCAGTGAGTGCCCAGTGTGTTGCCCAGGCCCTGAAGAGTTCCGCCTGTCGGGGGGTTGGGGAGCCTACGGGGGGGTGTGATCTGTCCAGGGCGGGGTTCAGTGTGCAGTTATAATCGCCTCCCAGAATCCATGGAATGGTAGTGAATTGGGCCAGGACTACTGTGAGGTGATCCCAGAATTTATCTTGGTCAGTGTTAGGGGCGTAAATGCTGCCCAGGAGGACCCCTTGCCCATCTAAGATTCCTTCTAACAATGCGTATCTGCCCTCCCTGTCAACCACCCGTCTAAGTGTTCGAAAAGGAGTGCCTGGCCTAACCCACACTAGAGCGCCTCGAGCGAACGCTGAGTAGGTCGTGGCGCAAAAGGTCCCTCGCCATTTAGCCTGCAATCGGCCCAGTTCGGCAGCGTTGGTATGTGTCTCTTGTAACAGTCCCACGCATGCTGACATACGCCTAATGTAGGAGTAGACGGAGTAGCGTTTGCTAGGTGTGTGGAGACCCCGTACATTCAGCGTGAGGACGTTAACGTCCGACCGTGAAGTCTCCATTGCTGTGAGTTCGTGCTTGCGAGTGGGGCACCCCTGTACCTCCCATGGATCGCGTGGTCCTGTGTTTCGTATGTGCACCTGCGCGCCATGCTTCCGTATGTGTAGGGGGGGTCTAACTGGGGTTACAACAGGTAGAACCAAAGGTAGGCAACAGACCCAATGCGAGGGATATATCACCGAGGGTGGCATATCCAAACTGGTGTCCCACTAGGGGAGAAATATAACAAAATTCTGTGGGGGTGGCAGCAAGTGTTACTGCCGGGCTTCTTCGCGGATCGGGCTGTTGTAGGAGAAGTGGCATTCGCACGTGTGCACATACAGCCAATTAACTGACCTTCTTCGGCGCGCAGATTACGCACAGCGCAAGCAACAACCAGAAAGAAAGAGGATACAGCAATCGTCCAGTTGTTCATCCTGAAGAGACGCCTGGTTGGCCTGCTTGGGTAGTGTCTGTGGTATGCATCACAAGGAGGGGAGATGAGATCGGACCAAATCCTGACATTGTGCCGTCGCTGTCTCGGTCCTTCTCAGGGGTGAACAGGTGTGGCTGGCTCTCCAGGTCCGAGGCTTGGGGAGAGGTGTGTAGTTCGGTCACCGCTCGTAGGGCGTCCCGTCACTCCTGCATAATTTGTGTGAGGTCGGGCGAGCCCGAGGGAAAGGACGCTTGACTCTTGGAGTTGCCTGTCTGGGTGCGGTTCATGCCACGTCTTCTGGATCGTCGTGAGTCGTTGTTTTGTCTCCGCTGAGGACCGGGTTTAGGGATCAACGGACAGTGGAGCTCCGCCCAGTCTTGTGCCTCCTCCGCCGTGGTGAAGAATATGGATTTCCCGTTATGAAGCACCTTGAGGCGGGCCGGGAACAGTAGGGAGTACTGTAGGTGGTTTTCGCGGAGACGTCTTTTAACCTCCAGAAAGGTCGAGCGTTGCTGCTGTACCTCGCGGGCATAGTCCGGGAACACCATGACCTGTTGGTCTTCCACTTGCAGAGGGCCCGCCACCCGGGCCGCGCGAAGCACCGCGTCTCGGTCCCGGAAGTGTAGGAACTTGGTCAGCATAGGGCGTGGAGGCAGGCCCGGCTTGGGCTTCCGGGCGGGGACCCTGTGTGCTCTCTCGATTGAGAAGAACGCTGACCGCTCCGACTCGGGGGTAAACGAACTGGTCCATGATTCCATGTAGGTCAGCGGGTCCGAATTTTTGATCCCCTCCGGTAAACCCAGGACGCGGATGCTGCATCGTCTTGAGCGTCCCTCCAAATCGATTGCGCGCTCCTCAAGGGCCGCCACTCGGCGCATGACTTCCTTCATGTCTGCTTCTTGTGTTTTCACCGTGGGCTGAATAGCTGCCACGTTTCGCTCTCCCTCCTTCACTCTGTCCGCCAGCTTGCGGTGATCATCACGGATTAGGCTGATGTCTGTCGTCAGGGCGCCCAGACGTTCCTCCATAGAGAGCCTGGACATTTCGATCGCAGCCAGTACCTGGTCCAGTTTCGCCGACAGCGTGAGGTCCGCGTTCGGCGTGTTTGCCTGAGTCCATGTCCTTGTGTGCGGCATTTTCTCGATGGCCGTTTCGGGGTCGGCTGTCGTCTGCGTGCCCCTTGGTTTCCCCATTGGGCTGTGGGATGGGGCGCCGTGGCATTGTGAGGTCCTGAAGCCACGAGTTGTTGGGGCGGGGGCCAATCCTGCGGGGATCAGGTATGTAGTCTTTGTGGTTGTCGTGGTACCCCCGGGCTCGCCTCGGGGTCCCTCTGGTTCGGTGGTGGGGCCTGTGCTGGCGTTTGCAGGCTCACGGCAGCAGGTAGTTGGCGCAGTGTGAGGCCAGCTGCGCCCCTCCCTCAAGGCTGTGAATAAGTTATGGCGGGAGCCGAGGCCGGGCGGGCCGGGTAGAGGGCTCCTGTGGGATCGTGGTGATGAGGAGCTGGCCCTAATGTGGCGCGCCTTCCCTGTGCCCTGGGGGGGGAGTCGTTGTCGCCGTCGTTATGGGAGGGCCCGGACCAGGCCTGGTTTCTGAGCCCTTTTCGTCCCATCCGGGTAAAAAGAAGCACTCGCAGGGGTCTTTCGATTTCTTTCGAGTACTTTATTTCATCTTGCCAGCAGTTACCATGACGCGTTTCGGCTTCTGCCTTTTTCTGATGTTACCATGTTTGTGCGCCAAGGACGACATTTTAAAATCATCACCAAGTCACATGATGCACAGAAATCAAAATTAAAGAAGGACCATTAAACTTTAATTCATGGGCGCCATCTTGGAACATGTCTAGTGTGGTTCAATGCATTGAAAGTCCTAATGCTTGGTGAAATCCAATGCATTATAACAATACCCTCACTAATTTCGAGCAAAAAGAATTCAGACATTTCATATTATATATTGCATTGCCCCAACATCAGCATAATTATCAGGCTGTATATTGGCCTTCGCAATCAATCATTTATACTCCAAAATGTGATTTCCCAAACTCTTGCCGTGTATCGGCCTATCTCATCTTAATAATTTCTGCATCAATGACTAAAAACCATAAATATTGTATTGCATGTTTCAAATCTTACACATAGCTTATTCATTCATTCATGATCCATATTTTTCATATAAATCAGTTTCCCAGGTGTATTGATAGCTCCTCTCCTATATTCATCCCCTTAGGACTATTTGTTTCCAGATCGATTATATATCTAGATTCAAGCCTGCGTAGCTTCCTGATCCTATCACCACCCCTTATATAAAGTGGAACAGTATCTAACCTATAGTACCTAAGAAGTTTCCTGTTGCTGCCATGTTTCTCAGAGTAATGCCTCGCCACCGAATAAGCAGCATCATTTTTGGCAATCTCCCTCATATGTTCTAGCACCAGCATCTTGATGGAATTGATGGTGCTCCCTATGTACTTCAGTCCACAGGGACAGATCAGGCAGTACAATACATAGGTAGTATTACATGTGATTAACTCATTTATGGTTCTGGGTTTTTTCAATCCTGTCACCCCATATGTCAATGTTCTTTTACTACCAGCGCATGCCATGCATATACCACAAGGATAAAAGCCCCTAACCTCCCTTAGGGTATCCCCTGTGCTGGACTAGTATGAAAGTGACTCTGTACTAGATTATCTCTCAAAGACCCTGCTTTTCTGTATGTTATCATGAGAGCAGGTGGTATATCTGGGCCTATCGCATCATCAGATTTCAAAATATTCCAATGCTTTTTCATGATTTTCCTTATATCATTGGCATCATTGGAGAAGGTGGTTATCATCCTGAACTTACTGTCTGCCTTGTTCTTTTGAGCTTTCTTGTTCTCATCATTAAGAAGGGGTTCTCTTGATATGTTATTCACCCTATTAAGGGTTACCTCTAGGAAATCCCTGTTAAAGCGTTCTGTGTGCTGTTGCATTTCAGTCTTAAGAATTCCCTATAGGGGATACTTCTAACCAACCTAGATGGATAATTACTAGCCGCATGTAATACCGAGTTACCGGCTGTGGGCTTGCGATACAATGACACACTCTGTCTATTATCAATCACACTTATCTTGAGATCTTGAAAATTCACTGAACTAGGGCTGACTTCACCACTGAACTCCAAATTGACAACATTATTGTTTAAGATGTTGATGAACTCATAGGACGAATCCATTGTGCCATTCCAAACAATACATAATTCATCAATATAGTGGGACCAAGAGATTACCTTACTCATATTTATACCCTCTTGTGCTTTGGACACTTGCTTCTCCCACCAGCCCACGAACAAGTTTGCGTAACTGGGGGCGAAGTAAGGGCCCATCGCAGTACCAGCAATCTGCCGGTAATAGTCTTCTCTGTACACAAAAATATTGTTTGTCAGACAAAATTCTATGAACTGCAAAATCATCTTGTTATGTTCAGTGAATTTCAAGGGTCTTTCATTCTAGAAATGTGCAATTGCCTCTAGTCTATGTTCATGATTTTTCCGAGTATAGAGACTTGTAATGTCCAGGACAATCAATTTGTAATCATGTTGCAATGTTTGATTCTCGATGTGATTCAAAAAATCTCGAGAGTCTTTGATGTATGCAGGTAAGTCTTTAACAAATGGAAAAAGAAAGAAATCAACAAAAATGGACAAATGTTCAGTGAGTCCCCCTTGCGAGCAGACAATAGCTCTCCCTGGGGGATTTTCACTGTCCTTATGGATCTTAGGAATGTGGTCGAATGTTGGTACCACCGGATTTAAACAGCGAAGAAACAAGAATTCATCCATGTTGAGCATCGATTTGTCTAGCCACAATTTTGTAAGACCATGATATCTTTGGATGCTTTCCAGATACACATTCTTGGTGATGATTTGATAATTGCTGTTATCTGACGGTTGTCTCAATGCTTCCGCATTGTAACTTTCTCTGGTTTGAAGGACTATATTTCCTCCTTTATCTGATGGTTTGTACATAGTCTCAGTGTCTTTACGTAAATCCTTAATTGCATCTTGTTGTTCTTTCGTCACATTCTGATTACCACCAGTGCCTCTTCCTCTCTTCCTGAATGTTTGAAGGTCTTGAATTACTGCCTCAGAGAATACATCTATGGCATCCGGAGGTAACTGTGGTAAAAACTGAGATGTAGGCTTGAAGGGACTTTCCTCCTTCTCCTGTTTAAAACCTTAAAGTACAGTCTCTCAGACTCGGTAATCAGGAAGAAAACAACCAAATGATGGATCAGGTGGAAAGGACTGTACATTTAGGTCTGATTCTTTTGATTAGTGTAAGACTGGTTATTGAGAGTACAAAATCTTCCGTTCAGCGCAATCAATTGATTTTATCTTCCTTTAATATCGAGCCGTATTTATTGTTTGTACATGGTGGCTTTGACAGATTAGTACTAACTCGTTTTAGATTAGACATTTATCACAGGCTCATGAGTTTCCCATGTATGAACAATTGGGCCCAAACTCTAGGTCCATGTCAGTGTGACAATTGTTCAGAGCAATCGACTATGCATGTATTTCTATTTTGCAGATTTTATAGCAATTTGAGGAAAGTTTGGCTTGTCCCGATAAAGAGGGGGTTGGGTCTGAGACAATGTTGTCCCGCTTTTTTCACATTGCAGACTTTGGACGATATTCACAGGACCTGGAGGATATGTATGTTTTTAAAGAAAGTACTTAGCCACAGGAAAACAATTGTATTGTAATCACGGACTACAATATATTCTTTTTAATGACGATTTTTAATTATGTATATACTTCTTTAATTTTTAGAACATTCAAAATGTTTTTATTGTGAACATGTACTTTTATGTTTGTATTATAAAGCAATCTAATGAAGTCAGATTTGATTTGATTTGACAAAATAATTAATTACAATTAATTAATAACCAAATAATAATTAATTAATATTAAATTACTTTACACTTTTAACACTATATCAACTCAATTAAACACATATTAATGAATAACAAATAACCAAAATATGTAATTAAATTAAACTACTTTCCACCCTATTCCCCTATAAACCCACAAGCTGCTACGGAACTAAAAACACATAATTCAAATAAAAAATGTAACACATATATAAAAAATTCAAACAATTCTTATTCAAAAAAACATACAACAGATACATGTAAAATATAAACTAAAATAATACTTAACATTAATAATAAACAATGTTTTTTCAACTATATTTTTGCAAATGATAGTAAACACTTTGACATTTTTAACATCAATATTACTTTCCTTAAGTCAATATTCTTGACCACAATATTATTGGTGTTGATATTTCTGTACCCCGATATTAATGATTTGATATTTGTGCAACTCAATATTGTTTAGTCAATATTCTGTCTCTGCCCCACTGTCACCATGATGACACTCCTGGTAAGCAACAACGCTTCTGGATAAGCACAAAGGAAATATGAAATGCATTTTTAGGCACAGATGATGATTTATTGATTGTAAATGCTACTCCGATTATGAATGAGGCTGTATGTGATTTCATCAAATAAATACCAAAATCTGGGAAAGATCTGAGTAAAACACCCTCGACAAAAGACTTCTAAAATGCGAAAATCCCAGACACTTCCATCTCTCTACTCAACTGTTAATTACAAAACTGAAAATCTGGACTTTTCCTTCGTAACAGTAAACTCTCGAAAGGAGAACACAACTATCTTTCTGAAATGTGCATTGCTTGTCATACCTTGCCAGATTAGCCATGGAGATGCACACGATTTTTCTTTCACAAAAGCAATATTTATCTACCACCTTTGTCAGACCATGGCTCATTGAACTGTAAAAGTAAGTCTACTCTGATTAAATGTTTTAATATCTTGGTTCTAGAAGTAAATGAAGAGGGTAATGCATATCAAGATTCTGGTGTTGATATGAAGATCTTATATGGACCTGTCATTGTTGATATAATTATAGAGGAAACAACTGACCCTTTCTGCATCACTATATAAAAATCATTGCCTACATACAAAGTAACCCAATCTGTACTGAATGTATATATTACCTTTCATGTCCATAAAGCACGTAGCCTAAAGTCCCCAGCGGTGGCTCCTCGTCACATGGCGGTGGAGCGTCGCCTCACATGCTCAGAGTCAGCAAGTGAAATATAGAACAACATCTTAGTATCGATTTATTTTTCATTTTGAGGCTCTGAGCCAACTTGTGCAAGGAGGGGCGGGCTGGGGCATGGAGTGGGGAAGAGGATTGAGGTGTTCACTTTTAAGTGCGCATGTGTGTTTGGTCGGCCGTCTCAGCCTGGCCAAACACACATGCCTTGTAGGTTTCTCCAGCCCAGCTGTTTTGAACAGCTGGCAAAACAGCTGGGCTGGAGAAACCCCACAGACTCCCTGTCCTGAGCGGAGCGTCTCTTCAGCCCACTCAGGTCGATTCCCGTGCTGCTCTGAAATGAGAGCAGCGTTGGGATTTGATGGGAGTCGTGATGCTTTTGCGAAGTCAGTCATCTGAAGCACACCCTCTTTTTTAACTTTTGCAGTTCCTTTAACATTTTCTCAATGTTGGTGTGCAGTACCCGGAAGTGCTCCATTCCTTTAGCACTTGAACATAACAAATTAACAAATTGTGATCTGCGGGGTTGCAAATTCCAAACGGGTTGGTGTGTTGGTGTTCATTAATACACTTCAGCCATAGTAATCCAATTGTATTCCTTTTATTTCTCACGTTGTTTTCCAAAGTAATCCATCACGTCAAAGGCATGAGATTTCAATAAATGTATGCGTTTTTATTTACCCCAGAAAAACTAAAATCTAGGTAAAATTCCTCCAACTCTGCATATGATTCAACAGTGTGTATTCATCTTAGTCTATCAGGCAGGACAAGGCCCTGCAAAAATCCTCTCAGCTCCTTGACTTCTACATCTTATTTAGGACCAGAGATAGACAGTCTTCACAAATAACAACCATAATGGATCACTCAAGTAACTGCAGGTACAGAGTTACTAGAACTGCTGGTAGAAGTGGATGTGCTTCACTGTGCAAATGTGCTCTTTAGTAATGTGGTGGTTGTTAGGGTAATGAGTTTGAATTTACTTTGATATGTTTCTAACGAAAAGAAATGTATTTAATGTTAAAACGCAAGTATCCCCTAAGGCCCTGCTACTGTCATTTCACTTTAAAACACTGTACGGTAAAAGGCTTATTGTATGAAATATTCATATTTTTTCAGGGTTATTTACAATTCAAAAGATAAATATTGATCTTGCTAAACTGTAATTTTTCCTCTTTGGCCTCATATCAGTGGCTTCTTAACTTTGATGGGGCTTGTAATAGCAGCTACTGACCTCATTGGAATTATGAGATTTGCTTAATGTGGATTAACTCTGCCTTGTACATAAGGCACCCTTTCACGCTATGTTTAGCGTGAAAGGGATGTGCAGTGGGTGTTGTAATGTGTGTTCCACCGCAACACCCATTGTTTTCGACTAAGCCCCCTATGTACAAAGGGTGGCGTACATAAGAGGCAGAGCCAAAATTAAGACAAGGAAAATCCTTAAAGTCTGTTGCATGGTGTATAAATCCTTACTCAACATTGGCCCCAGCTATCTAACACAAACGCTGGTCAGATACACACCGACTGGACCCCTACGGTCAAGTCACCTAGCGCTCCTCCACTTCCCTCGCGTTAAATTAGCCCGCCCTGACGGCAAAGCTTTCTCCCACCTCGCCCCTCACTAATGGAACCAACTCCCTATCCCGATGTGCCAATGTACCAACTTTCTAGTCTTCAGAAAGCAGTCTCAGCGCGGAGATAACCCGATGGGGGTGATTCGGGTGCTATACAAGTCCCTTAAATTACATTATATTAAGTTGGCAAAACGAAGAGAAAAGCATTATTTCTCCTCGTTTTTGATTTTCCCATGTGTGCTGCCTTGTGCAGTACACATGGAAAAAGCAAAATGCCAAGTTTTTTTTTATGTACAATAAGATGCCCCTTCCTGTACATGAACAAACCTTTTTCAAAAATGCCATTGTAACTTTCTTGTGTGCTGCATGAAGCAGCACACATGAAAGGTACAAAATGGCATTTTAGGATTGTCTATTTGCAGGAAGGGACACCCTCCTACACATAACCAATCCTCCACTGCACACAGACACCCTTGCACTCTGGTGCATGGGTACCTACGTTGGCGCTAAGTCGTTAAGCTTAGCGCCATCGCAGGGGGAATCGCAAGGCTGCACCGCATTCTTGTAAATATGGTGTAGCCTAGCGTTTAAGTGGTGGAGCGTGTCGTTAAGCCCAGGAGGCTAACGACACGCTTCGCCACTTCATTGTACATATCCCCCAAAGTATCAATATGAAATTACAATTTTAAAACAATTGTCCACAAAATACAAAACAATAAATTCATTAAGATAGGTGGATGTAGCTTTTTTCATGCTTGCTCTGTGAAGATGATTTGATATTGCCCTATGTGCACAACAGGGTAATTGAATCTGTGTGCATGGACACTGATGCCTGCGGCACCACTGAAAAACTAGCCAATAAGAACATGTCCCAGTAATTCATTAGGACACTTTCATTATTACATTTCTTAAGCCATGATACAAGAGCATTTAACACACATACACATGCATGAAACTTTTGTTTCAAACAATACAGGACAGAATTATCTTTCAACATATGTTCAAAATCATCAATTAGTGGTCATTATGATGAGCTGAATATAGAAATGTGAATAGAAAAATTAAAACGAATATTACAGTAAACAGTTCCAAAACCAGTGACAGTGCCACAGCGTTGCGTTCGGATTCTGAACCATTTTTGTAGAAGATCGAGTGTGTACGGTCACACAATTGTATGTATGTAAGGATGAGAAATACAATATGCACATTGGTTTCTGCAGTTTGCACATTTCTACTATAGTCATGATTATTCGTGGGAATTGACACGTTTAGAGTAATTAACCCAAATGCACATCTTGTAGAGTCATCTTGTAAATGTCATTGTGAACATTATGCTCCTGGTAGATGAAGGCGCTAAATAAACCACATTCATAAGCTCCACGGAAAAAAGGTATGCAAGATTCAAAGTAGTCGAGGTAAATATGTTGCTTATTTCAGGAATGTTCAAGAAGTCTCACCATTAATGTCCAGCCACCTGTTCATGTTTAAGCAGAATCTTCATTTAATTATAGCATTGTGGATTATAATTGGCTGTTCTTTGCAAGTAATTGGGGTTCAGAATGTCCTTTCAACCAGTGTCACAACAGCAGGCCTGTGAAAAAAGAAATTAAGCATACCCTTACTGTGGTGTGTTTTAATTTATGGGACGTGCAGTTACATAAAATTTAAAAATGGCATTGCAAGCTAACATTTCTTTTAAAAAACATACAGCTTTGACAACACAAATAATTTATTTGCAAAATTAATTTGTGAGAGTGGCTATTTGTGTGCTAGTTATTGTGAATCGCACTGTCTATTTAAAATGAACGTATTGATCACGCGCATTTGAAAAGATTATATTTTCACTTTATGGATCTGTAGAACATTCGGACATGGAATTACTTGGTCATAATTACAATTGCTAAAACTGTGTTTTGTTTTTATTAATAAACAATTAGGCAAGATGCATGCACATGTATTTAATTGAACAGTGAAACGTTCAAATCGTGCTCCAGTTTTAGCCTGTTTTTGTTCAGTAAAAAAGCACACACAATAACCAGGCCAGGGGTGGGACGCTCCACTGGGGACCGCTGTCCGGCGAATCGGGCATGGAAGAACAAAGCCAGGTCCATTTCTATGCATGGCAGCTTGAGATTGGAAGAAGAGTTCAGCCAATCACCAGCGAACACAAACGAGAACGCAGGTTTGGCTAATTAAGCGATAGGAAGAGGCATATATCCTGACCCTCTTTGTCCTCTTTCAAGCATGCATAATGATTTGCCAATCAATATTCAGCCCTCAGCATACCCCACCGTGTAGTATACATCTAATCAGAGAGGTCTTCATGCTTACATGTTTTTAAAATGCTATTTAAAGTGGAGCTGATTTGGAATATTTAAATGCCTCTCCCACCGGCAGAGATGCTCACTGGCAACTAATGCAATGTTGCTATTTAAAGTACACGAGGGAATTCTTCGGGGAAAAACATTTTCGGAGACGAAGCGAACATGAGATTGTTCTGCTGGGCAGGAAATGTGCAAATGTTCCATGTCAAATGATGTATTATATGAAGGCGACTGTTCAGAAGGTGTACTTTACTGGCGTGGAGTGTGTGAAAGTAGTGCTTTGATGCACGCACAAAGAACCCCATCTTTTTCTGCACTGTCGACTCCTTCGTGTTTGCTTCCATTACTAGCACGAGCTGGAAGCATGCACATGGCACTGCTGCATGTTTTTTTTTTGTTCATGTGTCACACGAACCCACTCTGGGTGTCTATTTTAGTTCAAGTTGTGTACTTGGAATCTGCACCTCTGAAGCAAACAGTGAGCTGCAGATGCAACCAGTGGTCTTTCCCTGGCATTTGCCACGCGTGCCCCTCATGCCTTGAACCCGTGGCTACTTAGGAAACAGCTCATGTATGTCAGTCCAGCAATGACCCAGGCCCCTCTCCCCCACTAACATGCTTATCGAACCAAAACCTCATCGAAAACATTCGTATCGACCCAAACCTAATAACCACATTAGAACACTTTTGGATCGATGTCACCTCGGTTTCTCTTTGCTTCAAATACTGTTCCACTTTATTGCTTCTCTTTCTTTTATGTGCATATTTATAAACACGTGTATTTATTTCCCTGACATGGGATTACCCCTATAATTGAAAGAATCTTTGGGCAGGCTAGTGCTTTGAAGATACACTGCTATAACTATACACTAGTTAGTGATTTTTTCCTGAATAGGGAACACCACTCAAGTGTCAAGAAAAATGAACAGAGCAAAGTGAAAACAGGAAATAGAGTAACTGCATCAACGCCAAGTGCATTCAGCGCTAGAAACACTGCATGTAGACACAAATGAGACTTTTTGTCTCACAAAGAGCATGAAATGACAGGTTGTAAGTGTTCTAGATGCAAGCCTTCAACAGGCACAAGTTCACCAGTTCAAAGCCCCAGCGATCATGTCATATGGCTCAGCTGCAGTCTGCCTCCTGTCAGTTTCTGACAACATCTTCGACAAGGATCTCTATTAGCAGCTACTTTCATGATATTCATACAGAAAGCTGCTTATTTCATCGAGACATTTTACACGACATATGAAAGGACCATTTCGTGTATGTAATGTTTATATCAAAATATTTATTCGTATTTTAAGGGCAGTAAGATAAACAATGAGGTTTGTCTCAATTATAATTTGATATTCTTATATCATCACAATGATAATTCCGGATAGATTTGAAAAGATAATTGTGGCTCAATTAACATGAATTTAAAAAAAATAATTGATGTAAAGAAATTGAGAACGTTTCTTCAAAAAACACATTTGCTAGGTTTTTCTCTAAATTTTAAACGTGTTGGGCTTTAAACCTATGATGGCAAATAATTTGCATGGTTAGTTGTGCATAACCTTTTTAGCTTTTTCTTCAATTCTTAATTTATTTGAAAAAATGTTTCTGTATTCATTTACGCGTGTTCCATGCTCTGAAGCTGCATCCGGCGTCACCTCTCAGTGTCGAGTGGTTCTGCATTGACAATGGATGCTGTTGGGGGAGGGGGTTTAGCAAACAGAGGTGGGCTAATGCCATTTTCCTGACAAAGAGGAGGGTGTGAACTCCACAACGTGCCCTTAGTTATAGATTTCTGAGTAGAGGCAATATATATTTTTTTTACAGTTCTTAAAGTTGTTTTTGCTCTTTTATTTAACGAATTAAACAAAAGAGAACAAGAAAATAGTGACCTTGCCTGCATGGCATTTGCAAATAATAATGATGTATTTTCATAGTAATCAGCGTGAAAGATTCAAGGTTTTCCAGCGCGCGATGGAGCACTTCTCCAGGCTCAGAAGTTGGGCTGAGTGTTTGCGCGTCGCCCTTCGGTCGCTTCAGAGTGTTAAAGAGCGAGACGTATTGTCAAAGTAAATGCATAAGTAAGTCCTCAGTATAAATATATGTTAAAAATTCTCATGATATCCGCAAGCCATAAAATCAATTTGTCGTTTTCGATTTTACATGTAGAACTGCTTCTTTGGGGACCATTGTCAGCAGACTTCTGTAGGTAAGTTGTTTTTTCGAACCTATCGTCATAAGGTTCCGGGCACGTTTAAGGCAGCAGACGATCTTAAAATAAAGAAGTGGAATTAGCACCTAACAAACTTTGCTGCTACAAAGAGGGCACCAGGAAAAATTACCGCTATTGGTCAAGAAGTCACGGACGTCAAGATACCTCTTAAAACATGCACAGGATGCGCTGAGCAGCATAGGTGCGCTTAAAGTTCACCCAGCAGTCGTGTGACCTGCGGAAGACTCGTCTGAAGGTTACAACAAACAGTATACAAGGAAATGGGAAGGAGCAGAAACGATTTAATCACGTCTTTTTTTCTGATTGCACAGTTTGCAAATTTATATTTGAATTAAAACATTCCGTTTTAAAAAAGAGCTAACATCCTTTTGAGTATACAAAGAGTTATTATTTTTAATTTGACTGCTATAGCGCCGGCGTGCCTCTTAGTGTTCTGCGAAATAGAAATGGAACAACAGGTGCATTTTTGCAATAAACTTAAACCATTAGGGACTGACAGCAACAAAAAAAGGTTGCATCAACTTTGACTCGTGGGAGAACAGACGAGGCTACAAGAGGCTGTCTCCAAGGGAATCCACAGAAGAAAATAAAGAAATAAATGTTATTAAATAGTAGTCAAGCTATAGGATGCTTTAGCTAATGGCAAACCTGTTTGCCATACACTGAAAATGTTAAACACAAACCACATATTTCTTGGAATGGAATTAGCCAAACATGTTTTGTATAAATGCAATCCTAGCTACAAATGTACCAGGAACACTACTTAAATCTGATTTAATTGACACTTGCTCTTCAACAGACATCAAGGCATTAGTATATAGAAGTCGAAAACAATTGCCTTCCCGAAATGTGCTTTTTTCGGCTATTTTCATATATTTGAAAAATTACATAATGAACCGGCTAACATGCAAACATGCAGGAAAAGGCAAAATTGTATTTGAAGAATTTTAAAAACACCCTCAGCATAAGACTAATTTGCTTTTTAATATTTCTTATGCCAGTTTAAAATGAACATAATATACTCATTTTAAAAAGTAACACATTTGAGCTTTTAGGCTGTGAGAGCTGTGGGTTAACATGTCGTAGATCATACTGCCATCTAGCATTCAAATTGAGAACTGAAAGCTGTAGCCTAGAAATTTGTTGACAAATGAATATGGCACAGATACGCTGCAGGCTGAGTGCAGCAACTGTTTACATGAAGTCTAGAAATAAAGAAGTGTAGGTCGTAACTGAACGTAGATGGTGTAATATTTGTTCACAATATGCATGAGTGTTCGGAACGCGATAAGTTAAAAGAGGCACAAGAAGACGCATCTTTTCCTTAAACATGCACGCGGCTCCTGCACCAAACTCCATTCCAGCCTACATTCTGTTGCATTTTCAATCAAATGCCACGCCATTGACAAATGTGTCCCTTAGATATAATGTAAAGCTTGTATAAATGTTTTTAAACATTACCGTGACAGAAAATTCTTGACTGTAAACATGGAGAAACCAAAGGTTTTATGTTTTGGGAAGAGCCATAAGAATTTTAATTGGTTTTTAGGCCAAGACAAATTGGAGGCAGTTAAAGAATATAGGGGCATATTACCAAGCAATAGCGATAATTATCGCTATTGCTTGGTTAGAGACAAAGATTTACCGCAGCGCTGCGGCGATTTTTACAGCAAATAAACCTTGGTATTACCAAGGTTTAACGCAAATGCGGTAAAAATCGCCGCAAAGCATGAATATCGCTGAAAAGTCAGCGATATTCATGCATTAGCGAGCTAATGCTCTTAGCCATGGTATCCACCTCCCATTGGATAATATGGCTAAGAACAGCTCAGGGCAGGTGTTAGCTTTTGGAGATATTCCCGCTTAGCACGAATATCTCCAAAAGTTGGGAATAGGAGATAGCGATGTTAGCGACTGTTTTCAGTCTCTAACATCTTGGCACGCCCACTTTGCATCTCAGTGATAAATATCACTGATATGCAAAGTGGGGCCCAAGATGGTCGCTATCTCCTACTAGCTGTCGCTAACTGGTGTTAGCGGCAGCTAGGTAATAGGGAGATAATTTTATCTCCGCTTTCTTGGCTTTTAAAGCTAAAAAAGCGGAGATAAACCCCCTTGATAATATGCCCCATAGATATTTAGGACTCTGGTTTGATAGTGCGCTGAAATAGAGCACCCACCAGGAGGCTCAAAAAGTGAAAGATTTTTCGTCCGTATGTGGGCTAAAAAGATTTATTAAAGAATATGGTGATGTCACACAAACCCATGTTAAAGGCATTTGAAGTAATGATCCCCCCGCAAGTACTGTACGGGCCTGAGGTTCTTTACCTGAGTGGTAAATATGGGTGGGATCAGGAAGAAGGAGACATTTTAAAAATATTAATGTCTTTACCTAGCTGCACAATGATCCAATCAATCAGAATGGAGCTAGGGTTAATATACTGGAGTGTGCAGTCCCAAATTGCCTTTTTTAAGATTCTGGAAGCGTCAGGACCCAGGAGATGTACAGAAGGTCTCACAATGGTCCAGAGAGGAGATTCAAACAAGCAGCCTTAGCTGGGCAAAGGATGTGAGAAGAATCCTCCAGAAAGTAGCAATGCGCCTTAACGTGAGACTCTCTCAGCAATCCCTGGTGGTCGATTTTACAAAGAGAACGCTTAGGGAACAAGTGCAGTTTTATGCAAGATCACAGGACCTTGATTAGATGACAGAGAAAAAATCGGTCCAATGGTTAAAAAGCACATGGGCAAATGAACCTTGGTTCCCGTATTTGGATATTTTGCCCAACCAAGGTTTAAGACATGAAATCTTAAGGACCCGAGTTGGGATTATCCCTTGGAAGATAGAAGGAAAAATAAAGGCTGCATTAGTTGCCTCAGATGGTAATTATAATTGTGGGCTAGGACTAAGAAATGACATTTTGCACATATTGCTTGATTGCACATTTGTTTTAGCCATATGGAAACTGTTCTTACACCAAATATTTTTACCACACAAGATACATTTGCGTGCCCAAGCGGTTTGTTTACTTACAGATACGCCATAGTGAGAAATCGTAATCGGATTGGGAAAATTCCTGATGGCAGCTAAATCATTTGTAAGGGAGAAATTAAAGGAGGGACTCTGGCCCACATGCATCATCCCGGGATTTTGCGAGTTCTAAAGTGCGAAAAATAGCGATTCGCATTTTAGAATTCGCAAAACGGGATGCATGAATATTTTCGCAAATTATTTGCGATTCGGTAGAAATCGCAATTTCTACCAAATCGCAAATATTATGCGATTTTCAAAGTGCGAATTCGCAATTCACATTGATCCTATGGGCCAAAAGGCCCATAGGGATCAATGGGAATAGCGAATTCGCACTTTGAAAATCGCAAATCCTGATTGCATTTCAAGGGTGGTTCAAATGAACCCCCCCTGCACCCACAAAATGTTGTTTTCGCATCATGTTGCACACACACATGTCCTAAGGACATGTGTGTCTGTAACATGAATGTTTAAAAAATGCATTTGCTGCGTTTTTAACACTTTTTGCAAATTTACCGAGTGGTTCAACCACTCGGTAAATTAGACACCCTAATTGCGAATTCGCAATTTTAAAACTAATCATGCATTGCTTTTAAGAAATCGCAAATTTGCGATTTCTTGAAAGCAATCGCATTTTTAGTAATCACAAAAATGTTGCGATTTCTGAAAATGTATGATGCATTCCAAAAATGGATTTTGGAATCGCAAACGGCCGATTTTAAGGAATCGCACCGTTTGCGACTCCAAAAACCCTTGATGCATGTGGGTAATTGATCTTGAATGTTTTTAGGGCTCTCCCATTAATGTGAATTTTTTAGGAATTTAGAGATTTTTGTAAATTGTCTTTAATGAATTGAATGTTTTTGAGTGTGTAACCTTCTTTTAACTTGTATAGTATTCTAATTATTTATTTGTTATAGAATTTAGATTGTCGATATTATCTGGATCCCGATTGTGTTTTGTACTGTTTAAAAGACTCTGGTCTAAATAAACAATGTTTTCTCTCTCTCTCTCTCAGTGTATAATTTGTTAGCTTACTGAAATCCCTACTTAATTTACATATGTTGAGCAGGCCCCTACTGCCCTGTGCAGTGTTCGACGTATATCTAGCATTTCTCCTCAATACATAGGGCATAATTTATGAAGCTCTACTGGCACTTTTGCGCAATTTGGCGCATTATGCCATATCATATTTATAAAACCAAGTAAATCCACTTTACGTGGCTTTTCATCTCCTTATAAATATGTGCCCCTTTAACAAAGAAAACTGTGTTAAAGGGGCATTCCATGGGTGTTCCTGTGGATGTTTCCACGCAACACCCATGGAATCTGTCACATTCCCAGATTTACGAGAAATCACAAACTTTGGGAATGCGTCAGAACCTAACGACACCCCAGCTATAGTCTCAGTTTTAGGTAGCGTGTCCAGCTTGTTTATTTTTGGCCATAAATCAATCTTAGGTAATGGGAGGCATCATTTTATTTACCCATAGCATGGTATATCACAAGAATGGAGAGCATGGGTTTTGTTACACACTAACTAATATCTAGGCCTGGGTGGAAAATTCTGTTCCGCTTGCAGAATTTGAGGAATTTGGGAAATTTTGTGTTCCGTGTAGAACACAGAATTGCCCAAAAATTCTGCCATCCGTGGCTTCGCGGAGTCTTGTGCTTGTTCGAACTTTCAAAATGCATGTTCGTGAGATATTTCTCCCCGATTATGCAAACAGCATTTGCGAACAGGAAAAAAGCATCACAAACAGGCAGAAGAAGCAATTCCTCAAGTTTGCAGAGATTTTTTACCATTTCACAAAGCTTTACGTAGTGCGACTACGCACATTCCGCCCACTCCTACTAATATCCCCATGAATGTAATACACCTGTGACCTCAAATTCAAGCGTAGAAGCTGGGGATAATGTACGTTTTGTAAGGTCTGACTCCATTCTGGGTATGCCCGCAGCTCCATCTTGGACAACACTTCTCCTGTTTTCTGTCAAATCTCTATCATGTCTGGTATAAACACTAATACCACTAATGTTGTTCGCCCTTATTGTTTTTATCATCCCAAGAACTGAGAGAGTGCCAAGTCATTTAGATAATGACCTAAATATACCATCTGAAGTAACACCCATGCTGGGGCAAGTGTTCACTTATCATAATATCAAGGCAATCAAAAGAACATACATAGATAAATGGGGTGTAGTCTGAATTTACATCTCTTCATCTCCCATTTCCTTAAAGATGTGTCTATGATGCTTCTTCTAGCACCCATAATATGTATTCAATATTCTTGAAACTATGTCAGATGTTGTCATCCCTGATAAATAATTAGGGTCCCATTATAATGTTGGTCCCACTGAGCATTAGGATGCGGTCGGTCAGACAGCATTGGCCCATTGACCAACCGACAGCTTCAAATGAGCTCAAGGAGCCCACCAGGAAGTCGGTCTGAGCTCATTCCCCACAATGGAGGCGGAGCCTTCTCAGGCACTGCCGTGGGGAATTATGATCCACCTTTCCAACAGTAATTTCACGTTGGTTCTTCTGATGTGAAAAAGCTGGTGGAAAGGCATTTTTGGGACCCCCTAGCAGGGCCCCTGTCCCCTGTGGCTATCTTCTATGGGCCCTGGTGGGCACCTATGGTGCTCCCCCAAACATCCCTGAATCATGTTGCAGGCAATTGTATGCATCCTAATTTGGCAGGCAGGACCACTGACTACCTGTCAGTCAGTCCTGTTTCCTCAACGATGGCGGTCAGACGCTCATCCGACTGCCATCGTAATTGGCCCCCTAGTGTTTAAGGACCACCACTTGTCCCCTTAGGTGGAATTTTTTTTCACCCAGGTCACAGACGCAGATTGCAGAGCCAGAAGAGCACAGCACTGGATTTCATCTCAACAGAAGAAGCCTCCAGCAAGATTCCCAGAGGCTCAGTGAAGCATTCAATTTTGCCTTCACAAACTGGTGCCAGGATTGTGTTCTCACACAGATGCAATATCCTAGCTCTTTGCCTTGTGCTCAAACCACCTGACAAACTTTTCCAAACAGACAACAAACCCTATTGTCCAGGTGTGTGCACCACCTCGGTTACTCAGGCTTGTTAATTACTCATCTGCTAGAACTAGCAATGCACTTAGAGATCGCACAGTGAGGGTGTAAGGCTATAAATTGAGATGTTACAGTTTTACCCTGTTTTCACTATTATTACAAAAGTTAGCTGCTTTTTTTATTGTTTATGATGTTACAAATAGTATGTGCTCTAGATCTCATTATTTGAAAAAAAACTATTTTAAAATGTTATTGTTATTGTTAAAGCCATTTATAACGCACTTGAATCACCTGAGGGGTATCTAGGCACGACCAGACAGCCAAGCAGCATAGCATGACCAGCTCAGGGCAAATCTGTCTTCAGTAGTTTCCTAGAGCGAAAATGGTCCCTACAGGTCCTAATATAGTGGCGGGAGCTTATTCCAATATACCGGGGCCAGATAGGAAACGACCTGCCACCTAAGCGGGTCCTCCTTAAGTATGGGCAAATTTTGCGGATCTGCGATCCACAAATTTGTGCGAAATCTGAAAAAAATCAGCGAGTTCACACAAAAATCCGCGAACTCGCGAATTTGTGACCACGTGTGTCTGTAACTTTGCCACCGCGTCCATAGGTGCCGAGGTCCCTCGAGTGAGCTGTCCATCATAGTGAGGAAAAGGGCAGGATGACGTTGCATACTCTAGTGTGTGTGGGGCGGGCCAAACGGACAGGGCTTGTATGCGAGTTCACATGCCTCTTGTTTATAAAGGGTCAGACCGATCAGAGCAGCAGATGAGAAGAAAGCAGCCTCCTGGTCAGCCGCGGTGCGTCCATTGGCGCGTAGGGGCGTAGTCCCACAAGCCCATGGATTCCCGCCGAGCGAGCGCCGCCGGGAATTCGGGAAGCACACGAGTTATCCGGGAGTGCAGGGGGGCTGGTCTGGACAGCTGCGCAGCTTGAGTGACAGTCCACTTGACACGCGCACTCAGCTGCAGCAGCAGACATTCAGCCAAGGTATGCGCAAGTGATGCTTGGGGCAGAAACTAGCCCGAGCATGCGCATCAGTGTTCCCCCATAGAGAGTGACCAGGGGGGTGCTTGTTTAACCGGGCAGCAGCCCCCGGCTGTACAAAGGCGACACAGGGCAAGTAATCAGTGAGCCCCCCTAGCCAAACCTGGCCCTGCTTGCAGGAGGCCTTCGGGGTTGCCAGGTCCTAGAATTAACGCTCGGAAAGTTGGCGGAAATTAACACCTTTAAAGACAAATAACACTGAGCGTTTGTTTGCTTTGAGAGCCTGGAAGGGATTGCAGTCGGTACTTGAATACCATTTTTGTAAAAGTATTTGCAATTTTCAGTATGACAACTGTGCCGCTGTTTGTTTTAATTATAGTAAAGGAACTGTTTAGAGAACGCTAAAATAATTTTGAACTAATTTCTTCAATAAAGGCATTATTTGAAGTTTATGTTCAAAACGAGGGAAATCCTGGTTGTTATCTGGATTTACCAATATTTTTACTGCCTTTCACATAAACATATTGCCTATGGTTAAAATATAGGGCAAGTAGCAAGGGCACGAGGCATTGTAGACCCCCCCTTGTGCCCACTTACCCCCCCACACCTCTCCTGGCCCCTTTGTCCATACCCCCCTGCCTCTTGGCATTGCCCCCTTCCAGAAGCCCCTTCCTGCCTCTTGCGTGTCGCCCCCTGTCCGTGCAAATCCGGGACACCTAGTCACCACACACCTGCCTCTTTTCCATTTTGGAAATATGTCTGTCTAAACGAGTAGTATGTCTGCCTGGTTTAGACCCCGTTGGTGGCAACTACAGCAAGAAACGTGGGTGCAGCAAGGCTGGAGTGGAGTGCAGCTCCAGTTGCCGGGGCGGATCGGTTGCTTCCGTGTGACACTTTACGATCCGAGGAATGTCGTTCAGGAAAGGGAAAAAAACATTTCTCCGATATATGCATTTTTTAAAGTCTGCTCGTGACAGTGAAGGAAAGTGGAACAGGGCCCAAGTGAATACGAGAAATAAAAAAATGGATAAGATGAAGGGAGAGACAAGATCTGCCTCTCAGCACCTGGCTGCTGAACCAGGGGGTTTCCGCGTTTCACTTCTCCTCTTCCCACACGATCAGCTGCAAATTGCGCCAGACAGGAAGATGACTCAAAATGAGAGCACTGGGCTTTCTTTCTTGTTTTAAATTGTTTATCTGTTCATTTACAGTAATGTAACAATGGATAAATATGTAAGTTGCGCAAAGTACTAAGAAGGGGCAGGAAGGAAAGCAGGGCCGCACTGAGTATGTAAACTTGTCCTGGCATTGGCCAGGCCTTTAAATCTTAAATTGCCACATTTGCTGTTCATTGAAGACAGAGCTCAAATGTCACTCTCTGTCTTCCAAGGGAGCTTGGTGTTTAATTTCTTTCTCTGACTTCAAAGTGCTAGAAATGTTTTTATGTGACAATCCTGCACAGTGCCCATATGAGACTAGAGGGTCTAGGATGTTATTTTTTCTTGCACCCAACAAACATTATCTGTGCTGATGTTATATCGGAATTAGGAAAGTACAAATGAAGTACATTTTCTTTGTAATTCTGAACTGGGAGAAAAACAAATATTTGAATATGATCAAAACACATTATTACAGTAGGTAACAACATTTCCATACATTATCGTTTGTCCGCAGTAAAACTGTATGTTGGTGCAAATGTAATGGTCATTTCAATTGATAATGTTTTGTCTGTAATGGCAGTACACCAATCCAATGCTTTATGAAGGCTGTTTCCCAACTGCTGTGCAACTTCTTCTACTCTTAGAGCTGAGATTTTCATGAAAGTCTTATAGTCTGAATTCAGCAACTGAGCGTAATAGGACGGAATGTATGAAGCTCTGTGGTTATACTGAATTAGCAGCTACCTATGTTATTCAATCTATTAATGTAATAACTGCACTTTCACAATTGCTTTATTAACCTTCCTGCTTTCTCAAATTTGCTTGAAAATGCACGTTTTTTCTTCTTTTTTTTCAAATTTTTCTTGGGGGGGGGGGTAACCCTCCCAAACCCCCCTTTTGGGGTTTGGGCTTGCTCGCGGCGCTCGCTCGCTACAGTGCTGTATGCAAATCACTCTGCGCCCACCAATTTGAAATGTCACCAACCGCCCCTGCTCCTGGTCACAGGAAGTACCCACGGGGGTTGTGCTCGAGAAACTCATGGATGCAAAGGCCTCCATCAAGGATTACATCTTATTGTAGGCGGTAGATATGGGGAGGAAGCACACCTGCCTAGTCTCGACCATGCTCACTAGTTGTTTGGACTGATTGTAATGCGTTACTGAATTCGAGCTTCAACTCCGGCACAGAAGCATCGTGCCAGAATGAGTCCTACCTGCATATTTATCCACGAAGATGCCACCCAAAAAAAAAAAAAAGCAAATCCGCTTGCGGGCGGATTTTTGGGCAATTTTGTTCGATTCACGGACCGCAAAATTGACGAAAATCCACTAGCGGAACGGATTTTGCGCCCACATTTAGTCCTCCTGAGATGTGCAATGCTGAACAGTGCTTTGTCACTAGTTCTCAACAGTCGGGGCGGACGGTACTGTTTAAGTTTGGAGGCTAGATAAACTGAGCCACATCCAATTAAGAAAGTTTGAAGATAATTCTTTTCAAAACTGGGATGCAATGAAGTGTTTGAAGGTGGGGGGTAGAGGCGGTTAAGGCTGGAAGATTACAACGGGAGGGAAGAGCTGAAAGGAGCAAAGCGTTCTCTCTCCAACCAAATTTTCTGCTTTTTTTTGTGTATAAAGGCCTGCAGCCGTGGCTCTGTTACATGTCCCCAGGCTGCAAGGCTGTGACCGAGTAACTAAGAGTCCCGGCCCGGGAATTCCTTTTACATCAGGTGTGCTTCCTGTGCCTGACGGTGGGTGTGTTGCTGGGACAGGAAAAAGTTGCCCCTGTCTCAGAGGTCGAGTGCAGTCCTCCCAGCAAGTTGTCATAACAATGAGGGAGCCGCGGGGGAAGCCAGCTTCAGGAAGCAGGAAGTCAGGCAAAGTACATGCCTGGTAGAGGGCGGGGAACCTGTGTTCCCAAGAAGAGCCCAACGAACTGCTGAGTCTGTTATGGGTGAGACCGGCAGCAAGAGGAAGACGGAGCCTCACAGGCTCACCTTACAGCCAGAGGAAGGACCAGAGCCCAGCGGGCTCTCTTTTGCCACTTTCCACCTTTCCTCCAGCGAGTGGCTTGACAGAGAGGCAGTCCCCTGAGGGCAGAGCCGACCAGAGGTAGGAACCCTCCCAGCTCCTGTGTATTACAGCTGATGGCTGTGAGCAAAACCGCTCAGCCCACAAGGAATGGTGAGCGGGGCTGAGCTTTCCTATAACGAGCTCCGGTCACTGTGTGGATGGGAGCATTATTCCTTATTGGGCCAGGGCCGAGGAGGGGGAGCCAGGTGCCAGCTTCCCTCCACCACGACCGCCCTGGGTCACCTTTGTGTTGCCCTTGTTTGGGCAAAAAATTGTTGTTCGCAGCTGCACTTCCAGATCACGGGCAGCTGCTTGATGGACACACGAAGTGGGGGAAAGCCCTCACTTTGGATAAGGGCATTACAGGGATGCCCCAGATGGCCCCCCCGAGGGTAAGCATGGGCGAAATGTGTGAATTCGCGGCTCGCGAATTTGTGCGAAATGACAAAAAAATGCACGAGTTCGCAAATTTTCCCACAAACTTGCAAATTTTTGTGCCAGTTGCAGAAATATGTGACCACGTGCACCTGTAACTTTGCCAGCACGCCAAAAGGTGCTGAGGTCCCTTGAGTGAGCTGGCCATTATAGTGGGGACGGGCGGGAAGACGTTTCATACCGCTAGTGTGTCGTGGACAGGGCCAAATGGGCGGGGCTTCTATGCGAGTTCACATGCATCTTGTGTATAAAGGGTCAGAGACCGAGCAGAGCAGCAGATGAGGAGAAAGCAGCCTCCTGGTTACAGGAGCTACACTGGGATGGCGCTCGGGAAACTCATGGATGCAAAAATACGTTTGGCACAAGACCCCAGAATCCTTCAGATGTCCAAGATAGCTCTGCTGCGCGTGTTGGTACAAAGCTATTCTGATCCTGCTCAGTGGGTTTAGGCGCATGCAGCTGCTGCTGCTGGACAATGTCCCATCTCATACTAAACTGCTCCGTACAGGCATATGCTGGTGCTGGGCAGTAGGGTGCAGTGGCATGCGGGTGCTCCACGCCTGGTACATGTGCATACCGGTGCCAGGGGGGACACGTGTTTATTGGTGCTGTGTAGCAAGTTATAGCTTTACATTTTGACTGCACGAGATGGTGGTACCACCTAAACAGATCAGGAGCATCCAGGGACCAGAATTCATGGGGCAAGAGCATAATGGTGTTGTGCGGTATGGCTATATATGTACTGGGGGCAGGGGAGCACTTAGCACAATGTGTGCTCACACCCAGAGGGCTCCCAGGCAATTGAGCATGAATGATTTTCACACTGAGAGGGCTCTGGAGCAGTTCAGTAGCACGTGGGCTCACAACCCCAGGGTAGCTCAGCAGCGCGGGGGCTCACACCCACAAGGCTCCTGTACAGTTTAGCAGTGCCTCCCTCTGGTTCATCACTGCCACCCTCTGGTTCATCACTGCCACCCTCTGGTTCACCACTGCCACCCTTTGGTTCATAACTGCCACCCTCTGGTTCACCACTGCCATCCTCTGGTTCACCACTGTCACCCTCTGGTTCATCAGAGCACCCTCTGGTTCACCACTGCCACCCTCTTGTTCATCACTGTCACCCTCTGGCTCATCACTGCCACCCTCTGGTTCATCAAAGCACCCTCTGGTTCACCACTGCCATCCTCTGGTTCATCACTGTCACTCTCTGGTTCAGGTTACTCCACCCTCTGGTTCACCACTGCCACCCTCTGGTTCATCACTGTCACCCTCTGGTTCATCACTGCCACCCTCTAGTTCACCACTGCCACCCTCTGCTTCACCCCTGCCACCCTCTGGTTCATCACTGCCACCCTCTGTTTCATCACTGCCACCCTCTGATTCGCCACTGCCACCCTCTGGATCATCACTGCCACCCTCTGCTTCATCACTGCCACCCTCTGGTTCACCACTGCCAACCTCTGGATCATCAATGTCACCCTCTGGTTCATCACTGCCACCCTCTGGTTCATCACAGCAACCTCTGGTTCACCAGTGCCACCCTCTGGTTCATCACTGCCACCCTCTGGTTCACCCCTGCCACCCTCTGGATCATCACTGTCACCCTCTGGTTCATCACTGCCACCCTCTGGTTCACCACTGCCACCCTCTGGTTCATCACTGCCACCCTCTCGTTCATAACAGCACCCTCTGGTTCACCCCTGCCACCCTCTGGTTCATCACTGCCACCCTCTGGTTCACCACTGCCACCCTCTGGTTCACCCCTGCCACCCTCTGATTCATCACAGCACCCTCTGGTCACCACTGCCACCCTCTGGTTCACCACTGCCACCCTCTGGTTCATCACAGCACCCTCTGGTTCAGAACTGCACCTTCTGGTTCATCACAGCACCCTCTGGTTCACCACTGTAGATTATGGGGAGAAAGCACACCTGCCCAGCCTCAACTAGGGGCAGGTTAATGTGTTACTGAATTTGAGCTTCAAGTCCGATACCTGCTTCCTTATTAGTAAGTGCTTCCTGTTGTGGTTTAATTTTTGTGACAGCCTGGAGCATTGTGCCATATTTGTAACTATTCTCTGACCCTGCTTCGAGGGTCAGAGCACGGTCAGAGAATAGTTGCAAGTAGGCAACAACTCTGGAGGCGATGCTCAGGAAACACTTACAGGGTTACAGCAGGTGCCCAAGTTGAAGTTAATTTCTTTGTTACCATTTTTTATATGGTTACAAAGAAATTAGCTTCAACTTGGGCACCTGCTGTATGTATGTATGTATGTATAGGCGTTCTTATATAGCGCTATAACTGTCACCCGATGGGCATCCTGGCGCTTAGACTATTATGACACGGAACATGATTTTACCAGCTTCCAATCTCTTTACATTATTCTGGGGAACAGGTGGGTCTTTAACGCTTTTTTAAAGGTGGAGAAATCTTCCAGGCCCCTCAGACCTAATGGTAGAGAATTCCACAGCCGCGCTGCGGTAATCCTGACCTCAGGAACTTGGGTACTACTACCAAGTAAGCTGAGGCTGACCGGAGTGGTCTTGAAGGAATGTACCATGAAAAGAGATCCTGCAGAGGGGACGGACCTTGATTGTGTAAACCTCTGAAAACCAGACATAGAGCCTTAAAGTTCACCCGTTGAGAGATTGGCAGCCAATGGAGGTCCCTGAGTGCCTTGACAGAAGAGTCCAAGCGACGTCGCAAGAGGGCCAGTTTGGCAGCGAGATTCTGTATTCGTTGGAGTTTTCCTAGCAAAGTAGTTGGAGCCCCCAGCAGCAGTGCCTTGCAATAGTCGAGGCGACTTAAAATTATGCTCCGCACTACCTCTGGTCTTGCCTGTGCCGGAAGCAAGGGTAGAATCTTTCTCAAGGATCCAAGTAGAGCCATACACGTGGCCACGGTTTTATTTACTGATGTGTCCAGCTGTAGGTCGGAACTAAACATTACCCCCAGATTCCGAACCGAATCAGCAGGCAAGCTAGTGCCTTGGAAGTCGGGAGGCCAAAAACCCTGTGGTAGGGGTCTGGAGATCCGGTCCATGGAGCAATGTAGCACCTCAGTATTCGAGCTGTTAAATTGGAGGGAGTTGTTCCCCAACCATTCTGCCGTGGTGCTCATGCATCGATGGAAGGCCTCCTGTGGCACCCTGCCCTTACCTTCAAACGAGAAGATAAGTTGGGTGTCATCGGCATAGTTGGTGACTGTTATGCCAAACGACTTGATCAGCGTGATCAGGGGGTGGAGGTACAGATTGAAGAGAATAGGGCTGATGGCTGAGCCCTGAGGTACTCCCTGCCCAACCTTCTTGATGTTCGATTGAAAGGGTGGCAGTGCAACTACCTGGTGCCTTTGATCGAGATATGACACCAGCCATTCAAGGGCCAGGCCCGACACCCCTGCCTCCGTCAATCTCCTGATCAGAATTGCATGGTTGACAGTGTCGAACGCGGCCGACATGTCAAGCAGCACTAGAAAGGCTGCTTGACCCTGGTCGGCCCGCGTCCGAAGGTCATCAAGAACAGTCACCAGTGCCGACTCAGTCCCATGTGCCGGTCTGAACCCAAACTGAGCTACATCCAGACAATCATTGATCTCAAGAAAGTTGGAGAGATGTTTTGTGGCCAGTTTCTCTAGGATTTTGATAGGGAATGGCAAGAGGGAGATGGGCCTAAAGTTTGCTGGGCATGTGGGGTCCAGATTCTCCTTTTTAAGCAGTGGAGAGACCACCGCCAATTTCCAGCAGTCTGGAACCCGTGCTGAGGTGAGAGACTGGCAGCAGATGGAGAAAAGTGGGGAAACAGCTCTTCACGACAGAGTTTCCAGAATTTGGGTGGTAAAGGATCAGAGGGTGAGCCAGAAGACTCCCCGTCAGCCAAAGAGCAAAAGTCCGCGAAAGACGGTAGAGGGAAATTGCTCAGCTCGCCTAATTTAGTACACTCCTTCCCATTCTCTGGCGAGATGGAATCGTGCACAGTACAGCCAGTTGAGGGGGAGAGATTGTTTAGGATGTTGGAAATCTTGTCCTCAAAGGCTTGTGCTAGCGAGTCGCAAAGAGCTTGAGAGGCCGGGATGGCATTTTTGGTGCAGCCAGGATGGGCCAAATCCTTTACGATCTTAAATAAGGCCTGAGATTTGTTTACGGCTGCCAACAATGATTCTTCTAAAAATCTAGCATTGGCCAGCTTGATCTGGGTTTTATAGGATGCCAGCGCTTGTCTAAAGAGGACTCTGTGTGATTCCAGGTACTGTTTCCTCCAGGTCCGCTCAGCCTGTTTGCATTGGAGTTTGAGCTGCCGAAGTTCTTCCGAGTACCATGGCATGGCGAAATTAGTCCTATCTTTGATTTTCCGCAGCTGTAACCCTGTAAGTGCTTCATGTGCTTCATGTACTTCAGTTTTTGAAAATTCGTCCTGCACGCGATATCACGGATTTTTCTACAATTTCGCGAGATTCGCGGACCACGAAATTGCAGAAAATCCGCAAATTCCACGAATGGAACGGATTTTACGCCCATGCTTACCTGAGGGAAAAGCCAGACAGCCTGGTGATCGTCTCTATGTTTTGGGTGTGTAAGACACTTAGGTGATGTGTGCACCCTATTAGTGTTACCGTGGTGCAGAATTGAATTAGGTTGTGTGCATAATGTGTTTATGCTAAAGGCCTCTTGCCAGTAGTTACTGGTTGTCTCTATTTTTACTACCTGTGTGATCTAATGGTTATGACAGTCGCTCGATATCCCCTGTAATGTATATAATCCCTGTAAAATGATACCTAGTGCCAGGTGGCACAGTATATATATGTGGTTACATTCTAATTTGTTTTATGAGTAATACAAAGGCTATTTTTTATATAACGTTGTGTGGAGTTTCTCTTGTAGTGTGCCTAGTTTGTCGCTGCTGTGTGAGTGCGTTGCGCAAATGCTTTACACATTGCCTCTGGTGGAAGCCTGACTGCTCTTTCCAAGCTACCAAGGGGGTGAGCAGGGTTTATCTTCAGCGTGCAACTCCCTTACCCTGACTAGAGTGGTGGTTTCTGCCTGGCTTAGACGCATAGCCTAGTCAACCAGAAATCCCATTTCTAACAAGGGCTGTGCCATGGATGCCAATCTCCTGTAGCCTATGCAATAGTTTATGATGAAACACTGTGTCAAAAGTTGCTGACAAGTCGAGTAATATTAACATAGCTGGAATGTTAGCATCTAATGAGCCTCGGATATGGTCGGTCACTGCAACAAAAGCAGTCTCCATACTATGCGATGGTCTGAAACCCGATTTTGAGAAGTCTAAGATATTATTAGACTCGAGGAACTCTGAGAGTTGAGAATCAATTAGCCCTTCCAAGAGCTTCCCAAATAAAGGGAGAAAGGAGATTGGAGGATAAATAGAGAGGTTTGATGGTACCAGGTGAAATTTCTTTAGGATTGGCCTAACCTGGACCTCCTTCCAGTGGGCCTGAATTCTCCCAGAATTGACCAAGAGATTAAATATAAAAAGTACGGCAGGGGCCAACTGCTGGGTGAGGGCGGCTGTAATATTAGGGGGAAGATATCCAGGGGCAAGCCGAATTCAACAGTGACAAGAACCTTCTGGATTTCATCCAAGGAGAATTCCTTGAACTTTCCGAAACTGAGAATGCCTGGAGCAGGGGAAGCAAAGGATCCAGTCCCTTCCAGATGGCCGTGAAATGTCTGATTAGTATGTTTATTTTCTCTTCAAAATGATTGGCCAATGAATCGCAAAGCGACTCAGATGTCGGGATGGCTGGAGAGCATGCTTGATGGTTCACAAACTCATTAAAAACTTTAAATAATTTTGGGGAAGATTTTTTTGATTGTGTAATATTCTCTGAGATGTAAAATTTCCAACAAAGTCTTTATATTAAGATGGTAACAAGTGAGAGCCGTTCTATACAGTTCCATATCATGGGAATTTCTTTAATACCGCCACTGGCTTTCCAACTTTTTACAACATGATTGCTCCATTCTAAAAGTCGCCGTATACCAAGGGGCAAAAGTGTCACGTGTGGAGTTGTGGTTTCTTTAAAACGGTATGAGGTTTAAAAGCCCTGGATAGTGCAAAATGATTGAAAACATTTGCAAAAGACTCCAGTATCATTTTACACCATGGTCTATCTAAGATTTCTTTCTACTCTGGGTGCAACCTGTGTTACTGTAATGATGGGAATCTTAAAGCTGATCAAAGAATGATCAGTCCCTAGTAGAGGTTGAGGTTTTTCACATAGCAGAGGCATAAAATACGTAAAAATCAGATCTAATATGAGTCCTGCGGCATGAGTGGACCCGCCCACTCTTTGAAAAAGGCAGAGAGTGGCCTGATCGGTGATGAACTGGCTCACCTCCCTGTTACTGAGGTCTTCCGTGTGATAATTAAAACCCCCTATTAGGAGAAATTGCTTTGCCGCCAGGACATGCAGCACAATGTATTCAGTTAGGTGTTGAGGAAAGTTATTTTCAACCCTGGCGGACGGTATACGAATGCACATCTCCAATGCACTGAAGATGACAGTTCCGATCTAAATAATCACATTTCTGCCCAAGTTACAGGGTCAGCTTCAATAACTGACAGCTTTATTGTATCTAAAAATAATGGAAATACCTGCCCCCATCCTCAGGGGCCTGTCTTGCCTAAATATAGAATAATTAGGAGGGAGGGCCAATGTAATTGCTGAAGAAGCAGCAGGTGTCAGACAGATTTCTGTAAGAAAGCCTAAATCTGGGAATTTTGAAAAAAGGAAATCCCAGAGTTGCATTTCATGTTTCGGCATAGACCTAACATTAAGGAGGATACCATCTAAGCCCTGGGAGCCCGGAGATGGGTGGAGGGGGAGGGGGTAGAATTGGTTGAGGGTACCAGGAGAAACTACAGTCCTCATAATCTTACTCCTGGCCTTCGGCCTCTCCCCTGAACAATGAAAACAGCACAGACCACATGCTTTCAGACCTTCTAAGGAAATTGGAAAAAAATGAGCACAGGTAATCTCCTGAAAAACACCAGATGGAAGAAAAGAATAAATACCATGTAATGTTGCTGAGGAGTACATCATTCTTGCTGAAGACGGTTGCTCACCTGAAAAAAGGGCAGAGTTTCTGGCTTTTGGTGAAAACAGGCGCAGACGGGCTTTCGTTTAGCTAAATAACCGTGCCGAAATGATAAACTAGACCGCTACCCAGCCACCAGCAGGAAGTGAGGCAGAATTAATTATGGCTTTCTCCTCTCAACAGCCGAAGCACAAATGCCCACCCAGCTTACAACAAATATAAAATTAAAACAAGTATAAAAACTCGTAGATTAACACAACAGCTACTTGCCTGTAGCTAGTGGTTACGTGACACTACTGTAATCAAGCTGAACTAACGCAGCAAAAATGAGCAACTTGACGGCTAAACGACTGCCACCCGGAAGTGAGGCGAAATAATTAGGGCTTTCTCCTCTCAACAGCCGAAGCTGTGGAGGACCGGAAAGCTGCAATATAATGCATGCACATTTTGCTTTTGGGGACCTGTTGCAGGCATGTAGGACTGGCATGTGGCGATGATGTCTGTGGGAAACAGGTCCAGTGCTGGTTTTCCCCATAAAGCTACTACTCTGTCGAGTTCGAATTGGTTGAGTTCCCATTCATGGTAATTGTCTGCAGCTCTGCTGAGAGCATCTGCTAGTGTGTTTTGTAAACCTGGACCATGCTCAGCCCTGAGAGAAATGTAATGCTCCATTGCACAGCTCCATAGTTCTTTTGCTTCCAGAGAAAGTGTGTGAGATTTGGCCCCTCCTTGTTTGTTTATGTAGAACATACTGGTCATGTTGGCTGTACAGACCAGAACGGAAGCGCCTGCTATTCTCAGTAGGAAGGCCTGTAAGGACAGGAATATAGCCTTCAACTCCATGCTGTTGATATGACTATATTTTTGAGAATCCTGTCCGGTAAATGACCTCCCCAACCTTCCACAGAGGCATCTGTTGTCAGTATGTAGGCTGACAAGTTTTGCAGGAAAGTAAGGGCCAGATGTAGGAGCCCTAATACCGGTCGGTAACGGACGAATTCGGCCGTTACCGACCGGTATTAGGGTTTCCAGATGTAGGGGGCCTATATTTTACCGATTCTGTAAAGTTACCAAATCGGTAAATTTACAGAATCGGTAAAATACCGAATCGGTATATTTACCGATTCGGAAAAACCATATGTAGGTGGCACTCCTAAGAGTGCCACAGGCCCTTAAAAATCGGTATTTTACCACCCAATCCTATTGGGTGGTAAAATACCGAATTCAGGTGTGCATGCACATCTGTGCATGCACACCTGTGCACTGTGACAGACAGACATGCCCTTAGGGCATGTCTGTGTGCCACATTGCACACAAGTCCAGAATTGGGGTGCTAGAGGGTGTCAAAGTGACACCCCCTGCACCCTTGCAGGATTCGGTATTTACCGATTCTGTAAATACCGAATCTGTATTTCACATTGATTCCTATGGGCTTCAAGGCCCATAGGAATCAATGGGAAATACAGAATCGTTATTTACAGAATCTGTAAATACCGACTCTTACAGATTCGGTAATTTTTTACCTACATCTTGGAGTTCTGGACTTTTTGGTTCCGTCCAGAGGTGTCAGGGATAACACCCGAAGACCCCGGAGTTCTACCTGTCTCGGTGCACAAATAAACAGAAACACGGGCTTCTCGATGGTGGCGTCAAAGACCAAAGGTTTATTACTGCAGGGACACAGAAGTCACAGAAACTACACATGGGCAGTATCTAGGAGCCTGTTCGATTTGTTCAAGAAAGGTTGCTCCTTATATACAAAATATTGGCCTTCAGGCGAATTCTTCACATGTTGGTACATTCCCACACCTTTGTGTCCTAAACAATAAATATTTGGCGTTGCACAAGAATCGTCGATAATATCTGATGTCAAACATTACGAAGAGGGGTTCCTACTGTTCCATCACAATCCCATGTCAACATTTCATTCAAGAGCCGGACCGCCTCATCGTAAATTTCGTTACCTCCCCCTAATAAAGATTCAGAAAGAAAGGAACGGAGCCAGGTGCGGAAGATAGAAAAGCAGGATAAGAGATGTTTGTGGGTCGTAAATGGGCAAGGCTACCAACTTCGGCCGCCTAATCATGATCAGGCCAACGAACACGAGAACCAGTATAGCAGGACTGGCCTCGGGCAGAGGAGGCAGCCTTTGTCGAGTCATGCAGCCACGGCGTGTTCTGTTCTAAGGTGCACGTGTCACTAGAGAGGTGAATCTCCGGCTAAGTCTACGTGTCCTTAATCGAAATGAAGTAATCAGAGGTCATTGCGTATGTGAGGGCAAGAAACACAAAATGGCTGCCATGATCTAAGATGGATGCCATGGGTAGATCGGAAATGTGTTTGTAACAGGAGTACTCTTGCTCGTAGCACAGCGAAAACACCAGGATATGCTAAATGGATCATTTGTGGTTCACTGATACCAAAATTATGTATCTACGACAATGTTGAAAACACGGGTTCAAATCCTCACGGAACCTCAGACCCTCCTTTTGCCCTTACATAGGCAATTACTCAGTCTATGTCAGAATCTAGTCTATGCTCATCAGGTCAATGACATGCTGTTGTATCATCATCCTTTCTCGCGCCTTTTCTCCAAACGCAGGTGGTTTTCTAAAGCAGGTTGCAGCACAAAGACTACACAGAGCGGGACCACACTGGATAATCAGGCAACACGAGAACAGGAATACTAGGATGACACCAATGACTATCAGAACCTTCCATCCCCACGCTGATATCAGAGTCCAAAACCACTCCATGAAGGACCAGTTTCCCTTGTCTACATGAATAGAGTCGGATATCTTGTGTAGCTTAGAGATCACCTCATAGACTGTTGGAGCGTTATTGGGAATAAAGAAACAGCAGCTCGATTGGATCATTCTGCATACCCCACCTCGGTCTGCAAGTATTACGTCTAGAACCATACGGTTCTGCAACGTCATGAGTCTATCCGCCTGAAGCTCAGCTGTCAAATTGCTTAGGGCACCAGCAGTTTCGGTAATAGTAGATTCAACTACCCGTGTTAGTTGACGTATGTTTCTACTATTGGCCATAGGCCCCCAGAACGGAAGGAAACCTTTGAAGAAGTCTCCAGCTTCCTGACCAGCGGTATCTTCCTTACTGAAAACACCTCTTGCTACTCTGGTCTTGTGATAATCAGACGAAGCAGTGTATGTCGGAGGCAACAATCGAGCAATATAACATGAACCTGAAAAGTCAGCAGGCAACCATGTATACGCTCTGTCTTGACAGATGAAGTAGGTACCCCTAGCAGTAAGAAAAACCGGGGAAGAGTTAGACGGAAACACGTAAGTCTCAACGCACTCACTCCTCCCTAGCTGAGCTCTCGGATTTCTCCCATTTCCTTGCAAACAGACCTGACCTCGGTGAGGCACGACCCAGATTGGAGTTGAGCTTTTACGCTTGCTTTCTCCCAAACTAAGGCGATATTCTGAAGAGTTCCAACTCAAATATACTCGTAGTTCATCTCTAGGGTAAGATGGGGTATTATTGACATCCTTGATCATGTCAATAATTCCCTGGACTAAAGCTTTGTTGACAGAGTTATATTTAGTGGAACGTGGTGGACGTGGAGGATAGGTTTCAAGGGCATAAGCAAAAATGGTCTGAAGGGCCTGAAATGATCCATTATAGCTAAAAGGCAACACCAGATAGGGAATGCCTTTATCCATAGTGTGGGGTATCAAGCCACACACCCAGCAGTCTGTAGTGTTAACTACCAGTTGGTGTTGGTGCAAGAGCTGTACAAAAGTGTTATTAATGAATTCTGAGCGTCGAGCTTGCTCATGTTCAGGAAACGAGTGAAAAGAGTGCATAGAAGAAACAGTAGAAGTAGCAGGATCAAGGGGAAGCACTGTAGTTACTGGCATAAAAATCAAATTCACACCAAAGACGATTCCACCCACCAACGTTATCAAAATAATTAAAAATGTAATAGCACATTGCATCAGAAACCATTTGCTGTGGAGAATTCTGTAAAGTCTGTTTCTGTGAACATAAATCACATTTTCTCGTTGCAGCGCAGGAAGCTCCATCTTCTACAATCCGCTCGCGACCACTGATGATGTGTACGTAGATGAAAATGCCTCTATCAGCCCTGGGAGTTCCCAGAACTAACAGAAAGATCGACCTTGTGTCTGACCCCTGCAGATTCAACTAGGCACACAGCCACGACCCTACGGCTACCCAGACGGCAAGGCAATTTTAAACAACAGAAACAATAGCAAACTTCCTGGCTGAAGGCAAAAGTGTTCAAATATTACAATAGGCAGTTTCCTGCTTTATTTGTCCATATTGCGAGACCGTAAATTGTATCTCAGTTTTGCAGGAGCTGTTTGATCTGGAAACAGCGTATTTTCAGCAGACGTTGCAATATTCAAGTTCGCAGACGGCAGAGTTTCTTCTGATGCAGAGGACAAATGTTCAGAATTCAAAGGAGTAGTTTCAGGATGAGAGTCAGAGTTCGATGTGTCAGTTATCAGCTCGGCATCACTGAAAGGGATAAACTTGGGTGTTCGCTCGAACTCAGAGGCACCAATTCCCTTCTTAACCCAGTTGTCATAAGGAAGTGGCAGGGGCACACGTTTGACGTGTGTCGTGTGTATCAAGTGTTTGCGGCCGGCCACACGAATAGCAGTTCTCATCGCTAGCAGCACTTGATAGGGGCCGACAAATCTGGGCTGAAGGTTCTTCGTCCTGGCAAAGTTCCGTACCACGACGTGGTCGCCAGGTTTCAGCTGATGACCTGGACTCTCCGGTGGCTTTGGCAATGCATCGAAAACCTGTTGGTGAATAAGACTCAATTTAGCAGTCAAGTCGTAAAGGTAATCAATCAACATTGGATATTCCAGAGAACAAAATTCTTTTGGCCTAGGCACTCCCCAAACGTTAGCGGGACGACCGAAAACTATCTCGTAGGGACTAAGCCCAACTCTAGAATGTACAGTCGCTCTCGTTGATAACAAAGCCAAGGGTAGTGCATCAGGCCAGGATTAAGCATGGGCGGAAAATCCGTTCCGCTCGCGGATTTTGCGGATTTTCGGGAAATTCGCAATCCGCGAGATTCGCGAATCTCCCGCAAAATCCGCAAATCCGCGAGCAGCGGATTTTGCTCGCACTGCTCGCACTGTTCGCGTGAGTTCGCGCCCCGCGAATAAGTGCAAAATTGCAGAAATACGCTCTTAGCAAAACTGAAAGTAACTACTTACCAGGTTCAAAAGTTCAGGCTCATCATTAGTAGCCATTTCCTGTAGTGCTTCCTGAGGGGCCCCTCCAGAGTTCAGTTGCCAGTTGAAACTATTATGTGACCCTGCTCTGAACCTCAGAATAGTTACACATATGCCACAAAGGTCCTGAATTACAGCTAAGGGAGACAAGCAGGAGCCAGGCTGGAAGTTAAAATCCATTAATCAGCCCCTAATTCATTATTGTCAGTTGGGGCAGGGCAGGTGTTGTAACTAATTTTGCAACAATGAAAGCACTTAGCAAGTGCAAAAGATCACTAATCAGGGCGCACTAAGGAAGCAGGTGCCAGCTAAAAAAATATTCTGTGACACATTAATCAGCCCCAAATTAATTCATTTCACTTGAGGCAGGGAAGGTGTGCTTTGCTTTGCCGAAAATAATGTACACTGGACAACCAGAGGGTGTGGTGATGAAACAGAGGGTGGCATGGGTGGGCCAGAGGGTGGCATGAGTAGTCAGAGAGTGGCAGTGGTGACAGAGAGTGGCAGTGATGAAGAAGAGTGTCCCAAACAGGCTGGACACGTAGAAACAACAAGTTCGCAAAACTTGCGACCCGACAGGTAAGTTCGCAAATTGCGAAATTGTAAAAACCCTCGCGAACTGGCAGAAACACGGGCGAACACAAAAAAAAAAAAATCCGCAAATTCGCGGGAATTCGCGGATTTTGCGGATTGCGAATCCGCAAATCCGCAAAATTCGCAAACGCGAGATCCGCAAAATTCGCCCATGCTTAGCCAGGATAAACCCGTGGATGCCTGTATTTTAGCGAGTTTTAGTTTGAGGGTGCCATTGTAACCCTCAACTAAACCAGCAGACTGGGGATGGTTTGCACTGTGGAATTTTTGCTTAATTCCTAAACCGGCACACACACTCTGCATAACTTTCCCTACAAACTCACTTCCGTTATCTGACCATACAATCCGTGGCATTCCGTACCTAGGGAAGTATTCCTTAAGAAGGATTTTGGCAGTTGATAGGGCAGTGTTGTCCTTTAGTGGATATGCTTCGATCCATCTGGAGAAAGCACAGACTACCACCAGGACGTATTTTAGGTTATTGCAACGATCCATGTGAATGAAATCTAACTGAATCACTTCAAAGGGACAAGAGGGAGGAGTGAAGTGACCAGCAGGTGTTGGGACTCCCTTGCCAGGATTATGCATCAGGCATACCATACAATTTTTCACCACTCTCTCTGCACACTTACTAATCCCATCATTCTTCCAAACTGGAGCCAACATCTTGCAAATTCCTTTAGAACTAATGTGTGCTACTCCATGTGCCATTGTTACCACTGCAAGCACGTACGCATCAGGCAACATCCAACGCTGTTGCTCCGACAAATCAATCCAACATCCAGTCGAGTCTAGTTTACCCGTACTCTCTTTCCATGCACGCTTTTCCTCCTCAGTCGCTTCTTTCTGAATTTCTTTCACACTTTCCAGTGTGTCCTCACACATTCCAGACTCGGAAATCCATCTTGCAGATGTTGCAACATACATCCTACTCATCATATTTCTAGCTGTCTGTTTAGCGGTTTCATCAGCAAAAGCATTCCCACGACCAACATCATCCGTGATTGCTTTATGAGCACTGCATTTCACAATCGCAACTTCAGTCGGCAAGGTTAGAGGTTCCAACAAGTCGTTAACTAGCTGACCATGTTGAATCTTAGTCCCATGGGACGTAATGAAACCTCTTTCTTTCCACAAACGGCCAAAACTATGGGCCACGCCAAACGCGTACTGACTATCTGTGAACACATTCACTCTCTTTCCCTTTGCTAAAACACACGCTCTAGTTAGAGAGATTAATTCTGCAGCTTGGGCAGAATTCTGACTCACTCTTGCAGTCTCCACAATCGTACTCAAAGTCGTTACTGCGTAAGCAGCAGTCACATCACCATTCTCCAATTTAAAACATGACCCATCGACATACAACGTGCCATCTGGTTCTGACAACGGAGTGTCTTTTAAATCAATTCGTCCTTTAGTCTCTTCCTCGGTTCTGAAACAACAATCATGGGGTTCAGAATCACTCGACTCTTAATTAGTCGGCAACAATGTTGCTGGATTCAATACATTGCATCTTTTGATTTGAATATGACTAGCTAGCAATGTCAGCTCATAACCTGATAATCTAGCGCTGGTAAGGTGTTGCGTCTTGGTTCGATTCATGAGTGTATCCACAGCATGAGGAACCATGACCACTAGCATGTTGTTCATCACCAAACCAGCAGATTGTCGAATGGAAGCCGCAGCTGCCGCTGTAGCTCTCAAACAACTAGGTAATGCTCTAGCTACCGGGTCTAACGTTGATGAAAAATACGCGCAGGGACGTTGTTTATCACCAAATCTCTGTGTCAGAACACTCAACGCGCAACCTTCTCTCTCGTGAACATAGAGCGTGAATGGCTTACTGTAATCGGGTGTACCCAATACAGGAGCTGAACATAATGCATTTCGTAACTCAGAAAAACTCTCCTGACATTCAGCAGACCATGGCATCGGACTCGGAACACCTTTCCCAGTCAAAGCTACCAATGGTTTTGCTAAAAGAGAAAAATTTGGGATCCACTGCCTACAGTACGAGGTAATACCTAAAAAGGCACGTACTTCTCTCTGTGTGCGGGGAACACTCATCTGCGTAATTGCTTTTATTCTTTCTGGGGTCAACTTCCTTCCCTCCTTTGACAAGAGATGACCTAGGTAGGTCACTTCTTGGCAGCAGTATTGCATTTTTGAAGGTGACACCTTATGATTCAAATTAGACAAATGATGCAATAACGAAATGGTAGCTGCTTTGCAAGTTTCCTTGTCATCGGCAGCCACCAGAAGATCGTCTACATACTGCACTAGAGCAGAACCAGGAGGAAGCACAAAGGAATCTAACTGACTTTTTAATGCCTGACTGTAAATTGACGGACTCTCACAATAGCCTTGTGGAGCACGTTTAAACCTGAAGCTTCGACCTCCTAGAGAGAAGCCGAAAATATCTCTGCTTTCTTCGGCTATCGGAATGCTGAAAAAGGCATTCTTCAAGTCGATAACTGAAAACCATGTGGCTGTAGCAGGAATCAACGTTAATAATGCAGTAATGTCTGGAACCACAGGAAACTGCGGAACCACAATCTTATTAACCTCTCTGAGATCTATAACAAACCTATACACTGGAGGCTTCAAGGGATCAGTACGTTTCAAAATCGGTAATACAGGACTGTTACAGACATTTCCTCTAGTTTCTTCAACCACACCTTTCTTAATCAAGTCTTGCACAATCAACAAAAGTGCATGTTCACCTTCACTAGAAATCTTGTATTGAGGAATTCGTGGAAATTTAACATTAGCTTTCAAAGTGACTACATATGGTGGTATTTCCAAAAGGCTTACATCGTTAGGACCAGTCGCCCAAAGAGTAGCAGGGAGTGAACGCTGCTCTGGCGGGAGTGCATCCATTGACAAGTACATCGGAGAGGTGATTCTTTTACCCAATGTAAGCTGTACTCCTGACGGAGAACAGTACAATGTCGCATATAGGCGTTTTAACAAGTCTAAACCAAGCAGATTTTCATTACAACCTGTCGTCAAAATCAAGGGTGCTTTCAATTGACACAGTTCAACAGAAATAGACAAAGGACCAGATACGGGATTGTAAACAGGGGCGCCTGAAAAACCTACAGAAACATTTGTTAAGCCGGACAAAGGTGCGCCAGGGAGTTTCGCATGAATGATAGAACTTTTTGCGGCACCAGTATCCAACAGAAACGGTTCGACTACACCTGATGTTGCTACTGCGACATAAGGCCCACTCTGATCCACTGGAACTGATACTACTCCCTCTCTCTGTCCATGGCTGTCCTAGTACTCAGTTTGCTGAAATCCCTCATCCACTTCACAATAGTCCTCAACATGATACTGTTGGGATCTATTTTGTTGGGCAGACTGTCCATTTCACTGATCAAAGTGATTAGAAGGGCGATCATTCGTCTGTGGAGGCATAGCACCTCTTCCTCGACCTCTAGAATTTTGCATAGAACCACCACGACCTCTTTGAGCTGCTGCAGCATTATTTTGCGCTAAGATCGGACAGTCATTTTTGTAGTGACCCTCTTTCTTACAGTACGCACACTGGTTCCACTGATATTGGGGCCTCGGTGAACTATAATCTGTTCTCTGATATGACCCTTGCTGCATATTAGTCTGATTCATGCGAGGCGGATATGCCTGTTGCAAAAGAACTTTAGTTTTTAAATCTTTCGTTTTCTTATCTGATTTCTCCTTCTCCTCTTTATCCCTATTTTCATAATACTGTGCAGTTGCAAGTATTTGCGCAGTTGTAGAGACAGCCCACGCACTCTCGGAATCTTTCAATTTATTGCAGAGCTCTGGTAGCAGATTATGTACAAATTTATCGACAAATAATCTCTGTCCTCCTTCTGTGCTCATATCCTGACCACTGTGATCCACAAAAGTCTCTTCGAACCTCGTGAAGAAGTCGGAGACACTTTCGTCTTTCTTCTGCCTGCATGCGGACAACTTGTCCCAATTAACACGCAATGCTGGCATCAGAGTCTTCATTAAGTCAATTATCCTACCTGGAAGATTAGCAATTAGAGGTTCGGGTTTGGAACCACCTATTTGCTGACCATCCGCCGCTATGATAGCTGCCCAATCACCACCTAGGGCAACTGGATGATTTTCTTTACGAATTTTAGCCCAAATTGGTTGCGGAACTACATTCCCAAATAACATGTCAATGTCCGCTAAATTCATTACACAAGCCTCAACTGTCTGTGCTAATTCTTTATAGTATCCAGCAGGATTCTTACGCGGATCTGGCAAGGCCTGTTTCACTGCTAACACTTCAGCTCGCTTCCACGGAATGTGTATCCACACTCTCTGGAATTGCGCCGGAGCGGCTGCAATACCATTCACTGCATCAGCTTGCACAGCTTCACGCCAAATTGGAGGAACCTCCCTCATTGGATATTGGCGATTCAGCTTCGTACTTTGTTTTTCCAAATCTCTCGGTGAACGAAGAGATGGATCATTCCTATAGCTTAAGATCAGTTCCATCGCTTCTTTTATATTTGGACCTACTATCATACATGCAGCAAACTCTTTCTGAACATTAATTAATTCTTCTAAGTTCGATTCAGAATCATCTTCTTCTAACTCATCACGTAACAGGGAGCACATCTCGTCGAAAACATATCGTTGCGTTGGTTCATTCCACTGCATAAAAGTATCTAATACATCCCTCGTACTATATCTCCTACTCTTCGAAATCCATCTGAGAGCCGTGGAATCTAAGATTCCCCGTTCCTCAGTGCTTGGAAGCTGACTACGTCTCTGTACAGACTCAGAGGCAGGGGTTTTAATTAAAGTTTTATAGAAGGGAGATAGAATATTAGAGACAGAATCAGTGATTCTTCGACGAACAGAAAGCGGAGTCATAATACTAGCAGATGTAGAAAACACAGTAGCAGTAGGAACAGATAGACCAGGAACAGTAGGAGTATCAGATAAGGTAGCTTGTGAAGCAGTAGGTGTAAGCGATACAGGTATAGGCAAAGATGCCGGCAACCCAGGAAGAGGGGGTGCCGAAGGAACATTCACATTAACCACAGGTGGTACAGGAGCTTGATTCTGAGGGGCAGGAGCAGGAATACCAGGTTGTCCAGCAACCGGCAATTGAACATTCGGTACAGGCGGAGCCGTAGCACCCTGTGCATACGGTGGGGGTGACCGTAACAAGTAAGACAACAGAGGATCGCTCTCGGGGTCCTCTACTATCTTAGTTGTACTCGATGGCAAGGCAGGATAGCACTTGTCGATCGCTAAATTACGCTCTCTAATAGCCACCTCTATTGCCTTCTCAGACTCGTTGACTTGCAGCTGCTTAGCAGCCTGTTCTAAAGTCAACTCTTGCTCTTTCTGTTCTTTCTTTAACCTTTTAATTTCTCTCTGTTTAGATTCTTTTCGCCAGTAACGGAAAGAATCAAACATTGCCGGCCGGGCTTTCTTGTTAAACAATTTCGCTTCTAAATTGTCAAGGATTTCGGGTTCAAAACTACCATGCAGTGGCCAACTAAGGACACCGTCTTTTTCTGTATAGCGGACCCACACCTCATTATAAGATATAGGACCCACACCAAACTTACAATAAAGATCATATAGAGGAGTCCCAATCGGAGGAACCAGACATGAGTCCTCCAGCCGGGAATCACTGTTGCAACCAAAACACGACAACATACAATTTTTCCGACTTACCATTTTGTAATCCGGAACACAGAACGAACAAAAACACAAACAGGAATGTGCACTCGAACCAAGAACTTAGGCCTACCAAAAGCGAACAAATGTATCGATACCCAAACTAAACCAATAGATTATCGTAACCAGAACAACCAGTGATAATCTCACGAAACCAAACCAAACCAAGAACCAAAAAGGATTTTAACAAACCTTACGAAGTAACCACCTAGCAACCACTAAATACTTAACTGAGGCACTGAAGACGTCACCAAGGAGAAACCCGTCTCGTCTCGCCATACTAAGGACTGCACCTCGGGTCCAAGACAGGGCGACGGTCAAGGCAACGGACCACTGCAGCCGTCCTGAACGGGAACCCTCGTGGAAGAGAACGTCGGGCCACTTTTGCGATATGCCGGGATCGATGAAGTGGGGCGCCTCCCTCAGGAATCTTCACACGAAGCTTCTCGAACTCTTCAGGCTTTTGGACCGGTACCGAATGACGTCGCCCCACGTTGGGCGCCAATTGGAGTTCTGGACTTTTTGGTTCCGTCCAGAGGTGTCAGGGATAACACCCGAAGACCCCGGAGTTCTACCTGTCTCGGTGCACAAATAAACAGAAACACGGGCTTCTCGATGGTGGCGTCAAAGACCAAAGGTTTATTACTGCAGGGACACAGAAGTCACAGAAACTACACATGGGCAGTATCTAGGAGCCTGTTCGATTTGTTCAAGAAAGGTTGCTCCTTATATACAAAATATTGGCCTTCAGGCGAATTCTTCACATGTTGGTACATTCCCACACCTTTGTGTCCTAAACAATAAATATTTGGCGTTGCACAAGAATCGTCGATAATATCTGATGTCAAACATTACGAAGAGGGGTTCCTACTGTTCCATCACAATCCCATGTCAACATTTCATTCAAGAGCCGGACCGCCTCATCGTAAATTTCGTTACCTCCCCCTAATAAAGATTCAGAAAGAAAGGAACGGAGCCAGGTGCGGAAGATAGAAAAGCAGGATAAGAGATGTTTGTGGGTCGTAAATGGGCAAGGCTACCAACTTCGGCCGCCTAATCATGATCAGGCCAACGAACACGAGAACCAGTATAGCAGGACTGGCCTCGGGCAGAGGAGGCAGCCTTTGTCGAGTCATGCAGCCACAGCGTGTTCTGTTCTAAGGTGCACGTGTCACTAGAGAGGTGAATCTCCGGCTAAGTCTACGTGTCCTTAATCGAAATGAAGTAATCAGAGGTCATTGCGTATGTGAGGGCAAGAAACACAAAATGGCTGCCATGATCTAAGATGGATGCCATGGGTAGATCGGAAATGTGTTTGTAACAGGAGTACTCTTGCTCGTAGCACAGCGAAAACACCAAGATATGCTAAATGGATCATTTGTGGTTCACTGATACCAAAATTATGTATCTACGACAATGTTGAAAACACAGGTTCAAATCGTCACGGAACCTCAATCTGCCTCCTTCCAATTTACCGACTTTTAAATACCGAATCGGTATGACTCGGTATTTAAAAGTCGGTAAATCGGATTTACCTACATCTGGCCCTAAGTCCTTTTGAAAGGTTTAGGGTGTGGTAAAACTATTGCATTGCCGTCTTCATGGCCAGGGTAACTCGAATGAAGTCTTCGAAAGATCCTGACTTTTAAAGCCATGGCTTTTGCAGTTCCTCCTGGAGAGATCGAATTCTGAGTCTGGCCAAGGGCACCAGGTCTATCGCTGAGGAGCACATTCCGAGGAGTGTATTGTATTTCTTTACTGAAACAGACTTCATTTTTTAGTTGCCCATAGCCGATTGTCGTAGACGGATTTGACGTTCTTCTGACAAGAATGCTTTGCACTGGATAGGGTCCAATTTGGCTCCCAGAAATGGTACTGTTTGAATGGGAAAAATTGAATATTTTGTGATGTTCACTGTCAGCTCCTGCTTGCTGAACAGGCGAAGACAAGCGTTTGTGGTTCTGGTTGCTTGCTCTGCTGTTGGTGCCTTCAGAAGTCAGTCATCCAAGTAGGGGAATACTGGGTAACCATGAGAATGTAGGACTGTGGCAATTGTCGTGAGGCACTTTGTAAATAACCTGGGTGCCGATTTTAGGCCGAAAAGCAGAACCTAGTGGGTACCAGCTACCATGAACCTGAGGAATTTCCGATGCTTCCAATGAATGGGGATGTGGAAGTATGTCCCTTCTAAATTGAGGGAGGTCATAAAGTCCCCTTTGCTGAGACGGCATAAGATCTCAGCCAGAGTTGCCATCCCGAAAGTTTGCTTTCTCAGGAATGTGTTTAATTTTCTGAAACCCAAAGGTGGTCTCCATTCCCCTGACTTCTTCACAATAAAAAAACAGAGAATAGAAACCCTGACCCATTTGCATAGTTGGAACTTCCACAATAGCTCCTTTTGAGAGCAGTATTTTTGCCTCTTTGTGCAATAAGTGAAGATGAGGGGAAGGGGCTCCCCTAGTTGGAGTAGTTGGAGGTCTCTCTACAAACTCCAGAGTATGACCAAAGGCAATCAAATCCAGCACCCATTGGTCCGTTGTTATACTCTCCCATTGCTGGAAGAAACTGGAGATCTTTGCACCCACGGGAGGGAAAAGAGTGTGGTGGGGCTAGTACCATGCTCTGATCTTTGCTTTCTCCCGTTATCTCTGCCTTAGGTCGATGCTCTCTTTCGGCCCCCTTGACAAGAGAAACCAGCCATGGAAGATTGATGGTAGGTAGCAGGTTGATAGGCTTGCCTGTATTGTGGCTGATATTGTTGTGCCCCCTGGTAGTTTCCTCTGTAGGTGGTCAAACTTCATATGTTTTTCCCCTGAATAGTGTTTTATTGTACTGAAAGGAGCCTAAGATTTTTCCTTTATTCGTATCAGTTTCGATGGAAAGAAGCGCACCATCTATATGTTAACCAAACAAAGCGTCCCCATCAAACGCCATATTCAGGACCTTTGTTTGGATCTCCAGTCTAAAAGTGGTGGCTTTCAACCACCCTTGGCACCTCAAGACTGCCACACTTGCCAATTGGCGAAACCCCATATTGGGTATGTCCATTGTCCATAGCCAATACGGGGTAGCACAGTTGATTGTCTCTGAGGCTGCCCGCTTCCTGCCTCCTGTCCTTAGGGATGAGGTCTAGCAAGGAGGCCAAGTCCGACCACATCTGTCTATCATAACGGCCGATGATAGCCAAAGCATCAGCGACCTGGATGGTAGTTACAGCCATAGTGGCAAAATGCTTCCCCATGATGTCTAGCTTATGCCCTTCTTTATCCGGGGGGGGCCTTGAGATCGTGGTGGCCGTGTTCTTTCATTTCCATTTTGCCGCTTGAGAAATAACAGAATCTGGCTTAGGGCGGCCCGTCAGGCAGGAAGGTGAATCTTCTGGGCGGCTGTAGTTATTGTCTATGCGAGAGAGAACTAGCGATATTTTGGCTGGAGTCTTCATTATCTTCACTCCCTCTGGCCAGATGTAGTCTATGATTGGGATTGTTTGAATGGATTTCATAACTTCCGCTTTAAAATCATACAGGAGGCAGTCCATGGGCCTGATTCACAGAATGAACTTAAGACTAAATCCTAAACTTACTACTATTTGGTATTCACAGAATGCACTTACTACTTTCGGGATTCACTGAGTGAACTTACTACTTTCGGGATTCACAGAATGAACTTACTATTTTCGGTATTCACAGAATAGATTTAAGACAACTAACTTTACGTCCGCATTCGGGCCGTAAATTCTGGCCCGGAAGCGGAGTTTCCGGCTTGGGGGCGGAGCTTACGGCTTGGAGGCGGAGCTTGCAGCCCAGAGGTGGAGATTTTAGCCATGGCTAAATACCCACCTCCGAGCCGGTAGCTCTACAAAACAAAAACACATATGTAACCCGCATTCGGGCCGTAAATTCTGGCCCGGAAGCAGAGTTTCCGGCTTGGGGGCGGAGCTTACGGCTTGGAGGCGGAGCTTGCAGCCCAGAGGTGGAGATTTTAGCCATGGCTAAATACCCACCTCCGAGCCGGTAGCTCTACAAAATAAAAACACATATGTAACCGCCTGAATTCACGTGGATACCAATTGCAACTTCAAAAAGTTGTCCGTGAACATGATATTCTTCCCCTTTCTAATGTAGAAATGAAAGGATCCGCCCTTTAGTATGGAAAATGTAAGACCCTGCATACAAACAATAATCCACTTGTGAGTATTCAGAATCACAATGAACTAATCACGTTGTAAAGGAAACATGGAATCAAACGTGCCGACTTGCTAAAACGGCGTCCTTAGAAATGTCAATCTTCGTGTGCGAAGACGGGAAACAGCCTTAAACATTCAGGTTTCTATGAAGAAAGAAACGTAACTAATGTCACCTCTCTTATTAATCCTATATTGTCAATGTAAATGATTATCCAAGATTTGGAAACGCAGCCTCACCTTCATAGAAGCAACAACGCCACAGACCAAAACACGAGCAAGTAGGCTAACGCGCAAGTCCCCGCACTTCCGTCTGCATTTAAAGGAACCGTCTCACCATTTCTCCCATCATCACGTGATCCTCGCCACGAACTTCAACAGAAACTTTATGCAGTCAGTGTGCAGGATAAATACATAGATGCAATAATCAAGAATTTGTACCCATCACAGACACTTTCATCCGTGACACAATGGACCTCATTAACACCATCGAGGATAAACCATTTGACATTGACACACAAATGATGGTTGGGTTGGACATAGAGTCCGTTTACACAAATATTTCACAAAGTGAAGGACTACAAGTTATCAAGACACTCCTACTAGCAAGACCACAACAGAATTCATAATGGATCTACTAGGCATCGCCTTGCAGAACAATTACTTCCTATACCAAGACACATACTACCTACAAATTAAGGGCGTATCCATGGGTGCCTGCTTTGCCCCAAATTTCGCCATTTTATTTGTACACCACTTGGAAAAAACTTTGATCCTTACCGACATAAATCCCTTCATCACCAACATCAACCCTTTCATCAATTGGTTCAACCACTCTCAAAGTCACCTAAAGTTTACAAGTGACTGCAAGAAGAATGATCTACCTTTCTTGGATGTCACCATCCATGCGGAAGATGGCAAACTGGGTACCTCACTATATCACAAACCGACAGAGAAGAACACCCTTCTGCACTACTCCAGTTACCACCCATGGGGCCTATGGGATGCTCTCCTATATGGCCAATTTTTACGCATCCGGTGCAATTGTAAATGGCGCGAAGACTACTTCAAAGAAGCAGCCATCTTAACCGACAAACTCATCCACAGAGGGTATCCCAAACGCCTGGTCACCATAGCTCACAAGAGGGCCTGGTACTGTCATAGAGACCACCTACTGACTCCGCAAACAAAGAAATCCTTGGAATGGATACCTTTTGTGTCCAAATTCTGCCCTAACAGCAACAAAATATCCAAAATCATAAAAAGAAATTGGCCTTTGCTGCGCCCATACAAACAATTCAAAGAACCACCATTATTCTCCTATCAACGATGCAACAATATAGCCAGCCATTTGGTACACGCCATCACCTGGCCGGAGCCACCAACGGACAAACATACCATCACAGTTTCTTGGGGGCTGGAACCGATTGTGGGACACTACAGATGCCAGAACTGCAGCGTATGCGACCTGACCGCTAACACAAAAGAGTTCCACTACAGCGGCAGAACAAATAAACTAAAGCACCACACTAACTGCAGATCCCAGAACGTAGTGTATGCCATCCGTTGCCCATTTGAACTCATCTATATTGGCCAAACAACACAGATGATGAAACAACGCATCATTCAACACAAGAGCAGAATCAACTGTAAAGTTTTCACAGCCCCTCTGTCACACACTTTCTTGAAAACAACCATCTCGACACAGATATCAGATGGCAAATAATCGAGAAACCAATTCTACCCATGAGAGGTGGAGACATCAAAATTCTGCTAAACCGGATAGAATGTAAATGGATGACCCTCTGTGATTCCATTAACCAGGGTCTGAACACAATCGATGTGTGGAATAGTACTATTGTTACATGAGTTTACAACACATGGCCGGTAACTACTGCCACCGTACTTATCTGAACACCTGCACCTCCTAAATCCATACTTTCCCGGAGTTCAATCTCCACGTATAGAATCCTTACTGTACTCCTTGGGATTCATTCCACCTACTTGTCAGGCTTCACACATACCCTTCTTAATCACACCTATGTCCAATTTCCTTCATTTATGTTTCCCTTCCACCACCCATTGTTGGCTCATTCAACAGTTTCCCCTAAATGACCTCCCCCCGCATTTTTCATTCTCCCTGCAGTATACACCATTGAGCACCTATCCGGCCTTGCTATATTATGTGATATTTCAAGTACCACTAACGAGTACTGTTTTATGATGTTCCCTTGAGAATCTTTGCGGCCAATATGATTGTACCTCATTGTAATGCCCTTTACACAACCTGTGTCCCCTGACATTTTAATAATTACCCTTTGAATGTTTTGCAATTTTCATTATTGTTATAACATGCAATATCTCTAGTACTGCCAGTAAGTACCTCTATGATGTCCCTTAGGGTTTTTGTGGCCACTGTATTCTCACCTTACACCAGAGGTCTTCAAACCTTTTGATGCCAAGACCCCCTTGTCAAGATTTTTTAGGCGTAAGGACCCCCTCCTGGCAAAAATTTCTAGAACCTGGTACTGCTCATCAACAACCATAAACGCCCTCAATTCCCATAGCAAATAATTTTTATGGTAGGGAAATCATATTGAACAGTGTTTCACCAAAGGTCAGTGAGCATGGGGACATGGTCAGTGGTGTAGCTAAAAGGGCCAAATGTATGAAGAATTGGCATAGAGCAGCCCCGCAAGTCTTCATGCTGAGCTCCCCTGCACCAATGAAAGGGCAGGAGTGCCCCCATATTTATGAAACACAGTGCATTCCTGTCCTTTGCCATTGGCGCACAAATTGCTGCCTAGCACCAACATAGGCAGGATTGTTTTTGTGCAGGAAGTGGCACCTTCCTACACAAAAACAACCAGAAGAGGCGTTTTTCTCTTTCTATGTGAGTGGCTCAATGCAGCGCACATGGAAAGAAAAAAAACCAAGGAGAAATTAAAACATTTCTCATTGTTACGCCTCTGCTGAGGAGGCATACATTTTTGGCGCTGCCCCTGGTTTATGAGATTTTGTAAATATAGGCCAGTATCAAAATCCATGGATGTTGCATAGGAACACCCACGATACACCTATGGAACATCTACTTGGCACAGAGTAAGGCAACACAGTGACATGCGCTGCTTTGTCTTACTCCATATCCATGAGGCCATGCAAAGCCATGCAGGGTGACTTTGCGACGCCTCATAGGTATGGTTGAGACACTTGCGCTGTGGAGCATAAAAAAACTGATTCTCTAGTGGTGCAAGCCACTAATAAATATGTTCCAAAATATTCAGTACATTTGTAAGGTCTTTCACCATCAGGTACCTACATATTAAATAACGGCCAGCGTAAATGAAAAATAAATAAAAAAAGTTATTAGTGGGAAATGCACTGTAGTTAATGTACGCAAAGGTCTGTGTGTAATCAGGGAGACACAAAATTAAATCTTGGTTCGTGCAGTGGAGAATAGTGATTTGTGTATTTTTTGTGCTAAGAGGTCACAGCCTGTGACAGAAAGCACTGTGAATATGTAAGTCATTATTTTATACTTGCATTGCATTACACACAGTATAAGATAGATGTGTAAATAGCTTTATGATAAAATAGTGCCTCCAAAATGTAGATTTTAGTAATACCAGGGCATATGCAATGCATTTTATTTTTACATAAATGTCCATTCAACACCTTCTATGGGGTACTGAGGCCAGTAAATATAGTTAAGATTAAAAGTAAGCACTTCACATCCCAGTTGTTAGCTGTTTGCACTACCACTAAAAAGAAAAATAAATCTTTGACATCACAAAGGTTGGAGTGATTCACGGGGTCCCAAGCACGCTTTGCACTTGCAGATAAACTAATGGGGCACATTTGCATTTCTTTCAGGTGACCAGACATCGTGGCACAAAAGCTTTTCACAGTACTTAAGTTACGAAATCAGCAGCCCCAGGAGAGCTGTCTTTTCCAAAACGAAAACAAACGTTTTGGAAACCAGGAACAAGTGAGACTGGGGGATGCACGACCCCCTTCCCAGGACGCCACTGCCCCCCTGGGGGTCGCGGCCTACAGATTGAAGACCTCTGCCTTACACCATACATGTAAGGCCCAATGTTTTTTAACATATTCACTATTGATATCACTATTGTTTTACCTGTGATAGCTCTAGTACTGCAAGCGAGTACTTCTATGATGTCCCTTTGTGATAACTGTAGCTACTGGGATCTCACCTCATGTGTATGGCTGTTTCATTTTTGCCTTGTTCCCAGATATCGCTAACAATTGTCAAATGAATGGTTTTATTTTTCGAAGCCGTATCGGTCAAGTACTTGTCACCATTATTGCATACAATGTTGCACACTTTACTTACATTTTTGTTCTCTTGACATCGATCAATAAAGTTTTTATGGTGATCACTCTGACATCCCAGCCGCTCTGGAGGCCCGCCCCCAACACGCGCTCTGATTGGCCTGCCCCGGGGGCATCATCGATCACATGACTAGGCACTTCCTGTTATCCTTAGTAACCGCACCCAGCAGCACATTCAGCCCGGCCCCCGGACCGACTCCTCTGCTGGCCTACGATTCATTCAGGTAACCGTTCTCCGGCCTCCCTCCCTGATCCACTCTGTTTTAATAACCCTTGTCCACTGCTTCTTACACGCCGCTGTTTTTTCCCCCAGGACCAGCCAATTTTGAACCAATACAAAATTCTTGATCCGCCGCGGATTCCTGTTTTCTTTCAGGTAAATCGCCAGCGCTGTACTCACATTCCCCGCCCACCACTCCATAATTATAGTTATTTAGGTCTCGCCTTTACTCCCCCCAGGATCTTCAGTCCCACGCTGGACGTCTAGAGACTGGGACCTGTTATCCCGCCATGCTTTTTTGCCTCACAGCTTACTATTTAAATTAGATTCCCGAGTAAGTAGCTCCTTCCCTCACCTCTCCGATACTCCAAGTTCCCCTTGGATTGAGCAGCATTCCTAACCCAACACTTGTATCCTTCTTAGGATTATACACGCTTGGTCCACCCTCGTTGACAACCGGAAACAAAAGCACCATCTTTTTGTGCATACCACCGACTCATAACACAGGTATGCGAGGCTTTCTATCCCGCGATCCACTTCTACCTGCCAGCCCCCAGGTTCTCACTTGCCGGTCGTACCCTTTTCTGCTTACTTGAATGTGGCCATTCCTTCTTGATACTACTCGGTATCAGTCCAGTTTTTCCCCCGCAACCTAGTACGTTACATTCTTGAGACCATGTCCCTGGCTTTGCCCCATTGGGGGCCATGCACAATCCTTGACCCTGGCTATCTCTAATACGCCATCCTAGGCATACGCTACACTCTGACCCCCCATTAGGACAACTCTTTACCTCCCCCCACACGAATCCTTTCTCCCCCCCCACGACCCTTCAACATACCCCGGTGACATCGCCCATGCATTCATGCACTTTCCCTTGCTAGCCACTGCTCTGTCCCTGCATCCTCGCGCCCTTATCTTACTTTTCCTTTCCCCCCTGATTTGTTCTTTCCCTCCCGCAGCACCCGCTAAATTGAACAACCCTGTCCTGAAGATGATCCCAACTCAAGAGGATCGAAGTGCCATTGATTACACAGCACAAAACTTGGCGCTACTCTCTTATGAGTCATTGCAAAATTAATACTAATCACTCATACAATTTAGATCATTCTTGAGTCATATGTTTCGATTCACTGTATATAATCTACACTATTGCTCTCTTTGCGCCATTCACGCTGTCCACCTTGTCACTTGCGTCGGCACTTATGTCACTTGCACATCTTTAGCACCAAGTGCAAATTCGGGTTGTTTTTTTATTCATCCTATAACAGTGCTGCTTTAACTGTTTTCTTCCCTACCTACTATTGTTTGTTTAAATAATTGATGAATAACAATCCTAATATCTAAAACTGGAATCGAGTCTCCTTATTTCTTTTGCGGTAATGTTTTCAACATACATGCGTAATTGTCTTTAAAACAATACTTTTTGTCATTGATGGTGGCATCATCGAGGACGTTTCTCCGGTTCTGAATTTGCCGGGATCTATTGAGGAGGCTCTATGGTATTTCTTGTCATTCCTCACTGGAGTAGAGGAGACTGAAGATGTTTTGAGATCTGAATCTCTGGGGACGGTTTGCGGTGTTTCCTGCACTCTGCATAGTCTTTCTCCTGAGACCTGACTCTCTTGGATGAACCATCACTGTCCTGGATGAAACATCACTGTCCTCTTCAAAAGATTTATGGTTCTAAGTGGACTGTAGCCATAAAAGCAGCCTCCCCTCTCGAACTGTTAGTGTTTTTGAAGAGATAATGAGACACATTTTGGACTGCTTTACCTCATGGGCTGGGTGGAGGCAATACATACAGTCCGTGTGAGGGTTATCATCATAGAGCACCTTCTTGCCACAAGTGTTGCAGGAACAGAAGAGTCCTTTCTTATCAGACATAATGGAAAACATTTTTAGGAAAAGATTCCAGATGTTAGAAGAAGAAAACTGAGTAGAACTCAGGTAAACTCCCTTCACACACGACGTGCAGTGAAAATTGGAGGGAAACTGCCTCCGCTAAGTAGAGTTATAGAGGGTGCTGGCAGGTGATTGGCTCCATTTAGCAATTGGACCTTTTATTAAAAGGAAATAGATAGGCTATGTATGACATGGCTCAGGGTCATTACAGCCTATGGCATTATTTAAATACTGCTTGAATATGTTACCATGGGACTCCCAGCTCGACGATGGGGAATGAATCAGGCATGTGAATCTATGTAAGATACCCCAATACTGGACAATGTGGTATACGTAAAACCTAAGAAAAATGTTGAAACTCTCTCTCCTCTTGTCAATTCCTGTTAGCAACATTTTCAATAAAAGCCAAATGGTGTATGTAAGTAAGCCAAACCATGGTAAAACTATGAATACATTAATAAAAGACATTTGTAAAAAAAATAGAACTTATTGATTGAGATGGTGATATGAAGGTGGACATTAAGGTAGTATAGGATTAAAAATTGGTATTATTCATATTTGTTATGCATATTTAGTGCACAAAATTTGATAACAAAATATGCCATCGGACTGGTACTAGTTGATCATTCCTTTGAAAAAGAAACAAAGGAATACTTTCCTCTACTAGCAAAGCTGAACAACTGGATGAGGGACAACGTGCTCTGCAAAGAACTTGTGAACTTTGCGGGGGTAGCCATCCTCTCGCTTGACACTTTAAAAAAGAGAGCTGCTTAAACATAGAAACAATGTAAGCTTCAGTGAGAGAAAGAGCTAATTCAGGGACTATGTCTAACTAACCAACAGCAGCTTAAGTGCATTTAGGTAAACTTGCATCAGAGTTTGGTCAGTCACACCATGGGATTATAAATCGTTATATATTTCCTTTGCCATCTTCAACACATACTGAACAAGTGAGCCAGCTGCATGATTTAAGGATGGATTTTATCATTATTTAATGAGTCCTATCTTTTACGTAGCTGTGGTTAGCCTTTAGAATTCCTCACCTTCTAACACTTTGCCCTGGATGTATTGGACGTGAACGTATCACACATATATATTGCACACTTAAGTCCATCAAATACCTGATTAACCGATGCAAATGCAGATGTTTAGTGTTTTAATTGTAAATCAGTGAGAGATACACACTACCCCCATATTGATACTTTTAAACCCTTCCATGCCAAAGTGGTGGCTGAGTTCATATTTTCTGAAAAAAGCACCTGCTTAGGCTACTGTACAACACTAGATTTGTGTAGGCGCCACACTATTGCTGGACTTTGAGGTTAATTAATTTAAAATTCAAATTTAATTCCTGCATGACGAGAAAAGTTTGCAGAAAGATAGAGCACCTTACCCTGCATGGAGATAGAAATTAATCTGAAGTAGATGCAAAACTGTTGTGATAAGAATAAGAATATGCAGAGTTTCACCCCTGGGTTTTCACCTCATAATGTGTCCTGCAATCCTGCTTGATTTGCCCAATGAGTTTTGGGTGTATCCGAATACACTGTTGATCAGACTAATCCAAACTTATTTATGGGAGAAAGTTGAAATTGATGTCATTTATTCGTTGCGATTGGGCTAAATTGCAAATGTGTTTGAACAGCAGGACAGTACTATTTCTGATTTTCCATAACTATGCACATCATTGATCTACTGCAAATTCTTCCATAAAGATCAGTTACTTGGGGGCATATTATCAAGGGCGGCGTTAAAAATTATCGTCGGTTTAGCAGCAGAAAACTGCAGCTGAAGCGGCGATAATGGGCTTGATAATATGCCCTGGAGAATTCCAATAGAAGTCCATGTTCTGGTGTGAACATGAGCTTCTATTGGAATTCTGCCCCCAAAAGATTAGAGAAAATAGATCTCTATCTAGGAGTGGATCTCCTCAACAAATCTTCAAACTGGGGTGTCTAAGAATAGTACCCTACTATTCTACATTCCGACTATTCTATGTGTACACAATTTTTTCTCTTCTCCCTTTCTAAAATACACTTTTTGAAGATCAATAATAGAATTCTTTTCACCCTTCATTCAAGGTATTCTATAAGAGGGCAATGAAGGGGGTCACAGTATGCAGTAAAGAGGAGCAGTAACAAATGATGGTATAATGGACATAGGAAAAAGTGTCTTCGAGCCGAAGAGCCTAGCCCAGTTCGGCTAAGAATTTATTCATAAGGAATCTTTTGGCTTCTGTTGGATGTCAGCCTTAGGGCACGAGAATGTTTCCTTCTCCAGAGTCACCTTCTGTTCTTTGTTAGTGGAAAACTTAGCCATACAGAACTGTGAGCACTTTTTAAAACGAGGGTTAGATATAACTTCTGTATCAAATTCTGAGGATCATTCTACCAGGTGTAGTACACTCCTATGCCCACAAGATCTGAGGCCGGGTAATTCCGTGGTGTTGGACGCCATGGGCCCCGACTTCGAGTTTCCTATGGGCAACACTAAAAATATTATGGTCTAATTAAATAAAAAGGGCTGTTCATTAAATTTGGTGTCTGATTCTGTAGTCACACGTCATTCCCCTAATAAAGAAGATGACTTAGTGGAGTTGGGTAGCAAAAACCCTGAACACCAACTGTCCAGAGGTAGAAAGAAGTGCTCCACTGAGGTAGCCAGGGGGGCTACTTCTGTCCTGGAACATGGCCGGTCTGGGGCATGATGCGGAAAAATTGAATTATTTAAAATCTTTAAACCCTCTGATTATATGCCTACAAGAGACTTGGGCGTGCAAAGATCTTGATTATGATGGGTTTTTTACTTTCTCATGTTACGCTAAGCACTCTGAAAGGGGACACGCTATTGGGGGGGTCTCCATTTTGCTTAAGAACAGTATTAATTAGAATCAGAAAGTTGTTTACCATCCATCAAATCTCTGTATTTGCCTGAAGCTGGCATGCCTGGGAGAGTTCGGTAGGCCCACCTTCTTCCTGGTGGCAAATCTCTATATCCCCCCAGGGAAAAATTACGACCATCTGTTGAGTTCACTTTTTTATATATTAATGAGATAGCCACCATGGAAGAATGCCCTCTAGTGGTATTAGTGGGAGATTTAAATGCAAACGTTTCAAATTTGTCGCAGGTAATATATGCTAACCCAGACAAAGAGGAAATTCGGCACATTCCTGGGTCCTTCTTACCGGATAAAAGAAAAAACGGACAAGCGGGAATTCCGTCTGCTCTATAGCATTTGAAGCGCAGATTTGGTCATCCTAAATGGGAGGATGCCAGTAGATTAAACAGCTCAATTAACCTTTCATTCTTCTCGTACACAAAGCCTATTGGACTATGTAGCCATTTCGTATCAAATGTTTGGGGCCTGTGAAAATCTAGAGGTCATCCCATCAGTATGGAGTGATCACAGTGTAGTATGCTTGACCATTGCCTTTAACCTATCCGCACTGAATCAAGGGCACTTGTGCCAGGGCACGATTGTTTTTAATAAATCTAATGGTCGTTCATTTTGGACACAAACAAATATTGTTGAGGTAGGCGCGATAGTGAAAAAATATTTTCCAGAACAGCATGGTAGCCTTTCCGTTAATATTATGCAAATCTTTGGGGCACAAATGAGGGAGATAAAAAATTTAAGCTCAGTGCCCTAGAGTGGAGTAAATCAGGTTCCCTCTATCCTGAAGGCTTTAAATTATGAAATCAACAATTTAGTTCAGAAGCAATATAAACAATTTTCTACAGGTGTGCAACAGGAAATTAATCACCTAAAGCGAATTAGAGGCCATTAAAAATTAAGAGTAAAGAGAGACGAGATGGATGCAAAATGTATAGGGTTGAGAGAAGCAGCGAGAGACAAAGATACAAAAAAGTATTGGCACCTGATCTCAGAGTATTGTGATTCTAGACAGAGGGCACTCCCCATTCCGATTCCAGGAAGTGAGTGGGTGGACTAAATTTCACTACTATATAAATCTAACAGCTCAGTGCCTTTTCAGATGCTTGTAATAGTGGAGGCTGTCTGTGTTGATTATGGTCCCCCGTCAAGGGCTGAAGTGATGGGCTATATAAAGAACGCTAGAACCTCCGGTGCACAAGGACCGGATGTTATACCAATTATGCTAATTAAAAAGGATCCAGCTGCATGGGGAGCCTTCCTGGTGCCATTATTTAACTACTGTTTTCAATCGATTAGTATTCCTTTATCATTATAGTTCCGCTGTATAAAAAGGGCTAAAAAAGGTCACCTACTAGCTTTAGACTGATCACGCTGCTGGACGCTGCGGGCAACTTATTTGCAAAAAGTATACTTCAGCATTTGCAGCAGTGGGCCCAAGACCAGAACATCGTACCGCCAGAACTGGCAGGTTTTAGAAAGAACCAGGGAATGCTGGATAACATCGCGGTCGTCCAGACCATTGTGGAGAAATATGTTTTCTTAAAAAGCATGTCAGTCTACATAGCTTTTATTGATTACTCCACAGCGTTTGACAAAGTGGGTCGTCGTGGAGAAAGCTCCCTCATCTTGGTATGCCATACCAACTCCTGGGCCTCATAATAGAATTACACACAGACACTGGGGCCCCTTTAGGATAGCGGGCGGGAAATCTCCCCGACCGCCCGCAAGGACAGCGGAAATACCGTCCACCAAATTAGGAAGAACCGCCACAAAAGACCGACCGCGGTGGTAGCGGGCCAAGCAAATCCGCCCGACGCGGGCGGAGACGGCAAAAAATTGACCGCGGCGGTCTGATAAGCAGCGGAAAAGGCACATCCCACCGCATGGAAAGCGGACACACCGCACGGTAAATTACGATATCCCCAAGGGTGTCGCGGTCGAAACCGCCGACACCGACTGGAGCGGTCGCACCCAGGAGTGAATGGGAGAAATGGCGGTCAAGCAACAGCAAAGCCACCGCAGCGGACAAACATGAAAAATATGGCGGCTGATGTGAAAACACCTCAGTGATGCCAAAATCCCATGAACAAAGTAGCACTGCCCCCAAAATATACAACACACATACACATAAATATAAATTAGTAACATTAAAGACAAAACCACAGAACTCCTCCCACAACACACCTGACAACCTAAATCCAATTGGACACACCCACACAGCTGAGTACAAAGCCACCCCCTTCACTGACCACAATCCTTTGCATCACTCCAGAAGAGAAGGCCATACACCACACCTGACAGGAGAGACAATAGAGCAAAGCACACACACCCAACACCACCACCATCAACACTACCATCACAAACAAACCCCCATCACACATCCCTACCACACCCCTGCACCCACACACCCCTGCACCCACAAACACCTCAACCCCCACACACCATGACAGCACCAAAAATGCCCACATTCACCGAGAGTGAGTTGACAGTCATGGTCAACAAGATTGTGAGAGTAGAGCCACAACTATTTGGTAGCCTGGTCCAACAGACACCATTAGCCACCAGGATACAAATGTGGGAAAGTATAGTCCAAAGGATGAATGCAGCAGGGGCCACCCCAAGATACAAGAAGGAGATCCAGAAGCGGTGGCATGATCTGAAGAGGGTTGTTAAGGAGACGGAGGAGCAAGAACTGGACGCTGGCTAACCAGACTGGCGTTGCCCCTCCCATCCCACCGAAGACCTTCACACCATGGGAGGAGAAGGTGCTTGCCATACTGCTACCTGAGAGTCTCACAGGAGTAGCCGGGGGGAGCGGAGACTGGTACGAACAGACAAATGACAACCACCACAATGCCAATTACTAACTTGCAATACACAAACACCATTACACTGTCCATCCCCACCCAACATGTAGCCAGCTATCCTGCTGAGGAGGCCTGTATGGGGGAGGGAGGTCTTTACAACAACTCACACCATAGCCCCTGTCCCACACCCCAGCTGCATGGAGGCCTCTCCCACCCAGGAGCATGTGTCAGCCATTGCACAGTTTAACAAACAGACTTACAGGTTGGTAGCCATCTTCACTGAGAGGGTGTGTGTGGGAGGGAGGGAGGCCTGCACTACTACTCCCACCATTCCCCCTGTCCCACACCCCAGCAACATAGAGGCCTCCCCCACCCAGGAGCATGTGTCAGCCATTGCACAGTTTAACAAACAGACTTACAGGTTTTGGTAGTCATCTGGTATTGGAGCTCTTTTTTGGGGTGGGAGGCCTGTATCACTACTCCCACCATTCTCCCTGTCCCACCCCCCAGCAGCATGGAGGCCTCCCCCACCCAGGAGCATGTGTCAGCCATTGCACTGTTTAACAAACAGACTTACATGTTGGTAGCCATCTTCACTAAGAGGGTGTGTGTGGGAGGGAGGCCTGCACTACTACTCCCACCATTCCCCCTGTCCCACACCCCTGCAGCATGGAGGCCTCTCCCACCCAGGAGCATGTGTCAGCCATTGCACAGTTTAACAAACAGACTTACAGGTTGGTAGCCATCTTCACTTAGCATGGGCGGAAAATCCGTTCCGCTCGCGGATTTTGCGGATTTTCGGTAAATTCGCAATCCGCAAATGCTCGCAAACTTACCGAAAATCCGCAAATTCGCACGCAGCGGATTTTTTTTTCTTGGTGATACAATTTTGCGGCGTGTGGCGTTCACTTACCGTCATTCAGCGTTTGACGAGTTGTTTTTCTCGATATTTTGCGAGTGCTGCGCCATTTTGGATCTTGCTGCGGGATCCCGCGGGAGTTTGGCGACCGCGATTACGTAATCGCGGATTGCCCCCTTGCACAGCACGCATCGCGAGAGTTCACAATTGCGAACACGTAGATGCGGCGAGCAGCAACAATCTTGCACTGGCGGAATTACAAAATTTGAAATTCTGCACAAGAAATCCACCAGCAAGCAGCATAAACCTTCTGAAAATGATGATTTTTATCAGAATAACTCATCAGGTTGACATTTGCCTGCACTTTTTTTTGCAAGGAGTCCATTTTTGGGGAGGGGGGTGGGAGGAAGGAAGTGCCCCACAGTCGCCAACTTCCTGTTCCTGTCCAGCTGGCTCCTCCCAGTGCTTTCTTCATGTGCTGGTCACTTTCATTCGGATTCTTGACCTGGAAGGATTACTTTTTGTGGATGCTGCTGGATATTTGGATTTGAGGCCTTTTTGACTTTCTTTGGATCACTTTTGAATTAGAAATTTCACAAGTAAGTTTGTTTGGGGCATTACAGTTGCTGCAACTACAATTTTGGAATTTTCGATTTCTGGGCTGTTGTTGGGTCCTTTTGGCCAGGGGTACTCAGTGGTGGATGGACTGAGTCTTTCTGTGGGGTCTCTTTAATAAAAACATCATGGAGGCCATGGATGGCATGGGATTGTGCTGATTTTTCTGTGTTTTTCGATTTTTTGAGCTGTTGTTGTGGCCTTTTGACCAGGGGTAGTGAGTGGTGCATGGGCCTAATCTTTCTGTGAGGTGTCTTGAATTTAAACATCATGGAGGGCATGGATCGCATGGGATTGTGCTGATTTTTCTGTGTTTTTCGATTTTTTGGGGTGTTCATGGGGACAGGCCATGTGGGTGGGGGCCATTTTGAGTGCTGGTACAGGCAGGCCCTGGCCATGTGCTGGGAGGCAGGGGGTCATTTTAAATGCAGGCAGTGTTCTTAGGTCTGCAACCATTTTGCCTAGCTTTCAATCATTATGCCCAGGGGTAGTGAGTGGTGCATGGGCCTAGTCTTTATGTGGGGTGTCTTGAATTTAAACATCATGGAGGGCATGGATGGCATAGGATTGTGCTGATTTTTCTGTGATTTTCGTTTTTTTGGGCTGTTGTTGTTGCCTTTTGACCAGGGGTAGTGAGTGGTGCATGGGCCTACTCTTTCTGTGGGGTGTCTTGAATTTAAACATCATGGAGGGCATGGATGGCATGGGATTGTGCCGATTGTTCTGTGTTTTTCGATTTTTTGGGCTGTTGTTGTGGCCTTTTGACCAGGGGTAGTGAGTGGTGCATGGGCATAGTCTTTCTGTGGGGTGTCTTGAATTTAAACATCATGGAGGGCATGGATGGCATAGGATTGTTCTGATTATTCTGTGTTTTTCGATTTTTTGGGGTGTTCATGGGGACAGGCCATGTGGGTGGGGGCCATTTTGAGTGCTGGTACAGGCGGGCCCTGGCCATGTGCTGGGAGGCACGTGGCCATTTTGAATGCAGGCAGTGTTCTTAGGTCTGCAACCATTTTGCCTAGCTTTCAACCATTATGCCCAGGGGTAGTGAGTGGTGCATGGGCCTAGTCTTTCTGTGGGGTGTCTTGAATTTAAACATCATGGAGGGCGTAGATGGCATGGGATTGTGCTGATTTGTCTGTGATTTTCGTTTTTTTGGGCTGTTGTTGTGGCCTTTTGACCAGGGGTAGTGAGTGGTGCATGGGCCCAGTCTTTCTGTGGGGTGTCTTGAATTTAAACATCATAGAGGGCATAGATGGCATGGGATTGTGCTGATTTTTCTGTGTTTTTCGATTTTTTGGGCTGTTGTTGTGGCCTTTTGACCAGGGGTAGTGAGTGGTGCATGGGCCTAGTCTTTCTGTGGGGTGTCTTGAATTTAAACATCATGGAGGGCATGGAATTGTGCTGTTTTTTCTGTGTTTTTTTATTTTTTGGGCTGTTGTTGTGGCCTTTTGACCAGGGGTAGTGAGTGGTGCATGGGCCTAGTCTTTCTGTGGGGTGTCTTGAATTTAAACATCATGGAGGGCATGGATGGCTTGGGATTGTGCAGATTTTTCTGTGTTTTTCAATTTTTTGGGGTGTTCATGGGGACAGGCCATGTGGGTGGGGGCCACTTTGAGTGCTGGTACAGGCAGGCCCTGGCCATGTGCTGGGAGGCAGGGGGCCATTTTGAATGCAGGCAGTGTTCTTAGGTCTGCAACCATTTTGCCTAGCTTTCAACCATTATGCCCAGGGGTAGTGAGTGGTGCATGGGCCTAGTCTTTCTGTGGGGTGTCTTGAATTTAAAAAATCATGGAGGGCATGGATGGCATGGGATTTTTCTGATTTTTCGGTGTTTTTCGATTTTTTGGGCTGTTGTTGTGGCCTTATGATTAGGGGTAGTGAGTGGTGCATGGGCCTAGTCTTTCTGTGGGGTGTCTTGAATTTAAACATCATGGAGGGAATGAATGGCATGGGATTGTGCTCATTTTTCTGTGTTTTTCGATTTTTTGGGGTGTTCATGGGGACAGGCCATGTGGGTGGGGGCCATTTTGAGTGCTGGTACAGGCAGGCCCTGGCCATGTGCTGGGAGGCAGGGGGCCATTTTGAATGCAGGCAGTGTCCTTAGGTCTGCAACCATTTTGCCTAGCTTTCAACCATTATGCCCAGGGCTAGTGAGTGGTGCATGGGCCGAGTCTTTCTGTGCGGTGTCTTGAATTTAAACATCATGGATGGCATGGGATTGTGCTGACTTTTCTGTGATTTTCGTTTTTATGGGCTGTTGTTGTGGCCTTTTGACCAGGGGCAGTGAGTGGTGCATGGGCCTCATCTTCTGTGGGGTGTCTTGAATTTAAACATCATGGAGGGCATGGATGGCATGGGATTGTGCTGAATTTTCTGTGTTTTTCGATTTTTTGGGGTGTTCATGGGGACAGGCCATGTGGGTGGGGGCCATTTTGAGTGCTGGTACAGGCAGGCCCTGGCCATGTGCTGGGAGGCAGGGGGCCATTTTGAATGCAGGCAGTGTTCTTAGGTCTGCAACAATTTTGCCTAGCTTTCAACCATTATGCCCAGGGGTAGTGAGTGGTGCATGGGCCTAGTCTTTCTGTGAGGTGTCTTGAATTTAAACATCATGGAGGGCATGGATGGCATGGGATTGTGCTGATTTTTCTCTGATTTTCGTTTTTTTGGGCTGTTGTTGTGGCCTTTTGACCAGGGGGAGTGAGTGGTGCATGGGCCTAATCTTTCTGTGGGGTGTCTTGAATTTAAACATCATGGAGGGCATGGATGGCATGGGATTGTGCTGATGTTTGTGTGGTTTTCAAGTTTTTGGGGTGTATAACTGAACTAATGTTCCTCTGTCTTCCAATGCTTTTAGGTGCACAAGGCTCAAGAGAACCACCAGTGCCAGGAAGAAGTCCTGCAGTGGTGTGTGTGTGCAGCATAACGTCACGCGACGTCAGGTCTGGCCACAGACAACTCTGCAACTCGTGCAACTGCGGGCTGCTGTTTTGACCTCTGAAGAAGATGGCCCCAAAAAAAGTTCCCCGTAGCTCCTCTAGCAAGAAAGTTGCCAGTAAGGAACAGAAGAAGCAAGTTACCAAGGAGACTGGTTTGCCGCCCGCAACATTTTTTAGGAGTAAAAAAAAAAGTACGCCTGCAGCAGCGGGATCTGCTGGGGACCAAGCTGGGAGCAGCACCCCCGCTCCATTGGGCTCAGTGCCACCACCACCACGCCAACTTAAGTCCAAGCCCTTGAGTGCTGCAGAGGCACTTAGTCTAGTTGTTCAATCACCATTGACCAGTGATGTTGGCTCATCGCAAGAAAGTAGCAGCAATGTCCTTCAATCAACACAGGTTGTTGTAACTCATCTGACGAGTGTTGAAAACCCACAGCCGCAATAACAACCACATGTGCAAGTACAAGCCCAAGTACAAGTGGAAGGAGAGGCAGCGCAAGGAGATGTGCAAGCAGAGGTGCATGGAGGGTCACAAGTGCCCACAACAGTTGTTCCTCCCGAAGTAGGGGCACATCAGGAAATTGACAATCAAGACGAGGTATCATTTGAGGAAGCCACTCCTCCTGATGATCATTCATTGTCTTCCACATCCCTAGCAAGGAAGAGATCAAGGGTGGTGTCTACATCTTCTTCAAGCACACCTCATTCTAATGATACGGATCAAAATTGGGAACCAGCACCACTGCCGTCTGAGAGTGAGGCACACCATGATCTGACAAAGGTAGTTAAGAGTAAAAGGAAGGTCGTCCAAAGTCTCATAGTTATGGAGTGTGATGAGGCTCAACAAGAAGTGGCGTATACTATCCCTGTTGATGAAGACTCTCCCGACGACGACCCAGTCATCATAAAGGTCACTGCAGCCCCAGCGGGCATGCAGCAAACAGACATTTTGACCCTAGCCCGAGAAGCTGCTGAGCGTGATGATGTCGACAAGGAGGCAATGGAAATACCACAATCATTGGAGTTAACTAGTACACCAACACCTACCGCTTCCATATTTATTCTTCGCCAGAAGGGACCTCCATTCACCTCGACCTCAATTAGTGGTGGTGAAAGTGCACAACGTAGAAAAGTTCGACAATCCACATCCTTCACTGCATCTGGCATTAGAAGCATGACCACCACCACCAGTTTCGCCGCCTCCTCCGGCCCCCACAGACATTTCAAGTCCGCAGTTTGGGACTTCTTTAGTGTTTGCCCAAAAAAGGAAAACTTTGCCATTTGAAGCATTTGTAAGCATGCAGTTAGTCGTGGTAAGTTTGGTACCAACTATGGTACCGGAGGCCAGAGAGGTCATCTTAAGAGACAGCACGCTGTCCAATGGTTTGCGCACCTAAAGGAGATCAAGGAACCCCGAATTGCAAGTCAAGAAAATGTTGATGTTTCATCTGATGATGACGAGGAGGAAGAAGTGTCAAACACTTCACTTACACCCAGTACCCCTGTCAGCAGCACACCCCCTGTGAGCCACACTAAGAGTGTGGGAGAGAGTGAGACACCAATGCGAAAAAGTTCATCAGCGAGCGTAACTGGGTCGAAGAAGTCATCATCATCCCGTAAATGCATGGTCCAGGGCAACATTAGAACCATGTTGTTTTCAGAGGCGCCATATGATCGCAACCACCCACTGACGCGTCTGTATAACACTAAGCTGGCTAAAATGCTAGCTCTGGACCTTCTCCCTTTTTCTTTTGTAGAAGGGGTTGGTTTTCTAGAATTAGTGGCAGCGCTCTGCCCTAAATGGAAGGTTCCTAGCCGGTTCTATTTTGCCAGAGTTGCGGTTCCAGCACTACATGAAGATGTGCTGGAGGTGATTGGGGCAGCTTTGCAGAAGAGTGCTGTTCACACTATACATCTGACAACAGTCATGTGGACCAGTGGCACAGGTGCTGATTACATGTGCATCACTGCACACTGAGTCTCTTTTTCAGGGGTTAAAGCAAAGCTAAACGCAGGTGTTGACACGGACCAAGTTTTTAAAGCTGCTCGGAAACATGCAACACTAGCCATGTTTGGCTTGGAGAAACGTCATACAGCAGAAAACATTTTGAATGAGTTTAACACAAAGGTCTTTCACTGGCTGTCCCCAAAAAAACGCCAGATTGGTTATGTTTCCACGGATAATGGTCCCCGGTAGCTTGTCTCCTTTCTGGTAAAGAATTGGCTTGGTAGTTTAGTCTGCCCTGTTCCCATGATGCACTGGGCCAGGGACAGACTGATTTGCATATAGCCAGGTTCTGAGCTGGGATGGGGCAGTGAGATAAATAACGGTGATGGATCAAGCCCTGATCTTTGGACTGGGTAAGAGTGGTCTGCTCAATTCAGACACTCTGTTCATCACCACCCCCTTTTGTAAATCGATTTTGGCCACTATAGGTGTGGCAGGGTATACTCAGACATGAGTCCCTTTCTCACTGCTCCATCAGGATTCAAGCAAGCCGGGCCGAAGAGGCTGAAATGCCAGAAACCGGTCCCCGGTAGCTTGTCTCCTTTCTGGTAAAGAATTGGCTTGGTAGTTTAGTCTGCCCTGTTCCCATGATGCACTGGGCCAGGGACAGACTGATTTGCATATAGCCAGGTTCTGAGCTGGGATGGGGCAGTGAGATAAATAACGGTGATGGATCAAGCCCTGATCTTTGGACTGGGTAAGAGTGGTCCGCTCAATTCAGACACTCTGTTCATCACCACCCCCTTTTGTAAACCAATGTAGTTAAGGCCATGGATCTGGCTCACTATTTCAGAGTGCCGTGTTTGGCGCACTGTATAAACCTGGTTGTTAAAAAATTCTTGAGTGAAGACAGTCCAGCGTGTGAGTTAGTGGCCACCTGCCGAAGAATGTGCAACCATTTCAGCCATTCTTTTAAGGCCCGGAAGCATCTCAGGAGCCTGCTACATGAACGTCGAATGCCAGTGAAAGCACTCATCCAGGAGGTGGCAACAGGTTGGAGCTCAACCTTCTACATGCTTGAGCGTCTGTATGAGCAGTATACGGTACTTGATCACTATTTCTTAACACTGGGTACAGCTCAGAAGGACCTGAGGCTAGATGCAGCGCAATGGAAGCTAGTTAAAAGCCTGACAGACATGCTTCGTCCTTTTGAGGTCTTCACATGTGTAGTCAGCAGGGAGGACTGTAATTTGGGAAAAGCTATCCCATTGTTGCGCATGCTGGAGCACCAACTGAAGGCGGTGTCTTCTATGTTTCAAAAAGATGAAGAAAAGAAAGAAGCTTTTGTTTTGGCGGAGAAATTATTGGAGCGCCTACTTGGCGATGAACGTCTTAAAATGATTCACTCAGAACAGCATTACATTTGTGCTACTATTCTGGATCCACGCCACAAAAAGGCGCTGGCAGGCCGAGCATTCTTTCCTTTTGATGAGTACAAACGTTGGCTAGCCTTGTCAGACATGAGGTTTGAAAGAGAACGGCAGCAAATTGAAGGAAAAGGCAGTACATCAGCATCAGCAGGCCATCCTCAGTCAAAAGAATCCACTTCTGCACCTGTGGCTGTGGCACAAGTGACCGCTCAGCCGTTAAAGACACCGGCAACCAGATCATCTGCACCAGACACAACAGTAACATTGGGTGAAGAAGAGGATTGGCTCACTTTCCTTGGGTTTGTTTCTCAAAAGGTCCCAGCAAAAAGTAAGCAAAGTGAAGGAACCTTGGAGAACCTTGAGTCGATGGTGCAGGACTATCTGAATGACTCAAAAGAGGTCTATGTTAATGCTGACCCATTGACATATTGGCATGGGAAAAAAGAATTGTGGGCACAGCTCTCCAACCTGGCTATAAACTACTTGTCTTTCACACTCGCAAGCGTGTCTTCTGAACGTGTTTTCAGTGCTGCTGGTGGCATTATAACTTACAAATGGAGCCCCCTCTCGCCCACAAATGTGGAGAGGTTAACAATGATCAAGATGAATCAGCACCTCATACCACCAGATTGCAAAGTACGAGAACACACGCCGGATGAAGACGAGGAGGACAGCAAAGTAAATGAGGGGATTTCTTCTCTGTTAGGTGACACTGACCTACTCCTGCCTGAATTCGCAGAGTATGAGGACGAACCCTTATTCTTATTCCCTGACACCGAGCCCTGAAAATGAGACAATGAATCAATAAATGTATTTTTCGTCCTTATTCACTTTTATTCCTGTGTGTCTGTCTTTCTTTGTTTTGCACAGTTAATTTAATTAAAACTTTAATCACCTAATCACAAAAACAAGCCCATCAGCAGAACTGTCTTCACTTGTTTGCTTATTGATTTGAAGGTGCCGCAGTCTGCATTCCTCAGGTTCACAAGTTCACAAGAACATGCTCCTCTATCCTCCTCCTCTAGACTCCTATTTCCCTCAAAGCAGAGGGCTGGATTACGCCCAATGAAGAAAGACTCTGCACTTGTGGGGGTGTTCTACTTCTTTGCGGGTGAGTTGACGGCTCTGGGGTCATTCCTGGGAAGCTCTAATACCGGATAAAAGTGGTTTGGACCAAATCGGACACAAAAAATCTTTTTTGCGTTTTTGCTGACTTGCTTGCCTTTGAGGTGCTCTTTGGGGGGGTTCTGGGTGTTTGTGGGTGGGTTTTGGGGTCTGGGAGCACTGCTGGGACAGTCTAATTTTGATTGCATTTGCTTTTCAGGAAATCCGTGGTGGAAAACGGGAGTTATGACCTAGCTGCACAGCGCGTTTGGACCGAAGGCCGATAAATATTGTAAGTAAAAGATTTTCCTTTTTGGCTGTTTGGGGGTGTTGTGCCTTTTTGTGGGTGGGTTGGCGGGTCTTGGGGCATTGCTGGGAAGGTTGTGGGAGCACTGCTGGCTATTGATACTATTGATTGCAAGAGGTTTGAAGCAAATCCATGGTGGTAGAGGGGAGTTAGGGCAGAGGGGAGTTAGGGCCTAGCTGTAGAGCGCGCGCGCGCGGAGTGATTTTGGAAATTGCCATGAAAATGACTAAGTCCCCATTTTTGTACTTTTGCTTTTTGGCTGTTTGGGGGTCTTCTACTAGTTTTTGCCTGGGTTGACGGCTCTGGGGCCATTGCTGGGAAGCTCTAATACCGGAAAAAAGTGGTTTGGACCAAATCGGAGGCAAAACATTTTTTGCGTTTTTGCTGACTTGCTTGCCTTTGAGGTGCTCTTTGGGGGGGTTCTGGGTGTTTGTGGGTGGGTTTTGGGGTCTGGAAGCAGTGCTGGGACAGTCTAATTTTGATTGCATTTGCTTTTCAGGAAATCCGTGCTGGAAAACGGGAGTTATGACCTAGCTGCACAGCGCGTTTGGACCGAAGGCCGATAAATATTGTAAGTATGAGATTTTCCTTTTTGGCTGTCTGGGGGTGTTGTGCTTTTTTGCGGGTGGGTTGGCGGGTCTTGGGGCATTGCTGGGAAGGTCTAATACCGGAAAGAAGTGGCTTTTCCCTAAGCAAAATCCATAGGGAAAAGCCTTTTGGCACTTTTTGTAACTTAGGGTTCGTTAGGGTTAGCCCTAGCAGCAGGATTGCATGTGTTTCGGTGTGTTCTAGATTTTTGCAACTGAGTTCTGGGGTCTTAGAGCACTCGTGGGAATGTGTTATTTTGGTTGCAAGTGATTTGAAGAAAATCCATGGTGGGAAAGGGGGGATTTGGCATAGTTAAAGAAAGCATTTGCCACTATTCTTAACTTAGGGCTCGTTAGGGTTAGCAGTATTTGTATTGCATGTGTTTGGGTGGGGGGCTGTTTGTGGGGGGGTTTGCGAGTCTTAGAGCAATGCTGGGTATGGATACTTTTGCTTGCTTGCAAGTGGTTTGAATACAATCCACGGTGGGTAAGGGGGTATTTGGGCCTACTTTTACTTTCAAAGTATGTTTTGTCACCAGTTTTCTACTAGGCCTCGTTTTTTGAGATCTGATTGGGGGTCTTCTACATTTTTGTGACTGGCTTTAGTAAGGGTCTGGGTGGGAGCACTGCTGGGAAGGCCTAATTTTGTTCTAAAACACAGTTTACAGTACACCTAGCTTGAGAGGAAAGATCCGCTAAATTAATTTGCCCATACTTACTTATCCTTCAAAAAGGGACTCAGACAGAGTACGCACTTTCAAAAATATTGTACTGTCTATTAGGAAACTCAAAGTGTGACTTTTTGCACTACACAGCCTACATACCTTATATTTATTTGTCAGTGGTGTTCTAATATCACTTCCTGTTTTTCCATCAATAATTAAAGGCCGGGTTTCAGTCTGTGCAATGGGAAAAAAAGGATGAAGTCAGGCTTCACATTAGCGAGCCGCAATTCAGCATCCGCCAGGCAGGCAGTGGACAGAGTGTCTTCTGGTCACACTCACCAACATTGATGGACGAAGCGTCAGCTGGAATGGAGGAGTGCCGCTAATAAGAGGAATGGATTGATGCGTGCAACTTACTTACCAAATTCAACAGGACAACTACAACAACATACAGATACAGTATCCATTGTTTTCTTCTATGAGTGTGACTGCATTTCTTGGATCTCTCTCTGCTTCTAAATTGATCCCTACAGCCATTCTATAGGTTTTACTTCGGCTATTTTTTTTAAACCTAATTTAGGGTAAGAAGTGTTTCTCTGAGTGAAGAGATAGGCAAGTGAAAACGCTGCAGCCCTATACTGTCGCATTCTGTCATTCACGGTTGACGGAAGTACTACTTACTTTTCAGTAACAATGCATGCAGTAGTGCATGCACTTCCTTTATGTCACTTAAAAGATTTATGGTTAGCTTTGTAACCAAAGATTTCTTTATCTTCAATTGTTATTTGTCCATGCTGTGCTTTTTTTTTCTTCTCTCAACAAAACCTACCCAAAAAGAAACCCCCATTCCCATCCATTTTCCAAACCCTAACCCTCTTCCCCCGGGCTGTGTGGTTTTGATTGATGTGTGACTAAATGACAGCAATAATTCCACACACTTGCTGGGGAGGAAATGTTCATAGCAACAGGCTGGTGAAGGAATCCGAGGATATATTCTAGACTTACTCAGCTTCAGTACTATTTCTTGTAGTAGTAGCCAATGTCAAAGAAATTCAACGCAAGTACTAGTTATACTTTCAATACTTTACCATTTGTTAGGCTACATTGTGGCACTGTTCTAGTGTACTGTCACCTGCTATATTCTCTATCGTACCGTTGTAATGCAGGTTTCATTTTCTTTTTTTCCATAGGCATGCAAATGCCACTGTGTCACACCACTAGTACCACCGCAATGAGGACATTTCATCCGCCCAGGATTGCCAGCCTTAATCGCCATTTCCCATGGAGCCAGCTCTGGGCCTAGCCCTACTTTCAAACACAAATTACAGGTAAGATAAGCGTTTGGTGGGAGGTAGTATAATGGAGAATTAGGAGAGACGAGAGATTGACGGTAGTACTACTAAAGTCCTAGGACTCTTGAATTCACTTACTCTGTGAGAGGCACTTAGTGCCAGATGTAGGTAAAAAACATTTACCGATTTTGAAATACCGAATTGTACCGATTCGGTATTTCAAAATCGGCAAATGGTATGTAGGTGCCAACATCTGGATTCGTTACCGAATCCTTAACACTTCTTTAATTACTGATTCGGTAAACACCGAATCGGTAATGCCCATTCATTCCTATGGGCTTTGAAGCCCATAGGAATGATTAGGCATTACCGATTCGGTATTTACCGAATCGGTAATTAAAGAATTCACAAGGGTGCAGGGGGTGTCACTTTGAAACCCTCTGGCACCCCCAAAACAGGCACAGGTGCTATGTGGCAGGCATACCTGCCCTAAGGGCAGGTCTGCCTGTCACATGACATAGGTGTGCATGCACACATGTGCATGCACACCGGAATCGGTATTTTACCATCAAATTGGTTTTGATGGTAAAATACCGATTCGTAAAGGCTCCTGGGACTCTGAAGAGTCCCACCTACATATGGGTGGCTTCAAATCGGTAAATTTACCGATTATTTATTTTACCGAATCGGTAAAATTACCGAATCAGTAATTTTACCGATTAGGTAAAATATTGCCCCCTACATGCCAAATATTGTAAACCGGTCGGTAACGGCCGAAAATACCGATTTTCGGCCGTTACTGACCGACCTACATCTGGCCCTCAGTGTTGAAAACATTTAGCCATTTACACTTAAAGGAAGAAAATGACACAGACTTAAGTTTCAGGAAAACACATTTCTGTTAAACTCCCAACCACCAGACTCAAAAGCAGTAAAAAACAGGTATGCTCAGATAAAGTTTCAAAAAGTATATTTGTGTAGCCCTAACAAAATAATCTCCTGCAAGACCTTCTCTAACCCCAACGATTGTCCTTCAAAAGTCCCAAAAACAACCCAACTCCCAATTCCCACCCCCCAAAAGTCTCTAAAAATGGGTAAGGGACACTACGGCAAGATGCTGTTCACTTTAGCGGCCAGGGCATCATACTCCTTGCGGAGGGTGGCATGGTCGGAGCGGAGGCCCTCCACCAAGGTCTTATATGTTAGGACCTCCTGCTCCAGGTAGGACACTCTGAGGCATAAGCGGTGATGGCGTGCCTTGCAACTCCTGTGGGGGGCAGCTGCTGTCTTTGATGCTTGGCGGTGGCAGTTGGCTTTGGTAGCCCGGCTCCATACCGCTGGAGCACTGCGCTGGCTGGCAGCCCGTGGGGGCACGGAGGAGGATGCAGCTGTCCCAGGGGATGTTGTACCAATAGACTGCGTGTCCTCCTCCTCCAGGGCCACCAGCCGCCAATATTCGGAGACAGTGGCATCCAGCCTCCGTTGCCGGGCCATTCGAGCCCGCTCCTTCCTTGTTGGTTTTGTTGATTTGGAAGGAGCAACTATATGAAGAAAGAAAGACATAGGGGCATATTATCAAGGGGGTTTATCTCCGCTTTTTTGGCTTTAAAAGCCAAGAAAGCGAAGATAAAATTATCTCCCTATTACCTAGCTGTCGCTAACACCAGTTAGCGACAGCTAGCAGGACATAGCGACCATCTTGGGCCCCACTTTGCATGTCAGTGATATTTATCACTAATGACATGCAAAGTGGGCGTGCCAAGATGTTAGCGACTGAAAACAGTCGCTAACATCGCTATCTCCTATTACCAACTTTTGGAGATATTCGCGCTAAGCGCGAATATCTCCAAAAGCTAACACCTGCCCTGAGCAGTTCTTAGCCATGTTATCCAATGGGAGGTGGATAACAAGGCTAAGAGCATTAGCTCGGTAATGCATGAATATCGCTGACTTTTCAGCGATATTCATGCGTTGCTGGGATTTTTATCGCATTTGCGATAAACCTTGGTAATACCAAGGTTTATTTGCGGTAAAAATTGCCGCAGCTCAGCGGTAAATTTTTGTCTCTAACCAAGCAATAGCGATAATTATCGCTATTGCTTGGTAATATGCCCCATAGTCTGTAACCAATGCTCCTTAAGATTAACACAAAATGATTGAGCAGAAAGTTTTGTCACAGTACAACTAGCAACTTGAAAGCACAGTACATAACTATTGAGGCCAGTATCTATCTAACCTCCCACTTCTTCATCCTTGCTCTAACATTAGTGGGAGTTTAAGGAACAAATTCTACGAGCACTATGGACTTCCATTACAGTAGACTATGACAGTACACCAGTCTTCTTCTTCTTCTTCTCTCTTGTTTAGGAAAATTGGTACATTATCTTATGCAAGCCGGCATAATGCTAGCGCAGTGAACTTGCACCCGAGAAAAACAGACGCACAGCATGATGAGTGAGACAGACTTGCGTTACTGTACCGGTCCAGTACATGCAGGTGGTGAATCTCTTACTTTTCTATTATGGGTGGCACTGAGAATACTCTGTTAAAAGGGCTACTGCTTAATTAATTTAACTTTCACCCTACAGTGCAAATGAGTACTAGAAAAGGAAAATGAAGAAGCTAAATAATCTGATTATCTATGACTTCACATGGGATGTATTTGATCACATATGGGATGACTGTAGGTGCTTTGCTTTTTATTAAGTGAACAGTGATACACCCACACATGAATGACGTACTACTACTAAACTAAACTTATTAAGAGAGGTAGGGAGTGTCCACCGTAATAACCGGATATATGCTGTGCTTGCAGTTGCAATACAAACTACTGCTACTATTCATGGTAGTATTTGGACAAAATTACAACTTCTTTTCCTTGCCTTTCCTACACCTGAACGGACGTGCGGGTGCGGTGTTACATGCTCTTCAAAGTAACACTTAGTTCATCCAGTGACCGTCTACTCTCTCTAGATACACATATGCTATCTAAGAGTCAGATAGTACCATGATCCAGGCATCCATCCATTCAAAGTATATTCACCCACCCAGGCTGTTCTCCTTCCACCCATACATGCTTCATCATTCACCCAGCCATGCACCATACCATATTCTTACCTTCCCAGCCACCTCAGGGACCAAGCAAACACATATTATTCTTCTTTGCCAGTCATCATTAAATTTCTCATCCTTCCACACTTACTTACACCCTTCTTTCGCTTTTCGTTCATCCCATCCATCAAGTTCATCTCAGATCTGATTGGGATTCTTCTCGCCAAAAACTTCACAGCTAAGTCGAAGTACATATAGAGGAGGCTACTACCTGGTTGATTTATAATACACCCGTGCAGAAAGCAAACTCTGCATTCTTCAATCTCAATAAGTAAGGAATTTATAGCTTACCTCTGACCGCCACCACCGTGTGAACCCTCACAGGCACATTGGTGTCGTCCGGCACTTGCATCGCCGCCTCCTCCCCAGAAGTGTTCTCCTCATCCAACACCACCACCTCCGCGCTGGCCCCGCCACCAGATGTTCCACCTACAAAGTACATTTAAGAATGTTAGAATACACCACTCACTACTGTATAATATTTGGTCTAGGAATAAAGAAATGTGAAAAAAACAGAAAACAATGTAATCATTTGTGACTGTCTACTCTAAAGTAAAAATGTCCCTTTTTCCAGGGAAGGCTGTTGTCTTGCTGCACTTTTTGGCGCAACTGATGAATGCTTGCTTTTTATTTTTAACATGCACCACTTTTTCTCCTAACAGACAGAAGCTTGACTTCTAAGAACACGAGCAAGATCAAGTTCAAACCAGGTGAGAGCTCGGCTCGACCACAAGAAATGTGTTCAATTAATCGGCAGCACTAAGCACTTTTCCAATTTCAGTTAAACGTTTAGTTTTATGACAAACTTGATTTTAATAAACGTGTTTACTTTTAATAAAGCTTTTAAACTTAAATAGACTCTGTGGTTTTTGGTGCTCCAGACTAGAGTGGCTGAGCTAAAGGCTTTGCAATTTTTGAAAGCATGAGTCCGTGCCTCTGACACTTCTTAACTCTGACTCCGTACTCTTGTCCTGCGTTGGATAATCATCATTGGGGATCAATCATCGGTGACTTTGGGAGCTAAATGACTCTGCCACACTATCTAGTCAGTAAGGAGATTGGGGGTTCAACTACAAAGTCTGTTATCACTGAGGTATGTGGAAAGTCTAACAGCGCCTATTATAATTGATAAGCTAAGCAAGGCATTATTTAGTGTCCATAGTTCTGTTTGTGCAGATTTGACCCTGCAACAGTAGTAGAATGGATTGTCCTCCTATCCAAACGAAAAGTAAAGTTGTATCCTATTCTTTCTTGGTGGTCATTCACCTTTTTATTGTTGGCAATTGTCAAAGCATAAACATTTAGAAGACTTGAAAAGACATTATGGACAATCCCAGAGGACTGCACTCAGTGCATAGAGCTATTGCTGACTATAATGGGAGTCCAATGGAATTGCCAAATGTGCAATCTTAGTTAGCTACACGGACATACTAATAAGAATAATCTAGTAATACCACAGGGAGTCATAGTCGAGGCAGGATAAGAATTTAGATCCAGTCTACAAGAAGATCAAAGACGATTTAGAAAAAATCGAATGAGGAACGCTAGGAAAAAATAGGTACTCTATATTAAAATTAAAACTTACCGGGGCCAGCAAAGGAGCCCTCGCCTGCCCGATCCTGGCCTGCATCCTGTTGAACAGCAGCCTCCTCCTCCTGTGTCCTCTTGCCCCTTGGGGGGAGCTGATGTACAACTTGAAAGAAAGAAAGACCAGAAAACATGGATGATATTTGTCAACCAAATCAAACATTTCAAAAGAACAATAACAAAATATTTTGGCAAAATAGCAAATAGACAACTATTCCACGGGATATATTGACCGATCTCATGTGGTCTACTACGTTATTAGTATTGCTTGATTTGCACGCGAAGTGACAGACAAAGTCCATCGTGATTGCAGATCAGCGACAACACTAAAAAGTTTCCTACTACATTAACCAGTCATTAAAATACTCAAACTATCAATCCACCACCACTATTTCTTCTTATCGCCATGTGTACAAAGGAAGGACTTGACTTGAGTCTGTAGGGGCTCATTTAGAAGCCCCTTGCGGCTCTTTTGCTCCATTGTTGCGTGACTTTTGTGACGCAGCGGCAGAACAAAAGAGGCGCCATGGTGCGGCGTGTATTAACAACGTGACGCATATGGGAGATGCATCACGTTGTAAAGCCCTGCGCAATCAGGGGGCGTTCCTGCACAAGGGAGGGCGTTCCTGCGCAGGAACACATCCTAAAAGTGGCTGAGGGAAATCTACAAGATTTCAATCAGTCACTTTGAGGACAATGATGCGTGACTCAAACCCTGCCCCTGCATGAAGCAGACGTACGGCTTGACGCAGCATTGGGGAGATAGGGCACCCCAGAGCATTGCTGGAGCTGCGCCATCGTTGCGACCCAACTCCAGCAATGCGCCGCCTTTACGGCACAGATGCGTAACGCTTTGGTGACGGTTTGGGCCAATGGTGCGCCGCATTGTAAATACGGCGCACCATGGGTGGTGGTGGCGTGGCGCACAATTACTGCCGCATCCCTGCTACTTTGCAGGCATGCGCCGGTAATTAAAAATCTGACCCTTAGTGTCTAGCATTACGCAGTTCTTTAAACTACACTCATACATAATTTCAGGCCAATGAAATGAACACAAAATCGAAAACAAATAAGCATAGTAGCAACGCTACTGAGAAGGAGAGCAGTGCACCTGAAATGCACAGAACATTTTGAAATATAATTTACCTACAATGTAATCAGCAGCATTAATGCTCTTGGTAAAAAACAAAAATTTGCAATAGAATAACACACAGAGCAGGAGAAAATAGAGTAGTAAAGAAATAGCTACTACTACTCACCAAGCCCGGGGATTTCAAGGCCGAGCAGGTCGAGCAGATTGCGTTCCCGGTCCAGGAGATCGGTCCAACGGTGGGTGGCCTGGTTGTAGGTGCGCCGGACCCGAGAGTGTTGGTACATTGCCCAGCACACCTTCTCCCACCGCTTCCGGCGCTCCTGGATCCCGTACCCGCGAGCGATCTTGCCGCCTGCCATGATGGACCTGGGGAGGCGGCGCTGAACATAAAAAATTAGTGCGGCCACCTCCTCCGGGCTGAAGATTTCCCGGGGTGCGACCTGCTCCCCCCTCAAACGCCCGCACGGGAGCCGGGCACGGGGTGCAGGACCCTTCCCCTTCTCGGGATGCTTCCCGGCTCCCTTTACCATGGTCTGGGCAGAAAGGAAGCTAAATAATAAAGAAAATAGAATAGGGAAGAAGAAAAGAAAAGAGTTTAAAAAAGTAGTTTAAAATTAACCAAAAGTAGCAGAAAACACAAAAATATAGAGCTAGAAAAATAGAGGGATAGATAATAAGTAAAATAGATTAAAAAAAACTTCAAACAAGCAAAGGATGGCAGAGATTCAGAGAGGATAGAAAAAGCATGCCCAGAACCATAGCAATGAATGAGAAACAAGATGGCCGCGCACGTTCACGACCGCGTGGGTAAGTTTGCGCGAGATTTTCCTCGCGAACACACGCGAAATTGTACTAGCGAGCCGCACACTTTGCGAGATTACACATCGCGGCCGGAAACGGAAATACGTCATGCAAACAAGATGGCCGCGCCTGTGAACGACCGTGAGGGTAACTTCGCGCCGTTGCGCTACAAGCGGCTTGCTAAAACGCACAAAACCTTGCGAACTAACATGCCGCAAAACAACAAATCGCAAATTCGCATGAATTCGCGGCTTCCGAATTCGATCTTGCGCAAGTTCGCGCCCCGCGAACCCCGTGAAATTGCAGAAAAACGAGTTTTGCAAAACTGAAAGCACTCAACTGGTGCAAAAGTTCAAACTCATCATTAGTAACCATTCCCTGTAGGGCTTCCTGACTGGGGCCACTCCAGAGTTCAGTTGCTAGTTGCAACAATTGTATGACCCTGCTCTGACCGTCACAGCAGGCTCATAGAATAGCTACAAGTAGGCCACAAAGGTCCTGGAAAAAAAAATTGCACTGCAACAGAAAGCAAATTACAGATAAGGAAGCAGGTGCCAGACTGGAATTTTAAAACAGTGACACATTAGTAAATCAACCTCAAATTAATTCATGTCAGTTGAAGCAGGGCAGGTGTGCTTGCTTTTCCCCCCCATAATCTACAGTGATGATGAACCAGAGGGTGGCATTGATGTACCAGAGGGTGGCATGGGTGAAACAAAGGGTGGCAGTGGTGAAACAGAGGGTGCTGGGAACCTGTGATGATGAACCAGACGTAGAAACAACATAGTCGTGACCGTTGCAAGCCGAGAAGTAAGTTCGCAATTGCGAACTGGTACAAAACCCCCGGGAAATGGCAGAAACCCTTGCGAACACAAAAGAAATCTGCTAATTCGCGAGAATTTGCGCATTTCGTGGATTGCGAGTTCGCAAATACGCAAATTCGCGAACGCCAGATTCGCAAAATTCAACCATGCTTAATCTTCACTGAGAGGGTGTGTGTGGGAGGGAGGGAGGGAGGCCTGCACTACTACTCCCACCATTCCACCTGTCCCACACCCCAGCTGCATGGAGGCCTCCCCCACCCAGGAGCATGTGTCAGCCATTGCACAGTTTAACAAACAGACTTACAGGTTGGTACCCATCTTGTATTGGAGCTCTTTTTTGGGGTGGGAGGCCTGTATCACCACTCCCACCATTTCGCCTGTCCCACACCCCAGCAGCATGAAGGCCTACCCCACCCAGGAGCATGTGTCAGCCATTGCACAGTTTAACAAACAGACTTACTGGTTGGTAGCCATCTTCACTGAGAGGATGTGTGTGGGAGGGAGGCCTGCACTACTACTCCCACCATTCCCCCTGTCCCACACCCCTGCAGCATGGAGGCCTCCCCCACCCAGGAGCATGTGTCAGCCATTGCACAGTTTAACAAACAGACTTACAGGTTGGTAGTCATCTTCACTGAGAGGGTGTGTGTGGGAGGGAGAGAGGGAGGCCTGCACCACTACTCCCACCATTCCACCTGTCCCACACCCCAGCAGCATGGAGGCCTCCCCCACCCAGGAGCATGTGTCAGCCATTGCACAGTTTAACAAACAGACTTATAGGTTGGTAGCCATCTTCACTGAGAGGGTGTTTGTGGGAGGGAGGGAGGGAGGCCTGCACTACTACTCCCACCATTTCCCCTGTGCCACACCCCAGCAGAATGGAGCCCCCCCCACCCAGGAGCATGTGTCAGCCATTGCACAGTTTAACAAACAGACTTACAGGTTGGTAGCCATCTTGTATTGGAGCTCTTTTTGTGGGTGGGAGGCCTGTATCACTACTCCCACCATTCCCCCTGTCCCACACCCCAGCAGCATGGAGGCCTCCGCCACCCAGGAGCATGTGTCAGCCATTGCACAGTTTAACAAAGAGACTTACAGGTTGGTAGCCATCTTCACTGAGAGGGTGTGTGTGGGAGGGAGACGTGCACTACTACTCCCACCATTTCCCCTGTCCCTCACCCCTGCAGCATGGAGGCCTCCCCCACCTAGGAGCATGTGTCAGCCATTGCACAGTTTAACAAACAGACTTACTGGTTGGTAGCCATCTTCACTGAGAGGGTGTGTGTGGGAGGGAATGAGGGAGGCCTGCACTACTACTCCCACCATTTCCCCTGTCCCACACCCCAGCGGCATAGAGGCCTCCCCCACCCAGGAGCATGTGTCAGCCATTGCACAGTTCAACAAACAGACCTACAGGTTGGTAGCGATCTTGTATTGGAGCTCTTTTTTGGGGTGGGAGGCCTGTATCACTACTCCCACCATTCCCCCTGTCCCACACCCCAGCAGCATGGAGGCCTCCACCACCCAGGAGCATGTGTCAGCCATTGCACAGTTTAACAAACAGACATACAGGTTGGTAGCCATCTTCACTGAGAGGGTGTGTGTGGGAGGGAGGCCTGCACTACTACTCCCACCATTCCCCCTGTCCCACACCCCAGCAGCATGGAGGCCTCCCCCACCCAGGAGCATGTCTCAGCCATTGCATCCAGCACAGTCACCTAACAGGTACGTATCTACAGTAATTCCGCATAAAGTGTGTGTGTGTGACCTGCATCCAGAAAACCTACAACAATAGAACCCAAAGCATTGATAATCAACATGTATGACTCAATGATGTCCCTCAGCACTATGAAATGTTACACGGTGTTGCCATGATTTGTACTACTGATGAATGCATATGTAAGTAGTGTACAGACAGATGATGATACGCAGATGACACAAACACTGACGGGGGCGTGTCTTGGATGCCGACGAGGTAGGCTGCGTGAGCCCGGAGCTCCGCGCCCGATCCCAGATATCATCCTGATTGTCCACGCGGATTCCAGTAAAACTTGGCAAATCCGTGATTTAAAGACATCAGGGAGGCAGCGGCGATCAGAGTGGACGACCTGGAGCTGTTCCTCGTCCTGAAAATCGACCTCGAATAAATGCATCGGGTGTGATGCCATCGATCTAAGATGGCGTCCTGAGGCCTGAACAATTGTCGCAGTCGGCGGAGGTGGTTTGAGGCCTGATTCTCCTGTTGATCCAGTATTGGCGGTGATTACCAGACCGGAGGACCTCCCCTGACATTATCGGCAGGCACGGGTGGCCTTTCCTCGTTCTGGTGGCGAGTTACGGGGACACACGACCGCAACCTAATTCTCTGTGGAGGCCCCAAAATGGCGGCGGCTTTGAGATGACGACCCCGACTCTCCGCGCATAGACTGGCACCTCGAGACCCCGTTGTGGCAGAGGACTTCCGGGAGCTGGCCCCACGGGTGCGATCAGAGTAGCGTCCGCTCGACGGTGTCTTAGATACCTGATCCTATCGCCCGGGGGCTGTCCGGTGGCGAGGTCCTGCGGTGCAGAGACAGCGAGAAGAACAAAAGGGGTCCTGGGAGCCAGTGCCATACCGCAGCCAGGATGGTGAAACCGAAAGGGAAGGGGGATGGAGCGGCTGAATCGGAAATGATGGATGGAGCGGATCGAGACCAATCTGCTCTCCAGCGCATGCAAGACCGTATACTAGAGGCCATCACGACCACGAAAGACGCCCTGCAACAGGACATCGCCCAGGTGGCGACGGGCTTTGGTCTCCTGAAAGCGGACCATGACAAGCTTAAAGACAGAGTTAAGAATATGGAGATATCTATTCAGGAACTGGCCCCGGACCACACAGCGGTGAAAGCACAGATGGCGGATGCTTTGGACAGGCTGAAGGTGTTGGAGAGGAGGGCCGAGGATGCGGAAAATAGGAGTAGACGCAACAATGTTCGCCTTGTGGGCCTTCCGGAAAAAATTGAGGGCGATGACATGGTGGGCTACCTAGATAATTGGCTACGCACCGAGGTGGCGCCAGAGGGACTATCGCCTTTCTTTTCCCTGGAACGGGCCCACAGGGTTCCAGCCCGACCTCCGGCCCTGGGCCTGCCGCCTCGCCCGGTGGTGATTAAGCTACTTCACTACAGAGATCGAGACTGGCTACTACAGAGGGCGAGGGAAGCAGGACCCTTTCAAGTTGACAATAACAGAGTTACCCTGTTCCCGGACTACAATTTTGAGACCCAAAGACTCAGGGCCAATTTCCTGTCGCTCAAGCGTGAGCTCCGTGGGGAGGGCATAAAATACTCCCTTCTCTTTCCGGCGAAGTTGAGAGTAGTGGTGGACGACAAGTCGCTTTTCTTTACTACCTCGGCGGACGCTTGGGCTTGGTGGGACATGTACAAGGCTGGTACAGACGGAGCTAGGGCCAGGGCGGAGGAGGCTAGAGAGAAACAGCCGATCAGGAAGTCGCAACGTATTCGCAAGAATCGTCGGAGGACTTGGAAACCATCGGTGTCACAGACGGAGACAGAGAGGAAGGCAGCCCTACAGGCAGTGGTGGACCTCTCTGGCACGGCAAGGAGCCAGTCCGGGAAGGGCACGGACTCGGAGGAGCAGGACATGGGATCGGAGACGGGACTCTCGGAATTCGGAGGAGCCAAGGGCCCCATCGTCACGCCTCAAACGTCTGGGGAGATAGTCGAGGCATGAAACGCTGGACCTGAGGAGCGACCTGGAGGTCAGACACTGGGGCGCTGTGCCCATGTGCGCAGTTTACTACTGTATGGCACTTCGTGAGTCTTTCATGGGGGGATCATGGGGTGGGATATGCGGGACTGATTTGTTTTGACGTACTCTATCGGCATCGGTCCGCGCCCTACTGGCCCTTACGGTCATCGTAGTGGAGACTGCGAGTATTAGTGCCTTTCTTTGAGGGGATATTTAGTTGTAACAGTTTGGATGGGTTCGCTTACAATTGCGGGGGGGCCTGTCCTGGGGGGGTGGGAACAGAGAGTAGTTGGGGATGCTCAGGTTGGTTTTGGGGGGATGTGGGGTTCACTTGTTTGGAGTGGGAGGGGGGGCAGCATTATGTTGGCACGAGCGCATGGTCGATGGCTATTATTGTTCTGTCTGCGGGTGCAGGGGGGTATGGCTAATACGGGGGCTTTGAAATGTGTGACCTGGAATGTGCGGGGTCTCCATACCATGGTGCGTAGACACAAGGTCCACGCGTATCTGAAACGTAGGGGTGTGCATATAGCTTTTCTTCAAGAGACGCACCTCACCAAGCAGGAGGGAATAGCGCTACAGAGGAGGTGGAGGGGGCAGCTCTTTAACACAACGTATTCGGCCTTTGCGAGGGGGGCATTGATTTGGATACGGGCAGGGGTTCCCTTCCAGGTCACTAAAACAGTAGTAGATCCAGAGGGTAGATTTGTGGCTGTGGAGGGGAGACTTAGGGGCCGGATGGTGTCTCTTTGTAGCGTGTATGCTCCGAATGTGGATTTGCCTGCTTTCCTGACAACACTTTCAGGCAAACTGGCGAGCTATTTGGCAGGGCCGATGGTCATGGGAGGAGATTTTAATTCAGTGGTGGATACTGATTTGGATAGATCCCATCCCCCATTGCACGCCTCCCCAGTACACAGGGTGACGAAACGCCGACTAGAGTGGCAGGAGAGCTGGGACCTGGGGGACGCCTGGAGGGCACTACACCCTACCACGAGGGATTACTCCTTTCATTCTACTTTACATGACCTGCATGTTAGGTTGGATGTGTTTCTGTGCTCTTCGCATATGCTCTCAGCAGTGGGAAGCGTGGAATATTTGGCCCGCACGCTGTCGGACCACAACCCTCTGTTGTTGTCCCTGAACTGGATGGTGGAAACCAACTGTGTCCCAACATGGCGGCTGCAACCTGATACATTGGATGATTTGCTTTTTAGGGAGGCCTTGGGGGAGCGAGTGGCACGCTATTTTGAGGAGAATAGTGGCTCCGCCTCCACTAGGGCTGTGGAGTGGGATGCGTTTAAAGTGGTGATCAGGGGTCACTGTATCGGGAGCGCTGCAGGTGCTCGTAAGACTTTGTTGGATGATCTTGAAAGAGCGGAGCGGCGGTTGAGGGAGAAGGAGAGAGAGCGCCCGAATCACCCTGAGCTCCAAGAGGGGGTTAGTGTCGCCAGAGAAGCGCTGGCGGTGGAGTTAGAGCGGTTGCGTAGCTTCGACCACAAGGTATATCTGACGAGAGCGCATGCGGAGGGCGATAAGGCAGGGTCGATGCTGGCGTGGCTTGCCAACCCGGTCAGGCGGGGTGCTCCAATCATGGCGGTTCAGGAGGAGGGGGGCGGGCTTTGCCACACCCAAGCCGGGATCCTGGATAGGTTCAGAGCATATTATGAGGGTCTGTATGAGAGCGGGCTGACGGGCGGGGCGGAAGAATCGGAAGCCTTCCTTGGAGGGTTGCAGCTACCACAGTTAGAGAAATCAGAAGCAGAGGAGCTGGGTCGGCCTATAACGGTCGGAGAGATAGGGAGTGCGGTAAAACAGATGGCCAGGAATAAAACCCCAGGGCTTGATGGTCTGCCGATAGAGTTCTATAGCAAATACTTGGAGTACCTGGCCCCACAACTGCAACTGGTCTACAACGAGGCGCAGTCGCGAGGCAGACTCCCGCGATCAATGTGCAAGGCCCTTATGATCCCGCTGCTAAAACCTGATAGAGCGAGTGATGCCCTCTCATCTTACCGTCCATTATCTATGCTCACGACAGATTACAAGATACTGAGCAAAATCCTGGCGAATAGATTGTTGACTCACATGACAGGCTTGATTCATAAAGATCAGTGCGGCTTCATCCCAACGCGAAATACTACCCACAATATTCGCAGGCTGACTAGACTGTTGGGGGCTCGGTTATCGGAGGGGACTACTCCATTCGTGCTCTCCATAGATATCGAGAAAGCCTTCGATAGTCTTGAATGGGAATATCTGTATGAAGTGATGAGGCGTTTCGGACTAGGGGAGGGCTATATTAACTGGACCAAAGTCCTATATACAGAAGCCACGGCTAGAGTTAGAGTGGGTTCACTGATATCGAATCAATATCCGGTACGACGCGGCACTAGGCAGGGGTGCTCCCTTTCCCCCCTTTTGTTCGCGTTGGCAATGGAGCCTTTTGCAGCAGAGGCCAGGTCCGGCCGCTACTATAAGGGGTTGGTCTACAGGGCCAGGCCGCATGTCATCTCGTTGTATGCGGACGACTTGTTGATGTTCTTGGCCGATGCGGAGGAGGAGTTGCTGGGGGCGAGACGTTTGCTGGAACTATTCGGGCTGATGTCGGGCCTGAAGGTCAATTGGCCCAAATCTTGTCTGTACCCGCTGAGACGGGGAGAGCCGTGCCCTCTCACGGCGCAGGAACTCCGATGGGAACCTCAATGCTTGCACTACCTCGGCGTTTATGTATACCACACCCCAGCAGATATGCTGGATGGTAATATCACTCGTTGTATTAATACCTTGAAAGGGTGTATGGATTTCTGGGCTACTCTGCCACTCTCACTGGCAGGTCGGGTCTCCTTGCTTAAGATGGTGGCTCTGCCTAGGCTACTATATTACTTTAGAACTCTCCCGATATGGGTGCCGGGCTCAGTCTTTCGGCGCCTGAGATCGCTGGTCATAGCATTTGTATGGGGCACGGGTCGACGGCGAATAGCACTGGATACCCTCTTGCGACCCAAAGATGAGGGAGGCATGGCGGTGCCTGATTTCGAATGCTATTACCTGGCGGCTCAACTGCAGACTTTCACACAGGAGGTCGCGAGGGTGTATCGAGGCCCGGAGCATTCTAGAGATGAGGGCACTCCGCGGTATGTGCTGGCGTATATCACGCTGCACCAGAAGTTATTGCTTAGGGATCTGACAGTGGAAGAGCAGACGTTCCGACTTTGCTGGAACCAGGCGCGCAAACGAGCGGGAATCCGCCGCATGTATGCTCCGGAGATCCCGCTGGGAATGGTCACAGCCCTGCCTCATGGTGGAGACTGGTCGAGACTGCTAGGCTGGGAAGAGGCTGGGGTGCAGATGCTGGGCGATTTGTATGAAGACGGTGCATTGCTTCCATTTCAAGAGCTACAGGAGCGGTTTGACCTTCCACGTGGCGATTATTTATTACATGCGGCGATAACGGGCGCCATGCAAGACCACTGGGGAGAGGGATTGCATGAACCTGCGACCTCCATGGCATGCCAATATGCGATGATGGCGGCCGGAACCTGTAAGGCGGTAACCTGTCTGTATTCCAGAATGTTGCGGGAGGCCTTGCACGATGTAAAGAAAGGCACAGAATATAATATCATCAGGGAGAGAGCGATAAGTGAAAGGCACAACAATCAATTCAAAAGTACAACATTTTGTTTATTAATAAGTATATATACTCAGAATAAAAACATGAAATTATTTCAACATATAGTAAAATAAGATTTGTGACCTATTCTAAGGTCTCAACGCAATACAACATTACACATGACATCATTAGTTCTTAATTCCTAAAACAGTGGCGGACAATATTAGTCCTCTTCTCGACGCGCGTTTCTGCGTTTTTCACTGGAACGCCTTCTTCAGGAGCCACAAAAACAAGCTAAATCGGTAGCTGTTTGCATGGGCCGCACCAGGCAGCAGCTGATGGTCTAGCGTTTTTTCTTTTATTATTCGAGGGTTTGTTTAAAAATGAATAGAAATTAATAAAATCTATAACGATCACATGGCCAGGAACAGCATTCGGTATGTCTGCTCACTTAACGTTTTTGGTATTGTTTCGAGAGTTAAAAAAATGCATTTGGCGTGTTTTTAAACAGCCAGGGCCTGCAGTCGATATATCTGCTCCCTTCGTATTAGCACACAACACGATATTTAAAGGGAATTCTGCATATTCAAATAACCTTGAACCTATGTGGAAATATTCGTATCCTCGATGTAGTATTGCCAAGCGATCATTAGGATGTACTCTGCTTGTGCATCAACCCGCGGGGGTCACGGATGATAGTCCCAGTGGCGTCCCGCAGCCGTTGGCCTTGCAGCCGCTCACAGCTCTAAAAGCGAAGTGGGAACTGGACCTTCAAATGGAGATTCCTGACGCCACTTGGGGTCAACTATTGCGAAGGGCGCAGAAGAGCACGAGGACGAGGAACGCTAGATTACAACTCATACATTTTTATATTATTCATCGGGCATACCTCATGCCAGGGAAACTACGGCAGTACTTTGGAGTGGAACAAGCGGCCTGTCCTAGGTGCAACACACTGGGGGCGGATCTGGGGCACATGCTGTGGGATTGCCCTACCTTGGAGGAATACTGGCAGGAGGTTGGGAGGGCCTTAAATAACGCCACAGATAGGGAGATACAGTATACCAAAGCAGTGGGGGTGCTGCACTAGTTTCCACACACATCCAAAAATAAGACTACCAGCAGATTCATAGATATGGGGCTGATATTGGCGAAGAGGGAAATCACCAGGAATTGGAAATCGAAAGTGGGGCCCACATACAAGCGCTGGTATGGTGAATGTCTGAGGTGGGCAGCCTGTGAAAGCACTTTACGATACCAGATGGCTAGGAGGACCGATGATGAGAAAGCCATGGAGAGGGCAACAGCATGGGAAATGATGGTACAGGCACTCTGGGATGATAATGATGAGGAGGAAGGAGAGGATGCAGACTCTGAAGAGGCTGACCCCATTAGCGCACCTAGGAGCACACCTTTAGCGAATGTTTAACTCCTCCTTGCACACACCAGACCTTATTTTTCTCTAGGATTCTACTATAGCGCTGCCACGGGGGGGGGTGTTCGGGAGTGTGGGAGTTGGGGGGGTGGTTGATAGGGGATGGGGGAGGGGCGAAAATTTAAAAGCAGTCCACGTCTTCCTGTGTTTATGGCTATGGACATTGGACAATTAAGCAGGAAATGGACTCATTATATTTGTTGCTCAGTCTTCTACTTGGAGACGTAGATAACATGTTTGGGGGGGGAATTGATTATGTGCCTTACTGCTCTGTTACTCGGCTATTCATTATTATGATGTCTGTGCAATTATTTTGGTACTGCAATAAAAACGATGTTACAAAAAAAATGACACAAACACTGACCACTCCCCATCTACTCCACAGGTGACGAAGAACTCACTGCTGAGGACAACACCAACGACCAGCAGAGCCAGTCTCCACCCCCGGCACATGGACTCTCAGATGTGGACTCCCAGAACAGTTTGGATGATGAGCTCCAGGCCGGCCCATCTGGTGTGCCACAGACCCAAAGGTCCCAGGCCCCCATCCTCCCCACCACCACCTCTGCTGCCACTACAACGCAGCAGACCCCTGCAGGCACGGCCTCTACCACCGCAACCACCACAGCCACCACCGCCACTGCCACCAACACCACCAGGACCACCAGTACCACCTGCAGCACCCTCCCTGTCCCTAGGGATGTCCATCCCACACCAACAGCTGTGCAGGGCAGGGATAGAGTGCGTGGCCCCCCAGTGGCGAGGGAAGAGGTCCGTGGCAGCGGGGCACATGGGAGGGCCAGGGTCACCACCAGACCTCGGGAGGAGTGGACACCATCCCTGGACCACTTCACTAGAGTTGTGGATGCCTACCAATAGGTCCAGGGACAAAGTGGCTGGTCTGATGAACTATTGAGGGAGCTCATCCTGCTGATGAGGTCCATCGATAACCGCCTGGGACAGATGGTGGACCTCATGGGCCAGCAAGTGGCGTTGCAGAGGGACAGGCCTGTGTCCCAACCACCACCTCCGTCCCCTTCTGTTGCACCGCAGGATGACAGTGCACCATACTCCCCTGCGCCAACAGAGAGGGACGAGTCCCCTGATGCCGCTGGCCATTCAGCAGGCCCCCCACCGCCCAAAAGATCTAGGGGGCGTCCAAAGAAGAGCCTGGGAGTCTCCGGAGGCAAAGCACCTACCACACGCCAGTCATGGAGCCAGCTGTGAAGACAACCCTCTTCCCAACTGCATTCACTGTTTGGACTATCTTTCCCCACATTGCCCTGGCAATGGCCCCTCTCTGTTGGACTGGGTCACCACATCCATGTGGTGTCTACTCTTGCATCTCATTGAACAGGACTGTCAACTCACTGCTCCTTCCACACCTTCATGTAAATATTACCGCACCAATCACATGTCCACTCCCAAAATAAAATACCTGATGCACAAGATTTTGTGTAGTGATTTATCTAGTGCAGTATTTACATTGTTGATAATGTCCATGATGTATACAAATGATTTACAGTATGCAGGGCAGGAACCCTCTGTAGCACCGAGGGAGACACAACAGAACAACAGTCACTGGTCTCATTGTGGCAACACACAGATCACTGCACAAAAAATATGCAAGACATCACTGGCATATTACACAATGTCTAGCAGATGTGCATAAATACAGTCCAATATACATCTCGGCACTGAACGTCAATGTCACAAATAACACACATGGGTGACAGAACATGTGCCTATCGGTTACATCCACGCATAGCCATTTATAACAAGAGCAACACCACCAGACAACCTCGTCAGCCACCTTCAAGTGAAGTAGTGTTCAATGAGCTGTTGGTGCAGGTCAACTCCTTCCTCCTCTCCACTGTCCTCATCACTGGATTGAGGTCCCTGAGCAGGTGGTGGCCCTGGTTCATCACCATCGTCCAGAAGCTTAGGGACACCCCTGTGGATGGCCAGGTTGTGCAGCATACAGCATGCCACAAAGATCTTGCACACCTTCCCAGGCGAGTATGCCAGTGCGCCTCCGGTCCTGTCAAGGCACCTGAACCTTGACTTCAGCAGGCCGAAAGTCCGCTCGATCACCCGTCGTGTCTTACCATGGACCTCATTGTAGCGGATGTCTGCTGGTGTCTGGGGATTCCGGAGTGGGCTCAACAGCCATGGGCGACTGGGATATGCAGAGTCACCTGTGAATGACAATCACACATTGCAATGTTGTACAGTCAGAGTGCAGCAAGTGACACACAGTACGCCATAGCAGTAGTGATACTCACCCACAATCCAGGCATGTTGGGGATGCAGATTCTCCATCATCCGTGGCACCATGCTGTTCCTCATGATGTACGAATCATGTGCCGAAACTGGATACTTTGCGCACACATGTGATATGGTCATGTCCGCAAGGCACACCACCTGCATATTCATGGAGTGGTAGTGTTTGCGGTTCCGATAAATGTGCGCCGTCGCCAGCGGTGGCAACAGACCCACATGGGTGCAATCGATTGCACCAACTACATGTGGGATACACCCTAGGGGATAGAATTCACCCTTCACGGCAGCCAATTCACGTCCCCTGGGGAAATGTATGTAGCGATTGCGATATAGCATTATGGCCGCAAGAACATCCCGCAGCACCATGCTGAACATGGGCTGCGACATCCCCCCAGCGTTAGCCACGGTCTCCTGGAAGGAACCAGTTGCAAAAAAGTGGAGTGCTGCCATCACCTTGTAGGTGGGTGTGAATGCCGTAGGATAGTGACGGCGAGGCAGCAGGTGGGGCTCCAATAGATGACACAAGATCTTCAATGTTGGTCTGTCCAGCCTGAATTTCCTAATGATTGCCTCATTCTCCATGTCCTCCAGCACTTTTAGTTGAATAGGAGATCCGGCCTCCTCCTAGTTGAGGAGTGAAATGAAAATGTCAGTGACAAGCATCATGAGATGGGCATAGCACAAAACACCAATGATGTCATGGGAAAACAACGAGTGCCAGAGAGATGCATGGCACTTCAGGTTACATGGCTGGCCAATAGCTACATACAGACGGCACGCCTCTCCAGTGACAATACACAAGTGCCACACACACATCTGGGACTGTGAATGCGGATATAATGGATGAACAATTCACATGTGCAGACAAGGTGCAGCAAGACCCGCCAAGGTGTTGTGACTTACTATGTCTATCATAAACATCTGCTGTACCTGCCACACCTCAAGGCATCATGTAAAGTCAGAACACATTCATCAACACAATGATCACAGTAGCAGGAACACTTCTGGTTGTGTGCATGAGCAGTTGTGATAGCAGAAGTCTGGTCTGATACAATGCAGTGACACTAGCCAGGTCAAGGTCTGCATTGACCATCAACTCATTCTATGTAATGACATCATATACAACACCTGAAGTCTGTCAATCATCATCAGCCACCAAAGGTGTCACTAAAATGGATGAACCACAGGCCAAAGGGACTCACACTGAACGTGCGTCCACCTGTGGATGACATAGCTGTGTGGCATCGTGTTTAAAATGATGTCCCCTTCTCCATGTTGCTGCAGGGTGCTGATACAGTGTCCTTGATTGACATAAACAACAATGGGTACGAAAACAGGAGTACCTACCGCCGGGCCCCGGCTGTGTGACCCCAGCACCACCATCTCCCCAGACAAGGTAGCCATTGGCATGAGGACATGTGTATATGGTGGTGGGTATGCTCCGCCGCATGAGTCGCGGTACCTACCGCTGGGCCTGGGGTGAATGTGTGACATTGATCCACATTTTGTCCATCACCTGTTTTGTTTGCAATTGGCGCCATAAGTGCGCTGGGGATGCTCAGACGTGGGTCCCAGGCACTCCACACCACTGGAGTCAAGCTAGCTGGGCTGATGAGAGGTGTTACCTCGAAACCGGTCCGGTCCTCGGATGCTTGATTCCGTTCTGGGAAGGACATGGCTTTTGTAGTTCGGACTGGACTGTTCCCATGGGGCACAGGGTCAGAGCTGATTTGCATATCGCCATTGTCTAACCCAGGGTGGTGTGGAGTGCAAAAAAACGATGGATTTGGGCCCAGATCTTTGGACTGGGGTGAATGTGTGACATTGATCCACATTCTGTCCATCACCTGTTTTGTTTGCAATTGCCGCCATAAGTGCGCTGGGGATGCTCAGACGTGGGTCCCAGGCACTCCACACCACTGGAGTCAAGCTAGCCGGGCTGTTGAGAGGTGTTACCTCGAAACCAGTCCGGTCCTCGGATGCTTGATTCCGTTCTGGGAAGGACATGGCTTTTGTAGTTCGGACTGGACTGTTCCCATGGGGCACAGGGTCAGAGCTGATTTGCATATCGCCATTGTCTAACCCAGGGTGGTGTGGAGTGCAAAAAAACGATGGATTTGGGCCCAGATCTTTGGACTGGGGTGAATGTGTGACATTGATCCACATTCTGTCCATCACCTGTTTTGTTTGCAATTGCCGCCATAAGTGCGCTGGGGATGCTCAGACGTGGGGCCCAGGCACTCCACACCACTGGAGTCAAGCTAGCCGGGCTGATGAGAGGTGTTACCTCGAAACCAGTCCGGTCCTCGGATGCTTGATTCCGTTCTGGGAAGGACATGGCTTTTGTAGTTCGGACTGGACTGTTCCCATGGGGCACAGGGTCAGAGCTGATTTGCATATCGCCATTGTCTAACCCAGGGTGGTGTGGAGTGCAAAAAAACGATGGATTTGGGCCCAGATCTTTGGACTGGGGTGAATGTGTGACATTGATCCACATTCTGTCCATCACCTGTTTTGTTTGCAATTGCCGCCATAAGTGCACTGGGGATGCTCAGACGTGGGTCCCAGGCACTCCACACCACTGGAGTCAAGCTAGCCGGGCTGTTGAGAGGTGTTACCTCGAAACCAGTCCGGTCCTCGGATGCTTGATTCCATTCTGGGAAGGACATGGCTTTTGTAGTTCGGACTGGACTGTTCCCATGGGGCACGGGGTCAGAGCTGATTTGCATATCGCCATTGTCTAACCCAGGGTGGTGTGGAGTGCAAAAAAACGATGGATTTGGGCCCAGATCTTTGGACTGGGGTGAATGTGTGACATTGATCCACATTCTGTCCATCACCTGTTTTGTTTGCAATTGCCGCCATAAGTGCACTGGGGTTACACAGACGTGGGTCCCAGGCACTCCACACCAGATGGATTTGGGCCCAGATCTTTGGACTGGGGTGAATGTGTGACATTGATCCACATTCTGTCCATCACCTGTTTTGTTTGCAATTGCCGCCATAAGTGCGCTGGGGATGCTCAGACGTGGGGCCCAGGCACTCCACACCACTGGAGTCAAGCTAGCCGGGCTGATGAGAGGTTTTACTCGAAACCGGTCCGGTCCTCGGATGCTTGATTCCGTTCTGGGAAGGACATGGCTTTTGAGTTCGGACTGGACTGTTCCCATGGGGCACAGGGTCAGAGCTGATTTGCATATCGCCAATGTCTAACCCAGGGTGGTGTGGAGTGCAAAAAAACGATGGATTTGGGCCCAGATCTTTGGACTGGGGTGAATGTGTGACATTGATCCACATTCTGTTCATCACCTGTTTTGTTTGCAATTGCCGCCATAAGTGCGCTGGGGATGCTCAGACGTGGGTCCCAGGCACTCCACACCACTGGAGTCAAGCTAGCCGGGCTGATGAGAGGTGTTACTTTGAAACCGGTCCGGTCCTCGGATGCTTGATTCCGTTCTGGGAAGGACATGGCTTTTGTAGTTCAGACTGGACTGTTCCCATGGGGCACAGGGTCAGAGCTGATTTGCATATCGCCATTGTCTAACCCAGGGTGGTGTGGAGTGCAAAAAAACGATGGATTTGGGCCCAGATCTTTGGACTGGGCGTGAATGTGTGACATTGATCCACATTTTGTCCATCACCTGTTTTGTTTGCAATTGCCGCCATAAGTGCGCTGGGCATGCTCAGATGTGGGTCCCAGGCACTCCACACTATTGGAGTCAAGCTAGCCGGGCTGATGAGAGGTGTTACCTCGAAACCGGTCCGGTCCTCGGATGCTTGATTCCGTTCTGGGAAGGGCATGGCTTTTGTAGTTCGGACTGGACTGTTCCCATGGGGCACAGAGTCAGAGCTGATTTGCATATCGCCATTGTCTAACCCAGGGTGGTGTGGAGTACAAAAAAATGATGGATTTGGGCCCAGATCTTTGGACTAGGGTGAATGTGTGACATTGATCCACATTCTGTCCATCACCTGTTTTGTTTGCAATTGCCGCCATAAGTGCGCTGGGGATGCTCAGACGTGGGTCCCAGGCACTCCACACCACTGGAGTCAAGCTAGCCAGGCTGATGAGAGGTGTTACCTTGAAACCGGTCCGGTCCTCGGATGCTTGATTCCGTTCTGGGAAGGACATGGCTTTTGTAGTTCGGACTGGACTGTTCCCATGGGGCACAGGGTCAGAGCTGGTTTGCATATCGCCATTGTCTAACCCAGGGTGGTGTGGAGTGCAAAAAACGATGGATTTGGGCCCAGATCTTTGGACTGGGGTGAATGTGTGACATTGATCCACATTCTGTCCATCACCTGTTTTGTTTGCAATTGCCGCCATAAGTGCGCTGGGGATACTCAGACGTGGGTCCCAGGCACTCCACACCACTGGAGTCAAGCTAGCTGATGAGAGGTGTTACCTCGAAACCGGTCCGGTCCTCGGATGCTTGATTCCGTTCTGGGAAGGACATGGCTTTTGTAGTTCGGACTGGACTGTTCCCATGGGGCACAGGGTCAGAACTGATTTGCATATCGCCATTGTCTAACCCAGGTGGTGTGGAGTGCAAAAAAACGATGGATTTGGGCCCAGATCTTTGGACTGGGGTGAATGTGTGACATTGATCCACATTCTGTCCATCACCTGTTTTGTTTGCAATTGCCGCCATAAGTGCGCTGGGGATGCTCAGACGTGGGTCCCAGGCACTCCACACCACTGGAGTCAAGCTAGCCGGGCTGATGAGAGGTGTTAGTCAGACAGAAATTCCCTTTGGGTAAAATAGCAACAGTACAAAGGTACTAGCAGGCATACAGACAACAAAATTATTTCTCAGCGAAGCAATGTAGATAGGATGCAACAACTATGTGTGAAAACACTCTCAGAACATTTCAAATTAAAAAAAACCCAATTTATTGAAGAAACATCATATTAAATAAAAACAGAAGTTTGGGAAACATACAAAGACGGTGTAATCAATAAAAACAACATTCAGTAAAAAAGGAGTGTGTAAGAAATAAGGAATAGAAACCATTCAAAGAAAAACAAATTTGGTTTCCCCCTTCGTGTATATTCCTAGATTCACTCCTTAGGCGTCGACGCGTTTCGGCGGTGTTAGCATATTAATCCGCCTTCATCAGGACAGTAGAGCAATACAGTTTCCCAAATAGATTCTGCAATTATAATAAAACCAATTTTAGGTTTACCAAGTTCATAACATATGGTAATCATAAAATCACAATGTTTTAAAAAAACTCTAATCTAGTTAAATCATTGCACCTACATATTTACATTGCTTCCAAGACATACTACATAGAACAATTCATCAAACAACATAACCTACATGGTTAGATAACAACAACTCAAGATTACCAATTCCTCTACAACATCCTTCAAAGTACTGATCTATGCATATTCAAGCTTGATGTAGAGTTCAGGAACATTAGGCTATCTTTAGAGGTACAAGATTACCACTTTATATGGTGGCAACGGTGGCATAAGATAAGGAACAATGGTACGTCACCTACCAAGAAGGTATAAAAGGTATGACCTATATTGCATGGGGTATTCCGCCTCCTATGCGTCAAACCCGGGAATTCGGCCCGCGAATTCTCTTAGATGTGCGTTCAGATACGCAATAAGATACCTAGTAATAGAGAAAAAATCCACACGGTAATGTTGGGTAGCCATATACATGGCTGCATTACAGAGTTCACGTAAATTTATGACTCTTATCAGTCTTATCCTGTATTGCCATTTGGGCCATATTTTATTTGCTTTGGGCTTTATATTATGGGGTGCTGTTTTTGTGCGCTACGCATGTTAGTTTATCACAGACATAACTGCTCATAAGGTTGTTTATCTTTCGTTCTAATTCAAAAAATAGAAAAAACAAGCCAACAGCGAGCTAGTCACAAATCCTTTTCTTTAGCCAAAATTCATATATATGGCAGGTTCTTTCACTGAAACCAGGTTCTTTAACTGGAGCCGAGAAATTATTTTAAGTACTTACTATATTGTGTTGTAAGGCGTAAATACGTCTTTGAGAGTAATATGAATCTCCAGATAGATGACTGGTCACTGTAAAAGATTTATATACATAGATAAGCCACCCGCATCTAGCCAATTAATACAGGTATAAGAAACGCGTGCTGGTTTTAACGAGATACTTACAGTTAGTTAAAAGTGCTAGTGTTTGAGCACGCAGTAATAGGGATTTATCCTTTATATTTCGGTCATGATCCAACGCACTTCAAATACAGCTTAGGTCCCGGGGATTTGTACACAGATACCCGCTGTGTTGGGAGACTCCTTTTTCTAGTCTCTATGTGGGTAAACAAGGAACAAAGTCGAATTGCCGTTTTGGAAAAACGTGCTCCTTCTACAACACGTTGCTGATATGCAGCGTTGCCCCTTCTAGCGGTCTGCTTACCTTTGTTCTCAGATCGTCAGACGTCCCGCGTGCTCCTCTCCGTGTCACCGGCTAGCAACACTTAGCGGAAATACACGAATTTAAATACCCAGCAAAACGCGGGTATTCAGTGATGACGTGGCGGGAAGACGATAGAACGTGAAGAGAGACTACCCGTGGTTAATGATCGCGGAAGCCTCTTTCAAAACTGACTGTTTACGTTTACAATTTGTCGGAAAGAGTATTCAGACTGCTCTATATTATATGAGAGAGTGATATTTTAAATTTATATTAACAGAGTCATTTAGTTACGCGGTGAAAGTCACCCCAAATATTAGAACTTTTTTTTAAAAAAACAACAATTTTTCACATTTGTGTATATTAGAGAAACGGATCGCTTTGGCGTATTAGGCAGCATATAGTTGACATATTTATATATTTCTAACCTGAGTAACAGGAACATCGCGGAGCCAAAGATGTCCTAGATTGCTCCAATGATCTTTTCCCATTCTTCTCTGGAATTCAGCCCTCTCCTCGCCAAAGCGATCCGTTTACGTATATAACCCCATTGCCCACAATAATTAAACTATTGGATCCATCTTATATTGGGCATGTCATAACCTTTTGAGTTGAAAAACCTTAAGATAAGACTAAACTGATTACTAATACTAGATATTCTCTAATATACACAAATGTGAAAAATCAATTGCCTATCAAATGGCCAAAACAAAACAAAATAATGCGCGTAGATATCTAAATAGCTGACTTGATAACATTAGATAATGGCTATATACTTTCTTAAGTTGTTTTTTTAAAAAAAAGTTCTAATATTTGGGGTGACTTTCACCGCGTAACTAAATGACTCTGTTAATATAAATTTAAAATATCACTCTCTCATATAATATAGAGCAGTCTGAATACTCTTTCCGACAAATTGTAAACGTAAACAGTCAGTTTTGAAAGAGGCTTCCGCGATCATTAACCACGGGTAGTCTCTCTTCACGTTCTATCGTCTTCCCGCCACGTCATCACTGAATACCCGCGTTTTGCTGGGTATTTAAATTCGTGTATTTCCGCTAAGTGTTGCTAGCCGGTGACACGGAGAGGAGCACGCGGGACGTCTGACGATCTGAGAACAAAGGTAAGCAGACCGCTAGAAGGGGCAACGCTGCATATCAGCAACGTGTTGTAGAAGGAGCACGTTTTTCCAAAACGGCAATTCGACTTTGTTCCTTGTTTACCCACATAGAGACTAGAAAAAGGAGTCTCCCAACACAGCGGGTATCTGTGTACAAATCCCCGGGACCTAAGCTGTATTTGAAGTGCGTTGGATCATGACCGAAATATAAAGGATAAATCCCTATTACTGCGTGCTCAAACACTAGCACTTTTAACTAACTGTAAGTATCTCGTTAAAACCAGCACGCGTTTCTTATACCTGTATTAATTGGCTAGATGCGGGTGGCTTATCTATGTATATAAATCTTTTACAGTGACCAGTCATCTATCTGGAGATTCATATTACTCTCAAAGACGTATTTACGCCTTACAACACAATATAGTAAGTACTTAAAATAATTTCTCGGCTCCAGTTAAAGAACCTGGTTTCAGTGAAAGAACCTGCCATATATATGAATTTTGGCTAAAGAAAAGGATTTGTGACTAGCTCGCTGTTGGCTTGTTTTTTCTATTTTTTGAATTAGAACGAAAGATAAACAACCTTATGAGCAGTTATGTCTGTGATAAACTAACATGCGTAGCGCACAAAAACAGCACCCCATAATATAAAGCCCAAAGCAAATAAAATATGGCCCAAATGGCAATACAGGATAAGACTGATAAGAGTCATAAATTTACGTGAACTCTGTAATGCAGCCATGTATATGGCTACCCAACATTACCGTGTGGATTTTTTCTCTATTACTAGGTATCTTATTGCGTATCTGAACGCACATCTAAGAGAATTCGCGGGCCGAATTCCCGGGTTTGACGCATAGGAGGCGGAATACCCCATGCAATATAGGTCATACCTTTTATACCTTCTTGGTAGGTGACGTACCATTGTTCCTTATCTTATGCCACCGTTGCCACCATATAAAGTGGTAATCTTGTACCTCTAAAGATAGCCTAATGTTCCTGAACTCTACATCAAGCTTGAATATGCATAGATCAGTACTTTGAAGGATGTTGTAGAGGAATTGGTAATCTTGAGTTGTTGTTATCTAACCATGTAGGTTATGTTGTTTGATGAATTGTTCTATGTAGTATGTCTTGGAAGCAATGTAAATATGTAGGTGCAATGATTTAACTAGATTAGAGTTTTTTTAAAACATTGTGATTTTATGATTACCATATGTTATGAACTTGGTAAACCTAAAATTGGTTTTATTATAATTGCAGAATCTATTTGGGAAACTGTATTGCTCTACTGTCCTGATGAAGGCGGATTAATATGCTAACACCGCCGAAACGCGTCGACGCCTAAGGAGTGAATCTAGGAATATACACGAAGGGGGAAACCAAATTTGTTTTTCTTTGAATGGTTTCTATTCCTTATTTCTTGCACACTCCTTTTTTACTGAATGTTGTTTTTATTGATTACACCGTCTTTGTATGTTTCCCAAACTTCTGTTTTTATTTAATATGATGTTTCTTCAATAAATTGGGTTTTTTTAATTTGAAATGTTCTGAGAGTGTTTTCACACATAGTTGTTGCATCCTATCTACATTGCTTCGCTGAGAAATAATTTTGTTGTCTGTATGCCTGCTAGTACCTTTGTACTGTTGCTATTTTACCCAAAGGGAATTTCTGTCTGACTAACGTCAATTGTGGTACCCTATCCCTTTGGTTTTGGGGTCCCTCTCTCTTTTGCTAGAGATGATGAGAGGTGTTACCTCGAAACCGTTCCGGTCCTCGGATGCTTGATTCCGTTCTGGGAAGGACATGGCTTTTGTAGCTCGGACTGGACTGTTCCCATGGGGCACAGGGTCAGAGCTGATTTGCATATCGCCATTGTCTAACCCAGGGTGGTGTGGAGTGCAAAAAAATGATGGATTTGGGCCCAGATCTTTGGACTGGGGTGAATGTGTGACATTGATCCACATTCTGTCCATCACCTGTTTTGTTAGCAATTGCCGCCATAAGTGCGCTGGGGATGCTCAGACGTGGGTCCCAGGCACTCCACACCACTGGAGTCAAGCTAGCCGGGCTGATGAGAGGTGTTACCTCGAAACCGGTTGGTCCTCGGATGCTTGATTCCGTTCTGGGAAGGACATGGCTTTTGTAGTTCGGACTGGACTGTTCCCATGCGGCACAGGGTCAGAGCTGATTTGCATATCGCCATTGTCTAACCCAGGGTGGTGTGGAGTGAAAAAAAAAGATGGATTTGGGCCCAGATCTTTGGACTGGGGTGAATGTGTGACATTGATCCAAATTTTGTCCATCACCTGTTTTGTTTGCAATTGCCGCCATAAGTGCGCTGGGGATGCTCAGACGTGGGTCCCAGGCACTCCACACCACTGGAGTCACGCTAGCCGGGCTGATGAGAGGTGTTACCTCGAAACCGGTCCGGTCCTCGGATGCTTGATTCCGTTCTGGGAAGGACATGGCTTTTGTAGTTCGGACTGGACTGTTCCCATGGGGCACAGGGTCAGAGCTGATTTGCATATCGCCATTGTCTAACCCAGGGTGGTGTGGAGTGCAAAAAAACGATGGATTTGGGCCCAGATCTTTGGACTGGGGTGAATGTGTGACATTGATCCACATTCTGTCCATCACCTGTTTTGTTTGACATACCAGTTGTGAACACCGAAACGCGTCGACGTATTATAAAATAGAACCCAGCCAGATCCCTAACAGAGAACAGATATACCTGGATTGTGGTTACTGTGATCTCTACCATCAATTGCATACTTGTGTATTATATCTACAAGAGGATACTGGGTCAGGCCTAAACAAGAATAGGGAAAAGTTCTACCTATGGTGGGAAACGGTTTGTTCTGTGCAATTTAGCAGCATATATCTGGTGTAATTTTGATGACTACTGTTTGCCTTTCTTTCTGATAATAATTAATTTACTTTTTCGTTTTTGTAATTTGCACATGTACATATTCATATGTATTTGAGCTGACATAAGTGTACAACAAATTGATTTTATGCACCACAGACATAAGTCTGTTTTTAACCTTGAGTACAAAAGTTTTTAATAAAAATACAAAGACTGTAAACGTCATATTTTCGTGTTGGTTTGATACTGTATGGAAATGGTAAGGTCTGACTGATGTGTATGTATGAAGATAAAAGATACGGAGCAATTAGTACACATTCCAGGGATTTCCCTTTGACTTAAAGTGAAGACAGCTGCGCCAGGAAGGATTGCCACTTGTGAGGAGGATGACTGCTCTAAGGAACTGCTGCCCCAACCTGCTGAGCTGCCCTACTGCCTGCTGATCCAGCCCTGGTAGGGAGACCTAAAGAAACACCTCCAGAGTGTCTCCACAATATTCATAAGACCTGCCTCTGGGACAACAACGTTCTCAAGGACTGGCCCCAGCAACGTGGTGCCTGCGTGCATCATCGCCTGCCCTGTAACTTCGCAAGAAACTACCTCTGCAACCCTGGGTGTGAGTGACTATCACCGGTAAAGAAAATTTCAAGGACTGCCTCTCCAACACAGAGCGCTGCACCTCCCTTAAAGACCTGCCTTGGTATAGGGGACCCGATGACTGAAATCGCCACCATGTGTTGTGCGTGAGGCTGTGCCTAATTCAGGGCTTCAACTGGTGCCAAAAGCTTTGCCTCCTGAAATAACTGCTGCGACCGGGACCCTAACATAATCGTAAAGCGGTGTAAGAAAGAAGCGCTGTGGGCCTAAATCACCTTGGCCGGCACAGGGCCTTACTGCGCTGTGCAGTGGTTTGTAGCGCTGTGCAGGACTACACTGTCGTGCCTCAGAATCACCGCAGCTGCCTGAGATACGAAACCACTGTGACGCGCTGCGTCCAACGAGAGCTGTGGGCCAGAGATCATCGCAAGCTGGGAACCTCAGGAAGCTGCTGAGGCTTTCCCCACCGTGACGTAGGCCCCCGCCGCGCTGCGATTGGGCGCTGGTACAAGGGTTACCTTGCAGCTGGGACTTCCCTGACGTCACGGCTGCAGGGAAAAAGAATCGCCGTGTGGATGCTGGAAGGGCTGCCCCGATCCCCCTTTGTGCCGCCTCACCGAGAGCCCTGCATCCCCAGAGACCAATGGAGCTTCGGTCCGTCACCAGCCCTAGGTAACGGTCGACTGCTCTTACTGGGTTGCCTGGGCAGACTGGGGCACGGAGGTGCTCGCTTGTACACGGGCTGAACGCGGCCGAGAGGTTTACATTGTTTTTTGAACGAGGATATTGCCTTACAGCGCTATAGTTACATACCGGACTCTGTAGGTTACAAATATTTTCCAATTAATAAAAATAATTACCAATTAAAAATATTAATTGCCAATTAAGAAAATTATTAACCAATTAAATAATTTATTGCCAATTACAAAAATGATTTCCCAATTACAAACATGAATTACCAATTTAAAAAAAATATCAATTTAAATAATTAATTGCCAATTAATAATTAATTATGAATACAATAATTATCCATAAAAAAAATTACAAATCATTAATTAATTACAAATAAATCACTTCCCACTCAATTCCTGTATAAACCCACAACCCGCTACAGAAATAAAAACAAAAATTAATTAACATTTATTTATAATTCCTAAAAATTATTAATTAATTTACTATATTTAAATTACCCACAACCCGCTCCGGAAAGTAAAACATAACATTTACTTAAAAATAACATTAATAATATATACAAATAATACACATATAATTTAAAAAAAATTAAAATACTTAACAAAAACATATTACACATACATAATTAAATACATAAAAATAATACAAATATCGATATTAGTAACATCGAAATTAGTTACATCGATATATATGCTATCGATATTACTAACTTCGATATTACTTACATCGATATAAATAAATTCAATATTACTTACCTTAGGGTCGATATTCTGTCCAACGATATTCTTGACATCGAAATTCTGTAACTTCGATATTTCCAATTCGATATTTGTGTAGGTCGACAATTAGGAATCGATATTTAGACTGTGTACCAAATTCCGTACACCCAAAAGCTTTGTGGGACATGGCAGGAGACTGTTTGGCAGGATTCGGGATAGTGCGGTCACCTGGCCTGAGATCTTGGGCGGGGCGCGGGGCGTGAATCTGAGACTGTGCGCCTTCGCTGACAGGCCTACAGGGGCATAATTCCTTTGTATCTGACTTTGTGGGGAGTTTAGTGGCCGCAGAGGGAGCACCCTTCAACCGCATAAGGGTGACAGCGCTTTGGCAAGCATTGGGGCATTTTAGCACTACCAGCAGTGCCTAGGCAGCTATATTTCCTACACTGGGAGTGTCATTTCTTTGAGAGGCGCATGTATTAGGCTACAAGGGAACGTTCCTAAAGTGAACCTCGACCCTAATGAACCACCCTAAAGTGAACTTTGGCCATAAGAGCATTCCTAAAGTGAACTTTTTGCCATAAGAGCACTCCAAAAGTGAACTTGGTGTCAACAGAGAACACTTAGACACATTACAGAGAAGAGCATGCAATGTGAAATTTGGATTGGTGATCTTACCTGGAAACTGGATTTATTTTACTTTTGATCTTGCCTGGAAACTAGATTTATTTTACTATTGATCTTGCCTGAAGACTGGATTTATCTGATTATTGAAGCTGAGATAAAGATGTTTGTATTTTTATAACCCATCGGTGTTGTTTCTTTTTCTTTTGTGCGTGTTTTACTATAAACTGTTGGTGTGTGTTGCACAAAAACTTTACACATTGCCTCTGAAGTTAAGCCTTCCCGCTCTGCGCCAGGCTACCCTGTCGGAAGCTGTGGCCCCTACTTGGACTAGGGTACAACTAGAGACCCCGGTTCTAACAGCTTCTAATTTGAACGTCATAATTGAGGAGATTCTGAATTCTTCCAGTGGAAGAGAATTTCATATCTTTGGGGCAGCACCGAAGAAGGCTCTGTGACATGTTCTCTTTTTGCTAAGGATGAGTGGTTTCAAGAGGAAAGTATTGGAGCTTCTTGAGGCTCTTGCACCACAAGATAGCTGAGGTTTTTGCGCAAGGTACCTAGGAGCATTGAAGTGAAAGGCTTTGTGAGCCAGAACGGCATTCTTTAACTGAATTTGTGCTTTGTAGAATAATGTGAAGGATTCTGAGTTAGCAGAAATACTCACCGCTACAGTGCACCAAATGCCCCTAGACCTGGACGAGTCGACCACTCTATAACCTAATTGGTTGGATGCAGCTGTAACAAACTTGCCCCAAAGAAATCCTATTCTTAAATAGTGTTCAACCCTCCGCTCCATGGTACACGCAGGAACTCAAAGATCAGAAAGTGCGTTGTAAATCATTGGAGCGGAATTGGAGGAGAGAGTATATAGAATCTGAGAAAAGTATCTATAAAAAAAGCCTCATGATTTCTAAACAATTACTTTTCAAGACAAAGCAAAAGTTCTTTGCTAATCGAATTAATTTAGTTAAAAACTCGGTCAAAGAGCTTTTGAAAATAGTAACTAGTCTGGCATATCCTCGCCCAGCAAACATTTTAATGTGTCCTGGACTATGTAATGAAATTGCCAGGTTTTTCTTGAAAAAAGTTGAGGCCATTTTCTCAACTTTTAAAGGACCAACAACTGATGGGACAGGGGACCCGACAGAGGATCAAAAGCCAGTTTTTGATCTACAGCCTATTTTTGACAAGTTTGCACCACTATATCTTATGGACACTCTTAATCTTCTCATATCCACTTAATTAGCATCTCCTTACAATCTGTGTCCTGTTGCGGTGCTAACACTGGCCCCTGAACCTATTGCCCTGACACTTACCTCTCTATTTAATGCAGTGTTTTTACATGGGTATTTTCCGGAGTTCTGGAAAACTGCTTCAATTTTACCACTTCTTAAAAAGCCTAGACTTGACCCCGAGGATCTGAACAATTTCCGCCCCATCTCATGTCTTTCATTTCCATTGCCTAATTGAGTACTTATCTGCGAGAAGCTCAAGCCCTGGATCCTACCCAATATGACTTCAGAGTGTGCACAGCACGGAGTCCGTGCTACTAAAATCCACAGAAGAAATCAGGATAGCCATAGATCAGGGAGGCCGCTATGTTTATTCTGGACCTCTCTGCAGCCTTTGACACAGTCCATCATGATCTGTTGATGGACCGGTTGTGGAACTACAGGGTCCAGGGTAAAGCATGGAAACTTTTGAAGACCTTCCTCTCGGACAGACTGCAAACTGTCTCATTGGGAGAATTTTGCTCTACACCATTTCATCTGCCTTGTGGAATCCCACAGGGATCATCTATGAGCTCCACACTATTTAATGTATATGTATCCTCCTTGGCCCCCCCTTATTGACTCTTTCGGGTTTTGCCTCACCTCTTACGCTAACGACACGCAAATCGTGGTGTTGCTGATACCTGGGGAGAAAATTGGAATAGATAAACGGTTCCATGATTTCATGAAAGCGGTGGGGAGGTGGATGTCTCAAAACTGTCTTAAACTCAACTCAAATAAAATGGAGGTTATCTTGTTTGGGAACGATCCCTACTTTTGACCCCAAGCTGGTGGCCTGATTCTAAGGGTTCCCTCCCAACACCCAACAGGAAAGCTAAAACCTTGGAGTTTTTATAGACGAAAGACTCAACTTTGGTGACCAAGCCAATACAGTCGCCTTTTTTTAAAAAATTTTATTTTATTTTTTATTGCAGATACGCAAGGAGCCCATAAATGGAGCAGTGTGAAGGCACAGTAATGCATCACAGTCTGGGTGGTTCACTTGTCTAAAAGAGATACACAGCCGTGTAGCCCACAACCCTGGGGTTGGGCGGCTAACAGAATTTGTACGGTATGGTTACCAGAGCTGAGCTAGCTGTAGGCTTTCCCAGGCAATTCCTGTGTCTGCTTTTTACTTTTTAGATAACACAATAACAAACCCCCCTCCCCAAACCTCCCCCCAAATGGACAATAGAAGACATGCAAGCCAGGAGCCTTCACAGTGTTCAGGTATTTAAAACTAGAGATACATCGGTCACGCCCCCTCATCCCTGCCCCCTTCCTCCCCTTCCCTCTTGTGTATCCGAACGGTCGCGTTCCTCAGAGCAGGTGGAATACGGCTCTCTACCGGATCAGCATTGTCAGTCGTGATCTTAAAGGCAGTGTATTGTGTCCCACAGTTACTTCCCATTTCTCTGCCATTTGAAAGCCCCTTATGTCCCCCCCATCCAGCCCATGGTAGTGTCTCCATTTTGACCAGACCCTACGGAATTTCTTTGGACAGCCCCTTGCCTTGTAGGTGACCCTCTCTGCCACCATATATAGGTCTAACCCTCGTCTCCATTCCTCCAGATCCGGAGGGTCCGGCGAGCCCCATCGTTTTGCGATGTCTCGTTTGGCGACCACCAATGCAAGGACTAGGAAAGTGAGTAATGGGCGAGTCAGGTCCACCTCATTTGTCATTCCAAGTAACGCTAACTTGGGGTCCCGTGGGAGTGAAGCCTCAAGGACATCCTCCAGTTCCCCAAATATCTGGGTCCAGTATTTCTGAATTACACTGCAGCACCACACTGTGTTAAAAAAATCCCCCTCCTCTTGGAGGCACCTAAGGCAGCGTGGCTCGTCTATCCTCCCCATCTTACATAGACGCACTCTGTCAAAGTATGTCCTATGGAGAAAGTTGAATTGAATGAGTCGTAATCTAGATTTAATTGCTACCTCCCGGGGGTGCATCAGAACTATCTCCCAGTCTAAGTCCTCCATCTCCCCCACCCCTGCCTCCCAAGTGTGCCTGAGTTTGTTCAAGTCGCCCAGCATATGGTTAGTCAATGTTTTGTATGTCAGGGACACCGCCTTTCCCACCACCTGTTCTTGCAGGAGCCTCCCTTCCAATGGCGCGTATTCAGGAAGATCCGTGAGCGTAATATGTTGGGCTATCCAGGCGTGTCTCAATTGAGCATATTTAAGATATTGTGTGTTGTGCAGTCCGAACTCCGACTGGAGGACTTGGAACGATTTCAGCTCCCCCCTGGCTATCACATCGCCTATGGTGGAGATGTCGATATCATCCCACCTTTTGAATCCTCTGAGCTTATGCAACTCGGTTAACTATTGGCAGTGCCACAGTGGTGTCTGTCGTGTGGGCTTCCGCTCCCACCCCATGCGACACGTAGCTCTAGTCCATGATCCTAAGCGTTATAGACGTGGCTGGAAGGAGGGAGGCCCTTCCTCCACTCCCGTACAAATATTTTAGTATGTTATTAGGTGCCAGTTTAGTCCTCTCTAGTGCATACGTTGGGTGGTCCGCTGGTGTATGGAGCCAGTCATTGATTGGGGTCAGATGCTCCGCCCAGTAGTAGGCCTCCAAGTTCGGTAGTGAAATCCCTCCACTATATGGATGTCGCTGAAGTGTAGACAGGGCCACCCTGGCCTGTTTACCCAGCCAAAGGAAGGATCTCAGATCCGCATGAATCCTGGTGAAGACTGTCACCGGTAATGGGTAGTTCTCATTTTGTAGAGCATATAAAAATTTCGGTAGGATGATCATTTTATACATAGCTGCCCTCCAATACAGTAGCCTTGACCACGTCATATGTCCTTAGAACATGCAAAAAAATTCTGGGACAAATAGTTCTGCACAATATACTTTTTACCCTCTTCCGTGGGAACAAACACAATGCATTTGCCCAATTGTCCAGACAAGAGGATGCACCACCATTTGAATTGAATACATGGGTCCAAGTGGCTTGCACTGTAGCTGCCAGAGAAAGGAACTTCATTGGCGCAGAACAAGATTTGCAAATCCGGTGTGTTTGTTCAGGCTGACCCATTGAAGGGCAAAAAGTATATTGTGAAGAAGCATTTGCCCCAGGATGCCCTATAAAGTTAGAACCTACTTTGGAGGCCCACCAGAGGGCACAACGAACAAATATCCGTTTACAACATGATATGCAACAATTTTTAAGACGGTCGAGCATTTTCCTGCTTAAATCCTGTGATCAAAAACTGGGTATGACTCAAAACGCATAAGGAATTCATGGATATTATTTGTTTTAAACTTGAAATGTTTTTGCCTAATTGAATAAATACCTGAATTTAGACAGCGCCGCGCTCGTCAGATAAACTTCACAATAATAAGGCAGTCCAGCAGGGAGGATACACCACAGTTTGATTTGAACAAATGAGTCCAAGTGGTTTGCTTTGGAGCTGCCACAGAAAGCAACATTCAGCGGTGCAGAACAAGGGGGCATATTATCAAGGAGGGCGTTAAAATTGTCGCTCTTTTAGTGGCAGAAAACTGCAGCTAAAGCGGAGATAATGGGCTTGACAATATGCCCTGTGGAATTTCAATAGAAACCCATGTTCACACCAGAACATGGGTTTCTATTGGAATTCACAAGGCCATATTATCAAGCCCATTATCGCTGTTTTAGCAGCAGTTTTCTACCGCTAAAACTGCGATAATTTTTAACGCCCTGCTTGATAATATGCCCCAAGGTTTGCAATCTGGTGTGTTTGTTCAGGCTGACCCACTGAAGGGTAAAAAGTTCATTGTGCAAAACTATTTCTGCCAGGATTCCCTATAAAGTAAGAACCCACTTGGGAGGTCCTTCACAGGGCGCAATGAACTAATGTGCATTTGGAAAACAATATGCAACAATTTTTAAGGCTGTTGTGCATTTTCCTACTTAAATCCTCTGATTAAGAACTAGGTATGGTTTTAAATGCATAAGGAAAGCATAGATATTATTTATTTTGAACTGGAAATGTGTTTGCCTAATTGAATAAATACCTGAATTGACAGTGGTCCTCGTTCTTCTGTCAAACTTTCTTCACAACTAATATGGCCATCTAGCCGGTAGGATGCACCACTGTTTCAATTGACTAAATGGATAAAGTGTATTGCAATCTGTTTGTCGCAGGATGAACTATAAAGTAAGAACCCACTTGCGAGTCCCACTAGAGGGAGCAACGAACTAATGTGCATTTGGAAAATGATATGCACCTAGTTTTAACACTGTTGAGCATTTTCTTGCTTATTTCCTGTGATCAAGAACTGGGCATGTTTCGAAATGTGTAAGGAAAGACTGGATAATATTTATTTTAAGCCGGAAAAGTGTTTGCCTATTTGAATAAACACCCAATTTGAGAGTGCTCCTCATTCTTTGGACAACTTTCTTCATATATGTATATTACCAACTGGTGGTCCCCAGTAAGTAGATGTAGGTCGGACCATGTTTCCATAGGAACACCTTTTTTTGACTTGCCTATATCTTTGGCACCAGTTGCCAAATCTGCACAAACATTTCCTAAAAAAGGGTGTCAGTGATTCTAGTTGTGTATGGAAAGGTTCGGGGCGATGTGTCAAACTGGAGCCAAGGAAAATGGGGTATTAAAAAAAGTGTGTTTCCCATGTTAATTCTGACATAGGTTTTAGACACGCCTACAGCCCAAACCTCTCAATGGAATTACACCAAATTTGACAAATTGGCAGCTTTCGGTCCAAAGAACATGCTTTTTGTTATTTGGTGTGAATCCATTCAGCAGTTTTTGAGATATGGAAGAAAATCCAAATTTGTATATCTAGGGTCACAAAGTATTCTCAAATATTTACGAGCTCCTGCAGAGATCAGCAGAGTTCTGATTGGCTGCCAATGTTTCAACCAAAAGTGTTTGCAGCCTTTTTGGGATTCCCCCAAAAACATAAACAAAAGAAAAGAGGGTAGGGTATGAACATTCTACTCCCTGTCCTTGGGCCTGGGGTCCCACAGGAACCTCACCAGGCCAAAAAAGCATTTATTACAAATTCACAGTGACATTTGTGAATATTGCTGTGAATTAAAAAAAAAATAATTGTGGTATCCTGCGCTTAGTATGATTGTAGCCCCTGGGTGGGTTTGGTACCACGGCTTTTTAATGCCCCAGTGACCACCACCTTCCCGGGGCCAATGCCAAAATTAAGTGGGGACGACACGCCAACCCCTCCGGGCCCTGTGAACCACCACCTCTCTGGGGCTGAAATCAACTTTAAAAAGGGGGTCCTTGTGGACACCCGGACCCAGGGACCATCATCTCCCCAGGGCCAAGTACTTTTTTAAACAGAAGGAGGGGGCATGTGGCCCCCGTCCTGAGTCAATTATGGTCCTGGGAACCATCCATTCCCCAGGCCAGTCTGTGCAGATTAAAGGAAGGGGGCTACTTGACCCCCCTTCTGAAACCATATATGGCCCTGGGGACGGCCACCCCCAGGGCCGATTCTGGCTATCTCCCAAGATGCCCACCCATTGGAAATATCTGTTTGCTTTTGCTTGGCAGGATTTGTGACAGCTTTCGTCAAGCAAAAGCAGACACTCTGCTTCCAGTAAGCGAGAGCTGTCAAACTGCTTTTGCTTGCTGAAAGCAAACTTTTCATCTCTTTCCCTGCCACAGACATGCATTTCCAGCAGATCCACTGTGTGCAGAAGCAATGACAGCTTCTGCAGAAGGTGGGGAGCCGGCTGGGTCCTCAGAGGGCTTTTGGCTTCCTGTACAGGCACCAACATGCAAACTGGGTGCCTTGGGTTTGGCCAGGTCACCTAAGGAGACGTGGCCAGACGCCAGGAGATGGGGTCCCCATGTCTAGGCCTGTGCAGAGTTTGCAGAGGTGCACTACATGAAACTCCACAAAGTGACCAAAAAACACCGGATGTATGTCCAGCGCTGGAAAATCAGCAGGAATGGCACCATGTGCAACGCACAAGGGTGGTGATTCTTTTTGCCACTCGAGTAGATATTCTACTCGAGTGGTAGCTTCTTCAACGTGAATGCATTGCTTCTCAATATGAGTGTTCTCGACCACTCATGTTGGATTTTCCCTGCGTGCCTTTGCCAACTTAGCGAAGCGCGGAGTGTGGAAAACTCTGTAAACTTTGTGAACAGAGCAAAGTTCTCTACCCAGGCCTACACTGACCAAAATTGCCCTGGGGAGTGGGGCCGCATGAGCCCCCTCCCCTTGTGTAAAAAAAAGTATCATAACTTCTTCAGCTTGAGGAAGGCAAAGTAGTGTGTTTCCTCTCATATTCCACGTTGAAAAATAATGTGACATCTTTAATGGAGGTGACTGCATCATTGATCCATTGGGGCACTATCTGATCTGGGCTGACTGTGAGGAATTATGTCTTTCTCGTCATTTTCTGGTGAGAGCAGAGTTTATGATTCTCCCTTTTTTAGTTTAAACATCAAAGTTTATTTATCAGAAATTCCATATAATATATGGCATGTAAAACTGGAATAATACTGAAGTATAAAATGCATGGAAATAATAAGAAATGTCAAGAAAATATTTCAAGGAAAAGGGGGAATAAAGGAGGAAGAGAAGCACAAGGGAAAGAAAAAACTAGTATAACCATAACACTATTATAATCTTCAAGAAAAAAAAGTACATATGATCAATTTCTGCATGCAAAAAAGGCAATGTTATTAATCAAGTAATAATAAGAAAAAGCATAACAAAGAGAGATCATCAAGAGCAATGTTTAAATAGAGCAAATGACAACAAATGTATCATGGAGGTTTCCGGACTTCATCAGAGGTGTGGATAATTGAAGAGCTACGTGGGGTAATAGAAGTTAAATAGGAGGATAAGGGAAGACACAAAAGGTCTCTTTTAAATGATACAGAGACAGGGGTACAAAATTGGTGTTATGTCTGTGATGAAAGCAGAGTGCATTCCACCAGGCTCTGAATGTGATTTTATCAGCTTGCTTCGATTGGAAGTTATTGAGTGAAAAGCTATTGCTAATAATAAATCTAACAACTTAAAGTGAGAAGGCGATTGAGGCCAATGTGTTGATAGAGGGCATAGAAAAAACATTAGAAGGGGAGAAGGGGATTTTAGTTTTAAAAATTGTGTTTATATGACACCAAACTTAGGGGCCTACTAGGATGGCGGACGGACCTGCGTCCATCTGCCACCCCAGAGGAGGAGGGACCGTCCGCAGGGGCAGCGGCAGTCCCTCCGTGCTAATTAGGATGTGACTGCCACCCTGGCGGTCACATCCTGTATTTTTAACATTGCGGCGGGTGCTGCTTGAAGCAGCACCCGCCGCAATGTTAAAAAAAAATATTTACCTTTGCATGCACGAAGCTGAAGGCACCGCGTGGTGCCTACCGCTTCGTGCAGGCAAAGGCAGTGGGGTACCATAGGTACCCCCCATGTGCACCCCCACCCCCTTTCACCCCTGGGGGCCCGCAACGGGCCCCCGAAGACAACACCGTATGCCTTTCCACGGCAGAAATGCCGCAGTGGAAAGGCATATGACCGCAGCTATCCTAATATGGCTGGCGGTGTCTATCATGTTAGAGCTATTCCGCCGTGGTCAGAAGGCGACCGCGGCAGAAAAGCGGCAGATGGAAAATAGATCCCCAGCCATCCTAATCTGGCGGGTGGTCTTTTTCCAGTCCGCAGCGGATAATCCGCATCCTCCGGGCCAGCGGTGGCTTCCGGATTATCCGCAATCCTAATGAGCCCCTAATTGCCAAAAACATTTTACAGGAGGGCAGTTAAAAAGCATGTAAAGTAAGTCAGTATTTGTGCAAGAGGAGTAGCATCTGTATTGAAGGAGGATAGTTTTACATGAGTGAATAAAATAGAGGGTTTGAGAAGTATTAGCAGCTCTGATCGTTTTATGGATTTTGACCCACAGTTTATCCCAAAGAGGGACTGTCCAACATTCCAAAAGATCTTTTTCCCAAGCCAATTCAACCTTTGATTTGTTCCTATCAGATGAAAGGGACATACATTTATAGATAGATGAGGCAGAAGAAGAACCAGTTAGTAAGGGGAAAAGCGAGGAGCATCTGGAGGACTGGATAGGAGTCAATGGTAAGGAAAGAAGATATTGGCAAAGTGCAGGATATAAACGGTCGTATTGAACCTTACAAGAAGATGATTAAAAAATAGTGTTTGAAGAACTGAAAAGTGCAGAGAAGTATTATTTAGTGTTAGTTGTAAAGTCCAAAGCAAACCCTTATTTCTCCAAGCTTTCCAGTAAAAGGGACAATTTTTAATATGTAATAGATTGTTATGCCAGATGGGCTGTTGATTCAATGAGGAAAAAGAAAGATAACAGGAGGGTAATAATGAAGCAAGAATTTTACAGGTGGAGAAGAGATATTTTTGGTAAAGGCGAGAGATTTGTTAAAAATAAAGGGTGATAAAAATTGGTTTTCGATAGTCTACCAAATAGGTGGATATGTATATTCAGATTGGGAGTGAGCCAACGGGAAGATTGTTTAAGTGAGAACGCATGATGATATTGTTTGAAATCTGGAACCTTGAGACCTCCAGAAGATTTGTCTTTCTTTAAAGAGGATAAAACTATTCAGGAAAGTTTATTCTTCCATAGAAATTTCACTAACTAAGGGCCTCATTAGGATGGCGGACAGACCTGTGCCCGTCCGCCACCCCCGAGGTGGAGGGACCGTCCGCCGGGGCAGCGGCGGTCCCTCCGGTGCAATTAGGATGTGACTGCCACCCTGGCAGTCACATCCTGTATCTTTAACCTTGCGACGGGTGCTGTTTGAAGCCGCAGCTGCCGCAAAATTAAAAATGCCTGCCGCTTTGTGCATGTAAATGCTGGGGAGTACCATGTGCACCCCACCCCCGACTCCTTGGGGGCCCCCAAACACCAAAGACCACATGCTTTTCCACGGCGGAAAAGCCACCGTGGAAAAGCATGTGACGATGCATATCCTAATTTGGCTGACGGTGTCTTGCAGACACTGCCACCAAATGGCCATCCACACCCCGCGGATCACGGCATACGGACCTGCCGTCCGGCGCTGGTCCCACCGCAATCCCACCACCATCCTAATCTGGCGGTGGGTGTATTCTGTGGCCGCGGCGGTGAATTCACATCCTCCGGGCCGGCGGTGGCTTCCGCCGGCCCAGAGGATGCAGATTCACTGCCATCCTAATGAGGCCCATAGTGTCAATTTTTTTAAAATACTAACCAGGAATACAAGCAGGAATCATAGAAATAATATATAGAATTATGGGAGAGAGCATCATCTTAATGGGATCAAGACGACCCCACCAAGAGAGAAAAAGTGGATGCCAGCGTTCAATAGAATCAGATAAAGTCTTATCTGGTGTTTTATCTTAGAAGTTTGCCAAGAAAAACCAGTAGAGTTGAAATCTTGTTTAAGGCAAAGTACATTCAGGGGAAGTACTTCACATTTGTCTGAATTGAGACGGTAGCCAGATAATTGAGAAAAGATATCAACCTGTTTCATAAAGGCCGGAATAGATGTAGCGGGATTAGAGCAATATAAAAGAATGTCTTCTGCATATACAGACATTTTCACGTGGGAAGTACCAAGTTGAAATCCGGTAATTTGAGTATCTTGCCTAATTCTAGTTAAAAAAGGTTCTAAAGCAATTATAAATAAAAGAGGAGATAGAGGACATCCCTGACGTACTTCTCTCAGAAGGGGAAAATATTCTGAAATATTACCGTTAACAAACAATAGAAGCTTTAGGACCAGAATACATTAAAGAAATAAGGGATATTATTTTAGGGGGGAACCCTACCCATTCAAGTGCTAGGAACATAAACATTAAATCCCAACCAATCCTGTCAAACGCTTTCTCAGCATCCAACGCAATGGCAATGATTCTCCCTACTAATTTCCCTGAGTATGCAAATGCTCAAAATCATCTTCAAACTCTACGCCCCATTTTTCCGTAGTACTATTCGAAGGTCTTCCCACCTTTTCTATGGCTTATGAACAGGTTAGCAAAAGGCCCTTGAGCGCATTTCCATCTAATTTTGGTGATGAGTTACTCATGCAGAGGAATACGAGGAGATCTCTGTCGAACAAAGAAGCACTTACTTCATTTAGTTAAGGGGAAGTAGCCCTGTGTGGTGGAGATTCACCTCTCGTAATTTCGTCTTCACTTGCTGAGGATTCACGTTGTCACATATTTGTGGATAAAGAAGCTTGAGGAACAATCACATTGCCAAAATTGTATGCACATCTTGTGGTCCATTATGCAGCAGTAGTTTAGAATATGCATTAATTTACCCAATTACTAATTACTAATTGTCCGAGCTGGAGCGTTTGCAGCTTCACACCTGAACGGAGTTTGGAACTGGAGCTCACAAAGTCAGTAGAACTTAGCGTCTTTGCGGCGCAGGGGAGCCGGCCGAAACAGCTTGAACTTGGCATTATTCACGGAGTGGAGCCATCGGTGAAGAGGTGCAGTGATTCTGAGCTGGGGAGAACCGGCAGCACAAGTCCAGCACGAGCCCAGCGCTGTATGTGGAGTGCAGTAGACAGCCTGTGGAGAGGAGCAGAATTCGTAGCGGAGTAGGGGGAAGAGGCAGCTGGGGGTCAGCGCTGTTTGCAGAGCAGGTTAGAACGGAGTTGGAACTCACGGATTTTGGTGCAGCTGGGGTCTATGTGAACCGAGTGGAGCTGGTTGGAGCCCGAGAAAGGAACAATGAGTCCTAGGTTAATTGCTTATATACGATTTTTATATTTTTCAAGGCATTGTTTGCGTTTATCCGGGACTGTATAAAGGCCCCTGTCTTTTGTAAACGGACTTGGGCAGCATTGAAGTCCCCTACCTGTTGCTGGTCGGGACAACTGAACTCCCCTTTCCTGCTGGACCCGCTTCTCCGGGCAGTTGTTCCTGCTCACCCCCCGCTGCCGCACCTTTCCACCTACGGTGTGGCCGCTGAGTGGGGGCGAGCTCTCAGTCATACCGGGGATCTACAGTTTCCATCTCTCCTTGCGGCTGGAAGCCGTACACTTGAATTCCGCGCAAGGAGGCGCACAAATACCCGCGTCCCTCTCCGCGTCGAGGGAGCACCCGGGTTAAGCCCGGGACAAGGGCGGGACCGTCTGTGGCCGTCCGGGGCCGAACGAGGCTGGGCTGGGCCACGGACTTTGATTTTTGCAGCCTACACATATCCCAAAACTGTGAGACTATTTATGTTATGTTATGTATTAATGTATCCTGTATTATTACATTTAGATCCCTAGTCATCACAGTTTCTATCAGTGCGTGTTATCCGCGATAGCTACAGTGCTTTTAAATGTTGTTTTGTAAATTTCATTTTGAAACATAACAATGTCCAAACTTAGATCTGCTAAAACCCCCTTAGTGACCACCACGATGGATAACTACTTGGTTAAAGTAGTTAATAAAATTAACAAAGAACGGCGCCTTTCATTAAGCCGGGCAAGTCCCCTGGCCTCACCCATAAGCCTGTATGTCCCCCCAGATGCTCTCGTTTTAGATCATAGCTGTATTGAAGGCTCCCAAATAACAATTAATAATGAAATATCTGCTTCTCCAGTGCAAAGCCATGTAGTGTTGGATGACCCTTTGGATATTTCACGACAACCTTCACCGGCACCTTCCCCGGCACCTACCGAGGCACGCAGAGTAATAAGGGCCTGTAGGAAGTTACCGACTAAGCGGGGGGTAACAGGAAAGCTAAAAGAGTTGCCACACCATCTAAAATTTTAGTGGGAGTTAATGAGACCTCAAATAAGGCCGAGATGACCAATCTGAACCCGGATCAATTTGACTTGCTGGCCAGCATTTTTGAAACTAAACTGGAACTTATGATTAAACCACTAGTGGCCAAATTAGACCAGGTTTCTAAAGAAGTAATTAGACTGGGTGGCCTTTTGAACTCTCATATAGCCCTGTCTAAAACAAATAAGAGTACACAGGAGGGCACTAATGTAAACAAGGACGCAGCTGTACCCTCCAATGGGGGGATCAAGGCTATACAAACTGTACCAGCTATTCAACCACCCCCAATGAGTGTAAGTAATCAACCAACCACAGTAGAGGAGAACAACGAGGGGTGGAATGAAGTAAGGAGAAGACGTCCTGTTAATCTCCCCCCAGATTACGCTCCATACGTGGTTGTATTAACTAACGTACCTGGGACGGACTCCCATCTTACTGAATCTCGGCTAGAAACCCACGACTTCCTGAAAAATCAATCAGTATCATGATTGAACAAAAATTGCGGGTTCCCAGTTGCCTTCTCAAGTGACATAATATCTACCCGAAGAGTTAGTTGGATAGGTAACTCTAGAAAGAACAGTAGGAGGGACTGTATCATTGTTAATTTTAAGCACCCGCAGCATGTTGCCACAGTTCTGCTTAGAGCGGCTTCCTTACCAATTGCCGATAACACTGTATGTGCACGTCCTCTTGGCTTCTTTTATAACAACCTTAGCAATATTCCACACTCATACACTGACCAGCCCAAGACATTTTCATCTTTACCTATGAGTGGTTTTGCTACCCCACTTCAAAATGGAATTCAAACTCCAAATGGCTTGGACCAAAATTATAGGTTGCCGAGGCCTAATAGTCAATACAATCAAGCCCTGCCATTGGCCAATGGATATACCCCTTTAACAACAATGGAGGAAAATGACTGACTGTCAAATAATTCGAGGACTGACGCACAGCCCCCGCACTCTACCTGTAGGATTATGACCTGGAACATTGCTGGTATTAAGGCTAAAGCAGGAAATGATACCTGTGTCAACTCATTAAAAACCTTTGATATCATAGGCCTCCAAGAGACCTGGGACCCGATAAACAGCTTCTCCTTGGATGGTTATAGACATTTTTGTATTACAGCAACTAATAGTGTGGTAGGTAGAGCTAAGGGGGGCCTACTTAGTTTATTTAAACTTGATCTAAAGGGTATGTTAACTCAGTGTAATTCAGGATGTCAAAATTGTCTAATTGTCGAACTATCCCCTCCTGATACACCCAAAATTTTCTTTATTAATTTTTTTAATTCATGTGCCAATGAGAGCACTAACCTTAATCTGGACTTATTGGAGAAATTTCTGTCAGTATATAGTACTACTGTAAATACTTTTAAAATAATACTTTTGGGGGACTTTAATATCCACCCCTGTAACCGACTGTGTGCCAATATAGAAGAGGAGGGCCCCCATATTCTTTACCTATACACCTGAAACATTCAAAACGGGGGGAGGCTCTTGAAAACTTTCTGGCGAGATGGAATCTTTATGAGTCAGGTTGCGGGGAAGGTGGTTCTAGGACCCCCACATTTAAAGGAACAGACAATGGTACAATTATTGATTATATTTTTATGTCTTCTTTTATTTTGTCCAAGGTTTTATGGTATAAGACTGAGGTCTCGGTCTTTAGTGACCACAATCCAGTGTTAATAGAGAAGTTGTCCGCAAACCTATTAACCTTCAAAACTGTGACCCATAAGGGCGGCTTAAATGTGATTGTTAAAGATCAAGGACGTAGGCTAAAATGGTCAAACATAGTCCCTGAAACTTTCTTGCAGGAAGTATTGAATAAGGTTGAGGACGATGTGGCCATATGCCTAGAGAAGCAGGCTCAAAGCACACATGTGGTCACTGCTTTTGATAACATTTGCAGACAAATTAACCAAAGCTTACTTGCAGGCGCCAGACAGACTAGATATCATGGTAAGAGATGGTTCAATAAAAGATGCTCTAGGGCACACGCAGTTTTACTTAAGGCCTTGAAGGCCACCCCTAAAGATCGAGCATTAATAGCCAGCACAAGAACTGCTTATAAAAAAGCTATTCAAGATAGGAAAAAACAGTTGAAAGAAGAGGCTTGGACACAATTACTTGCCCCTGAAGTTTTAAAAAATAGTGTGCAGTTCTGGAAAATTATAAATCAACCGCTGTTTTCGGGTGAGGAAAATTCGCCCCTTGAGTCCAACATTGCAGATGAAGGCTGGCTAGCGCATTTTGGGAAAATATATTCTACCCCAGGTTCTGAGAATCACACGATTAGTGTCCTTCCCATATCTGAGGGTTCCCCTGTGATATTTGAGGACATAGAAGTGGAAAGAGCAATTGAACAGACCCTAAAAAATAAGGCTCCAGGCCCCGACGGGGTCCCTGCAGATATTTTCAAATGTGCGCCAAAACTTTGGTCTAAGATCTTGTGTAGTGTTTTTATTGCTCTGAACCAAAATAAGATACCGGTGTCCTGGAAGAAATCCATTATTATCCGAGTCTTTAAAAAGGGAGATAGGCAGGACCCCTCCTGTTATAGACCTATCTCCCTAATAGATTCATCGGTCAAAATCTTGGGACGGGTTATTCTGCATAAAATAAAGGACTGGCTTGACGACAGAGGGGTACTGTCGAACGTACAATATGGGTTTAGATCCAAAAGGAGCACTTTAGATCAATGCCTTAATCTGCAACTGCTATTGGACAAATATACCAAGGCTAAGGAGGGGTCAATGTACCTGGGGTTCATGGACCTCTCCTCGGCATTTGACCTTGTAAATCGGACAAAGTTATGGCAAATTCTGCTTAATATGGGACTTGATCATGCCTTGGTTAACCTTTTGGCGGATTTACATTCTGGCCTACTGGCTTCCGTCCGGGTTACGGCTGAGGGGCGCTGCTCTAACCATTTTAACTCAGAGAGGGAGGTCAGGCAAGGGTGTATCCTGGCCCCCCTTCTTTTTACTGTATATATTAATGCCTTGGAACCGGCATTAAAGGAGGCAACTCTTGACATACCGCGTATAGGGGAACTTGGTATTCCAGTTCTCCTTTACGCGGATGACGCTGTCCTTTTTTCACGGACGGGGGTTGGATTACAACGGCTGCTAGATGTTTTTGGGAACTTTATGGGGCCCTTGGATCTTAAAATTAACGCAAAGAAGTCACAAGTCATGGTTATGGGGAGGAGTTCTAGAAAGAAACAAGTTAAACCTTTTTTTGCTGTGAGGAAGAACTCTGCAGAGTCCCCACATTCCCTTATCTGGGGATTACCTTCGATGAGAGAGGGAACTGGGGCGCGTAACTTAAAAATAGAAACATCACCTTTGCAAGAACTACTTCTGCACTTCAGGGCTTCACAAAAAAGCTGGGAGCAAGGCCTATAGAAGCAATAATGAAGATATATAAAGCTAAATGCCTTGCAGTTGCCACATATGGTAGCTCAATATGGGGCTACAGTGCCCCAGATTGCCTACAGGTGACTGAAAATAAATTTTTGAGATCTGTCCTAACAGTGCCACACTCCACTCCCTCATATACCATCCATTCTGAATTGGGGCAGGTTTAATTTCTGACATGATAAGAATGGCTCCCTTAATATGCTGGATGAAGACCTGGTTGAACCAGGAAATCTCCTTGAACCATATTATCATGAAAGATTGTCTCCTATTAGAAAATGCCAGTAAGATCCAGTGGCTGACATACATTAAAAACGGATTTTACAAACTAGGGAGACCGGAGCTTTTCTCCTCACCAGAGTAATAACATCTAAGGACATTATACAAACTAAGGGTGCAATGGTACAGATGCTGACACTGGAGAGAGAGGAACTAGAACTTAGAAAACCCACTGTAAGGGCTAACCTCATTGTAGCTAACTTACCAGGACCCGAACTTTATCTTAATATGGTGAACCGTCCCTATCACAGGTTCCTTCTAACCCGCTTTCGCTTCAACCTGATCCACCTGAATTTAGGCCACTTCCCTAATTGGAGTACCCCGGAAAATGCAATGCCTTGTACCTGTGACAATTTCTCCACTCAGAACACAATGCATTTTCTGATGTTCCGTGGTCACTGTACAGAATTAGGGATGACATTTTTTGTTCCTATACTTAAAGAGGCAGGATTCTTGTAAGTTAAGCCTGCTCTCTTGTATCCACAATTATTAAAGAGCCACCGTATTATCTTTCATGTTGCTATTTTTTTAGTGGGTGCTGCCTGGATCAGGAAAAGGATTAACTGTACCTAAATGAACTTGGACGTTGTAAATTAAAATGATGCTAGTTTATCCTGTTAAAGTGATAGCGAGGGTAACTAAATTGGTTGATGGTTTTATTTTTCTTACTGTGATTTTATGAAATGTTATGAAATTCATTGGAAATTTTTAAATGGCTATATATCCTTTTTACTCTATCTGTGTAAATAATGTATATTTTGTACAGTACCATTGTCTTTTTATGATATTGATTTATCGAAATAAAGTATTCTGACTGACTGACTGACTAATTACCCAAATGAAAGTACTCCAGATGGGTAGATGTTTTCCGCAAAACTGAGAACTGTTCTTGGAAAAAAACGAGGCTCAATTCTGGCCCTGGTGCTGATTTTACAGAAACTGAACCTCAACGGGAAGCACTTACAAATATAAACATAGCAGGTGCCCCAGTTGAAACTCCACTTCAGTAAAACACAAATGATCCTAATTTCCTGGGCTTGGCAAAGGCAACCCAAATGTGTTTCCTCTCATATTTCAAATTGAATAATGATATAAAAATCCTTAATTGGGGTGGGCTTATTTTTGATCTGTTGGAGCATAATCTGATGTGTGGTGACTGTAATGAGTGATTTCCCTCTTGTTGTCTCCTGGTGTGAGCAGAGCCCATGGTTCTACCTTTTTAATACCGTATGAATGAAAATGCCCAGTATGCATAGCATCTCTTACAGACCCACTCACAGACACATATAGGCACTCACACGCCCAATCAAATACCCACTCAGAGAGCCACAAAGGTACTCACACAACCTCTTAGACACTCACACAGGCACTTACAGACCCACCCAGGCACTCACAGATCCACTCACAGACACACACAGGCACTCAAACACCCACTAACAAAGATACTCACAAAGGTACACACTCACCCATTCACACACTCACACACCCACTAACACACCCACTCTTAAAGCTGACAGGTTACAATTAGGATTAAAGTAGAAAATCACTGAAAAAACCAAAGGGTACAGGGAGGCTATATTTACTGAAAAAAATAAAGTTACAGGGACGTTATAGTGGAGCTCAGATTTCACTTGTACACAACCATGAAAATCAGCAATTATAGTTACCTGAGCTGACTATAAATCATGTCCCTGCAGTGTACTGCTTATGATATCACATATTACATCAGTCATGACAGGGTCAGTGACATCACTGATGACATCACTCATGACTTCTCAAATGACATCACTGATGACATCATCCAAAGAACCACTCACACACCTACTCACACCCCTATGCACCCTCTCATACACCCATTCACACACACACACAACCACTCACATACCTATTCACAGACCCATACATGCACTCACACAACCACTCCCTCATTCATAGAGTCACTCACACACCCACTCACTCAACCATGCAGCCACTCACACAACCACTCACTCACCCATACAGCTATTTATACTACAAGTAAGACACCCATGCAGCCACTCACACAGCCACACACTCCCCATACCGCTACTCATACAACTTCTTATTTACCTGTATAACCACTCACACCCACTCACTGACCTATACAGCCTCTCAGCACAAGCATTCATTCATAGAAGCACTCTCCACACCCACACTTATATACCCATTCACACATCCATACAAACACTCCCACAGCCACTCATTCATCTATACAGCTATAGACATACCCACTCACTCTCCAATACAGTCGCTCATACAGCAACTCACTCACCCACACAGCTACTCACACACCCACTTATACATTCATTCAGCCATGCACACACCCACTTACACACTCATTCAGCTACTCAGACACTCACTCACACATGGATGTAAACACAGTCACTCACATAATATATGTTAGAAGTATTATCACTCATTAGTAGTTCACCTAGTATACTCATTTAACTTTTGTAGTAGCTTAGTATATATGTTTAACCATCATAAACACTTAGAAAATACTGACACTCACTGGGTGATGTGGGTGATGTCATTTGAGATTCCATCAATGATATAATTGACCATGTTATGAGTGAGGTTATAAGCAATGCATTGTTGTGGGCATACGTTATAGCTAGCTAAGGTAAATATAACTGCTGAATTTCACTGGTTTTGTATGAGTGAAATTATATAAGCATTTTACAAGTTTCCTCTCCACCAGAATTTTCATAGCGGAACCTACTCCATGAATGCTGTGGCAAAGAGGAAACAAATGGGGCCCTACAGGGCCCCAGTTGTCTCTGGGCCATGGGCTGCATGCATGTTGTGCCCCCCGTGTGCATGCACCCCAGTACCTGCATAGCATGGACTGCATCGGCCCATACCCAGCAGGTACTGTTATTGAAGTTCCCATTGCGATGCCTGTTTCATAGCCGCACGCTAGTGACTTTAAAACTCATAATACGTCAGGCAGTGTGCACATGGGTTTCTCTTAGAATTTGATAGAGCTCCTTACACAAATTTGCCGCCTTATCTATTCTGTTTAGCAGAAACACTTTTTTCGCTTGCCTGATGTTCTCCATAAATCTACGATTAATATTTTTGTATGATTTGCGGGTTTTTAAATTTATGTTTTTCCTCCATTTCGCTCTGCAGTTCTGCAGGATAGCTTCCCTATCTTTAGTTGCTCCATAAACCCGGGGGTGGTCCTGGATTTGACTATGACCCTGGTAAGCGGAGCAATTTTGTCTAATGCAGCTGTTATTGCTTTATCTAAGGAGGTTGCTATCCGATTGATGTCTACCTCCTGGCTAGTGTGGGAAAGGCTGAAGTAATTTGAAAAGAGAGATGGAGTAACTTTGCACCATGGCCTTCGCCATATTAATTTATTACTAGGATTGTCTTTGATCCTATTTACAGAGGTGACAACTTTTAGTAGAAAGTGATCTGTCCATGGCAGTGGAATTAGAGATTCTACTGTGATGTCCAAAGAGTTAGTAAAAGGGAGGTCTAGCGTATGCCCTGCAGTGCGGGTGGGACCTGTTATCAGTTGGGCTAATCCTGGGGTGTTCATGCTAGTGATGAGCCGATTAGTGTAAGAGTTCTGTGATATCTCAGCATGATAGCTGAAATCACCTATTTAGAAAAAGAAGTAATTTATTAACTAATTAATTAATTAATATTTGTATGTACTGTTATTGATTTTAATTTGTTGTTCATTATTTAATAATTGGTAATTAATTTTACTTATTTGATTAGTTTACACTTATATTAATTATAATTATTGTATTACTATTTTGTATTTGCTGTTATTGTTAAATATTTTATTGTTAATTAATTATTAATTGGTAATACATTTATATTAATTGATTAATTGATAATTATATTAATTGTGTTATTTTTTTATGTGTAGTGTGTTGTGGGTTTATAGGGGAATAGGGTGGGAAGTACTTTATTATAAGTAAGTAGTTATTAATTTTTCTTAATTGGTATTGCTTATTAAATTATTGCAAGTTAATTTTTCATTGGTAATGAATTTTTATTAATTGATAATTAAATTAATTGTGCTTATTTTTTATGTGTAGTGGTTTGTGAGTTTTGTAGGGGAATAGGGTGGGAAGTAATTACATGTTTTTTAGGTTACACTCACTGGAGTTGGAATAGTAATTTTTACCTTAACGCTATCCAACACTTTCCCTACTGTTGCACTCACTGAAGTGGGAATAGAAATGTTTACCCCTACGCTAGCCAACATTTTCCCTACTGTTGCACTGTTTGGAGTTGGAATAGTCATTTTATTCCCTCCGCTGTCTAATATTTTTTTGTATTATTTTAGTTAATGTAATATATAATTAATTTTAAAAAGATTTAAATTGTAAATATTTATTTTTAATTTGTTATATGTATTTATTTAATTTTTATTCATATTGTAGTTTTATGTGCATAGATGTATTTGTAATTTATAAGCTATTTTTAAACAATGTATAAGTTCTTAAAATAATTCTTAAAACATATTATTAAGTAAGTATATATATTATATATTATATGTATATGGTTAATTTAGTTTTAATTTATATATTAGTTATACTTTTCAACATTTTAAAATATTTGGTAATACATTTGTATTAATTAATTAATTGATAATTACATTAATTGTGTTATTTTTCATGTGTATTGGGTTGTGGGTTTATATGGGAATAGGGTGGGAAGTAATTTATTATAATTAAGTAGTTATTAATATTTCTTATTTAGTATTGCTTATTAACTTATTGTAAGTTAATTTTTCATTGTTAATTAATTTTTATTAATTGATAAATAAATAATTGTGCTCATTTTTTATGTTTAGTGGGTTGTGCATTTTGTAGGGGAATAGGGTGGGAAGTAATTAGATGTTTTTTAAGTAAATATTAATTGAATTTTATTGGTATTTATTATATGTTTGTTTTAATTATTTATTATTATGTTATTAATTTTACAAAAATATATTAATTAATAAGTATGTTAATGTAACCCATATGCTATCCTACATTTTCCACACTGTTACACTCACTGGAGTTGGAATAGTAATTTTTACCCCAACACTATCCAACACTTTCCCTACTGTTGCACTCACTGAAGTGGGAATAGAAAGTTTTACTACTACGCTATCCAACACTTTCCCTACTGTTGCACTCACCGAAGTGGGAATAGAAATTTTTACCCCTATGCTAGCCAACATTTTCTCTACTGTTGCATTGTTTGGAGTTGGAATAGTCATTTTATTCCCTCCGCTGTCTAATATTTTTTTGTATTATTTTAGTTAATGTAGTATATAATTATTTTTTAAAAAGATTTAAAATGTAAATATTTATTTTTAATTTGTTATATATATTTATTTAATTTTTATTCATATTATAGTTTTATGTGCATAGATGTATTTGTCATGTATAAGCTATTTTTAAACAATTTACAAGTTAATAAAATAATGCTTAAAACATATTATTAAGTAAGTATATATATTATATATTGTATGTATATGTTTAATTTATTTTTATTTTATATATTAGTTATACTTTTCAACATTTTAAAATATTTGGTAATACATTTGTATTAATTGATTAATTGATAATTACATTTATTGTGTTATTTTTCATGTGTAGTCGGTTGTGGGTGTATATGGGAATAGGGTGGGAAGTAATGTATTATATTTAGGTAGTTATTAATTTTTCTTATTTGGTATTGCTTATTAACTTATTGTAAGTCAATTTTTCATTGTTAATTAATTTTTATTAATTGATAAATACATTAATTGTGCTAATTTTTTATGTGTAGTGGGTTGTGCGTTTTGTAGGGGAATCGGGTGGGAAGTAATGTAATGTTTTTTAAGTAAATATTAATTGAATTTTATTGGTATTTTTTTTTTTTTGTTTTCAATTATTTATTATTATGTTATTAATTTTACGAAAAATATATTAATTAATAAGTATGTTAATGTAACCCATATGCTATCCTACATTTTCCACACTGTTACACTCACTGGAGTTGGAATAGTAATTTTTACCCCAACACTATCCAACACTTTCTCTACTGTTGCACTCACTAAAGTGGGAATAGAAAGTTTTACTACTACGCTATCCAACACTTTCCCTACTGTTGCACTCACTGAAGTGGGAATAGAAATTTTTACCCCTACGCTAGCCAATATTTTCTCTACTGTTGCACTGTTTGGAGTTGGAATAGTCTTTTTATTGCCTCTAAATTATTATTTTAGTTAATGTAATATATAATTAATTTTAAAAAGATTTAAAATGTAAGTATTTATTTTTAATTTGTTATATATATTTATTTTATTTTTATTTATATCATTGTTTCATGTGCATAGATGTATTTGTAATTTATAAGTTATTTTTAAACAATTTGAATTTATAAGTTATTACAATAATGCTTAAAACATAATATTAAGTATATATATATTATATTATTATATTATATGTATGTTTAATTTATTTTTACATTATATATTAGTTATACTTTTTAAACATTTTAAAATATTTTTAACTATGTTTATTTTAATAATATGTATTATTTCCTTTATTTTACATTAGTTTTGTAACTTAAAAAACAAAATATTTTTAACCTCACATGTCGACTAGTATTGTTAATGCTTACTCAGTCGAACCAGGACAAAGCCTACTGGGGACCTTGAGGACAGCAGGTGACTGCACGATAACACAAAAAGATGTAGGAACAATGGTGGGAAGAGAAGATTTTAATATCCTCAATGTGTGAGACAATAATTTGATGTCAGTTACATATTCTTATTAGTGTTCTTCCGATTTTCAGACTTGTAAATTTGCAATCTCAACTATATAGTCGAGGCTTGTACACTGTCCACAATCAAAAAATACAACATTGTGATAAAAAAATTACCGTTTGGGCATAAAAGCCAAAATGATCAGCATTGCCGATGCTTGTTTTAATTTGCTTCTACGGTGCAGCCTTCCATGGATTCTGCTTTCTACTATAGTTTTCTCTCATTCCTGTTGGGTTTCATTGTTCACTCCTGCTTGGTGCTATCTTATTCTTCAACTAGACCTCAGCGCCACCTTCTTCTACACCTATTATCCTAGCGTTGCAGGAGGCATTGACAGAGACGTTTCAATGCATGGGCAAAGTGAGCTCTGGACCGGGGACCCAGCCTTTCAGGGGGGGGCCCTGATAGAGCCACCTATGTTCTGCAGAGAGTCTTGCCCTAATGACCATGAATAATTCTTAAACTACTTCAAATAACGTTTCTCTTTAATTTTTTTTTAATGTGGGTGATGTGTGAGAGTCTATTACAGACATTTTGCAGAGAAACTTGCGCTTATGTTTCATGCAACATCTATAAAAAAGTTTCTTTTAGAGCAAAACAAGACAAACTGAAGGGTGTCACAGAGATTATTTGCTGTAAAATCAGTGAGCTGCTGCAGTGTTGCAATATTACAAACACACATCACTATCCCTGAATAATAGATGTAAACATATTTAGAAATTGGACGAGTGTCTGTGCACTGTCAGTGACCAGGTCAAAGAGGGCATGAAAGAGCTGAAACTGGCTTGTAAGTTCAAAACAGGGGCCCAAAAAATCCGTTTGGCCCAGGGCCCCCAAAATTCTTAAAATGTCCCTGGGCATTGATTCGGCTTTCACTCTTTTTGGAGACAGGTTTTTGGAGACACTTGTAAGTCCACATGTTTGTGTTCGTACACTGACGACAAGACTTCTGTAAGGAGACAATGTTACCTCTGGGTTTCAAAAAAGGAAATAAAGTCATGATGGTAGGAAATGTATTTCAATAACCCCCTTCGCGGTAACCTTTTTAAGGAATTGATGAACAAAGTCATTTTGAAAGAAATCAATTTGGAATCTAATTTGTTGGAGAAATGAACCATATAAAAAAGGCCACTTGCAGTTCGACTGAAATGAGACGCGCTTAACGAGCCCACCATCTCATATAATACTCATCATTATAGGTCACTGGCATGTACAATTTTATGATTCAGAACAAATGCGTGTGTTGCCAAAATATTTTGTGCTGTAGGAATGAAAGCGTAGCTAGGTATTATTCGATTACGTCTGAGATGATACCGCACATATTGAAAGAAAGCTCTCTGCTGAAATCAATATTCTAAAATGAACGAGGTAGTGTAGTGGGAACCTCTTCTAGATAGCTCCTGTTGTAACTATAACTTAGTGCTTGTCATTTTCTTGTCCTCAGAAACCCCCCCACCAGGATTCAATCCAGTGACCAGCAGCTTACAGTAACATTGCTCCATTGGATATATGCACATGTGTATATATGGGGTTTTATATAGCTCAAACCTATCGACACATTAAAAAACTGCTGAGAGGTGCTGATCTGCATTCTGCACCACGGCAGTCTACGAAGGAAACAATTGCAAAGTCTGGTCTACCAGGGATGCAGCGACTAAATACTAATGGACTACTTTGAGCAATATGACTGCATCACTAACATTAAAAACAAGGTTCCATTTAGCAAAATATAACCTATTGCAAGGGTTTTCCACTTCTTTATTTGAACAACTTTTTTATTGGTTCAATTTATTTTTATTTTACTAATTGCTTTTTTTGTGGCAGGATCATTCATTGATCGGATTTTGGAAGCTTAGATAACATTGAAGTGTTTTGGCGTACATAAAATAGCAGCAGAATGAAATGGTGCAAAATAGAGACCATTCACAGAGTAACATAGGCTAAAAAGCACCTTTGTAGAAGTTAATTCTGCCCAGCAATTTCTGAACCTCAGTCTGTACACTAAATCCTGACGATTGAACGTGTAAAAGTTTAATGCAAAACACGTCCTTACAGTTAGAAGAACCCCAAACACATTTTTTATTGTAGCAAGGTTGAGTGTTCCATAGGAAAACACATGCTTACATTATTACATTAAATTGGTTAAGGAACAGCTAGTTATAGTATTCAAATACTCTTTCTGATTCATATGTATTCAAAATATCATGTAATGACAAAATCGTTTTTTAAAGGTGCTTTCAGGAAGTTACCTTTTCCTCTGCTTAACCCCTTAAGTGCTGATGACGGAACCGCTCCGTCATCAGCTACGGGTGAGCTGTGCTGATGACAGAGCGGTTCTGTCATGGCCCGCTCGGCGCGCCTGCGCTGACGTTCTATTGAGCGGGGCGGGCCATGACGGAACCGCTCCGTCACAAGCACAGGTCAACCGACGCTGGTGGCGGAGCGGTTGCGTCACCAGCATGCGGCCGCCCCGCCCCCTTAGCACTTCGGCGGAATAGCCGCCGCAGTGAAGGGGTTAAAACCTCTGGAGGCCCAAGTGCATGAGCTCCAATTGTCACCTGGGAGCTAAATAGCCCCTTGATGATGTGTGAAAACTATTCCCAAAGCAGAGAAAAAGGCCTTGAGTGTTAGGAGGTGTGGTTGTTCCCTTGAAATGACGACCAGTCCTGTCACAGGCAATGATGACAGCTGATAGGCACTTCCTTTTCCCGCCAGTCAGGCAAGCACCAGTCCCAGTGGGAGGAGAGCCACCAACCAGAACTGGTTTAGAGTAACCACTGATGAAGGGGTGCTCATTTCCCTGGTCACACCTCTGGGACAGGCACACAAGCTCTGCATACAAATGGTTGTTGTTGGACCTGTCAGCCTTAGGGTGGTCTCCCCTAAATGTTTGCCCTTTTGCTTCCCACTTTAACCACACATTTTATTGGGACTTAGAACTCTGGGTTCCTTACCACTGCTAAACAGTGCTAAGGTGCAGGTGCTCTCCCCTAAAAACATGGTGACATTGGCATACCTGTCACAGTTCCCTGGCCTCGCAGTGAGGCCTAACCCTACATAGGCTAACATAGGGAACCTCCCTTATAACCCTTTATGGGATAACTTCTGCATGGTGTAATAGGTATATCATCTTTGGTATGGTTGGAATGGTGGTGGGGAACCCTCACTAGTGGTGTATTGGGTTTGGGCATTATTGTCTCCAAAATACCCCTTTTAAAAAGCGGGCATTTTCTGGCCCTGCACTTAGTTCTGTGCACTGCAGACTCCCCCCTTTCCTGTGCATGCTGATGGCCTCCCCAGGCTGTGAGGAGGGAGTGGTGATTCACACCTTTCCATTCAACTAGCCTGGGCCCGGCCGGCCCACAATAGACTTAACAACCCTGCTTTTGTAACTGCTGACAGCCACGAGCCATGACAGTGAAGACAGGAAACACCCCAGAACCCCCAGACCCTTCCAAAAGCTTCTGCCCCCTTCTAGTAGCTCGGCACCAGTGTATAAAAGGGTATAAAAGGGAGGGTCCTGGCCACACATTTTTGTTACACTACTGGACCATGGAGAAACTCTGCTGGAGTAAAGACTGCTGCGCCAGGAGGATTGCCACTTTGCTGAGTTTGACTGTTCTTAGGAACTGCTACCCCGTTTTTCTGAGCTACCCTACGGCCTGCTGACATTTTCCTGTCAGGGAGAGCTGAACAACATCTCCAGAGTGTCTCCACACCTTGCTGGCTAGCCCCTGTCCTTCATGAAGTAGCAGGGGACCACAAAGTTTTCAAGAACTGTCTATGTGACGCAGTGGTCGCATGCTTACAAATAGCCCTGCCAGCACTGGGATCTGCATGAAGCCTGGAGTTTGATCGCCAAGATTGCTTTGCGCCCCATCACCGCCTCTGGCCCGGGTGAAACGTTAACAGTGGCCATCACTCCTGCTGGCCTGAGTAATAAGCAAGCACACCAACTCCGGAGGGGGAAGCCACACCGCGCCGCAATGCCTGGCTGCGTGGCATTGCCTGGCAACCAAGATTCCCCTGTGACGCGCCGCCGCTGGAAAAGAAGCTGCGTTCAAAGTCCGAAAGGCTGCCACACTCCCCCCCCCCATGCGCCAACAAAGCTCAAGCACCCCTGAGATCAGAGGAACCTCGCACTGGCGCCTGCACTCATCTCTCCAGGTAACGCTTCAAGTGTGCGCGGAGACTCCGCGTGCGGCAAGTTGTGGGCCGGCAGGACTGTGTAGGGCATTTTCGATAGCAGCCCTTCCAGGGACAGTGTTTGTCTGATAGCGGGCCTGCCGGGGCTCATTGACTCTGCGTTAAGTTCTTTGAAGCGTTGAAAGGCATTGGCCCTGGAGCCAGCATAAAGGGTATGAGCTAATTTTACCGCAATAGGGGCACCGTTACACCAGAAAGAAGAAAGAGCGACGGACACTCATAACATTTCAACAACTGCAAGTCAATAACCGTCTCCAGCTCAAACCTGTGACTATCTTACCCCAGTGCATGTGACTGGGGGGTACAGAATCCACAAGCTCATTTTTGTAACAGCCTCCTCAAAAGACATTTTACTGGAAACCTTTTATTGTGATTCTTGTTGTTTTTGATCTTGCCAAAATTTAGATAAAGATACTTTTATTTTTCTAAAACCAGTGTGGTGTTCTTTGGTGGGGTTTTACAGGACTACTGTGGGTGTGTGTTACACAACTACTTTACACATTGCCTCATGATTTAGGCCTTCCTGCTACCAGAGGGTGGTCTAGGGTGCTTTGCGACCTACCCTTTCGGAGGTGGTGGTCCCTACTTGGACAAGAGTACAACCCCTGCCAACTAGAGATCACATTTCTAACACTGAGGATCAGCTGTGGGATATGACTTGTGCCTGTGAAACACCATACAGTGACTCACTGTACGCCGCAATCCTACACCTGACTCAATTTAAACTCCAATTGTAATTTTTTTTCCTTAAATACTCCCTGAATGGAGGTTGTGAACAGCTCTTTTTCAAAGTCCCTTGCCTAAGTCTCATTGGTTTTCTCAGCAAATGTCTAGGGTCCTACCTAGCAAGATGGAATTTGAGCTGGCCAACTTAGAAGCTTACACAGTGGCGCAGCTCAAGGATTTCTGCCAGGAGAAAGGGGTGTTCTACAAGAGAAGCCCCAATAAGGCAGAGCTTCAAAAAACCTTGAGAGCATGGGCACTAGCCCACCCAGAGGAGAAGGGGGCGAGAAGGGATCAGAGCAAGACACCGTAGGAGATCTTGACCTACTGCCTACAGATGAAAGAGATAACTTGCTACCAGGACCAAGAGTACCTTCCAAGGCAGGCAGCAGTATAACAGCAAGGAGCCTATCCTCAGAAGAATTAGAGGACAAGAGAGAGGAGTGACAGTTGAAACTGGAGCTTGCCAAGTTAGAGAAGGCCTGTGAAGAAAAGAGGCTGGCCATGGAGAAGAGGAAACTTGTAGTGAATGTCCGAGGTGCAAAGAAAAGGAAATGGATTTAGTTAGATATACATAGAGAGATGGGACAATACACAGTGATTTTAAGAACCCTCATTCACCAACCTGGTGGTGACATGCTTCATCACTGGGTTCCCACTGGAAAGACCGAATGTCTTTCCAGTGTGCTTCAACGCTTGGTTACAGCGGAGCTGGATCTTGTGAGTGTTGAGGGTGTGATTAAAGCCAAATTAAGCTAAGTGAGTGCAAAAAAGGGAGAAAAATTAAAAAGTGCAGATTCGTGACTTTCAACTATTTTATTAATAGTCTGATTTGCACTGGTTAAAAACAGATATAAATGGACACATAGGTGTGGTCTCAGTTATTAAAGACCCCTAGTCCATAGTGAAAAAATTGGTCAACATGTTTCTGCTTATTAGGACCCCGAGTCGCTCAGCTTTCAACAGGACCATATAGTGTGATCCTCCTAAGGTGCACCCTGCCGTGAGGAGTTCGTGTGAAAAAGAAAAACGTTTTTCCCTTTCCGGTAAATATTATACTTACGGCTAAAAAGCCGTTCAAGACCCACGCAGCAATTTTGCTGGAGTCGTGTACAAGAGGCGCATCAATGCGTGACCTCGTGGGCAAACGCGGTGTGGGGTGTTCTTCACGCCGCAATTATGCTTGCAGGCGACTCCCCACCAAGTACCTATCTGTGCACAACCGCGGCCCGGACCGAACTTGCTCTTTATGTATTGATTCACTCTTCTGTTGATTTATGATACTAGGATAAGGGGTGTAGGTGTGAATATTCATACCCTTTCTCTCTTGTTGTTTTTGGTTGAAGAGGAAACTTGCCCATGAGCTCCGCCTGAAAGACCTGGAAATCCGAGCCCTACAAATAGGGGCCAACAGCAACACGAATGATGGCAGCATACCTACTGAAGCTTCATGTGAGTCCAGGATCTATATACCTGAAGATGTGGTGGCCAGTTTCAATGGAGGGGATGATATTTATAGATGGCTAGCAGCCTACTAGGTGTCTTTAAGAGCATTTGGGATGATGAATCCCAAATGCAAAAGTACCGCTCGTAAAGGGCCAGATTCTCAGAATCTGGCCCTTTGCGAGCGGATTTAACAATGATGAATCAGGCTGCAAGTGTCCAAAGACAGCACACCCTCCCACTGGAGGTAAAAACCCCAGGGTGGCTAGTGTAGTGCTAGGGGAGGAACTGTTCCCAGATAATGGGGGTGAGTTGGCAGGGCTGACCCTGGTGTCCCTGGGAGACAGTGAGATGGTTCCTAAGATCCATGTGCCCTCGAATACTACCAAGTATAGACAGTGGATGACCATCAATGGCCAGGGGGTGGAGGCCCTGAGGGACACAGGTGCCTGCATGACTATGGCAAGGAGTTAACTGGTGTTCCCAGAGCAGGTAATCCCCAATGCATTTCACCCAGTTGTGAAGGCTGACAACAGGGAAGGTCACTATCCCGTAGCCCAGGTTCCATTTGAGTGGGGAGGGGTGTCAGGCCTACTAAGAGTTGCTGTGAGCCCGCCATACCAGTGAACTGTCTGTTGGGAAATAACCTTGAGCACACTGCCTGGAAGGAGATGGAGCTCAAAGCACATGTGGAGATAATGGGGTTACCAGAGTGGATCTGTGCTATCACAAGTTCCATATCTGCCCGGGAAAGGAGTCTGACAGGCTCGGAGCCTGGAACAATGGCCTAGCCAACAGCTAAGAATGGGAAAAACAGGGGGCGTGCGAAATCTGCCTCTGAATGTACTCCCCCTGAGATGGATGGAGCACCTGAGGTGGCCGCCCTGGAATACACAGAGGGGGACGTTTCTCCCTTGGTGACTTGCCTACCCCTGTGGAGTGGCAGGTGGGAGGAGGACCCACTAGGGAGGAGTTTTGTCAGACCCAGAGGAAGTGCCCCACCCTTGAGTGAATGAGGCGACAGGCCGAAGCCCAGGCAGCAGGCAATGCCTCCGGGAACCATCACATCTACTGGGAGAACGGCCTCCTTTACAGTGAGCCTAAGGCTCCTGTGCATGGGTCATCAAGGGCCTTCGTGGTCCCCCACTGCTGCAGGGCTTTCTTATTAGAGTTGGCTCATGAGATCTAATTGGCCGGGCCCTTGGGCCAAGAAAAAACCTTTGCTAGGCTTGTCCCACATTTCTTTTGGCCCAGGATGAACATCTCCTCAGATACATTCCTCAGGACCTGTGTGACCTGCCAAGCTAGTGGGAAAACAGGGACAAATCTGAAGGGTTCCCTGGAACCACTGCTTGTTATTAGCACCCCTTTTGAAAGGGTGGGTATTGACATTGTTAGGCCTATGGATCCACCGACTTCTTCTGGTCTCAGGTTTTTCCTGATTCAGGAGGTTCACGATACCCGGTACCCAGAGACCATCCTGTCGAGGACCATCACTGCACCTGCAGTGGCTCGAGCCCTGATGGGGATTTTTAAAGAGTGGGTTTCCCCAAAGAAGTTGAGTCTGACAGGGCAAAAACTTTACGTCTGCATATATGCAAGGTATGTGGAAGGAGTGTGGGGTTACTTATAAGTTCTCCACCACTACCACCCTCAGATGAATGGGCGTGTGGAGAGATTAAAAAAGACACTAAAGGGCATGATCATCAGTCTTCCTGAGGGCCTGAGAAAGAAGTGGGACGTCCTCTTGCCCTGTTTGTTGTTTTTCTATAGGGAGGTACTGTAAAAGGGGTTACGCTTCACCCCCTTTGAGCTTCTGTACGGTCACCCTGTTAAAGGACCGCTCAGCTTAGTAAAGAATGGGTGGGAGTAGACTCCCAGGAGGTAATAAGCTACATGCTGGCCTTCCATAGCCAAATGGTGACGTTGTGGAAACAAGCTTCTGACAACTTGGAGGCCAGTAAGGCGGTAATGAATGCGTTGTACGATCAGAATTCTCACCCTGTGGACTTAGAGCCTGGACAGACGGTGTGGGTCATGGAGCCTGGAGAAATCAGTGCCCTCCAAGACCACTGGATGGGCCCCTATGAGGTGATTGAGAAAAAGGCAAGGCCACTGTTGTGATAGACCTTAAGACCCCCAGCAGCCTCACAGGGTACTGCACGCCAGCCGCCTCAAACCCCACAATGAGAGTTCGATGGTGACAGATGGTTCAGAGAAAGAGGAAAGTGAACCTCTCCCTGACTTCTTTGCCTCCCAAGAGAAGGACGGATCGGTGGAGGGAATGGTCCTCTCCCCATCCTTGATTCCCGAGCAGCAGAGGGACTGTTGCCAAGTCCTGGAGCAGTACCCCTCAATATTCTCCCTTATCCATGGGATTACCCACCTCTGTACCCATGATGTGGACACAGAAGACAGTCTACCTGTCAAGACCAAATCCTACAGGCTGTCGGATAATGTGAAGGCCAGCATCCAGAGTGAAGTCGCTAAGATGCTGGAGTTGGGGGTGATAGAGCCCTCCAACAGCCACTGGTCAAGCCTGGTGGTTCTGGTACCAAAAGCCGCCCCACCGGGCACCACACATGAACTTAGGTTCTGTGTGGACTAGAGAGTGCTGAATTCCGTGACCAACACTGATGCTCATCCCATCCCTAGGGTGGAAGAACTCATTGACCGGCTGGGGGCTGCCCAGTGCTTGAGTCCCTTTGATCTCACGTCAGGGTACTGGCAGATCAACATAACTTACCAAGCTAAGGAGAAATCTGCCTTTTCCACCCCAGATGGCAACTATCATTTCAAGTTGATACCCTTTGAGCTACAAAATGCTCCTACCACCTTCCAGCGGCTGGTGAACTAGGTACTCTGCGGTTTAGAGGCCTTCTCTGCTCCCTATCTGGACAACATAGCTGTCTTCAACAGCAGCTGGGAAGACCATCTGTGTCTCCTCCGGGAAGTGCTTAAGGCCCTGCAGCAGGCAGGCCTGACTATCAAGGCCGGGAAGTGCCAGATAGTCAGGGGTGAGTGGTGTACTTAGGACACTTGGTAGGCGGGGTTAAGGTGCAGCCCCTACAGGCCAAGATAGAAACCATACTGGCCTGGGGCCCCCCAAAATACAGACTGAAGTCAGGGTTTTCCTGGGCCTCACAGGATATTACCAGAGATTTGTCAAGGGTTATTATGGCACCATTATGGCCCCCTTGACTGAACTAACCTCCAATAAACAACCCAGAAAGTGATCTGAATCGAGGCTTGCCAGAATGCCTTTGACTCCCTGAAGCAGGCCATGTGCACCACTCCTGTGCTCAGGGCCCCTGACTTCTCACAAGAGTTCATTGTTCAGACGGATGTCTCGGAGAATGGCATGCGGGCAGTACTTTCGCAACTCAATGAGAAGTGCCTGGACCACCCGGTGGCTTTCATTTCCAGGAGGCTACTCCTCCGGGAACAGCGGTGGAGTGTAATAGAGAGAGAAGCTTTTGCGGTGGTCGGGGCACTGAAGAAGCTGAGGCCATACCTGTTTGGCTCCCACTTCCTAGTTCCGACCGACCATCGGCCCCTCAGGTGGCTCATGGAAATGAGGGGTGAAAATCGCAAATTGTTGAGGTGGTCCATCTCTCTTAAGGGTATGGACTTGAGGGTGGAACACCGACACGGAGTAGACCACGCCAACGCTGACGGTCTGTCAAGGTTCTTCCGCCTTAGTGATGAGAACTCCCTAGAGGTTGGGTAGCTCTCCTCACTTTCAGCTGGGGGGGACACGTGTTGGACCTGTCAGCCTTAGGGCGGTCTCCCCATACATTTTTGCACATTTGCCTCCCACTTTAACTGCACATTTGTGTTGGACTTAGGACTCAGGGCATCTTACCACTGGTAAACAGTGCTAAGGTGACATTGGCATACCTGCCGCAGGCCCCTGCCCTCGCAGTGAGGCCTAACCCCCATAGGCTAACATAGGGAAACGCCCTTATATCCCTTTATGGGATAACTTCTGATCGGGACTTAATAAGTATATCCTGTTTGGTATGGTTTGAATGGTGGTGGGGAACCCTCTCTAGTGGTGTATTGGGTTTGGGCATTATTGTCTCCAAAATACCACTTTTTGAAAGTGGGCATTTTACTGCCCTGCACTTAGTTCTGTGCACTGCAGACTCCCCCCTCCCATCTGCATGCTGATGGCCTCCTGTGCTCTGAAGAGGGAGTGGTCATTCACACCTTTCCATTTGAATAGGCTGGGCCTGGCTACCTCACAAAAGACTTAGCGACCCTTCTTGTCACTGCAGATTGCTAGCAGCAAGGTCAGGGAAGACTGGGACCACCCCAGACCCTTCTAGAAGCACCTGCCCCCTTAAAGTGGCTAGGCAGTGTCATATAGATGCTGCTTTTCTATATACTGTGTTAAGTTAGCATGCGTTTATTAAGTGTTTAAACGACATATTTTCCTTTGGCTTCAGTTTGCACACAACACATAATTGTTATTGTAACTTTCAACCTAGACGAAAGATGTGATTTATTTGAGAATAATATGTTATTGCTCTGATATCAGTCGGGCTTGGTACACTGTCTGAACAGTGAGTGCTGAACCCTCTAAGAATAACCTAACACAAGGTTGCTGGGAGCTCTGATCCTCGCACCACTAGACATAACACAAATACAGTTGCTGCCAACATTGGGCTCTAAGCAGGTTTAAGATAGAGTTACTGAGAATGCAAAAACACACTTGATGGTGCTTCGCATGCAGAGAGCTGGTAGCTGATGATGTGATCCTCTCCTCCTGACATTTAGAGGTATGGGCCCGCCCTGCTAAAACCCAAATGAGACCTTCTTAGATATAATATAGTATGCTAAATAGGGAGCGCGAAAAATAGGTGATACAAATTTCTATTGATTTTTGCATTATAATATGCTATCACCGTTTGCTTATTATGGATTAGTGACTATGCTGATAACTCTGGTTTTTATAATATGTCTTCTCGTATTATATAAGATACTGCGTTTGAGAACTTTGCATTGAATAATAAATATTTCAAAATTGCATGTGTCCTCTTTTACTCCACGTTCTGGTTTGAAATGATTATAGAGCGAAAGAGTGTTCATGTGTTCCACGATACCTGAGGTAACCTAAGTTCATGTTCTGGTATGTCTAAGTCATTGGGAGTTTGTTATGACCAATGAGACACTGTAGCTAGCTCGGTAAGGGGATTTTGGATACTGAGGTGAGTTTTGGGTCACCCTAATTCACTGAGGTTCCTGATCTCTATGCACAGTTCTGTAAGAGAACGGAATCCCTGCTACATGGCGCCCTTACGTTGTTGGCCTTATCTCATGACACTCGAGTAGTATATCATTCAAACCTTAACCCCTTCATTCCCGTTTCCGGAAAACGGTGGTGTCGGAAAAACCTACCTATTTTTGAAATAGGTCTTTTCAAGCTTGAATCTATCTAAAACGGTTTCCTTGAATTACTACCCAGTTGTGCTACAAAGTAATCTTTGTTTTTTCACATTCCTGTGCAGTCATGGCTCAAGCCGTGGACATTCCGCTACATAGTCGCATTGCGGTGCGTGATTATTTGCAGGCTTATAATGTTCCTTTGGAGGGCTTGGCTGTGATAATGGTGGCTAGTGCGGAACACGCTTATCCATACAAATTGTTTTATTCGTGGGTGACGTTTCCGGTGGTGGACGCAAATTCTGGAGTGTTCCACACATACACTGCCACTCCTGTACCTGCTGAGTATGCTCCGTACAGGGCACAGGAGGTACCTATTGATGTTTGGCAGCATAGAGTTTGGTTTGGTGGCGCCCTACCCCATACTTTAACCGCTCCGAGATGTAGGGGCACATGCATCAACCTATTTAGGAAGTGCAAACGGTGCGAATCGGTAAATTCGGCCGTTTGCACTTCCTAAATATGTGTTTGGGATGCATCAAGCATTTTTGAGTAATTCAGTATTTTTACCGAATTCCAAAAATGCGATTGCTTTTAAGGAATTGCAAATTTGCGATTCCTTAAAAGCTATGCATCATTTAAAAAAAAATTGCGATTATTCAAATTGGAAGTGCAAATTACCACGAGGTTCAACCTCGTGGTAATTTGCGAAATTGTTTAAAAATGCTTGAAAATGCATTTTTTAAACTGTCCAGTTACAGACACACATGTCCTTAGGACATGTGTGTGTGAAACATGCACTTTCAAATGCATTTCAGGGGTGCAGGGGGGGGGTCCTTTGGACCCCCCCCTGCACCCATGAAATTTTCTAAGTGCCACTCGCAATTTGCTACTGCCTTCCAATTGACTACATTGATTCCTATGGGCCTCTAGGCCCATAGGAATCAATGTAATGCCATTCCTTAATTGCACTTCGCAATTAAGGAATCGCAATTTCCGAAAATTAAGAAATCCTAAAAACTTTTAGGATTTCTTGATGCATAGCATTTTGCATTTCCTAAATAGCGATTCCTTAATTTTCGCTATTTAAGAAATGCAAAATCCTAGATTGATGCATGTGGGGGTAGGTCCTTTGTCCATTCCAGGCGCAAATTGGCCTGCTTTGGCTGGATTTACACCTCACCCTAATCACGGCAATTGTACCTTGGCTGAAATTCGGCGAGTTCATGTTGTCGCTATTGCCTTGATTAGAGCATTAGTACATTACACAAGCCATAATGTTCAGGGTGCAGGCCCTGGAGGTGCGGCGCTTCCGGCAGGGCAGGCTGGTCTGAAAATCAGTCCTGTCATGGTTAATTTCATACTGGGCAAGAAGCCCCAAGATAAGTATGATTTTCCTTTCTGGCTTTCTGAGAAATTTGACCAACTGGAAGCAGTGTTTCCTAATACGACTCCTGGTGAAAAACACTGGATTCTTACGCTTAGTTTGCTGAAAGATTTGGCCCCTGAGCTTGTTGACTGTGAGACCTGGGGTAGGACTTTTGCAGCAGTTTATTCGAGGTGCTTTGGCACCCTGTCTGTGTCCAATCTGTCTACGGTCCTTAAACGTGTTCAAGATGATCACGGACCGGAGTCTGCGGTTGAGTTGGGTATGCGCCTGTGTGGCTCCTTTGATGTAGTTTGCAATCTGATCCTTGCGAATGCCAAGGGGGATGCAGTGAACTTTCAGGTGGCTAACGCTTTGGCCGTGGTTCCCAATGCCGAGAAACTCCGACAGAGAGGATTATTGTGGCGGCTTATAAAACAGTTGGCCGCAATGCCAAGGGTCTTAAGCCTTTTTCTGATAAAGAGAAAAAGCAGCCCCAGGGACAGTCTTCGGTAGCGAGTGTTTAGCCCAATTCCAATAAGAAACAAAATTGGCCTAAGAAACAGAAGCAGGGTAAGCAACAGCCATAACAACAGACACAGGTTTCTCGTCCTGCGTCTCCGTTGCCTGCGCAGTTGGAACATGTTTATGATTTGCGCGACCGTGCGATGATTAAATCACCTGCTTGGTTTCAGGCTTCTGACCAACGCTTTCCTCGTTCCTTTCAGGACTCATCGGCTCAAGTTCAAGTTCAAGTTCAATCATTTATATAGCGCACTACTCACCCAGAGGATCTCAAGGCGCTTGGGGAGGGGATTCATTATTTATCGAATAGCCATGTTTTAAGTTCTTTTCTGAATGAGGTATGGTTCTGTGTAAGACGGAGGTGAGTGGGGAGTGAGTTCCAGGTCTTGACCGCCAAGTAGGAGAAGGATCTGCCTCCCATGGTGGATCTTTGGATGCGCGGTACTGCGGCGAGGGCTTGATTGGCCGACCTTAGTTGGCGGGAGGGAGTGTAAAAGGACAGTCGGGTGTTGAGGCATTCGGGTCCTAGTTTGTAGAGGGCCTTGTGTGCGTGGGTGAGGAGACGGAATGTAATTCTTTTGTTGACGGGGAGCCAGTGGAGGTCTTTCAGGTAGCCGGTAATGTGATCTTGGCGAGGGATGTCCAAAATGAGTCTCGCTGATGCGTTTTGGATGCGTTGGAGTTTTTTCTGTAATTTGGCTGTGATTCCGGCGTATAGGGTGTTTCAGTAGTCCAGTTGACTTGTGACCAGAGCGTGGGTGACAGTTTTTCTTGTCTCGGAAGGGATCCAACGGAAGATTTTTTTGAGCATGCGAAGTACGTTGAAGCAGGAGGATGAGACGGCGTTGACTTGTCTGGTCATCAAGAGTGAGGAGTCTAGGATGAAGCCAAGGTTACGTGCGTGGTCTGTGGGTATGGGAGCAGTGCCCAGAGCCGAAGGCCACCATGAGTCGTCCCAGGCAGAGGGGGATGATCCTAGGATGAGCACCTCCATTTTGTCTGAGTTGAGTTTAAGGCGACTGTTTTTCATCCATTCGGCTACTTCTTTCATGCCTTCGTGAAGATTGGTATTGGCGGTAATAGGGTCTTTGGTGAGGGAAAGGATCAACTGGGTGTCGTCAGCGTAGGAGATGATGTTAAGGTTATGTTGGCGCGCGATGGATGCGAGTGGACTCATGTAAACATTGAAGAGGGTGGGACTGAGTGATGATCCTTGTGGTACACCGCAGATGACTTCGGTGGACTCTGATTTGAATGGGGGAAGTCGGACTCTCTGCGTTCTCCCAGTTAGGAACGAGATGATCCAATCCAGGGCTTTTCCTTGTATGCCGATGTTGCTGAGGCGTTGAATGAGGGTGTTGTGACAAACTGTGTCAAAGGCGGCGGAGAGGTCGAGTAGAATGAGGGCTACTGTTTCTCCGTTGTCCAGTAGTGTTCGGATATCGTCTGTAGCTGCGATGAGGGCAGTCTCGGTGCTGTGTTTGGCTCGAAAGCCGGACTGTGAGGGATCGAGGGAGTTGTTGGATTCAAGGAAGGCGGCGAGCTGGCTATTGACGGCTTTCTCAATGACTTTGGCGGGGAATGGGAGGAGGGATATGGGGCGGTAGTTTTTAAGTTCAGAGGGGTCTGCTGTGGGTTTCTTCAGGAGGGCGCTGACTTTGGCGTGTTTCCAGCTTTCTGGGAAGGTAGCAGAGTTGAAGGAGCAGTTGATGACATCACGGAGGTGGGGTGCGATGATGGAGTCTGCTTTGTTGAAGATGTGGTGGGGACTGGGGTCGATTGGTGAGCCAGAGTGGATGGAGTTCATTAGGCGGATGGTGTCTTCAGTGGTGATTTAGTTCCAGGCGCAGAGGTTGCTAGAGGGCGGTTTAGGTTCGGAGGGGGGTGGAGAGGATTGTTCGTTGTTGATGTTCTCGAAGCTGTTGTGTATGTCGGCAATTTTGTTTTAGAAGAAGGAGGATAACGAGTCGCAGAGGTCTTGAGAGGGAGTGATGTCGTTTGAGGCTGCGGTGGGGTTGGTGAATTCTTTGACTATGTTGAATAGTTCCTTGCTGTTATGCGCGTTGTTGTCAAGTCGATTCTTGAATGCTGATTTCTTGGTGGATCGAATCAGTTGGTGGTGTTTGCGGGTGGCTGTCTTGAAGGTGGTCATGTTGTCGGTGGTTGGGTTTTTTCTCCATGTTTTCTCGAGAGTACGGCATAGCTTCTTGGATTTTTTGAGGTCATCGTTGAACCAGGGGGCCTTTTTGCTGTGTGATGGTTTTTCAAGGGTGCTAATTCATCAGCGCTGTGAGTGATCCATTGTTTGAGTATGGTGGTGGCTTGGTTTGGGTCCGATGAGAGGGCGGGTGGGTTTTGGTTGAGCGATGTGAGGAGTTGGTTGGTGGTGATTTTGTTCCAGTTTCTTGAGGAATAGGTTGTAGGGGGTTGGGGGTCGAGGTGGTTTTGTAGCTGAAGTGGACGCAACTGTGGTCTGCTGGAGAGCTGTGTTGCGATCGAAGGAAATGTTTTTGCTGGAAGTGAAGATTGGGTCGAGTGTATGTCCGGCTTCATGGGTGTGGGTGTCAACAAGTTGTTTGAGTCCAAGATTGGCCAGGTTATCCAGAAGGGTGGTGGTGTTGCTGTCGTTTAACTTTTCCAAGTGGAAGTTGAGGTCTCCTAGTAGAATGTAGTTCTCGGAGGCGAGAGCATGTGGGCTGATGAAGTCAGTGATGTCTTCGCTGAATTGTTTACGGGTTCCTGGGGGCCTGTAGATGAGGGTGCCTCTAAGTGTGGTCCAAGCGTCGGTGTGGATCTGGAAGTGGAGGTGTTCGGCGGTTGCAAGGGTATCCTCGAAGCAGGTCGTGATTTTGATGGTGTTCTTATGGACGATGGCGATGCCTCCTCCTGTTTGATTGGTGCGGTCTTTTCGGGTGATCTTGTAGGTGTCAGGGATGGCTATGGCGATGTCGGGTGCTGATGATGCGTTCATCCAGGTTTCTGTGAGGAAGGCGACATCCGGTGAAGCAGTGTCGAGTAGGTTCCAGAGTTCAGTTGCGTGTCTGTGGACCGAACGGGTGTTCAGCAGGATGCACTTCAGGTGGTTAGAGTCGGAGCTGTGTTTGGAGATGGTGGCTTTGGTGTGGGTCTTGATGGAGGCAAACTTGCAGGAGTGACAGGTGAAGGGACCATGGGTACGTCCTGGGACAGCTTTGTAGCATTGTGGTGTGCGACCGGGGTTGAAGGCTAGGAGGGTGGAGGCATCGTACGTAAGGCGGGAGGAGTGCGGTTTGCGAGGGCCAGGGGGTCTGGTGCTGGGCGCGGTCCAGGCGCGGACGGGCGCAGACAGGCTTACCTTTGGCTTACCTTCGGCGCGCATGGTGCGCGACCGCTGCGCGTGAATGCTGCGCGCAAAATCGTCAGTCATAAGTGGAGAAGTGAAGGGGGGAGGGGTGAGGGAGGGTCAGCTGGGAGGCGGGTGCGAGGTGTAGGGGACGGTCTACAAGGCAAAACAACAAAAAAATGGCCGGAGCACCAACAAAAGCGAAACTAAAGAGAGGCTGGGCTACAATCAGGCAGCTTCTACGAATATTCAACAAAGCGCTACAGATATCCCAAGCACAATTCAGTAAAGCACTATTTATATTAAGAGCACAAACTTATGGCAAGAGCAACACAGCGAGCGCAGAGAATATGATTATTATTGCAATTTGGCAGGGCTCAACGCAGAGTAGCGCGATTGTGCACAATAGTCAGCACAACAATACTTATCTGAAGAGGGCAATGCAATGCGCGCAGCCTGACGATATCAGGAGTGAAGCAGGGAGCCAAACGATGCCAGGATAAGAGCAGGGAGCTTGGGGAGCGACCGCTACTGAGAGCGTCAGGACGGTCACAGAGCTGCCGAGGGCGGGAGCAGGGCTATGTGGTCAGTGGGAGGGAGGGTCCGTTGGGAGGCGGGTGCGAGGTGTAGGGGACGGTCTACAAGGCAAAACAACAACAAAATGGCCGAAGCACCAACAAAAGCGAAACTACAGAGAGGCTGGGCTAAAATCAGGCAGCTTCTACGAATATTCAACAAAGTGCTACAGATATCCCAAGCACAATTCAGTAAAGCGCTATTTATATTAAGAGCACAAACTTATGGCAAGAGCAACATAGCGAGCGCAGAGAATATGATTATTATTGCAATTTGGCAGGGCTTAACGCAGAGTAGCACGATTGTGCACAATAGTCAGCACAACAATACTTATCTGAAGAGGGCAATGCAATGCGCGCAGCCTGACGATATCAGGAGTGAAGCAGGGAGCCAAACGATGCCAGGATAAGAGCAGGGAGCTTGGGGAGCGACCGCTGCTGAGAGCGTCAGGACGGTCACAGAGCTGCCGAGGGCGGGAGCAGGGCTATGTGGTCAGTGGGAGGGAGGGTCAGCTGGGAGGCGGGTACGAGGTGTAGGGGACGGTCTACAAGGCAAAACAACAAAATGGCCGGAGCACTAACAAAAGCGAAACTACAGAGAGGCTGGGCTAAAATCAGGCAGCTTCTACGAATATTCAACAAAGCGCTACAGATATCCCAATCACAATTCAGTAAAGCACTATTTATATTAAGAGCACAAACTTATGGCAAGAGCAACACAGCGAGCGCAGAGAATATGATTATTATTGCAATTTGGCAGGGCTTAACGCAGAGTAGCGCGATTGTGCACAATAGTCAGCACAACAATACTTATCTGAAGAGGGCAATGCAATGCGCGCAGCCTGACGATATCAGGAGTGAAGCAAGGAGCCAAACGATGCCAGGATAAGAGCAGGGAGCTTGGGGAGCGACTGCTGCTGAGAGCGTCAGGACGGTCAACCGGTGGTGGAGGGGGCAGCAGGGGTGGCCAGCAAGGACGTGGGCAGCCCCGCCCGCGAAACTGTGCATACAAGCAGGAGGGCTCTACGCCTCAGAGACCGCAGTTTGCCAAGAAGAAAGTCGCAGCCTTAATGGCGCATCGATATGCCCCAGATTGTGAGAACATGGCTTTGGAATCTGACGTGGGGTCTGACCTTGCTGGACAGCGCGGCGGAGATTACCATAGTGAGAGAGGCCCTCCGTCCACTACTGAAGGTGACAGCGACTGACACTTATGTTGTGATTGAAACAGCTGATACAAGAGTTGCTCCCCCTGATAGACTTTTTGAAATTGTCCTGTTAATTGAAGGGGACATACAGCGTACCATAAAAGGGGTATTTTGGGAAAATCTTTCGTCTACGTATGACATTTTGCATTCAGAGGCTGACTGGCCCCCACCTTTTTTTCTCGCAGCTCCGAGAGGGGAGGAGGTAATCCTCCCCAGTTTCGCGAACACTGTTTCGAGGGTGGAAGCACTGCACTTTGCCAAAGAGTGGGCTCTGGCGCTTGCACCGGCTGTGTACCGCAATCAATGTGGCTGGGATAAAATGTCCCCAAGCCACGAGATTCCTTTACGGTCTCAGCCGCAGCCTCAACCTCAATATCCCATCCGACGTGAAGCTAAAGCTTCAGTCGCGGCTATCCTTGAACAATTGGAATTTCAAGGTGTAATTGAAACATATGTGTCACCGATGAATAACCCCGTTTTTACTGTGAACAAGCCGGACGGCTCATATTGTTTGGTTTTGGATTACCGGCATTTAAACTCGCATTGCCGTAACTGTGCAGTACAGAATACTCACAGCTCTGCCCTTGTAAATAGTCTTGTGCGTAAGCGGTTCAAAACCACGTTTGACATTTCCAATGGTTTTTATGCCCATACATTGGCAGTCTGAGTTCCCAATGGACTTCCTTCACATGCGGCGGTGTCAAAAAAATGTTTCGGCGTCTTTCAATGGGCTATAAGAATAGTCCTGGAGTTTTTTCCGCCCGCATTGTCTCTCTGTTGGAGAGAATCGACCCATATGCTTGTTCATATGTGGATGACATTTATCTCACAGACGACGAGCTTTGGGAGCATCTGTGTCGAGTGAATAGTATTATTTGTAACTTTGCAGACATGGGTTACAAGTTTAACTTTGCGAAATCGCACATTGCAGAGTACACAGTGTTGTTTCTAGGCTATGAACTCAACAATGAAGGAAAAGGCTTGGCTCCTCACTTCCTGGAGAAATATGCACAGTTGCGCTCTCCGACAACACTGAAAAAATTACAATCTTTACTGGGCTTTTTGAATTTCGGAAGAACATACATTCCGGAATATGCCCAGCGTATCAAGCCTTTCTATGCTTTGATACAACCATCTTTTTCCAAATCATGCTGGCTGCCAGAGCATTCAGCTATTCTGCAGTCTTTGCAAGCTGATTTGCTCGCTTCTGAATATTTACAGACTCGTGATAACCAGACCAACCTGGTGATAAGAATTGTCCCTGGAACGGTAGGTTTCACGTACCTAACTTTTAATGAAGGATATACAGTACCTTTTGCTTACAAGTCACACTTGTACACTTCGGCTGATGCGCTTTTCCACTGTGGAAAAAGTTTTGACGGTTGTGCAGATGGCAATTCTTAAGGAACGTGCCCTGTCACAGGGAAAACGCATGTTGGTTGTTACCCCGTGTCCTGCCTTGGAGGCAGTTACGAAAAGCAGTGTACCAAATTCCAAAGCTTTGCACCCTCGGTGGATTCAATGAGCTGCATCCTTGACATCCCAGGATGTCACGTTTATTTTTGACGCTACTTTACGGTCACAGGAGTACTTACAGTATGAATTTGTTCATCCTGCTCCTTTAGCAATGCGGCCGTTGGAAGGTTTCCATTGCATCATTTACACTGATGGTTCGGCGCAGGTTGCGCATGGCTCTAAACATGCCTACGTTTCCGCATGCGCCATTGTGGTCGGTGCCATGGTGAACGATGAGTTCAAGTCCAGTGTCGTGCACACGCAGACACTTGGGGACTGCAGCGCGCAATTAGCAGAGCTTCGTGCTCTGATGCTTGCATTGGAGTACGCAGATCCTAGTGTGACGAATTTGATCGTAAGTGACTCTTACTACTGTGTCCAATCTTACAATGAAAACTTGTTCTTTTGGATTGAGAATGAATTTCGTGATTCCAAAGGTAGCACAAGAAAACATAAAATGATCTGGGTCTGAGTGGCTGAACTTAAAGAAAAGTTACCACTCGTGTTTGTGATTCATACTCTTGGCCATCAGCGCGTGGGAGTCCACGCTGTCGGTAATTCGCTTGCTGATGAAGCGGCAAAATCAGCAGTATCAAAATACTTAGTTGCAGCAGTCACGAGGTCCAAAAGTAAGATAGATGATGACATCTTGGCAGCTGTTGCTGCCACTGAGAAGGGAGGTAAATATCCTGCGGGGTTCCCTTCGAAGTACACATACCACTTAAGTCCCGATAAGGTTCCTTATGTGAAAATTCCTGATGTTGGCGAACGTTTAATTCCCAACTCGGATCGCAGAGCTACTTTGATTACAGCGGCTCATGTAGGTGTGGCGTCTGCGCATGCGGGCGTCTCAACCACTGTACCTCAGCTACAACAGAGGTTCCTGTGGCGGGGACTGTACAAACAGACGCACGATTATGTCCTTCAATGTGACATTTGCCAGCAGATTAAGCCTTCAACTGCTGCGCGTCCACCTCAGACACAGTTGTACATTTCAAATTAACCACTGGGGTGCGTTTATTTAGATCACTGCGGTCCTTTTTCTTCTGATACTGCGTATAAGTACATCTTAGTAGCAGTTGATTCATGCACACGCTTTGTGTGGGTATGGCCCCATCGGAGCGCTGATTCACGGACTGTCATAAAAGATTTGCGTGTCTTTATAGGGATTTTTGCCTGTGGTACCTTCCATTTGGATCAGGGTCCGGCTTTCGCCTCTAAGGCGTATAAGGATTCTATGGTTTCGTTGGGGGTCCAAGTCAAGTTTTCGTCTCCGTACAGACCTGAGGGTAACAGTGTAGTGGAACGAATGAACCGTGACTTAAAGCAATCTTTGACAGCTCGAGTTATAGGCACTGGCAGAAACTGGTTGGCCCATCTCAATGACATGCAGCGTGCGCTTAATAATCTCCCTAGAAGGTCTCTGGGTGGGAGGACCCCATACGAAATGCTCTTTGGTATCAAGATGTACGTCCCTGGCCTCGACGGTCTAGACTGCAAAGCCCAGGCCGCGGCCTTTGACGTAGATGAACATTGCACTGTTTTATAGGATCTACAAAAGACCAGAGACAGTCTAGCTAAGGAACATTTGCCCTCCACATCGGATGATGCGTTGCAGCTCCCGGTAGTTGGCTGGCTACCCCAAGTTGGAGAACTGGTTCAAGAGAAGATCGATAACAGGAAAGAGTTTGGTCCCTCATATTGTGCACCGGTTCGAGTTCTTAGAGTGAAGGGCACGAGAACAGTCATATTACCACCACTTCCAGGTCGTAAGGAAAACAGATTTATCTCAATTGACAATGTCAAGAAAGACAGGGTGGCCGATTCTTCCTAGCATGACACCGGCGGTTTCCTGTCCTTCCATGGTGAGGCACTCTGTGTTGGCCATTACTTCTGGTGCTGAGCCGGAGGTGTCCCTCGAGATGCTTGCTATTTCCAGTCCTTTATTACATACTATTCCTGTTACTAACACTGATGAGCTGAACTACACCTATCCAACTGATTTATCAATGCCGGATTTGCAGACTCGTTTGGCCGGCCAGTCTAGATTTTCTTTTGACTCTGTTTCAGAACATTCAAAGAAACCTTCAACTATTGCAAAATATGCCACTTTATTTAAAAAACATTTTTTAATTCCCCCTTGGACATACATTTGGATGATTCTATTTTCATTTTATCTTTTTATGTCAATTGGTTTTGTGTTTTATTTTTTTCGTCTGATCGATGGCCACTATGTCAAAGAAAGAACAAGAATTCGGTACCTTAATGGAACATTGGTCCCTCTTTCCTCTTTACATTCAGCACACAGACTGAAAAGAGATTTGAATACAGTTAACATTACTGCTTGGCCTGTTCTTGATGGGATTGGGTGGGATGCGGTTAGGTTTCAAATACATGGCCCCACTGAAGTGATTAATGTTCTGAATGTACTTAGAGTAAACATGGGGGATGTGGTAAAACAAAATATATGTTCTGATGATTGGGATATTCAGGCCGTTGAAGCATTATTCTCTGATTTGAAATACTATGCTGCATTTGATGCTGAGGATTTATACTTGGATTCTGTGAATTATGGTGATTTGTTTTGCTTTCAACATTATGGTAATCATTTTCTACATAAAACAAACTCCAGGAGGGTTGCTGTAAATTACACACAGTGGGAACATTGCCCAGCTCCATTGGGAGGCAGCTCCAGTACATTTCTGAAAAAGTACACTTATTTTACAGACTTTAATCAATCAAATCCTGAGTCATTTTATTTCAAAATGACACAAAAATCCATGTCCAAAGTTAGAATTACTGATACAAAATTGCTGTATTCGAAGTCCTTTCTAGACAAGTTAGCTGTAGATGGCTACGAGCTATGGAAAGGAACAATTGTGGTACCAAAGATTGGCAGGTACAAGGCACTGAGGCTTTGCACCGTGCATGTCTCATCCCGAATCACATGTTGTTTCTAAATTCTACTATTTCCCAAACAAAATGCTTTGGATTGGCTACTTCTAAAAGATTAAATACACCAATTATCCTTGAATTGGAAGAATATTCAGGTTGGGGTAATTATAGTGAATTGTCCATTCGTGAGTTACAAACTCTATTGCATAATTCATCCTTTAATGTATCCAGTTTGGATCCGAAGGGTTGGCTGATGTGGCATAGAAGTGCTGATTCTTGCCAACGTCGTTTTCTGGGTTTGGCTGAAGGGTTTACACAAGTAAGACCTGATCCCCGTTTTGAAACTGATTATACTGTCACAACTTACTCTGTGGGGAAACTGTGTCAGAATTGGTTACAACATTCCACGTTAGCTGCAGTTAAACTACATCTATCTCAGTTAAATGATAATGTGGATTTAAATGATTTTATAAAAGGCCCGGGTAATGGTAGGTCTAAACGGTGGATTTATGCGGTTTACAACGAAATTTGGAAATTTTCACAAATTGAGGCTGATAAGCGCCTAAGGGCGATTGACCAAGCAAATTTGGAAAAAGTGCTTGCAGTTGTCGATAACAGTATTAACATGCTTTCTTCCCGAATTTACATGTTGAATAATATTGTTTCTTCTGTAGTTGACATTGTGAATGATGAGGTGTCTGTATTGTACCATGGTAAAAATCAATTGCGTTCTGTAATGCAGTTTGCGTGGACACTACAGACTCTTAAGGCGGGCCGCGTGCCCTGGAGTTACATGAACGTGTCCTCACTATTTGCCCCATTTAATTTGTCTGACAAGCAGCGCATGCTTTCCATGCGAGATGCATCATTTTCTATGTTACATATTGAAAAGTTAGAATCTTTACCCTTTTCTGTAGCTGAAGCCGCTGCTGCAACATGGCTTATCCATGGAGTTATTACGTTACCATTTGCTTTGTACAAATTTACTAATTGTATGCGGTATATTGCAATAGGGCGATATGAACCACTAGGCAGTGCATTCTTCCATGAGGCTTGGTCTTTACCATACACAGACAGATGTCTGAAAGATGGAAAGGAAGTGAATCTAAATGGTGAAGAATGCACACAGTCGCCTGACCGTTCACTGATATGCAGAAACATCCAGTTGCATGGTTCTTGTAATCAGGAACAGCCTAATTTAGCTTGTGTTTTGAAAGGCACGCCAGTTCAAGCAATAGTTTCCACATTTACATTATTGACAAATGGTAGTTATTTGCTTTTGAATAACGAAGAGTGTTGTGGGTTAATGGTCGGTATCGCTTATGTGGTTACTGTATCTGAACGTGTGGTGTGTTGCAAAAATGTGCTATATCCTCCCACGCATGGGAATTCAGATGTTTCCATCTGGCCGCGCATCCCAACCTTGAAAGTGGAGTTCAATGGCATGAGCAGAATAAGAGCTCTTTTGTCTCAAAAGGAAGTGGCCCTGAGCTCGGCCCGTGAAACTTATGTCCTTCACATAGCTAACACACGCACAGAGGTGCAGGCACTTTTAAATACTGACTTGCCGTTTCATTTCTGCGAATTAGTTCATCAAATCTTTAATGCCTCCTTCACGTCTGGCTTAGCACATTTTTTTAAATTGGTTAGCAGTGGTCTCGTGACTACATTTGAAAAGATTTTTGGTGTCATCCCCGCTTTCTTCCATTTTATATTTTCGAGTTTGTTCCTGTTTTGCTGGCTTTGGCTGCAGGCATTTTGATATTATTCTGCTTCCTAAAACATGGATGCCCATCCTGCGCAAGAAGCCGCTCAGTTACTTCTGACACTGTTTCGCAACCGGATGCTTGTTTACTATGGCACCCTGCCGCTTGCGACTTTAAGCACGGCATTTGGATTATCGTTTCGATTTTCCTATTTCACATGTGTCCAGCCTGTGTTTCATTGCCTGAGCTGCGATTTCGACTGGGCCATTGATTTGTGTCTCTGCTTGCCGAGGCCACTGAAGTCATCTGTGGCGTACCACAAGGATCCTCACTCAGCCCCACCCTCTTCAACGTATACATGAGCCCCCTCGCGGCCATCGCCCGCCAACACAACCTCAACATCATCTCTTACGCAGATGACACTCAACTAATCCTTTCTCTCACCAATGACCCCAGCACCGCCAAAACTAACCTACACGAAGGAATGAAAGAAGTTGCCGAATGGATGAAACAAAGCGTCTGAAACTGAACTCAGACAAAACAGAAGTCCTCATCTTAGGTACATCCCCCTCTGCATGGGACGACTCTTGGTGGCCGGAAGCCCTTGGAAAAGCACCCATCCCGACAGACCACGCACGGAACCTAGGCGTCATCCTGGACTTTTCACTCTCAATGAACAGACAAGTCAGCGCCGTATCCTCATCCTGCTTCAACATTCTTCGCATGCTCAAAAAAACATTTCGCTGGATCCCCACCGAAACCAGAAAAACAGTCACCCATGCTCTGGTCACGAGCCGACTGGACTACGGAAACACCCTCTACGCAGGTACTACCGCTAAACTCCAGAAGAAACTCCAACGAATCCAAAACGCCTCAGCCAGGATCATATTAGACATCCCGCGCAACGAACACATCTCTGGCCACCTGAAAGACCTCCACTGGCTACCCGTCAATAAGAGAATCACTTTCCGGCTGCTAACCCACGCACACAAATCACTCTATGACATCGGACCAGAATGCCTAAACTCACGACTGTCCTTCTACACCCCCTCCCGCCAACTACGTTCTTCCAGCCAAGCCCTCGCCACTGTACCTCGCATCAACAAGACCACCATGGGAGGCAGATCCTTCTCATACCTGGCTGCTAAAACATGGAACTCACTCCCCGCTCACCTTCGCCTTACCCAGAACCACCTAGCATTCAGAAAGCAACTTAAAACGTGGATATTTGACAAGTAATCCTCCTCCCCTCCTAAGCGCCTTGAGACCCTCTGGGTATGTAGTGCGCTATATAAATGCTCTGACTTGACTTGTCGATATCTCCTGACGTCGATTTTAATCACCTGATGGGCCCCGTAGTTGCTCACGAGTTGGTTTGTTCTGGCGAAAGGATTATGGCATTGGCAGCGATGCATGGACTAATGGGTCAGTGGGACATACCCGCAGCAGCGCATGAGTTTCTGGCACATAGCGTTCTTGAGAACCCACCGAGTTGTCCTCTGATGTTGCTAGAGGGTCCGGTGCTGGAGGAGCACGTATGTTCTTTCCCATTGCTTAATTGGATGGCTGAACTGTTTTCGGATGATGACAGTAATTTCATGTTGGAAGCTGTTGCTGCCTATTTTGCATATTCTGTCCAATCATGAGATGCCATGGAGACTTTCATTAATATGGTACATGACTTTTTAGTATTTTTTGAAAGGTGCCTTTTTCTTGCGAAAATTCAACTTTATATGATCTAGGCCTATGATTTTATATTTGGCCTCGAGTTCAAGACTTTGGATTACATTTTGTTTGGCCACTATAGGCATTCGTACATATTTTTATATAAATTTTATATTTATATGCACTTTTAGCTTGGCTCAATATTATTGAACTCTGCTTTCATGTTATGCCTCTATTCTAGTATTGGCTTGTGTTTTTTGATCGTCCTCGGATCATTGGGGGGGTGTCATATAGATGCTGCTTTTCTATATATTGTGTTAAGTTAGCATGAGTTTATTAAGTGTTTAAACAACATATTTTCTTTTGGCTTCAGTTTGCACACGACACATAATTAATATTGTAGCTTTCAACCTAGATGAAAGATGTGATTTATTTGAGAATAATATGTTATTGCTCTGATATCAGTCGTTCTTGGTACACTGTCTGAACAGTGAGTGCTGAACCCTCTAAGAATAACCTAACACAAGGCTGCTGGGAGCTCTGATCCTCACACCACTAGACATAACAAAAATAAGTTGCTGCCAACATTGGGCTCTAAGCGGATTTAAGATAGTGTTACTGAGAATGCAAAAACACACTTGATGGTGCTTCGCATGCAGAGAGCTGGTAGCTGATGATGTGATCCTCTCCTCCTTACATTTAGAGGTATGGGCCCGCCCTGCTAAAACCCAAATGAGACCTTCTTAGATATAATATAGTATCCTAAATAGGGAGCGCGAAAAATAGGTGATACAAATTTCTATTGATTTTTGCATTATAATATGCTATCACCGTTTGCTTATTATGGATTAGTGACTATGCTGATAACTCTGGTTTTTATAATATGTCTTCTCGTATTATATAAGATACTGCGTTTGAGAACTTTGCATTGAATAATAAATATTTCAAAATTGCATGTGTCCTCTTTTACTCCACGTTCTGGTTTGAAATGATTATAGAGCGAAAGAGTGTTCATGTGTTCCACGATACCTGGGGTAACCTAAATTCATGTTCTGGTTTGTCTAAGTCATTGGGAGTTTGTTATGACCAATGAGACACTGTAGCTAGCTCGGTAAGGGGATTTTGGATACTGAGGTGAGTTTTGGGTCACCCTAATTCACTGAGGTTCCTGATCTCTATGTGTTAGCGTCTTTCTTCCCTTAGTGCCTGTTTATTTTATTTTTTCAGCTTTATCAGCTTGTGTCCTTCCTGTTTGGCCGCCTACCTCGCCGCCCTCCGTCTTCCCTCCCCGCTCCCCGCTTCCCGCAGACCCCGCCCCTTTTTTCCTTCTGTTCCCTCCCCGCTCCCGCCTCCCAGCTGCTCCGCCCACCCGCGCACTTGGCCTTTAAATGGCGACCGTGCGACACAGGTAAGTGTGACCCACTTGTGGGACACCCCCGCGCCGCACGGCCACCAGCTGCTGCGTGTGCCCCTTAGCCTTGTCCCTGCCGCGCTGCCTGCCTCGCCGCCGGCTGACTCCGTTGTCGTTTGTTTTGATTTTGTTTTGTCCGACATTTGTGCTTGTCATACTGTTTTTGTATTTACTGCATTCGTGCCCATGTTAGCGTCTTTCTTCCCTTAGTGCCTGTTTATTTTATTTTTTCAGCTTTATCAGCTTGTGTCCTTCCTGTTTGGCCGCCTACCTCGCCGCCCTCCGTCTTCCCTCCCCGCTCCCCGCTTCCCGCCACCACCGCAGACCCCGCCCCTTTTTTCCTTCTGTTCCCTCCCCGCTCCCACCTCCCAGCTGCTCCGCCCACCCGCGCACTTCGCCTTTAAATGCCGTCTGGAACCTCCTAGACGCCACAGCCCCTGACGTTGCCTTCCTCACGGAGACCTGGATGAACGCCTCTTCAGCTCCCGACATCGCCATCGCTATCCCAGAGGGCTACAAGATCGTCCGGAGGGACCGCAACGCCAACCAGATGGGAGGAGGCATCGCCATCATCCACAAGAACACCATCCGTCTCACGACCAGCACCGACAACACCCTGACCACCGCCGAACACCTGCATTTCCAGATCCACACCAACCCGAACACCACCCTCAGAGGCACCCTGATCTACCGACCCCCTGGACCACGCACACAATTCAGCGAGGACATCACCGACTTCGTCAGCCCGCATGCCCTCCCCTCCACTGACTACATCCTCCTGGGAGACCTCAACTTCCACCTGGAGAACAACAACGACCGCAACACCATCACCCTGCTGGACAACCTCGCTAACCTGGGACTCAAGCAACTGGTGTCCACCCCCACCCACCTCGCCGGACACACACTCGACGCAGTCTTCTCTTCCAGCACAGACATCGACTTCAGCCTTGCCACAGAGCTTCAATGGACGGACCACAGCTGCGTCCACTTCACCTTCAAGAGAACGACGACCCACCACCACCAGCAACAGGCCGCCCGCAGAAGCTGGAACAAGATCACAGCAGACCAGCTCGCCACCTCCCTGAGCCAGCACCCTCCTGCCAGCTCAGCGAACCCCAGCCAGGCCGCCGACAACCTCATGAAGTGGATCAGCATCTGCGCGGACGAGCTCGCCCCGCTGAGGACCCCGCCCAGCAGACTCGGAAGCAAGAAAGCCCCGTGGTTCACCGACGAACTCAAGAGCTCCAAGAAGAACTGCCGAGCCCTCGAGAAAGTCTGGAGAAGGGAACCTACACCGGACAACAGGACCTCCTTCAAACTTGCCACCCGGAAGCACCACCAGCTGATCCGCGCCGCCAAGAAAACAGCATTCACGGAACGGTTGGACAACAACGCACACAACTGCAAGGAACTCTTCAACATCGTGAAAGAGCTTTCCAACCCCAGCGCAGAAAACAACGACATCACCCCATCGCAAGACCTCTGCAACTCCCTCGCTTCATACTTCCACAACAAGATCGCGGACATACACAACAGCTTCAACAACCAACCAACGCACACCTTGACAGAACAGCCACCCCCCACCACCACCCTCCACGCCTGGACCCCGATCAGCACCGAAGACACCATCCGCACGATGAACTCCATCCACTCCGGATCACCGACCGACCCCTGCCCTCACCACGTCTTCAACAAGGCCGACGCTGTCATCGCACCCCACCTGCGAGACATCATCAACACATCATTCGACACCGCCACCTTCCCTGAGAGCTGGAAACACGCCGAACTCAGCGCCCTACTCAAGAAACCAACAGCGGACCCAACCAAACTCAAGAACTACTGCCCCATCTAGCTCCTCCCGTTTCCTGCCAAAGTCATCGAGAAGACCGTCAACAAGCAGATGGCCACCTTCCTCGAGACGAACGGATCCCTCGACCCCTCACAGTCCGGCTTCCGAGCCAATCACAGCACCGAGACCGCCCTCATCGCCGCCACCGATGACATCCGAGCCCTGATGGACAATGGAGAAACAGCGGCCCTCATCCTCCTAGACCTCTCCGCGGCATTCGACACGGTCTGCCACCGCACCCTAGTACATCGCCTCAGCAACATCGGAATCCAGGACAAGGCGCTGGAATGGATCATCTCCTTCCTCGACGGAAGAACACAGAGAGTCCGCCTACCACCGTACAAGTCAGAGGCCTCCGAAGTCATCTGCGGCGTCCCTCAAGGATCATCTCTGAGCCCCACCCTCTTCAACGTCTACATGAGCCCCCTCGCGGCCATCGTACGCAAACACAACCTCAGCATAATCTCCTACGCCGACGACACCCAGCTGATCCTCTCCCTGACCAACGACCCCGCCTCCGCCAGAGCCAACCTGCACGAAGGGATGAAAGAGGTAGCCGAGTGGATGACGACCAGCCGCCTGAAACTGAACTCTGACAAGACGGAGGTCCTCATCCTGGGCTCTTCCCCCTCCGCCTGGGACGACTCCTGGTGGCCTCCCGCCCTGGGCACCGCACCCAAACCGACAGACCATGCACGCAACCTGGGCTTCATCCTGGACTCCTTCCTCTCCATGACCAGGCAAGTCAACAACGTCTCCTCTGCGTGCTTCAACATCCTACGCATGCTACGGAAGATCTTCCGGTGGATCCCCACCGAGACCAGGAAGACCGTCACCCAGGCCCTCGTCACCAGCCGACTGGACTACGGCAACGCCCTCTACGCCGGTACCACCGCCAAGCTCCAGAAGAGACTCCAGCGGATCCAGAACGCCTCAGCCAGACTCATCCTCGACATCCCACGAACCAGCCACATCACCGGACATCTGAGAGACCTTCACTGGCTCCCCGTCAACAAAAGAATCACCTTCCGCCTCCTCACCCACGCACACAAAGCCCTACACGACCAAGGCCCGAGCTACCTCAACAGCCGGATCAACTTCTACGCTCCCAAACGCCACCTCCGTTCAGCAAACCACGCCCTCGCCGCCGTCCCCCGCATCCGAAGAGCGACTACAGGAGGAAGGTCCTTCTCCTACCTGGCCGCCAAGACCTGGAACTCCCTCCCGACCGACCTGCGCCTGACCCAAGACCACCTCTCCTTCAGGAAGAAGCTGAAGACCTGGCTGTTCGAGCAGTAGCGGCACCCCCCCCCCCCCCAGCGCCTTGAGACCCTACGGGTATGTAGCGCGCTCTATAAGTGTCACTGATTGATTGATTGATAAGAGAACGAAATCCCTGCTACAGCAGCAGGATGTAAAAGAGAGGGTCCTGCCCACACATCTTTGATACACTACTGGACGAAGGAGAAACACTGCTGTAGTAAAGACTGTTGCACCAGGAGGATTGCCACTTTGCTGAGTTTGACTGGTCCCAGGAATTGTTACCCCTTTTTTGCTGAGCTACCCTACAGCCTACTGATCTTGCTCAGTCAGGGAGAGCTGTCAAACATCTCCAGAGTGTCTCCACGCCTTGCTTGCTGGCCCCGGTCCTTCATGAAGTAGCAGGGGACCGCAAAGTTATCAAGAATCGGCACTGTGACACTGTGGGCGCGTGTTTACAAACAGCCCTGCCAGCACAGGGATCTGCGTGAAGCCTGGAACGTGAGAACTAACATTGCTTTGCGCCCCGTCACCGCCGCTGGCCCGGGGAAATGTTAACAGAATCACACCGCAAGTGCTCCATCCCCGTCACCGCCGCTGGCCCGAGTCATCAGCAAAAAACACAGTTGATGGACAGAATGCAGAACAATGTCTTACATTCACCCCAGTACAAAGATCTGGTCCTAAATCCATCGTTTTTTTGCACTCCACGCCACCCTAGGTCAGACAATGGCTATATGCAAATGAGCCTTGACCCTGTGCCTCATGGGAACAGTCCAGCCCGAACTACCAAGCCATGTCTTTCCTAGACCGGAATCAAGCATCCAAGGACCAGTTTCCGGCTATCAGCCTTCTTCAGCCTGGATAGCTTGACTCCAGTGATGTGGAGTGCCTGGGACTCACGTCTGAGCATATCCAGCCCACTCGGGGTGAAAGTTGCAAAAAACACAGTTGATGGACAGAATGCAGAAAAATGCCTTACATTCACCCCAGTACAAAGATCTGGGCCTAAATCCATCGTTTTTTTGCTCTCCACACCACCCTAGGTCAGACAATAGCTATATGCAAATCAGCCTTGAGCCTGTGCCTCATGGGAACAGTCCAGCCCGAACTACCAAGCCATGTCTTTCCTAGACCGGAATCAAGCATCCAAGGACCGGTTTCTGGCTATCAGCCTTCTTCAGCCTGGATAGCTTGACTCCAGTGCTGTGGAGTGCCTGGGACTCACGTCTGAGCATACCCAGCCCACTCGGGGTGAAAATTGCAAATAACACAGTTGATGGACGGAATGCAGAACAATGTCTTACATTCACCCCAGTACAAAGATCTGGGCCTAAATCCATCTTTTTTGCACTCCACACCACCCTAGGTCAGACAATGGCTATATGCAAATCAGCCTTGACCCAGTGCCTCATGGGAACAGTCCAGCCCGAACTACCAAGCTATGTCTTTCCTAGACCGGAATCATCAGCAAGCACACCAACTCCGGCTGCGAGTTGTTGCTGGGCAACTGGGATTTTCCTGGGACATGACAACACTGGAGAAGGAGCCATGCTCAAAGTTGGAAGGGCTGCCCGCTCTGCCCCGTGCAGCGCCAGCAAAGATCAAGCATCCCTGGGATCAGAGGAGCCTTGCACCACTGCCCGCCCTTGTCTCCCCAGGTATTGCTTCTAGTGCGCACGGAGTCACCGCGTGATGCGGGTTGCGGGCCAGCAGGAGTGTTTGAGGTATTTTCGAGAGCGGGCTTGCTGTGTTTATCTGATAGTGGGCCTGCCCGAGATTTTGACTCTGCGTTAAGTTGTTTGAAGCATTGGAATACATTGACCACGGCACCAGCATAACGGGTATGAGCTAGTTTTACGGCAACAGTGGCACTGATATTCCGGAAAGAAGAGGGACAGACGCTCATAACATTTCAACTCCTACAAGTCAATAACTGTCCCTACCTCAAATCACTGACTATCTTACCCCAGTGCATGTGAGTGAGGAGGTACAGAATCCACAAGCTAATTTTTGTAACAGCCTCCCAAAAATAAATTTGACTGGAAACCTTTTACTGTGATTCATGTCGTTTTTTATCTTACCAAAATTTAGATAAAGATACTTTTATTTTTCCCAAACCGGTGTGGTGTTCTTTGGTGGGATTTCACTGGACTACTGTGGGTGTGTGTTATGCAAATACTTTCCACATTGCCTCGTGAGTTAGGCCTTCCAGCTCTGCGCCAAGCTACCAGAGGGTGGTCTAGGGTGTTTTGGGACCTACCCTGTCAGAAGTGGGGGTCCCTACTTGTACAAGGTTGCAACCCCTGCCAACTAGAGACCCCGTTTCTAACAGTTGTGCACTCTTGGTTTGAGATAGTGAGGAGCACTTTGGGGTTGTTGCAGGTTGAGAGCGCAGGAAATGCTGCAAAAGTAAGTAGGGTAACCTTTGTTAATTTTTATTTCATTGGTTAAGGAGGAGTCAGGGCTTAACCACTGCCACTTGCTGGTGCCAGGCAAAAAAGTAGAACATACATTACCCTCTCAGAACACTACTGGGTCAGTGAAAGATCAGAAGAGGACTGAATGGTATGTAGTGAAGAAATGTACCCATGATATGAAAAGTAAAATGTCAAATGTGGATTGCAGCACTTATTGAGCCATCCACTACTGTGTCAAATGGAAAAACAACAAGTTGATGGATGAAATGCTTGAATTAATCTTAGCCACTAGTGAACACTAAGGCTGCATCTCAATCCCCTGTTTTTCGCGCACCATGCCGCCTCAATTTGGACCTAGCCTTATGCAAACCAGTCTTGACCCTGCTGTTCATGGGAACAGCCCAGTCCGAACTGACACGCCAGGTCCTCCCTCAATTGGAACACCAGCAACCTAGGGCCAATTTCACCTTAGTTAGGGCTCTTCAGCCATGTATGGCTTGGTTCCAGTGGCACAGTGAGCCCAGGGCCCATGTCTGGGCATACCCGTTGTACTTAGGGCATCAAATGCAAAACAACAAGGTGATGGATAGAATGCTTGAATTAATTTCAGCGACTGGCACCAGTGTGATATAGCCTACCATTCCAGTCTGGAAGCTGCAGTGTAAAACATGCAGTACAACTTGTTAAAATAATTGTTTTTAAAAGATAAATATATTTTTAAATATTGGTAAGCCACCTCAATGTAAACCTTGTAGCCTACAGGGTACCGTGGATAGTATTTAAAAGGAGTACAATGCAAAAATTGAAGTTATAATTTACCCAGGGCAAAGCACTACACTACGCTCGCGTAGCTTGCGAAGTTTGCGCTACTTCGCACTACGTGAACTGCACGTAGCACAGTGCAAACACGTGTAGCATAGTGCAGCGGTTATTTTTTGCTTGCTCGCAGTCCTCAACATCAAATTGGCGACCGTGAGCAAGCAAAATGACATCCCGGCGAGACTTTTTCCTCATTCGTGATCAGCAACATCAAGTTGCCGATCGCGAGCGTGCAAAATAAACTTCCCGGCGAGATTCTCAACACGGGGAGGTCAGATTTCATATTGCGAATGGTCGCATATGCTCACACCGCTCGCGATGAGAAACTACCAGTCCGTGTTGAGAAAGCTGCAACTCGAGTAAAAATCTACTCGAGCAGCAGTAAAAGACAGCTCGTACTGTGCAAGATGCAGTTATCAACGATTGCACAGTGCGGACAAGCATCTGGCACTGTGCAATCATCGCGAACAGAGTACTACGCAGTTCACGTAGGGCTACTCGTAGCTAACGTAGTGCGAAGTGCACTTCATGTAGCTATGCGTAGCGCTACTTCTCAAACTACGCCCAGGGTTAGTTACACTGTCCCTACTGTCACAAGGTCCTAAAAGCTATTTTTACTGTGGAAGGCCTTGCTGGCCTACTCAGAATACCTGAGTATAGATTAAAATATTAATAATTTATTTTGGAAATGAAACAAGGTAGAAAAATTATTTTTTTAAATGTAATAGTTCACGTGAATGGTGAAGTCGGGTTTTTAATAAGTATTAAGGAAATTATTTTTTGGAAAGTTACCTGTAACCTGTCAACATTTATAGAGGCTAATTTGCATTAGTTGTTACTTAGCCTTTAATAGAGTGTGAATTTTTTTCCAGGGGAGACACAAAATGACCACTTTGATTAGCAGGGTGCCCTGAATGGGCAGAGATGACTCTTCTGAGCCCGGTTTAACATCCGGGGTTGAGGGCTGAAGTGTCAAATACTGCCTGAAAAGCCTTTCTGAGCCACATGCAAAATGTGTGGGCCTTTGAAAGGGAGCAAACAGGACCAGATTACAACTCTTTTCTGGCCCCTGCTTGGTCACTAAAGGTCCCTTCTTTATCCTACCATAGTTCTGTATAATTATTTTCTATTAATCCAGGGCCTTCTTAGAATTTTAGTGTGACTGAAGACTTTGGCCATCTTGGAACTTCCCTGGCACATTGCATTTTGGGTCAATTTGCAACAGACAAACAGGAATACTGAAAACATGGGTGGGTTGCCCACAGGAACTTTTAAGCTATTGATTAGGTAGTACCCAGGAGTCAGCCCCACCCACTAGCTAATGTCAACCATAAATATGGCACTCTAAAGCACCAGCATTATAACACTTACTGGTCCTGCGTAAGATCAAAAAAGGACTAGACCTGTTGCCTGTGACCTGAAAGAAGTCCTAAAGGACTGGACCTGCTCACTATTGTATCAAGGACAAAGAAGTGGATCCAATGGCCAATTGAATGATCTCCTGTGCAGCTGCAGGGACACAACAAGCTGCCTGCTGTGGGAACTTTGCTTGAACTAGACTTTGTTGTTGTGTCTGCTTTACATTCTGAGAGTCCCTCTGAAATACTGGGGGCCGTAGAAGTGGACTCCTGTGGTTGTTTGAGGAGCAGAAGCAACTTTGGAAACTATTGAAAATTTTTCCTTTAAAGCTTCTGATTGACCTGCTGCAAAAAATATCTAACTGGCAGTTCCTCAGAATTATGTTGAATCTCAGCTTTCAAATCAAATCAGGGACATTTGTATAGCGCACACATCAATCGGAAGTCTCATGGCGCTTGCAGACTACGCTGATAGAGATGTTAGCTTAATTGTCAAATAGCCATGAGTTCACCATCTTATGAAAGCGGTTATGATCAGGGATGGTACGTAGGTGTGAAGGAATTTTGTTCCATGATGCAGGGGCGAAAAAGGAGAAAGACATGCCTCCTTTTCAGGCAGTACGAATTCTGAGAGGGGTAAGCAATGATTTGTTGCTGGATCTAAGCACCCTACATGGCTGGTACTAGCATGGTTTATTTCCAAGGTTGTGTGTCAGACAAAGAATCTTAAAGAGAATTTGTTTTCTTACAGGGAGCCAATGTAGGGATCTTAGACAAGGAGCGGAGGAAGATCTGAGTGGAAGGTCAAGAACCAGCCTAGGCACAGCGTTCTGCAAGATTTGAAGTCTGTCCAAAAGGTTTTCATTGATTGAGAACAATTGGGCATTTCCATAGACCATTCAATGTATTATTAGTCCCTGGAATAATGTTTTCCTGGCCTCTGTAGGAATCCATTTGAAAACCTTTCGTACGCTGTGCATCACTCCGAAACAGGTGTTGATGATGTGGTTAATCTGGCTTTTCATGGACAATTGATTGTCCATGTAGAAACCTAAATTTCGTACTGTTGGTTTGGAGATTGGACAAGGGCCATGGTTAGGAGGCCACCAGTTGTGTACCCAGTGCTCCTGAGCCTTACCAAAAAGCATGATCTCTGACTTGCCTCCATTCAGTTGGAGGTGATTGGAGCACATCCACCTGTCGATATGGGACATGCATTTTTTGAAACACTGCTTTGTTTCTGTGGGGTCTGAGCCAATGGTGAGCAGAAGCTGCATATCATCTGGGTAAGATATGACAGCAAAACCGTAAGATCTTATTACCTTGGCCAGCGGCGACATATACAGGTTAAAGAGGGTCAGGCTCAAAATAGAGCCCTGTGGCACTCCCATCTCAACCGGTCTCTCACATGAGATGTTATTACCCATTTGGACTGCTGTTACTCGGTCAGCTACATAGCTCTTGAACCACTTGAGAGAATTTTTGTTGACACCACTCTCCCAAAGTTGATGTTCTAAGATGCTATGGGAGTTGGTATCAGACAGGTCAAGCAGGACGAGAATGGCTGACTGGTGTTTGTCCATGGCCAGCCTGATATTGTCAGTTACCTCGACCAAAGCTGTCTCTGTACTGTGTGCGGCTCTAAAACCGGACTATGAGGGATCGGTCAGTCCATGGCTCTCGAGATGGACAACAAGCTGTTGGTTTATGAGAGATTCCTACATTTTCCCAAAGTAGAGAAGTAGAGAGGTAGGACGGTAGTTTGGGAGCAGTTTTGGGTCGGCTGTGTTTTTTTTTAAAGATGAGTCTGACCCTAGCTACTTTCTACATTTTAGGAAAATCAGCCTCCTAGAGTTACTGACCTGTTAGACTTTCTAATAATACAGGTGCAATAGTGGGGAGAAACTTTGGAGGTACTGGGTCTGTGGGAGAACCTGATTTTATCTTCTGCATGACAGTAGTGACTGACTTATTGTCACACTTAATAAATTCGTCCAGGATATGTAGTGGGTCAGAAGACAAACTAAGCACATCTTCAGAGTAAGTGTTATTGTGTTGTGATGGGAAAGAGTGATGGATAGCAGTGATTTTGTCTTCAAAGAATTTAGAAATAGAGTCAGTCCAATCTTGAGAGTTGGGGATCAATGGCTGGTTGATAGGCATTGTAAATTATTTCAGGATTTGATAGAGGTCCTTACAGGAATATTCTGCCTGATTTATCCGATTTAGAAGGAATAGTTTTTTTGCCAATTTGATGTCAGTCAAATAGCCGTGCTGGATTTTTTTATAAATTTCGCAGACGGCCGTGTTTTTGCTTTATTGCCATTTTTGCTCCATAGTTCGGTACGAGAGCTTTGTTGTCTTTAATTGGACTGGGAACCAGGGAGGGGTCCTGGACTTGATTTTAACCTGGGTAAGGGGGGCAATTTTGTCCAGCGCAGTTGAAATGGCTTTGTCAAAGTCATATGCCATTTGGTTTACACTGACTTCTTGGTCTGGATGTGTTGTTCCGTAATTCCGAATTGGGTTCGATAGTTCCGAAACCCGATTTATAAAGATTGTCGGAAATGGACGATCTTGGTGTCAGCAGACCGCAAATGATGAGTTCAACGTGTCTGGGTGTTTTCGTATGAGTCGATATAGGAGAACACTCTGCATTTGAGGATTTCGTTTGAACCCTTGGGGTCCATTTTGTAAAAACGGCAGCCATCTTGTATGGTTGCCCTAACATAGGCTCTATGATTGTGGCCGAGCGAGTCCTTGACACGTATGCCTTAGCTGACATTTGGTTGACCTGGCCGAACTGACTTTTCCCCTGGGGCGAATCCTGCTGAGCCAGTTCCTTGATTAGCAGCTGCACTGATAAAGATCAAAGAGCAGGACGTGGTCCGACTTTATGGCCCACCGTTCCCACTCCTCTATCTCCTTTCCATCTGTTCTTGCCTTTCCTTTACAACATGTTCATCGATCTAGTTGAAGGTTTTATGATGGGTTTGTCCGGCCTGATCGAACAGGAAAATAACATATGTACGACCATTTGTGGTGGGCTGGACAACAGATAGTGGGATTAACTTTGACTGTCGTGATTCGCTACTTTTTGAAATGCTACTTGCTCATTGGTTAGTTTTGTATGCACTGAATGTAAATTGTGATGTTGCTAGAAGCGTAATTTTCGGCATAAAAGACTGAGTTTCGTTCACTGAGGTGGTGCAGTCTCTTTCGAACTACCCGTGTGTACTTCGTAGACCTCTGTCCCTGGTTGCAACCATTAAATTTTGGTCTTTGACGTCATCAAGAAGTATCCCGTGTCTCCGTTTTCCAAGACAGGGGAATCCGGGGTCTTTGGATGTTGCCCTGACACTGCTGGGTTTTTTGTATTAGTGTTGGTTCCGAGAAAACCCAGTACCTCATTTGGCACCCAACGTGGGGCGACTTCAGCGGTACCGGTCCAAGCCAGAGGTTCGTGAGGAGCGTCGTGTGAAAATTCCGGAGGTTGGACAGCCACTTCAGCGACCCCTCCATGTCAACGTGGTTCCGAAGGTCTTTGCTGCGAGGCTTCCCGCGTCCCGACGGCTACGAAGGACTGCTGCCCTGACTGTCGCCCTGTTTTGGAGCCTTAGATGTTTGTAGAGCGAGACGATTGACGGGTCTTCTGGTGACGCCATCGACAATTCAGTTAAGTATAAAGGTAGCGTCTCCTAGTCCTTAGTCCTTAGTTTGGTTTGTATCCTTTAGTGGATAGCTTTGATTTGGTACCTGCAGGCCCCAAAGCCAAGGGATTCGTGTATTCACAAGCTTATCGATTTTAGATTACCCTTGTTGTTTAAAGCTAGACTAGTGAGCAAGATGCCTGGTTTTAGCAGTCTTAGGAATTTGTTTAGTTGTGGAACTATGAGGGATTCCCGGTTAGAGGATTCATGTCCTGTTCCTCCGATCGGAACTCCTACATACGAGCTATACGTGAAGCATGGTGTAGGTCCAATTAGCTACAATGAGATTTGGATAAAATATACTAAGAACGACGGTGTCCTACAGTGGCCCCGTTATGGTAGTTTTGAGACAGAAGTCTTAGATAATCTCGAAGTGAAGTTGTTCAAGAAGAAAGCCCGGCCGGCAATGTTTGACTCTTTCCGCATTTGGCGCAAGGAAGCCAAACAGAAAGAAATTAAGTTAGCGAAGAAGAATAGGAAGGGTATGTCAATGGTGCAAGCCGCCGTTGCATACAAAAACGATGAAGAAGAAAAAGATAGTGAGCAGATGCTTAGAGTGAGGAAGTTAGCGGTAGACAGATGCTACCCAGTTTTGCCAGCTGAAGAGCAGAAAGATGAGAAGGATCTTGTGAAAGACCCTTTGATGTCACATTTGCTAAATTCTCCACCACCCTATGTGCAGAATGCTACAGCTCCACCACAGCCTGTTGTGGCCGTGCAAGCTCCTATTGCTTTGCCTCCTGTTATTCCTTTACAGCCAGCTCCTTCGTTGGTTGGTCCTTCTAATGTGCAGCCTTCTCAAGGGTTGCCTGCTTTGCCTTCTGCTTCTACTGCTGTCCCTATGCCTGTTCCGACTATGGATCCGACTAATATTGCTTCGTCTACTCTTGTCCTTCCGACTGTTCCTTCTCCTAGACAGCGGCTGACCGCTGCCTTTTCTAATTTCTTAACTCCTATTTTGGGACAAATGGGTATGTCTCCTATGAAAGAGCGTAGACAACTGCGTAGTCAATTGCCCGCTACAGATGAGCGAGTGATTCTCGATCATATGACACGTAGATGGGTGACGTATAAGTCCCAGTATGATCTGGAAGGTATTATGGATGTTTTCCGACAATGGGAAGCACCAAAGCAGCGATATGTTTTCGAACTTATGTGTGCATTCCTCCATGAACAATGGATGGATGAAGTGGGTAGAGTTCCTGTAGAATTATCCCGATTGCGTTCGGAGTTTGCCAAAGGAACGATTGTGAGTCTACCCGATGTTGAGAAAGCGGTCTCAGTGTTACTGTTGCTGCGGAGCGACGTTCCTGTTGAACAGTTGTTTGAGCCAGATTCGTCGGTTAGGAGAAAAGCGCGTCAATATCCGATGCGAGAGGTTCCTCCAGTATGGAGACCTGCTGATCCTAATGCTCAGCCACCGGTTTTAGCACATTTCCAACGTGTGTGGGTACATGTGCCATGGAAGCGTGCAGAAGTTTTAGCACTTAAGCAGACTCTACCAGATCCGCGAATGAACCCTGCGGGGTATTATAAAGAACTTACACAGACTGTGAGTTCCTGTGTCATGAATTTGGCGGATATAGATATGCTTTTTGGGAATGTTGTTCCACAGCCCATTTGGAATGTCATCCGTTATACAGATCACGATGCTGAGTTGGGTGATTCATGGGCGAATCTCGCTGCAGCAAATGATAGACAAGTGGGAGGTGCTAAGCCTGAAGATGCTATTACTGAACTTACTGGTAGGATTATTACTTTTATGAAGACTTTAATGCCTAAAGTCCGTGTTAATTGGGATAAATTGTCAGCCTGTAAGCAGAAGAACAAAGGGACTGTTTCAGATTTTTTCTCGCGTTTTGAAGAGACGTTTGTAGATCATAGTGGTCAGGATATGGCTACCGAAGGTGGCCAGAAATTGTTTGTTGATAAGTTTGTGCACAATCTTCTTCCTAAGCTGTGTACTAAGTTGAAAGATTCTGAGAGTTTTTGGCCCGTTTCTACTTCGGCGCAGATTCTTGCTATGGTGCCGTACTACGAGAATAGGCGTAAGGATGAGTTGGAGAAAGCGGATAAGAAGACTAAGGAATTGAAGACTAAAGTTCTTCTACAACAAGCTTGTCCACCCTGTGTTAATAATCAGCGTGATTATCAGCAGCCTCAACAGTATTCGAGAAACTCGCAAAGAAATGAGACTCCTCAACAACAGCGTATACAGTATGGTCCTAATCAGTGTGCGTACTGCAGAGAAGAGGGTCATTACAAGAATAGTTGTCCGGTTTTGCTGCAATGCGCAAATAGTGCTCCTGGTATTAGAGGTAGAGGTGCTCAACAAACGTCTAGAGGTAGAGGTCGAAGACAAAATGTGCGCCCTTTGCCTCCACAGAATTCAATGAATAGTTTTGATCAGCAACAGAGTTCTTCCGGTAGATCTACACAGTACTACGTAGATGATTACTATGTCGAAGGTGATGGTGAGCAAGGTAATGATTATTAGGACAGCCATGGACAAAGAGAGGGAGTTGTTTCAATTCCGGTAGATCAGAGTGGACCCTACGTGGAAGTGATTGCATCAGGTGTGTCAGAGCCTTTTCTGCTACACACTGGTGCTATGAAGAGTTCTATTATGCATTCGAAACTCCCTGGCGCACCTTTGTCTCGCTTAAATAATGTTTCTATAGGTTTTTCTGGCGCCCCCGTTATGAATCCGATTTCCGCTCCATTGCCTATTTCTGTTGGTCCTCGAAGACTTGAAGCACCCCTTCTTTTGACAACGTGTTGTAATGAGAACTTACTAGGCCTTGATTTGTTGAAAAGATTGTATGCGACATTGTACTGTTCTCCGTCGGGAGTACATCTTACGTTGGGTGAGAATGTGATTTCTCCGATATATGTTTCAAAAGATTGTCTTCCATCTGAATTGCCTTCTTTATCAGACTCATTGTGGGCTACGGGTCCCAATGATGTGGGCCTGTTAGACATTCCTCCATATGTTGTGACGTTGAAGGCAAATGCTCAGTTGCCACGCATTCCGCAATATCGTATTTCAAGTGATGGTGAACGTGCACTTTTAGCGATCATTTATGATCTGATCGACAAAGGTGTCATTGAGGAGACTCGAGGTAATGTGTGTAATAGTCCGGTTTTGCCTGTTCTAAAGAGAACTGATTCTTCACAGCCTCCTGCATATAGGTTAGTTATCGATCTTCGTGAAGTGAACAAAATAGTTGTTCCACAATTCCCTGTTGTACCTGACATTACTGCGTTACTGACATTGATTCCAGCTTCAGCTACCTGGTTTTCGGTGATCGACTTGAAGAATGCTTTCTTCAGCATCCCGATTGACATAGAGAGTAGAGATATCTTTGGATTCTCTTTGGGAGGACGAAGTTTCCGCTTCAAGCGCGCTCCTCAAGGTTATTGTGAGAGTACATCAATTTATAGTCAAGCTCTGAAGACACAACTTGACTTGTTGGCCTTACCCGAAGGTGCGGCCCTTATCCAGTATGTTGACGATTTGTTAGTCGCTGCTGATACTGAAGAGATATGTAAGGATGCCACTGTGTCTTTTTTGTCTCATTTGTCTAAATGCCATCATAAGGTTTCTCTTTCCAAGCTACAGTTTTGTCGCCAAGAAGTTACCTACTTAGGTCACCTCTTATCGAAGGAGGGAAGGAAACTGACCCCAGAAAGAATTCAGACCATTGCGAAAATGAGTGTCCCTACAACCCAGAGAGAAGTACGTGTGTTTTTGGGTATCACGTCGTACTGTAGACAGTGGATCCCGAATTTTTCTCTTTTAACGAAACCTTTGATAGCTCTTACGGTTAAGGACACTCCGAATCCTATTCCTTTGACTGACGAATGTCAAAAGAGCTTTTCTGAATTACGTGATGCATTGTGTTCGGCTCCTGTGTTGGGTACTCCCGACTACAGTAAGCCTTTCACATTGTATGTCCATGAAAGGGAAGGATGTGCATTGTCGGTTTTGACTCAACAATTTGGCCGGAAGCAACGCCCATGTGCTTACTTTTCATCAACTTTAGATCCTGTGGCTAGAGTGCTGCCGAGTTGCTTGAGAGCAACTGCAGCAGTGGCCATTTCGATTCGACAATCTGCTGGTTTGGTTATGGATAATACGCTAGTGGTTATGGTTCCACATGCAGTGGATACCTTGTAGAATCGGACGAAGACACAGCACTTGACTAGTGCTCGGTTGTCAGGGTATGAGCTTACGTTGTTGGCAAGCCATGTGCACATCAAGAGGTGCAATACTCTAAATCCGGCTACGTTGTTGCCAATCTCGCTTGAGACAGACGATGATAGCGAAGAGCAACACAATTGTTTTTTGAGAACTGAAGAAGAGACCAAAGGGAGGATTGATCTTAAAGATACTCCTCTCCCTTATTGCAATGATGCCTTGTTTGTTGACGGCTCATGTTTTAAATTACCGAATGGCGATACCACTGCAGCATATGCCGTGACGACTTTACATACAGTTGTCGAAGCTGCTCGAATCCCATACAATTCTGCACAAGCGGCAAAGTTGATCGCACGTACGAGAGCATGTGTGTTAGCGAAAGGGAAAAGAGTGAATGTATATACTGATAGTCAGTATGCGTTTGGAGTGGCGCATAGTTTTGGAAGATTGTGGTGTGAACGTGGATTTTCGACCTCGCATGGGACGAAAATCCAGCATGGGCAACTGGTGAATGAACTTCTTGAATCTCTTACATTACCTTTGCAGATAGCGATTGTGAAGTGTAGTGCCCATAGAAAGATCGTAGATGATGTTGGTCGTGGTAATGCGTTTGCGGATGAAGTTGCGAAAGAAACTGCTAGAAATGTAACGAGTCGAATGTATGTTGCGGGTCCAGCAAGGTGGGTTCCAGAAGCAGGCATGTGCGAAGACACCATTGAGAGTGTGAAGATTATTCAGAGTGAGGCCATGGAGAAAGAGTTGGATGAATGGAGAGAGAGGAAGGGTAGATTGGATGCGAGTGGTTGTTGGACTGATTTGTCCGAACATCAGAGATGGTTGCTACCGAATGCGTATGTGTTGCCAGTTGTTACAATGGCACATGGATTGGCACATATTAGTGTGAAAGGGATTTGTAAGTTGTTGGCTCCGGTTTGGCAGAATACAGGAATACCCAAATGTGCAGATAACTTGGTTAAAAATTGCATGGTGTGTTTGATGCATAACCCTGGTAAGGGAACTCCAACACCAGCTGGTCATTTTGCTCCTCCTACATATCCGTTCGAGGCTTTGCAGCTAGATTTTATCCATATGGAAAGATGCAACAACTTGAAGTATGTGTTGGTAGTTGTTTGCTCTTTCTCTAGATGGGTAGAAGCTTACCCCCTTAAGGACAACACTGCCTTGTCCACTGCTAAAGTTTTGATAAAAGAATTCTTCCCTAGGTTTGGATTGCCGAGAATCATTTGGAGTGATAACGGAAGTGAGTTTGTGGGACGAGTGATGAAGAGAGTGTGTGAAGGTCTTGGGATTAGGCAGAAATTTCATGCTGCAAATCATCCCCAATCAGCTGGTTTAGTTGAGTGCTATAATGGCACTCTGAAGTTAAAGTTGGCCAAAATTCAAGAGAGCACTGGTTTACAATGGCCAGATGCTTTGCCATTAGCACTTTTGTCCACCCGTATGACTGTGCACACGCGAATGGGTTTGAGTCCGTATGAGGTTGTGTTTGGTCGCCCGGCGAATATTTGGGGCGTACCAAGACCGACGAGGTTTAGCGACCTTGAGTACCCTGTTTTGCTTGATTATTTGAGTGAACTGACAACTAAAATTAGTGTTTTACGCCAACAGGTTCACGATTCACTTCCACAAGCTACAGATGATCCAGGACACGTGATTGAACCTGGTTCCTGGGTGTTCATCAGGAACTTTAAAGAACGAAGAATACTCAGCCCCGCTGGACTGGACCTTATCAGGTCCTCTTGTCAACGAGATCTGCGGTGCGAGTTCGTGGTAAAAAACACTGGATCCATGGGTGTCATACGAAGAAGGCACCCCTACCTTTACCCTACGATCAGTGGGTTCAAGACGGTCTTGCAGATTCAGAAACTGAAACTGTCCCGAAGTTCGTCACGTTTAGTGATGCTCGTTTGATTGGTACTAATTCAGAATTGGAGAGTGATCAACTTTTGCAAGAAGCAATACCTCCTGCGAAGCGATTGGACACTCCTGATCCTCAGCTGTTGTTTACCGATCAAGAACTACTTGGAAGAGACAGATACAATTTGAGATTGAGAATTAAGGACAAATAAAGTGAATAAAGTTGATATTTTTTTTTAATGTTTGCAGGTTAACTGTCCACCAAGGATCTACGTATTTTTGTTTTTCTGAACTGCCATCCGGTTCTTGCTGCTAGGGTTGCGGTTGCTCCAAGTCTTGGGACTGCAAGCCTGAGCCACTAGGTTTTGGGTTCCGTTAGTCCGAGGCCGTCTTCCTGGGTTTAGCGGAGGCCTCTCATGCAGAATCAACCAACCACCGCGGGCAGCAACCTTAGTTTAGGATGGATTTCTTTGAGTTGGAGAGACCTATGCAGGCCTTGACTTTTAGAAAACGCATTTGTAAAATAATGTTGAAGAAATGTTTTTTGATTCCGTGCATACTTTTACTACTGAGTATCGTAATTTTTATAATTGGTTATGTAGCATTTGTTTCCAAAGAAACGTTTAATTCCACTGTGCAACCTACACCTTCACCTACTATTTCCTCTCATTCTTTTCACCCTTTGCCTGAATATGAGGTAGTTAGACGTAAGGAGTTTGCTAACAATCCCTTCATACAGCTTTTGCACCAGCATCAGTTAGTGATTAATACAACGAACTGCTGGATTTGTGGTTTAATGCCTCATACAGCTGACAAGGGAATTCCTTATTTAGTTTTGCCCTTTAGTTTAAATGGTTCGATTCGAGCTTACAGAACAATGTTTATATATGCCCACAGTGTTGACCCCTTACGCTCACCGAGAGATAATCCGAAGAATAGTCCTATAGCTAGAGGCATAGTCGATATGATTCAAGAGACTAATGCAGTAGAGTCTATTCCACAAGACGAGAGACAACCATATAGTGGTTGGAGCGTAAGTGGATATGGAGTAAGTCTGAGTAATAACCAGCGTGCGAAAAGTCCCCTACCGATCTGGATAGTGCCCCATAAGGGTTACTATTGTCTACAGGGCAACGGTAAGAATCCGAGAGCTCAGTTAGGGAAGAGCGTTTGCACTGAGACTTACGTGTTTCCATCTCAGTCTTCCCCAGCATTTTTAGCTGCCAAGGGTACTTATTTTGTCTGCTATGACAAAGCATACACATGGTTGCCCCATGATTTTTCGGGCACATGTTTTGTTTCCTTTCTGTTACCCCCCACTTTTACAGCTGCGGCAGATTATCACAAGACGAGAATTACGAGAGGTGTCTTTAGTCAAGAAGACACTGCAGGGCAAGAATTGGGTGATTTCTTCAAGGGTTTTCTGCCATTTTGGGGACCTATGGCTAACAGTAGGAATATTCGTCAGCTTACGACAGTGGTTGAGTCCACCATAGTTGAGACTGCTGGTGCCCTTGCTAATCTGACTGCTGAGCTCCAGTCGGATAGACTTATGACACTTCAGAATAGAGTTGCCCTAGACGTTATTTTAGCCGATCGAGGGGGAGTTTGTAGATTGATTCAATCGAGCTGCTGCATTTTTATTCCGGATAACGCTCCGTCAGTCTTCCAGGCCATTTCCAAATTGCATAAAATCTCCGATCCTGTCCACCTGGACAAAGGGGATTGGTCTCTGATGGGATGGTTATGGGGATTGATATCCACTTGGGGTTGGAAGATTTTGATGGTCATTGGTATTCGTTTTGGCGATTCTGTTCATGTTCTGTCTCTGTGTGCAGTGCGCTCCGGCCCTTTTTGGCCTTTGTGCTACAATGTGCGTACGGAAGCCTGTCCGAAGAGAGATCCATAGCAATAAGATGATGCTATAGAAGCATATCGATGACCTGATGATTATAGATCTAGATTCAGATTAAAATGGGTTTGGGTTTATTGCCTATGATAGGGCAAAAGGAGGGTCTGTGGTTCCGTAATTCCGAATTGGGTTCGATAGTTCCGAAACCCGATTTATAAAGATTGTCGGAAATGGATGATCTTGGTGTCAGCAGACCGCAAATGATGAGTTCAACGTGTCTGGATGTTTTCGTATGAGTCGATATAGGAGAACACTCTGCATTTGAGGATTTAGTTTGAACCCTTGGGTTCCATTTTGTAAAAACGGCAGCCATCTTGTATGGTTGCCCTAACATAGGCTCTATGATTGTGGCCGAGCGAGTCCTTGACACGTATGCCTTAGCTGACATTTGGTTGACCTGGGCGAACTGAGCCAGGGATTAGCAGCTTCACTGATAAAGATCAAGGAGCAGGACGTGGCCCGACTTTTGGCCCACTGTTCCCACTCCTCTATCTCCTTTCCATCTGTTCTTGCCTTTCCTTCACAACATGTTCATCGATCTAGTTGAAGTTTTTATGATGGGTTTGTCCGGCGTGATCGAACAGGAAAATAACATATGTACCACCATTTGTGGTGGGCTGGACAACAGATAGTGGGATTAACTTTGACTGTCGTGATTCACTACTTTTTGAAATGCTACTTGCTCATTGGTTAGTTTTGTATGCACTGAATGTAAATTGTGATGTTGCCAGAAGCGTAATTTTCGGCATAAAAGACCGAGTTTCGTTCACTGAGGTGGTGCAGTCTCTTTCAAACTACCCGTGTGTACTTCGTAGACCTCTGTCCCTGGTTGCAACCATTAAACTTTGGTCTTTGACGTCATCAAGAAGTATCCCGTGTCTCTGTTTGCCAAGACAGGGGAATCCGGGGTCTTTGGGTGTTGCCCTGACACCGCTGGGTTTTTTGTATTAGTGTTGGTTCCGAGAAAACCCAGTACCTCAGATGGTCTATGCAAAAATGTTTAGAGAAAAGAGGCAGAGTGACTTTGCGCCATGACCTTCGCAATATTGATTCATTTTTATGGTCGTTTTTTTAGTCATGTTGTTAGGAATAGCAAATTTTAGTAGGTAGTGATCTGACCATGGTAGTGGGGCTGGGGGTTTGGCTGTGGTTCCTAAACAATTTGTAAAAAGAAGGTCAAGTGTATGGCCGGCACTAGGGTGGAACTTGTGATCAGCTGGACAAGTCCAAGAGTATTCATGTTTGTAATCAGCTAGTCAGTGTCTGAGTTTGATAGAATCTCAGCATGATAGTTGAAGTCTCCAATTAAGAGAAAGTTGTCAGAGGCCAATACATGCAGCGCAATGGTCTCTGATAATTTGTCGGAGAAGTCACCTTTGGGTCCAGGGGGTCGATAGATTAAGGCCCCTCTCCAGGTACCACTGGATAGGCCATCTATCTTAAAGATACATATTTCTATATGGCCTGAGATCATAGTTTCTAAAGCAGTGATGTTCAAGACCTCGATGGAGGCTATTAGTAGACCTCCTCCTCTTGTCTCTTTCCTGCCCATTCTGATTATCTTGTACTGAGGAGGAAAGGCGGTGTGCAAGTCAGGGGATGCGTGTTCATGCAGCCAGGTCTCTGTGATAAAACAGATGTCCGGTGCTGCCAGATCTAAGAGGATCCATATCTCTACTGAGTGTTTTGGGATAGAGTGCTCATTGAAATAGACAGTGCTAAATAGTTTAGAAATATTAGATTGGTTAAGGCCATGGGGAGTTAGGGCTTTGTTTGAGTTAATGGGTCCAGTTAGGCATGAAAAATCTGGATTTCTATGTATTTCCACTACTAATATATCAGTGGGTCCTAGGTGAGGGTTGTTTAAATGTTTTTGCTTGATGCTTGAATATTTTAGGAGTACCACGAAACCTCTTGTTTGTAAAGTTTCTTTTAGCAGGGTGTCGTTTGGGAGTAAAAGGGAACGGGGCAGGGGTCCAGGCGTCTGGCGTCAGTTAGGCACCGACTGGCACAGACGAGCTTGCCTTTGTTGTGCCGCCGCTGCACGTGTCCGCGCCCTGCCCTGCTTTAAGTTGGGAATAGTTGCGGGCGAGGACTGGAGCACTAACTGAAACTTCCAGCCGTTAGACCAGAAGTTGCGCCTAAGCGACCCTCCTTTCGAGTGGCACAAGCCGTGACGGACCAGGGTCTGAGGCTTTGTCCCACGCAGAGATCTCTACATCTCAGAAAAAACTAAAAAGTTCCATTCTGTGTTGGGGCTTAGAAGATTTTCAGCAAGAAATCTCAAAAACTCTAAATCTCGAGCCTGGCTAACCTGTTTCAGGTATCCAGCCTTTGTTTTCTTGGTAAAGGATACAGTTTCCCTGAAATCCTGGCCAAAGAAGAATTTTCTCCCCAAAAAGTGACAAAGTCCTTTTAGGAAGTGGGAGTTAGAAACTTTTTCTAACTTTTGCCTTATAGACATCCACCGGTATCAATCCACTTTGTGTATCCATCGCTCTATCAAATCTAGCATAGATCACAGTCTACTGCGACCATTAACAACCATTGACACTTTGCACCTGTTGGTGGCATTTACACCTACAATTTCTTACATCTCCGGCTCCACTTATTGGATTTTTGTTCTGGTGTTATTTTGTTTAATACATTTTAATCTACTTTTCTAATTTAGTTTGTGATTTTTATTGCTTTGTTTTTTTTTATTATTACTATTTTGGTACAGTATTAATACTTTACACATTGCCCTAAATTAAACCTGTCTGCTCTGTGAAATAAATACCAGCGGGGTGAACTCAGGTAATTTTAGGGACTTTGAGGGCTTACCCTCATATGTTAATATTACTTGAGGATGGCCATCATACCCCCTCAAATAATATTCCAATTTTGTACACTGGAATACTGAAATTACACCTAGATCCACAAAAGGAGGTCTTACAAGCCACACAGAGATTGCTTTCAGGTGTGAAGTTATATTCCTATCAAAAAAGGAGCATCATTAAATGACATGCAGAGAACCAAACATCTGAGAAGTAGTTGCTTAGAAATAATCGAACTCAGGGGTTTTAAATACCATTCACATTGCCCTTAGGGTATTTAGGGCCTACATAAGGGGTGACTAATAGGTAGTATGATAGAACAATTAGGTCTGCAACAAGCATGCTTTGGCAGGTTGAAATAACAGTTTAAACTAAACACCCCGCCTGCAGGGGCAGGCCTGGAGACATGCTTTACAGTGCTACTTTAGTGGGTGATACAATAAGTGCTGCAGCCCACTAGTAGCATTTAGTGACAGCTCCTTCACTAAGGCATAGGAGTGTCTCCCAACAAGAAAAAAAAATGCTAATAACGCCACGTTATTATCAACATTTTTTTCCATAGTAGATCTTCAGGTGAGGGGCGGGCGAGCTGGGCTGCATTGCCCAAGGAGCAGGGAAGGAGTGGTAGGAACTCCTCAATTGCACATCACTGCTTGGCTGGCAATCTCCGGCCGGCCAAATAGTCATGCGCACTCTGCATGTTCCTCACCGGGCTGCATTGCACAGCCCTGAGTTCCAATCTGAGCACTGATCCACCACGCTCAGACCAATCACGCCATTGCTATCAGCAGGGTTATGATTGGCCACAGGACTCTGGAAGCCTGGGTGCTTCCTTTTCCTGCTGTCGTGAAAGAAGGGAAGAGAGGTGGCCACCAACAAGGTAAGTTTATATATTCTTTTCTCCGTTTTTCTTTTTTAACCCTTTCCCCATGCCCTCCCCACCACTGATGCGGGGTAGCAGTCTCAACTTGTAGCATTTCATTTACAGGCTCTAGGTACATATAGTACCATATACCAGGGAATTAAAAGTAAATTAAATTAAATGTGACAAGTAGATATATGCCAATTTAAACAAGTTTACAAAGAACAGCACAATCACTTTACCACTAGATAGTAGGGGTAAAGTGTGCAGAGTCTTATGGGCAACAAAACTGGTTCCACATTTGGCAAATACCAGGGGGAGCACAATGCAAAAGATGATCTTTTCCAAAAAATGTTCTTTTAAAATTAAATTGTATTCAAATAAAGTAGTTCATTTGTTTCTACCATTGGCACAGTTGTTCCTAAAAACCTAAAAAAGTTTTTTGTCACTCATTTTTTTTCTTTAAAATTATTTAAAGGGTACGATTCTGATACAGGAAAAAGCACTCCGAATAGCCGTAGGGAGTCTTTTTCCCATACGAATCATACCCTGCAACGTCCCAGTACGTACAACGTAGTACGATTCTCACCAAGTGCAGCTCCAGGTACGAATCGTACCAGGAACCGTACAACTCGAATTCCTGTACGAATCGCTGCCGAAAAATGCAGCAGGCGACGTTTGTACAGTTCAAAGCAGGTTTTTCCGACCCAGCAAGTACGATTTGTCTCGCCGACCCTCCTTAGGACTCTTTTCCTACGGGAGCTGAAAACTGTCAGAAAAGCAGAGTATGCCTCGAAACAGGTATGTAACGGACCCTCCCTGGGTATGTTATGTACACCCCATGATTGCAGGGGTACAGTGCGTACCCCTGCGATCATGGGGTGTACACACCGTACCCCATGATCGCAGGGTATACGGTGCGTACCCCATGATCTCAAGACGTACAGTCCATACACCCTGCGATCACGGGGTACAGTGCGTGCACCCCATGATCGCAGGGGTACGCACCGTACCCCCGAGATCATGGGGTGTACGCACCGTATGGTGTGTATGTAAAAGTGTGACCCTCCATACGAATCGTACTTACCTGGTGTGTACCGTACGAATCGCGTCTACATTCCACTGTCCGTATCGTACTCGTCGGGTCGTACAGCATGTCTCCAGAAATGATTCAGACGGATGCTTTTTTTCCTGAATCGGAATCGACCCCAAAATGTAGATTTAATGTTTCAACTGATAGACAGATACAAATATATTGCAATAGTATTTGTTCATTTTCTTTCCAGATCAATATTGTTTTTCATCAACTGTGTACAGTTGTTTTACGTGACTGCTTTGTTTGCTTCAAAATCTATGTCTCTCAGACATAATACTTTGCCTATAGTTTGGAAGGTAAATAAAACAAATGACATTGCGCATTCTGCATCGCCACTTGGCGTTGCAGCGAGCGCAATCTAATTAGTTTTATTTATTTATTTATGAACTTACCACGGTTCGGCTCTGTGCCATACTTTACTAACCCTCACCCTGCCCCTCCCCCGCCCCGCTCTGCAGCACTCCCTCCAGGATCCGCTACTAACCCCGTTTTGTGAGTCAGAAAAGTCTTTCTGGTTTGCAAAATAGGTTTTGAGAACCTTTCTGAATTGCAATTAGAAGGGAGCATGAATGAGTGTTTATCAAGTGCGAGTCACAATGATATTCATCAATGAATTGTTGCAGCAAATGCAGTTCCAAACCAAGGGGTGGTAAGTGGTTCGCAAAGGAGAATGTGTCCTCTATGTGACAATTTCCTATTCATTAATTGTGCCAGCACCCTCGACCACTGTCTGCTCCACTAGAAGTTTTCCAAAATTGAACCTTTTTTTGTAAAAGCAAAACTCGCTGCTTTAAGGAACATGAGCTGTTTAAATAAAAAAATCCATTTGAAAAGTTCAAACACAGGGGCTTACAAATAAGGCCTGATTAATTAATATTCATTAGGCAGGCTGTTCTGGGACACCCTTCAACTGGACCTTTTAAAAAATGACCTGCAGAGTTCAACGGATACATGTGAAAATTTATGACTGATCATAAAAAAATTGGCGCATAATTCGATACCAGTCTTTTGATACATCTGACCTTGTGTGAAGCTACCTGCTTTTCTTAAAATTAAAAACATCAAAATTTTATCGGGTTAAATTTCATCAAATTAAGCAGTGGCAGAAAATGACACCTTCATTCATTTTTGTGATCATTCAATAGTTTTCTCTTTCCTTTCCCTCATCTGATATTTTTAGGAAAATGCCGATAATGTCAGATTAAATAGTTTTTCTTTAGTTCAGTCCATTGTTAACATTGCATTATTTATTTATAAGTTTTTGTAGCTCTTTAGATAGTAGATGTGGAGAGCATATATACAAAAAATATCATTTCATAGGGAATGAAAGAAAAAAATTTACAATAATATTTATAGCGTATACATGAAAATATGTAGAATAATAGGAAGGAGACTAGATCAGCTTAGTAAAAACAAGATATGCACAGTAAGATGTACAATATGAAGAAAATGGATAATATGAAACAAAATATAACAAAAATAATATCTACTATTATCCATAAAACTCTCTCTGTGAAACAGAAAAAAACTACAACACAATTGTTGATTGGCTTAAAAATCCTCCAGCAAAAGGCTCCATGTTGCATTATAGAGATGGCCTCCTTCTGAATGCCAAAGGCCATTCTTGATATATAATTTCAAATTAATAAGTTATAGAAAAGAGTGAATAAAATGAAAAAAGTTCTAGAACTGTGTGTGAGAAGTAGTGGCACTATCCTCCTTAGGGATTAGTGTTCATTTGGTTATTTTTAAAAGTTGTCAGACCCTGGTCACCGGGGGATCACAGGGCAGACAGGGACTACTGGTCCCTAACCGTGGTGGTTGAGGTTGTCTACTACTGGTTTTCTGGGGCTCACACTATAATGGCTCTGCAAATTGGGCACCCTTTCTGCACTCATAGGGTAGTGATCGCCCAAGGTGTCTCAGGGAGAAAGTGTGGAGGTTATATATTCTGAACACAGATATTCAAGTAATGGGGGGCAATAAAGCATATCCAGCCCAATGCTTGTCTTTTTTAGAAAAAGATGAGCACTTTAATATTAGCAAAAATAAATACTGTTCGTGTAGAGTAAGTGTATCTATACAGATGCACTAGAGGATCTACTAGATTCTCTACAGAATTAAAACATGGAAGTGATCACAATTACAGATCAGGTGCAGGCTCACTACATTGTACCAGAGCAGCTTCCTAGGGCTCCGTGACCTGTAAGACAGTCCATAGAAATTGACTATTTAGTTCTTGTAGAGGGATAGACTATTTGGATAAATTATCCCACCAAACTGCTAGCCAAATGTTCACAACCACTGCCTCAGGTGTATGGAATTATCTGATGTGGTGCACACTTGGAGTTACTGAGCAGGGATGTGCTGATGGATGGGACACGAGGAAAGCTGTTACATTCAATGTTCGGGCAATGCACTACTGTCTCTACTTGGTCAGCCAAGTGGTGCTGCGGAAGCTTCTCACTGACACAGCAAGCAGAATCCTCAAGCAATGGGAGGATCATGGGGGCATATTATCAAGAACGGCGTTAAAATATTGCCTCTTTAGCACATGAAACTGCTGCTAAACCGGCGATAATTTTAACGCCATTTTTGATAATATGCCCCCACTTCTTTCAGTCCTGTATGCTGGGTTAGATTGATGGGCTCTGAGTTAAATTGTAATCAAGGTAGTATCAGCACAAGACATCTGCTTTTTTTTCTGTGCCAGACTCTGATTCGGCAATCCTTACCTTGTGGCTCACACCGGCAAGTCATGCATAACTTCTCCACTGATGGACTTGCCAGAGCAATCCTACAGGGAGACTAGTGGACCCTGTCAACTTCACGGGTATTCTCAGCTCTCTCCCACGCATCCACTACTTCCTGTGAACCTCTCTTTTTAGTAGCACAACAACTGGATTCCTCTCAATGGGCAGGCATACTCCTGATAGAAAAGGCTTTCTCCTCTCTCATCTCAGCTGGTGGGCAGTCCCAAGGTCACCAGCAGACCCTCACTTTCTTTTAGCAAGGCTTGTAGAAACCAGACCATGGGAGACTGGCTAATAGTGATATCAGGTCTGAAAAACTGTGGTTTTTCTCCAAGGGCAATGAAGTAACTCAAACAGAAACTAAGTGTGCCAGTTTGGGACCTGCTTTGATGTAGCATTCCCATACAAGGAACATGGGTCGATGGTCTGAGAATTGAAAGTTTTCAGTGGTTATGTTTAATAGCATTTTTTTACGTTTTCAATGCAGATTGGTTCTCTGAGCAAAGTGGTGGATTTTAACAGCCGGTAGTGACTCTGCTGGCCCCAAGGTAAGGGTACCCACAACATGAGCACGATGAGTGTAAAACTCTTTTTGCCCACCTCTCGTCATCCTTCCAGGAAAGGTCACTCAAAGGCAAACAAAGGACCAATGCTGCCCAGACATTTCTCTTTCAGTAGCAGCTGTCACCGCTGACTCATCTCATTGCTTCACCAGTAACCAAATGTAAGTGCGCAGGAAGGACTAACCAGCAAACATTTGTTAAAAAGGTCACATAGAATTTCTAAAGTAAGTTCTGTTTTCATTCCTCTACTTGTCAGCATGTAGATTGACACCTTTTTCACGGAATGCTGGCAATACACTTTCACCATCGGTGGGCTGTTTCACAACCATCATTTTGTGCAAAGTCATTACAGGGATAATCGAAACTGGATCCCTCATATAACATCATACATACACACTCACAAATGATTTGGAGGCCTCTGTCCTGCTCAGTGCCATCTTCATGATTTTTGAGGCCTTGTATGGAACAACTTTCAATTTACTACCCATTAACAGATTATTACAGTTTTACATTCTACGCTAAACTTTCAAAAATAGGGGTATGGGAGAACAGATGAAAGCTCAAACTGACCAGTGACTGCCAGCTAAATAGTCCCAGAAGAATCCTTACGCCAGCATTGATAAATCCATTCTATTTTGTTCTTGAATGTAAATGTTTTTGTTGCGAAATATTTTATGCAGAATTCAGTATCTACCAAACCAGTCCTTACAATTGTAGAAATTACTGGGGAAGGATGATAATATATAGTGAATTCTAGCATGACTTCAGTATCTACCAAACCAGTCCTTACAATTGTAGAAATTACTGGGGAAGGATGATAATATATAGTGAATTCTAGCATGACATTAAAATAAGATATATGAATGTAGTGCCTTAAATGAAGCTTTGCTGGCCATTTTTTCCTAATTGCGAATAAATGACCCTTTAAAAGTGGATTCGGGCTGTATTAATGACACCATATTTGTAGCAAAAAGGGCAATTTCTGCAAAAGAGTTGGACATTTTAGTAACATGTGCAGGGATAGATGTTCTCCTATGCAAAATAGACGACCTGTATCTATTGTTTCCGAAGAAGTTATAGGCAATCCTAGGAGTAATGAGTCTTTCACTGAACCTAACTATGAGTCAGGTTTTGTTGTTTCAATTGTAAATAATCAATTTTCTGTACAACGTAATTCACATAAATCTGTTTTTACAATTTGCAATGTTAATTTGTTCCTTATGGTAGATTCAGGATCTCCTTGGACTATTATTACTCAAGAATACTTTGAGAATATGTTATCTCAGTCTTCAAAGTTAGGCAATATGAATGAGTCTGATATTTCCGCTGTAAATTTCTCTGGTACAAAGATTGACATGATTGGATTTTACAATGTTGAAATTCAATTTAAGTACAGAAAAGCTTCCATTAAGCTATATGTTTCTGTCAATGGGATCAATGTCTTAGGATGGTTTGACCAGCGGAAGTTAGGTATTACTTTGAATCCCAGGGCAAAAGAACCAGTGTCCTTATGTGATGATGACCTTATGAGTACTGTTTCTGTAGTTGAAGTATCCAATGACCCTGTTCTAAATACTAAGGAATGTGACCTTATTAAACAGTTTGACACAGTTTTCTGTGAAAAGTTAGGAAAACGAAAGAATTTTTCACATAATATTGTGTTGAAAAGGGATAATACACCAGTTATCCAAAAACTTAGAGGTGCTCCTATTAATATTAGAGAAGAACTGAAAGGCATGTTAGATGATTTACTAAAGAAAGGGATTATTGAACCTATAGAATCATCAGAGTGGGTTTCTCCCATAGTTTTAGTGAGGAAACCTGATCAAAAATTGAGATTATGTGTTGACCTGAGAGCGTTAACTTCCAACATTGTTATTGATTGCCACCCTTTGCCAAATATTAATGAGCTAGTGTCACTTTTTGATGGGGCAAAATTTTTCTCCACATTGGATTTAAGATCTGCCTACCATCAGATAGAGTTAACAGAAGAATCTAGGAAATTGATGCCATTCATAACACCCCAGGGTCTGTTTCAGTATATTCGCATGCCTTTCGGCCTTGCGTCCGCTGCATCAGTATTTCAAAGGGTTATGTTCCACATTTTTAGAGATATAGATAAGTATGTAAAATGCTTTCAGGATGACATATTAGTTTTCTCAAAAAATGTTAGTGAACATCAGAATAATTTGCAAGAAGTATGTAAAAGACTACAGAGTAATGGTCTAACTGTGAAGGCTAAAAAGTGCAAATTATTTCAGGAGTCGGTGGAATACTTGGGACATACTTTATCAGGCCAAGGTGTTTTTCCAAAAAAATCTATCACTAAAGCTCCAGTACCAGAAAACAAGGATCACTTGTTATCCTTTTCTGGTATGTGTGAGTATTATAGCAAATTTGTAGAGAATTTTGCTAACAAAATGGAACCTTTGAGAAGGTTGTTGAGACAAGGTGCAGAATATGTTTGGTCTGATGTTCAACAACAGGCTTTTGATGTGGTCAAAAGAGACATTGTTAAGGCTCCAAATCTTAAACCTTTCAGAATCAACAAAGAATGTATTATCACAGTAGATGCCAGCCTATATGGTTTGGGTGGGGTGTTATCTCAAAGAGAAGGTAGTGAAGAGTGGAATGTTGCATTTGCTTCAAGAACTTTGAATGAGTATGAGCGTAGATATTCTGTAATAGAAAAGGAATTATTAGCGTGCGTTTGGGCCATTGAGCATTTTAGACTGGATGTTTGGGGATCAAAGTTTACTTTAAGAACGGATCACAAACCTTTAGTTAATATTTTATCTGTGGGTGGGGGTTGGAACTTCACAACCAGAATAGCAAGATTAACTTCTAGGTTGCAAGAATACAATTTTGTCACGATTTATGTTCCTGGGAAAAAGAATGTCATGGCGGAATGTTTATCACCCTTGCCATGTAAGATGGATAATGTCAGTGTGATTAAGGAATGTGATTCTGATGGTGATTTTGTTTTAGCCATTCAAGATGTCTTACAAGGGAAATTCAAAAATGTTTCTGAATCTGATTGGCAAGAGTGTGTTAAAAAAGATGCTAGGTGGAGAGATCTTGTGAATTATATTCAGAATGGTTGGCCAAATAAGAACATTATCAGGTCAGAATTGATGCAATTTTACAATGTTTTGGATGATTTGGAATTGGATTGTGGGTTCATGTTTAAATCTGGTAAATGTATACCTCCAGAGGGCATGCAGGACATCATTCTACAAATTTCTCATGATACACATCCGGGTATTTCATCAATGAAAAGGTTGGTTCGTTCTGTGTTTTGGTGGCCAGATATTGACAGATTTGTCGATAGGACGGTTAGGGAGTGTCAAGAGTGCGTTTGTAAAGAAAGAATGTTAAAAGTGTATACTTCACCACTCAAAATGGTTAAATGGCCTTCGGAGCCGTGGCAAAAAATTGCTTTTGATATATCAGGTCCTTTCAATGTTTTACCCGAGTCTTCACGTTATGCCTTAGTGATTGTGGATTATCATTCCAAGTGGCCCGAGGTGACATTTGTTCCTAAGGCTACCACTGAATCTGTCATTGTTTTTTTTAAAGAAGTTTTTACTACGGAGGGTTGTCCTTCTGTTCTGGTGTCTGATAATGGCGTTCAATTAACGTCTAGTGAAATGGCAAATTTTCTTAAAAGCTATAACATTATTCACAGATTTACTTCATTGTACGAACCTCATGAGAATGGACAGGTTGAGAGATTCAATCGAGTTTTGAAGAATTTTGTGGTGGAATCTGTCAAATCCGGAGTGTCTTGGGTAAGTGCTTTGAGGGAAAGGCTATGGACTTACCGTATTACACCTCACACCATCACTGAGGTAAGTCCTTTTAAGTTATTTAAAGGTCGAAATCCAGCTTCAAGAATGTTACAGTGGTGGTTAAAAGAGAAATGCAATCAGTTTCTTTTGGACAAGGTTAATTTGGAGGATGTTGCCAGACGTGTGGAGCGTAAGCAATTTAAAACTAAGGAATGATATGACAAAAAGTGGAGTACTAGGTCTGAAGAATTTCAGGTGGGAGAGTGGGTAAGGATCATCAGACCGGGTTTGTTATCCAAGGGTTCTAATAAGTTTAGTGATCCCATTCAGGTTAAAAAAAAATTCTCTAACAGTGGCATGGCTCAGGATGGGAAGTTTTGGAATATTAAGAAATTAGCAAAGTGCACTGTCATGAGTGATAAGGAGAATTCTTCTAGTAAGCAAAGTAACTTGTTTACAGATGGATCTATTGCTCATAGAGTTAAAGACGCCAAACGTGTCATCAACATTCCTAAAAGATATGTCAATTGATTCTGTTATGTCAAATCGTTTTTTTGCATTCTCAGATATGATATTTAGTTCATTGTTGTTTAAGTTTCCTTTTTCATTTTGTTTTTATTTTTTATAAAAAGGAGAGATGTGATATATTCTGCACTGTCATTGTATCTTTAAGTGTACTACTGTTGTTGCATGCCAGCGCATGTGACATGTTTACTTTTGTAAGTGTTCTGTGTTCCAGAGCTGGTGAGCCAAGTAAATGTACTGTTAGAAGCTAAGTTGAGCCTGGACCAGGACACAGATGAAGGTCATTCGTGCTGCCATTAAACAATAACTTAATTTCAATTTATTTCTGTCTGGATGATTTTAACAACCTCATTTATGAAAAGTGACGCATCACTGCGTGAAAACAGCGATGCGTCACTTTTCATTGCGCACTCCTTGCATCATGATTGAGGCGTCATATTTATAATATGACGCATCATGTCGCAAGGAGTTACAGATACGTCAGTATTTCTGACGTATCTGTAGGCACAAAAGTGACGCATTGCTGGAGTGTGTCACAAAAGTGACGCAACTCCAGCAATGTGTACCTTCACATGGGCAAGTCCCATGTTGTTAGTGCCTGCATCAGTCTTACGCCTGCCATGAAGCAGGCGTAAGATTTTGACGCATTAGCGGCCAAGAAATGGCGCAGTGAAATCTTATAGATTTCACTGCATCACTTACATGACCCATTCCTGTGTCACAACGCCCCCCTTGCATACATTATATCTGGCGCAGGGGTTTACAAAGTGACGCATCTACCTAGATGCATCACTTTGTAAATATATCTCAGCAAGGCGCATTTTTTATGCCACTGGTGCGTCACAAAAAGTGACGCACCCGCGGCGTAAAAGTGACGCACAGCCTCATGAATGAGGCCCCGGGAATACTGATCTTGCCCGTTTCACACTGCAGTTAGTACACTCTCTGGTATTAATGGCAGTGTTTATACAACTATATCCGCTAGATGGCGAAATCTCTCTTTATCTGCAGCTTACATAAATATGTTTTTGTCTCATAGTTATGTTATGTTATGTTATGTTAAAAAATTTATACCGCGCACGTACACCGAGACGGTTTCTTGGCGCTCATAACAAACATAGCTAGCCAGGGCAGAAGAGTTACTCAAAAGCCACCTTGAAAAGGTGTGTTTTTAGGGTTTTGCGGAACAACTCATATGAGGTAAAATGGCGAAAGGAAGAAGGGAGGGAGTTCCAGTAGGAAGGGCCTAGGAAAGAGAAGCATAATCCTCCATGTTTTTTATGGCGGAATGATGGAGTGCAAAGAAGATTATCGGCAGAAGACCGTAAGTTGCGGGTTGGAGAATATCGCTTAAGCTTGGAAGAAATGAACTCAGGGGCCTGGTTATGCAAAGATTTGAATAGGGTGCAGCCTAGCTTGAAGGAACATCGTTTAGCCACTGGGAGCCAATGAAGGCTCCTCAGGAGGGGGGAGACGTGCTGGTGTTTGGGTTGGTGGTACACCAGGCGCGCAGCCTGGTTCTGGATCAGCTGAAGTCTATGAAGCTGATAGACAGGAATCCCCACATACAGGATGTTGGCAAAGTCAACTCTGGAGATGACCAAAGCCAGTATTACTAGTGTGAGTGCCTCTCTGGTTAGAAATCTACAGATCTTGCGAATCCTGCGTAGCTGGAAAAAGCAGGATGATGTTACTGCTGAGATCTGAGGTTTCATGGAAAGATCCTCCGACATGATCACTCCTAGGCTTTTCACAGAGCTGACCAGGCAAGGGGGGAGACCCAAAGAGGGGGGCCAATAGTTGTCATCCCATGGATTGGACGGACCACCCACCAGGACAAGTTCCGTTTTAGACGGATTCAGCTTGAGCTGGCTGTGAGCCATCCAGTCAGAGATGAGTAACATGGTTGTTTGGAAGTTGAGGCGAGAGGAGGGTGTAGTGTCCAGAGGGAAAATCAGTTGTAAATCATCGGCATAATTGTATATTGTAGCAGAGGAATGGTGAAGAGAAGCCATGAGTGGTTGCATATAAAGATTAAAAAGGAGGGGGGAGAGAGCAGATCCCTGGGGAACACCACAAGTGAGGGGGAGAGAAGAAGCAGAGAAGGTGGAAAGGTGGACTGCCTGGGATCGGTCCTGCAAGAAGGATCGAACCCAGTCAAGGGCAGTGCCCCGAATGCCGGCGTTTCTGTTACAACTAGAAACTCTATTCAGTTCATATTTAAACGTATAATCTAACTCAGAGTGAACAACTATAGAAACATATAACAGTCCAGTTTTACTGATGTTCAACTGAACCAATAAGCGCTTAAGCCTTTTGTTTTGTTGTACACTCGCACAGCAACCCATAATGTGCATAGATGGTGCTGCTTTCTTTTCATTTGAAAAACACGCCATCAATATTTTACATCTTAAATAAACTCCTCTTTTCCAATTTGCCTTAATTTTATCGGCACTGATCGCATTTCTATTGACGTTTTTTCACATGTTCACAGCAGCAACATATCAGGAAACGTCTTGACTACATACTATGCGGCAGGTTTACAAGTTCTTTGTGACACTTTTATGCTATTGTTGCATCACTTTGTGATGCAGTGGCGCTGCAAACAATGCACCACGTTGTGACACATTTACAACATGATACATCTAGGGAGATGCATCACATTGTAAAGCCATGAGTCACATTATACCTGAGTCAGGTATAATGTAGGCAGGGTGGGTATTCCAACACATGAAAATCTTGTAAAAGTGATGCAGAGAAATCTACAAGATTTCACTTAAGTGTGGGCCAAAAATCCGTTCCGCTCGCAGAATTTGTGGATTTTCGGCAAGTTCGTGATCCGCGAACCGCACAAATTGCAGAAAAATCCACAAATCCGCTCGCAGGCGGATTTTTTTTTGCCCCACGGGAAGCACAGTTAGCAAGGCAGGTGCTCGAGTTGAAGCTAAGTTTGTAACCATTTTAGAATGGTGCCGGCAAACTGCTAGAGTTGAAGTTGCTTACTTGTAAGTTGCAACTTCAAGTCTGGCAGCTTGCTGGCGCCATTCTAAAATGGTTACAAAGTTAGCTTCAACTCGGGCACCTGCCTTAACTCTGTAAGTGCTTCCTGTGGGCCAAAAATTAAACCTGAACAGGAAGCACTTACAGGCATAAATAAAGCAGGTGCCCGAGTTGAAGCTCAAATTCAGTAACGTTTTAATCAGCCCAAAACATTAGTGAGCAAGGTCGAGACTGGGCAAGTGTACTTTAACCCCATATCTGCCGTCGGAAAAAAGTAGTAATACTCGAGGGAGGTCTTTGAATCCTTGAGTTTCTCAAGCGCAACCCCTGTGTAGTTCCTGTGACCAGGAGGCTGCTTTCTCCTCATCTGCTGCCCTGCTCGCTCTCTGACCTTATACACGAGGCATGTGACACGCATAGAAGCCCCGCACCACAGCGTATCAAACGTCTTCCCGCCCTTTCCCAATCCCAACTCTGATGGACAGCTCACTCAAGGGACCTCGGCACATTTTGGTGGGGTGGCAAGTTACAGGCACACATGGTCAGTGGAGACAAATCTTCTAGCCCTTTACGCAGCTGCAGTGTAGGAAAAGCACTATCATTTACCCAACGAGGTAGCACTTACTGATTATCCAGTAGAAAGTACTCCAGTTGAGTAAAGGTATTGCACAAAACGGTGGTATCTTCGTTGATAACTATGCAGGGCAGGATTCATTCTGGCATGAGGCTCCTGTCACAAAAATTAAACCTCAACAGGAAGCACTTACAGATAGAAATAAAGCAAGTGCCCGAGTTGAAGCTCAAGTTCAGTAACGTTTAAATCAGCCCAAAACATTAGTGAGCACGGTCGAGGCTGGGCAAGTGTGCTTTAACCCCATATCTGCCGTCGGAAATTAGCAGTAATAGTCGAGGGAGGTCTTTGAATCCATGAGTTTCTCGAGCGCAACCCCCGTGTAGTTCCTGTGACCAGGAGGCTGCTTTCTCCTCACCTGCTGCCCTGCTCGCTCTCTGACCTTATACAAAAGCGGCATGTGAACACGCATAGAAGCCCCACACCACACACTAACGGTATCAAACGGTCTTCCCGCCCTTTCCCAACTATGATGGACAGCTCACTCAAATGACCACGGCGCCTTTTGGCGCGGTGGCAAAGTTACAGGTACACATGGACAGTGGAGACAAATCTTCTGGCCCTTTACGCAGCTGCAGTGTAGGAAAAGCACTATACATTTATCCAACGAGGTAGCACTTACTGATTAGCCAGAGAAAGTACTCCAGTTGAGTAGATGGACATCGCAAAAAAATCCACGAGTTCGCTGGAAAATCTGCAAATTTGTGGACTTTTTTTGCGATTTCACGCGAATTCGCGGACCGCAGATTTGCAAAATTTGCCCATACTTAATTTCACTGCATCACTTCTACGATGCTATAACATCAAAACCTTAAGCCTGTTTAAAGCAGGCGTGAGGAGAGACACAGCACAATAGATATAGGCATTCCTGAGCATTGCTGGAGTTGCATAGTGCTTGAGGCAGACCCACTGTGACACTAACACAGACGTCCCTGTCAGTACCATAGCTGGGTTATATAGATTGGGGCACTATTGAGGGGTTGGTTAGCATGATAGACACTGTTTGTGCTGTTTTCCTGCAAGAAAATAAAAGCCATTTGCATTTTCATATGGTGGCAAAAATTGAACATTTACTTTATTGATTCACACATTGCTTCAAAAAGGAATGCATTACATGGGATGCCCTTTGTATACCACAAATGGCGCAAACTAACAACGGTGAGGCATTATATTTAAACTGGCCTTTTCATTGCCCTCTGTCTCTGCCTCATATACACATGGATCGCTGGAACAGACCTAAATTATCAAATTATAATATTACAACCCTGGGTGAGCTCCGTCCCACTTTTGGTCTTCGCAATGTAAACCCCGGGGAGCATCAGATAGCATAGCCCGCCCTCGAGTGGGGCCTCGAGGGCCTGCACCATAACGGCCACCAGACCCCACAAAGGAACAGATCTGGTTCCAAGAACAAAGGAAAGAGAGGAAGGAGTGGCAGCTCACCTTCACATCAGGGAGCAGGGGGAGCGATGCCAACGACTTTCAAGTGCAGTAAGATGCACCGGAACGACATCAGGAACAGGCCAGCAATCCTGGTTGGTGCCGCTCACAGATTCGGGAAGGGAGCGCTCAAACGTGGCTCCAGCCCGAAAGCTGAGGGCCGGAACAGGGCTCTTTATCATCATGAAGATGGTCTCCCACAATCATAGCAGAAGGGAGGCACCCCCCGCATGCTTGGCTAGCGGTGGTATGTACCCCGGCTACACATTGCCCAGATCAAGTTGTTCGGGGGTGAGTCACTGTGCCCGACCCGAGTGGGGAGACATCACCGGAGCAACACAGCATCACCGGGCCAGTACTTGGGCCCTGCTGGGATTTCCCATGAGTGGTGCACACCAGCAGAGGAAGGCCACGGATTGTGGCGACGCAACTCTGTCTGACGAGGTGGCAAGAAAGAGGTGTGGAGCGTGTCGACCTGGAGAAATCAGAGTGGACAGGAGCATAAATATGCGGCATGGAGGACAGCAATGCAGCCAGGCACTGGGGATCAGCACAGCGGTGATCATCCGGACCACCCCAGCGACATACACAGGTTACCGGCAAGAAGATTCCAGAGCACCTGTGCAGAGAGCGCAGAAAGGCCAAGAAGCTGAGGAACAGACAGGAGTTCGCCCACGAGGTGTGGCTCGACTTGACCTATCGCCCGTAGGGCAACAACTGGGGAGGTAAGATGGTATAAGCCTGAGTGAAGGAAGGTATTGAATCTGTGGTTGTTGCCCCCCCCACCCAGCAGGTGCACTTCGCATGTACATTATCTGTTGAAACAGGATAGCCCAACAGTTAACTGCAGGGGAAGGTGAGGTTGTGCTAAGGATAGATCTGACAACTTATTAAACTCAGGGGGCCGACTCGACCCCCTATCCCCAGCAACAACGTGATATGCTGCATCTTGGAACGCTATGGTTGCTATGTTAAGTGAAATTGCAGGCAGCAGCCGACAACGGCCTGAAAGTTGCACCGATCTTGTGCTCACTGCGCTGGTGAGAGGGGAGCGTGGATAGCTTTTGACAAATACGATATCGGCACATATGTACATAAAACTGCAGCTCAGCAGTTACATGGAAAGTGAGGCAAGATGCCGTAGTGTGTGGTTAAACAGGCAGTGTGTGTGGTGCCATGGTTTAAGGAAAGCAAAGAAAGGTTCCCCTGGACTATAGTAATGAATAGGAATACACATCCAATTCTAATGTACACTCACAGTTGACTCTGCTTCACACATCCACTCCTCCTTAAAATCACAGTATACTCCGCCTTATGACATCAATCTATATCCAAACTAGAAAGTAGTGCTAATATATATTTATTTTTGTTTCTTAAAAAAAAGGACAATTTGAACATATATTTAATTGTATCAGTACAAAGTATTATAAATATCAGCTCCTGCACAGTTTATACACGGTGGGCACTAGTCCAATTAAAAACATCATAAAGAAAATTCTTTTATAAAAACAATTCCTTTACAAATTATAAACAATTCATAAAATAACAGTACAAGACCCTAAGGCCAACAAAAACCCGATAGTGACATTCAGTTGTAGCCAGACTATTGATCCAAAGCTGAAATATATTGTAAGGTAATTTCGGCAAATAATTTTTTCTTTTTTGTCCTGAGAAAACCCTTCAAAGGTGGATTCTTTAAATGGGTGTCGAGGCGTTTCGGTGGTGTTACTACTTATTGCCCAACCACCTTCTTCAGGACTAGCATTAATGGGTACAGGGTCTATTGTTTCAATATTGCAAATCATTAATCGTGGGATAGACTAATTTCTGGTCATACGTCCATATCTTATATTCAGGTCTGATACAAGGAGTTCTCCCACTGATTGGAACTTTCGTGTAAGAGATGCTTATTCCTCTTGCCTTTTCATGTGTGGCGTTTTCAAAGAGAGATAAAATACATAATTCCCTTGATTACACTCTCTTGTGGTTCCCCACTGTTGATTCACAATGGAATCTGCTGAGCGACTGGATATTCGGCATATTCTGTACGCCGAATATCAAGTCGCTCGGCAGATTCCATTGTGAATCAACATTGGGGAACCTTGACGTATGACCCACAAGAGAGCGCAACAGAAGCCGTGGGAAGCGGATGGACCCTAAATTAATATATAAAAAACAATAAAAGGAAGGGGAAAAAAAGGAATTTAATTTCTAACAGACCGTAACCAAGGGAATTATGGCTTTTATCTCTCTTTGAAAACACCACACATGAAAAGGCGAGAGGAATAAGCATCTCTTACACGGAAGCTCCTATCATTGGGAGAACTCCTCGATCAGACCTGAATATAAGATATGGACGTATGACCAGAAATTAGTCTACGTCCGTGTATAAACTGTGCAGGAGCTGATATTTTTAATACTTTGTACTGATACAATTAAATATATGTTCAAATTGTCCTTTTTTACGAAACAAAAATAAATATATATTAGCACTATTTTCTAGTTTGGATATAGATATAGATTGAAGTCATAAGGGGGAGTATACTGTGATTTTAAGGAGGAGTGGATGTGTGAAGCAGAGTCAACTGTGAGTGTGAATTGGATGTGTATTCCTATTCATTACTATAGTCCAGGGGAACCTTTCTTTGCTTTCCTTAGACAAGGCTCAGCCCCCTGGGACAGAGTGAACCACCTCTCTCTTTTACAAATATGGTGCCATGGTTTAAACACTGGAGAGGGAGCTAATCAGCATAAACATTATTAAAGATATTTGCGGTTGTGCACCTTTGATTAGCTTTACATAACCTCAAGGCAGGTAAGAAGAATATTTTGTGCCGCATCAGGCTGTTGTGCCTGCTGAAAAACGGCGCATTTGGGAATCTATCCCCACATACAGACAAGCAGAAATTCAACTTTTAATAAGGCCAATCCATCTCCTGTAATGGCCACTAAAATCCCCCTTCGATAAAAGTAAATATTGTGTCACCCCGTGATAAATGGATGGAGAAGTTAGGGTGATGCTGTGAACCATTGTTCTAAATCCTCGCTTAAAATTTTGAGGCAGGAGTTAAAAACCGTTCCCTGCCTTCTGCAGTAACCTAAAGTTTTGTGTGTACATAAATGGAACTGTTTCCCTGTGTCAGTTATTGTCTGGTCCATAAAAGAAAGGCGCCTTCTACGTGTAAAAAAAAAAAGAAGCAGTACGCAGTATCATGTCACAGACTCGCAAGTTTAGTCGCGGTACTTAGCGTTAATATGTTGTGACTTGAAAGCAAATGAAAATGCAGTAGTTACTTATGGGAGTCTCATCATAGGGGGGCAGCTAAGGAAATATTCACGGATGCCATTGACTATGTAAAAAAAAGTATGGCCTAGTCAGGTGTTGGGACATAGCTGCGGGTACGGGGACACTGAAAGAGGGTCTGAGTTACAGGCAAAAAGGCCTGGAGCTTCCCCAAGATAAATGCAACAAAGGAGAGGTTTGGGCTGTACATTCACAGCTGATGAATTTGGAGTTGGGGAACAGGGTTCGGTCCCCGGAGTCGGCTCCGGTGATTTTGGGCAAATCACGGCATTGCCTCGCGTCTACCATGTAGGACTTTGGGGTAAGGCCTTAGCACGTGGCAATATTGCACATAAGGAATGGACACTGACTCTCTTGCTGGTTAGCCGGAAAGACCCCGAGCGGTCTTCCGCATCTTTATTTATACCCCGGCGCGAGCCCGCCCCGGGGTTGTGCGTGCGTGCGTGGGGGAAAAGATACAAAGTAGTGGAGAGCCCGAGTGGCTCTCTACATCCCTCCTTTGTTTTAGTTCTTTCAGCTCCCCGACACTCGGACCACAGTTCACGGGGATGTCCATGCAAAGTCTCTGAGCCGTTGGCTGGGCATCGGATTGGGCCTCAGGCTGTAGCGATGATTCCGGGTCCCTGATGATTCGACAACCCCGGCCGGGGTTGCCCTCGGATCGGCGCTCGCTTCTGATGCCCTTGGTTGACTCGGCTCGGCGCCGAGGCTGGGTGACATTGGCCTCGGTTGACTCTCTCCTCGTGGCGGTCCTGGCAGAGAACTCGGGGACCTGGGATAATCTGCGTCTTCTAGCACCAGCTCTTCCGCTTCCGTTTCTTCCGCCCGCTGGTGTCCAGCGGCTGCTTCAGTTGCCTTCCTGAAGCAGGGGATGTTTCGTGTCACGGTCTGTCCGTTTCTCTTTGCAGTGACCATTGTCCCTTGAACCTTGTCCACACTTCAGGTTCAAATGGCGTTCGAAACTTCCATCCAGGATGGCGATCCTTGACGACCACTGCGTCCCCTTCTTTGATGTCCGGTTCTTTGGCGCGGCGATGCAGGCTTGCTTTGGCGTTGGTGGCCTGCCTCCTTGCCTGGGTGGCATCAGCGTCTCTCTCTGTCGGCACCCACGCACTCACCGTGGGTATGCCATCTCTGGGGGCCCGCTTGAACAGTACGTGAGCCGGGGCGCACTTTGTCGTCGAGTGCGGTGTTTGCCGATAGGCTCCTAGAAACTGATCCAGGGCCATCTCCAGATCTTCACCATTGTCCACCGCTATCCGAAGTGCTCTGTTTATCGTTCGCATCAGCCTCTCCACTTCTCCGTTGGCTTGAGGCCACAGAGGGGTGATCTTTCTATGTTTGATTCAGAGGGTTTCCAGGTATGACTGGAACTCTCTCCCTTGAAAGGGGGGTCCGTTGTCGCACTTGATTTCCTCGGGGAGTCCCATCGTGGCGAATACACGGTTTAGTACCTTCTTAACGTGTGGGAATGCTGTGGATGCGATGACTTCCACGATTGGGAATTTCGAGAAGGAATCTACCAGCACCAACATGTGCCTTCCGTCCGGGAAGCTGCCAAAGTCAATACTGAGTTGAGTCCAGGGAGCCCGAGGCGCATCTTCCGTGATTACCGGTGCTGGAATGGGTTCGCCCCCGGTGATCGTGCAGGCGTGGCAGGACCGTATCATTGCTTCTACTTGGCTGTCCATCGCTGGAAACCACACCTTGCTCCATAGGCGCGCCTTCGTTTTAGCTTTGCCTTGGTGTCCCACGTGGGCTAGGCTTAACGCTCGTTGTTAGAGGCTTTCTGGCATGACAAGGAGGTGTCCTCGCAGGATCACTCCCTCCTCTCCCACACTGAGTTCGCTGCGTATGTGCCATAGCTGCTGTCTAGCATGGCTGACTTCCGGGCGGAGGCTAGCGGCGCCATCGAGGAAGCGGGCCCAGCGGTTTTCCTCGAGGGCTCGGCGGACTTTCATGAGGGTCTCATCTTCAGCCGTGGCATCTCCAATCTCCTTGAGGGTCATGTTGTCTGGACACGCGGCCTGCGTGACCATGTGCACGATCTCCTCCACTTCCTCTCCGTCCTTGATTACACTCTCTTGTGGTTCCCCACTGTTGATTCACAATGGAATCTGCTGAGCGACTGGATATTCGGCATATTCTGTACGCCGAATATCAAGTCGCTCGGCAGATTCCATTGTGAATCAACATTGGGGAACCTTGACGTATGACCCACAAGAGAGCGCAACAGAAGCCGTGGGAAGCGGATGGACCCTAAATTAATATATAAAAAACAATAAAAGGAAGGGGAAAAAAAGGAATTTAATTTCTAACAGACCGTATCCAAGGGAATTATGGCTTTTATCTCTCTTTGAAAACGCCACACATGAAAAGGCGAGAGGAATAAGCATCTCTTACACGGAAGCTCCTATCATTGGGAGAACTCCTCGATCAGACCTGAATATAAGATATGGACGTATGACCAGAAATTAGTCTACGTCCGTGTATAAACTGTGCAGGAGCTGATATTTTTAATACTTTGTACTGATACAATTAAATATATGTTCAAATTGTCCTTTTTTACAAAACAAAAATAAATATATATTAGCACTATTTTCTAGTTTGGATATAGATATAGATTGAAGTCATAAGGGGGAGTATACTGTGATTTTAAGGAGGAGTGGATGTGTGAAGCAGAGTCAACTGTGAGTGTGAATTGGATGTGTATTCCTATTCATTATTATAGTCCAGGGGAACCTTTCTTTGCTTTCCTTAGACAAGGCTCAGCCCCCTGGGACAGAGTGAACCACCTCTCTCTTTTTCAAATATGGTGCCATGGTTTAAACACTGGAGAGGGAGCTAATCAGCATAAACATTATTAAAGATATTTGCGGTTGTGCACCTTTGATTAGCTTTACATAACCTCAAGGCAGGTAAGAAGAATATTTTGTGCCGCATCAGGCTGTTGTGCCTGCTGAAAAACGGCGCATTTGGGAATCTATCCCCACATACAGACAAGCAGAAATTCAACTTTTAATAAAGCCAATCCATCTCCTGTAATGGCCACTAAAATCCCCCTTCGATAAAAGTAAATATTGTGTCACCCCGTGATAAATGGATGGAGAAGTTAGGGTGATGCTGTGAACCATTGTTCTAAATCCTCGCTTAAAATTTTGAGGCAGGAGTTAAAAACCGTTCCCTGCCTTCTGCAGTAACCTAAAGTTTTGTGTGTACATAAATGGAACTGTTTCCCTGTGTCAGTTATTGTCTGGTCCATAAAAGAAAGGCGCCTTCTACGTTTAAAAAAAAAAGAAGCAGTACGCAGTATCATGTCACAGACTCGCAAGTTTAGTCGCGGTACTTAGCGTTAATATGTTGTGACTTGAAAGCAAATGAAAATGCAGTAGTTACTTATGGGAGTCTCATCATAGGGGGGCAGCTAAGGAAATATTCACGGATGCCATTGACTATGTAAAAAAAAGTATGGCCTAGTCAGGTGTTGGGACATAGCTGCGGGTACGGGGACACTGAAAGAGGGTCTGAGTTACAGGCAAAAAGGCCTGGAGCTTCCCCAAGATAAATGCAACAAAGGAGAGGTTTGGGCTGTACATTCACAGCTGATGAATTTGGAGTTGGGGAACAGGGTTCGGTCCCCGGAGTCGGCTCCGGTGATTTTGGGCAAATCACGGCATTGCCTCGCGTCTACCATGTAGACTTTGGGGTAAGGCCTTAGCACGTGGCAATATTGCACATAAGGAATGGACACTGACTCTCTTGCTGGTTAGCCGGAAAGACCCCGAGCGGTCTTCCGCATCTTTATTTATACCCCGGCGCGAGCCCGCCCCGGGGTTGTGCGTGCATGCGTGGGGGAAAAGATACAAAGTAGTGGAGAGCCCGAGTGGCTCTCTACATCCCTCCTTTGTTTTAGTTCTTTCAGCTCCCCAACACTCGGACCACAGTTCACGGGGATGTCCATGCAAAGTCTCTGAGCCGTTGGCTGGGCATCGGATTGGGCCTCAGGCTGTAGCGATGATTCCGGGTCCCTGATGATTCGACAACCCCGGCCGGGGTTGCCCTCGGATCGGCGCTCGCTTCTGATGCCCTTGGTTGACTCGGCTCGGCGCCGAGGCTGGGTGACATTGGCCTCGGTTGACTCTCTCCTCGTGGCGGTCCTGGCAGAGAACTCGGGGACCTGGGATAATCTGCGTCTTCTAGCACCAGCTCTTCCGCTTCCGTTTCTTCCGCCCGCTGGTGTCCAGCGGCTGCTTCAGTTGCCTTCCTGAAGCAGGAGATGTTTCGTGTCACGGTCTGTCCGTTTCTCTTTGCAGTGACCATTGTCCCTTGAACCTTGTCCACACTTCGGGTTCAAATGGCGTTCGAAACTTCCATCCAGGATGGCGATCCTTGACGACCACTGCGTCCCCTTCTTTGATGTCCGGTTCTTTGGCGCGGCGATGCAGGCTTGCTTTGGCGTTGGTGGCCTGCCTCCTTGCCTGGGTGGCATCAGCGTCTCTCTCTGTCGGCACCCACGCACTCACCGTGGGTATGCCATCTCTGGGGGCCCGCTTGAACAGTACGTGAGCCGGGGCGCACTTTGTCGTCGAGTGCGGTGTTTGCCGATAGGCTCCTAGAAACTGATCCAGGGCCATCTCCAGATCTTCACCATTGTCCACCGCTATCCGAAGGGCTCTGTTTATCGTTCGCATCAGCCTCTCCACTTCTCCGTTGGCTTGAGGCCACAGCGGGGTGATCTTTCTATGTTTGATTCGGAGGGTTTCCAGGTATGACTGGAACTCTCTCCCTTGAAAGGGGGGTCCGTTGTCGGACTTGATTTCCTCAGGGAGTCCCATCGTGGCGAATACACGGTTTAGTACCTTCTTAACGTGTGGGAATGCTGTGGATGCGATGACTTCCACGATTGGGAATTTCGAGAAGGAATCTACCAGCACCAACATGTGCCTTCCGTCCGGGAAGCTGCCAAAGTCAATACTGAGTTGAGTCCAGGGAGCCCGAGGCGCATCTTCCGTGATTACCGGTGCTGGAATGGGTTCGCCCCCGGTGATCGTGCAGGCGTGGCAGGACCGTATCATTGCTTCTACTTGGCTGTCCATCGCTGGAAACCACACCTTGCTCCATAGGCGCGCCTTCGTTTTAGCCATGCCTTGGTGTCCCACGTGGGCTAGGCTTAACGCTCGTTGTTAGAGGCTTTCTGGCATGACAAGGAGGTGTCCTCGCAGGATCACTCCCTCCTCTCCCACACTGAGTTCGCTGCGTATGTGCCATAGCTGCTGTCTAGCATGTCTGACTTCCGGGCGGAGGCTAGCGGCGCCATCGAGGAAGCGGGCCCAGCGGTTTTCCTCGAGGGCTCGGCGGACTTTCATGAGGGTCTCATCTTCAGCCGTGGCATCTCCAATCTCCTTGAGGGTCATGTTGTCTGGACACGCGGCCTGCGTGACCATGTGCACGATCTCCTCCACTTCCTCTCCGTCCTCGGTGGGCGGCAGTTATGAGGTGACGTCCGGGTGCCGTGACAAGTAGTCAGCGGGGTTGTGAGCCCCGGGCCGGAACACAACCTTGAATCGGTAGCCCTGTAGCTGAACGGCCCACCGTTCGATCCGTGGGGGAGCCAACCTTGAGGTCCCAGCGAAGAGGGGTAGGAGAGGCTTGTGGTCCGTGACCACTGTGAATTCCTGTCCACAGAGGTAGAGATGGAAATGCTGGCATGCCCATTTGATGGCCAGGGCCTCCCTCTCTATCTGTGCGTGCCTGGTCTCTGTGTCCGTCATTGCCTTGCTGGCATAGGCGACTGGTCTCCATTCTTCCGGACCATACTCTTGCAAGAGAACGGCTCCTAGTCCCACAGGACTGGCGTCCACAATCAGTTCGGTTCTTCTCCTTGGCTGGAAGTAGGCCATAGTGGTGTTGTCCAGAAGACCAGCCTTGACGTTCTGGAACGCTTTGTTTGTGGCCGCGGTCCAGTCCCATTTCTGATCAGCTCGGGTGAGGACCCGGAGGGGTTCCGCGATGGCAGCCAGGTTCGGAATGAACCGGCCGCAGTACGTGGCCATGCCCAAGAAACTGCGCACTTCAGTTGGGTTTCAAGGCGTGCTGGCCGCCTTGATCGCCTCCGCTTTCTTTGGGTCCACTTTGAGGCCTTCCCTGGTGAATGTATATCCGAAGAAGTCTACCGACTCTTGGTAGAAAGCACATTTGGCTCGGTGCAAGGTCAGCCCGCTGTCAGCAAGCCTCTGCAGGGTCGCTCTCAGGTTGGTGTGGTGTTCTTCGAGGGTCAAAGAGTAGACGAGAATGTCATCGCTCAGGTTAATTACACCCGTCAGTCCTGACAGCACCTCGCGAATAGCGTTTTGAAAGACCTCGGCCGCCGATGATACGCCGAAGCTGAGCCGGGTGCAGAGACGCAGCCCTACGTGCGTCGAAAAGGTGGTGATGTACCTGCTGGCCGGCTCCAACTCTAGCTGGTGGTATCCTGAGTTGAGGTCCAGCTTCGAAAACCACTTTGCCCCGTTGAGGTCAGCTATGATATCATCCATGGTGGGAGTGATATGCCTCTCGCGCTTGACGGCGGTGTTCGGAAGTCTCATATCCACGCACAAGCGAATGGCTCCTGGCTGCTTCGGTTTGGGGGCGACGACCAGTGGGGAGACCCAGGGTGTCGGTCCCGACACTTTCTCGATTACCCCCAGATCTTCGAGCTTGCGTAGCTCCTCTTCTACTTGTGGCCGGAGATTGAAAGGTACCCGTCTATGCCTGAGTGCGACGGGTCTGATTGTCGTATCTATGTGGAGTTTGAACCTCCATCCCTTGAGTTTGCCTAGGCCCTTGAACAGCTCGGGGAAGTCCTTTAGCATGAAGTCCGCATATGCCTGGTGCACTTGATCGGCAAAGAACACCAGGCCGAGATCTTCCGCGGTGTGGCAGCTCAGGAGGGTGCCCTTCTTGCCCTCCGTGATGTGGAACTTGGTCTCCGTAGAGTATTCCCCATTGACTACGGTGGTTTGGATTACTCCTCGAAGAGGTAGCGGTTCTGTCCCTCCATAGGTGTATATTCTTGCCATAGATGGTGCCAGTGTCGGTTTCGGGGACATTTTTTCATATTGATCCGAGTCCATGACGTTGACGGACGCTCCAGTATCTATCAGCGCGTTGACGCTCGTCCCGTCAACGGTGATGGAGCACATTGGTGGTGGCCTTCGTTTCGTGGACGCTCGGCTGACATACGAGATAACGTACACCTCGTCATCTTCGTCGTCCTCGTACCTGGGTCGTCTGTCTTGTGCCTCGGTGTCAGGTGGGGGTCGCTCCTGATCAAGTGATAACTGTTGGATCCGCTGTGTCGCCGCTCGGGCACGTGGGCCTGCTGATCTGAATTTTCCTCCCCGGCAGACGGCGGCAAAATGGTTTAGGCGCCCGCATTTGAGGCATGTCTTGCCTTTGGCGCCGCACGTGGCGGTGGCAGGGTCATCTTCGCCGCAGTATCCGCAGCGGTTGCTCCGTGGCGGGCCTTGCCTCTGCCTTACTGGCGGGAATCGTCTGTGAATTGCGTCTACTCGTTCCTCTTTGATGGTCGGTGTTCTCGCCGCTGTCGGGGCGATGACCGGGGTGCGCAGCGCCACCTCCATCTCTTCAGCCCTAGCATCGGACAGTTCATGTGATCTGGCCAGAATGAGTATCTCGTCAAGCAATATCCCTGGTTGCCTGAGGATCAGCTTTCTCAGCAGCTTAGATTTACATCCGACTATGATTTGATCCCTAATTTCTTCTCGTGGGTCGTTGAATGGACACGTGCTTGCAAGGCGATGGAGTCGAGCGTAGTACATGTCGACCGATTCGGATTCAGTTTGCCAGGCCCGCTTAAACTTGAACTTTTCATAGTCATTGTTGAGCTGTGGGTCGAAATGTGCGTTGAGGGCCGCAACAGCGGCGTCGTAGTCATGCTCGGGCCCGGTATTGGGGAGCGACTCGAATAGGTCGTAGATTTCTTGACCTCCATATAAGATGAGGAGTGACCTCTTCACTGTCCCATCTGTCTCCCTGGTGCCTTTGAAATATAGATTGAGACGTCCGACCCACGCTCTCCAGTGGAGCGCGGCCGTGGCTGGATCTGACGTTTCGCTGAAAGGCGGGATGGGCGCTGCGCCGGCATGTAGGTGGGCAGGAGGTGCAGGTGCAGGAGGTGCTTGGGCTCCCGCTTGTGCTTGGGCCTGTGGGAGGACTGCAGGCGCCGGTGGCGGTGGAGGGACCGCTGGTGGTGGAGGCTGAACAGCCCCATCCTGGGCCGCCCCTGTCGCATTTTGATTCATGGTGGGGCACTATGCGAGGTTTTCTGGTGCTTTCCGGGATCGGGAATGCGCGCAAAGCAGGGCGCTTAGGGCTTCGGGGAGTGGCAGGGCTTAGGATGATTCGCTGATGCAGGTGGCCCTTGTGGTGGGTTTTGTTCTCCCCTGCCACCCCTCACTGTGATGTGTCCTCAATTCCTGACAATGGCCTTGACTTCACTAATTTTTTTTGTTTTTAGTTTGTGTGATGATTGCCTTTGCCAGTGTTCATTGAAAGTATACCATATGAGGCTTGCCTTTGCCAATGCTTATTGCCCACTCGAGTTCCTTCGAGAAATGTCCTTTCGGGCGCGCTTGAGCGCGAGCAGGGTCGGGTGCGGGGCCTCGCGAGTACACGCGGCAGAGGAGCCGCTCAAGCGCCATCTTCGAGGGGCGGGACCGCTGCGGGCCGCTGTCACGTGGTTCTGCAGTCAGGCCTCGGAGGCCGCAGGCACACCTCCTCCGCGCCGGCCGGCGAATCGAGGAGGGCGCGGTGATCGCGCAGGTGGGGCAGAAGGAACACTCACCCGCAGGAAGATGAGGCTACACCGTGGCTCCACGAGTCCCGCCAGCTGAAGGCGCTCCCTCACGGGAGACGCGTGGGCGGGTCTCGAGCACGGAGGCCGCGGCACGATGAAGCGGGTGGGCACCGCTGCAGGATACCAGCCAGACAGCGTGCCAGAGGCAGCAGGCACGCGTGAGGAACTACCGGCCTCGTCGCCAGTGTAGACTTTGGGGTAAGGCCTTAGCACGTGGCAATATTGCACATAAGGAATGGACACTGACTCTCTTGCTGATTAGCCGGAAAGACCCCGAGCGGTCTTCCGCATCTTTATTTATACCCCGGCGCGAGCCCGCCCCGGGGTTGTGCGTGTGTGCGTGGGGGAAAAGATACAAAGTAGTGGAGAGCCCGAGTGGCTCTCTACATCCCACAGAATGAATATGTCCATGTGTAACGTAACTGGTGTCCAACAAAAGAGTGTTAGTACCTATGAGAGGGGAATTGGCCTGACAGCTAGGGCGGGGGCCCACACATCTCAGGAACAAGTTTCGAGTAGCGGCATTGACGATGAACATCCTGTGACATGGGGCAAATCAATTAAGTTTCCCCGTGCCTAACAAAGAACGCCCTCACGTAACACAACTGGTTCTCGTGCAAAGCTCTCCAATACCGGGGGGCCAAGTTCGCACTATATGAAACGGCATCAAAAAGAAAAGCTCATGGTTTGAAGAAAGCTCTGTCATGGGTGTCTAGAACGCCACACCCGTTATCCACAGGCAAGGCATGTAAATTGTAAAGTATGCTTATAGTGATGACATTGAGTTGGCACTGCAGGAATCTTGATTTTACCTCATGCTCACCGGTTCAGATCCTGATATGATTTTATCCTTCTGAGGTTTGAAAAAGGAATGGTACAATTGGTTCAGTAACTTTGCAGGTAAATACCATTGGATACCTGTTATCCAGTGCCGAGATGGGGCTAACATGCGCCTCACAATTAGGTGGGCTATGACCCCGGCGACCACAGGTGTGCCAACTCGTGATCTCATCCTTCCAAAGTAAGAAACGTACAGTTTAGCTGGGTGGTATGTAAACGAAAATGTCTACCATGATAGTACTAAAATGTTCTAAAATGATCTAGACCAGCTTCCAAGACCTGTAGCTAGCAAGAAGGCAGATGTCTACATCAGGTCCCAGGGCATCCACTCCTCGCTGTTTCTGATGATTTGTGGCAGGGGAATACAGCTTTATAAAAAAGCAGTGCCAATGAGTTGGTTAAAAATAAACAGCTGCTATTCAGTGCCAGGATCTCCTTCGGCGTAAGTGCACTTTAAAAACAAGTAGGTATGTTCTCTGCACCCCATGGCAGTGCCAACTCAAGATTTCATCCTTCCAAAATGAAAAACAAGTAGAACTGAGGAGGTAGTATGTAAAGAAAAAGGTCCAATGTGACAGAAAGTACTAAAATGAAATGCGCAAATAATTGGTATACTGGAAATTAAAAGTTGCAAACATGCACTTCCAAGAGTGTTACATGGAAAATATTCATAAAATAGTGCATTTGATTGGGGTGCGCTTACGAAGCTTAAGGTAAGAATTTGCAGAGGAAAATTTTGATCAGAGGGGAAGGAATTACGGTGATCCTATTAAGAATATACAAAGGTTATGTTCCCCACGCCCACCCCCCTCCCCCGGCAGGACCAACTCAGTATTTCATCCTCCAAGAGTATGAAATAATGACAGTTCAGTGGACAGGCTGTAAAGAAAATGACCAATGTGAAAGTACCACAACGAAATGTATGGTTACGTTGTAAAGGGGAATACGGTATATTGAAGAAGCAAAGGCACTTCAAGAAGGTACGCATACGAACTTGAAGCTAAAAAGGCCCAACACAAAATTTTGGAAATAGGAACGGTTTAGCATTAAAACAGTTGACCATGACAAAGGCAACTTTCTAGTAATACCATGGCCCATGGTGACAATCTGTGTACTGGTTTCACAGGGGTACTCACCGGGGGAAGCCTGCCAGGAGCATGAGTGAAAGAGAGGATGGTATTTTAGGAAGTATGTTGTATCACACCTCCAAAAGCGGTATCTCACTATCTCACAATTTTGTTTGCTTTCATGTGTGACCCATGGTGAGAGGTTACAGTGCAATAAGACTCCGAACAGACACAAGCGTGCCACTGCATGAGGGCAAGGATGGAGCAGAGCACACCATGGCATTGGTGGGAAAGATTGCCGTCAGCTTACCAGCTGTCAGCTTCCCGGAATACTATTTTTATATTTGAAAAGAGAAAAAATATTGGTGCAGTAGATGTCATATTATGTCAAAACAGCAAACATTGTGCAAACCGAGTTGTTCTATTTTGCGCAGGTGGAAATCTTTAAGAGGGAACAAAATCTGAGAAATCGACAAACAAATTGTGTAAAATATAGATGTGCTATGCACATTTTCATTTCAATGCGCTCCACAATTGATCAGACGTAGGAGTCCTGGTGAATGACACCACAGAGGAGAAGTTGGACCTCACGTTGTAAAGCCTGCAGACGTGAGAGCCATGGTGAATGACACCACATAAGGGATATTGGACCGCTCCCCAGGGGTGCTCATTTTAAAAGGCCAGTTAATTCCAGTGGTTCTAGGAATATCAGTTAACAACCACATTCTAATTATGAAAACCATACAAATGCCACAGAACGGTGAATTTTCATCTGTAGATTTCGGCTGCCTAATCTTCACACGAGTCACTGGGGTTAAATGGGCAACTAGAGTCCTGAACAATGAAGTTCACACGCAAAATGATGGGGCCCCCCTGCAGAATATAACTAGGGGCCCGCAGTCTCCCATATCTCAGAGATATTCGTTGGTTTTGGGATCAGTGGGACCCTTCTAAAGGTTTGACTGCATTTTGCCCGTCACACAGTCCGTATCCCTTCTCCATGATAATGACGGCCGTCTTCTTCTGAGGACAACCCTGTCGTCTTCAGCTCTTTTGCTCCCTTAATGGACTCATGAGTCTTTAGATCAGAGGAGCTCATCTTCTGGATGGAACTATTATCTCTCATCATGTCCTTCCTCTGCAGCAACACTGATGCTCACAACCTTGGACTCTGCTCCATGCCACATTCACAACGATGTTTAATGCTTTGATCTAGCCATACTCAGAAGCATTTCGGCTCTCATCTCGACGCTTCTGTCTGCTAGATCTTTTCCCTATCCCTGCACTATCCATCACAACAGCAAGAACATCCAGACTCACCTCAGAATCAAATTATTTGCTCCAGAAATCAAGACTCCCCTCCAGAGCTGCTCTCTTTTTCATCCACATAGTTTGTGCTACACCCCCACACCACTCCAGCCACTGACAGCTTTGTCCCTTTTCTGCTTTCACATACTAATGTCTTCTAGCTCCTACTGGATTCACCTGTCCATCACTCTTCATCAAACCCAAAGCTAACTTGAAAGCATCTGGTGCAAGACTACGTCCCACCTCGAACTCTATTTTTGCCCAATCCTGCTACACCAAAGCCCTGTTTGGAACCAATTAAGTCTGTCTTCCTGAAAGTATACGGTTGGTCTTTAACTGCTAACACTAACTGTCTAAGTTACGCATTCTTTTGCTCCTATACACTGATAAACAGTCCAAAATCTTAGACCCTTTCCACTGAGTTTAAAGAACGGCAAACTAAGAAGTTAAGAGTTCATAAAAGACACTAATAGCAAATGACTAGGCCTGGCCATGGATTTCTGCTCTGCTCACAGAGATTGCAGAGATTTCCCACTCCGCACTCTGATGTACAAAGTTCTGAAAAACTCTGTATGGCCGCGCGTAGCAGAGATTTTTCTCTCCTGCAGCATGCCAACATTAAGTTGTGGAGTGCAAGCGAAGAAAAGCTTACTCCAAACCCCTTCCCAGAAAGATTTCTCAATGCAGGATGTCTAGGCTGGTCGCTACCACTCGCTTTGAGAAATCTTCCACTCAAGTTGATGAAGCTGTTGCTTGAGTAGAACATCTACTCAAGCAGCATAAAGAAGTAGCATTCTCTTGCACTGCACGTGGTGCTGTTGATGCTGAATTTACAGCATGGGACAAACACCTGGCGCTAAACACAAGCCGTGTGACGTATCACACTCCATCGCTTGCGGGACTCTAAATAGTGTGGCAGAGTTTTTTGGTCACTTCGCGCAGTTCTTCATAGCGGAGCTCCTCAAGCTTCACCCAGGCCTACAAAGGACTGAGTTATTGAAAACATGTTTCATGAATACCAAAACCTACCAGGAGCATAGTAAGATTGGCAGAAGACTTTCTGATGGCTTGTACATGCTGCAAAAATCGCAGTTATATATTTCACTCTTTCAGAATCTGACACATGAAGTGATGGGAGGTCTGCTGATGGATGGTCCCTGCATTTCGAGTGCCCTTTTCCCTATAGATAAAAGGATGTGGGAGCACACCGCTGACCTCCCAGGCAAGGTTTGCCCCTGGCATTCTGGGAAATACAGTCTCTTGTAGCTCGCTCTGATATTTTTGAGAGTTTCTCCAAGGTTGGCGCAGATAGTGCTGATCTCTAGACATGTGTTTCTGGTTTATTAACCGTCATCAGTAGAGAATACAGTGTTTTACTTTGGGGTTTTCTGAATAGGCTGCCAAATATATCATGTCCGGTACCTCTCACTGGCGCGCAGGTGCTTCATCCACGAGCTCATCAGCTTAATGACTCACTGGAGTTCTTTAACTATACAAAAGGATGTGGGAGCACACTGCTGACCTCTCAGGCAAGGTTGGCCCCAGGCATTCTGGGAAATACAGTCTCTTGTAGTTCGCTCCGATATTTCCGAGTGTTTCTCCAAGGTTGGAGCAGATAGTGCTGATCTCTAGATACGTGTTTCTGGTTTATTAACCGTCATCAGTAGAGAATATAGTCTTGTATTTTGGGGTTTGCTGAGTAGGCTGCCAAATATATCAGGTCCGGTACCTCTCACTGGCGCGCAGGTGGTTCATCCACGAGCTCGTCAGCTCAATGACTCATGGGAGTACTTTAAATAGACAAAAGGATGTGGGAGCACACCGCTGACCTCTCAGGCAAGGTTTTCCCCTGGCATTCTGGGAAATGCAGTCTCTTGTAGCTCGCTCCGATATTTTCGAGTGTTTCTCCAAGGTTGGTGCAGATAGTGCGGATCTCTAGACACGTGTTTCTGGTTTATTAACCATCATCAGTAGAGAATACAGTCGTGTATTTTGGGGTACGCTGAGTAGGTTGCCAAATATATCAGGTCTGGTACCTCTCACTGGAGCGCAGTGTCCTCTCTGATCTAAACCCAAACCCAACCAAGAATCACTCAAAATTTGCCCACCTCAATCAGTGCTATATCAAAGCATTATGCTCTTACTGCAATCCTTCAATATACCCTTCAATGTGATTAATGCAACTAGGGTCTGGGAATGTACGACCAACACATCGCTGATATTATTAAGCAATACATTTCTAATTTCAAGCATGCTTTCTTTTTTAAGGCATCCATGACCTTATGGGGCTCAGCATTCCATTTCCCAACAAGGTCCTTAAAAATGTAGTTTTGTTGTAACAAAAAAAACATGTATTCATTGATAGGTAAGAACATGTGTAGCATCATGGTCAAAGAAACATGTTATGTTTTTGGTACAACACAGTGTGGGTCCACTCGCGGCATCTGCTCCGGCGGCTGTGAAACATGTTCTGGGTTCTCCTCAGCGGCATCGGCACCACACGATCAGCACGCCGTCTGCCTCCGTGGCGCTACACGAAGGTACTTTGCCCCCAATTTGCATATAATGTCCACGGAGGACCATATCGTAAAGCTCCCTCGGCGGCTCCTCACGCTCAGGATCTTCAGCGGCTGCGTAGGGCAGTTCCTGTCAGGGAACGTCTCCATTACCTAGCCCCCCTGGAACTGTATTTCCCTGAAGCGAACTGGGGCACCAACACTTAAGGGATGACTATTGGCGCTGCCTGCCTCATTATCTCGAGGCATTCATCAGAGATACGCACTCTTAAGCGTGTCTGTAAATATTGCTGTGGAGCTTCGTTACTCGCACACCATCATTTCCGACACACGCACTCCTATTTGTGTCAAGAGTTATTTATACATTACTAGTTGGCGATCTTCTCAGTGACACCAATACTTTGGAATAAAGAAAAAGACACACGGTCGTGACTCTGACCCAGCAAGGCTAATCTATCAAAAGAACAACACAACTGCAAGTACTGGACGTTACTTACAAATATTTATGCCGACCTTTATGAGACAAACATACCAGCCCGTTTTTTTACTTACGTCACTAGTTTATTATTTCATATTTTCACTAGTGGAGCATTATTTTTTTATAAACAAATCAACAACTCTTTTGTGCATGTACAAACATAAAAACTTTACATTACATAAAGATATCAAATAGACAATACAATTTAAAAATGTACAATTTACAAATTAGCAACACATCCACCTTACACACTGGCCATAAATATTTGTAAGTAACGTCCAGTATTATTATTATTATTATTATTATTATTATTATTATTATTATTATTATTATTATTATTATTATTATTTATTTTTATAAAGCGCATAGTCACCCGGAAGTATCCCAGCGCTGAGGAACCTAAGAGACATGACTGAGGACTGAGTTAACGGGAGGAGCATAAGGGCTAGGGGAAAAGATGTGTTTTTAATCGTTTCCTGAAACGGAGGTAGTGGGGTTCCAGACGAAGATCTCGTGGGAGGGAGTTCCAAAGACGGGCCGCATGAACCGCGAACCGTCTTCCTCCTGATCGTGCTTTCCTAAACCTTGGGGCATTGATAAGGTTTTCTGCATTAGAGCGAAGGGTTCTTGTGGCTATGTAAGGGGTAATGAAGTTTCGGAGAATTGGAGGGCCTTGGTTATTCAGGGTTTTGTGCACCAAACACAGGGCTTTAAATTTAATTCTCTCCCTTATGGGGAGCCAATGCAGGAGTTTGAGGGCAGGCTTGGCCGAAGATCTGGCCGGGGTGTTGGTAATGATCCGAGCAGCGGTGTTCTGGATCCTCTGCAATTTAGTCAATGTTGCTTCCGGTGCACCCAAATAGATCGCATTACTATAGTCCAGTCTAGATATAATAAGACCCTGGACTAAAAGTTTTTGCGATTTCGGAGGAAGAAGGGGCAGGACTTTCCTCAAGGATTTAAGCAGACCGAAACAGGTCCCTACGACCTTTTTTGCTTGTGGGGCGAAAGAGAGCTCCGAGTCGATCCAGACACCCAAGCTTTTTACCTCTGTCTTTGGGTCTGGGGGGGGACCTAGACATGTTGGCCACATGTCCAACGGAAATGAGGTTCCTTTTGGGCCGAGTACAAGGACCTCGGTTTTTGCCCCGTTTAATTTTAGCGCTGATGTATTCATCCAGTGATGGACCTGCGTGAGGCAGTTAAGGAGATCGGCTTTCTGTTGTTGAGGGTGGGACAACGACACCACTAATTGGGTGTCATCAGCGTAGTTGATGACACTCACTCCGAAAGGGGTAATGACTTCCTCCAATGTGGACATATATATGTTAAATAATGTAGGGCTCAGGGAGGAGCCCTGAGGCACACCACATTGGAGGGGCATTTCGGAGGAGCGGGCGTCTTTCTCCCAGATCTGATAGGATCGTTGTGTCAAGAAGGATGAGAGCCAGGATATGGCTGTGCCTTCTAGACCAACTTTTGCCAGCCTTTCGATGAGGAGCTGGTGGTCCACGGTGTCGAACGCTGCACTAAGGTCGAGGAGGATCACTGCCACTGATCCTCCACCATCTAGCAGCGTTCTGGCTTCCTCTACCGCCGCCAGGAGGGCGATGTCCGTGCCCTGTCCTGGTCGAAAGCCCGTCTGGGAGTTTTTTAGCTTGTTGTTGGCTTCTAAATACTCTGAGAGTTTCTTATTGATGAGTTTTTCCGCAATTTTGCTTACTCCTGGGAGTAAGGAAATGGGCCGATAATTTGCCAGGTTATCAGGGTCCAGAGTGGGTTTCTTTAATAAGGCCTTTACCACTGCCTTCTTCCAACTCTGGGGCACAACTCCCTGTTGAAGTGACGTATTAATCAACTGGGTGAGGGCGGGGATGATGGAAGGGGCTACCTCTTTAAGCATCCGAAGAGGAGCAGGGTCTCTAGGGGAGCCACTTTTCATAGAGTTAAGCGTTGTTTGCACTTCATCTGAGGTGACCAGTACTGGCAGTTGTGTTGTTCTTTTGACCAATACTTCGGAGACACGCACTTCTCAGTGTGTCAATACTAGGAAATTCCATTGCACAGTGATGTGCACACCTATCAGAGTATCATTTTACCTTATGTGACTTCACTGTTTATGCCCCACGATAGTGCAAAATATTGTACATTTTCTTTTCTACACATATATGTTGATTTTGAGTTAGGATGTCTTTATATGCATTTCAGTAGCACTATTCAAGTGTACATTATGATTTCTTTAAACTTGCTATTGCCAGCCTTTTTAAGTATCTGTGAATTGTGTTGCTTGCTTTTTCACATCTTTTATTCCTTATCTCCTCACCTGGTCATTCTTTCTTTTGATCTTTTCCACTTTTCCTGTGTATGTCATCATGGCAGCTGCCAGCATGTCACAATCAGCGCCATTCCTAAATGAATTTGGGGAACCCAGTGTCCCGTGGGAGGATTGGGAAAAGGTTTTTGAATCCTACCTTGTGGCCATTAGAGGAGAGAAATTCAGTGCATTCAGGAAATAGCATATATTATTGCACAACTTAGGTTCCACTGGTAGAAAAATGTTTGAGCCACTTCCAGAACCAGAAATAGAGGATGAGGAAGATAACGTATACAACACCTCACTGATTAAGTTACATATTCATTTTGGGGACAAGGTGAACATAGTTTTAGAAAGACATGCATTCTTCAGTCGCACTCAGGGAAAACAAGAAAGCATTTCTACTTACATCGCGATTCTCGGGGGTTTCAGCAAGCTGTGTGATTTCCAGGACTTAAATGATTCTTTAATTAGAGACCAGTTAGTACGTTGCACAAATAACAAAGAAATTCAGAAGATGTTGTTACAAAAGCAGCCAGATCTCCAGTAAGCAATTAAAATAGCTAAATCCATTGAACACACTGACATTTGTATTAAAGAAATAAACCCTGACCCTGTTGACAAAGTGGCAGAGATAACCAACATAGAGGAAGAATCAGAAGTATGCAAAATAAGAAGTGTTATCGTTGTGGAAGTAACAACCACTTAGCCAATGATTCCAATTGTCAAGCAAGATCTGCTTGGTGTAGGAAATGTAATAAAAAAAAGCACCTGGCAAGGGTATGTGGATGCTTCCCAAGGAAAACTTGGAGCAACAAACCCAGCGATGATAGAACTCAAGTGAAGAAAATAATTCTCCAAGTCAACGAAGTAAGGGCAGAGAAAAATAATTTTCCGGAATGCGAAGTTAACATTGAAGGAAAAAACTTTAAGATGTTTGCAGATTCTTGTTCCCCAATTACCCTAGTGAATTACTCTGATTTTAAATCCATACCAGGTAATGATCAAAATAAACTCTCCAGAGCAAATATAGCCCCCATTGGTTATATTAGAGACCCCATTCCCATGAAGGGAATGTTCAAGTCTAATATTTCCTTCAAGGACCGTTCCACTGTTGGTAAAGTATATGTTCTGGAAAATGGTTCCAACTTGTTGGGATGGCAACATCAAAAAGAGTTAGGGATTAAGTTAGACCCCAACAACCCGGAACAAGTATAGTTCGCTAGCCCTGCAAACAACTGTGAGCACATCACCCAGGAGTTCCCTGAAGTCTTTTCGGAAAAGCTAGGATTACTCAAAAACTTCCAACATAGAATTCAATTGAAACCTCACCTGATGTGGGAACCATTAAGAAAAGAATTAACCAGACTGGAAGAGTTAAACATCATTCAACTAGTTGATTGCTCGGAATGGGTGCCCCCACTGTGATCGCCAAGAAGAACCATAGTCAGAACATCAGGCTGTACATCGATTTACGGGCCTTAAACAACAGCATTTTAGTTGAAAGACATCCCTTACCCCGTATTCATGAGATGCTGAGCACTATGGGAAAGGCTACCCATTTCAGCGTTCTGGATCTCTCCATGGCATACCATCAAGTGGAACTATATCCAGACTCCAGAAGACTCACAGCGTTTACCACTCCCTTAGGAACCTTCATGTTCCGTCACATGCAGTTTGGGCTAGCATCAGCGACAGCTGTATTTCAGAAAATTATGCAGTGCATTCTTGGGGGAGTACCTTTCAAGATGACGTTTTAATATACAGTGCCAGTGTTGAGGAACATGACAATATCTTGAGACAAGTTCTTTCGAAATTCAAGGATGCAGGTCTCACACTAAAAAAGGAGAAATGTCAACTAGGTGTCGAGTCTGTGGAATACCTGGGCCACTGCATTTCCAGATATGGGTTCAAACCGAAGCTCTGCCTAGTTGAGGCAGTGAAAGAGGCTCCAGTGCCCACCAATAAAGAAGAACTTAAATCCTTCCTGGGGTTGGCCGAATATATGGCGAAATATGTCAATCACATTGCCGAGCTCACTGCCAATCTCAAGGAACTCACAAAAAAAACCATTCCATTTCAATGGTTAGAGGAACACCAAATATCCTTTTCTAAAGTGAAAGAAAGCATACTTTCCGCACCATATCTGTGCAATTTTGAACATAACCGGAAACAAACCTTACCACAGATGCGAGTGGGAAAGGTTTGGGAGCTACTCTATCACAAAATATTGATGGCAAAAAAAGAATTGGAGCATTCACCTCACAATCTTTGACCAAGACTGAATTGAATTATTCAGTGGTGGAAAGGGAAGTGTTAGCTTGTTTTGGGGGGATGAAACATTTCAAGTTTTTTCTTTGGGGATTGCAATTTTGTATACGCACTGATCACAAACCTCTGGTTTTTATGTTAATTCCGAAAAATAATTCTTGCAACACCCACACATAGCCAAATGGATTCTGGGGTTGGAAGGTTTCTGTTTTAGAGTTGAGTATGTTCCAGGGGTACAAAATTCTGCAGCAGATTTCCTTTCTAGAAGCCCTCTCCAGAAAGAAGAACAATTTGACATAGGTGAATATCCCATCTTTTAAATCAACCTTTCTACCATCTCTTTCCAAGAATGGTCAAGTTGCACGGACACTGACAGCACCATGACACAACTCATATCATACACTTTACATGGGTGGACTGATTCTCAAGACCAGATGGGCACTGACATAAAGAATTTCTGGGAAGTGCGCCATGAACTTAACATAGACCAAGGTTTTTTATTTAGAAAGGACAAGATTATTCCACCTGAAGCAATCAGAAGTAAGATAATTGATCAAGTTCACAAAGGCCACTTGGGCAGCAGCTTGACCAAAGCCAGATTACGCGAATGGTACTGGTTCCCCAACATGGATTCATTAGTTGAAGACACAGTAAAACATTGCCCTACATGCGCCAACAGTGATAAGTCTAAGATACCTAGAAAAAACCCCATTTTCCCGATTCCCGTACCAAACAAACCTTGGGAAAAAATTGCACTAGACATAATGGGTCCATTTAATCTCCCAAGAGTAACTAAGGAGTTTGCATTAATCCTAGTAGACTATCATTCTCATTGGACTGTTGTCAAGATGGTTAACCAAATAACTACTGCGACTGTCATTCAATTCCTTAGAGATACCTTTGCTACGGAAGGCATTCCTGCCTCCATTGTCACAGACAAAGGGGTCCAATTTGTATCTCATACCATGACAGAATTCTTCAGCATGCTCAACATAACACATATAAGCTCACCACTTTACTGTCCCAGGGCAAATGGTCTCATGGAAAGAATGAACCGTATGGTTAAAGGGTGCATGCAGTTAGCTAGCAGCAACAACATTCCAAACTGACCAAGCTCTACAAGAAATGTTGTGGGCCTATCATACCACCCCCCAATCAAGTCACTGGAATTTCCCCCTTTTCAGCCTTAAGAGGAAGAAAACCTTGTACCAAATTCTTTCCCAACTGGCTAGGCAGGGGATCCCACATCACTAGGGACATGCAAGGGTTTAACCCCTTCCATGCTGATGACAGAACGGTTCCGTCATCAGCTACGGGTGAGCTGTGCTGATGACGGAACCGTTCCGTCATGAGCCCGTTAGAACCTTAGAACCCTCAGCACAGCGCGAAAATTCGCGCCGCGCTGAAGGGGTTAAAGACAAAATCCACATTCAACAAAGCAAATACAAAGGTCATTATGACTCCAAACATGGAACCAAGTTTCAAAAATGGAAAATAGGAGACTGGGTTTGCATCAAAAATCCCAGGAGAGGCGATCCTGAAAGTAAGTTCTCAAAACCTATGTGAATTTCAGCGGTAAGAAGCAACACGGTCATTTTAGACAATGACCAAATGTGAAGTATGGACAGGGTAGTCAAGTCACAACAAGAGCAAAACAGACAAGCAACACAGGATCCTCCTACTACATCTCACCCAAACAACCCTACCCCTACCCAGAGAACATGCAAAACTCCAGAATGGCACAAAGTCTTTATTATGTACAAATTAACTAGTTTACCTCTTCATTGAGGAATATGTGTGATATTTGGTAACGTTTTGTTCTTGGTACAATGCATTTATTTTAGCATATCCATGCAAGGAACTTGTTATATAATGCCTTTAGAACTCAGAGATGTTATTATTACAATGAACTTGGTTGTTTTATATTAAGGGGGAAGATGTGTTACAATCTGGTTATGTTATGATTTTAGTACAACACAGTGCCATCATTTAATGTAGCAGGTATTTGATATTATAATTGGTGCGTTCCCCAACCCCTACCCTGCATTTCTGGTTGGCACCTCCCAGGGACTTTGGAGGCTCCTTTAGAATGTTGATGGGGGTACCTGTACTGGTGGAGAGAGGAGCTGTGAAGAATAAAGGCGTTCTCAACCTTCTTCCTGGTTGCAGTCTTTTTATCAAAACACATGACCAGAAGTTCTTTGCAGCAATCTTCTTTATTATCAACCCGCAGGACAGTAGAATCTGTCTCAGTACGAGCACAACATAAGAATGCCTACCATTCTAAGCTCCAATATAAATACTAGGAACATGGAACAAACACAGTATGATTCTACAGTTCTATATTCTACAAAGTAAAGACATACCCAGATACTACAACATGGAGACGAAGATTCCACTACTGCCTACAACATGGGACTGAAACAGCCATCCTCAGCATTTCGAACAACATCCCCTGAAACAAATTTCATCTGAAACGCCCTTGCTTTCAAACCTTGCCACAAATCTTAAAACTATCCCCCACAAAGCCCTACTGAGAAGATTCACATCTTTACTTCCATTACTCAAAACACACTGGACTTGTTTCAGCTCCTGAGAGGTTATGCTTGAGCATTCATCTCTCAACCTGATCAATGCGCCTATGTGCTCTCAAGGATTGCCATTTCATCCCATCTCAACCTCCATATGCTATGCATTCACATGATGACAACCCTTGGATCACTCAACCTCATGCGCCACTCTTAGCCAACAAATGTCAAAGCACATTCATCAACAGCGACAGAATCCTGGGCATCATCTTAGAATGTACAGGGAAAATAGTTTTGCAATTCAACTGTTGCAGATGTGTACATTTAACCTGAGCACTTACTATCTTCTTTGTTTCAATGATGTACCACAGGCCTTCAATGCTGCATCAATCAGTAACCAAGAAATCTATATAAATCTTATCATGAGTCTCTATGTCTGTGCCAGAAGCAAGAATGCCTTACTCCATCTTATGTAGGCTGTGATGGATCCGCATCAGTTCAGAGCTTCAGGCAGAGGTGGTCAGCATCCTAATCACCAATGACATTTTTGCATGTTTCCGTATCCAAAACACACATTTGAAAAGACTGCCTAATGTCCAAAACCAAGGAGCAAGATTACCAAATGACTCATGAAACAAGGCCACATGGCACTATCCCTAAGTGGTACAGTTATACCCTGAAGTGAGTTGTGTGCACACTGTGTCATAGGAACCAAGCTATACCCAACTGATGACCCGTGATGCATCGGGAGTCTTTTTCTCCTCACTTTATTTGCCTCAGCCTCCGTACTGGGCCCATATATCTCAAATCTGTTTTCTAAGCCAAAGGCATTGGGGCTTTGATTAATCTTCCTAGGTTGTAGTGAGGGGTGAGTCTGTCCATTGTGCGGTCATCTTCTTATGTAAGGTAAAATGTGTTACTCCAGCATTGTTTCCCATGCTATTCATGAGAAACCATAGTCATTCCCTCCATCCCAGACTAGTTACAAAAAGAATAATTTATTTGTAGGTCCTTCATGTATACAGTCCAAGGATAGGTTCTAACCAATTCACACACATGAGGAGAAAGGCTTTGTTCTTAGTCAAATTGTTACATTAGCCAGGAACAGTTAAAGGAATATTGGAAGGAAACATGTCAACATTTATTTCACAAGGCCATGGAATGCTGCAGGCTAAAAAAGATTATTTCAATTACTATCATCATCTTTATAGTAATTTAAACTCATTATTAATTGTTCAAACAATAATAGATCAAAGGTTTCATTCCAAGAAATAATAGTAATTTTGATAACTAGCCTAAATATAGCCAACTTATACAAATTTCAAAAGCAGTAACATGTAAACTAATCCTAAAAATTCTCAAAACAAAATAATTTTCCTTAATGCACATTCTTTTGTGTGTTAAATAACTATACTACAAATTTCAAGCATGTAACTCTTATCAACATTGATTTGTATCAATGTTGACTTTATAAAAGCCCTCTTCAATTATAATCAATAAGAATGCTAAACGTCTCATTAATCTTCAAAAAACATCTTGTTATAATTATTATTATTTGATTATTCCTACTGTTTCTAACAAATCGGACACTACCCTCCAACTATGTGCATATGGGATCTCCGCCTGTAGGAGATCCCAAATGCACTGTGGGAGTGAAATCAGAAAAGAATGATATAGGGTTATCTTTGTGCTTGAAGATCCCTCCTTCCCAGGCCAGATGAAGGAGACATCCCATCCCGGTAATTTAGTAGCCGGGCCAGGATCGGGCGGGGAGTAGATCCCACTGGCTGTTTGGAGCCAAGAGTGTGGTGTGCCCTCTCAACGATGAACACAGCCGATAGATCTGAGCCGAACAGATCTCGCAGTAACTCCTCCACATATGCTTCCATTTTAAAGATGGCAGTCGTCTCTAGGATGCCCGTTATACGTATGCGGTTTCACCTTGATTGAGCCTCCAGATCAGTGTCAAGACTTTATCTATCTGGAGCAGCTGTTCTTTGGCCTCCACCTGGAAGTCGTGGGTATCTGAGGTGCGGTTCTCAAGCTAGTCCAGCCGTGTATCGTATGTGTACACCTGTTTTTTGACCATGTCCAGTTGTGAAATAAGGATATCTAGTTTGGCGTTGATGGTCTTCACGCTGGACTTCATCTCCAGTAAGAGTGTACAGAGGTCCTTTCCTTGATCATCTGTCACAACAGGGGAGGGGTTTTCGCCCTCACCCTCAGCCCCCATATCCATTTGCCTGGTGGGCCTTTTATTATTGATGGTTAGTTTTGACTGCTTGGCGTCGTGTTTGCCCATGGCTGTCATTCAGTGGAATGTGGCACCTGACTGATGTGTGTTCGGGTGCCGCTTAACACAACTCGTCATCCCATAGGGTGAATAGGGTATAGCATTGTTTCCGAGAAGTTCCTGTGGGTTGGGGATGGTAGAAGCATCTCACTCCCCCAGGAGATCTTGTCCCAGTCCGCAGTTGCAAAGATCACCATGCTCCAAGTCTGTGATATGACTGAGGACTGAGCTGTTCAAAAACTCTGCAGCGCACTGCCATTATCTTGTTGCCTTAGCCCAGCGCAATGATCCATGCACCATCCTACACGGAGCCCAAGGAGTCCTCCGGAGGCCTCTGTACAGGCCGATGGTCAGTTTATTTATTTTATTTTAATTTCTTCTATAGCGCAGGAATCAATCCCGTAAGGGTATCTCCGCGCTTGGCCAACTAAGAAGGTGTAGGAAAGATCAGCCTAAGGTTTATGTGGATGGAAATGCTTCTAGGAAAAGAAGGGTTTTTAGTGCCTTTCTGAAGGACATGTGGTTTATGGTGGTTCTTAGGTTAATGGGAAGATTGTTCCAGAGGGCAGGGCCAACAGCGGAGAAAGCACGGTCTCCATACCTAATCTTCTTTGTGTTGGGAGGTTTTAACAGGGCTTGGTTGCAGGAGCGGAGGGACCTGCTGGGCTGATACAATACAAGAGACTGGGCTAGATATTTAGGGCTTACTCCATACAGACATTTATGTACCGTGCAACAGATCTTAAAGTGGATACGCTGTCGTATGGGAAGCCAATGCAGTTCTTTCAGCAAGGGCTTAGAAGGAGTCCTGGCAGGTGCACCCATGACCAGTCTAGCTGCTGTATTCTGGACCACCTGCAAGCGGCCTACTGCATCCGTGTTGGCTAATGTCAGCAGGCCGTTACAGTAGTCCAGGCGACTGGTTACCAAGGCCTGTACAAGTGTTTTTCTACATGAGGCAGGAAGAAAAGGGAAGACACGCCTGAGTAGACCTATGAGTACACCATCCTACACGGAGCCCAAGGAGTCCTCCGGAGGCCTCTGTACAGGCCGATGGTCAGTTGTCTTTCTGGCCTTCAAAGCAGGTCTTGCAACTTTCTCTGCCTCAGTGGCTGTTCACTGTGCCTGAGCTCAGTGAGCGCTTATGGTGCACAATGGGCAAGGTCACTGTTCACGCACCCCAGGATGACTTTTGAGTCTTCCACTGATTTCATGCAGTCGCAGGACCTGAACCAAGATAGTGAAGCGTCTCTCCAAAACCCCCATGTGCAGCACCCACAATCTTTCAAGCTGAACCCCGGCACGGGAAGAGGGTCTACCCTGGCTGTTGTGTGCTAGGAAAAACGCTACTAGTTGCTCAGCCGCCCTCTCCTATTACATTAACAAGGTGCACAGCTCGATATGTACTTCGTCACCGCTCAATGTATCCACTCCCGTGTCTGCTTCTGAGAGCCCACAAGGCCACAAAGTCTGCACTGCAGGTGCTGTCGGTAGGCTGAGACACCACGGCGTATTCTCCAGGCTCCGGCGGCCACACTAAAATCTCTCTGCTACATTCCGCAGGACTCACCGTGGTCCACACTTGTTCAGGTCTGCTATGCCGAGTGCGTTTTCACCAGGTCCGTTGTAGGCTGCACCACCGCTTGTAATTAGCAGCACGCTGCACCTCTGACCAAGCAGGAGGGCATCAGTAGCTCTGTTTCTTATCAGGATGGCACAGCTTGTGCCCAGTTTTTTAGGGAGAATAGAGCTGTTGATTTCTGAACCAGCTGATGCCTCTAAAGATTGGATGTTAGCAGGTTTTATCTCGGCTGGCAGAGCACACTCAAAGAGCAGCCATCTTGCCGCTCAGCGAGACCACACCCCCCGAAACGGACAACTTAAAATTACACAATTTACATGAAACTTGTCCTTCCATTTTCTTTAAAAAGTCCCTTATGTTTCATTTATAGACTCTATGGCATATAATAGAGATGGAGGGTCTTTCACCTTTATATGGATAGAAAATAAATAAAATGTCTTCGCCCCATTGTGTTGTAAAAAGCATGTAACCCATTGGCATGCGGCGAAACCTTAGTGGAACAATATTCAAAATGTGCTTTTTTCAGCATATTACCTACTACAATTTTTCCTAGCTAGAGATAGGAGTTTATGATCTCCAACTTCTCTAGACCTCTACCCCAGATATATTTACTGATTTTCCCGGGCTTTCTACTTCTAAAAATTCATAGCTTACTCTTTGAGACCTTGATCTTCAAGCAATGTAGAGAGGTGTACTGCTGCAAAGGCACCAGTCACTTACTCAGGCCCTTGAGAGTTGGTCCAGAATTGCAATGTTATCTGCATACATCACGCAAGGGAGAGATGACAGCCTATCTTAGGAGCGTCTCCTTTGTTAGAGCCAAAAAAGTCAGAAAGGTCCGAAACATACATGCAAATGTCAGACTGTCCACCCTGTCAAAGGCCGTAGAAAAATATATGCTCACTTTTCAAATGCATGTGTCTGCCTCTGCTTCTGCCCAAGAGTAGAGGGGCCTGCCTCAAGTCACTGCAACCAAACTTTTTGAGGTTCATTATTTGAAGTAGTCAACGAAAGGTGTGAGTCCGTCTGTAGTGCGGAACTGCTACTTTGAGAGGGGAGTGAGAGTACACCCATTAGTGTGTGATTTGAGATTTTGCTTTTCTACCTTGAGATCTGTAACAGTCCCTTCAATTTTTAATTGAGGCCATGGCTGAAGACATGCTGTGTGAACATTTACCTACTGATGAGTCTTAATTTTGAAGCAACCTCTGCAGACCTTGTTCTCCTCGATCTGCTTTCCCTAATGTGACTCCACAAGGATTCAGGGATTCATCACTGTAGTGACCATTTCTTTCCTTTCAGAACCCTACCCCAGTGACTACTGGCTGTCCCCATCAATCAACCCCCTACCCTACATGGATCAGTGACCCCCAAATCATGTATGCAACCAATTGTGTTTACTGTTGTCACTAAGCACCTATTACCTCGGTGCACAGAGTCTCCTCCTCCTCCCTCAGGCGCATCATTGCTCACAGACCACCGCCCTCGGCTCCAGGGGGCAGATTTATGTTAACTGGCGCATCCCCAGGGATGCGCCAGTTAACGTGCGCCACAGTGCGCCACAGCTCCGCCACCCATGGTGCGCCGCATTTACAATGCGGCGCACCATGGTTCAAAAACGGCACAGATGCGTGACGCATCTGTGCCGGAAAGGTGGCGCATTGCTGGAGTTGCGTCGCAAGCGCGACGCAGCTCCAGCAAGGCCCGGGGGTGCCCCATCTTCACAATGCTGCGTCAAGACCTACGCCTGCTTCAAGCGGGCGCAGGGTTTTGACGCAGCATTGGCCTGAAAGTGACTGAGTGAAATTCACTCAGCCACTTTCAGGAGGCGTTCCTGCGCAGGAACGCCCCCCCCTGCGCAGGAACGCCTCCTTATGGCGCAGGGCTTTACAACGTAAATAGGGCGCATTGTTTGCGCCGCCGTTGCGTCAAATTAAGTGACGCAATTGCGGCGCAAGGGCATCATAAATCTGCCCCCAGGAGTCTGCCTCCAGCCTCACTCGAACAGTTGGGCTGCATTTCCTAGCAGCTGCTTTCCCTGGATCATGGCAGTACCTGCACACCAAACCACAGGCGCCCCAGCGTCTAAATATAGACACTCATAAAGTGCACATGGGAAGAAAAGTGCTCTTCACAAGCAGGATGCTTGTGCGGTACATAGAATAGAAGGGAGAAGCTGGTTTCCCACTAGTTGGGCTCTCTCTATACAGCTGCTGAAGAGCCCACACTTGGGTGTGCACTGAGAAGCACCATTCTTGTGCACCAGTTCAACCTGCACTGTGCAGCCTAGATCCGTCCCACTGTTGTGATTTCCCACTGAGATTGAGAGGAGGCAAGTGCTGGAGGGCTCCAGAACTGAAAAGTCCTATTTTTTTAAAATTATTTACACGTTTTCTTTTGTTACGAATTTGTTGTCTGATACCATCGTAACTACAGAACATTGCTAGTTTGGTGACTCTTATTTTAATTTTTTCATAGATGTTCACGTTAATTTTTACATTTTAGAAACATACTCGCCAGTCACAAAAAATGCCCCAGAATATCTTTGAGGTTTGAGACACGGGGTGCCTATTTTCTGTTTTACATTACAGCACAAAAATGGAAGCTGTTGCAACATTCTTAGATGCCTTTATCGCACCGGAGTCTGGCATTCTATAATATATTCAGATTGATATTTTTTCAGCAATACTGCAGATACAAAAATATCCACCAGATGGCAACGTTTCTTCACAACTGCAGTTTACTGTTTCTCGCTGTTTAGATTTTTTTTAAAGCATTCTGTAACAGAAATACAGTCAACTACAACGGAAACATAGACCAAACCTGCTTTTCATTATGCATAATCGTTCTGCTGATGGTTTTAGGCCCTGTTTTTTTTTCATTGCACCTATCCTTTTTTTCAATCGTTTGGCGAGTTCGTTTTAAATTTTAAAACGTTTTAAACAAAATATTGTCAATCTCTTGGCTCGAATAAAATCCACCCATCGTTTTCTTCAGAAAAGTGCCTTTGTGTTATTGCAGACGCTTTTATTTTCCATTGGATTTATGGTGCTATGTGTTAGCACCAGGAGCACCAGTCTTTGCACCTGTTCTGTATTTGCAGACCTTCTGGTGAAGCTGATAATACCTGGCCTCGGCTATCCGTCTCTCTGCTAGTGCCAGGGCCAGTCCTGTGGTAACTTGCACAGGAATGTTGGTTAATTATGTATGTGTGATTGGGTACAGAGTTTATCTGTTATAAGGAAACTGACAACTGTAGACGGCTGGGGTGGGTAAAGGTAAGTTACAAATTAGCTAGGAAAGGGAGGAGTAGGGTGCACTTTGTGGGGTAGAGCATTCTCTTTGTGAGACTCCATCTTCGAAAAGGGGCTAAAAAAAAGTGCATGGCAGATCTTAAGTCATTTCCAAAAGATCTAGGTTAAAAGCGAGGCACAGGTTGGGGCAGTAGACGGCTGCCATCTTGTGTTCTCCGACAATATTTTCTTTGGTTGAGTCTGGCAGTATTGTAGTTGGTGGTGCCACATTACCCACTAGGGCTCTTGAGCCCACTTGCTGAATAAATAGGGGGCATGAATTTACAGCTTTGCCGTGGATGAACTGAGGCACCTAGGGACTATTTAGCATCATATTACTTAATGGAAATGTATGATATTTTGTTCAGTTCGGGGACGGCAAGTGCAAGAAAATGTGAAAATCCTACTTTGTGATTTTACTGTGTGTTTTTTTCTATGTATAATAGTACTAAAAATGGAGGTGAGAGGTAGAGTTTGGAGACTTAGTCTAATTTGCATAAATGAAAGGCATCAAATTCTAGAGATTAAAGCAAAGGGTGAAGGAGAGCGAACATTACTAACCGACAGTGTCCCTCCTTCAACCAGAGGTCGCAGAACCATAAGTCACCAAAGATAAAACAATCTACAGGTTGCAACCGCGGATCCATTTTCAGCTAGCTCTCCTTGTCATATCGCAAGAGGTCCAGACACTTGGTCAACCATCCATGATTATGTACTCCCTTAAATTTTTAGGAGAAAGAGAACTTGGACCAACACCCAACTAGCATATGGCATTGGGATCTGGTAGAAAACTTGACTTAATGCCATCAGCCCATACGGACCCCTGAGGGTTATGGTAATCCTCCACAATTGAGATGTTCAAAGTGCTTGATAGCAAGGTAGTGGAGACCATGGATCCGTTGTTTTCACTTTTAGATTCATCAGGAGAAGACTTTATGGATGACAGCTTTCACTGGAATCTTGGAAAAGCTAAATGAGACCACAACCTGGGGAGAAAAAGCTAACTGAAAACTGTGCCGTTCAAAGGGGGAACTTTATTGCAAAAAGATAAATCAACTACTAACATTACCCCTGCTATTATAAATTGCAAAAGTGAGGGAATGAGGCTAACTAAAAGAGAATAGAAGCTAGCTTTCCAATCTACAAGTTCTAACAGCAGTGTTTCATTGCAAGCATGCACAGTCACTCGGAGACCCGCACCGACCTCTATTTTACGAATTCTAGCACTGAGGATGGAAAGTTATCTAGAACCTCTGGTTACTAAGGCAGCTAATTAGAAGACACAAACTGCAGTCCTGAAAATGGCTAAATATGTTGGCAGCCTCACCTCACAGGCGATCATGGTCAAATAAAGAACCATAGCAGTTGGAGAAGAATCTTCCAAACATTAAAGCACCTAGAAATTAGGAAGCTAAGCCTTCTGAGATAGTAGATACATTAAAATAATTCAATAATTGTTTTTGCAGGAACAACTTATGTGTTCTTGGTGTGCTGAAAGGAGCATAGAGTAGTGATGCTGTCAATTAATATTCAAACTCTTTCAGAAGGCATTTCCGAGGCTCTCAGACTGGGACATGAACTTACAAATACAGAAAGCACATTGATTCCCGTGAAAAAAGACGAAAACGCTACTGGATCTTCCTCTTCCCCAATACTTCAGAGTATTGGGAGCAGTCACTTTCCATCATGCATGCTGATGTTTATCATTCTGAGGTAAAACTAAAATGAAGGCTTAGCCTCTTTACTCCTCAATTTTTGACCATCAATGCACATGTTTTCACAAAAACATGCTAAATTGAAATGTATGCACACAACTCACACTTTTTTCTTGTCGCAAGATAACACGTCAGACATTGATTAATTATTTGCATCTCAAGTATGCAATTATGTGGTAACTAGCACAACTCATAGCACCTTGATGAGGGGTGCCAATAGTCTGAAAAATTAACACAAGACTCTGTAAGCAGATGATGGTGGATGAAAGGGGGATATTTGGCCACTCCTAAACTGTGCATGGGAGTTTGTGAAATGCTGAGTTTACACGTTTGTGACATAATTGGAACTACCAGTGAGGGAAGGGCCCTATTTGGTTGGTCGGGTTATAGCTGTTGCATTTAATCCTCAGTAAAACATGATGTTATATAATTCAATAAAGTAAGAGCAACTAATCTTAAAATTATAGAAATCCTAGGCTTGGTGAATGTTAGGACGATGCCAAAGAGAGCTGCCTCAAAATAGACGTACGTGCACCGCACCATGTATATTCATGCAGTCATATTATTCTCTGTTCAGATTGCTTACGGAAGAAGCATATTAGCACTATTCTGCATCAGAAGGCAATTTCCCAGTTATTGGGATAGAACTTGGGTAAAAATCCACAAAGTTTCAAGGGCTGCTAATACCTTGCAAATATTATACGTAGGATATGTATAACAGGCTACTTATAACTACTATGTCAGTATTTAAATTAAAAGGTGCTTCCGAAGATCAGTGGTGGTCATTTAGTACACCCCATTGTGATTTGATGCATATCTTATTTATTTGCCCTCATATTCATTCATGGCTTTTGGTTATTTTTGGAAACAAATTAGTATAACTATAAAACGTAATATACATATTCCATACCTAATATATATTTAGGGAGACTTTGCTTCAATTGGGACAACCATGATAAAAATAAAGAATTCCATTTAGAGCAAATCATTTCTAATTTCTGCAAGTCATTGTCAAAATTGTTTTTAAAAACTGTCTGAATGGAGTGAACCACATCCCTAAATACTTATGGCCTGATTTAGATCTTGATAGTGGGGAATACTCCATCAGAAACGAGACGGATATCCTATCCACCGTACTACAATCCCATTCTACCCTATGGAGATCGTAATATAGCGGACGAGATATCCATCACATTTCTGAAGGTGTATTCCATCCGCCGAGATATCATTCAGGTCCTCAACCTTCTAAGGATTGCAAGCAAAACATAATACATTAAATGCATCTTTAGTCCAACATTTAATAAGGGGCAATATTTCAGATGTATCTCAATTTTTATTGAATCTGGACACATATGCAAATTCATGAATCAGGCTGGGATTGATTTGATTTTTGGAGGTATAAAAGATTTTTGTGAACCTATATGGATAGTTTTAATTGGGAATCATTACATGAAAAACCAGGAATACCAATATTTTGCTCAACGTTAGATAAATTGGGCACCAAAGTCAGAATAAATAAATGTCAGGTACATTCCATTAGCAGAGTTACTTGCTTTGGGAGAAGAATAAAGAAGAAAAATTAGATTAAGAATTTTTGGTCCGAAACCAAACCAATTTAAGGATTCAAACATAAACAGCCATCCAATGTAGTCAAATGCCCTTTTAGCATCTCAAGTACTATGAATTTACTTACGGGATAATTATGATGCCTTACTCATAACACTAAAAATATCTAGAATTGTCAGAGGATAAACAACCTTTTATAAATCCAATTTATTCTGTCCCAACAAGATGAGATAGATGGCGTTTTATATAAAGTACTATAATTTTTTCAAAGACCTTTAAACTACATTCACCAAGGATAAAGGGTGGTCATTTTTACATACTTATACATTTTTATTTTTATTGGAGATTAAGAAAATATCCGATTTTTGAAAAGTACCTGATACACTTTGGGATTGAGGAAAGTAATGTTAAAGTGTAAAAAGCAATGGAAATAAAAAATTGAAATTAAATAAATTGAACAAGGGTATGAAGACATGACTGAGACTTGGAATGATAAGAATTGTATTCCAAAGTTAATCTCACTTAAAAAACTAGGGTAGTTTAGCAAATTCTTTCTTTTTACATTTAACGTAATCTAAAATAAACCCTCTTGCTGCATCTTTAAAAGCATTCCATAAGGCAGAGAAAGAAATGTCTTGAGGAGTGTTAAAAGTAAAAAACTCAAACCCAAAGTTCTGAAATTGTACATTAAAGGGACAATCCAAAAGGAGAGTGATTGAATATCCATCTTTTTAGGTGAAATTGAATTGGTAATAAATCAAAATGGGATATAATGGGTACATGACCAGAAATCAATAGTGAAGGTATTTAGATTTAAATATGTAGTAAATTCTAGTTCGTGTGTTTCATGTCAAAAAAGAGGAAGTATATTCCCTTGTAACTGCATAAGCAACTCGTCTAATATCGATCAATGAATATTGGGATTTAGTACAGGGGTGTGGAATTTATTAAAATATCTACTTGTCCATGGGGCAGGTTGCTTCATAAATCTACTTGTCCTGTAACAAAATTCACTTGTCCGTTTTGTGTAGGGGGAGGCATAGCAGTCATTTTTAAAAAACTCGTTGCAATGTACTTTGGAACCAATTGCTCTAAACGCCTGCGAGATGGCCCTTTATAAACTTCAACTCCACCCGAACTTCATCTTCAGCAGTCTCCTGATCTATCGACCACCTGGCCCTATTCAACCTTGCGCCTCTCAACTTGTGAATTGGACCGCTTCGGTCCGGGTAAACTACAGCAACTTATCCATTACAGGTGACCTGAATATACACTTTGACGACCCACTGAACAAACCAGGCATAAACCTGATTCACGACCTTGCGGCCATGAACCTCACTTTGTGGAACTCGGGAGCAACACACAAAGGAGGTCACCTTTTGGACCCAATTTTTTAGCATTCCCCTGTCACACTGCCACCCAGCTTTGCCCCTGCACTGGTCAACCCACTTCCTAATTAATTTCAGCGTGTCAGATCCAATGGCTTTTAGCCCTTCCAACAAGACAGGACAGTCCTGTAAAAGGAATTGGAAGAAGCTGGACATAACACACTTCTTGTCCGTCTTAGACTCTGCACCTCTGGGTGTAATATTTGACACTGAGGACATAGAGATTGTAGCCACTAAGATCAACAAATGGCTTCTAGGAGCCTTAGACACTTGCCTTCCCGTGGCTCGCAAAAAATTCACAACCCACAACTCTCCAGCGTTATGGTACAACGAGCAACTGAAGGCCGCGAAATCCAAGTGCAAACGTTTAGAACGCCTTTGGAGGAAAGATTACTCCCCTGTAGCCAGCTCGACCTACAGAAACGAACTCAAGCTTTACCACAAAGCCTGCACCACGGCTAGAGCCCATTACGTGGCGAAATTTATCTCTGAAGCCACAAACAAATCTAAAACTCTATTCAATCTCGTAAAGGAGTTAGCGGGCTCTAACACATCAGCCAAACCCCTTCCATTGAATAATGTCCAATGTGAAGAATTAGCGCAGTTCTTCACAAAGAAGATTGAGACCATCGACCTGGGACATAGTAAAACAGCACCAGGCACAAGCAGCGACAGATACGGATCTTGGCCCGAAGGAGGAGCCCATCTCCCCTCCGCCAAACCTGTCCTATGAGCCACTAACATCCTGGCCTGGGATAAATGTTCAGGGTCTTCAAGACATCTTAGGGAAAGTAAAATCTGGCTCCCCCATCGACACCCTCCCGATCTCGGTACTCAGACTCCTGGACACCCCTCAACTCTCCGTCATATGCCAAACTCTGAATCTATCCCTCTCCACGGCAAAGGTCCCAGCAATGTGGAAACATGCCATGGTCTCACCCCTACTCAAGAAACCATCGGCAGATCCGAAAATCCTGGCCAATTTCCGCCCAATATCACTCCTACCCGCCTTCTCCAAAACCTTGGAGAAATATGTACATGGACACCTCGCCAGGTTTACGGAGGTAAATGATATACTTCACCCCTCTCAATCGGGTTTCCGCCCAGGCTTTTCGACAGAGACGACACTGCTTGGAGTGATGGAAAATCTTCGCCTCCTGGTCGACAGAGGGGATTCCGCTGCGCTGATTTTACTTGATCTCAATGCAGCGTTCGACACCATCTCCCACAACATTCTGCTAAATTCTCTCTCCACCATGGGCATCAGGGACAAAGCACTGGACTGGATAGCATCTTTTCTGACCCTCAGGACATTCCAAATCACCTCTAGTACCGCAACCTCAAATATCTATCTATCCTCCTATGGAGTCCCCTGCTTTTTAACCTATACGTTACCCCGCTTGCCCAGATCGCCAAAGCAGCAGGTTTAAACATGTTTACCTATGCCGACGATTCACAGATCGTATTTTCACTCTCCAATGGAGACCATGACTCCTCCTCCCACCTGCAGTCAGGCCTTAGGAGCATTGCCACTTGGATGAGTGACAATATGCTCAAACTAAATGGGAGCAAAACGGATGTCCTAATACTGGGTCCAAACCATAATCTCTGGAACCCAAGACACTGGCATTCAGAAATGGGCTCCCTACCCATCCCGTCACAACAAGTACGCAACCTAGGCGTTATCATTGACAACGACCTAACTATGGGGCCCCAAGTCACTAACCTTACATCCACCTGTTTCACCATCCTGATATGGCTCAGGAAAATCATCTGGATGTTACCAGATGACACACAAAAAGACTGTGGTAAACGCACTAATCACCTCCCGTGCAGACTACGGCAATGTCCTCTACCTAGGGTCATCACAGGCAGTCATGCGACGCCTCCAACTGGTGCAAAACGCCGCAGCAAGACTGCTCTGCAAGTGCCACAGACGGGAACGCATGTCCGGTCACCTTAAGGCACTTCACTGGCTACGAATCGAAAACAGGGTCAAATTCAAAACACTTAGCCTTATGCACAGAATCAAATGGAGCAATGCCCCCAGATACCTACAAGCCCTCGTGCAAACCTACACGCCGGCTCGGTGCCTGAGATCCTCATCTCAAGGCCTTTTCTGTGTGCCCAAAGTGCGTCGAGCGAGGATGGGGGTAAGATCTTTCTCCCTATTGGGCTCCAAGCTCTGGAATTCCCTCCCTCAGCATCTACACTTGGAAACCCGCTACATCCACTTCCGCAAAGCCATCAAGACCTGGCATTTTAACCAGTAACTTGCTCCTGCCTCTCCCCTGAGTCATTCGATCTGCTCATGAGGTTAAGTATCTATTAGCGCCGGGAAACCCTTTTTGGGTAGCTGTCACGCTTTAAAAGCCCAATAAATAAATAAAATAAATAAATGACACTTTGACTAGCGATAGGGATTGCTCTTGAGAGGGAGTTGAAAAATATGGGCAACCCCTCTATTGTCGAGTTTGCAGTACTGGGTGTGCAAATCTAGTCAGGCCTATTGTTGTTTACAGTGCGCTGAGTGGTGGCGGCCTGGCTTTTTCTCCCCCTGTGACTCCAATTGTGTTGATGATCCTTTAATAATTAAACCTTCTTTTAGCTTTGAGAGGCACAAGTCAGGTGACCTTGGGCAGAGTTTGAGTGAAATAGATTGTAAGGAAAACTGTTAAGGGATTCTGCTTCTGTGAGTTGTAGCAAAAATATTTCTGAGAATTCCTATATCGAAAAAGCACTTTCTGTGACAGAAATTGAGTCACAAGGTAGGGAAACGTAGGAGGTGAAAGTATGAGAACATTAGTTTGATTCATCTAGGGGATGCCATCTATTACAATTTAGTTAGAATTTTCCAAAGTGATGCAAAGTCCTCTCAGGGAAGAGGGCCAACCACAAAAGAAGAAGAGAATAATGCCTCCACTACTGGATGAATACCCATCTGCTTGGTAAAGCTCTGAGGAGAACAGTCTTCAGGTTTTCCTTAATCTCTGCATCTCTGGTTTTGCCCGAAGATCTAAAGAGGATCGCCTATTGCAGTTCCACAAGTATGAAAGGGTTCTGGCCGTGTTCATGTGAAGCTTTTGTTGGTTGACACGTCTTCCTTAGCTTAAGAGTGCAAAAAGTCCTGAAGTCAGAGAAAGCTGCATCCACCTACAAGTAAACCACCATGCTAATAATCGAATATGGACATTATGCTGTGCACCTGGCTGGAAATTGTCAGCAGCCTTTGCACAAACTGATCCAGTAGTCCGGTATCAAGGAATACTTTTTCTGAACGTATGGAGGCTATTAGAACTTTTGGGAAGACGTTAAAGAAACTTTTCGAAATTGAGACTTTGAAAAATATTCTCCTCTAGAGGATCAATAAACTTTATTCAATACAACCAATCTAATATAACATATGTAATACCTGATCTTCTGAATAGAGTATTTTGATATTTAAGTATCATGAGACTATATTCTGAAAACATGGGCCCTGTCTATTAGCCAACACTTCTCTCATGCTCAATAACAGTAAATGTGCCCACAATTGTAATATCCTATTGCCATTTATACCAAACGGTATTGGCTGGATTTATAATAAAGCTGGAGGTAATGTACCAACATACCATGTAGGTGAAATCTTTTTAACAGACATCTTTGTTTGGATAAACGTAATTCTCAAAACAGATGTACAAGAAAGTAAAAATGATAATATATAATTGGAAGTCTTCTATTAATACTTTCACTATTCTAATGTCACCATTTGCACAAATGTGTGCATGTGCAAAGATGCCAACACTGCAAAGGTAAAGTACTAATAAAAGTTAGTGACTGATTTGACATAATATGAAAGATACATTTTAAACTAAAAGTTCGATTCACTCACCTTGAGGGAAAATCAACATTTTCCTATATTATGTGACTGAGCTAGTTATATAATTCAGGGTGGTGCATGTGGTATATTTTGCATGTTAAATCTTACATTCTCAGCTCCGCTAAACATTAAAGGGCAGATGTATCAAACGTTTTTTTTTGTCACAAACGCTGCGAATCGCAAAATAGCAGCGTTTGTGACCAAAAAAACAGAAATTGTGCTGTATCATTGAAATCGCAAACGTAAGGAATCGCAAAATTCGCGATTCCTTAAGTTTGCGTAAGCATTTAAGGAATCGCAAATTGTGATTCTTTGAATGCTATGTATGAAGCAATTCAGCTTTGCGAATTGAGGCTAAGAAATCGCAAATTACCACCAACTTGTAGTTGGTGGTAATTTGCAAATTCTTTTACAAATGCACTTTTTGCCATTTGTTAAGGTGTCATGTGACGCTCATAAATGCCCTTAGGGCATGTATGTGCGCCATATGCGCACACATGTAAATTTCAGGGGTGCAGCAGGGTGTCCTTAAGACACCCTTGCACCCTTGAAATAATTCTCAATTTGTGATTAGCAAATTGCGAATCGCAAATTGAGGATAACTTGCCAATCATTCCTATGGGCCTCCTGGCCCATGGAAATGAACGGGAAATTAGTCCTTATTTGTGATTAGCAATTTGCTAATTGCAATTAAGGAATTTTAAGTTTTCGCTAAAAAAATTTGAATTTCTAGATACATACCATTTTGCGATTCTCAAATAGCGATTCTCAAAAAATCGCTATTTGAGAATCGCAAAAGGGTATCTTGATACATCTGGCCCTAAATTACTTTCTATACACCTATTATTCCATTTTATTTCGGGGACGGGTACTTATTACTATGTTAATATTATTTGCTATTATGTTTAATCGAAAATGCAACATAAAAATAAAGGAATATTATTTTTCACTGAATGTTGAGGATGTTTTAACTTGTCTAATAAACTGCACTGCTGATTTCGATTTGGCATCGTTGGGCGTTTAGCACATGAAGGCATTGCTGTTTTTGTGAAGATACAGGGCGTGTGGGAGTTATTACTCCAAGAAACATGTTTACTTAATAGGAATTAGTTTGTTTTGACTTTTTGGAAGCTCTTCTTTGGTTCACATGAAGACTGCCGCTGCCCTCTACCATAGTTTCCTACGTGTGTTTCGCAATTGATTCTGAAAATCAGGATTCTTGAACTCTCGCTAGACCAAAGCTATACTTGAGAGAACTGACCCAATGACATGCGGTAAATACCATCCTCTTGTACTTTTTGCATCCGATTTTTCCCTGTACTTCCAATGTGGCCCTGAGTAAAAGTGAAATCTGAATATTTTCTGTTTTGGAAAGCTCTAAATTAGTGCAGACAGACAAATGATACAGCTAGAGCCCCAGCTCACAACCTTCGCCAACGGAAAGCCGAATAATTAAAACAGAACGATTAACATCTAATTGTATTAAAATCAGATTCCTTCACGTGAGCAGAATGCGGGCTAAGTCAAACAAGCCCCCCTTGTATATTACCGAACAAGCAACTAAGCGTAGAATGACTCACAAAACAAGACAATGGGGAAAAGATCTGCCAAATGCAAAACAGGAAGATAAGATTTAAAGTCTACGGTATGGAAGGTCCAAGATGCAAGAGTTTCATGCAAAGGACATACCTTTAAAGAGATAGAAAAGCTTCTCATATAAGGAGCACAGGAGGACTATCGCGGTTCATAACACACTTATGACGAGGTCCATGCAGAATATGGGTCTCAGTGGGCGGATGTCAGTCACTGGTTCGGTCCCATACCTTACTGCGCTCTGTGCGTCACATCACAGTGATCTGAAGGAAATACAATCTGTGGAATAAAAAAAAAAACACATACATAAATAAATAAAAGTAGAATTTCCCGAATCAACACCTATGAAAAATGATTGACCTTTCACATCCTGAAATAACCTTTCACTTCTCTTACAAGCAATTGAACATGCTAAGAACTAGTAATGGAGGAGCGTCCTCCTGGGTAGACGTTTAACAATTCGTGCCATGGTGACTTCCCGGATCATCCACTGCATTATTATGTATTTCAGTACACTGGAGCAGTCTGCATTCCTGGTTAACATGAATTACAATCTTGCAACAATGAGCACAGAAAGTTCTCACTGTAAATCAGTCAAGCTGAATTATATTTCCATTGGTGGAGATGGAGTTCATTTTCTCCTGAAGGTTTGCTGACTGATATCAGGGGACACGCAGAGGGCAGATACCCCTTCTGCACGTCCTGTTCCTCTAAAAGTAACCCCATCCATCCCCAGGGCTTGAAAACTGGAAGACTTTCATTAGTTTAAGATATTACCACAAGGAAAGCAAATATCTGATATGAATATGAAACGTTTGTCGATTTTGGCCCTTTAGTGAGGTGCATTATGTTACATATTTTACCTATCACGTTAAATGATATTCAATAAAGTTGTTCTAAAGGTTCTTACACCTGTGTTGTTGCACTCACTGTCATGACGTTAAAATAATTGTTTTGTTATCATGATGGCTTGATTCGTTATCACATTTGGGGTGAGCTCTTTCAACTATTAGCTGTAATAACATTTCAGTGTTCTTGTATTCTCTGGATGACAATGCCCCAGTTTCTTACTGGTAATCTTCATTACTCCGAGTCCTGAGATCTATACAAACAAAGGGCTAAAACAGGGCTGTGTGATTGCACCGACATTGTTTAACTTATATACTATGGACCTTGGAGATGCTCTTTTAAAAACGAACATATTTCCACCCAAATTAGGCCACTTCAGATTATCAATCATGCAATACGCGGACGACCTTGTCCTATTGGACCAAACCAGAATAGGCACGAAAGGAGCATTGGAGACACTACACCGCTATATGGTAAACAAACTCCAAGCCAAAGTAACCTAAACTAAGGTACTGGTCTGTGGTCATAAACCCAAAAAATCCGTATTAGGCTGGTATTGCGGCATATTAAGGATTGTCACAACAAACAAGTATACCTTCCTGGAAGTACAATTCTCAGATACCGGCAGAACAACACTACAAGCCAAAACACCGGTGGCAAAAGAGGCCAAGGTCATACACGCCTATGCAGATTACATCAGAAGCTTGTAAGCCATTCAACGGAGGGCATACAACGAGTAATGCAAGCAAAGCTAATTCCAACACTGAGTTATGGCCATCTTGCCTTCCCAGGCCTGCTGACCGACAAATTGGAGCATCTGCACATTATGGCCTTCAGAAAGGTTTTTAGGCTGCCACATTCAACAAGGCGCACAATGATTCGAGTAGAGTTTATTTTAACAGCAATGGACATAGAATGCAAAAAAGATATAGTGAAATATATCATCATGTGACTAAGGCAAGTCCTGGTACTTTCAGGAAAGCACTTTGAATAGTCTTCACCGACAATACTAGTCATTGGGTAAGGAATCTTGTGTCAACCAATAATACACTGTGCCTGCCAGCTGATTTGCCAACGGTAACCCAGCTGACAGCTGCCAGCTTAAAAAACTTGCTAAAAAAGCAGGGAAAGATAATTTCAACACCAGGATATCAAAAGGATCAGAGCTATTTGTGGTGCGGTTGGCCTTGTCCACTCACACAACGCTACTCTATGCCAACCATAATGAAAGCAGGTCTAGGCAGACAAGCTCTTCAGAATGTTTTGAGGACCAGGCTACTAACTCTACCAATACAGTACTACAAGGGACACTGGAAAACTACACCAACTGGAAGCAGTGGATGTCACTTTGGCCAATATCAGACAGAATCCTCAGAGCAGTCATTTTCTGTTGTCCAGTTTTGTTAAGCCAGAGGCACCTAAATCTATGTTTATCCACAACAATGTAAGAACATACAAGGAGGTTCTAATGTTTATCTACACCACCACAGTGCCAATGGGGCTCGCACGAGTTGGGGATTTCTTTGTGGTAGCTGGAAAGACTCTATTCCAAACGCAAGAAAAAAAGACAATAGCAAAATAACACACTAGCCGGTGTGCATTATAACTCTACTATCAATACTTTATCACTTTGCATTATGCCTTACCTTTTAGCTGTATTTATAATATTACACTTATTCACAACATAAAAGCCATCAGCTGCTTTTCATTATCATTTTGATTACTGTATCACTTTGCTCCATGGCTTATCTTCTAAATGTATTAATAACATTGCACTGATTTACGATGTAAAAGTCCTCAGCTGTTTTTATAATCCTTTTAGATTTCCTCTTTTTAACCCAACCAAATGTTTTGTGTTTCTTTTAAAATTGTGAATGTAATCTGTATTGCATTTGTAAATGATTTTAGGTAATAATAAAATAAACAATTCATACAGTTACTCTGAGTCCTAGTCTTCCTCACCATAGTAAGTACCATTGAGCATTCTGCTCCTACAGAAACTCCAGGTAAAAAGAGACATACTAGTCTCCCATTCCTCCAATATATGGCCCCAGTGGCAACAACCAATCATATAAAAGGACACAAAAGTCCCATCACGACCTGAAAACAAATCCGCAGACATGAAGCCACCACAGAGGGCAGGGAGGGATGGGAAACTATACTGGGGCGAGGAAGACTAGGACTCGGAGTAATGAAGATTACCGGCAAGTAACCAGCGCATTCCCTCCTCGTCCGTCTTCCCCGCCACAGTAATTACCATTTAGCAAATATCAAAGCAATATCAGCTTCATGGAAGGAACACAGCCCACACAAGGAAGGCAGTAGAAAACACATTTTATTGACAACAATGGAGAGAGACACACATCTCAAGAAACCACAGAGTCCAGGACCGAAGAGGCAAAGGACACAGAAGCGCCGCCCCCAACCTCATGCCAGTAATGAGACATGAAGGTATAAGGAGAAGACCAAGTGGCCACCGTGCAAATATCCTCCATGGAAACACCTTTAAAGGAAGCCCAAGAAACAGGAACAGACAAGTAGAACACCCCTGAATAGGATGAGAGGGAACCACAAATTGAGTATCATATGCCAAAAGAATAGCCTCCTTAATCCACCTACTGAGAGTGGAAAGAGATGGCTTTAGCCCTGCGAAGCCAGACATAAAGTGACAAACAAGCTGTCCACCTCACAAAAGGAAGTGGTGCGAGACAAATAAATGACCAAGGCACGCTTAACATGTAAAATCTGCAACAGAGATTCCTCCGCCGATGAAGGAACGGGGAAGAAGACAGGGAAGTCCACCTCAGCAGCATGATGAAAGAAAGAGGCCACCTCAGGGACAAAAGAAGGATTGAGCCTTTGGAGTTGGTGGATTTAAAATGTGTGACCCTCATAGGGGTGTTTCTGGTGGCTATTGCCTCTGCCAGGCATGTAATCCATCATCCAGAAGCAGGAAACTTAACTGCAAAGTCCTGCAATGGATATCGTTTAGCCAGAAACCGGGAAAAGTTACCTTTATTTACATCCTTCCATTCAGCCTCCAACACCCTCAAAACAGAGGAGTGGAGAGGAAAAGACTCCGGTTCCTCCCTTTGATACTGTGCAAAAAAAATCAGTGTCCACCACATTCACCTCAGACTTGGGAAACAGCAGGTTGGAACGGATGTGGTGAAGAACATCCCTAAGATCCGACCCTTGCACAAAATGACCCTTAAGGGTCACATCCTTTTTCCCATCCGATTCATAGGAAGGACTAGGATCACATCTGGCCTTCTTTGAGGGAGGAACATTGTCCTCATCATGCAAAACATCAATCACTGCAGCATTAATCATTTGCTGGATCAAAGCAAGGGAAGTTTCTGTGTCCTGAGACTCAGAAGAATACTCTGGCAGCAGAATCCAACTCAGCACCGGCCTCCATAATTGCCAAACATAAAATGTCAAGCAAAACCCCTACGGCAAGCAGGAGCACCTAAAAAGTGTATCATCATCATAGAAACCAGAAAGAAACCGCCGCAGGCACACCCAAAGCAATTATGTCACAACCACGAGCCCCTAGCGCAGCATACAACACGCTTATCAGTAGAAAGACTGCATGAAACCATGCCTGCCCAACAAACGCGTCCACAGATTCCAGCTGCTGGTAAAGTTTAAGCAGACAACCATGAGGATGGAGGGAGCCCCCGTGCGATTCGGGAGGCAGGAAAAGAAAGTAAGGCATGCCGATTCCGCTAAAGCAGGACTCAGCAGTACAAGCAAAAGACACAGGCATGCCGAAGGGAGGGAACACATGTGCGACTCATCAGCACCACCGGGAGGCATAAAAACAAAGACGAAACACCGAGTCTGCTAAAGCAGGACTCAGCAGTACAAGGAAAAGAGACAAGCAAGCGGGAGGGAAGGAACCCGCGTGCGAATCACAAGCACCGCCAGGAGGCAATAAATAATGAAGATACGCCGAGTCCGCTAAATCAGACTCAGTAGTATAAGAATAGAGACAGGCACAGCAATACCCAGCGTCCGCTAGAGAAGGACAGCGGAACATGCCCAAAGCGCCAACCAAGGGGGAAGAAAACAGGCAAAACACAAGCGTGAAAACCAACTCCTCCCTCTCAAAACAGGGCCCTTGATTCCCTAAAGCAGGAACGCCACCCCCAACTTACCTGAACAAACAGAAACATGAACAGCACTCTGAGCAGTGCAGAAACAAAAAAACAGGTTGTGATGGGACTTTTGTGTCCTTTTATATGATTAGTTGTTGCCACTGGGGGCCATATTGGAGGGATAGGGAGACTAGTATGTATCTTTTTACTTGGGAGTTTCTGTAGAAGCAGAATGCTCAATGGCAATTACTGTGGCAGGGTATACTCAGACATGAGTCCCTTTCTCACTGCTCCATCAGGATTCAAGCAAGCCGGGCCGAAGAGGCTGAAATGCCAGAAACCGGTCCCCGGTAGCTTGTCTCCTTTCTGGTAAAGAATTGGCTTGGTAGTTTAGTCTGCCCTGTTCCCATGATGCACTGGGCCAGGGACAGACTGATTTGCATATAGCCAGGTTCTGAGCTGGGATGGGGCAGTGAGATAAATAACGGTGATGGATCAAGCCCTGATCTTTGGACTGGGTAAGAGTGGTCTGCTCAATTCAGACACTCTGTTCATCACCACCCCCTTTTGTAAATCGATTTTGGCCACTATAGGTGTGGCAGGGTATACTCAGACATGAGTCCCTTTCTCACTGCTCCATCAGGATTCAAGCAAGCCGGGCCGAAGAGGCTGAAATGCCAGAAACCGGTCCCCGGTAGCTTGTCTCCTTTCTGGTAAAGAATTGGCTTGGTAGTTTAGTCTGCCCTGTTCCCATGATGCACTGGGCCAGGGACAGACTGATTTGCATATAGCCAGGTTCTGAGCTGGGATGGGGCAGTGAGATAAATAACGGTGATGGATCAAGCCCTGATCTTTGGACTGGGTAAGAGTGGTCTGCTCAATTCAGACACTCTGTTCATCACCACCCCCTTTTGTAAATCAATGGCAATTACTGTGGCAGGAAGACGGACGAAGAGATAATGTGATGCAGGTGATTATGAAGGCTGGTGATAGCTCTCAAAAGCTGGATTGGCTTAGTTGCTTGTATGAGTGGGCGTGAATAATAAATAATGAGGCGTAAGTCACAAAAGGAAGTCTCTTTCATTTCGATATTTCTCTATAGTCACCACTTTACATGATTGCTGAATATAGTCTTTGTTTAATTATATTGCATACATGATACATTGTCCTTTAGTACCATAACATGACTTCTACTGCCATTTTTAGTGATTATGCTTTGGTTTCATCTGAACCACATATCTCAATGCCAAAGTCCCTTTATAAACCATATGTAATTTGTTTAATTAAATTTATATCGACTATCAATGAAATCTTTCTGGTAGCATTGATAAACCCTGTGTAGGTGTCCCCGTCTCACTTTGAAATTAGGTGGCTGGCAAGTAGAAGACAGCAAGCGCACATGTGTTTGAGGACTTGCCAAGAACTATTTGATACACAGAACATTTTTTACTTTTGCAGGCTTGTATTATGGCATTTATATATAAAGGCATTATCACCGATATGTGTTCTGTCAACCATTTTAGATAAAAAGCCTGTCATATTGTGTAATAAAGCAAACACTTCAATATGTCAATTGGATTGCTTAGCAATCAACTAAACTCAGAGGAACTTTCTCATTTTAAATCAAGTATCAATGCACGTTAATCACTAGATGAGTGTGTCTCTTAAGCTTGGTTTGTAATGGCTTATTGTTCAAACTGTGGAAACCAAATCAATTTCAATTAGTTCAAAAGTGGAGTATCTTATAGCAGTAAGGTAATATAAGCAAACTTCCTGCTTAATGGACTGCAATAAAAAAGCAGGATTGTTCTTGATAAGAAAAGCAATTTCATGTAATGGTAGGTAGCCAGATGTTAACCTCAGGTGCTTCACATCATGGTATTGTTTTCTTCCAATCACGCTAAAACAAACTGTTTCTTTCATTCTTCATGGCATGAAACGACCTGTTTTATTGTACTTATGAATTGGGGAGAATTTTTCTTACTGAACATTGTGATTTCCAAGCAACCTTTTAGAATTTTTGCGGGTTATTTTGCTCATGACATGAGCCATGCCAGACACCTAAATCTAGAGCATGGCTAGGTCAAATAATTCCCTTATGTGTTCGTAGATCCTCTATGCTGCGTAAACCTGGTATAGTTTTAAAACTATACCATGTCATGAGCAAAACAGGCGCAGACAGGGACTGTGGGTCAGCCTCCATCAGCAATTGATTGCTTTAGCGCAGCCTCTTCAGTCATTGCGTAATGAAGGTATAATTCACCATGGGCCATATGCAACTCTAGTACATGTCCACAAGCACACCCAGAATTGCATTATGGGAGATGTAGTCACATGCACTGATACCTGGATCAGTGAGACATAGCAAGGGGAATAGGGATGAGTCATTCAGGAAATGGATAAAACAGAGCGATAGTACTAATGTGAATAGAAAAATGTAAACTTTAATGCATAACAAATGCAAGACAGGACACAGAATTAATGTGTGCATTTAATTTCACAGCACCACCAACAACACAGGATGTGCACGTAGGATGTGAAGAGACATCAGGGACTCATGGCTATGTGATTTCTACCTCAATCCATTAGTCAAGAAGACACCGTCCTACATCCAGGACACAAAACACCTCTTAAACATCATCAAAGACACCAGCTTTAACCCGGAAACACAACTCCTTGTCGGACTAGACATAGAGAGCTTATACACAAGCCTACCTCAGGACGCTACCTTACAAGTATTACATGATGTACTGATGGAGAGCACTTGGCAACATCGCACTACCCGGCACTTCATCCTTGATTGTGGTGCCCTAGCTTTGAAGGACAACTACTTCGAGTACGAGGGCAAATTCTTCCTCCAGACAAACGGAACCTCCATGGGGAGTGTTTTTGCCCCGAGCGTGGCAGGGCTCTATGTTCATCATTTTGAACGAACCTACATCGAGGCCCCTACCAACCCCTACTCAGCTAACATCATAACTTGGCGTCGCTACATCAACGATATCTTCATCATCTGGGAGGGAAATGAAGACACTCTGAAACACTTCCTAACATGGATCAATGACCGTGACACCTACCTCCGGTTCACCTGCACCAGCAGCCCCACAGAACTAGCCTTCCTGGACCTCAATATCAGAGCAGAACAGAATGGCCTGATAACTACCACACATTACAAGCCAACTTCACGGAACTCATTGTTGCGATTTGACAGTTTCCACCCGAGGCCACTTAGGGAAAACTTACCCTTTGGCCAATTCTTACGCATAAGACGCAATTGCAGTAAGATTCAAGACTACAAATCACAGTCCAAAGCATTGGTTCATAAACTTGAGGAACGCGGCTACCCCTCCAAAATCATTTCCAAAACCTGCAAAAGGGCACGCAATCAGAACAGAGAGGCACTCCTAGACACCATCATAAAACCACCTGAATCACCCATTCTAACTTGTGTAACCACCTACAACACTGCCTCAAACCAGGTGTCCAACATAATCAGAAAAAACTGGAAAATCATTAATTCAGGAGCAAGAGAGTGGGAGCCTCCACGCTTTGCCTATAAGAGAGCAAAGAATCTGAAAGACCAGTTGGTGTCCACAAGACCGAGAACTAACCCCCGCCCCATAGGCAACACAATCCTGAACGCTTAGGGCCTACCAAAAATGACTGGCCACCAACCATGTAACAATTGTAGTGTCTGCCACCTGACCTCCCCCTCCAAGACACTTGCCCTAGAAAACGGAAAAACCTGGATACAGCGCCAGTTCACAAATTGTAATTCATCCAATCTTGTGTACCTCATCACATGCCGTTGTGGCCTCAGGTATATCGGTATGACCACCAAGAAAATAAGAACAAGACTGACTGAGCACAGAAGCACCGTGCGCTGCGGCAAAAAGCAGACAGGCTCAGCTCATGCTGGAGCACCATCTCACATAAAACCAAGCACTCTGCCTTCAGGATTGTCAAGGCCTGCCATAGGAGTGACTTATAGGTATATATGTGTCTATATTTAAGGGTAGATATAGGAATACTATATCTAAGCAAGGGGGGATTACACCACCTTGCCCAAGCTGAGTGTTCAGCCTGTGGTGTCAGTTTGGATGACCAACTAGGGGTGGCATAATTCATGCTGCAGCCCCTGGTAGGCCTTGGATGCACCTTTGCCCTGGGTACCTATGGTACACTATACAGGGGCTCACAAAGGTGACCCAATTCCCAATTAGGTATGTACCTAAAGTACATGGTATCAATTTAGAGAGAGAACAGCCCCCCCCCCCAATGCAGGGTCATTAAACTAACCTTGACCAGTTGAGTCTTCATGTTCTAAGTGGAAATATCTGGAGAGTCCATCTGCATTGCCATGGTCATTTCCAGGTCTATGTTCCACTGTAAAGTCCATACCCGGTAGGGAAATGGACCACCTGAGTAGTTTGGGATTTTCACCTTTCATCTGATTTAGCCACAAGAGGGGCTTATGGTCAGTCTGAATCTTGAAGTGAGTACCAAACAAGTATGGCCTCAGCTCAGCTAAGGGCCCAAACCACAGCAAAGGCCTCCATCTCAACAGCTGACCAACGTTTCTTTCTAGGGGTCAGCCTTCTGCTAATAAAAGCAATGGGCTGGTCTTGACCATCTTTATTCAATTGTGAATGAGCAGCTCCCACACCCAACTCAGAAGCATCTGTTTGGACAATGAATTCTTTGGAGTAATCTGGACTTTTTAAAATAGGTGCAGAGCACATGGCCCGCTTCAGGTCATCAAATGCCTTTTGACAGCTTACTGTCCACTAAACCTTTTTTGACATTTTCTTTGAGGTTAAGTCATTAAGTGGTGTCAAAATGGACCCATAGATCTTAACAAACTTTCTGTAGTAACCAGACAGGCCCAAGAAAGCTGTGACCTGTGTCTGGGTGGTTGGAGGAGTACAGTCCTTTATAGTCTGGATCTTGCTCACCAGTGGTTGAACCTGACCTCCACCTACAAGGGGGCCCAGGTACACAACCTTACTCTGCCCTATCTGGCACTTAGTAGCCTTGATAGTTAGGCCTGCCTTCTACAGGGCCTCCAAAACATTCTTCAGGTAGATCAGGTGATCCTCCCAAGTGGAGCTAAGTACAGCAATATCATCAAGATAAGCTGCACAATAGTCATCTATCAATCAATCAATCAATCATAGGCATTTATATCGCGCACTACTTACCCGGAGGGTCTCAAGGCGCTTGGGGGGGGGGGGGGGACCGCTACTGCTCGAACAGCCAGGTCTTGAGCTTCTTCCTGAAGGAGAGGTGGTCTTGGGTCAGGCGTAGGTCGGGAGGGAGGGAGTTCCAAGTCTTGGCGGCCAGGTGGGAGAAGGACCTTCCTCCTGTTGTCGCTCTGCGGGTGCGGGGGACGGCGGCGAGGGCGTGACTGGTTGAGCGGAGGTGGCGTGACTGGTCGAGCGGAGGTGGCGTTTGGGAGCGTAGAAGTTGAAGCGGCTGTTGAGGTAGGTCGGGCCTTGGTTGTGTAGGGCTTTGTGTGCGTGGGTGAGGAGCCGGAAGGTGATTCTTTTGTTGATCGGGAGCCAGTGCAGTCTTTATTTAGCTTTTATTGAGCTAAAGACTGCCTTTGACATAGTTCCAAGGCTACAACTATGGTCAGTGTTCAAAGGCCTGGGGATTCCTTTGTACATCCTTGACCTTATAATTAGGCTGCATGAAGATACTTATGCGCAGGTCAGGTGGGGGATGCAGGGCCAGTTGACAGATTGTATCCTTGTAAACATTGGAGTACAACAGGGCTGAGTGGTGGCCCCAACTCTATTCTCACTTTATGTGAATGGATTGGTAAATTTTTTGAAAGAAGAACCTGCAGACGCACCAAGTCTGGGCAGGGTTAAGGTACCGACCCTCTTGTTCGCAGACAACACCCTCTTGGTGTCTAAGACCCCAATGGGGTTACAATACCTTTTAAACAGGTTTCAACTTTTCTGTGAAGAAAGAGGGCTGGTGATTAACAGAACCAAAATAAACGTATGGCCTTTAAACCTCAAAGTCTTTTCAAGGCAGTCTTCTGCTTGACGGGAAACCTCTTGAAAGCGTTTGAACCTCTGATTATCTTGGTATCCACCCGCAGATAACATGTCTTGGAAAAACCATCTTGTGAAAATGCTAATGAACCACAAAAGGGTAAAGGGATCACTGGGGAAGTAACCTCGCCTTTCGCATAGCCGACCGGTTGCACCAGTCGCCCTCCAGGGATACGAAGCAAAGGCTGTGAATGCAGCATTGTATTGGGCCGAGTTGTGGGGATTTGAGAAAACCAAAGACTACTGTAGTTCAGAACACAAATTCCTTAGAAAACGAGTGATGCTGCCAAAGTACGTTCCCCTCACTCCCCTTATGTTCGACATGGGCAGGCATTCCATAGGAGACGTAGCAAGGCTGCGACCTTAACTTTTTTGGGCCTGCGTCAGGAGGACGGAAGAATTTCTGCCTTATGCAGAAGCCCTATCAGAGGTCATTGAGTTGTACACATGCAGCAAAGGGGGTGTGGATTGCCAATGCCAAAAAATTGATGACAGCCATAGGGCTTAGAGCTCATTGTAATAATCAGGATCCGCTGAGGAAAGAGGTGCTTAAGGGCTCTTACTGGAATTGGGTGGAACAGCAAAAGTTTAGAAACCCTAATTTGGAGAGATTGACCACCAAATTCTTTCTTCATAAACAGGAAAGACATTTGGAGCTTGTTAGACATGGGATTTCTGGTTAGTTAAGGCTTGCACCAAAGCCAAGCAGAAACCACCATTCTAGTCAGGACAAGGGAGTTACACACTGAAGATGACCCCTGCTCACCCCCTTGGTAGCTTGGCATTAGCAGTCAGGCATATCCCAGAGGGAATGTGTAAAGCGTTTGCGCAACACACACACAGCAGCAACATGCTAGGCAAACCACAAAGGGAACTCCACACAAGGTTATATGAAAAATAGCCTTTGTATTATCATAAACACATTAGAAACATAATCGCACATTTACACTGTGCCAACTGGCACTAGGCAATATTCACAGGGGATTATATACAGGACAGGGCCGATCGGGCCACTGTCAGAACAATCAGAACAGGTAGGTAAATATAAAACACAACCAGTAACCATAATGACCTAAGCATTATCATATTAGCATTAGACACCCTCCTAAAATATCATAGCATGACATTAGGCATAACCACATTAGTCCCAAACCTCATCAGCATAAACACATCACACATTAGGCCTCACCAGCATACACACACTATGCAATAAACTGATATTTATAAACATCATTAGAGGCCTAAATCAGGGCGCATAAATCACATCATATAAATCACATTATACAATCACAATCACATGAGGCATAAACACATTTTGTAGCTTGGTAGAGCCTGGCGCTCTACCAATCTCACCCACAAGGCCCTCTGGCCTTTTACCTGGGCCCTAAACACCCTTTTTCCAGAATGTCGGGGCTTGGCTGCCACTGCAGCAAACTCCAAAGTGCCCAAAGCGCTGGGGCAGGGCAGGAGTGTATCTCAAAAAAGCCCCAAAAGAAATGATGACGCTGACACAACTGTGCCTGCTGGGTCCCAAATGGGACTCTACCAAATCACCCTCAAGAAAAATGAGCACAGGCACCACAGTGCCTCCGGGGTCCCCACTGGAACTTCCTAACAAATGTGCCCAACATTGGAGCTGCCCGCTCTCCTGCGGGGACCCCTCAGCAAAACCAGGCCCCGAAAATGTGCCTCAAAAGAGTGCTCTGGTGCGGGGTGAGTCTCAAGGCAGCTGCCCACTACCATCTGGGGCAGCTGCTACCATGGGGGAATGAAACTGCTCCTCCCCCACCTCTCCAACAGCTCCTCACCTGGGACAGGCACCAGCACAGTATGCAAGGGGGTGGGGCTCAGCTCCCTCTATCTCCATAAATGAAGAATGCCCCGAATATCCAGGAACAGTAGCGGTCGGTGGTAGAAGTGCTGCCGGGCGGTGACATGGGGAGGAGGAGGGGCAGGGGAGGGTAGCAAACTACGGAATACGGACAAATACAGGTAAGTAAACATACAAATAAATAAAACGAATTCCGTTGTGTGCACGGCATTGCATTTGGCGACGGAATTCGTTTTATTCATTTTTATGTCTGGAGACTATGTAGTGCTGGAAGTCCTGCGGGTTGCCGTGTTCCTGATGTGTAGACGTGACCCGGGACCCGGAAGCGCTTAAGTAGTGCTGCCAGTGCGTCAAAGAACCCAGAGGTGGGCAACTAGAGCGCGGATGCTCAGTGCATGCGTAAAGTTGAAGTAATCTCCACGATGTGTATTTAAAAGTAATGGAACACGTCCAAAATCATGGAGGACGTCAATCATACCCTGTCTCATTCCCTCGTACGTGTATTGGAGAAAAGTATCCAATACAGAGTTGTCTAGCAGGGTCCTGATGTCATCTGTGGCGGCGATGAGGGCGGTCTCGGTGCTGTGGTTGCTGCAAAAAACGGACTGGGATGGGTCCAGGATGTCGTTGTCTTAACGGTAATGGGTAAGCTGTTTTTTGACGATTTTATCGGTGACCTTAGCCGGAAATGGGAGCAGGGAGATGGGCCAGAAGTTCTTGAGGTCCTTGGGGTCCGCCTTTGGTTTCTTGAGTAAGGCGTTGATCTCAGCATGTTTCCAGCTTTCCGGGAAGGTTGCTGTCTCAAAGGAGTTGTTGATGATCTTGCTGAGATGGGGTGCAATGGATGCGCTGGCTTTGTTGAAGATGTGGTGGGGCCATGGGGGGCCTTACAACATGGGTGAGGCAGTCTGACCGGTACAGGATGGAAGAATTGTACATTGACAGTTGGGACATACTTATAATTAGAATACAGACGGCACAAGTCCCTGATTTGTTGTTTATTAACGTCCATGAGAGGGGTATGCCAGATAGGAAAGCCTCTCCCACCATAGCCCTATTAGATATGTTTTTAAACGACCACAGAGGTGTAAGCAATATGATAATTGCTGGCAACTTCAACTGCTCTTTTGAACCCCTTTATGACAATGATGTTAATCTTAGTTGTGAGGAGACTGCCAGTGTAACATACTGCAATTGGATCGTATTCCTATTAAAAAATAGACAGGGACAGCTTTTCAGCTGAAAGTGTTTTGTTTGGAACAGAGGGTTAGGGCAGTAAACGGGAGGTCCACTTCCGATAGGCAGGGCTCGCAAACCTTCAACAATGGCTTGCGTTGCAGTCGCATTGATTTTATGTTCCTTAATAAGGTTCTTTGGCACTCCCTAGTAGATATGGCAGTTGTGGAGCGGACAGAGAGCGACCATAACCCCCATAGTTATTTCCATGCAGATCGAAGGCATTCCAATTACTGCCACCCAGGCGCCTGGAAATGCCTATGTCGAAGTAGCTTTAACCAATGACACAAGGAGAGTCAAGTGGAATAAAGTTATTAAAAAAGACGAGCACTTACAGCAAATGAGCGAGTTAGTTGCCAGTGCGTCAGCTTCTTTTTTAAATTGTGCAACTCAATGGGATATGAATGCAAAGGTACACAGGTCCACAGTGATTTGTTTAATAAGCTTAAATGCTTTTTTACTACGGTGGTTAAAAAAAAGCAGAGTTATTCCAGCCATAAGGCAGCTGCTTGGTATGGTCAATCCTGTGGAATAGCATATAGAGCCTTAGCTAGTGCAATAAGGTCCAAGAACCTGGAAGAATGGCCAGGGCGGGGTATGAAAAAAGAGATTGGGATGAACAACACTGGGAAGAGCTGCTCAAGGACAGTATGGAGAGAAGTATGATTACGTTCTGGCATCTTGTGAAATGGGAGCCGTATGCCGGTGAACCTTGTAGGCCCTGAGCAGTGGGTATCGCACTACAAGGCCCAATTTGCAATTTTAAACCTCACCCAGGAAAAATTTGATTTGCCAGTTCCTGAAACAACTCTGTTTTTTACTAAGAGAGAGGTGGAAACAGCTTTAAAAACAGTTCTGAGACGCAGGGCACCTGGTTTAGACTGTGTCCCGGTGGACCTGTTCCTATATGACACTACCAACTGGGTAACACATATACAGCTCCTTGGGAACGCTATTGCTAGTGGGGCATCTAAGCCCGATACCTGGTCAGGAGCAGAAATCCTCCCAATATTTAAGAAAGGAGGCCGTTCCAACTCAGGTAATTATAGGCCGATAAGCCTCATTGACTGCATACAGAAAGTTTCAGCAAGGATGGTATTAAGCTGAATCCAGGCTTGTATGGATGAACATGATATTTCCTCCTCTCTGCAGGCAGGTTCCCATTCTTGTACCAGCACTATTGACCAGGTTCTTAGATTTATTTTAGTATATTGGCGTGTGGTATTTTGAGGCGGGGCACTTTTTATGCGGCTTTTTTCGACCTCAAATTGGCTTTTGATCTTGTCCCCCACGCAAAAATGTGGAGATCCTTCCAGGAACTAGGCATGCCACAGGAAATATTTTTTTTTTTGGTTACTCTACATGAAGCTAATTATGCGCAGGTACGTTGGGATGCGCAGGAGAACGTCACTCAAAGGTTTTCGATAGCTAAGGGGGTTCATCAGGGGAGCGTTCTAGCACCTACCCTCTTCTCCTTGTATATTAATAGGGTAGTCCAGTACTTCCAGAACTTCCCCGCTGAAGCTCCCACCTTAGCAGGATTGAAGATCCCTCTGCTTATATTTGCAGATGACACCCTGATACTATCCAAGACACAGAAGGGTTTACGATCTGCTCTGGCGAGATTTGAGGAGTTCTGCCATGATTATGATCTTCAGGTGAATGTAGAGAAAACAAAATTCATGGTCTTACATAAACACAAGGTTATTAATGGGAGAGTTGAAAAGAAGGAAGGTATTCTGGAACAAACTCAGAATTTTACATATCTGGGGGTAACTATTGTCAGTAAACCTAGTTTGAAGCCTAAGATTAATCTATTAACACTTATACATGCTCAACTGTCAGGCGCCCTGTTAAAAGAGCAGCGTCTTTCTTACACCAAACCCGTTGCTCCAGTTTTAAAAATGTATGATTCTAAAATTAGTGCTTTGGTATTGTACGCCACTGAATTGTGGGGCTTCGACAACTAAGCCGCCATATTCATCACACAAAAAACATTTTTAAGGGCAGTAACTGGTCTTCCTCAGTCAACTCCCTTATTGCACTTATTTGCAGATCTTGGCTGCCATTTTATCGCAGACAAGGCACAATACAGACCTGTGGCGTACTGGAAAAAGGCTCTGGGTTACCCCAGAGTTATCCCAGTACGCACAAGCACTGTTGGAAGTCAGGGAGGCTGACAGCATTCATAAAATTCCATGGCTGGGATGAGTAAAAGCCACTCTTCGTGAGTTGGGGATGAGTAGACTATAGGTAAACCCTGTTGGAAACCCATTTCCTCCGAAGAGTGAATATAAGGAAGCATATTGGAATATGGTCAAAGTGAGGTGGTTTTCTGCCTTAGTGACACCTTCATTATCCAGGGATTGTTTAGAACATAAGCAAGAAGTAGAGTATGAAAAGTACTGGGATCTTATCACCTCCACTAAAGATTGGAAGCTCTACCATCAATTTAGGGTGGGATCACTTCCCATTAATTTATTTACTTGTAAGTGGGATGTATTAAACCACAGCAAATGTCCATTTTTTCCAACACAAAATGAATCGTTGGCACACATTTTATTTGCTTGCCCAGCTTATAAATCTCCAAGGCAAATAAGTTTAAAACCTATCTGTTTAAACCTGGGGACCAGGTTAAGCAACAAAGCATTACGGATTTTAAAAACAGCTACTAATGAACATATTGTGATTGCCGTTGCTAAGTTCTTAGGCTGGATGTGGGTTATAAGAGCAAGGGAGCGGAGGAAATTATATTTGTCTCCTTGTAATTGTTTGGGGGTGAATAATACCACCCACTGTGTTATATTGCTTAAAAATGTAATTAACCTGGCTGATTATACAGAGGATTTTATGATTACTATACCAGCACTGGTGAGAGTTTTCCCAAGAGATTTTTTAGCATTTTTCATCTCTTTATTATTTTTATGTATTACCCACTGTGGACCTACTACTTTTATTACCCTGCACCCTAACCCTTTAATACACAATGTACTTACACTGATGATTATGAAATGTATTCGTTTGGTTTAATGTTAGGTAATCAACTTATTATGATATCTATAACTTTTTTATGATAAGCTCTTTTTAAATGGTATGTCTTTTATGAATTTATTCGAAATAAAGACTCAATGACTTGCTATGTTTTATCCTTATTTCAAAAATGCTAATCATGTAGATTTGATCTTTTATGTGCACTATTGATAGTCTGGCCATGATGCACTAGACCGTGGGCGGTCGCATGCACTTGTTGTAGAATGTGTAGGATGTTGGAACCATTTTATACTGTTTTATTTACCAAAAAATGTGCTTTTTCCCCTTATTATCTTTTACGACATGAGCGGTGTTATTAGTATTAATATTTATACAATTGTAACACTTCCTAGTGGGATACTAAACACATCGAAAAGGGGATTTTAGGACAGCCATGCTGCTATTATTCATTTTAGCCACCACTTTGATTGTTTGATTGGCTTTTTATGTGGCAACAAACTTTTAATAATGTTATTAGAAATTAATTTAGAGGATTTTTCCTTGTATCTTACATTCAAACTTGAAGTTTTGCCTTCTATGCACTTGCACTTTTTGGGGGTTGATTGTGGCACATTTAATGTTCTTTGATACGATCTCAGTCTCCCAATGTTGTACTGTATGCATTCCACTTTGTAGTAACTAGGCTGACACAGGAGGTAGTAAGCTGGTTATTTATTGGCTACATGGATAGAAGAGCCAGAAAGACCAGCTCTGCCAACAGCTCCAACAGGAATGTCCTGGCTCAATACAGTTGCTAAGAGACCATACATTCTAGAGTCTAAACATCATCATAGGATTAAAGGAGAACACATAAGATACAGTACAACATATCTTCTCTTCCTCCAAAACAAAATAAAAAACAGCAAAAAAACGAAAAGAAAAACAGATATCAAATAACAATAACATAAAAAGCACATTACAACCTGTACCTGGCAGGCCTAAAAATATTTCTAGAACTTTTCCTGGAACATGCTCGGTCAATACAAGGAGGATCACTTTTCTCTGAAGATAAGACGGCATCCTTTACCGAAACTTCACCACTCTGTTGAGGTTCTACCAATGACCTCCCTCAATCTTTACTGCATTTCCAAGAAACTTAATAACTTTGACAAGTTGACTGGATTTACTGTCACCTTTCATAGCATGAACAGCAGATTTAAACTTTATCATGTTCCCCACTTCAAGCGGAGCTACTTTTACACCTCAACGGGAGTCAAACCAAAGTTTCTGTTTAGATTGTGAAACAGACATATTCTCACTTGCCAAAGACATTAACTGGGCAACATCGGATTCAGACCTGACCCACTTCTTCATCCAAGCAGGCCTGAAAATACTGTTTGGCTTCCGTCCACTCAACAGTTCAAAAGGAGAAATTTTAGTGACAGAATGAGGTGTAGTCCTATAGAACCAAACCATGACTACCAGCTCTATCATGACTATCCACTCTGGCCTACTTAATAAACTCCCCCACCACCCGATTCATTCTCTTAAACAAACCATTTGTTTGCGGGTGGTAAAGGGTGCCTCTGTGGTGTTTCACACCAGTCTCAAGGATGAAAGATTCAAATTTGGTACTAATGAACTGCTTATAATTATCTGAGACTAAGGTCTCAGGAAAACCCTCTCTCAGCCACCCATTCTTAAGAATCTTAGGAAACTCAGCAACAGTCTTCATGTTGGCTTCTCTCACCAGCTTTACTACTGGCCACCTTGACGCATGGTCCATGAGGATCAGAATGAAGACGGACCCACCTAGAAGAACCTCGTAGGGCCTCATAACATTGATGTCGAATTTCAACCACAGACCTATGGGGCATTCAATAGGCATCAATGGTGAAACAGACATGTTTAGACTCTTGTCAGCAGCACCGCAGACACAGCAATTGGTAACTATTGAATAAATCTCAGAATCCATCCCTGGCCACCAATAAATGTCACTGATGCGTCGCTCGGTGAGTGTAGAGCCAAGATGACCATCATGAGCTCTTTCAATGATGGTTTTGCGGAAAACATCAGGAGGTACATATATATTCGCCATGAGCAGTAAACCATCTGCAGTGGAGAGTTCACTTTCAACCTTCCAAAATGGTTGGAGAGGAGTAGGAAGCACTTTCTCTCTAGGACAACCATTTCTGACCAAAGAACAAACTTCACGTATCACACGATCAGATTCAAGGGCTTGCATCCAATCAGTCTCAGAGCCCAGACGCAGATCAGGTAGGTGCAGCACATCGACCAATCATCACAATCTTCACTCGAAAACTCATCCAGATTGACATTGTCATGTTCACTTGACTTGATGCGAAAACAGGATAAAAAATCAGCCCTTCCATAGTTACCACCGGAAATGTGTTCCACCCCAAATTGATACAGAAGGAGTTTTGTCACCATACGCATGATCCTAGGAGAACAGCACTTACTTACACTCCCCCCCAGAATGTTTACTAATGGTTTGTGATCAGCCAGAAGTAGGATTCGGTTACCCCAGATGTAAGTTCGAAACTTCTCAATGGCCCTTGAACAGGCCAACAGCTCTTTTTCAATGACAGTGTACTGTATCTCGAGAGTTATTATCACTCTTATCGCCACCGTTTTATAGTAACAAGGCTGACACAGGAGGTAGTAAGCTGGTTATTTATTGGCTACGTGGATAGCAGAGCCAGAAGGACCAGCTCTGCCAACAGCTTCAACAGGAATGTCTTGGCTCAATACAGTTGCTAAGAGACCATACATTCTAGAGTCTAAACATCATCACAGGATTAAAGGAGAACACATAAGATGCAGTACAACACACTTTTGTGGTTGTAAATGGCCGAAAAAGTTTGAAAGAAATCTTTTCAGTTCAGACTTTGTTTATTGCAACTTCAAATATGTGTTGCACGTTTATTTTGCTTGTGCATCTTTAGACATAGAGTGCTTTATATCTTTGCATTGATCATGCTTATGCTTATGTTACATTTGTTATATTAAGCAAATTTTCTAAGCGTTATGAGAATTTTTATGACACACACCTGCTAGTAGTATGGCGGAATTGTTTTTGACGTATCTCCATGAGTAGAGTGATTTTGCGTTTTTATCGAAGATTGAGTATAAATACATATGCTGTACTTCAGGGTAGTGGTATTCTAATTCATCTTGGGATGTTGGTATTGCCACTGTATGATATGAAGTTTGAGCATTTACTGTGCCACTCGCCGAAAAGCTCTTCAACACTTCATCAGGGGTAGTAAGCACTACAGAAATACAATTGCAATAACAAGTTTTTTGCATGCTTACACATTATACTTTGGAAAACATTTCACATTTAAATTCATATCAACATTATTACACTCCATGACACATAATACGACTCGTCAAAAAAAGGGGGGGCCAGGAGCCGTGATTTAAACCAGGTCCTGCACACGAGGCTCCTAATTAACTGAGCTACAAAGTAGGATGCAGTGCGTAAAAGGGGACAAGGGAAAGGGCAGGTCTTTCTTTGTGATGCCCTCACACACCCCGAAGGATGTCATGCTTCATTATTGGGCTCTGCTCCTCATCGGGCTGGCGCTGCAATGCACGATGGGCTCCCTTAAATGGGGCTCTTGTTAGAAGGTAGGGCCGATTTCGACCGAGAACCTTTAAGTATTGCCCGGCGTTAGCCGCCTCTCATACCACTCGAAATTATCAAACAAAGAGGCAGGCGCTGGAGACTGGAAGGCAGGAAACAGGAGTTTATTCCGACGGAGCAGAACACGTCAAATCAGACAACAGAGTATCTTCTCGAGGTGCTCTAACAGCATCTCTGAGGCCTGGCCTCTTATACACAGGTTTATGGTCTTTATTACAGTTTATTACATGTGGCACATTCCTGCAAATACTTTGAAGTACGGAAAGACATCCTCGGAATCCCCGCTTCAAGCCCGTTCCCACACACATTTACAGTAGAAGTCCCCACCCCGATCTCAGTAGGTGATGACTGTCGCGCAGCTGGACATTCTGCCGGTACCCGGAATGTGTGCGGGTGATCGGATCTCATGGGGTGTGGGCTGTGATCAGTTGTAGATCCTTTGAAGAGAGAAGCTTCCTACTGTATGGGGGCAATAAACTGCATCCGCAGAGCCAGGTGGTGGCCTGGGAACGAGCATAACAATCGGGCACAGAGGAAAGGGGGAGTTCATCAAAGGATGTATGATCATGAAAGGGATGGAGGGAGGTGTTGGCTGGGTACGGGATGTGGCTCCGAGGCAGGGTCGCCCTGAAAGGGAGGCTTATGACCCAAGCATGTGAGAGCGGGGGCTGTCAGCATGCGGGGGGAATGCTTGCGAGGTTAGTGGGCGAGAGAGAGAGAGAGACACGCCGGCTATCGGCAGTGGGCAGAGAGGCCATGGCATTCAAAATGGCTGCTACTTACACGCACATATGAGTCTGAAAAGGGACAAGATGGCGCCGATAATGTTGATGTCGCAAACTTGATTTCAACACTCTTTGGTGGAGATCTTTTGAAGAAGCTGTGGGGTGCGTGCGGGTAAGAGGGCAAGGATAGTGTATTGCACGGGAAGTGGGTTTTAAAATAAGTCTGGAGCAGTCCTGTTCAGAAATTATTTTAATGGTTCAGGTAGTTCCAGCTTAGTCAAAAATTGTGTGGACGCCCTACGTGGATGCAATGTTCCTATAGGGCTTTCGCTATGTGATGGGTCAACATGTTTTGTGCCCTTGTTGCTCCTAACGGGTCGTGTGGCACTTTATCAGGACCTAAGTGAGTGAACGGTGCACTACTATAGGTACAGGAGCACAAACAATTTTTTGACATATAGTGTACTTAAATAGATACTACTGCTTGAAGTATTCGCTGAAATGAGTGCAATTGGCTCTGTTTTCAACTAAAACAAAGCTATGCAAATTTGCATTTATGCCTAATTAGTCAAGACATGTTTCCGTCCATATACACATGGCTAAACATCTTTTAGAAGCACAGCCCTCTGTGAAATGCAGACCCACAACACCAGAACTTTTAGACCTTGCAAGTATTGGAATATTTCTGGGTTTCCTTTACTGAGATGGAAACAACATTGCACCCAGGAACTCTTCCAGACTATAAAACAAGTGCATAATGTAAACCGCTGCTCATAAATGCATTCATACCGTACCTTTGTGTCAGATTAGCAATTTCACATTTCATATGGAGTTCAGAAACCTATTTCAGCAACAAAATGTCTTTGATATTTGTACTGTATACATTAGCAGGGAGTATTACCCATGAGCATTCTATCATGTCATAATGTCATAACGTATATGACAATGTTTAATAACTCCCTTTTAGTATTTAAAATATTTCACAAACATCAATGGAAAGGACTGAAGTGCGAGAATACACAAAACAGACACAGAAAAGAATGAATTAGTCTAAAGAACGAAAGGGACATTTCAAAGGCAGAAGAGGGTATTTTCCATCTCCTTGACCAGGATGTTCTTCAGTACAGTTTACATCAGCGAGTTTAACTTTGATTTACAGCGAAACCGAATGTACAACATTGGAATGTTTAAAGTGAGGAGGAGACAGAGAGGGTAAACAACAGTAATGTTAAAAATGAGCTACGCTGCGAAAAAATATGTTTCTACTTTTATGTGTTTGAGATAAATTATTGTTCCGTTAAACATGCTGAAAACGAAGGCTACGGCTTGATGCAGGATGATGGGCTAATACCGCAGTGAGATTTACTCGTTCTACGGGATTGCTTTTCTCTGGTTGCGCTGTTACAGCCTCTTACAAATTGTGTATGTGAGAATGTGAGCTGCTGCATGCTTTCGGAAGTCCCAAACTACACAACTGGATATCTTGCTGTTTTCCATGAATAAATGCCCTCCTTTTCTGGGAAATATAAGCAGGGGAAAGCGCTAGGTCTGAGTGGACATTACCCCACAAGTAGGGTCGGCTGGGAACCAAAAACAGCCCAGGTAAATTTTATCTAACAAGCCCCCATAATCCATAACGCAAGAGAACCAAGCAAGCAAACCTGGTCATTGACAGAGTTCTCTGGCAGGATATATATTTTTTTTAATGCTGTAATGTTGCATTTTAGAACATTCTTTTTATCCTTTACTGACTTTTTCGTCATCTCCTCCTATATTCACTTCTTTCTATAACCATAACATCTCTAATATTTCCACTTTCCATTTTTTAGATGTATTTCTATTGCTTGCTTCTTATTTCTACCTTCTTCTAACGTCTGTCTTCTTCCTTTCTCACGCTCTCCCCAGCTCCATTTCCTTGCTCTAACTTTTTTTCTCCATCCTATCTTACTTAATCCTCACTTGCACCTTCCTTTCTCACTCCTCCTCTTCCTTTCTCACTCTTTTTTCTCACAACCTTCCGTTCTCTCTTCTTTTTTTATCCTAGCTCCTCTTTCTCACCATACCTCCACAGACATTCAAAACAAAACAAAACCAAAGGGGATGATGGACGGAGTGTTGAACATTGCAAGCACTCACCCCCAGTCAACTGATCTGGGTTTAATCCATTATCATTCTTTAGCTCACTACGCCACCCCAGTTCACACATGGCCAAATGCAAATCAGTTTGACCCTGTGCCCCATGGGAACAGTCCAGACCAAACTGCCAAGCCATGTCTTCCCTGGACCGGAAACAAGCATCCTGGGACCGGTTTCTGGCTAATCAGCCGTCATCAGCCAGGCTAGCTTGAATCCAGTGGCAAAGTGAGCAAGGGACCCACATCTGGGCATACCCTGCCTAGGGCGAACAAAGCAAAACCAAAGGGGATGATGGACGGAGTGCTGAGCATTGCAAGCACTCACCCCCAGACAACGGATCTGGGTTTAATGCATTATCATTTATTAGCTCACTCCGCCACCCCAGTACAGACATAGCCACATGCAAATCAGTCTGACCCTGTGCCTCATGGGAACAGTCCAACCCTAACTGCCAAGCCACGTCTTCCCTGGCCCGGAAACAAGCATCCTGGGACCGGTTTCTGGCTAATCAGCCATCATCAGCCAGGCTAGCTTGGATCCAGTGGCAAAGTGAGCAAGGGACCCACGTCTGGGCATACCATGCCAACTCAGGGCAAACAAAATCTGTGAGGCATTTGCCATTTTTAGATTTCATTTCAGTTGTATCAATTCCCTTTTTGCAGCGTTTGTATCGAGAGTCTGCAGCTGATTGTTTCCCTCATAAGGAATAGAGTTTGCAGCAGTGCTAAAGACAGGCAGAGACTACGTTGTGTGCTCGTGATAAAGGACTTGGTGGATATGTGTATCTCAGGAAGGATTTGACAGGTCATGGCATCTCCAAATATCCTCACCTCACCTCACCCTTGGAGGCCAGTGTCCTGTGCTCATAATGAAGTGTTTGAATGGATGCTGAAGGTTTACACACTCACCATTCAGGCAGCTGGCCAGCACTGCTAGAGTTCACTCTTACTCAATCACAAGATATCTCAGCCTTTCCTTTCCTCCTCGAAGTTCTCGCTCAGCCTGATGTATTCCTTTCATGGTATTGTCATGTCTGACATCACACATCCAGTTAATGGCAGCGCAGCACCTAATTGAGCCCTGAGCTGTCATTCACTGTACGTGTGACATACGTCGTGAAAATAATGAAGAGTGCTGCTGATAGGCAGGGCACTATTAGAGAGCTCTAAGGCCTGTTGGAGACGACTGCCTTTCTGGCGCACTGGCGGGGCAAAGGGCTTGTAAATAAGCCCCTAAATCTTTATATGTTCCAGCAAACAAGTATACTTTTTTATTTGATTCTCTTATTCCTTTCCTCTACAGCCAGTAACACAGAGGAGAACAAATACAGGAAGGACAGATCCAGACAGAGGCAACTGCATTGGGCAAGGCAACCGGGCCAGACAGAGAGGTGATAGCACACTCAGGCATTTAAAAACCGGGCTCCAGGCACCCAGCCTACAGGGGAATTGTCCAATGTCCGGTACTCAGTACTGCTCACAAGCTGTAATTCTGATTTGGGACCAAAGTTCCATTTGCAGCTGATAGAGGAGTTTTGGGAACACTAAGAAATAGGGGCCAAGTGTAGGAAACAGTGGGTGCTAAATACTGCTCAAAACTGCGATCAGTATTTTTGCGACCAGTGTCAAATTTTATATACCAACCTATTTACTAAAAGGTTGGGTCATAAAACTCCGAATCATAGTGGGTTGCAATCCTACCTTTCTCATCAGTATTCATTGAGGTAGATCTTAAATTGAAACTCTCTATTAATTATGACTAAGGTAATGCCATTTTTGTAGGATCTCCCCCCATTTTGCCCCCACTTTTTGCTAGATTTAGTGCTGGTTTACTGACTCTGATTAGTGGGATGCTGATGCGCAGCACCCATTGGTGCATATATTCTGACCTCTAAGATATATGTGCAATTGGCTAATACGGGATTGACATAATTGCTAGTGGGGTGCAGTACCTATTGCACCACTACTCTCCACTACTAAAGTGAAAGTGAAATACATGCCTTAAGGCCTACCACAGCAGTCTGAGAGTGCAGTTTCAAAACTACTAACTTGACCTTCCAAATACAGCCTTTTTCAGGACTAAACTTTCCTTTTAAATACTCACAAATCACGCCTAAGTTAGACCCTAAGTGCCCAAAGAGCATGGTGCATGGCATTAAAAAAAAGTAGACGTTTGTTCTTAAATTTAACATGTCCAAGCAGTGAAAAATCTCCAAAGACTTTTTGCACTGTAACAAGGCTGGCTGTCCTATCTAAATGCACTGCATTACATTATAACCGCAAAATGTATAAATTCGGAATATGTATAGCTTCATTATTCAAGGACTCAAATGAATAGGAATCTAAAATCTAATCTAATGGTAAAGTCAGATTTTAAGTTACCCATTTTGAAAATGACACTTTTAGAAAGTGGGCATTTTCTTAGCTAAAGCAACTAGTATCCCTTTCTTAGGTAGTCTCCAAATGTCATGTGACAGACTGCTGGGAGGTAAGAATTGCTCTCATGAACTGGTTCAAAAGGCCCTTGGAAGGGGTGGGGTGTGACTTCTTACTCACAGGATGACCTAAGGGGATGTGTCCACCAACTGTACAAGCTTCCAAGGGGCGGGCCTTGTCACAGGGCAGATGTAATCTCCACCTAGGCATGCCCCTGCCATTGTCTAATTGGATACCAATCTCAGTGGTGGCAGAGGTGAGTATCCTGTTCCAGAACTGGTTTTTCAGGGCGCGGGAATCATTTGCCTCGACACACCCTGGAGAGTGCCCAGAGTTCCAAAGGAAAAAGGTTCTGCCATGTTGGATTTTGGCAGACCAGGGCACTGTGGGATTGTTTAGGGTCAAACATCCAGGAAATTATGTCAAATTGGGTAGAACTGCCGCTGTGAACTTTCCCTATTTTGGTTAAGGAGTCTCTCTGAGCCGCAATATAAAGTCAGCCATAAAAGTGGCACCCCTGGCTACCTTCCTAAGAATACCACTGGACTCTGAAAGAACCGAAAAACGACTGCATCTGCTGAACCTGTGGACCTCAGTAAGAAAGGCTGCACCAAGGTGGACTGTACCTGCTGATCCAAGAACAGGACTTCAGAAAGTGAGGACTGCTATTGCAGTTAACGTCATGGAGAGAAGCTGTGAGCTCTTAGGACTACCCTTCTTCTCCTAGTTCCCACCATCATGCTCCATGAAGGCCCAGGAAGTGTGAGAGACATAAAAACAACATAGAGATGGACAAGCTAGTCCCTTATGCTTTTCTTAGAACATTTGTTTGCTTCTTTCTGTTACAGAAACTCTGCCCACTCTGGGGAAGAGCTAGTAATGGTAACACCAGGAACAGACAGAGTCAGTATTACTTGACATTCCTCTTGTACTACTCAGTCTCCAAATGCCCTCTCACAGAGCCCACCAAGCGCTACCAGTGCGGCTACCCTTTTTCAGAGTCATACAGTTTGTTAGGCTTCTGCCATGCACAGAGATCGTACTTAAAACGTCATCCACATAAAAAAAACATTAAAAAGAGGCTCATATACCCCTCAAAGGGGTATACTGTCGGATCCATGCACAGGTGGAGGCATTTCAAGTCATGTTATATCAGTGGGGGTGTCAGTGGGAAGGCAGGATATCCTCATTTTGTTAAGGAAGGACTGAGATGAGGATCATGGTTGAGGATGTCTGGTGTTCAAAGATGCCAAGTTCATTCTTTGTAGAGGGTAGTTTCATTTTGTAAATATTTGTCAATGGCTAAGCCTTATCACCAGATTAAATTGAACCAATTTCAGAAGAATAATGATTTTCAAAGTTTGGTTGTTCCTGTTACTGCCATTATTGCAAAATAACACTGTAGCTTTAAAAAAATCATTCTTCCAAAGTAATCCTTGAAAATCAGTTACATATAACCATAGATGCCCTCCCTTTTAACCCCGGAAAGAAATTGCAGCCTACCGCTATTTCTTGTGTTTGGTCTATAAGATACTTTCACACAGATAGTTTAGTACCGAATCTAACTCACATGTATGAACGTGTGAGAAGCTTCTGCAGATTATAGTGGGTGAAGTGCGGGATTCCACTTCATTTGTTATGTTGTTGCCTTCTTATCTCACATGAAGCAATTAGGGCCAGCGTCAGCATGTGCAGAGAGATAGGAAAATGTTTAAAGAGGTCACACTTTCTCAGATATTATCAGATACCTTATCTGGCTCTTTAACAATACCCAAGCTAACACAAGAAGATGATGGACGGAGCACTGAAACTTTTCAGACACTCACCCACAGTCACTACTAGATCTGGGTTGAATATATCATTGTTCTTCAGCTCACTTCACCACCCCTTCCTCGAGGCTGCCGCAGAGAGACGCTGAATCTTCAAAGACCGGATACGTATCCAGATTTATACGGACGTAATCCTTCTAACAACGGGGAAACAATGATAATCTCCACGCAATTCGATACGTAGAGTGGTCCCCCTTGCTCAGTGCCCGGATCCTTTGCCTTATCCCAACGGGATATCGGACTTTACTTACCAAGATTGAATGTCTCTCATCGATTCTTGTCCTGATTATTACCTACCAACACTGATTTATTCAGGTTGTCTGCCCCACTACCCCTCTCCCGTCCTGATGAAGACCCACGTGCAAGGATTCCATTGACTCCTGCTCCATTTGGGTCGAAACGTCGACACGCTCCCTTACCTTTAAACACATCCTCCTCCTACCCACGATTCCTGTATAGTATGGACATTGGGGCATGTGTACCTTGAATTATTGTGTTGATTTATGATCGCTTTACTGTTTATCCTACATTGAATTCATACTAATGTTTGATAGATACATGGTTTTATTGTCACGATCCCTTCCTACACTACCCTCACGGCTGCACGTCCACCTTACCCCCAGGGGCACTAATACAACTGCAATTTGTGAATTTGTTTGGTTGCTTCTTTTCCTATAATGTGAATTAAACATTATAGATGCATTTTTTGTTTATTTGATTTAATTAATTGTTTCTAACAATACGCTCTCCTCCCTCACTGGGACCCCTCTATTCTTAACACTTCACCACCCCAGTTCAGACCCAGACATATGCTAATCAGTCTTGACCTTCTTCCTTGTGGAAAAAGATCAGCCCAAACTGCTAACCCAGGTCTTCCCTGGACCGGAAACAATCATTCTGGGACCGGTTTCGGGGCAACACCCCTCAAAAGCCAGGCTAGCTTGAATCCAGTGGCAAAGTGAGCAAATGACCCATCTTTGGGAATGCCCTACCAATTTAGGGTGAACAAAGCAAACGCAAGGAGATGATGGACGGAGAGCTGAATCTTTTCAGACATTCACCCCCACTCACTGTTAGATCTGGGTTGAATCCATCATAGTTTTTTAGCTGACTTTGCCATCCCAATTCAGGCCCAGCCATATGCAAATCAGTCTTGACCTTGTTCCTCATTGGAAAAGTTCAGCCCAATCTGCCAGGCCAGGTCTTCCCTGGACTGGAAACAAGTATCATGGGACCGGTTTCAGGGTAAAACTCCTCAAAAACCAGGCTAGCTTGAATCCAGTGGTAAAGTGAGCAAGGGACCCACATCTGGGCATACCCTGCCATTTTAGGGCACACAAAGCAAAGACAAGGGGTTGATGGACAGAGCGCTGAAACTTTTTACTCACTTTTGCAATATTTGCTAGTGACCACCAGAAACACACAACACAGCTACAACAATAAAATCAAGTGTTCATATTGGTATAAAATGTCTACCAAATAAATGAAACGTTAGCATTATTTAGCGGAATTGCAGCCATCTTGACTCAGAAAAATATTTCAAATCAGTTTCTATAAATTAGCTGGATTTTTCAGAAAGCTGAGGCGTGAGGGGGATATTTATTGAGGGTTCTGAGGACTCTATCGTGTAGCTTCCCACATTAGTGCTCTGCACACAGGCTTTTTTAATTGTGGGCAGATTGACACAAAGCTGACGTCATGCGAGCCCCCATGCACACCGTTAGTAAATTACACCTGAAGATATTTTCCTGTGCTTTCTCATGAAAGAAATCTATCATTCTCAGCGCCCCTCGTCTGACTTGGAGGAAATCTTGCTGTGGTAGAGATTCTGCTGGTCTCATGGGAAGATGTTTTTTCTTAATTGAAGTAGACCATGCCATTAATCATTAAAACAAATAGCCAAGCAGGAGTTGAGTGCCCTCCCAAGGCATCTTCATTAATCGCAAACCGATTGAAAAGACAACAATTGACCTTAGCTGGATGACTGTGGACAAAAAACGTTTAATCAGTTTTCAGTCTGATCAATAACTAATCATTTGTATCAGAGATTATTAAATTGCTTTGATGGACTTAATTTAATAAGAGTCATGGCTAACGACCTCCTTTTGTGCCAAAGAAATATGAGCCCTTTATTAAAGATGTGTGGCCTTTTGTACAGGAGTTTTTATACATGAGAAGCTCTGATACCCCAGCTATCATAATTTATCAGGTGCAATGAAATCCACTATCCCAAGCTTTGCCCTGAAAATTGGGCATAACATACACATTTGGGTGATTTCCAAGCCAACATCCACATGTCCATATTTACTCGCCCTTTTCCCCAAGTAAACATCAGCAGAGTTTACTTACCAAACTTTAACGGGCAATTACTGGATGTGGGAAACTCTGCACCAGTTATAATTAGAATCCCTGTGAAAAAAAACGTTTTCCCAAGGATTGCAATTAATAGTACGGCATGTCATCACCCATAGTTTTAAAGCTAATTGGATCCATTATTTGTAGTAACTGAACACCAAAGGCCTCAGCGGGCTCCCTCCAGTTGTATTATCATAAACATAAGGTGAGAGCAAAGTGTGATTCACGTCTCTATGCACTTTTTTTCATTTAAGACTACCATCACAGTGACAGATTGTCCCACTGGATCCTGTTGCTCAGTACTATATCAGTGGTGCTGGAACAATTTTCAGAGTGGAGGTGCTGATGTAATCGTTACATCACTGAGATGAGAGGGAGTGTGACACACTAAGAAAAAGTGTAGCAAATTAGCCAAGCCCATTCAGCAACAGAGTGGTATTTTGCATTTTAGAGCATCCTTTTGCACCTATATTACGCAAATAATGTTGTGTGAATATCGTGTTTCACAAATATTTGTCATTTGTACATCACAAAGTAAAGGGGCTTGATTTGAATCTATCAGAATCTTTGTATCACTTTTGTATAACAAAACAGTGCTTCATTTGTGCTTTTCTAACTGCAGATTTGTTTACAATAATTAATCGACAGATATTTTAATGTTTTAATAGTGTTGTGAGTTAGAGAAAAATTGTATCCTATAGTCTTTCCGTTCACTCCACCAAGATTGTCACATAGTTCACTTTACAAAATCCTCTTTCTTTGTATGCAGTTGGTGAAAGATAATTACATACAATATCCAACTTAAAGAATAAAACATAGCCTGACGTTTGCCCTCTGAATCCTGGGGGTTGCAGAATTAGGTTATCGCTAGAGCTACCCCTGCCAATGACAGAGCTGCACCTTTGAAATGGACTCACGGCTCTGGGAACACAATTCATTCCTGTCAGGCAGGCCCAACCTTCTAATTCACTGCTACTGATGCTTATATACACCTACATTCATTAACAGTACCCTTTCCTGTCACAACCACTGATGAGTGCTGAGCCCCACACATAGTCCTGCCAATGCCCTACATTTGTGATGATCTGCAGCAGCTCCTTCAGGTGTCCCAATACTGAGACCCAAAATGTTTTTACTGTTGCACCTAACAGCCACAAAAGCTCTGCCATGACACCTCATTCCTGTGTTGCAGCACCTGCCACGTCATCTAGTTCCACTCGCTATGGGCATTCAGGAGATTAGAGTACTAGGCAAATGATTCACCTGCCCATGACAACATCTGAACAACAGCAAAGCAGTGGGACTCAGAACTTGGTCAACGGACCTCATTCCTGCCATACAGACCATAGATCCTGCTGTTGCATACAGCTATTTCAATCAACCATTAATCCTGCCTCATAGCATCATTTGTTTTTCTAATGCTCGACCCATCATTCAGCTCTGCCAGTGCACCTCATGTCTGATCTGTAGGAGCTCCTGTAGGTATTTCAATACTGAGCTCAATGCTGCTCTATTTGGTTAAGCCATGCCCCACACAATACTCAGATTGCAAAGCCAAGCAAGGCCGAATGCCTTAGCAAGTGCTTTTTTCTGAACAAAGAGGGGTATTCCTGGCATTGTGCGACTATAAAGTAAAGAGTGAGCCCCTCAATAGTCATCAGTGACTACAACTGGAGTTTTGCGAATATGGTGGGGACCCAACATTCAGCATCTGCAAATAATATCCCTATGCAAAGATCAAACAAAATTCCGCCATCCGGCCCGTGGCTGAATTATATTTCTGATGCAGGGGCGGCCTTAGGCATGTGCAAGCTGTGCACCTGCACAGGGCCACCAAACCCTAGGGGCCACCACGCCAATATATATCCTTAAAATAATAATCCTCTGAGGATGGATACATATTTGCGTGGCGGCCCCCGGGAGGGATTTGGCGGCCTCCAGCTCTGTTCCACTTCCAAACACCCTGACCCCCCCCCCTCTTCACTGGCCTTTACGCTATGCCCTGCCCTGACCCCCTCTTCCGGGGCCCCCTACCCACACTCCCTGCCCTCTGATGGCACATGTGAGACTTGTTTTGGCACATGCTGGCGAGTGTGACTAGATATGCAACTATTAAGGTTATTTTTTAGCCTGAGAAGAATTTTTTTATTTAACTTTTTTTTCAACAAGAAGGACGTGTCCAGAGACTCCAACTCCCTCTTCCTGTCCAGTAGGTTTCTCCCAGTACTTTGTCCATTTCCTGTTTACATTTCATTTAGATTTCAAGGTAGAAGGATCACTCTCTGCCTGCTGCATATATACCATTGGACTTAAGGACTTTTTTTTGTGATATCACAAGTTAAAAAAACTTAAGTATAAGGGTGTTGCTTGTTTGATAGAGGCCATGCACCAGTATTTTTTGTACTTTTATTTGATCATTAAATTTGATTGTGGAGGGTGGCATTGTGTTTCAGTATGGGCCTGGCTATTTTTTTGTATTTCATTTTTGATCTTTTGTAAAGGAAAATGTTGCACAATTTAGTACATTTTCTCCACTTTTGTTAAATTTGCACTATTCATTTATTTTCCTATGAGGCCTAGTTTGCCCATAAGCCATCCATCCAGTAGGCCTAGTATTAGTCATGTATACATGAAACAACTGTTTCAGGGGTATATGTTGTTATAAAACATCATTTAGGGCAGAGATGGCATTGGATTAAATTACAAATGTGTTTTATGTTTCACCTTTTCCTGCAAAAAGTGTATTTTGGTGGCATAATAGTTGATACCTCAGGAGGATGTGTGTTGTTATAAAAAGTTTATATTTCGTTTTTGGCAAAGCTGAATTAATGGTAGTGTTTTTTCACTGTTGCCATGTCTGTCTACTTTGTCTGAGCAGGGTGTGTGTGTGTGTATGCCATGGGCCACCATTTGTCTTTGCTCTTCATGCCATGTGGCTGGGGGCATTTTGTGTAGTGTCCATAGGCCTGCATGTGTTCTTTGTTGTCCATGCCTCCTTGCGTGTTATTTGACTATGTGGCTTGCGACCATTATTATTACTTACTATTTCTATAGCGAGTAGCTACCCAGAGTCATCCCAGCACTGGCGGAATAGATACAAAAAATAAAATTGAGGGAGGGTCTACAGACTAATGTTTTGGAATGGGCACGTTTTCAGATGTTTCCGGAAGGTGAGGAGATAAATCTCCAAGGATAGTTTCAAGGGTAGGGCGTTCCTCAACCTGGCTATGCTATAAGAGAAGGAGCTGCCCTTGCTACGAGTTCTCTGAATTTTCGGTACCACAGCCAAGCTCATGGTGGCAGGACGGAGCGATCTCCTGAGTTGGTAAAATGTGATAATAGAGTTAAAGATGGTGGGGCCTTTTCCCATCAACATTTTGTGGGCTATGCAAAGTACTTTGAATTTGACTCTTTCCAGAATCAGTAGCTAGTGAAGGTCTCTCAGGCATGACTTCCCGCTGAGCAAGATGTACCTCTTTCTGAACAATTGGCTTCCAGATCTCTCGCAAGAAAAAGGAAGGGTACTCCACCATCTTCTCCAAGCCCCCGTTCTGATGATCTGGACATTGATCGGACCCCAGCTGAGTCTGAGACCCGCCAGGAGAGACAAGGGAAAAGGAAAGTTCCTGAAAGCCTTACAATTATGGAAAAGGATGAGGAGGATATGCCAGTCAATATCATCGACATACAAGACACAAGGCTCCTGTTAATCATCCACCCCTGAAGCTTGACAGTCTGGCTCTCATTGCACCTCCCGGATCTTTGGCTGCCACAAGCATCGGATTCTGGGGAGGGCTCTGTATCAGGTCTTGGGAAAGAATCATGTCATTCTAGACTATTGCAAGGGTACCCTGGTTTACTCGGTGGGGCCCTCAATAACTAGTCCTCCATTTTGTAACACACTTCCTATCCATTGTCCACTCCTAAGGCAATCACAGAAGATGGCACTCCCTCATATGGTCAGGCTACGGAATGAGAACGAAAAAGAACAAAGAAAATAAGAAAAGAGAAACTAAAGTAGGACTAACCAAAAAGAAAATTAGAAAAGGGAAACTAAAGTAGGACTACCATCAACCTACATCTAACTCTGCCAATGTGGCTGCCATCTTGGGCTGCCTAGGTTTGAAGCCCTTTTTTTATTTTATTTTATTTTTTATAGTTTCTTCCTCCTCCTCTGTGTAGTTGGGCTTTTGTAATGTAATACTCATCACATTAATCCTATCTGGTATTAGCTCATCTTATGTTTTTGAAAAATAGCGCACCTTTGCATCCTCAACACTTCCACCATTTTATTGACCCTAACTTGTAGCCATACTCGAGGGAACTCGGCTTCCACCCAACCCCTGTTAATGATTCTCATCCAGGCGCAATTTCAGTTGTCACAGTCTACCTATTATCTCCAAGTGACTTTGTTCACTTACCAGTCCCGTTTCTACGCGGATATTCAAAAGGAATTCCCTGTCCTTCTCTCAGCCTTGAACTTGAACTTCAAATATTTTCCCTATGTCACAGTTAGGGATCTCCTCCTCTCAACCTCCCAATGTCAATGTGCTTGAGTGCTCCTAAATCTGCTCCGCCACTCATAAGGCTTCAACTTGGCCCATCACAAATGGATACAGGGCTTGTCCCAGCCAGTCACCAACCCTTCACGATCAAATACCCTCCCAACCTCTCAAAAAATGCAGCCAAGAAGCACAAACATAGGCTACTTAAAACCCAACTTGTAACTCCTATCTCTGACTTTTACTTCTGTGCATATAAGGGGAAATTAACCAAAGGCCTGATCTTCTACACCAGAAAATGGGCACGATGGAGAACTGTGTTCTACTCCATGCTTCATTTAAGAGGTACCAGGAAAACACAGTATGGCCTTAAACTTACAGCCTCACCCTTGTCACTCTACTATGCGAACACCACCATTTCCCTTTACAATAAAGGGATTAATCTAATTCAAGGTTCAGATGACAACTTTGCCAAGATGGATGTTAATTCCAAGTCTTCTCCTTCCCCCTTAAAACATAATCCTACAATCGGTAACACTCTCACATCCCTCCTCTGGGCAGGAGTGACCAAGTCTGATCATAACCCACCCTCACTCCTGAAGCGACCTCCGTTCCATCCAGTCCCCTGCCTTAGTATCATCAGAACCTACAAAGTCCAAATCACCTATGACTCAAGCAGCTTCTCACACCTCCCTGGGCTTCACATGGATGCACATTGTATACCTTGTTGAGGATTCCTCTCCCGCATCCCCACACTCTTCCTTCTCTGGTGAATCTCCCTGCTTGATCTACCCTAACACACCTTCAACCCAGTCTATGCCCAGTCGACTACCTTATTTGGATCTTATCACACCTAACCCACTCTTCCTTTTCTCACTCTCATCCCATCTGCCACATACAACCCCTATGACCCGTGTTCCACCACCAGCTCCTCTCCCCTCCTTAACAGAGATTCAACAAGACCGCACTGCTTCATGCACCCCCTCTAACCCCCTCAATTCCACCTTGGTCCCTGCAGCGATCACTCAAAGACCCAGCCCCTGCCAGGACTACCCACATAACCCTTATCCAGCTACCAAAAGTCAGACTGGGCCGCTCGTCTTGATGAGATCTTGTGTCGCCTGCGTCTTCTCACAGAAGAACTCCGAGAACTGAAGGCCATTACTATTGAATATCTCCCCTTTCTCAGGACACTTACCACACTGGGGGCCCAACCTGGTGCCCTTATTGGCACAATTCCTGTCCCTGTCACACACACTTTTCCCAACACCTTAAATACTTCACCCCTCCGAAATGCCTCCTCTTGCCCCAGAAAATGTAAGGATTATCTCTCGACCAGTGAGATCCTTGATCTACTCGTAACTTATTCCCTCCCTTTATTCTCTGAAAAGTCCCTCCCGGGTCAAATCCAAACTATCCACACTAACCCTGACAGAAAACCTGTCTACAATCCCAAAGCTATAAATAGCAAAAACCTTCAGCGGGTTAACATCCTCAACTGAAATGTGTACTTCTCAACTGCAGCTCAGCTAGTAAACATACAACCGATATCTAGGATCTCACCCTGACTAACAAACTGGACATCATTATCCTCACAGAAACCTGGCTAAATTGCTCTTCCTTCCCTAACCTTGACCTTCTAGTCCCAACTAGTTATGACGTAATCTGTATAAACAGATTCTTGAAACAGGGTGGAGGAATAGCCTGTATACACTTGAATACAATCTTGGTCTCACAATCAGAACCCCCCATTACGATCTCCTGTGAATATCTATGCATCACCATATCAATCAATCATCAAAATTGATATTGCGCGCTACTCACCCGTGAGGGTCTCAAGGCACAGGGGGAGGGGTCGCTACTGTTCGAACAGCCAGGTCTTGAGTTGTTTCCTGAAGGAGAGATGGTCCTGGGTCAGCCGTAGGTGAGTGGGGAGGGAGTTCCATGTCTTGGCTGCCAGGAAGGAGAAGGATCTTCCTCCGACGGTGGATTTCCAAACTCGTGGGACGGAGGCGAGGGCGAGGCTGGTGGATCGGAGCTGGCGGGCGGGTGTGTAGAATGTGAGCCGGCTGTTGAGGTACTTCGGGCCCATGTCGTGGACAGCCTTGTGTGCATGGGTGAGGAGTCTGAACGTGATCCTCTTGTTGATGGGGAGCCATTGAAGGTCTTTCAGGTGGGCTGAGATGTGGCTGCGGCGGGGGATGACCAGGATGAGTTGTGCTGAGGCGTTCTGAATGCGTTGGAGTCTTTTCTGGAGTTTGGCTGTGGTTCCAGCGTAGAGGGTGTTCCCGTAATCCAGACGGCTGGTGATGAGGGCCTATGTAACCGTCTTCCTGGTTTCGGTGGGGATCCATCGTAAGATCTTTCGGAGCATGCGCAGGGTGTTGAAACAGGATGATGAGACAGCGTTCACTTGCTTGGTCATCGTGAGGGAGGAGTCCAGGATAAAGCCCAGGTTGCGTGCATGGTCCGTTGGTTTGGGTGCACTGCCCAGGGCAGGGGGCCACCAGGAGTCGTCCCAGGTGGAGGGAGATTGTCCGAGGATAGGGACTTCCGTCTTGTCAGAGTTCAGTTTTAGATGGCTGATCTTCATCCATTCTGCGACGTCTCTCATTCCTTCCTGGAGGTTGGCTTTGGCGGTGGCGGGGTCGCTGGTGAGGGAGAGGATCAGCTGGGTGTCGTCGGCATAGGAGATGATGTTGAGGTTGTGTTGGCGGGCGATGGCTGCGAGAGGGCTCATGTAGATGTTGAAGAGGGTGGGGCTGAGTGAGGATCCTTGCGGGACGCCGCAGATGACTTTGGTGGCCGCGGATCGGAACGGGGGGAGGTGGACTCTCTGGGTTCTTCCGGTGAGGAACGAGATGATCCACTCCAGTGCCGCTCCTTGGATTCCAGTGTTGCTGAGGCATTGTATCAGGGTTCGGTGGCATACGGTGTTGAGGGCTGCTGAGAGGTCCAGGAGTATGAGGGCAGCCATTTTTCCGTTGTCGAGCAGGGACATGATGTCATCGTTGGCTGCGATGAGGGCGGTCTCTGTGCTGTGGTTTGCTTGGAAGCCGGACTGTGAGGGGTCGAGGGATCCGTTGGTCTCAAGGAAGGAGGAGAGTTGTCTGTTGACGGTCTTCTCGATGACTTTGGCTCGAAAGGGGAGGAGCGAGATGGGGCGGAAGTTCTTCAGGTCCGTGGGGTCTGCGGTGGGTTTCTTCAGGAGGGCGCTCAGCTCGGCATGTTTCCAACTGTCCGGGAAGGTGACTGATGCGGAGGAGCTGTTGATGATGTTCCGGAGTTGGGGTGCGATGATGGAGTCGGCTTTGTTGAAGATGTGGTGTGGGCAGGGGTCGGTAGGGGAGCCGGAGTGGATGGTGTTCATCATGAGGGTGGTGTCTTCGGTGCTGACAGGGGTCCAGGTGCAGAGGGTGGTGGTCGGGGGTGCTGGTTCGGTGGTTGGGTGCGTGGTCAGTGCACCAAAGCTGTTGTGTATGTCGGTGATCTTGCGGTGGAAGAACGAGATGAGAGAGTCGCAGAGGTCTTGCGAGGGGGTGATGTCTGTGTTGCAGGCACTGGGGTTGGAGAGCTCTTTGACGATGCTGAAAAGCTCCTTGCTGTTGTGGGTGTTGTTGTCCAGTCGTTCTTTGAATGCTGTCTTCTTGGTGGTGCGGATCAGCTGGTGGTGTTTGCGTGTGGCGTTCTTGAGGGCGGTCATGTGTTCTGCTGTTTGGTCGTGGCGCCAGGCTTTTTCGAGGATGCGGCAGGTTTTCTTGGAGTTTTTGAGGTCATTGGTAAACCACAAGGTTTTCCTGCTGCCGGGTCTGCTGGGAGGGTTATTCAGTGGTGCGAGTTCGTCGGCGCAGTTGGTGAGCCACTGTGAGAGGTTGCGGGCTGCTTTGTCGGGATCCGTTGTGTTGGTGGGCGGGTTCTGGCTGAGGGAGGGGGTGAGCTGGTCGGCAGTGATCTTGCTCCAGCTTCTGCGGGGGACCTGTTGCAGGTGGTGGTGGGTCGTGGTTCTCCTGAAGTTGAAGTGGACGCAGCTGTGGTCTGTCCAGTGTAGTCCGGTGGCGTGGCTGAAGGAGATGTGCTTGCTGGAGGAGAAGACGGGGTCAAGCGTGTGGCCGGCGTAGTGGGTGGGGGTGTTCACCAGCTGCTTGAGTCCGAGGTTGGTGAGGTTGTCCAGCAGGGTGGCGGTGTTGCAGTCCTTGTTGTTCTCCAGGTTGAAGTTGAGGTCCCCTAGGTGGAGGTAGTCTGTGGAGGTGAGGGCGTGTTGGCTGACGAAGTCTGCAATAGCTTTGCTGAATTGTGTGCGTGGTCCCGGGGGTCTGTAGATGAGGGTGCCTCTGAGGGTGGTCTTGGGGTCTGTGTGGATCTGGAAGTGAAGGTGTTCGGCGGCGGCGAGGGTGTCGTCGGAGTTGGTCGTGATGCGGATGGTGTTTCTGTGGATGATGGCGATGCCTCCTCCGGTTTGGTTGACGCGGTCCCTCCGGGTGATCTTGTAGCCCTCCGGGATGGCTATGGCGATGTCGGGGGCTGAGGAGGTGTTCATCCAGGTTTCCGTGAGGAAGGCGACGTCTGGTGATGTTGTGTCGAGGAGGTTCCAGAGTTCCACGGCGTGCCTGTGGACGGAGCGGGTGTTGAGCATGATGCACTTGAGGTGGTTGTTGCTAGTGCTCGACTTGGCGGGTGCGGTGCAGGTTCAGAGGCAGGTGAATTTGCAGGCTTGGCAGGTGAAGGGTCCATGTGTGCGCCTCGGGTTGGCTTGGTAGCAGGCGGTGTTTTGGCAGGCGTTGAGTGCGTGGAGGGTGGTGGTGTCGTAGGTTAGTCGGGTGCGCTGGCTTCGTCGTGGACCAGGAGTCTTGGCGCTGGGTGTGGTCCAGGCGTGGACGGGCATAGACGGGCTTGCCTTTGGCACGCCTTCAGAGCACAATCAGCGCAACCGCTGCGCGTGACCGCTGTGCGAACACGCGGGCTCCATTTAAGGCGAAGTGGGAGGGAGGAGCAGCTGGGAGGTGGGAGCGGGGCGGCCAATGGGGACACCAAACGAAAAGGGGGTGGGCCGTGAAGGAGCAGCAGCGGGAAGCGGGGAGCGGAGGGGGGTCACACCAGGAGAACAAGCTGCAAAAATCGCTAAACCTACTGACAAATTAGAAAGTGCAATACAAAACAAAGCGTAATACAAAATAAAGGCACAGAAGTGGGCAACAATGGAAGGAAGAACGAGCAGCAGGGAGGGGGCACCGAGGTCAGGGACGGACCTGAGGTGCTGGGGCAGAGAGGCCCCTACAGCTGTTGGGCCGTGCGGCGTGGGGGTGTCCTGAGGTCAGGTCATGCAAAACCCGCCCGGTCTGCAAATTACATACATTCTACCACTCTCGGGAGACAATCTTTCCATCACTGAACAATTAATGGAAATCATATCTTCCAATGAGGACCCTCTAGTGTCCAAAATTTTCCTGGGAGACTTTAACCTCCACTGGTCTAACCCAAATGTTCACATAGTGAATTGTCTCAAATCCTTGCTTTTGGGTCAAGACTTTACACAATTCTGTGATAGCTCAACTCATAACAAGGGTGGAACTCTGGACCTCATCATAGACAAAGGTAACACCATCACACTGGACTCCATTCCCCTTGCGATTGGTCCGACCACTACTGAATCCTCTTCTTCATCAAGAGGAAGGTGTCGGTAAAGGGGGTCCAGCCCATCAAAACAAAGCAATTGAAAAGGAACCTCTGAAATGTAAGCACTGAAGAACTAGCTGTCTTTTTTAAAATAGTCTTGTCCTCCCAAGCAGACTTGAAGGATGTTCATGTCCTCACTGATTTTAACAATTCCTCTATCTATTGTGTCATGGATGACATAGCCCCTATACAACATAAAAATGCCTCCCACAAAATTTCCAAACCTTGGCTCAACTCCAACCTGAACTCAGAACGCGGTAAACTGAGGGCAGCTGAAAGATCATGGAGATCCAAATCATCAACTAAACATTTAAACCTTCTTAGAGCGATCAAGAACTTTTAGAACAAAAAGAGCAAGTGTACAAAAGCCGACTTCTTCAGATCCCAACTTAATCAAGCTAAAACCCACCCTAAGAAACTTTTTGAACTCATTAAACAACAATCGGTCAAAGCACCCAACCCCCATAACCTTGGTGTCGGATCTCCTACATGTGACAATTCAGCCGCCTTCTTCTCCCAGAAAACTAACAGCACCAATATAGACATTGAATCAGAGAGGGCTCTTCTCCCAATGTACGAAACCATTGCCCCACTTACCCACCAAGAGCCATTCATCTCCTTAGGTTAAGTCTCAAGAACAATGCATCTTGGCACACCTTTACTTACCTCAGCAAAAGTGACATTTACAACACTCTTCTTTCAATGAATATGTCTAACCACTTCAGCGACCCTCTTCCACCTCCCATCTTCAAGGAAATAAAAGGCCCTGTCCTTCCCTTATGTTTCAAGTTCATCAATACTTCACTAGTGCAAGGTATGATCTCTCACTCTCTAAAAGCAGCACAGGTATCCCCCATTCTAAAATAACCTAACGCAGACAGCTCCAATCTGAACAACTTTCGTCCCATTTCCAACAACACCATTCTGTCTAAACTTCTTGAAAAATGCATGCTAATTCAACTCTGCTCACACATCGAGAGATTCCAATTGTTGGATCATCATCAATCTGGTTTCAGGAGAGGGCACAGCAACGAAACTGCACTCACGCACATCATGGATGACATTTTAAAGTTCCTAGACCATAATGAATCTTGCTTATTGATCCTCCTTGACTTGTCTTCTGTCTTTGATACTTTGAACCATATCAAATTACTATCAACTCTAGAACACAGGATGGGCCTATCAGGTGCGGTGTTCAATTGATTCACTTCATTCCTTCGAAACAAATCTCAAAGAATCAAGACAAATCAATCTCTTTCTCAGCTCCGTACAGTAACTATAGGGGTTCCACAAGAGTCTGCCTTATCACCAACTCTTCAATTTACTCTTGGAACCGCTAGCAATACCTTGAACTCCGCGAACATTCTTTTTCATATGTATGCAGATGACACTCAACTTTATCTGAAAATCACCTACCCAGAATACATCACCTCACTCAACTCAATCCTGATGAACACTCAAAACTGGCTCACTGACAACTACCCCATGCTCAAAACATCTAAAACTGAATTCCTTCTCATTACTCCCCCTAATCACACTCCCAAGATTGCCCTTTGGATGAAGCACCCCACAGCCTGCAACTGCTCCCCCCACATTATTGAATCAGCGAAATCACTTGGAAGGAGTAGTTTCTTACCTGTAACTCCAGTTCTGTAGTAGGGGTATCTCTGTTATAGTCATAATCTAGTGAATAGTCCTGCTCATGTGCGGGGACCACGGAGCATTAAAAAATAATCTCTTAACCTGTCTTTTGTGCAGTCCTGCATAGACACTTAAGAGAGAATTTGAAGACAAATAATGCAGCCTAAACCTGCTAGGCTACACTGTCCAGTACTTCAACTAGATATTCCACCAATACCATCTTCAGCACAGCCTGCCAAGTTTCTTTCATAGAGAAACTTCCCCTTTTACCAAGAAAGCCTCTGGAATGATAGAGAGGAAGGGGTGGACAGACAAGCCCCATAGGCTGCCATTATGTAGCTCAAAAAGGGATACCGTGCCTTTAAGAAAACTTTCTAGAACTCTCAGTATCCCAGAATGCACAGCAGGTCCCCTGCACTTCAGTTCTTTTTGGAGGCGTATAAAGCTAGACCTAGACCTTCAGTACATGAACATTTTTCTCCACCGGGGAGGAGGGCGGGCACTTATGACTATAACAGAGATACCCCTACTACAGAACTGGAGTTACAGGTAAGAAACTACTTCTGTAGTAGGGGATCTCTGTGTAAAAGCGGTGGTGGAGAAAAAGAAAAACAACATAACAACTGTGCGTACAGATTTCGCAGCGAAGCCCGCCCAACCTGAGCATCTGCCCTGGCATCAGAGTCCAGAGAGTAATGCTTAGCAAAGGTATGGACCGACTTCCAAGTGGCAGCCCTGCAGATCTCTGCAATGGGAACATTATGGAGCAAAGCTGTCGTAGGCGCTCTGCCCCTGGTGGAATGAGCCTTAGGCTTACCTCCTAAGGTTTTGTTAGCCTTTTGGTAACATAACTGGATACAGGACACAATCCACCTAGAGATGGACTGTTTAGAGGTTAGAGGTAGCAAGACCAGTCCTGACTGACCCATAGTTGATAAACAATTGGTCTGACCTACGAATATCCTTGGCTTTATCCAAATAGAATTTCAACACCCTTCGGACATCCAGGGAATGAAGAGCTCTTTCCGCTGGAGTGGAAGGATTCTGAAAAAATGTAGGCAAAGTTATAGTCTGGTTAACATGGAAATCAGAAATAACATTAGGAAGAAATTTAGGGTGAGTACGCATCACAACCTTAGTAGCATGAAATACAGTATAAGGTTCCTGGCAACACAATGCCTGAATTTCAATCACCCTGCAGGCCGATGTAATGGTCACGAGGAATGGCGCCTTCCAGGACAGGTGCTGTAGCGAAGCCTTATGAATAGGTTCAAAAGGTTCCTTTATCAGTCTGGACAGCACCACATTCAATTCACAAGAAGGCGACGGAAGACGAACAGGAGGAAACACTTTCTTCAAGCCTTCCAAAAAATCCTTTATCACTGGAATCTGGAAAAAGGAAGTAGGTGAAGGGCATTTCCTATAGGCAATCAGAGCAGCTAGATGGACCTTAATGGATTGAAAATTAAGGCTGACTGCTCCAAATGCACACGGTATGGAAGGATGACATCTTCCTTACATGTCGTCGGATCATAGTTCTTGGACTTGCACCAGATGCAGAATCTCTTCCACTTGTAAGCATAGGAAGTCCTAGTGGAAGGTCTCTTAGCCTCCTTCAGTATGTCCATACAATCTGCAGGAAGATTCAAATGGCCATATTGCATATCTCAGGAGCCGTGCCGCCAAACTGAAAGACACGAGGTTGGGGTGTACCATCTGTTCCCCGAACTTCATGAGACGGTCCGGCCAGCACGGCAGCTGTATGTGCGGAAGAAGAGACAGGTGAAGCAGGTCCGTTAACCACCACTGTTTGGGCCATTCCGGGGCAATTAGGATCATCCGCGCCCTGGACTGGGACAGCTTCATGAGCACCGCCGGAATCAGGGGAATGGGTGGAAAAGCATACAGAAAGCTGTTCGACCAGTTAATCCAGAGCGCATTCCTCAGTGTTCCCTGCTGATAAAACCTGAATGCGAAGTCTCAGCATTCGTGTTTTTCGGCGGTGGCAAACAGATCCACGTCTGGAGTGCCCCACCTGGCGAAGACGTCTCCGAGTACCTCGTACTTTTTGACCCATTCGTGGTTTTCCTGAATCAGTCTGCTCATTGCGTCCGCCTGAACATTCTGCACACCTGGCAGATGGGTAGCCGTTATCGTCAGTCCTCTGGCTAGCAGCAAGTGCCAGATCGCCTGCACCTCCTGCGACAGTGTGCCCGATCTTGAACCCCCCTGCTTGTTGAGGTAATACATCGTGGTCGTATTGTCCGTCTGTACAAGCAGAGAGTTGGTCTGAAAAGACGGGTGAAAGGCCTTTAGTGCCAAGTGAACAGTTCTGAGTTCCAGGAAATTGATATGATACGTGGACTCCGTCGGGGATCACTGTCCTTGTATCTGTAACTCTGCGGAATGCGCTCCCCAGCCCTGGAGAGAAGCATCCATCACGATGGTCTGAGTGGGAATGTCCTTGTGGGAGGGAACTCCTTTCATATAGCTACTTCTTTTCTACATACTGTGTTAAGTTAGAATGGGTTTTTTAAATGTTTGCACACCGTTTTCATTCTTGCTTCACTTTTCCACACGACACATAATTGTTGTTTTAGCTTTCAACCCAGAAGAGCTTTGTGATTTACTAGAGAAATAATATGTTATTGCTCTGATATCAGTTTTGGTCTGCACTCTGTCTGCACAGTTAGTGCTGAAGGCTACACGGATAACTTAACCCAGTGTTGTTGTAAGGTCTGATCTTCGCACCCCTATAGACATAACACACATGCTGCTGCCAAAATCTGGCTCTAGGCGAGTTTGATATTGTTGTGCTGAACGCACAAAAAGACACTTGATGTGCTTCGCATGCAGAGAGCTGGTGGAAGATGATGTGATCCTCCTGCCACTGAGATTTTGAGGTATGGGCCCGCCCTACTAAAACCCAAATGAGACCTTCATAGATATAAAATGCTATGCTAAATAGGGAGGGTGTGAATTAGACGTTGTTAATTTCTATTCATTTCAGCATCTTAGTGTGCTGTCACCATTCGCCTTTTATGGACTGATAACTATGCTGATAACTTTGTTGCTTATAATATGTTTGCTAGTATTATACACGATACTGCGTTTGAGAACCTTGCATTAGAAAATAAATATTTCAAACATGCACGTGTCCTCTTTTACTCCACGTTCTGGTTTGTGATGATTATATAACGAAAGAGTGTTCATGTGTTCCACGATACCTGAGGTATTCTAAGTTCATGTTCTGGTCTGTCTAAGCATTGGGAGTTTGTTATGACCAATGAGACACTGTAGCTAGCTCGGTAAGGGGATTTTGGATACTGAGGTGAGTTTTGGGCCATCCTAATTCACCGAGGTTCCAGGTCTCTATGCACAGTTCTGTAGGAGAACGGAATTCCCGCTACACCCCTTTGAGGAGGTTCTCCGCTGAACACCACCATTTCAGAGACTGTAGAGCATGCAGAGACAGTCGTATCGTGTCATCCCATTTCCCTCGCCTCTGGTCCCACTGATCCTCCAGACACTCCTGCAGTGGTCTCATGTGTAGCCCTCATGTGTAGCCATGCATGTGGCGTGAGGAAGATACAAGAGGCCATCGACCCCAGTAGAGAAGACACCATCCTCACTGTTGTAGATGGAACAGTCATAAGAGCCTGAGCCTTCCGAAGGAGTGATAACCGTCTCTCCTCCGAAGGAGACACACTTGCTGATAGTGTATTGATGGAGGCTCCCAAGTACTGTAGGCAATGGACCGGAGCCGGGACAGACTTGGACATGTTGATGTGCAACCCCAGCTTGTTCAAGAGAACGGACGTCTTCTGGAAATGTGCTTGAGCTTCCGAGAAGGAGGATGCCTTGATCAACCAATCGTCCAGGTACGGGTAGACAAACACCTTGTTCTTTCTCAGGTGTGCCGCTACCAATGCCATGCATTTTGAAAAGGTCTTGGGCGCAGACTTCATCCCGAACGGTAGTACTGTGTATTGATAGTGATTGGCGCCGACTTGGAATCGCAGGAACTTCCGATGTTTCTGTGCAATGGGCACATGGAAGTATGCATCCTGTAGGTCTATCGCACACAGCCAGTCTCCCCTTTACAGTTGAGGGTAAATCTGGTGCATAGACAGCATGCAAAACTTTTCTCTGCAAATACATTTGTTTGCTTGTCGCAAATCCAGAATGGGCCTGAACTTGTTCTTGTCTTTCTTGCGTTACAGAAAGAACCGTGAGTAAAGACCTCTTCCCCTTTGAGACAGAGGGACGTCTTCTATCATCCTTTTTCTTAATAGGGTATCGGCCTCTGCCTGGAGCTCGAGCAGCTGAAACTGCGAGCAAACCGGTGGAATTGCTGGAGGCGGGCTGATGAACCGAAGACTGTATCCATTGCAAACAATATTCAGCACCCACGTGTACTGAGTAATTTTTCTCCACTCTGCCAGGTAGTATTGGACACTTCCCCCCACCGGAGTGGGTAACGGATGACGGGGAAGTAACAGCTCAGGGCCTAGACCCGGCCGAGCCTTGGGTCGCGGTGGCAGATTGCTGCCCACCCCGGCCCTTCTGACCTTTTAGGAAGGGCCTCCTCTGGAACTGCTGCTGTTGTTGCTGTCCAGTATGCTGGCCTCGTCCCCTGCCCTGCCCGGTCTTCTTTTGTTCCTTTGGCTTCTCCAACGCGACAGCCGTCAGGGTTTCAGCCTCTGCTTTCATCCGGGCCATTTCATGGTCAGCGTGCTTTCCAAAGAGGGTCTTGCCCGAAAAGGGTAAGTTGGCCACCCTCTGTTGGGCCTCATGTTTCAATGACGTAAGCTGCAGCCAGGCATCTCTGGTTGACTCCATGGCAGTACCCATGGGCTGCCAGGAGCAATGAATCCGCAGCTGCGCTGATCAGTTGATTAGAGACCAGCAGCCCTTCATTCAGGATCTCCATGAAATCCTCCCTCTTCTCCTTGGGAAGGAGGTCAGCGAACTGTTGGAGGGACTCCCACAGAGCCCGATCATACCGTCCATACAACGCCGAGGCACTCCCGGCCTTCATGGAGGTGGCGGCCGTCCCGCAGATCTTCCTGCCTGCTGAATCTATCCAACGGCTCTCCTTGTCTGGAGACACTGTAGAGGACGGGGTGGTGGCATGTAGTTTTCGCGCCACGGTCACTATCACCGAATCCGGTGCTGGATCCACCCTGAGAAATGCTGGGTCCGAGTCAGGAGCCCTGTACTTCATTTGTAGCCTGGAGGGGGCTGATTTCGTAGTCGCCGCAGTGAGGAATAACTCCATGGCGGGCTCCACCAATCCCTGCACTAACGGCAACAAAGGTCGAGACAATTGCTTCTTATGAAGGGTCTCAAAAATGACTGAGGTCGTCGGCGTGGGCACAGTAACCGTGATGCCCAGCTTGCTCGCCCCTCTCAGCAGCACATCCTGGAAGGAGATAATGTCATCCACAGGTGACACCCTCGTCCTAGGGGATTCCGTCAGGGTAGGTGAGTAGTCCCTGGCGCTGGACGATTCCGTACGAGACCCAGACCTGTCCCTCCTGTGGCGCCGTCTAGATCTAGTAGACGTACGACGGTGACTCCTGGATCTCCCTCTCCATGCGGAGCGGGATCTAGACCTCCTCGGCCTTGGTCGTTCCGCAGGCCTGACCGGGAACCTCAGAGGAAGAGGCCCTGTAGGCGGAGTCGGAAAGTGTGGCAACGAGGCCGACCTCAGTGGAGCAGGCGGCCACCCGTGAGGTGGCGGAGGCGGAGTCAGTGGCAGCCCATGAGGCAGGGGAGGAGGAGGATGATGAGGAGGAGGTGGCGGTGGAGGTAGCATTGGAATCTGAGGGGGCGGATCCTTTCCTTTGGCAACGGAGGCAGTAGTGAAGGCGACCTCGGTTTAGGGGGCGAGAATACCACAGAGTACACAGAACCCGTAGACTTTTCTACTCTCCTCTTCTTCCTCGCCTGACCTGACTGGGGAGACCGAGAGGTCGGGCCCTCTGTCGGTGAACAACATTGCCAGATTCCCCCCATTGATATGGAGGAGCTTCTGAATGTCTCCTAGAGGACCTTGCCTTCCTTTTAGGCTCTGAGCTAATCTTCGGCGTAGATGAACGCCTTCTCGATGCAGACGATCAGCGTCTCCACGTCGATGATCTATGTCTCGACGTCGGAGTTCTCCTTCTCAACGTCGAAGATCGCCGTGACTTCGACGCTCTATGTCTCGATGTCGGTGATCTTCTCGATGCCGATGATCTTCTCGACATCGACGATCTCTTCTTCGACATCGAACGCCAAATTGACGTCGACAGGCGGTGTCGCCTCTACGGTGTGCGCCACCGCCGTCGTGACCTCTCTCGACGTCAATGACTCGACGACGACAATGAATCTGTACTCAATGTTGACCTCGACGGAGGTCTCGATGTCAGCCCCCTCGACATTGAACGTCAACGTTGCGTCAACCCAGAGCCCTGGGGATACAGGGAACAGACCGTGGTCATTTCTCTCGAGGACGACGTCGAGGCTATCGACGTTGACGGAGACCGGTGGTGTTTTCTGGCCTTCTTCTCACTGGGGAGCCCCCCAGAGGCCTCAGCACGGGCAGATGAAGTAGTTCCAGCATGCCCAGACATCACCGTGACCTTGCTGTCTTCTTTGCTCCAGTCATTGGAGCCTGATCTTCTGTCTTTCCTTCAGGATCCTGGAGGAGAAAGTCTGGCAGATCTCACACTCCTCAGGAACATGTGCAGAAGGGAGACACAGGAAACACACCTCATGTGGATCGGTCTTGGCCTTCTTCCTAGAGCACTCAAGGCATTTATCAAATAAGGCAGGCATATTTGATAAATGAGGGCTCAGAATTACCAGAAAAATACCAGTAATAAAGAAGGCACAAAAACACGTTGAGTGAACACACTCTAACACTTTAAAAGTGCAATACAATTGAAATAAACCGTAAAAAGGCAGAGCTCAATGCCCCAGGGTCCTGCTAGCAGGAGCCGGAAAAAAGAACTGAAAGTGGAGGGGACCTGCTGTGCATTCTGGGATACTGAGAGTTCTAGAAAGTTTTCTTAAAGGCACGGTATCCCTTTTTGAGCCACATAATGGCAGCCTATGGGGCTTGTCTGTCCACCCCTTCCTCTCTATCATACCAAAAGCTTTCTTGGTAAAAGGGGAAGTTTCTCTATGAAGGAAACTTGGCAGGCTGTGCTGAATATGGTATTGGTGGAATATCTAGTTGAAGTACTGGACAGTGTAGCCTAGCAGGTTTAGGCTGCATTATTTGTCTTTAAATTCTCTCTTAAGTGTTTATGCAGGACTGCACAAAGAGACAGCTGAAGAGATTATTTTTGCTTGCTCCGGGGTCCCCGCACATGAGCGAGACTATTCACTAGATTATGACTGTACACAGAGATCCCCTACTACAGAATCACGCTAGACATGCACTTGAATATGAAGAACCATTTCAGCAATGCAACCAAGGGAGCCAGACATCAGTTGAGTATACTAAGGAATCTCAAACCATTCATTTCCAGAAAGACTTCAAATTGGTGGTACAAGCTCTAGTTTTGCCAAGGCTAGACAATGGTAATTTCACGCTATGTGGTAACCCCAAACAGAGCCTGGCCTCACTAAGGGCTTCCCTTAATGCCAAAGCTATATTGACTACTGGAACAAAAAGAAAAGAACACATATCCCCAGCCACAAAATCCCTAAACTGGTTACCATACGAGACAAGAATACCGTAAAAAAGTGCCTGCATGACGCACAAAGCCCTTCATTTCAAGACCCCAATCTATCTAGCTCAAAAACTAGAACTATCAGGGTGCTGCAGAGCGTCACGAAGTGCAAGTACAATGCTCCTGAAACCACTGATTTGCCACAAAAAGAGATTGAGTAATAGAGCCTTCTCAGGCATTGCCCCGAAGATTTGGAATTCTCTTCCTCCGGAAATCCGTATAATCTCCTTCACCGTATACTTCAAAAAGGAAGTGAAAGAAATCCTAATGTTCAAGTTCCTGCCTTAATAGGCCTTGGCTCCTAGATGTCATTACTGCCCTCTATTTGGTCGTCGTGATTGACTTTTGACATGGTTATATATCTTAGAATAACATTGTTACCATGCGTTGTACATACATATATTTGAATGTTCCTCACCCACGCCGTACCCTTATGTGAAGAGTTCTGATACCTACAGGAGTCTCACATGCACCTTGCATGATTATGTAACAAATGTTTTGCTTCCCAACACTGTATCCCTCTTACCAAAAATTGTGAAGAGCTCTTATACCTGTAAGGGTCACATTTGCACTATGCAAAACTTTATAAATAAAATAAATACATAAATTATCATCATACCTCCTATTAAACCTGCTCTGAGGGACCGCCACCACCACCACCACTGCCATCTTTCATATTTATAAGGCCTCCACTGCAACCTGCATGCACCACTACCTTAATCGAAGTACACTCTGCAGAGAGTCAATTGTCAACACACCCACCTGCCTCCAGTTCTTTGGGCTTTGGCTGTGGCACCAGTGGCCCACTGAAAAAGTTATCCTGCCTAGTTTGGGACTTCTTTATGATTAGCAAGCAAGAGGAAGACATTACAATATGCTCCATTAGCCACACGAGTGATTGTCAAGGTAAGCGTGGTTCATACTATGTAACTGAATGCCAAACAACCCATATGAAAAAGCATCACACAATCTGGTGGGAAGTGCTTCTAAAAAAAAGTTCTGCAGGCGGTGGTGGTGGTGATGAAAACGGGGAATCAGCTCTTGCAGATGATGAGGAAGAAGAGGGTGACAGCCCATGTCTCCAGCCAGTATTACTTGCCTCAGAAACTTTCTAAACAATTAAGATATATTCAGCAGCATACTGACTACCTGCAGAAGAATCTGCAAACATTTCAGCCATTCTTTTGAAGCCAAGAAGCAGTTGAGGAATATTCAGTGTGCTAATAGAGTGCCCGTTAAGGCCCTCATTCAGGAGGTGCCCACAGGTTGGAACAATGTCTGCTTGAGCAGTACAAACCAATCAATAACTATTTAATTCAAAGATGAGGGGATGCAACTGGGAAAAGCATGACCATGGAGGTGGATACATTGAGCCCAGTCAAATGCCTCATACAGACACTACTTATATCTGAGGTTTTCACATGGGAAGTCAGCAAGGAGGGCAGTACAATGAGACCAGCTATCCCATTGTTGCATCTGCTACAGGACTAGTTAAGTAAGGTGTCACAAAGGTTCACAGGTGTGAATGGCAACGGAGCATCACATGGCTTGATGGGGGAGAATAATTATTTGCTTAGCTATAACTTTAAGGCTGCAAAGAGATTTTGTGTCATCCAAAGAGTACATCTGTGCCACAATACTTGATCCAGGGTACAAAAAAATGCTGGTCACTTTCATTCCCTTTTCAAAAATGGATGTTTCATGATATGAAATGTGGACTTTTGAGCAAGCGAGAGTCCTGGAAGATGAACAGCTGGAAGTTAGGGTCCCGGGCGGTAGTTCTTGGATGCTGCCTTCCACTTCCAGAGAGGATATTGCTGTTGTCACACAGCAGCCAGCACCAGCACCAAGAACTCTTACAACAACAACAGGAACAGCAGAATGAGACCCAACCTCTGTAGTGGCTTAGTTTAAAGTGGTAGGGTTTAAGTGAAGAGTAAAAGGCAAAAGAGGCAGATTAAGTGACCGCACAAATGGCCATTTAGAGGATGTTCCAGGGTCATTTGGATGACAGACAAGAGTCCTACATGGATCAAAACCCATTGATCTATAGGTATAGGAAGATACACGAATGGCAGAGCTCACCAGGTTGGCAATAAAGTATCTGGCTTGTCCGGTAGCCAGTGTTTCTGCTGAGCTTGTGATTAGTGCAGCTGGCATAGTTGTCACAGTGAAAAGGACTAGTCTCTTGCCTCAAAATGTAGAGAGATTTACCATGATCAAAGTGAACCAATACTTCATACCACACTAATACAATATTCCTGAAATATCACAGGAGGAGGTGGATGAGGGTGATTTTTCAGAGTCAAGTGTGTTAAGTGACCAACTTGCAGGTGAACCTCATGAGTTTGAGGATGAACTCCACTTCCCTGACTGAGTAGGCCCCCATCGAACGTATTAATTACTTATCAGAGAACTGCTTTGCCCAAAACAAAATGGATCTAGCTAGAGGAACACTATACATTTTGATTGTGTCTGACCTATGTAGCCCCACCACATAGCACATATATTGCTGGACTGGAGTTGGACCAGTGTGCAGTGAAAAAGTCTCCCCATCCATTGGAGGACATTGGATACAATGCCTGCCTCCATCCCAAGTCTATCCTTTTTTCATCCCTTAACAGGACTGCTCCAGTAAAGATCATTTGATTTACAAGAGTGCCAATATGTTGCTCCATCTAAAGAGGAAATACAATTGTGTACCACCGTGCTTTGGACCAGGTGACTATTGCACCAATGACTGATATATTAATGAGTGAATATGAGTGATGATTGATTATTCATGATGTGCTAGACAGTGAGGGAGGGTGTTGAACTAATTTGTAAACTTGGTTTCGATGATTTGCAATGTTTGAGGACTGATATGTGATTTTTCTTGAATGTGATTGGCTGTCGCACACATTCCTTACTGTACCTTTTTTGGGGGGTTCTCCAGAGACAAGCCCAGTTAGTTTAGTTAAGAAACACAAATCTGCTTAAAATTCTCAAATTCATTCTCTCTTCTTGTTCTGCAACATGAGTGAATTTTTGGTACAAAACTCTCAATCTCATTTGGGTCAGACTGATTCGTTGCTCAGAGTCATGAAGAACTCAGGGCTGGACTACCTCAACAGCCAGAAAAAGAAAGTTATCAACGTCAAAGGGAAATCAACATGATGATGAGTTTAGGAGGTCCCTCAGCTTCTAGGCCTGGATAGTAACACTTGGATTTGGGAAATGCTGCTTAGTGTGTGCTGGCTCAAATGTGAAACTCATCTGTTATGTAGTTGTGGTGGTTGGGGGCCTGTTGTAACTGGAGATAGCTTCAAACATGTGATATCACTTCATCACATGATGCACGCATTCAGCTAAAAGTTATGATGACAGTTGTGAGCTTTATCAGCCCTGTACATGCAGTTACTTGTCTGGGATTGGTTATAAAATTTATCTCTCTTCTTTAATTTAATTTTGTACGAGTTATAATGATTTACTGTATCAGCCTGTACTCTTGCTGTGCCTTTGAGTCTTGGTACACTCCTCATAAAGCATACCGTCTGTCCTTCTCCTTAACTCTACAATGTCATTATTGTTCACAATCTCCAGGCCATCTCTTTTAGTGCACAAAATGCAAAAACTTCATAACACTCCTGCTTACCTTATTGGACTGGTTCAGCCAGGCACCCAAGAAGACACAGATGCACCACCCAATATGGCATTTAGTTAGTATCATTTTTCATTTAACAATCATAATTTTCAGAATTGTATGGGTTCACGCCTCCACAAATTTGTATTTTTCAAACCTAGATGACAGAACATAAGATATATAATAACTTGGGTCTCTGGGGATGAACGACTACTTGCAATGCATTTAATTGTACTGCCATTCCTTCATTTCCTTCCACAACAGAGTTGATGATGATGATGTGCTGAGGAATATTATTGTTGTCTAGTATTTGTCTTTATCACACCTTTTCCAACTACCCATTCCCATCCATTCATCATTGATATAGTGAGGTGTGACTAATGAATTTACACCATAAATTGATCACACACTTGCTTGGGTGGCTGTGATGAAAGCAACACCAAGTCACTGGAGGATCATCAATCAATTGAGCAATAACTTACACCAGCTCCACTTACCCACTCATGCATTAAAAAAATCCAGTAATACCCACACAAGTAGATTGCTGAGGATGAGGAATCATCAGAGGCCATCCCCATTTCTTCACCACACTACAAACACACCTCCTGGTGCACTACTCGTTTAGTCCTGAGGCCCACAGGAGGTAAGAGGTCCTCAACCCACGACCAGCAGTCCACTGAGAGGTGCATTGCAGAGTGGTGGAGAAAGGAGGTGTAGTGTTCACCTACCTCTCAGCAATCCCGCTGTGTGGGGCTTACTGGAGGCAACAGGAGATAGTGTTGGCCCCTAAGGACCATCGACAGCCAAGGGGACTTTATCCTCCAATCACTGCGAGCCAGGAGGGCTTTGAAGAGTAGTGGAGAAGGGGGAGGGGCCTCTTGAGAGTTGCCGGGTTTTAATATTTTTATTTTTTAGGAAGATGATCCACATGGCCCCCACTTCCCTGGACCATTTTGGGCCCCAGGGACTCCAAGCCCCTGGAACGGGACTACCTGGCCCACCATTCTGGATGATTTTGGCCCAGGGAACACATTCCCTGGGTCCCAGCCTTTTTTATTTATTTTTTATAATAGAAAGGAAGGGGGCCAAGCTGCTCCCTTCCTTGGCCATTTTCGGCTCTAGGGACTGGCTTTTTTATTAGTATTATTATAAAAAATAAATAATGGGAGGGGTTGCCACATGGCCCCCTCCCGTTATCAATTTTAGTCCCCATACCACAGGGCCATTCCTTTATTTTTTTGTATAATAGAAAGGGAGGGGGTATGTGCCCCCCCTCCCCAATCTGATTTTGACCCCAGGGACCCAATCTCCCGGGGCCAGGCCTTAATACATTTATTTTAAAAAAAGAAGGAGGGCCATGCGGCCCTCCTCCCTTTGCTGCATGGATTTCCTCCCTCTTCACGGGGAAATGTGATGGGAGCCTGAAGGCACCTGCAGTTCCAGCCTGCCCCCCAACTCCTGCGGGAGCTGGCATTGCTTTGGGATCCACAGAGATGCTGACATGAGTCCCAAAGCAATGTATGCTTCCCATCTCAGTTCACTTCACAATGAACACAGCAACAGACACTGCTCTGCTTTTAGCATGCTAGAGCATTTTTGCTCTGGCTTGATCAAAGCAGAGTGTTTCCTATGGCTTGGAAGGAGCTATGCTTCCACCAAGCTATAGCAAACTGCAGTGTCCTTGGATGAGCAATCCGGGACATTGTTGGAGCCGGCCCTGGGGGTTGGCAGTCCCCAGGGCCATCTGGGGCTCCTAGACGGGGGCCGGAGCCCCAGCGCATTATGATTTATTTTATCCCCAGGGTGGTGGCAGTCCTTGGGGCAGCAGAGGGGACTGAGCGGGCCCCTGCATACATGGGCGTCCGCAGAAATGTTTCCAGGGGGGGGGGCAACAATTTAACTTCAGTGTTTGAGGATCTAATTTCCGTTTGCTTTTTTAAATGTTTAAGCTCGTATTTATTTTGTTACTAAAATATTAAACAATGCTTCTGAACTGAGTTTCCCAGCTTCATGCAGTTTTGCACAACTAGACTACTGCAATGCAATATGTGAGAACATGAGGCTGGGAAACTCGATTCAGAAGTAATGATTAATATTTACAAATAAAAAATAAACACAAGCTAAACAGTTTAGGCTAAAAAAAAAAAAGCTAACAGATCTAATAGTAGATTTTTTTTTGCTCAGATGTGGGTGGTATAATCTACTGCCTCCAAGCACTCGCCTTCAAGGCCCGTAAAAGGCAGACGGCCCATTGTCATTCTTTATGCGATGATCAGCAGCAGACAGAATGACAATGGGCCTGTCCACAGTCTGCTCGAGGTCGGGGAGGGGCTGCTTCAGCCTCTAGAGTTCAAAGGAGTGCGAGAGGTCCCAAGTGAGAGAACGTTTAAACTCCTGGGGCTTCTCGCAGGGGAACAGCACAGCCTGCTGTAGGTGTGAAAATTAGGGATAAAAGGAATGTTGATGGCCTACCTGCTCGGAACACATGGGGTCTGCTACAGCAATGTGCGCTGCCTAAGCGATAATATCACATTGTCACTGGGCCAGCAGAGGATAGACCAGCGACCCAGGGGGGGGCAAGTGCACCCCCTTGCCCCCCCCTGCGGACGCCCATGCCTGCATATCTAGACAGTGGTTCCCTGGGGAGATGACGGTCCCCGTGGCAGCAGGGAAGATGTGAAGCTCCCCCACATTTAATAAAGTTGCTGCCCCAGGTAGGTGGTGGTCCCCGGGATTGTGGGGAAGGCCAAAGAGCCTACCCACATTACTTTTATATTACATTTGTGCCCTGGGGATCCTTGGGGAAGCCACAAGTCTTTCCTGCATACATTAACAATACTGCCTTGAGGCGGCGGGCCTGGTGCACCACCTCCTACATTTCCATAATGCCCCCAGGACCCGGCCCACTGTGGGAAAATTCCAAACCTGCGCTTTTTTTTTTTAATTGTCCAATTCACCTGCGAGTTTACATCCCAAAAAAAACCTTGCAAAACGCGAAAAGCGGGCAGGTTAGAAACACCCTGACCCCCTAGATCTGTTCAGGGGGTCCCACAAGGACCCCCAAGGCCCCACAAATGTTTCGTTTTTTTTAAAAAGGGGACGATGCACGCAGGATCCGCGCATCCTGACGATAATCCGCGCTTAATTGGTATTTAGCTCCCGGGGTGGGGGCAAATCCCAGGGGCAATGGATTATATGTAAAGGGGGGCCCAGAGGGGCCCCCCAGCCCTGGGGATTGCCAACCCCGGCCTTAATTAAATTATGTATAGGTGGTTCTACGGCCCCTTCAGCCCGGGGGACCGCCGTTACCCGGGGCTTACTAAAATTGGGTGGGGGGTCTCAGGAGCCCCCAGCCACGGGGACCACCTCCCCCGGGGCTACAAAAAACTGGCAGCTCCCACCCTGCCATTGCAAACTGCTTCGCTTCATTGAAGCGAGAGCAGGGAAACCTGCTGACGTAAATAATTAATTTACTCTCTTAATTTCTATGCAGGTAAGTACTTAATCAATAATAACTCAATCGGAAAGAAAGAAAACAGAGTCCGTGGTGTTAGAGTTCTTAGGGGTTTTATTCCTCAAAAAGGAATGGTCTAGACCAGGATATCATGTTCTGACCACCACAGGGGTGTCAGAAGGGATAGAGCGCTCTTTTATTACATTACATAGCTTATATACTTAATTCATGTCATAAGAAACAGTTATAATGGGCGTAACAGCTGAGAGAAGACAAGATAACAGTATACACGTGTTACAAGTGCGTAATCAGAAGGCGTGAACTAGAGGTGTGTGCCAGAAACGTCACAGGTAGGTGTCACAAAAGGGGTGGCACTAACAGAAATGTTGCAATGTCAGCAGAAATCGGAAGCTTGGATGCGCGCGCAGCTGCATGACGTGTGATTGACGTGAAGCTGGAGGGTGCAGGGGACTTGACATTTGCACCGACGGAAAGAGACAGAAGTCTGGCGTGTCAGATCAACTTGTGCTTCTATCATATCTGATATCTGGTGTTTAGGAACTAAGCTATCTGGGCGGAAAGGTCTCTAGGGCAGAAGCTATTCTATACTGACTGTGAGTGCGTGCATAAGCGCCTGAGTGTCTGTATGAGAAGTGTGGGGGCATGGGCCTTCCAAAGGAGCATGGCAACAGAGGCTATGAATTACTTGAATTAGTTGCATAGAGACAGGCCGGCCCTTTGGCTCTGCAGCTGAGGGGGATGTTTACTGAGACTAGTAGGCAGGAATGTATTTTCGGGGAGCGGAACAGATAACTCGAAGGTTATAGTCAATCTTGGCAGGCAGCAGGCTGAGCTAAGCGCGAGGGGCCGCGCTGAAAGTAAGTCAGAGTTCACGGGTACAGAGGCAGCCTGAGCAGAGGCCCTTGGAGTCAGAAGCCAGAAAAGAGGCTCGGTGGCAGAAATTCAGGGCCTACTCAGCTAGAGCTGAAAAACGGAGAAGTACACTACAAAAAGACGTTGGCATAGCATACTTAGGAACGGACCATTCAACCCATTCAGGGTGGGTCTGAAAGAGGACATGTTGACGTTGGACGCAAATGTATTTGCGTCTTCATAGCTGGTACAGGAGGGAAGTTACATGCACTTTAACTCGTACATAGAGACGGTGGGGTACGCGCTAGGGAACACATCTTGACCATAAAATTTATATTTCCTTCGTTTTTTTTAAAAAGGGGACGATGCACGCAGGATCCGCGCATCCTGACGATAATCCGCGCTTAATTGGTATTTAGCTCCCGGGGTGGGGGGCAAATCCCAGGGGCAATGGATTATATGTAAAGGGGGGCCCAGAGGAGCCCCCCAGCCCTGGGGATTGCCAACCCCGGCCTTAATTAAATTATGTATAGGTGGTTCTACGGCCCCTTCAGCCCGGGGGACCGCCGTTACCCAGGGCTTACTAAAATTGGGTGGGGGGTCTCAGGAGCCCCCAGCCACGGGGACCACCTCCCCGGGGGCTACAAAAAACTGGCAGCTCCCACCCTGCCATTGCAAACTGCTTCGCTTCATTGAAGCGAGAGCAGGGAAACCTGCTCTGGCTTCAATGAAGCAAAGCAGATTGCTTTTCCATATGGGGAGCAGCATGTTAGCTTCTCCCCATGTGGAAAAGCAATGTTGGCTCCCGCAGGAGTCGGGGAGCCGGCTGGGACTGTGGGGTTATTGGGGACCTACCCACGGCCCCCAACAAGAGCCCAGACCCCAGGGAATGGGGTCCCCGGGGCCATAGGGAGCCCGGGAGGGGGGGCACAAGGCCCCCCTCCCCATTAAGAAACTACAAATGTTTTAAATCAATGGCCGGCCCTGGGGGATGGGGTCCCTGGGGCCTTAAGTGGCCTGAGAAGGGGGGCTACACAGCCCCCCTCCATAACAATATTTAAAAATGTGGCCATGTCCCAGGGGATGGGGTCCCCGGGTTACGGAATTGACCACGGCTGGGGGGCCACTCGGCCCCCTTCCCATAAAAATTTTTTTAATTTGAATTAGGGATGAGGCCCTGATGGATGGGTCCCCAGGGCCCCAAAAAAGTAAAAGGATAGGGGGCCACCGAGCCCCCCTTTAAAATTTAAAAAAAAAGACACAATTGTCCCTAGGCCCCGCCCGCTCAGAAACACATTCTGCTAACGCGCCCTGTGGCGCATTTCAAATTGGGGAATTAATTCCACTTCAATACTGGGGGTCCCTGGTGGCCAATTAGCCCACCAGGTACCTCCAGTAAGCGCCACAAGGCTGCATTGAAGAGAGGTGCTACACCTCTCTGCAATGCAGCCTTGTGGTGCTTACTGTAGCCCGCCAGGTACTGGAGGTACCTGGTGGGCTAGTTGGACCCCAGGGACCCTCAAGATTCAAAGGGACTTAATCCTCCAACTTAAAACGCGCCACAGGGTGCGTTTTCAGAGTGGTGAAGGTAGGGGGCGGGGCCTAAGGTGATGCCCCTTTTACATCTCTTTGCTATGCAGCTCTGTGGCGCTAATTGGATGTACTATGAATTCCGATTTACTAACCTGTTATCAGGAGAGACCTCAGTGCTGCATCTTTGAGCCCAGTGCTGATTCTGAAAAGTAATTCTAACCATACTTACCAGTAACTTGAATTTCCTTCTATAGGCTATCATTGACTGGTTTCATTTGGAAATTCTTCTAAGTGGGGAGTTTTGGAACTTTAAAATATTCACCTGTAATCATCCGAACAACAAATTCCGATTTGCTCACCTGTTAACAGGAGAGAACCCAATGCTGCATCTTTTAGCCCGGCACTGACCCTGAAAAGTAATTCTAAGCATACTAAGCAGTAACTTCCATTTCCTTCCATAGGAATCCATTGTCTGTTTTTCACCAGAAAAGTTTCTACCGGCCACATGCATCAATGTTCCCGTTTGCGAATTCTTACTTGCGAAAATTAAGGAATCGCAATTAAGAATTCGCAAACGGCTATGCATTAAGAAATCGCAATTTTTTTGCGATTTCTTAATTTTCCTTAATTGCGATTCACAAATTGCGAATTGCAATTAAGGAATCCCTTTCCATTCATTCCTATGGGCCTAAAGGCCCATAGGAATGAATGTGAAGGCATTCTCATTTTGCGATTCCCAATTAAGGAATCGCGAAATGAGAATGCAATTTCAAGGGTGCACCCCTGAAATGTACCTTTAAGTACTTTTTTCACACACACATGCCCCAAGGGCATGTGTGTGTAAAATAAAACATTTTAAAAAATGCACTTTTGTGCATTTTTGAAAGTTTTTGCAAATTACCATGAAGGTTAACTTCATGGTAATTTACCACTTCCTATTTGCGATTTCGCAATTTAAAAAAAATCATGCATTGCATTTAAGAAATTGCAAACTTGCGATTTCTTAAATGCAATCGCAATTTAAGAAATCGCAAATAAATTGCGATTTCTTATATTGCGAAAAAAGCAAAAACCTTAATGCATCCTAAAAAAGGGATTTGCATTCGCAAATGGCCAAATTTTGCGATTTGCACCGTTTGCGAATGCAAAAACCCTTGATGCATGTGCCCATAAGTGTCTATTTTCACCAACTAAAAATATTCCTAAAAAATTGCCTGTATGACTTAAACGCATTCTTTCAACTGTTAACAGGAGATGCACCAGTGCTGGATCCAGGATCCATCACTGAGTAAGAAAAAGTGACAATAGCACTACTTACCTGCTAAGTGAATTTCCTGCCATAGGATAACATTGGTGGTTGTATGTGAAACATTCTGTCAACTTTTAAAATACAATAATATTCGTTAAAAATCACTACTGTAACCGAAACGCTGTTTACTGGAGATGTCCTAAGACTGAATCTAGGATCCAGTCCTGTGGTTAGAAAAGTAATCCATAAAGTAACTAATTACATTTAACTAGAAATTCCCAATGAGCTCAATGTTGCATTGTGTTAGAAATTGTGTTGCCCATTGCAACAACTGTAACTTCTGTACTTAAAAGTCTATTGCCTATTTGCAAAGTATTTAAAAGTAATTCATACTGAGAAAGTATATTTTGTATTGTAATGTATAATGTAATTATAATGTCATATAAAAAACTAATTATCTAACAATAAATAGTTTGAAAAATGTAGTAAATCAGTATCAAAAAAAATAAATATAACAATTGATACATTTACAAATTGTCATTTACAAAACCTTTGAAATTCACTGAAAAAACCATAGGTTTCAGGCCTGTTATAGTTAGGAATTAACATTTAAAAAACCTTTGAAATTCACTGAAAAAAACATTGTTTTCATGGGTGTTATAGTTAGCTGGACATTTCACTCATACAAAACCATTGAAATTTCTCCGATATAGTTAGTTGTACTAACTGTAATTCTCGCGCCCGCAGTCCACGGGTGATGATGTCACATATTATGTCATTCATGACATGGTCAGTGACATCCCTGATGACATCACTGATGACATCTCAAATTACATCACTGATGACATCACTGATGACATCATCTACGTGACAATCAGATACGCCTCATCATACACTAGTATAACCTTTAATCACTCACTGTAAAATACAAAGTACCATATTTGAATCAATTGATACACCAATACAAGTTTCTAAAAACCCACTCAGTGATTCCTAGATCTATACACACATCTAATCACTTACCTATGGATTCACTCATACATGCTGTCAATGATCAATAGAACACTACCAAATATACTTATACACATATATTGACATTACACACCAGCACACATCCTATTCACTTACGAAGTCAATTCAATTCAATTCAAAGAATCTTTATTCGGTGATTAAAAAACACCATAAAAGCACACACATATATACATAGTAAAAAGTCATTAAACATTTCCATGATCCTTTGTACAAAGTATTAACAAAGCATAAAATACAATCAGTGAAACAGTGTACAACACTTAAAAGGGATAAAATTAGAAACATTTCAGTCTTCTCCCCTAGTAAGCCTTAAACGAACCGCTACCTTAATGAAATTCATGATGCTACACAATGTTAAGGGTTCAGAAGCTTTCTGTAAAAATACTAGTGCCTCCCTAGCGTGAATCAATGTAGCTCTTTTTAAGAGGTTTACAAGAAATCTGCGCCTAGGCATTGAGTAAAAGGGGCAGAGTAAAACAAAGTGAAGGGAGTCCTGCAGAGACCTGTTGTCGCAGCCGCAGGGCCCCTTCTGTTCAATTGATGTAGCAAATCCTGCTGGTGATGCCAACATAAATGGGAGTAGGTTCAGTCTAAAACGGCACATCAAGAACCTATCCTGTGCGTCATACATGAGGTACAAGTATGGCTCCATACCCTCCACGCTCTTCACTAGGTTATGGGCCCTCACTGTCTTTTTACACCCTTCAGCCTCAGCTCTGCATAGGTTTTTCCGCTCTAGAAAAATTTTCCCTACTTGCAACTTATTCTGGGCAACAATTGTTGCAGGGTTAGTAAAGAGGGTCCCAAAGCCTAGCTCCTCTAGGGTGTTCTTCACATAATGGAGCCAGGGGATGCGCATACATTTGTCCCTCCCTAAACAACCCGATAAGATTTCTCTACTGAGAGCCGCATCAGGATTGACCCAGATTTTTAGCCAAGCTACAATGGGCCTCAGTTTTACCAGGTCTTCTATATATGGCCTCCCTAACTCCCTGTGGGCAATCAATCCAGCAGTACTTTGGGGTGCCCTCGGGATTGATTTCAAATATTTGTTTTCTTCCCGTTGGATTCTAGTGGTATTGACAAAGCCCCATACTTCTGCCCCATAAATTACTTTGGAGCATGATACAGAGCTATACAGGTTCATCACCTGTTCCGGGGACCATCTTCCTAGCCTCCTGCCATAGCTAGCTATTGCCCCGTTAGATGCAATCATTTTACCACAACGCTCCTCCACCAAGGAATCAAACTGTACGGCACCATCAAATGTTACACCAAGATAGGGAAACGTTTTGACCTCTTCTACAATGTGACTCCCTATTGTGTATGTGAATTTGGAGGTAGTTTTTTCCCCGCCAGGAGCACATAGGATTTACCCAAATTCACAAAGAGGTCCAAGGCACCCATGAACTTAACGAATCCATCAATCAAGATTTGTAAGCTCCTGGGTGTACGTGCAATCAGTACTGCGTCATCTGCGTAAAGCAGAACAGAAATATGACGCGACCCGACCCTTGGACAATCTGCCTTCAGACCTAACAGAAACTGCTCCAAATTATTAATGTAAAGGGAAAACAAAAAAGGGGCAAGAATGCAGCCTTGTCGGACTCCACTCATACAGGGAAAAGAGTTAGTCAGTCCCCCCTCCCTATTGAATCGGACCTTAGCCGTGGTGTCACTGTGCAAATCCCTCAATATGTTAATTAGGCCACCCTCTATCCCCATACTAAACATCATGCCCCACAATTTCTCCCTATTGACGTGATCAAATGCCGCTGCCAAATCCATGAAACCCATCGGGGCTGTAGAAGGGGTCAAAGGCCGTGTGACTTCACCGGCGAGTGGGGAAGGGGGGGAGTCCCTGTTCGGGCGCCAAATTATGTTGTAAATAAATTTACCTATGCATTTTTCCATATAATTATCAATACAAGACAGCTCATTTAAATGAGAGGCAGAGTCCGTGGTATCTGAGTCATACGGGCTTTAATGGAATAATCCTCGAGGATGGAGCATCATGTTCCATCACCTCTAAGGTTCAGGAAGGGACATTCTCACTTTTTATTAACAGTACACAATATATATATATATAGTAAAACAGTATGCATGGCAGTGAATACAGTAGGCATAACAGGTGAAAAGAGGTGATAAGAACACATGTGCGTAACAGGACGCGTGTAAGAAGGCGTACACATGGGCGTGCACTGGACATGTCAGAGAAACGTAACATAAAACGTCACAAGTGGGTGGATGCTTAGTGAAAGTTGCAGAATCAGCAGAAACCTCTAACCTATATGTGCGCGCAGCTGAGCATGACCTGCAACCGGGGAGAACTGGGGGCTTTGACTTTTGCACGAGTAGAGGAGACTGGTGTCTGGAGTATCAAAACGACCTGTACCTATAGCATATCTGATATCGTATGTCTTGAGGATGTAGTGTCTGGAGTAAAAGGTCTCTTGGGCAAGGGCCGTTCAACACTGAATGCTAGTGCATGCAAAAGGATCTTCATGTAGAGTGCGGGGGCCATGGGCCTACCATGGTAACAGGAGCAGTAAATTACTTGCATGGAGACAGGAAGGCAGGGCCCTTTGCTCTGCAGCCGGGAATATGTTTACCTATTTCACTAGACTGGAATGTGTTTTCAAGGAGGCTGGACAGATAACCTGTAGGTAAAACATCATCTTGGCAAGCGAACCAGGCCGAGCCGGGCACCGCTCGTCTGAGGCAGGAAGTAAGGCAAGGGTCAGGGATGCATACAGCTTTCAGAGACAGGAGAGATGAGACTCGGAGCCTCGTTTAAGGGCCTAACTCGACTGGGCCAGAAAACGTGGACGAAAATGTGAAAGTGTACCATGTAAAGACGTTGGCACCGTAGGTCTAGAAACCTAATTAACAGGATATTTATGCATGGCTGGATAGCTGACATGTTAACGTTGGACGCAAATGTATTTGCGTCTCTCTAGCATGAACAGGAAAGAAGTTACACGACATACAAGGAACATGGGTACATGGATAGGGTGCGGGTAGGGGGACACTTTGGCTACATGAAAATTTCTATTACCTCACTAGCCATGGTATATTTGGCAGTCAGCATATAAAGGTTCAGGCATTGGTCACTTATGAAGTCATCCTACCCACTTATGCAAACAAGGATCATACTTACATTTACTTAGCTACACACTTATACAAGCACCACTTCACCTATTCATATCGATAGTAATTCATACTTAGTGTGTTATAAAATCACTATTACAAGTATACAGTTATCCATTCAGTCACTCATACAATCACTGAGTCTTATGTATACTTATTGATATACAACAACTGACTGATACACTGCCTTTCATTGTTGTAGTTTGTTGGACATGTACCATTGAGAGATATATTTGCTCATCACCACACCCATAAAGATATTCAATCACCCAAACAACTGTTATAATATGTAGTTTTAACTTCAAATACTTACTGAATCAACTATTCACACATCTTTGGGCAGTCGCACCCCCCCCCCACCGAACCACACACAATCACTCTCTCATACAAATATTTAGTTAACTAATCAATACCTTATATAGACTTTCACATAGCTAGCAACCAACTGGAGAATCAGTTTACACAACAACAGACAAAGTGATACAGATATTCACACAGTTTAGTCACTATCCAATATATTTAGTAAGACACTATAAATTAGTCAAGAAAACATTCAATCACACTGCTACTAAATCCTCCAAACAGATATTGATATTTATATATCCACTAATTCTTCAATGCAAATTGATATATATATAATACATATTTAAATAACAAACCAAACCACATTCACTGTATGATGTCATCAGTAATGTCATCAGTGATGTCACTGTCCCTGTCATGAATGATGTAATATGTTACAACATCAGCAGTGGATTGGGGCGCACGAGATATAGTGAGTACAACTAACTATATCGGAAGAATTTCAATGGTTTTGTACGAGTGAAATGTCCAGCTAACTATAACACCCCTAAAACCTATGGTTTTTGCAGTGAATTTCTAAGGTTTTTTAAATTCTAATTCCTAACTATATCAGGCCTAAAACCTATGTTTTTTTCAGTGAATTTCAAAGGTTTTTTTAAATGCTGATTCCTAACTATATCAGGCCGGAAAACTATGTTTTTTTCAGTGAATATATGTGTGTATATATATATACATATATATATAATATCTACTGGTGTATGCCAGTAGATAGTTATAGTTAGGACCTATTTTCCCTAGGAAATTTGCAACATTCTATTCCCAATAACTTTGGCACTGACTGACGAATCTTCGCGAAATTTTCAAAACTCATGGGGCGCTCCGGTCTGCTCCCATCTTAAAAGTTTTGGGGTGATTCATCAGGCAGGGCAGAGAAAAAAGGGGGTCCCAAAATGTGTTTTCTCCATGCAATTTCCCTTAGGAAACTTTAGACACGGCTACAGCCCAAACTACTGAACGTAATTGCACCAAATTTGGCAAAAAGGTAGATCTTGGTCCAGAAAGAACCCTTTTTGTTCAATTAAATAAATCCGTTCAGTAGTTGCTGAGAAAATCAAAAGTAAAAACATATATATCCATGGGCGCCAGGATCCGCGCACCCTCCCGATCACAAGCTTTATGGTAATTGGCTGTCGACACTCCAAACCAGGAAGAACCGAGGCACAGGAAAACAGTGAAAGAAATGCGTAAATGTGAAAAGGGGGCAGGGTAGAAACACCCTGAACCCCTAGGCCTGCTTAGGGGTTCCCAAAAAGATCTGCAAAATCTACGCAGGTGTGTGAATTCAGCCACGAAAAAAAAAGGAAGCGCGGGGTCACGTGCTCCGATAATATTTAGCCCCCGGAGGCCAAGTCCCAGGGGCAATATTTTTATGTGATGGGGGCCCAGAGAGGCCCCCAGCCCTGGGGGCCACCACCCCTTGGGCGCTGTAATACAATATGGGTAGGGGGGCTCACAGCCCCCCAGGCCCTTGGCCACCACCATGGGGTCTACTTAATTGTGATTGTGGGGGAACATTGCTCCCCACAGTCCCAGGGACCGACACCCCCGGGGCTTCTTAGTTTAATGTTGGGGGTCACTAAGGCCCCCCCAAGCCCTGGGGACCGCCACCCCTGGGGCTCTAGTTATTGTTATTGCAGGGGGGCAAACTGCCCCACCGCAGCCCCAGGGACTGCCACCCCTTTCTTTTTAAATAACCTGTGTGGGGAAGCTCAAGCCCCCCACATGCTCTGGGGACCACCACCTCCCCGGGGCTCTAAATATCAGAATTGGGGGGTCCATGACGGACCCCCCAGCCCCGGGGACCACCACCCCCAGGGCTTTATAAATTGTGGGAGGGGGCCGAGCGGCCCCCCTCCTGGAGCCTTGTCATGGCCCTGTGGACGGCAACCCCCCAGGGCCAGCTCCTGGAGTGTCCCGAGGTGCCCACCCCAGGACACTGTAGTTTGTTATGGAAGGGCGGGAGCTTCGCACCTCCTGCCCTGCCATAGCAAACCTGTTTTGGATTTTTAAAGAGAGAGCAGGGAAACCTGCTCTCTCTTTCAAAATGAAAAGCAAATTGCTTTTTCACATGGGGAGCTGCATCTTAGCAGCTCCCCATGTGGAAAAGCAATGCCGACTCCCGAGGGATGCGGGGAGCCAGCGGGACAGGGGAAGGATTTTGGACCCTCCCACGGTCTCCAACGGAGAGGGCCAGCCACAGAGGATGGGGTTCCCGGGGCTACAAGTAGCTCAGGAGGGGGGCCACGTGGCCCCCCTCCCCAAAACTTAAATAAAAATAAATAAATATATATAAAAACAAAGGCTGGCCTCGGGGGATGGGGTCCCCGGGACAATAAGTGGACTGAGGAGGAGGGCAACAAAGACCCCTCCTAAAAAATAAAAATAAAAAAAGGCCATGCCCTGGGGGATGGGGTCCCTGGGACCGATTAAGGCCTCGGGAGGGGGCCATGCAGGCCCCCTTCCAAATTTTTTTATCTAAAAAATAAAAAAATTAGGGGGCAGGCCCTAGGGCATGGGGTCCCCAGGGCCAATAAATTAGAAAAAGAAGGGGGGCCACACAGCCCCCCTTCTTAAAAAACATAAATAAATAAAAGACCAGCATTAGCTGGAAGCCACGCCCCTCCTTGCAGCACTCCGCAAAAGCACTCCCTGGCGTGTTTGCAGATGGGGAATGAATTCCCCTTGAATACTGGGGGTTCCTGGGGGACACCTAGCCCACCAGGAACCTCCAGTATGCGCCAGGGGGCTGCGTTGCAGAGAGATGTTCTGAGGCCACTCCCCTTTTTACACCTCTCTGCAACGCAGCTCCGTGGCGCTTAATGGAGGTAGCTGGTGGGCTAGTTGCACACCAGGGACCCCGAGAATTTAAGGGGAGTTAATCCCTCAACTTAAAACAAGCTACAGGGGGCGTTTGCACAGTGGTGAAGGGAGTGGGCGGGGCCTGAGGTGACATGTATGCAAACACGCCCTATGGCGCATTTTAAGTTGAGGAATTAATTCCTCTTCAATCCTGAGGGTCCCTGCGGGCCAACTATCCCACCAGGTACCTCCAGTAAGCGCCACAGAGCTTCGTTGCAGAGTGTTGTAAAATGGAAGTGTTGGCAGCCATCTTGTACCTCTGTAGAACCGAGGCACAAGAAACCTATAAAAAAAGTGCAAAACGCAAAAAGGGGGGCAGGGTAACAACACTGTGACACCGTTCAGGGGGTCCCACAAGGACCCCTAAGGCCCAAAAAAATATATATTTGGTTTAAAAATCAGCAAATTCCATGCAGGATGCGCACATCTTGCCGATTAAAAAAAAATAAAGAAGCACGGGCTCCCGTGCTATAAAGGTTAATTAGCCCCTGGGGGGGTCAAATCCCAGGAGTATCCTGAAAAAAAGTTTTGGGTGGCCAATCCCCCCACACTGCCCCAGGGACCACCAGCCCGGGGCTCTATTATAATATACACAGGGGGCTCACGGCCCCCCAACAGCCCCAGGGACCGCAACCCCCCGGGCTTATTGAAATTACGTGGAGGGTGATCAGGCCCCCCAGCCCCGGGGACCACCACCCCCCAGGGCTTCTTTTAAATTTGTTGCAAGGGGCTCTCAGGCCCCCCCCAGCCCCGAGGACCACCACCCCAGGGCTTTTACAAAAGTATGGCGGGGGCTTGTGGCCCCCCGCAGCCCAGGTAACCACCATCCCCAGGGCTTTTTAAAAAATAAATATCCTGTGTAACCTGTGTAACACACCTCCCTGGGGTCTAAATATGTAAATTGGGGGGTCTGTGACAGACCCCCTAGCCCCGGAAACCACCAACCCCGGGGCTTTGACAAAGGTGAGATGGGGGCAGCGCGGCCCCCCTCCTGGAGCCCTTAATTGTTGTGGGGACCACCACCCCCCAGGGCTTTCTCCTGTAGTGTCCTTGGGTGCCCACCCCCGGGATACTGCTTTTTGAAAACTGCTTTTCTTCATTGAAGGAAGAGCAGGGAAGCCACGCGTCCCCTTTCCCCCATGAAGAAAAAAAAACAATGGCCGGCCCTGGGGGATGGGGTCCCTGGGCCTTAAGTGGCCTGAGGAAGGGGGCTACGCAGCCCCCCTCCATAAAAATATTTAAAAATGTGGCCATGCCTCAGGGGATTGGGTCCCCAGGGCCTAGAATTGCCACGAGAGGGGGGTTACGCGAACCTCTTCCCTTAAATAGTTTTTTTACATTTTAATTTTGGGGTGAGGCCCTGGGGGGTTGGGGTCGCCAGGGCCCCAAAAGAGTAAAAGGAAGGGGGGCCACACAGCCCCCCTTTTAAAATGTTCTTTTTTTAAAAAAAAGACGTGATTGTCCCTAGGCCACGCCCGCTCACAAACACACTCTGCAAACGCGCACTGTGGTGTGTTTTAAATTAGGGAATTAATTCCCCTTCAATACTTGGGGTCCCTGGGGGCCAACTAGCCCACCATTTACCTCCAGTAGGTTCCACAGGGCTGCGTTGTAGAGAGATGCTCCAGGCCACGCCCCTTTTTACACCTCTTCCCAACACAGCCGTGTGGCGCTTACTGGAGGTACCTGGTGGGCTAGTTGGACCCCAGGGACCCTCAGGATTCAAAGGGACTTAATCCCCCAACTTGAAACGTGCCATGGGTGTGTTTGCACAGTGGTGAAGGTAGGGGGGCTGGGCCTGAGGTGATATGTGTGCAAACATGCCCAGTGGCGCATTTTAAGTTGGGGAATTAATTCCTCTTCAATCCTGATGTCCCCTGGGGGCCAACTAGCCCACCAGGTACCTCCAGTAAGTGCCACGGAGCTGCGTTGCAGAGAGTTGTAAAAAGGGGCATGGCCTCTGAACACCTCTCTGCAATGAATGAATATGCATTTTTATAGCGCATGGCAACTCTAGGGCATCCCAGCGCAGTCATGACACCTAGACATTCTTCACTATGAATGGAAAAATAAAGGTTTTCAGCTGTTTCCTGAAAAGAAGATAATTAGGTTCAAGACGAACAGGGTCCGAGAGCTGGTTCCATAATTTTGCTGCATGAAGTGAGAAACGTCGGCCGCCAATACGTGCTTGTTGAATCCTAGGAACTGTCAACATTTTTTTATTGTTGGATCTGAGTGCCCGAGAAATCTGAGATAATTGCAGCATAGGCTGGATCACAGAGGGTCCGTTGCCGGTGATGGACTAAATGCACAGTGCACATGGCCTTCTTAAACCAAATTCTTTGCTGCACTGGAAGCCAGTGTGACTGACAAAGTGCTGACTTAGTAGAATTGCGCCTAGGCGCATTCACTAAAAGTCAAGCAGCACAGTTCTGGACAACCTGTAAGATCTTAATAGTCCCCTGCGGTGCGCCCAGGTAGACCGCATTGGCATAGTCCAGCCTTGATAAAATAAGCGCTTAAACCAGCAGACGTCTAGCATCAAAGGGAAGGAGTGACAGGATCTTCCTCTCAATCTGATCAGGCCTTAACAGGTAGCAGCAACTTTACGCGATTGTACAGAGAAACTAAGATCGGAGTCCAACCAAACACCCAGACTCTTGATTTGTTTCTTTGGTAGAGGGGGAGGACCCAGACAACTAGGCCACCAAGGGTCTAAGTTTGGAGGAGCTGCACGTCCTAGTATCATAATTTCCATCTTGGAACCATTAAGTTTAAGGAAGGACAAATCCATCCACTCAGCTACTTTGACCAGACAAGAGGTCAGATTCTTATCACTAGTGTCATGTCGGCTGAGGGACATCACCAACAGGGTGTCGTCAACGTATGTGACCAGCTGGACCCCCCAGGGAAGCACAATGTCCGCAAGGGTCCGCATTTAGATGTTAAACATGGTGGGGCTTAAAGAGGATCCCTGGGTGACAACATACTGCAGAGGGGTCTGTTTTGAAAGAACATCTTTTTCAAATACCGTGAAAGATCTGTCGGAGAGTAAGGTCTGCAACTACTTAAGGGCAGTCCCTGCTACCCCCACCTCCCTCAGTCTCTGAATAAAGATATGGTGGTTTACCGTGTCAAAGGCTGCGCTGAAATCTAACAAAATAATAGCAGCGCAGCCTCTGGTATCCACAATTTTTCTCGCTTTTTCAACCACAGCAAGAAGGGCCCTCTCCCTACCCTGCTTACTTCTAAAGCCAGTCTGAGTGGGGTGTAGACCTTTGTTGTTCTCCACATAAGCAGCCTGTATAGAATTAGCATGCTTTTCAGCCAGTTTGCTAATACTCGGTAATAAAGAGATGGGGCGATAGTTGGCCCAATACCCAGGATCTAAATTAGTTTTTTTTAAAAGGGCTTTAATTCTTGCTTGCTTCCATAGAGGAGGAACCACTCCGGCCGCAAGGGAGGAATTAATTACATCCCGGATAACTGGGGAAACAATCTCTGAGACCAATTTAAGAATGGAAGGGGGCGCAACATTGGCCGGAGATCCAGACTTGAGATTCTCTAGGAGTCGCTGTGAATCAGATAGAGAGAGAGGGGCGAAATCCTCTAGCCTAGCTTGTTGGAGGGGTGGGGGAAGTTGTACATCAACATCAGTTTGAGGAAACAGAGTGTAGATGTTGGAAACCTTGGTGGTGAAAAAATTAGCAATCTCATCACAACATTTTTGTGCATTCGTCGGATAACTATAGAGAGCTAGGGGGAGTGATAAGAGATTTAAACATTTTAAAAATGTCCCCAGGGGAATTAGAGGCCGAGACAATCTTTTCCTGATAGTAGCTGGTTTGAGCCGCTTTTATTTTACTTTTGTAGAGCCTAAGTGCTACTCTATAGTTGGCCTTACTGGATTCAGAGAAATCTCTCCTCCATTTCCGCTCGGACTGCTTTCAAGATTGATTAAGTTTTCTAAGTTCAAGGGTATACCAAGCTTTTTTGTTAGAGCCAGCTCGATGGCAAAATTCTTTCTTCGGGAGGGTAAGATCCAATGAAGATTCCAGCCAGCTATTGAAATAGTCATGGCCTTAATAGGAGCAAGATACAGGGGTAGTGTTATTAAGGTTAATTGCCCATTTCTCCACTGAGAGTTTTGACCAAGTCCGACCCAATTGTTTAAACTTTATAGAAGGTTGTGGCAAATCCCGGGGAGTCCAAACTAAGATAAGAGTGAGTGGTCTGACCAGGGTACTAAAATGGTCTCATTCAGAGTAATATTATCCAGATTAGTAAAAAAAATCGAGCAAATGACCTAATGTGTGGGTGGGGCCAGTCACAATTTGTCTAAATTGAAAAGCTTCCAGGCCTGGCACGAGATGTCGCCAGGGGGAGGAATCTGATTCATCCAGGTAAATATTGAAATCACCAAGAATCGAAAATTGGGGGCAAGGCTAGCATGATTTATAGCAATACCTGGAAGATCATTGCAAAAGCTAGCATGTCCTCCTGGAGGGCGATATAAAAGGATTCCTGAAAAGGTACAAGTGGGAGAGATGCCAAGGAGAGGCTCTCACAATGCGATAGAGGGCACTTAGTCAATTTACAGTTATAGGTATTTTTAAATATGATGGCAATTCCCCCACCCCGACCACAGTCACGATCTTGTCTGACAATGGTATAGTTAGATGGTAGAGCCCGTACCACATCGGCATCAGAGGCCGTATTGGTCCACGTCTCAGTAAGAAAGAGAACGTCAGGGCATCTCTCTTCTAACAGCAGGCAAATTTCGCTTGCATGCTTAGGCAGCGATCGGCAATTGAGAAATAGAAGGTGAAAGGATTTTACTTCTCCAGTTTCTGAGGGGAGAGCTTCAGAAGGCTTAAATTTAAAAGTGCAAAAAGGACAGTAATTACCTTCTTCCTCCAGCGATATGATATGCGTGCAAACATCCCTCAGTTCACCTCTAACACCCAGCAGTAGGTCCCTACTATAACAAATGCTGCCAGGGAGGACTCGACCAGGGGTTCCAGCCCCTAGCCCCGTCCTGGCACGGACCGGCGCAGACGTTCTTGCCTTCGCGGAAGGTAAGACATACTGATTAAATAGGCGGGGGTAACTAGAGCGCTAACCTCCCTGCCCCCGCCCCTCACCAGCCGGCAGAGGAGCAATGGACCGCCTACACCCTCCACTCAATCGGTACGAACCGTGGTGGACCGGGGTGTGCGGCGGTAGCAACCAGAGAGTAGGTAAGGGAAATGTGCAAAATGTCGCATTAATCACAAGCCACAATAAAATGTATTTCTTTTTTAAAAATATCCCCCAACCAAGCAGTTTCTGTATACAGGGAGCATACGTGTGTCAGAGCGCTGCCGGAAAACAGACTGCTTAAATACTTTAGGCTCACTAGAGCACTAACCTCCCTTTACCCGCCCCTCGCCAGCCGCAAGAGGAGCAATGGAACCGCCTACACTCTCCACACAATCGGTATGAACCATGGTGGACCGGGGTGTTCGGCTGTAGCAACCATAGAATTAGGTAAGGGAAATGTGCAAAATGTCGCATTAATCACAAGCAACAATAAAATGTATTTCTTTTTTAAAAATATCCCCCAACCAAGCTGTTTCCGTATGCAGGGAGCCTGCGTGAATTATTTCCTCAACTTAAAATGGGTCAGAGGGCGTGTTTGCAGACATGTCACCTCAGGCCCCGCTTCCTTCCTTCACCATTGTGCACATGCGCCCTGTGGTGTGTTTTAAGTAGTGGAATGAATTCCTCTTCAATCTTGAGGGTCCCTGAGGGCCTACTAGCCCACTAGCTACCTCCAGTATGTGCCATGGAGCTGCGTTGCAGAGAGGGGTTCAGAGGCCATGCCCGTTTTTACATCTGTCTGCAACGCAGAACTGTGGCGCTTACTGGACGTACCTTGTGGGCTAGTTTGAACATAGGGTCCCTCAGGATTCAAGGGAACTTACTTTCCCAAATAAAAACGTACCATGGGGCGCGTTTGCACACTGGTGAAGGGAGGGAACGGGGCCTGAGGTGATGTGTGCAAGTATGCCCTGTGGTGCGTTTCAAGTTGGGAAAAAAATTCCTCTTCAACCCTGAGGGACCCTGGGGGTCAAGTAGCCCACCAGGTGCACCCAGGAAGTGCCACTGCGCTGCGTTGCAGAAGTGGTACAGGCCGTGCGCCTGTTTACATCTCTCTGCTACACAGCTCTGTGGCGCTTACTGGGTGTACCTAGTGGGCTAGTTGGACTCTACAGACCCTCAGGATTGAAGGGGAATTATTTCCCCAACTTAAAACGAGCCACAGGGCGTGTTTGCACAGTGAACATCAGCCGAACTCCGAATTCGGATTTACTCACCTGGTATCAGGAGAGACTTCAGTGCTGCATCTTTGAGCCCACTACTGATCCTGAAAAGTTATTCTAACCACACTTAGCAGTAACTTGAATTTCCTTCCATAGGCTAACATTGACTGGTTTCACTTGGAAATTCTTCTTAGTATGGCGTTTTGGAACTTACAAATATTCATCTAAAATCAGCCGAACTACAAATTCCGATTTGCTCACCTGGTATCAGGAGAGACCTCAGTGCTGTATCTTTGAGCCCAGTACTGATCCTGAAAAGTAATTCTAACCATACTTACCAGTAACTTGTATTTCCTTCCATAGGAATCCATTGTCTGGTTTTCACCTGAAAAGTTTCTAAGTGTTGATTTTCACAAACTACAAATATTCCTTAAAAATCGCCTGTATGACTTAAATGCATTCTTTCAACTGTTTACAGGAGATGCATCAGTGCTGGATCCAGGATCCACCTCTGAGTATAAAAAAGTAACGATAACACTACTTACCTGCTAAGGGAATTTCCTCTCATAGGATAACATTGGTAATTCTATGTGAAAAAGTTTATGTGTCATCTTTTAAAATACAATAATATTCCTTAAAAATCACTACTGTAACCAAAACGCTGTTTACTGGAGATGTCCTAAGACTGAATCTAGGATACAGTCTGTGGTTAGAAAAGTAATCCATAAAGTAACTAATTGCATTTAACTAGAAATTCCCATGTGAAGTAGTGTGGCTCACTGGTTAGAGGCGGCAGACCCGAGAGCAGAGGACGGCCCGGGACCAGGGTTCGATTCCCGGTGCAGCAGGTTTCTGGACCAGGGTCAGCGGACTCGATAATTCTCTCGCCTCGGTGCCCACTCTGATCAGCGATCACACTCGGCAACTCTGGGCACTAGCTTGCCTCATCTTCACTAACGGCCCCACCAGACCGCCGGGGATGCCTGGTCTCACCCTGGAGATACCCATTAAGGGACCATCTCTCATGGAAGCCAGGAAGGGTTTCGCAGCGGTCGAAGCGCCTTGGGACCCTACGGGTAAGTAGTGCGCTATATAAATGCCTACACATAAGGAAATACATACATACATACATTGAGGTCAATGTTGCATTGTGTTATAAATTGTGTTGCCCATTCCAACAACATTAACTACTGTACTCAAAAGTCTATTACCTATTTGCAAAGTATTTAAACTTCATACTGAGAAAGTATATTTTGGAACGTAATGTTATGCTGACCAGGTTTTTGGCTCTGTTTCTGAGTGATGGTGACTTTAAGCTTGCTACCATCCTGGATGCCTATTCTTAGCTTGTTTTGGTCCTTTTAGGCCTCTTTTCAGACCTAGAAGCATAAACTAGAGGATAGCCGCTTTATATGATGATAGATCCCTTATTCCTGACTCTAATCCATCTATTGCCTATTGGCTTTGACATAATTATGTGTCCTTTCATCATCCTACCTATAGTAGAGGGTGGATCCTGTAGTCCTGACTTTATATTACCTATTGGTAGGGTTTGTGTATGTACTCTGATAGAGCTGTTTGTCTATTTCATCCAGACGTAACATGCAGATGGTCACTGCAGGCTGTGCAGGGAGCCTCGGAGCTGGCACAGGAATTCGGTGGGAGGCAGCTCTCTGTTAAAAATTTCCATGAGGAGAGGGCATTCCATATTAGCGAAGTGCAGAAGAGGCGGAGCAGTCAACCGGTTTTTGGGATGGTTCAAGTCAGTTGGTTTTTAGAGTAGTCAGAAGCAGATGGTGTTTGGAGCTGTAGAGAGAAGGCAGATGGTGTTTGGAGCTGAAGAGAGAAGTCAGATGATTTTTGGAGCTGAAGAAAGCAGTCAGAAGCAGTTACTTATCAGAAGGAGTTGTGATCAGTTGGAGCAGGCAGTTAACAGCTGGAGTCTGGAGTGATGCCTTTTGGAAGAGACTGAAGTTATATTGTGGATTAGTCTGTGGGAGCAGCTGGAGTGAGTTGGACATTGGAGCTGGAGCAATCAGACAGAGTGAAGAAGCTAGTGGAGCGAACGGTTATCAGAGCGGCAGAAACTATATCATTAGACTGAAGTTGGAAGGTGAAGCCAGTTCGATGGGCAGAGGAATCCAGTGCAGAGTGATCGGCGCAGATGTGTGTCCAAGAGTGCAGGGGAGAATCTGACGTGAGCCAAGGCACAGACGAGAGAGGAACCCAGATGACAGCTAGAACAAGACTTCATAATAATCAGGTGATATCTGTCCTGTTATATTAGTGCCCCTATACATTAATCTTGTCTTTTATTTCCTAGGTTAGATTCCCTACTATATTGTTACACTGATTAATCCCTTTTCTTTCAGCGGTGTGCAGTCTGTTATAATCCAGTTCCCTTTTTAGCTATCTACAGTTATGTGTTAGTAATAAAGCTTTCCATTATAATAAAGAGACCCCGCAGATCTGTGTATGTGTCTATTCCCCCTTTACTTTTCAGGCTATGTCTATATTACTAGTTATTGTGATGTTATAATAAAAAAGGAACCCCAGTTCTTAGTGAACCATTGTGTAACTGTTATTATTCATAATAAGGTTAACCTTTCTTCTAGTCAGATGCTGTTATGTGAACGGATGAATCTCCCGTCCAGGTAAATGGTAACTGAGCAAGGGAGTAGAGGAGCACTTGTATTTGATAATAACCTTTGCATATTGTGATTTGGCCATTCTTGTGTACCACATAAAATATAACAATTGTACATCCCCAGTAGATATTAGATATATATAGAGAAACTTCCCAACAGAGAGGGAGAGAGCTGAAGGTATTCATAGGAAAGTGATCGTCGTTGTGTAGCGGCCTTAATGAGAGCATTGACTGTGGTCAGTGTGTATACCCACAAGATTGTGGCTTGCGAGAGCACCAGAAGGATACGGTGCTTAATGAGATCGCTGCTAGGGAAAGTGGCGTTAATGAGAGCATTGATTGTGGTCAGTGTGTATACCCACAAGATTGTGGCTTGCGAGAGCACCGGAGGGACCCGGTGTGTAATGAGATCGCTGCTAGGGAAAGTGGCGTTAATGAGAGCACTGATTGTGGTCAGTGTGTATACCCACAGGATTGTGGCTTGTGTATGTATGAAATAATGAGAGCACTTGGAGGACACAGTGTGTATACCCACAGGATTGTGGCTTGCGCGAGCACTGATTGTGGTCAGTGTGTAATGGTAAGTTATCAGAACTGCCCCCTTCACTATGAGTAGGAGGGTAGCATAGTCTGGGTCTGAGTTGCCCGCGAGACTATAAGGTATGAGTGTGGTGTAGAGCATGGAAGTCCTTAGTAATCAGTGAGTATTCCTAGTAATCCTATAAATTTAGTGGTGTTTTTGATGATATGAGCTTGTATATTGCTAATTCCTCATCCTCAGGTAGGTACCCAGGTGCCTGGATAAATAGGTCCTGAGGAGGGAGATGGTTACGTTTCGGCTGGATTGGTGGTGTTTTGTGAGCTGATTCTAGTCCGAAAATCCGGTCGTTACAAATGTATAATGTAATTATAATGTAATTTAAAAAACAAACTATCTAACAATAAATAGTTTGAAAAATGTAGTAAATCAGTACCAAAAAAATAAATATAACAATTAATACATTTACAAATTGTTATTTACGAAACCTTTGAAATTCGCTGAAAAAACCATAGGTTTCAGGATTGTTATAGTTAGCTGGACATTTCCTCATACAAAACCATGAAAATTCCTCCGATATAGTTAGTTGTACTAACTGTAACTCTCATGCCTGCAATCCACTGGTGATGATGTCCCACATTATGTCATCCCTGATGACATCACTGATGACATCTCAAATGACATCACTGATGACATCATCCACGTGACAATCAGATACACCTCATCATACACGAGTATAACCTTTCATCACTCACTGTAAAATACAAAGTACCATATTTGAATCCATTGATACACCAATACAAGTTTCTAAAAACCCACTCAGTGATTCCTAAATCTATACACACTAATCACTTACCTATAAATTCACTCATACATGCTGTCAATGATTAATAGAACACTACCGAATATACTTATACACATATATCAACATTACACACCAGCACACATCCTATTCACTTATGAAGTCATCTAACCCACTTATGCAAACAATGGATCATACTTACATTTACTTAGCTACACACCTATATAAACACCACTTCACCTATTCATATAGATAGTAACTCATGTGTTATAAAATCACTATTACAAGTATACAGTTATCCATACAGTCACTCATGCAATCACTGAGTCTTATGTATACTTATTGATATACAACAACAGACACATACACTGCCTTTTATTTTTCTAGTATGTTGGACATGTACCATTGAGAGGTATATTTGCTCATCACCACACCCATAAAGATATTCAGTCACCCAAACAACTGTTATAACATATAGTCTTAACTTCATATACCTACTGAATCAACTATTCACACATCTTTGGGCAGTCACATACCCCCCCCTCCCCCACTGAACCACACACACATTCCCTCTCCCATACAAATAGTCAGTTAACTAATCAATAACTAATATAGACTTTCACATAGCTAGTAACCAACTGGAGAAGCTGTTTACACAACAAATGACAAAGTGATACAGATATTCACACAGTTTAGACACTATCCAATATATTTAGTGAGACACTATAAATTAGTCAAGTAAACAGTCAATCACACTGCTACTAAATCCTCCATTCAGATATTTATATTTATGTATCCACTCAATCTTCAATGCAAATTTCTATATATAATACATATTTAAATAACCAACCAAACCACATTCACTGGATGATGTCATCAGTGATGTCATCAGTGATGTAATTTGAGAGCTATAAAGAAGGTAGCCAAGATATGCACAGCCACAAATACGAGGATGACACATCTCGAAGACCGAACAGGGATGATGGAGGATCAATAAGCCAAAGACTCGACTAGACTGATGGGATATGAAACAGATGGTGGATGCCCAGTGGAAGCTGAAGGATCTAGAGAATCGTCAAAGACGAAACAATCTTAGAATCCTGGGTATAGAAGAAGGGCCCGTAGGCGGGGATATTTGAGCGTATGCCCTGAGAATGTTCAAAGGAGCCTTCCCGGAACTGAGTCAATGGGATTGGGACAGGGAAGTGCAAAGAGTGCACAGGTTCCCACTAACTTTAAAAAAGAAAGGGCCCTCCACTACAGAGGGGGTACCAAGACCAAGAGACATGTTAGTATATTTTGGCAACTTTTTGCTGAGGGAAGAGGTGTATGCAAAAGCTCGCCCCAACGCTAAACGTACATTTGAGAATCAATCCTTCTTCACAACCCCAGATTACTGTCATAGCACAGTCGAAAGAAGGTGGAGACTAAGAGAATTACTGGATCCATGCCATAAGATGGGCCTGCAGGCCTATTTAACACCTTAGCTGCGTGTAAACATTTCTCCCCAGTGCTGCGCTGTCCATTAGAACTAGTGCTGAATGGACGTTCAATGGTCGTGCGCAGCACTGGGGAGGTAGCGCTGCTGACGACCATTGGCCGTCAGCAGCACTTAAGGGGCTAATGAACCCGGCAAAACTGAAGATAATCCACAAGAATTCTACTAAGGTCTTTTTTTCTGAAATCCAAGCAAAAGAATACATGGATATGATTCGAACCAGTGGTGAAACCAGCAGGAAAGGGGGGGGGAAACAAAAAAAAACATCACATCAAGACAAGATAGAACAAGGGGAGGATCATGTTTTAAAAGATGAGAGAGCTGTAGAAAAACTGTATGCTGAACTGAGGATAAAACAAGAATATCAATGCGGATAGGTACATTGAATATATGTGGACTGAATGACGGAAGGAAGCGAAGGGAGTTGAGGGAATATTTAAAAATAATCCATGTTGATTTGCTTTGTCTACAGGAGGCCCATATAGAGGTGTCCCAGAAGGGATTATTGGGGCAGCTAGGTTTTCAATTGCTTGCTTACACAACACAAGGGACGAGGACAAGAGGGGTGGCGGTATTAGCACGGCAAGGTATGGTGAATATTAAAAGGCTAAAAGCTGATTCATATGGGCGTTGGGTGTTGATGGAATGCCAGGTGAAGGGATTTAATTTTACCTTATGTACAGTGTACGCCCGACAGTTGATGATCCTGAAATGCTTAATTTGATGAATACACAATTGGCTAACTGGCCCCAACCCCTGGTGGTATGTGGAGATCTTAACATTAACGGTCTGAACGGTTTATGGAAGCATGATCCGAAAAATTTTGGGGGAAGGAAAAAGAGAAGTCATACGGCTTTGATAAGGCTAATGGAAGATAACGGCTTAATAGACATTTGGGAACAACAGCATAATGTCGGGGGGTAGCACGTATTTTTCCGCACCCCACAAAATATTAGCAAGACTGGATTATTTTTGGTATCCCCTACAATAGCCACTATGGGCAAAGTGAGTAAGCTTCCCCGGGTTATGTCGGATCATAATCCACTGATTTTAGACGTCGCAATTTCAACACAAAACAATCCAAGCTCAAATTGGACATTCGAGAGGGCACTGCTACAAGATGCCAAGTATATTGAATCTATGAGAGGATGGCTGAAAGAATTTTTTGAGGTTAATAGAGGAACAGCTTCCCCAGCTATAGTTTGGGATACAATGAAAGCAGGCATAAGGGGGGAGACACTCAGTTATTCAGTTAGACGAAATAAGGCAGAAAGGGAGGAGATGGCAGGGAGAATAAGAACGGTGGCAAATATTGAGGAAGAACTTGGTGTAGCTATAAGGTCTAAACAAGACATTATTGTAATATCACAGAGATTAGCAGTGGCTAAAGCAGCGGTGGGGGAGATATTCGCATCTAAAGCAGCAGGGAAATACCTGGTTTGGAGGAAGGAACAGTATGAATACAGTGAACAGATCGGCCGCATATTAGCCTCGCAAACAAGGCAGGTGGTTACAAAGGGTGATATCGCTGAGGTAATGCTTCAAGATGGCAGTATGGTGACAACACCAAGGGATATATGTGCCAGGTTTCAAGAATTTTATCAAATACTTTATAATCCTGATCAAGGGGGTGAGAAGCATGAGATAGAGGAATTTCTCGAAGGAGCTAATTTAGAACAACTGGATGCTGCTGATAAAGGGGCTTTGGAAATGATGTTTAGCCGAGGGGAAATGCATAGAGCAATTTTGGATCTTCCAGCAGGGAAAGCTGTTGGTCCAGATTCTATACCATTAGAATTCTATAAAATCTTTTTGCCTGAAATAGAAGGGGATTTTTATAATTTAATAATTAATATTCAAAAAGGTATCCCTCCCCCAGAGTCTTGGAGTGAAGCAACTATGATAGTGTTTATCAAAAAAAATAAACCACCAACTAATCCTGGGTCATATAGACCAATAAGTTTAATGAATAGCAATGCGAAAATCTATTCGAAAATCATGGCAAATAGATTAGGGAAGGTAATAGGCAAGATAGTATCCCCCAGACAGCATGGGTTCATCCCTGGGAGAGGCACTACAGAACATATCAGGAGAGTTGTAACCCTGTTTGATGGAACGGCAGCCTCACGAGACCCTATGTCACTAATATTATTAGATGCAGAAAAAGCATTTGATAGGGTCTCGTGGGGATTCCTCTGGGCAGTGTTAGAGAAGGTAAACCTTGGGAGCGGTTTTATAAAGGCTGTCAGGGCACTATATATCAAATGAGCAATGCGATAATGATTGGGCGGGGAACCAGACAAGGATGTCCTTGTTCTCCACTTCTCTTCGCCCTATATATAGACGCATTTATAAGGAGAATAGAACAGAATATAGACATACGGCCAATTGTTTTGAACAGACATGAAACTAAAGTTCTGAGGTATGCGGACGATCTGGCGGTCACATCCTGTGATACAGAAATGGCATTACGGGCAATAGAAGCAGAGGCAGCTATATACGGAAAATTATCAGGATATAAGCTAAACGTAGATAAAACACAAGTTGTAATTAATCAAAAAATAACACTGGCAGATCAAAGAGTCACCGAGACAGCTGTATATTTAGGGGTTTCAATCACCTCTGATATCTCGACAGTAGTGGGGAAAAATTTAAAACCTATAATACGTAAGGCTAAAATTGATTTTTATCGATTAAACAATCTACATTTGACTACAATCGGCCGGTGCAACCTGATAAAAATGTCTTTTTTGCCTAAAGTGCTTTATCTTTTTAGGACCATTCCCCTGTTATTTGATAACAAATGGTTCAGGGAGCTAGAAGGGGTAACACACAGGTTTATATGGGCAGGAGGAAGAACACGTCGCAGCCAAAAATTTCTGTCGCTGCCCCGAGAACGTGGTGGGTTGATGCTTCCCGATTTCAAAGCCTATTATTGGGCAACAGTTTTACAATATATAAGAGGGATGCTGGGGGGAGATATAACGGATAAATGGAGAGGGAGGCATATGATTCCGGATGTATACGAGCTTTTGGTTAAGGACTCGGATAGATGGTTGCTCAAATATGATGAGAAAAGCTATTACAAGAAGGTACGCTTTAAGACCCTGGGGGCTGCAATAACTATATGGTCTACCATTAAGAAGAAGTTAAAATTGGGTAGAATGAATTACTATACACCGCTATATGGGAACCCATCGCTCCCAGGAATATTCAATGATTCTATAATGAAAGATTGGGACAGGCAAGGGGTAAAAACTATAGGAGACCTTGTAGGGGCGGCAGGGGTAATCATCACATATGAAAACGCGCAACGGCTATATTATTTAAGGCATAGAGATTTTTATAAATATTTACAAATTAAGTCAGTCCTAACAAGAAAGCGGGGTGGGGATGTTGATATGCAAAAGGTAGACTTGATGGAAGATATAAGAAAAGAAACAGGGTGTTCCATATCGCAGTTGTATGGCGAAATATGTAAATACAAGGAGGATGACTCTGAAAAAATGTTTGAGAAATGGGGAACTAAACTGGGGCTGACAGGGAATGAGGCTGAGAAATCGTTCAAAATGTCAAATACGGTGCTGAGAACAACAAATTTGCAAACCCAGCAATATAAAACATTGTTTGAACTGTATCATACCCCCCACAGGGTGGCACAGTGGGGTGGAATAAGCGGTATAACCTGTCCAAGATGTCAATCTACCCAAGCTGATACGATTCATATGTTTGCTTCATGTCCTGTTTTAGATAGCTATAAACAAGAATTGGAACAATTTTTTAATAATTCATTGGGGATGAATATAGCATTGTCGGATGAAGTAATGATTTTAGGAGTAGCTAAGGATGGCTTGGAAGTACCTCACTATGAGTTTTTGTATATAGCCATGGTACTAAGTAGATTATGTATAGCATCGCTATGGAAAGATCCCAGACCACCGACATCACATCAATGGGTTTCTAGGCTGTTGGCGATCTTTACCTTGGAACAGGCTTTATATGAAAAAAAGGGAAGGGTAAGAAGAGAAGTTGCGAGACGAATATGGGCTCCAATAATAGAATGGAAGCAAAGTCTGGGGGAGCTGTAAGCATACAGTAAGATAATTAATAATTTGTTTTACGTTGAGTCAGCAAGAACCAGTATGGATAGAATTTACTAAATGAATGTATGAATTTATGAACTTTTTAAGGAATTATATTGTTATAATGAATGTTATCTGATTTTCTTATCTTGGTGAAATACATAATGAAAATGAAATTGTAATCTTGATGTTGATGAATAAAAAAATATTTTAAAAAATAAAAATAAAAAACCTTTGAAATTCACTGATAAAACCATAGGTTTCAGGATTGTTATAGTTAGCTGGACATTTCACTCATACAAAACCATGAAAATTCCTCCGATATAGTTAGTTGTACTAACTGTAACTCTCATGCCTGCAATCCACTGGTGATGATGTCCCACATTATGTCATCCCTGATGACATCACTGATGACATCTCAAATGACATCACTGATGACATCATCCACGTGACAATCAGATACACCTCATCATACACGAGTATAACCTTTCATCACTCACTGTAAAATACAAAGTACCATATTTGAATCCATTGATACACCAATACAAGTTTCTAAAAACCCACTCAGTGATTCCTAAATCTATACACACTAATCACTTACCTATAAATTCACTCATACATGCTGTCAATGATTAATAGAACACTACCGAATATACTTATACACATATATCAACATTACACACCAGCACACATCCTATTCACTTATGAAGTCATCTAACCCACGTATGCAAACAATGGATCATACTTACATTTACTTAGCTACACACCTATATAAACACCACTTCACCTATTCATATAGATAGTAACTCATGTGTTATAAAATCACTATTACAAGTATACAGTTATCCATACAGTCACTCATGCAATCACTGAGTCTTATGTATACTTATTGATATACAACAACAGACACATACACTGCCTTTTATTTTTCTAGTATGTTGGACATGTACCATTGAGAGGTATATTTGCTCATCACCACACCCATAAAGATATTCAGTCACCCAAACAACTGTTATAACATATAGTCTTAACTTCATATACCTACTGAATCAACTATTCACACATCTTTGGGCAGTCACATACCCCCCCCCCCCCCACTGAACCACACACACATTCCCTCTCCCATACAAATAGTCAGTTAACTAATCAATAACTAATATAGACTTTCACATAGCTAGTAACCAACTGGAGAAGCTGTTTACACAACAAATGACAAAGTGATACAGATATTCACACAGTTTAGACACTATCCAATATATTTAGTGAGACACTATAAATTAGTCAAGTAAACAGTCAATCACACTGCTACTAAATCCTCCATTCAGATATTTATATTTATGTATCCACTCAATCTTCAATGCAAATTTCTATATATAATACATATTTAAATAACCAACCAAACCACATTCACTGGATGATGTCATCAGTGATGTCATCAGTGATGTAATTTGAGAGCTATAAAGAAGGTAGCCAAGATATGCACAGCCACAAATACGAGGATGACACATCTCGAAGACCGAACAGGGATGATGGAGGATCAATAAGCCAAAGACTCGACTAGACTGATGGGATATGAAACAGATGGTGGATGCCCAGTGGAAGCTGAAGGATCTAGAGAATCGTCAAAGACGAAACAATCTTAGAATCCTGGGTATAGAAGAAGGGCCCGTAGGCGGGGATATTTGAGCGTATGCCCTGAGAATGTTCAAAGGAGCCTTCCCGGAACTGAGTCAATGGGATTGGGACAGGGAAGTGCAAAGAGTGCACAGGTTCCCACTAACTTTAAAAAAGAAAGGGCCCTCCACTACAGAGGGGGTACCAAGACCAAGAGACATGTTAGTATATTTTGGCAACTTTTTGCTGAGGGAAGAGGTGTATGCAAAAGCTCGCCCCAACGCTAAACGTACATTTGAGAATCAATCCTTCTTCACAACCCCAGATTACTGTCATAGCACAGTCGAAAGAAGGTGGAGACTAAGAGAATTACTGGATCCATGCCATAAGATGGGCCTGCAGGCCTATTTAACACCTTAGCTGCGTGTAAACATTTCTCCCCAGTGCTGCGCTGTCCATTAGAACTAGTGCTGAATGGACGTTCAATGGTCGTGCGCAGCACTGGGGAGGTAGCGCTGCTGACGACCATTGGCCGTCAGCAGCACTTAAGGGGCTAATGAACCCGGCAAAACTGAAGATAATCCACAAGAATTCTACTAAGGTCTTTTTTTCTGAAATCCAAGCAAAAGAATACATGGATATGATTCGAACCAGTGGTGAAACCAGCAGGAAAGGGGGGGGGAAACAAAAAAAAACATCACATCAAGACAAGATAGAACAAGGGGAGGATCATGTTTTAAAAGATGAGAGAGCTGTAGAAAAACTGTATGCTGAACTGAGGATAAAACAAGAATATCAATGCGGATAGGTACATTGAATATATGTGGACTGAATGACGGAAGGAAGCGAAGGGAGTTGAGGGAATATTTAAAAATAATCCATGTTGATTTGCTTTGTCTACAGGAGGCCCATATAGAGGTGTCCCAGAAGGGATTATTGGGGCAGCTAGGTTTTCAATTGCTTGCTTACACAACACAAGGGACGAGGACAAGAGGGGTGGCGGTATTAGCACGGCAAGGTATGGTGAATGTTAAAAGGCTAAAAGCTGATTCATATGGGCGTTGGGTGTTGATGGAATGCCAGGTGAAGGGATTTAATTTTACCTTATGTACAGTGTACGCCCGACAGTTGATGATCCTGAAATGCTTAATTTGATGAATACACAATTGGCTAACTGGCCCCAACCCCTGGTGGTATGTGGAGATCTTAACATTAACGGTCTGAACGGTTTATGGAAGCATGATCCGAAAAATTTTGGGGGAAGGAAAAAGAGAAGTCATACGGCTTTGATAAGGCTAATGGAAGATAACGGCTTAATAGACATTTGGGAACAACAGCATAATGTCGGGGGGTAGCACGTATTTTTCCGCACCCCACAAAATATTAGCAAGACTGGATTATTTTTGGTATCCCCTACAATAGCCACTATGGGCAAAGTGAGTAAGCTTCCCCGGGTTATGTCGGATCATAATCCACTGATTTTAGACGTCGCAATTTCAACACAAAACAATCCAAGCTCAAATTGGACATTCGAGAGGGCACTGCTACAAGATGCCAAGTATATTGAATCTATGAGAGGATGGCTGAAAGAATTTTTTGAGGTTAATAGAGGAACAGCTTCCCCAGCTATAGTTTGGGATACAATGAAAGCAGGCATAAGGGGGGAGACACTCAGTTATTCAGTTAGACGAAATAAGGCAGAAAGGGAGGAGATGGCAGGGAGAATAAGAACGGTGGCAAATATTGAGGAAGAACTTGGTGTAGCTATAAGGTCTAAACAAGACATTATTGTAATATCACAGAGATTAGCAGTGGCTAAAGCAGCGGTGGGGGAGATATTCGCATCTAAAGCAGCAGGGAAATACCTGGTTTGGAGGAAGGAACAGTATGAATACAGTGAACAGATCGGCCGCATATTAGCCTCGCAAACAAGGCAGGTGGTTACAAAGGGTGATATCGCTGAGGTAATGCTTCAAGATGGCAGTATGGTGACAACACCAAGGGATATATGTGCCAGGTTTCAAGAATTTTATCAAATACTTTATAATCCTGATCAAGGGGGTGAGAAGCATGAGATAGAGGAATTTCTCGAAGGAGCTAATTTAGAACAACTGGATGCTGCTGATAAAGGGGCTTTGGAAATGATGTTTAGCCGAGGGGAAATGCATAGAGCAATTTTGGATCTTCCAGCAGGGAAAGCTGTTGGTCCAGATTCTATACCATTAGAATTCTATAAAATCTTTTTGCCTGAAATAGAAGGGGATTTTTATAATTTAATAATTAATATTCAAAAAGGTATCCCTCCCCCAGAGTCTTGGAGTGAAGCAACTATGATAGTGTTTATCAAAAAAAATAAACCACCAACTAATCCTGGGTCATATAGACCAATAAGTTTAATGAATAGCAATGCGAAAATCTATTCGAAAATCATGGCAAATAGATTAGGGAAGGTAATAGGCAAGATAGTATCCCCCAGACAGCATGGGTTCATCCCTGGGAGAGGCACTACAGAACATATCAGGAGAGTTGTAACCCTGTTTGATGGAACGGCAGCCTCACGAGACCCTATGTCACTAATATTATTAGATGCAGAAAAAGCATTTGATAGGGTCTCGTGGGGATTCCTCTGGGCAGTGTTAGAGAAGGTAAACCTTGGGAGCGGTTTTATAAAGGCTGTCAGGGCACTATATATCAAATGAGCAATGCGATAATGATTGGGCGGGGAACCAGACAAGGATGTCCTTGTTCTCCACTTCTCTTCGCCCTATATATAGACGCATTTATAAGGAGAATAGAACAGAATATAGACATACGGCCAATTGTTTTGAACAGACATGAAACTAAAGTTCTGAGGTATGCGGACGATCTGGCGGTCACATCCTGTGATACAGAAATGGCATTACGGGCAATAGAAGCAGAGGCAGCTATATACGGAAAATTATCAGGATATAAGCTAAACGTAGATAAAACACAAGTTGTAATTAATCAAAAAATAACACTGGCAGATCAAAGAGTCACCGAGACAGCTGTATATTTAGGGGTTTCAATCACCTCTGATATCTCGACAGTAGTGGGGAAAAATTTAAAACCTATAATACGTAAGGCTAAAATTGATTTTTATCGATTAAACAATCTACATTTGACTACAATCGGCCGGTGCAACCTGATAAAAATGTCTTTTTTGCCTAAAGTGCTTTATCTTTTTAGGACCATTCCCCTGTTATTTGATAACAAATGGTTCAGGGAGCTAGAAGGGGTAACACACAGGTTTATATGGGCAGGAGGAAGAACACGTCGCAGCCAAAAATTTCTGTCGCTGCCCCGAGAACGTGGTGGGTTGATGCTTCCCGATTTCAAAGCCTATTATTGGGCAACAGTTTTACAATATATAAGAGGGATGCTGGGGGGAGATATAACGGATAAATGGAGAGGGAGGCATATGATTCCGGATGTATACGAGCTTTTGGTTAAGGACTCGGATAGATGGTTGCTCAAATATGATGAGAAAAGCTATTACAAGAAGGTACGCTTTAAGACCCTGGGGGCTGCAATAACTATATGGTCTACCATTAAGAAGAAGTTAAAATTGGGTAGAATGAATTACTATACACCGCTATATGGGAACCCATCGCTCCCAGGAATATTCAATGATTCTATAATGAAAGATTGGGACAGGCAAGGGGTAAAAACTATAGGAGACCTTGTAGGGGCGGCAGGGGTAATCATCACATATGAAAACGCGCAACGGCTATATAATTTAAGGCATAGAGATTTTTATAAATATTTACAAATTAGGTCAGTCCTAACAAGAAAGCGGGGTGGGGATGTTGATATGCAAAAGGTAGACTTGATGGAAGATATAAGAAAAGAAACAGGGTGTTCCATATCGCAGTTGTATGGCGAAATATGTAAATACAAGGAGGATGACTCTGAAAAAATGTTTGAGAAATGGGGAACTAAACTGGGGCTGACAGGGAATGAGGCTGAGAAATCGTTCAAAATGTCAAATACGGTGCTGAGAACAACAAATTTGCAAACCCAGCAATATAAAACATTGTTTGAACTGTATCATACCCCCCACAGGGTGGCACAGTGGGGTGGAATAAGCGGTATAACCTGTCCAAGATGTCAATCTACCCAAGCTGATACGATTCATATGTTTGCTTCATGTCCTGTTTTAGATAGCTATAAACAAGAATTGGAACAATTTTTTAATAATTCATTGGGGATGAATATGGAAAGGGGCGACCAACTCGGTCCCCCCGAACGTATGGCCGAGTGCCTCGATCCCCCCGGGAAGCCATTTTTGGGCGGGAGGCGCGTCTCAGCTGGTATGCCCGAAGCGGCGTAGTTGGGGCGCGCTCGTTCCCGCCCTAGAGTGGGCTGGCCTAGACACCGACGCAGCCAGCCACGCCCTCGGGGCAGGCAGGGGCGGGTATACGCCCGCCCTGAAGACGGATAAAAAGGGACGCAAGACCAGAAGACATCCTCTTGTTCTTGTGCTCTGAAGCTGCACCTCCTCGCTGCACGTGAGCTCGGGACAGAACGAAGAGCCAATTTTGAGCGTTTTAATCTCTCTTTTTGTCTTCTAGATATTTCGTCTGAAAAGATGCCCAAGAAAGGCGCGAAGAGAATGTCGACTGACCAGTTGGTTCGGGCCCTCATGAAGGACATGTCCGAAATTAAGAAACGGTTGGCGGAGCGAGACGGCGAGGAGGGATCGGGGCGTCCACCGGCCGGGGGGAAGCCAAAGAGGCCGAGAAGGGGGCCGGTCGGGGGAGACGTCCCGGTACCCTGTCCCCCGCTCGAGGCGCCAGCCCCGGTACCGGCCCCGGTACTGAAGGAGGGGAATCCGATCACCCTTGGTAGTCACCCCGACATCCGCTGAAGATATGCCTCCCGAGTTGGCGGCACAGTTAGCGGCGTGGTTGGGGGACAGTAGCGAGAGCGCCATGGCTGCCGAGGCGCAAGCACTCATTAAACAGTTGCGCGAGAAACGTGATACAGCCAAGGGGCCCGCGTCGGATGCGGTGATAGACAAGCCACGAGTGGCGGAGGCAGCGTCCGGTGCAGGTAAGCGGCCATTGCCGATCGCAAGGGATGAGTCAACACCCTCTCGTAGAGAAAAGTTGGGGCAACATGTTCCTTTGGCAATAAAGGAAAAGATTTGGGCGGGGGAATACGTAAACATTTTCTCCTTGCTCGTTGATCATTATGAGGTTGAAACTGTTAAGGGCCAAAAGGATCTGATGCATCCAAGTGTTTGGCGCGCAAAAATGGCCGCCTTTAAAGTGAATGAGAATATTGGCAACTGGGGTAATGCCTGGGGAATTTTTACGTCAATTTTGGGGGAACGTAGGCCTGAATTGCTCCCTGAATTTCCAGTATATCAGTCACGAATTATGGGGTACTCGACATCGCACCAAGGTAACCAATGGTTCTGTTATGACAACCTTTTCAGGAAAGCGATGGAGCATAACAAAAGTTTAACCTGGGACTGTTACGATTCTTTGACATGGAATAAAATGAAAGAGTCGGGGATGTTGAAAGTGCCGTTGGTGGGGAGTACTGTTGGTGAGTCCTCCCGCCAAAATGGGGGGACGCCCTTTCGGTCGGGTACGGGTACAGACGATTACCCGAGACCCGCCGGCAACACAGGGAAGAGGGGTTTCTGTTTCAATTTCAACAGAAGTAAATGTACTAGGCCCCCGGGATCTTGTAAATTCAAACACGAATGTAGTGGTTGTGGGGCACCCCATCCTGAGTCCTCGTGCAGAGCCAAATCGGGTGAAAATGGGGGTAGAGGGGGCGCCAAACAGGTCTAATATAGTCCGAGGGGCGCCTTTACCAACCCCGATTGATACCCTGGCGATGATTCCCTGGCTCAGCGAATACCCAGATCGTACTTCTGCTGGGGTGCTACGAAACGGTTTTTCATATGGTTTCCGCATCCCGGTGGGGAACTTTCAGGGTGTCGGGACGTGCAAAAACCAACTTTCCGTCTTGCAGCATACGACTGTAGTGCAGGATAAGATCCGGAAAGAGATTACCCGAGGTCGGGTTGCCGGCCCGTTTAGTGTTCCCCCGGTACAGAATTTTGTTTGTTCACCTTTAGGGGTGGTCCCCAAGAAGGACCCAGGTGAGTTTCGATTGATTCACAATTTATCAGCGCCTCATGGCCTTTCTGTAAACGACGCAATTGATCCAGAGATATGTTCGGTGCGGTACGCATCATTCGATGAGGCCGTAGCCATTTTGAATCGCCTGGGGCCCGGGACGCTGATGGCGAAATCAGATATCGAGTCAGCTTTCCGTTTGCTCCCGGTATACCCGGAAGACCAACGTCTTTTGGGATTCATGTTCCAAGATTCGTATTACATGGATAGGTGTATGCCGATGGGGTGCTCTATATCTTGTGCATATTTCGAGAAATTCAGTAGTTTTCTACAATGGGTTTACACGAAGAAAACGGGTTTTCGAAATGTGATGCATTACCTCGATGACTTTCTGTTCCTTGGGGCCGCTGGGGATGATGAATGTGCTCGGGCCTTGACTGAATTTTGTGTTTTAATGAATCAATTTGGCGTGCCACTGGCACCAGGTAAAACTGTGGGTCCCACGACTTGCCTCGAGTTTCTCGGGATCGAGTTGGACTCTAGTGAGGGTTGTTTTCGTTTACCAGCTGCCAAAGTGTCGAAATTCAGGGCAGCCCTGCAAATGTGTATTATTGCATCTAAAGTTACGCTGCATCAATTGCAGCAATTGGTGGGGAAGTTGAATTTTGCCCTAAGGGTGATCCCGATGGCCCGCCCCTTCTCCCGTTCAATTGCCCAGGCGATGGTCGGCCTAAAAGAGGGTCATCATCGCATGAGATTATCGGCCGAGGTCCGCCAAGACATGCGTATTTGGTTAGCATTTTTGGCGGATTTCAATGGTCGAGTCGTCTGGAACAAACCGGCCTTGTCCTCTGAAGAGCTGGGTCTATGGACGGATTCAGCGGGAAGCATGGGTTTCGGCGCCATCTTCGGCACAAAATGGTCGGCACAAAGGTGGCCAACATGGTGGCATGAAGAGGGGCTGACGAGTAATATTGCTTTCCTTGAACTGTTTCCCATTTTGGTGGCCCTCAGAACCTGGCCCGATGGATTCAAAAATCACTCTGTCATATTTTGGTCTGACAATATGACCGTTGTAGAATGCATCAATAGTCAGGCAGCACGTTGTAAAATGATTTTAAGGCTGCTTAAAGAAATTGTCTTACTGTGTATGCAACTGAATGTGGTATTCAGAGCAAAACATGTCCCAGGGGTGATGAATCAGGCTGCTGATGCACTGTCTCGTTTTCAAATGCAGGCTTTCTTGGGTTTCCTTCCCTCAGCGGACCCAGAGCCAGCACCCTTTCCCGAAGCTCTCTGGTCTCTCGGTGCCCCGAACTTCGTTACCTCGTGGGAGAGAGTCTAGCACCAAGGACGAGGAAGGCATACGAAGGGGCGTTTCGGGCTTATTTAGCCTTTTTGGGGACTGAGAGAGGGGGGCTTTGGGGGCATGAGGATTGGGTAGTGCACTTTCTGATGTCCTTGCGTAAGGCTGGGAAGTCGGTGGCTACAGCCCAGAGGCATCGTGCTGCCATTTCCTTTGTTGCCAGGGCGCATAATATCCAGGACCCGACAGCGTCTTTTGTGGTACAGAAAGCGCTGCGTGGGTGGCAACGCCTTGAGGGTCGCAAAGTAGATGAGAGGCGCCCGATAGGTCTGGATAGGTTGTCCCAGTTGCTGGCCACACTCCCCGCCACATGCTCATCTCAGTTCGAGGCCTGTTTGTTCCGAGCTGCTTTTACGCTTGCATTTCACGGGGCAATGAGGATAAGTGAGCTGGTAGCAAGGAACAAGCGGGATGTGGTGGGGGGTTTGTGCCGGGAACACGTTCAGATCAGGGGTGAGACGATGACTGTATCCTTTGTCAAGTCAAAAACCGATCAAGGTGGGGTGGGAGACTGCATAGTCATTCGCAGGATTTCAGGGTCTTCCATGTGTCCGGTGAAGTGTTTAGAAGATTACCTAGCACAAAGGGTGGCATCATGGGGGGGGACATTGTTGAGACACGCGGACGCCACCCCACTGACGAAGTTTCAGTTTCAGCGGGTGCTCGCGATGTCAATTACCGCAGCGGGCTTGGACCCGGGTGAGTTTGGGACCCATTCCTTTCGGATAGGGGCTGCCACTGAAGCTACAGCCAGGGGTCTTAATGTGGAACAAGTAAAACGAGTGGGGCGCTGGTCCTCCAATTGTTATAAGAGGTATGTGCGGTTGCACATGTTGTGAAGCTGTAATAATGTACTCACGCTTCTTGTCTTTTGTTTGGTTTTCAGTTACGCAAGCCTTCGAGGCGGGGCGGACTATGCAGTCGACCCAACACCAGGCCAGCGGTCAGACATCACCGGCTGTGAGAAAGGAGGTGTGGGTCGTGGGCCACTCATACGTGAGGCGTGCCGCTGACGTATTCGAAGCAGGTGACATGAATCACGTAGCTGGGGAATACGGGTACAGAATGTCCTTCTACGGAAGGGGCGGTCTCTGTATTGACCAGTTTCAGGCATTCTTTGAGGGTTTGTTAGGGCGGACGAGGTCACCGCCGTCTATAGTCATAGTACATTTAGGGGGCAATGATTTGGTCACCACCGGTAGACGACTTCTCCTGGAGGCAATGCTTTCCACTGTAAGTTGGTTGGCGAGGAAAGTTCCGGGGTGCATAATTGCGTGGTCTCATATGATCCCACGAAAAATGTGGCGGGGGGCTGTTTCGATCCCTGCTTTGAACCATTCTGTTAGAAAACTTAATAACAAAGTGAGTAGGTTGTTTCGTTCCAGGACATTGCATTCTATCTCGCACGGTTGTATTAATGATGACAGTATGTATCTAGGGGATGGTGTGCATTTGTCTCGGGTGGGAAATGAGTTACTCATAGGAGACTTCTTAGCATGGTTAAAAACGTTGGAACATGACCTTTAGCTAGGAGTTTTGTGGGGGGCCCGGATAGCCGGTCAACTATCCGGGCCTGTGGCGGTAAGGTCATGATCGGTGAGCACTAATTAGTAGATCCCTATGAGTGGGCGTCACCCAACACGGATGGGAGCGCTCGGGAGAGGTGGCCATTGGCCCCTCAATGGGGAGGCGGTCCCTTCTAAGGATGGGTCGCCGGAAGTAAAGGAAAGGCGGTCAAGGCCCCTTCCTTTGTAGGAGGGGTTACAGCCCCCTCCTGGGGAATTTCCCGGGGCCAGTGACATCTGCGACGGCAGATGCGGTAAGTTGTGTGGGGTTGGGATAAGGTCTACGGTACCTTCTAGATACCTCACACGAGTATTCAAACGACCTTTAACTGGCGTCGAGTCTTTAGGTGCCCCCGTCAAGTCAAGGGAAATTGGTAATAGTTGCACTTGAGGTACGCCTCCGTGCTGTCGCCCAGCCCAAGGGGAGGGGTAAGTCTGGTTAGGGATCTTGACACCGGTTATGACCTTGCCGTTGGCCTTTAAACGTTAGGTTGTACAATTTCAATATGTCAAGAAATGTTTTGTAGGATGCTAGTTCGGCTAGGAGAACCTCTGTATTAGAGAATCTGTTAAGGTTAGCCAAACATCGCAATATGGTCATGAAATTGTACATAACATGAAACGTTTAATGTTTTAATTTTGTTTTAATAAATACGGCCGGGATGGTCACTCCATCCCACTTCCAAAAACTTCAAGAACTGTTTCCGGTTTCCCTCCTTTTGGGGATTGTGTTGAGAGGGGGTGGCGGGTATCTCGGCCATATGGAAAGGGGCGACCAACTCGGTCCCCCCGAACGTATGGCCGAGTGCCTCGATCCCCCCGGGAAGCCATTTTTGGGCGGGAGGCGCGTCTCAGCTGGTATGCCCGAAGCGGCGTAGTTGGGGCGCGCTCGTTCCCGCCCTAGAGTGGGCTGGCCTAGACACCGACGCAGCCAGCCACGCCCTCGGGGCAGGCAGGGGCGGGTATACGCCCGCCCTGAAGACGGATAAAAAGGGACGCAAGACCAGAAGACATCCTCTTGTTCTTGTGCTCTGAAGCTGCACCTCCTCGCTGCACGTGAGCTCGGGACAGAACGAAGAGCCAATTTTGACCCACCCACCAGCCCCTGAAGACAGCCAGTTGTGTATAATAAAGTTGATTAATTTTGCTTCGGTTTTCGTATACAGGTCGTAGTGCCATGTTGATGAGTTAACAAAGAACGGTCGTTTTGAGTATGTTTGCCATTAAAGATATTCAGTTTAGTGTTGAATTTTTAATGCATGCTCTTTCGGTAATAGTGGCCAATGTATTCGTAGGTTAATTTGCACTGTCGTATTTATTTTGGTAGGCGGTAAGGTCATGATCGGTGAGCACTAATTAGTAGATCCCTATGAGTGGGCGTCACCCAACACGGATGGGAGCGCTCGGGAGAGGTGGCCATTGGCCCCTCAATGGGGAGGCGGTCCCTTCTAAGGATGGGTCGCCGGAAGTAAAGGAAAGGCGGTCAAGGCCCCTTCCTTTGTAGGAGGGGTTACAGCCCCCTCCTGGGGAATTTCCCGGGGCCAGTGACATCTGCGACGGCAGATGCGGTAAGTTGTGTGGGGTTGGGATAAGGTCTACGGTACCTTCTAGATACCTCACACGAGTATTCGAACGACCTTTAACTGGCGTCGAGTCTTTAGGTGCCCCCGTCAAGTCAAGGGAAATTGGTAATAGTTGCACTTGAGGTACGCCTCCGTGCTGTCGCCCAGCCCAAGGGGAGGGGTAAGTCTGGTTAGGGATCTTGACACCGGTTATGACCTTGCCGTTGGCCCTTAAACGTTAGGTTGTACAATTTCAATATGTCAAGAAATGTTTTGTAGGATGCTAGTTCGGCTAGGAGAACCTCTGTATTAGAGAATCTGTTAAGGTTAGCCAAACATCGCAATATGGTCATGAAATTGTACATAACATGAAACGTTTAATGTTTTAATTTTGTTTTAATAAATACGGCCGGGATGGTCACTCCATCCCACTTCCAAAAACTTCAAGAACTGTTTCCGGTTTCCCTCCTTTTGGGGATTGTGTTGAGAGGGGGTGGCGGGTATCTCGGCCATATAGCATTGTCGGATGAAGTAATGATTTTAGGAGTAGCTAAGGATGGCTTGGAAGTACCTCACTATGAGTTTTTGTATTTAGCCATGGTACTAAGTAGATTATGTATAGCATCGCTATGGAAAGATCCCAGACCACCGACATCACATCAATGGGTTTCTAGGCTGTTGGCGATCTTTACCTTGGAACAGGCTTTATATGAAAAAAAGGGAAGGGTAAGAAGAGAAGTTGCGAGACGAATATGGGCTCCAATAATAGAATGGAAGCAAAGTCTGGGGGAGCTGTAAGCATACAGTAAGATAATTAATAATTTGTTTTACGTTGAGTCAGCAAGAACCAGTATGGATAGAATTTACTAAATGAATGTATGAATTTATGAACTTTTTAAGGAATTATATTGTTATAATGAATGTTATCTGATTTTCTTATCTTGGTGAAATACATAATGAAAATGAAATTGTAATCTTGATGTTGATGAATAAAAAAATATTTTAAAAAATAAAAATAAAAAACCTTTGAAATTCACTGATAAAACCATAGGTTTCAGGATTGTTATAGTTAGCTGGACATTTCACTCATACAAAACCATGAAAATTCCTCCGATATAGTTAGTTGTACTAACTGTAACTCTCGTGCCCGCAATCCACTGGTGATGATGTCCCACATTATGTCATTCATGACATGGTTAGTGACATCCCTGATGACATCACTGATGACATCTCAAATGACATCACTGATGACATCATCCACGTGACAATCAGATACACCTCATCATACACTAGTATAACCTTTCATCACACACTGTAAAATACAAAGTACCATATTTGAATCCATTGATACACCAATACAAGTTTCTAAAAACCCACTCAGTGATTCCTAAATCTATACACACTAATCACTTACCTATAAATTCACTCATACATGCTGTCAATGATCAATAGAACACTACCGAATATACTTATACACATATATCAACATTACACACCAGCACACATCCTATTCACTTATGAAGTCATCCTACCCACTTATGCAAACAATGGGTCATACTTACATTTACTTAGCTACACACTTATATAAACACCACTTCACCTATTCATATAGATAGTAACTCATGTGTTATAAAATCACTATTACAAGTATACAGTTATCTCATGCAATCACTGAGTCTTATGTATACGTATTGATATACAACAACAGACACATACAATGCCTTTTATTTTTCTAGTATGTTGGACATGTACCATTGAGAGGTATATTTGCTCATCACCACACCCATAAAGATATTCAGTCACCCAAACAACTGTTATAACATATAGTCTTAACTTCATATACCTACTGAATCAACTATTCACACATCTTTGGGCAGTCACATACCCCCCCACTGAACCACACACACATTCCCTCTCCCATACAAATAGTCAGTTAACTAATCAATAACTAATATAGACTTTCACATAGCTAGTAACCAACTGGAGAAGCAGTTTACACAACAAATGACAAAGTGGTTCAGATATTCACACAGTTTAGACACTATCCAATATATTTAGTGAGACACTATAAATTAGTCAAGTAAACAGTCAATCACACTGCTACTAAATCCTCCATTCAGATATTTATATTTATATATCCACTCAATATTCAAAGCAAATTGCTATATATAATACATATTTAAATAACCAACCAAACCACATTTACTGGATGATGTCATCAGTGACGTCATCAGTGATGTCACTGACCATGTCATGAATGATGTAATATATGGCATCATCACCAGCGGATTGCGGGTGTGAGAGTGATAGCTAGTACAACTAACTATATCGGAGGAATTTTGTATGAGTGAAATGTCCAGCTAACTTTAACACCCCTGAAACCAGTTTTTTTCTGTGAATATATATATATATATATATATATATATATATATATATATATATATATATATATATATATATATATATATATATATATATTTATATATATATATATATATATATACACACACATACATATATATTTTTTTCATAGCTTCCATTACGGTATTACATTACAATTTGATGCCTTTCATAAATATATATATAACACTTGGTCAGAAAAATGTGGCACGTGGCAAGAATGGATTTTTCAATTGTTTTGGTGGGCATGGAGAGAACTTAGAAAAGAATTAAGGAGTGAAGTTCTAGTAGGAGGTTACTGAGTGGGCACTGGGAAACACGCCTTGTTTACATTGTGCAATGCATCAAAAAGTGCTGCATTAACTGACGCAGACACACATTGCACAGCCAACACTGCAGTGCTTTATTGAACAATGCAGCAGTTAGGTCATGGGTGGTGAAATGCCAATGGCAGGGAGGTGATGAATGATGATGGGTGGGAAAGCAAGCAATGAGACTTACCACCAACGGTCCCTCCCACTGCTGGGACTCTCCCTCAAAACACCTGCCTCCGTCTCCTCAGTCACACTGGAGCTGCTGCTGGCAATGGCACTTGTGGTCTATTCGGCTAGAAAAAGCAATTACACATTTTAATGCCAGATTCACCTTCAGGTTATTTCTTTTTTAACAAAGTACAACCACAATATCTCATTGGAGTTTCTTTAGCAGTATCTTCTAAGCAGTATCTTCTTTTCGAATTATCACTTTGGGCAGTTATTGTTTGACAATGTTAGAAAAGCCAGGTAGGGAAGCCAACCAAAAACCTTTGGTAATGGAGGGGCAGAGCTATGATGACTCTGAGTCATTGAAGCACAATTAAGGGTTGGAATGCTTACTAAATGGTCTAATGGTCTTGGCTGGAAAGGGCAATTGGACCTCATAGTTTCCTGTCATGCTGCACTGTCAATGAAACTGCTGGGATACTGTACAAATGATTGGTAACACATCATTGGGGGGGCACAATGACAATAGCCACTCTCTCATTTGGACTGTTTGAGCATTAGCAAAAAAAGAAAGCCTTCTAAACAAACATGTGTGGTGAGTAACAGCGTACTTGGCCCTTGCAGTCTTCATAGTACGGTACCAACAATCTGTTCTCGTAGTCTTACAGTACCACATGATATATAAGGGGAGAAGAAAAGCTTACTAACATAGTAGAAGAAAGCTACAGAGTAGTGCAGACAGGAGGAAGTAAGCTACAAAAGCATGATCTATAAAAAAAAAAGATAATGCAGGGATAACAAGAATTTAATAAACATTAGATAGAGGAATTGAAAAAATGGGACATAATGAAATAAATATAAGCGAGGCAAATTTATTCTAATAGTGGGAAGAGGTAAAAGTTAGCGAAATAATAACAGAACTTACTAGGGCAAGCAGAACCATCGGCCGCCGCATTTGTGTTGGTTCCACCTACCTTGACACTGGGGGTTGCAGCCCCTTCACCCACCTTTGATTCCCTCTTGCCCTTGGGTGCTGATGTAAGAAATGGAGAAGATAAAAAATAGATTAATGGTACAATTAATCTTCCCCCAAAAAAATTGACAGGCAAACGCCGTATCATTGTACTTTTCTAAATCAGATTGCCTATAGTACTAATGTTAAGTTGTCCTATTCCTAATTTCCTAAACCTAAGCCCTGTTCCTAATTTCCAAAACCTAAACTACATTTGGAGCTACTAATGCATTGCAAGAAATTATCTTTGCTTCTCGACCCCCTTTGATGGGCCTACCCCTTCTCCCTTATAAATACATAGATCCATATTACACATCACTGGCAGAGTGGGACTGGTGAACTACAGAAACAAAGGAATGGAGAATGCTAAGTCACTGATATTACTACCACTTGGTGTCATGACAGAGAAGACTGCATGACTACTTAAATAATCAGCCCAAGCGAGCTCCATTGAGTACGATTAGGTAGCACCGAGCACCTGGCTAGCTCAAGCTGGACCACATACTATTCATACGTAAACTTAACTTACTTCTGAGAACGAGTAGCATGCTATTTGGAAAAGAAATTGAATTTTAGAAAACAAAATAGAAATAATTACTCATCGAGCCTCGCAACCTTGATACCCAGCATGTTGAGCAGGTACTGTTCCCTATGTAGCAGGTTGGCCCAGCAATGCATCAGCTGCTGCGCCATGCACTGAACCCAGTTCTGTGGTGTGTGCACTGGTGCAGTCTTCTCCACAGCAGCCGACACTCCCTCAGGGCTTAGACTCTCTGTGGCCTGCCGCCTGCTGCCAGCATGGAGGGTGGGTGCTGCACAAAAAAAAAAGCGCAGTCATCTCTAATTCTGAAAGAATGGGGTGGGGCTGCACCCCTTTGCAGTGTTGATAACCGCAAGGTGTGCATCTTGTTGTCATCGCACTGGCACCATCGCTTGCTGCCCATTCCTCCGACATGGTGCTGGATAGTAAAAAAAGAAGCAAGATAAGGAACAAATCAAGCAGAAATAAAAACTAAAGAAAGTAGAAGAAAGGAAATACAAAAAAAGTACAAAAGTCTTGAAAAACGTCCAAATTAAGTCAAAAACATACAATAAATATATACAAACAGAAACACTGATTAGAAAAATATAAGTAAGTGATGGATTGGAATACACTTGAATGGGATAGAAAAAACAGGCCCAGCATTATTCGCAGAACAGAAAGCAGGTAAAACAAAACGTCTGCGTCCACACAGACCGAGTTGGACCGTTCACACTGATTTTTCAGCACAGAGAGCGAAGCTGGCCTAAAAAAGAAGAACAATTAGGCAGAGGAGGATTCTTCCACCCATTCACCGAGATCCGCGGAATCTCACTGAGGTTTTTTTAAACTGTGGGGAATTCCACAGACCACAACTCTGCGAGTTTCACCCAGGCCTAATCACAAGCCCTCATCGTTGGCATCCTTGACAAAGACACAGGACTTCACATCACAGCCCCACAGCTTCTTCAGAGCCACTGCTGTGCTACACATATTGAGGCAGACCCTTACATCATAAGCCCCTCATTGACTGCATCCTCAACAACAAGACAGGAATTCGTATTGCCAGAGGCTCCCTGGGAACCACTGCTGCATATTGCATCCTCGACGCAGGATCTTAAAACACTCCACAAACCAGGTTTTAAGTTACTCTGCTAAGGGGGACTAACTTGGTCACTGTATCCAGCCCATGCTCCATTGCGGTTGTCCTGAACTTGTGTTTCTGACCGCAACAACCAGATAATCACAGCTGGTGTTTTGTGCTCCTAGGCACTATGTTTGCTTCACATTTTGAAACTGCATATCTATGATTCTCCTCGTTGGAATTTTGTCATTATGGTCTCAAAAAAAAAGTAATTAATTTTACTCTAGTTTTCTAAATTGGTGCATTTTTCTTGTGTTGTGTTTCACATTATTACAGTTTGAAGTGCTGCATAAAGACATTACACATTGCCTTTAAGTTAAGCCTGACTACTTAGTGGCAGGCTACCAAAGGATTAAGCACAGGTTAATTTGGGGTTTGCTTATGTTGCAAGCTGAGTTAGTTTCTGCTTGCTGCTTGTAAAAAGTCCCCTCCCCATCGCTCCACTAACAACCTTTTTTCCTACACCAAGGGACTGTTCTGCCTTGGATGAAGTTTGCAATACCTGAAGCAGTATAAACCCAACTATCGTGCCTTTATACATAGTGGCATCTCTTTAGCAACTTGATTTCTGTGCACAGCAGCCACGGTCCGTGCAGGTAACAGCGAGGAGGCGTGTGAGGGGCATTTTGAGGTACGATACAGAATAAAAATTAAATAAATAATTGATTTTTCCTCTGCATCGTCCCTCGAAATGCCCCCTTATACGGCCCCACCGCTGTTACCTGCACGGACCACGGCTGGTGCACAGCACCCATAAACTTGTCTAATTATGGCAAAAACAATGGATTTGTGGCCTACATTTCCCAGTTTTCTACTGCGCTTGAGGTAGGAATGCTTTCACTGAAGACAAACTCCCATAATGCTTTGGTATTCCATGAGCTCCTGCATTTCTGATGTGATGATGTTAATTTATTTTCCAAGTTAATTCCAGCACGAATTGGGACACTATAACGTATATCACATTCTTGGCTTCCTCCCGGAATGAGAGCGGGTAGTGTAATGTCGCCGCTTATCAATGACCACTCTGACGCCTTGGTGTACTTCAACTGTGAATATTTATTCTCAATTACAGGTATTGCTGAAGAGCGCCGGCCGATGCTACCTCCTCTCCTAGTCTCCAGCGCGCTAATCTAAGCGCGTGCACTGCCTACAAAATGGCCGCACGCACGTCACGTCTAAGTGACGTGCATAAACTAGTACGCTCACTACATATCTCCCCCTTTTACCAACATTTAAGAGTCACTTACAGTTCATTGTCCAGTTCAAAATCTCGAAACCTGGAGGGCCTTACCACCGGCCTGCCGCTCCTAGTTATCTTGATAGGGTTCTCCAAGGTCCCTTGGCTCTGCACCTCAGAACCTTCCATTCCTTCCTTCGCCCTCACATTCTCATCCATATGTCTTCCCGAGCAGACCTTGTCAGTCCTCTGACTGCCGCTCGCTCCTTCTACCTCCTCTTGTTCCGTTTCTTCACTTGCTCCGTCTTGCTGGTTACTTACATTTTGTCCTTCCTCCGTGTTTGAATCCTCAATATCCTCCCATTCCGTTCCGGGGTGCCCCCATCGTAACACCTTGTTGCACCTGGCCATGCGGTCCTGTGACCACACGTTTCCATCACTCAGCAGAGCCGCTCGGTCGTATACCTCCTTGACTTGCATGGGTTTGCTATATTTGCTATCTCCTTTCTTCTGTAAAGTAGCTAATTTCACTCTTACCCACTCTCCCCTCTCCAGGTTAGTTCCCTTTACATTCCAGCGGTTGTTGTAATGATTGGTGTAGATGGTTTGTGCCCTCTCAAGATTGGCACACACTACTGCCGGGGACCATTCACTTGTGATGACCTTCTCCTTCCAAATCCTGTTGTCATGCGTGAAGGGCTCTCGCCCTCTCAATATTTGAAACGGGCTGTACCCTGTGCAAGTGGGCGTGATCCTGTAGGCCCATACCATGTTCTCTAGTGCTTTTCCCAGTTTTTGTTGTTAGAAATCGCAGCTTGTATGGCTCCCATCACTACCCTATTAAATCTCTCCACCAATCCATTTCCAGCTGGATGGTAGATTGCCGTGTGTTTGACAGTAATGCCATTCCTTTGCATAAACGTAGTCCATTTCTCTGACCTGAACTGGGGGCCGTTATCGCTTAGAATGGACTTGGGGATACCTTCCCTAGTAAAGGTCTCTGACAGAAACTTTAAGATGTTCTCCGTGTCCATGGTCTCATCCACCCTTAACTCTGGCCATTTGGAGTATCGGTCCATGAGGACACACACATATTTCTGTGTGCCCTGGTCGTCTAAGACTGGTCCTAATATGTCGATAGACAGTTCCTCCCACGGGTTCGATGGGGGGTCGAACCTCCCTAACGCTGGGCGCAGGGGTTTGAGTGTCTTGTCTGCCCCTTGGCACCGCGGACACTCTCTGACGTGTCTTTCCGCCCTCTTGTCCATGCCTGGCCACCAGTAGTTTTGTTTGGTTCTTAGTTTTAGCTTGCCGATTCCCAAGTGGCCCTCATGTAGCATGTCTAATAGTTTGGTGATGTGGTTCCTCGGGGGAATCACCTTGTCTCCTCTGTAAGTGAACACCCCCTTGTCTCCTACCGACAGTTCTTCTCTTACTTCATAGTATGGTCTCATGCCTTCTCTCACGTGCCTTTTGTCTGGCCATCCTTGTATGATGTGTCTCTTCACTTCCTTCATGTCATTATCCTCCTCATATGCCTCTGTCCACTCCTGGTGGCTGATTACCTTCTCCAGGTCATCTACTAGGGCCACCAATTCCCCTTTGCTTGCGGGGTCTTCCTCCCCTGGCTCCATGGCAGCTGCTCTACTCAGGTAGTCGGCTACTCGGTTCCGATTTCCGGGAATGTATTCCACGTCATACCTAAACTCAAGCAGTTTTAAAGTCATTTTGGATATCCTGGGAGTGGCGCTGGAATGTCCGCTTGACGTTAACACTTTTACTAGTGGCTTGTGGTCCGTCTTGAGTAGGAATCGGGTACCCCATAGGAATTGCCGAAATCTCGTCATGGCCCATACCACCGCCAGCATTTCTTTTTCAATCACGCTGTATTTGCTCTCAGTGTTGGTCAATGCCCGCGATGCAAAGCTGATCGTCTCCATTTATCCTCGTCCCCGATCCTGCATGAGCACTGCACCCAGGCCCTTGTCACTGGCATCAGTGGTGAGTACTCTGGCACCTTGGGGGTCATATCCCTTGAGCGGCACGGCTCCGGTGACATCCCTCTTTATAGTTTCTAACTCTGCTTGGGTTTCCGGGGCCCACTGGAACGAGGTGCTCTCCCTGGTCAGCAACCTCATATGATGGGTCTTCGAGGCAAAGTGTACCACAAACTTGCTGTAGTACTCCGCCATCCCCAAGAAGGACCTGACTTCTTCCTTGCTCTTGGGGGGCGGTGCTTCTGCGATTGCCTTAACATTTTCTGCCTTGGGAGTGATGCCCCGCGCCCCTATTTCGTGGCCCAGGTACGTCACTGACTCTAGGCCTAACCGACATCTTGCCCATTCTGCCGTGAGGCCCTTGCTTTCCAATGTCTTTAGTACCCTTTCAAGCTTCTGATCGTGGTCTAGTCTGTCGCATCCCATTACCAGGATGTCGTCCTGAAAATACTGGACGCCCTTGATGTCTCTGAATAGCTGGTGCATCATTTTCTGAAACACTGCCGCAGCCGAGGTCAGGCCAAACGGCATACGGCAGAATTGGTAGCACCCGAACGGGGTGATGAAGGATGTGAGGCTTCTGCTGTCCGGGTGTAGCACTATTTGATGGTATGCAGAGGTTAAGTCAATTGTGGAGTACCACCTTATTCCCCTGGTCTTTGTTAGCATTTCCTCAATTCTCGGGAGGGGGAATTTCTCCACCACTATGTTTTTGTTGAGCTCTCTCAAATCCACGCAGAGCCTGACCTTCCCATTGGGCTTCATGACTACTACCAGGGGTGCAAGCCATTCAGCGCATGTGATTGGTTCAATTATTCCCTTCCTCTCCAAGTCTCGGAGTTCCGTTTGGACAGCCTCTCTCACCGCTATGGGTACATTTCTCACCTTGTGGGCTACTCGGATGGCCCCTTCCTTGAGCACAATCTTGTGCTGGAATCTCTCCATTCTTCCAACTGTGCCCCCAAACACCTTTGGGTAGTTCTCCTTCCATTTTTTCAGGTCAGGCCACTCTTCCGGTTCCGTGAGGAGTATTTGTTCCTTCCCTCCTGGGTCCAATTTGATTCCTAGATCACCTTGGTCTAGCCAACCTAGGACGGATGGCCCCTTCTCTGCTATGTACAGTTTGCATAGCGCCGAACGTCCTCTGAATTCGAATTTCAGGCGTCGGAATCCCACCATTGGGATGCGATCACCGTTGTACGTGACTGGTCGAATGTCCAATTTCTCCAACTCTGGCCCTAATTTCGGTCTGAACATTTCATCCCAGACAGTCTTTTTGACTATGGTGTAAGGAGAACCTGTGTCAGCTACGACGCTGATGTTAACGCCGCCCATAGACATTTCCAGTATAGGTTTGGTTGTTCTCTCCCCTTCCACGCACAATATCTGGTCATATATGCATAGGAGAGTAACCACATCTTCTTCTGTGACCTCTTCCTGGTCCGCTTCGCCCTGGTCAACACAATTCACAACGCCTTTGGATAACTTTTTCCGACACACTTTCTCGTAGTGGCCTATGATGCCACAGTGCATACATTTGGCTCGGAACGCCGGACATCTTCTGTCCTGTGCTTCGTGGGCCCAGCTTCCACACCTATAGCACGTTCTCTTGTTGTTGCTGCTTGTTTGCTTTCCTTGTGGTCCAGAACTGCTCTGCCATTTGTTGGCTCCTCGGTGTACTGGGTTTGTCTGTCTTTGGTCTTTGTGATGTGCCTCCTCCTGTATCTTGTTCACCATGGTTGGGGTTGCTACATCCTTCTTGGTCGCATCTGCGCACCTCCGTGCGAGCTCCGCTCTCTTGACAATGACCATTACGTCGTTAAGTTTGTTATCCCCATTCGCCCACAGCTTATCCTGCACATTCGTGCTGGTCGTGTGCATCACTATCTGATCCTTGATGAACTCGTCTTCCCACAGTGCATACCTGCACGTGGTCGCCAGCTTCCTTAACGCCGCAACGTATTCCTCTACGGACTCTCCAGCCCGTTGTTTCCTCTGCTGGAAATTGAATCTGTCGACTGACACACATACCGTGGGTCGATAACGTTCATCCAGATCTTCGATAGCGTGGGCATACACGTCATCGTCAGTACTTTCTCTCTGTTTGGGCACCAAGCTCTTGTATATCCTGAGCCCCTCCGGTCCCAAATTGAGTAGCAGGATGCGTTTCTTCCTTTGTGGTGTAAACTTTTCCTCGTTTTCGTCCTCCAGGACCCCTATGAAATTGTCAATGTATTCTTTCTAGTCCTCCCACTTCATTAGTGGGTCCCCTGGCTTTGGTAGGAATTGTACTGGTGCAATTGCATACCCTGCTGGTGTGCTCATTTTGACTTCCCTGGATACGCTTGCTTTATCTTCCTTGCTGGTGGGGCTCCCTGGGGTGCTGTCCTTCGTGACTATGCTGGGTTTCGCCTGGGGACTCTCCGTGCTGGTCCCCACTTCCTCCTCTTTGGTAGCCAGCTCTATTCCTCCCTGACGCGTTCTGCGGGGCCTGCACGTCTAATCTGGCTGCAGTAAGGCGTCTGCGTCCCCTTCATGACCTCTTTTGCCGCCTGGGTGGGTAGCCGTGGCTCTGCCACGCTCTTCAGGTTCACTGTACCTTCAGTTCGCGCTGTAGTGACCCTCGTGGTGTTCGGTTTAGCTGCCCGCTCAGGGTGGACTGGGGGCCCTGCTCTCGTCCGTCGTCCACGTGGTGCGCCCGTTTTCCTGATTTTTTTTTCTGGCGTGGTTCTGCTGGGCGTATCCCGTCCTCGTCGCCACTGTTATGTCGCCGCTTATCTATGACCACTCTGACGCCTTGGTGTACTTCAACTGTGAATATTTATTCTCAATTACAGGTATTGCTGAAGAGCTCCGGCCGATGCTACCTCCTCTCCTAGTCTCCAGCGCGCTAATCCAAGCGCGCGCATTGCCTACAAAATGGCCACACGCACGTCACGTCTACGTGACGTGCATAAACTAGTACGCTCACTACAGGTAGGGGAGCACTATATACCCACCCTTGCTGTCGTTCACATGAGTGCTGCCTGGCCGTAGGTCTGATCCCGAGTGACATCTCATTCAACCGGTGCTTTGAGTTTTTTGTCATTCTTAAGGTGCAGTTTACACCAATAACCCATGCAGAGGAGATTTCATCCACAATGGTATTTATGAATATTAGCATCTCCTCTTGTTGTACTTTCTTTGTCCGGAAGATGTATAATGTGCAGCCATTATAGCGCATAACCAGATTTGTGCGTTGCTACTCAGTTTTTCACAGCTGAGCTCTTGTGTGTATCTTCAGTGAGTAGCACGGGGTTGTAATTTGAATGTTCACCAGTTACTTCCCTATTTCCGAGACCTTTTTGCATCAACTCCTCCCATGCGGTCAAACTGCGCGTATGCACCCTTAGATGCACACAACTTCAAGTGTAATCACTATTCTGCTTCTGTTGCATTATTATTATCACAATTATTACTACTATTACTATTGCTATTACACTGTACTATGAGACTCTCTGCATAAATAGGCGTTAGATCCCCCCCCAGGGCCATGTAAAATTACGCAGGAGTAAATCCCACATAAGTGGTGTGGAGTGTACCTTTAAATTAAAGGTTAGCTGTGAAAGTTTGTAAACTCCCACAAACTCTAGAGGGTGTATTAGGGAACGCCTATCCAACCGCTTCCCTCCCTAGCAATGGTCAGAGTCAATGACAGAAGTGAATTACTTTCCAGACACGGAAGTGGCCAGGAATGAAGCACCCGCATACTTTGTGACAGTGTAGCGTTTTCTCAGAGGTAAAACTCAAATTGTGCCATTTTAGAAAAGTTCTGCTAGCCCACATTTCATTATTGTACAACACGTACAATTCTGCATAAGGGGAATGTCACGCCAAAGAGTCACGACAGAAAACAAAAACTGTTCCAGGATTATGCTTTGAAAGCGGCGCCATGCAGTTTTAGTGGAATAGATTTGTGAATCCCAAAAATCTAAAAAAGTATACTCCAACGGGGATGAAAATCTTGGTGCGGGGTTTCACGCGTTTCTTTATCAATCGGTCCCTCAAGAACCATGACACAACGTTATAGAAAATAAGGGCTAAATTAAGACTCCTGTGCTACAATGTTTTTTCATAGAGATCAGAATTATGAGTTCTGTGATAATTATAACACAGTAACAGTTTTTCCTGATAGTTTTTGACAGGTGAAATCGAATGAATTTTGTCGGGGGAAGAGGCCCAGGAAAAAAGCACAACATGCTGACTTCTGAGCATTAAGTCTGCATTCTGTTTGTTATGCCCCATTGTCTTTCAAAAAAACTTGGAATAGGAGGTATTATCACATGTGGTAAATAACACACCCTTTTCTGGCACACTCGTAAAAAGGGCCATGGTCATTCCACCATCATGAAATAGTTCATTTGAGTTGTTTACTCCAATGTATTGCAACCGCGGTATTTTCACTTGATTTGCAAAATGGATGCTTTGCATCCAGACCTGCATCCAATAAACCATTGTGATGGATATGAATAATAATCTGCAAGGATAAGTGGTAATCAGTATGTAAAATGTTTTCCAAAGTAATTCGACAGGCCTGATGGTGAATACGAAAGACAATGATTTAAAACATTTTTATCATACCAACATGCAAAATTAATTATGACTAATAGACATCTTCTGTTCTAATTAGCTGTAATGAATTCTGGTAGCAAGCTTAATGAACTGCAGTAACTTGAAACATTAATGGAAAATTAGTATTTTGTGCTCTGCCGGATCATTTTATCATTAAATAGGCTAGAACTTTACACAATACAGCTTTTAAACTTTTAAATCATTCATTTTAAATTGATATGATGAACCTCCTTGTTCTGCAGAGAGCAAAGGTTACTCTTCTGCACAAGAGTTATATGATTTAGGAATACGTTTTGCATAGAATTTTATCTGCAAAAAAATAGGTAAATGAAAAACTAGTAATGTGGAGATTAGTTAAGACTACCCTCTTAAAGCTGTGCAAGAAAGTGCTCCATTGTTTCAAGGGAATTAATAGAAGCACTCCAAATCGCAACAGTGTTTTGACAGCCACCTCCAGAATGCATTAGGGAATTGCTTCATTCAGAATACAGCATAAATTCAATGTCTTTTGAAATACAGCCTAGGGGTGGCCTTAAGCATGTGCAAGCTGTGCACCTGCACAGGGCCACCAAACCCCAGGGGCCACCACACCAATATATATCCTTAATATAATAATCCTCTGAGGATGGATACATATTTGTGTGGCGGCCCCTGGCAGGGATTTGGTGGCCTCCGGCTCTGTTCCACTTCCAAACACCTCCCTGAGTTCCATATGGAGGGGGGCTCCGCCCTGCCCAGACCTCCTCTTCCGGGGCCCCCTACCTATGCTCCCTGCCCAGGGCCACCATGAGCCTAGAGCTGCCCCTGCACAGCCACCCATGTTTACGAAGCCCGGAAAACAATAAATGGCACAATTTCCTCATCCCATAGTTCTAATTTTGTCAAGCAAGTATTTTTGGAGCTAAGGGTACTAACAGAACAATCTCCCCTACTAGTCCTTACGGGCTTATAGGTTTAATTCTCTGAAGGTATTACGTTGTACCACCAAATCGTGGTCAAAATATAGGCCTCCGAATATAGTAATTCCGCAGTTTCAACTACCACTATAATCTAAAAGTGCGTAGATGTGGAATTTTTAATAAATATACCCCCATATATTAGTATAATATATTGCACTCCAGCAGCCTCACAAAGGCCGTGACACACAGACTGCTTTCTGCCCACTTGGAAAACGTGTGAATGACTACGTAACACAGTAACTAAAGCAGAGCAAAGTGTGACCTCCTCTCCCAGGATGGCCACTCGAGGTGTTAGCCCAAAAGGCGAGCTTCAAAGGGAAAGCCATCTTTGAAGGGTCAACAGCAACAACACCCCTGAGCAAAATGCCTTTTGTTCCTGCTGAAAAGTAGGAGACAGAACCAAAGAGGGAAAACCCGTCCCCAAACCGTTTTTTTCTGTGGGGGTGTAGCCCACTGATAGTCACACATCTACTGTGCTCCTGATGACCAATAAAGGGTCATGCCATTTTGAAAGGGGCAAAATTGGGGCTCCCAGTGATATCCAGGTGGCACGCATTGAGGGAAACATGTCACTAGGAAGGAGGGGACCCATTAACCAATTGACTAGTGACTGCGTGGTCCATCTGGGGCTTTTTACTGGGATAAATGTGGCACCCCGGAAACCCTGCACCTAAGATCTTGTAGGAATCAAAAAGAGGAGCAAAGAAGGTTTGCTCTGTTGCCCTCTTAAACTGCAGAGAGAGAGGCTGCACCGTTGGAAGGTCTGCACCTGCTGCACTTTGGGCTAGAAAAGTTTAGACTATGCCTGTGGCTCCTGGCTCAGGGAAAAGTTAATTCCTAGCCCCAACCAACAGCAGTGACTCCAAGGATTAGTCTGCTGATTAACTAGAATGACAGCTCCAGGGACAAGAGAGATGAGGGATGGTTTGGTCACCTCTTTTTGGTGGTGTCAGTTCTGTGACCCTTGTTTCCTAAGTAGAGGTAGGATGTGATTAGTAGAAGCAAAAAGAAAAAGAAAGTAATCCCCCAAACATTAAGGTTCTCTTGATGTTAGTAGTATTGAACAGAAGTGTCTCTTTTGGCCTATTCTTATACGGAAGGAATGAACAATAACCAATAAACAAACAATATTTACATTTATCAGACTATCCTGTTTTAGTACGATGATACCCGTTTTAGGGGATTATAAACATTCTTCCTCCACTCCCTTCCTTATTTTTGAATATCCCTGTTGTATCCCCCTCAGTTGAGGAAGCATTTGCACATCTGGTGAAGTCACCCTCCTCTGGGAGAATGACAGGAAGTGAGGCTCTCGTCGTTGGGTCTCTCTCCCTCTGTGGTGAGTTCACATCACCCGGCAGTAGCAGTTCATGTGACCGTGTTCCTTTGGCCTCCTCACTCTGTTCTTTGGGGGTTCTCTCTCTGCTCTCCTTCTCCTTCCTCGATCTCCTGGGCCACTACTCCCCTTCCGGCGTCTTTTCATCTGCGTTGGGTAGCTCTGCCTCCTTCCTCGCACTGATGCACAGGTCCAGGATGGTTGCCGTTCCACTCCGATTTGCCTGACTTCCAGGTTTCCCTGCCAAATTGATTCTGTATTATAAGAAAAGAGTAGTTGACTCAGGGGAGACATGGCAGCATTTCTTCCTCTCCAGATTGACAACAGAGAAGCTGGTACCCACCACAGAAGTTTTGGCACTACCAGTCGCAGGGTGTACAAAAGGACAAATCTGAAATAGCTAAAAGTTTCACCTGTGTCTGCCGGATCCGGAAGTGCTATCAAAGTCCAGATTAGTTATACCCAAAGGACACCAGCCCCCACCTAATGATTTCACTCCAGCAGCAGTGCATGGAGGCCAGCAGCCCAGCATTGGCTGGCGCGCTATTGCAATGTAGAGGACTATGAGGGACCCCAATCTCAGTGGCCAAAGTCGCCACATATCACCTGTGGACTGAAGGACCAACACAAAGACACCCCCATTGACCGCAGGTTAACCAGAGCATCCTTTGAGCATGTATCCTCTTCATAAGGAACCACTCCATTGAAATCTATGGCTGTCATCCTGTTAAGTTTGACACTTGACTTAAAAGTGGTCTGGTGGCCATGTAACTGTCCAAAGTACTTTCTCAGTCCTCTTAGACCTTTTCCCTGTCGGATTTGGTCACCCAGCCTAGGCCAAAGTACTCAAAATAGCTCTTGTAAACTTTTCAAAAGTTTATAAACATTTTGTTGATCAATGCTTGTTTGAGGTACGATTTAAAAGTGATATTAACTTCTATAATCCCCTTCTACTGATTGTTTATTATATATATATATATATATTCACAGAAAAAACCATAGGTTTTAGGCCATATATAGTTAGGGATTAGCATTTACAAAACCTTAATATACTCGCACAAAACCATAGAAATTCGCATATATAGTTAGATGCAATAACTATATATCGCGCACCCGCAACCCACTGCTGATGATGTCACATATTACATCATTCGTGACATGGTCAGTGACATCACTGATGACATCACTGATGACATCTCAAATGACATCATTCATGACATGGTCAGTGACATCACTGATGACATCACTGATAATATTTCAAATGACATCACTTGTAAAATCACTGATAACATCTCATTTGTCATTACTGATCACATCACTGATGATATCATTCATGTGATAATACGATCAACCTCTTCAGACTCTAATATAACCTTAGATACAATCAGTGTAAACAGACTCTCACAGACTGTCACTCATCCATGGAGTTACTCACACACCTAGTCAGTCATGCAAAGAATCAATCACACCTCCATTTCCTCAACTATACAGTTATACACACCTTACTTAATCAAACATATACTAACACATATTTACTCTCTTATACAATCCCTGATACAAGTTCACAATGATCCATACAGTCACTCACACATTCACTGGCTCTTATGCACAGTTATTTATATATGTCAACTCTTACATGTACTGTGTTTTACATATGTAGTTACTTTGACATGTAGCACTGAGATATCCATTCACTCACCAATACACTCATGCACACAGTCAACCGCCCATACAGCTGTTTTCACATGCACTTTTGAACCCATACATCTACTGAATCAACTGCTCACACATCTATGCACAGAGTCACACACCTCTCAGCCACCCCCACACACACACTCAGTCTCCCATACAAATATTTGGGCAACCAATCAATAACCCATATAGTTACTCATATAGCTACTGATCAACAAATGCAGCAGTTTACAGAACTACAGTAATAATGATGCACAAATTAAGACAGTTTAGTCACTAACCCATGCACTCAGTGAGACACATTTAATCATTCTCTCATACAGTCAGTCATGCACCTACTAAATCCTTCATCCAAACATTTATACATCCACTCACTCTTCAATATGTAAGACATATTTTAACTTTACAGAAACATACAGTCACTGGATGTTGTCATTTGAGATGTCATCAGTGATGTCATTTGAGATGTCATCAGTGATGTCACTGACCATGTCATGAATGATGTAATATGTGACATCATCAGCAGTGGGTTGCGGGTGCGCGATATATAGTTATTGCATCTAACTATATATGCGAATTTCTATGGTTTTGTGCGAGTATATTAAGGTTTTGTAAATGCTAATCCCTAACTATATATGGCCTAAAACCTATGTTTTTTTCTGTGAATTTCAATGGTTTTTTAATAGCAAATATCTATAGCTGTAACATATATTTTTTTATTCTAATTCACAAATATTTTTTATATATATTTGTATTATATTTTTTTAATTCAATTTATGTTATAGTTTAAATTATTTTTTCTTCTTTCGTTGCCGGTCCGCGAATCGGTAAACGTTCCGTTAGTGTAAATACCGCGTTAGAAAGAAACATCGTGACGCGTCCCATAAACGCAACATATCGCGTTACTACGTAATGCCCCTTATGACGTGCTGCGTTAGCGCACCCGGAAGCGTTCTGGAACGCGAACAAAGGCGCGAAACGTAAAGCCCCGGAATCGATCTAAGGCGCGGTACGGAACGCGGAACATAAGCATAACAGGTCATGTGACTAGTTAATAAAACTTTTCATTGGTTGATTTTACTTTTAGATTCCTAATGATGGAACGCTTGATCATATGACGTAAAACAAACACTTTTCATTGGTTTAGAACATTTTGTTTTCTCAAAGTCAAAGTCAAAGTCAAAAAGGTTTATTGCATAATTAATTAAAATTATTACAATTTTCACATTATAAATAATAATACAATGTGTAAATATGTTTGGTAAAATTAAGTCTCCTCCCTTGTTAAAAATGATGTGGGACGATGTTTTAAAAGTTTCTTCCGGAGATGCTCCCGCTGTCTTTGAATATCAAAATGTTTTTGCTTGTTTATACAAACTTTACCACTCGTTAAAATCAAGGCAGCCTTAGTGTCCTGCTTCTTAACCTTCTCCTCGTTCTACTTGGCTCAAACTTTTTTCACTTCTGCCATGAATTTTGTTCCCCGGCAAGCCATAATAATAGAACTACCTCCCAACCAACAAGTTACTGCTTGTCTGCAGGTGCGGATATTTAGCTCATTGCAAATACCTTTTAACAGTCGTTGCCGTTGTGCCATAAGTGCAGGACAGACACACAAAAAATGAGCTAATGATTCTGTTTTATAGCCGCATAGTCTGCATTGCGCAGTCTGGTGGTTACCTTTCCAGGATGGTAATAGATCCTTCGAGATGTGCATGCCCATCCTATAATCTGTAAAGGCTCTTTTTAAATGCACGTTGAAGTGAGAGGTTAAGTAAGCGTGTGGTAGTCCTGCTTTGAAGGAATTGATAATGGTCCAGCCGTGTCGCCGTTTTAGTAGTGTCCCTTTATCTTCTTGAAAGGATTTTTTCCTTGCTACCTTGTTGGCCAATCTGCTTATGCTTGCTTTATCCATCGCGGATTCCCATGCAGCTTCCAACTCCAGCTCTTTTACGCAGATTTTCAGGTAGTTTCCCCAGGAGCACAGGGTTCCGGTCTCCCCTTGATTTTTTATAACTTCCCAGTTTAGCCAGTCCATGGATTCCGGGTCTGCAGATCTAAGTTTATGGCACAGTTTTACGAAGCCGCTCATGCTCCTATATTTCTGGTTTTGCAGACCAAATTCAAGCCTAACTTGTGAGGCTGAGGCACATCTTGGAAGATTAAAAACTGCTTTGTAGATTTTGGTTTGGAGCTCATTTAGTAAGTCTGTTTCCTTGCCACACCAGGTGACTAGACCGTAAGACAGAGAGGGTAAAATTTGTGCCGACATGACCTTCAACAGATGTTTGTGATTTGGATAGTCCATCTTTGTTTTTAGTAGACGGTAAGCGAAGATTAGGGTTTGGGCTTTTGCGCGTATTGCAGTTCTATGCTCCGTTTGTTTTGCACCCTGAGATATTGTGATTCCGAGGTACTTGTACGACCCTTGTTCCTTCACCTTTGTCCCGTTCACCATCCATGTATATCTTAGTTTCTTTGGGTCTACCAGACGGACCACTTTTGTTTTTTCTTTGCTTAGGTCCAGACCATCTTGCTTTAAATATTTTGCTAGTAGGTTTAGAGCTCTTTGTAGACCAATTGGAGTTTTACTCAGCAGTACTATATCATCAGCATATTGTAGGCAAGGAATTCGATGATTAGCCAATGATGGAGGGTGAACTTCGTCCGTCTCCAGCACTTTTGCGAGGTCGGAAAGGAAAAGATTAAAAAGGGTGGGTGCTAAAACGCAGCCTTGTTTTAGGCCCTGGTACGTTGGTATATTCCTCGTGGTATAGGCTCCATTTCCCAATTTCACCTTTGCCCATGTGTTTTGGTATAGAACTTTTATTGCCTTTAACAGTTTGGTCGGCATCCCCCAACACTGTAGCTTACCCCATAAACGCTCTTGGTTAACTCTGTAAAAGGCCGATTTGATATCAACGAAGCAGGCGTACAACCGTGCGCCATTTGCTGCCATTCTGTCCGTTAGTAATGACAGGCAAGTGAGGTTGGTGATTGTTCCCATTTTCCGCCTAAAGCCTGTCTGGAACCAAGGAATTCTGTTTGATTCTTCAATCCATTCTTGCAGCTTTAAAAGGATGCAGGAGGCGTAAAGCTTTGCTTCTACATCTATCAAAGATATAAGCCTATAGTTTGTTGGAATACGATGGGCACCATGTTTAAAAATTGGGTGAATGACGTTACCCTTCCAAGACGCGGGAACCAGGGCATCATTATAAATATGATTGAAAAGTGGCATTAGGGTATCTGCCCAGAATTCCGGGTCGTGTTTGAAGATGGCGTTGGGCAGCCCATTCGGGCCTGCAGCTCCTTCAGCTTTTAGTCTTTTAATAATTTTACAGAGTTCTCCTCTAGTAGTTAGTTCCGGGAATACCGTCTCCTCTTTTGGACCCCCCTTCGTCCCTAATCCTTCTGTACCTGTGCTGTTGATTCCCGTCTGATCATCCTCAATTAAATTTGTTGACCTTATGTCGTTCGAGAGACCTACTGTTGTTGTGCAATATAGGGATTGTACGTGCTGGGACCAAGCGTCAGCTCCTACTCCTGCTTCCTGATGGAGTTTAGATCCTTTGTTTAGATCATTAATCATGCCCCAAAAGTAACGGCTGTTAGGATGTTTTCCTGCACTTAGGAGTTTATTCCATAGCTTTTCCTTGTAGGAGGATTTTGCGATGCTCAGTGACTTTCTATAAGCGCTTCTGGCTTCGATCAGGTCTCCCTTGTTTGCTTGTAACCCCAGTCTTTTTTGTCGTGCTAGATCTCGGGCCGCTTTGGCTACCCTCCTTTTTTTTGTTCTTAGTTCCATGTTGAACCAAGGCTCCTTTTTGAAGGTAGACTTGATCTGTGTCCCTGGTGTTGCTGGGAATTTATGGAGAAGGTCCAGGACCAATTGCTCCCAATTTTTTACAAGATCTTCCTTTTTTTGCAGCCCTTGCTCAAGTATTCAAGCTGTGACAGCGGACCGAATTTTTTCCAGCCCTTCTCCTCGCCATTTTAATTTCTTTAGGTTGAATTTGGATGCTTGATGAAGTAGACAAGAAAGGTTTGGTGCCAGAGTGGGCGTGGTGTTTAAGGTGGTTATTTGGGGGAAGTGGTCACTTTCTGGCCGCTGAACAATTTTGAAGGTCTCGACGTCTGGAACTAGGTTGTTGCTTACTATTGTGTAGTCTATCGTTGAGTGAGCCCTTCCACACAGGTACGTAATACCCGCCGGCCTGTCCCCCCTCGTGTTGCCGTTCAGAATCGTCAGACCTAGTTCTCTTAGGTTGGAAGTTAACCTCGGCATGTTTCCTTTTGCCCTGTTTTTGCCGATTAGGTCACAGTTGAAGTCCCCGGAGATTAATAATGAACATCCTGAATGGGTTTTTTGCATCAGTTTTATCAGTGACGTTAGGCTTGTTTGTTTGTCTTGGTGTGACTTCCGTTCCGGGTGGATATAGACGTTGAGAATTATGATTTGGCACTGCTCGGGCCCAACTGCCAGAGTTTCTGTGATTCTAGTCACTTGCACCCAATTAAGGCCTACGTCCAGTGCTTCCGATGTCCAATTGTATTTTTGGGTTATGTGAGTTGATAGGCCTCCCCGGGGGTGCCCAAAGTTTGAGAGTCTTTCTGCCAAGATGTGGTGGGCCTTGAATCCTGGTATTACTGTGGGTGATAATTTCCATGACTCCTGAATCAGGATTATATCTTGTTGGGAAAAGAAGGCTTGTGTGTCATGGTCCAGCTCCATTTCATGGAAGCCGTGTACGTTCCATGAACAAACAGAGAGGTTTGTTGTTTTTTTAACACTCTGCATTTCCTCCCTCCTGCATGGAGTCATTGAAAGGTTTTTCTCCGTGTTAGGGACCCTTGTTACTCAAGACCATAGGGACCCAGGACCAATCCATTTTGTCCCGGCCATGTTGACTGGTTGGTTGCTTATTTACTTTCAAGATTACCCCATCCGTAGAACTTGATGCTGCTGGTGGTGAAGTAGCGCATGCACCTAGTAGACAGGAAAAGGGAGAACCTTTTTTTTCGTTCCCCTTTGTTTCATTGCGGGTACTTTTTTGTAACGGGAATGGATATCTTGGGCGTGTGTTTCGTACAATCGATATTCCCCATGTTTCAAAATGATCTTTTGTGGAGAATATATTTGTTTTCTCAAATGATGAAAGTCCCACCTTTTTTCCTCACTCCGACTTTCATTTTTATGAGAGAAAGACCTGTTTTTGATTGCTAAGACATGGCATTTGTATTAGCTGCAGCTGGTGGATCTCCACCACCTCCATCACCACCAAAGAAGACAGGACCGACTAGCCAGGTCATCTTCGACCAGGAAGAAGAAGAAGAGGAAGACGAGGAACAGGAGCAAGGGACAAGTGGCTTTCTGAAAGAAATGCCAAGAACGTCCCGTGTGAAAGTGAATTTTATCTGGCAATTTTTTTCTTTTCCTTCTCATGAAAAGAAAGTTAATGCTAGGTACGTTATCTGCCTCATCTGCAAAAAACACTCTTGAGAGGGACCGAAAAAAAATATAGCTTTGGTAATCATACCATGCATCGGCACATGGAGACTTGGCATCCTCTTAATTATTCTAGAGGGCAACTTCGAGATTTGGTGGATAACCCCCGACCGGCAAAAACATCCACCAATGACTTTACAATAAGTGATAGGAAAACGGACACTAGTTACACCTTATGACCATTGGTATAAGGGATAAAGATCAGAGTAGCCTCAAAAAACTCTATGTTATGGTTGGAAGGAGGTGCGGTATATCTGGTTCGTCCGCCCCACATTAGAGTTGTGGCAGTTATCATTGGCTACTCCGAAGTAGTGAATATGCCAGCCTCACCCGAGGCGCCTCTGGTCTAGGGTGCAGTGTCCAGAGAAATTGAGTGAAAAAAGGGGTGTAAAGTAAAATGTGCAAAAAAGGAAGAAATTGTTAAAAAGGTAAACAGCCCGAAAGTTCTTTAATAGGGGTTGTTTTTACCACGTTAAAAAATAGGTGGTACGATTTTAGACCGAGTTACTGGGTCTGATAGTATAATTAATAGGGTACGACGACTCTGCCCCGGGGAGTCAGCACAAGGCGAAATCCTCCACACACGCGGCTCTGAGCTTCATACTGCTACTAAAGCGATACCCCGGTGAAGCGGAGCACCCTTGGCTACAGAGTATGAAGGAAAATTTCCTAACTATATAACCAAAACAAGAGTGCTTGTACGCCAAATATGACTACACTAATTGAGTAAGTACAATACCTTTATGTTTGTGAGTCCTGACGAAAGCTCCGCAGACCCTTCCAGGCCCAAGGAGCTGAAACATGTCGACGTACCCTATTAATTATACTATCAGACCCAGTAACTCGGTCTAAAATCGTACCACCTATTTTTTAACGTGGTAAAAACAACCCCTATTAAAGAACTTTCGGGCTGTTTACCTTTTTAACAATTTCTTCCTTTTTTGCACATTTTACTTTACACCCCTTTTTTCACTCAATTTCTCTGGACACTGCACCCTAGACCAGAGGCGCCTCGGGTGAGGCTGGCATATTCACTACTTCGGAGTAGCCAATGATAACTGCCACAACTCTAATGTGGGGCGGACGAACCAGATATACCGCACCTCCTTCCAACCATAACATAGAGTTTTTTGAGGCTACTCTGATCTTTATCCCTTATACCAATGGTCATAAGGTGTAACTAGTGTCCGTTTTCCTATTTTTGATAACTAGTAACTAACCTTGGGGAATGAAACGGAGACTCTGATCCCTTATCCCTCCTCTGATTAATCACTTTACAATAAGTGAGTCAGAAGCAAGGGAAACGATTCCAAATCTGCAAAAGAACTTTGGGCAGATGAGATTGACTTGTGTAGAGTGTGGAAAATTAATTTCATGCGGAGAAATGAGTATTACTTTAATAAATAGATCATTTGAAAATCATCAATGTCCAAAACGTCCTAGAAAGTAATTTTTTTTTGTTGCTCCTGTTAAGCCCTTTGAAGTAAATTGTTTCTCCTTCCTCAAAAAAAAAACAAAAAAAATATAAAACATCAAAAATAATAAAAAAAAGTTCTTTTCAGAACTACCTTCCCTTTTCCAAAAAAATTGCTAGAATGTTTAGCACTCTAGCATCCTCTATTTCTATTGATACGCTTCCCAATTAGCGTCCGAGTAGGCAAACCGGGAGCGAAGTAAAAAAATATTTTTTAATAAAAAGACGAATTAATAAACAGAGAGTAATGTGAAAACAAAGAAAAATAGAGTGAATAACACACAGTTACTGTAGAAAGAGGAACTGATAAAAGAAGTGAAAAGAGTAGTATAAATAAGTAATAGAAAAAGAAATAAAGGAAGTAGCAAAGACAGGAAACTAAGGGTTACAAAAAAGAAGCAGAGGAACTAATAAAAGTTAAATCTGATAGACATGTAACGTAAAAAGTACTAAACGCTTACCTTATAATTGTCATTACCGTACTGTATTGTCATTTTCGTACTTTTTATCTGTGTAAGAAAGAACAAAAAAATTTAAATTAATACAAGATGGTAAAAAAAGAGTGAGCATAAGACAAAATGAATGTTAAATGTTAAATGTGGTATACTAGTAAAGCGTACAGCTGACCCAGCAAAGAAGCGTCCCGGCGCTGTATTTTGCTGGGGAACCCATCCTGGCTTGCCATGTGAGATAAACCCTCCTGAGCATCTCCAAGGTGATGCCAGGCATCCCTGGCGCTGATGGGGCTGTTAGTTGAGATTAAGCAAGCTATTACCCAAAGTTGCTGAGTGGGACCCATGGTTGGAGTAGGCACCGAAGCAAAAATTATCAAGTCCGCTGACCAAGGCCCAGGCCGACCTCTGCTTCTGCGTCTACCGCCTCTAATCAGTGAGCCACACCAATCCATATACATATTACAAAATCACAATTCAAAGTAGAAAATTAATTAAACATATTTAATGGTTTATTTTTGCTGTTATCAGAAAAAATCAAATTTCACTGAAAACAGTGAGTTGAGGTATTCATCATATAACAGCGGGGAAAAAAAACACAATCAAAATGATTGTGTTTAAAAAATCCAAATAATATAAATAAGCAGAAATAGGAACTTCTCCAAAGTAACTTACTTTCTATGACGTCAAAGGATATCCTATGAACAGCTTATACTCAGTTGTGCTGTTACTATTTTCTGCCCGCCACTTTCTGAAAGATAAACTCAATTGTTTTAAGAAAACTGAGACATACAAAGCAATTTGAAACAGCACACTAAGTTACAGCAACACCTAGAATCATTGTAGTCCAATTACCTACCCTAAATTCTGACTTCAAAAATCAAGTTAAAAGGCAACATTGCTTCATACTCAATTAGTAATGTTTGCTGAAAGAATAGCCATTTTTAACATTTTAAATAAGCTGTGTAATATCCAGATGTTGTCAAAGTACCAGCATATTATGTAATAACTGCAGTTGCAAATGTTCTTCCTGAAATCGATGACTGTGTAGCAAAAACATTTTTAATTAGACTGAACAACTTATTTTCTTCTAGTTTATGTAGTTGAAATTGTAAAATGACGTTTCATCCATAAGTTTTCAAAAATAATGTTGACAGCATTGCAGACTTACATTTCCTCTACTCCTTTTTTTGATCTGCTGCTTGACTTTGCTTATAAAAACAAATAGTTTTCGCTCTGTACTACAATTATCCACAAGGCCATATATAGTAGGAGCCATTAGAACCTCTATAAATTCCTCTAAATAAATCCCAAGCTTCCTTTCCTAAAATTTTGGTTGTAAGAACACCAGGTAAGAATTTTGAAGGTGGAAAGGCAATCTTTTTTTAAAAGTTAAAACAGAATCATTGCAGAATGACCATCCGTTTCCAGATTTCAAATAAGCTGTGTAATGTCCTGAATTAGTTGAAGGAACGTTATGATATATAATTGCAGTAGTTTTAAAAGTCCTTCCTGATATTGACAACTGCGAAGCCACAAAATTATTAATTAAAGTTGTCAATTTAGTTCCATCAGGCCTACATCGTTGGAACATTAAAATGACATACTGGCCATAACTTCGTAAAATTAACGTGGACAGCATTCCAGACTTACATTGCCTGCACTCCATGTTTTGATCGGCTGCATTTACTACCTTATTGAAGGATACTGATTTACTGTCAGGCAAAGTTAAATATATAAATCTTTCTGAGTCTACACTAGTAGTACTTGATAGCCTACAGTTCTCGCAGTTATGCTGGCATTGATACGATAGGCCAAATAGATAATCTACATCTACACCCTCATCTTGCAATACATCAAGCATATACATTAAAAACTCCTGACAATCCTGCTGAATATTTTCAGAGAATTCTGTTTGACCTAAACATTCGTCTAACAGAAAACGAATTTCAGACACACTTTCTACTCTCGTTTTATCAGCACTACATTTCTCTAACACAGAATTCAACAAACAGCATAAACTTTGTTCCGAATTGATCACAATCTGTTCTTTGAAAGTCTCTAGTGAAAAGAGAACATTAACAACTACATTAGCATAGCAGTTGACACCAGAACTATTTTCAAATTTAAAACCAACAACATTTTCAACAGAATTCATTTTATTCCTGCTTCCACTTTTGGGTTCATCGACTTTTGCTCTTTTTGCTACAACCTCCCTACTATTACTGATATTTATTCGTTTCCGGCCTACCACACGTTTCTCAATCAAAGGATATTGAGGCAAATGTGGCGCATACTCTCTTCTTAACCTATTGTATTCCTTAACACAATCTAGATCTGCACAAATGTTTGTGACATCACAGTCAATCAAGTACAAACCCGATAAAGTTTTGACTCGTGACAATGCTACATAAGCCATACCCTCTTTGAATACAGAACTGCCAATATTCACTAAAGCAGTGTCTACACTTAAACCTTGCGATTTATGAATTGTCACCGCATATGCCAAGCAAACAGGAAACTGCTTACGACGAACATATAAGTCTTTAACAAGCAAAAACCTAGCAGAGCAACGACCAATTAGATGTACTTCCTCAATGCCATCAAATTTAATTTTTAAAAATTCAATTCCATCTCTATTTCTGTATTTCTCAAAATCAACAACATTACCCATTGATCCATTTACCAGACCTCTTTCAACATGTAAATTCCTTCTCAAAATGATTTGGCAATTTAAACACACATTCAAAGTCTTTTCAAAACCCGCAGTTTTAGATATAGTCTTCTCTAATGAATCCAATTTAGATTTCAAATTCTCTGACAAAATAATTGTTGATCCCATATGCTCTATTTTGTCAATAGCTTCAAGTTTTACAAGCACTTGTTTTTCTAAATTCAACATTTTGTTGTTGAAGAAGGAACATTCTGCAAGAGTTGGCATCAAACATATTCCAGATTTCTTCACAGTAATTTTCTGAAAAATATCCTCTGGCAAAAAGACTTCTTCTGGATATAAATTTGACAGTAAGCGTGCATGTAAAGCTTGTTTACCACGCTCAGTCACTTTCCCGATTCTAATATCTTGTAGAATATTCTTGTAATCTTCGTCCTTCGCCTGACGCATATTTTCACGCAGCTCAGCATAACTGAAGTTTAACCATATGTTAACGTTGCCAATGCTCCCTAGGCACTTCTTGGTATCTTCATGTGTACGCAGTTTAAACACTGGTTGTCCTTTCACTGGTGTCAGCTGCAGAAGATCACCAAAAACAATGATGTGTTTGCCACCGAATAACACATCATACTCTGTTTTAAGAACTTCCTGCATTCTTAAATGCACAAAAGCAAGCATGAGATTGGAAACCATGCTTACTTCGTCAATGATAAGAAGTTTCATCTTCTTCAAAACTCGAGATACTTCACAACAAGCATCTCCAGATAACTTGTGGTATTGTAATTTGTTATCATGCTCCACTGGCAGCATCAGTAACCGATGCAAAGTAATCCCTTTAATGTTATGAGCTGCCAGTCCAGTTGGAGCGGTCACAACACAAGACAGTGATGAATCAGTCCTTTTCTGCATACAACATGAAATTGCTTTAATAAGGAAACTTTTTCCAGTTCCTGCTTCTCCACTCACGTACAGTCGGACAGGCTTCAACGACGTACATGAGCACTCTTTCTTCTCATGACTTAATCCATGCTCAATTTGGTTGGTAACTTCGACATATATTTTCCTCTGCTCAACGTTAAGTTGTCTTTCCAATTCTTCTAAGTTAACCGCATCCTTCTGAGCATGTGCCATGGCTCTTTCCACTTCAATCATGGCAGTAGCAGCTTCATTTTCAATAACTGGTTCTCCTAGTGGATCCTGACTCAATGAAACAGAACTCTGACTGTCCTGAGAACTGTCTCTAGCAATCTCGGCTGCAATTGTTGCTTCCTGCTCAATTTCTGCATTCAACATTTGTAGATATTTTGGAAAAACAGGACATTCTATGGACTCCTTGGCTGCATTGAAAGAGTCTTCGTAACAGAGGAAATCTCCAAGCAGTTCCTCTTCTGCACGCCAAGGCTTGAAAATGTTGCAAAAGAGCTAAATAGAAAAACTCTTTTCTTTCGGGAGATTCGCAATCCAATTTTCGATGATTTATCAATTGACATTTTTTTTGCTTGACCAGACATCCCTCACTTCCAATTACAGCATACACACCTTTATCAATATCTTCTTTGATGTTCCTCTTGAAAACGTAATTTTGAAGAACTTCATACAGACAAGCATTCTCCAGGTGACTGCTTCTATTTGGATAATATGTATCCAACATGTTGCTCTTCAAAATATCTGTACTGTTTGGCTCCTTCTCCGCCAAATACTCAATTTCCCGTACAGGTTTCAGAACTCGATTACGCGTTGCAGCAAGACCAAGACTCGCACAAATGACACTCCTAGATTTGGCATAGAGACTTGCTGAAGATAACCGGTCAGAACATTCATAAGCTCCAATTTCTCGATGCGACAACATCTTCAGACTGAAACTGTACACTTCTTACTGAGGCTCTTTTCATGGGAAATATCCTCCCACATATCCTTCAGTTCTGTCTTTTCTTTTTTAGTGATGTAAGACGTCACATACCGAGCAACAGCCATACAGTTGTCAGCCACAAACTGTATATCCATGTTAGCATTCCACATGGACAAAATCACTGGGTTGTAGTCATTGATGTACTTGGACTCTTCGTTTCTTTTCAAATTGTATGTGTTTTTGGGTGATTTCCTCGTCACATTATGTTGCAACGATGACATCAAATTGTTAACTCTTCCTTTAGATATCACCGACCGTGGAAATGAAAAACGACATTTGGTGTAGTATTTGTCCTTGTTTCTGAATTTTCGATGACAGTACTTTCCACAACGATGGCTTTGAAACCGTAAAACTTGTTCTGTTAGACTTTTGTCTTCATTTGTCTTTGGAACAGCACATGTAGCATACTGTTCTATGAAACTCATCACTAAGTCATCCGGATCTGTTCCAAATTTAGGTGCATCTTTGATCCATAGTAGCATATGTATATGAGGAGCACCTCTTGCTTGATACTCCTTTCTCCAAAAGAAATCCAATACCTCTCCAAGAGGTGGATTTTTCTTGTACGTGATGAAAGACATCATAGCTTCAAATCTATGATTGAACTACCTGCAAACATTCACAGGATCCAAAGAGCACAGTTCTCCAGGTGTCTTAAATTCAATATTTTCAATGTTTCCATTTACCTCTCGTAGAAATTCAAGTAAGTCTTCCCAGCCATACTCAGCACAGCTGAGAGTGAGGAACCATGTGGGAGTTCCTAAGTTCCTCAGCATACATTTTAAGTCACCATGACGGCGGTACCAATACTCATTAGTACCACGCTGACAAGCCATGAGATTAATCAGGTGAGAATCCAAAATACTGTCTTGCACATTGACTTTATCCATAAAGTCCCTTGCCGAGATATTTCACAGTTGTATACCACTTTTCAAGATGTGGTTCACTGCATAAGACAATCCAGAGAGATCACTTTCAAACAATAGATGAAATAAATAGGGAATGCATTGTCGAAACCTAGGATCTTCTGTATACAATCGTAAAGTCCGGTATTCTGAAGCAGGAATTTGAACAGGTCGCTCATCATAACGTCCTCCTCGACCTGTGGGAAATAACTGTGGGAAACACCGAGCTTCCAAACTTTCCTCCCAAACACTAATAGGACTCCCTTTGGCTTGTTTCATTTGAAACAACTCAATAGCATTCCCCATGACTTCCTTGGAATGCAAAGGATGAACCCTATAATGTTCATATATTTCTTCCTTTTTAGAGGATTCTATTTTCTCAATTTGACCAGGACACAAATCGCTGTCCTTTTCTTCACTTACTTCCTCTTCTGCAACACATACATTCTTGTAGTACTTATTATTTTTTATCAAATACAATGTTGCCTTTTTAACTTTCCTAACATCCACTAAATCTTGCCAGATTTTCTTACTCTTTGTCGGAACACCATTAACTATGATAACCAGAGGCTCCTCTTCCACTTTCTCTACTCCAATTGTATTAATGATTTTCTTCAAATCCAAAGGCAAATAAACAACCCTTCCCTTTAATCCTCTCTGTAAATCTGATGGAGGCAACTTCCCTGTCTTTGGCTCCATTCGTACAATAGCCTGGAAGGGATGGACACTTTGAATCAAAATAGATTCATAAGTATTTAAATCCTTCAATTCATAAGGAATGTCATCTAAATCCAGATTATTATAAACCGCTCTAGCAGGCATCTGGTTTTGGTTTAATTTGTTATAGCAATAAGTACACATACATTGGTCTGCTCCCAAATCAAAACAATTTTCTACCATCAAGTATGTGGCAAAATCCTTCCATTCACTATTGTTTTCCATATCACTCTTTGCATATATATCCACTAACTTAGTCTGATTCTTATAATAAGTCCGTCGACAACACACACAAGTGAAATTAGGCCTCTCACTTGATTTCACCATAAACGTGGAAATTTCCTTGTGAAACTTATCTGTACTGAAAATCTGTTCACTGTCTTCCACATTACCATCTTCTAGTGGTTCAATATCAACATTGTTCTCATTACCAGCAAAATAACAGAACTCAATTTCTTGACAAATATTCTTCACATCTACTTCAGAACCATGCAAAAGAGCTCTGCTTAATTTTTTAAGCATAATTGCTGGACTCTTAGCATAATACAACATTCTAACTAATTTCCTCACTTTATTATGCTGCACTGCTAGCATCCTGAAATGATGAAATACACTCTGGCATACTCTCCTAGAAAGACAAGCCAGTGAATGACCACACAAACCTGTCGCTTGTCTCACTCTGCAAGGATCTAATTCTTGCAACAACTTTATTTTTTTTGCTTTACACTTTTCTTATGAAATGTCCGCATAAAATCACAAAGCAAATTGATGGAATCCTGTCGCACACTGCAAATAGAACTACACTTCCAGGTGTACACTGGTCCCTTAGGACGTCTCCCTAAAACCTCATCACTTAGCGCCTCTTCTGCATCTGCAGACACAAGTATTTCTTTTTCAACCGGATGACCATCTTTTACCTCATATGCGCGACCACTGCTGTCAACTGCATGCACCAAACATTGTCCTGAAAATAACTCTCCTCATTAAAAAATGCCTCACTATTTGAACTATGCATCCATTCTCCTAAGAAAACTTCACAAAAATTACTCCGATTAACGTCTCTCTTCCATCTACTATTAGATTTGAAAACATAGATTACCTTGTTTAGTTTCCTAATTCTATTAATTACCAAAATAAATAACTTTCGCTTCCCGGTACGCTACCCAATTCGCGTACCTGCAGCTAACCACACGAAAAAAAACTTTTTTTTTTATCGACATATATGAGCCTCCTCAGCCACCCTCAGAAAACTTAGGGAAACAGCATACGTCTAAAGTACCCCAATCTACCCATTCTGAACATTATTTACCCTCCATCTTGTATCTCAATTCTACCGAAACACAAAATGGAGGACTCCCGTAACACTGCAAGTTCGCGTACCGGAAAACGCACTGACAAGCACTCGCTCAAAAAAGGTGGGAAAGTAATTTACAGAAAAACCACTGGAGACACTTTTACCAATTAAACAGTAGCTCATACTACATACCAATCCCTACCATTTTCACAAATTTAGTTGGTATACCATTTAGCCATTTAGCATGTAGAACTCTCTAAAATCCCTGAGGTAAATTACTTCACAAAAAATATCGAAAGTGTTGGAAATGACAACCAATTAAAATATTACTTTCAATTTCTACTACTATATCATGACATTTGATTGGTTATGTACCTGAATATATATAAACAAAGAGAAAGAAACACATCCATTTTGACTACTACTTCGTGAAGTGCAGAACAACAAAAAATCAACTGATAACTTCAAATTATATTTAAAAGGTAAGATATTATTTTTAAAACTGAGGGTGCGCCAAAATGCTGGACAATGGGCCCCCCACAGTGTCTGTGAATGGTCTCCTTGCAATTGAGGGAACGTCTCCTTCTCCCTCCCCTATACCTCCTGACACCATCCATGAGAGGCCCAAGGAGGGGCCCCCGCCAATGGACCCTAATTGCAGGCGACACCTTTCTTTGTGATAGATCTCCAGGAAAACAAAAGGACACATCACCAGTGTGTGGCCCCATGCTGATGGGCTGAGTGCGAGGCCCTGACCGGCAGCCCACGCTGCCCATGCCTAGCGCCGGCCCTGAGTTAAGGATAGAGTTAGACTTCTCTAGTATAATTCAGAATTGACTAAGAGTTTATTTGATAATGTTCTTCATATTTCTACTTCCAATTTCATACCATACACTGCCCAAAGAAAAAAACACTGTATAAATAACCAAACTGCCTGTCTGTACTGAAACCCAACAGTGCCCTATCTGTACTGATATATTTTTTAAAAATTCATTTTTCAGAATTCAAAATGGAAGGAGAAGTAAACAACTTTAAAACTGAAACAGAAAAAAAATGACACAGAAGTTGACATGGATTTCTACGACGACACAATAAACAATGAACTTGTGCAATGTGTAGATGCAGTAGATTTTCTACTGAAAAATGAAGAAAAAAATGATCACGATTTTTTAGATTTTCTTTTAAATTTTGAAAAACAATCTGAAAATAAACAATGAACTTGTGCAATGTGTAGATGCAGTAGATTTTCTACTGAAAAATGAAGAAAAAAATGATCACGATTTTTTAGATTTTCTTTTAAATTTTTAAAAACAATCTGAAAAATAAATTTTAATTTCTTAATTCAAAAATTGTTTGACACATTATTTATTTTTATATATATATTGAAAACTAGTAGCAAATTGATTATAACGTGAAGTCAGACTTTAAATATACTGTGCAACTTTTTGGTGTTACATACTAACTTTGTACATAGTTACTTCCTTTCTCCCACTATATTATCTCCAATGTGTATTTGCAAAAACAACAAGTGACAACATCAACAACATCTCTTTATCATCTCCTGCCTCCATTTTGTTTCGGCTTTCCAGACAGACTATGGTATGAATTCCATATACCACAATAACTTCTTTAACAACAAGCAACATATGTTACGCGAAAAGTACGCGATCTAGAGCGCTATCTAGGACGCTGTCACAGATATATCTGTTTTTTTAAACGTTAATTTCTCAAAATCCACTGGAGCACATATATTGAGACCCAGCAAAGGCACATCGGGCTAACAGTCCCTACAATTTTGCCAAGTTTCGTGCAAATCCATTCAGCCGTTCGAGCTAAAAGTGAGGCCAAACGCCCCATGGAAATTAACATGGGAAAAACGCGTTTTGGGACCCCCCTTTTTTCTCGGCCCCCCCCTTGATGAAACCCCCCCAAATTTTCAGGGGCTGATCAGAAACAAAATGTGCCATTTTCCTGAGAATTTCAGCCAATTCCGTCCACAAACGCCAAAGTTATTAGACATAGAATTTTCAAAGGTTCCATAGAGAAAAAACCTAACTATATATACCTACTGGCGACCGCCAGTAGGTAATATATATATATATATATATATATATATATATATATATATATATATATATATATATAAGGTATATATATATAAGTTATGAAGTGCCAAACCCATCAATGTTACGAGAATGGGTGGAAAGTAATTTGCATGCATCCATGAATCTAGTTAAAATACTAATTAAGTGTGCTGAAATTGACCGTCAAGCTTTGCTTGGAGAAATTAGGAACATTGAGGAGGCATTGAGCAAACTGGACCAAATGACTTCATCACAGTTATATATATATATATATATATATATATATATATATATATATATATATATATATATATATATATTACCTACTGGCGGTCGCCAGTAGGTAGTTATAGTTAGGATTTTTTTCAATGTTAAATCTCAAAATTCTATTTGGAATAACTTTTGCGCCGGTTGACGAATCTGCCTGAAAATTTCCTGAAAATGGCCTCGCGGCGTTCCGGTCCTTCCCTGAAAGTTTGGGGGGGATTTGTCAAGCGGGGGCCGAGATAAAAGGGGGGTCCCAAAACGCGTTTTCCCCATGTTAATTTCCATAGGGCGGTCGATTTCACTTTTAGCCCGAACGGCTGAATGGATTTCCACCAAACTTGGCAAAATTGTAGGGACTGGTAGCCCGATGTGCCTTTGCTATGTCTCAAGATATGTGCTCCAGTGGATTTTGAGTAATTTAGGTTCAAAAAAATATATATATCTATAGCAGCGCACCGGTGCGCGCACCGGGGAGCGCTCCAGGCGCGCCACGCGAGGTGCGCATGGAAAGCTGATTGGCTCTCGGGTGTCTGTAAACATTCGAAACAGTCCAGAGCGGTCGCCATCTTGTGTCTCGGTAAAATCGAGACATAAGAGGTGGCTAAAACAAAGTGGGAACTGACCATAAGGCGTCAGGGATAGACCCCTTTGACCCCCTAGGTTTGATGTGGGGGCTATAAAAGGGCCCCGCGGGGCATTTAAAATATTTTTTTTTTTTTCGTTTTGCGCGGGGGAAGCGCACGGTGCGCGCACCGGGGAGCGGCCCTGGGAGCGCACTATGATGAAAAAAGGTGACAGAGTGTTTAAAAAATGAAGTTTTGATTTAGAAATTGGAGGTAGTTCTAAAAAGAACTTTTTTTTTTCTTCTTTTTGTTGTTTTATATTTTTTTTGTGTTTTTTGAACTTTTTGTACTTTTTTTGGCTTTTCAAAACAGTTTTATATATTTTTTTGTATTTTTTGGGGGGAGAAACAAAAAAAGGGAATTGAAACTGGCTCAACTGGAGCAAAAAAACAAAAAACCCAAAAAATTACTTCTTTTTGGGGCACTTGTGATTATCACCTGCAAGGACGATGAGTTTCACACTTTGTTCCCCATAGGAGATAAGTTTGCCACAAGCTTTGCAAGTAATTTTAAAATCAGCAAACCTCGGCTGAATGCAAGGCATCACCTCAGATGTTTCTGGTTGCGAGGAAGTGGGTTGGTTTCTTTGGGAGGGGGTCCTTGATGAATGGGGGAGGTTACTGGCCAGTTCCCGGAACTCTGCACGAGAGTAGTTGTTTGGATGCTTTCTTGTCATGTGCCGAATCATGGTATAGTTACCAAAAGAATATTTCTTATTTGGGTTGCCCCGTGAAAGTTCATCATTGCAGATGAGGCAAGTGACTTTTGGCGCATTCACCTTTTTTTTCCCCTCTGGAATTGAAAAAAACTCCCAAATGAAGTGTGGTTTGGGTTTATAAGGTGTGTTTTCTTCAGGCAGCCATCTTCTTCTCCCCTCCTCCTGTTCCTCTTCCTCTTCCTCCTCCTGTTCTTGACCACCAACATAATTTGGAGCTGGTCCTCTTGGTGGTTGTGGTGGTGGTGGTGGGGCAGATGCACCAGCTGATGCTACTAATGAAGCCATTTTATAGTACAAAATATTACTCAAAGAGCAAAAAAGTAGACAGAGCAACAAACAGGTCTTCCTCAGTCAAAGGACAAAGTCAGAATAAGGAAAAAAGGTGGGGTCTTTCATCATTTAGAAAAAAAAACTGTCCTGAACCAATGAGAAGTGTTATTTTCAGGTCACAAGACCAGGGGCTTCATCATTATGAAACCAAAACTGTTATGAACCAATGAAAAGTGTTATTTTCTGCTCACATGACCCGACGCGCTTACGCTACGCGCCCGGGGCGCGCCCGGGGGCGCGCCCCGGGTCGCGCAGCGTAAGCGCGTCGGAAGTTTACGTTGTGCGATCGTATTCGCTCGAGTACTTCCGGGTGCGCGCTTACGCCGTGCGTATCACGCGGTCGCGGCTACGCGATACGTCACGATCATGTTTTCGTTTGCGATATTGGCGCTCACGGGACGCTCCCCGGAGCGCGCCCCGGGGCGCTTTGTAAAAATACGCTTTTCAGGGCGCTCCCCGGGGCGCGCTCCGGGAGCGCTCCCCAAAATAATTTTTTAAAAAAAAATTGGGAAAATTGTAGGGACAGGTAGCTCTATTCTGAAGTGGTTTGTAAAAAACATTAACTTTAGAAAAATATGTATTGTGCTACATTGGGCTTAATATATGTTAGAGCCAAAATGTAGCCCAAATGTAGCCCAAAGTAGCCCAATGTAGCCCAAAGATGGCCACCAGAGATCAAAAATTGAAAATGTAGCCCAAAATTCAACTAGATGTAGCCCAACTGTAGCCCAATGACAGAATGTACCAGAGTGTTCTAAAGAACAACTAGAGTGCTAACAGTCTTATTTATAAAGTGAAACTTATAGTTAGGAATTAGCATTAAAAAAACCTTTGAAATTCACTGAAAAAACCATAGGTTTCACACCAGTTATAGTTAGGAATTAGCATTTAAAAAACCTATTAAATTCACTGAAAAAAACATAGGTTTCACACCAGTTATAGTTAGCTGGAAATTTTACTGATATAAAACCATTGAAATTCCCACGTTATAGTTAGTCGGACTCACTATAACTTGCGCGTGCAATGCACTGCTGATGACATCACATATTACATCACTCATGACATGGTCAGTGACATCACTCATGACATCACTGATGACACCATCCAGTGAATATGTGTCTTTCTGAAAAATAAATATTAGTGAGTTATGTTTAAAAATTTAAATATATATATTAGTGTTTCACTTTGTGTATAAGTGGCTACATGTGTTGGTAAGTAGCTACATGCGTATGTATATGGGTTATTAGATATTTTTATTAGTATCAGTATGACTGTCTATATGGTTTAGTGGGGGTATTACTTAGCACATAGATGCATGAGTGACTGACTCTTTGTTTGTATGTGTTTTGAAGACAGCATATGTACAGGACTGTATGGGTGGATGAGTGTCTATATGTGTTTGTTAGTGAGTGAATGACTGTCTCACTAGTGTCTTTATCAGTACCTACATATGTTTTAATCTAGTATATATGAATATTGATGTATATAAGTGAGTATATGTGAGAGTAAGAGATTGTAAGAGTTCCTGTTTAAATAAGTATGTGTTTCTATAAGTGATTGTTTAAGAGAATAAATATGTGTAATTTTAAATAGAAGTAAGGTGGAAGTGTGTGTATAACTCTATATTCAAATAAATGGATGTTCAATAGTTTATTTGCACGTGTGAATATGTGTGTGAGTAACTTTCGGATGAATGTCGGTGTGTAACAGGATGTATAGGTGTATCACTTCATATGATGAGTGAGTATATGTATGAGTGACTATATAGAACTGTTGGTGAAAGAGTGGATGTGTATATACATAGTGGAATTACTGAATTGCTTGTTGTAACTGATATAGGTATCTCCATTTTTTTAAAAATTTCAGTTTCTATTTTTGAATATGTGTCTCAAGGGTTACATTATAGTGAAAGGAGGTTTGTCACTATGTCACAAGGATGGTGTCATGAGTGATGTCACTGACCATGTCATGAGTGATGTAATATGTGATGTCATCAGCAGTGCATTGCACGCGCAAGTTATAGTGAGTCCGACTAACTATAACGTGGGAATTTCAATGGTTTTATATCAGTAAAATTTCCAGCTAACTATAACTGGTGTGAAACCTATGTTTTTTTCAGTGAATTTAATAGGTTTTTTAAATGCTAATTCCTAACTATAACTGGTGTGAAACCTATGGTTTTTTCAGTGAATATATATATATATATATATATATATATATATATATATAAGGTTCACAGTTACCCAAAGGTGCGGGGCTCACTCTCCCAATAGCGCGTTCAAGTTTTAGGCAAGAAACAGGAGCATCCATTTTCAGCAGCGCCTGACGCGTTTCGGGCTTCGCCCATCCTCTGAGGCTTGCTGCTTACTCAATATCTGCCAGCACAAGGACTCCAGGTATAGTCCCACATTTATTCAAATGTTATACACTCAGGTGAGTATGATTACCTCAAAGCTTTCTGGGACTGGTAGTCCTTAACATCAACACCCCAGTGGGCTGCCAGCAGAAATTGAGTCAAATATGATTTCCAATCACAAGTGCTTCTGTTCAGTTCTCACCCATGTAAATAAGCGCCAGTTGTATCTGCAGCGTTGATCATAGACCTATATATCTATATCTATATATATATATATATATATATAAATATATATATATATATATATATATATATATATATATATATATATATATATATATATATATATATATATATATATATATATATATATATATATATATAGATAGATAGATAGATAGATAGATATATATAATGTCATGTAAAGCAAAGGACCAATGATAGAAAACAGACAACAATAACATGATGTGCCATTATGACGATAAGTATGTTTTTGGTGTTCATTAATCACGTGGTAGAAATGCAAATTTAAAAATGGCGAATGGCTTCCTTTGTGTCAGTGTGATCAAGCACTGGTGAAGTCTGAAACGCGTCACTGAGGAGAAATAAAAACATCTGAGTGATAACTTCCCGTGGTCGGTGTCTCTCTTACCCTTCACGGGGAAAGCTGGAGAGTCGTTTGGTGGTGATATAATTTACGGAAGAAAGGTTGCTTCCGTGCACGGACCCACTCCTGATGAGAAGGCAGCCGCTCGCAACCAGCGAAGAGTGTGGATCCCAAAGGATTATTGGCGGCAGCCCCCTAACACCGCAGAAGTTTTACCCACATGCCAGGAGAAGAGAAACAGCAACGGCGAGGTCGGAGGACCGGTCGGAGCAGGACTACCCTCTCCAGAAGGCAGTGAGTGGATTGGCGAAGTGGTTAGGTGGGAGGAGAGAAAGGCAAGACTCTGGCATTAGCAGAGGCGAGAAAAAGTAAGGAAATTGCCAAGAGAGAAAGTAAAAACGCCAGCGGCAACAAAGATACTAGAAGTAAATTATCCTCAAAATGACAGTGGAGGCTGTTCATGTGCGAGAAGCGGCAGCAGATTAACTATATGGGAATCTGCTGATTATACAGAATACTGATCAAGGGCCCAATATTAATCCAACTACTGGAGAAGAAAATGCCAAAACTCTACTAAGAAAATTGGAAAAATGCATGAGAAGCGAGGTAACAAAATGGTGGGAACATAAGTCCCTCTCAAAATATGTGGAAGCGGAACGCATACCAAGGGGACTGAGGATTCTTCTAGCCCCCAGTTATGAAGTGCCAAACCCATCAATGTTACGAGAATGGGTGGAAAGTAATTTGCATGCATCCATGAATCTAGTTAAAATACTAATTAAGTGTGCTGAAATTGACCGTCAAGCTTTGCTTGGAGAAATTACGAACATTGAGGAGGCATTGAGCAAACTGGACCAAATGACTTCATCACTAAGACAAGAAAAGACACCCAGGAAAGGCTAATTAACAAGAAGAAAAAATTAAATTGTGCAAACAGTTTAAATTAGCCAGAGATAAAAAAGATTATGAAGAGGGGCGAATCTATACATTTGCACGAAAATACGAACAATCAAGTAAATCAAAATTTAGTATAAATCCAAACGCAGCGACAGAATTCCAGGCGCAAAGAGATAGAATTGTTGAAGATGTATCATTATCAGGGGCTGAAGGAGAATCCCTTACAACTGAGGCAACATCAGATAGTGGTAGCACTTACAGCCTGGGTGAAACTAGTAATATGAGAAGGCTGGACTCAGGGGAGGAGGTTGATTTTTTAGCCATAGATTGCCGCCAAACGTTGAGACCCAGGAACCAATCGCAACAACAAAAAGCAAACGAACAATCAAAAGAAGAGAAAGGAGCCAAAAGAGAAAATGTAAAGCCAAAGAAAAGAAATTATTGGCGCACAAAGTAGATGATAACACAGTAGTCAACCTCTCACCGCTAACGCTATCTGAAGCAGAAAAACAACTGCTATCCCTCGGACTGTCGTTCTGCGCAGTGAGTGACTTCAACTACACAAGTACAAGGGTGGATGTCTTTTTTTTCCTGCAAATTGAAATTGAAGAAATTCTATGCAATTAAAGAAGGTTTGCAAGAACTGCAACAGAAAAACATCATTGCTGGCAACACTACAAAATCATTACAGGTATCTGACATCCAAATGCTGCAAACAATGCATGAGTTGGTGGATGAGGAAGAAAATAAAATCAAAGAACCTGAACTGCGGACATCCCAAGATACATTAAGAAATACCAGTATCAGACAACAAGGAGCAGGCATCAGCCCGTTTAAATTGAAATCAACCTTTGTAACAACTATGCCGAAGGACGCCATAGACTATCAAGAACACATCAAGAAAAATTATATACCAACTTAATGAAAAAACTGAGCGACAATCAGGAAATAGTGGTGAGCAAGTCTGATAAAGGCAGAAATATAGTGATTTGGCCATGTTGCAATTATATCACTGAGGCACATAGACATCTTAATGTTCTGGAATGCTATGCAAAATCAAGCTATTCAGAATACAAACAAGCCAAAGAAATATTAAAGAAACTCCTTGCACAATAGAAAATGGAGGGTATGATATTGAATGAGGAACATAAATATTTAAAGGTGGATTTTCCCATAGCCCTAAGATTATATTTTATTCCAAAATCCATAAGAACTGTACCCCAGTACCAGGAAGACTGATCATATCGGCAATTGGGAGTATGGGTGAGCATGTGACTGAATATGTTGATTACTTCTAACAGAGCTGTGTCAAAAAACTCCCAACATATATTAAGGACACAAGTGATTTTTTGACCAAATTGCAAAAAGTCAAATGGGCGGAGGACTTTTTATTTATAGCATTAGACATCGAATCGCTATATACTAGCATCAAACATAAAGATGGTCTGAGAGCTGTGAAAGAATTTCTAGAAACTAGACCAGCGGAATGTTACAATCACAACAAGGTATTGATGGAATTGATTGATTGGTGTCTGACCAATAACTTCTTTGTCTTTAACAATGATATGTATGTGCAAAAGAGGGGCGTTGCTATGGGGGCCTGCTTCTCTCCCAGCTATGCGTGTCTTCACGTAGGCTGGTGGGAGGAGCAGGTCCTCAAACGCATACACTCCGCAGAGTATGAGAACCATGCACAGCACTGGTTAAGGTTCATAGACGATATTTTTATTATCTGGAAAGGAGATGTCAAAAATGCTATAGATTTTATTGACAAAATCAACAAAAATACAGTAAATCTTAAGTTTACCACCCAGATAAACAATGAAAGCATAGAATTCTTGGATGTCAGGGTGTTTGTGAAAGAAGGACAAATTGCAACTACATTACACAGAAAAAGCACTGCTGGAAATGCGACTTTGCATGCCAGCAGTGCTCACCCTAAACACCTAATAGACAATATTCCTTTCGGTGAATTACTCAGACTTAAAAGAATCTGTACCAACAAAGAAGACTTTTCCATATGCTGTGAGGAGGCCTTGAATAGATTTAGAAAGAGGGGATTTGATGAAAATAGATTGCAGGAATGGCTTCCTTTGTGTCAGTGTGATCAAGAACTGGTAAACTCTGGATATGGAATATATATATATATATATATATATATATATATATATATATATATATATATATATATATATATATATATATATATATATATATATTCCTACTGGCGGTCGCCAGTGGGTAGTTATAGTTAGGATTTTTTTCAATGCAAAATCTCAACATTCTATTGTGAATAACTTTGGCGCAGGTTGACGAATCTGCCTGAAGATTTCCTCAAATTTGCCTCGCGGCGCTCCGGTCCTTCCCTTAAAGTTTGGGGGGGATTTGTCAAGGGGGGGCCGAGATAAAAAGGGGGTCCCAAAACGTGCTTTCCCTATGTTAATTTCCATTGGGCGGTAAAACTCACTTTTAGCCCGAACAGCTTAATGGATTTCCACCAACCTTGGCAAAATTGTAGGGACTGGTAGCCCGATGTGCCTTTGCTAGGTCTCAAGAAATGTGCTCCAGAAAATTTTGAGTAATTTAGGTTCAAAAAAATATATATATCTATAGGCGCGCCCCGGTACGCGCACCGGGGAGCGCACCGGGCGCGCTAAGCGACTTGCGCGTGGAAAGCTGATTGGCTCTCAGGTGTCTGTAAACATTCAAAACAGTCCGGAGCGGCCGCCATCTTGTGTCTCGGTAAGACCGAGACACAAGAGGTGGCAAAAACAAAGGGGGAAATGACCATAAGGGGGCAGAGTGGACCCCCCCCTGACACCCTAGGTTTGATGTGGGGGCTATAAAAGGACCCAGCGGGGATTTTTTTTTAAAAAAAATCGATTTGCGCGTGGGGAGCGCCCGGCACGCGCACCGGGAAGCGGACCGGGGAGCGCAGCATGGGGAAAACCCTGTTTATTCACTGCGTCATCTCTACGACCCTTTCTTGCGTCAATACGCCCCTTTTGCATACATTACACCTGACGTAGGTATAATGTGGCGCAGGGGTTTACAAAGTGACACATCTACCTAGATGCGTCACTTTGTAAATATGACTCAATAAGGTGCCTTTTTTACAGCACTGGTGCGTCACAAAAAGTGACGTACCGGTGGCGTAAAAGTGACGCATGGCCTTATAAATGAGGCCTTCAGTCGTCTACTCATGCGTCATATTAAATATATGACGTATTATGTCGCAAGTACTTACAGATACGTCAGTATTTCAGACGTATCTGTAAGCGCAAAAAGGATGCATTGCTGGAGTGTGCCACAAAAATGATGCAACTCCAGCAATGCATCCTTTCACATGGGGCCAGGCCCATGTGAAAGGGACTGCATCAGTCTTACGCCTGCTGTGAAACAGGCGCAAGATTTTGACGCAACAGCGTCATAAAAGTGACGCAGTGATATCTCATAGATTTCACTGCGTCACCTCTTGCGTCAATACGTCCCTTTTGCATACATTACACCTGACGTAGGTATAATGTGGCACAGGGGTTTACAAAGTGACGCATCTACCTAGATGCGTCACTTTGTAAATGTGACTCAATAAGGTGCATTTTTTACAGCACTGGTGCATCACAAAAAGTGGCGTACCGGTGGCGTAAAAGTGACGCATGGCCTTATAAATGAGGCCTTCAGTCTTCCACTCATGCGCCATATTAAATATATGACATATTATGTTGCAAGTACTTACAGATACATCAGTATTTCAGACGTATCTGTAAGCGCAAAAGTGATGCATTGCTGGAGTGTGTCACAAAAATGATGCAACTCCAGCAATGCATCCTTTCACATGGGGCCAGGCCCATGTGAAAGGGCCTGCATCAGTCTTACGGCTGCTGTGAAACAGGCGCAAGATTTTGACGCAACAGCGTCATAAAAGTGACGTTGTGATATCTCATAGATTTCACTGCGTCACCTCTTGCGTCAATACGTCCCTTTTGCATACATTACACCTGACGTAGGTATAATGTGGCACAGGGGTTTACAAAGGGACGCATCTACCTAGATGCGTCACTTTGTAAATATGACTCAATAAGGTGCATTTTTTACAGCACTGGTGCGTCACAAAAAGTGACATACTGGTGGCGTAAAAGTGACACATGGCTTTATAAATGAGGCCTTCAGTCTTCTACTCATGCGTCATATTAAATATATGACGTATTATGTAGCAAGTACTTACAGATACGTCAGTATTTCAGACGTATCTGTAAGCGCAAAAGTGATGCATTGCTGGAGTGTGTCACAAAAATGATGCAACTCCAGCAATGCATCCTTTCACATGTGGCCAGGCCCATGTGAAAGGGCCTGCATCAGTCTTACGCCTGCTGTGAAACAGGCGCAAGATTTTGATGCAACAGCGTCATAAAAGTGACGCAGTGATATCTCATAGATTTCACTGTGTCACCTCTTGCGTCAATATGTCCCTTTTGCATACATTACACCTGACGTAGGAATAATGTGGCACAGGGGTTTACAAAGTGACACATCTCCCTAGATGCGTCCCTTTGTAAATATGACTCAATCAGGTGCATTTTTTACAGCACTGGTGTGTCACAAAAAGTGACGTGCCGGTGGTGTAAAAGTGACGCATGGCCTCATAAATGAGGCCTCCAGTCTTCTACTCGTGCGTCATATTAAATATATGACACATTATGTCGCAAGTACTTACAGATACGTCAGTATTTCAGATGTATCTGTATGCGCAAAAGTGATGCATTGCTGGAGTGCGTCACAAAAATGATGCAACTCCAGCAATGCATCTTTTCTTACCCTTCAACATCCCTGTTCCTTTTCTACATTTTCTTTGAATATCCACATTCCCCATGTTCACTCTCCTTCTCCTTACTTTCCTTCCCAACACTCACCTTCTTTCAGTCCCCCTACTTCACTTCCTTTCCCCTCTCATACCTTTCTGTTCTTTCTTACTCATTTTCCTTTCTTTTATCAATGCACTCCACTTCACTTACTCTTTTTCATTTTTTTAAGAATATAGCTCTTTGATGAGAATTGGAGGTAGTTCTGAAAAGAACTTTTTATTTTCTTCTTTTTTCTTTTTTTAGAACAAAAACAAAAACAGGGAATGGAAACTGCTCAACAGGAGCAAAAAAAATAATAATAATTAGGGCTGGGAACGGCAGCGATGGTTCTCCAATGATCGAACCATCAGCAGAACACTTTGCTCCCCAAAGCAAAGTAGCTGATCACAGAGAAGTGTGGTCAGCTGGAGAAGTGTGGCTCAGGGGTTAGAGGCGGCAGACCCGGAAGCTGAGATCGGCCCTGGACCAGGGTTCAATTCCCCGCCTCGACGGGGGTTGGGCTCAATAATTCCACGGACTTGATAATTCTCGCTCCGGTGCCTACTCGGCTCACGGGTTCACACTCTGCGACTCTGGGCAATAGCTTGCTTAATCTCCACAACGGCCCCCCGCGGCGGGATGCCTGGCTTTCACCTTGTGGATACCGTGCCGGGGTGTCTCACAGGGGAATACCAGGACGGGTTCCCTAAGCAAGCGCATAGATGCCTGCGATGTGGGCGATTTGCGCTATATAAATACATGTACATTTACATTTACAGTATCTGCATTTAAGGACGCTTTTGTTAAATGCAGGCTGAATGTTCGGAACCAGCTCTTGTGATTTCCCCCTCACCGATGTTGTTGGTCCTCCGGTCGATGTAGAGGCCCCATCACTGGGAACCTCTTGTGCCAGAGCCCTGACAATTTCCCGGGCAAAATTCTGGGGGTGCTTCCTCTCCACATGGCGAATCATTGTGGAGTTCCCAAAAGAATATTTTTTAGTGGGGTCACCCCGTGACAGGACTGTGTGACAGATCCTGCACTCCACTTTTGGAGCATTTACCTTCTTTTGGTCTTCTGGTATGGAATTTTTTTTCCAGATGAAATGTTCTTTCACCTTCGGCTGAGGAGGCTCTTCATCAAGGAATTCATTGGAGTCATCTTCACTGCTGGATGGTCTGGCAGCCATGATAATCCAAGATATCCAACAAAGAACTGAGAGCAAAAGGCAGGTCTTTCAGTCACAAAAGTGAAAGAAGAAGTGAAGGAAATGGGTGGGGATTTCATTCTTTGTAAAAAAAACTGTTAGCAACCAATGAAAAGTGTTATTTTAAGGTCACATGACTTGACGCGTTTACGCTGCGCGCACCGAAGCGCTTCCGGGGGCGCTCAAGCGGCGCAAACGTAGGCGCTTCCGGGGGCACATACGCGGCGCGAACGAAGGCGCTTCCGGGGGCGCTTACGCAGCGCGCCTAAGTGACGTTTTGATAGTTTCACGGAAATGCAAAATCATTTCCATTTCCTTATTCAAAAAAACTGCTTTTATATGTATGGTACTAAATGTCTTGCGTTATTATTTACTTTTCATTTATATTTTTTTTCACGAATGCAAGTAGCGCTCTGTGTGCGCTTTCCGGAGAGCTCACCGGTGCGCGCACCCAGAGCGCCCCAGGAAAAATTGATTAAAAAAAAAAAAAAAAAAAATGATAATTAATACTTACACAAAACAGCACATTTATAAAAAAATCATAGGTTAGAAACTCGATATAGAAAGGAATTAGCTTTTAAAAAACCTTTGAAATTCACAGAAAAAACCATAGGTTTCACACCAGTTATAGTTAGGAATTAGCATTTAAAAAACCGATGAAATTCACTGAAAAAACCATAGGTTTCACACCAGTTATAGTTAGCTGGAAATTTTACTGACATAAAACCATTGAAATTCCCACGTTATAGTTAGTTGGACTCACTATAACTTGCGCCCCTGCAATGCACTGCTGATGACGTCACATATTACATCACTCATGGCAGTCTCCAGGGCCATCACAGGTTCCAGGAGGGGGCCGCGAGGCCCCCCTCCCATCACATGCACAGCCCCGGGGTGGTGGCGGACCCCGGGCTGAGGGTGGGGCCATATGCTCCCGCAAATATTTTTAAACAGCCCCTTGGAGGCCCCACACAGATTGAAAAAGAAACCCCGGGGGTGGATGTCCCCAGAAAGGTGTGGGGGGGTTGGGGACCCCCACACTTTTTTTTCACTGCCCCGGGACCTGGCCCCCACGCTTCGTTGTTTTTTTATTTTCTCGGCCGGATTTGCACAACCAGCGTGAATTCGGCTGATTATATTTTTAAAAAAATGTTTTTTCCCTTGAGTAGGCCTAGGAGTCAGGGTGTTTCTACCCTGCCCCCTTTTGTTATTTTTCACCTTTTGTTTTTCTGCAACCGAGGCACATGATGGCTGCCAACACTTTCTGGTTTGAAGTGTTGACAGCCAATTAGAATAAAGCTTGTTGCTCTATATATCGAAACTTTTATTTTTTGATTTTCTCAGCAACTACTGAACGGATTCACACCATTTAAAAAAGGGGCGCTTTTGAACTGAGCACTACCCTTTTGCCAAATTTGGTGTAATTCCGTTCAAGGAAAAACATGTGTTGGAACACCCTTGGCCCCTACTTGTTTAATCAGCCCGAAACTTTAAGGATAGGGGGTGACCGGAGCGGACGAAATGTTTTGAAAATTTCACGAAGATTCGTCAACCGGCACCAGTTATAGGGAACAAAATACGCTACAGATATATATATCTATATATATCTATCTATATATATATACATATATATATATATATATATATATATATATATATATATATATATATATATATATATATATATATATATATATATATATATATAGATATATATATATAGATAGATATATATAGAAATATATATCTGTAGCGTTTTTTGTTTTCCCTATAACTGGTGCCGGTATATATATATATATATATATATATATATATATATATATATATATATATATATATATATATATATATATATATATATATATATATATATATATATATATATATATATTACCTACTGGCGATAGCCAGTAGGTATATATAGTTAGGATTTTTTTCCTATGGGATTTTTGAAAATTCTATGTCGAATAACTTTGGCGTTTAAGGACACAATTGGCTGAAATTTTCAGGAAAATGGAACATTTTGTTTCTGAGCAGCCCCTGAAAATTTGGGGGGGTTTCGTCGAGGGGGGGCCGAGAAAAAAGGGGGGTCCCAAAACGTGTTTTTCCCATGCAATTTTCCATAGGGGCGGTTGGCCTCACTTTTAGCCTGAACGGCTGAATGGATTTACACCAAACTTGGCAAAATTGTAGGGACTGGTAGCCCGATGTGCCTTTGCTATGTCTCAAGATATAGGCTCCAGTGGTTTTTACAAAAATTAACTTTGAAAAATATATATTGGGCTACATTGGGCTATATATATGTTGGAGCCCAAATGTAGCCCAATGTAGCCCAATGTAGCCCAATGTAGCCCAAAGATGGCCACCAGAGACAAAAAAAACAAATGTAGCCCAAATATCAGCCAGATGTAGCCCAACTATAGCCCAATGACAGAATGTCCCACAGTGTTCTAAAGAACAACTAGAGTGCTAACAGTCCTACTTATTACAAAGGTATGGCACACCTGAAGCCATCTTGATTGGAATAAAGTGGTAACTCTTAAAACATTTAATTTAAAAAGGAACAAAATGAGGGGGTTCATTTTGCCATAGAAAGTATGATTAGCGAATATATGACGAAATCCTGCATGTACTATTAGGCCGCAAATTAAAATAACGAAAACTTTTAGAACGAATATGCCTTTAGCATACACTAAACAACTAAACTACCCTAAACCCTAAAACACTACCCCCAGCATGACCCTACACTACACAAACAGTACAACACTACCCTAAACCCTAAAACACTACCCCCAGCATGACCCTACACTACACAAACACTACAACACTACCCTAAACCCTAAAACACTACCCCCAGCATGACCCTACACTACGCAAACACTACAACACTACCCAAAACCCTAAAACACTACACCCCAGCATGACCCTACACTACGCAAACACTACAACACTACCCTAAACCCTAAAACCCTACCCCCAGCATGACCCTACACTACACAAACACTACAACACAACCCTAAACCCTAAAACACTACCCCCAGCATGACCCTACGCTACGCAAACACTACAACACTACCGTAAACCCTAAAACACTACCCCCAGCATGACCCTACGCTACGCAAACACTACAACACTACCCAAAACCCTAAAACACTACACCCCAGCATGACCCTACACTACGCAAACACTACAACACAACCCTAAACCCTAAAACACTACCCCCAGCATGACCCTACACTACGCAAACACTACAACACTACCGTAAACCCTAAAACACTACCCCCAGCATGACCCTACACTACGCAAACACTACAACACTACCCAAAACCCTAAAACACTACCCCCAGCATGACCCTACACTACGCAAACACTACAACACTACCCAAAACCCTAAAACACTACCCCCAGCATGACCCTACACTACGCAAACACTACAACACTACCCAAAACCCTAAAACACTACCCCCCAGCATGACCCTACACTACGCAAACACTACAACACTACCCAAAACCCTAAAACACTACCCCCAGCATGACCCTACACTACGCAAACACTACAACACTACCCAAAACCCTAAAACACTACCCCCAGCATGACCCTACACTACGCAAACACTACAACACTACCCAAAACCCTAAAACACTACACCCCAGCATGACCCTACACTACGCAAATACTACAACACTACCCAAAACCCTAAAACACTACCCCCAGCATGACCCTACACTACGCAAACACTACAACACTACCCAAAACCCTAAAACACTACCCCCAGCATGACCCTACACTACGCAAACACTACAACACTACCCTAAACCCTAAAACACTACGCCCAGCATGACCCTACACTACGCAAACACTACAACACTACCCTAAACCCTAAAACACTAGCCCCAGCATGACCCTACACTACGCAAACACTACAACACAACCCTAAACCCTAAAACACTACCCCCAGCATGACCCTACACTATGCAAACACTACAACACTACCCTAAACCCTAAAACACTACCCCCAGCATGACCCTACACTACGCAAACACTACAACACAACCCTAAACCCTAAAACACTACCCCCAACATGACCCTACACTAAACAACCACCACAACTCTACACTACACTAACACAACACTACACTACACAACACTACACTACACTACACAATCACTAACCCACGAAAAAATTAACACAAACCCACTTACCTCTCTGGTCATCGTGGTTTTCACAACGCAAATGCATTTACCATACATGCCTTTAAAACGTAATTCTTTGTAAAGGCATGCGCGATAAATGCACATGCGTTTTGAAACAATGCGGGATAATGGTATGCGAGGTCAATGACCTTGCGGGATAATGGTATGCGGACTGAAAGTCTGCGGGATAAAAAATGCGGGAAAATGGCTGCAAACCATGATTAGCAGCAGACTTCCCTGGTGAGCACTAGCTTTACTACAGTGATCTAATGAGCAACTAGAGTGCTAACATTCAGAATTTATGGCAAATGTGTGACACATCTGAATGCCTTCTTGGTAGAACCAAAGTAAACAAGCATTGAAAATGCAATAGATCTCGCCCTCGTTTAAGTTAAAGCCATTCTGTTTGTAATGAGGTGGCTTTTTAGCTTTGCTTTTATTAGTGTTTTTAAAACTTTCATGTAAATAACATGCATATGTATGCATATATGTATATGTATGCATGCATTTATATTTATATAGATATGCCGATTATATATGTTTATATATGTATATTACCTACTGGCGATAGCCAGTGGGTATATATAGTTAGGATTTTTTCTCTATGGGATTTCTGAAAATTCTATGTCTAATAACTTTGGCGTTTGTGGACGGAATTGGCTGAAATTTTCAGGAAAATGGCACATTTTCTTTCTGAGCAGCCCCTGAAAATTTGGGGGGGGGTTCTTCAAGGGGGGCCGAGAAAAAAGGGGGGTCCCAAAACGCGTTTTTCCCATTCATTTTTCCATAGGGCGGTTGGACTCACTTTTAGCTCGAACGGCTGAATAGATTTACATGAAACTTGGCAAAATTGTAGATATGGTTTGCCCGACGTGCCTTTGCTATGTCTCAATATATGTGCTCCAGTGGATTTTGAGAAATGAACGTTTAAAAAAATATATATATCTGTGACAGCGGTCCGGTTAGCGCCCCGGTTCGCGTACCTGACGCGTAACGGAACTTCGCGAAGCGAAGCTGATTGGCTCTCCGGTGTCTGTCAACATTCTAAACAGTCCGGAGCGGCCGCCATCTTGTCTCTCGGTACGATCGAGAGACAAGATGTGGTGAAAAACGAAGGGGGAAATGAAGGAAAGGGGGCAAGGTAGACCACTCCTGACCCCCTAGGATTGATGAGGGGGATATTAAAGTGCCCCGCGGGGCAAAAAATAATTTTTTTTTTTTGCGATTTTACGCCGTAGAGGCGCGTCCCGGTACGCGAACCGGGCAGCTCACCGGGCAGCTCACCGGGCAGCTCACCGGGCAGCTAACCGGGCAGCTAACCGGCAGCGTAGCTGTCAACATTGTAAACAGTCCGGAGCGGCCGCCATCTTGTCTCTCGGTAGGTTCGAGAGACAAGATGTGGTGAAAAAAGAAGGGGGAGATGAAGGAAAGGGGGCAGGGTAAACCCCTCCTGACCCCCTAGGATTGATGAGGGGGATATTAAAGTCCCCCGCGATTTTTCGCGGTAGAGGCGCTTCCCGGTACGCGAACCGGGCAGCTAACCGGCAGCGTAACGGGAGTCCGCCATCTTGTGTTTTTGGAGCGTCCGGTTCGCGTACCGGGTAGCGTCCCGGTAAGCGTAACAAGGGGAAAACCAAGAGAAACAGTAAAAAAAAAATTAAGGGAATAGATTTCCAGCAAACTTGGCAAAATTGTAGGGACTGTTTGTTTGATGTGCCTTTGCAAGGCCTCAAGATATGTGCACGTGTGGATTTTGTCTAATTAAGGTTAAAAAATATATATATATCTGTAAGTGTGCTCCGGCACGCTTACGTTACGGGTTTTGTTTGCGCTGCAGAGCCGATACGTCACGGTTATGCGACGCGCCATGAGGCGTCTCACGTGGCTACGTGATACGTCACGTAATAAAGAATATATTTTACAGCTATAGATATTAGCTTTTAAAAAACCAATGAAATTCACTGAAAAAACCATAGGTTATAGACCATATATAGTTAGGAATTTGCATTTACAAAACCTTGAAAATTCACTGAAAAACCATAGGTTAGAGACCATATATAGTTAGCTGGACATTTTATTGACATAAAACCAATGAAATTCCATATATAGTTAGTTGCACTAACTATATATCGCGCACCCGCAATCCACTGCTGATGATGTCACATATTACATCATTCATGACATGGTCAGTGACATCACTGATGACATCACTGATGACATCTCAAATGACATCACTGATGACATCACTGATGACATCTCAAATGACATCACTGATGACATCATGACACACCAATACCAGTTACTACATACGCACTCACTGATTCCTACGTCTACACACACATTCACTCATTCACCCATACAATCACTCATACATATAGTCACTCATTATTACAATACTATCATATGCACTCATACACCTATGCAGACACTCACACACTGCCACTCATCCATGGAGTTACTCACACACCTAGTCAGTCCTGTAAAGAATCAATCACACTTCCATTTCCTCATCTATACAGTTAAACACAGAACACCATACTTCAGTGACATCACTGATGACATCACTGATGACATCACTGATGACATCTCAAATGACATCACTGATGACATCTCAAATGACATCACTGATGACATCATGACACACCAATACCAGTTACTACATACGCACTCACTGATTCCTACGTCTACACACACATTCACTCATTCACCCATACAATCACTCATACATACAGTCACTCATTATTACAACACTATCATATGCACTCATACACCTAGTCAGTCCTGTGAAGAATCAATCACACTTCGATTTCCTCATCTATACAGTTAAACACAGAACACCATACTTTTCACACATATACTAACACATACTTACTCTCTTATACAATCACTGATACAAGTACACATTGATATGCACAGAGTCACACACCTCCCAGCCAGCCACACACACACTCAGTCTTCCATACATCCACTCATTCTTCAATATGTAAAACATATTTAAACTTTACAAAAACACACAGACACTAGATGATGTCATTTGAGATGTCATCAGTGATGTCATCAGTGATGTCATCAGTGATGTCATTTGAGATGTCATCAGTGATGTCATCAGTGATGTCACTGACCATGTCATGAATGATGTAATATGTGACATCATCAGCAGTGGATTGCGGGTGCGCGATATATAGTTAGTGCAACTAACTATATATGGAATTTCATTGGTTTTATGTCAATAAAATGTCCAGCTAACTATATATGGTCTCTAACCTATGGTTTTTCAGTGAATTTTCAAGGTTTTGTAAATGCAAATTCCTAACTATATATGGTCTATAACCTATGGTTTTTTCAGTGAATATATATATATATATATATATATATATATATTGCTGCAGAGTTCGGAAAGAATGGCTGGCACACTGGTATCCAAATTAAAGATTTATTAACACCAAACCCCCCTCACCCCAACAGACGCGTTTCGCCTTTACATATATATATATATATTCTTCAGACTCTCCTCATCTCCTATCTTTCAGCAGAACTCACGGCACAGCAAGCAGGTAAAATTGTAATTACTTTTATTTACACACCATGTGCAAAATAAATGTGTGCATTAAATCGGACGGCCTACGCGTTTCGGATACTCCTAGCCTTCCACTGGACCATATATATATATAGCAGCAATCTTCACTCCCTCCACCACTGCGGCGAAATGAAGAGACGGACCCCACGGCTTCAGGCAAGGTAAGATTTTATTTTACCTTTCACGGGCGACGCGTTTCGAGCAACCACGTGCTCTTGTTCACACACCTTGCACCGTGCCAGCTCAGATTTTAAAAACTTTTTTTTGCTTAGGTGTTCCACCTCATTAACGAGTCACATGATCCGCCGTGAACATAGAAAAAATACTTTAATTGGTTTCACTCACTTAACAGCTAAGTCTTCACATTTGTTACTACGTAATTTTATAAAAATTTAACTGGTTAACGTTGCCTGTATTTAGACAAAAATATTTTGTTATGTGATTGATCTAATGGAGATCGCCAACAAAGTAATTATCACTGCATGAATGCATTTATAGCTAAACAATTTGTACAGAATGCAGATTCACTGAACCTATGCATTAGTTTGACTTCGTAATCCATAATTATAATAATAAAGTATGTTACAAAAAATGTACAATCTATATACAAATCTCTAAAATATTACAAAAATATTATTATATTACACGTTATTTTCATTTTACATTTATATCTGCTTCAATGCATAATATTCTAACAAGCCTTGCATCTGATTACTCTCAAATTTCTATTCAATAGCCAAATTCATTGACCATGCATCTAGTACATAGCTATATCACATTACTAAGGATCAGCACCATATATAGTAAATAGATTTCTAGCTGAGATAATGATTACTCAATTTAATAAATTCAAACTATGGACCTGGACAGACATGTGTGTGTAAAAATAAGTGACTGTGCTACGTGATACCCTTAAATCAATATTTACAGCGGTCCATTGATATATACCGTGAAATAGTACTATTTCACTCACTCAACTAGTCAGACCAGTGTGCACTTATTCTGAAAAATGATAATAAAAAACAGTTTTAAATGTTGTGTATATACACTTATTTACACGTGTAACAAATAGAAAAAGAAACAAAAAAAGAGAAAACATATTCTTATACATATGTACAAAAGGTCTGTTATGTTTTGGGACAAATAGCTCAGCTTCATATCTTGTGATCATTTGATATCTTATACAAATATAAACACCGTGTCACACTGCTGCTATTGTGCTCAACCTGCTGAAACTCATCGCATTCAGGACCTTAGTGTTCAGCTTGTCTTGTTTTATCTGAGACTGGACTGGGGAGCTAAGATGATATTTGCACTACCCTGTCTCTTTATAGGAAGTTATGCAGATCTTCAGTTGTATTGAGCCCATTAGGATATTTGGTATTTAACTCCACTATATAGTGAGTTTCCCTTCTTCTGAGTATTTTTTCTCTGTCCCATCCCCTTCAGAGGGGGGCCACTGCATCTATCACATAATATGTAAGGCACACCAGGTGTTGTTGTGGGTGGAACTAAAATGGCCTGCTACAGGGTAGGTACCGAGGCGAGAATTATCAGGTCCGTGGAATTTTGAGCCCAAGACCTGCCAAGGCGGGGAATTGAACCCTGGTCCCGGGCTAGACCTCTGCATCAGGGTCTGCGCTCTAATCATTGAGCCACACTTCTCATTAATCTGCATAATCGCTTCAACAATTATAGTTACCCTTAATAGCAGTGCTGACATTGCAAAAAAGGGTGTTGTAATGAGTGGTGTTTGTACCAAATTTACACCCTCGACACGTCGAGCATTTATAAAATCCATCTTTTAATTTAAGCCAAGTACTGCCACTACCCAGCGCTGGACTCGTTTTAACAATCCTGTTGTGCATACTGTAGGCTCTCCTATATGTGATTGTGGGTGTATCTGGTAATCTCTCACTTAATACACCATCAGTCATACGATTTGGCCAGTGTTGTCTGACTATGGACTTAATTTTCTTCTCCTGTTTGTTAAAAGACAGAACCAGATGCGGTGCTTCATTGCCATCTGTTCCCTTTGTGGGCTTGGGTGTTAATAGGGATTCCCTAGATCTTTCACGACTTTTGGACAGAGCCTTCTGTAGAGTAGCCTCACTATATCCTCTAGTTCTTAGGCGTGACACCATCTGAGTGGCTCCCAACTCAAATTTCTCAGGGGTACTGCATATTCTTTTCAGCCGCAATAGCTCCCCAAATGGGATACTCTCTATGACATGTTTGGGATGTCCACAGCTGGCATGTAAAATACTGTTGCCAGCAGTGCGTTTACCGTAAAGTGAAGTGACAATGTTACAATTTTCGACATTGATGTGTACATCCAAAAATTCTGACATATCCTTGCTGATATTGGAGGTAAAAAACAAATTACATCGATTTTATATATATATATATATATATTTTTTTTTTTGTTTCCCAAAGTGCCCTGCAGCAAAGAAGCACTTGACAGCAGCAGGTATGTAAACATCCTTTATTACGTGCTAGAAGGTGGCATTTCATCCGTCATTTGCAACCCTGCACCAACGCGTTTCAGAGCTGTCCGCTCCTTCCTCTTGGGTGTGGTGGCTTCTTGCAGTTCATTTCTGGCATTTCCACAGTCTCATGAAGTCATTTCCTTAAGTGGCTGACGCTTTGTAGCGTGATTCTTTCATGTGCATTGTGGGACTTGTGGTTATTGGTCTTCCGTTTTTCACCGCATTTGTTTCTGCAACTCAGCCATTAATTGAGGGCTCACAGTGATTAGTGAATTCACTGCAACATCAAAGGCACTCCAGTGTGCCCCGGTATGGCCTGCTTCCCTTCTATAGTTTGCGCGCTGCTGTGCCGTTTTCAACAACTCGGTAAATTCCTGCTGTGACGGCCCCTTGCTCCTGTGGCTCCCTCCTCATTGATACAGGTGGTGCTCCTTTCACGACCGAGGCCGTCGTGTAAATTTTGTTTCCCAAAGTGCCAAAGTGCCCTGCAGCAAAGAAGCACTCGACAGCAGCAGGTATGTAAACATCCTTTATTACGTGCTAGAAGGTGGCATTTCATCCGTCAATCAATCAATCAGAGACATTTATAGAGCGCACTACTTACCCGGAGGGTCTCAAGGCGCATAAAAATAACAAAATAAATATAAAATTGTTCATAAAAGCCAAAAAACGTACAAAATGTAAAATATATATATATATATATAAAACAACAAAAAGAAGAAAAAAAAAGTTATTTTTAGAACTACCTCCAATTTATAAATAAATGCTAAATTTTTTTAAAACTCTGTCATTCTTTTTCCCCATGGTACGCTCCCCGGTTCGCTCCCCGGTGCGCGTACTGGGCGCTCCCCCCGCCCTTTTATGGCCCCCACATCAAACCTAGGGGGTTAGGGGGTCTACTCTGCACCCTTTTGGTCATTTCCCTCTCTTTTTTTTTGCCACTTCTTGTGTCTCGATCCTACCGAGACACAAGATGACGTCCGCTCTGGACTGTTTGGAATGTTGACAGACACCCGAGAGCCAATCAGCTTTCCGCGCGCAAACTCGCGCAGTTTTTACCAGTCACCCCGGTACCTCATAAATCGCTAACCAATGGATATAGTGGAGTACTGGGTGAGAGAGAAACAAGATTCTTAAGGAATCTGTCCTGACCTTATAAAATCCTTGTGTTTAGAGAACTCCTATAGTTCAGCTCCATATAGAGCTGAAACTAGGGCCTTTGCTTCGTAAATCTTAAGTGCTGGTGACACATTTTTTTGTGTGGGACATAGACAGTTCCTTGAGTATCACACCAGAAATCTGCTTAATTTTGGTAGTGACCTTTTTGGTGTGAAGGTACCAAGACCTACCCTCTGAAAATGTGACTCCTAAGTATGCAAAAGAATCAAAGCTCTCAATGGGAACTCTCCCCAGACATAAGCTGCCCTTAAAAAATCCATGTTGGTTAAAAAACATCACCTAGTAGCCTGCCTACTAGGACCAACCCATATGGCGTTGAGGGAATTCCGCTTTAGTAGGGTATAGTTCGGCAAAGGGGTTGGTCCTAGTAGGGAGGCCTAAATTGACCATTAAACAAGCCCTGTAAACGGCACTGTATAATGTCCTACACATTTTAGTGATGGCCCAATGACATTGCTGTAAGCTGTCTGGATAAAATATAGGGTATCCGGGTAAAGTGTCAGTGAGTTGGCATAGTCCAACATGAAGGGGCCAGAATCGAGGAAATGTTTGTCAGGTAAGATGTTATCTCAGCATGTGACCTTTGTGCATGCAGTGGAAGTATTTAAAGTATTCCAGAGACAACAGATGAGCATATTGGATATTTGAAAGTGCTGGCATCAGTAGTGAAACCTGGCGGGAAAGGTGAATTTCCCAAAAGCCAGTATATTTGTGGTCAGTGGGCAGCATGCTAACCTTAGAAGTATACACATGTGAGTGATTTTATATATCACAGGACCAAGGCCCTATAAATCAAGCAGATATCTTGGATTACGGATTATATTGACAAAGTAAGACATGAGGAGACATATGGAGATATTTATACTATAAAGCAAATATAATAGAGAAGTGTTATGTTAACCATGTTTTTTTCTCCTCTTTCAGTAGTTTCCTGTGGTGACGTATTGATTACATATGTTTGGGCAGCGCACAATGGCGTGTAGATGTTATCTGTAATTAAGATCACTGGAATCCTCCATGTATTGTGTTCTGTGGCACCACATTTGTGTGAGATTGGAAAAATTAGGCAGCAAGTTATTGTTCATTATTACAAAACAAATGTACGAATATTTCAGTAATTTTGGGTTTTGTTTTCATACATGTTTTATTTGTTTTTATATATATATGTATATTTTTGAGCGATATCAATTTGTCCTGAAGAAGGTGGTCAATCTTCTGCTACCCCCTGAAATGCATTGACGTTGAGTTTGGACTAAATCTGATGAACCTTGGTATGTAATAGATGATGATAATTTGAGAAAATCATGTGTCTCAAATTATGATTCAATCAGATGAGGAGCGAAAAAATACATATGTGGTTGTCTTATAGGTCTCAGCTTTTGCATGTTTTGAACTGCTTATTTTCCCTTCAAAATTTTGATCTTGCTTTTTTCAAAGAACATGTTTTATTGCTGGCTCCATGTCTTTTTTATATTTTTCATCAATGTCAGAAGAAACTGTCAGATTCATCAACTAGCAGCTAAATGAGCAATAATATGTAACCTCTTATTGATATATAAAAATGAGATGTGTTTTTCACACATGTGATATTAAAGCTCTTCCCAATCTGGTACTTTTATGGTACAATATTGTGTCTGAATTGGGGGTAAAACAGGGTGTTAGATAACTGTAACAGGGGTGAGTGATAGAATGATTATGTGTGCTTATGATTGCAAGACATTGAGTTTGCCAAGGGGAAGTTTCTTGACTTGATAGTCTTGAAAGGTGCCCTGTCCCCTTGGTTGAGGGGCAGCTCTCCCCTTTGTCAGATCCCTCGGGTGGAACCAAGGTACAGTGGCATAACCACATGCATCATCAAGAGCCTTCTATATATGATCCATTATACCACAATGTAAACAAGCATTTGCAATGCAAAGGTCTCGCCTTACTGAAAGTTTCAGCTGTTCGAGTTGCAAATGAAAATGTTTGTTAGATTTTATTTTGTTAAGAAATATCCCAGCAGTAGCATAAGTATTGAAAGTAAATCCACTAAGCAAGAAAAGGGTGCAGTACCACAGGCTGTTACTAGGTGTCTTTTTGAAGTTGAATAGGGACCTCTGTTAGCCATATAAGGGACTGTACCATTACTTATGCTACTGCTGGAATATTTTTGTAACAAACAAGCAATTGCTCTCGCATTCGTTTGAGATAGAGCAATTGGCATTGTAAATTGCAATATCTTTTACGAATGTGTTATGGCAGGGGTCTCCAACCTGCCATAACATAGTAGCAAGAACTACTTATTTTCAATGAAATATTATCCCGAGCTATTAGAATTCTTAGCGTTGTAATAGTGGCCACATCAGCAAGATTTTATTAGTGGCCTCACTATGAAACATGACCAACTCTTTGCATCGAGCAGTCTTGCCAGTAGTGATGTAAAAAAAAGTCTTTGTCAATCTGGGATGCCTTTAAGCAGATAATACAGCTGCTATTCTCATGGTACCAAGGTAATAATATTAGTAAGAAGTTTCTCCAACGCCACGTAATTTATCATTCACATATTAGCTTTAAGATTATTTGGGAAATTCAAGCATTTTTCTCTAAACATCATCTTATGACTTTTGACAATACACCCATTTGTATCAAATACACACTTTTCAATTTTGTTATAAATATATTCAGCCAAGTAAAAGCGTCTAATTTAGTAGGAAAGGATGCACACAGAAGAGCTACTTACAGGTATTTGGAGAGCTACCAGTAGCTCACGAGCTACGGGTTGTAGAAGCCTGTGTAATGGAGTGTATATATGTGGCGTGTAGTGGAAACGTGGGTTGCATTAGATTAGTTAGTTGTATAATTGTGTGGTGTGGAATTGTGTGGTGTGGATAGGATTTGTGTGGTGAAAATATGTGGCATGGTGTACTATGGAATTAAGTTGATAGTAATTATGTGCTATTTAGTGTACTGGAATTATGCGGAGTGGAATTCTTTGTTATGGAGTGTAATTATGTGAAATGGTAATTTATGTTGTGGAGTGGTATGTAGTTGAATTTAATTTAATTGGAAAGTGCTTTGGTGATTCTAGTAACTTAGAGAGGCTCTGCTAGCTTGTGGAGCGCAGCGCGCTCATCAGGAGCATTACAGCTTTTTAAAAAAACAATTTCTTCGTTTTTATCTTTTCACTGTTAAATTTCGCGCACATTATTTTATAATGTAACTGGCTAAAATGTTGTGTTAACTGCCGCATACCTGCACATAATTGCTAAAAGCACCGCGTTTGGAGCGGATCCCTTTCCCCTTCGGGGCTGTACTGTGCCACCAGAGCGGCAGACATCTTGGGTGGGGGCTGGGGATTGGAGCGGTCTAGTGGTCACAAGGACGCTAGACCGGTATTTAAAGCAGGCAAATTAGGCGGCCGAACACTTGGAAAGTGCTTTGGTGATTCTAGTAACTTAGAGAGGCTCTGATAGCTTGTGGAGCGCAGCGCGCTCATCAGGAGCATTACAGCTTTTTAAAAAAACAATTTCTTCGTTTTTATCTTTTCACTGTTAAATTTCGCGCACATTATTTTATGATGTAACTGGCTAAAATGTTGTGTTAACTGCCGCATACCTGCACATAATTGCTAAAAGCATCGCGTTTGGAGCGGATCCCTTTCCCCTTCGGGGCTGTACTGTGCTACTAGAGCGGCAGACATCTTGGGTGGGGGCTGGGGATTGGAGTGGTCTAGTGGTCACAAGGATGCTAGACCGGTATTTAAAGCAGGCAAATTAGGCGGCCGAACACTTGGAAAGTGCTTTGGTGATTCTAGTAACTTAGAGAGGCTCTGCTAGCTTGTGGAGCGCAGCGCGCTCATCAGGAGCATTACAGCTTTTTAAAAAAACAATTTATTCGTTTTTATCTTTTCACTGTTAAATTTCGCGCACATTATTTTATGATGTAACTGGCTAAAATGTTGTGTTAACTGCCGCATACCTGCACATAATTGCTAAAAGCACCGCGTTTGGAGCGGATCCCTTTCCCCTTTGGGGGTGTACTGTGCTACCAGAGCGGCAGACATCTTGGGTGGGGGCTGGGGATTGGAGCGGTCTAGTGGTCACAACGACGCTAGACCGGTATTTAAAGCAGGCAAATTAGGCGGCCGAACACTTGGAAAGTGCTTTGGTGATTTTAGTAACTTAGAGAGGCTCTGCTAGCTTGTGGAGCGCAGCGCGCTCATCAGGAGCATTACAGCTTTTAAAAAAAACAATTTCTTCGTTTTTATCTTTTCACTGTTAAATTTCGCGCACATTATTTTATGATGTAACTGGCTAAAATGTTGTGTTAACTGCCGCATACCTGCACATAATTGCTAAAAGCACCGCGTTTGGAGCGGATCCCTTTCCCCTTCGAGGCTGTACTGTGCTACCAGAGCGGAAGACATCTTGGGTGGGGGCTGGGGATTGGAGCGGTCTAGTGGTCACAAGGACGCTAGACCGGTATTTAAAGCAGGCAAATTAGGCGGCCGAACACTTGGAAAGTGCTTTGGTGATTCTAGTAACTTAGAGAGGCTCTGCTAGCTTGTGGAGCGCAGCGCGCTCATCAGGAGCATTACAGCTTTTTAAAAAAACAATTTCTTCGTTTTTATCTTTTCACTGTTAAATTTCGCGCACATTATTTTATGATGTAACTGGCTAAAATGTTGTGTTAACTGCCGCATACCTGCACATAATTGCTAAAAGCACCGCGTTTGGAGCGGATCCCTTTCCCCTTCGGGGCTGTACTGTGCTACCAGAGCGGCAGACATCTTGGGTGGGGGCTGGGGATTGGAGCGGTCTAGTGGTCACAAGGACGCTAGACCGGTATTTAAAGCAGGCAAATTAGGCGGCCGAACACTTGGAAAGTGCTTTGGTGATTCTAGTAACTTAGAGAGGCTCTGCTAGCTTGTGGAGCACAGCGCGCTCATCAGGAGCATTACAGCTTTTAAAAAAAACAATTTCTTCGTTTTTATCTTTTCACTGTTAAATTTCGCGCACATTATTTTATGATGTAACTGGCTAAAATGTTGTGTTAACTGCCGCATACCTGCACATAATTGCTAAAAGCACCGCGTTTGGAGCGGATCCCTTTCTCCTTCGGGGCTGTACTGTGCTACCAGAGCGGCAGACATCTTGGGTGGGGGCTGGGGATTGGAGCGGTCTAGTGGTCACAAGGACGCTAGACCAGTATTTAAAGCAGCCATGCTGACGCGCAGCGGGCACGCGCGGCGGGCTCGCCGGAGCATCGCCGGAGTCACGCCAGAGTCCAGCCCGTCTGCGCCCGTCCGCATACGGACGGGGGCAGGGGCCGGGACTACTGGCCAGCGGCGTATGTACTCCATGGAGGAGTTATACACCCTGAATAGAGGTGAGCCGCTTGTAGATCAGGCAGTCCTACTGACGCTTAAGAAATACGCAATACTGCATCCCGATAAGGTCACGCCCCCGCCGGTTCAGCACCCTATATTAAAGATAGTCAGCCTTAACACTCGTTCGCTCCATCGCCATCATTTGGAGGTCTACAGCATGCTTCAGGACAATGACATCGATGTTCTGACTCTTTCAGAGACCTGGACGGGTGAGAACTCGATGCCGGATATCATCGCCGCTCTCCCAAGCGGATATGATGTAATGTGGCACAACCGCCCTGGTAGCTCACGGGGAGGAGGGGTAGCTATCTTCTATAGGAAGACCCTGTTAGTTGAGAAGCTGCTATCAGAGACAATTGACCTGACTGATTTGCTGGGGGTAAAGGTCACGGTGCACAATATGTGCTGGGTGATCTTGTCAGTCTACCGTCCACCCAACTCAACCCCACTCTTCTATGACCTATTCTGCCCCATTATATCTGACTTATGTTCGAGATATATGAAAATTCTGGTAACTGGAGATTTTAATTTACATTGGGATAAACCCAACTGGGACCTGCCCACGCGCCAGCTGGACACCCTAATGTCTGCGGTGGTTTTTAAAAAAATTGTGGATGTCCCCACACACGAAAAAGGCCACACTCTTGACCTTGTATGGACCACAGATACTAGTCTAACCCTTAAAGAGGTAGCCCCTTGCATCTGGTCTGATCACCACCTGATATCTTGTGAGGCCCGCATTAAAAGCGGTACTACCAGCTGTCCGCCTGGTATCAGGAAAACCCAGAAATGGGCCGAGGTTGATCTAGCATCCCTGACTAAGGTGCTCCCGGTAACATCCCAGGTCGCTGATCTGGGACGCAGCCTGGACCGTGAATACTCTGATCTAACCAGGAGCGTGACCCAGGCCATTGATCAAATAGCGCCGGTGAGAATGCAGCAAATGAAGCGATCCGGTAAGGGGGCTCCCTGGTTTACGCCAGCCTTGAGGGAAACGAAAAGAAAGCTTAGAGCTCTGGAAAGAGTGTGGAGGAAAACCAAGCAGGATACTGACAGGAAACTCTATAAAGCCTCCCTTCATCAATATAAAAACCTTATGACCCAAGCTAAAGCGGACCACTTTGAGTCCCGCCTAAGTAAGGCAGCGAATATTCAGAAAGAGACCTTTAAAATACTGGCAGAGTTGAGCAAAAAAACAGATAACTCCAAGGCCCCTATTGACTGTAACACCTTTCAGGCTTACTTTTTAGAGAAGGTGAAGATCATCATCCAGGAGATAAAGAACGGGGTGGTATTGGGGACTGCTATAACATCAGCACCTGAGATCATGACCAATTGCTCCCTTGAAAAGTTTCCAGAGTTGGATGTATTGATTCTAGAACAGCTGATGAGTAAAATTAAATCTGGCTCCCCAGCTGATCCATGCCCACCTGAGATCTTCCGTGTTGCGCGCCCCTTGTTGGAGGATTGTATCATCTCCCTCCTCAATAGATCATTAGATACGGGGTACCTACCGGTTGAGCTTAAGGAGGCGCGTGTAAGACCTCTACTGAAAAAGTCTGGATCGGATCCTGCGGTGTTAAAAAATTACAGACCTATCTCCCAGCTGCCTTTTCTCTCAAAAGTTCTTGAGCAGCATGTATTAAAGTCCCTGTCCCTCTATCTGGAAACTCATCATCTACTCCACGAGCTCATCACAGCACCGAGTTGGTGATGCTCTCGGAGTTGGATGATCTTAGAGGCATGGCTGACTGCAAGAAACCGAGCGCCCTGATTTTGCTGGACTTATCAGCGGCGTTCGATACTGTCAGCCATGCCTTGCTTTTGGAAAGATTGAAGGACTTTGGGATTAAGGGCCTGGCCTTTCAATGGTTGCAATCATTCCTTACAGGAAGGACCCAAAAGATACAACTGGGGATGAAACATCTGAGATAGGGATTTTAGAGTGCGGGGTGCCACAGGGGTCCGCCCTGTCCCCGCTTCTATTTAATCTCTACCTGCAGCCATTGATTGCTTCTTTGGCCACCATGGGCTGTAAAGTCTTTAATTACGCGGACGACACGCAACTGCTGTTAAGTGTCGATGACACTGTGGCCGCACAACTCCAAGCCCAGAACATCTTGCGGTTCACAGTGCAATGGATGACGGATAACCTGTTAAAAATTAACCCTGATAAGACTGAGGTACTAGTGATTCCATCCACTGCCTCACCTTGGTGTGATCTCTACTGGCCCACAGAGTTAGGCGCTGCTCCAAAACCAAGCCCGTTTGTAAAGAGCCTGGGGATCAAGCTGGATGATGATCTGTCAATGGCCCCTCAGATCTCCGCGGTTGTGGGAAGTTGCACAAACATCATTCGGCAACTGCAGAAGTTAATTCCTGTTCTCTCACAACCCATGATGCGATCAATAGTAGCGGCCACCATCATCTCCAGAATTGATTACGGTAATGCCCTTTACCTTGGCTTACCTAAAACTCTGACCAGTAGGCTTCAGGTCATAATGAATGACGCTGCCCGGTTGATCTTCAGGCTACCGAGGAGATCTAAAGCCACTCCCCTACTACAAAGCTTGCACTGGCTCCCCATTAAAGAAAGAGTGGAATTTAAGAACTTATGCACGGCCCATAGGGCAATCTATGGCAAAGCCCCAACCTACATCAAAGATCGTCTGCAACTTTATTGCCCTATGAGAACACTTCGATCTTCAGACTCCCAATTACTGGTCTGCCCTCGCTACAGGTTAGTGACCAAGGGAGGGAGAGCCTTTTCAGTGCAAGTTCCTCAGCTATGGAACAGGCTGCCGGAGGTGCTGCGCCGGGAAGGGAATCTATTACGATTCAGGAAGAGTCTAAAAACATTTCTGTTCCGCAAAAGCATGAGCACAGTATAATCTGCTATGACCTCAGCTTTCATCCTGCTAAGTTATTGTCTGTTACCATCTTTCCAGGCGCTTAGAGACCTGCAGGTGATTAGGCGCGATATAAAAACTCACTAACAATAACAATAACAATAACAATTATGTGGTGCACTGTTGAATTTTGTGGCATGATGTGAAATTGTGTGGCGTGGAATGGATTTGTGTGGTGTGTACTATATATACACGTGGTGTGTTGTGTAATTGTGTTGTTGAATTGTAGTGGAATGGTGTTGTGGAGTGGAATAATGTGGTTTGGTGTTGCTTTATGTAGTGTGCATTGAAAATGTGTGGAGTTGAATTGCGTGGTGTGGATCTGTATGGATAGCATTGCGTTTTAGGGATGAAAAATAACAAATAGTAAGGAGCTATTCTCCAGATCTGTGTGTTTGGGTGTTAAAAAAAGAAAGAGGTAGAAGTATTGGTGTTGTAAATGTAAATATTTTACTCATGTGTTATGGACTGCTGTGATGTATGTGGTGTGTAGTGGAATTATGTGCGTTGGATTATAATTGTTAGTTGTGGCATTGTTGTGTGGCATGGATTTGTGTTGTGGAATTATGTGGCATGATGTGCAGTTGTATTATGTGAATGGTAATTTGGTGTTTTTTACTGTATTGGAATTGCGTGGAATGGCATTTTGTTTTGAGGATTGTTCTGCATTGGAGTTTAATTATGTGGCGTGCTGTTGAATTTTGTGGTATGATGTTGAATTCTGTTTTCTAAATTTAATATATGTGGTGTGTAGTGCAATTTTGGGGTGGAATAATGTGGTTTAGTGTTGAATTATGTAGTGTGGAATGTATTTGTGTGGAGCTGAATAATGTGGCATGGAATAGTGTGGTGTTGAGGGATAATATGTTGAATGAAACTTTGTGGCATGGTGTGCAGTGTATGTGGATTGTTATGTGTCATAGAGTGGATTTATGTGGAGTGTGTTTATGTGGTATTAAGTAGCATGCAATTAAGTGGAGTTTAATTATGTGATGTTGAGATGTATTATGTGGATTGTAATTATGTTGTGTGGCTCCGAATTGTGTGCTGTGGCATTGTGTTGATTTATGTGGTGCTGAATGCTTGTTGTATATCTATAGCAGTGCTGAGAGTGTGCATAAAAAAGCTTTACCTTTAAAAACGGTGAAAACATCATGCAAAAGCTTCTAAAAAACAATCATAACTTTCATACAATTTCTAGAAAGAAGGCAGCACTGTTTATAGTTATTGAGTGAGCATTTATTCCAGTAAAGGAGGAGTCCTTTTGTAGAAACCTGTGGGTTATGGTTGTTTTCTTATGACAAATAGCCCAGATGTATTGGTTACATCTACTATGCCATAATGACAGGTCATGATTTCCCTTGGATTTTGAATTATATTGTAGACACTTAAGAAAATAAAGAGATTAAAAAAAAACATTTTCACAAAAGCAGCACACTACCCCATATTAAAGAAAAAAACAACATGGAAGATATCACAAATATTTTTTATGATAGGCTACCAGTGGTAGGATTATGGCGTAAATGTTTGTTAAAAAAAAGGAAATGGATGATTTCGAAAAAATTCCACGCTGTATCATAATATAGTAACCGAAAAGCAGCACATGTTTCTTGAAAACAGACATAGCCTTTGATTGCTGACCCTTATCTTACCAGTGTTACAGCAAACAAATGATGGACGGAATGCTGACAATGCAAACATTATCCCCTGTCAAAAGATCTGGCCCACCCCAGTTTGGATCCAGCCATATGCAAATCAGTCTTGACCCTGTGCCTCATGGGAAAAGTCAGGACCGATCTGCCAGGCCAGGTCCTCCCTGTACCGGAAACACGCATCCTGGGACCGGTTTCAGGGTATGTCACCCTTCTTCAGCCAGGCTAGCTTGAATTCAGTGGCACAGTGAGCAAGGGACCCACATCTGGGCATAACCATCCCACTTAGGGCAAATAGTGTTACAGCAAATAAATGATGGATGGAATGCTGACCATCAAAACAGGTCCTAGGATGCTTTTTCAAGTCCAGGGAGAACCTGGCCTGGCAGTTCGGGCTGGACTGTTCCCAATGGGTGTAGGGTCAAGATTGATTTGCATATGGATGGGTTCAAACTGGAATGGCATGATGAGCAAACACGATGGATTTAGGCCCAGATCTCTGTACTGGGGTGAATGTATGACATTGTTCTGTATCCATCAATAGTTCTTTTTGCCGTATCTTACCAGGGCTGTATCCTTCGTGGACCACCCATAAAAAAGCTTGGTTAGTATGAACACTTAGCATTAAACTCTACTTAAGAATAACAAAAGGGAAAACAATGGGACCCGACGGCTTCCCATTGGAATTTTATAAGATTTTCAGGAAACTTATAAAGCAAGATATGCTTATTACCTTTCATGAGGCACAGAGAGGTCTTCCACCGGCTTCCTGGGCCCAATCGGTAATAATGACATTTCTTAAAAAGGATAAGGGTCCACTAAACCCTGCATCATATAGAACAATATCATTAATAAACACCGATAGTAAGGTATATTCTAAAATACTTGCCTCACGACTGTCAAAAATAATATCCACAATTGTGCCCCGATGGCAGCACGGGTTTATCCCAAACAGAGATACAGCAGATCATATTCGCAGAAATATTGCCATGATGGACTGGGCAGAAGGTACTAATACATCAATCGGGATCACCCTATTGGATGCAGAAAAAGCATTCAATAGGGTGGCCTGGCCCTATCTTTGGGATTGACTTTCTATAAAGGGCTTCGGCTCAGGTATAATAACTGCGTTTAAGGCTCTGTATAAAAATCCGATGTCATGTGTAAAAATTGGGGCTACTAAATCTGCTCTATTCCCTATCCAACGAGGAACACGCCAGGGATGCACATTCTTCCCTCTCCTCTTCGCCATCTACATTGATATTTTTCTCAATCAATTAAACCATGATGAGGATATAATTCCGGTTGAGCTGGCGGGAGTTAGCTATAGAGCTCTTGCCTATGCAGATGATGTGGTGGTAGTTACTAGAGATATTGGAAAGGCCTTTTTCAAGATTGAAGAACTAGCAGCAACTTTTGGTTCTTTTTCAGGATATAAACTAAATTTATCTAAAACACAAATACTTTTTGTTGGTCAAAATCCTCCGCCTCGTATTCATGTAGTTTCTGAAGCAAATTATCTGGGAATTAAATTAACTACCCCAATTTCGAATATTCCTAATCTCAATTATACTCCAAATTAAAAAAAAAAGCTAACTCAACCCTAGAACGAATAGATCATTTACATTTATCATTACATGGTAGGAACAATGTGCTAAAAATGTTGATTCTACCAAAATGTATATATTTATTTAGAACAGTCCCACTTGAATTTCCGTTAATTTTTTTTAAGCAACTTGAAAAAATGTCAGGAAGATTCTTATGGGGATACAAGGGCATTCGGAGAGCTCATAAAAAAATGATCTTACCAAAGGATAGAGGAGGATGGGCCGTTCCACACTTTTTATTTTAATTTCTAGCAGCTGTATTACAATTTATATCCCCTTTGATCGTGGGCAACAAAGCTCCAATTTTACAAGCACATTCCCCATCGATATATGAACTTGTATTAGGTACAGAAGCTAGCGGCTATTTAAAAAAAATAATAGAACCAAGCTACTACAAAAAAACTAAATTTAAGATCATAACTGCTGCATATAAAATATGGAGAATTAGAAAAAGACTGGTTGGGATTCCAAAACTTGTAAGATATACTCCTTTAAATTCACCACACTGTTTCCCCCCTATATTTAGAGATCCTGTGATGAAAAGGTGGAATCATAATGGCATTTGTTATCTGAGTGATTTATGGTCAGACAATTGTATAACTACCTTTTCTGAACTTCAACTTAAATTTAAACTCCCATCTCATGATTATTTTAAATACTTACAGATTCATCGTTTTTTAAACTCACTCTCTTCTAATGATCCACAAGGCCTTAAAAAGATTTTGGTAATAGACAGTCTTTATGTCAAAAGAAAAATTGGCTATTTCTACAATTTATTTACGACCTATCTTCCAGATGATCTCTCTTTGATTCAGCATAAATGGGCTGTGAAATTAGGAGTAAGCGATCTTTTAATAAAAAAATCAATTAAGACAGCTAACTCCATATTATTTTCTGGGTGATCACGAACTCAACACTACATGGCTATGTTCGATCTCTACTATACACCTGCTAAAGTTATGAAATGGGGGGTCACTGTTGGTATAACCTGTAATCGCTGTACTCTGATAGGAGCAGATGCAAAACATATGTTCTTTTCTTGTATTAAATTAGCTAGTATAATCCCAGAAATCCAGACATTTATTGAGAGAATTTTAGGGAGAACAATATTTCTTTCTCCTGAACTGATTTTATTTGGATTATCATCAGACTCCATAGAAAGAGAACAACGACTCTTGATTTTTATTATGATGTCCGAATTTCGTGCATGTATTACTCAGGAGTGGATCAGTCCGGAACCACCTTCTTTTGCTATGTGGAGGGCTAGCCTATTAGCCAAATTTAATTTTGAACTTGCTATATATGCAACAAAAGGAAGATAAAGGAAACAACTAGGGATGAAAATCTGGGCTCCGATACAACAATGGATCCATGGGGAAACGAACTAATCAACTGTATGATTCTATCTATGTCAAAATGTATTGTTTCCCCTTACTTAGTTCTTTTTTTTTATTATTGACCTTTCTATTGGAGAATCTGATTTCGTCTGTTTGACTGTGTATTTAATACTACTTAATGAAATATTCTGTTTTGTTTGCAACAAAAATCAATAAAAAAACAAAACAAAGTGACATTTGCATTTTCTAAAAGTTTGTGTTCCATCAACTGAAATGTGTGCTAAAGGAAAACACTCTCTTTGCATTAAAACCAGAAAACTGGATTAAGTGACAGTAAATGAAAGATGCAAGGGGCTGTTACTGCACACATAATAAGAATACAATTATTTATAAAGTGTCATCCCTCCTCCTATGTCGGCAGAGACAGCGCGTTTTGGACACAAAGTGTCTTTAATGCATTGCAAAACTGTCTCTGTGGACATAGGAGGAGAGAGGGCACTTAATTAATTATTTGGTTCTTTAAAAAGTGCCACACTTCATCTTTGTGGAAGTTGTGTTAACATCTGATTTTAACTCACATTTCTGCAGGGCAATTTAAACAAGCAACAGGAGGGAGGGATGTTGATGCTAATTAAAGCTAGGTGGGAATATCAATGTAAAACTACCAGCAGACAGGAAAGATTAAAGAAGCAGGAGGAAGGAAGAGGGAACAGATGAGATTGCAGGAAAGCATGTTGTGCGTGCGATAGGAGAAAGCCATTTAAGAAAATAGTGCCCACAAACTGTAAATAAAACATACCGTGTAACATCACAGTAAGAAAGCCAGTCCTCATGGAAGGTTACAAAGAAAGACACAGAGGTACTAAGGAGGGACTAACAAGCCTATTGACCAATTGTAAAGATAGGCAGAACATGGGCCGAGCTTAATGCACATATACTGAATACTGCATGTCTCGAAGAGACAGCGCAAGCGCTGCTCTAAGCGAGACCTAAAAAGGCATCAAGATGTATGTGCAAAGACACAACTGCTTTACACACTCTGACTCAAGTCTGAATATTTTCACCATAGAGTTATCAAACACCTATTTGTCATTTTAAAATTACAGGCAAAGCAATATGGCAATGACCAATGGCACAAAATGCCCTATTGGAAGGATACATCTCTTTTCAAACCACTGAGTTACATATGCACTATAATTGGCTTCACATTTACAATAGGGACTTTTAATTTCACCCACCGCTCCTTTAAAATGTGTTGTCCACTTCTTTAAACCACACAAGATCCAGATCTAAAACATGACAAAACTGAAATATTGTATCTCTTTGTAAAAATAAATGCAAATCATCATTGAGGCACAGATAGGTATATCATTGAATTTCAACTTCAACAGGAAGCACGTGAAAATATGACCGCATTAGGTGTCACATTTGAAGCTTTACTTTCATAAATGTCCAAGCAATCTTAAAAACTTTATTGAAGTACAGACCTTGAGTGATCCTAATCTATTCTGTTGTGAAGTACAAGCAAGACAAGTGTGGCATCTCTTCTCATTTCCTGTTATGATTAGAGAAAAGATGACATTACCTTTTAGTCACGTCACAATATACAAGGTCCTTAAATCTTATCTTCAATAAGTCCCTTCCTCTTATTGCAGGCATTTCTTGTTAATCAATGAAAAAGACACAGAGGTGTTGAGGCATCTTGAGGTTCCACTCTCTACCAATTTCTTTAACATTGTTGGATGGCTTAAGCTGAAATATGTACTTTTCGTAAACAATTACACACAATTCACCAATCTCTTAAGTATGGGAAAATAGAGAACAATAATAATAACCAGGTGTATTCTGGATACTGTGGGCACATGCATAATAAAATACATGGCCCAACAAAGCACAAAGGAAATTTGAGCTCCTCTGGCATCTCACTATATGCACTCACTCTCAGCGTGAAATGCATAGGTGGGGAAAGACAGCAAGAAGAATGATTATGTGAGCTAATAAGGGAGTTAGCAGAAGCTGGAAGTTGTAGTGATCTGCATGGAGAACGGAGTTGAGATTGAAGAAGACATTTTGTTTACAAGGTCCTTAATCACAACACCAGAATTTCCTAGCTCAGAAGCTTTCCAGGATGATTCCGACTTACAGGACAGAATAATGAGGGATGAGACATATATGTTGGCTGTTGGTAGCTCTGACCACGGACGATGGTCCATGGACCAAGGATGGATAATTTACATCTCTCAAAAGTGGAGCAATGCAATGTAATCAAGATGCTTTTTCTACCCAGGGTATCCTATTTTTTCAGGGAAATCCTTTTGGAGTTTGAAAGTTGCTGGTTCAAGCTGATTGAGGATAAGGCCAGCAGTTTTAAATGGGCACATGCTAGAGCCAGAAGGGCTAACAAATACTTAATTCTACCTAAGGCAAGTGAGTGGGGAGGGCTGTACCTAATTTTAGGGTTTGTTACTGGGTGGATTACCAGAAGGAAGAAAAGGTGAATGCATGTTTTTAAGAGTAGTGGAACCTAGCTACCTTAAACAGGTTTAAAACAGTACATTCTGCATTCAAGATCTGGTCTCAGATCAAGAGTAAATTGGGGATTGGGCAATATAATTACTACACTACCCTGTGGAGAGCGCAGGTCCTTCCAGTCATTTTCATGTCAACTATTGTAGCAAATGGGAACAATGTGGAGTAGGTAACATTGGTAAAATAATGTATTTGAATGAATTACAATCTTTTGATGAGATGCAGGGTTATTTTGGGATGAAAAGGCAGGGTTTTTAAAGTTTCTACAGCCTGGAGATGTCTTTGTTAAAATGCCCCTGGGAAATAGCATGGGGGATAAGATTCCAGTGCCATGAGGAAAGGAGGGCCCACTACGGGCCGCCAATGTCCATCCCCGCCAGCCTTTTCATGGCAGGTGAACTGCAATGGAAAGGCTGGCGGCGAAGGACATCCTAATCCCTAGGGCGGTGCCTGGTAGGCACAGCCACCAATGCAGGGATTGGGAGGCTCTACACCGCACCGACAGGCTAAAGGAGCCCATCGAATGCATGGCAGACATAGTTTCTGACCACCATGGAACCGCCAGCCATCATAATGTAGCGGGCGGGTAATGGCCTTCCAATGGTGGTGAGACTGCCACCGACAGCCTGTCGGTGGCAGTCTTGCCATCATCGTAATGACCCTCTTAGAAACAGTAAAGCACTCCTTGCCCAAAATCATTATGAAACTCATCATCCTAAAAATATTATGTTTACAAATTACTTAAAAAAATAGAAATATAATAAAAATTACACACCATTTAGTTCAAAAGAAATCAAATACAATCAATTTAATTAGCATAGAAAACAGCTGCATACAATATCAAAATCACAATATTAAAATAATGGATATTTGAAATTTTGATTATATTATTTACAAATAGAAAAATTATATACTTACTATAGATATCCACAACTTCGATTTATAGTAAATTATTACTTTGATATATGATAACTCTGCCATCAATATTAGCGATCCACACCATACAATATGTCAGCAACATAACAACAATCTCTTCATATATTTCAGAAATGTGTTTAAGGAAACTTTATTTGCTGTCGACTTTTAACACCAACAACTGTTAGCTTCAACTTTTGAGATCGTTGTTTCCATGTCATTGGTCAGGCCCTGCAGCAGTCATCCCTTTGCCACTATCGCCTAAACTGTTTCTTGTTTGACAAGAGCACTGGTGAAACAGACCCCTGGGTATGGCTGGTAGACATAAGAGTTTGATAATACTCATTTTAACATATTCAGTGCATTCATCTCATCAAATGTTGCATACCACGGAAAGATATACTTTAGATGTGCTTCTGAAAAATGTGAACCTTTTCTAATACATTTTTCTATTTTATGGGAAAATAAGTTTTAGTGCTAAGCTTTCAATTTCGATTTTCTGTCTGGTTACCTTACATTTCGAGCATTCAAATAATCTCTTCTTCTGCTTGTTATCAATGTCATTGGGATCATTCCTTTACTTGTCTGGACACCTACCACCGACCCTGCCTGCCAGGATCTTGTAAAATAAATGCACACAGAATTGAGGTAAAGACTGTTTAGGCACATTATTCACAATGGTTTGCACATATTTAATAATCAGGTGTGTTAGATCAGTTGCACGAGCATATCTATACCAAGGGCAAATTTGAACTTAATTTGTAGTGTTGCTGATGAAACGTTTGCACATTTGTCAGTTTAATTAGATCTTCTGTCAGTTTCTCAAACATTTTGAACTGAGCAATTATCTAGCCCTAAGAAGTCTAATTTGGCTATTTAGCCCTCCAGGAAAGTTGGATTTAAAAAAAGCGGAGCCGAAGCCAGTTGTTGAACTCTGATTGGCTTCAGGGGGGAGGGGTGAAGGACCTGCTACATCTTAGCAGAGCAAACTGAATTGGCACCATTGCTGCTGAAATGTTTGGTAAAGATGATAACCTTTTGAGGACTGTCCAAAATTCTGCAGATCCTTTATTTCTATACTTATATACAACAAGCTACAACAAGCTGGCACTAAAGCACACAAAGACATATGCCAGAAGTCATTGGGACCACCAACGGCGTTATTAACTCTGTGTTTCCAGGTTTTGTAACCCTGCTATGTTGAAAAACAATATAAAGATTTAAAACAAAATTCTGCTGATCAAAAAACAGTTGCGTCAATTGTAAAAATACATGATCTGGTTGATACACAATAGGAGGCATCTACTTCCCACAATGCCATCGATAATTCTGATGAGCACAATCTTGGTGAAGGCCAATCACATAGTGAGCGCTAATTTTTGCCAGAAAGTTAATAGCCGTCTATTAAGCCCTACCCTGTCTAATTAGATGGTTAGAGCAAAAACCTCTGTGGCCTCTGAGTCAAGGGAAAATGTCAAAGCTTATGTTCGGTTGTAATATCTGGATTCCTAATGGCAAAATCCATTGGCTCTATGATAGCCAAAGGAGTTCCCCCCCAAGGAGGAAAGGGGATAAAAAAACTCACATTTTTAAACCCTAGTAATTCTGGGACAAAAAAAATGTATAGAATTGCAAATGGAAGACTGTATCCGCTGAGCTGATTCTGATTTAATTCCAACCAAACACGTCTAGTAATTTGGCAACTGAGTGACAGGCACCTGGACTACTTGTAACAACTAAAATACAGTAAGAGCGAATCTTGAACGGAAGGATATAATAACGAGAATGGAAAGTAATTAGACACAAGTTACTGATTTGAAAAATGAATCACTCATATTAAGACCTCATAAACTAGGACAGAGTATAAGGAGGCCTGCCCTTTTGCTGAATAATCACTAGAGGTCTGAGAAAAGTTCAACCCCTAGTCTCATTTACTGCTTCAGATATATCCCTGACTAGCACATCTGAGTGTACTTGTAAATTATTCTTCTATCTGTAATAACCTTCAGGAGAGTCCTGCAGTAAATTGAACAGAGGAAACATGCTACAACTTAAACAGTAGTTGTACTGACACTTAGAAATCTAATGTATAGTGAGCATTTCTTTCCAACCACCAATGGATATGGACACTAGCGGGACGACCTAGGTCATATGGCAAGCTGTGGTTATTGTCGAGTTTGGTTTCAATATCAGGAGTTGCAAGAGTAGGAAATTCATGCATCAAAATCCCAAATTCAGCACCGCCCTTCTTTATTGTTGCACTTTCATATACGTTTTCTCCTACAATTGACCTCTTGAATGGACTATGAGAGAGGCAAATTACTCCTACTCCATCAATCAACCTTACATCTGGAAATAAACCTGGCATAAGTGAAATCTCTAGAGAAAAAGTCACTTGATGGAGTAGGAGTAGTTAACTTATCTCATGGAGCCTCCAATGCCCATTTTTGTAGTGTGTGCATGCCTCCTTTAAAATACAGCTTGATTTTTTTTCAGGTTAGCTCTACAATTGGGGCTGACATTGCACAATAACTAACCCTGGGCGGAGATTGTGTAGTCGTGGTAAGCGGACTTCCGCAAAGTGGTAAAAAACTCTGCGAGGTACGCGGAATTCTGTGAATATGCAGAGTTGCAGAGTTGCTTGTCGCGCCCATTCACGATGCGTTCTTCCTGTTCGGGAACATGTATGGCGTGTTTGGGACGCTGTTTGCGTGCTCAGGGGAAATATCTCATGAACTTGCCCATGCAGTCGCCAATGGGCGTGGCCATCTTGTTTTTCCACTTGTCCTGCCTGCTCGCAATGCATATTGCGTGTTCGCGCCCGTTCGCGATGTGTATTTCCTGTCGGGAACATGTTTTGCATGTTCGCAACCCTTTTTGCGTGCTCGGGGGGGAAATAATGTGTGAACTTGCCCGTGCGGTCGCAATGGGCGCGGCCATTTAGATTTTCACTTTTTTGCAATTTTTCTAGGCCTGTTTTTCCATCCTTCCTCTATCTTTTCAATCCTTTGTTTATGTAAACTTTTTTTTGACCTTCTTTATTTATTATCTATCTCTCTATTTTCTTGATTCTGTATTTTGAGGGGTTTTTCTACTGTTTGTGTGCTTTTACCTACTTTTTCACTCTTTTTCTATTACTTGCTTTCTTCATTTCTCTTACTTACTGTTTTCATTTCTACCTTTTCTTTTCCGCCCCCCCCTTGAGTACAGAACCATGCCAAAGTCAAAGGACAAGGGCAGGGCAAAAGGGGTGCATGCACGGGAATTATTTGGTGAGTCAGAGGTGGCTGCACTGGATTTTGTTTGTGCAGCGCCACCTCCCCTTAACCCCGGCAGCAGGCGGTAGACCTGGGTCTGGGTATGGGGTCCAGGAGAATTGCCAGTGGTGGGGAAGGGTGCGCTGGGCAGTGTTTCGCTGCTCTGGGGTCCGGTGAACCCCTAACTAGCTCACGCACCGGTGGTCCGATATCCTGGACCAGGAGCAAGACCTGCTGGACCTGCAAGGAGTTGAGGTCTTGCGGCATGGTGAGTAGCTATTTAATATTACTACTTTGTGTTCTTCTGTTCTGTGTTCTGCGAATATAATTTTTTTCAGAAGAGCAAGAATGCTGCTTACATTACAGATAAATTACATTTAAAAATCTTCTGTGATTGTTGTGCACTAACAATCTTACTTGTTTGCAACTTTGCGCTCGCTTAGCGTGATTATGTAAGAGTTTATTTTAGAGTACTTAAGTTAGGTAATGCTAGAGAGACTCTATTCCTTCCTTTGTCCACCTGTTACTAAGAGATAGTGGTGGATCGATAGGTTTAGTTACTTATTGGTATAAGTTGGTAATTTTTTAGCTGTCTGCGTGACGCATCCTTTGTTACGTCATGTTCTACTGAATGCTGCATGACCAGGCCTTAGTAGAACCTTTTGTAGTTTGTTTAGTGGGTGGTAATAGGCTTAGCACTAGCAGTACATCAGCAGCAACCAACAATTTGGTGTATGCAAAAATATATGCGTGTGTCCTCCATCTATGCATTTTTGAGGACTAAAATAAATGGAAATGCAGACTTAGTGAACAATTGGCCCGTCTGGACTAGGTGGGCTAGTTCAGGTGTGACTTAGGCTTACTTAGTATTCTGGTATCAGAATGGAACACTGGATTAGTACAATAACTAGACGGTCTGTGAATCCCCAGATACTACCAGTCGACAAGATTAGATAGGTCAATTTTATTGCAATTGTTGCTTCCATAAATGTTTTTGATCGCTTTAAAAATTATTTTGTTTGATTCACACTAATCATCAATGTTTGTCTCTTTCTTTCTTATATCTTTCATGATCAGTATCCAGGGGCAAGAAGACGGAGTCGGAGTCGGAAGGAGCAGCTGGAGAACAACAGGGATAGGACCAGGACCGCTTCTCTACCGAGGGCTCTGCTGCTGGCCCCAGTAAGTCTTCCTGTTCTTAATATTAATAATTATATTTTCCTAACTTTTACTGCCTCTTATGTTTCCATTAACTATTGTTTCTGTTTCCAAAAGCTATTTTTTACCAATTCTTCTTCTCTCTAGACTATCTGTTTCTAAATTCGTGTTATCCCTGCCTCTAGCTGCCTTTACTATGACTCTGTACTTCTACTATTAGTCCGTCTGTAGCTAAGCTGGCCCATTTGGCCACTTTTTATTTAAAAGGTTTTATAAAACCTCAGATTCACCAATATTTTTAGCCACTGAGTCCAGTGGGTTGGCCTCTTCTAGTCTTCTTAATCTAGAGAGGCTTTTCGACAATTCCCACTAACAAAATGCCCAACCAGATATTTTACTATTTGTGATAGGATAGGACACACTACTACTAGTCTACTCGACTCTAGTACCTGAATTGTACCCCCCCAGCACCCACCCCCCAGCGCCTTGAGATCTTTGCGGGTATGTACTGATGTATGTTGTATATGTATGCATTAACTTTTTTTTCAATCATGCTACTGAAAAGAATAAAATAAGGGGAGGTGTATGTGGCATCTAAAAATGTGTAATGTTCTTTCTAGGCATACCAACCACCAGTGCAGGGGCCAGCAGCAAAGGCCATGCAGGTGCAGCCAGTAAAGAGGGGGCAGGAGATGCGGCAGCTGCAGGGGGTGAGCCAGCAGCAGTGGTGGGCAGTGGTAAGTTACATATCCTTACTTATTGATATTACACTCCCTGCAAGATACTGTACTGTTGAGAGAGACTAAGTTGTTGTGAAGAAGATGCCCTTTACTTAGCATTAGCAATAGCATTAGCGGAGGGAGTTGAGTAACTAATAGCCTCTGCTATCTGACTTCAGCTCGGCTGTGAAAGTTTTATGGAGAAGACTAAGAGTCAGATCAGCTGACATTGATGGAGGGTTTGAACGAAAAGTGAAAGAAGGGTGGAAGGAGGAAGGACGGGCGAGATGTCATATTTACGACTGGCAGAGAAAGATATGAGGGATGCATACATAGGTGGCTGATAGGAATCAGATGCAATGGTGGTTGAAGGATGGGTGGAAGGTAAAAGAAAAGATGCCTGCCTGGGTGGGTGAAACTGTATTGGTGGATATCAAGAATCCTCCGGGTTGTTTCATGGGTCAAACTCAAAGCCAAGCTAAGCATGGAAGGAAGGCTGCATGAGTGGTAGCTTAAAGAAAAGAATACATGTTTGTTGTTGGTAAAACATACTAAGGTTTGTTTAGAGATTAAGAAGAATGATAGACATGTTTACTTTGAATGGATGAATGCCTGGATGGTATTCATCATAAATAGCATAGGTGGAGGCTGTGACTGGATAAAGAGTCTTAGTTTGAAGAAAATGTAAAAGAAACCGCGCCAGAGTAGCAAAGCCAAGGAGAATTGAAGTTGTATTTTCAGAATAAACCCTTGACTCACAGTTTGTAGGCACAGCATACATATTGTGTAAGTATATTGTTATCAAGCGCCTCCCTCGACTCCGAGGCCCACTCCCTACCCATGTTAATTTATTTTCGACTGCCTGCCATGGGTGGCCTAACTATCGGCTGCATGGTTACACAATCAGTCAAAACAATGTACGCCATGTCGTCCCATATATATCAGCAATGATCATTTGGATCAGATATCATCTGCCTTTTTGTAAAAGTCATGGAAGGGTGAAAGTGAAATTGAGCAGTTGCCCTTGATGATCATGTAACAGAGTATGGCCAGTGCCACCCGTAATAGAAAAATATGATGATTGTGTAGTCAGCTTCCACACCTGCAGACAGTAGTAAATAAAACTAACGTGAGTATGCATCACAAGTATGTTTGTCTTGGGTGCAATTTGACTGAGCTGGCAGGCCGGCTACAACAAGATTACATAATTTTGCTAAACAAGAGAGAAGAAGAAGACTGGTGTACTGTCTACTCAAGTCCATAGTCCTAGTGTAATGCCTGAAACTCTCACAAACATTAGAAGCAGAGGAAGTAGAAGGATAGATACATACCACATATGGTATGTACTGTGCTTGCTATTGCTACTGTGCCACTCTGTATCGAATTAATTTGTCTTACTGTTTTGCTAAGAGTATATTGTTAGTTTGTTACAATTCACATTTTCTCCTTGATATATCTACTCCTTCCTAACCCAAATCCAAACTGGACAGGAAGGATTTGGCAGCCATGGCCCAGGGCCAGAAGCTTGAGGCCATTCGAAAAGAGTATCAGCGGCTGGGGGTTCTGGCGGAGGAAGAGGAGGAGGCGGCAGCAGCTGCAGCCTCCTCCAATGCCCCGGGCCCCAGCCAGGCCCCCCAGCCCTCAAGTGGTACTGCGCCGCGGTCTGGCAGCCGCCTGCTGGCGCCCTTCATCCAGCACTGCTGCCCCCTTGTGGATGCAATTGCAGGAAATTCCAGTGCTGCATGGTCCTCTTAGAGGAGAGGATAAAGGTCCTGGAGAGGGAACGAGTCCGCCAATAAAGACCCTGTTGGATTGCCCCTTTTTTATTCCTTTTTTTGGAGGGTGGGAATTGGGCTTTGGGGGTTTATGGACAATTGGTTGGACTTTTTTGTTTTGGACATTGATTGGGGATCTAGAGAGTGGTGGGTCAGGTGCTGTTGTGGGATTTTTTGCATAGCTTACGTTTGTTCGGGGATAAAATTATATTTATACTTTACTTACGATGTTGATGTTTTGTGTGGGTTACTGTTTTACGTCACACTGTTTCCTTGCTTCTGCAGGGCTACAGCCAGTGTTTGATTTAAATAATTTGCTGATTTTGCAAGAAACAAACAGACCCCTCACCGAGTGACTTGTCCTACTAGTACTGTCAGTCTCTCCTCCTAGTCTATGCATTCTGCAACTGAAATCAAGGGGTGTGTGAATTAATGAATTAATTTCCATTATTAATTATGCCTCCCCCAAACTTCTCTTACTTGTGATTGACGTTTAACTTAGGCACAGTGATGGCTGCATGGTGTTGATGGTATGGGTTCCCAACATGCCATGGTTGTGGTGGAATTACTAGTAGAGACTGGTAGTAGCATTTTCAAAAAAATAAAGTTAGATAGTCAGTCGCTGAGAGACTCTGGAAGGAATAGTAGAACGAAGTACAGAACAGTACCCAAGAAGACTGCCAAACAATAATAATAATGTTGATTAGCAATGTTAAAGTAAAATAAAACATAATGGTGGTGGGGATAGCCTAGTACAACAAGTAAACAAACTGTAGTTGTGTTGATTCACTCGATACAAGCGTAACCTTTAGAGCTGTGTAGGAGGATGACAAATCCAATCTATGCCAGCAATTAATGATGATGGATTAGGTTCCTTTGGATAAAAAAGTGACTTGCAAATATACTGAGCATGGGTGGGCAAGCAGAAGAAGATCCTCGTGATGCCTTGAAATTGAATTAGTTTTGCTTTCACCATCCGCCCCAACAAGCGTGTGATCAATTACTGGTGTACATTTAATTTAGTCACACCTCAATGTAAATCACACAGCCCGGGGGAAGAGGGTTAGGGTTTGATGAATGGTTGGGAAGGGGGTGTTTGGGAAATGGTTTGACAAAGTAAAGCACTACGCATGGAGAAACAACAAAGCACAATCTTGGCAGACGACCATCATATCCATAAATCTGTTAAGGGAGAAAAAGGAAATGCATGCATGATGATGATGATGACTTGAGGGTTAATGATAATTAGTACTTCCTAACTAGACTAGTAGACAGTACAGGGCAGCAGTATATTATTAATTATTATGCAATTTGCCTTGCCTGTCTGCCCTCCGAGAGACCAAATGTACCCGGGTTACTTTTTAAAGCTAGCAAAGAAAATTTAAAAATAGCTGTTGGGATCAATTCTAAGCAGAGAGCAAACAACAACAACACACAGTATTAATGATTGAAGAGAAAAAATGAATCAAATTATTTAAAAGATGATGAATGTTGATACTGAAGTGTTACTGTATGTTATCCTGGTCAAATTTGGGAGTTGTATCTCGGCATTCCTCTTGGTCCTCCTGTCCATGCTGTGTCTGTCAATCTTGGGTGCAAATGCCTGCCTGGCAGATGTGGATTCGTAGGTGAGCGTGAGTTGTTTTTCCACAGTATAACACAGAGTAAAGGGCAGGCTGTAAGTGTACATGGACAAACAAAAGAGATATTTAAAAGTCAAGTAGAAAAAAAACCCATAAATTACGGAGGAGTGCAAACACCTTCAGAGCGGTATGACTAAATCATGTCTACTCTGTTGTCTGTTTCCAGCATTAACCTACAGGGGCAACAGGACAGAATAGGGCCCACGGTGCCCACCTAACCTCCACTTAGCTTAGATCTGACTGAGCCAGACAGAGCACATGTCACATAAATACAGCAACATAGCATTTTCCAAAAGTAGGTAACTAAATCAATGGCATGCACAGCAGTCAGTCATACCAACACTTCTACACTCGTGACTCGACTCCACCACTACACAGACATGTAGGTCTGCTGTGGTTGTTGTTGACTTGCTACCTTTTATGCCACTCATGAAATGCCCTGAGTTATTCCATCAATCATCTCCGATCCTACTGAGTGACTGCGAAGATATTATGTCACTGTGGTCATCATCATGGTGTTGTCCAACTCAATGTCCAGTGTACAGAGTGAGTCCACATTCCAAATTCAAAATGCAATGGATAGGCCTACAGTAGAACTACAATTTTGTTATTAAACAACAAGAAGTAAAACATTGACTTGAGTTACTTTTAGTGTGTAGATTAAATAATAGTACACAACGAATTCACTTCATGCACAACAAACAACAACACAAACACCAATCACTCAGTCAGCCTCTAATGCAAGCCATCATTCATTTCCTGTTCCTTCTTATCTTAAGTTAAGGGGCAGTCTCCCTCGGCTCGGAAAGGAGGATAGCTATAGTAGTCATCATTTTCCACTTCTATTGGAGGGACTCAACGAGGCAACATTTTCTTGTACTAATATTCTCCATCCAATCATCATCTGGCTTGAGAGTTTGGAGAACATGGCGGCCGGATAGGGACGCCGGTCGGGAGCTCTCGGCTTACATGGGCAGAATAGCAGTTCGGCGGCGGAAATGAGGGTCCGGACCAATGTAGCATTTAAAGTATAATCTGTGTGATTAATGTAATTCGATATAGCGCAGTAAAAAAAAAATTGGGAAGAATAATGTAGCGACCTTTGGGAGGCTCGATCCGCTCGGCCAGCCTCGGTCAGCCTCACGTGGTTACTTCCAGGTGTCAGCTAGGATCAGCTGTAATCGACTTGGGATGCGGGGGGAGTCTTGGTGTCCCTCAAGAAGGTGAACTCTCGTATTGCGGCAACGGAGTGGGGTTGGCTCAGTGTTTTGGGCCAGATCCCTGCAGCAACCCTCGGGGGGGACGGAGAGACCCAAAGACACGCTGTAGAGTGAGGCAGGGCGGTGCTCAGGCAGAGCAGGAAGGCTGCTACCAGGATTTCCTATCGGTCAAAGGTAACAGCCAGCCCCGGCAGCAAGGGGGCCGTTGAGAAGGAGAAAACACAGGGAAAGAACTGGCAGGCAGAAGAGAACAACCAAAGGGCAGCAGGGCTGCTAATTCCTCTAAAAAGGACCGGAACAAGACCTGGAAAATAACAAAGAAGGGCCCTGTGGTTACCCAAGTAAGTGATAAATCTTACATATATGTGGGAAGTACTACAGTAAAAGTAGAGGAATTGGCCGTAAAGGAGGGTGTGGAAGGGGGTAAGACCACTGTTACTGTTACTGAAAACTTGGTTACTGACTTTGTTACTGACCTTGTAGGCAATTTGCCTAAGAGAGGAAAAATATATTTTCTAAGGAGCAGGACCTTCTCATGGGCCGCATTAAATTCTAAAGCACTACAAAAAGAGAAGGAGAAAATCAAAGAAAAAAACAAAGTAGTGTCTCCACCACAAATCCTGGAGTCAAAAATAGTTCCAATACGGTCTAAAGTTGTAACACAAAATGTTACAATTACCCCCTCTCTTCATACCTACTTTAAGGTAAAACATACTCTTCCTAAAGATTCAAAAGATCGAAGCCAAGGAGAGTGTGGTTATTCACTAGTAAGGGACACACCACAACTTACAATGGCCAAAACAAATCTAACTGCGGGTGTCCCACACATCCCCAACCGTTTCAGTGAGCTGGCAACATCAGAGCAAGATAAGGAAGTGGAGAGTGAGGAAAATATGCAGCCCCCAGCCATAAAGGAAAAAAGAGAAGGGGTTAAAAATGCGGATCAATTAATGGAAATCTTGTCACGGAGATGAGCTCGAGCTTTGCGATATCAGAAAAAAATCAACTCCGAATCCAGGGGGTATGGAGACCAAGATGAACAATATGATGGAAAGGGTCACCACCTTGGAAAACAATATGGAAGAGCTAGATAGAAGGCTCACCGGTAATGAAAAAACCACGGAGCCCTGCAGGCTAGTGAAAAAGAACTTCGAAGCAAAATCGAGTCGCTAGAAAATCAGGGCCGATGTAATAACTTGAGGCTCCTGCACATTCCAGAGGGCCAAGAAACAGGTGACATAAAGATTTTTGTGATAAATCTTCTAAAATAATTTTTCCCCTGGATTAAAACTGAGGAGCTCTCAGATGATATACAGAGGGTCCACTGAGACCCCTTCGCAAAAAATAAAAACAGGACAAATCCCAGGAAGATCCTTGCAAACTTTAAAACCAATGCATTAAAAGAAAGAATCCTAAAAGAGGCGATAAGTGCGGGATCTTACAAAAAGGATGAGTTGTTGTTTAGAATAAGATCTGATATTTCTAAGACGACACAAGATAACCAGTGGCAGTTACGTCATTATATACAGGAGCTAAAATCCCTGGGGGCGAATGTGCAAATGAAATGTCCTGCAATGCTGAGGATCATGTGGGATAAACACATGTATAACCTGAAAGAGCCACAAGAGGTAGAAGCGCTGATAGATTCAATTAAGGTGCAAAAAGCCAGACTGTAAAATAAAAATAAATCTGCCCATGGGGTAGGGTACTTGAATAGGCAGGATAGGTGTGATATTTAGCTCTACAGCTTTAATAGAATCTCATTAACCGTTATACTCCTCATGCCACACCATTATCTATTGTACTGTGTGTTAATCACTTATTTTTTACCACTATTATTTTTTTTTTTTAACCATTTAGCAAAATGCAAAATGTTACAGCTGCACCATTTTTTTTGTCTAGTCCTGGTGAACCTCCAATTAGATGGAAAAAATGGAAAGTGGTCTTTGAACGTTATGCCAAAGTCTGTGGGACCTCTCTCAGTGCTGAGAGAAAATGTTCTTTATTGCTTCATTGTCTGGGATCTGAAGGCCAAGATATTTTTGATGATTTGCCTGATCTTTCTCCCGCAGACGCAAATAATTTAAATGAGTATGAGATTAGCATAAAGAAATTAGATATACATTTTTTGCCCAAAGTTAGTACTATTCTTGAAAGATATCAATTCACTAAATGTATGCAAAATGATGATGAAACTATTGAATCCTATGTAACCCGTTTAAGAAAGCTTGCATCTTCATGCAAATTTGGAGCATTAATTGATGAACGTATTCGTGATCAATTTATGTTTGGTTGTGGGATAGAAAAAGTTCGAGATGAGTTATGGCTAAAGGATGACCCATCCCTTGATGAAGTATTAACTATTGCCAAACGTATTGAGCATTCTCTTAAATGTGTGGCTATAATCAAAAAGGATGCTGAAAAAGATAATAAAGTCCAGGTGGTAAGAACTAAAAATGATAAATATGTTAAAGATGCCTCTAGACCAGAGTTCAAAAAATCTGGTTCTGATTTCAAATGTTTCAGATGCGGGAAACCAGGTCATCTAGCAAATGACAAGAAATGTCCTGCTCTAAAACAAACATGTTCCAAATGTAAGTTAAAGGGTCATGTTTCTTCTCTGTGCAAAACAAAAATTAGATCTAAGGTAAAGGAGGTAGATATTTTTGAAAGAACTTCTTCAGGATCTGATTGTGATATTGAAGTGGTTCATGCCATTGGCGATGGTGGGGTCTCACGTAAAAAACCTGATCCTATTGATGAAATATTAGTTGAGGGTGAAAAAACTAAAGTTTTATTCGATTCTGGTGCCAAAATTACCATTGTTTCTGATGAATTTTTCACCAAGAAGTTAAAAGGTAAGGTTTCCCTTATGAAACCTGACATTATTCCATTGGGATATGACAAAAAACCTATAAAACTACATGGTTATTTTATGGGTCTCATAGAGTATAAGTCTAGGTATGTAGCCGGTAAAGTGTATGTCTCAAAGAAAGGTGACAGTTTAATCAGCTGGTTTCATTTAGGTGATATGGGTGTATATTTAGATCCTAATGCCACTCCTTGCATACAATTAAGAGATAGAGTTCTCAATGTGACTAATGAGGAGGAAAAACATGTTATAAATGGTGAAGAAAAAGTAATTGATGACAAGAAATCAATTGAAGAGAAGTCTTTAGAAGATAAATTCACATGTGGATTAAAAAAGAAATTTCCTAATGTTTTCAAAGAAACTCTAGGTTGTCTTAAAGGTTATCAACATAAGATAAGAGTTAGAGATGACTCTGTTCCGGTAAGTTGTAAAGTCCGGAGTGTACCTTTAGCTGTAAAAGAAGATATGAAAGTAGAAATTGGAAAACTCATGGAAAATGGCATAATTGAAAAAATAGAAGGCTGTGAATGGATGGCCCCAGTTGTCGCAGCGCGAAAACCGAATGGAGATTTGCGTTTATGCATTGACCTCAGGCAATTAAACAAATGTGTGATTGTTGATAGATATCCTTTACCTAACATTGCAGAGTTATTAGTTTTATTAGGAAATGCTAAAGTCTTTAGCACAATAGATCTTACCTCTGCCTATCACCAGATTGAATTAGAGGAGTCTTGCAGAGATCTTACTTCTTTCATTACGCCTTTTGGCACCTATAGATTCAAAAGGATGCCATTTGGCTTAGTCTCTGCTTCTTCTGTGTTTCAACGTGTTATGGAAAAGGTGTTAAAAGATGTTTCAGGCGTTTGTATATATCAAGATGACGTGTTAATCTTTGCAGATAATATTTCTGACCATGATGCAACATTGAATGTGGTATTAGAAAGATTCAGTAAACACAATCTCACTGTAAAAGCAAGTAAATGTAAGTTTAGGTCTGATTCCATTAATTACTTAGGACATAACATTTCACGTGATGGCGTAAAACCCAAATCCGAATTGGTAGACACTATAGACAAAATGGTGGCACCAGAAAATAAATCGGAACTCATGAAGCTGTTAGGCATGATAGAATATTATGCAAAATTCGTCAAAGGATTTGCTGAATTAACAGTAAACATGAGGTGTTTGTTGAGGAAAGGTGTGGAATTTGAGTGGTCTGAGGAATGTCAGAACGAGTTTGTTAAAATCAAACAAAGATTAAATAGTGCCCCTGCGTTGAAAAGCTTTAACCCTAAACTCAAGTCTATTCTAGTCACTGATGCGAGTGAAAAAGGATTGGGTGCCGTTTTGAAGCAGAATGGTCCAGAAGGCATGCAAACCATAATGTTTCTGTCTAGGAGTTTGAGGGATGCTGAGACTCGTTATTCTGTTGTAGAGAGGGAAGCATTAGCTGTGTTTTGGGCAATAAGGAAGCTAAAGAAATTTCTTTGGGGTTTGGTCTTCGATGTTTATACTGATCATAAACCCTTAGTAGAGATTTTTAGCAAGAAAGGTTTGGATCTGGTTTCTGGGAGAATATCAAAGTGGGTTATTGGTCTACAGGAGTATAGTTTTGGTATTCAATACATCCCAGGTGTTGACAATGGAATAGCAGATGTTCTCTCTCGTTTGGTTCCTAGTGGAGAATTGGAAAACGATTGTTTGGATCTAGATGATGAGTTGGTGTGTGCTGTGGATTATGAATTTCTATCTGAGAAAAAATGGTCTGAGGAGTTAGCAAAAGATCTTACTCTATGTGAGATTATATCTTTATTGAGAACTGGTTGGGTCAGCTGCAAAGTTGGTTCTGTTCTGACTAAACCTTTTTGGACGGTACGTAGTGAATTATCGGTTGACAATGACCTACTGTTTCGTGGGACGAGGTTGATCCCTCCATCTAGTCTTAGAAAGGACTTGATTGATTTGGTCCATGTTGCTCATTCAGGTCTATCCAAAAGTAAGGAGAGGCTTCGCATGTCCTATTGGTGGCCGGGTATGGACAAAATGGTTGAAAGAGTAATTAGGGATTGTATTCATTGTAATGTCAGTGACAAGTCATACAGTGCACACACACAACCGATGTTTTTAAGAAGAAGACCTAATGGTCCTTGGCAGGACATAGCTCTAGATCTTGTGGGTCCTATACAACATAGAGATTCCCAAGTTTTCATTCTAGTGGTTATAGACATGTACTCAAGATGGCCAGAGGTGTTTTTTTTGTCAGGAATCGATTCGAGTAGAATTATTCAATGCTTGAGTGAATTATTCTGCAGAGAAGGTCTTCCGGTAACCATCTTGTCAGATAACGGTGTGCAGTTTGTTTCCAAAGAAATGGAGCGTTACTTATCCTCTAAGGGTATTACTCACAAGACCTGTTCTCTTTACCACCCCGAGGCCAACGGTATGGTTGAGAGATTTAATAAAGTAATTAAGGACACTATTAGTCTAGCTAAAAATTTGTCTGCTGACTGGAAGAAATGTGTTTTAGAAAAGGTAGAGGAATACCGTTATACTCCTCATGCCACAACTGGTAAGACTCCATTTTTGTTGTTTCGTGGGAGAATTCCGAACACGCAGGTTGAACCTTTCTGGGTTAATAAGTACGAAGTGTCCAAGGGTAAAGAATGTGTGTGCAACAATGATGAAATTCTTGAAAATGAGAAGGATAAGGCAGAACGTAGAAAAGCATATTTTGATGTTAAAAAGAATGTAAAAAAAACCGTTGTTTGTGTTGGAGATATGGTCATGGTGAGACGACCTGGCATGGTGGGTTCTTCTGAAACAAAGTTTATGAAGCCTATTAAAGTTATCAAAATTTTTAACAATGCAGTGCAAACCCAAGATCATCGTATATGGAATCTAAATAGAATTGTTGTTGTTAGAAGGAAATTGCAAAATGGATCGACTTTTGATTCCAAGGATGAGAATTTGGTGAAAGGTAGAGCAAATGTTTCTGGTAACATTAGGTCTTCTATACGGGTGTCTAAAAGGCCTGGTTATCTTACTGATTTTGTATAATATGTACATCTTGTTATGTCGTGTAATTACTATATCTTATTTAGTTATTTATTTTTACATTCTTATTTGTTTTAAGGGAGGAGGATGTGTGATATTTAGCTCTACAGCTTTAATAGAATCTCATGTACATCACTAGCTATGTCAATGCTAGTGTCATAGAAATGTTCCATTTGTTGTCAGTTGATGTCTGCTGGCATTGTATGTGGATGGGATCTTTATTCCTGGATTAAACTTCTTTTTATGAACCCTAACTTCTACTGGATTTATTGAGAATACTTCAATAGGCCTGCCGAAGAGTAAAGGGAGGGTTCTCCGGGGGAGGGATAAACTGGTGGGGAGGGAGGGGGGACACGGCCTTTGTATAAAATGTGGGGCACATGGTGCGGGAGTATATTGGGGAAAAAACGTTAAAAATCTTGATCCGAATCATGCAAAGCTATGAGGGAAAGTGCCCTTACCACCTTAAATCACGGGAATTAAAATTAAAATTCTTTCATGGAATGTGAATGGCTTGAGAGTTAGAACAAGAAGGCAAAGGATCTCAGAGTACCTCAAAAATAAAGATTGGGACATAATTATTCTTCAAGAAACCCATCTATTGTTATCCAAATAGGAAGGAATAATGAAAGGCCATCGCTGGGTAGATTTTTATATCTGTACGAAACAAACATGCTAGGTTAAAGGTGTAATCATTATTGTTAAAAAATCAGCAAAAGCAACTATGGAGGCTCCCAAAGCTGATGTAAAAGGGAGATGGGTTGTTGGAAATATACGTATAGATGGCAGAACGCTAGTGATTGGAGGGTATTACGGGCCCAATATCGATGACCCCTTAGCACTGCAGGAGCTTTAAGCACACCTGTTGGATGCACCAGGGCCCATCATCCTTGGTGGCGATTTTAACATTTTGTTAGACCCGGTATTAGATAGGAGTCCTCCAAAAAGTAGACACACTTTGCCTAAAATGAGGAGGTGGCTTAATACTTACCAAGAAGATCTCGGGCTAGTGGATGTATGGAGAAATAAGGGAGAAAAAACAAACCATTTGTTCACATTCAAAAATAAAAAACTAGGACATTCTTCTAGAATTGATTACTTCTTAATAGCTAATTCATTATTGCGGGAAGTTAAAAAGGTTAGACATTTACCGGAACACTTGTCAGATCATTCTGCGGTAACAATGGAAATTGAATTTGACAAACTTTGGACTCAGCCATGATAGACTCTAGATAAAGTAATACTTTTAGAGGACAAAATAATAGAGGTTCTCAGGGATGAAACTTTATCAAATTTTCAATTAAATCAGGAACAGACCTCGAGCCAGATTAGATGGGAGGCCTACAAGGCGGTCCTTAGAAGTAAAATGATCAGCCTAACGGTCCACAGAAATAAAATAAAGAAGAAGGAAATAGAGAATTTAGAGGGTGAAATACATAGGTGGGAAAAGAATAGTAATGAGGGAACATCAGCTGAAATAATAGAAACATCTAAGAAGGAACTAATCAAGGCAAAAAATAACCTAATAAACATATGTGGCAAGCTTTTGGCTTGGAAAACAATGACCGATCTAACTAAAAACAAAATTTCAAGCATTCAAGAGGTAAATAGTATTAGACCACTGGTGGAAGAAGCAAATATTAAAAACGCTTTCTTTGACTTTTTCTCAGAACTATATAAGGATGATACAAAAAATAGCGAGGCCTTAACTGAAGAATATCTAAGGCAATGGGTTAAACAAACTCTGTCAGAAGATCAAAAAGAGGAACTAAATGCAGAATTTATGGAATCTGAAGTTGACGAGGTGATGAAAGGTCTGATAAGCGCCAATGCAGCTCGGCCTGATGCCTTGCCTAATGAATTTTATAAAGTATTGAAAGGGGTGTTGGTTCGAGAACTCACCAATCTGTTTAATGACATCTTTTTAAGAGTTCAAATACCTCCTAAATCACGGAGCGAAGCTACTATCGGTATAATATTGAAACCAGGGAAAGATCCTAAATGCTGCGAGTCCTACAGGCCGATCTCTATGTTAAACTGTGACTACAACATCTTTACACAGCTGCTGGCAAAGAGATTAGGAACATGCGCAGGACATTTAATCAACACAGACCAGAAAGGGTTTATAAGGGGTAGACAGATTCAGGAACTCACACATGAGCTGATAGGAGCCATAGATCTAGCTAACAAGGAAAACCTTCCCCTATCGGTCGTTACTTTTGATGCCGCTAAGGCCTTTGATAGGGTTAAGTGGAGTTTTTTACACAACACATTGGAAGCTTATAATTAAGCAATAACTTTTCAAGATTGGTTAGAGCTATTTACAGTTCTCCAACTTCATGTGTGTTGGTCAATGGGTTATTGACAGAGAGAATACATATAGAAAGAGGTACAATGGAAGGAGTGCCCATTATCTCCTATATTGTTTAATCTCTACATTGAGCCCCTGGCCTGTGCATTAAAATCCAACCCACACATATCTCCTTTTAGTTGTAGGAAATGGGAAAAGAAGGTCACGCTTTACGCGGACAACTTAACAATATACACAAATAACTTGACTGGCTCTCTTCCCGAAATAATAGGTACACTACAGCAGTTTGGAAGCCTATCAGGCTACCAAATTAACCAACATAAGACAGAGATAATGTGTTGTAATACTCAGGCTAACTACCCTTTAGAAAAACTGCAAATCAGATACTTAGAGATCTTAATTGAGAAGGAGATCAAGAAGATCGATCAGATAAACTTTAATAAGGATCAATCCGAGGTCAAAAAACTATTTAATGCTTGGAGTTCTCTCCCTCTGTCATTTATAGGTGGCTCTAATCAGGTCAAGATGATGATCTTACCTAAATTCACATACCTTTTCAACTTGATACCGTTAGAGTTTAAAAAAGATTTGATAGCCAAAATACAGGGCGAAATCAATAGCTTTAAGGGAGTCAGAATTTCATGGAAAAAGCTGAGAAGGAAACAGGAACATGGAGGGATAGCTAGCCCAGACCTTCTCCAATATTATAGGGTGTTCCATTTTAAGAATATTAGAGTGCTTTTTAAAACACTCAACTGTTTTCCAGCTTATATGCAAGCAATGACAGGTCTAGAAGGGGACTATTTTTTGTACACATTCGGCCACACACATTTTTTCAAGAAGTTTAAATTAAAAATCCTGGGAGCAGCCATTATATTGTGGGTCCAGATGAGACGCTTATGGAAGATCCCCTATCATAGTCACTACGACCCCATCTGGGATCCACCTGGCACGCCTGAATCCTTGAAGGATGTGCTATCAGTTCCACTGAAAGAAAACGGAATAGTGGAATGGGGCAAATATTAACTGGATCTAACATTATTGACTGGGAAAACTTGTAGACCTAACAAACGGAAGTCTGTCAAAATTTAAGTATTACCAGTTAGCAAGCTGGGCTAAATCCCTAGGAAAAGATGGGCCAGGAAACTTAGAATTAGAGGCCAAGATCTAACAAATATTTGAGTAGAAAGAAAAGTAGCCTACTGGTATTGGGTGCTTATCAATGAGGGATGGGAGGAATTCACCTCACCAAACGAGATATGGAGGAAGGCGCTGCAGTCGCAGGATGTATCAGCACTATGGCAAGTATCTGTGGCTACATGCAGGGATGTGATTAAATCTGCACCCTTGAAAAAGAACTTCTTGTTTACTCTGCATAGAGCATATTGGACATCCAAGAGGTTATCGAAAATGAACAAAGGGTGAATAAGGAGTTGCCCCAAATGCAGCGAAGAAAGAGTGGACGACATCCATATGTTTGGGCAGTGCCCGCACCGCCGGTCTTATTGGGACAATGTAGGTAAGATCCTCTCCGAGGTCCTCAAACAAGAAATACAGGTAAGCGCCCATTTGATACTATTTGGGGTGAAATTAGACGACACTGGGGGATCCAGTCTTAACAAAAGGCTCAGGAATCTGTTATTTATGATGATCGTAGCAGCCAGATGTGAGATCCGTATAAAGTGGGTTAATCCCCTTCCCCCCACAGTAGAAAAATGGTCGAATTCAGTTATTAGAATAAATAATTTGGATAAAGCGGGCCATATAGTAAAAGGCTGGAGTTTTGGAATAACTGGGAACAGTACTGGGCTGAGAGAGTATAAGAAACCATGATTCGGCAAACATTGAGATCCAATGATTAAGCGCATCAACAGTTTTAAGTATCGGGTACTGACTACAGCCTGTGAAAGGAGTGGGCAAGCTGCTTCATAGATGCCTAATAAGCTGGTAGGATACCCCCACGAAGATTAAGGAGTGATCCTAGTGCTGGGGAAGGGCCACAGAAGGTACAGTTAGTCAGAAAGGCTCTTTTTAGATGGTCAAGTTGCTACAAGACTCTTTTACTCGAAACTTTGCATGATGAGGCCTAAAACATTTTTTTTAAACATCATCTTGCCTGAGGAAAATGGATTTAGGTCACGTCAGACAGCTGCAATCCCAAAATGGCAATGACACACAGACAGACACACACAAATTACAGTAAATAAGGAAGGACGAAAGTAAGAAATTGAAGCCTAGTTTTCAGGGAAGTATAGCTCGTTCTCAAACTCTGGGGGTTCAACCAGAAGTAAGTAATCATCAAACACACTACTTCCATCACCTAAGTCGCTGTCCTCATCTTCCTGCATTGATTCATACATTGTGTAATTTGGTGGTATAAAGTGCTGATACATTTTGATGATGGTTAACCTCTCCATGTTTTTGGGCAATGACTGGTCCTTTTCACTGTTACAATGGCACCAGCAGCACTGAAAACACGTTTAGAAGAGACACTTGCAACAGGGCAAGCCAGATAGTTTATCGCCAGCCGTTGGCCCCTTTTCCCATTCCAATACTGCAATGGGTTTTGATCAATGCATTTGTATTTGTATTTATTAACTGTTCAATTAATTAAAATCATTACAGTAAAAACATGAGAAACAAAACCTGTGCACACACAATACAAATAATGACAATTAATGTCTTATTAGTGTACTTTGAAGCAATGAAGAAGGGCAGTCGGTATATGTTGCACTTGTATTTATTGCGCCAGCCGACACGTGCTTCCTTGGAGTGGATTACACACCAAATCTTCAGGGCTAAATACTAATGGATAGGGTAGATAATCCCCCACGACTGGTGATAATTCCGACCCAGTCAGGGTGTCGGTAGATTGTTCACTGAAAAGGCCTGGAGAGTTAAGGCGCGCTCTGGCGTTGATCCAAAATGTATGGTCTTGAGCCGATAATATGCCAGAACAGGCAGATGCACCCATCGCCACACGGAGGATGCCGTTAGGAGCATCAGGACAGCTTATGAGGGAATTATCCGGAACAGAGCTCCCATTGCGGCAGCGGTTCCCGTTTTGACAAGTCATAGACCAATTTCACCAGAGTTCCGCCCTCACCTGTCCTGGCCTATTATCGGCTCAAGACCATTCATTTTGGATCAACGCCATAGCGCGCCTTGACTCTGCTGGCCTTTTCAGTGAACAATCTACTGACACCCTGACTGGGTCAGAATTATCACCAGTTGTGGGGGATTATCTACCCTATCCATTAGGATTTAGCCCTGAAGATTTGGAGTGTACTCCACTCCAATGAAACACGTGTCGGCTGGCGCAATAAATACAAGTGCACCATATACCGACTGCCCTTCTTCATTGCTTCAAAGAACACTAATAAGATATTAATTGTCATTATTTGTATTGTGTGTGCACAGATTTTGTTTCTCAGTTGTAAATGTATGCCCGTTAATACATTGTCAAGGGGTTGTTAGGTTCACCCCTTTCCAAGTAGCACCACATTAAACGAATGAGTCTAACTAACCCAGCCAACTATCCAGTGGAGCGCAACTATTCCCTTAAACTAAATGCCCTTGTCATTGTAAAAATTACAGTAAAAACAATCAGCATATAAAAACTAAAGCCATGATCTAAAAGCATCTATTTATCTTACGTAAAATTGTGCACTCCACCATTGTGCCAACATGATCGTCCCTCCCCTGGAGTTATAGTCTGTGCCGTGTGGCCTGAGGCGCGTTCATGAAGTCCCCTTTGAGCCTCGCTGGGTGAACAGCAATACAAAATGATGGACGTCGCCTCTTTCATTTCTTTTAGCCCTCGCTGATGTTAGTGTTCTCATTGAACAGGCGGGCTAGGGATGTTTAGGGCTGCTGAGATTGCTTTAATTAAATTTGTGGTTCCCTTCACCAGAGTTTTATTGCTTTCGTTAGCAGCTTTTATGGCAATCCTGATTTAATGGATGAATTTTGCCAGTCTTGCTAGTGTTGTTGTGTCGGTGGTGGATAGGCACAAATCTGACACTTCCCTGCAGGTCCCTATTCCATTCATAATGCAGATTTTATGCACGAGTCGCCAGCGTTCGTTGTTAAGGTGAGGGCAGCAGGAAAGGAGATGTAGCCAGGATTCTCTCGTATAGGGCATAGTCTGCAATTTGTACATTCCCCCTTCCTAGCCTATGCGGGGTTGAAGTCAGCTATTCCTAGTGCAGTTAGCCTCATGTAGACTATTTTGCTTTGGGCCAATGGAGTGAGAGCCTCACTTAGGTAAGGTTGTGTTTTGCCTGCTTTGTAGAAGCTGTTTTTTAGATCTCTTCCAAGCATTCATAGGGCTATCCAGCAGTGGTATGCTGTCTTCCTTGAACTTCAGTGTTTTAAGCGCTTTTTCTAGGCTAATGTGCCAAGCTGTGCCTGATCCCTCAAAGATTATTCTCAGGTGGTTTCAAGAAGTCCTTAAATATGATTTTATGATCTCCCCCTGGCATGTCAGGTCTTCCCTTCGCTATGACTAGCTCAAATCTTAGCCTTGCGTTCCTAGCTGATCTTGGAATATGGAGCACAGCGTTATATGCCTTTACTTGGGCTAAGTTAAGGGCGGCATCCAGTAGCCCCGGGTAGGCCAGGTGACCATAGCTAATGGCTGGTAATAGTTTAGCTTTCAGGACCGTTAGTATTGGCCCAGCTGTCGGGCTGATTAGATAAGGGCTTAATTGTTTTAATAGGTCTGTGACCTTGCTGACTTTGGAGCTCAGTTGTTTCAGGTGGGCCTCTATTGGGTCATCCAGATAGGCCTGGATCATCCGCTCAATGTTCAGGGGTGCTCCACTTTGCTTGGCCTCTTTTGTCTTTGCATCAGCACTGGATCTAGAAGCCCTTGCTGTAAATACCAAACCTGTGCCGATTTTACTGGGGCGGATGATCCGGTTCTTGCTGTTGTTGATAGTGTTGGTGACCACTCTGAGCCAAACGCACTGCCCTCAGGCTCTGAATTTTACCTTGATGCCGGAGGCCCTGCAGCAGTACTTGTTGTGAGTTTGAGTAGCAGGCCTTTAATTACGAGCCGTTCATTTTCCAAGTCACTGGCTGCCTCAGCTATCCAAGTTTTGTACTCTGCAACATGCACTTCTATAAAAAAGAATTAATGTCTTATTGTTCAGTGCCGATTTGTACCGTGGATCCAGAATTGTGGGCAAATGTAATGTTTTTCTGAAACAATGCAAGTTTGTACCCTTGTATTTTCTGCTAAGCGATGGGATAAACTCTCCACCCACTCATAGGGTTGCTTCATTTTTTTCCTCCACACCTGTGTACGCTTGAGACACCTCCTTCAGCTGTTGCTCTACCACATGCAACAATGGAATAGCTTTGCCCAAAGTACAGTCCTGCTTGCTGACTTCACGTGTGAAGAGCTCAAAAGGAAGAATCATTTCTGTCAGGCATTTAACTAGGCCCCATTGGTCCATCTGTAGGGTCATACCTTTCACAGTTGCATCCCTTAGTCTTTGCATGACATACTCGTTGATTGGTCTGTACTGATCAAACAGACGATCAAGCTTGTGATAAGTTGAGGTCGAACGTGTTGGCACCTCATGGATGAGTGGTTTGACTGACATTCTATGCTCATGTTGAATGATCCTTAGCTACTTCCGGGCTTTAAAAGAATGGCTACAATGTGTGCATATTCTTCTGCAGGTGTTCAGTGAGTTGCTGAATTGGGCTTCTTTTTTCAAAAAGTCTTGAACAATGATGTAATGTAGTGCGCCAAACACAGGACTCTGAAATAGGCACCATCCTCCATGGCCTTAACAATATTACTGCCATTATTCGTGGCAACAAAACCAATGTTATGCCCTCTTGGGCGCAACCATTCAAAGACCTTGCTGTTAGACTCTTACAAAATGTTTGCAGCAGTATGAGATTTTTCCATGGCGAACATGGCTACAGTTGCATGTTTCCGAGTAGCATTACAATCTCAGTAACTGCTTCAGATATCTTTTCTCTAACCCCCCACAAAAGAGATCCAGTGTGCAGTGATGCACATGTAATCAGTGGCTAGGCAACTGGTCCACATGTCTGTTGTCAGGTGGATATTGTGACCAGCACTCTGCTGCAAAGCTTGTCCAAGCAATTCTAGCACATCGTGATATTGTACTGGAATAGCAACTATGGCGAAATAGGAGCGGCTGGTAACCTTTCACTTTGAGCAGATGGCTGTCACAAATTCAAGGAAACCCAGCCCTTTCACAAAAGAAAAAGCGAGAGGGTCCAGCGCTAACATTTTAGCCAGCTTCGCATTGTACAAACGTGCCGTTGGGTGGTTGTGTTCATACTGCACCTCCGTCCTAAGCATGGTAGGATGGATTATTTTCCTTTGTGGTGCAGCTGATGCAGGTCACTTCTTGGACCCAGTTAGGCTCAGCAACGCACTTTTTTCATTGCAGTACTCTGTTGGCTTGGTGTCTCAGCCTGACTCTTACTACAGTGCCACTGATATGTTGCTGAGGACATGGTTGGTACCACTACACTGCTGGGGACAGGGCTACTTTGTGTACCAGAGAAAATATCTTCCTCTTGTTAACCTTTCACCGCAATCATATCTTCTTCTACTTCTTCATCGACACCAACAGCAATGGGTGCAGTTTTACTTTTTAGGATGTTAAGGAGTTCCTCCAACTAGATCAAGTGGTGTTTTTTCAGATGGGTTGTTTGACCTCTGGTACCATAGTTTGTACCAAGCTTACCCCGACTAACACTATGTCGACAAATTGAGCATATGGCAACGTTCTCCTCCTTACTGCTAACTGAAAAGAAGTTCCAAACTGGGGAGGTGTACTTTCTTGTGCTGCTGGAGGTGCCACTTGCAATGCCGAATGAACTGGAGGGTGTGCCTGGAATTCGACTCTGTGCAGTACCATTAACATCTACTGAGGTGGTGGTTGTGCTGGATGCAGGTCCCTGCCGGGCCTTTGCAAATGCAAATATGGAAGCTGGAGGTGGTGTTGGTGTTACCTGTCTTGGTGATATCTGTGCCACATCCCTCACAGCAATTTGGGATTGGGTAATAATGTCAGTCTCCATCTCCACTGGGCAGGTAGTGATGTTCATGATTACTGGCTCGTCATCATCATTCCCCTCTTTTACATCTACATCCATAACTCTAAGGCTTTCTGGAACCTTCCTTTTCCCAAGCCTTGTCTTGTGGCATGCCTCAGTCTCAAACTGAGCTGGAATAGGATAGAAGAAGAACAAAAACAAAAAATACAAATGGAATGGAATTGGAACCTGTTTGCCATTATTTTGCTCATTACGTCATTCAGGGAGCTGAAGCTGGCAAAGGGGATGGAAGCAGTAAGCCAAAAGGAACAAAGAAAAGACATGCAAGCCTATACGGCAAAAGCAGCACACTACTAAACTACCACTACAAAAGGGCCACCAGCCACATGGCCAGGCCACCAACAGCAGCAACAAGAAAGGGTAGACAGACAATGCAGGCCTATGGCAAAAGCACACTGCCTGGAACCAAAATGACCACCAGCCACATGGCCAGGCCATCCACAGCAACAAGAAAGGGAAGACAGACAATGCAGGCCTATGGTAAAAGCACCCTGCCTGGCTACAAAATGGCCACCAACCACATGGCCAGGCCACCCAAAGCAACAGGAATGGGAAGACAGATAATGCAGGCTATGGCAAAAGCATACTACCTGGCTTCAAAATGGCCACCAGCCACATGACCAGGCCACCAACAGCAGCAAAAAGAAAGGGTAGACAGACAATGCAGGCCTATGGCAAAAGAACACTGCCTGGATCCAAAATGGCCACCAGCCACATGGCCAGGCCACCCACAGCAACAAGAAAGGGAAGACAGACAATGCAGGCCTATGGCAAAAGCACACTGCCTGGCTACAAAGTGGCCGCCAACCACATGGCCAGGCCACCCAAAGCAGCAGGAATGAGAAGACAGACAATGCAGGCTATGCCAAAAGCACACTGCCTGGCTTCAAAATGGCCACCAGCCACCTGGCCAGGCACAAAACAACAAGAAGCCTAGGCCAAGAGGAACAAAAGAAAGACATACAGGCCTATATGGAAAAAGCAGCACACTAGTACACTACCACCACAAAATGGTAAGGAGCCACATGGTCACTCACAGTCACAACAAGCTGGAGGCCTGGAAAACAATGAACTGAAACAGCCCTATAATGGTCTGGCAAGGGAGGCATGCTAAACAACCCAGCTTTAATGCGATAAAATGCAAGAACGACAATCCACAGGGCTAAACAAGGTGTGAAAATTACATAACAACTAAACCAAACACACAAAAATGTATTTATTTAACACACACCAAAAAGCGAAATACCCAAAAAATACATATTGTGCAATTCAATCCAATGCCATCTATGCCCTTAATGAAGTTTAAATTCAAAAGACACCACAGAAGCAGTTGTTGCATGTACCCATGACTACCTCTGGACCTACTAGTAACTCACAATTATTATTTTTTTAAATGATGAAAAGTACAAAAATTGTAGTTGCAGCAACTGCAATACCCCAATCAAACAAACAACGCCAACTTACTTGAAAAATCTAAGATCCAAAAGTCCTCATAATCCAAAAGTCCTCAAATCCAAAAGTTCTCAAATACAATGATATATGATGCAGCAGACTCAAAGGGTGATCCTTCCAGCTCCAAATCCAAATGAAAAGTGAACAGGACATGGACAAACCACAGGGAGGAGTCTGCTGGACAGGAAGAGGAAGTTGGAGGCTCTGGTGCACTTCCTTCCTCTCCAAAATAAAACTAAAAAAAGAAAAAGGACTCCTTGCACAAAAAAGTACAGCCAAATGTCAATCTGAGGAGTTTTTTTCCATCCGAATCATCATTTTCAAGAAGTATTTGCATCAAGAGATATTATTCTCCAGATTGCAAATTTTGCGTGATCGGCATCATGAGCTTCACTGAACTTCCGCTGGATGTCCGATGGCGCGTCGAAGGACGTGTACGCGTTCTGCCAGGTCAGATCCTCCCTGGATGGAAAACAAGAATCCTAGGACCGGTTTCAGGCTTTCAGCCCTCATCAGCCAGGATAGCTTGACTCCAGTGGCATGGAGACCACGGGACCCAGGTCTAGGCATACCTGTCCCACTCGGGGTGACAAATGCAAAAAGAACAATTAAGGGACAGAATGCAGAACAATGTCATACATTTCCCCCAGTACAGAGATATGGGCCAAAATCCATTGTTTTTTTGCTCACCATGCCATTATAGTTTGGATCCAGCCATATGCAAATCAGTCTTGACCTTGCACCAATGGGAGCATTCCAGCCCAATCTGCCAGGTCAGGTCCTCCCTGGACTGGAAACAGCATCCTAGGACCAGTTTTGGGCTTTCAGCCCTCATCAGCCAGGATAGATTGACTCCGGTGACATCTAGAGCACTGGACCCACATCTGGGCATACCGGTCCCACTCTGGATGACAAATGCAAAAAGAACAATTGATGGACAGAATGCAGGAACAATGTCATACATTTACCCCAGTATAGAGATCTTGGCCTAAATTCATTGTTTTTTTGTTCACCATGCCATTTCAGTTTGAACCCAGCCATATGCGAATCAGTCTTGACACTGTGCTCAAAGGGAACAGTCTAGTCCAAACTGCCAGGTCAGATCCTCCCTGAACTGGAAGCAAGCATCCTAGGACCGGATTCGGGCTTTAGCCCTCATCAGCCAGCATATCTTGCCTCCAGTGGAATGGAGAGCAAGGAACCACTGGGGTGACAAATTCAAGAAGAACTGAGGTTATTAAATGACATTGTTCTGCATTCTGTCCATTAATTGTTCTTTTTGCATGAAGCAGATCATAGCACCTCCGGAGGGCCAAGGGCCAGTGCATGGAGCAGATGATAGCACCTCCGGAGGGCCAAGTGCCAGTGCATGGAGCAGATGATAGCACCTCCGGAGGGCTAAGTGTCAGTGCATGGAGCAGAGAGTAGCACCTCCGGAGGGCCAAGTGCCAGTGCATGGATCATATTATAGCACCTCCGGAGGGCCAAGTGCCAGTCTATGGAGCAGATGATAGCTCCTCCGGAGGGCCAAGTACCAGTGCATGGAGCAGATCATAGTATTTTTGGAGGGCCAAGTGCCAGTGCATGAGCAGATCATAGCATTTTTGGAGGGCCAAGTGCTAGTGCATGGAGCAGATCATACCATTTATGGAGGGCCAAGTGCCAGTGCATGGAACAGATCATAGCATTTCCGGAGGGCCGAGTGCCAGTGCATGGAGCAGATCATAGCACCTCCGGAGGGCCAAGTGCCACTGCATGGAGCTGATCATAGCACCTCCTGAGGGTCAAGTGCCACTGCATGGAGCTGATCATAGCATCTCCGGAGGGCCAAGTGCCAGTACATGGAGAGGTTCATAGCATTTCTGGAGGACCCACTGAAAACACTGATCTGGCAAGATATTTTTATGGGTTGGAGCACAATCTCGAATTCTAATCCCAGTAACTCTGTCCAATCTGCAGATTTATAATGTAAAGCAGACAGACTTCCAACAAAATCATTTCAAAAAGCTGCTGGATGTAAAGGATACGTTTCTCTCTTATTAAAAATGATATTGGTAGCGTCTGCTGGCAAAATCCTGTGTGCATTCCGACCCTGTTTTATGCCTTCTCACCGTATTGATTGAAGTCTAGCTTTGCATGCTTGTGGTTTAATTTGCTTATGTTGTGGGCTGTGTGTTTAGAATCGATTCTCAGCTTATTTTCATTTGCTAAGCCCTGGAGTTTGTGTAACAGCGAAATTTGAAGCCATTCTTCTCAAAATGTAATGAAAGCAGAGGATTCCCAGCTAACAGGCTACTATAGTGGCATTTTCATACTCGGTTTAAAAGCAATTCCATGAAAACGAAAGATATTTTGTTTTATATTTAAATGTAAGTTTCACCGATTTACAGTTCTACTCCCGCTTCACTAATGTTTTGAGGTTGTTTTAAGGCCACGCCATGTGATATTGAATCATTAGTGGAGAAGTGTGGCTCAATGGTTAGAGCGGCAGACCCTGCTGCAGAGGTCTGGCCCGGGACTGGGGTTCAATACCCGCCTCGGCAGGTCTCTTGGGCTCAATTTCATTGGACCTGATAATTCTCGCCTCGATGCCTATTCTAACCATGGGTCCCACTCTGCAACTCTGGGCAATAGCTTGCTTAATCTCCACAAAGGCCCCAACAGCACTGGGATGCCTGGCTTCACCTTCGGGGTGGATCTAGTTTTGTATTTAATGATGATAATCAGTTGTTGACTTATGTATTAACGCACGTATGATAAATCACTGTGATTAGACATATATCTATGCTTAGAAATTTGTATGAATTGTAAAAAAAGTATACTAATTGTTATTTATAAAAAAAGTGATAAAAAGCCACATAATAATTGTGAGAAAAAAATAAGAATTAAAAAGAAGTTTTATAAATACACACATCATGGTATCTCAATCTATTTAATAACACTGTGTGATAGAGTATAAGAAACACACACATAACCCGGTGTATAGGCCAGCTTTCACAAAAATTCACCTTCGGGGTGCCAATTAGTGGACATCTGTCAGGGAAAAACCAGGAAGGGTTCCTAAGCGGTATACGGTCAGCGCCGGGATACCTCAGTTGGAGGTAGCTGTGCGCTTTACAAATGTAGCATTATTATTCGTTTAGTTTTTCACAGTGTTTATGAACTATGCAAAAAATAATTTTAAGTAGGGTTGTTTTTACACAATGTATTACCTTGTGGGTCTTAATAGCTATGCAAAAATGAATAATGGATGACATATTGCTTCTAAATGTGACTTTCATCTTAGAACAACAAACCAGTGATACATTATGTAGAAATACCTTCAAGGTGGCTGTCTGGTCTAACAGCCACTGCTGTTTAAGTGAGAGGCCACCTTGAAAGGTTGTAGGCATTATGTATCACAGTTTTCTCGTTTAAAGAAGCAATGCACTGAGCAGTAAACTAGTGGTGCGAACAGCGTCTATGTAGCTGCCGGGCACTCCAAAAAAAAGAAAGAAAAAAAAAAGAGAAAAGACAAGGAAACAAAAAGGTGAACCTACAAAAGGAAAATAAAAAAATGCCCAAGATGTGCAATCGTGAGGGCTGACTAAAAGTTCCTCTTATTATTTACGTGCATGAACGCATTTTTCAGATTTTTTTTACAGCCAGGTCATATCTAAAAAGTACTTTCATGCGCATACCACTAAATGCTATGCATACAATTGCAAATATGTATAAAATGCCAGTTGGAAAAACTACATACAACCAATCCAAAAAGGTCTTATATGGATTATTAAATGCAAATCATCTATCCTCAGGGCTTGTCAGAGTGGTATCAAACACCAAAACCCTAGCCCACTACAGTAATCTCTCAGATTACATTGTAACAAATTTCCTGTCAACATGTTGTAGCAAAGTAGTATAACAATCCACCCTCTAAGCATTATTATCTTTATTTTCACTTAAATAAGTGAGCTCCACTGATTTATTCATGGCTTTTACTCTAAAGCAGAGCAGATATATTTCCATGTGCAAGTCAGTTCTGTAGCCTTTATTATATGCCTGACACAATAAAGAACTTTAGCCTACTGTATTCAACATAAGCTTTGTCACAAGGCAACATCCCGCCATACATATTGAAAATTACAAAAATGAAAAAGCTTACAGATAGCAAAACAATGCACCTCTGTAAATGGGCCTAAAAAGGATTCTTTTGGTGTAATTCCTCAATCGTGATGGTTTCCCAGAGGGGCTAACCAACACCAAAACACTGTCTTCCAATTGTAATCTGTGAGATTACACGTAATACATAACGTATGTGCAGGCTTTACCACAATATAATAATCTACCTTAAACGGCCTAGTGCCTTTGCTGTAACTTTTACAAATAAAAAAATCCCAATAAATCATTAATGCCTATATACTTTATCATTGGCTTGTTACCAAACCTAATTCTGGTCTCGTATACATTTTTCCACAAGGCAGCCATCAGGCATACAGTCATAAAATAGCATATATTGTAGTGTAGTTCCTATATTCCCAATAGGCTCTGCGCATTGGAATAATATATCCTATAGATTAGGTCGACTAGGTCTCTATCGAATATATTAGACTTAATTGTGAGTGCCAGCTAGCTCAGAGATCACTAGAAACTTTCTCGAATACACAAGAAGGGATTCGTTTCTGACAACCGCATAAACATGACAACTTTGTTTCCCCAAGAATAAAACTAATCTTCAGAGTCGTGGAAACAATAGATAGATATTTTACTCAGTCATTCATCCATGCTTCGTTTCATCAGAGGTGCAGAGAAATAGAGAGACGGGTGTTTTCAATAAAAGGATTTATTGAACAGTCTTCTTTCTCATGCAAAAAAGAAATAAACTGCTACCATTGTAATACTGGTTGCAAAGTATAATGCGTACAGTAAGAAGAGTATTATAAAATAATCCTGTAAAGGCATTGTATGGTTCCTAGACCATAGAATAATACATACATAAATAACAAAGGTTAAAAGTACTCAACTGGTGCTTCTAAAATACGCCTACCCCAATGTTCCTAACCTCAGTCTAGTACGAGGGAGAAGTAAGTGAGGTGTATCATAGGTTTAGTTTGTCTTTGCCAAGAATCTATCCAAGATTTCTCTGAGGGTATAATCAGCTCCGTACCTTGGTTTTAGAATGTCGGAGGACTGGTATCTCTGTCTCGGGACTCGATTTCCCAACACCCCGAAAGGGGAGCTTGGATCGCTAGGGGAGCTTGGAAACACTGGAGCTGGATTCTCAGCGAGAGAAAGGACAGCTTCTCTGTCAGTGCGTCAGCTGGAGGGTCGGCTTCCTTCGGCACTTGCTGTAGCAAGCTGCATCGGGCAAGTAGATAGACAAGCTGCTCCGAACCACTGTGTGATTGCTATGGCAAGTGTAGGCATATTTATACCTTGAAGATGCCTAGTTTGACGTAAAGTCGGACATAATAACGTCATCAAAGAATCCCATGGGAATGGTAGTTCTTTGAAAATGCCATGATTTCTAGGACAAATCAATATTCAAGTAAGGGGATGTCCCTGACTGCTGAAGCCGAGTTTTCCAGGAAATCTTTGCGGATTTTTGGAACTAGTGGAAGTAGCGATGCCTGTATTTGGACTGAATGGGTTATGTCTAAATATGGGCATGATTTCTATGCCTATATAAGGGCAATGTGAATCATACCTATATAAGGGCATGAATCGGTAAATTACGCTTGATTCTAAAATGCTTCACAACAATATGTTAAAGTTACATTATTTATTTTTTTGTCCTCATTTGCCTTACCCTCAATATAGGAGATACCAACCACCTTGCGAGTCCTTCACTTTGGAGCGGGGCAACTTATTCTTTTTCCCTTCTCCTATACCAGGACGCAAGTTGTCATATTGGTGGCCGAGAGGTCCCAAAACAAGAGGGGCTTGCGATGACTCCATCTAGGTGTATTTCAACCTGTAGGATCAATATCGTAACAAGGCTAGACCCGGTCCAAGGAGTATTTATGGCATAATCATAGGACCCGGGAAAAAAAAAAAACCCTCGAGTACTATCTCCATTAGGTCAACAAATCCCAAAAAGCCAGGTTACGTTTACCACATGATCTCTTGAGATCAGCATCGGATGGTTCATATAGGTACGTGAGCCACCCAGAGTGTGATGGGGCTGTTTTCTCTACCCAATGCATACAGATTTGCCTTCTGGCCAGCAAAATGGCATAAAAGAGGAAGGACCTTGCTTTGCCAGTGATATTATCTTCCAAACCAAAGATGATAAGTGGTAGAGTTATTGACAGGGATGTATTTAGAATAGAGTTTAAGGTAAGCTTCATTTCCTCCCAGAACCGGCCGATGTCAGGGCAGTCCATGAACATGTGGATATCAGATGCTCCCATAAGATTGCATTTATTGCACTTTTTATCCGGGAGAAATTTGGAAAGTTTCAACGGTGTTATATATGCACGATGAACTGAAAAGAGATGATTTCGTCTTAGCCATGGTGGTTTCATGATTTTGTGAAGAAGAGCGAAGGAATTTAGCCACATCTACTCGCAATGAAGGCCAGTCGCCTCCCCCCATAGCTCATCTGGAAGGGCAAACTCCCCATCAATTTCCTCCAACAGCTGCCAGTACCATAGGGCAACCTCCTTTCCTCTCCCTGGTCGTTCCACTAACTGCTGTTCCAATATGCTAGCCTTCCCAAGATGCGCGTCTTTGCAGTGCTGGGATCTCACCCAGCTATCCAGTTGGATGTACTTAAATCGGAAAGCCCGGGGCCAGTGTGGTCATATAACTCATCCCAGGCTATTAACGCTCCTTCCTTCAATAGCTGACCCCATCTTGTAATCCCGGCTTGTTCTATTGTGGAGGACAGACTGTCTCTCAAACATAGTGGTAGACCAGGCGAGTCCCATATAGGGGCGAAAGTAAAGTAGTAGGACAGCCCCAATCTTTTTCAGATGGTAGACCAGGCGTTAGTCCATGACTGTAAAATTTTAAGTTTGATTTTTTTTTTAAATGTCTGGTTCCCAAACTTGAACATGAACCCATCTACTGCTAGATTTGCCCCAATTAGCATAGCTCTATACATCGACCCAATAGGAAGATTAGATGGTGTTTTTAAAAGCATCCTAGAGTGTGACATCTGGAAGGCCCATGCATAGTATAATAGATCAGGCAGAGCAAGACCTCCCTTTTCTCCCCTCCTCCTCAGCTTTTTCCATGCAAGTCTAGTGGATTTATAGTTCCAAATGAAGGAGTTAATTTCTCGCTGGCATTTTTTAATCGTTTTAAGGTCAAACGCCAGGGGAATAGCATTAAAAACAAACGTAAACTTTGGAAGGATACACATTTTGACCAGATTGACCCTGCCCATTATAGAAAGTGGCAAGTGGGTCCTAGATTTCAGAAGCCTTTTACTCTCACTAAATATTCTGTCCAAGTTAATTTGACCAATGCTACCCACTTCTTGAGCAACTCGTATCCCAAGGTAACGTATGGAGGTTGAAATGTTTACCCCCAGCTGTATATCTGATATATTCCATATCATTATTTCGCTTTTACTCGAGTTGATGTCGTAGCCCGAGATATACCCAAACTCTTCTGCCCACTGGATGACAACTGGAAATGCCTTTGCTGGATCAGATGTAAAAACCAGGATGTCGTCTGCATATAGTGCTACCCGCCTTTCCCACTCTCCAAACTTAAAAGATGGGATGTTGGCCTCCTCCCGTTAAACCTGGGCAAACGGTTCGATATATAAGTTGAAAAGGAGGGGGGAAAGCAGGCAACCCTGCCTTGTACCTCTGGTGATGTCAAAGGCATCCGTCAGGAGCCCATTGACTAGCAACCTAGCCGAAGGGGCGCTGTAAAGCTGGATTATAGTTCTACAAAAACCCTTCCCAAAGTTGAATTTTTTAAGTACGTCGTTCAGATAGGGCCAATTGACCCTATCAAAAGCCTTAGTTGCATCTAAGGTGAGGGTGGCCAAAGGTAGGGAAAAGGCTGAGGCAAAGTCTATAGCCCTATCAAGTCATGTGTTAGGTCTGATAATTGCCGCCCTTTGATGAATCCTTTCTGATCTTGATGGACTATAGTGCCAATTACACTGGCCAATCTTGCTGAAATAATCGTTGTAAAGATTTTATAATCATTATTGAGCAACAATATTAGTCGATAGGACCCGCATTCTAGGGGAGATTTCCCTGGTTTCGGGATAAGTACGATTGTGGCCTCCCCCCATGATTTTGGCGGTAGATCTCCTTCTATTAGAATGCCATTAAATAGAGCCGTCAACACGGGGAAGATGACGTTAAAGTTACATTTGCAAACATATATGTAAGTCATCCTCAAATAACTTAACAAGGGATATCACAGTTCGAATCTTCATCTCCCAGTGTTTGTCAGAGAGAGTAACCAACTATGAGGCAACGTGGCCACTGAAGTGTCAAAGTGAGCTCAGACACGTCCATTCTGCAGTACATCGTGTCCATTCCTGTGGGGCCTGGTGCTCTTCTGGCAGCTGGCATTTTCTGAACCAGGTATTGAATGGGTCACATAAACATGCATGGAATTGCCTTGTTATATTTTAAAGTTGGTGGGTGTTTACATAACATATATTTTATATGTGTAGTTTATGCATGGTGCAAATGATTTGCATAAACTCTAGCAAAACTTGTAGTTTTGAATATGGTGCTGTAGTAGGTATACAAAACGGGTTTCAAAGTTTTGCTTACATTGCTTACAGTGGGATGAATGTGGGGTTCTCAATTAGCAATTGCGAGCAATGGATGTCCTTAAATGTCACACTGCTTGACAATCACTTGCAAAGGGGTCCCAACCAAAACTGGGCAGCCTTTTCCTCTGTGGGAAACGCCTCTAGAAAGGGTGGAAATGCTACATTCCATTAGAGCAGAATTAAAAACTGCTTCTTCCAACCGATTTGCATCCACAGATTGCTTCCAACAAATATCCACGTGACCTATTCCTTAAAATCCTGCAGGAAAAAATTGCCACTCAATGAAACTTTTACTTACGTCTATGCCTTATTTTTTTCGTAAATGCATCTTTGCATTATTTCTGCTTTCTCTGCTTCTTCTATATTAACTACTCTAAAGCTCATGCTTGTCTGTCTTAAAGCTCTTTTTAGAAACCATAGCAATATCTATTAATTCTATGAAGTAATTGCTTTTCACATTGCCCCTTCTAATGACTTGAGTCACTAATGTGTATCATAAGAAAACTGGAGTAGATGCATAGAATGGTTTCCTTCAGCATGCAAGACTAATTAAATAACTAATGGACTGAACACTAACTTTGGGTTCCAAGGTACCGTGCTCCTCATCGTGAAGTGCTTCAGTGCCTCATAAGGGTAAGCGTATATAATCAGGTAAGCACTATATAAATGCAATTGTAATTCAATTTGAACAAAAAATCCCTTGTCTAACTTTGTAACTGTTAGATCTGACTTGGTTTGGTCTTCCCGAAAACGTTTTGCCTACACCTCTCCTGGTTTCTAAATCGATTTTGTTCGCATTAGGACCTGTACACTTTACCACTGATAAGCAGTCCTAAACTGCTTGTGCTCTGTCCTTAAAACATGGTAAAATTGTCCTATGCCTCACTGACACATTTAATTTACTTATAAGTCCCTAGTAAAGTGATACTACATGTCCCTAGGGCCTGTCACTTAAATGTTACTATAGGTTTTGCCGCGCTCATTGTGTCACCCACTTAAGTATCAGCTTTAAACATGCCCCAGGCCGGCCACTGCAGCCTGTAGTGCTGTTTTAAACTGTCACTTCAACCAGGCAGAATAAACCCTTTGCCAGGCCTAAACCGTCCTCTTTCATAGATGTGTCACCTTGAAGGGAGAAGTATGGCGCAGCAGCCACAGCGGCTGTCTACGGAGCAAAGGGATCACGATTCAATTCCCAGCACTGGCGGAAGCTCAGCTCTTCACCATGTGACTCTGGGCAATAGCTCACTTAATCTCCCCAATGGCCCCCAGTGCATTGAGACCCTTTGGGGTGAGTAGTTCACACTTTACAAATAACAGATTTAGATCTAAGGTTGGCCCTAAAGACCCTTAAAGCAGGGTGCATTTTGTTTAAAAAGCGGGACATATGATTTAAATATCCTGGTAGTAAAAAACGTAAGTTATTTTTCAATACTGTAAGGCCTAACTCTCCCATTGGATAACATTGGGTTACCTTATTATATTTAATAAGTGCTAACTTTGATTAGGAGCAGGTAGAAATTTCATGTTTAGACTCAAATTAATAAAACATCCTCTTTAATACTAACGTTGTATTTTAAGTCCCATTTCTGAAAATGCCACTTTAAGAAAGTTGGTATTTCCCTGTCTTAACCATTTGTGCAATCTGCCAGTGTCCTGGGTCACATGAGTGTGAATGGCCTTGCTGTTGGGCTTTGTGCATTCCTCCCATACAGTGATACAAGCGGGGACTAGTTGTTGGTAGGATGCACCATCCTGCCAGGATGGTTGGGGCATAGCTCTTTCCTGCCCCACTTACATTTCAAAGGTGTTTGCCTGTTGCACTCACAAAGGAACCTAAAACTAGTATTTTGATTCCTTAGACATCTTAGAGCCGTGACAAGGGATGGAATGAACTTTCCAGAACCAGAAGTGGGTGGTATAGGGAATACCCTCCACTTTAAAGACTGACACCGGGTATAAATATTGGAATTCTAGAGCTACTCATTAGTATGCTTCTGAACCTGTGGACATTACAGAGAGAAGACTGCTTTGTTCCCAAAGGACTGTCCTACGCTACCATAGGACAGCCATGCTGCTTGAGGAATGCCTTGTTCCACGGAGGATCACCCTGCTGGTTGAGCCCTACCCTGCTGTCTGGAAAAGAAGATGAGACCTGCTCCCTTCATCCCAAGCTAACCTGAGTGACTCCAAGAGTCAGTTGCCGGTCCTCCTGTTCTGACCTATAGAGGGAACAAATAGAGTCTTCCCTGCAACTTTCCAGCTGACCTGTTGCAACTGGACCTCCTCAGACCTGCAACGGGACCTGCCTGAGCTCTGCTGGCCTATCTTAGAATAAGTCCAGTCCTGATTCCCAAGATGTACCTCCCCAGGTCCTGGACCTTTGGCCGGCATCAGAGCGTACTCATCTACAAGCAAAGGTGAAAAACTGAATGGACTTGAGACCGAAACGACGACTGTCTATCCTCTTTAACACCATTGATTACACATTGTGGTGCTTCAGATCCATCGGATCAGTAGAAAGATAAGGATATGCCTACTGGGACAATGGATTTATAAACTTACTTTGTTAAGAGTATTCTGTGCTTCTCTAGATCCAAGCAGTGAATGCATAATACTATCATTTTTAGGGGAGTGTGTGGCGGCGCCAGTGTTATTATGCTAAAATATTGATGTACTGCAATGTATATAATGCTTTCGTACTACATGTATTCATAATGTATATGAAGAAATATTGATTGAGTCACATAATATTATTCTTTTTCTCATAACAATACACCTGTGTTTGATTATATGAGTGATTATGTGATGGTATACAAAAGGAGGATTCTCTTTATGACCAACTTACTATTGAACGTTGTATAACCAATTCCTCTGGGAGCATTTTTGTATGTAGACTCTAGTACATAGTTCCTTGGGGAAGATTGGGTTGCCCTAATGTATAAAACTACCATCCCAAAAGGGGGAATTACTGATGGGGATGCCCACCATGGCATTTGGCCATAGCCCAATCCAAAAAGGGGCAACACGGGGCAGATATTTGATTTGCCCCGATTTGCATCATGGGGGTGGAGGGCATAGCCCTCTGGATGCAAAGAATATTTTTTCTATAAAATAATAGGGTGGATTTAGTCTCCTGATGACTATAGCATCCACATCCCTATACAAATGAGAGGGAATTTAATTATTTTGGGCATTGCTTGTATGTATGGGTAAGTAGAGTTTGTGCTAAGTCCCACTATCATGACACTTGCCATGCTGAATGGCTGCACTATTCGGACAGGGTCAGCCGTCACCAGGGGAAACCTGCCAAACCCAGAAATCTCTTAAAACGGCAAAGGGAAGTCCAGGCTGGTGTGCCTTGTGTGGATCCCACAACATGGTCTTGGCAACAAAGCCCTGCAGAGCTCTAGTGTTGCCTAAAATCACTCCTTTTCTTTAAACTTCTGGAATCTGCAGGGATCCATGAGATTCCTACTACCCAATGCCCCCTTGTCCTGACAGAAACACTAAACCACTTGTGTGGCTCAGCCTAGTGTCCACAACACAAAAGACCCCAAACCAGATATGGAGACACCCGCAATAGGGGTAACAATGTTATTTAGGCCCAAGTTCGGCAGCCACCTATGGAAACCCACCAAACCAATACTTTTTCTGGGAAGGGTAGGGTGGTGTACTGTGTGTGGATTTCACAAAGTACCGCAAAACTAAAACTTTGCAAGGGACTTATGTTGTACCTGTTTTAATCAGTTCCAGTCCTGGGCACAACCCCCAGCCACACCAGTGGGGTAAAAAAAAAAATCGGAACAAGTGATGTAACACTGGGTGGTAGGAATTGTGTTGTTCCTGTCTGATTCCAGGAGTATTCGTCACATCAAGTCAAGGAGAATGCACAATGTTAGCCAAAGTTGAAGGTTTGCAGGGCATGCTGAGTAAGACAACATCATAACATCCTGGCAAGGTACACTACCATGGAGTCCCTCGGAGGCCTAGTTTTCCGAAATACATGGATTTGGTTGGATATCTAAGGTGACTTCCAAGCCCTGCCCCAAGCCATAGCTACCTACATTGCTAAATCAGGCCATTTTTTTTATAGGAAATGTTGATGTCTCCACATTGTGTTTGTGCCTGTCCTTTGATGGGTGCTAAGCCCACCCACACAAGTGGGGTCACATGGGGTGTGGTCAGGCAAGATGGCGGTATAGCCGTGCCTGATGCCGCTCCTGCCTACATTAACAGAATCTGCCAAATTCTGGGACCCCCTGGCTCAAATATTACTAAAATATTCTGCTGAGGTGCCACCCGTATTGAGGGGGTTTCAGATGGCCCTATTCTGTACCTGGTTCTGGGCCGACAGGCTGGTTGAACTGCGGCCATCACAGAGAATTGGCACCATTGTTGCGCAGCTGAGTGGATGTCCTGGGAGCTGGTCGAGGGCCATTTGAGGAGGGCTCCTGAGTCAGCTGGAGGCACGGGCAGAGAGGTGGAGATGGTGACGCCTCTGAAGGGCTCGTGCGACTGACCGGTAGAGAGGAGCTGGTATCCAGGCTACCCTGAAGGGCACCATGGCAGTGCTGCCTACCTGAGTTGAAGTGGTGCAGGCTTCAGGTGGCTGGGCCGTGTGCCAGTGGCCTCTATAGCTTACTCGGTCTCCCACGAGGGATATGGTGAGGTACCGGGGATGCTCTCTGCAGGACCCCTGAGGTGATGAGGTAGCTGGGGGTATCGGAAGGCCTCGTAAATGGGTGCCAGCCCCCCTCACCTACCAACAAAGCCTACATCATATGTTTGGCCCTGGGTGAATAGGTCGTGGGACCCCCATCGGGCCCAGACCAGGACATGTAATGTGCAACTGCGCCATGCGGGCCTGGAGGATCCAGACGCTTACTGCTGTAGCCTATTGTGGTGGGGGCCTGCCTTCCTATGACACACAATGAATCTACATTGGTGCGCAAGTGACTGCTCAATCCGGCGTTACTTAGATGGTGCTCCCAAGTGGGCCTCATGAGATGAACCCTGAGGCTGGGGGCTGGTAGGGTTGCACCTGAGGTTCCGGAGATGCACTATTGGTCACAAGCTGTGGATGGAGCTCTGGGAGACACTCAAGCACATATTAGATAGTCCAACACCGAAGCAATTGATTAGAGAGGGGTTGTTTGTGGTGTGGTGAAGGCCTCTGTCCAGTATATTGCTGGAGGCTGGTAGAGGAAGGTCGGCTGCATGTAGCAATAGTGAAGGAGAAAAGCAACCTGGAGACTTACACCAATAACATTCTTAATTATGTGCACCCAGTACCGCTGGACCCAGATGTCCAAGAGGCTGCATTGGCCGGGGGAGATAACACAACATTGGCGGCAATGAAGGCAGCTCCCCCACTTACAGATCTCTTGGAGGCAATCAAGAGCTCAAGAGTGGAGCTAGTTCACAAAATTAACTCTGTTGCCATTGATGTTAACCTGTTGCATGCTTATTTAAGTAAAGTATCAGACAGAGTAACCACCACAAAATAAATTGTGACGTCTCTGTAGGAGGGGGTCCGCAAGCTTTGAGCCACTGTTATGGACCTCCAAAAATAGATGATACGCCTGGATGACCGGGTGGAGGATGTCCCGCAGTGCTTTTTAGGGTGTCCCGGGAGTGTGGAGGGACAGTTAACCAAAGTTTTTCTAGAGGAATAAATCACTACCACCCTGGCACCCAAGAGGCTTTGGTCCCTCCGTCTGATGCCCCACTGCAGGCTATCATTGTCTGGCTATTCAGTTTTAGAGACAGCAACACAATACTACAAACTACCCGAGATAGGAGGCCTCTGCTGTATGAGAGGCATTCCATACCCATCTCTCCGGATTATACTCAACGAGTACAGGATCAGAGAAAATCTTTCCTTTTGCTGGAAAAGCGCTTAAGAGAATTCAACTTGAAATATAGCCTCCTCTTGCCTCTAAAACTGAGAGTTGAATATCAAGGGAAAGTCATGTTTTTTCTCTTGACTGAGGTAACCAGTAACTGGCTGTACTTTAGAGGACACTCTGACAACCACCTGGTGTCCCCAACGTGGTTGACCCAACCTTTGCTGACGAGCCCTTCAGGATGGGGTCAGAGACAACAAGGCTGATGGAGGGCTAGAGACACCAGTGGGGGATTAAGAAGGATTCAAGTCTGTTTTGATGGCACCTTGCAGGCTGCAGAGGATGTCCCTGACTTCGATGTGGCCTCCCAAGAACACCAGGGAGACATGGACCCAGATGGAAACAGTTGTTTCTAAATGCTTGGTTTGGGGTTATGTTTTTTAAACTGATTGATATATAACAACTGAATTTGCTTCATTGTGACTGCTGTGGAAGAGGTGTGACGCAGCCACCAGGGCGACTGGCGCCGGACGATGGGGATCACTATTCACTCCCCGGCACAGGCAGTAGGGGTCTGCCCAGCACCATGTGACTCTGGGCAATAGCTTGCTTAATCTTCCCAACGGCCCCCAGCGCCGGGAAACCTACGGGTAGCTGTGCGCTTTACAAATACATGATTATTATTATTATTGTTAAAGGGAGATGTAACTGAAGGGGACTCGGGGGCTCACATTTTGGCCTCTGCTTCAGTAATGTTCTGCTCTTTTTGTATGCAGGTAGATATGTAAACACCTAATGTACATGTTTGGGGCAGCCAGGGGGCTCCTCTATTGCTGGACTAGGGAATTGTGTTAGTGGGGGTGCTTAGCACCTTAGAGGTGGGGGGGCTGGGGTGCCTAGCTGATCAGCCTCTTGCGTAGCACAAGGTTGTACAGGGGTAAAGTATTGGGGGAAAGGCTTGTATTAAGTGAGGGAGGGTTTTCTTCCTCTTTTTCTATTCTATGTTAGGGAATGAGGCGGCATTTGCTGATTGCTTACTTGTCTCTTGTGGGCTTGTGATACTGCCCATGGGGAGGGGTAATTCTGGTTGACGTTTGGTTTAATTTTTTTATGCTGCTTCTGTGTCCGTGGACCATGCAAGCTATATATTTTTTTTTTTTTCTTTTTTTCATGCAAGCTATATTGAATGTATCTGGCAGACTTGTCTTTTCTAAATGGATGGGGAGGTGGGTGATGGTTTAATATGATATGGCTGCCTCCATGACCAAACTGATCACCTTGAATGTCCAAGTGGTAGCTTCACTTGAGAAGAGAAGAGGAGTAGTTGCATACCTGAAACCATATAGTGTGGAAACTGCATTCTTGCTGGAGACACATGTATGTGGTGACTGCCTCCCATGCTTGAAGGGACATTGGAAAGGTCAGCTCTATGTCATCGCCTATTCTGGCTATGAATGTTGCATGCTTGTTTGGGTAGCTCTTTGGGTCTCCTTTAGACATCTCCACCATGTGGTGGAATCAGAGAGGTGTTCTGTTGTTTTGCATAGTATGCTTGCAGGTCGGGAGATCTGTATTATTAATGATTATGCTCCCAATGCACATTATCCGAACTTCATTCCTCGAGTGATTGCGGAAGAGGCCTCTTAGCTGGGTGCGGCGGTGGTGCTCATGTGAGACTTCAATTGTGTTATTGAGACCCCTGTGAGCACCCACTAAGCCCTGGCTCACAGGGACTCTCAGTGATGTCCTGGAGGGTCTTCACATATAATCTCTGTTGTGAACAACACCCCAGGTGGTTTGTGTTCTCGTGTCAAACCCCTGCAGCTGTGACCTTCAGCCGCCAAGATTATTGTTTTTTGTCACCAGATCTAGTGCCCATAATTGGGGATATTTACAACAAGGGGTGGTGAGGGACAGAGTCTCACTGCACCATCCCAGCTCAGAACCTGGCTACATGCAAATTAGTCTGTCCCTGGCCCAGTGCATCATGGGAACAGGGCAGACCAAACTACCAAGCCAATTCTTATACTGGGAAGGAAACAAGCTTCCGGGGACCGGTTTCTGGCATTTCAGCCGTCTTCGGCCCAGCTTGCTTGAATCCTGATGGTGCAGTGAGCAAGGGACTCACATCTGAGTATACCCTTCCACGCTTATGGTGGACAAAACGATTCAGAAAAGGGGGTGGTGATGGACAGAGTCTCTGAATTAAGCAGAAATCTCTCACCCAGTCAAGAGATCAGGGCTTGATCCATCACCGTTTTTTAGCTCACTGCACCATCCCAGCTCAGAACCTGGCTACATGCAAATTAGTCTGTCCCTGGCCCAGTGCATCATGGGAACAGGGCAGACCAAACTACCAAGCCAATTTTTACACTGGGAAGGAAACAAGCTCCCGGGGACCGGTTTCTGGCATTACAGCCATCTTCGGCCCGGTTTGCTTGAATCCTGATGGTGCAATGAGCAAGGGACTCATGTCTTGAGTGGGAGGCCATAAAGGTAGTCCTTCGGCGAGTCTACCTTAAAACTTCCTATGGGGTTTGAAGCCAACTGGATCAGGACATTACCACCCTACCACAATGGACTGGGTTCGGGATTTATTCATTGGGCCCACTTGCTCTATTCTGCCCCATCTGCTAGGATAAGATCTGATGGAATGGTCACTCCTTCCTTTGGTTTATATAGGTGCTCCCATCAGGAATGTCCCCTCTCACAGCACTTGTTTGCCATTGCTATGGAGCTGCTGGAGGAGACAGTACAATGTCCTCTGTGACCATGGGGTGTGACCTATAGGTAGACCAATCATGTTGTATCCTTATATGGCGATGATAACTTGGTGTACCTCTGACAATTGGCGTATTCAGCGCCCGTACTACTCAAGGTCTTGCAGCAGTTTGGAGACGTGTCAGGCCTTAGGATTAATCCCAAAAAATAGACGTTTATACCAAGGGGGGTGGCAGAACTGCGAGAACACACTGCCAAAGGTAGGATTTCCAGAGGTTCACTATTTGGGGGTTAGATTGGAACATGCAGCTCCAGCATACTTAGTGCCTAACATTGGAATGGTGTTGGAGGGCATAGGGGGCTCTATTTGGTTCTGGAGGGATCTGTATTTGTCTCTTGTGGGTAGAATTGGAATCATAAAGATGATAACATTACTGTGCTGTCTATATGTTCTACAACACACCTTCAAAATGGTTCACAGACACTAGTTCCGCACATTGGATGGGTTGCTCATGGATTTACTATGGGGTTTCAAGCGCACAAGAGTGGGGCTTACCACCAAGCCAAGAAAAGTTGGAGTTGTTAGCGACTTGAGTTACCGTGCCTAGAACTTTATTATATGGCCTCCTAGATGTAGCACACTGTGCATTAGTTGGATGAGGGGGATAACTGGGAGAAGCAGCTTTTAGCAGGACACATATGACGAACAGCTCTTGATGACTCTCCTGATGCTTGGCCCTGGCATCTCCTTGGTGCTGCCTTATGTTCTATAACACATGGCGATTGTTTTAGAGGGTGCAGTTAAGAGCGTGGTTCCCCTGCTCCATATGCACCTGATATGTCTTTGTGGGCAGTGGGATCATTCTCCTGTATTGCTGAATTGATGTTATTGCAGAGGTAGAGGGAGGGAGGTTGCTAGATGATGGGAGACTTATACATGAAAAAATGATTAACTACCTAAGAAGAGGCAATGGTAACCTTCAATCTTGAGAGAGGGCAATATCCCCAACATGAGAAAATATTGAGTGTAGCTTGAGAGATTTGGCCGTCTTTCCCTGAGGAGCCCCCAAGACTAATACCTTGGTTTTCTTGCTAAGTATAGTCCAATGGCGGACTTGTGTCCCATTTTTCCCCTACAAACAAAGTGGGATATGTTAATGGAAGAGCCTTTATTGGCAAGGGATTGGGTGAAGGTCTATGAGGGGATTAGAACGGTTATTTCTAAAGCACTTTTCAAGCTACTGCAGTATTATATGGTACACCAAACCTACCTTAGCCCACGTATGTTACATAAAATGTATCCCACTCGCCCGGAGGAATGCCTTGGCTGTAGAATATTGGGAGCTGATTTTACACACATGGTGGACGTGTCTGTCCCTATCCTCCTATTGGTAGGAAATACTCACCAGTCTTGGGGAGGCTTGTGGATGGGAGAAATGAATGGAGATGCATCTGGTGTTGTTTGGACTGCTTCCCTCTCCAGCAAAAAAGAAACAACAAGAGGTTCTGTATTAGGTGGATAGCTATTTCTTGGCTCAGGCCAATTTCTCCGACGTGTAAAGCATGGCTCTGTGATATCTGTTATTGGGCAACTGCAGAGGGAGTCTGAATGAAACATGTTTAGAAGAATGAAGATTGAAGATGACCTGCTGGCCCGGGCATGTATGTTATTTGAGTTACAGGATCCCAGGGATTGCATGTATCTGGGGACATCTCTGGGGCCCGACACTTTCCCGCCTGGAAGTATGAGAGTGCGAGAGCTGAGACATTGGATCACTAAAGGTGTGTTAGGAAGGCCATACCATCTACATTAATCTACAATATTTTGTTCTCTCTCCGATATGATTGTCCACATTGAGTTGGGAAATGAATAACTGTTAAATAATGGCATGAAGATTGATACTTGCTGAAACCTGTTCTCTTTCATACAGGATGTGGATTGCTTAAATAAGGTGATGATGGTGATGATGGGGATAAGAACATGTAAGAGGGACTCTGCTAACAATGCATTACTTTGTACTATCCTTATATGGCAAAACAATTCTTTAAAAAAAAGGTAGGGTACCATTTTTAGAAAATCTGGCTGGTAAAAAATGTGTGGGTGCCTGCAGAGTCCAAAACTTACCTCAGAAATTTGAGAAAAGGGTATTTTTTTAGCCAACGTTTGAGGTTTGCTGGGTAAAATAGGCCCAAAATGCAAAGCTACCCACTATGGAAAAAATAGGTCAGTTTGGGTGGAAATTGTTGATCTGTCCTTGTGTTTTGGGCTCTGTCCTGTCACAGGCACAAGGCCCCCACATACGAGTGGGGTACAGGTTTTATCATGAGATGCGTGCGAACATTGAATGATAGGACATTTGTGGATCACTTCAGATTCAAGAATTTTGTCAGAAATGGAGGAAAATGTGTGTTTTAGCCAATGCTTAAGGGTTGTAAAGACTTCTAGGTAAAAAGAACCACACAAGTCACTTCAGACTGGACTCTCTCGGGTGTCTAGTTTTCAGAAATGTCTGGGTAATGTTGGTTTCCTTGTGTGCCAGCTTAGCTTCAACCCAAGTTCTGCAGCAACCCAGACTATAGAAAAAGCATGGGTGAAATGTGATGTCTCCAGGACACATTTTACATTTTTTGTGCTGCAGGCATGAAGCCCAGTGACACAACTGGGATACCATTTTTATTGGGGGACATGTGGAAACACTTAATAGCAGAACACTTGTTATTAGCAATTGAATTTCTCTGTACTTGTGGCTTCTGAACCTAAGCCAGTGTGCATGTTGCAGCATCCCCTCTGAAACGCACGATAGTTTAGGTAAGCACAAATTCATTGGTGTAGAAATACCCAATGTTGCTAAACTCAGTATCTTGTGTACTTTAAAAAAATCATAGGTTTAATTCCTACACGTGTTTTATTCCTTATATTTTACCATGCGAATTGCTGAATAATATGTGAAAAATCATAGTAAGGTGGAGCTCAGTTGTTGGTTCTGGTAATTGCATATTTTGGAGAACTTACAAACTATATATTTCACTTCAATCGGAATGGTTTATTGGACATAATGGGCCCGATTCACAGAATGAACTTAAGACTCACTCCTAAACTTACTACTATTTTGGTATTCACAGAATGCACTTACTACTTTTGGCATTCACAGAATGAACTTACTACTTTTGGTATTCACAGAAGTTAGGATTTTGTCTTAAGTTTGTCTTAAGTCTGTCTTAAGTCTGTCTTGAGTCTGTCTTAAGACTAACTTAAGACAAAATCCCAACTTCTGTGAATACCAAAAGTAGTAAGTGCATTCTGTGAATACCAAAATAGTTGTAAATTTAGGATTGAGTCTTAAGTTCATTCTGTGAATCGGGCCCAATGGCATGAAAACACAGTGATAAATGGCTGTTTCTTTCCAACACATTTATTTATATTTTTTTAATTTCAACAGTTTCTTTCTTTGGGGAAGCCTTCAACGTTCTACACAAATGATACCTTGCTGACTTCAGAATGTTCCACAAGTTCACATCTCTTTTCAGCACAAAGTGCAAGTAGGTTTAAACCACAAAATGAGGAAAAATTGACTTTTTCTTAGAAAAATGCACAAATGTACAACAAATTGTTTATTGATACAACTCTATTTGTTCATGAAAGCTAGGAACATTGAGATTCAGTTCACCAAACCTTTTATTGATACCATTTTAGGAAAAAATATGGGTTTTCTTTCACAGCAGTTTTTTTCAATTTTTCCACAAAAAGCATAATGTAGCTATATTTTGGCTAGATTCTCAGTTACCTCCATGGGAATCTACAAACCCTGGGTACCTCTAGAATCCAAAGGCTATTAGAAAAAAAAGATCCACATTTGGAGGGTCATTAGGATCGCGGACGGACTTGCGTCCGTCCGGGACCCCATAGCAGGAGGGAACCTCCGCATGGCATGCAGAGTTCCCTCCTGTTCAATTAGGATGTGACCGCAAGAGTGGCGGTCACATCCTCTAATTTTAACATTGCGGCGGGTGGAGCTTCAAGCTGCACCCGCAGCAATGTTAAAAATGCACGCATTGCATTTGTATGCAGAAAGTGTCAGGCACCGCGCGGTGCCTGCCGCTTACTGCATACAAATGCAGGGGGGTACCATAGGTACCCCCCATGTGCACCCCCCACACCCACCTTCACCTAGGGGGCCCGCAACGGGCCCCCGCAGTGAAGTTACACATGCTTTTCCACGTTTCCATGCACATCCTAATCTGGCTGACGGTGTCTGAGAGACACCGTCACCATATTAGTGCTTTTCCGCCGCGGTTGTAAGCCAACCGCGGCGGAAAAGCTGCGGACAGAAACCAGGACCCACCAGCCATCCTAATGTGGCGGTGGGTCTTTGGTGGGTCAGCAGAGGATTTTCCGCATCCTCCGGGCCGGCGGTGGCTTCCGCCGGCCCGGAGGATGCGGAAAATCCTCCATCCTAATGAGGCCCTTGGTGTGGATATATTTCTGTGGGAAAAAATGATGAAGGTTTAAGCATGAGCTACCCCAAACTAAATATTAGCAAAAGATCTAAAAACCGAAATAATGTCTTCTAAAGCAAAACACTGAAGTAAATACCTACAACAAATGTATTCCTGAAAGTAAGACCTGCAAACATTGGATTTACACCTTAAAAACCTAAGCATGCAAAAAAACATTTTGGGATTTTTTTAATGAATTGGTTTCTAAGAAATGTTAAATACTTTTTAACATGAAATGTCCAATAAATAGTTTATGTGAAATGATTTCTCAGTAATGGTATTCAATTAAATCGCACATATCACCACGAGAAGGACTCACTGTAATCAGATAGGTGCTGAGAGACATCTTGCCAAAGTGGTTGATTTTATTGGGAAAAACACCAAGTGGAGACAGTCAAATTTTGCTCTCAGGGCCGTCATTGCATAAATCCCCTTTTTAAACAGGTTATTCTTTTTGGGTTCTACTGTTTCTTGGGGAATGAATGGATAGTGCATTTTTTAAAATGTATAATAATTTATATAGCGTTTTGTTTACAATCTATGTTAATTATTTTAATACATTATTATATTTCTTAATGTTATACATTTCTGTCTTCTTTAGTATGGGATGTGTTCTAAAAAAAAGATGTTGCATTTCTGCAAATAATTTGTTTTTATTTGCTATCATTTAATTTTATTAAGCTGAATGTTTACAAATAAAGTTTACATAGTTTTAGGATTCATATTGTCCAGTACTTTTTTAAATATAAAAATCGGATTTCTAATTGGGGACTTGGGTAAGGGCTTTATTATGATCAAGAACATTTAGTATAAATAATATGGGATTTTGGTAATATTTAGTTCATTAGTTTGTGGATAGCAAATTAAATATGTTCACGTTAAATATTCAATTAAATTGCCCTGTATTAAAATTATTTATAAGGTACTTATTGGCATTAAAAATGATTTAATTGAATATCATTATACTTCATTTTAGTTTTTAAGTATTAAAAATATATGCACCATCAAACATTCGGAACACTGCGGTCTAAACCACAATTGTTCTTATAGCAGTAATAGCAGAGGGCCCCCCCGGGGGTGACGACGCGGATACGGCAAACACACTGCTCAACGCTCGAATTACTGCGGCCCTTGACCTCACGGCCCCCTTGGGCCATTCAAAGGGGGGTGGTCGCAAACAAAGAACGGCACCCTGGTTCAACAAGGAACTACGGAGTGCCAAGAAGAACTGTAAACGGGCAGAAAGGCAGTGGCGGTCAGCCTATGACAGCCTAGTAAGAGAAAAATATCTCACTAACAGACGGCTGTACCACAATCTAATCAAAAAAGCTAAAAAGGACTACTATGCCACTAGAATTATGGATGCTGAAAACTCAACCAAGGAATTATTTTGTGTCTACAAATCCCTGGCTGTCCCTCAGTCCTCGACAGGACTAGAGGACCGATCAGTCACAGCATGCAATCGCATTGCTGAGTATTTCAGCGACAAAGTTTCCAAAATCTATTCAGCATTTCCTATCCAACCGGTGGCAGGAGGGGAGATTAAAATCCAGGATAGAGAGGATGAGGGACAAAATTTGTTGCTTAAATTCTCCACTCTACCAGGAGAAGACCTGATCAAAATTTGCAAATCAGTAAAGTCAGGTTCCCCACGGGACCCATCATCTCCCAAACGGTTGGGCGATAGCTTGTTGACACTCGAACCATACATTAGGCATCTGCTGGATACTTCTTTCAACTCCAGCAGTTTGCCTATGGAATGGAAACAAGCTGTGGTGCTTCCCCTCCGCAAGAAGCCCAATATCAGCTTCGATAAGCTGGAGAATCTGCGTCCCATCTCCCTTCTACCCTACTTCTCCAAAGTGGCAGAGAAGGTGGCCAACTTGCAATTAATGCAATTTGTGGAGAACACGAGTCTCCTACACCCTACCCAGTTTGGATTCCGGCCCCGACACTCAACGGAGTCGGCTCTTCTCATGGCAACCGAAACCATCAGGCAGGGTGTTGACGAGGGCCACACCATGGCCCTGATCCTATTAGACCTGAGCGCCGCGTTCGACACTGTAGCTCATTCCATCCTGCTACAGTGTCTGAACAATGGAGGGGTAGGAGGCGCAGCTCTAAAATGGATCCAGTCGTTTCTATCCGGACGTGGTTTCCAAGTCAGACTGGGTGACTGTTACTCAGAGCGAGTGGCCCTCGATCAGGGGGTCCCACAGGGCTCGTCTCTGAGCCCGACACTTTTTAATCTCTATGTTGCGCCGGTTGCCACCATAGTGGAAAGTCACGGCCTGCGCATGGTATCGTACTCTGACGATACACAGCTCGTCATCTCCCTATCGCGAGCGCCCGGTCTGTCGGCAGACATCTTCAGAGCATGCATGCAAGATCTCGCTGCCTGGATGTCTGCCAACTGTCTCAAGCTCAACGGAGGCAAGACTGAGGTGCTGGTGGTGGGGGGAGACCAAGCAGCCTGGACATCAGAGTGGTGGCCACCCTGCCTAGGACCCACACCAGTCCCATGCCAGGAGGCGAGGAATCTCGGTGTTTGGTTCGACTCTAAGCTCACTTTCGGACCTCAGGTCAACCGTGTGATCGGCTCATGCTTTGGGACCCTCAAGACCCTGAGGAAGGTCTTGGAGTTCCTTCCCATCAAAGCCCGCCAAACACTTGTGCACGCCTTAGTCACCTCCAAAATGGACTATGGCAACCTGCTCTACTTGGGGACCCTCGAGAAGAACTTAAACCGTCTGCAGGTTTTACAAAATGCTGCAGCCCGGCTGGTCCTCAGACGGCCTAGAAGATCAGCCTCAAAATCCGCGCTTCAAGCACTCCACTGGCTCCCGGTGAGAAACAGGGTGAAATTTAAAGCACTCTGCACGTGCCACCGGATTATCAACGGTAGGGCACCCCTCCCCTTGCAAGATCTTCTGACACAATATGAGCCTTTGCGTTCCCTCAGATCATCTGGCACGCGACGCCTGGCCATACCTAAGGTGTCCAAATCCAAAATGGGTGGCAGGTCCTTTAGGTACCTGGCAGCGTCCAGTTGGAATGAACTCCCTGTGGCGCTCCGCCTGGAACCCTCAGAATCCACCTTTAGAGCTAAACTGAAAACACTTCTCTACTCTCAATAGTGTTCCTCCTCCCTCCCCTCCAGCCTGCACTAGGATCTCAGCGCGGGGACACGCCGTCGGCGTCACCATGCGCTCTACAAATCTCCCTATTATTATTATTATTATTATTACGCAAGCCCTACCACTCATGCCTTAATCACACATATGCCTTAACCACGCATGTGTGTGGTTAAGGCATATGCGCGGCTAGCTGCGGAACTGACGGATGGAATCAGGAAGCAAGGCGAGGTAATGTAAGTGGGGCTGGTGGGTCGGGTTGTTTTGTGGGTTGGAGGTTGGTCAGGAATTTGTTGTGGGCTGGGGGTGGGTCAAGAATGTTTTGTGGGCTGGGGGTGGGTCAGGTTGTTTTGTGGGCTTGTACATTTGTGGGCTGGTGGGGTCAGGAGTTGCTTTGAGGGCTGAGGGTGCATTGGGGATGTTTTGTGGGCTGTTGGCTACATTGGATGAAAATAGGAAGCAGCCAGAAATCTGCTGTGAAGTAAGTGGAGCTGGGGGTGGTTCGGGGTACTTTTGTGGGCTGGGGATCAAGGTAGTTTTCTGGGTTGGGGTAGTTTTGTAGGCGTGGAGGTCAAGGTAGTTTTCTCGGTTGGGGTGGATCAGGGGTAGTTTTGAGGGCTGGGGGTTGGGTCGGAGGTAGTTTTCTAGGATGAGTTAGGTCGTGGGTTGTTGTCTGAAGTGGGGGTTGGGGGCTAGTCTTCAGGGTTGGAGGTAGTTTTCAGGCCTGGGGGGTTTGGGGCCAGTTTTCAGGGCTGGGGGAGTGGGGCTATTTTTCAAGGCTGGGGTTGGGGCAAGTTTTCAGTGCTGGGGGGTCAGGGGAAATTTTCAGGGCTGGAGGGTCAGAGTAGTTTTCATAGCTGGGGAGTTTTTTTTTAAGTAGGGGTTAGGGTAATAGGCCTCAGGGAATGGAGAGGGGAATGGGTAGTCAGGGTACTTTTTAGGGCTTAGGAAAGGGCGGGGAAGTTTTTAGGGCTGGGTCAGGGCTGGGCAGGGTCAGGTTAAGGGACAGGTTTAAGGGACATGGCTTTAGGCATCAGGGCAGGGGGAGGGCACAATGAGGGGGTTGGGAGGGGTAGGGGTATTTGCACCTCAGTGAGCGATGGGGTGGGAGGAGTTCAGGCCTTAGTACGGTAGGTAGGGGGTGGCGATCTACGCCACACATGCACCTTTACCATACATGCCTTTACCATGAAAAGTCATGGTAAAGGCATGCATGGTGAAGGAATGTGTGGTTAAGACGCGGTCAGTATTCAGACTGCGTTGTTTAGGCATGCAGGTTCGGGAAATCGTTGTTGCATCATGCAACCCACCAATGGTCCCTTAGCGCTATGGTATTACTGTGGCTGGAAGGGCCTACATGCTAGCTAACTATATCTCATAGGCCTGTTTGAACAATCATTTCCTCAGACATTTTTGAAAGGAGATGAGATCTGTTGCCTAGCGGTTTTTCATAGGCAAACAGTTCCACATGGTAGGAGCTATCTGAGAGAAACTCCTGCCTTCAGACCTGCTCTTCCAATATTTAGAAACAACCAAGTGGTTTGCGTGGGCAGCTCTTAGATTGCATAGAGGAACATATTTTTTATCTTATCTGCCACCAATTTGGGCGCTAGCTAATTTGGGCATTTATACACCATGTAGATTACCTTTAATTGTATTTGTTAGGGGGCGGAGCTAGCCAGCAACAGAGATGGCCGCCTAGTCCATCGGCTCCTCCGCCGAATCCACTATCCTTTCAAATATCCTGCGGGTGGCGGTGCCCTTCGGACCACGAGCTGCCCTAATATAAAATTGGAACAGTGGGGGCACATATTGAGAGATTTCTGGAGGCGTAGACTGCAGGGAAGTGCCGGTATCTGATCGACCCCGTTGGAAGCAGTGTCTAAGGGGGACGCAGCCTACTTCACACTGCGTAGTGAGCGGCGCCTGCACTGCGGTAGTCTCCTACCTGAGAACGTCCAGATCGACTGCTGTGGCGGAATACAGATCGGAAGCCGAGCAGAGAACGGTCAGTCAACTAGCGGAGCTGAGATGAGCCGCAGTGCTGAGTCGGGCACGCTGCATTGACTGGAAGGCCTGAGACGGCTGCGGACTCGCACTCGAGGCCCCGGCTTTGGTGGGGTCACCGGGCTTCACGCTCCTGGGGGCGCCGACGGAGGGGAGTGACAGAGACTGTGCCGCTTCGCTGCCTCTCTCGATACTGGTGAGACCTGACCACCTGCCTTGCTCACGGTAGGAGAGGGTCGGGGTGCATGAGACGGCCAGCTTCGGGCCCTGGCAGAGAGGGGAGAAGATGTGCGCGATCCAGCGGCTGTGAATTTGGAAAACCTAGAGGTGTTGAGACGAGTATGATACACTGCGGGTGTGCCCGACTTTACGCTGACTCTGGGACCTACCACGGCAGGAATAAAATATTCAAACTATCCACTGTGCTGTACCACGCGGCGGGGAGGCATAGTACCCGCCCCCATAGATCAGCGCAGCAGACCTTGCGCCATTGGGAGGGGCTCTGCCTGGGCGTGCTCTGCACCTGTTGGGGGACCGGGGACAGAAACTTGCTTTTGGGTGTGGTCCGGAAGGTGAGGGCTTTTTTCTCTTCCCATATCGTGCCAAGCCCCGGAGCAGTGGAGTGCTGTAGGAAGTAACCTGGAGCGAAGATATTCGGTCACAAACTGAGGCCTTGGCCCCTGAGGGGTAAACCATATCGAACGCACAGTAATTATCCTGAAGCTGTAGTGGCATATTTATCTACGGCCCTTTCCTGCAGGTTATTGGCCCAGCGGACTCTGCTGCTGGGCAGACACAGGCCACTTGATCCCCGGGTCTGCCATTTTACTGAGGGTGTGATGGCAGCTGTGAACACTGTCTGGTCTTATTCCCCCAATTGAGCTTTGACCGGCGGAGCGGAGCACACACACTGAGCGGAACGCGTCCCCTTCTGTGAGGTGCCACTTCCTGTCCAGTGGTGAGCCCGGCGTTGTATATTCCCATGTTGTCTACTCCAGCTTCGAGTTGCAAGCAAAGTAAGAGATCCCTGTGTGCTGACTCTACTGAGGAGGGGCTGGACTGTGACGCCATGGGTCGCCCGGATCGCACACAACCCAAGCTGACTTTCGATAACACCAGTAAAGCCAAAGCCCCGGACCCCCCACCAAATGAGACGATCGATGGAGCAGGGAGCTCGGGAGAAGGAGAGATGACTTAGCCTGATATTAGTGGCATCTTACTGGCTATGGATAAGAGCGGCATTACTTCCTTAGGCACCAAGATGCACGCGCTCACGTACCAAATGGATCGGATCGGATCGTTTGGCTTGATAAACACGCCAAACTAATAGATATGTCGGAACGCAGAATATTAGAGGTGGAAGAAGCACAGGCGACTCTGGACTCGGAACATAAACAATTAGGCAAGGTGATCCAACTCTTGCAAGACAAGGCGGAGGATTTGGAGGCACGTTCAAGTAGATGCAACAGATGCATTACGGGCCTTCCAGAAAACACCCAAACGGGAAATATAGAACTGTTTGTCGAGACCCTCTTGAAGAAGCTGCTAGGGGACAACGCTTTTTCGGAAATGTTTGTCATAGAGAGAGCCCACCGTACCCTTGGCCCTAGTCCGAAGCCGGGGGCTCCCCCATGCCCTATTGTAGCCAAGCTCCTTAATTATAGGGATCGTGATACTGCTCTGCGGCTGGCTCGTGAGAAACAACCACTAAATTATGAGTGTACTACATTGTCATTGTTCCCGGATTTCACGGCGAGGGTTCAGGAAGCGAGACGCCAATTCGTCCCCATGAAACGCCAACTTCGGGACCTAGGGATTGACTATGCGATGCTGTACCCTGCAAAATTAAGAGTCAACAGGCAGGGGAGATCCTCTATCTTTACGGACCCAAGGGCACTACAGAAAGCCATGAAGGACTGGCACAGGGTCAATCGGATCGCACCCGGAGAAGGAGAGAATGAAGGCACTACTGGTGGCCCCATGGAGGAACAGGAATAAAAACGTGGTCTGTTACTAAGGGGGGTATTTGTGCAAATGTGACTCACGCTGGGGTGGGCCACTGTTTCTGTTGTTTCACAGGTATGGTGCTGTACTGGGCGGAGGACTGTGCAGGAACTGTACCATAATGACTGTTGGAGTGGGCCTGAGACGCAGGATGGTAGTTATTTCTCAATGATGACATCTTTACAGTGACATTTTGGTTGTATCTAGCCCTATGACATTGTATCTGACAGAGATCCGCTGACCAGAGATTGCACTGTGACATTGCAGCTCAGTTGGTGGTAGACAGACGATGTATACTGTATATATAGGAAAAGCTAGCTATCCAATGATTGATGTAGTTAGCAGGGGGAGGAGCAGAGAGATTGAGTCCTCTTATAGCTGCGCGTTAAAGCCCCTTACTGCGATGGGCTCAGCTTTGGTATTTCGAGGGGCACTGTTTACCTTCCTATTTTTATTTACTTTACAGAGGTGGGGGGCGGGACACGGAGGCGGAAAGGATGCACTGATATTGATATAGACTCAATATGAGCGACCTACCTACGCCCCTGTGTGTACACCACGCTTTCCCGAATAACCCTCCTTTCTGGGTGATTTATTTATGCTATATGTTGTGTTGTATTTCATGATTGGTATTGGGGACGGTGGGAGGGGGAGGAGGGAGGGGGTAGTGTTACCAGCTCCTCTGCAGAAGGTGGAGTGGGTTCGGGATCGGGGATGGAAGGGACGCGGCCATGTTTGGGTTGGGCAAGCGTGAGAGGGGGTCGGGCGGAGACTTTGGTTCTTTCTAACTTGCTGAATTTGAAGGAGAGAAAATGTTTTGTTGTGTCAGTTTAAGCACAGAGCACTGGACAAAGGTATTCACGATGTATGTATGTATGTATGTATGTATAAACTATTTTGTAGCGCGCTCTGTTACTTGGGAGTATCCTGGCGCGAAGGGGAAAGGCAAGAAACAGAACCACAAAGAGAACACCTTAAATTAAACTCTGGAATAAGTGTGTTTTTAGATTTTTCTTAAATAGCGCCACAGTTTGGGAGGAACGCAAATGAAGAGGTAGAGCATTCCAGGCCCTGGCCACAATCACAGAGATTGATTGGCCACCAAGTCTGGCACGTTTGAAACGGGGAAGGGACAGTTTAAACAACGTAGATGATCTAAGAGAGCGTGCTGGAACATAACAAATAAATCTCTTTCTCAGATAAACGGGGCCTTGGTCGTGAATGGCTCTGAACGCCAGCACCAGAGATGTGAACAGGATGCGCTGCGCAACCGGGAGCCAATGAATGGTGCTCATCTCAGCGCGTACGCTCTTCCATCTGGGGATGTTAAAAATCAGACGGACGGCCGCATACTGGATGATTTGCAGGCGTTTCACCAGGTAGGCCGGAATACCGCTGAACAAAGCATTCGCGTAATCCAGCCTTGCCAGTATAAGAGCTCGGGCAACCGTCTCCTTAGCCTCCTTAGGGAGCAGAGGAAAAAACTTGCGGAGCATTTTCAGCGTGGCAAAGCAGGTGCCTGTCAGCTTTTTTATGTGCTCTTCAAATCTGAGATCCTCTGCAAACCAGATGCCCAGGTTTTTTGCCGGTCTTCCCATCTCTTTCGGGCTAGGAATGTTAGGGGGCCACAGTGTGTTCTTAAACAGGGAGGGGAAGGAACCATAAAAAAGCACCTCCGACTTGTCCTCATTGCACTTCAGCTGGGCCTGAGTTAGCCAGCGAAATACAGAGGACAAACACCGATGTACTGCCGATGGATCCAAATTATCGTCCGGCCAGGTGAACAGCAGTTGGGTATCATCTGCATACCCTATAATCTTAGCCCCAAACTGTTCCGCTAGATAAACCAGGGGGGTGATGTAGACATTGAACAGTAAGGGACTAAGAGTGGTGCCCTGGGGGACCCCCGTGAGAAGGGGTTTAGGATCCGAGGCGTGGGGGGGCATCCAGACCTGCTGAGACCTGTCGGAGAGAAACGAAGACAGCCAAGCCAGCACCACTCCCCCGATACCAATAGTAGACAGCCTGGCGAGGAGGAGTTCGTAGGGGACGGTATCGAACGCGGCAGAGAGGTCCAATAAAATTAGGACCGCTCTACCGCCTCCGTCCAAACAATCCCGAATCGCCTCGGTCATCTCGACCAGCGCTGTCTCAGTGCTATAGGTAGCTCTAAACCCAGATTGGGCAGGATGGAGGGCATTGGAGGATTCGACAAAGTTCTCCAATTGTTGAAGAACCACCTTCTCACAAACTTTCGTAAGAGCTGGCAAAAGGGATGTGGACGGTTTTATTTGTTTTTTCACATATACGATGCCACCTGAAGTTACACAGTTGACACACGATAAGGACACCATTACGCTACTTACATGGAATGTGCGTGGTCTAAATGACCATAGAAAAGTCCGACGAGTTTTGCAGTATTTATTGAGGCACTCTATTAACCTTGCACTCCTCCAAGAGACTCATTTACGCCCTGACAGCCCGACATTGTCATGTAGAGGACTGCATAGACACATACACACCGCAGGGTTTACGTCACACGCTCGGGGAGTTCTCACATGGATTGACCCGAAGGCAAATATGACGTTGACTCCTGTGGTCACAGATCTGGAGGGGAGGTTTGTCATTTCAAAGTGTGTAGATAAGGCATGACCTTTCATGTGGTCAACTCGTATGGTCCGAATTATGATTACCCTTCTTTCCATCTGAATTTAGCCACTACTATAAGGGAAAACTGCGGGGATCAGGTCCTCTGGGGTGGCGACTTTAATATGGTGCGACACCCCGAACTGGATAGATCGGATGGCCCAGTAAGACGGCCGACGTGCTCTGCCCGTGCACTTGATACTGAGATGATCAGGTTGGGGCTACAGGACGTGTGGAGGACTAGGTACCCGTCACATGGAGGATACACACACTACTCTGCGCAGCATGATATACACACTCGGATAGATTATTGGCTATCTCCCACTTCTCTCCTCTCTGCAGTTTTGTCGTGCTTGACATTACCCCGCACGTATTCTGACCACTCCCCTGTCCTTGTTAAGATCAGCGCTTTGACGAACCGACCCCTTCTTTTCAGTTGGAGTTAGCCTCCGTATGCGCTACAAGACGCTGCATTCCGCGAAGATCTGGCAACTGCTGCTGAGGAATTCTTTGAAAACAACGTAGGTTCGGTGGACTCCTTCCTCACGGTATGGGAGGCCTTTAAGGCTTATATGCGCGGGCTGGCTCTAGCCAAGCATGCGGGAGTTCTAAAGTCGATTAGGGCACGACTCTCTTTATTGGAGTCTAAGTTGAAACACATTGAAGCGAGACGATTACGAGACTCCGGTGTGGAGCTCACTAGTGAATTGGCTCGGGCGCTTCATAAATATCACGAGGAGGCTGATGCTGAAGTAAAGCACTTAGGGAAATATAGCATGGCTAGGTCATATGGGGAGGGTGATCGCCCAGGTTCAGTACTGGTGCGAATGGTGAAGCAACGCAGGCAGGGAGTTATGGTGCCCACGATGAGGGATGAGCACACGGGGAGGTATTGTCTGAAGACCAGGTGGCGACGCGATTTAGAGACTTTTATGCAGCGCTGTACGAATCGAGGGGTCCGGCCTCGGAGGACCGGATTTTGGAGTACTTGACGCATATACAACTGCCTGGTCTGATGAACAAGCACCAGGAATTTCTGGTTAGACCGTTTGAGAGGGAAGAGGTAGTCTGGGCGCTCTCTTCCATTAAAGCTGGAAGTGCCCCTGGCAGTGACGGATTTCCAGCTTCTTTTTATAAGAGGTTTTCTGAGCTACTAATTCCCAAATTGCTGATGCTAGTAGAGGAGATGGTGGAGGTGGCAGAAATGCCACCAACGATGAGGGAAGCCATTATTGTGGCTATTCTTAAGCCGGGAAAATCCCCTGATGACTGCGCTTCCTATAGGCCGCTATCGCTGCTTAAAGTAGATGCAAAGATATTTGCTAAGATTATTGCCAATCGCCTCAGCCCACTGATTCCAAAACTAGTAGCCCCCAAACAGACAGGCTTTGTGCCCAATCGCAATTTGACTTACAATATCCGGACTGTGTTCGCGGCCTTTCAACATACGAGACAGGATGTTCCGGCGGTGGCGTCTTCCTAGATATGGAAAAGGCTTTTGATTCTGTGGAGTGGCCTTTCCTCCGGCTGGTGCTATGGCGTATGGTAGTGGGTGACCTCTTTATACAACTTTTGGATGCACTGTATACTTCCCCAGTGGCTAGGGTTCGTATAGGCTCCCTTACGACTGAGCCTATTTCATTGGCACGAGGCACCCCCCAGGGTTGCCCATTGTCACCACTTTTGTACGCTTTGGATGCGGAACCTCCGACATGTACATTACGAGAGTACCATGGCCATCACGGTCTCGGTTTTTCTACGTATAAATTGATCGTGTCCACATATGGGGATGATACTTTATTGTATGTGAAGCACCCTGAAGATAATCTTTCGACGGTGCTAAGGGAAGTGGTTTTATTCAGCTCGCTCTCTGGGATACATGTGACCTGGGGCAAAACCATAATGTTTCCCCTCACTCCTGCGACAAAGAGAGTAGATTCGGATTACCCCATACAGTGGACTACTGACTCGGTCTGTTACCTGGGCATTAGGCTGCACACGGATCCCGACGTAGTCCTCAGGGAGAACTATGGAGTGACTGTCTCCAGCCTGTAGGACGATGTGGACAAATGGATTGCACTGCCCTTGTCTCTCATGGGACGGATATCATTGTTGAAAAGGATTGTGCTGCTTTGCTTTTTATTCTTTTTTAGTAACATCCCTATGGTTTTGTCGGGCACATTCTTTCGTCAGCTTCATGCTTTAGTAATACGTCTGTTATGGGCTGGGAAACAACCCAGGATTGCCTGGAACATTCCTATTCGATCGTATGAGGATGGGGGGCTTAATGCCCCGGGCTTTGAATTATATTACCGGGCAACGCAAGGGGCGCACGCGTACGGCTGGATACATGGTCCTGCAGATGCACCTCATCTGAGAATTGAGGCACTGGTGGCTGCTCCGGCACCGCTGCCGGCCTTTCTGCCCCTGCCTAGAGATCGGTGCACGGGCATTCTGGACTCAATGAATGTGGTAACACACGCATGGCATCACCTTATGGATGCCCAGGCTTGCTCACTGTTGTATGCCCCAGAGGCGAAACTGGCATGGTGCTCGTGGCTTGCCCCCTGCAGAGATAGAGCAGTGCTGGAGGCCTTATCAGCATTGAATATCGAGACCATGGGCGATCTTTTTGTGTCTGAAAGAGCCTGAAAATGGGATGATCTTAACCCGAAGGAAGGCGCTCGAACTCAGTTACTTCCGCGCTTTCAATTCCACAGAGTTTGTCATGCCCTGAGAGAACTGCTGGGTGAGGACATGACGGAACCCCGAATGGTATTGGCGTATGAATATATAGTCACTGCCAAAACCTCTACCAAACTGATCACTAACCTTTACCGTATCACCCTTGCCAAAAGAACGTCGGATTACACTAAGCCGCGACTAGCTTGGCAGGCGGATTTAGATATTGAATTACATGAGGCTACATGGAAATACTGCTGCGCTAGTGTTCGTAGGGTTTCCCTTAATGGCAGACATAGATTGTTACATTTTTAATTTTTAAATTGGGTTTATTACACCCCGAAGCACTTATTCAGATACGGCTTGCGTGACAGCCCAGGATGCGAAAGATGCCGAGCCCCGACGGCCGATTTCATACATCTAGCTTGGCTATGTCCGAGAGTGGTGGAGATGGCAAAGTAAATAGGGTTACTAATTTATCGCTGTCCCCATCCCCACTACTGGCCTTGTTAGGATATTCCAGGGATGTTCCCCCAGCTGCACGCCGACTGGTGGATATGGCCTTCATAGTGGCAAAAAGGTGCGTAGCACTCACTTGGCTGCGAGGCCCGACTCCTACACTTGCTCGCTGGTCTAACGATATGTTATATTGTTGCACACAATCTGAACACTATAGTGAATTACTACCACCACGAAACAGACCTAAAAACTACTGGGCTTTGTACCTAGAAGGCAGACTTGCACAAGGTGAGGACGAACAAGGAGAGTCACATTCTGCACTGGACACGGGGGATGCACGGGAGGGGGGGTCGCCTCATACTGAATAGGACTTTACTGAAGCAGGGGATGATGGAGTCCTGAAAGTGTATTCAGACTGTATTTGTTGTATTGTGCGGGTTGAGGGGGAGATGTGCTGTTTTATTTCATTGTAGCGTCCACATTGTTCGATTGTTGCTTTATAGATGTCCTGAATGTGCTCATAACGTGCTCTATGATTGTATGTTGCTGAAATGCCAATAAACAAATTTTAAAAAATTATTTGTTGCTTCACTTTAAGCAAATGAAGCTCATTTAACAGAAGTATGACATGCATGTATGTTGCGTGATCAAAAAAACCAACCTTTCCGCCTAATTTTGAATCACTTGAAGTTTTTGCAATATGGTGTTAGGCAGACGAGAGTAGGATGCATTATATAGTCCTGCCTAGAAGAGATGGACGCTATCACTATCAGTTTGCGAGTTTCGAGTGTCAGAAGTAGGGCTATTTTACTCATAATGTTTAGCAAGAACATAAACTTTAATAAAAGTGAGCTATCTTGAGTCTACATGGAAAGATTTCCATCGATCATGGCCCCCAAGCTTTTAACTGTAGGTGAGGGAGGTGGTAGCAACCCTAGTTCAGTACGTCAATAATGTTTCCAAGCGCGGATTTTGTTATTCAGTAAGACTACCTAGGTATTACCTGCATATAAATGTTATTGACTTAACTTCATCACCAAGCAATGTACCTCATTGTATCTTTAAAATGAGCATACACAGTTGAAGTATCATCCAAGTGGGACAATATCTGAGAATCGTTAGCATAGTTATAGACTCTACAGCCTTTGTCAAACAGTTCCACAATGAGAGGCTTATGTAAGTTGAATAAATGAGAAGATGACGAGGATTCTGGAAGATCTCACATTACAACATATTTGTCAGAGATGTAAAAGACCCTAATCTGACAAACTGTGTAAGTTCAATGAGAAACAATTTGATCTAATGAAGGGCACTGCCTCGTTTTCCTTTTTCCTTCACCTGGTCAATAAGAATCTTGTGATCAACTGTCTTGTAGTCAGCTTATAAGTATAACAGTACCAGCACAACATCTTTCCCCTGGTTTTTTTTCCATCTTAATTCATCTAACACAGACACTATTACTGAATCTATGTTATGTAAAGGGGAAAAAACAGATTGAACAGGGAGAAGAAATGCTGTGTCCTGTAAGTGCTTTCCCAGTTTCAGGGCTAAGGGAGCAGAGAGATGGATCTGCTGTTTTTTAATGATACAGGACCTGCTACCTGCTTTTTCAGCAGAGGGATAACTAGTGCATGTTTAAAGGTTCATGGACCAACACGTTGTCAGCGATATATAATAAGGAAGATATAGCAGAAGCAAGTTCTTCTAACCGAGCCATAGGGCATGGGTCTCTAGAGGAACCTGTTTTTACTTTAGCAGATAGAGTGCCTAATCTGCTGTCTTTAATTTTTGGGAATCTTGATAATGTTTTCTTATTTCACTCCTCGTTAGACTCACCTGATATTGAGAGGCACCTGGCAATACTTTCCTTGATTTTCTATATTTTATCAATGAATAAAGTGTTACATTCATTGCAGAGTTCCTGAGGGATGGTTACTTTGGCCACTAGTATTTCTGGGAAGGTAAGTTCCTCGAGGATTTTAATAGGTTCTCTCTGTTCATTAGATGCTACCAGGCTCCTATTGGTGTAGTACTTCAGTCTGATTGGAGTTAGTGTTACTTTATACTTTACTAATCCAACCATACATATTTATATATTTCTTCCTCATGCTTCCTACACCACTGCCACTCTAGATGCCCTGATTTGAGTTTAGCCTCCTTAAGTTGCTTTGTGTACCATGGGGCCAATTTGACCATGGAGGATATGCTTTGACTTTGTTGAGGTGCATGGAGTTCAGCAGATGCAGTTAACCAATTAGTAAACATACGTTCAGCCCCGAAAGTAGGGTCACTCTCGGTAGGTTTAATCTGCTGGAGCCTATGCTGCATGGCACTGTTTATGACTTTTTTCCACTTTGATGATAACTTATATTCTGATGGGTGGGTGGAAAAGGCCCTCAGAATTGGGAAAGCAAATTCAAACAAATAATCATCACACCAAATGCATGGTTTTATTTTGACATTAGCCATCTTGAAGTTTTGTGTCCAAAAATAAATCTAAAATGCATAGGCTCAGTATGGAGTCAGCATGGCATCTATAACATGTTCATCTTTATTATCTTTGCCCTTAGAGTCATTCCAAAAACTGAAGTCCTCTATGACTAACATCTGTGAGTATTGTGAAGTCTAGTGACACATGAATTCAAATATTTGCACACTAAAGTTGGCCATTTAATGTAGGGGACAAGAATGCAAATAATAGAAATGTAATTAAAGTTAATTTTAAAAAGTATTGGACCTACCGTTTCTCAGTTTACATTGAAGCTGGATGACTTTAAGTTGTTAATGCACAATAGCAGCCACTCCTCCACCCTTCCTGTTTCCTGTCTTCTATTTACATTAAATGGATAGTGTCCCTCTGGGATAGTCTCCAGTATTTCAGGTGAAGAGTCCTCGGTCAGCCAGAACTCTGTGAGCAATAACAATGTAGGCTCTGGATGTAGATAATCATACACTTCCACCCAGTGTTTCACAAGGGAGCAAGTGTTTACACACCCCACTTTAATTTCATGTGGTAAGGCTTTCCTCCTTACTCTGAGTGAACTATTACACAAGGGTTTCTAGAGGGTTTATATTCTTTGTCTTTAGTAGTATGTGCAGGGACTATTAATTTCTCAAGTGTGTTTAATTTAGATTCCAACTGGGCAGTAATTCTTGCTTCTATCTTGTTTAGCTCTTGCAGTTCAACTGCTGTGTAGGTCTTGATTTGGGTATAGTGGTTGGCTCCTGGTCCCAGCTGGGCACAGACACCTTGCCTTTGGTACTCCAGTGGTGTCTATAATGTGCGGACGCCCTTGCCCTATCTTTAAGTAGCTTTTCTGCCGAACAGTTATTGGTTGCACAAAGCCTAGAGTGCTAACCTCCACTTTTACATTTTGTTTTAAATGTATTCAATGTAAGTTAATGTAATTTTAGAATATATTTAAAAATTACATTCATAATATTGTTTTTGACATTTTTAACAAATGTAAAAATAATGTTAAAAAGAATTGTTTTAGGAGAATCAATTTTGTCCTCCATATGTAACTGTAGTTTCTTCAGTGTTTATTGTACTGGAGTTAGTATAATAAATCTGACTCTCCTAATTATAAGTAGTTTCCCCAATGTTTAGAGGACTGCTGTTAAAATATTAAATCTGCCCCTTTTATTTATTTATTTGTTGTTTTTTTTGCAGTTTTATATAGTGCTAATTCAGACAAAGGGTGCTGGTGTGCTTTACATTAACACCAGATTATAATACACATGGGCAGATTCATGTTTTGTTAGGCACGGGATCTTAAGTAGTTTGCCCAGAATCAAAGTATGTTCATCTGACACCAGGAATCAAACCTGGTTCCCCATTTTCAAACTCAGCAGTTCTTACTGTTTGGTCACATCCGCCCAGTAACCCTCAAAATATCTACGCTTTTCCAAATCTTAGGCTGACTCCACTTACAATAGTAAATGTGAAAACACCCACACAATATATCCCCTCTCTCTAATGTTATGAGTGCTGGAGATACAATAATAAGTCTGACTATTCCATATCTTATTACTATGTTGTTTCCCCAAAGGTTATTAGGACTGGATAAAAAAAAAATCTGACCCATCATAATATACCCACTTTCTAATGGACTGGAATTCAAACATTAAAATATAAAATTGCAGGCAATTATTTGTGCTTTTTCCAACATTATTTCGATTGCATTAGACTATTAACTTTGCCCTATTACACAATTCTGTGCACTTTCCCCAGTTCGTGAGACTGGAGTAAAGAGTCAATCTGCCCCACCACATATGTTCTTTCACAAATGTAAGATGGGCTAGCGCTACAGTAGTAAATCTGACTGCCCAGAAAGAAAATATATTCACTTTGTAAATGCTTGTAGGAATTGAGTTAGATTAGCAAATCTAACATCTTGAACATCCATTTTGTAAAATTCATGGGATTGTTTGAAAATACGATTGACTATTTTCACCCAGCTACTGACCGTTATGTAGCCTTCCCTCGTCAACCTGGATACCAAGTCTGAGAACCAACAGACTCAGCTTGACTGAGCGATGAATAACAGCATGAAACATCATTCCTATCCAGAATTAAGTTTTCAAACACAACCCTCATTGCAGTTTGCACAAAAAACATTATAACGCATAAAGTAATGTCATATACCTAAGAGATTGATGAAATCTATCAATATAACCTGTACAATTATGATTAGGGTTTAATATGCATAGTATATATCTGTACTTTATGTAATTTGGCCTAATATGTGGAAAAGGTAATTTTAAAAAGTATTGGATGCACCGTTTCTCTGTTTACATTGAAGCTGGATGACTTTAAGTTGTTAATGCACAATAGCAGCCACTCCTCCACCCTTCCTGTTTCCTTTCTTCTATTTACATGAAATGGATAGTGTCCCTCTGGGATAGTCTCCAGTATTTCAGGTGAAGAGTCCTCGGTCAGCCAGAACTCTGTGAGCAATCACAATGTAGGCTCTGGATGTATTAGATAATCATACACTTCCACCCAGTGTTTCACAAGGGAGCAACTGTTTACATACCCCACTTTAATTTCATGTGCTAAGGCTTTCCTCCTTAACCTGAGTGAACTATTACACAAGGGTTTCTAGAAGGTTTATATCCTTTGTCTTTAGTAGTATCTGCAAGGGATATTAATTTCCCAAGTGTGTTTAACTTAAATTCCAACTAGGCAGTAATTCTTGCTTCTATCTTGTTTAGCCCTATCTTTAAGTAGCTTTTCTGCTGAACTGTTATTGGTTGCACAAAGCCTAGAGTGCTAACCTCCACTTTTACATTCTCAGACTTGGTATCCAGGTTGACGAGGGAAGGCTACATAATGGTCAGTATAACCTGTACAATCATGATTAGGGTTTAATATGCATAGTATATATCTGTACTTTATGTAATTTGGCCTAATATATGGAAAAGCCACCACCAAGTACTCAATACAAAACGGCACCTTATGAATCATTGTTTTTTGCACAAAATAATCTGTTTGCAACAGAAAACTCAAACAGTCCTGGGACCTTATTTCAAGGCAGCAACAGTCCATGCAGGTAAGCATGGTGAGGCAGGAAGAGAGGGGGTGTAAGTCACCAGACGACAGAATAGGGAAGATTAAATAAAAAACAAATCCTATTCTGTTGTCTGTCGACATCCCCCCACCCGTCCTGTCCCACCAAGCTTATCTGCACAGACCGCCTCTGTTTTAAAGACTTACACGAAACTTCAATTTTAATGTAGCATATGGCCCATTTTTAATTGATGGGGTCAATTAAACTTGTCATAATACATATAGCAGTTTTTATTAACTTTCCATGATCTAAAATAAAGAATGATAAAAAGTAAATCTGATGACCCTAATATATTTATTTTCCCATGTGTTATTGGACTGGAGTTAGAATATTAAACATGAATCCATCTGTACTTTTCTCAATTTTAGTCATACTGGACCTACAATATTAATTCTGAATACTCTAATTATCTGCACTTCTGTCAATATTTGTACAACTGGGGTTAGTACATTTAATCCTCTCCACTTTTCCAAATATATGCACTATTCCTAGTGTTAGTGGGACTGAAGTTAGAATAGTAAATCTAACACTTGACCCAAATATATGCACTTTACAGAGTGTCTGTAGTACTGCAGTTAGAATCCTAAACCTCATCAAGCAAATTAAAGAATGATAGTAGGACCTGAATTAGAATATACTGGGACAGATTCACAAGCCCCGTGCATCACTTTTGAGCCGCCGTTGCGTCACTTCTGTGACGCAGCACCGGCGTAAAGCTAGCGCCATGCTGCGATGGATTTACAACGTGACGCCTCTAGGGAGAGGCGTCACATTGTGAAGCCCTGCGCCACATGAAACCTGTGTCAGGTTTCATGTGGGCTCCCAGTGCAGGGTGGGCGTTCTACAAGATTTCACTCAGTCACTTTTCTGACACCGCTATGTCAAAACCTCGCGCCTGCTTGAAGCAGGCATAAGGCTTGACGCACCACGTTGTGTATGGGCAGGCCATGAGCATTGCTGGAGTTGCGTTGTGATTGCGACACGACTCCAGCAATGCGCCACCCTTCCGACAGGAGATGCGTCACGCAACTGTTATCCTTGCGCCATGATGCACCGCATTGTAAATGCAGTGCAACTGTGGTGGCGCAAGGGTAAACTTGCATAACGCATCTTATCTGGCCCATCTCTGCTGATTTGCAGGGATGCGCCAGTCGTCATGAATCTGCCCCTAAGTCTGCACCCGATGCTCAATTATGTTCACATTCCCTATTGTTTGTTGAGCTGCATTTAGATCATTAAATGTCGCCCTGAACAATAAATGTATTTTGTTCAAAGATTGCTGGATAAAGTTAGAGGACTAAATCTGATCCCTCCAAAATTAATGCCCTTGCCCTGATGCTTTTTTGAATGGATGAAGAATAGAGAATATAATCCTCACATTAAATTATGTATTCTTTTAATATTTGTAGGGTTTAAAAAAAAAATTGCCATGTTTTTACATTTATGATTACCTTTTATACCCAGTGTGCATATGTTCATGTAACATAATTAATAATTTGAAAAACATTAATTATTAGTTACATTTTTTAAAATCACTGAATGATTTTAGAGTATGTGTTTTAAAATATATGCACTTGATTTGAATTTTTATATGTATTAACTAGTGAATGATTCATGATTGTTGATGTTAGATTATTTTCATGTTGTGATTTTTTTGACATTTTTAAATTCTATATTATATTTGTAATTTTTTTTATTTGTATAACGAAAGATTGATGTGTTTAAAATAAATGTTTCATAGCAAATTACAGATATGGTTAATTTGTTTGTTTGTTGAGCCAAGCATTTTAAATATTTATTTTTTAGTAGAAAATGCAGTTTAAACCTCTTACTGATGATGTGTTTGCGCCCCTCTGGCCAGAATGTTTAAAAAAAATGTTGGCATTAAGTTGTTTAAGTATGTGAATCTCTTTGATCTCTTTGTACACCCATACATAATATACCTTTCAGGACATAAGCTAGATGCAGTGCATTTTGGTAACTTGGAAAGCAACTCATACACACCTCATAGAGCACACGGAGATAGGCCCAAGAGCGATTTCAGACCACTCTCACATCTGCCTAACTCTAACGGGCAAACATAACGAGCACCCAACACGAAGATGGAGGTTTGACGACGACCTCCTCAAAAACACTAGCAGTAGTTCTGAAATAGAACTAGCTCTTAAGGAGTACCTCACAAACAATGACACAGCAGGCATAGGCAGAGAGACACTATGGGACGCAAGGAAGGCAACTGTAAGAGGCACCATAATCAACATCAAAGGAAGACAGAACAGAGAAAGAAACAAGAGGATAATCGATCTAGAAAGCGAAATCAAAAGATTAGAAGCAGGCCACATAAGCAACCTAGAAGACAGGAACACCCTCACAACCCTAACAAATAAAAAGTATGAGTTAAACAGGATCCTTAGTGAAAGGGCAGGAACCTGGATCAACAAGTACAGAGCAATAAACCTGTGCTCGGCCAATAGAGCGGGCAAAGCACTTGCAGCATATCTCAAGTGCAAGCAGAGGCAGCACACAATAACTGCAGTCAAGGACAGCACGAACAAATCACACACATCGAACAAAGAGATACTGGACACTTTCAAAGAGTTTTACGCACAGCTATACAAAAAAGACGAACCACTAAAGGCAGATGGGGGGAAGGAGCTATTGGAGAGCATCACAACTCCAACATTGTCAGGAACACAGAAGGAAATGCTAGACTCAGAAATAACTGGAGATGAGATAGAGAGGGCGGTCAAAAGCCTTAAAGATAAAAAAGCCCCTGGACCGGACGGGTTTACAGCCAATTTCTACAAACACTACATCACAACACTCAGGCCAGTATTGACATCAGTCTTTGTGAGCTGTGTAAACAAAGGCCGCATGACGCCGTCGATGGCTGAAGCTAACATTATAGTGATCCCGAAAGAAGGCAAAGACACACAAGACCTGAAAAACTACAGGCCAATCTCACTTATCAATGTCGACTATAAAATATACGCCAAGATCCTAGCTACCAGGCTCAACACATACCTTCCATCCCTCATACACTGCTCGCAGGTGGGATACCTGAAGAACAGGATGTCCCAGGACAATACCAGATTGCTATGCCACGTAATCAACCACGCGTCCAAGAGCAACAATGCGGCGGTCATGATCGCCCTTGATGCAGAAAAAGCATTCGATAGAGTGTCATGGCCCTACTTGGACCAATGTATGCAAAAATTCGGACTAGGCCAGCACTATAGGAAGATGGTAATGGCACTGTACAATGATCCGAAAGCCCGAGTGGTAGTGAATGAAGGCACATCAGATACACTAGATCTCAAAAGAGGAACGAGGCAGGTTGCCCGCTTTCTCCAGCCCTCTTCCTACTAGCTATTGAACCCCTACTGAACATGATACGTTCAAACACAGACATCAGAGGCATTCCTATAGAGGGGGAATCCTTCAAATTAGCTGCGTATGCGGGCGATGTCCTCATTGTAACAGAGGACCCTGAAAGATCCATTGAAGCACTAATGGACACCATAGATCAGTTTGCGCAAGTGTCAGGATACAAACTTAATAGAGAGAAATCTGAATGCAAACCACTGAACATACACACCAACAAGACTGTACTAGGCACCTCGGGCCTAACGTGGCAAAAGAAAGCAATTAAATACCTGGGCCTCCTGTTCGAGAAAGACTTGCGGAACACAGCAGACCAGAACGAACAAGCAATCCTACACAAAATAAAGGAGAGACTTGAGGGTTGGTCACCAAGATTCACTACATGGTGGGGAAGGGTTGAGTCCATCAAAATGATGGTCACCCCTATGGTAAATTACACGCTCAACATGCTACCACTTACCAACACACCAGACTTCCATAAAAAACTTGACAAAATACTGAACACGTATCTATGGAGAGGGAAGAAACCTAGAATCAGCCTTCAGAAACTCAGACTCCCCAAGGCTCTAGGAGGGCTGAACATAACAAACTTTAGAACATTCCAAACAGCCTGCTTGGCAGCGCAGGGGCTACACTGGATATCACCAAAGGGCGACTACACTCCAGCCTGGCTCTCCCTAGAGAGGAGACTACTAGGGGGAATGGAACCCGTGGCACTACTCACAGCGACAAAGCACCCCGCGATCAAACAGAACGCAATCCTTAGGAACACATGACTGGCCCTACTAAAATTAGACAAACTACTAGACATTAGCGTCAGACAAACTCAGCTAGAGTCGCTCTGGCACAACCCTAGAATCAAATATAGGGATAAATCACTGGATATGCACACGTGGTACCGGCACGGCATAACAACGGTAAGCCAGCTACAGGAGGAAGGAACTCAAACCACGTTTGACAAGCTCAGACAACAATACAAGTTTGACACCATAGAGCTCTACAACTTCCTTAAAATAAGAGTAGCAATAGCCAAAGCCAATATAAACATGCTCACCCCATCAATAACACAATACGCTAACAGCCTGAACATCACAGGACACCAGGTAGCACACATATACAAAGCCATGATCCCCAAATCCTCCAAAGTAAATAACAAAACTCTAAGCCAATGGGAAGAAGCGGCAGGGAGAGAGCTAAGCGAGAAGGAAAGGGCAGATCTATGGTCCTCAACATCAAGGAGGAAGGTGACAACGATCCTCGATCAGACAAAGTTCTGGTTAGTACACAGGGCCTACTGGACCCCAGCACGTCTAGCAGCCATGGGTATTAGAGAGACCGACTCCTGCTGGAACTGCGACATGCAGAAAGGAGACCTGGCACACCTCCTTTTCCACTGCACCAAAACAAGGAAGTTCTGGAACTCCATAAACACTCTAATCAATGACGTAACAGGAGCCACACTGTCAATGGACTTTCACCACCTAATTCTGGGATACACCGACCCATCAATAACATCCGAGAATGACAGAGACCTGATTGACCTCCTGCTTACAGCAGCGGTCAAAACGGTGTTGAACAACTGGAAGGATACGGCAAAAGCCACTTTTAAAGCCTGGTTCAACTGGGTCATTTTCCTAAGAGGAGCCGACACCATAACAACCAACAGCCAAACGAACTCAGGGAAAAAGAGCGAGATATGGCAATCACTAGACAACTATCTGTCCTCTCATAAGCCACCCTAAACACCCAGACCAGGCAACACTGCATAATCAGACAAGCATCCTACTCAACAACATAAAGCGCCTATGTCTCTCTCTACTCCTACACCTCTCTTCTTCTTATACTCTATCTCTTCACACCACCAGGGGGACGGAAGATAACCAGACAGGTTGCAAAGGGGCAAGGGGGAAAATGGAAACATGCAAGTCCGGCGAGAAGAAAATGTAACAAACTGAGTAATGGACTATCAAGAGCTAAACTAATGTAAGCCAATCTGGCAATCGGGACATTGCTTGACCCCCCCCGGTGCTTCTTTCTTTACTTTATCCCCCATGTGATTCACCCTGTACCATGTAAATATGCTTTATTTTTCAATAAAAATTACAGAAATAAAAAAAAAAAAGGAAAGCAACTGCAAACAATATTTTGGTTTAGTGCACTTGCTTTAACCCCTCCCCTGCTGGTGGCAGAACCACTCCGTCATCAGCCTCGGTCGTGCTGTGCTGATGACGGAGCGGTTCAGTCACGGCCCGCTCGGAACGCCTGCGCGGCGCGGATTTCGCACCTGCGCTGAACGTTCTATTGAGCGGGCGGGGCCGTGACGGAACCGCTCCGTCATGAGCACAGCGCAACCGCGGATGGTGACGGAGCGGTTCCGCCACCAGCACGCGTTCGCCGCGCGCCCGCCCCGCCCCCTTAGCACTGCGGCGGAATAGCCGTCGCAGTGAAGGGGTTAAGTCGCAGTTATCATCTCAGCTCTTTATAGAAACCCCAATTGGCTGGCCTGGACAATGTGCTGAACAAGTAATTTGTACAATGTTCAGCATTGTTTCCCAAAACATCTATTTTCCTTCAGTATTCCTCATACAGGAAATGACCCCTCACAAAACTTGACTTTGCTTTCCCCCACATCTCTATCGTATTGGGTTATCAGACATCAGTAGGTTTTCCATGAGTTTGAGCAGAGAGCCACACACTAGGCACAAAGGAATGTTTTTGATTATCTTGCTTGCACAAAGCAGAACAGTGTTTGCTATGGCTTGACAGGAGCTGTGCTCCCGCCAAGCGATAGCAAACAGCAATGTCCTGGTGGTGGGCACCCTTAGACATACAGGTGCTGGCTCTTGGGGGTGGCGGTCACCAGGGCCATTATTTGCTCCAAGAGGGGGCCCGGCGGCATCACTCCTTAGTTTTATTTGCCCCGTGGAGGTGATGGCACCCAGGCCTGTGGGTGGCCATGTGGCCCGCATTACTTTTGCCTAAAGACTTTGTTTATAGTTGAAGCCCCAGGGAGGTGGCGGTCCCCTGGTATTGGGGCATCCAAACCCATTTATAAACCTACAAGCCCGGGGAGTTGGTGGTCGCATGTAGCTACAACAAAGTCGTAATATACACAAGGGTTCGTTTTAGAGTCACCGTATACCCCAACAGTAGGGACTTAACGCCGAGTTATCAGCACTTTAGCGCAGCAAAAGTGGGGAAAGAATTATCGCCCCATTCTCAAGTTGGGCACACTGGCACATTGCCCACAGGCTGACGGTAGAAACTCAGCGGACAATCAACATCCTTACGCAGTCAAAGCTGCTGGCTGTGCTGCACCTGTTGGCCTATGGTACCTTCCAACTAACAACGTCGAGAGTCGGAGGAGTCTCACAGCCAGCCCTATTAAGCTTCCTCACATGTCTTGGATGCATGTCTAAAAAAGCAACGGAGGGCCCCTGTATCCGCCCCACCCGCTCGTCCCAATTTGTAGTATTCCTGCACAACCAACCCCAACTCCAGCCGTTGCTTGACGCCTCTGTGCTCCAGATCCAAGACTGTAGTCACTGAAATGGGGGTGTGCCAGGTCATGACGTCTAGTAGTCAACAGTAGTGGAAAAATAGTACTTTAGTAGAAACACATAAATTAACAACACAAAAACATCAAACAACGAGTGCAATTGCCCCCCGGGAACATCAACTTGTGGATCGAAATAACTGTAGATCGTCCTGGAAATAAAAACTCTGTATTCAGAAACCTGTTGGATGAATGAAGACAATGGTCAAGCGGTAGTATGGTCACAAACGTAATATGGTACAATGTATTGCACTTGGACAAACTGGAATGCCTACAGGTATGATTAATCCTGCACAAAATGACCGTAACATAAGTTTGTGTGGTCGTAACCTTCATAGGAAAAAAAGGAACGTTATAACAACACCAATTTCTGTTACGGTCCCATTATGCAGAATTTATCATACCTGTTTCAGCTTGATACACCTGCATGTTCACTTCACCCACACTGCGTAGGAACAGCTGGAGACCAAGCATACCAACATAATAAGCACATGGATACACTCACATAGAGAGTCGAAATGGCGACAAGCACATGGGCCCTGCCCTTTTTATTGGCAGGGTCACATGTCCTGTGATGCCTGTGCTGCATGGGTGTGGTGTGGGTGTAAACCAGCTGTGAAGAAGTGGCTGTGGCATGCTGACAACTAGACCTGTGATCAGCAGATCACTAAAGGGAAGACCTGGGACATGTAGCCTTGTAGTTCCCTCCCTGTAAGCGTAATCGGAGTGGGCTGGCTGAAACACACATCCTTCATGACTTTACCAATATGGCGGTTTGAATATGCACACCCACCGAGATAGGTGCACGATGGGTGCGCAATTCCACTCAACAAAAAATATATATATTTTATTAATATTTAAGAAGACAGAAGACATTATATTATTTTAATAACAAACAAACAAAAATTACAAAAACTATTTTTAGGATATTAAAGTTACAAAATATCACACACAAAACATTCTAAATTACTGAAAAAACCATAGGTTTAATGAAAATTATTATTCGAAATTAGCATTTAAAAAACCTTTGACATTCACTGAAAGAACCATAGGTTTCAGGCACATTATAAATAGAAATTAGCATTTAAAAAATCTTAGAAATTCACTGAAAAAAGCATAGGTTTCAGGGACATAATAGTTAGTTGGATATTTCTCTCGTATAAAACCATAGAAATTCCAGTGTTATAGTTAGTTCACCTAACTATAATTCAAGGCCCCGCAATGCACTGCTGATGATGTCACATATTACATCATTCATGACATGGCCAGTGACATCACTGATCACATCACTGAGGACATCTAAAGATGACATCACTGATTACATCATCCACATGAAAATCTGATCTACCTCCTCACACTGTAATATAACCTTTGATACACCCACTGCAAAATATTACCATTTTCGAAATCATCGACATACCAATACCAGTTAATACATACGTACTCACTGATTCCTAGTTCTACGCGCACACCCATTCACCCATACAATCACTCATACATGCAGTCACTCATCAATACAACACTATTGTTAGAAGGTGGTTCTGACACTAAGAGCCGCCCAGATTTTTTGCTTTTTGAGCACCTTATTGTTGAGCTTTTACTGTGGGGGAGCCTCACAGTCTGGGACTCACTCACAGTGAACTCATAATGAAGGAGACTGCGTGGAGATTTTGCTGGTGTCTGCCTGTCTTGAATGGCCACTGTGCAGCAGCTGGAGTATGGGGCACCTCACTGGTTACATGCAGGCACATGTGTACATGCGTGTGCACACATGTAGGGGCTGCGCAGGGGAGAATCCTAGCGTGCGCAGTCCAGGAGAAGCTACAGAGTGTATGGTGTGGCAGGACTTAAGCAGAATTGGGTGGTGACATGGAATAGGCTTTATACATTGGAAGGGAACATGCCAGGGAAAGTCAGTGTGTTTTACTGTGCTTTTCACTTCAGTACTCCCTTATGGGGATGTGGGGCCCATGGCTAAAATGACTTCCACAAGGCCTACAGATTCCAGACACACACTAAAATCCATGACTGATTTTACAAATGTAAACTTACTTTTAGTAACTTTCCAGAAGTTTAAGGAACTCTCTGGTACTGGGGTGGAGATTTCTCTCTTCAAAGAATTAAGCCATTTTAAGACAAAATAATTTCAAATTAAAAAGGAAGGTCTTTTTTTAAAATAAAGGTAACAGCCTGCCATATCCCTAACATATTACTACATTTTAACCAAATCAAATGATTTGATTTGTTTTTAAATTGTATTTAAGTAATGTGTGTTGAATAGGTCACAATCTTGGATGCGAGCTGTGCCTTATTTTATTAGTGATACATTTTGTTTTTTAAAGTGTATATTTTAGTAAAATGTTATGTATATTAAAATTAACATTTACATGTTTTATTTTTTAACCTAATTTCTCAAAAGCTAACGAACAGATTTACACTAAATTACAAAAAGCACTCCACTGGGTAAACATCTAGTTTTTGGTGTAACTCTGTTGTTTCGACTGCAGCATTGTCTAAAATTATCTATGGAAATTATAAGGAGGAAATGCATTTTGGGACCACCCCCTTTTTTCAAGCCTCCACTTGCTAGCTCACCTTCCTATCAAGAAGCTAAGGTGTATGGCATTTTTTTAAAGTTTGGTGAAGATTTGTCAAACACCCCTAAAGGTATTAGTGAAACAAAAACTCTCTTCTTGTGGAAAGTGTGATCTAACTATAATGACACAATGGGGACTGCTGCTGAGTAGTTAACAGAAATATATATTGCAGAGTGAGCTATATTTTACCATTCTTAATGAGAGGGCAACACTAAAGTTTAGAGTAGGTCATCAGGTCATGATGATGATCAGGCCCTCTTCTCATTCAAAAATGCTAATACATATCATATTATACTCTGCCCATCAGCATATGTGGTTTATGCCATGACATTTATTCATGTGTATTTGTTTAAAGAAATAGCATTTAACCAATACTCAGTGTCAAGGCTAGATAGAATTTGTTCTGTAAAATGTGCTCGGTAAAGTAAAATCACCATTAAAGACACGCTGTGACTATCAGGAAAGTTGTTACGCTGTGTTAAGTAATCACTACATGCAACACCTAAGGCAGTAAACAGTGTTCTTCTTATGTCTTAGTTTTTGATTTCTTTTTCACATTCATTTCGTTGTATATTTTCTAAACTAACGTAATTTATCATTTCAGTACGGATAAGCTTTTTAAATCATATTCTGCGAGTATTATGAGCCCTTAGCCCCAATGTTTTTTTTAAATGATTGTGAACCTGTGCACTCAGTGTTAAACAAAAAAACGGATTATAATGATCTCTGCTTGTATGTCTTGCTTGAACCAGAACGCAGAACACAGAACACAGTTTTACTGTAATTCAAGGTGACTGCATAGAAAAAACTATCACCGTGATAGGATGGTGCTCCCGCTATTTCTGGGATTTGGTGTAAATTCTTTTTGCTTTCATTCAGAAGCACCGTTTGTTCTTGTCAACAAGGAAAGACTACCCGGCAGAGGTTCTCTCTAGCTAGGCTGTTTCAAATTATAGTACATATAGTCACGCTTTGAAAATAGACTTTTTTGGTTGACTTGTGCGACCCATGACCGCGTCCACTTTGTTGCAATGTATTGACCTTCCCTTGGCCCTCGACTGTTGACATATGTTACAAATGACTGCAACTGACCCAGCTTTGTCTTTCTACGACTGGTCATATAATTAAGAGGTCAGCAAGGCTTTCATTCATCTTAATTTCAACATTTCACATTCCCTGTAACTATAATTAGCAAATGTAGTACTTCGATTTCAAGAACGAAAATGCAATTGATCACGAAATACTTTTCTGAGCATCTTTGTAGAGGTCCTAAAAATCGTCATATTGTTACAGTTCGTATCGTGTTTTTTTTTATTGCTTACCTTTCAAAAGATTGGCAATATTATATTTCAATATTTTGTAATTGCCTAAAGTAGACAAATCAGTTTCCTTTAAATCGATACATAATTTGAGGGCATTTTATCCTCTGGCACCACTACACTCGCAAAGATTGTAGAATAAACAGGTTTGCATCGTAAAAAGAAAACAACATCTTTTCCTGCAATAATTCTCACAATTTGAAATGAACTGAAGTTGGAAATGGCGAATTTCACAAACAGCGGGTGAATTTGAACTTTGGAGGGTCTACTTTAAAGTGCATTTGCTGCTGATTCTTAATTAAATGATCTAATAATCATCTTTTATTAGATAGATGTAAATTCTTCTTAAAATTCAAGCTGGAGGTACCCTAATAATCTGCATCCTTGTTCTTATTTGAAATGTTTGGGCGCTGACAGTCTTACTTTATTTGTTTCATTTAGTAAAGCGCTTTCATATAGAGCATTTTATAAGACATTCATGACTGGTACAACAAACAGAACAATATGGATAACAACTCGGGATCAAAACCAAATGGCAAGAACTATTCCTTTAACAGTTTCTTAAATGTCATAAATGAAGAAGCAGATCTTACCACGAGCAGAAGCACGTTCCCAAGCCCCTGTGCTGGAGTAGAGAAGGAGGTAAAACGAGAGAGCAGAGGGGACTTTGCATAGTAAGCAAATACAAGGGGGCAGAGCGTAAATATTTAGAAAGAGGGTATAAGGAACTAGGAGCACAAAGATTTGGGAGAATATTATCAAGAAGGGCGTTAAAATTATCGCCGCTTTAGCGGCAGGAAACTGCCGCTAAATAGGCGATAATGGGCTTGATAATATGCCCTTGAGAATTTCCATAGAAGCTACCATGTTCACACCAGAACATGGGCTTCTATGGGCATTCACAAGGGCATATTATCAAGCCCATTATCGCTGCATTAGCAGCAGTTTCCTGACGCTAAAGCGGCGATAATTTTAATGCCGTTTCTTGATAATATGCCCCAAGGTGAGTTAAGGAATACAGATATTTATAGACTATGTATAGAAAAATTGCATTCACATTGAATAGAGAATGGTAACCAACGTGGGTCACAGAGAAAGAGAGATTGCGAAGATAGATTAAAGACCATGCAAATACAGCCATTTAAGAAACAAAAAAATACAAACGAGCATGATAAGTGTTTGTGTAGTCCAACATACAACGAAGAAGAGTAATTAGGTTGGGAAATAACAATAGTTTGATGGAGTAATTTACAGTACAAAAATAAAGAAATGGCTTGGTTTCAGTAATGTTATATAGATGAAGGTGGCAGGTCTTAGACTCTATTTGGCCATCTATTTATATGACACAGAGCATTAGATGAGTAAGTGATTGTACCTCTTTATTTTAAAAGGTTTGTTCTGTTTCTATTTCTAGGTCATGTGTAATGATAATGTTCACATCTTTTATATATTTCATCTGAAATGTGTCTTGCTAATTGTTATTTTAAAATGTTTGCCCATACGTCTATGCATTGTATTTTCGTTGCTCTTCTCTTAATTTCAATAGCTCAACATCGTTTGCTACTGTTTTTTCTATTCATTGAATCAATGTAACAGGCGTAACACAGTCCCCTGCAGCTCCTGTGGTGCAGAGGGACATCCACCCTCAAGGAATCCCCCAATCCTTAAAGGGGCGGGAGGGGCTCCATTCAGCCTAAGGCCAATGAATGTCTGTGAGATATGGGAGACTCAGGTGTCCCCCAGACATTCTGCAGGAGGGCCTCATCATTTTGCGTTATGCCAGTGCTTACATGACGCTTTTGTGATTGAGAACAGTTTTCAAAATATTAAGGAATGTGAATGTAAGATCTTCATTATAAGATGTCTGTTATTATTGCATATATATGTAACCATGTTGTAGTGCCATGATTGTGTACAAGACAACTAACTGGTCAAACGTGTCATGAGACATTTTTCTGCAATAAATAAGCCAACAACAGCTTGGGAGCTTGTCTTTTTATTCCACACACATATACACACACAAGCACATACACACTTACACACACACACACTTATATGTTACCCGTTGGAGGTAGTTCTAATTAGTCTGCATTTTCATACTTAATACCATTTTTGTTTTGATACTAACTTTGGCGTCGATTTGGCAAATTTTCAAGAAACTTTCTAAGATGTTTCTCTCTTTTGTCTAGTTTGTGCATGGAAAGGTTTGTGGTGATGCATCAATTGGGAGCTGAGATAAAAAGGGTGTACCAAAACCCAAAGTCCCTATGCATTTCCTATCGACATTTTTGAACAGCATACCGTAAAAACTGCTGGAGAGAATTGCGCTTTACGTTATTTGGTGTAGTCCATTTAGTAGTTTTTGAGAAATTTAGTATCACAAATATTTGTGTATCTTCATGGTTGGGTTAGAGGGACTCTTGTGGGACTGCCTTCAACCTGACTGCAAACAATTGAGTGTGCTCATTGGCCTAGAGAGCTTTTTTCTCTTGGGCCTCCTCACTTTAGCAGGACTGTACTCCAGAGGGAGAAGGAGCTCTGATTAACTCGTCATAACATAAAAGTAAAAGTTGAGACATCCATTACAGGGCTTGGGGACTTAGGGGCCCATTGGGATGGCGGACAGAAAAAGTCGTGAAATGGCACCACCCCCCATAAGGGTGGGGGTCCTGTGGGGGCCTTCAAGATGCACCTGCCACAGTGGAGGGTCCATACTGCATTCCTGTCATTGTGGCAGGTAGTGCACTCAGCACCGCCCACCCCAATGCCAGGAAGGCATGTCGTGCACTTTCATACACAACATGGCAAGCACTGTGCAGTGCCTGCCATGTTGTGCATGCAACTGCAGGGGGGGTACCGTAGGTACCCCCATGTGTACCTCCCCCCTCCAGAGTCCCTGGGGGCCCGCAACAGGCCCCCACAAGCAATCCCCACATGCCTTTCCCCGCCATACTAATATGGTGGGGGGGAAATGGGTGACGGGCGCCGAAGGATCTCAGGCAGAGCGCTACCGCCATGCAGGCAGTGGCGATCCACGCGAGAACCTAATGGGCCCCTTAGTCCACTGTCCTGGGAGAATTATTACAAAAGATATAAGGGGGCAAGGTAGGGATACACTGCCTCCCCCCACGCCTTTGTGTAGTGGTCCTAGAGGGACCACCCGGGGCCAAAGGGCTCCAGCGGGAAATACAGAATAAAAAAAATCTAAACACTAGCCAGCAGCTTTTAATATATGTTTAATATTGTTACCCCAGGGGTGTGCCAGAGACCCTTTCCATTGGGGCTAAATAACTTAAAGGGGAGAGGGCCCTATCTCCATGCAGGTATCTGCCCTGGGACCCCATCCCTGGGCGTGATGCTAGATAGTGTCCCTGGAAGCCTACCCAGGTCACTATGGTTCCTTGCCCTGGAGAGTTCGGGCATTTCTCGACTGCACTGTCCCATGCAGGGAACTCGGTTATACTCATACCTGGCAGGAACAGTAATACATTTCAGCTCCTGGCCAAGCGTTAGCAAAGGAATGGTGCCGGCTCCTGCCAGCACCGAGCATGGTGCTGGCTGGGGAGCTGGCTGGGGCCGCTTGAACATTGGGTTTCCCTGCACAGCCCCCAATGACCCCATATGTTGTAGATGCCCCTAGGGGTCACTGGGTCATCTACCTTTATTTAAAAAAAAGGCTGGGTCTCATGAGGGGAACCTTTTAGGGCTGCCGGTGCACTTGGGCTTCCATGTGGTCTTCAAAAAGAATACGTTGTGGATGACAACCCAATATGTCAGCTGGGACTCCAGGACAACTTCAGACATTTTTTTAAAACAAAAAATCAATTAGTGTCAGGAGCCATTTATTAATCACTGCTCCATGAAGAAGCATCCCGTAATGCTTTGCAACAGCTATTTACATTTTTTATCTTAGCGGTGTCTCTACAATGGGAAGGGGCACCACCAATCAAATAATTTTTGTGGTGTTGTGGGTGGCTGCCTGGGGTGTAAAGGCACCCCCAACTATAAATAGTAAGCCTCCTGGGTCATTACTTCCTTAATCTGAGGAGAACTTAGTGTATTTTTTAAACTACTCCTAGATGGAGCTCTATGCTCTTCAGCTGGAGTGCAAGGTTATCTTGTGGCTGTTTTTATGATTGGATTTTCTGGGCTGAACTATAGGAATAGAAAGAATAAAAAGACTCAAAGACATGCTACTTTTATTTTATTTTTTAAAGAAAGCAATATGGTTCTTTTAATATTTGTCCTCCCGCGAAATGCAATATTAACATATATGTAAAAGAAAGATTCACATATATTTTTTATTAATACTTTATTTAAATTTGTAATAATCGTTATTATACATTACATTGTGTGAATTTCTGATGCATACAATAGATTAAAAATATTGTTGATATTTGTAGAAATTGATAGATCTGCCTAGTTTGTATTACTATGCTCACTCCTTAATATAGCATAAAAGGTTATATTTTACTGTTGTGATTCTTTGACAAAGTCTGTAGGTCTACCTGAGTTGAGACAGGACAAGCGAGACCAATCGTAAGTGCTTGCCTGCTTGGCCAACACTGAAGGCCATGTGCGGTGGGGTTGGCTTTATGTATGGTAATAAAATATTACTTTACATTAAAAAAACTGCAAATTCAGGGAACAAAACAAAGGTTAATGTGACATAATAGTTAGGTGAAAAATTCAGTGACAAGATTCTGACTATTGACCCAGACCATTGATCTCAGCTAAGGAAGTGCTTCATATGGCCAGACCAAATGGCAACTGATGAAGTGTAGACCTTTTTGTTGCCCTGGAGTGGTGGCGTTTGAACATGATTTACAATATTGCTACAGCATGTGAGTGAAACTAAGGACAAACTAAAAAAAATATTTTAGAATGAGATACTATTTGAGGTATTGTTGGAAGCATAAGCTGCTCTAACTATCATCGTAAAGCGAAGTCAGATATAATGGTGTCTTGCAAGGTAACCAAAGATGGATCTTGTAAGAAGAGGTTTATTAGTTCAGATTCTAAAATGTAATGATTTACATATAGCACAGATAGCAGTATAAAATGTAAAGTAAATATAAAAGAATTCTAACAACAGATATAATAATGAACAAGACCAGCTAGAGAGATGACTAGATGAAATGTGGCTCTTCAAACCTTCTTTCTTTAAATGCCTCAGAATTCCGAGAGTCTTCAGAGTACAAACAATATTTTGTGTCACATCTTTACTTAGTTTCTGCTCTTCACTACTGAGGTGGTTAAAGGTAACCATAGCCTAAAACATTTTCTGGGTTTGGTTTGTGAATTCCAGGCACACTCCTGGTCATGAAATCACCCTTTACGTATACAATGAATACTTGTTGCTTACTATTTTCTGTGAATATCTTTTGCTCTGTATGTTAATTGTACACTTGTTATTGTATTGTCCCAGTCTTAGGATCTTTTGTGAGTTTTGTTATTTGCACTGTGAAACATTATGTGCCATGTATGTACTTGTTTAATTATAGTATTGCTGTGAGTGCTTTTCGAGTAAATACACAGAAAATATTTCAATGTATGTATTTGTTTTTATATTTTTGTGTATAAAGAATATTGATACATATATATACACGATATATAAAAAAAGAATCATTGAACATATTTTTGTATATAGGAAACATAAACTTTAAAAACCACTGGTCTGGTGCAGGACAGTTTATACATCATTGACATATTGCAACCTAATATACAAAATTGTTTTTTGGAAAAGTTTCCATTTCTTTTTACCTGGGCAAATGTGATACAGCTTTACTTTCGACTTACTAGTAAATTAAATCTGCCATTTGTGAATAAGGTAATTTTACCAATTTTAAGGAGTGAGTACATGCACTTTAGCACTGGTTAGCAATGCTGAAGTGTGCAGATTCCTAAGGCCAGCAAACACAAGATCAACAAAAATAGTAGGGGGGAAGACAAAGTTTTGGAGGAAGACCACCCTAAGCCTGACTGATCTAACAGAAACTATGGCAGGATATTGCAGTTAATTTTGCAGTTAAAAGACTGTTACGTTTGTTTTTTAACTAAATACATAGACTGCCTGGAAGGCTGCATTATGCTTTTTCTTTTAAGTCTCAAATACTACAAAAATACTTTACAGGAAAAACAGCTACCTATTTTGTGTCATTCTAAGCACAATCACCTAATTTCTAATAACATGTGGGTCATAAATGTTTCTCCTCTGGCTAGGGAAATTCACTGATAGAATACATACCACCTATACTGACTATGACAAATCGCTGCCTCATATTTTTGTATTCCCTCTTAATACCCACATATCCACAGTAATTTAAACCAAACAGCATAAAAAAGCATGAGTCAAGGATGGATTTACGTCATTACGACGCACACTTTTACAACGCGGTTGTAACAACGCAAGTCGTTACAACGACTTGCGTTGGGGGGCGCAAATTGAAAACATTTAATTTACTATTCCAACACCAGTCCCGTGGATAGTAGGGAAGGTGTTGGGATAGTAAATTAAATGATTTACTATCCTTGAGCGTCCCCCAGCGCAATTCGTTGTAACAACTTTCGTTGTTATGACCGCGTCGTAATGGAACGGCGTTGTAACGGTTGCGTTGTAAACGTCGCATACCGTCAAGGATATCTGGATCATAACCTGGAACCAACACGACCAAAAAACGGTAAAGAACCAAGCCAACAGCACTCTGAAAAATCATCACCACCCCTTCCTTCAGCCTTTATCTGTCAATCAACCTCTCAGTCATGTCCAGCTAGTCTAAGACAACAGCACACAAACTGATTCTCCACAGAAAACAAATTCACTGCCCATAGGCCTGATTCACTGGAAAGGACTGATTACCCACCTAATAACTCACTACAGTCACTTACCTGAGATAACACTCTTATCCACTTCCCAAAATGAAGTGAAAGGAATAAAACTGAAGCTGGATTACCTGCTTCAAATGATACACGTATGGAAACTGCACTCCCATTCTAGTTTCTGCTCCCTTAAACCTGCCATGTTACACCGCACTCAAAACATGTATTTCTAATAGTCCAACATGCACCTCGAGCCCATTCTTTGGGTGATTTTTCTTGTTGTTTGAAGAGGAGCCCTGCTGTTGGAGGTCTTGTCGCGGACGAAAAAGCCCACGACTTGCCCCACCCGCTGCGCGGGTGCCGCTTCGTTCTTGGACCCTGGGGAAGTGCTGTCAGTGTGGCGGTTGCTGTTATACCTGCTGTGGGGGCGAGAAGGGCACTAAGTGGGCTGTGCTGAACGCTGCAGGGACTCAATCTACCAGGAGTCCCTGCCAGACCTGCAACACCTGGTCCGTGTTTGTCGCTCAGCCCCGCCCACAGGACACAGCACACACTTAATCTCCCAGCACTGCCTACTCCACGGGAGCTGACCTTGTTGTTGTTTGAAGAGGAGCCCTGCTGTTGGAGGTCTTTACGCGGAGGAAAAAGCCCACGACTTGCCGCACACGCTGCGCGGGTGCCGCTTCGTTCTTGGACCCAGGGGAAGTGCTGTCAGTGAGGCGGTTGCTGTTATACCTGCTGTGGGGGCGAGAAGGGCACTAAGTGGGCTGTGCTGAACGCTGCAGGGACTCAATCTACCAGGAGTCCATTCCAGACCTGAAACACCTGGTCCGCGTTCCCCGCTCAGCCCCGCCCACAGGGCACCACGCGCTCTATTTAATTGACTTAGACGCCCGGGCCAAGGGCGGGCCCGTTTAAGCCCGTTCAAGACCGGACAAGGACGGGACACCCCCCTTTCATCTCCATACTCAGGGTTTAATCTGTAAATACTCTTTTCGCATTATTGCCATTCCTGCATTAATATGGCCTCAAAGGAGGGCAGGAGTAAGGCGGACAATGTAAACCTCACCGGAACTCTGGACAATTTATTTATCAGGGCTAACTCTGTAATAGATCAGGGGATCACGCTGATGGAGAGGCGGGTCTCACAGGACCGAGCAATTGCTAGAAGGTTATCTATGGGGTATTTTGCTAATGCACGGACACCTGAACAGCGCAGACAAAATAGCGGCATTGGTGCATCCGTGATCCCTGAATCCCCGAATACCCATTTGGCAGTTCGTGACCTGGACCATATTACTATAGGGGACCAGTCTACGGTCTCTGAATCATTACTGCTGACACCCCACAAGCTACCCTTTGTGGTTAGTCCCGTTAAGGAGCCTAATACCAGGCAACTACAAGAGAGACGCCAAGGGGCGATTCCTAAGTGCAAGCAAGGGCAGGCTAATGTTAATGGTGGTAAGAAAGGGAAGTTGTCCAAAAATACTGGAGTAATAACCACTGCAAGGGAGCAGGCTGTCGCAACCACTTCTGTAATCTCAGTCGCACCTATAGAAGACCCAACATCTTTGATAGCGGCACCCCAGGTTGAGGTTGAGGGTATGAGTGCAGGGGGAAGGGTGGTGATGGAGGACCCCTTTCTGGTTAAAATGGGCGATCTAATTAGACTCCATCTTCGCCCAGTAGAAGATAGATTAACCAAGATCGAACAGCAACTCAGTAAGATTGAGCTTTCGTCATTGGGAATTGTTGACTCCCTAAAAAAGGAAACTATACCTAGAGCTACTGTACCATTAAACGGTCACCGGGGAGGGAACGTCGCTATAGATCCCATAACCTCGTTAGCTGCGACTATAGCTTCACCGGCCCCAGCTGCTCCCATAACTAAGATACCAACAGTAGTAGTAGCTAAGAAACCAAGTCAGTGCAAACCAGTTCAGCCGAAAGAGAGAGATGGGGACCCAATAGTTCAGGCGCCCGGGGAAGAGATTAACATCGATCTGCCCCCGGAAGAAAGCCCATACCTGGTAGTTCTAACAGGGGTCCCTGTATTGAGCAAGCCCGGCCAAGAATCATTCATGGCCTTAAGGAACAAAGTTGCTGACTGGTTAAATAAATATAGACCATTACCCGTGCAAATTTCCAGTAAAATACTTATGGTTCGGAGGGTGTCTTGGGTGGGACATTTGGCTAAGGATATTAGGGGGGACTGTGTCCTCGTTAATTTCAAGGATCCCAGGACTGTGGAGTATATCTGTAACTGGAAACAGCACAGTCCAGGAGTTTCCATACGACCCCTCCCATTGTCCTACTTCTATCCCCCCAGTATTTTCCAACTGTAGTAGATGGGTGGACACTTGTACAGCGAAGCGGGAGGGGAATGACCTATGGGGGTTGGCTTGAGTCCTCAGCTGTCCTAGGTCAAACTCCCATCCAAAATCGGTTCAGCGGACTAGAAGCCGTTGACTGACTTCAGGCTCACGGGGGAGTATCCATAAACACCATTGCCCCACTTAGCAGCAGTATTACTTGTCCCTGTGGAGTAGCCCAGTGTCTAGGTCCCGAACTGCCAACTTCTGTACCAGTAACTCTGGGGGGTAACAAATAGTTAGGACGGGGTCCCACCACATCCCAAGGTGGTCTGACCTCTTGTAGTGGTTCCACTAGGAATCTTAAAACCATTTCATGGAATATAGCGGGTCTACGTAACAAGCTATCTCTACCGGACTGGAATCCTTTTATTGACGATTATGATTTGTGTATATTCCAGGAAACATGGAGCCTAGAGCCATTGTGTAAGTCTGGCTATTCTTGCTTCCATATACCAGCTATTTCTTCTAGTCGCGGACGTCCATCTGGAGGGCTCATGGTTTGGGTTAAGATCGCACTTAATTGTAAAATTACTTACCACCCTTGTCTAACATCAGACCTGATGAGATTAACATTTAAGGGCATAAAGGGTGACAATACCTTAGAACTTTTTAACATTTATAACAGAGGCACCCAAGGGGGGTAAAATCTTCTACTAATTCCATTTTGTCTGAAGTGCTTCTCTCTTGCCCTCCTGACTCTTTTATTTTGATAGCTGGCGACCTAAACTGTACATTCGAACCTTTGGCTGCCGATGATATTTTGGGAACCAATGATGAGGATGCTAGATGGGGTATACCATCCTTGTCGATATTGCCAGTGAAGAAATGGTCGCCGGTGGTCATCCAATTGAATGCCCTAACACTTGAATTTGGGCTAAGAGCTGTTAATGGGCGTACGCCCTCTGATGTCTTGGGAGTAAATACATACAATAGGGTCTCGTGTCCGACTAAAATTGATTACATACTGGTTGACAAGAGGTTATGGAAATATGTGAATGACATGATTATCATACCATCCACTGATAGTGATCATAACCCTCTATCCCTTTCCATGATGGAACTGTGGCAAAATAAGGAGCATTATTCTAGCACTGGACCCAGGATGTTAACCAAGGCAATTATTCCATCTAACTGCAAAAGGTTTCTCAAATGGCCAAAATACCTTATGAATGAACAGAAAACAAGAGCTCTAGGGGAGATTTTAAGAGATCAGACCATTAAGCTCTCTGCAGCCTGTACGAACGAGGTTGGGTCCCCGGCGGTGGAGTCAATCTATGCTGACACAATTGAGCATATGTGCTCTCTTTTGTTGGCTGCCCCGTTCCATTAATAAGCACTCTATTATCTGCAAGCCTGTAGAGAAGTGGTTTAACAAGGACTGTAGGAGGAAAAAGACCTCATTGATACTTGCCATCAAAACCCATAATACTATTAAGGTACGTTTGGCCAGACTAGAGTATAGACGAGCTATCATAGAGGCTAAAAAGGCATGGGAGGAATCCCACTGGAATAACCTAAAGATTGCGAGTCAGTCTAAGAACGGTGAGCTTTTTTGGGGTCTGGTAAGAAGATCCAATGGTCGAGATCCGGACCAAATTCCTAATCATATTACCGATGGGGAGTGGTTTGATCATTTTAAGAGACTCTATGTGGGAGATGCGAACATGGAGAGATGCGGGCCCTCGAGTTGCTCTGTGATATCTGCTCCGATCTCCCTGGTCTCCTATGACCGCATAGGGAAAAATGAGGTGGTAGCCGCTATAAATAAGATCGTTCCAGCAAAGGCCCCGGGAAAAGATGGTTTACCGGGTGACTTATTTTGAGTTAATGCCGAGCAATGGGCTACATATTTTGTATTCCTGATTAATGCTCTGCTGGAAGGATCTCCATTCCCAAACTCCTGGAAAGGGGCAGAAGTAATCCCTATTTATAAGAAAGGGTCCAGGGGGGACCCTGCCAACTATCGCCCAATGAGCCTTATTGATGCTGGTCAGAAGGTGGTTGGCAGGGTCCTCCTGGAGAGGATCCTTTCCTGGGCTGAGGAGAATAATATTATCTTGCAATTTCAGGCAGGGTTTAGGGCATGCACAAGCACAATAGATCAGGCCTTCAGGCTGGCACTTCTTCACTGGAAGGTGGTAACCATTGGCAAGGGCGGTCTTTATCTTGCATTCATCGACTTGAAGACCGCTTTTGACCTGGTCCCTCAAGACCGCCTATGGTTGGTCTTACAGGAGATGGGGTTCCCCCCGCCCATCTTGAACCTCCTGGTCCGCATGCACGATGGAAATTATGCTCACATTAGATGGGGTACGCAGGAACAAAAAACAGGTAAAATTCCTGTCAATAGAGGTGTCCGCCAGGGATGCGTACTGGCTCCAACCCTATTCACGCTATTTGTGAAAGGGGTGGTATCCTTTCTATTGGAAATGAATGCCGACGATCCCTTTCTGGTGGGTAACAAAGTCCCCGCCTTACTTTTTGCGGACAACACATTGTTAGCATCGAAACCCCTGCAGGATTACAGAAATTATTGGATCGGTTTTGCCTTTTTTGCAAACTGAGGGGCTTAGCAATTAACACTTATAAAATGAAGCTCCTTTATTTTAACCCCAGTAGGTCGGCTAAATCAACCCTCGTACTTGATGTGGCACCCCTAGAGTGTGTCAATTTTTTTGACTATTTGGGGATTAGAATCTCGGATAAACTGAGATGGCAACCACATATTGACAAAATGGTTTTAAGCTACAAGAAGGTAGTGGGGGTGATAGGGAGGGAACACCTTGCCTCAACCTCTAGGCCAATTGCCCCTGCCCTTGAGATCTATGCTGCAAGGGCCGTAGGCTGTGCTCTGTCGCTTTGGCAGCGTAGACGTGCTTGTTACAGCAGAAAACAAGTTTTTTAGAGAACTGACCTTGCTCCCTAGGGGAACCCACACTAAGCCACTCTTGAGTGATTTGGGTCGTCGCTCAATCAAGGACTTAATTACTTTGCGCCCCCTCCTTTATTGGGCTCGGCTATAGCGCACCCATGAGCTATCTAGATATGCTGATGGCCTAAGAGAAGTAATGAATCTCCAGGGATCCCATAAGATTGGTTGGCTAGTAAATCTAAAAAGGCTCCTCTTGGTTACTGGCCTTAAAACTGCATGGGAGTCAGGGGTCTCGTTGACCAAGGCAGAAACCAAGAGAGCGTTTTGGGCATGGATTGATAGCTAGGAGCATATAGACCACAATTTAGGCAGACTGACTGACGAGTTCCGCCAGCATAAGCAGGTGACTCGTCTAGAGCCCTATCTAGATTTTATCCAGAAACCGAGAGATAGGGCCCTTTATATTCAGTTTAGAATGGGCACTCTTCCTGTTCACGAACATGCAAGCAAATGGGAGCCTACTCATTAAACGTCCCCTAATTGCCCACACTGTGTACGTGGAGTTGAAAATATTCCACACCTTTTCTTTGTATGCCCGGCTTACACCAAACCTAGACGAAAGTGGCTAAGACCCATTTGTCGGCAGGTAGAAACTAGGAATCACTCTACTGCTCTTAGAATTCTCCAAACAGATGCAAATACAACCTTAGCCTGTGGGGTGGCAAAATTTCTTAGTTGGGCTTGGCTGATAAGATTGAAAGCATTATGATGAATTTGCACTATTATCTATTTTAAAATGTTATCAAAGCTGTTATAGTTTAATACACTTTTATTATTCCATTGTAAAAACTATTGTTAATGCAATTTTCCTTTTTAACCATAATTACTATAAAATGTGTTTTTAATTGTAATAATGCTTTTAAGATATTTTATATCGAAATAAAGCTTTGTTGATTGATTGATTGACTTCCCAAAATGAAGTGAAAGGAATGCAACTGAAGCTGGATTACCTGCTTCAAATGATACACGTATGGAAACTGCACTCCCATTCCAGTTTCTGCTCCCTTAAACCTGCCATGTTACACCGCACTCAAAACATGTAATTCTAATAGTCCAACATGCACCTCGAGCCAAATGCTTTGGGTGATTTTTCTAGAAAATACTTCTAATTCATTCCACATCCTAAAATCTCCAGAGATAAAAGTCCTACACACAATTAAAGATCAATCTGCCCAAGCAACCTCAGAAGAGTCTCCTCCTCCTAAACCGGTGACCTAATTACCACACATCACATCAAAGCTGAACTTTTAGCTGTCGATCTGTAGCCTCTAATGCAACTTGTGAATCTGCCCTCATCAAAGACTCTGACTTTTGTTGATTCTCCAGTCAAGGAGGTTCTTGTGACAGGAAAGGGAGAAGCCTCCACCAACACCAATAAAGAAAAACGTGGCCAAGTAGGCTTTTTCAGTTGCCAGTTTTCTAGATGAATTAAAAAATGAAAGTTATCATTACGGAGAGTAAGCAGTTAGATGGAATCAGAAGCAAAATGAATAATAAAATGCAATGTGCCTAAAGATAATAATGTAGTCACAGCACATTTGTCAAATAATCAAATTATCTTATAATGCCCTAATACAAAAAGGATGATTTTTTGAAAGCAAATTAAACATATGAATGAGCAAGGCACATGAACAACAAAAGCATGCACTTTTTAAAAATGTGGTCTAATGCACCCTGTGTATGCTACTTATAATTAAAACACAAAAGGAACTTAAGAGGGCAAGTCAGGCAGACACATGGCACATATAGTGTTTGTGCATTTTGTATGCATGTATTGGCTTGTGTTTGCTCATTACATTCCAGACCTTTTAGCATGGCCAATGCTTGTTTTACTCTGTTACATGTCACGTGATGCATGCCATGGTGTTTTAAATATGCTTAAATATGTGGTTTGTCTTTCTTTAGGGTACGTTTTGAGCTGAGCTTTAAATTTACAAACATTGGATAGCTCATGCCATACTGACGGGTCATAATGAAATACATTTTCACATATTATTTTGACATAAGCAAGAGGTAAGTACTAATGTTATCCATGTGGTTCATGATTTATATGACTATATAATCAGTGCCAAAGCAAATCAGTTATAGGCCTCTTGATGGTTTTAAGGTATATTTAAAGTCGCTTTTCATGTCCCCACAGGACAATGATGCAATGCTTGATGACATGCTATGATGCTTAAACCACAGCTTTCAAGAGCATCCTTCATCCTGCTTAGGCTATCTTGTATAGCGATTGTACGCGGAACACAGTATTTGAAAGACAAAGGTTAAAAGATGAGAATAGGAATGTTTGCCTGAAAAAGAAGACGAAAAAGGAACGTTACTGATTAAAAAACAGGATTTCCATTGCTTTATAAAATTCATCATATCGACTTCGGCCCAGGGGGCATGATGGCTAAGTCAATGGGAGGGGTCATTAAAATGTTAAAATGTGATCTCCAAAAAGCTTCCTTCTATTTTGTAGAATAACACATTTAGGAAAGTGCTGAAATGCATTGTTCTTTGCATTGTCATGTAAGCGATATACATTTTAAGGACACACAGCCACAAAAGTAATGTTTTACTTTTCCGGTTTATCATTTAACAATTGTCATGAAGGGTCAGATAGGGAATCATTAGCAAACCAGGTGAAAATTCTCAAAAGTAGTCCAGCATGACAGTGGGTGAGCACACGTAGGAAGCAAACCCATCCTTCAGAGACCCTCATCGGATATTTTTCTTGAAGAGGAAAATGTGCCCAGAATACCCACCAAGGGATTACCTGATAAAGAATGGTTGGGCTGGGCCAAAATTTCGCACAACCCAGGCCTGCAATATTCACTGCAAAGATGCTCCTGATGCGCCAGCCTGTGGTGTCAAGTGCCAATGGGCTTCATGCACAGCTATCAAGGAAATCTAGTCCTTATTTATTTTTTCATACTCTTCATTATACAGTTTCTTTTCTACTGCAAAGGCAACACCACAAATATCATATTGAAACATGAAAATCTGTACATGGTGAGCTTATACCACCGGATATGGAGAAACTTGAAGGTCTGGCCACAGGCTACATCCAGTGGTGCACACCCAGCAAAGAGAGTCCATTTCTTCATGGCCTCTCCAGGCCAGTCCAGCCTCTGGCTTGTAACTACGTGTAAACTGCAACTTGAGTGGAATGGGATTGAGTTGGCAGAATTCTCAATTTGGTCCATCTAAGGAGCAAGGTTATAATTGAGTCGTGGTTTTTCCTCTTTGTTTTTTGGTAATTACAATTTTGATTTTTCCATTAAAATATAGGACTTAAAGGAATAACATATGACTGGAATAATCTACTTGCACAGGGCATGTAAAAACATATGATCTCTGGTTGGGAGTTGGGAATTGAGATTCTGCCAATTGCTCAACAGCGCACAGCAACAAAGCAGCAGGCTTGTGTGTTGTACTGCCATGACCTTCTCATTGTTCAAGGTGGACAAGGTAAAGCGCTCTCTACTGCTCAGACTAGTGGCCCTATGTCACTGAAACATCACTAAAGGGCCCACACAGACGCTGACCCCATACTATGTTCATTAATTGATGGTGTGACGAGATGAAATACTTCCTGAATACAACAAATTCTTAAAAGGCACATGTCTGTTAATCTTATGTGTCTAATTAATCAACTGTTCATCTCACTACCAGTTACTTTGATCATAACGATAGACAATTCTCTGTAATTTACATGCTGGATGCTTGATTGCCTCATGAGGAATGCAATGTGCACAAAGCTTTTTGCACAGCTTCCAAAAGGTCAACATGTTGTGTGTGTGTACCCATCTGACAGCATTTTAAATGCTTTCATTTTATGCCAGGTACTAAGCAGAATGCGGTATACTATTGATAAGAAGAGCAACCAAAAGTGCTGCAAGTTACATGGAACAACTTGGCAGATATTTGGGAAATCACAGATGTTGATTCATTTGTTATGTGGAATGATTGAGGATGGCAAATGACCTCTTTGTTATTGATCTTCACACACATAGTAGAATGAAAAACCTCAAGTATATCCCCCTAAGGAAACCTATTATACATGAAACTACCTGAGGTTACTAAACTCACTTCTATCCATTTGCAGTTCAGACTTCTTTTGAAGGGGGACATTAAAACATTTTAAGCATACCTTAAGTTATCAAGGCATTCTTCATCATTTGACGACCTCTCACACTGGAGTAGGAGGTATGCCACTCCAGTGGACTCAACCGAGGGAAGCTACTCTTAACCCTGGGAATTCTTAGAAATCTATTGCCAGGACAATGTCTTGGGTTCTGTTAGTTTGGCAGGAAAAGAAACCGTTAAAAATACCTCGGGATATACTCGAAACCTATTTTATTACTGAGTACCTCTGGTAAAATTAAAATATGGAGCTTCTGTCATAGCATGAAAAGAAATTTTCACTCAACCTCAAACACATACTACTGTTACCAACATGTTTCAACCCCTAGGCTAGCCTATACAGGCCTTGGGTCTTTTTCAGGGTAAAGGAACATTTACATGTTGTATATAAGCACACTATGAATGCAGGGTAAATAATAAAACCCTACCAGTCCCTTGTGCCAATTGCACGACCTTAAAAACAAAAGATTGTAGAAAAAAGGGGGATGATATTCACAAATTATGGTCCACTCCTTGTTTTATGTAGCAATAATCATAGGATAAGGATACTTCTATCTCACAAACTGCTACTGCACTACATTCAAATCCATATTAAAAATTATAATGTCACCCCAATTTAGCACCCTCATTTGTGATAACACCGCACTCTGATATACTGCCATCACAAGAGGGAGCATTTTTTACAAGCATCTATTTACAACAAAACTCCCTTTGTTGTTATATTATCCTTAGTCAAAAGTGTCAGTTTTATTAGATGGTTACTAAATTAGTCCATATTTTACCCATTGTGAATCAAATCCAAAATTCTCCACTTATTCATACATTTCCCCATGCAGAAGGATATAGTTGTTGACTTACCCGAGATATATTGTGGGCTGCATGGCAAACTGTGGGGGGGCACCATCTTCGTAGTCACACACTCATGATATAAAGACTATTAGCACAGCCAGGCCAACAAGCACTATATCACCAATGAAAATGTAGCATTCCTTTTGTGAAATTCATGTGCCATTTGTGATGCAACGACCCATTCGTGCAGGTCTAATACTCAGTCACCATAAACAAGTTTCAGTGGGTGTACGAACAGTGGTTCATGCTCATACTTCCCGTGTATACCGCATCCATACTCAGTACATTCATATCTACTCACTACCTTATGCCCTTTGCTAAAATGAATCATGTCGGCGTTGTAACTAGGAACTAATATCAAGCGCACACCTTACCCCATTGGCACCCTACATGTAGGACTCTTTGTCATTATCATGCTGAGTGTTCACTTCTCTTGCACTCATTTGTAAACACTTTCATTATTTGTCATCCCTTGTTTAACATATACAGAATATGATCAGTTAAGATTAACTCCACACCCATGTGGTGACATTAAAGTGGGACTAGTAAGACCTACCCATGCTGAGAGGTCACTTAATTAACCCATTGACATACACTATTAAAGCTTGTCATCCTTTGTGCCACCAAAACAGGATATGCTTAGTTTTGATTAGTGCAGCACCCGATGGGTGTTGTCGTCTAGTGTTGTATGCCAACTTCCGCATACAGGGAGGCGGGACCTTTAGAGCGAGCACTATTTAAGTGTCTGATGCCTACCGTGTGCGTGGTGACGTCATCCTTGACGGTCCGAGAATGCTCAGGTTCTAAGATCTCTAGGAGAAGTAGTTCAAAATCTTTAACTCTTCTACTGATGAGTTAATCAGAAGTCAAAATAATGTGGAAAACGTTGTGAGCAAAAATTCCTCTCACTCTTCACTATTCCTGAAAAGCAGCGTATAGCTCATACATTTTGCTACCAGGCATCAATTGCTTGCGAACCCTGTGAGCCATAGTCACGTTCTGCCATCCCAAAAAGTACACCTATGATATTGCTACAGTAATCTATTGATGTAGGTAGGTGATGTAACATTATTAGTAGCCACAGATATTCTAGATGTGAAATCTCAGGCAACAGACTTAGATTGAAGTGTGAATTGGGTGGTCAGTCAAATCCCTTCATGCCCCAAAACGCTCCGTCTACTCCTAATCACTCATGGGCATCATGGTCCAGTGCCTTCATCTGGTCACTTTCACATATTTTCATTTTCATTTTGAATTCTTTATTCGATGATTAAAAATTACCATAAAAGTACAAACAATCATTATACATTGAATTAATTTCTTTAAAAACAATCAGTCAAATTAGCGTATAGCCCAATATGAATACAGCAACAAAATCCCATTAAAATTGATAAACATTATGATCCATTGAAACCAACCACTGAGTTTTCATCATCATCGGCCCCCCTCCTCTAGTTACTCTTAATCGTACAGCTACTTTAATAAAATTAATTATACAGCACAATGTTAGTTGGTCCGCCGCTTGTTGTAAAAAAATCAAAGCATCTTTTGCACCTTTAATATTTGATCTTTTTAAAATATCTACCAAAAATCTGCGTCTGGGTACTGAATAAAATGGGCATATTAATACAAAATGAAGGGACTCCTGCGGAGACCTATTGTCGCAGCCGCAGGTTCCCCTCTGCTTAATGGTAGGTAGGTACCCTAGTGGTGATCCCAATAAATAAGGTAAAAAATTGAGCCTAAAAAGGGTCATAAAAAACCTTCCCTGTGCATTATGTAGCAAATATAAATAGGGTTCCATTCCTTCTGTTTTCTTTACAAGGTTGTAAGAGCCCACCGTGGTTTTAGCCAATTCTTGTTCTACTCTTTGTTCAGCTCTGTGCGCAAAGAACGCCTCTTTTACGGTTGTCTTATGCTGAGGGATGATCGCAGTTGGGTCATTAAAGAAATTCCGAAGGCCCAGAGTTACCAGTACAGATTTTACGTAACTGAACCACGGGATTTGTGACCATTTGTCTCTGCCCAAACAATCCTTCAATATTTCCCTACTTATGGTCGCCTCTTGATTCGTCCAGATCTTAAGCCACGCTAAAATTGGCTTAACCTTTATCAAATCTTCAAGAGAGACGATCCCTAGCTCCCTGTGTACTATTGAAGCAGTTACACTGTGTGGGACTTTCAGGATGGATCGTAGATGTTTATTCTCCTCCCGCTGCAGATGACCAACATTTGTAAAGCCCCACACCTCTGCCCCATAGGTCACTTTAGAGCAGCAAATTGAATTGTATAGGATCATTGCCTGTTCGGGGCACCATCTCCCCAACCTTCTACCATAACCGGCTATTGCTCTGTTAGCCATAATCAATTTACGACTGCGCTCCTCTATCAGGGCGTTAAAATTTAATAGCCCATCAAACAGAACGCCTAAATATGAAAATGACTTAACTTTCTCAACCTTATGACTCCCTATTGTAAAAGCACATTTATTAAAGGGTTTTTTCCCCACCGTTAAAACATAAGATTTGCTTAGGTTAACAGAAAGGTCTAAAGAACCCATAAAAGAAACAAACCCATCAATTAAAATCTGCAGACTCTTTGGTGTACGCCCGAGTAGGACCGCGTCGTCTGCGTACAATAACACAGGGACGTGTCGCGGCCCTACTCGTGGACAGTCGGCTCCCAACTGTAAAAGATGCTGTTCAAGGTTGTTGATATAAAGAGAAAATAAAAAGGGCGCCAGAATACAACCCAGTTGAACCCCAATATTACATTGGAAGGGGTCTGTGCATTCTCCATCGGTATTATACCTGACTTGTGCAGATGTATTGCTATGCAATTCCCTCAATATATTAATGAGACCAGGCTCTATCCCCAAGGAAATCATCATGTTCCAAAGCTTGCCTCTATTAACATGATCAAAGGCGGCAGCAAGGTCCATAAACTCCAAATAGATGGATTCACCACTAGCCATGGTGTATTTTGCTACTAACATATAGAGGTTCAAACATTGGTCACTCGTAGAACGACCCCTCCTAAAACCGTACTGCACGTCTGAGATGATATTATTGGTTTCTGTCCACTCAGACAGCCGGTTTAGTATCCCCCTTCCCAGAATTTTTGCAGAGACGTCAATTAGTGAAATGGGGCGATAACATTGTGGGTCGTCCCTATTGCCCTTTTTAAAAATAGGGACAATAGTGGCCGTGGACCAAGAAGGCGGTAGACCACAACGGATTGCAATATTAATGACTCTCGTCAATATAGGGGCCCATAAATCTACTGAACTAAGAAACAGATCCAGAGGAATACCATCCTGGCCTGGTGCTTTATTTTTTGATAACCCCTCAATCCCAACCTTAATTTCCTTTAAGGAGAAAACCACGGGCTGGACTTGAGCTGTATTCCCATTGTCATCCTGGGTATCTGTCTCGTGGTTATATAGGCCCCTATAGTGGGTAATCCACATATCGGGTGTAATATTTGTTCCTATTTTTGGGGCACAATCATCCTGGAATGTAGGTCTGTTAATGATTTTCCAGAATTCAGTCATGTCCCTCTTTTCCCCAGCTTCTCTCAGGTCCGCCCAACCTTCTGCTTGTAAAACCTTTTTCCTTCTACTCAGCTCGCTTTTGTATTTTTTCCTGCAGGACTTAACCTGATTAGTATCCCTGGGTTTTGCTTTAATACTATCTTTAAGATCCCTCAGGGCTTTGGAGCAATCTCGATCCAACCATCTCGGCTGGCTATGAATCTCTTTTGTTGGGGCTCTGGTCCTTAACAACCCATCCACCAGGTGTACTAGTTGCTCAAATGTTGTAAGTAACTGGTTCCCTTCTATATTCTCATCTAAGCACATCTCAATGAGTGTTTTCCCTTTCTCGATGAGTGATTCATAAAACCTTTCCCCATTGATCTTAGACCACCTTAGGCGTCTACCCTGATCAGTAACCTTCTCAACAACCGCTACAAGCTTCTCCCTAGTTGGGGAACTCTGGTATATTATATCCAGCGTCAAGGGGTTATGGTCACTAAATGGATTCCATTCTATGTCTGCCCTAGATACTCTATTTATCATAGTCCTTGTGATGATAATATAGTCGATATACGAGGAGCATCCTCTCCACTTGAAGGTAGGTGGCAGAGACTCCCCAGAAATCAAATCTCTGGGTGGGCATGAGCCCCACTCCCCAAGCCATCCATTTACCCTGGGGCCCCCATACCTCACAGCTCAATGGCAGCAGTGTCTGGGGGGGACTCCATCCCCATTACACTGCAGTTCCCTGTCTGCAAGAGCATTGGCATCTAGAACTTTAATTCAATGCCCGCGCTCTTGTGGCCAGGGTGCACAAGGGTGCTCCTGCTCAGTGGGAGCAGACACATGCTACTCTCATGGACTGCAGCAAACCACTGCAGCTGGCTCACACTGCACCAAGATGGGTGGCCAAGGACTCCCCCACAGACCTAATAGTTCCTATTTCTGTGGGTGTACTTGGTTAGCATTAGGCCATGAATGCAATGTTAGTGAAGTAGTGTGGCTCACCGGTTAGAGGCGGCAGACCCGAGAGCAGAGGACGGCCCGGGACCAGGGTTCGATTCCCGGCGCGGAAGGTTTCTGGACCAGGGTCAGCGGACTCGATAATTCTCTCGCCTCGGTGCCCACTCTGATCAGCGATCACACTCGGCAACTCTGGGCATTAGCTTGCCTCATCTTCACTACCGGCCCCACCAGACCGCCGGGGATGCCTGGTATCACCCTGGAGATACCCATTAAGGGACCATCTCTCAGGGAAGCCAGGAAGGGTTTCGCAGCTGTCGAAGCGCCTTGGGACCCTCCGGGTAAGTAGTGCGCTATATAAATGCCTATACATTTACATTTACATTTACAATGTTAAAGTATTGTGGTCACAAGGGATAGTGTCCCCAGGGCCTGATAATGACAAAGAGAGTGGGACAACATTCTGCTTTCCTAAATATGTATTTGATCCCAGCACATGGGTCTTTGGGCCTTTCCAAGGCTCAGATGGGCACACCTCTCATAAAAGAAAATCACACTGATCTGGGGGATGGGATCCCAGGGGCCTATAAAAGGCTCAGGGAGTTGGGGTGCATACACCCGCCGCCCATAAAAACATTGCGCCAATCTCCATCAGGCCCTCACACACCCCAGGTCAAGCTGGAGCAGATCTGTGGTACAGAATAAAAAGAACATTTCTGGCACCTGTGAAGGACCCTCTGAGATATTCATTTAGTTATTTTCAGGAGCGGGAACCGAGTCCCTGAGATCTGACACCTAGTGGCTGTCTTTTCCCTAGATCTGTCAGCTGAACAGCTCCTCCACAGAATTATATATACAAAACTTGGAAACATAATTTCTCAAAAATGACTGACTGTAATGATGATGATGATGATGATGATTTACATGAAATCACAAAAAGTATTTTCTGGACCAACATCGAGCTGTCTGCTAAATTTGGTGTAATTCCATGTGGCTGTACAGCTGTTCAATTTTCCTATGGAAAATTACATGGGGCAAATCCATTTTGAGCCCCCCCCCACCATTTTTCTCACACCCCTCTTGATGGATTTCTGCAAAGCTTTCAAATAAGAAGCTCAGGTGGATGAACTTTTGAAAAGTTTTAAGAAAAAAATGTGTGAAATGGTGCAAAAGTTATTAGCAAACCCCAAAAATATTTTTCTATGAAAACCTGGTTCTAACTGTAACTACCCAACATCAATTTATATATTTTACAAAGTGGCTGTCACCACTGTGTAGTTATAGTTAGGTCAGACTTTCAAAAGAAAGAGCATTTTAGGAGCATTTTTTGTTTGTTAATCATTTTGGCGCCATTTGATAACTTCACTAAACGTTCCTAAAAAAAGTTCATACCCTTCAGCTTCTTTCTGGAATGATTTGGTGTGATCAGTCAAGCAAGTGCTGAGTCACAGGGAGGGTGAACAAATGCTAAGGAATATTAGACAGCCCTGTAGCTAAAAAGGCTGTACAGAGTTCACCAAAGTTGTTAAAGCACTAGATCTTTACCAAACATGCTTTTTTATGATTTTACTTAAATCCCTTCAGTAGTTTTGGAGAAATTAAGGTTCAAAAGTTATGAACATATTGACAGTTGGCCTGAAATTCAAAACTTCAATCATACTATTTAATTTATGGAGCAAGCATCATGATTTTCTGGCCACAACATTACCATTAATTTTGTATTGGCATTATAGAACTCGGGGACTTGGTCCCCTGCCCTCAAATTGTTTTAGAAAATGTATCTAAAGTGGACAGGTAGGCTTACCCTGAGCCTTAAGCCCTTATTGGAATTGGACAGCCCTGGGTCAATTACTTTAAAAAAAACTTTTTTGTAGGTCATTGTGATCCTGCAGTAGTTCAGTGGCACTCTTGACAGACCGGAAAAATTCATTAAAAAATGTGGGGTGGGTGTCCATGGGAGGTTCACCGCTTGTGGGGGTCGGGTATGGTAACAAAGTCTTACTTTAATTTTTTTTTAAAACCTAGAAATTCACTTAAAAAATTAAGGATAAAGTGATGTTATACTTAGATATGTTAGTAATATCTTAGTTTGCATAACACTAAACCTAGGAATTCACTAAAAAAAGAAAGGTTACAATGATATTATAGATAGGTGAGAATGTTATTTAAAATGTAACATTGTAAGCTAAGAAAACTATTGAAATTTACCAGTTTTAGTCTAATCATCTAACTAGAAATTGTGTCCCCATCTGGCTCTTCTTGTGAACTCACAGAATGCATCACATTGATGATATCACTAATGACATCTCAAATGACATAATTGATGACAATATTCAGTCATAATATTGAGTTGGATATGCCGACTAACCCTATTATCGAGTTTCGAATATCATGACACAGAAATATCGACAACAAGAATATCGTGGTTGGTGAAGAATATCAAGTTTAAGGTAAGAAATATTGAGTTTTTAGTTAGTGTTATGTATTTTAGTATATATTTTAAATTATTGCAATGCAGTTTATGTCTTTTAATATATGTGTTAAATTTTTAGTAGTTATTATAGTAGTATTGTAATTAATTTTATATTATTCTAATTTTGCGTTTTTTAGTTCTGTAGCGGGTTGTGGGTTTATAGAGGAATAGGGTGAGAAGTAATTTAATTATAATAATGTAATTAATATTTTGTATTTTTTAATATTTATATAAATGAAACTTTAGAATGTTAATTGTGTTCTTAACACTTGTGGGTACATTTTCAATGTGGGTAGTGGGGTTTATAGGGGTGAAGGGTTGGTAGTAATTTATTTTTAATTAATTAATACGTAGTTGTTAATTAATATTAATGAATGAATTTGCAATTAATTATGGAAATGGTGTAATTAATTCTAGGTGCGGGTTGTGGGATTTATAGGGGTAAACGGTGGGAAGTAATTTATTTTTAATTAATTATTAATTAGTTGCCAATTAATAGTAATTCATTGACAACTATATATGGACATTGCATAAATAATTTTAGTAGCAGGCCATGGGTTTTTTTGGGGGTAAACGGTGGGAAGTAATTTATTTGTAATTAATTAATAATTGATTGAGAATTAATATTAATGAAAAAATTGGTAATTACTTTGGGTAATTGTTTAAAAAATTGTGTGTGGGTTTTGGGTTTATAGGGGTGAAGGGTTGGGAGTACTTTAATTTGAATTTATCATTAATTGTTAAATGCTATTATTTATTTAATTGATTTATTTAAATGTATAATTCATTTTTCACAGTTTAATTTTAGGTGTGGGTTGTCGTGGTTATAGGTGTAAAGGCTGGGATATTCATAAATCTGTATGTGGTTTAATTTGTTTCTCAATGAATAATATTTGCTTAATTAAAAATGTATTATGTTAATTATGCAAATACGTTTTTTTTCTATGTTGGTTGTGAGTTGTGTTTTCTTATAGGGAAGGAAGTAAATTAAGTAAACTGTAATATTTAATGTTTTACTTAATTAAATATTTTCTAAATAAAATATTTATAATGCAATATTTCTAGGTATTTGTGATATGTGTTTAATATTATAATTTTGTTGATATTAAATAAATATATATTTTTTTCAAATGTTATATTTTCTTGTATTTACTTTTTTTACAAACATTTTTATTTTGTTTTTAATTTTGAATAGTAAATCTTATTTTTGTGTGGTGTAAAATATGTTGTTACTGTTGTGTTGTTTTAGGTGAGAGTAAAAGTTTTTATATTTATTTAGTAGAAAAAAATTATTTTTAATGTGGTGGGATATGTATAGGAATTTAATTTAATTAGTAATAATTAATTGTATGTTGTAATTTATATATTCATGTGTTTGATTTATTATAATAATATTGTTATAATTTGCAATATGTTTTGTTTGTAACTTATTTTTAATTACATTGTAAAATATGTGTGTTGTTTAATTATTATTTTAAATTACATTGATTCCCATTTTTATCATGTTATGTTTTTGGTATATTTAAATATGTTTACATATATTCTTGATAAAATATGATATTTAAGATTTTTTAATTATATTAATATTTAAAATATTAGTTTGTATTTTTTATATATGTATAATTATATATATAATTGTGTGTATACATATATATATGCTAACGTTAGTATTTAATTTTTGTTTATTTTAATATTTTAAAATAGATATATTTTAAAATCGATATTTAATACAACTGTATTATTGTAAACAATATTTGTGTTCTATATTTTTGTACTTACCTGTTTAAGTATGGGGAGTCAATATTTTTACATTCTATATTTTTACCTCAATATTTTTTCATCTATATTTTTGTGGTCGATATTTTGTCAGTGAACCGATTGAGGTGAAACAGTAATTTTCTTGACATCAATTTCTGGATAGAAAGGGACCAGCGACCTGGAAGGCTGGCCTAACAGATAAAGAAGACAGCTTTTTGTGAACCCATAAAAACAATGGGTTCTAGGTCCTTCCCAGTGTGTCTTGCTTGTTACTTGGAAGGGTAGAGAATATAGATGGTCATGAAACATAGAAAGCTATGTTAAATGGAAGACATGAGCAAAGCAGTTACACATAAGTTTGTGTGTTGAGGAAGCATTCCCTGAATGTTTGGAGGCAAGTGGTACAGCAGGGTTTTCTTTACAGTTCCTATAATAGAAAGTTGGGACTTCAAAAATGTTTATCTCTGGATGAGAAACATATGGCGACAAGATTAATACTTATTCCTGGTTTGTTCCACTAACACCTTTAGACTGTAAAATTAGAGCATACTGCACACCATGTAAAAACTTGCAATCAGCATTATGGAGGCTTGCCTCAATGCCTATTTCTGACAGGCAGAAAAGTGTGATGGTAAACTCTAGAATTGGGTGAACTCATATTTCTTGCCTGACCTCACTTCATGAAACCAAGTGCGCCTAGAACAAATTCACAATTATTTACTAGGACAAACCAAAAGCCTGTATTTGAGGTGTCGTATGTCTTATCAACTGCAATGCATTGACATACATTGTATTTTGAGTTCCTATTATTTGCCATCAAACTTTGTTAACAAACACATAGATCCAATAGTCTTCATGTGTATGTAATTGGATTTTAAAGTGTATCCATTTGCACAAACTGGTCTTTTTAACTACTGTATTTCCCTGCTGTGATGTTTTTGGTGTTGCTGTATTTGTGCCACTTGCAATTTACTCTGGGGTGGCGTTAGTACTTTAGTCAATCTACTAAGGAGAAAACAGGGTCTCTTCACAGAATAATGTTTAATTAATAGTAATTATGTTGCTTTGACATTGTGGGTGCTCACGCACAGCTCATATATAGATTGTAGGCTCTTTTTCGTATAGTCCAATAATCCAGTTTCATACATCTACTTTAGTTTAATGAAATGATCAGTAGAGGCCCAGTGTGCCCAAACTCGATAGTCATTAATTCTCCCAACACAATAGTAAGGGAGAATTCACAAACACCGCCTACTAAGAGCAAGGAAATGCAATCTTTGTCAGTCCGACAACATTCTCTCACAGCCAAAGTATTTAGAAATGTCTGGCTACGTCCTACACAAAACTACAAATTTGCCCTCTAACAGAGCAACACGTCAAAATATATATAAAAATGGGCAGTATTCATTTCCAGCTATGGATTTCACTCTCATAAACAACTAATATATAGCAGGGGTAAATCCTGAAAAGAAAATTACATTGTTTGAAATAATAGTATTATTGAAATGAACTTTAAATACAGAATATGAAATGTAGGCAGATCGTAGAATACCTACTTTACAAATGCAGCACATATGAACAAAGGGCATCTATAACTAAGGTAGCCCTGTGAGCTTTAGATCTGACATCTGCCCTGAAGCCCAAGGCCTAAGGCAGTAGCTAGTAAAAAGATGAACGACAGAAATAGAAATGTTTGAACTGAATCAAAAAAGCTAAAATTCATGAATAATAAGGACGCTTATTTTAATATTAATGCAATTTTATCAAGTCTGTTCAAACAAAACACTTTCGGTGTTTCAATTATTTGCATTTTGCATTTTTTATTATGCTGGAAAAAGTCCCTTTAGGGTTTATTTGCAATTGAAAATTATTTTTAAGGAACACTTATTTTTTGCGGATAGCCGAGACCTGAATGCTACGAGTTAGGAAAGCAGGAGAGTGTACTGCTTTGGACGTGTTAAATACTTAAAATTGACATGTTCTCTTACACCTTTATTGTAGAGATTCTTTTATCGTGAGAAGAGCTAAGCAAACAAAATGGCATTAAAATGTACAGTAAAATCCCCTTAGCAGTTTTTTTTTGTCCAAGAAAAGCAATTTCTAGTTTCTGGTTATTTGCATCAACCAGTAAAGGCCAGCTTAGGAGCTGTGTCGGTTTATTTGAGTTTGGATGCGTCTTTCCTGGAATCTCCTAACAAGTTAAAACAATGTCATTTTAGAATTATTTGGCATAGTAGCTTTCTAAGTATGTAATGTTGGCTGCTAATCATCTATTTTTTCTGTGCAGCTACATTAATATTGCATTGTTAGTTTTAGGCGCCCGTTGTTTCTTATTCATCATCATCATAATCTTTATTTTGGCACAATTTGAGCCATAAAAGATACATTTTTACAACAATGCATAAAACAAAAAAGATTTGGTTACATAGTGCGTTTGCTATATAGAGAAACAAATGGCGTTACACAGGACAGTGGTATTGGTGAGATTCGTTAGGTACATAAATAGATTAAAACAACATACAAATATTAAAAAGTGTTACTATTAAACTTTAAAATTGCTACTGGTTAAAAAAGTGAATAGGTATTACGACAAAGTCAATTCTCTTTTGATTTTACAATTGAAGCCCCTTCTTTCTTTGTGCAAAATTTATGGAAAGTAAGAATCTGCTAATACCAAATACAATCACTCTTCTGGTATCTGACTTAATAACCCTCAGTGCCTCTCCACATGATCTTACTCCTAGGAGATTACACAGTGGCTTTATCCATTTCTTTCTAGCTGGTGTACAGACAAAATATCGACTCCAAAATATCGACTGGACATAATATCGAGTTTTAAATATAGACTGGACATAATATCGACTACAAAAATATCGTTTTTCAGGTAAGTGAAGTAATATCGACTGTATAAAATATAGATAGCAAAAATATCGAATTTTTAATAATATATAATATTTTATAGTGTATTTTTATGTAATAATATGTGTGAATAGTGTGTATTAATGTTATAAAATATTTTATTAAATGAATTTTGTTTTTATAATAATTGCGTAATGTAATTCTGTAGCGGGTTGTGGGTTTATAGGGGAATAGGGTGGGAAGTAATTTAATAATAATTAATTAATTAATATATGTTTGTTAATATTTTTAATTAATAATTAATTGATAATTAATTAATATTAATTAGTTAATTAATTAATATAATTTAGAACATATTTTGTATTAGTAATTAATTGTTAATTAATTATTTGTAATTAGTTAATTACATTAATTAGAGTAAATTTTTAATATATTTAATTTTGTGTTATTTTTAAGTAATTAATTTGGAAAAAATAATATTAATTATTAAAATAATTACAGCTAATGTTCTAATATATTTACTTTATTGTTATTGTTAATTAATAATTAATTGGTAATTAAATAATATTGATACATTTTGTGTAAAGGAGCATTTTTAGGGTTCAGGGTCAGTTTTCAGTTTTAGGGTAAAGGGGTATTTTTGGGGTTCAGGGTCAGTTTTCAGTTTTAGGGTAAAGGGGTATTTTTGGGGTTCAGGGTCAGTTTTCAGTTTTTGGGTAAAGGGGCATTTTTAGGGTTCAGGGTCAGTTTTCAGTTCATGGGTAAAGGGGTATTTTTAGGGTTCAGGGTCAGTTTTCAGTTCATGGGTAAAGGGGCATTTTTAGGGTTCAGGGTCAGTTTTCAGTTCTTGGGTAAAGGGGTATTTTTAGGGTTCAGGGTCAGTTTTCAGTTTTTGGGTAAAGGGGCATTTTTAGGGTTCAGGGTCAGTTTTGGGTTTTTGGGTAAAGGGTTATTTTTAGGGTTCAGGGTCAGTTTGGGGTTTTTGGGTAAAGGGGTATTTTTAGGGTTCAGGGTCAACTAATAAGATTGTAAAAAATTATTTGTATTATTTTCATTTATTATTTAATTATTATAATTTAATTTAGGTAGTTTTAAGTATATTTTAGTAATTTAAATTTAATATTAATTTAATTTAACACTGTTTTTAATAAAGTCGATATTTTTTACATCTATATTATTGTTAACGATATTTTGTACTCGATATTTTTGTACTTACCTGTTTGTAGATACAAACTCGATATTTTGACTGTCGATATTTTGTCCACGATATTCTGGCAAGTCGATATTGTGTCCGTCGATATTATTTCAGTGATCCTTTCTAGCTATCGCATAGGCAGGACAGAAAAAGAGGATGTGCTGATCATCCTCCTTGGCGCTATTTTGACAAAGAGTGCATAATCCACTTTGCCTTGGTTCGCTTTGCCCTGATTCATCCACCCTGGACCATTTTGCTAAAGTTGAGTTAGTTTTTAGGTTGCCATATCTGAATTTCATAAATAGACTTTTGGCCAAAGGGGGTAGAATGTTGTCAAGGAAATCCTCGAAGCTAGGAGAAACCTTGAAGACCAAGAAATTGCTTGTTAGTGATCCACCCCTATGCTCAGTGGTCAAAGTATATGTGAAGTAGCCCCAGAAGGCAATTTTAACCAGATTTTTAGCGTTTTGAGGTACATTTTCTTGTTCTTCCCAAAACTGTGACAACCCAATTTTGATGAGCCAGAAAAGCACATGTTTGAGCCAGGTATTTGTCTTTAGTGAGTCCAGGCTCATTATTTCCCTCAGTCCATTTCTGTAGTGTAGAAGCTCTGGTGTAAACCAGAGCCTAACCAAGAATGATAAAGGCCGTAAGATGGTATAATGATCTGTGCGTTTGATATTAACATCTAGCATTAGAGGTATTGACGGGGTGCCCGTTGGCAACTTCACAAGGCATCTCAAGAATTTGTTCTCATTAGTTGTGAATGCATTCTTAGACATTGGCACCCATATTTCCGCCCCATACAGTGCTGCAGACTGGGCCTTAAACTTATATACTTCTAATGCTGGAGAAACAGCTTTACTAGTACTTGTGCCATGTCTTTATAGGATAGGTATGGTGTTCTGCATAAATGTCAGTTTGCTCTTGTCTATTTGGCTTCTCCAAGAAAATTTACAGTCAATGGAGATTCCCAAATAAGAGAAGTCTTGAACTAGTTCTAATTTTTGCCCAGATAGTGTCAAGTTCCCTTTAAAAGTTTTGTGGGAATTTAGGGCCATGCGTTTGGTTTTTTTAGCGTTAATCTCTAAACCCTTTTTATTACAATATGAGTGGAATGTGTGTATAATAGTGCTTCTAGTCCTCTGGGGGTTTGGGAGATTAATTTAGTATCATCCGCAAATAGCAGGGCAGATACCTTCTCTCCGTTCAGCTCAGGGGAATCATTGTGACAGTCTGCTAAATGGGACGGAATGTACTTAACACACAGTGAGAATAGCGTAGGAGCCAGCACACAGCCCTGGCGGACTCCACGCTCAATTGGTATTTCTTGTGTCAATTCTCCATTTGGTCCCCATCGCACTTTTGCAAAATTGTTTGCATGCAACCTTATGATCTGATGAAGCAGACAAGCAGGTAGCCCTTGTGAATGTAAAGATTCCTATAGGAGATCACGTGATACAAGGTCGAACGCCGCCCTGAGATCTATGAAGGCAACGTAAAGGTGCCCTTTTCTTATAAGCACATACTTCCAATAAAGGCAACATAATCTGAAGACTTGGTCAAAAGTGCTTACTCTGTTCCTAAAGCCAGATTGAAACTTAGTAAGAACGGAGTTGTCTTCCATCCACAAATTCACTCTAGCTAAAATATTCCTTGAATACATTTTTTGTAGGATATCCATTAGGCTAATTGGACGATGGTAAGATTGTTCAAACCTGTCACCCTTTTTAAAAATTAAAACGATCTTTCTTATTAAGTATGGACCTATTCAGACTGATTTTGCTGTGAATTTTTGTTACTTTCTCTTTTAGTACTCCTGGAATATCTTAAGAAAGATGTTTAGGGCCTTTACGTTATCGAGCAATTTGACATTTCTATCACCCAGCTGGGTATTTGTCACTGTGAATGGTTAAGTTAAGCAACCCTATTACAATTTAGCTTAGACTGTGTCTGCTTTGTTATACCTGATGTTCCACAAAAGGGTCCTCACAGTTTTGTGTAGAGTCGGCATGGCACACATCTCTGTGTGCCATGCCTACAAAATACTGCCTGAGACCTAGGTAATCCACCCCTCTAGCAGGGTGCACTAGCCGTCAGGTGAGGGTACATTGGTATGAGCCCTATACCCCTACAGTGTATAAGTCCATACTTAGACATTTTAAGTGTCATAAAAAGTATATGGTCTAGGAGTTGGTCATTATGAACTCCACAGCTCCATATGGCTTTACCAAAACCTGGGAACATTGGTACCAAACTTCTATGCATATTAAGCCCACACTGATGCCAGTGTAGGATTTAATGGAAAATGCACTTGAAGGGCATCTTAGAGATGCCCCTAAAACATGTCAAGCTCTGGTGTGGTTTCTGAATGGCTGCCTGCCATTTGCGACCACCAGACAGGTTTCGGGACCTCTAGGTACAGAGCCTCCGCTCTCTGGGTCCAGAAACAAAGCTCATCCTGGTCAGAAGTGTCATGCCTCCTCCCCCAGGATGGGATGGGTCCACGAAGGGGAAGCTTCAAAGGCCTGTCACCTTTGGTCCCTGCCTTTTGCTGCCCCCCTCAATTTGAGATTGAGAATCTTCGGGAAAACCAAGCTTGGAGGAGAAGTGTGCCCCCTTTTCCAACCCCACCCCTCAGGTGGGGAGGCGAGGTGAAGCACACATCTCAGTCCCCTCCATCTTCAAGATGAGGGGACCCAACCAATCAGGAAGAGGCCCATGCCCCGCTTCCACGGAATTTTGGCATACTAGGGGTCTATCCCCCCAAGGAAGGGGCCCATTATTCCCGACCTGCACACTCCTTTTTACACTACTAAATGTAGTGTTTAGGGGTGACCCTGAACCTTGCCTCCTCATATTTGTGGAAGAAAGAAGAAGGACCGATGAGCTGTGCTGACCCAGGAAGAAGAGGAGGCTTACTGCTTTGGCCCCAGCCCTACTGGCCAGTCCCGACTCCGATCTGCCTTCAGTGAAGAAATCGGCATGTCCAGCAGCCCCAAAGCCCGAAGGACCTGCCCTGCACCCACCTTTTTTTTTTTCACAAATCTTTATTGAGATTATAGCCCTTCTTCTTCCCCCCCTGCCCCCCTGCCAACACCTCTTCCCGCTACGGGGTACTTTTTGACATTTTTGGAATTTAACAATGAAAAAAAATAAAGTTATGAGAGAAAAAAAAAAAGAAAAAAATGTTTTTAAAAAACACAGGCTTCGAAGAATAAAAAACAAAGCAAAAAGAGATACTTAATAGCATTTCTAGAGCATTCGATATAACGCAACCTAGTTTGCCTATGCTGGGTCCCCTAGCCATAATTTAACTGGTTCCCAAATTTTCAATCCCTTTGCCTTTTTTCTGATACTTTTCCGACTATAAATGGAAATTTCGAGATTATATGTTGCTAAGAAGCGCATCAGCCACTGTTGAAATGTGGGTGGGCATTGGTCCAGCCATGCAGAAGTTAAACAGATTCTAAAGACTGCCATAGCAATATATATTAGTCACTGCATGGCTATAGGTCTAGTAGCTTTATCTACCCCTAACACGATTTCTGCTATGCTGATCTCTATATCAACTTTGAATATTTCCGATAGGCAGTTGGAAACTTCTCGTTTAAAATTGTCTAGAGTACAACATCTCGCTAACATATGTATCAAATCTGCTTTAGGACTATTACATCTGGGGCAGAGAGTCCCCTTTCCCACTCCCCATTTTCAGATTTTTTCAGGTGTATAATAGAGATCAAAAAAGGTTTTGTAAAACTGAGCTTGTAGCTTGGTAGACATCAGAATAGAACTGGATAATTCAAGTGCTTTGAGGGCTAGATCCTCTGTGATATTGATATTATTTTGGCAAATATTTGCGTGTTTTTTTAAATCGTCTGGTAGTGCAGCGATTAATTCTTTATATATGTCCCCAATTTTTACCCTATCAGAACTAACCACAGTATTGATTGTTGGGATTTTCTTAGAGCAACCATTGGGTCCCCCCTTTTTGAGAATAAAATCTCTTGATTGTAAGAACTTAAAAAAATCGTGCGGATTCAGCCCATGTTTAATTTTTAACGATTCGAATGAACAAAAACCCGTTGAGTCAAAAAAAGAGCCGAGTTGCGAAATTCCCAAGCTCACCCATTGCCGCATGATGGAGTCCGAAAAAATTTCGGGCAGGTTAGTGTTATTATCTATCGGAGTGTAAAATGAAAACCTGCCTATCGCCAGATGTTTCCGAACCATATTCCAGACAGTGTAGATACCCTTAAGTGTTTTAAATCGTTCTTTTTTAAGATGGCATTCGTAGGGTAGCTTCCAGAGATGGTTATTGGCATTATTACCCAAAATTAATTCCTGTGGGGTTGGAGTCAAGCAAGTTGACGTTGAGTCTTTTTTTGGTATTAGCAGTAAGCGACTATATTTGATGGTTGTATCCCACCAATATAGTTTGAAGTTAGGAAGGGCTAGGCCACCTCTATCCCTGGAGTGTGTGATATGTTTGTAGGCTCTTCGTGTTTTTCCATAGCCCCAAACAAAACGAGATAACATATTATCTATTTCGTTAAAAAGTGATAAGTCAAAATTGAGACAAATTGCCCGGAATAAGTACAAAAATTTGGGCAAAAAAAACATTTTAATAAGGTTACATCTTCCGATTATTGTTAAGTGTAAGTTATTCAATCTCGATAAGGTTTTTTTTGTCTGTTTGACTAAAGGGTCTAGGTTCAGAGCCACTAGTTTATTTAGGTCGGATGTAATATTAATGCCGAGATATAATGCATTATCTGTAACTCTTGCATCCTCCATGTTGATATTATTGTTTATTATTATCTGGGTTTTAGTTTGATTTAATTTGTATCCCGAGATCTCGCCAAACTTTTTGGCTTCTTCCTCCATTATCCCTACTGTTGTGATTGGATCAGCTGTCACGATCGCGATATCATCTGCGAAGGCTAGAGTTTTAGTTTCGTCATTCGATGTCTTCATGGGTAGTATGGTCGGATTAGTTTCTAGCTTGGCGATGAAGGGGTCGATGTAAATGGCGAAGAGTAAGGGAGAGCATGGACACCCTTGTCTTGTGCCTCTTGTCACTTTGATAGTATCGGATGTGACCCCATTTATCGTAACGACCGCTTCGGGAGCAATGTACATTTTCTGTACAGCTTTGATAAAATGCTCCCCGATCCCACTCTTCGAAATGATCGACCATAGATATGGCCAGGAGACCCTATCGAATGCTTTTTCAGCATCTAGTAAAATAAGCACCATAGGGTCTCCTGCGACCTCGGCGATGTCAAAGAGGGTTATCACCCTCTGAACGTGGTCTGTGGTTGATCTTCCAGGAACAAACCCGTGTTGTCTAGCCGATACAATTTTATGGATCAAGGGTGCCAGTCTGCTTGCAAGCAGTTTGGAATATATTTTGGAGTCGTTATTAATTAGGGTGATTGGACGATATGAGCCTAGTTCTGTTGGATCTTTATTTTTTTTAGGGAACACTATAATTTTTGCACGTGCCCAAGACGCCGGAGGGTTTCCATTCGTAAAGACCTGGATAAACAACTGGGTTAGGATATCTTTGAGTGGGCTACTAAATCTGACATAGAATTCAACGGGGATACCGTCCAGACCTGATGCCTTGCCTGATGGTAGACTATTTATGGATAGTAAAATTTCTATCCAGTCTGGTGCTTCAGCAAGAGTTTCCTCGTCTGTTTTGGATAGGCTGGTCCTTATATCCGAAATTAGATATTCAGCAATTTTATCTTGTTTGATGGTTGTTTCAGAATATAGCTCAGCATAATATCTCCTAAAGGCATCTCTGATGTCATTAGTGCCATGAGTTAGGCCCAAAATTGGGTCTCTTATGGCTTTAATCGTACTTTTAGTATTTTGTTCTCTTACACTAATGGCTAATTGGTGCCCTACCTGTTCACTCCATTCATACATTTTTTCCCTATTTGCTGTAGCTTTAAGAATTGCTTTGCGAGTGTATATTTCAGATATTAGGTTTTTAGCTATCGCCACGTCTCTATTAGCCTCATCGATATTGTTCCCCCCTTGTAGCACTCTGAATAAATCTTCTTCTTTCCTAGCTAAATTCTCCTCGAGATCTTTTATGTTTTGTTTGTTTTTTCTGTTATGTTGAATAGAAAATCTGAGGGTTTCTCCCCTTATCCCTGCCTTTAATGAGTCCCATACAACCTCTAAAGGGGCACTTCCCATGTTAAAACTTAAAAATTCTGGGATCCATTGATCCATATGTGTGCAATAATGGTCATTGGTTAGCAGAGCTCTTTCAAAGGTCCAGTTACTGCGATCAGATTTAATAATGTCTATATCGACGCTCAAAAGTAGAGGATTATGGTCTGAAAAAACCCTCGGCAGTTTATTTATAGAGCATTTGGATAGTATTATATTGGAGATAAACATATAGTCCAATCTAGCTAGTTTACGATGGGGGTGGGAAAAAAACGTACCTTATAGACTTAGTCTCCTGTGAGCACCATATTTGCTCAACCAAGACTCTTAGACCAGAACATGAACCCAGGTAACTCAGCTGTTCTGCACCACCCTTCACCAGATGCTCAAGCCCTATTTTCAAGTAGCCCAATCCCACAAGGAGGTCTCCTTGTGATCCTGACCTGGGATCTGGTGATCCCCTCCCTCCCTCAAGCTTCAAGATGATGCCTGCAGCCTCAACTGAAGGGTCCCCCTGACCGCAAATGGAGCTAGTATGAAGACCAGATGCAAAACACACCCCTGCACCTGATGCCTCATGACCTTTGGTGGCCCAAAGACAGGTGTCCAGTCATCCCCCAAGAACCCAACTTACCTCTCCAGCCAGTGGATGCCATCAAGAAGTCTTCCTGCTCAAGTCTGCAGGCTCTCCGATGTCTTCTTGGCACACTGTACCCGGCCACCCTTGTGCAGTTCCTGTGCTGATGCACGTGCTTGCCGTTTATGGATGTTTCCTCTCCCCTACTAGGAGTGTGGCAACTTTGCACAAGAGGGGCTGGTGTCTCTGCACAGGGCCCTGTGGCAGCTGCTACAAAGAAATCTTCACTTGCAGTGCACCCAGTTGCCAGTCTGCCACCTCCTGGCAATTACGGCATTAAACTAAACACACATGGGAAATGCTGGCAAGGCCTCCAGATCTTATGTTCTTGCGCTGATGTGCGCCCACCTGCAAATGTGGTAAGATGGAGCCATACCTCATAAATTACCTACAGCCCCACCTGATCAATGGGATTGCTCTCTGGGCACCTGGCGTTACAGAACCCTCCAGTTTCTCCTCATTCATGCTACCTCTCCCCCCCTCGAATTCAGTTGCTCCTCAGTGTACTGCAATTACATTTTAATTGATGTAGCTCAAGGGGTGCTGCGATCCAGGCATCGACCCGGGGGAAGGCCTCCACTTCACGCTCCCCCCCTATTGCTGTATCACAGTAGTTGGCCATGCCACCACCCGCGGTCACTGCCAGTGGCCAACTGCACAACTAGTTCACAGGGCACCCCTGTCTGGTCACCTCCTACACCTCAATTGCTGGAAGGGGGAGCTGGCTCCAAGGAGCCGGTCAATGACTTCACCTCCATTGAAGGAAAATTGGACATCCTACTAGCAGCCATCAAAATCTCTCACACCTCTATTGTGTGTAAAATAGAAACAGTGGCGGCAGATCTCTCCTTGATAGGAGCTGATCATCGCAGCCTGGCTGACAAGGTTAGCAACGCAGAACAAGTGATCTCTATGCTGCAACTGCAAGCTTGCAAGACAGAGAAAGGGCTTAGTGTCGTACAGGATTAGGTCCATATTATAGAAGTGAGGGCTGATGATGCTGAAGACCTCTCAGTAAGAAACAACATTCAAGTTGTGGGCCTGCCTGAAAATGTAGAGGGACAGGATGCTGTTGTGTCGCCTACATAGAATGCTGGCTGCGCAGTATCTTTCCTCCGGCCGCGTTGTTTCCATTCCTTTCCATTGAGCGGGCCCACCAAATCCCAGGATAGTGGTGATTGGCCTGCTACTTTACTGGGATCACAACCTCATCCTACAAGAGGTGCACAAGTTCCCAGACCTGGCAGTAGGCAATACCTGGGGAATGATATTCCCCTATTATACCCCGGCAGTGCAGTGCCAGAAACACTTGTTTCTTGTAGTCAAACACAGGCTCTGTGAATCTTACGTCAGGTACTCTCTTCTCTTCCTTGCACATCTCTGCATCACCTGCGATGGCAAAATGCTCTTCATCACAAACCTCAAAGAGGCCTAGGCCTGATGGATACAGTAGGGCTGACATCACCTGCTCTGCACCTGACCTGGGACCTGGTGATCCCCGACCTCCCTCAAGCTTCAAGATGATGCCTGCAGCCTCAAATGAAGGGTCCCCCCGACCGTAAACGGAGCTAGTAAGAAGACCAGATGGCAAAACACACCCCTGCACCTGATGCCTCATGATCTTTGGTGGCCCAAAAGACAGGTGTCCAGGCTTCCCCCAAGAACCCAACTTACCTCTCCAGCCAGTGGATGCCATCAGGAAGTCTTCCTGCTCAAGTCTGCAGGGTCTCTGATGTCTCTTGGCACACTGCACCCGGCGGCTCCTGTGCTGCTGGTGGTGCAGATCCTGTGCTGATGCACATGCTTGGGGTTTTACGGATGTTTCCCCTCCCCTACTAGGAGTGTTGCAACTTTACGTAAGAGGTGCTGGTGTCTCTAGACGGGGCTCTGTGGCAGCTGCTACAAAGAAATCCACACTCGCAGTGCACCCAGCTGCCAGTCTGCCACCTCATGGCCATTACAGCATTAAACTAAACACATATGGGATATGCTGGCAAGGCCCCCAGATCTTAATCATCCTGCACCGATGTACACCCACCTGCAAATCTGGTAAGATGGTGCCATACCTAATAAATTACCTACAGCCCCACCTGATCAATGTAAATTGATAGTTGTATAGCGCACTACTCACCCGCAAGGGTCTCAAGGCGCTTGTACAAATACCGCTGTGGAACCCATCCTGGCTTTCCCTGTGAGGCATCCACTCCTGGGCACCCCCAAGGTGGAGGCCAGGCATCCTTAGCGTTGTGGGGGCCGTTGTGGAGATTAAGCAAGCTATTGCCCAGAGTTGCAGAGTGGGACTCCTTGATTAGATTGGCACCGAGGCGAGTGTTATCAGGTCCGTGGAATTTTGAGCCCAAGACCCACCGAGGCGGGGAATTGAACCCTGGTCCCAGGCTAGACCTCGGCATCAGAGTCTGCCACTCTAACCATTGAGCCACACTTGTCCAATGGGCTTGCTCTCTGGGCGCCTGGCTTTACATAACCCTCCAGTTTCTCCTCATTCATGCTTCCTCTCCCCCCTCGAGTTCAGTTGCTCCTCAGTGTACTGCAATTACATTTTAATTTATGTAGCTCAAGGGGTGCTGTGATCCAGGCATCGACCCGGGGGAAGGCCTCCACTTCACTCTCCCCCCTATTGCTGTATCACAGTAGTTGGCCATGCCCTTGCCCCATCCATGCGCTGCAACTCTGAATGCACAGCGCAGGGAGAAACGTCGCTGCCAGACAGATAATCCATGAATGAGATGCAACAGTCGGTGGCAATGATGTTGGGCATGGATCCCTCCCCTGAGATGAGGAAAGGCCCAAGTATCCAGTGATGATGGCTCATCGATCACCCGGCCTTCAAAGCTGGGTTTTGCCATACCAACCAGGGTGACCCCCCTGATGGCGGAGAACCTTGGCTGGCTCCCCGCTACACTCTGGATAACACATCACTTTCATTACAAGTGTTGCTGCTGCTCATTGCATTGCACTCTCTGCTTGTTGAGCTCCACACCTGCTGACACATATCGTCCTGTATGTTATATTGTCAGACTCCACGCGCCTTTGTAAGAGCATGGTTGTTTTTCATTAGGGTTCTTGCAACGCTATAACATGCATGCCAGACCACCCCTCACAATAATTTCTCAACAATGGTTATCTATTCTGGGTGAATAGCTGTTGGCCCTCTGTGCTTTTGGTATTCTACAACTATTGCTTTCTTGTTTATGTAACCAGGGTTGGTTATCCTTACTTTTTCTTTGCCCCCAACCCCAGGACACTGTTCCGAGAAAGGCTTGTTGCCTCCCCCACCGTGCCATGTTTCCCCACACATATCCCCTAGAGCCATGGTCAACTTGAATATGCTCACCTGGAATGTGAGGGGATTTCACACTCCCTCATGCAGATATGCAGTGTACTCGTATCTGTAACACCAAACAATACACATAGCACTGATACAGGAGTCTCACTTAATATCGCTAGAGGCCACCAAGCTTCAACAGCTCTGGCATGGCAGTGTATACTCCACATACACAAGGGGAATCATAGTGTAGATTAGGTTGTAAATGTAAAAAATGTAAATTGATACTTGTATAGCGCACTACTCACCCGCAAGGATCTCAAGGCGCTTGTACGAATACCGCTGTGGAACCCATCCTGGCGTCCACTCCTGGGCCCCCCCCCAAGGTGGAGGCCAGGCATCCTTAGCATTGTGGGGGCCGTTGTGGAGATTAAGCAAGCTATTGCCCAGAGTTGCAGAGTGGGACTCCATGATTGGAATAGGCCGCATGGCGAGAAATATCAGGTCCGTGGAATTTTGAGCCCAATACCCGCCGAGGCGGGGAATTGAACCCTGGTCCCAGGCTAGACCTCTGCATCAGGGTCTGCCACTCTAATCATTGAGCCACACTTCTCCAGGTTGGGAGTACCCTTATTGGTAGATGCAACAGAGGTTGATCCAGATGGCTGATATGCCCTGGTAAAGGGTGAGCTGGTAGGCAGACACATGCTAATAGGCTTAATCTATGCTCCCAACTCTGACGAAACAGGGTACTTGACAAGACTCTCCGGGGTACTTTCACGCTAGAATGGGATACCCTTGCTCATTGGCAGTGACTTCAATACTGAGCTAAATGTGAACTTGGACTGCTCCTTCCCTCACTATCCCTGTAAGGTCAGCACACCCAAGGCAGAGACCTTGTCTGCTTGGCTGCAGCACTGGCAATTGTTGTACATATGACCCATCCACAATATGTCCACCAAAGTATACTCCCTTTATTCACACCTGCATGATTTCCAAGCCTGCATCGATCGACTGATTGGCACTCTGGGCATTCTCTCACACATCATGCACATTGATTTCCTTGGACACACACACTCAGATCACAACCCACAATTCCTCCGACTGAACTAGGACAATGAACTTCCCCAGATCCTAACATGGAGATTACAACCTGAGACCCTAGAGGATCCCCATTTTTGTGCAGCACTAGGCACATACATCGATGGACACTTTGATATCAATACGGATACTGCCTCGTCTTGCTTAATGGAGTGGGATGCCTTCAAGGTTTCCACTAGAGACCACTGCCTGAGGTACACATGGCACAAAGACGCTTGACCGGGGTACATCCTAGATAGAATACGATCTGTTGGGACTTGAGACCTGTGCCCATCTGGCCGTGACTCTAGGGAGTGCCTGCTGCTGACTCAGAGGGAATGTACCACTCTGTTGGAGCATCTCCACTGCCTCAACTACCCAGCCCACGTGGCTAAAATCCATCCATGCTGAGGTGGACAGGGCAGGGTAGTTGCTGGCATGGGAGAGGTGTGGTGCCGTGGCCGAATCTAGGAATCCCGTTCGATCCCCGGCAGCAGATTAGCCCAGCACTATGTTACTCTGGGCAAAAGCTTGCTTAATCTTCCCAATGGCCCCCAGCTCCTAGAGACCCTTACGGGTGATTGTTTGTGCTCTACAAATGTGGTTTATTATTATCATGGCTTGTTTACCAGAAACACTCACAACAGCCAATACTGGCTCTACATTCGACTAAAGGCACCCTTCTCAACACATAGATAGCCATCCATGCCAAGACAATGCACCATTGATAATGGCGCCTTTCTGGCCACCACTCCTTTGCCTCAAAAAACCCCTGAGCAGAAACTAAACCAGAGGTAGCCATCACTGAGCTTGAGATTCAGGAGGCCAGTAGAGCTCTCGCCAATGGAAAAACTCCAGACCCAGATGGTCTCCCGACAGAATTTTATAAAGCGTATGCTTCACTCCTAGCTCCCCACTTGCAGAAAATGCTTGGCGAGGTCTTGACATCCACCCGTCTGCCGGGCTCTCTTAGCAAAACCCTACTTTTCTCTCTTCCGAAGCTTGATCATGGCCCCATTGTTCTGGGCTCCTACCACCAACTAACACATCTTAATATGGTTCGCAAGATCCTGTCCAAGATATGAACAGATTGCCTGTCCTCACTGCTACCAACTCTGCTTCACTCAGGCCAGAACAGATTTATAGCTGCCTGCAAAACCTGACTTAACGTGGAGGTTTTTCAGTGTCCAGGAACACATGCTCCATGGTTAGCCTAGTGTGGTATGCTTAGTGCTGGACCTGGAGAAGTCCCTTAAGTCTGTGGAATGGGATTTCCTTTTTACAGTCCTCCCCAGTTATCGACTGGGTTCCCAGTTTCTCCCATTGGTTAGGTCGCTCTCCACCCAATCGCTACCCAGAATAAAAACAGGATCTTTCATTTCAGGACCAATCCTGATTCATAGAGCTACCAGACAGGGATGTCCGCTATCCCCTTAACTTTTCTCCCTTGCCATTGAGTCAATAGTGGCCAGTTTCAGAATTCACAGCCAGGCCTGGGTGATACTATTTGAAAATGGGCTACATTCAGTCTCACCTAATGCAGACAAGATGCCCTTCTATTTCAGGGACATAAGTGCTATTCCGCCTAGTGTGGAACACATTTTTGACATGTTTGCCTCCCTGTAGGGACTCAAGGTTAATTAGTCAAAGACCTGCCTGTTTTCATTTGGTGACACAATGCCTGATACAGCCTACCACCTCAACGGTGCCCTAATACCAGGGCAAACTTAGATGCTTTGCCACCAGGACATCTGGATTTATTGTAAACCAACTTGATTTTTTTGATGGTATCCTAACTCAGGCAGTGTCCTCACTACGTGCCAAAATGGTGTTCTGGAAGACACTTACATTCTTTGTGGCAAAACTGTAGCATTGGTCAAGATTATAATGCTGCTTGCTTGCTTTACTACTTTGCTAACTTACCCCCATATGCCCTAAATCCTTTTTCCAAAACTCAAAAAGCTCATCAGGGAAATTCAATGGCACAACACACACTGTAGGGTGCCACTACATGAATTATACTTGCCAGTGGCAGAGGGAGGCCTGTCGGTTCCAAACTTCGAACACTTTTATCTAGCCTTCTAGTTACAGTGGGCAGCCAGCTGGATGATGGACCTCCAGACAGCGACACTGAAACCACTTCCCCGGTCTGGAGTTTGACCAACATTTTTTAACTCTTACATCCTTGCTCCAAGGCACCTCTGTTTGGTTCCACTGTACTGTGTGTGGTACATCGTTGCTTCAAGAAAAACCTCTTTTTTACTAGGGGGACCCCACTGTATGCATTTGCTATGCTGTTAGCACAACCAAATTGCCTCCTCTACTGAGCTCAGTCAGTGGCATGAAATAGGCCTTCACACAATGGGATCTCTATATTACAATAGCTCTTTCTTTCCCTTTGAAACTCTGATGGAGGAAACAGGCCTCCCACCTGGTCAGTTTTTGCTTTACAACTCCCTCTAGGGATGCTGGGAAAACAATGGATAGATATATAACAAGAACCTGCGATGCACCTCACATTACAGAATCTTCATGTGATGGGTACGGGTCGCCCCCTCACACATTGATTTGCATCCACACGGCATCGCCACTCACATACCTGCGATTCCACTTGCAGGTAGTATTGGGTCATCCCTGCACTGACAAAGAATGAGCTTCCATGTCTAGAATACCCATCTTGTCCTGTGCTCACTATGCCATTGGATTAAAGCTAGCATGGATTATGAGGGGTGATAACCTGAAACCAGTTTCAGGATGCTTGTTTCTGGTCTAGGCAGGACTTGGCCTGGCAGTTTGGACTGAACTATTCCCATGAGGAGCAGGGCCAAGTCTGATTTACATAACGCTTGATCCGAACTGGAATGGCATGGTGAGCAAAGAAATTATGGATTTAGACCCAGATTTCGTGCATGTTTGACGATGATCAGCATTCCTCGATCATCTTTTTGTGTTGCTATCTTGCAAGCACAGCAATGTGACAAATTTACACCAGCTAAATGATGCTGCAGATTACCATCTGGCCTATTTTGGACAGTTGTATTGAGCTGGCAGATGCACCAGTAAACAAGTGGATCATAGGAGCAATAGAGCACATAGCCATTAGAGGATCAAACCTACTGCAGAAAAAACCTTTGGCAGAAAGGTTTAATGAGGAGCTATTGGAGTTGAAAAATACAGTGGTACTGCCTTGAGCACTGGTGGCAGAGGACATAGCATCCCATTTGTTAAAAAAACTACTTGATAGCCCAAAAAATCCAACATAGTAGGATTAAGAACGCTAGGCATGATTTTTACACCAAGATAATTCAGGTGTCTCAAAACTCCAGTTGTCAGCTTCTTTGTGGTGGTGAAGTCATTCTCGTCCTTGCTGCCAGTCTCAGCCTTTATTGTGCCTACAGAAGTGGGATGTAATGTCTTAGCCTAGTTCTCCTTTGACAAAGTGAATAAGCTATGTGATTCTTTCCTGGGAAAAGTGAGAGATATTGAAAGTATGAGGTCCTGGCTTGATTATTCAGACAATTGTGTGGGGCTGATTAATGTTAGCCCCATTTAGTCTCTTCAGTAAAGTCAGGTTCACCGCTGGACCCAGCTTCTCTGTCCATTGTAGAAAGAGACAGGGAATAAGTAAACCAGTTCTGGATGAACTGTTGACTGCTCCTTTTTTCAGGTCAAGTTCCTGGGCACTTGAATCATGCAGTGGCAGATCCACTGTTGAAGAAACCATTATTGGACCCCACCAAACCACAAAATGACCACTGGTTTCACTTGTACCAGCCTTCTCCAAGATAATGGAGAAATAGGTTAATTAACAACTCTTGATTCCTATGAGAGCCATAATCTGCTGCTAAGGACTAAATCTGGCTTTCGGCCCTCAGGTAGTACCGAATCAGCCTTGCTATTGGTGACAGAGGCTGCCCGTTAGATTCTTGACACAGACGTTTCTGTGGCACTGCTATTATTGGATCTTAGTGCCATGTTCTATACTGTGTCCCATAGCATCCTGATTGAGCTGCTCTGGAGTTGTGGTGTGGGCCATAAAGCATTGATCCGGATCACATCATTTTTGCACGGGCGGACTTTCAAGTGTTTCAAAAACCCCATTAGTCAGAAGTGTTTCCTGTTAAACAAGGTGGCTCTTCTCTGAGCCTAACTTTGGTTAATGTGTACATGGGACCACTGGTGGATGTCATTGAATGCTATGGATTTACCATCATTTCATATGTGGTGATACGCAGCTTATTATCACACTGTTAGAGAATTTGGCTCACATGGCCTCCACCCTGTACCAGTGCCTTGCAGAGGTTTCTAGGTGGTTGGAGCTGAATTGTCTCAAGATCAACACTGTTAAGATCGAGGTTCTGACCTTAGGCAACCAAGCAAACATGCAGTCCACTTGGGCTCAGCTACTGTCCTTATACCTGTGGTCAAGTACCTTGACTTTTGGCTCAGGTCACTGTAGTGGCAGGAAAATGCTTTAGTCTGCTCAAAATGCTGAGTAAAATATTGGGCCCGATTCACAAAAGTAATCTGAGACAAAATCCTAACTTTACGACTTTCGGTATTCACAAAGGGCATGTAGGAGTAATAAAGTTGGGATTCTTAACTTTGTTACTCCTAAATGCCCATTGCGATACCGAAAGTGGTAAGGTTAGGATTTTGTCTCAGTTTAGGAGTAGTATAATTAGGAATCCTAAATTTACTACTCCTAAATGTCTTTTGGGAATACCGAAAGTTGTAAAGTTAGGATTTTGTCTCAGTTAAGGAGTAGCAACGTTAGGAATCCTAACTTTACTACTCCTAAATACCTTTTGTGAATACTGAAAGTCGTAAAGTTAGGATTGTGTCTCAGATTACTTTTGTGAATCGGGCCCATTGTGCCTATTACCAGAGTTGGTAACAAAACAGTTATCCAGGCCTTGGTTACATTGAGGATAGATAATTGCAATGTTCTGTATGTTAGAGTCACTCAGGGATGGATCAACAGACTGCAGAGAGTGCAAACCTCTGTGGCACACCTTCTGAATTTACCAAGGCATGTGTCTATTGGGGCAGCACTCAGGGAGTTATATTGGCTGCTAGTTAACCAGAGACCACCCCGCCCTCTCACATGCATGCACCATATGGCCGGAACAAAAGATCTCCGATAAAGAGTCCCGGTTTCGGGAGTCCGTCAGATATTGCAGCGCCAGTCTGACGAGGAGCAGAACCCATATGATGAAGCATGACACCTAGTTATCTGGTGTGTGAGGGTTTCAGTTCCAACAAGGAGATTTCCCCTTCTTTATAGTACACGCACTTCTTCTCTGTCACTCTTCCCGGGGAACTTTGTACCTTCTTTGTGTTACTTAATAAACCAATATCAGAATCAGAAGGCTCAAGTGCCATCAAATCACTCAAATGTGGGAAGGCTCCCGGCCCTGACGGATTCGCAGCAAAATTTCATAAATATTTTTCCCAGACACTAACGTCACCAATATTAAATATGTTCCACGAGATTGGCGAGACCGTAGAGGTGAAAGGGACACTAGCTGAAGCGGTGATAGCCGTACTACCAAAAGAAGGTAAAGACCCCAAACTTCCAAAGAATTATAGACCCATCTTATTAATTAACCTAGATTGTAAGCTTCTGGCTTCAATATTGGCACAACGCATACAGAAAGTCCTTCCAATCCTAATCCACCCCTCACAAGCGGGCTTTTTAAAAAATAGGTTATCTAGTGACAACACTAGAATCCTTGCGCATGTTATCAAGAAGGCGAAATTTCTATCCACGCCTACTACAGCGGTAACACTTGATGCAGAGAAAGCATTCAATAAAGTGAACTGGACATATTTGGAGGCTGTCCTGTACAAATTTGAATTAGGTCCTTTCTTCATTAAAATGGTCATGTCATTATATGCTTGCCCTTCTGAGAGGGTAAAAGCGGGAGGGGCTTTCTCTTCACCGTTTAAATTACAACAAGGAACTAGACAAGGGTGCCCCTTATCTCCCTCTTTATTCCTACTAGCAATTGAACCCTTCCTATATCAAATCCGCAACAATGATAACATCCCAGGGATTCCCTTTAACGACTGCATTATAAAACTTACAGCATATGCGGATGATGTTTTAGTTCTAACTGAGAAGGCAGAAGCAGCAATACCTGCCTTGCTATCCACCATAGAGGAATTCTCCGACGTCTCCGGTTACTCTTTAAATAAAGATAAAACTGAGGTCAAATTATTGAATAACATGGGTAGTAAAGACATAATAGGTAATTCGGGGCTCACCTGGCAACCAAAGAGTTTCAAGTACCTAGGCTTAGAGTTTGAAAAAGATTAATGAAGAACAACTCTTAAAGAAAATAACCAAACTTCTAGAAGGGCGGTCTCCAAAATATTTATCGTGGTGGGGAAGAGCGGAGACACTGAAAATGATGGTCACTCCCGTAATCAATTAGTTGGCAAGCATGCTCCCTATGACTTTTTCAGAAGATTTTTTGAAAAAATCGACAAACTATTCAGTACATTCCTATGGCAAGGGAAGAAGACCAGGGTATCAATGAAAAAGCTACAAGTAGCTAAGGTAAAAGGCAGCCTGGGGCTTCCCAACTTTAGGAACTATCAAATGGCTTTTTTGTGCAAACAAGGGGCATACTGGTTTAGTGAAGTCTCAAGTTATATACCCCTATGGATTGAAATAGAGAGCTCCATCATAGGCAAAGCCCCTCTCCCAGCGATACTTACCATGGACCTGTCACACCTTTCACCCACCAAGTATATCATGCTAAGCACTAGGAGAGCACTCCTGAGACTAGATCAAACCCATAAAACTGGCCTCCAGGTAAAAAAGACGACTTCCTCAACCCTATGGCACAACCCAAATATCCGGATTAAAGGGGTATCCCCCTTCTGGGAACATTGGTCAACAAAGGGCATCAACATGGTCTCGGACTTATATGATGGTCAACTGCCACTACTGTACTCTACGATCCAAGCTAAACATTGCCTTCAACCAATAGACTTTTATGCATTCTTAAAATTGAAAATGGTCTTATCCACACGCTCATTTACACCCTTAGAACCTTGGTTAAAATCGCTACTCCCACGTCTTCAGAATACAGGCCACTTTGTTTCTAAAGTTTATAAAATGCTTTTACCAACGCTAGGCAAAGCTCAAAGACAAAACGAGGTTAAGTGGGAAAAGGAACCAAATAACACGGACATAGACCTTGATTGGGATAAAATTCATGCTTCAGCTCTTATGCATAAGGTGTCTCCAATTCTCTCCCAAACCAAGTACATGCTCCTCAACAGGGTTTTCTGGACCCCCCCAAAAACTATTCAAGCTGAACCTAAGAGATAACCCCACATGCTGGAACTGTACCCTAGCTGAAGGCCACCTACCACACATCTTTGATTGCATTGAACACATATTTAAGATTAAGATTAAGATTAAACCAAAGAGGGAGTTTATCTATGTAATACTAGATGCCATTGAACCAACGCTAGCCAGAGAACATGACCGTCAACTACTTGATCTACTACTTACACTAGCGTGCAAAGTTGTCCTGTGCAAATGGAAGAGTGCCGCAGAGGTTTCATTCAAAATGTGGAAGGATTCGGGGTCATGCATTAGAGGGGTAGACAACACTGCCCTTCACTCTTCCCCATGGCGTGTATCTAACAAAAAATTGTGGAGCACCCTGGACGCTTCCTCTTTCTCGTTTGATCCTCCTTAGGAAGATGCTTATACCGTATTGGTGTTTTACATATCCCCCTATACTGGAATTAAGAGACACAGGTAATATTGCAACTTACTAAAAGTAGAATAAACTGGTAGGTGTGGTATTAGGCAACAGGTATAGAGTTATCTTGTATTGCCTCATGTTATTAACTAGAGAGCGCATTCAGTAGAAATAACAAGGTATGTCAATTGTTTTCTTTCTTTAGTCCACATATGCTCGATTTATTGTTTCTCATGATGATGCTTTAGCTGCTATAGTCTTTATATTAGAGAATTGTGCTCTGTTTTAAGACAGCTTCTAATGTGTATAACAATGTGATCTCAATGTCAGCCACAATATACCTAATTCAGCCATTGATATGTCATCTGATCTCTCTGTGTTGTGTGGGCGCATATTTTATTTTATTGCGTAATGGAATTATGTATGTATGCATTATTGTTTGTTCCTTATTTTCTTTCCCCTTTTTCTTGCTCAATAAAAACGATTTGAACACAAAAAAAAGAAAAATTCTACCAAGTTCATTGAAACCTTATCCCAAAAGGGACCTCGCTAATTACTCCAATAACCAACTGCTTCTTTTTACCAGTCACTGTATAATACGTCAATGTTGGCTATGGTCACTACACTGAGGAACACCAGTCACTTACGTCACTTTTTCATCTTGTATATAGTGTGAATACACAGTAAATATTTCATTCCTTTCTCCAATGATTGTGTGTTGCATAATAATGTCATGCCAATGTTCAGCTGAGGTGGGCATGAAACACATTTCATTATCTTAACCTATGAAATAATAGTGTTAGAAGACTATAATTTGTCGCTCTAATTATAACTTTAATTTGGAGGCAAGGAAATAACACTCCTTGCGTAATTGTCATTTTTTCTGTTCAAATTATTTCCTTGTGAACAATTGTTTGTTGGCTTATCAGCTATACCCAGTTCACAGCGACATATGGTTTGCTCTTGTTTTTGTTAAAAAAAAATCTTTCTAAAAGTGGTATTTTCAGATTTGCAATTTTTAAAGCCAACTTGACCATACGTTGTGTTTTGAAATTGTAATTCCAGAGACACCAAATTTGGGGGTCCCATCTCTTCCCAATTGGAACTTACACTTCTAAGATGTAATACGGCAATCCCAATGTTATCCTATGGTAGGGATAGGCCTTGCTGTAGTGATACATGAATTTAAGAATACTTCACTACCAAGACCATGTCCTACTTTTTAAATACACTACACCCTGGCCATGGGTTGTCCAGGGCCTACTGTTGGGGTGACATATATGTAATAAAAAGGAAGGTTTGGGCTAGGCAAATAGGTTGAACTGCCAGGATTAAAACCACAAAGACAGGCTCTGCAGTGGTAGTCGGAGACAGGCTAAAAGGGCTACTTAAGTGCGTGGCACAATCAGTGCTGCAAGCTCACTGGTAACATTTGGATTTACATTCCTTGGGCACATGTAGTGCACCTTAGAAACCAATACTACCATGATTTAAGTAACGAATACTGGTTAGCAGTGGTAAAGTGTCTGGGATTCCTGAAGCCAGCAAAAACAGTAAAAAAACTGGTGAAAAGAAGGCAAAAAGCCATAGGAATCTGAGTCCAGGATGCCAGGTCTAACACTTATTCTTGAAATAGCGCTGTAACAAACATTCTTAATTAGAGCCATGTTCCTCCACTTGTGAAACTTGAAGGTCTGTTTGCTTTAATGAGGCTGCTCAAAGATGTGGAGGGTGGGAGCGGGCAAAATTCCTTTGGCTGCCCTATGATGTATATATTTGTGATAAATGTGTCTCCAGAAAGCACTTATAGCATTTATACTTCATGTAAATATTTGCTCTGGTGTACATTCTAGAACTGCTATTGCAGAGAGTGGTGAAAGTGAATTTAAAAGTGCCTGATCAGTTCTTGCCACCTGCAAACTGTCACATAAGGTGGCTAAGTGCTCACTTCCATGCTCCTCTTGGATATGCTTGTGATGTTACAAGTGACAATGCACAAATAATGGAAGATACAGGAATTTATTGCCTACTCCCTCCTACAGTCTTGCCCAGGATCGGGACAGGAATCATGGCTATGAGAGGAGCTTAGGACAGCTAACATTGCCTCAAGCTTCTCCCTAGTCAAATCCACTGACCTGACCCAAGTTTTTTTTCTTTGGCTGTGGGAGGTGGGAGGTGGTTGGGAGGGAGGTAAGGGAGGGAAGTGGGATAATCCTAGGGGCATATTATCAAGGGGGTTTATCTCCGCTTTTTTGGCTTTAAAAGCCAAGAAAGATGAGATAAAATTATCTCCCTATTACCAAGCTGTCGCTAACACCAGTTAGTGACAGCTAATAGGAGATAGCGACCATCTTGGGCCCCACTTTGCATGTCAGTGATATTTATCACTAATGAGATGCAAAGTGGGCGTGCCAAGATGTTAGCGACTGGAAACAGTCCCTAACATTGCTATCTCCTATTACCAACTTTTGGAGATATTCGCGATAGTCTCTCCAGCCTTTCCTTTTCCTATGCCTCCACCAGTCTGTAAAGAAAAAGGTGGCAGTCAGCTCTCCCTCTGTTGGTCCCACATCTCTACTCGAGGAACTAAGGAGGGGACCAGTTTATGTATTCGAGGTAATTTACTCACCACTTCTCATTGGCACAATCTACATTTCCATTGTTTGTTAGGGTTACAATTTCCTTTTGGACTATCACATTTTTTATGAGCATCCTTTTGTGGATCCCTACCTTCTATCAGCTTCTTCTTCCTTTCCACAAGACTTATGGACTTTCTTTCCCCAACTGTTCTCCGGCCGTCTCTCTCCACTGGATGTTCTAGGTGAGTGTTGTTATTGGGCTTTCAGTGGTGCAAGGGGTCTTCTTCCTGCAAAGGTAATTACTGCTGCTGCACCTGCCAAGGGAGCCAACTGTCAGATTACTTTCTGCAACTGGACGTCTTTTGGTCATCTCTATGACAAATACTCATTCCCATATGTTTAGACCTGGAGCCTTTCGAAAAAAATATTGGTTCGCTCTAAAGGTGGGAATGGACAGTGGGAATTCTAGTATAATACCTATGGGTGGATGGGGTGAATATATAACATATCTATTTGCAATCTGTGGAGGAAACAGATGTGAAAACCCACCCATGATAGCTCTCAATACTTAACACATTTCTTAAATTAGACAAATTATGCATAGAGTAAGGGGTCACTTGTGAGATTGTGGATTGATTGCCCAAAAAGAAAGTTGGAATAGAAAATAGTGAATATATGTGGGGAGTAATAAGAGATATATATGGTAATCTTTTCATCTTTACCATTTAATACTGTAGCACATGGTCAAAAATATTATGCTATTCTATCCATCAGATACAGATGGTCATAAAGGTGTATACTCTTTGTAGTGTGTTTTGAGAAATTGTGTTATTGGTTGACTTGGGTGTGAAGCCCTCATAAAGCAACAGCCACAATCCCTTGCAGGGTGAATCACACAAAATCTCTAAATCAACCAGTGCTTAACCCTGGGTAGCTGGGCACATAAAGCCATCAGGCTTAAAATAGAGGCAACGTGTAAAGTATTGATTCAGCACACAAACAGTAATAAAGTGAAAACACAATACAAGAAAAATCCCAAACCAATTTAGGAAAGTAGCGTAATTTTTTATAAATTACTTGACACCTAAAGGACAAAAAAAGAGATTGAGAAAAAGGTTTGCCAATGGTGGAAAATAATTCCCTCTGTTGTGAGTCTTTAATGCAAATATAACAATTGTAAATACAGGAAAATGTGAGTCATTGTAGTAGTAAATTTTAAAAGTAAGCATTACAGTTAAGGTTCTATGTAAAATGAATGTTTGAAAAATTAAAATATATTTAGCTTATCAAATTTCAAATTAGAGTTCATCAAGTTTACCAATAATATCCCTCATGTAGCATCTAATATGTCTTTTATCAATAAGTTTAGTATACAGAAAGATAGTCTGAGGCCTTGATTTGGATGTTGTCAGTAAGGATACAAAGCAAACGCAAGGAGATAATGGACAGAGTGCTGAAACTTATCAGACACTCAAACCCTAGTCACAGATCTGGGTTGAATCCATTATCGTTCTTTAGCTCACTTCTCCACCCCACTGGATTCAAGCTTGCCTGGCTGATGAGGGGTGTTACCCCGAAACCGGTCCCAGGATGATTGTTTCCGGTCCAGGCAGTTCAGGCTGGACTGCTCCCATGATGCACATGGAAAAAACTGATTTGCATACAGATGTGTTTGAACTGGGGTGGGGAAGTGAGCTAAAGAACGAGGGTGGATTCAACCCAGATCTGTGACTGGGGGTGAGTGTCTGAAAAGGTTCTGCGCTCGGTCTATCATCTCCTTGTGTTTGCTTTGTTGGTAGTAATGATTCTCCATTGCAATGGTAACAGAGTATCCCCACCGCCAATATAATGGTCTACCCACCCGATTTAAATGCAGGTAGACCGTAGGTTTGGTTGTAGTGGCCACTACTCCATCACCTCCATAAACACACCACTATGTCGAAGAAATGGCCATTTGTCCACCCTCCCAATCAGGATGAGCATACATACAGCCATTTTTAGGGCTCGGGCATCGGCCTCCACAGAGTGGGGGCGGAGCTTCCGAGATCCTAATGTTAAAGAAAAAAAAGGATCTCTAGGGCTCTAGCCAGACACATTCCTTAGTGTTTTATGGCATCTGCCTAGTGATTCGTCTTCTCTGTGCTGTCTATTTAGTAGCCTTGACGTGATAGGCTATATTTACTTTTTGTCCGTCATTGATGTTAGTTTCATGGCATATTCTGTGCGCGAACGAGCACGAGAGAGTGATTAATCTTAATTAGGAGCTGTCAGAGTGCCCGTATAATGCAATCCAGATGTTGCGAGCGCGTTCACATTGCATGCTTGGGCATACGACCATATAAGCCAAGCCACACGGGGAGTTACCGTTCGGGTGTACTGTCTTTTTGTTTGGATCCCAAAAGCTGTTTATAAGGCCACCGTTATTCACGCGGGGGCTGTCCTTCTCTGCTTAGTTTATACTCGGAATAAGAAGCGCACGCTGCCCTGGACTCAGCAGCTTTGCAACCAGTGCGCGCATTGATGGTGGGGAAGTGCGCTCCCGTGTGTGCATTGACTGCCGCGCTCCCGTGGGCTCGTCTATTTTTACGAGATGAGTCATTTGACTCTATTTAGAACCGAGCGAGACGATAAAAAAAGAACTTGTAAAAACCACGTTTCTCCATACAAACCACCTTGTCTCCTTCAGCGGAAGTGTGCATTGTCATCCCCAGGGGGGCTGTGCGGGCAATTACTGAAATAACCCCCACGCCTTGAATGCGATCCTACCAACCGTGATTGGTTGTAAGAAAACATGGGTGCATTTGTATCCATTGAGGAGGAGTAGTAGTCATAGTACAGGCGCCGAGCTTAGCATTTGCAGTTTATTGTTTAAACGGAGTGGTTTTCCGCCCTGTGTCATCCACGTGGAAGGACGGAGCTGAGAGCAGGGCATGTTTTGTCGCTCCATGGCAGGGGCTTGGATGCGTTTTCGTAGTATTGGCTCCCAAAGTGCTGGTTGCTTTGCTGTGCAGCCACCAGCAGTTCCCTACTCCGGCTGCTGCTGGTTGCCTTGTGCATGGGAGGGGCTGAGCCCGTTCACGGGATTGGCAAACAGTAATCGGTTTTGCATCTCGCATGATACGAAACAATAACAATATCTCGTGCTCATTTACATCGCTGACACAACTTCTTAGAGTAGCACCAGAGAGGGGGGGTGGAGAATGAAGAAATTACCATAGTTCTTGTAATGCACATTGTCTGCATCTGCTATACTTTGCAACTAGGAAAGGGCTGCCTCCCCATTGGCCGTGCCCTCGTGTTTTTTATGAATTGCATATAAATGCTGTGTGTAGTTCCCTCATGCTCGGTATTCTAAGGTCAAGCAGACGAGAGAGCAATGCGCCGAGCTTGCAAATAAATGCGTCTACCAGTCTCATTTTTCATTGTACACACTTCTAATTGCCAAGCACACAAAGTAAATATCCAAATACACCCACTATGGAACATCTGCTCCCTGCATTCATGCTATTGCTATGCCTTTAGGTGACTGACAGACAATAAAATGAAAAATAACATTTCATAGACAATTTAACATTCTACCTGCCCATAATTTTCATTTTTCAAACAACTACAGCTTGTGAACATACTTTCAACACACAACACAGCCTATACTACAAGACAATGAGCCCTAGTAGCAATAATACCTTCTACAACTCAGTGGCGGTGAGTGCAGAGTGGCGGTGAGTGCAGAGTGGCGGTGAGCGCAGAGTGGCGGTGAGCGCAGAGTGGCGGTGAGTGCAGAGTGGCCAGTACTACCAGTACTACCACCATCAGTACTACCAGTACTACCACTACTACAGCCACCAGTACTACCAGTACCACCACCAACAGTACTACCACCACCACCAGTACTACCAGTAGCAGTACTACCACAACCAGTACCACTACCACCACTGCACTACCACCACCAGTACCACTACCACCACCAGTACTACCACTAACAGTATTACAGGCAGCAGTAACTCCACCACCAATGCTACTGCTACCAGTACCACCACCACCAGTACTCCCGCTACCAGTACCACCACCACCAGTACCACCACTACCAGTACTACCACCACCAGTACTACCACCAACAGTACTACCATTACCAGTACCACCACCTCCAGTACTACCACTACTACCACTACCAGTACCACCACCAGTACTACCAGTACCACCACCACCAGTACTACCACTGCCAGTACCACCACCACCAGTACTACCACTACCAGTACCACCACCATCACCAGTACTACCACCATCAGTACTACCAGTACTACCACTACTACAGCCACCAGTACTACCACTACTACACCCACCAGTACTACCACTACCACCACCAGTACTACCACCACCAGTACCACCACCACCAGTACTACCACTACCAGTACCACGGGCAGCAGTACCACCACCACTGGCACTACCACTACCGGTACCACCACCAGTACTACCACTACCAGTACCACCACCACCAGTACCACCACCACCAGTACCACCACTACCAATACTACCACCAGCAGTACTACCACCAACAGTACTACCACTACCAGTACCACCACCTCCAGTAAAATGTAAATGTATTTGAGCTTATATAGCGCACAGCTACCCACAAAGGGTTTCCCGGCGCTTGCTTAGGGAACCCGTCCTGGTATTCCCCTGTGAGATAACCCCGGCAGGGCATCCACAAGGTGAAAGCCAGGCATCCCGCCGCGAGGGGCCGTTGTGGAGATTAAGCAAGCTATTGCCCAGAGTCGCAGAGTGTGAACCCGTGAGTCGAGAAGGCACCGGAGCGAGAATTATCGAGTCCGTGGAATTTTTTTGAGCCCAAGACCCGCCGAAGCGGGGAATTGAACCCTGGTCCAGGGCCGATCTCAGCTTCCGGGTCTGCCGCCTCTAACCCCTGAGCCACACTTCTCCAGTACTACCACTACTACCACTACCAGTACCACCACCACCACCAGTACTACCAGTAACACCACCACCAGTACTACCACTACCAGTACCACCATCACCACCAGTACTTCCAGTACTACCACCATCAGTACTACCATTTCTTCCACCACCAGTACTACCACTACTACAGCCACCAGTACTACCACTACCACCACCACCAGTACTACCACTACCACTACCACCAGTAATACCAGTACTACCACCATCAATACTACCAGTACTACCACCGCCAGTACTACCACTACTACAGCCACCAGTACTACCACTACTACAGCCACCAGTACTACCAGTACCACCACCACCAGTACCACCACCACCAGTACCACCACTACCAGTACTACCACTACCAGTACTACCACTACCAGTACTAGCAGTACCACAACCACCACCACTACTACCAGTACTACCACCATCAGTACTACCAGTACTAACACCACCAGAGTAGTGAGTAGAGTAGTGAGTAGAGTAGTGAGTAGAGTAGTGAGTGCAGATTAGTGAGTAGTGAGTGCAGAGTAGTGAGTAGAGTAGAGTAGTGAGTAGTGAGTGCAGAGTAGTGAGTGCAGAGTAGTGAGTAGTGATTGCAGAGTAGTGAGTAGAGTAGTGAGTAGTGAGTAGAGTAGTGAGTAGTGAGTGCAGAGTAGTGAGTAGTGAGTGCAGAGTAGTGAGTAGAGTAGTGAGTAGTGAGTAGAGTAGTGAGTAGTGAGTAGAGTAGTGAGTAGTGAGTAGAGTAGTGAGTAGTGAGTGCAGAGTAGTGAGTAGAGTAGTGAGTAGTGAGTAGAGTAGTGAGAAGAGTAGTGAGTAGTGAGTGCAGAGTAGTGAGTAGTGAGTAGAGTAGTGAGTAGAGTAGTGAGTAGAGCAGAGTAGTGCAGAGTAGTGAGTAGAGTAGTGAGTAGTGAGTAGAGTAGTGAGGTGATTAGTGAGTAGAGTAGTGATTAGAGTAGTGATTAGAGTAGTGAGTTGAGTAGTGAGTAGAGCAGAGTAGTGCAGAGTAGTGAGTAGAGTAGTGAGTAGTGAGTAGTGAGTAGAGTAGTGAGTAGTGAGAAGAGTAGTGAGTGCAGAGTAGTGAGTAGAGTAGTGAGTAGTGATTAGAGTAGTGATTAGAGTAGTGAGTAGAGTAGTGAGTAGAGTAGTGAGTAGAGTAGTGAGGTGATTAGTGAGTAGAGTAGTGAGTAGAGTAGTGAGTAGAGTAGTGAGTAGAGTAGTGAGTGCAGAGTAGTGAGTAGAGTAGTGAGTAGAGTAGTGAGTGCAGAGTAGTGAGTAGAGTAGTGAGTAGTGAGTAGTGAGTAGTGAGTAGAGTAGTGAGTAGTGAGTGCAGAGTAGTGAGTAGAGTAGTGAGTAGAGTAGTGAGTAGAGTAGTGAGTAGAGTAGTGAGTAGAGAGTGGTGAGTAGTGAGTAGAGTTGTGAGTAGTGAGTGCAGAGTAGTGAGTAGAGTAGTGAGTAGAGTAGTGAGTAGTGAGTAGAGTAGTGAGTAGTGAGAAGAGTAGTGAGTAGTGAGTGCAGAGTAGTGAGTAGAGTAGTGAGTAGTGAGTAGAGTAGTGAGTAGAGTAGTGAGTAGAGTTGTGAGTAGTGAGTGCAGAGTAGTGAGTAGAGTAGTGAGTAGAGTAGAGTAGTGAGTAGGACATCACAGGCAGCAACTGTGCAAGCTTCTTACACTCACAAGGAGACCACAGGCAGCTGAGGTGCAATCTTCTCCCACTCACAAGAACGACATCACAGGCAGCAGCAGTGCAAGCTTCTTACGCTCAAAAGGAGACCACAGGCAGCAGAGGTGCAAGCTTCTCACACTCACAATAAGGACATCACAGGCAGTAACGGTGCAATATTCTCACACTCACAAGGAGATCACTGGCAGTACACACCACATGAACACACTCCATAACACATAGCAACAATACATTGGCATTTACAATGCCATCAGCTCAAACTCAAATAAATCCGAGCCCGATTGCATTTCTAATGCTTGTTTTACTGCCTATCACCGCTCGGCAAATCCTGGCAGGGAGGGAGAGTTAAATGTTAATAACTCTCCACCACCATGATAGATGCCTCTCATGGTGAGTGGAGCATTACATTTTTTATTTTCAAAAAGAAATTTGCAAAAACAGGATTTTCTTTTTGAAAAGAAAAAAAGAAAAAACTGTTTGGTTTCAAGCTAATGCTGACAAAGCCCTACACCAGACAGTAAAATGCCCTGTCTGGAACCGCTGTGATGGCAGTTCCTGCCAATGCATTATAAATTATCTACTTCTTGGCAGTCACTAATACATTTGGTGGGGGGTGCCGCCCTCCAAATGTTTGGGGACGGAGTAATTTACTCTGTGCCCCAGCCGAAACAATGTGCCATTTACCAATTAAAAATCAGGCCCTTTGTTGGAACTGGTTTGAACAAAATATAACATCCAAAACTTTATAGATAAATAATAACAATGTAAAAAGTACTAAAATGTTGGTTAAAGATTTGCAAAACATAGATATATTTTATTTAAGAGTATCAACATCAAGTATTTTGATTTTACTTTGATTCCCATACATGATGTTCTGTGTATATAATAACCCTCTGCATGTATTCACGCTAAAACAGCAATGCAGATTATGATTAACCCCTTCCGTGCTGGTGACGAACCCCAGCCATCACGCTCCACGGTGCTCTTGTGCTGATGATGGCTGGGGTTCGTCACGGCCCCGCCCTGTTCGTCCGGCGGCCGCACACGGGGGAAATCGCGGCCGCACGGAAGGGGTTAAACAATATTACACTTAAAGAACTGCAATAGCACTGTGTAGCGTAGAAACCGTATATGCATATAATAGCATGAACATACACTTTCTTAGCAAGGAGGGTCCATTTTATATCCTCTTTTCAACTTTGCAGTACTGACAATATACATTTACCATGTGTAACATGCCGCTGAACTATATACAATAAGAAAGAAAATGGAAGAGTTGATGACATTAATCAAGAAAAAAATGAACTCTGCCAATGTTAATGTATTTTGTTACATGTGATTTCTTCTGCTTTGTCAAAATGCTGCACCCTCCCAATACAACTCAAACACTCCATGTATCACTGGACAAATGACTGATAAATTACACATGATCAGCCAGTAATGCATGTATGAATTGACCATGATTACCTCTTTATTCAACATCAACAGGGTATAGGCCATTTAGAAGAACAATGAGGGCCAAGAAGTCACTGGTAGATTTGAAAATAGGGATCAGACTCTGGGTATGTGAAGGGGAGTGAACGTGCTCGGATGAATATTACTTTACAGATCCTGCAATCTCTGGACAAGAACAAGATATCTAACCTCATATTCCTTGATTTCTCAGCAGCTTATAATACAGTGGATCACAACATGTTGTTAATAATGCTCAACGATTAGGCTGGTGTGTCCACATCTATTTTGGAACGAATACATTATTTTCTGTTCATCTTCTGCTAAAGTTCTTGAATTGGTTCTTGGGTATTGCCAACATGTAGGGTGACATGCTTCTTGCCACAAGGGTGGCACCTCATCCCCCTAGTTCTTTAATATATTAGTCACCCTTTTAAGTGCCCATTTGGTGAATTATGTCTTAGTTTATCTCAAAACCCAATCTAACATCCCTAATTACACTCCATTACAGAGTACTCCAGAGAGAACCCTCTTTTACTATTTCTACCTCTAGATTTTACTCATATGAGGCCTTTTTTTAAAAAACTACTTTTGAGAGATGTTTTGTAATTAGAAAGTCTCATACATATAGGCTGGGGTAAGATAAAAAAGACATTGGCAACACTGAGTTAAGTTCATTCTGGGAAGACCTAGCTTCAATTAGTAGGTCAACACTGGTGGAAATTATGGTGGATTTTACAGAATATAATAGAAACGCCCTCTTGGCAAAGGCTGCCCTGAGCATCCAAGAATTGGCCTATCTTGAACGAACTTTTGGAACATTGAATTCATCTGTGTCTTTTTATTCCAGAGGAAATGTCTTTCTGGGAGGGAGTGTTGGGGACAGTTTCCGATGTTGTTCCATTGTGTCCTCTTTTTACAGGTAACCCATGAGTCACAATCCAACCTGATTTGGACATGAGATAAGTGAAGAAGGGTGTTGCATTTTAATAGGCACAGAAGCCAGTTATTGTTTTCCACCGAACCAGATTCCTAATGGATATTGAATGCGGAGGACTGCTGCTGCCTTAATGGTCCATACTTACCTTTATTCCTATACTCACACTGTTATCTGTAGTGCTTTTTTTACTTGTATCTTTTAAATAGCCGCAGTAACTTTGATTGATTGATGTGATGTTTCTCACAGTGTAAACAGATGTACTCAATGCCTTGAGAAGTGTAATACAGGGTGAAATATAATGTGGAAGGCTTTGTGACCACTCACCAAAGAATATGTTATTATGTGTCCAACAACCTTCTAGACCTTTTCTGCCCTATAATACCCACCTACCTTGAAGATGATTCACGCAAAAATCGCTGAAAAAGCATTTGCTCACACCTCTAATGCCTTCTGGACATCTGTGGATGAATGGATACACATCATCCCCAAATCCATACAGACAGCTTTAACACTGCTCCCATTTAGGAGCGAGTTGAAGACTCACCTGTATATAATCCTACATCACAATGCCTTACCCGACCCCAACTCAGCTTCCCTTCCCTTTGCTCTTGACTTTAAGCTTGCCTTTTATCATGTACAGCACTCCACTGCCTTTTGGCTAGCTTTGCACTATAGAAATCCCATATACATACATCGACATTTAGACACTTACCCTGCAGGGGTCTGGTTTCCTCATGTTGTTGGTTGCACTTTTATTAATGTATTGGCAGCCATTGATGAAAGTGATTTGTCACTTCTTGTTTTCCTTCATCTGTCAACGGTGCTTGACATGATGGACTCAGCCCTTTCTTTACAATGCTTAGCTTAGGTCCAAAGCTGATATGTCAGATGAGGTCATGAAGTCATTATGGTCTCTTTGATGAACAGCATCATACCATGTGTTACCCTCAGCCCTTTTTTGTCCTCTAAAACAAGGATAGAGTGAGCAGGACCCATTGACCTTCCTCTTCATTAAACTCCTGTTTTCCGTCAACAGGGCCTGCAGGTTCAGATTAAGCTGTGTGCTATAATGGCCCTTCCTCCTCTGCCCCACAAAAAAATCTCCAATCCTCCAAACTTCTGTTAGCCAATATTCCCCCTTTCAGAAAGTCCAAGTCTGGTGGTAAGACTATCTCCTGCCTCGGACCTTCTCTCTGGAACAAAATGCCCCTCCATCTGAGAAAACATTATTCTACACCTTTGTTCTGCAAAAACAAAAAAGTGGCTCTTTTGATGCCCGTATCCCTTCTTCCCCGCTGCTTCCCCTCAGCTTTTAGAGCCAGGACACTCCTTGTAGTAGCAGTGCGCTCTATATATATCCCCACTTAGACATAGGCCTATAAAGAAACATAGCTTATGTCGAGGTCAATAAGTTCAGTTCTAATTGTTTATTGTACCTATGTTAGGCTTGTGCACTGAAACAGAACAGAAGTTAAGTGCTTACGAGAACACACACTTCCAGAGGAACATACATCTCCCATATGCTGTTTCACATGTACTCATACACCCCTCATAACATTCTTGTGTTATGTTCAAACACTGCAAAAGTAATTTAATTACACTAATATGGGTTATTTAGCAGTACTAGATCATATATTGCCAAAGTAAAAAATTATTTATGGATGTATGCTTTTTGTATATAACATGGACAAATTATGTCTATAGATCAGATCCATTAAACCTACATTTTTATTTGTCATCAAAGTCAATAAAGTGTGCTCTGTCTAAATGCAGTTGTATATGTTTAAAACTGATGCAAATGCTCATATTTTTTTATCAAGGCAAAACACAGTTTATGCAGTAGGTTGTTCCGAGTCAAACCTGCCATGTGATGTACAGCATATTAGAGGTTATCGCATATTTCCTTTAAAAATGTTTTACTTGGGCATGCAATGCATTCCTCATGTAGCCAGCTGTCCCCCTACATTTTTGGGCATAGTAAGTGCACAATAAATTTAAAGAGTGGAATGTTTCCTCTTTTAAATTACAATAGACCTGTCATGTACACCAGAGTCCACATGATGATTAACTTACTGGGGTTGCTATGGCGGCTTGACCCGCAGAGAGTCTAAAATAAAACACATGCATTCAAAGGAGCACACTGCATTTTTTGTATTATGGCTTCATAAAATCTCAGCGCTATAGAGACATAACTGTAACAATACTGTCTGCCATTGTGGTTTTCTCATGCATGAATGACTGACACACACTGAGCAGGGATCATTATAATAATCAACTTGTAGCTTAACTGTTTCTTTTGTTATTGTGCATAATTGCTGTCATCTTGGTGAAGTTTGATGGATAATTCTATGGTACATTCTTGCACCTTCAACTCTTTGGCCTTTCCGGCTGGGTAGACACCAGGAGTCCTTTTCTGCCTCTGACTAAAGAATTAACATGCTCGACGTGGGTATAAGTTAGAATACGTGATGCCTTACTAACACGATAACAAGGACTATAATGACAATAAAGTTGACATTAAAATAATAAGTTATAAATATAATTACCACTTTGTAAATAAGTACATTAAATGGTGAATAGGATTAGGTATTCGAATAATAATGCTACTGTAGTTGCACTCTTGAAACAGTAAATCTACTCTTTTTACGTGGAAGTTTCTCAAGTCTATTGTACCTATGCACAAAAGACGCATTGCAATGGTGCTAGATTGTTGAAGGTTGTAAATATTTGGAATGGAATACACTCCAAATTGTGAAATAAACAAATGCATATCAAGTCAAAATCTATGTTCAGGTATTAGGAGAGCAACGTTAATAATCCAAACTCAGTATGCTATATTATTCTTAAGAATGTGTATTTATGAATCACATTTTCTGTCCTAACTACAGTATTTAAAAGCAACAGTATGTCAGTGTCATTGGTACACTATTTTAATTCTCCACACTAAGGCCTATTATGATGGCGAGCAGACTTTTTGCGCCTGCCGCCGCAACGAAGCACGGGGCCGACCGCCGAAGTAGGGGCGGTCCTGCCAGGCAAATTAGGATGCGCCCGCCACACTGGCGGGCGCATCCTCGACTTTAACATTGTGGCGGGCGGTGCTGTAAGCAGCACCCGCTGCAATGTTAAAGTCCATGTTGTGCATTGCCATGCACAACGTGACAGGCACCGCACGGTGCCTGCCACCTTGTGCATGGCAATGATGGGGGGTACCATTGGTACCCCCAGTGCAGCCACCCACACCCCCCACATCTCCGGAGGCCCGCAAAGGGCCCCCACGGTGATTTCCCGCATGCCTTTCCGCCATGGAAAGGCACGCATCCTAATATAGTGGCGGTGCCTGCAAGGCACCGTCACCATTACCTGTGCCTTTTCCACTCTGCCAGCCATCTGACCGGCTGAAAGCGGCAGACGGTCTTTCCTTTTCTTTTCATACTAATATGGCGGGGTGAAAACGGGTCATTTGGCGGGTGGATCGCCACCGCCGGCCCGTGATCATAATGGGTCCCTAAATATTGTGCAAAGCTGCTTATGTAGAGCAACATCTTCTAGACCATTTACTCAAAGACAAGCAGGCAAACTGGCAAATCCCATAGGTCTGGCTTATAACTGAAAATGCTTTTTCAGTAACTCTTGAGGTTAGACACTCAGTAACACTACATGCATGCACTCTGTCACTCATCCCTGCACCGATGCTTCCACTCATCCAACTTCTGACTCATTCTCAAACTTTTCATCACACCCATCCACAATAAAATGCACATTGTGGATCAGCAAATGCACTATACAGGGAAAAATAAGGTAATATGCTGCCTAAACCTAGCGGGGTATGTGCTTTCCCATAAAAACCTTTTTTTTAAAGGAAACATGCGGCAGAAACATAGTGGGGGCATGCGCTTGCCATAAAAACATATTTTTTTTAAATGATATAGAGTGATGGGCAGCCATCTTGGAATGGTACTGTGCATAGAGTATTCACAGCATATTAAAAAGTCCACCCTTAAAAGACTTTTACCAAATACTGTTCCTAATAAGTATGTGTCATAACAAAAGGTTCGGACCTCTGGAATCTGATATACACTTTCCAAATTTACAATCAGCCACACATCCTTTATCTTTGGCTTGTCACCATAAACTCTTCAGTCCTACTATACTAAGAAAAATGCACAAGCTTTACAGAAGGCAGCCATGAAAATATATATATAATTACATTTGGTAAACATTTTCAGCCCTTCATGAGAGGACCCAAGAAAGCATTCTTACTATGCAAATCTATCTCCAAGCCAGGGTCTATCAGAGGGGGTGACCAACACCAGACCCCTTGCCCACTACGATAATCTCTGAGCTTTACTGTAATACAGTATATGTTTACAGGTTTAATACAGTGTAACAACAATCAACCTTTAAGAGCGTATTGGTTTAACATATGCTCTTCTCAAAAAGTAGGTCAGTAATAATTCCTTTGTCATAATATTTCACAGTAAAGAGATTAGACCAATGGCATCAGACATATTGTTTCCCAAAAAAGCCAATCAGGCCTGTTGCCTTCATAATTGTCTTACCATCATAACCAAATCATGCCCATTGCAGTGTACATAAACTTTAACTCAAATAAACTATCTAAAAAGCTGTCGTAAAATTAGAGCTATGCACAAACTCACAGTTGGCAAATCATTATGCAAGGCCTGAGTGTTGGTCTTTATGGTGTTGATTTGGATCCATGTGAAGATTCTGAAAAGTATACGAAAGGTGTGGATGCAGGCTACGTTGGTGTGTTGTTCCGTGGTAATTTGGCTGGCGAGGTTGATGGCAAGGTTGCATGCATTGGCTGTTGGAGAGGGTGTTGGTCCTAGTTCCGCTGTGGTCCCGTGTTCTTTCTGAAGATCAGTACTTCTGTTTTGTCAGAGTTGAGTTTGAGGCAGTTGTCTCTTCGCTGGTCATGTCGTTGCAGAAGTTTGTTTTGGCATTGGAGGGGTAATCAGTGAGCGAGAGGATTAGTTGAGTGTTGTCTGTTTAGGAGATTATGTTGAGTCTGTGGGATCTGATGATGTTTGCGATGAGGGTCATGTAGGTTTTTAACAGAGTGAGGCTGAGGGATGATCCTTGGGTTACGGCACATATGATGTCCTTGGGAGCAGAGGTGGAGGCAGTTGGATGCCGTCTGTGAGCCCTGTGAGGAAAGAGGCAATCCACATGAGGGGGTTTTGCTGTATGTCTGATAAGGGTGTGGTGGGAGACAATGTCAAAAATAGCCAAGAGGTCTTGGAAGATCAGAGATACAGTTTCTCTGCTGTTGAGGAGAGTTCTAAAGCTGTCTGTGGCAGCAAACAGTGCGGTCTCAGTGCTATGGTTGGCACGAAATCCTGATTGTGAGGAGTCGAGCAAGTGGTTTTGTTCCAGGTATATGGTGAGTTGTTAGTTGATGGCTAACTTGAGTGCTTTGACTGGGTAGGTGAGCAGGGAGTTCAGTTGGCAATGTTTGGATGTCTGGGTCGGTGGGGGGTCCTTAGTAGGGGTCTGACCTGTGTGTGTCTCCATCTATACAGGAAGGTTGCTGTGGAGGTGGAAATGTTAAGGATGCTGGTGAGTTCTGTACTTATAGGGTTTGCTCCGAGATTGAAGAGGTGGTGGGAACAGGGGTCGGTGGGCGCCCCAGAATGGATGGACAACATCATGATTGTGATGTTTTGAGAGGTGAGCGGAGACCAGGTGGTGGTTGTTCGGCTGGTGTTCGCTGGTAGGTTGAGGTTGTCGACGGTGAGGGTGGTGAGTTGGAGATCAAAGGTGTTGTAGATCGTAGCAATCTTGTTGTGGAAGTATTCTGAGATGGTGTTACAGAGTTCTTGTGAGAGATTGATGGCTGATCTCTGTGGATGTTGTGAGTAACCAAAAGACAATCAAATGATAATAAATTATACCACAACACAAACAAGTTAAAGAAAACCCAACAAACAAGTGCATAGTTAATCTTGAAATTATGCTCGGGGTTTACCAGATAACTCTGTATGAAATGAAATGAAATTAAGCTTTTGTATAGCGCATGCTGGCGCTCAGACTTGAAAAAATAGACCGGCACAGAAACCAGAAACAGCGGTAAGGGGAGTCTTAAGGATCTGACTTGGGGAAGAGCCAGGTTTTCAGGCCTTCCTGAACTCCAGCAGGGAGCTGGCTTGTTCAATGTGCTGCGGCAGCCCATTCTAAAGTTGGGCGGCTGCCGTGCTGAAGGCCCTTCCTCCCATCCTGGAGCGTCTAAATCTGGGAGTGATCAGAAGGCCAGTGCAAGAGGATCGGAGCTGCCTTTTTGGAATATACCAGCTGAGTTTCTCTTGTAAGGGGATCGGGCCTAAGTTGTGCGCCGCTCTGAATGCAATACAGAGTGATTTGAAGTGTACCCTTTCCCTAATGGGCAGCCAGTGAAGGTCTTTTAGAGCCAACCTAGTAGAGGACGGACGTTTCCTATTCAGTACCATCTTTGTCGCCATGGACTGGACTCTCTGCAACCCCTGAAAGATGTATTGTGGTGCTCCCAAATACAGGGAGTTGCAGTAGTCCAGTCTGCTCAGCACTATATTCCTCACTACGAGGGCGCGCGTATCTTTGGGGAGAAGTGGGAGAATCTGACGCAGCATGCGCATCGGGGGGGAGGCATACCGCCACAGTTTTATTCGCCTGAGATTCCATTTGGAGGTTGCTGTCTAGCAAGACTCCCAGGTTACGCACTGTATTGGCTGGAGTCAAGGGTTCCTCCTCCGGTGTGAGCCTGAACTCCCGAGGTAGCTGTTGGGACAGTCTGGCTGAGGGACAGTAGACCACCTCTGTCTCTGTATTGCCAAGAAAACACTTATACAGTCCTAGACATTATTTTAACAACCTTATGCATGGTGGGAGCTGTAGTCATGTTTCATTTCAACAAAACAAATACGACTAAACACCCCTGAAAATAATATAAATAATATTGGTTAAACCTGGAGGAAGCACTGTTTCTCTGATGCTGTGGAGTCATAATCATATGGTCACTTTAATAAGTACTGCAGTGTAAATAAAGCCTTACCTCTTAAAGTCAAGTATACATCCACTCTTGGGGAGAGGATGTAACCTTACAACTAGAGTGGTTGACCTCGCAGCTGGGGTACCGGGTTCAAGTCTCAGCAATGACGCTCAACATCCTTTGATTCTAGGCAAATCACTTAATCTCCCTGTGCCTATAAAAAATGAATGTGTCCATCTATAACGAAACTGGTGCTCATGTAAAGCTCTCTGATACCTGTTGCCTCTGGACTAGGTCGTGCTATATAAAACTCAAACCAAAAAAAAAAGTAGGAGCTCGTGGAAAGAAGTAAATAAACCTCATGCCTCAGGTCTAGTTCATGCTATATAAAACTCTAAAAAGTAGGAGCTTGTGGAAAGAAGTAAATAAACAACAGATATAATTTGAATTTTGGGTTGTTTTCTGCTTACATTTTGGGGTAGTGGCATGCAGCTCCACAAAGCCAACATTTTAGTGGGGTTATGGATATAAACACCCTGGCAGGTACAGTTGAATGCATCACACTACGCTGCTTCCTCAAACGAGAGCTTATTTTCAGATTCTCTACCTTTCGGCCACCAGTGTGCCATATGCAAATACAGTCTTTAAAGAAAGTAGTATGCACCCTACGATCCTTCCTTAATTACTATTATTGTGAGTGGACTTGAACTGCTCTTCTTACTTTCATTGAACATTGTGAGTGTCTTTATTCACTCCAGGAAATAAAGGATTAAAGGTGTTAGATCTGGAATCCATGGCGTGGTTTGCCCTGACTTGTTTCCTTCTTACCTACTGTTTTGTTAAATTCAGTTTTACTGGCTTTAAGACTCTGAGCATTTTACCAATGCTAATCAAATCAAATGTGCTTTTTCCCCAGAAATATGGTAACATTGGCTTATCCACAATAATTTCCTTACACTTCTCTAGTGAAGTGCGCTACATGTGCCCAGGGCCTGTAAATTAAATGCTACTAGTGGGTCTGCAGCACTTCAGTAACCCTTCAAACCTGGTTCAGGCCTGCCACTGCAGAGCCTGTGTGTGCAGTTAAAAAAACAGCAATTTCAATCTGGCAAGCTAACCCTCTTGCCAGGCCTAAACCATTTTTGAGTAAATATAAGTCACACCTAAGGTAGGCCCTAGACAGCCCTAAGGGCAGGGTGCAGTGTATTTGAAAAGTAGGACATGTGCTTTTCAGTTTTACATGTCCTGGTAGTGAAACACTCTTAAATGTGTTTTTCACTACTGTAAAGCCTATCTCTCCCATAGGGTAACATTGGGATTACCTTATTACATTTCATAAGTGTAATTTTTAATGCAAAAAGTTCGATATTTCAAGTTTGGTATCTCTGGACTCACAATTAAAATTGTATGATATAATTGGATTTTAAGTTGGTGTGTTCTTACTTTAACCATTCTGGGCCTTCTGCCTCTCTGTGATTATATGTCTGGTGTGGGTGACAGCTGGGCTTTTTACATTCCCTCCGGACAGTCACACACAAACAGAGTGTAGGTATGCCTGATGGACCATCAACATTCTAATGAGTCATCAAGGGCAGGATGGGAGAAAGGAGCTGACACTTGCAACTGTCTCCACACATAAAGTTGCATACTTCCTGTAGTGAGTGTGGAGTCAGGACAGGAAGGGTTCACAGAGGATGCATTTCCGACTGCACGTATCAAAACCACACATTGCCTGCATCCGAAGGGATCAAGGCCTTCACAACTGGTTTTCAACGTCAACGCTACATCCATTCAAAGGTACTTTTAGTGGGTCAAGGTTGGCCCCTGTATTTGACTCACCCTCGATTACGGTCGACAGGATTTTTTGGATTTTCCCTGGTCAAGCGTGGCCCAGTTGGTGCTTTATGCTTTCAAGTTCTATATTTTCAGACATTCTATTATAAATTCATAACTCTGATTCTACTTATTGGATATTTGTTATTGTGGTCTTATTTTGTAACTTAAATTAAACTCTATTTTGCTATCCTGGTGTGGATTATTTTTGGTTGGTATTTTAAGTTTTAATGTTTTAAGTTTTGCACAAATACTTTACAAATTGCCTCCTAAATTAAGCTTGCTTGCTCTGTGCCAAGCTACCAGAGGGAAGACACAGGTTAAATTATGGTGTGTAGCTGATTTACTCTGACTAGAATTGTGGTCCCTACTTGGACAGGGTGCATATCTCGGCCAACCTGAGACACAATTTCTAAGAAGGAGTAAACACTGTATGTACGTTCAATGAGTTAAACACAGTATGGTAACAGGATTTCATTGAGGACGTCTTTTATAACTATATCACTGTTTCTGAGTATGCACTATATTGGCACCCACCACCCTCAGTCCTTCAGATTTCCCCGCCCTGTTTTCCTCGCTCTATCGTCCTGTTCCTATTTGCTTTACCCGAAGCCCATAGCTGACAATTTTCCCAGGTTGATGTGTAATGTGCTAATACAGTCCAGTTTTTATCTTTGAAATCTGGGACTTGTAGTTCTGTTTTATAATTTCAAATAGTTTTTATTGATAATTTCAAAAATTAAAACAACAGTGAATAAAGGAAAGAAAGACAAAAATAAATAATAAGCTCAAGATACAAGGAAAGGGAAGTTCCATTGTGCTGACATGCTTATAAAGGAAAACCCTAGATTATACCATTAGATTTGATATACTTCCGACTAAAATGTACAGCTGATGAAGTTGACTTCATAACATTATGACACATCATATATCGAATGAAGTAAGCAAATGTGCATTTGTACATTCTATAAGGTAACATATTTGGCAGCTTTAAATCAATCTAATTGTAACACATCTTTATTTCTATCCGAAGTCCATAGCTTGAGGAGCATCTAGAAGGGAGTATGTAGCATGTCCATTTTGGTATAATTTTCGAGTGATGCAACAAAGGAAGAAAAACATGATCATAGGTGTATGCCTTAAGGAAAAATTGTCAGCATTAATCAAGTGGTCTAGGGCTGTTATAAACTAGTGAGACTGTTAAGTTAAGTTATATTTCCCAAGTGTGTCTTTATTTCAAATGTATTGCTCAATCTTGAATGACCAGTCGGAAGAGCCACTCCTATTCATGGTGGTTCATATTTAAAGGAGAAGGCCTCAAGAGAATCTTATATTTTCCTGTGGGGAGACCGGCAAGATGAGAATTGTAGGGAGTTTTTTTTTTTTTTTTTGAAAGTTTTATTTAGCGCGAACAAGATCTTTGCAGATATCAGAGCGCTTTACAAGGGCACGGGGGTGATAGTCAAGGTACAGGTGCATAGTTACATAGTTGAGGTAGATAGGTACAAGGTGCATAGTTACATAGGTAGGTCAAAAAACAAACAGGAGGTAGGTCACAGGTGAGGTAGTGTCTGTACAAGGTGCATAGTCAAACAGTTGCGCCAATAATATAAAAGTACAAAAGTAAGCATATACTCGTTTAGGCCTGCTTAACATGTGTTAGGAGATAACATAAAGGTGTGCATAGTTGAGGTAGGTGAGTGCAGGATGTATAGTCGCACAGGTGCATCAGTAGTACAAAGTAGGGATAGTTGAGGTGGTGTAGGTACAGTGTGCAAAGTCAGACAGGTGCGTCAACAACATAACAATATACAAAGAGGGAACGTATACAATCAAATAAGTCATAATACAAGTAGGTAATTACGGAGCGGATTCATGAGAAAATACAGAGTAATAGATCATGTGTATTTAGCCATGAGGATCGCTTTTACTTCTTTCTTAAACAGTTTGTTGGAGGAGATGAGCCTGGTTTCAGGAGGGAGTGAGTTCCAGATCCTAGGTGCCATTCCTGAAAAGGAGCGTTTATAGGTTTTTTCCTTCCGGAATCTTCGAGGTTTCAGCAGAAGATTGTTTGTGCTTCTAGTAATTCTAGAGCCACCCAAGATTGTCAGCTTTTGAGTGAGGTAGGCGGGTGAGTTCATGTGTACAGCCTTGTGAGTCATGCAGGCGATTTTCAGATGTATTCTGGCTTCAAAAGGTAGCCAGTTCAGTGATTTAAAGTCAGGGGAAATGTGAGAGTGCTTTTTTGAGCCAGTGATGAGTCTCGCTGCAGCGTTAAGGGACGCTCTTAGGGGAGCCGTTGTAGTTAGGGGGAGCCCGCAGAGGGCGGTGCTTCCATACTCTATGTGCGGGATGGCTATAGATTGTACTGCAGTTTGGAAGTCTTTGGCTGGGAGGAAGGGTTTAAGTTTTTTTTCAAGGTGTTGATTTGAAAGTTCGCTCCTTTGGTTGCCTTGCTGATGTCCTGCTGCATGTTGAGATTGGCGTCAAGTGTTATGCCTAAAGATTTTGCTGAGTCTACGACGGCAGGTTGTACATGTAGAGCCGTTAAGTGCTTAAGCCATGTTTGAGCAGTAGAGATTTTTGCGGGAGGTGAGATCAGGAGGAACTCAGTTTTCAGGGCATTGAGTTTGGATTGGGTGTTTCTGATCGTGGTGTTCAGAACCATGATGTCCTTGGGGGATTGTATTTTGAGATAAAGTTGGGTGTCGTCGGCATACATGTGAAAGTGAACATTGGATGTCTGTAGCAAAGTAGTGAGAGGTTCCATAACTAGGTTGAACAGTGTTGGGGAGAGGGAGGATCCTTGAGGGACGCCTAGCGATACAGGTACCGGAGAGGACATTGCGTCGTTGCTTTTGAATCTTTGTGACCGGTTGTGTAGAAAGGAGGTGAACCACTTGAGAACAGTCCCTGATATGCCCATTATCAGCACCTCCAAGGAAGGAAAGCCATTTGTGCCATAACTTGAAGGAGACTGCTTTGGAGTACTTCCAATTATTAAGAATTAATTTACATGCAAGTGTAAGCATTAAGTCCATGAGAAAGCGGTTATTTTCTTTTTGTAATTGGGGGTCCAGAAAGCCCAAGAGATTATAGGAGAATTCTCTTGAGGGATCGATAATAAAAGTGTTTTTTATACAGCTAAATATTTGGTCCCAGTAGGCTTGTAAAGTAGGACAATAGAATAGCATGTCGGCTACATCACCTTCGTGTTGATTGTAATTCCAGCAGGTCGGGCTCTAAGTGAGATTGCGTTTAAAATTCTAAACAGGATCCAGTATATTCTATTGATTATCATCAATTTTGTTTGGGATCGTTAGGGGGAGATCTTGTCTGAGAAAGGAGTTTTATGCATCTTAATCCAGTCAAAGGAGATATTCCCGGAGTTTGGTTCTGATTCCCATTTCAGTTTGTTACGAAAGTGCGTTTTGCATGGTTTTGGCAATAGCAGTTAATAGAGTTTAGGCACAATGTGACCTAATTTTAGGAGATTACCCAATAGTGTAAGGATCATCGGATTTATAGGCTGTATTGAGTGTGTCGTTAATTGGGATTTAAGTTTCAAAAAAGTGAAAAAATCCATGGTGTTTAGACTAAAACGAGTTTGTAAATTGGGGAAAGGTATTTGTAATTTGTCTTAAAGAGGTCTTTGGCTAGGTTTATACCGCTATTCAACTATTTTTGCTATTGTACCATTTCTCCGTCTATTTTAATGCTTGGGTTGTACCATAGTGAGGACAGATTGGATTTACTGATCTTCACATCAGATTGGCAATCTAGGCAAAGAAGGGCACGTCCTGTGTTTTGTATGATATACCTAGAGTGAGGGAGATGTGAAATGTTCATTGTTAGTAATGCAGGTAGGGGAATGTTGTTTATGCAGGAGGGTACTCTGGATCATTCATGAATTAGTTAATTCCTTGTTTGCAGAGGTATGCTGCTTGGTGATTTCTGAAGCTGGGAAGGCCTACTCCACCTTTTTCTTTAGCCAGTTGGAGTTTTTAAGAGCAATTTTGGGCTTTTTTCCTTTGACTTAGTAAAGAATTGAAGATGTGATCTATTTTCGTTAGGAATTCATTAGAAACGGTCATCCGTATCATGCTGGTTAGGTAGTTGACTAGTGGGGCAATTTTCATTTTTAATGTTTCAACTCTTCCCCACCAAGATAAGAATTTGGATGACCGGCCATCTAAGAGTGTGTTGATTTTTTTAATGATGGCAGTTTCGTTAGTCTGTAGGGTGGAGATTTGATCGTTTGTGAATTCTAGTCCAAATATCTTATGCACTTTGGTTGCCATAACAGGCCCGAATTTCCAATGATTTCTTTGTTGCCAATATTGTTGAGTAGTTTAACCTCTGTTTTATCTTTATTGAGTGTGTAACCAGAGTAGCTGTGTCTGCATTTCCCGAGATGACCAATATGTTATCTGCATAATCAGTGATCTTTATTGTGCAATCATTGAAGCTGATACCTGTGATGTGTTTTTGTTCCCTAAGCTGGTGTAAAAAGGGTTCGATAGATAGCAGAAATAGGGAGGGTGAGAGATGGCAGCCATGTTTGGTACCTTGCTTTAGATAGAAAGGTGAGGAAATAGTGCCGCCAGCTCTTACTACTGTGGACGGTTTGTGGTATAGGACCATTATCATGTGGATTAGGTCCCCGCCAAGGTTAAATTTGTCATGTTTTACTCTTAGTTATGTCAATCAACTTTGTTGAACGCTTTTATCAGCATCCAATGTTATCGCTGCTGTGGGTGTGTCTGTTAGATTGGCCTTCTCTAAAGCATGGCACAGGATTCGTGTGTTGTCGCTTGAGAGCCTGTTTTTTAAGAAACCCACTTGGGAAGGGTGTATGAGTTTGGTAATGTGTTTCTGCAGTCGGTTTGCAAGGATCATTGCATATATCTTACTGGCTAAAATTATCAGGGAGATTGGTCTGTAATTTTTAGGCTGTAAGGGGTCTTTCCCATCCTTAGGTATTACTGTAGTGATTGCTTCGGCTGGGTTCCCAATGACCTGGCCTGTGTCGGCAAAATGATTGAATAATTTCAGAAGAGGAGGAATTTGGGGTGTAGCAAATGTTTCCAAAAATGTCGCATTATACCCATCTGGGCAAGGAGCTTTCCCCATTTTAAGGTTTTTAATTATATCGACGATTTCTTCTGAGATTATTGCTCCATTGACTGATATTTTATCTTGTTCTTGTTCTATCTTGTTGAGATAAGGTGGGCAGTTTGCATTTACTTAGGTAGCTTTGATATTTAGAGGCATTGAACTCTGAATGTTTTTCATATAAGTTTTGGTAGAATCTTTTAAATATTTCCGCTATTTCTCTTGGCTGGTATGTGTAGCTCCATTAGAGTCTAATCATGCAATTATATTGTTTTTCTGGAATTTGAATTTCAAGTAAGAGGCTAAAGTCTTCCCCACATTGTTGGATTCACAGAGTCTGATACTTATTTGTTTCTTAATCCACACCCCCGCTCTAGAGCTTATGATTTTATTATACTCGTATTTCTTCTTCACTATTTTGTTTAGAGGTAGGCTATCTCTAGAGGAGATATGTTTTTTCTCAAGTCTGTGACTTCTTTTTCATGTGTCAGGAGATTGCTATTAACTTCTTTATTCATGGCGGCTCTTATTTTGAGGATCTCTACTCTAAATGTACTTTTGAATGCCTCCCATCGTGTGAAGTCGGAGGTGTCACCTAATTTATTTTCAGTTAGACAATTGCTAATCACATCTTCAATGCTTTATCTATTTGTTTCTGATGCAATGACTTCATCATTAAATCTCCAAAGGGGTTGTTTTTTATGAAGAGCCGGGTCAGAGATGGATAAGGTGATGAAAGAGTGTTCTAATATTACTCTTAGGGCCATATGTAGGTAGCTTAATACCGGTCGGTATCGGCCGAAAATCTGTAAATTTGCTGTTACCGACCGGTATTTCGCTTTTTCTAATGTAGGTGGCTGGATTTAAGGATTTGGTAATTTACTGATTCGGTAATTTAAGGAATCCGTAAATTACTGAATCCTTAAAATACCGAATCGGTAAATTACCAAATCCTTAAATCCTATGTAGGGAGCACTAAAGTGAGTGCATTTTAGATTTCAGGATTTGTTATTTACCACCAACTACAAGTTGGTGGTAAATATCGAAAACCTTTAAAAAAGCAATTTTGTGCTTTTGAAAAAGTGCCATGTGGCAGACATTCTATCCTATTTATGGTGTTACAGGTTATGAGCAGGAAATCAATGCATGAATATGAATTATGGGGATAAAAATAGAACGTATAATCCCTTTCTGTGGGGGTTCTGTGTTCTCCATGTGTCGATTAGGTTAAATTGCTTACACATTTTTTCTGAGAATTTTGTGTGATTTATTGGGTTGGAAAGGGCAGTGTGAATTTCTATCCAGAGCTGGGTCTAGTCGCAGATTGAAGTCTCCCGCAAGACTGTGTGTGGCTGAGTCAGGGATTGTCTTGAGTTGCTTTGCGAGGTCCTCCCAAAAACCAGGGTCATCTTTGGTGGGTGCATATATATTTGCGATGTAGAATTCCGTGTTGTGTTAAACTAATTTTGAGATAACCAATCTACCTTGCAAGTCAGCAGGGCATGAATTTAGATAAATGTCTGCTTTCTTTGCAATGAGTCTTGGTACCCTGTTTTTTGCCTATAGCTGCAGAACCTGACACATCAGAGTATAAATTATATCTTGTAAGAGAATAATGTCAATTTTCTTTTTAAATATGTAATCGAGGATCTTTCTTGTCTTGACTGGATGATTGATACCTTTTACATTCAATGATATTATCTTAATATTTTGTTGAGTCGAAGTCATCGGGATGTTTGATATATGGTAAACTAAGGTTGAGCAGTGTATGTATATTTCTTTGTGAATGAGCACTAACTGGTGTAACATAGACATGTAAGTGTTGAGCAAATTTCCCTTAGTAAGGAAATAAGGGTATTTGAAAAAACAATAGATAAGTAAAGAAACAGTAATAGTAAAGAAAACACAAAGATTAAGCACAAAGAGCAGGAAAATCATCCCTCTAGACCATTTCCACAACACCAAGTAATGAACAAGCATGGTGTTAAGAGAAAGAACCATCCCCTCAGAAAAACAAGTATTATCATTTCTAATTATCTGCACCCATTCTGTAAAGTTAAAGCTTACTCAGCAGCAATATTGCACATTGAGGCCAACTACACCAAAGGAGAGGCTATTACTTATATTGGTTTCTATCTGTAAAGGACAGGGTAAATTGTTATATTAAGACAGACAGTTGTACCAAAATCTTTTAACTAGCAAAACTTTAACAAACATACCATTGTGCTAACAAGCCCATAAGTAGTATGGGAGTATTAATCATTTCATGTATATCTACCAATTATTAAATCATAACGTTGTGTAGATATTAGCCATCTATAGTTAGGTCTAGCAGCTAAATTGTAAAAAAAGACCTGACAACAGTAACAAACCTGTCTCAACTGTATCTACAGTAACAAACCTGTCACAATGTGGGCAAAAACTACACAGGCATATACTGACTATGAGAACTATATAACTGAATTGCGTCCTACATTCAAGCAATGGAAGGCAGGAGTTATGTGCAGGTGACCATTTCAGAGCATGTTAATGCATGAGCAACAAATTAATGTGAGTCAGTGTTAAGATGGGAGCCCGTGCTTGTAGCGCTGGGAAAGGTGGTGTCCATAAGCGCTTCTTCTTTTTCGTCGATGAATTTGTTCAAGGCAACATGGTCAGAAAATATATGTGGAGTCCCTTGAACTAAGATGCAATATTTAGCTGGTCCCACCAATGAGAACTGATTGTTCATTGCTTTAAGTCTTGGACGGAGGGCCAAAACCCTTCCTTGTTTCAGCTGTTTCTTTGCAGTAATCCTGAGATATGAAAATTGTGTTACCTTCCTAGAGTATGTGAATATGTTTCCTCATAAAGGATGATCACAGCTCTACATGTAGGTAATGGAGAGGTTTGCAAACAATCAGCCTAGGGGTCTTTTGGTTAGGCAGTTCTCTTTTTGGGACTCTGTGTGCCCTATCAAATTCTAAGGGTTTGCTGAATACCAGGTTTGTGGCTTGTGAGAACCATTTTTCCAGAAAGGAAATGCATGACCCAGCTGCCTCTTCTACACCTTCTGGAAGACCAAATATTCAAAGACTTCCACATATGTTCCTTTCTTCCAATGCTGAACGTTGTTTGGTAAGAGAGATCGAGGTAATATTGAGTGTTTGAAGAGATCCTACTTTCTGTTTCTGCAATTCGTGAATTGGCTTCTCTAATATCTTGCCAGATTGCGAAGATCTCATTTTGCACAATATCAGTGTTTCCTTTCGTTGACTTGGCTAGTTCATGAACATCTGCTCGATTTTTTAAGATAGTTTCCATGGTTGAGTTGATGCTTTTGATTGGCGAGTCGGGGTTCTGTGGATCAGCCTTGATTCTTTTCAAGCTTCTTTTGTTGTCTTTATTTGCCATTTTCGTGTACCTGCGGAATGTTTTCTTGAGGTTTTACGAGGGAGAAGAGTTACCCCTCTGACAGCGACCAGTGGTAGAAACAGTGACAGGATGGTCTTAGAGGTTAGGTCAGGGCCTGGTTCTTTGTTGTAGGGCTTAACAGCCTTTTTCTCCAGTGATGAGATCTGTAGGTGATTATAGGGAGTTAGTTAGGTTGTGAGTTTATGAGTAGGCCTGGACGCAAATTCCATTCCGCTCGCAGAAATTGCAATAATTTGACATTTTCACGTTCCGCAGAGAGTGCGAAAATGTCCAAATTTCCGCAATCCGTATCTTTTGTCTTGCTCGCGCTGTAAAAAAAACCATTCTCACGCGCGCGCGATCGCCTTACCTGAATCCCCGCGTTCGCCGGCAAGTTTTCCCTATTCGGTCGCGTTCTCCACGAGATGTTGGATTGTGGAAGCCATTTTACGTTATCTCTCGAGAGTTCGCGCCCGCATTAATATCATTGGTCGCGCGATCATGTCCTTCGTCGCCCGATCACGTCTTTCTTCTCGCAATCATGCACCCCAAGAGTATGAGATGATTGAGTTCTCGAACACGTCATTCTCCACCGCGAGCGAGAGCGTGAGGACGCTGACACATCATATCGAACGCGACAAGGAATGAGAAAACCCGAACGCGTCATATCCAATGCGACAGGGAGCGAGAGAACGCGATCAAGTCATTTGGACGCGCCGGCGGAAGTAATGTGAAGCTCGAGAACTCGAACATGTGAAATTTTCAATTTGGAGAAGAATATCAGCTCCAGCAGCATGAAACCTTCTGGAAATGATGATTTGGATGAAAAAAAAACTCATCAGATTGAAATGTGGCTGTTCTTTTTTGTGCAAAGAGTCCTTTTGTAAAAAGGTGGGGAGAGGGAGGAAGTGCCACAGAATCTCCAACTTCCTGTTCCTGTCCAGCAGGCTAATCCCAGTGCTTTGTCCATCTCCTGGTCATTCTGCCTTTGGATTTTGAGCTGGAAAGATCACTCTTTTTGTCTGCTGCGCCATTGCAATTGGATTTGAGGATTTTTTAATTGGATATTTTACAAGTAAGTGGTTGTTGTGTCTGTTTGCTTGGGGGCATTACAGTTGTTGCAACTACATTTTAATTTTGGTAACTATCATTCCTTTTTTTAAAAATGTTATGGGTAGTAGTAGTCTGTAGTAGGCCAGAGCTAGTCATGGCCTCATGGGTGTGAGCATGATGAAGCAACTGTTGCTTTGGTTTTTTTTTTAATGTATTTCATTTTCAAGCATGATTTAGGGCCAGGATGGCATTGGATTGAGTTGGGGAATTTGTTTTTTTGGGGTGGACTTTCTATTGTTGGGCCTCGCCTTGTGGCTAATGGCCATTTAGAAGCCTAGTCCTGCAAGCTTGTCTGGCCTTGTCTGCCAACAGGCCTGCTTTCATCCAGTAGGCTCAGAGCAGGTAGCCACAGCTTTAATAATCAAATGTTTCTGTGTGTGGTCTGTTGAATTTAGACATCATTTAGGGCCTGGATGGCATTGAATTGAGTTGATGAATGTTTTTTTTGGGTGGACTATCTGATGTTGTTGGACCTGGCCATGTGGCTGGTACCCATTTTGAAGCCTAGGCCTGCAAGCTTGTCTGGCCTTGTCTGCCAACAGGCCTGCTTTCATCCAGTAGTCTCAGAGCAAGTAGCCACAGCGTTATTAATCAAGGGTTTCTGTGTGTGGTCTGTTGAATTTAGGCATCATTTAGGGCCTGGATGGCATTGGTTTGAGTTGGGGAATGTTGTTTTTTAAGGTGGGCTTTCTGATGTTGTTGGGCCTGGCCATGTGGCTGGTGGCCATTTTGAAGCCTAGGCCTGCAAGCTTGTCTGGCCTGTTCTGCCAACAGGCCTGTTTTCATCCAGTAGGCTCAGAGCAGGTAGCCACTGCTTTATTAATCAAGTGTTTCTGTGTGTGGTCTGTTGAATTTAGACATCATTTAGGGCAAGGATGGCACTGGATTGAGGTGGGAAGTGTGCTTTTTTGGGGTGGGCTTTCTGATGTTTTTGGGCCTGGCCATGTGGCTGGTGGCCATTTTGAAGCCTAGGCCTGCAAGCTTGTCTGGCCTTGTCTGCCAACAGGCCTGCTTACATTCCAATAGGCTCAGAGCAGGTAGCCACCTCTTTATTAATAAAGTGGTTTTGTGTGTGGTCTGTTGAATTTATTTTAGACATCATTTAGTGCATGGATGGCACTGGATTGAGTTGGGAGGTGTGTTTTTTTGGGGTGGGCTTTCTGATGTTGTTGGGCCTGGCCATGTGGCTGGTGGCCATTTTGAAGCCTAGGCCTGCAAGCTTGTCTGGCCTTGCATGCCAACAGGCCTGCTTTCACCCAGTAGGCTCAAAGCAGGTAGCCACAGCGTTATTATTCAAGTGTATCTGTGTGTGGTCTGTTGAATTTAGACATCAGTTAGGACATGGATGGCACTGGATTGAGGTGGGAAGTGTGTTTTTTTGGGGTGGGCTTTCTGATGTTGTTGACCTGACCATATGGCTGGTGGCCTTTCTTTGTGTTGTGAGTTAGTAGTGTCCTGCTTTTGGCATATAGGCCTGCATGGTTTTCCTATTGGCTTACTGCTTCCATCCATCCACCCCCTTTGCCAGCAGCAGCTCCATGAATGATGTGATGCTCTAATAATTTAATGGCAAATAGGGTCCACCCCACTTCCATTACATTTTTAATTTGGTGGTTCTTATTCTCTTTCCTATCTTTCCTGAGAGTATAGTGTGTGTATACACATTAGTATAACATAGCCCTCAGAGATGGCTTGACTATATCTTTTTTGTACAGTACCACACAACAACAAATGCAACATTTCACTGATGTTCTTCTCCTGGCTTATTTGCTTTTAGGTGCACAAAAAGCCAGAGGAGGAGGTGTCATCATCATCACCCGTTGTACTGCCAGCCAGACAGAAGTCCTGATGCGGAACACGTCCACGAGTGAACACAAATGGTTGTGCATCTGCGTCCTGCCTGACATCTGAAGAAGATGGCCCCAAAGAAAGGAACCAGGTCCAGTACCAAGAAAGTTGCTGGTGAGAAGAAGGAACAGAAAAAGGAAGTTTAACCACGACTGGTGTGCCGGCCAATGTTTTTTAGGAGCAAAAAAGTTATACCTGCAGCAGCGTTGTCTGGAAATGTCATCATCCCAAATTAGTACACAATCAACGCAGACAGCTCAGCAGATAAGTGTGCAGCAGCAACAACCAATATCAGCAGCCGCAGCTGCAACAACAGCAGCAGCCACAAGAACAACAGCAGCAGCAAGAACTACAGCATCAGCCGCAAGAAAAACAACAGCAGCAGCCGCAAAAACAACAACAGCAGCAGTCGCAAGAACAGCTCACAGTAGTAGTTGTTGCTCCTGACATCGGGGCATTTCAGGAAATCGAGCTTCCTGCAGACAAAGTGGAGCAAACCATTGTTTCGGAAGATCTATTGTCTTCCAGACCACCAGCAAGGAAAAGGAGGCTTAGTCCATCATCTTCTTCTTCGAGCCCCGCTTCTGATGACCATAATGCCACTTGGCAGCCACCAGCTCATTCAAAGAGTGATGCAAGCCACAAGACAATGCTTCTGAAAAGGAAGGATCCCGAAAAAAGTACAGTTATGGAGGTAGATGTAGAAGAGGGGGGTGATGTTGATGAAGAGGACGAGCCAGTCATCACGCACATCACTCCTGCCCCAAAGGGGGTGGAGACCAACATTCTCACCCTATCCAGAAAGGCGGCTACTGAGCGGGATGTAGCACGGATACCACCAACGCAGGTTACACCACCACGACCTCCAGCTGCCATATTTTCCAAGGCCCGGCAAGGACCTACATCCAGCTCAACGATCTCAGAAGGTAGTAGTAGTAAAAGTCACAGTGTAGCTGCACAGAGCCACATTCCAAGCACACCCTCCAGTTCATCCAGCACTGCCAGAAAGTTCTCCTCCCCAGTTTAGGACTTCTTTCCTGTTAGCACCAAGGAGGAGAACATTGCAATATGCTGAATTTGTTGCTCGGGTGTTCGGCGCGGTAAGCTTGGTACAAACTATGGTACCGGATGCCAAGCAAGTCATCTCAGAATACACAACAGTATTGTGTGGGAGAATCACCTACTTAAGTTAAAAGAAAGTAAAAAAGCTCAACCCATTGAAGTTGGTCAGGAAGAATCAGGGGACGATATTATTCCGGTGGCAGGTGGAGCAGGAGGCATTTCTAGCCCTGTCCCCAGTAATGTAGTGGTACTGCCCACATCCTCCTCAGTAACATCTGAGTGGCACCGTAGTAAGAGCCATACTCAGAGTCAGGCTGAGACACCAAGGCGTCCGAATACCGCAATGAGACAAACTGAGTCGTTGAGCCTAAATGGGTTAATGAAAACAACAGCACCACAAAGGAAAGTTATCCAGCCTACCATTGAGAGCTTGCTTGGGTTGGAGGGGCAGTTCCAACATAACCACCCCACGGCACTGTTGTACAATGCAAAGCTCGCTAAAATGTTACCACTTTTTCATTTGTGGAAGGGGTAGGTTTCCTTGAACTTGTGTCAGCCATCTGTCCTAAATGGAAGGTTCCCAGCCGTTCCTTTTTCACAAGAATTGCTGTTCCGGCACTACATCATGATGTGCTGGAATTGGTTGTGCTGTTCACAATATCCACCTGACTACAGACATGTGGACCAGTTGCCAAGCCACAGATTACATGTGCATCACTGCACACTGGGTCTCTTTTGTGGGGGTTAGAGATAAGCTATCTGAACGAGGTGCTGTTGACACAGCTGAGATTTTTAAAGCTACTCAGAAACATGCAACTGTAGCCATGTTCACCATGGAGAAATCTTATACTGCTGTAAACATTTTGCAAGAGTTTTGCAGCAAGGTTTCTGAATGGCTGCACCCAAGAAGGCTTACTATTGGTTTTGTTGCCACAGAAAATGGCAGTAATGTACTTAAGGCCATGGATCTTGGTTCCTATTTCAGGGTTCTGTGTTCGGCCCTTTACATAAACATTATAGTTCAAGACTTTCTGAAAAAATAACCCATAGTCAGCAACTTACTGAGCATCTGCCGAAGAATATGCACTCATTTCAGCCATTCTTTTAAAGCTCGGAAGCAGATGAGGATCATTCAACGTGAATATAGGATGCCAGTCAACACGTTGGAACTCAACGTATTACGTGCTTGATCGTCTGTTTGAGCAGTACAGGCCACTCAATGAATATGTCATGCAAAGAGGGGATGCTACTGTGAAAGGCATGACCCTTCAGATGGAGCAATGGGGCCAAGTTAAATGCCTGACTGAGATGCTTTGTCCTTTTGAGGTCTTCACACGTGAAGTCAGCAAGGATGACTGTACAATGTGCCAAGCTATCCCATTATTGCAAAAGCTAGAGCATCAGCTGAGGAAGGAGTCTGAATCATACAAAGGTGTAGAGGACAAAAAGAAAGCCTTTGACTTGGTGGAGAGCTTAGCCCGTCGCTTAGCTGAAAATACAAGGATAGAAAATAAAATGTTGTCACAAGAACATTACATTTCTGCCACAATTCTGGATCCACGGACAAATTTGGGACTGAAGACATTCTTTCCTTTTTCAGAGATTCATGTTGCCCGCTACAAAACTTGGATATCTGAGGCAGCGAGTATGTTGGAAAATGAACGGCTGTTAATTAAAAGCCCGCAATATCAACCCACAAGAAGTACTGCAGAAGGACATGCAGCATCAAGTGCAACTTTGGAGGCTGAGGGCAGTGCGTTTAGATTACAACACTCACCATCACTATCGACAACATCAACAATAACTGGATCATCAATAGGCCCAGTAGAATCGTTAGACGATTGGTATTTACAGTTAGGCATTAATAAGCGCAGTGCTGATGCAGAGAGAAAAGAGCCCGAAAGGTTAGCAGCAGCACCCCTGAACATTGAGCGGATGGTCCAGGCCTATCTGGAGGACCCAACAGAGTTGTACACTGATCAAAACCCATTGCAGTATTGGTATAGGAAAAGGTCAAATGGCCACTGCTCAGCAGGCTGGCGATAAGCTATCTGGCTTGCCCAGTCGCAACTGTCTCTTCTGAATGGGTTTTCAGTGCTGCTGGTTCCATTGTAACAGTGAGAAGGACCATAATGAAAATACAGAGCACACAAGCAAGGTATCTTTTTTAGAGGGTGATCACATATATAAAGAATAAATATGATAGTACACCAAAGGTTCTTTCAATTAGTTTTTATAGTTCATAGTGGCACTCCTATCAAAGGAGATCCAAAGAACATGGAGCCAGCCGACACGTGTTTCGTGAAATCGGGCAATCACCTGTGACTCTTCAGGGCTCGACACAGCCCTTACGTACATCGTTTCAGCCCTGAAGTGTCACGGGTGATTGCCCAATTTGACGAAACACGTGTCGGCTGGCTTCATGTTCTTGGGATCTCCTTTGATAGGAGTGCAACTATGAACTATAAAAACTAATTGAAAGAACCTTTGGTGTACTATCATATCTGTTCTTGTTACATATGATTAACCCTCTAAAAAAGATACCTTGCTTGTGTGCTCTAGACTTTGCTTATGTAAACTAAGGGAGGGTTCTTTCCTTTCTTTTTTCAGAGGTTTGGATTGCCTCTGACCAAGAAGCACCATTAAACGTTAGCATTTCTCTTTACCCACACCTCTATTTTTGTGCGCCAACCTTTTTCTTACATAGTGAGAAGGACCAGTCTCTCGCCAAAAATCGTGGAGAGGTTAACAATGATCAAAATGAATCAGCACTTCATACCACTGAATTACACAATACATGAAGCAAGAGAGGAAGATGAGGAGGACAGCGGAAGTAGTGTGTCACATGACCTACTACTGGCTGAACCCCCAGAGTTTGAGGACGAGCAATACTTCCCTGACAATTAGGCTTGCACATACTGTCTTCCTCCCTTTTTTCCTTTGTTTTGTGTGTCTGTCGTTCTGGTTACAAACTTGTGAATCACAACAAATCCATTCCATTACCACCTTCTTCTACTCTTAGTGGAGAAGTGTGGCTCAGGGGTTATAGGCGGCAGACCCGGAAGCTGAGATCGGTCCTGGACCAGGGTTCAATTCCCCGCCTCGGTGGGTCTTGGGCTAAAAAATTCCACGGACTCGATAATTCTCGCTCCGGTGCCTTCTCGACTCTCGGGTTCACACTCTGCGACTCTGGCCAATAGCTTGCTTAATCTCCACAACGGCCCCTCGCGGCGGGATGCCTGGCTTTCACCTTGTGGATACCCTGCTGGGGCTATCTCACAGGGGAATACCAGGACAGGTTCCCTAAGCAAGCGCTGGGAAACCCACTGCGGGTAGCTGTGCGCTATATAAGCTCAAATACATTTACATTCTTATTTCAATATACAACTTTCAGGTGTCTGCATTTCACAGTACAGTCCTCCGAATCCAGCTGCTCCGCTCCATCATACTGAATCTCCCGCCTAAATCCATTGCCCTCATAATGATTAGATGATGGAAAATAGAAGAAAAAATAAAAACGTTCCTTGTGCCGCCAAAAGAAGTGGAACATGATGACTACTATAGCTATCTTCCTTTCAGAGCCGAGAGAGACTGCCTATGAAAATACGATGGAACCCGTAATGATGATTGATGCCATGCATTGGAGGCAGAGTCACAGACTGAGTGATTTTGTTGTTGTTTGTTGTGCACGAAGTTGTGTCATTGTGCACTAATCATCTTTCTACAGTACACACTAAACGTAACTCAAGGTGAATTTTCCCCTTCTTGCAAATAAGAAATGTGTACTTCTACTGCAGATTGATACATTGCTTTTGATTGAATACAGGAAGGGGACTCAATCTGTGCACTGAGTATGACAACAGCACCGTCCATGATGATGATGGCGAAAAAGACGGCCCGTTAACTAGATGAGAAGGAACAGGTAATGAAAATTAATGGCAAGCATTGGACACTTGACTCTGAGCGATTGGTGTTTTTGTTGTTTGTTTGTTGTGCACAAAGTGAAGTCAAAGTGTACTAGTAGTCTTAATGTACACACTAAAGAGTGACTCAAGTCAATAATAGTTCTACTCTTATTGTGTAATAACAACATTTTACTTCTACTGCAGGCCAACCTTCACAGTCAGTCAGTACAAGTATCAGAGATGATTGATGGAATAATAACAAGCCAGGAGGACCTTTCATGCATGGCATAAATGCCTAAAGGTAAACACGTCAACAACAACCACAGCAGACCCAAATGTCTGTGTAGAAGTGGAGTCGAGTGTAGCAGTGGAATGACTGCGGTGCTTATAATTAACTAACTCAAATTGTAAAATGCTATGTTTGGAATGGATATGTGCTTTGCCTTTATCCAACTCTTCAAAAAAATACTCTAAACGGAGGATGTGCTAAGCAACATGCCATCAGGTCTGTCACTGTGGGCCTGCTCTGTCCTGTTGTTGTTGAAGGTCAATGCTGGAAACAGACTAGAGTAGAAATGATGCATACATGCTTCCTCAGAAAGTGTTCTTGTGTTGCACTATGACTACACCATAACTTGTGCATTTGTTTCAACTTTGTTTCAAAAAATTTCCATTGTGTTTCCATCTATAATTACAGGCCGGGCCTTGCCCTATACTTGGGAAAACATTACAATGCACACTTACCTCACCAATAAATGTACATTTTTTTCCAGGCTGGCAGTGGCGACTGGCGAATGGCGAATGGCGACACCAAAGATTGGTTGACGAGAGGACCAAGAGGAATGCCGAGATGCAAATCCAGTCCACATTTTTGACCAGGATAACACAGTAACAGTATCAACTTTCACCTTATGTTAAATAATTTGATACATTTTTTAGTCTACAATCTTTACAACAGTGTGTTCTTGTTGTTGTTGTTATTATCATTAGGTTTGCTCTCTGTTTATGATTCATCCCTACCAATATTTAAAAATTCTTTTTGCTATCTGTAAAAGTATTAAGCCGAGAACAACTAAACAAGAAGTGTATGTAATCCGGGTCTTCTTATAATTCATCATCATGCATGCATTTGTTGGAATATAAAATTATATATCCAGGATTGGCCACTATGTATCATATAACTGTGCAGACATATGAATAATCATATACTATTATGTAGATATGCGTATGCCTATTGCATTATTCATGCAGGCCTATTGATATAACCGTGGCCTGTTTGTTTCGTTTCCCCGTGTTTATGTACCATTTCCCAGAAGTCATGTGAGTTAGCCCTCGCTACGAAACCATGTTGCCATGCCTAGTTTCTCTCTCTGATCTTTAGTGTGTAGCTCAGGGAAACCCAAGGTCACACCTGCCTCTCTTGTGGGATGCGTGCATTTCAGCAGAGCTCGTTCCTGTACTCCCCGGGCTCCAGATAGACAAGAAGGCACCTCATTGACCTGCCCCCGGAATAGCTTCGGTCTAGCTACTGCAATCAATTGTGCCTTATATGGGTCTTCCTGCTGGCTCACGGAAAACTTGTGTTTTTCCTTGTAGGGTGTTAACTAGAATGTGTGAAATGTATATATGCTTTGTATCATTTTTATGAAGTCAGTCTCCTCTGCGCACCTTCGAGGTCGTGTAGACTGAGGCTCCCCTGACAGGGCTTGTATTTGATTTGAATAAACGATTCGACTCTCTCCATTGCCGACTGCCTTATTCTTCGATTATATTACATATGGGCTATTGGTAAGTATAGCCAGGCTTTGTGAAATTTTTATTCCTTCATATTTCCTTTTTCTCCCTTTGATATGGATATGATAGTCTTCAATGATTGTTGTTTGTTTGTCCATCCGTACTGTTTTTCACTGTCAAACCTTCCCCCAAATCCCCTTCCCATGCATTCAACAAACCCTAACCCTCTTCCCCCGGGCTGTGTGACTTTTGAGGTGAGACTAAATTAAATGAACACCAATAATTAATCACACGCTTACTGCGGCGGATGTGGCAAAAGCAACAGTACTTCAATTTCAAGGCAGAGCGATGATCTTCTTCTGCTTGCCCACCTATGAGCAGTATGTTTTAGAGGTGATATTTATTTAACAAAGGAACATATACCTCCGCATTGATTGGATTTGTTGGCATTCCTCATACACAGCACCAACTGTTACGCAGTAGGCCTAGTCAAGTGACTCGACACAACTACAGTTTTTGTAACTCTGTCTAGTAGGCTATCCCCACCACCATTAAGTTTTGTTGTAAAAGATTTAGCATATTATTGTTGCTTGGTAAGTTCTGTACTGTACTTCATTCTACTACTCCTCGAACAGTCTCTCAAAGGCGACTGACTGTCTCATTTTCTTTTTCTGTAAATGCTGCTGCCCTGCCAGTGTCTACTACTACTACTACTGCCACCACCACCCCAATCATGGATTGTTAGAATAGAAAAAGGAAACCATCTTCACCATGCAGCCATCGCTGTGCCTAAGTTAAACATCTAGCAAAGGTAAGAGAAGTTTGGGGGCGGCATAATTGATAATGGACATGTTTTCAATGAATTCACACACCCCTTTGAGTCCAGATAAAGAATGCATAGACTAGAAGAGAGAGACAAAGTACTGGTAGGACAACTCAATCAGTGAGGGGTGTTGCATCTATCTGTTTATTGAAATCAAACACTGGCTATGGGCTGACCGGCACCTGAAACGAAACAGTGTGATGTAAAACAGCAATACCACCTACAAAACATTAACAACATTGCATGTATAGTATAAATATAGATTTAATTTACCATAACAAAAATAAACTATGTAAAATGGAAACCCACAGAAGCTGGCCCACCCCCTCCCTAACCCCAACAAATGTCTGTAAGAAAGAAACTGAATTCCAAATGTCCAAAAATCCCCAACGTCCAACTCCCACCCACCCAAACAAGAATTGAAAAAGGGTCAGAACTAAGACAGGGACTGGTGGTGGGATTGGAGGACGACACGCATTTGCTCCTCTAAACGGCGGACACGGCACTTGAGAGTGCGGCAGCAGGAGCAACAGTGGTGGGGGCACCAGAGATGGTGTTGCAGCTAAGGTGGTGGGCAGCCGCCAGACGGTGGCGCCGTACCGCTGGAGAGTGGTGGCTGGGGCCCGGGGCACTGGAGGAGGCTTCAAGTGTTGCAGCAGTCTCCTCCTCCTCCTCCTCCAAGACCACCAGCCGCCGGTATTACCGCTGTATTGCCTCCAGTTTCTGGCGCTGTGCCTTAGCGGCCATTTCCTTCCTATCGACCTTGGAAGGAGTAGCTGCATATAAAAAAAACAAGACAATTGTAAAATATACTCTTAGAAAAACAGTAAGACAAGTTATAGTTATACACACAGTGGCATGGTAGCACTATAAAGCACAGTAAGTACATAACATTTATTAAATCTCACCCGTTCTTCCTTCCACCCGTCTTTCACTTTTTAGTTGAACACCAGGTGATCTGATCTGACTTTTAGTCTTCTCCATAAAATTTTCAAAGCGGAGTTGAAATCACAGATAGATGAGGCCATTGGTTACTCAATACTCCCGCCCCTATGCCAATTAAAGGGTGTCTTCTTCACTTTTCAAACGTTCACAACAACTCTTACTTACTTAGGACATCGGATGGCGGGAGGCCAAAGTCCGCCCGCCATCCTGACACTAAAAACGGACCACCCGCCATAAGGGCCGGGGTTCCGTGGGGACAATTAGGATGCGCCTGCCACAGTGGCAGGCGCATCCCGTATTTTTAACATTGTGGTGGGCGGTGCCGAAACCACCGCCCACTGCAATGCTAAAAATAGATGCTGTGCTTTTCCAAGCACAACGTGACAGGCCCACGCGGAGCCTGTCACGTTGTGCTTTGACAGGCTACTCAATACTCCCGCCCCTATGCCAATCAAAGGGTGTCTTCTTCACTCTTCAAACATTCACAACAACTCTTACTTACTTAGGACATCGGATGGCGGGAGGAAAAAGTCCACCCGCCATCCTCACGCTAAAAAGGGATCACCCGCCATAAGGGCGGGGTCCCGTGGGAACAATTAGGATGCGCCCGCCACAGTGGCGGGTGCATCCCGTATTTTTAACATTGTGGTGGGCGGTGCCGAATGCCGAGTAGACACTAGTAGTTATATATGGTCCCTAGGGTTATTCTAGCCTTTGCTTAGTTAGCCCGAGCCATGCAACCATTTTACCTTTGTGTCTTTTATTTTTGCACATGTAACGTTACCTTGCAGCTTGTTGTGTAAGACACCTTTGAGCCCACATGACCTCACACTGCTACTGTCTAAGCGCTACGTACAAGCGGTCAACCAAAACATTAACAAGCCACTTTTTTATGAAGTTCTGGTGTACTGTTAGTCCATATTGCTGATCCATAAATGCTACACTTTTTGGCACGGCTGAAAAATGCTTGCAATATACTAACGCGCACCATTTCATTTTTCGCATTACAGACTGAAGATTCCCTTCTACGAACCAGAGCTTTGCAGAGGTTATGATGCAACAACTACCAGTACTAGGTTCTTCTAAGGTGAGGGGTCCCTTCATTCAGAGATCTTCAGTTATATATTTATATAAACCAAATTCCTACCTAGGGGATGGTGGTGCTTCCACCACTGTTCAGTTATCATGATTTAATTAACAACGGTAAGTAAGTAAATGTAACAATGTTTATGTTAATGTACACAGCTTGTCAATAAACATTTTGAACTTACATAGACTTGGTGGTATTTGGTGTGGACTTACATGAGTGAGCAAATTAAAGAAAGCATGTGCATTTCTTCCACGACTGAGAGGTTGGGTGTGTTATGTTCTGGGTTGTCTACTTGTTGGGTATCTTGGGGAGAGGGTTTGGAGAGCTAATAGCTATGATAAGACACTACTATAACTAGTCGGACAGGGGATTGTGGTGGTTCTAAACGTCTGATTGAGGTGTGTGAGGAAGGTCCAACCTACCATCACCAACATTCTATTTTCTTGTGCAAAAGTCTGTATGTGCAAAATCCCTACAACAGTAGTAGTATGTCCTATCATATCAAATTAATAATAAAACTGTGTGGGCATTTGTTGGTGTGAATTGTCAAGGCCTCAAGATTAACAAAGACTCAAGATCAATAAGACTAGAAGTCGTACAAGAGGACAACCCAAAGGATTAGACTCAATGGCTAGAGCTATTGGTGAATCTGAGTTTAATTTACAACCTTTTAAATAAAGAGTGGCAAGCTTAGCTACTACAGTACAGACAGACTAATAGTAGTAGTAGTACAGAAAGTCATCATAGCAGAGGCAGAGATAACAAGATTTTCGAAACAGTACAGATCGAAGGATAATTGTTGGTAAAAAATAGCAATAGGAAACTGAAACAATAGTTTGGGAAAAATATGGTGCGGTAAAAGTTATGGAATAAGAATTATTATTAACAACAAGAAGACTTACTAGGGCCAGCAGAGGAGACCTCGTTAGTATCGCCCTGGTGTTGTGGTTCTACCGCCGACTGAGTCCCACTCCCTGTCTGTGTCTGCCTGCCCCTGGGTGCTGAACAGGAAAGATATAAGAAAGAGACAAACATTGATAGATGGTGTCAAACAAATAAAATATTTTTAAAAAACGGTCAAAAAACACTCATGTAATAAAAATTGCAAAAACTAAATTGACCGATCTCATCTGGTCAACAAATAGTATCGGGGGATTCGTGGATCGACTACTTCCTATTTATCAGCACTAATCCAGGCTTCCATTCTGATTCCAGAATACTAACTAAGCATAAGTACGATGTACCACCTGACCTAGCCCCTAAAACAGCAATACCACCTACAAAACATTAACAACATTGCATGTATAGTATAAATATAGATTTAATTTACCATAACAAAAATAAACTATGTAAAATGGAAACCCACAGAAGCTGGCCCACCCCCTCCCTAACCCCAACAAATGTCTGTAAGAAAGAAACTGAATTCCAAATGTCCAAAAATCCCCAACGTCCAACTCCCACCCACCCAAACAAGAATTGAAAAAGGGTCAGAACTAAGACAGGGACTGGTGGTGGGATTGGAGGACGACACGCATTTGCTCCTCTAAACGGCGGACACGGCACTTGAGAGTGCGGCAGCAGGAGCAACAGTGGTGAGGGCACCAGAGATGGTGTTGCAGCTAAGGTGGTGGGCAGCCGCCAGACGGTGGCGCCGTACCGCTGGAGAGTGGTGGCTGGGGCCCGGGGCACTGGAGGAGGCTTCAAGTGTTGCAGCAGTCTTCTCCTCCTCCTCCTCCAAGACCACCAGCCGCCGGTATTACCGCTGTATTGCCTCCAGTTTCTGGCGCTGTGCCTTAGCGGCCATTTCCTTCCTATCAACCTTGGAAGGAGTAGCTGCATATAAAAAAAACAAGACAATTGTAAAATATACTCTTAGAAAAACAGTAAGACAAGTTATAGTTATACACATAGTGGCATGGTAGCACTATAAAGCACAGTAAGTACATAACATTTATTAAATCTCACCGGTTCTTCCTTCCACCCGTCTTTCACTTTTTAGTTGAACACCAGGTGATCTGATCTGACATTTAGTCTTCTCCATAAAATTTTCAAAGCGGAGTTGAAATCACAGATAGATGAGGCCATTGGTTACTCAATACTCCCGCCCCTATGCCAATTAAAGGGTGTCTTCTTCACTTTTCAAACGTTCACAACAACTCTTACTTGCTTAGGACATCGGATGGCGGGAGGCCAAAGTCCGCCCGCCATCCTGACACTAAAAACGGACCACCCGCCATAAGGGCCGGGGTTCCGTGGGGACAATTAGGATGCGCCTGCCACAGTGGCAGGCGCATCCCGTATTTTTAACATTGTGGTGGGCGGTGCCGAAACCACCGCCCACTGCAATGCTAAAAATAGATGCTGTGCTTTTCCAAGCACAACGTGACAGGCCCACGCGGAGCCTGTCACGTTGTGCTTTGAAAGGCTACTCAATACTCCCGCCCCTATGCCAATCAAAGGGTGTCTTCTTCACTCTTCAAACATTCACAACAACTCTTACTTACTTAGGACATCGGATGGCGGGAGGAAAAAGTCCACCCGCCATCCTCACGCTAAAAAGGGATCACCCGCCATAAGGGCGGGGTCCCGTGGGAACAATTAGGATGCGCCCGCCACAGTGGCGGGTGCATCCCGTATTTTTAACATTGTGGTGGGCGGTGCCGAATGCCGAGTAGACACTAGTAGTTATATATGGTCCCTAGGGTTATTCTAGCCTTTGCTTAGTTAGCCCGAGCCATGCAACCATTTTACCTTTGTGTCTTTTATTTTTGCACATGTAACGTTACCTTGCAGCTTGTTGTGTAAGACACCTTTGAGCCCACATGACCTCACACTGCTACTGTCTAAGCGCTACGTACAAGCGGTCAACCAAAACATTAACAAGCCACTTTTTTATGAAGTTCTGGTGTACTGTTAGTCCATATTGCTGATCCATAAATGCTACACTTTTTGGCACGGCTGAAAAATGCTTGCAATATACTAACGCGCACCATTTCATTTTTCGCATTACAGACTGAAGATTCCCTTCTACGAACCAGAGCTTTGCAGAGGTTATGATGCAACAACTACCAGTACTAGGTTCTTCTAAGGTGAGGGGTCCCTTCATTCAGAGATCTTCAGTTATATATTTATATAAACCAAATTCCTACCTAGGGGATGGTGGTGCTTCCACCACTGTTCAGTTATCATGATTTAATTAACAACGGTAAGTAAGTAAATGTAACAATGTTTATGTTAATGTACACAGCTTGTCAATAAACATTTTGAACTTACATAGACTTGGTGGTATTTGGTGTGGACTTACATGAGTGAGCAAATTAAAGAAAGCATGTGCATTTCTTCCACGACTGAGCGGTTGGGTGTGTTATGTTCTGGGTTGTCTACTTGTTGGGTATCTTGGGGAGAGGGTTTGGAGAGCTAATAGCTATGATAAGACACTACTATAACTAGTCGGACAGGGGATTGTGGTGGTTCTAAACGTCTGATTGAGGTGTGTGAGGAAGGTCCAACCTACCATCACCAACATTCTATTTTCTTGTGCAAAAGTCTGTATGTGCAAAATCCCTACAACAGTAGTAGTATGTCCTATCATATCAAATTAATAATAAAACTGTGTGGGCATTTGTTGGTGTGAATTGTCAAGGCCTCAAGATTAACAAAGACTCAAGATCAATAAGACTAGAAGTCGTACAAGAGGACAACCCAAAGGATTAGACTCAATGGCTAGAGCTATTGGTGAATCTGAGTTTAATTTACAACCTTTTAAATAAAGAGTGGCAAGCTTAGCTACTACAGTACAGACAGACTAATAGTAGTAGTAGTACAGAAAGTCATCATAGCAGAGGCAGAGATAACAAGATTTTCGAAACAGTACAGATCGAAGGATAATTGTTGGTAAAAAATAGCAATAGGAAACTGAAACAATAGTTTGGGAAAAATATGTTGCGGTAAAAGTTATGGACTAAGAATTATTATTAACAACAAGAAGACTTACTAGGGCCAGCAGAGGAGACCTCGTTAGTATCGTCCTGGTGTTGTGGTTCTACCGCCGACTGAGTCCCACTCCCTGTCTGTGTCTGCCTGCCCCTGGGTGCTGAACAGGAAAGATATAAGAAAGAGACAAACATTGATAGATGGTGTCAAACAAATAAAATATTTTTTAAAAACGGTCAAAAAACACTCATGTAAACAAAAATTGCAAAAACTAAATTGACCGATCTCATCTGGTCAACAAATAGTATCGGGGGATTCGTGGATCGACTACTTCCTATTTATCAGCACTAATCCAGGCTTCCATTCTGATTCCAGAATACTAACTAAGCATAAGTACGATGTACCACCTGACCTAGCCCATCTATTCCAGGCATGCCAATTGTACATTAAGTATGCATTTCCACTTCTTTTAGTCCTCAACAATGCATATGGTCAAATATAGGGCACATGACTACATTTTTTGTATACCAAAATTTTGGGTTGATTGATTGATGCTGATGTTCTGCTAGTGCTAAGCCTATTACCACCACTCATTGTACAAACTAGAAAAGGTTCTAATAAAGACTGGATTACCAGCAGCACATGACGTAACTGAGGGAGCATCACACATACCACTAAAAAAAATTACAAACTCATACAAAGTAACTAAACCTTATTATCAATCCGCCCCTATCTCTTAGTGACAGGACAAAGTAAGGACTAGAGTCACTATAGCATTACGTAACTTAATTTCTCTAAAAGAAACTCTTACATAATCACGCTAAGTGAGCACAAACGCAAAGTTGCAAACAAGTAAGGTTAGTAGTAGCGCAGAGAAGCACCTGTGTCATAACAATCACAGAAGACTTGTAAACCTAATTAACCTGGAATGTAAGCAACAACATTCTAGCTTGTTGTAAGAAAAAAAGATATACGCAATAGATAACACAGAGCAGAAGAACAGACACAAAGTAGTAATAATTAAATAGTTACTCACCAAGACCCGAGACCTCCACTCCTAGCAGGTCCAGCAGGTCCTGCTCACAGTCCAGGATTTCAGACCACCGGTACATCAACTGCGACTGGGTGCGCCGGACCTCAGAGCAGCGGAACACTGCCCGGCGCACCTTTACCCAATGCTGTCGACGCTGCCGGAGCCCGTACCCGGACCCAGGCCTGCCATCTGCTGCGAGGGTAGAGGGGAGGTGGCGCTGCACAAAGAAGATAAGTGCAGCCAACTCCACCTCCCCAAATAAGGCCCGTGCCTGCACCCCTTGTGGGTGACGCCTTCCGCAAGGAAGGCGGTCGTGGCTCTGGATGCGGCGAGCCCTACCCTTTGGCATGGTTCTGGGGCGAGAGAGACGGGGCTGGAAAGAAAAGGTAATAAAATTCAAAAAGTAAGTAATGGAAATAGCAGGGAATAGAAAAAGAGTGAAAAAGTAGCTAAAAACTCAAGAAAAGCAGACAAAAACCAAAAATATAAAAGCAGGAAAATAGTTAGAAATATAATAAATAAAAAAGATCTTAAAAAAGTGGCTGGAAACAAAGGATTGCAAAGATACAGGGAGGATTCAAAATCAGGCCCCAGAACCATGCAATAGAGTGAAAAACAAGATGGCGGTGCCCATTGTGACCACGTGCGCATGCATTGCGCGACCCGGAACAGGAAGTAAGCATCGCGGGCGGGCGGGTGGGACAAGTGAAAACAAGGTGGCCGCACCCGTGAGCGACCGCATGGGTAAGTTGGCGAGCCGCGATCACGCAGAAAATATCACGAATGGATGGGGAAAAAACATCTGCGTCTTCGCGATATTTCCGCGTGATCGCAGAGATTTTTGACATTTTCACGATAGTTTGTGAAAGCGAATTTCGCAAATTCCACCCACCTCTATTTATGAGGCAGGCAGAAACTTGAATGAGTTGCACACGCTATAGGAGGCAATAGTCAGACCATGAAGTTATGTAGAAGGAATTTGCTGAGGCAGATAGTTTGTAGTCACACAGCGTGAAGCCATGCTAATGTCGAGTATGTTCGTCAGAGTGTATGAGTGGAATAATAATGTGCTGGCAGTATGTTTGCAGACACAATTCAACTCATTGACTCATTGCCTGATTTTGAATAGGAGATTATGTAACAAGCAGACAGTAACAATCGCCATTTGTAATTCTTGATCTTGGCCATATGTAGCAATGGGATTGCAGTGGTTGAGTATAATTAACCTAATGACCGGTTGTCAGAAATCAAGATTAGGTCACCTATTACTTAATAGGACCGCAGGACATACATCTGCACCCCTCCTTTCTTCCTTTTTTCAGCATAGGTTATTATGAGGTTGCATGAGGTTACATGAGACTTGTATGAGGTTACATGAGGCTTGGGTCAGTAACTCTGTGTGACCATTCACTTTGTAACTCTCTCTATTATCCTCTATCTTACCCTGCATCCAAAGTTAAATGAAGCATGAGTTATGAGGCATACTTAAGGTCAGGTTAATAGAGGCAACATGAACTTCCTGTTTGTGTGTATAGCGCACCGTATAGAGCGCCATAAACAATTCTTGGCATTTGATGCAACTCTTTGGCCGCAGATACCAAGGATGAAGTGCATAGTGATTGTCTAAGTAATATCTCCTCTATTGTTTCATTCGCTAACGGCTGGCATTTTGCATACTGCTATTGGCCACCATGTCAGAGATTCTCATGTTTGGTGACTCAGACCTGTACATGGTGTTCAACCTCTCAATTCCTCACTCCAGACACAGACACCTTCTATAGATATTAAGAATTGCGGCCGTCCCCAATCAGTCCTCCGATGACAGTGAGCGGAGCGGCACGTTTAGATTGCAAGCATCCGCCTCCGCAGAGTTCGGGAATGGCTGCATTTAAAAATTCTGAGTACTCTCAAGCTCCCCTTACCCGCACACATTCTTATGATACATCTTTTCACCCATTCAAACTTTTCTTCATGTACTCTTCTCTGCCAGTCACAACCATTCAGTCATACATTCATTGTAAACCCCTCACATACCAGCACACCCACCCAGTCACCGCTAAGCTCCCTGGCGGCTCACTAAGATTAACAGTGCGGCGGCCCAGGCCTGTCACACAAGACAAATGTGCAGCGAGTCGTAAAAAAAACGAATCTAATGAAATAACCATTGGGCCAAAATAATATCAAAAGTACAGGGCAATTAAGAAATGACGCCTGGACGTGCATCACGCTTTTATGACCTACTGGCTTACAGTCTGCCAATTAAAACAAGCCTACGAGTGACTGGGTTTTAAGAACATAGCAGGGATCGGTAGATCTCGCAGTTCAGAATAAGCTTTAGAGTCCTGAAGAGAACCCTGTATGTGAAGGGGTTTGAAACGCGTCAACCTTTTTTGTGGAGCCAACCAAGTATACAAACAGTTGTTAAAAATTGAAAGCTTTGTATTTTGCAAATTTCTTCTGGTTCACTATCTTTGTTTATTTGAAATTCTTTGTATTTGTTATATTGAGATATGGGTATGGGTGTGCTGGTATGTGAGTTGTTCACAATGAATGTATGACTGAATGGTTGTGATTGGCAGAGGGGGGTACATGAAGAAAAGTTTGAATGGGTGAAAAGATGGATCATAAGAAAGTGTGCGGGTAGGGGGAGCTTGAGAGTTTTCAGAATTTTTAAATATTGTGTACTTTGTTGGTGATTTATCTATGTAAAGTTTATAATAAATTTTGATTAAGTCACATGGAAAAAGAGTTTTTTTGGTAGCATTGTTTTATTTCAATGCACCGGGTTGCAAGGTATTAATTGCTTACTAGTTTTGGCATCTCTGGCGTTTTTGTTAGAATCAGGCTCAGCCGTGCTGGTCGAGACCCACGACCCCCCTTTGTTTATTGGCTATGTTAAGAACATAGTTCAACCCAATTCCTCACTCCAGGCGCAGGCACCATCTATATCTAGATTTGCGGTGGTCCCCAATCACGCCTCTGATGAGCGGAGCGGCACGTTTATATTGCTATAAGCATCTGTCTCATCGGAGATCGTGAACAGCCACCATGTTAAGATCAGTCAGGCACCTAGGCGAGCAACTGATTTTGGTGATTTACGTCATTATTTCAACTTACATCCACGGAAGTCTTATTGTGAGACGTTGATATCATCAGCAGTCCGCAGCTAGTAGTGGCAATCTTGGTCTTTCAGGATCCCCGCTGCTCAGTGTAGTTTGCTCGGTGAGGCAGTGCGAGACCCAGCAGCTTTCACGATCATTGCATCAGGCATTGAGCACTTGTCATGTTTGTTGAAGGAGATTAGTGCCTCAGAACAAGCAGACGCATCCAGCATTGTTGCTAGCAGCATGGTTTGTTTCTGAGAAAACTTGTCGTCCTGTGTGGCGGTGCAGGGTCACGCCGCCATCTTCCTCAAGCTCCAAACCACGCCCCTTGTAGTTCTGTTTTAAAATGGAGTAATCATGATTACAAGCACATCATGTATTTAGGGAACTTGGCAAGGCTGCAAGTCCCAATTCCTAACTATCTCTGTCTTTTGCCATTTCTAACATATTTCTTTTGCTGTCTCTTACTTTGTCTCTCACTGCCTGCTCTCACTATTTCAATCCCCCTCTGTCTCTTCCAGTCACTCCCTACAAAGGTCCCTTTCTCCTTCACAAGCACACTCTCTCTCTTCTAGAGTGCATTCAGTGTGCTCTTGGCATGTTCAGATTGAGCAAACAACACATCCCGTGAGGCCCAAAGTGCACCCTTTCGTCTCAGCAGAGAGGCAATGGAACAAATGGGCACATGAAATTCCCCTAATAATATGAGGGACCACTGGAAGGCAGCAGCCACACTCCTCCAGTTACCAGATTACTATGTGTCACATGGACACCGCTTTTCAAAACTGAAAATGTCATTTTATAAATTGGTGCACTTTGAAAGTGGTAGCCTTTCTTCTGTTTAAATATGTCTCATGCCCATCACTGCAGAGCTTGTGTGTCCAGTTTTAAATTGCTGTGTCGACCTGGCAACATAATCCTCTTGTCAGGCCCAAACCTTCATTTTTAATACATATACGTCACCCCTAATGTTGGCCCTAAACGGAGAGCTGGGTGTAGTGTATTTAGAAAGTTGGATATGTACGTTTAAGTCCTGGGAGGTAAAAACTCTTGAATTCGTTTTTCACTACGGCAAGGCCTTTCTCTTCCACAGGATAGCATTGGGGTTGCCTTATTACACTTCATGAGTGTAATTTCCAATTAGTGTGTGATAAGACCTTAAGGCTGGACCTACATCACTTGAACCTAGAGTTACTCCAAGGGCTAGCTGGCTGGGCTCCTGATCTGAAGTGTTAGGGACATAAAAGACTCCCAACTGCCATGTTCCTGCACCTGGACCATTGGAAGTGGACCCAAGGTGCTAGCTCCAGCGGAACCAAGCATCCTCTGCTGCGAAAGTTGAATCAGCCCATCGCTACTGTTGCGGGAACAGGACCAGCTCATCTCTTTGAAACGAGCACATCAGCATTTGAACCATTGCTTTTATACCGATGCACTGCTGCCACTACAGCCAGAGGATCGATGCATCACCTCTACTGCATGGAGAAACCTGGCACATTGACTGCGTGATTGATACCAATGCATCGCTCGGCTGTACTCTGCATCACCAACGGCACAGCCCAGATTAAGGTCTTTTTGTTCAGAGGGCTTCACTAGGTAGTGGTGTTTTCACTGTTTGGCTTTTTGAATTCTTACACAACTACTTTACACATTACCTCTTAAGTTTGACTGCTCTGTTTCAAGCTACCAGAGGGTGAGCACAGATTAATTTAGGGTGTGTTTGTGTTTTACCCTACTAAGATTGGGGTTACTGTTTGACTAGGACTTTCTATCCAGCCAACCAGGACCCCAATTTCTAACATTGATAAACTGAAAGACCATGGGGCTTATCATGAACTGAGCACCTGTTTTTATGCCCTTTTTCTGTTTGAAGAGCGTGTATTTGATTCCTCTCTGTTTTAAACTGTGCTGTCTGTAGTTCATGCATAAACCTAGAAAAATTCTGAATTATATACAGTTGAGACACTGCAAACACAAAAACACAGGTGCTCACGCTGCAGTTAGTGTATGCTCAACTGTTCACAATATGGCGTCTGTTCTGGAAAGACTGTGCAAGTTGGCTTTAACCTATTTAATTTTGTGTAAGTGATGCCAACATTTTAGCAACATTAGTCGTAACTACAATCATCTCTTTAAATGCTTTCTACTATACACTTTTCTTTTGAAAGAATATTTGTTAATGGAAATTAGTGCAGTACCACTGGTCCAAGGTAGCATTGAATGTTTAGGTAAAGTTACAAGGTTACTCTGTCACCAAAGGGGAAAGGCTCTAATTCTAGGCCTTTGTTTTAGAAATCATTATTTTCATCAGTGGTATACCATGTGGATGAACTAATATCCACCATTCTTCAACTACCAGTTCCCAGAAGCTCATTGGTGATGCACCTGTGAAGGTGCCATTTTCCAGTCCTGGGCTTTCCTTTAACAATGTAATACATTTTGAGAGCTGTGATCTTGGTTTATTTTGTCTGAATCATTTCAACTACCAATCCTGAAAACAATGATATGAAAATGAACAGGATAGAACTGGAGTATGGTGTACCTAATCATATGGAGTCATCTGATAAGCTTACTCTCAAGGCTATTCTGCTAAGACAAACAGAAATCCATGCACACCAAACATTAATCTATAATCATGTTTCTCTCAGCAGTTTCTGATATATCCAGTTTTGTATGAGGTGGAGGCAGTCTCTGAGTCAGTTAAAGTCAAACATTTTGTGTCAGTTTATTGGTGAATTATGTTTTTGCTATCTGTGAGTAGAAATCCATGGTGTTTCATGTAGTTATTGCAAATTATGGGGGGCCAGGTGCAGCTTTGGGGTACTCTTCAATTCACAGGAATTGTATGGAATCTTGAGTCATCCATTTGAGAGAGTTGGCACTAGTTGGAGAGGAATGAGGAGTATCAGTGTAGAACCTAGTTGCAACATCACCTTCACAATCACAAGGTGTGGTAGAGGGTGGATTGGTCAACTATGTCGAAAACAGTGTCGAGTTTTAAAAGTACCTAGGGACAGGAATTATTCTTATCGGAGGTGAGGAGGGTGTCATCCTCTACCTCTTTGGTGACTATCTCAGTGTAGCTGACTGGTTTGAAAACTGGTAGCTTTGGAGAGGGTGTTTAGAACTTATGTGTTGTTGGAGTTGACTATAGGGTGCCAATTAAATAATTTTGAACAAGAAGGGCGGATCAGTGATGGGACAGTAGTTGAAAAAGGCATAGGGTTTGAGAATGGATTTCTTGGGAAGGTGAAGATTAAGCTGGTGATCAAGGTTGAAGGTTTCTGGGAAGGTGCCTTGTGAGAGGGAGGCAATCAAAGATGGCTTTTTTGAAGAATGAGAGTATTACATTGTTTGCATAAGAGGTGGTTTTGAGGTCTTTGAGGATGTCAACTCGGTCAGCGAGTAGGAGTTATTTAAACAATGATCATTCAGGGTTGCTCCATCAATACTGTAGTAAGCTTCCCCTTTAATTCTAGTCATGTTGATTGTAGAATGTGCTTAGTTACCTAAGAATGTCCTGTAGGCATTCTTGAGCTGATGTCTGTTAGAGCCAGCTGATTCCTATACTGGCTCTCTCTCCATGTAACTGAATAAATATACTCAAGACATCATCATTTGTATCTTCTGAATTACTACACTTTATATAGGTTTGCTGCTGCTAATTTACTGTAAAATGTTAGTATCTCATCACTGTAAAGGAGTTGATTGAATTGTATTTATCAGTGGAGTGTTGGACAGTCAAGACTGGAAGGGAGTTGATGCAATGTTGAATATGTTGAAGAGTATCTTGCTTCTGTTTGAGGCCTTATTGAAAAATTTAGGTATGTAGGATGTGTTCAGATATAGTAAATTAAGTATTATTGAATATCTATGCAGACGTTATTTTAAAGTCAAAGAGCCACTTTGGTAATTGTCAGAAAAGTTGGAGGTTTACATTTTATCACATTCATCACAAGGCTCACCTCCTTTTTGAAAGGCAGATCTTTCCAAATGTGTGAGTAATCATGCTACTCTGACATTCTTCCCTGGAAGTGTGGGGTCCTACAGGGCTCGGCACTCACATCCACACTTTTTAACCTGTGCATGCGCCCATTGGCTGATACTGTCAATAACATCATATGTAGGCAACACACAATTGGTTATCTACCTTGCATGTGGAAAAGGCTCAAAGACCCATCAGCTGTCTCCCTGGTTGGAAAAATTATCCAAGTGGATGGCGAAATGCTGCTTGAAACTGAGTGGGGAAAAACTGAGCTGATGATTCTGGTGAACAGACCTGACCCCCAACAACCTATAGATTGGCCAGAATGTTTGGGAAATCCACCTATCCCCTCCTCAACTATCAAAACCTACGGATGTGGCTGTGCAAGTCCTTACACACTCCAAAAAACCTGTATCAACATGGTTTGCACCCTCAGAACGTAAAATGCCAGTTGGACTGCAGGAACACTCTGTACATAGGCTCACACAAATATGCCATCAGAAGGCTCCAGGTTATCCACGTATGTCAGCAAAGATCCTATACAAGGTCCCAAAATTTACCTCAGCAAAAAGTGCTCTAGCCTCTCAACACTGGCTTCCCATTGAGGCAAGGATAACATTTAAAACACTCTGTGTGTAACATAGGGGCTTTAATCCAAAGGACCAGTTATGATATAGAGCACTCTTGAACCCCTAATCTTCCAGTTTCTTGAAATTATTAGAAACATTCATTTTCGAATATATATTTTTACAGTATTCTCCTGATGAAGGTGCTTTTCACCAAAATGCATTGGGAAGCTTGAAAAACCATTTCTGTGGCGTAACAAGAAATGAAACTCTTCAAAAGAAAATAAACGCAGACATAGTGTCTGGAGATGTTTATACAGCGTTTGGATCTTGTATTGAACTGTTTTGTTTGGAAGTAATATCTTTTTATTTTTCAGGAGGCTTTGATCACTAATATGCAGTGAAAAATGAGTAGCTGAACAGAAAAATATGTTTAATTTTCATTATAAACTACGATGTGGTGAAGCTAAATTATAGCTTTACCTCATAGGATTTGTGAACAGTGCGTTCTTGGGTTCAAACAGGTTCTGTTTGATACGCGTTGCATATTTCGTTGCCTGGCAGGGGCTAACCAGGCTATACCAAGGGCAGCACCATTGTATAAATTTGAACGACTGATTGTTAAGTTGATTGAACATTGTTGTATAAATTTGGTTTGTAGGTTACACACTCCTATTGTGTAACTCTACATTTTCATTGGTACACACTATATTTGCTGGCGGCCCCTGCAGCTAAATGCGACAGGAAGGTAGGTTGGGCATCATCTGTCCCCACATTTGCACCATGTGACTTGGTTGGTTACAGTATTTGGAGGATAGGGGTATGGGTCCTTTTACATGGAAACTTGGGGAATGCTGTGAGAGCAGGTTTGGGAAAGGATGTATAATGTTACAGTATGCACAATAGTGTGTGTTCCAACATCCATCACATTTGAATTATGGATCATTGGTAGTACAGAGCTGTTGCACTATGACATCTATTGGAGTTCATGACTTGATGAGCACAGTGACGGCCCTTCCTGCCTTAAAGTTTTCTACGTGGAATGTTTAAGGCCTGAATGATCACCGGAAAGCTTGTATTGTGGTGACTTATCTGGAGAGGCATCATAATATCATGTTGCTTTTCTGCAGGAGATGCTCCTTGCTCCTGACAGTGACCACCTGTCTGTGCACCTCCTGAAGGGTGAGAGCCATGTGGCATGCTTCACTTTGCAGGCGAGGGGTGCAATGCTTTGGGTGAGGAAGGGCTCTGGTGTCAGAGTGCTGGATGTGAGAGCAGATGGACAGTTTCTAACAACACACTGCCACAAGGTTAATACTGCTTTGATATTGATTGGTGTATATGGCTCCAAGTATGATGACCTTTAGTTGTATTTTAATTTGTATGCCCACACTGCTCAATATGAGGGCATGCCCCAAGTATGGGGCTGCTGCTAATCATAACACACAAGATGATGGACGGAATGTTGCACAATGGCAAAACATTCACCCCAGTCACAGAGCTGGGTTTAATCCATCGTTATTTTGCTCACCAAGCAACCCCAGTTCAGACATGGCCATATGCAAATCAGTCTTGACCCTGTGCCTCATGGGAACAGACCAGCCCGAACTGCCAAGCCATGTCTTCCCTGGACCGGAATCAAGCATCCTAGGACCGGTTTCTGGCTATCAGCCGTCTTCAGCCAGGGTAGCTTGACTCCAGTGGCTTACTGAGCACGGGACCAACGTCTGAGCATAACCTTCCCACATAGGGTGAACAGCAAAACACACAAGATAATGGGCGGAATGTTGCACAATGGCAAAACATTCGCCCCAGTCACAGATCTGGGTTTAATCCATCGTTATTTTGCTCACCAAGCCACCCCAGTTCAGACATGGCCATATGCAAATCAGTCTTGACCATGTGCCTCGTGGGAACAGTCCAGCCCGAACTGCCAAGCCATGTCTTCCGTGGACTGGAATCAAGCATCCTAGGACCGGTTTCTGGCTATCAGCCGTTTTCAGGCTGGATAGCTTGACTCCAGTGGCTTGGTGAGCACAGGACCCACGTTCGGGCATACCCTTCCCACATAGGGTGAACAGCAAAACACACAAGATGATGGGCGGAATGTTGCACAATGGCAAAAACATTCACCCCCAGTTTCATATCTGGGTTTAATCCATTGTTATTTTGCTCACCAAGCCATCCCAGTTCAGACATGGCCATATGCAAATCTGTCTTGACCCTGTGCCTCATGGGAACAGTCCAGCCTGAACTGCCAAGCTATGTCTTTCCTGGACTGGAATCAAGCATCCTAGGACCGGTTTCTGGCTATCAGCTGTCTTCAATAGAATTCAACAGAAGGAGGTACCCCTGATGTCAATAACAGGGAAGGGGGTCTTTGTATCAGAAAACAAGAATCCCTGTTTAAACAATGGTAGGCTAATGTGGCCAAACAGAATAATACTAGACGGGGTAGGAAATAAATGAATGATTATCCTTATGAAAATTCACTCGTGGTGACCTATTTAAGCAGGCAAGGACTAAACATTCACACAGCAGTATTCAAAAATATACTCAAAAATATACTCCACAGATCAATTTTTGTTGGTTGCACAAAAGTTAAAACAATTTATTACCTCCCAGTATGGGTTACAGTCTACACATAATAAAAAACAGTGAGATTAAAAACCACAAAAGGTGGTAAGGCAATGACTATATAGTAGAACAAAACAGTCGACGCAGCGTTTCGGTGTATTTCTAATTCTTCACACCTTCTTCAGGACTTTTGTAAAATATTCACTCAATATCTACAAAGTTAAAAAAATACAATTTACTATATGATTTCATGTGTATGTAATAACCAACAATCTTAAATTCCTACTGCCTTGCTCAAAAAGTATACAGCTAATATTATTAAATGCATTTCTTATCTACGACCCCTAGGCAAAAACTTTTCATGATCAAAAAAACACTGTTCGTTTTTAACATTGTTGCTAGAATCTCACAGGCATTGTTGTCTATATAGTCCCTGGGTTTGGTGAGCTATCTTTATGTATCATTGTACATGTGGACATTATTAGAAGTTACCTGGTTTGATACGGACAAGGCTTTAAATTTTCCTTTCCTTTAAGCTTGAATTGCTTTCAATAGTATATCATGGGCTGTTTAGAGATAAACATAGAATATTCTTTTAGTGATTTTGCCCTTGTTTTCATATTACTGAAATAACCGATATTGTACATTTAGGTACGGATTTTTACCTTCGTATTCAATTGAAGAGAGCCTACGTGTCCACGGAGGAGCCACCGTCAATATGAAAAAATGGTCATCTTTTTATTATGATCTAGAAAAGTTACATTAATTGCAGCACTTATTATTTATGCAACGCTAAGGGTCTCCATTAACCATCGTGTTTATACCATGACCCACTCTACTGACCTGTTTCTGTTTATTTCTCAGGAAGTCTTTGAAGATATTGACCAAGGTACGATAGTCTCGTTGTGCCAATCTTCACCTTCTTATTTTGATGAAGTGGTCTGATATCAAAATAAAAGGGAATATGTGTTTTAGGATCTTGTCCCCAATGTGCCCTTCGGTTATGCATTGTTATTCCTAACTTTACAAAAAGATATCTCGCTAATGATGTTAACCCAATTATATATGGTTAATCTGAGAGCCAGTTGTATGTTAGTAATTGCCATGGACAGTGTGCTTATCTTGGCATTACTGGAAGCTGTTGCAATTTGTAGTTTGTATTTAGCCTTCCCAGAAGAAAATAATTTAATGAAGAAAGCGGCAGTATTTAGATGTTACCGCTTTACAGAACAACACTTATTTACTTGTTGATACAAAACTTAGGCTCCGCATTGCTCAGTTATCCCTCTCTCATAGGAATAATTAGACCCTGCAGCCTAGATCTCCTCACGTTTTTAAATAAAGGAGAAAACCGATATGCGCATACCGGCGAGTATATAGCCTACCTCTGATTCCAAATTCGGCCTCCCTGCTCCTCCGTGTGTCAGGACTCCATGTAGATTCGAAGTAGAATCGATCTTTCAAAAGCTCGTCTATTTATGCTGCCTCCGCCTCTCCTAACCCGGAAGTTGTCAGAATGAAGCGAGTATTTGAATTATGTATCGCGTTTCTAAAAAATGATCTTAACTTTTTGTTTTATTGAATACTTCGTCTTCAAAATTAGTTATTCGAAAGCATCTTTGGTTGCAGAGATACCTAGTTTTTATTAATCTTAAGGATTTCTGACCCGGAAGTGAATCGCTCCACTTCGAAATCCGGCATCACAAGCCCTTAAATTTTAAAATAAAGGACTTAGAAACCGAAGTGGCGGTAGCGACTTCCTAAAACCACTTATGTCTGTAGTGGTATCTTATCTGATCCGCATAGAGATGTATATTTTATTTTCGACATCCTGGAATTATGTCAGCCATTTTGTGTTGGGACATATCAGTCAAAACGGGTCGGCCATTTTGGATAGGGACATGGCTAAGTGAGTAATGTCGGCCATTTTCTTGGAGACCGGTTGAAGGATTCTCCCATTTGCCTATTTCGAGTGTCTTGTATATTTTGCTGATATTGACATATTGTCCAATGAGTCATAATACATCCATATGATACATTACAATGCCATTCTATTACATTTTCAATAGTAATAAGTATCTACGATGTATTTACTGGATGAAACTCTTTTGTTATCCTGAACCAACAGATTACATCAAAAGTCAATACTTTACATCAAAAGTCAACACATTTTGAAATTATAAATTATATGTAATATCTAAAATATTTATGATTGAGCTGACATAACATGGCAATCGATCTGTGATTAGGCTTCATGATTGCTCGCCATTCCTTTAACAATACTGTTTTCATGTAAAAGGCCTAGTGAGTTGTATATGATACAAAAATACAGAATTACATGCCGTCCTACTTGCAGAAAATCAACAAGCTATAGTTCTTAATTCAGATTTTTGGACTGACATAAAATCTAGCATATCTGACACCTTTAGAAACCGTTGTACATATACAAGAGTTCACTGACCCACCTATTTCTACCTTTTGTTTCTTTAGAGAAAAACGAGGGAATATTCTACGTAAATGTAACTATTCATAGCAACTTGGAGATAAGGAAGGTACTATCAGATGTTATTATTGTCAGATTCCCATTCCTCTCTGTTGTTTAGACCAGTCCGGAATGTATCGAATAGGGACATAAAGAATTGTTCTTTCTTTTTCCTTTTATTATTGAAATTTCCGCCTCTTGAGTTATGCATTATAACTTCAACCACACACCACTTAAGGTCTTCTAATTTGTGGTTGTGTGTTGTCCAATGTTCCACCAGTGGAGCAGATTTCTTTTTTGTCCTAATGGCAGACCTGTGTTCGGTGATTCTTGTTTTAATTTCCCTGGCTGTTTCGCCTATATAGGCTTTATTGCAGGGGCATTTAATCATATATATTAAGTCTTTAGTTTTGCAGTTTGCAAATTTTTTTACATTGTATGATATGTCATTATAAGATATCAGGTTGCCTTTAATCATAGATGCACAATTAGAACATGTATTACACGTGAAATTTCCAGTGGGTAGGGGGGTTCTGTTGATAGTGTTTGGGATATTACGGGTCTTGTCTTTGTATGTGTGAACCAAACAATTTTTAATTGTTCTATTTCGACTTGCTTTTCATGTATCATATCCTTTTGGGCCTGGGAGGTGCTTATTACTCCATATTGGAAGTCCCTACTGCGCAGGTCTTGATGTGGAGAGAGAAAACTCTGCAGCAGTGGAACCCAGCCAGCTGGTAGCCACAGCCAAGATGCTCCTGGGAACCTGACCTGCGACCTAGCTGAACGAAGCTGAACTGTACCAAATTTGCAACAAATGTATTAAAAAATTGTATTCACTATTGTTATACGGGAAACATATGTCATGAGAAGTTAGAAGTTAAGGGGTGGCTACAGAGAATGAATATTAAGCCTGAGAAAGTCTAAAATTTAGGTGGTGTGATGTCTTAACCTCCTCCTTTGTCCAATCAAAATTGGGGATCCTTACACTTGCAACATTGGGGGGAGGTAGACTGACCCGAAAAACACTATAACTAGCGTAGGTTTAGTTAGGGAAATTGTCCGACTTGTCCCAATAGCTGACCTGTCACTGACCCAACACACTCTATAGGTGACTGATACAGAGAGCTGCGGAGCACTCTGTTGGGAGGTTCGAGAAACCCATTCGGGGGTTTTGGTAATTTAAAGTGCTGGCGAAGCACTTTTGCTGGGAGGTTCGAGAACCCAATCAGGGTTATTGGCAGATTCCTTGCAGAGAGGGAGTAGCGCAGGCGTTGTAACCGAAGCTGCGGGTGTTGGTCATACCCTTTGGTGAACCCGGTCCTGATCCAAATTCTAGGGTTATCCTGTCCTGACTGTCCATGAGCTGTTTTTTTAACCATAGAGATTCTATCAAGAAAAGTGAACAAGTGATATTTTTTAATTTAATTTTTACCGTTTCTAACAGGGTGCTAGGCTCTCTCTTACACATGGAAAGATGGGAGCACAATGTGCTTGTTAAAATACCCCTCACACTCTAAAAAACCAGGTAGAGTCATGCTTCATCATAGGGGTCTTCCCGCCCCTATAACGGGACGGGGCGTGCTACGACCAAACGAAATACGCGGGAGCACTAAGATGTGACAGAGGCTATGTGTAGGTGTATAGGTGTCAGTGAAAGTGTAGGGACCTAACACTAGTGAGTGTGCTCCTGGAGGAGCACGGGGGTAGGAACAATGATTTCTTTCTCTGGCAGAAATTAAACTGCGCAGAATACCCTTCGCCTGCAAACTCATGGGGCATTGATAACTATTGAGATAAAGACCACATCAGGTCGATTTTTTCTGCTTCGCCTGGGCCAACTCATGCCCTGAAGCCAAAACAGCCAACTTATTTTTGTTGGTTGTTTTTAGGACAGTAGGCACTACTTGTTAGAACTGAGTAAAAACAGTAGGGATCGTTTTTTGGTCCTGATGAGTAAGCAGTAGGGGACTGCTTACGAAACATGTCGACTAGGTAGTAGCTAATGCTCTACCACACAACCCCTTCTTAATGTTCCCAGCTAGAGAAGCTAATAAAATTGTTTTTTTCTACTAAGCCAGGGAATTTTTAAACCTTTTTCATTTTTTCACTTTTTGCACACTCACTAGTGTTACCTGCAAGGGAAGTACAGATAGAGACTTCATCAGGTACGAGAAGTGCCACTGTAGTGACTCCATAAGAAAAAGAGAGATGAACCCAAGAAATAGAAAGACCAAAATCGCAGCCCAAGCCATTAGACATATTTAAATTAAGAGTTGAAATAGAAGAATTGATGAATGGGAATGTGGGACTGGAAAGATTGAATACCCTCAGTGAAGACGAATTGCAGTTTGTCTGTAAAAGCATCACTAGAAATACAAGGGTGTTTCACGAGAAATTAATGGATATGGTAGCTAGCATGGGAATTGACATTGGCAAATCTAAAGTGTTGCAGAAACCATATCGAGTAGAATTTTCTGACAAAGATTTAGAAAACATGAATGTGTCAGGAAAGAAGGTTCAGATTAGAGAGCTGATGAATTTGATGCAAAAATGGGGTGATTTAGATAAATGGAGAGCAAGATGGGCAAAGAAAAAGGAAGAGGTGCGGTCAAGACAAACGGCTTCAGAATTTGTCCTAAAAGAAGCAGACAAGGTAGAAAAATTATGTCCCATGTGAGAGGTACCAGGTGGAGGATATGTGCATGTGCCATGGTCCAGACAAGATATTGTGTCATTTACTAATGACTTTCCAAAATTACGAGAAAAACCTGTAGAGTGGTACAGGCAGGTTGAGAGATTTGTGAAGGTTTCAAAATGCCTTCTGAAAGATTTAGATGGTTTCTTTGACATTGTAGTTCCTGTAGATCTATGGACAGAATGTAAAATTGCTGTTGATTGGCCAAATGAGGAATACCCTAGAGACCCAAAGACAGGGGCGCCTTCCGAAGATGTGATGAGGAAGTACAATCAGGTAATGTTGTACCTGAAAGAAAAGGTGCCTGCAAAAGAGACAGACTGGACCAGAATAGATAGAACTACTCAGAATCGCGATGAAACTGTACATTCATACTATTAGCGTCTGTTACAAGTGTTCAAAATGTACAGTGGGCTAGATAATATTGAAATGAAGGACATGACCCACTTCATTTACCGATTTGTGTTAGGGTTAAAACCTGAAATCTCACAGTGGATCAAAGACAATAAAATTTGTTGGCAAGCTAAGCCCATAGATGAGGTCCTGAAATATGCAAAATATTGTGAAGATGAGCTAGAAAATAAGAAAAATGAATTAAAAGAAAAAGTCATGTGGGCACAAGTAAAATTAGCAGAGCACCAAGAACAGCAGTTAAGTAAAATGACAAGTACTCAGAATCAGAGCCCTTGGGGTGGAGGAAAACCAAGGGTAAAAATGAGTCGAGAAGAGGCCTGGAAGAAATTTCCCTGCCACGGGTGCGGAAAGATGGGGCACTGGAGGGACGAGTGTAAGGCTGTGCAGAATGATAATGTGTAAAGTAATGATTTAAATTTACAGGCACAGTATGAGGGACCACGGAAGACACAGCAACAGGTAAAACAAAATCAGTTGCCTCGTGCACCTAGGCCAAACTATAGGAGCAAAGCACAACAGGGTGAAGAAGCCGAAGTTTGGGAAGGAAGGGAGGATAGAAATGCAGCAACTTTGCAATTCCTGTTAAATGATACATTCCTCTGTGATGAACCTTACTGACGGTGCCTGAGGGGGGAGGACGAGGAGTGCGTGCTTGGCGCCTCCTTGCCGGTAGACCAGTCAGGGCCATACATTGAAGGAAAGGTTGAAGGAAATGACGTCACCTTTCTATTGGACACTGGTGCTACCCGTTCTACTGTGAGAACAGCAGACATCCAACCCTACCCCTCTCGGGAGAAGCAATCCAAGTAGTGGCCGTTTCTAATAAATTAATTAGTACCCCAGTCACCGAACCCATGGAAATTAAAATAGGGAATTTCAAAGATATGCGTAGATTTGTTGTTTGTGATTCAAGTCCTGTAAACTTACTAGGACGAGATTTGCTGTGCAAAATGAACCGTACCATCTTTTGCACTCCAAATGGCGTCGAAATTCAGACCCCAGATGAAGATGGAATCTACAAATTAATGTTAATAAGACCTGACTCAGAAATTAAAAGACTGACAGTACAAGACTTACCTGATAAACTCCAACAGACATTGAAACCAGAAGTATGGGATTTTACTGGAAAAGGTGTAGGATTAATGGCAAATGTTGACCCAATTAAAATTTCCATTAAAGAGGATGCAGTTTACCCGAATACTCGAAAGTATAAAATGAGTGCAGAAGTAAAAGCAGGAGTTGCTATTGAAATAAAAAGGCTGTTGGAAGCAGATATCATACAAGAGGTGTTGAGCAGTCCTTGTGATTCGCCCATAATTGGAATAAAGAAACCACCAGACAAACTACAGTTCTGTACCTCCTCAGTGAAATATCTGGGGCACCAGATAGAGAGAGGTATCAGGAAGGTTACCACAGAAAAGATTAGAATAATTCGAAACATGGAGCTGCCCAATACCCAGAAAGAATTCAGAATGTTTCTTGGAGTTGTAAGATACTGTAGGCAGTGGATTGAGGGATTTGCAGTCCCAGCAAGACCATTGATAAAAATGACAAAGAAAGGAGCAAAAGACCCAGTGGAATGGGATGAGGAAAGCATGTCAGCTTTTACAAAATTACGGGAATATCTGTGTACAGCTACCGCATTGGGAATGCCTGACTACTCAAAGAAGTTTGCACTGTTTTGTGACACACAAGACAATTGTGCACTTTCAGTCCTGACCCAAATTCATGGTTTAACCAGACGTCCTGTAGCATATTTTTCCTCTACTTTAGATCCAGTGGCTGCTGGATTACCTGGATGTCTGAAAGCAGTAGCTGCAACTTGCATGAGTCTTGAACAAAGAGAGTCTATTATTATGGGACATCCTGTAACTGTGTATGTTCCACTTGCAGTTGTAATCTTTTTGACCAGAACCAAAACTCAGTACCTCACACCTAGTCGGCTGACTAAGTATGAGAGAATTCTTGTAGGTGCAGGAAATGTAACCATTGCCCGATGTAATATTTTGAATCCAGCTACCCTATTACCAAATTCTCTCACAGCAGAAGTGAAAGGAGAAGTTGAGCATGACGGCCTTGATCTGACTGAGTATAGTACAAAACCACGCCCAGATATAAAGGAAGTGCCCCTAACTGACGAAGATTTCGAAATGTTTGTAGATGGCTCATGCATGAGACATGAGGATGGAGGCTTAAGTGCTGCCTATGCAGTATGCACTTTAGGAGGTCCAGTGGAAGCCTCCTATTTACATGCAGTCAAGTCTGCACAAATAGCCGAATTGGTTGCATTGGCAAAAACTTGTAAATTTGGGAGGAACATGAAAATAACCATATACACTGTTAGCCAGTATGGTTATGGGGTTGTGCATGACTTTGGCCAATTGTGGCTGCAAAGGGAGTTTCTGACTTCTTCAGGTACTCCTATCAGAAATGGAAATGTTGTACAAGAATCACAGGAAGCTATCCAGTTACCAAAAGAATAGGCAGTGGTCAAGTGTGCTGCTCACAAATCTGGCAATGACAAAGTGACAGCAGGTAATCGATATGCTGACCAACTGGCCCAACATTGTTCCAAATACAAAATAGTGATTAATAAAAAGATGGGGTAAACGGAAGCAGCTGCCAACTTCTGGTGCTTGAAGGAATAAAAACATGGGAAGAAGTGAGAGATTTGCAGAATGCAGCAGAACCCAAAGAAAAGGAAAGATGGAGAAAATGTGGTTGTCAGAGAAGGAGTGAGGATGGTGTCATTGTTTACCTTGATGATATGCCTGTGTTACCAGACTGCCTGCTTGCTCCCATGGCTAGATTGATACATGGAGACACACATTTAGGAAGAGATGCCATGATACGCATCTTTAGGCAGACATGGTTTAATTCGAAATTTAGAAACATAGCAGAAGCACTCTGCCAAAGGTGCCTAGTTTGTCAGCAATTTAATCCCGGAAAGAAAACTGTAGTTTTGCCAGGAAAGATTGGGAAGGCAGAAGGCCCTGTCATACGATTACAACTTGACTTTATACAGTTACCCCCCTGCCGAGGAATGAAGTACGTCCTCGTCATTGTCTGCCTGTTTTCAAAATGGGTAGAGGCTTACCCTGCTCGCAGAAATGATAGCATCACTGTAGCCAAATTGTTACTTAGGGAACTGATACCAAGGTACGGTTTTCCAGTCACAATTGAATCAGACAGAGGTGGGCATTTCCATAGCGAAATAATAAGACAAATCTGTGAAGCATTCAAAATAACGCAAAAACTGCACTGTGCATGTCGCCCAGAGGCTTCTGGAGTGGTAGAACAACTGAATGGCACAATAAAATCAAGATTGGTAAAAATGTGTGAATCTACTCAAATGGATGCTTTGCCACTTGTTTTGATGGGACTCAGAATTATTCCAGATCGGAACACAGGCTTGAGTACCCATGAGATACTGATGGGAAGAGCAATGCGGCGAGCATGGGTGCCAGGATACAAACTGATAAGCATATCTAATGATTTGGTACTGGAATACTGCAAGCAACTGGGTGACCAAGTGCGTTCTATCTCTCACCAGATTGGGGAAGAAGCTGTTGCCAGGCCAACAACTCCAGCACATGATTTGAACCCAGGTAATTGGGTCGTAATAAAGAAACATTCTCGGAAGAGTTGCCTCACACCAAATTGGGGAAAACCAAGACAAGTAATCCTGGTTACCACATCAGCTGTGAAGTGTGCAGGTGTGCCACAGTAGATCCATGCCAGCCATACGAAGAAAGTGACTGAATCTGAAGAAACTAAGGCTGAAGGTTGTGCAGCTGAGGGGTCTCCTGAAATTGGTCCTGAAGTAGCTGAAGAAGAACAACCGAGTTCAAGTCAAGATGATTGGGTCCCAGTAATTGACCTGACTCTAGATCCAATAAGAACAAGAAGACAAACCTACTTAGATAGAGAGTGGGATAGTGAGGACGAGACAGGAGTAGAAAAAGACGATCAGATTATCGAAATCCAAATCAAATCTGATGGAGAGGAAGACCAGATAGGGAAAGAACAGATTATTGACACTCCTCCAAGAACTCCAGACCCTGAAAAGGGATAGATAGAAATTAGAGCAGAAGTTCAAGCGGAAGAAGATCAAAAGTTCAAAGTGCTTGAACAGGATCAGATAGAAGTAGATAAATGTGTTCAGGAAGAAGAAATTGAAACAAAGCAAAGCCAAATCCAGCATATACCTGAACAAGGACAATTTAGCAACCAGGCAGAAGAAGCTGAAATAAGACCTGGAACTAGTCAGACAGGAATAGAAAAAGAAGAAAATTAAGTAAATGTGCCACAACTCATCGAGAATAAAAGAGCACTTGAAGAAAGCCAGATTACAGTGCCAGTTAAGAGATTAAGAAAAGGTGATAAAGTACCTAGATTTGTCAAAAGACTGAGACTGAGATTAAAGACTATCGACGAAGAACTTGAGCAAGAAAATCAAAACTCTAGTAAAACTGATCAGTCTGGGACAAAACTTAAAAGAAGTGCCCGAATAAAGAGACTAAATTACAAGTATCAGAGTCCTGAATGGACTTATCTGGTGTTGGAAGACTTTGAAAACCTTGAAATAAGTGACGAAAGTGATGAAGAATTGATTGCTGACCAGACTGACGAAGAAGTGAAACCAACCTGAAAATTGCCCTGAGTAAGCAACCTGTGCAAAGTTACAAAGAGGGGTTGAAGCTTCTTTTGAGCCAAAATGTCTGATTCCTCTGTGAATGGAAGACCGAGATGAAATTGTTGTAAAACTTGCTGCAAAGTATGTTTATGTAGTATAGCATTAGTACTTATATAATAGATAGGACTAACAATTACTATTCCTTACATGATGAGTAAAGATACTAATTTGTACCCTACTAAATCCGTGACAAAAGACACAGAAGAGCTGCAAGCGAAAGATACACCACAAAGAGTAGAGACACAAGAGAAAGCACTTAGCCTTAGATGAATTAGAATGGACTTAGAAGCACAAGATGAGGAAGGACTACATTATCATAGAATCAAGATAGAACTCATTTAAATGTATTTGCAAACCTTTTAGTACACTATGTAGAAGCAATGGAAATAGAAGACTGTTACGTCTGTATGAAGCTACCTACTTCAGTAGCTGAGGGTGTGACCTACCATCACTTGCCACTAACATATGGAATTTCCTGTAGTATTTTAGCTAGTTTATTCTATAAAAGAGGACCTTTACAGTATTATTACTCTAATTCAGATGTGATATTTTCTGAACTTCCTATACGTGGAAATCTGAATCCTGTACATACTAGGGGTCGATTAGGATCGCGGACGGACTTGCGTCCGTCCGCGACCCCAGAGCAGGAGGGAACCTCCGCATGGCATGCGGAGTTCCCTCCTGTGCAATTAGGATGTGACCGCCACCCTGGCGGTCACATCCTCTATTTTTAACATTGCAGCGGGTGCAGCTTCAAGCTGCACCCGCGGCAATGTTAAAAATGCACGCATTTCATTTGCATGCAGAAAGAGGCAGGCACCGCGCGGTGCCTGCCGCTTTCTGCATGCAAATGCAGGGGGGTACCATAGGTACCCCCCATGTGCACCCCCCAACCCCCTTCACCTAGGGGGCCCGCATCGGGCCCCCGCAGTGAAGATCCGTATGCTTTTCCACGGCGGAAAACCCGCCGTGGAAAAGCACTTTTTAAAGCCCATCCTGATATGGCGGACGGTGTCTGAGAGACACCGTCACCATATCAGAGCTTTTCCGCCGCGGTTGTAAGCCGACCGTGGCGGAAAAGCTGCGGACGGAAACCAGGACCCACCAGCCATCCTAATGTGGCGGTGGGTCCTTGGTCAGTCCGCTGCGGTTTTTCCGCATCCTCTGGGCCGGCGGTGGCTTCCGCCGGCCCCGAGGATGCGGAAAAACCGCAATCATAATCGGCCCCATAGAGTGATGTAACACGTTATATGGGAGAATACTTTCTAACTATAGGTACAATAAATTTAGGTGAAGCACATAGAAATAACTTAACATGTTCATTACACAAACAAGAAAAAAGAGAAAGTTTCCAAAGAAAAGCGAATGATAAAAGGCAGAAAACTCCTAAATGGGCTGAAAATATAGGGAGTACCCCAAATGGTGGAGCTAATGCTGCTTTGTTGCTGGATTTTGAAAAGACGGGGAAACTTTGTCTTCACAGAGAAAAAACTAGTTATTATAATAATATATTCATTGGTTCCAGTGAATGCGAACACAATTACAAGGTAATTGGAGGTTGGGGTTTCAAAAATGGGTCAGAACCTATGTTTCCTGGAATTTATTATATATGTGGAAACAAGGCTTATTTCAAATTGCCAGATCACTGGTATGGAAGCTGTTATTTTGGAATTGTCTTTCCAAAAATATACCATGTGAATGAAGACTCTGAAAGCAATGAAAACACTAATGGATTAATGCGTAGTAAAAGAGAAAGTGTAGGAGAAATAATAGGTGATATATTTAGTGCATTGATACCAACAGTGGGAGTGGCTCTGAATACACACAGAATTTGCACTGGAGGTTGATAGTGCCTGGAAGAGACTTACTGATGGTCTCTCCTCTATAGGTAGTTGGTTTTCTAACCTAGGTTAAAGTCTTGTGAGTAAAATACTGATGCCAATAGCGGGGATAGGTTTATTAGTGTTCACTATAATAATTTGCTGCAAATGTCGAAAGCACAAAAAGAAATATACAGTCAATAGGAGAGGAATGAAACAAAATGTTGAAGAACTCGAACTAGAAGAATTGAATAATAAAATGTATAAAAGAGTGAAAAATTCTCATCCTGATAAAGATGCAGAGAAAAATCTGAATAGAAAGTTTGAAGAGATTGAAATGGGTGAGATGTGAAAAGTTGGCATCTGGTTCCATTAATAGTGATGATAGTAAATATCATCAAAGAGGGGATTGATGGAGCAAGGATTCGCACGTTAAGCGACTTTCTTGTATCATGAACCTCAAATAATGTTAATAAAATAATCAACATGTTCGTCTTACTAATTTTGCACATTTTTCATATCCCAGAGACGCTTGCCTATGTGTTTATTAACCTTAATACGCTTGCACATTAAAATGCACACTGCTACGCGTGAATTTAGACTGCGCATGTATCGGTCATACCCATGTGACGTGACGTACTCGCAGTTCTGGTGGGAAAGTGTTTGCTCATGCGCAATACAGCTAAAATGACTGCTTTGTGTTCTCACATGCTTTGAGCTTGCATTGCCGCTTTCGCAAAGCTGTCTGTTCTGCATAACCAATAATGCTATAGTTATTATGAAGTAATGGGTGCAGTACAGTGATTCATGGTATACAGTGTAATCATTTATTTCTGTGCTCTAGATTGTTTTCTCTTGCTTTTCATGTATCATATCCTTTTGGGCCTGGGAGGTGCTTATTACTCCATATTGGAAGTCCCTACTGCGCAGGTCTTGATGCGGAGAGAGAAAACTCTGCAGCAGTGGAACCCAGCCAGCTGGCAGCCACAGCCAAGATGCTCCTGGGAACCTGACCTGCGACCTAGCTGAACGAAGCTGAACTGTACTAAATTTGCAACAAATGTATTAAAATTTGTATTCACTATTGTTATACGGGAAACATATGTCATGAGAAGTTGGAAGTTAAGGGGTGGGTACAGAGAATGAATATTAAGCCTGAGAAAGTCTCAAATTTAGGTTGGGTGCGACTTAACCTCCTCCTTTGTCCAATCAAAATTGGGGATCCTTACACTTGCAACATTGGGGGGTGATACACCGACCTGAAAAACAGTATAACTAGCGTAGATTTAGCTAGAGAAATTGTCCGACTTGTCCGAATAGCTGAACTGTCACTGACCCAACACACTCTATAGGTGACTGATACAGAGAGCTGCAGAGCAATCTGTTGGGAAGTTCGAGAAATCCATTCCGGGGTTTTGGTAATTTAAAGTGCTGGCAAAGCACTTTGCTGGGAGGTTCAAGAACCCAATCGGGGTTATTGGCAGATTCCTTGCAGAGACGGAGTAGCGCAGACGTTGCAATCGAAGCTGCGGGTGTTGGTCGTACCCTTTGGTGAACCCGGTCCTGATCCAAATTCTGGTGTTATCCTGTCCTGACTGTCCATGAGCTGTACCTGCTCGCCTACTGGCACCTAAGTCCTTGAGGGTCCCTTCCCGTCTTTTCCAATCTGACCCGTGGCCAGGGTTGGTCTTCACTCCATCCTAGGTAAATATAAAGTCTGTGTGGGTGATTGCTTATCTATATTTACATTTCTAATTCTCGAATATTGCAAAGCGCAATTGCATATGTTCCCTTTTCTCCCCTGTCCCTTCATAAATGAGATTTTCTATGCATTACTCGTCTATTAGCATGTTCCACTTTTGACCTACCTTTAGTTAAATGCTAAATCGTTTCTATTTTAAGTATATGTTCCTTATCTTACCCTCCCTCTAGGAGATAAACTGAATTGAATAGTATGTTCCAATCTTACCTACCCTTTAGTATCTGAGCTAAAATTGAATCTTGAAATACAATAAGTTTCTTTAAACTGCTCTAAAGACTCTTAAATATAGCATGTTCCCTTTCTTTACCCTCCTTTAATCAATGCTACATAAGCCTGGTATCTAAGATTAGCATGTTCCTTGTTCTTACCTATCCTTCAGTTTAAAGTCTTAAATGCTTAGCATACTCTGTCTTATTAATAGCTATATATTATTCCTGATTTTAGTTATTGATAGCCTTATCACATTCAACTTTTTGCTCATGACATATGATGATGATGATTAGATAAAGTTTTGAACCTACCCAGAGTCTGAAGTTATTTCACATTTCTCAAATGTTTACAAATGTTCTAGACTACCTAATATTTCGACTCGACTCCCTAGGTGATTAGGTTCCTAATATCAAGTCAAGCCAAGTTTAAATTTGTATAGCGCACTACTCACCCAGAGGGTCTCAAGGCGCTTGAGGGAGGGGGGGAACTTTGCTTATCAAATATCAAAGTTTTAAGTTGTTTTCTGAAGGAGAGGTGGTTCTGAGTAAGGCGTAGGTGGGTGGGGAGAGAATTCCAGGTCTTGGCCGCTAAGTAGGAGAAGGATCTTCCCCCCATGGTGGATCTTTGGATGCGTGGAATTGGGGCGAGGGCTTGATTGGACGATTGTAGTTGGCGGGTGGGGGTGTAAAAGGACAGGCGCGTGTTGAGGTATTCGGGTCCTAGGTCGTAGAGGGCTTTGTGTGCGTGGGTGAGGAGGCGGAACGTAATTCTCTTGTTGACGGGGAGCCAGTGGAGGTCTTTCAGGTGACCGGAAATGTGAGCTTGGCGGGGGATGTCTAGGATGAGTCTGGCTGAGGCGTTTTGGATGCGTTGGAGTTTTTTCTGTAGTTTGGCTGTGGTTCCGGCGTAAAGGGTGTTTCCGTAGTCCAGACGGCTTGTGACCAGTGCATGGGTGACCGTCTTTCTTGTTTCGGTGGGGATCCAACGGAAGATTTTTTTGAGCATACGTAGGATGTTGAAGCAAGATGATGAGACACCGTTGACTTGTCTGGTCATCGAGAGGGAGGAGTCCTGGATGAAGCCCAGGTTACGTGCGTGGTCCGTTGGTATGGGTGCGGTTCCCAGGGCCGGTGGCCACCATGATTCGTCCCAGGCGGAGGGGGATGATCCTAAGATGAGGACTTCCGTTTTGTCCGAGTTCAGTTTTAAACGGCTGTTCTTCATCCACTCGGCTACTTCTTTCATCCCTTCGTGTAGGTTGGTTTTGGCGGTGTTTGGGTCTTTGGTGAGGGAGAGGATCAGCTGGATGTCCTCTGCATAGGAGATAATGTTGAGGTTGTGTTGGCGTGCGATGGGTGCGAGGGGGCTCATGTATACGTTGAAGAGGGTGGGACTGAGTGATGATCCTTGTGGTACGCCGCAGATGACTTCGGTGGCCTCTGATCTAAAAGGGGGGAGGCGGATTCTCTGGGTTCTTCTGGTGAGGAATGAGATGATCCAGTCCAATGCTTTTCCTTGTATTCCGACGTTGCTGAGGCGTTGTATAAGGGTGCTATGACAGACTGTGTCGAAGGCTGCGGAGAGGTCAAGTAGGATGAGGGCAGCTGTTTCTCCGTTGTCCAATAGAGTTTGAATGTCATCTGTTGCTGCGATGAGGGCGGTCTCGGTGCTGTGTTTGGCTCGGAAGACGGACTGTGAAGGGTCAAGGGATTTGTTGGATTTGAGGAAGGCGGCGAGTTGACTGTTGATGGCTTTTTCAATGACTTTGGCAGGGAATGGGAGGAGCGAAATGGGGCGGTAGTTCTTAAGTTCAGTGGGGTCTGCTGTGGGTTTCTTCAAGAGGGCACTGAGTTCGGCATGTTTCCAGCTTTCCGGGAAGGTAGCGGAGTTGAGGGAGCAGTTGATGACGTCTCGGAGATGGGGTGCGATAATGGAGTCTGCTTTGTTGAAAATGTGGTGGGGACATGGGTCGGTTGGTGATCCTGAGTGGATGGTGTTCATCAGGCTGATGGTGTCTTCAGTGGTGATTGGGTCCCAGGCGCAAAGGTTGTTGGAGGGGAGTTTTTGTTCGAAGTTGGGTGGGGTGTACTGGTCTCCAAAGCTGTTATGTATGTCAGCGATTTTGTTGTGGAAGAACGAGGCTAGAGAGTCGCAGAGGTCTTGGGAGGGAGTGATGTCGTTGGTGCCGGCGGTGGGGTTGGTAAACTCTTTGACGATGTTGAATAGTTCCTTGCTGTTGTGGGCATTGTTGTCGAGTCGATCCTTGAATGCTGATTTCTTGGTGGATCGGATCAGTTGGTGGTGTTTGCGGGTGGCGTTCTTGAAGATGGCCAGGTTGTCAGTGGTTGGGATTTTTCGCCAGGCTTTCTCGAGGGTGCGACAGATCTTCTTGGATTTCTTAAGGTTATCATTAAACCAGGGGGCTTTTTTGCTGCCATGCTTGATTTGGTGGTTTTTCAAGGGGGCTAATTTGTCAGCGCTGTGGGTGATCCATTGTGTGAGGTTGGTTGCTGCTTGGTTTGGGTCCAATGATTTTGCAGGAGGGTTTTGGTGAAGCGATGTGAAGAGCTTGCCGGTGGTAATTTTGTTCCAGTTTCTCCGGGGAATTGGTTGTGGGTGGTTGTGGGTCGTAGTCTTTTTGTAGTTGAAGTGAACGCAGCTGTGGTCCATCCAATGGAGAGCTGTGGTGTGATTAAAGGAGATGTGCTTGCTGGAGGTGAAGATTGGATCGAGCGTATACCCGGCATAGTGGGTGGGGGTGTCAACAAGTTGTTTGAGTCCAAGATTGGCGAGGTTGTCCAGAAGGGTGGTGGTTTTGCTGTTGTTGTTCTTTTCCAGGTGGAAGTTGAGGTCTCCCAGGAGAATGTAGTCCTCGGAGGGGAGGGCGTGAGGGCTGATGAAGTCAGTGATGTCTTCGCTGAATTGTGTGCGGGGTCCGGGTGGTCTATAGATGAGAGTGCCTCTTAGTGTGGTTTTAGGGTCGGTGTGAATCTGGAAGTGAAGGTGTTCGGCGGTTGTGAGGTTGTCATCGGAACTGGTTGTGATGCGGACGGTGTTTTTAGGGACGATGGCGATGCCTCCTCCTGTTTGGTTGATGCGGTCTTTTCGGATGATCTTGTAGCAGTCCGGGATGGCAATGGCGATGTCGGGCGTTGATGAGGCGCTCATCCTGGTTTCTGCAAGAAAGGCGACACCCGGCGAAGTGGTGTCTAGTAGGTTCCAAAGTTCAATGGTGTGTCTGTGGACCGAGCGTGTGTTGAGCAGGATGCACTTCAGGTGGTTAAGTACAAAGTTCATAGGTCGCACGCTACTCCACCATTCCAGCGTGTGTACCCCAGGAGCATCACGGTAGATGTAGTTTTCTCAAAGCGGGTGCGCTTATCAAAAGTTCCGAAGTGTGATGCACAGTTGCAGGCCAACTCTGGACACCGGTGTTTCTGGATTATTGTCCTTCATCAGCAGAGTGTAGGATGAGTTTCAGGGGTTGCTGTGCAGGCTGCCAAAGTGTTATCAGGTATGGTACCTCTCCGGGCGCGTAGGGCGTTTCCTGAGCTCATCAGCTCGAAGGCTCAAGGGAGCCGTAATTAAGTACAAAGTTCATAGGTCGCACGCTACTCCACCATTCCAGCGTGTGTACCCCAGGAGCATCACGGTAGATGTAGTTTTCTCAAAGCGGGTGCGCTTATCAAAAGTTCCGAAGTGTGATGCACAGTTGCAGGCCAACTCTGGACACCAGTGTTTCTGGATTATTGTCCTTAATCAGCAGAGTGTAGGATGAGTTTCAGGGGTTGCTGTGCAGGCTGCCAAAGTGTTATCAGGTATGGTACCTCTCCGGGCACGTAGGGCGTTACCTGAGCTCGTCAGCTCGAAGGCTCAAGCGAGCCGTAGTTAAGTACAAAGTTCATAGGTCGCACGCTACTCCACCATTCCAGCGTGTGTACCCCAGGAGCATCACGGTAGATGTAGTTTTCTCAAAGCGGGTGCGCTTATCAAAAGTTCCGAAGTGTGATGCACAGTGCAGGCCAACTCTGGACACCGGTGTTTCTGGATTATTGTCCTTCATCAGCAGAGTGTCGGATGAGTTTCAGGGGTTGCTGTGCAGGCTGCCAAAGTGTTATCAGGTATGGTACCTCTCCGGGTGCGTAGGGCGTTACCTGAGCTCGTCAGCTCGAAGGCTCAAGGGAGCCGTAATTAAGTACAAAGTTCATAGGTCGCACGCTACTCCACCATTCCAGCGTGTGTACCCCAGGAGCATCACGGTAGATGTAGTTTTCTCAAAGCGGGTGCGCTTATCAAAAGTTCCGAAGTGTGATGCACAGTTGCAGGCCAACTCTGGACACCGGTGTTTCTGGATTATTGTCCTTCATCAGCAGAGTGTAGGATGAGTTTCAGGGGTTGCTGTGCAGGCTGCCAAAGTGTTATCAGGTATGGTACCTCTCCGGGCGCGTAGGGCGTTACCTGAGCTCATCAGCTCGAAGGCTCAAGGGAGCCGTAATTAAGTACAAAGTTCATAGGTCGCACGCTACTCCACCATTCCAGCGTGTGTACCCCAGGAGCATCACGGTAGATGTAGTTTTCTCAAAGCGGGTGCGCTTATCAAAAGTTCTGAAGTGTGATGCACAGTTGCAGGCCAACTCTGGACACCGGTGTTTCTGGATTATTGTCCTTCATCAGCAGAGCGTAGGATGAGTTTCAGGGGTTGCTGTGCAGGCTGCCAAAGTATTATCAGGTATCGTACCTCTCCGGGCGTGTAGGGCGTTACCTGAGCTCGTACACACGCTGAAATGGTGGAGTAGCGTGCGACCTATGAACTTTGCACTTCAGGTGGTTAGTGTCGGAGCTCTGTTTGGAGTCTGTGGATTTGGTGTGGGTCCTGATGCAGTCGAACTTGCAGGTGTGGCAGGTGAAGGATCCATGGGTGTGTCCTGGGGTGGCTTGGTAGCAGTTTGGGAGTCGGCCGGGGTTAAGTGCTGAGAGGGTTGCGGCGTCGTACGTAATGCGGGTGGGGTGGAATTTGCGGGGGCCAGGGGGCCTGGCGCTGGGCGCGGTCCAGGCGCGGACGGGCTTACCTTTGGCGCACCTTCGGCGCGCATGGTGCGCGTCCGCTGCGCGTGAACGCTGCGCATAGGCTGTTCTGACATAAGTGGATAGTGGAGGGGGGCGGTGGGAGGGAGGAGCAGCTGGGAGGCGGGAGCGGGGTGGAGAGACGGGCTATGAGGCACAACAACAACAAAATGGCAGCAAAAAAGAAAGCAAAACAGGGCGAGACTGGGGCAAAATCTGTGGTGTCTCCAAGATATGGGCAGAGGCACAATCGGGCACAAATAACTTTAAAAGCAATACGAGCAGTGCAATATAATGTAGGTTCACGATACCAGGCAGCTTGAAATGACAATGCAGGCAATGAGAGCAATGCAAAAGCACTACAGTGCTACGAGATTACAAACAATAACAGTGAAATTGCACAAATGATAATGCCAGCAAAGCGAGTGATGTGCAGACCAACTATCAGCAGCAGTGATCAGAATGAGCTTGAAAGCGCTACGATACCAAGAGCCAGGGAGCATGGGGAGCGACCGCTTCTGAGCCAGTCAGGAGGGTCACAGCGCAGGAACAGACGGGACGGTCTACAGCTATCTGTGTTGAGGGAGGAGCAGCTGGGAGGCTGGAGCGGGGTGGAGAGACGGGCTATGACGCACAACAACAACAAAATGGCAGCAAAAAAGAAAGCGAAACAGGGCGAGACTGGAGCACAATCTGTGGTGTCTCCAAGATAGAGCAGTGCAATATAATGTAGGTTCACGATACCAGGCAGCTTGAAATGACAATGCAGGCAATGAGAGCAATGCAAAAGCACTACAGTGCTACAAGATTACAAACAATAACAGTGAAAGTGCACAAATGATAATGCCAGCAAAGCGAGCGATGCGCAGACCAGCAGTGATCAGAATGAGCTTGAAAGCGCTACAATACCAAGGTAGAGGGAGCGTGGGGAGCAACCGCTTCTGAGCCAGTCAGGAGTTATAGTTACATGAATCAAAATGAGGAATCTCGAGATATATTGATAGTAGAGCGTAAGTTATCCAAGGTGAATGTTAAGTTTAAAAGAAAATATTATGGGCCCAGGTAAATATTTAGTAAAATTATCCTAACCTGGTGGCCTGCGCGCTCTATCACAGGTCCTAAATATATATTCGTAGAACATTCTTTGCGGCTATAACCAGAATCAACCCTCAGATCCATGCTGCTGATGTCTTCTTAGATACGGAAAAGATATTCAATTCTGTGAAATGGGTGTTTATGTAGGCAGTGCTGTGGCGAGTAGGAGTGGGTTACATCTTCCTTTGGCTCATTCATGTGTTATACACCAGACCCACAGCACAGGTCAAAGTCAATAGCAGGATTTCTGAAGCCATACCAATCACAAGAGGTACTCGCCAGGACTGTCCACTCTTGCAACTGTTGTATGTCTTTGTTGCAGTGCCTTTGGCTTGCACTTTATGCAAATATCTTTTTCATCAGTGGATCTGCTTCCCACATTATGATAAGATAATTTTTGCTTACACAGACTACATACTGCCCTTTTCCTAAAACCCAAGCGTAACCTTGCTCTAGTCTTGCATGAGGTTGTCTTGTTCGGGGGCATTCAGGTCTGTGCATTAAGTGGGATAAGTACCTAATTTTTCCTCTCCACTGGGGACACCTTGCATGTTCTGATGGAATATCTCTTGCAATGGACTACCAATCCAGTGCGGCACCTCAGTATCCAGGTTCATATGGACCCAACTATAGGGATGTCTGAAAATTATGGGTGGGTGGCTACCAGATTGTCTGAGGCAATAGATCACTGAATTAGGCTCCCATTGCCACTTAGTAGGCGGCTAGCACTCATGAAAATGGTGGTCCTGACCCGGCTCTGGTTCCTCTTTATGAACATACCTATACTACTCTAAGGTGCTTTTTTCAACCATCTGCAGAAACAGTTGACGTGCCTCACCTGGGCTGCTTCTGTAAGCAGTCACCGGTGAGTTTGAATACTTCGACGCTTCCCTGAACAGGAAAGCTATTATAGGGTAATACAGTGTATGTTCACCCACTATTGGCTGCAGGGCCCATCTGATCTCCTGCATCGGTGATTAAAACACTTCACCGTGCTCCCACAGTGTCTTCCTGAGAAGCTCCTGGACAAGCCGGTGAGGCATTATAATTCTGTTGATCTGATTAACACTACATGCCTTCCTGGAAGTGGTTGGTGGAGTTTCAGGGTCAGGCTCTCCTTAATTCACCTCGGCCGCTGATTGCCTGGTCTTTGTGGTTTCCTATGGGGCACGAGAAGGGTATGGTGAGCCTGTTGCAACATTTGAATCTGTGGTGTATGGGGGATTTATTCAAGATGGGGTGTTGCGCAGCTGAGAACAGATGTGGCCACCATACCACACTGGAGATGTTTCAGTATTTTTGTGTGCAACATACCATATACGAGCGACTGGGTGGTGACTTAGCGGAACCTCCTGCATTGCCTGCTTGGACAATCTTATGGCAAAATGATGCCCGGAGCATATGGTGACAATTCTTTTCACATTCTTCCAGAGTGCACATTCGAGTGGCATCACAAAGGTGAGGCAGGACTGGCAACGGGACCTTGGGGAGGAAATACCTGAAGAACTGTGGAATTATTGTTGCTCTGTCATCAAGACAGTGTCGCCAAACAGCCATAATGGGCTGACCCACTTCAAATATATGAACAGGGTGTAATTCGCCCCTGTCAGCATGTTACTCTATGACCAGCGTGACAGCCCTGGCTGTCATATGTGCATTGCTACTAAAGTAGATTTCACGCATGATAAAGCAATTCCGATCGCCCATCGGAGGCTGGTGGGGCTTGGTCTTCTGCTGGCATGGTGTAGGAGCTCCATGACGGACGTCTATCATGATCTAGGGCCCCTGTGGAGCAATCAGTGCGGCATCTGTGGGTGTATCACGCTTATTTAGCGTGCGTGGCACCAGATGTTGCAGTAGATTCTAGCGAGGGGCAGGCATCCAAGTACGAACGTTTGGGTGGGTCCTTTGGGGCAAACTGACTGATCGGGCAGCTGTTGCATGTGCACTGGAGGGGGGACGAGCTATGAACTGGGGAGGAGCCTGTGTTGATGCTGGAGACATGATTATTGCTACTTGATGTAGGATGGTCTAGGAGGGAATAGATGGGACTTTTTAGTTCAGAGACCTGTGAGTTATTGTATAGGCTCCATGTATTCCGCATTAATTCATCATGTTCAGAGACTTGTTATCAACTCTTTGTGTCAAATGTATTCAAGATTGACTATATTGTACTCTGTCTCTGTCCTGGTTTTGTTGTCAGAAAATGAAAAATAAAGCTAAACAAAAAGTATAGTTTGGGATTGTGTATACTTGCCGCCATTGTAACACCAAACTTGCAATATCCTAGAATATTGAATAAGGGAAATGGTCCCACCAAAATAATAATCTGGTATCTTGCTACTCAAAAGTCAAAACGCATTTAAAAAGAGAATATGAGTTTTATCCATTCTTGCAATGGCAGAAAGCATCAGGATTTTCCACTGAGAAATGCATGTATTTAAGCATTAAAGTTAAGAACCAAAACAAATAACATTCTATAACTAATTTAGTAACAAGGGGAAAATCTAATATGAAAACGGACTATGGTCAAATTCAGATTAAGGGAATAGAAGATAAAAGGGCCTGATTCACAAAAGTAAACACGCTTTTTTGTAAGTTTACATCTTTTTCTGGTATTCACACACTGGTAATAGTAAGTTTATAACTGCACAGGCTTTACAATCAGTGCAGAAAAATCCCCTCATAATGAGCAGAGTTCTCAGAGTCTCTGCAGTCGTAAACTTATTAACTCATGGTTTGGGAATATCAAAACTATGTAAATTTGCGTAGAAGTGTAAATTTACCTTTGTGAATCAGGCCCTAATTCTTTTTTATCATCTGTAGCTGCTGTAGCCCAAAACCCTAGGAGTGATTTCCATCCTGCTGTGATAGCACAGTGTTTGGGTTATCACAGAACATTGGACCACTCAAGATTTTACCTTTTAAATACATAGGGGCATATTATCAAGGGGGTTTATCTCCGCTTTTTTGGCTTTAAAAGCCAAGAAAGCGGAGATAACATTATCTCCCTATTACCTAGCTGTTGCTAACACCAGTTAGCGACAGCTAGTAGGAGATAGCGACCATCTTGGGCCCCACTTTGCATGTCAGGGATATTTATCACTAATGACATGCAAAGTGGGTGTGCCAAGATGTTAGCGACTGGAAACAGTCGCTAACATCGCTATCTCCTATTACCAACTTTTGGAGATATTTGCGCTAAGCACGAATATTTCCAAAGGCTAACACCTGCCCTGAGCAGTTCTTAGCCATGTTATCCAATGGGAGGTGGATAACATGGCTAAGAGCATTAGCTCGGTAATGCATGAATATCGCGGACTTTTCAGCGATATTCATGCATTGCGGCCAATTTTTAGCGCATTTGCGATAAACCTTGGCAATACCAAGGTTTATCTGCAATAAAAATAGCCGCAGCTTAGCGGTAATTTTTTGTCTCTAACCAAGCAATAGCGATAATTATCGCTATTGCTTGGTAATATGCCCCATAATTTTTATGGTAATCCAAGTACTCCAGCCGGGCAAGGTCAGTTGCCGTAGCAAGCGTAACCCTCAGGGTTGGAAGCTGTTTTTTGGGGTCCCACGTTTTGGTGGCAATCACTGGGATAATGTTTCCAGAATGTCCTGCTCACTACTTTTATTGCTGGATGTAGGAGTGATTTTCTGAAGTTTGATATTTTTCAGTCGAGCAAAGCGGTGTTCTATCTGACAATATCTCCATGGGGCTGAGTAATTGTTTTAAGTGGTCCAGTAGCAGCCTTGAACTGTCCCCCAAAAAGGACCAACCAGACAAATAAGCAGATATTTAGGTGGCAGAAGTCCTGCCTTTTTTTTTGGGAACATAACCACTTGCACCAAAAGTAAAAGAAATGACTAGTACACATTTTGAAGATACTAAGGAACGTTTTCCTGGTGATTACTACAACCTCCAATGGCAGGGGGAGACTTCTAGGGTGCAGGCATCAGTCTTGCAGGGATTTCAGTAAAATATCCTTTATGCTGACATAATCCCACCTAATTTACTGCATTCTGTGTTACAGATTAGATGCATGATGCATGGGAATATGCAATGATGTCAAATAATCGAGATTTTGTTTGGGAAACGATCCTATCCAGGAGCAGCGTCAACAAACCAAATATAAGTGGCTGTTGTTTTATTGTCAGGCAACAATAAATCAACAAAAAAAAACATTTCAGTTGAATATGTACCCAAGTAGACGGTTCAAGTAACTTTTGCAGCTCAAAATGTGTTTTAAATCTATCAATATTATGTTTCATGGGGAAAGTGCTATGGAGGGTGAGGCTACTGTAGATACAGTATCAACAATCTTTTCTGTTTCTGAAGACGGGAAACATCCTTTACGACGCAACTTTTACCTCGCAGTGCCTTTACAACGCAGGTTTTTCAACGCAAGTCATTACAACAAATTGCGCTGGGGGCGCTGTAGGATAGGTAATAGTTTAATTTACTATCCAACACCGTCCCTACTATCCATGGGGACTGGAGTTGGAATAGTAAGTTAAACTATTCACTATCCAGCACCCCCCAACGCAAGTCGTTGTAACGACTTGCGTTGCAAAACCTGCGTTGTAAAGGCATGCGTGGTAAAAGCATGCGTTGTAACAACGTACATCCCCTGAAGACTGCTTCATGTTCTTCATCGAGCTCATGGAAATTATGGATTTGCCTCCTAGAGGAAAGGCAACATTAATCCTTTGTCTCCAATCTCTCCTACAGTGTCCACCCTTGCAATACATGCATTTTGGGGGGAAATCTAGTAAATTCAGTGAAGAACTCTGCAACATGTTTAATTTGAAATAGTGGTGCAGGGGATTAATCAATGAAAGTGTTACGGCAATGGGCATTTTTGGATGATGGAGGCTTGAGGGGTATGTGTATTTCCTCCTATTCATTGTAGTTTGTTCAGATGTGTGATTCTACTGTGATGATTTACTGCCATGGTGAGCACTGATGTAGTATTTATTGCTGTTTTACTGTCATTGGTGATCACTGATGTAGTATTTATTGCTGTTTTACTGCCATGGTGAGCACTGATGTAGTATTTATTGCTGTTTTACTGTCATTGGTGATCACTGATGTAGTATGTAATGTTGTTTCACACTTCCACTGCTGCTGTGCTTGAAGTATTTTAGGGGCTTGTGTTTGGCCTTAAATACATTCCAAATGTATTTTATTTTTTGTCCCTACATATCTTTTGGTGGTTAGGTTGGGGAAGGCTCCAGTAGTTAAGTCCAGTGTGTTTTATTAACAACCTTCTCCCCATTTTATTGCTATCCATTTTGAGTGTGAGTGGGTTGATTACGATTAATCTCTGATATGTTTAAATGGATACTTGTTAAGAGATTTTGTATGCTTGGAGCATTTTAATTACATGTTTTTGTCACTTTTCATGTGGCTGTACTGCTATTCTTTTTTAAATCTAGATTTATTATTTACATTCTCGTTGCTGCTTTACTGGTGGCATATAGGTCCATAAATGGGCTTAGTCACATTTTGGATATATATTGTGCAATTATTGCCGAAATGCCGCATATGTTTGTTGTTAGAGGTGGAGTGACTCAAGAGCATGCAGCCAGGTTCTCCTTGTCCTCAATGCCTCCTCTGTCCTTGCCTAGACCTAGTCTGACATTTTGTGAAACAAGTGTGTATCTCATAGGCACCCATTTTGTCTGTCCTTCGTGCTTCTGCCTCCGTGCCAAGTGCTTGTCCATCATTTTGTGAGCGGTATGTTCCCAATAGGTAGCTATCGTGTCTTTGTTGTTCATTACTTTTTCATGCCAGGTTAGTGCTCATCCACCATTTTTGCGAAACCCTTGTGTGCATCTGATCATGGAATATGAGGCATGTTCCCTACTTTTACAAACCTTATCCTGCCAGCATTGTAATATTGCCAATTAGAACTGGATCCCACAAACATTTTGGCCCATTTTGACTTTTCTCATATATATTTCCTATTATTACCTTGGGAGTTTGGGGTAGTTGCATATGCCTGTGGGCAATGGATATTATTTTGTTAAATCAATGTTATCATTTCCCCAGCCTCCTCTTTTACCCATGGGCCCTAAACAGCCAGCAGATACTTATTTCCCATTTTCCATTCTCTTTCTTCATGTTTTGCCATATCACATTGTTAAACCTGGCACCATTGGTGTGGGTCTTCCTTCCATTTTTAGCTTCTATTTCCTGTGTTTTGCTGTGTGTTGGACTACATTTTTTGCTGCTCTAGATGCTTTGGTCTTTTTTAGACTGCTGTTCAGTGCCAAGGTGCCAGTGCTCCCTTTGTAAAATATTGTTATGGATCAGTGATTCCAGGACTGGCTTATTTGATTTACTTGTCAGACCCTAGTAAAGTGCACTATGTGTGCCGAGGGCATGTAAATCAAATGCTGCTGGTGGGCCTGCAGCACTGAATGTGCCACCCATGGAAGCAGCTTGTAAAATGTGACTCATGCCTGACATTGCTGAGCCTGTGTGCAGTCTTTGACTGCCATGTCGACTTGGCAAGTGCACAAACTTGCGAGTCCCTAAACCTTCCCTTTTCTACATATTAATCACCCCTAAGGTAGGCTCAAGGTACCCCTGTGGATAGCGTGGATTGTATGTGAAAGGTAGGACATGCCCTGAAGTGTGTGGCATGCCCTGATAGTGAAATACTTCCAATTTCATTTTTCACTATTGCAAGGCTATCTGTTCCCATAGGCCAGAATGGGGAGTTTGTTCATAACATCATATAAACATAACTGATCGGAAGTTTAGTACGCCTGAACTCAGAATGTTAAAATGCATCTTTTAGTGAGGGTGATTTTTACATTCTATGTTTGAAAATACCACATTGCCTAACCATTCAGTGTGCCTCTGCTAGGTTTGTGTATTGCATGTCTGGCTTTTGGATGACAGGGGCTGGAGAAGGGCAGGGGCTACAGATGTCTGATGAGTCAGGGCTGGGCTGAATAGACCTGAGCCGGATTTAGAGTAGGGGGAGAAGATTTTATTTTCACCTGAATAGTCCTGGTCTGCCTTCAAAAATGCTGTCATTGTGCTGTGCTTTCATGATTTTTAATAAGGCTGTTCAGTTATACACGCTGCTCTGCAACATAGCTTTAAGACATTGGCCGAGCCAATTGCTGTGGCTAAGCATTTATAAGGTCCCAAAGGTGAGACCTATTGGCTATGCCAATGCTTGTTTCTAAAGTGAGTTTGGAAAAACAACAGGTGATGGACCGAATGAGGATCAATGTCACACATTCAACCCAGTCAAAAGATCCGGGTCCTAATCCATCGTTTTTTTGCACTCCACACCACCCTGGGTTAGACAATGGCGATATGCAAATCAGCTCTGACCCTGTGCCCCATGGGAACAGTCCAGTCCGAACTACAAAAGCCATGTCCTTCCCAGAACGGAATCAAGCATCAGAGGACCGGACCGGTTTCGAGGTAACACCTCTCATCAGCTCGGCTAGCTTGACTCCAGTGGTGTGGTGTGCCTGGGACCCACGTCTGGGCATCCCCAGTACACTTATAGCGAGTTTGGAAAAACAACAGGTGATGGACCGAATGAGGATCAATGTCACACATTCAACCCAGTCAAAAGATCTGGGTCCTAATCCATCGTTTTTTTGCACTCCACACCACCCTGGGTTAGACAATGGCGATATGCAAATCAGCTCTGACCCTGTGCCCCATGGGAACAGTCCAGTCCGAACTACAAAAGCCATGTCCTTCCCAGAACGGAATCAAGCATCCGAGGACCGGACCGGTTTCGAGGTAACACCTCTCATCAGCCCGGCTAGCTTGACTCCAGTGGTGTGGAGTGCCTGGGACCCACGTCTGGGCATCCCCAGTACACTTATAGCGAGTTTGGAAAAACAACAGGTGATGGACCGAATGAGGATCAATGTCACACATTCAACCCAGTCAAAAGATCTGGGTCCTAATCCATCGTTTTTTTGCACTCCACACCACCCTGGGTTAGACAATGGCGATATGCAAATCAGCTCTGACCCTGTGCCCCATGGGAACAGTCCAGTCCGAACTACAAAAGCCATGTCCTTCCCAGAACGGAATCAAGCATCCGAGGACCGGACCGGTTTCGAGGTAACACCTCTCATCAGCCCGGCTAGCTTGACTCCAGTGGTGTGGAGTGCCTGGGACCCACGTCTGGGCATCCCCAGTACACTTATAGCGAGTTTGGAAAAACAACAGGTGATGGACCGAATGAGGATCAATGTCACACATTCAACCCAGTCAAAAGATCTGGGTCCTAATCCATCGTTTTTTTGCACTCCACACCACCCTGGGTTAGACAATGGCGATATGCAAATCAGCTCTGACCCTGTGCCCCATGAGAACAGTCCAGTCCGAACTACAAAAGCCATGTCCTTCCCAGAACGGAATCAAGCATCCGAGGACCGGAACGGTTTCGAGGTAACACCTCTCATCAGCCCGGCTAGCTTGACTCCAGTGGTGTGGAGTGCCTGGGACCCACGTCTGGGCATCCCCAGTACACTTATAGCGAGTTTGGAAAAACAACAGGTGATGGACCGAATAAGGATCAATGTCACACATTCAACCCAGTCAAAAGATCTGGGTCCTAATCCATCGTTTTTTTGCACTCCACACCACCCTGGGTTAGACAATGGCGATATGCAAATCAGCTCTGACCCTGTGCCCCATGGGAACAGTCCAGTCCGAACTACAAAAGCCATGTCCTTCCCAGAACGGAATCAAGCATCCGAGGACCGGACCGGTTTCGAGGTAACACCTCTCATCAGCCCGGCTAGCTTGACTCCAGTGGTGTGGAGTGTGAGGCAACTGAAAACGTCAAATTACTAAAAACTGACTTTTTATATATTTTAATAAACATTCCATTTATACAGTTTACGACAAACATGTATCCATAAATTCCATTTATATAGTTTACTACATACATATAACCTTTGGGCGTTTTCTGCTGGATTGTAATGCGATTTGTGGGTTCCGAGTTTGAATTCCAACAGCCACCACAGCCCGACTGTTAAATTGAGTATGAGAAAATTCATTCAAATGATTACAATACGTGCTACTACAGCATATAGAAATGGTAGGGATTTGGCTTTAAACGCTGTGGGTATACACATAGTATTTTAATGCATGAAAATATTGCAATTTACTTTCTTTTGCTTAATATGTTGCGTACAGAAAGCATTTTGACATGTATAAATAAATGCTCCAGGCCCGAGCAGGGTACTAAGGAAACCGCCCAGGTTATATATATCATTTGACTGATTAAAGGCGCCATGTCGATAAGGCGATTCAAGTCTTAATTACAAGGGCATTAGGGGTCCAGGGCACAACGCTGCCAATGTTCATTCATTATCTCCTTAGCTCTGCCCTCTGCGCTCTGTTGTAGGCAGACCAGGGTGGCATGCTCGTGCTCTCGGGCAGGGCATGGCACCAGCGCTGCTTCTCACACATTCCTGGCATTCTTTGCCCCGGTGCCATGATGAGATGATTAGAGGCCTATTCTTCGAACTGAGCCATCAATCAGTGTTGACTCGTGTTATTCCCGAGCCTCTTAATACAGACATGGAGCGACGGATTCCGGCTATAGCTTGTTAACATACATCTGCAGCCCTGTCATTTCATAAGATGGGTTTCAATTAAGTTAGCACCATGCATGAAAAGCACAGACCCTCTGCTGTTGCCAGAGGGCCAGCGTGTCAGTGGTATGTCCTATATTCGGCGGCCATATGTCTTTTCCTCAATGAAGTGTATTGCCATTCATTCCATCTGGTCACAGTGACTTGTACAGCCCTGTTTGCACTGCCTCTTTCCCTGACACTTGTGCATCGACTACAAGTTGCCCGACTATTCGCTTGCATTGCATCATCAAAATACATCACACACTCCAGTAATCGACACCATGTGTAATATACATATATATAGGATACATAATGGGAGACTGTGTAATATGGTAACATATTGCAGTGATGCCATCAATGGGTTCTGACGGCATCATAAACTACAAGGCCAAAGCCCAAGTGGTCTGCATATGACAACAACAAAGCCCTGGACTTGTAATTCAGGAACATATACAAAGCCCTGGACTTGTCCTTCAGGAACATATTTAAAAAGGCACCTGTTCTATTTCTTCATGTTACATTTTTATTCCTGGGGCAATTCAGGAAGAAATCAGGGTTTCAGATAAATAACGATTTTCTGGCTATTTATCAAATATTCAAATATTATTGAAGCCACGTTTTCCGAAGCAGGGCTAACAAACCCTCAGTGCCATTCGAATGCTCAGCTTTCAAACATAAACTATTCATTTAACAATGAGCAGAGGTAAGCTCAGAAATGTTCGAAGTTTTTCTTGCAACGTTCAGCTAACCATGAACCAGGATTGCAACTGGAATGTACTGGTTTTGCTTTAGGTTTCTTTATTATCATTTATTTGTAGTATCAGTATACGCGAACCTAGCCCAGGGCTGCGGAGGGGGCTTTAAATGTACAATAATTAGAGTCTAACAAAGCCATAGGAGCTCTTTACAAATAGCATACTTGAAAACAAATATTTAAGGATAACCATAGAGGTAAACATGAAGAGGAGATTGATGTTCATTCTGTATTTATTTATTTTTATTTATTTATTTTGAAAGTTTTATATAGCGCGAACATGACCACCGAGGGTATCAAAGTGCTTTACAGATTATGCTTCACAAGGGTATTATACAGATTATACATCACAAGCATATAAGCACACAAAACAGAATAACCAAAATGACAAAATCAAAGTCTAAAATTGTCCAACAATCTTGTGGGGGAAAAGTAAACACACCAACAGGCAAAATCACAGTATACAATTTGTCCGCCCAAATCATGAGAGAGGTGGCTGGGCCAGAGTCAACGGGTACGGACCCAGAATCCGATGAAGGTGTAGGCTAAGGCAGAAATTTCTTCATCAGGAGCACTTTGACCTCTTTTTTAAAGACAGTAGAAGGGTTCAACCTGACTTCGGGGGGAAGGGAGTTCCAGATCCTCTGAGCCATCCCTGAGAAGGCTCGGTTATAGGTCTTTTTTTTCTTGAATTTTTGAGGTTTAAGCAAAAGGGTGCTGGCGCTTCTGGGGGCTCTTGAACCACAAGACAGTTCCAGTTTCTGTGCTAGGTACAGCGGGGTCTTGATGTGGATGGCCTTGTGAGCCATGCATGCAATTTTTAACTGTATCCGAGCTTCATATGGAAGCCAATTCATTTCCTGCAAGTCGGGATAGATGTGGTGGTATTTTTTTGTGCCAGTTTAGAGCCTAGCAGTTGTATTGAGGGTAGCCCTAGGAGGAGCAGTCTTCACTCTAGGCAGGCCGCAAAGTTTTGCTTTACCATAGTCCAGCTTTTTGATCACTAATGCTTGTACTGCAACTTTGAGGTCATGAGCAGGGAGGAAGGTTTGAGTTTCCTAAGTAAGCTGAGTTGGAAGTCAGCTCCTTTGATGAGGGAACTGATGTGCTTCTGCATGTTCAGTCTTTTGTCTAGAATGATACCCACAGATGATGCTGAGTCCACGAGGTGCGGTATGCAGTTAAGAGCAGTCAGCTGATTCAACCATTGTTCCATGACGAGCGATTGGTTGTGGGGTGAGATCAGTAGGAATTCCTTTAAGAGCATTAAGCTTCAGGTGATTGCATGTCAGCCAGCTTTGTGTTTCCAGCAGGACTGAGTTGAGGGACTGAATGTCTTCGGGGAGGTGATCTTCAGGTATAGTTTGGTATTGTCCACATAAATATGATAGCGAATGTTGGATGATTTTAGAATTTCTGTCAGAGGCTTCATGAACAGGTTAAAAAGTGTGGAGGAAAATGCTGAACCTTGTGGAACCCCCAAGGTGACTGGTGCAGGGTGGTAGAAGGAATTGGTCCACCTTGAAACTTTGGGATCTGTTCTGAAGGAATAAAGAGAATCAGTTTAATACCGGCCCAGCCAGCCCCATCCTCTGTTCCGGGAGGTCAATTAGGTGAACATGTTTCACTGTGTCAAATGCTGACGAAGGGTCCAGAAGGATCAGTATGCATGACTCATGGTGCTCCAGCATTCTAAGCGCATCATCCACGATGTGTATGAGTGCCAACTCTGTGCTATGACCTGGGCGGAAACCAGATTGGCATTGGTCCAGGAGTTGGAAATGGTCGATGTGATGACAAAGTTGGGCAAGAACACATTTCTCCAAGAGTTTTGCCAAGGTGTGGATGTTAGTATTTGGGCGAAAGTTCAAAAGGTCGGTGGGATCCGCATTTTGTTTCTTTAGGATCGGGGTAACCCGACCTGATATAAGGCAGTCCAGAATAGCACCTTTCATAAGAGAAGCATTGACTTTCATCACCCATAGTGCTAGTAAGGTGAATATCACTTCCGGGAAAGAGTTCGATGCCAGCAGGTCGTTGTAGCGATTAGAAGGTTTCAAGGTCAATAACATTTTGCGAATAGTGGGTTCATCCACAGTTTGGAACAGACTCCTAGATGCATTGTTTTTGGGGTGGAAGGGCTGTATACGTTCAGTGATATTCAACTCTGAGGGGCATAGGGTGTTCAGCGGACCATTCAAGAGGTGATCACGTGCCGAGCGTAGTTCAGACTTCATCATGGTAGTCTTATCCCTGAAGAAAACAGGAAATTCTTCAAGTTCAAGTTCAAGTTCAGGCATTTGTATAGCGCACTACTCACCCAGAGGGTCTCAAGGCACTTGTCGAAAAGCCAGGTTTTAAGTTCTTTTCTGAAGGAGGCGTGGTTTTGAGTAAGGCGGAGGTGAGTGGGGAGTGAGTTCCAGGTCTTGGCAGCTAGGAAGGAGAAGGATCTGCCACCCATGGTGGATTTACGGATGCGCGGGACTGCGGCGAGGGCTTGATTGGACGATCTTAGTTGGCGGGTGGGTTTGTAGAAGGACAGTCGAGTGTTGAGGCATTCGGGTCCTAGATTGTAGAGGGCCTTGTGGGCGTGGGTGAGAAGACGGAACGTAATTCTTTTGTTGACAGGAAGCCAGTGGAGGTCTTTTAGGTGACCGGAGATGTGATCTTGTTGAGGAATGTCCAATATGAGTCTTGCTGATGGGTTTTGGATGCGTTGGAGTTTTTCTGTAATTTTGCTGAGAATCCGGCGTATAGTGTGTTACCATAGTCCAGTCGACTCGTGACCAATGCGTGGGTGACAGTCTTTCTAGTCTCGAGGGGGATCCAGCGGAAGATCTTTTTGAGGGTGCGGAGTACGTTGAAGCAGCAGGATGAGACTGCGTTGACTTGTCTGGACATCGAGAAAGAGGAGTCTAGGATGAAGCCATGGTTGCGTGCGTGATCTGTGGGTGTGGGTGCTGTGCCCAGAGCGGAAGGCCACCAAGAGTCGTCCCAGGCAGAGGGGGAAGTTCCAAGGATGAGCACCTCCGTTTTGTCTGAGTTGAGTTTTAGGCGGCTATATTTCATCCATTCGGCTACTTCTTTCATGCCTTCGTGAAGATTGGTTTTGGCGGTGTTAGGGTCTTTGGTGAGGGAAAGGATTAACTGGGTGTCGTTGACGTACGAGATGATGTTAAGGTTGTGTTGACGCGCGATGGAAGCAAGTGGGCTCATGTAAACGTTGAAGAGGGTGGGACTGAGTGAGGATGCTTGTGGTACGCCACAGATGACTTCAGTGGACTTTGAGTTGAATGGGGGAAGTCGGACTCTTTGAGTTCTTCCAGTGAGGAATGAGATGATCCAGTCCAGGGCTTTTCCTTGTATGCCGATGTTGCTGAGGCGTTGTATAAGGGTGCTGTGGCAGACTGTGTCGAAAGCGGCGGAGAGGTCGAGTAGAATGAGGGCCACTGTTTCTCCTTTGTCTAGTAGTGTTCGGATATTGTCAGTCGCTGCAATGAGGGCGGTTTCGGTGCTGTGTTTGGCTCGAAACCCGGATTGAGATGGATCGAGGGAGTTGTTGGATTCAAGGAAGGCGGCAAGCTGGTTGTTGACGGCTTTCTCAATGACTTTGGCCGGGAATGAAAGAAGGGATATGGGTCGGTAGTTTTTTAGTTTGGAGGGGTCTGCTGTGGGTTTCTTCAGAAGGGCGCTGAGTTCGGCGTGTTTCCAGCTTTCTGGAAAGGTGGCAGAGTTGAACGAGCAGTTGATGACATCACGGAGATGGGGTGCGATGATGGAGTCAGCTTTGTTGAAGATGTGGTGGGGGCAGGGGTCGGTTGGCGAGCCAGAGTGGATTGAGTTCATTAGGCGGATGGTGTCTTCAGTGGTGATTGGGTTCCGATGCTAAGGTTGTTAGTTGGCGGAGTGGGATCTGGGGGGGTGGGGAGCTTTGATCGCTGGGAGTATTCTCGAAGCTGTTGTGGATGTCGGCAATTTTGTTGTAGAAGAAGGAGGATAACGCATCGCAGAGGTCTTGGGAGGGAGTGATGTCGTTAGATGCTGCGGTGGGGTTGGTGAATTCTTTGACGATGTTGAAGAGTTCCTTGCTGTTGTGAGTGTTGTTGTCGAGGCGATCTTTGAATGCTGATTTCTTGGCGGATCAAATCAGTTGGTGGTGTTTGCGGGTGGCTGCCTTGAGGTTGGTCATGTTGTCGGCGGTTGGGTTTTTTCTCCATGATTTCTCCAGGGTGCGGCATAGCTTCTTGGAATTTTTAAGGTCATCATTGAACCAGGGAGCCTTAATGCTGGCTGATTTGATTTGGTGCTTTTTCAGGGGTGCTAATTCATCAGCGCTGTGGGTGATCCATTGCTTGAGATTGGTGGCTGCTTGGTTTGGGTCCAGTGGGAGGGTGGGAGGGTTTTGGTTGAGTGAAGTGAGGAGTTGGTCGGAGGTGACTTTGTTCCAGTTTCTCCGAGGAATAGGTTGTGGGCGGTTGTGGTTCAGGGTGGTTTTGCAGCTGAAGTGAACACAGCTGTGGTCCGTCCAATGGAAAGCTGTGGTGCGATCAAAGGAGATATGCTTGCTGGAGGTGAAGATAGGGTCGAGCGTGTGTCCGGCTGTATGGGTGGGGGTGTCAACAAGTTGTTTGAGTTCGAGATTGGCCCGGTTGTCCAGAAGGGTGGTGGTGTTGTTGTCGTGTTTGTTTTCAAGGTGGTAGTTGAGGTCTCCTAAAAGAATGTAGTTCTCGGAGGCGAAGGCATCTGAGCTGACGAAGTCCGTGATGTCATCGTTGAATTGAGTGCGGGTACCTAGAGGCCTGTAGATGAGTGTGCCTCTAAGTGTGGTCCTAGGGTCGGTGTGGATCTGAAAGTGGAGGTGTTCGGCGGTTGCAAGATTATCGTCGGAGCTGGTTGTGATTTTGATGGTGTTCCTGTGGATGATGGCGATGCCTCCTCCTGTTTGATTGGTGCGGTCTTTTCGGATAATCTTGTAAGCGTCCGGTATGGCTATGGCGATGTCGGGTGCTGATGATGTGTTCATCCATGTTTCTGTAAGGAAGGCGATGTCCAGTGATGCAGTGTCGAGTAGGTCCCAGAGTTCAGTTGCGTGTCTGTGGACCGAGCGGGTGTTAAGCAGGATGCACTTCAGGCGGTTAGAGTCGGTGCTGTGTTTGGAGGAAGTAGATTTGGTGGGGGTCCTGAAGCAGTTGAACTTGCAGGAGAGGCAGGCGAATGGGCCGTGGGTACGTCCTGGGATGGCTTCGCAGCATTGTGGTGTGCGTCCGGGGTTGAGGGCGAGGAGAGTTGCGGCATCATATGTGATTCTAGTGGGTTGGGTGCGGCGGGGACCAGGGGGACAAGCGCTGGGCGCGGTCAAGGCGCGGACGGGCGTAGACGGGCTTACCTTTGGCGCACCTTCGGCACGACTGGGGCGCGATCGCTGCGCGTGAACGCTACGCGGGAATGCATCAGTCATAAATGGATAGTGGAAGGGGAGGGGCGAGGGAGGCTCAGCTGGGAGGCGGGGCGGGCTCTAGAGGACGGGCTTGCAGGGACAACAACAACAAAATGGCAGCGGATAGTAGAGTAAAATAAACACAGCCACAAATATCAATGCAACAATGGTACAATGAATGCAAATGCGCTACTATGAAACGCATGCTGATCAAATGAGGCCAAACTGCAATAATTAGCGTTACAGCAGCGTTAGTAAAAATTATCGAGCTAAAGATGGCCAAGCGCCCTGAGATTCTGTATGAAAGGGTGCAAAGCTGATCGCGCTAGGGCAGTATTAAAAACAGCAGGTTTAGATCAGGAGCGCAGCACAACGATACCAGCCCGAGCAAGGAGCCTGGGGAGCGACCGCTAACAACAGCGTTGAGACGGTCACAGCGCTTCCAGGTACGGGAGCGGCGTATGTAGTCAGTGGGAGGGAGGCTCAGCTTTGAGGCGGGGCGGGCTCTGGAGGACGAGCTTGCAGGGACAACAACAACAAAATGGCAGCCGATAGCAGAGTAAAATAAACACAGCCACAAATATCAATGCAACGATGGTACAATGAATGCAAATGCGCTACTATGAAACGTATGCTGATCAAATGAGGCCAAACTGCAATAATTAGCGTTACAGCAGCGTTAGTAAAAATTATCGAGCTAAAGATGGCAAAGCGCCCTGAGATTCTGTATGAAAGGGTGCAAAGCTGATCGTGCTAGGGCAGTATTAAAAACAGCAGGTTTAGATCAGGAACGCAGCACAACGATACCAGCCCGAGCAGGGAGCCTGGGGAGCGACGCTAACAATAGCGTTGAGACGGTCATAGCGCTTCCAGGTACGGGAGCGGCGTGTGTAGTCAGTGGGAGCGAGGCTCAGCTGGGAGGCGGGGCGGGCTCTAGAGGACGGGCTTGCAGGGACAACAACAACAAAATGGCAGCGGATAGTAGAGTAAAATAAACACAGCCACAAATATCAATGCAACGATGGTACAATGAATGCAAATGCGCTACTATGAAACGTATGCTGATCAAATGAGGCCAAACTGCAATAATTAGCGTTACAGCAGCGTTAGTAAAAATTATCGAGCTAAAGATGGCAAAGCGCCCTGAGATTCTGTATGAAAGGGTGCAAAGCTGATCGCGCTAGGGCAGTATTAAAAACAGCAGGTTTATATCAGGAGCGCAGCACAACGATACCAGCCCGAGCAGGGAGCCTGGGGAGCGACCGCTAACAACAGCGTCGAGACGGTCACATCGCTTCCAGGTACGGGAGCGGCGTATGTAGTCAGTGGGAGGGAGGCTCAGCTGGGAGGCGGGGCGGGCTCTAGAGGACGTGCTTGCAGGGAAAACAACAACAAAATGGCAGCGGACAGTAGAGTAAAATAAACACAGCCACAAATATCAATGCAACAATGGTACAATGAATGCAAATGCGCTACTATGAAACGTATGCTGATCAAATGAGTCCAAACTGCAATAATTAGCATTACAGCAGCGTTAGTAAAAATTATCGAGCTAAAGATGGCAAAACGCCCTGAGATTCTGTATGAAAGGGTGCAAAGCTCATCGCGCTAGGGCAGTATTAAAAACAGCAGGTTTAGATCGGGAGCGCAGCACAACGATACCAGCCCGAGCAGGGAGCCTGGGGAGCGACCGCTAACAACAGCGTCGAGACGTCGAGACAGTTTGGCAGTGTCCCTTGACCCAGAGCCAAGAGGTTAGGATGCTTATTGGCTTGGGAGTTGGTGAGTTCGAACAGCTTTCTCAGGTGTTTTTTTGCTTGATCTAGTTGAGTTCTAAATAAGCTGGTTAGAGCATCTGATGTGTTTATTGTATATGCTTTGCAAGGATCTCAGGTGATAAAGATATTCAAAAGAGGGGTAAGATCGCCACTTACTTTCTGCAAGTCTTAAATTTCTCTTTTTCAGCATAAAGACTATCATTGACCCATGGTTTTGAGAGTTTAGCAGACACTATGGTAAGCTGAAGTGGTGCCACTGAGTTAAGTACAATAAACATTGTGTGGTCATAGTGGGCCGTCAGGTCATGGACATCAGACATGTTCATGGGGGGGCAAGATGTTATCACAGAGCTCGGTCAGGTCTTGCAAGTTGATGTTCTGTAAACATCATTTCAACTGGTTTGGGATCTGCTTGCTCTTACCCATTTAAGGACGAGGAAAGTGATGCAATAGTGGTCTGTCCAGTCACATGGGAATACTGACTCCAGGCAGAAAGAGTTGGGCTCACCAATGACAAAATCTAACATGGCTCCTTTGATATGTGTAGAGCTGTCACATATTTGGTTAAGGTTAAGGTCAAGCAGGAAGGATTTAAGGCTATTGACCAGCACATTGTTTACATCATTCCAGTGGAGTTCGAAATCACCCAGGAATATCTGAGTGCCCTGGAAATTCACGTTGGCCAAAATAATATCCATGATCTGTTCTGTGAAGGGAAGGTTGTCCCGAGGGGGGTGGTAGAACGTGTGCAATATGCATTAGTGATTGTTGCCCCAGTTACTTCAATACATAGGTATTCACAAGAGGGCAGGAGGTCGGGATGAATGACTTTCACTATTAGATTACTACGATGTAAGCAAGTGATGCCTCCCCGGTGACCACTAGTTCTGTCCAACCTAATGATACCTAAGTTGGGAGGCATTAGAAAGTCCAGGGTGGAAGTGGTTCAGTAATTTAGCCAGAGTTCAATCAAAATTACAATGTCAAGATCCTTGACGAGGATGAGATTGGCAATATCAGCAGCATGTGGGTAATAGCCGATTTACAGTTTAGGAGCGTGCATTTGAGACTAACAGGGGTGTCCGTTGGTGGAGGTAGAGTGGTGGTGACTATCGTGATGTTGTGCACATTTAAAATTCTTGAGTTTGACCTAGGTTCCCTGAAGGGATCAGTAGGGATTGAATCAATTATATGCAAGTTTGATGCGGTGGAGGGATGTTCCAGATTGTATGAGATTAGGAGAATATCACTATCTGACAGGGAGGCTCTACATCTGGAGGGTCGTGAGGGGTCATTAGGGTGTGGAGCAGCAGGCCAACTATGGGGTGCGTGGGTGGAGTGGGATGTGGTTCACCTAGGATAGGGGGCAAGGGCGCCAGGTACAACCACAGTCTGGTAGCAAGCATAGATGGAGATTGGTCATAATGGAGCGGGTTAGTCTGGAGTTAACTGACAGATCCTCAGTGATGCATGATAGGCTACGAACACCTGCCTTAAGTGTTGTAGGCAGAGTGAAATCTCATTAAGATGGGCTTCCAATGAAGTGTGTTAATGGGTATGTGAGGCTTGGTCCCAGGAACCCTGAGGCAGATGATAGCTAGTGGGGGGAAGGGTAAATGGGGCAGGTGGCGAGTGTGTTGGCTCAAGGGCAGGGGATTCTGTGAAATGGAGCTGTGTGCTTGTGGGGATGTGTAGGGTAGGGGAGGAGGGGACGGACAGCAAGTGATCCTTGGCCGCCTATCGGGACTCGGTCGAGATTGCTGGTTGGGCTGGGGGCAGGGATCTTGGTGAGGATCCGAGCAGCGTTAAGAACAGTGGAGCTAGGAGAGTTAGAACCAGTTAACCGTGAGGGGAGGGAGCATGTAGACTCTTGTGAAGAACGTGCTGTCACGGATCGTTAACGTGTAATACAGTGGAATTATTAATCGGAGTGGAGGTAGCTAGAGGGGGGCCCTTCAGCAAAACGTGTAATGCTCTGTCATTGTTAATCTGAATGGAGGTAGCTAGAGGGGGGCCCAGCTTGTGGTAAAGAGGCGTGAGATAGAGTTTGCACAATCAGGTGGGCCATTGATGGGCATCACCTCCAAGGGGGGCAGCACTGAAGCTGGCAACTGTCTTCCTGATGGTGGGGGAAAAGTTGTCAAACAACATTAATTTGTGGTCAGAAGCTTCGATAAGGATGGTTCCGTTTTTGTATAGTGAAATGGTGGCTGCCACTCTAAAGTCTGAGGAGGGCGCAACTATCACTCTGAGACCATGAAGAGTTTTAAGGGAAGTGGAGTTCTTAAGGAAAGAGTAAATGGCCTTCCACCATTGAGCATGCCATTTAGTGTATAAGATGGGATAATTTATGGTAGCACCTTTATTGATGGAGAAGAAGGGGTCTGAGTTGAGGGTTTCCGGATGGGTTTTGTATAGTCTATGTTTGAAGTTTTTTTGCAGCATATTTTGAAAGGTTTGGGGGATATATGATTCTGAAAGCGTTCTGACCTGCCGGCTCTAGGTTAGGAGAGATATAATTTGGAGGTCCTGGTCCTATATACAGGCACCCGGCATGTCTCCCCACCAAGGAAGTCTAGATAAGCAAATAGACTGGGTAGAGGTGTGCACCGACCATAGTAGACGTAGGGAGACCAATAGTCTGGGCAGAGGTCGGGATCATATCCTGGGGTTAGATGTGTACCCAGAGGGAGAGTGACCAGTGGTTACGTTGGGATGGGCAGTTACATGCTATTTTCTAGCCAGGTGTCCGTCTCGGGTTCAATGAGGAGGACTGACATCTATGAGAGCCAGTTAACCAGGGCTAAAAGATCGGGGGCTGGTGTGCGATTGAGTCCCACTTGCTCACTACGCAATAAAATCGTACTTTCTGGCTACGCCACTCAGGTACCCTTGGGTAGACCAATATGAGAGGTCAGATTATCCAAGCAAATGACACTAGACTGGACCGTAGTAGCTAGGAGTCAATACTTGGTTTACATCTTCAGCAGGTGGGCAGATCAGACTGTGCATTTCAGATATGCCCTTAGAGGCAATAACCCGCTTCCACTATGCGGTGATGGGGCAAACTAAGCTGGCCCCTATGTGGGATAAATAAGGAAGAACATGCCCCAAGATGGCCACCAAATGCTGCGAATGGCTCAGGCCCATTTCTTTTTCCATGGCAAGCAGTACCTAGTGCTCATGGAGCTTCTGTAGTAATTGAAATATAGTTCGAAGAGGTGTTTTCAGCCCTGTCAGTAGCTCTGGGTTACGGCTGATGTCGACAGGAATGAAGTTTCATAATTGAGGGCAAGGGATGAGAATGCCTGTTTCAAAGTTTTGCTTTTCTTTGAGTAATAAAGTACATTTTTATTAGGGGTATATGGTAAATCACTAACTTATTAGGTCCAGGCAAGGTTTCAATAATTTAAACATGAACTTGACCCCTGGTTGCTATGGCACAGGTAAGGTTTAACTTAGAGACAATGTATAAAGCATTTTTAGAATTACCAAAGCTGTTTAAAAAGTCAAAAACACAACACAATAAATATAAAGAGTAAACTATAATAAATAAAATTACTGTAAAATAACAAAAATCCAATAAGGAGAACTGGAGATATACATTCTAAAATATTTATGCTGAAATACCACTAAAAAGCACAAGGCACCAATGAAAGTCTACTATTGCAGTAGAATGGGCCTTAGCCACTTTTTGAGGCAAACCACGATGGATCCTAAGTTTAAATACAGCAAGAGGTACCGCTCTGTCTAGGATTTTACTTTCAGACTTAGGGCCTTATTTACAAGAAATGAAGCATTGTTACAGTAATGCATTGATGTGCCAAAATGATTTGGCCTGTGGCAAAATTCTTGCAATTCCATGGATGCACCACATTTACAATACAGGGCTCCGTGGCGCAAGGACCCACAGATGTGTTAAAAATATTGAAGCATATGTGGAAAGGATGCTGCCAGGCAGGAGGCACAAAAGCGGCACATTGCTTTAGTTGGTGATAAGACTGACGCAACTACAGCAATGCATCAGAAAACAGAGACGATGCATCAGTATTGACTGACCCATGTAGCCTTCTGTATGGGGTTTAATGTAAAAAAGTGTGAAAAATTCACCGTAGACTCTATTACATTGGTCCTATATTTCTCACAAGAAGGCCAAGTGTGCTTCTGCATACCACTATACCTACCTATGTGTGACATATTTGTGAGACTATTGTGTGTGTGGATACCAGTCATTTATGTTGTGTAATGTGACATTTATTGTGTTACCTACCTTATTGTAAAATTACCTGTTGAGGGGATGTGATTTCCATGTAGATTAAATTACTGGATGTGACTTTAGCTGGTCAGATTCCTATGCCACAGCCAATAAATAATTCATACCACCGGGTTTTAGAGGTACAGGAAATTTGACGCATTGCAAGCGCAGTAGTAGCGCAGTAGCCCGCTTCCCGGCAATGCTCACTTTTCCCAAAAGTCATGAATATTACTGTCTCAGTTTTACAGGGGATTTCTTGTGGGAACTCCTACTTTTCATACATTAATGCTAATGCGGTAAGAATGAGGTAAGAAATTACACACGCCGATGAAAAGGAGATGCACTTGCCTTGATGCATCACTGTGTAAAAATGGAACAGCTGGTACTGGTTTGGCTGTGCGGGCTGGACTGTTCCCATGAGGCACAGGGTCAAGACTGATTTGCATATAGCTGGGTCTGAACTGAGGTATTGAATGATGCTGGATTTAACCCATATCTGTGACTGGGGGTGAATGCCTGAAAAGTTTCAGCGCTCCATCCATCATCTCCTTGTGCTTGCTTTGTTCAACCTAAGTTGGCAGGGTATGCCCAGCCGTGGATCCCTTGCTCACTTTGCCACTGAATTCAAGCTAGCCTGGCTGATGAAGGGTATTACCCAGAAACCGGTCACAGGATGCTTGTTTCTGGTTCAGGGAAGACCTGGCTTGGCAGTTCGGGCTGGACTGATTGGCATATAGCTGGGTCTGAACTGAGGTGGCGAAGTGAGTTAAAGAATGATGATGGATTCAACCCAGATCTGTGACTGGGGGTGAGTGTCTGAAAAGTTTCAGAGCTCCGTCTGTCATCTCCTTGTGTTTACCAAAAAAGTTCCACCAGTGCGTAAAATAAATGAGGCAACTGCTTTTTGTAAATAAGCCACTTAATCTGCAAAAAATAAGTCAAAATCCTCCAGCAGGGCAAACCTGCAGACTGTAGTCAATGAGGTCCTCTTGAAACCAGATAACTGCTGGATGAGATCCAGCTGAAGCCATTTCCTCTTGTTCATTGGACCTGAGGCAGAGAAATTTCCATCCCACGAAGGCACAACCATCCCCCTAATACCTTAGAGACCTTTGTCTGGTTAGGATTTTCTCACTGTCACTAAGAGGGCAGTAGTCTTAAGCACTCAAACCAGTATTGTATTGCGCTACCAGTGTAGCATTTTGAAAACCTACCTATGTACTAATACATAAGATCACAAAACAAATTGTAGTGGGTCACTATTCGACTAACATTGTGAATAATAATGAGATAGGTTGAAAATTTCAACCCACTAGGAATTACAGTAATCACAGGGATGTTGGCCTATTGGGCTCAGCAGGCCATCATGTCTTTGATTGCTTTTAAAAAAGCAATATGTTTTTAGGTCTCGGCTAGGCAGCGCATGCGCTGTCTGTTCCAGAGATGCTGTATACACTATAGTGGGGGAAGCTCCACCCACATTCCACCCATCTTTTTGATTGGCTTTAATCACAAATACTGCATTGTGATTGGTGCTTGGTTTCTTAGTCCCACCTCCTGACTGCCATGATGACATTTTTGTCCTTCCACGGCTATCGGCCCCATTACTTAAAAAACTGTTTTGTTTCCGTACCTCTCCCTGTTCCCTCCCATAGTCAGTAACTTCTTAGACTAACACCCTCCCCCCACCCCCTCCTGTTCATGCCTTCTTTCATGTTTGCACTGCCGTTTAAAATGTAATCAGTCTCGTGAAAATACGAGTCTGATTGCATTTTCAATGCTTGTTTGAATTTCATTGGTGGGTGAATTGGCACTCTTTGTCCGCATGCGTCCGATGCCATACATCGTACTCATGTGTGACAAAACTTCAGGCCAGGTTCGCTAAGGAGAGGAGCCACACGGCGCCGGAGGTTCGCCTAGCAACCAGGACTCCTGCGACCATGTCACCACTATACAGAGCGGAGGGCCGCCCGGAAGGAAGTCTCGTCCCTGCTGACTCATTACCGCCTTGCGCCCCATTATTTCCACCCCCTTCCTGGGTTCTCTCCTGGCTGTCACTTTCCTCCCTCATTGCTCTATGAGAAAAATTGAAAGCAAGTTTTGGTGCGTCGGTTAAACAAAGCGCAGCTAGCCCTGATAATGTGGTCGGGCACTGGCTGACCCAGAGCGTGCCACAAAATACAGGTATTTCGATGTATAACATGTTGAGCTCCCCCACCCTCATTCCCACCAACCCTCCTGTAATGTTCATAGTAGATTGTGGGCACTAGGACACCCTCGTCCGAGGAGGAGGGATGAGGGAGGGACAACGGAAGAGGAGGGGCATGCCCTCAGGGAAGTTAGCTAGAGTCGGGGGATTGTACTTACCAGACGTATATTGAATAAACCCAAAGTGAACCACTCACCCAAGTTCCTGTCCTCTGTGGCCAGGACACTACAGCTGGTGACGAGTGGTGGCCACGGCTCATGTGGCGTGTGTTGATAGCCTAGCGAGCACTGGCAGCACTGCATCCGTGCGTGGAGCACCTGGCGAGGGTCTGACTGGAGCGGCTCGGGAGCCTACCCCGACAGCTTTCGCTGGTGAGCACCGTGATCCAGGTGCCTACCCTGGTCGCATCTGGCCGGTCAAAGGAGGAAGAGTGTTGAGAGCCCCCCTGTCGTTGGAGGGGCGTGGGAAGAGTGTGGGGCGCCGGTGGAACCCCCCCAGTGTCATGACATCATGGAGGTCGCATGTTGAAACGTATGCAGGAGCGATCTGGGAGCCCACCCCAGTCGCGTGTAACTGTGCCGCCGTACCTGTGGGTGAGTGGCTTTGTTTCCTTCTCCGGTTGCTGGGGAGGTCCGGCTGGTGGAGGAGCTGCTGCCCGTGGGCACAAACAGGCCAAAATCTCGTGGGGTGTGAGAGTTCGTGGCGGCCATCTTTGGGTCAGGCGCCTGCTCCAATCCCCTTCGAGGAAGTCCCGGCGCCCATCTTGAAGTCAGGCGGAGTACCTGAAACAGCATCAAGCACTGGTAAATGTAATGAAAATTCATCAAGCATTGGCAAAATCAAGTGTAACATCAGAAAATAATCAAGCACTGGCAAATTCAATTTAAAGATTGGAGAATCATCAAGCATTGACAAAATCAAGTGAAATATTGGGAAATCGTCAAGCATTGGCGACTTCAAGTGAATGATCAGAAGATCATCAGGCATTGGCAAATTTAACTGAGACGTTGCACATGCAGCTACGGTGTGTTCTCCTGTGCAATGGTTGCTTCAAGCCCTTGAGAGTTCAAATCCGGTACCTTCAGCAGGGGTTTGGAGTGCGCCTCGTCCAAAGTAACAGAGGGAGCTGTCACCTCAGTAGGTGGGCGGATTTAAGAGAAGGCCGCCTCATCACAATGTCTAACTCACTACATCATCAAGCGGGTCCGGCGCAAGCCAATGCTGGACAGATGTGAGTGTTCGGAGTGTCGTTTCTGCATCCACCGGAACCGTTAGTTCTCGAAACAGGAAGAGGTATGGGTCTTCGGTGGAAGGAATGGCTGAAAGATTTTGAAGGGTTCGCATGTAACGGAAGCCGGTTAATAGCTGATAGCACTACGGAATCTCATAGGAAAAGATGTCGGGCAAATCATAAAGGAATTGCCGGCAGCCGAAGCAGCATCTTACACTGATGTGTGTGACGCATTGAACTGTAAATTTTTGCACAAAAGGAACATTGACTATGAGAGGTATACGTTCAACCTAGCTGCTCAGGAAAAAGAAGGGCCCATGTGCGCCTACATCACACGTCTCAGACGATTAGCTCGGTATTGCGAGTTTGATTTGATTTTGATTTCGACTGAGGATGCCCTTCATCTGAGAGTCATCGAAGGCTGTCTGTCCGAATCACTACGGCGGAAGCTGCTAAACAAAAGTTACTCGCTAGATGAAATTGAGGAGATGACACGGGTGCATGATCAGGTGGAAGAGCATGCCAAGAAGATAGAAGCCGGGAGAAGTGAAAAGCGGGAACAAGCTTTAAGGCTCCAATCTCGCAACACACGCAGATACTCTCCGGTAAAACCGCGGTCATCCCGGTCCAAAATGCCACAACAACCCGGGAACTGAAGACATCGTAGCTCCAGTCGAAACAACAGACGGCATGAACGCCATCTCAAATGCTACCGCTGTGGCTATGAGTTTCCCCATACAGAAGGATGCCCTGCCATGAGTCAAAGATGCATAAAGTGTGGAGGAGAGAACCACTTCAAGAACGTATGTGGAACTTACAGGAAGGACAAACAGAGAGATCGGGAAAGGTCCTCTCGACCATCAAGCACGCGTCACCATGTCAAAGCAGTACATGATCACAGAGACTCCTCAACGGGTTCATCCCGCTCCAGCCGCCAGTCGCACCGAAGTTACCCTGCTCAAGGCCTTCGCAAGATTAAGACTGGGAACCTTAATTCAAGAGATGAGGAAAAAGGTACATACCCCTTCAAAGTTTAGGGACTATGAAAAATTCTGACTTTCAGCCACCTGTGGATTGGTTGAACCACCAGGGGCAATGCAGCAAAGCCACAAATTCACTGCACTGAAAAACAAATGTGTCCCACTTGTAGCTTTCCTATAGCAGCATATCTGCTCCAGAGGGTCCTTGGCAGAAAGTTTCCAGCCTTGTGGAACTGATCATTGGAAACATCCTGGAAACCTTGTCCAGATGGAGGATTTTTAGCTCTGAAAAAGCCTGCTTTGCTTTCTCTCGATTCGCTCGCCTCATCGTCATCACCAGTACTAGTACTTACAGACAGTACAACAGTTACTAGCAGTAGTCGACTACTCTTCTTTTAGTGAGTACCTCTAGTGAACCATGAAAACAAATCATTTGTATGTGTAAATTGCTTTGTGATGGGGGCCTTTTAACTAAATCCTTTCCTCTATGACTTTGTTCAGAAGGCAACGCTACTGCGTCTGCTCTGAAAACAAAGGCGAAGGAATTGTGCATGAAACAGCTTTCAGGAAATATGTGCAGTGTGGCTGCTTTAGACAAAAGGCGTTCTTTTACAGCCCGGGCATCCGCGCCCTCCTGAGAGAGTGTGTTGCATTTGTGTTTGTGTCTAAATGTAATAACAGACCGGTTTCTGATTTAATTTCACAAGATCATGGCTCCTGAATGCTGCTACTTGTTTGTTGAATAAAAAAATACTGATTGAGGTACTCAGAAATGCATTGTTATCTCTGTTTTTAAAAGTTTTGTAGTGTTTGTTCTATTTGGACTACACAGATTTTACTGATCAAATGGCATATTAAGAACATTTTGTTTCACCTTAACACTATCATCTGTGTGGAAAGACATGCTTGATAGTCACATGCGTTCTAATGGTAAAGGTAAGGCGTGGTTCCCAATGCTTTGTGAAGGCTGTTTCCCAACTACTGTGCAACTTCTTCTACTCTTAGAGCTGAGATTTTCATGAAAGTCTGATAGTCTGAATTCAGCACCTGAGCGTAATAGGACGGAATGTATGAAGCTCTGTGGTTATGCTGAATAAGCAGCTACCTATGTTATGCCATCTATTAATGTAATAACTGCACTTTCACAATTGCTTTATTACCTTCCTGCTTTCTCAAATTTGCTTGAAAATGCATGATTTTTCAAAATTTTCTTGAGGGGGTAACCCCACCAAACCGCCCTTATGGGGTTGCTACGGTGCAGTATACAAATCACTTTGCGCCCACTAATTTCAAATGTCACCAGCCGCCCCTGAGTATATATATTTATCGGCCTATGTACAGGTGAGCAGAATTTGAGGGAATTTTATGTGATGCAAGATATTACTATCTCAAAGCCTTCATCAGCAATTAAAAGGAAGAAACCCCGCAGATTGCAAGGTACTTAGCATGGTCAGCCCAGGTAAAACAAGAGGCTGCTTTTGTTAGAAAAATCCTGTTTCAGGGGATCTAGGGTAGACAAGGATCACATTTCTCAGCTGTTTGTTAGTACTGCGCCCAGAGCCCTTCTCCCGACCAGTGTTCGAGCCTGCTGTTCTCCGCCTCTCGCTGCAGTATATTTTGCATTGAGTGCCCGCTTGGTCTCTGAGCATGATAAGACCTTGCCTCTGATAATGTGTGCATTTTGTTTTTCTCCCCGCCTCTGATAACTGTGTGCATTTTGTTTTCTTCACGTCTTAGATTCACTTTGTGTGCCCTCTTTATTGCCGTCTCAGGTTCAGCGCATCTCCCGCCGATGTTGTCTCTGTGGCCCGCCCCGTCATAGCCCTGCTCCTGCATCTTTACCTCTAGGCCCGCCCCCCTCCCCTATGTAATGGCGGCCGCTGCGCGGTCACGCCAAAGGCAAGCCCGTCTGTGCCCGTCCCCGCCCGTCTGGGACTCAACAGCGACCAGCACCAGGGACCCTGTCTTGCCCAGGCCCCACCACTACTACTCAACCACCCTCCACGCACTCAATCCCGGAAGACATGCCAACTGCGCAAAATCCTCGCCAAACACCATCCATGGACTGTTCTCATGCAGTTCCTGCCACAGATCCTTCACCATCGACAAAGCCCCCACAACCACCGAAGGCCTGCCTGATGCTTGCGCCGCCGCAAGCCTGACATGCATCCTCCTCAACGTGTGCTCTCTGCACCGACACCCCATGGAGATCTGGGACCTGATAGACACCCTCTAACCTGATGCCCCCTTCTTCACAGTAACCTGGACCAACGCCTCCTCCGGCCCGACATCCCCACCACCATCCCCGACGGCTACAAAAGCCAAAGAAAAAAACGCCTACACTGCCCAGATGGAGGACTCGTCATTGCACACTAGACCCCCCTCCGACGCTCCACCTCCAGCACGAGTGACCCCCACTCCAAGATAGAACACCTCCACTTCCAGATCCTGACCAGCCCCAGGACCAAGCTATGTGGCACCGTCATCTACAGACCGCCAGGCCCTCGCACCCAGCCCCCAACCACCATCGCCGAACTCGTCGCCCCCCACGCATCACCTCCACGGACTACACGCTATTCGGCGACCTGAACTTGCACTTTTTACAACTGCAATGACCCTGACTCCACCACTCTCCTTGACAATATAGCCAAGCTTGGGCTGAAGCAGCTAGTCAACACGTCCACTCACAGACCTGGACACATCCTCGAACATATCTTCATGGGAGGGAATAACATCTGCTTCAGCCACACATCCAAGCCCCTCTGGATGGACCACCACTATATCCATTTCACCTTCAACACCGCCACTGCACCCAAGGACCACCACTATATCCATTTCACCTTCAACACCGTCACTGCACCCAAGCCCACCCCTTGCCCGCCACAACGGAACTGGGGCAAGGTCACAGAGGAGCTCCTCAACACCACGCTCCTCCAAAATCCCCCCCAGTGCCACAACCTACACCAATGCCGCAGCCAAAGAATTTCACCGCTGGATCGCCTGCTGCTCTGACAAGCTCGCACCCCTCTGCAACTCCACCAAACACCGCGCGTTGAAGGCCACCTGGTGGAGAAGTGTGGCTCACTGGTTAGAGGAGGCAGACCTGGAAGCAGAGGTCAGCCAGGGACCAGGGTTCAATTCCCGGCTCGGCGGGGTTTTGAGTCCTAAAATGTCCACGGACTCGACAATTCTCGCTCCGGTGCCTACTCGATTCACGGGTTCACACTCTGCGACTCTGGGCAATAGCTTGCTTAATCTCCACAACGGCCCCTCGCGGCGGGATGCCTGGCTTTCACCTTGCGGATACCCTGCCAGGGTTATCTCACAGGGGAATACCAGGACGGGTTCCCTAAGCAAGCGCTTAGATACCGGGTCGGTGATTTGCGCTATATAAATACATGTACATTCACCGCCGAGCTACAAAAAGCCAGACACTCCTGCAGACACCTAGAGAAAGCCTGACGAAATCAGAAAACCTCTGCAGCACAAAACAACTACAGGAATGCCCTGAAGGAATACCACTAGCACATAAGAGACGCAAAACGGACCTTCATAAGAGACAGAGTCCAGACCAAAGCGGCAAACGCTAAAGAACTATTCAACATCATACAACAGTTTGCAAAACCCACCAGCGAAGCCACGGACATCACACCTTCCCAGAAACTCTGCGACAAGCTCAGCTCCTACTTCCATCTGAAGATCAAGATCCTTTAAGACAATTAAGTCGAAAGAACACCGGACATCACCCCCCTACCCACCGCCGCCAACAAGCCAACCATCATGACCAAGGAGCCTACCACCAACGATGACATCACCGCACCCATGAAGAAAGCCCACTCAGAAGCCCCAGCAATCCCCTGCCCACCGCACATATTCCACAGGGCCGCCGCCGCTACCGCCCCTGAACTAGGATGGATCATCAAATCCTCCTTCATATCTGGCACCTGCCCAGAAGTCTGGAAGCAGGCAGAAGTTAAACCCCTCCTCAAGAAACCTACCGCAGATCCTACTGACCTGAAAAACTACCGGCCCATCTCTCTTCTCCCCTTCATGACCAAAGTCACAGAGAGGCTCGTAAATGCCCAGCTGACCGCCTTCATGAAAGAGAGATCCATCCTACATGCATCCTAGTCTGGATCCCGCAGCAACCACAGCACCGAGACCACCCTCCTTTCCACCATGGACAACATCTGCATACTACTCAACCAGGGACACACCGCAGCCCTCATCCTTCTAGACCTCTCCACAACCTTCAACAACGTTTCACATCGCTCTCTCACAGCCAGACTTCACGACACAGGGATACAAGGAACCTCCCTCAACTGGATACAATCCTTCCTCTCGGGCAGAACACAAAGAATCAATCTCCCTTCCTTCCTCACCGAGCCCACCAATATCAACTCCGGAGTACCCCAAGGAACATCACTCAGCCCCACGCTCTTCAATATCTGCAAGGCCCCCAAAGCAGCCATCGTCGGACAGCATGGGCTCAGCATTGTATCATACTCTGACAACACCAAGTTCATCCTCCCCTTCATGAACAACCTCGAAGATACCAGACTCTGTTTCTAGGAAGGAGAGACGTAGCCACCTGAATGAAAAGCAGCTGCCTGAAGCTCAACTCAGAGAAGACTGAGGTCCTAATCCTTGGACCCTCCACCTCCGCCTGGGACAACACCTGGTGGTCGTCTGCCCTTGCCCATCTGCCGTCAGAAATCCACCCACCCCTACAGACCATGCATTAGCCTCATCATCATCCTTGACTCCTCCCTCTCCATGCACCGCCAGATCAACGCCGTCACCTCCACCAGCTTCAACTGCCTCTGCATCTTCCATAAGACCTTCAAATGAATTCCCTCTGATTGCAGAAAGACCGTCGCCCATGCCCTTGTAACCCAGAGACTGGACTACGGCAATACCCTCTACGCCAAAATAAACAAAACACTTCTATAAAAACTCCAAACCTTTCAGAACGCCGCAGCCAGACTAGTCCTCAGGACACCGTGTCACGAACACATCACCCAACACCTACGAGGCCTCCACTTGCTCCTCTTCGAGAGGAGGATCACTTTCCAAGCTTTCAAACTCCTCACCCACGCCTGCAAAGCCCTCAACAACATCGAACCCAGAAACCTCAGCAAGAGATTATCATTCCACGTACCCAAAAGGAACCTTTGCTACGCCGAACCCGCCCTGGCCGAGGTCTCCCTCATCCGCAGAAACAGAACCAGCGGGAAAGCCTTCTCTTACATCACAGCCAAGACCTGGAACAAGCTCCCGGTGAACATCAGATGCTCCCCGACCCTGCACTCATTCAGGAAGGACCTCAAGACCTGGCTCTTTCTCTGACCAGGAGCCGCTCCCCCCTGCACCTTGAGACCCTCAGTGATTGATTGAACATTAAAAGCTTATATATGAAACTAGCTATTCCAAATATAGGTCACTACTTTCAGGCTATTAGACTATTAGATACCATCTCTGGGAAAAAATCATGCAGACCAATTTGTGACTGCTTTTTCACTCAAGAAGTAAAAAGACGCTTTAGTCAGGAAGCCTAATGGTAAGGCCAGTGATAACAATAGCTTTTCAGATGAATAATAAAACATTTGCGAACAAATTATAACCTTTCCTGATTGAACTATTCAATCATATTAAAGGAGGAGGTGAAGCTTCATCCTATTTTAAGGAATCAACTATAGTCAGTTTTTTAAAAAAATGCAAGGATCCAAAAGAAGATGTAAACTCCTACAGGCCTATTAGTATGCTCAACTCTGGCTATAAACCTTTCATAAACCTATGGGCAATTCGTATCACTCTGCTTGCTCAGGTTTGAATTCAAAGGGATCCGACAGGATTTGTGGCAGTCCATTTGATGGCTGTGAAAACAGCCTTTTTGCTTCAGGCTATTGATTCCTCCTCAGTTAACCAGACCAAGGCTGTAGTTATCATGGTTGATGCGGAAAAAGCCTTTGATCTGGTTAACTGGGATGTATTGTTCTTCGGCCTGGAAAAATTCTGCTGCATTTTATTAGAATGTTATCAAAGGTCTATCATGGGGCTTATGCCCACATTTATGTTAACTCCCATCTAGCTGGCACTGTAGAAATAAAGACTGGGACCCGACTGGGACGCCCCCTCTTGCCAAATTTATTTATATTTTTATAGAGTCTCTTGCGATCAGGGTTAGGGCTTCCTAGGCAATCAAGGCCCCTCTTTCAGGTATGACAAAGCTAAAAATGTTTGCTGATGATGTTATTCTTTATTTGAAAGCAGAAAAGGGCAATATTTTTAAGGGTTTAGAGTAATTAGATTGTTGTAAGGTTATTTGGGGGAGATAAGATCAATTCAATAAAAACAGAAATATTCCTTTTTAATTCTTCTGTTGCTGCTCTCCCTGTCCTTTTACATCCATAAGCCCCAGACCAGCCGCTGACTCGTTATCTAAGGGTTTACGCCACCCAAGTATACTCCAAGCTTTTTCAATTACATTTTCTCTCAATGTTTTATAAAATGTAATGTGCTGCTGGATAGATGGACTTTGCTTCCTTTGACTTTGGTTGGCAGAGTAGCTCTTATAAAGATGTCTATTCTTCCGCTGTTGCTTTTTTTTTTTCTAATGACCCATTAAAGTGAACAGCGACTACTTTGCTGATTTGGATGTACTTTTGCAGTTCATCTGGAAAAACAAAGTGCCCTGGGTTAATTGTTCAGCCCTGCAGCTGGATACCTTACTAGGTGGGGTGGCTTTTCCCCATTTTCAGAGATATTAATAGGCAGCCCTTTTAGATTTGTGTGCAAGGATTTTGGACAGTAGAGACATGATTGATTCCCTTTTTCTCGGTAAAATGATGCAGGATGTCACCACTCAACTGCCAATTTTTATTAAGGTTCCAAAATTGCAAAGACAACTCCATATAAGGTTTTATTAGATTTAAGTATTAGTCTCCTGAGTATATATCGTTATCATAATGCTTCCTCGGGTAGGATGTTTCTCACAGTTCAGGAAATACGGCATTCGATTGAAGTTAGTCTTTGGGTCCATTATGGAATCAGTGCAACAACACATTGCCTTTATTTAGAAAGATTGACTGATAATATCTAGGACATAAGTCGTTAAGAGCGGCAAATTTTAAGAGAAAGTCGTTCCTTTCTCGTTGGATGGCATATTATACTCCTGCAGCCTTGTATAAAATGTACCAAGCACGGGATAGTTGTTGCAAACCAGGACGAATTGAGCTGGCGACACATTTTTTATTCCTGCCCTATATTAATCCCCTTTTGGATTCTGTTGTGTAGGGTTTTAAGTTTTGTCAAGGTGCTAACAATTGATTTGGATCCTGCCTTGGTACTCTTTGGTCTTTTTAACAATTAGAAATCTTTGAATTTAGTCAAATCAGGGCGGAAGTTCTTGTTAATTGTTTTTATTAGAGCTTGCTCTCTGATCTTGCAAATGCAGCGAAACTGCAAGGTTCCTGTCTATGAAGAATTGTTGAATAAAATGATCAGAACGGATGGAAAGTATCATTACTGGCTTATGCACTTTATAGTTGGTGTGACTTGTGGTAACTATTTGGTTTGGCTCACACACTTTATTATGGTTATAAGGAACTGTAGGTAATGAATAATTTTAAATTGTTTTATGCCCTCGAGTGCGGGCCATAATTTTTCTTTAATATGCTATGGCCTGAGCTGATGTAATCCAGGGTGATTGCAAACACTATTGTTGGCGTCTGCACTTTATTGCTGAAGTGTTTTTTTAATTTGTTTTTATAGAGTAATAGGTTTGTTTTTGCATTAAGCGCTTTAATATATATGCAGGGAATTTACATATTGAATATTAATCAACTTCATATGCACTTTATAAACTTTCTTTATGTAAGCAACAAGGAGGGACAGGGGCGGGACAATATTTAAGGGGGTCCAGTGTGCATGTCCCATCAGACACTATTCAAAAAAGATGCACAAAGTTCCCCTTGGGAGTGATATTAATATAGAGGAGTGGTATTCCTTCCTCTCTCCGAGTGTGGTTGTATGTGAAAGTCAGGGGCAGATGTCCCTTTTCGGAACTAGGGATGCCTCACACAATAGGCTGGTTTAACGGCTACTGTCATATCACCAGCCAATTGTCTCGTGTCATCGGCTTCCTGCTCCTACGTCAAGCCGGCGCTGCAATGCCTGACGGGTAGCACTTAGTGCTACACTTTTATGGAGATCTTTTGTTCCTGGCCGTTTGATTGAGTGAGTGTGAGGGGCCCAAGTGATGAAGTAGTGAGCATGAGGTGAGGTGTATTAAAAAAGGTTAGTGTAGTCTACTCTAGTCACTTTATTCATGTAGCTAACTACCTTATTTAAAAATGAGAGGGGTATGGGGACTCAGCCAAACTATGGGTGGGAGACCCGTTCAACCCTCATTAGTGATCAGGTCAACATGTTTCATGCCATCACGGCAATTCGTCAGGACCTAAATAGTGCTCATTAAGCATGGGCGGAAAATCCGTTTCGCTCGCGGATTTTGCGGATTTTCGGTAAATTCGCAATCCGCGAGATTTGCGAATCTCCCGCAAAATCCGCAAATCCGCGAGCAGCGGATTTTGCTCGCACTGTTCGCACTGTTCGCGTGAGTTCGCGCCCCGCGAATAAGTGCAAAATTGCAGAAATACGATCTTAGCAAAACTGAAACTACTTACCAGGTTCAAAAGTTCAGGCTCATCATTAGTAGCCATTTCCTGTAGTGCTTCCTGAGGGGCCCCTCCAGAGTTCAGTTGCCAGTTGCAACTATTATGTGACCCTGCTCTGAACCTCAGAATAGTTACACATATGCCACAAAGGTCCTGAATTACAGCTAAGGGAGACAAGCAGGAGCCAGGCTGGAAGTTCAAATCCATTAATCAGCCCCTAATTCATTATTGTCAGTTGGGGCAGGGCAGGTGTTGTAACTAATTTTGCAACAATGAAAGCACTTAGCAAGTGCAAAAGATCACTAATCAGGAAGCACTAAGGAAGCAGGTGCCAGCTAAAAAAATATTCTGTGACACATTAATCAGCCCCAAATTAATTCAGGTCACTTGAGGCAGGGAAGGTGTGCTTGCGTTGCCATAATAATGTACACTGACTGGACAACCAGAGGGTGCTGTGATGAAACAGAGGGTGGCATTGGTGGGCCAGAGGGTGGCATGAGTAGTCAGAGAGTGGCAGTGGTGACAGAGAGTAGCAGTGATGAAGAAGAGTGTCCCAAACAGGCTGGACACGTAGAAACAACAAGTTCGCGAAACTTGCGACCCGACAGGTAAGTTCGCAATTTGCGACATTGTACAAAACCCTCGCGAACTGGCAGAAACCCGCGCAAACACACAAAAAAAAAATCCGCAAATTTGCGAGAATTCGCGGATTTTGCGGATTGCGAGTTCGCAAATCCGCAAAATTCGCGAACGCGAGATTCGCAAAATTCGCCCATGCTTAGTGCTCATAAACTAGAAAAAGAGCCCTGATTGGGCTGAGGAGTGTAGCAGATACTCCTTGAAAGTTCAGAGACTGGAACAGGAAGAGTTCCTGTGTTGCAATCCACCCTATGGGAAAATGAGAGAAAGACACAAAATAATGACTATTCTCCAAGGGGTTTGGCATACAATCCTAGAATCCAAGTGAGAAACGCTAATTAACGTCCACCCGGTAAGTGTTATAACCAGTAAAATGGAGAGAGGTGGAAAATTATCAACAACTTGAGTGAGTTTTGATTGGGTATAAAATACCATGTTGGGTTACCAACAAACATATGCTGAATCAACATTGTGGTCGGATATATTTAGTCGGTAATATGAGGAAAATAGTGCCGAAGGAAAGTCTTTAAGGGACGTAAACCAAAGGACTAAAAAAGTCGATTTCTTTGGACTTACCCTCAGTAGCTGTAGACGGTCCCCATAGACTGTTTAGGTGGGACCTGCGCTATCAACTAATAATCTGGAAAGGTAAGAAAGGGAGAGGGGTTTCTAAGTCCATTTGAGGAGAGCAATGGTCTATCCTCAAGGCAAGAGTGTTCATTGCAGCAAAGAAAAACCGCCAGCTAGTCTCACTGAGGTTTTTCAAACCAGCCGGTGGTGTCAGCGGGAGCATACCACTCAGATAGAGCTGCAGCCCAGCCGGGAACCCCGTAGGTTGATCCCGGGTCGCCACAGCAGCAACAGCGCCCCCCCATGTGGAGAACGCGATGCCCCCAAAATAACACGCCCAGCCAGGACAAATCACCCTCAAATTGGTGTCCCAGAGCGGGTCAGTGTCAGTTGCGAGCCGCCGGTACATCGCGGCCCACAGGAATAGCTTCCGCTGCGGCCAGGGACCCGAGCACTACACCGGCCCCGTAACTACGCCAACAGCCCAGAGGAGGGCCGCTCCCCCGCACTCCCCCGGCGGCAGGAAACCCGCGGTCAGTGGACAACACCTGCAGGTTTACTGCGTTCAGCTAGTGTCTGGAGGCAGTGTCCAGCCCAATGACCCCCTTACCTTTGAGGCGCGAGGAAGTTACCTCTGCACCTACGCCCACAGGACCGGCGCTCGGTCGTGAAGCAGCTAGTAGTGTGGTAGTCGTTCTCAGCGCCCCTATATACAAGTTAGTGATCGTAATTGGGGGCGTGTCAGTTAGCTGGTTGCTAGGCGACACGTCTCAAGCAGGCGCGGTGTCCCGGCGTGTGGAGATGACGACTTGTATGTGTCATCGTGTCTGTCAAGGCGCCATCTTGGAGTGGGATATAGAAATAATGTAACAGAATATTTATGGGATAGAAATGTCCGATAAAGCCAGACAGATAATCCGTCATGATTGCCGGATCAGAGATCGAGCATCAACGCTGGCATCGAGCAACAAAGGTTGGCATAGAACGGATATTGTGTAGCCGTCCTGGCTTTTGACAATTGTATAACCCTGTTTCGCAAATGGTGCGCCATTTTGGAAAGGGCTGGCGGGACCACTCGGGTGCCCTTGTTTATTTACTCGTCAATGTCGGCGGGAGTGTAGGAGTCATAGGGATGTGCTCCAAAGCTCCAGGTAAGTTGCAAAAGGTAATGGGGGAATTTAAAACATGATGATTGTGGAGTTGGATCACCACGATCAATGCGGTCGTTAGGGCAAAGGTCGTGTGGGTGCCGTAGAGGTGTCCCAGACCCCCAGTGGGGAGGATGGTATAAGGGGGAGATGGAGAGAGAGTGTATGGCATAGTGGCATGCTCATCTCTAGGTATAGCGTTAGGTCTGAAAAGGGTTAAGTAACTCACGGTGTGGTTTATGATCATGTGTGTAGTGGACCAAGATCCATTTGAGTGAGTTCAGGCGGAGAAATGGTGAGCATTCCTCTCAATGTGTCCGGGAGGGGATTTGGAAATAATGAGGGGTAGAGCAGTATGTATCTCCCCCTATGGGGTATGGACATGTTGGAATATGTTCTCAGTGCATCTTTAACATAACCCGGGGATATATCTTGTATGGGGGTAATCGACACCACTTGCAGGGATAAGTTAGCCCAAAGGGAAAATCATCTAGTTAGTGTGTTCCAGGGGACGGAATCATTTAGTCCCTCAGTGTCTAGATGTAGGCTTTGAACCCATCTCTGTTCCATTGTGAACAAGGCCTGCTGGTTTGATGATGGATGCCACTCCAGTATTACCCACTGTATGTCCTCTGCGACATGGCCCTGTTACTTGCAGTGTTCATACAGGCCAGTATGAGTCTTGTAGCAGCGGATATTACTGTTGTGTTCCATGATGCGTGTCTTTACTGCCCGTGTCGTCATTGCAATGTACTTCAGACCACAGGGGCAAGTCAATATGTAAATGCACTTGCTGCTGTTACAGTTGGTATGTCAGTTTAAGTGCCAAGTGAAGGTATCTGAGAGTTGGACAGATTTGGTTTGTGTGGTTTGTGGGCAGACAAACAGTTGCCACAGCGGTAGTGCCCCGTCACCGGGGGCAGGTCCCAAAGTGTGTTCTGGGGACGAGTACTAGTCTTTTTCGGACGGGTGTGGACCAGTTGATCCTTCAGGTTGGTGGTTCTTTTGAAGGCGAAACGTGGGCGGGGGATGTCCAAATTTACTGAGTTCAGTACACCCCAGTGGGAGTTCACTGCTTTCTTGATGAAGGAGGAATTCTTCGTATATGAAGTTACGCAAGTGATCAGATCTTCTGTCTCTTTTGTGTGGGTTTCGAGAAGAGATTCCCTGTTATTGTTGAGGGCTCTCTTCGCTGAACGTTGCAGTAGTCTCGTCTAGTACCCCCTCTCTTGGAGTTTGTGTTGTAGAAGGTTCGCTTCCTGTTGGTAATCGGAAGTAGTAGTACAGTTTCTACGGAGCCTTAAAAATTGACCAAAAGTGAGGTTATCCCTGAGTGCCCTTGTGTGGTGACTATTATAGAGCAGGAGGCTGTTTCTATCGGTCTCCTTTTTGTAGAGCGTGCTCGAAATCTCTGATGGGCCCAGTACAATGGTGACGTCCAGGAAAGGTATGGAGTGTTCAGAGATGGTTCCTGTGAATTTCAAATATGGATCTTGGTGGTTGATCCATGTGCAGAACGCATTGCAACTGGTCCGGTCTCCTTTCCAAAAAATCAGGATGTCGTCTATGTAACGACGCCATAGGGTGAGGTTTTCACGGAATGGATTGTGTTCTGGAGGATAGATTTGGAGTTTCTCAAAGGCGGCCATATAGATACAAGCTACACTCGGTGCGAAGGTTGAGCCCATAGAAGTTCCACGGATTTGATGGAACAATTCTGATTCGTATTTGAAAAAGTTCTCTATGAGGGCTATGTTGGCTAACTCCATTATAAAAGATACCGGAGTGGGGGATGTCCATTCTTCCAGTCTCAGAGTGGATTCCACTGCCTCTAAGGTTGCCTGTTGGGGGATGTTCGTGTAAAGGGCTTCCACGTCTAAGGTCAGTAGGAGATCAACATCTGTTCTTCCGTTCACAATATTTTTCAGACGGAGGACATCCCTGGTGTCCTGGAGGTAGGAAGGGATCTTTTTCACTACTGGTTGTAGGAAGACATCGCAAAACTGGGACAAAGGTTCCAAGAGAGATCCTATTCCGGAGACGATTGGTCTGCCGGGGACTGGGGTGATGCCTTTGTGGATTTTCAGAAGGGTGTAGAAGTATGGTGTTATGTGTTCTGGTGTGATAAGAAAATCGGCTTCCTTCCTAGTGATCCATTCGTTAGTTTCGGCTTCAATCACCAGACTCATGATGGTGGTAGTCAAGAGCTTGGTGGGATCCACAGGCAGGGGCCTGTAGTGGCTGGTGTTGGAAAGTTGCCGTCTATATTCGAGATCATAGTCGTGGCGATCCTGTATGACTGTGGCACCTCCCTTGTCTGCTTGTTTGATAACAATCGTGACATCATTGCCTAATGTGTCTACGGCTTGTCTTTCAGCAGTCGTCAAGTTGTTGAATTGTTTGATGTTAGGTTTCTTTTTCAGGCTCGCCAGGACCGCTCGCTCGAAGGTAAGGACCTCAGGGGGAACCATCCCATCCGTCGGAGTAAAGGTGGAAGGTTTCTTATGACCGGTATCCTGGCTGGTGGGTTCAGGTTTTCCATCAAAGAAGGCTCGTAACCGTATTTTCCTAAAGAGATTCTTGATCTCAATCATCTCTTGGAAGCTGTCTGGGATGGGTGTGGGGACAAATCCTAGTCCTTTTTCCAAAACGTTGGTTTCTACAGGGGTCAAGGTTCTCGAGGAAAGATTGACAATTAAACGCTTCTCCCTCTGGTGGTGGAGCTCCGACTTTCCATCATGATTGGTGGTGTCGGTTGGTCCGACCACTGTACTCCCTTCTGTCCTCCTCTTTTTCGCCCTCTTCCTCTGCCCCAGCCTCTGCCTTGAAAAGGTGGCGGATTAAGAGGGTAGAATTGTGGTGGACCTTGAGGAAAAAAGGGGTATTGCCATGGGGGTGTCCTGTGGGGGGGCCCCTGAAACATTGGTCCCTGTTGGTATCCTTGCTGCCAATTGGGACGGTGTTGTATCCGGTTGTTTCTGGGAGCTTGTCCACCGCTTGAGTCACTGCTCGTGGATCCTCGTCTGTTGTTGTCATCCGAATTGTCATCTGAGGAGTAGTTGTTCTTTTTACTCTTCCAGCCATCCTTATGGTAGGGATGGACCTTCTCTTTTTCAAATTTGGAGATATCTTTCTGTAATTTGTCTGTTTTCTCTTCAACAGGTATTCATGGTGATCTGCCATCTCCTGGTTGATGTCAGCCAGTTTCGTGGTGAAGGCGGTTTTATTGTTTTTATTGACTGCACCCTTCATTGTGGCCTCTATGTTCGCAAACTTTCTTTATGCCCTTTTTGTATGTGAAAGGAACAGCAATACTGAATATTTTTAACCATTATTCTTTTTTTTTGCATTTTTCGTACCAATGTCGAAAATTCCCCGTTCCCATATTGCATTCACCATGTTATATTAGGTTAGCAATGTGTGACTAAAGTACATGTGATTATGCTCACGTTAATCAATCTGCTGAGTTGTCCGGGTAACATGCATGCTTTCGTTAGCCAGTGTGTCTCCATTTTGTATTTCGTAATCCTTATTAGACTGCCTCTGCTGAGCCCATGTTAGGACCCAGAATTCAGAATAGCTTGCCTCAGCAGAACACTGTATTTCGTTATATTTCCTTTCTCTGTCCAAGGCTGCAACTCAACTTGCTAACAAGACAATTATTCTGCTTTTGCATTCCATTGTATACATGTAGCTCTGCTCCCACGTTAGAAGACGCGGAGACTAGGTTATATTTTCTGTTTACTTCCATTGGGTGATTTGTAATCATGATCAGAGCCAAATGTTTCTGTTTTTGACATTCTCCTCAATAATAAAAAAAAGAAAGAAAAGGGTGCTAATCTGTGGGAAATCATGTATATGATTAACAAGACAAAAGTATAAATGATGATCATAGAACCTTCATAAAGCTGTAGGTGCATTTCTGTGTTTTAGGCATAATTAATATCTGTTGCAAACTTCCATTCAATCTGCTACTTTAAAATGATTTTCAGCAAATCGAAAACATTATTTTGTTTTGTCAAAATGAATGTGTGCGCAGTAATTACAACTTTAGCCCGACCTCTCCTGTCTGTAATAGGACAGCCTGACTTGGCACTTGGAAAGGTCGCATGAGTGTAATGTTGGTTGACTGGTAAACAGCCCTTCTGGGTACACAGATAACTGAATCATCCAACTCTGACATTTCATATAGGGCACTTCAGCCACAAGTTGCAAAAGGTTTTGATTATATGGTTATATTTATACAGGTGAGGTTAGATTCAATGGCTGACATTTATTTTGACGGCTGACTCGGACGTGTGTATTCATTGCTAGTAACAAACACATCCTTTTCACCTGGAGCTATGCTCTGCCTTGCTTCAATGATGGTAGTGAAACTGACAAACCAGCCTATGAAATAAAAATACGGTAGTACATACATACGCCTCTCTACACGAAGCCTTTATCATGTTTGGCTATTTGACCTTGTTGTGTCAATTTTAACTGTCATGACAATTGGATCTTTTGGACACTGGAATAAATTAGAGGAATAGCTTCATAGAGAGGCAGATGTACAGAGCAGAGGATCTGCTGTAATAGCTGTATTATCTCAAACTAGTAATCGATGTAATGAATGTGGTGAGGGGAGGCATGGTGCTGGCTCCCATCAATTCATGCTGTTTAAAAAAAACTTTTCACACGTATAATTCAAGAAATAGAATTGTAAAAAATGTGCCTGATCAAAGGACATCGATCACTAGAAATGTCCAGCTTCATAAATGTGTCTAATACATCACAGGCTTTATACGAAAAGTGGACTGAAGAGTGATAAATGTTTTCCTGCCTCCAAAAGTCAACCCTAGAGAAAGAAATGAAAGTAATAAAAATGCTTTATTGTCAAAACTCATACGAATGGTACATAGTCAGAAACGTTGGCCTAACGTGTTTGACTTGAGTGAGGTAGTTAACGAATTACAATGTACAATGTACTATCTTGACTTTGAGCCCCTTTGATTAAATGACAATCTTGTATACCACAATGTCACAGGAATAAATGCAAGGGAGCAGCCAGAAAATTAAAACACACCACACTTGAAGGATACCTCTAATCAGACCGACAGTGCAAAATAATACTGATAATAGTTGCTTTCATTCTCCATTCATCAATCTCTCCATTTACACTTCTATCTATTTATCCATCCATCCATTCACCTTTCCATCGACCCACCCATTGTTTCCCCCACCCATCCATCCATCTCTTCAACCATCCACCTATCAATATGTTCATGTATCCACCAGTCTTTTACCATCCATCTCATTCTTTCCATGCTCTTGCCTTTCGTCCATTCACACTTTACCAAGTGAATCCTTTCACTTTTCAATCGAACCTATCACTCATCTATCAATCTTTTTTACACTTATGTCCACTCATTCTTTCTCCCTTTCAGCCTTTCTTTTCACTGTTCTATCATCTTTTCTTTCATTTTTCCTTCCTTCATGGTACCATTCCTTTCTCTTCTGGTTGTTTTCCCCTTTCTATCTACCCATCGTTTTTCTCTCATCCTTTTGTTGGCATTGGGCAGAGCAGGCTGGTTTTGCACTCCAGCTTGTACTGGGACCCTCTCCTCCTGAACACTGCTGGTATCTCTAAGGGACAGCTTGTTGCACATGTTGGTTTGGCCACCTTCCACGGCCAGCCAAAACCGAGATGCACACTTTCAGTGCTTACCCTTCCTCCTCCCCTTTCTCTGTGATGCTACAACATGGCTCGCCCTACAATACACGGCTGGAAGTGAAAAATAAAATGACTATAAAATAATTATATTTGTAATTTAATTTTAATTTTGTCTGCTGCCTTACAGCAGTAGGGCAACGTTCCTCAGCCCTAGCGGAGGTGCAGCTCCTGTCTTTAGAATGGTATCTATTTGCTATTTTAGGGTAGGGTGTTAGGCTTTATTGTAAGTAGTCACTTTTGAATGCATTTTGTAAGCCGCTTTTATTAATTTATGATTATTTCTAGAACTTTTGCACTGTTGTGTGTTTTATATAAGAGCCATAAATGTTGTGTGGGTAGGTTTAAATGGTTAGCTTTACAGTTTTTTTTTCAAGAAACATTAGTTGGGTTTCCTTTATTCCAAAGTTGATCTAGAGCGTTTATTGAAAAATTTGTATATTTTTCAGGGGTTGGATACATTTCCTGGATTATTGCATTCAAATTGGATGATCTATTTTTCGTGTGGTTTATTTTTTCATCTTTATCGAAATATTTTGTGATTGTTTTTTGGATCAGTATTTCACTTACCAGGCATTCAGGTACGAAATCTAAGTTTTATTTATTTATGGTATTGGTTGGGCAATGTTAATTTGTTGATGTTACCTTTGTTAATTTATGTTGTATTAATCAGCTCTTTTATTGTTAGAAAAAGGGGACAGTTAATAAAAAATGTTCATTTAAATAATCCATGATTTTGTTGATGAGTATATTTATTTATTTAGAAATATTTATTATTGCAATTTATAATTATCAGTATGAACAATTGTGTTGTGAATACGTTGATTTTTCTGCTGTTGTAATATTAATATTTGTAAAGAAATATTAATAAGGTATTTGTTTTTAAGATTTTATCCTGATTTTGTTTTTGTGGGGTTGTTAAAGTAGGGTATTTGCTATTGATTTTATGGTATGTTAATCCTTTGCTTTTTAGCAACAGATTTGATGGGTTTTCTTTAGTGTGTTTAGATATTTATTGCTAGATTTGGGTTAGGGATCATTCCATTTTCAGTTCCTAGTGGCTTTCTTTTTTTTTATATATTTCTAAAAATTGGTAGAGCATAGGGTGGCATCTTCCAAAAGCTCCTTGGTAGAAATTGTTTCTGCTTCTTGGCATATGATGCTGCCACAGATATTGACCATGAATGTGATACTTGTGTTGCCGTCTGTATCCTGGAAAGGGGCGACCACTCGGTCCCCCCGAACGTATGGTAGGGGGCCCGGATCCCCCTGGGAAACCATTTTGGGCAGGGGGCGTGTCACGGCTGGTATGCCCGAAGTGGCGTAGCCGGGGCACGCCTTTTCCCGCCCAAGAGGGGTTGTCCTAGACACCTACATCGTCGGCCACGCCCAGGAGGCGTACCGGAGGAGGGTACACGCCCTCCCGAAGAGGAATAAAGAGAGCAGGAATCCGAAGAAGCATCCTCTTGTTCCTGTACTTGGAAGCTGCACCCACTCGTTGCACGTGAGCCCTCGACGGCTAGATGCCCCTCCTACGAATTTCCCGGGGCCCGGATATCCGCGACGGCGGATGTGATAGACAGTGTGGGGTGGGACGGGGGTCCACGCTACCTTCTTACAGACACCTCACACGAGTCCTCGGACGACCCTTAAGATGGCGTCGAGTTAAAATAGGGGGCCCCCGCAAGACAAGGGAAATTGGAGTTGGCACAGAGGTACAGTCCTCGGCGCACCCGTCCTCACACCGTGAGGGGGAGAGTTCTGGTAGTAGGGATCTGACACCGGTTGCGACCTTGCCGTTGGCCCGTAATGTTAGGATGTACAATTTTAATTTAGAAAGTATGCATTTGCAGGATGTTAGACTCGGCTAGGAAATCCTCTGTACTAGAGATTTGTTAAGGTTAGCCAAAGAACATGTCTTCATCGAAATGTAATACATGAAAATTGTACATGATATGAAACTGTTATTTTAATGTTTTAATTTTGTTTCATATTTTAATAAATACGGCCGGGAGGGTAACTCCCTCCCACCTTCCAAAAGTTCAGAACTGCATCCGTCTTCCCATCCTTGGGGATTGTGTTGGGAGGGGGTGACAGGCATCCCGGCCATATGATCAGTGCATGCCCCAACCTAAGTATCTTCAAAAGAATCCAGTTGCGGGATGGGTTTTGCGTCATGAATATGGCAATAGAGGGATTCAGCTAGCATGTCATGATATTTATTAACTTCTGTTACAGCGAAGTAGGGTAAAGCTATTTGTTCTTTAGTTTTGTTTCATATTCTACACATAGGGTGGATTTTTGTAGGTGCCTCCATATGCTCTCATTGAAATATTAGTAGAAACCATGTATTGCAGTGTGTGGGCATGTGTTCAGTATAGTGGATATCAATGAATGTTCAAAATATATAATGATGATATTTGAGTACGTAGTTAGCTTGTTCTATATTTGTTAGCATTGTAAGTTGCACTTTGTTAGGTAATAATGCAAATACAAATGGGGTGTTTGCATTTCCGTACTGCCCATGTATTTTGCGAATTTGACTGAATGGAGGAGGGCAAAACCTAAATGTACCATCCATCATCCATGTGTTACATTGTGTTAATGCTAGTATAATGTTGCTAGTAGCACAAATTATAAATGTTTTAGAAATGTTGTGGTTGTCATGTAGTAAAAATTCGTTTTTTTATGTAATTAGTAATTATTGGAGCGCGTCTAATTCTTAGATTTTTTGAGGCGCTTCTGGTGATTCCTTTGATGTTCTATTCATTCTGGAAATACATCTTTTAGTTTTTATATGCCATGGATTTAGCCTGTTGCGTGTCAGAAACATGTGAATTTATGTATTTAAGTATTGTTCACGTTGGCTCTTGTGAGCTCATACTGCTCTCTGTTAGCTCCTGTAGAACATTCCTCACTTCTATTTTTGAAATATTAGGGGAATAATTTTATTCTGTGACATTTTGGGCACTGTCAACTTTTGAGGTGCCACTGCCGTAGCCTGCAACACAGTAATATTTGGGGCATTTCCAGTCTGCTTTCTCACTGGTAGTGCTCTCCTTACTATGAGTAAATCTAATCTTTACCCACACTTTGTATATTTTTAGCAGTCTGTGGCTTGATTACGCAATTGGTCAGTAGGAAGCATTTTCGACTGACTGATTATAATGGAAAGGTAACTGTTCGGTCATTCCGAATTGGTTCTAACAGGCATTTGGAAACTCCGAGTCGGTCGAAGCCAAATCGTAAAGCTCTACGAACAGCGTTTCCGACCAAGGTATTACGTTGTTTGATTCAGACAGCCTTTCCGACTCAGACTTTTCGACATGAAAAGCCTGACGGAAACTGACTTTGGGGGCCCATAGCAGCCCCCCTTCATTCTGAGGCCTCTGTTTGGGGGACATGGGAGTACCTAATGGACCCTCCTGTAGAATCCTGCACAATGTGGCAAGCACCATAGGATGCCAGCCTAAGGGTGCAGGGTGTTCTGAAACCACCCCATGTTTTCAATGGGAGGCTGTGTTGTCGGTCAGAATATTGAAGTCAATGGGAGACTTTCCAAACAGTGTTCGGAAGCATCATAAACGGTCAATCGGAACCTCTGACTGTGAGTTGGTTTGAACAGATTCAGACAAGGAGTTGGAAGATTTAGTTTCCGACCGACATCGTAATCAGGCCCTTAGTGTTAAAAGCACTAAGAAATAGAAAAGTACCAATCAAAAGTCACTGTTCGTCCTTTGCCAGAATAAAGGGCAAATTCAGGCTGGCGCAATAAAGCAGGAGTTAAACACACCAAGCAGGTCAAATACACCAAGCAGGTTGTCTTGGTCAACGATTTTACCTTTTGACTGAGAGCCAGAATTAGTGTAGATGTACTGTGGTTACTCAGCGATGGCAGTACACCTATGACTGTCAGGCCAGCGATCTGCTGTTTTAGGGTCTTGGGTGATGGCAGATGAAGTACTATTAAAGATACATCAGTCCCAACTTCCCCATTTGTTCCCCTGTCCCCTGTTGGTGAGGTAGCCTCAGGCAGCGTTGGTATATTGGATATTTATCTGCCATGTTTAGAGTTTCCTGCAGTTATAGTGAGATGAAGATATCCTCTTGATGGAGGACACCAAGGGCTGAAGGAGTTTAAGATGCTGGACTCATCAGTCCAGGTTTGATGGATGCCCCTGTCAAAACACACCTGGTCAAAATCAAACCATCAACATCTACAGCTCCTACTACAGAGGAGGCTTTTGAAACAACACAAAACATTTACTTCTCACAAAACACGCTGTATCAACAATAAAATAAAAAATATAAAAATAGAAATATAAAATAATCAATTACAAATTATTTAATTAGAAATATAATTAAAAAATATTTGTTAATAATAAAAAACGTACGACTGCCAACTAAAATATTAGGGACACTGTTGGATTTACTATTCCACACCAAAGTAAGCAGGATTAGAGAAAGTGTAGGACTTTGGAGGGGTATAATTTACTACTCCCACTCCAATTTCAGCAAAAGTAGGAGCTTGTTGGATTTAGAGGGGCCATATTTACTATTCTCACTTGAATCTAAGAAAATTTAGTGTACGTTTTGGGCTTCGAAAGGATTATATTTATTATTCCAATCTGAGCAGCAGTAGAGAAAGTGTTTGACGTTGGAGGGGTTAGATTTAATAGTCCAACTCCAACATGCTCAATAGTAAAGAAGGTGTTGGACTTTGGAGGTACAGGACTCACTTTTACCACTCTAATATAAGCAGAAATAGGGAAAGTGTTGGAATTTGCAGGGGTTAGACATGCTTTTCCTACTCCAAGCTAATCAACAGCAGCAGGAAGGTTTTAGACATTGAACATCAGATTTAATATTTCAAATACAACATTAGCAAACGTAGGTACAGTGTTGACCTTTGGAAGGGGCATAATGACCATTCACATTTCAATCTAAGCAAAATATTGGAAGTATTAGACTTCAGAGTGGTCAGATTCATAATTCCCAATTCACTTTTTTCAAACAAAAAAAATATGTTATATATAGGCAAATAAACACATTTAAAGTATGTTTAAAATAAATACAACATTAAATATGCAAAATATAACATAGCATAACAAATATTTATATTGCAAATAAAAAAGATGAACCTAATACATTTTAATTTAAAACACTCCCTAGTACCATACAACTCACATGTCAGCAACAATATTGTTGCAATTAAAAGTAAATAACAATTAAAAACAAACACATATATAAAATAATCAATCCATTCACATAATTACCAATTAAAAGAAAAATTAAATTAAACAATTCTAAATTTAGAATTATAATTTACTTTTTGTAAAAACGTCACACTCGTTTTCCCTTACAACGCACTAACCCACTGCTAGATAAACAATTTCTAAATGGATTAAAAATGTAACTATACAAATTATTTAAAAAAATGTAAACACAAATAATATTGTACAAAAGTATATCAATGAAACTATATTATATACAATTGTATTTAAAATAATCATTAGCAAATTCAATAGGTTGTGGCTACATGAGATATGATGATTTTGTCAGTGTTTTTAACCATATTCTGCAGCAGCACAACCGTGTGATGTGGCCAGAGCTAGCTTTATCATGGCACTTTGTTTTTTTATTGTTGTGGGGGTGCAAGGGTGAGGTTGCAGGTAACACAAAGGGCAGTTAAGTGAGACAGGACAGGGGTGTGTGGGAAAAATGTGCTATGATGTGCCCAGTGGAGTCCTTGTCATTGCGCATTTCTCTTTATGACAGGTGGGCAATCTAGAAAAAGGGGGAATGAGGAAGCAAGCCAATGTAGATAATGTAGAGAAGTAGAGAGTGAGAACAAGTGGGGCCAACATAGACAATGAATAGAAGGAGGGAGAGTGCGTGAGGGTAAAACACACTAGACAACGGAGGGACAAAAAGTGTGAGGTGTAAGCACATATGGACAACAGAGGATGGTAGGGAGAGGGAGACAAGTGGAAGCAAGCCAAAACAGGCAACAAACGGAGACAGGCATGGCAACTTAACATGGACAATGAACAGAAGGACAAAATGAGGGAAGTTTGGGGGTAAGCCAACACAGACAATAAATGGAAGAAGGATGGGAAGGATAGAGGGTGGGTAAAGCAAACCACCCGGGAAAATAAACACAAGGTCTGGGAGCAAACCAACATGAACAACCATGGGGGCAGGGCAACATGGGAAACGGTTAGTCTTAAAAGGATATTAAAAAACCTAAAAACTTTATTCCTACCTTTGACATTAAGGCCAACAATATCTTTCAAATCACAGTATTTTTGACACAAAATTTTTGTGTGGATATTTTGGTCACACACCAGGTTACAGTTTGGTGGTAGACATTCAGGTTTTGGGGTTAATGTAGACTACATATCATAAACCTAGCTTCCCTGTCTTCCTATAGTCTATGGTATGTTGGTGTCTAGTCTTCCGTTGAGTTTATGTGCAACATTATAACATATAGTTTGCAGTTTAGGGGTTGTGGCAAAGTATATTTGGGGTACATGGTTGTTAATATATTGGATAGTGTGTCGTAACTACCTAGTCACCAATCTAAAGCAACCTAATATTCGATAGGTTTGGTAGAGCAGCCCATCTACATTTTAAAAATAATGAGCATGAACTTAAAAGTGGGCTAAAGGGGGTGGCACAAATGTAGTTCATGGGTATTTGATACGGGTGGGTGGTGTGGGGTATTTGGGCAGACAGGGATATCATTGGTATGCTTTGGTTTAGCTAAACATTTAGTGACATTGCCAAATTGCTTTGTGCTTTAAATAACTTCTAGAAAGTTATTGTTACATTGGATATTTTTAGGCCATTTTTCAGTGGCTGATGGGCTTCCATGGTTTGTAGTAGCAGGGGCATGGTGTATGAGTAGGTTGTATGGGGTTTGCTAGCTGGGTTTGACTATTTCGACTTTTTTACCTCCATCATGGGTGTGGAGGATAAACGTGCATCTGCCATTTTTCATGTGTTTCACCTTTGACAGGGTGCTCAAATTGAGGCCGAGGTGGCAATCAGGTGATGAAAATGTATCTGTCACACTGCCTAACTCTGTATAGGGAATAGGGAGGATGGTACTCCATGGCAGAGGACAGTAGAGCAGACATTTTTGATGGTTTGGTAAACTCTGCTGATCTCTAAATTAGGCCTTTAGTCTTTTTGGTTGAAGTCAAAATCTTCCAGCGGGGCAACGTCCAAGGCTGTGGCCATCAAAACTCCCTCAGAGTCACATAGGTTTCCGTAGATCTCCTACAGAAGCCATTAGTTGTGACTCCTAAAGCTCCAACTGGAACAATCCTAGATTTCTTGGCTTCTGATGGTGTTTCGTTGGTCTGATAGAATGGCCACCTCTCCCCAGTCAAAAGATTTAACATCAGACTTGGTCACTTTTTTAAAAGTAAAAATACTCTAGTAGGCCAGTCCGGGATCTACAAGTCCAAATTGCATCGCAATAAGGTCCTGCTAAACTGAATATGGCTCCAACCTGGAGAAACCTGAAGTTATTGCCAGTCGCAGGTGCGCTCTTTCTAAGAAATCATCATTACTTTGTCTCAGTTGACTGGAGGTAAATGAAATGACTAGGGGGCCTGATTTATAGTTTGGTGGATGGTTTATACCATCAGAAAAATGACAGCCATCCTGTCCACTATATTACAAGTGCAAAATATCCTATGGCACTTCTAATGTGGTTGACTGGATATCCATCACATCTGTGACGGAGTAACCCATCCACCAAACTCAGGCCCTAAGTTCTAACTTCTTCAAATTCTGGGAAACTTACTAATGGTTTGATCTGCAACCCCCTAGCTCCTAATGGTAGGCCTGTAGGCAGCTGGCCCCTTTCCAGCCAGGTCTACTGCTGGGTCTAATGCTAGGTCCACATTTCAGTGGTCAGTTGGCCCTCTTAGACTCAGGAGTCCTTCCGATTTTTGTGTCTGTGAAGAAATAAGTTCATCCACTTGACCCTTGGAGAACAATTCTAGTACCTGGGAGTTAGAAGTCCTTGTGTTATTGGGTGTGTCCTCTTCTTCCAGCTGGAATCAAGAGTCTTCTTTCAGCATGTTCTTCTTCTTCAGATAAAGTCATCCCGGGACATGAATCCTCTGAGGTGGTGATGGAGGTGCCAGATTTATTTTGTGCACTAACTACACTAACACACAATCCTATTTTCCTCCATTACCCCACTTCCTTTTACAGTACATCATCTTTGCCTACCATAAAAGGCCAGGAGTCCCAGTTTCAAGGTGGGAACAGCCATCTGCCATCAGGCATGCCTGTGTTCAGTTTCTAAGCCATTCTTTTATTAAAATCAGCTCTCCTCCCATCTGATGTGGTCAAAACGGGTTACCCCTCAATTCAATTGGAGCCCGCCTTTCAGGAGTTACTAGAAATAAATAAGAGAAGCCCGCCTTGGAATAACCAAGTCTAAAGAGGTAGTGCAAAAGGTCCTACTTTTGTCTCTCTTTTGTGTAGTGAGCTATTTACTTTCATAGGCTCTTCCTGGGCTCAGAGGCAGTACATTGTGCCTTGAGCTAGGGTCATTAACTCTCGCAGCCAATGTGCTGTATTCCAGTTCTGAAAGTGCAATGCATGGCAGACTTGGTATTAACTTGAAAGTGGTTGGGCCCCTGTCAGGTGACCTGATCTCAAACTTGCACAGTGTTTTGGTTAAATGCTAGCTTTGAATTCTAGTTATCCGATAATTAATTAATCTTTAACCACTTTGTTTTTACATCTGTATGATGAGACTTTATTCGTCATTGCATGATTTGTATCATATCAACAATCATTTTCTGTTAATACATTTCTTGATACATTCATTGGATACTGTGTTAACAATGCTACTTTTTCAACATCGATTACAGAGTTTTTTAAAATAAAGCCAAATACATTTCGGGACCTTGCATCCCTTCGTCAGGGGTGAACCTGTAAATGAATAGATAAGTTCATTAAATGTATGTGCCTTACTTTTCGAGGTACATATGCAGAGCCATCTGTAATTCAAAATATGATTAGAACTGAGACATTACTTCCATGGCATGTATGTATCAATTGCATATACTAAAAAATCTTTCATAAAAAATACGATTTAAACTAAGACATTACTTCCATGTCATATTTACATGGGGTGCAAGCATATATTGCTTCTTAGATTGATACCTTTGAGATTCGATATTGTTTACATACACTGCATGGTAAATGTCAGAAGTTTATATATGATGAGCTTGATTTAATTGTCCTTTCTGAGTGTGCTCACCGATTCATAGCGTTCAAGACAATTAATATGTGCGACCGTTTCACTTTTATATATGAAAGAATCTATACTATCTAAATGCAACTATTGAAAAGCTGCGATATATGAAGCAAATTATATATTACCGCCGTACTGTATGAGATATTTCCCCTTTGAGGATATTCTTTATGACCTGTGATAAAATGCTCAATATTAATAACTACTCTATGTTAAAATGTGTGTTGTTAGATCCTATGTTTTAAATGAATCTTTACCCGCAATTGTGCCTTGATTCTTCCTAGTAGGCGAGGGGTATCACTTTTCTCTGAGACGTACATTTTAGTTTCCTCCTTCTATCCCTCCGTACCTGTGTATTTCTATGCGTGAAGCATAGGATTCATTAACGGATGCCGGTATTTAAAATCGTTAGTACATTACTCTGTTTAAGATGAATCTTACCACGTAACAGTGGTTTGTTCATCCCAAGTTTAAAACTTGTGAATTTTCTTCCAAGCGAATTGCGCTGAGTATATTGGGTGTCACCTGTAATTCATGCATAGTTATACGTTACGACTTGTCCCTTTAGCGAGATAGTTCACGAATAGCCCAATGGGTACCACATAATCTTACCTAATCACTCGATTCTTCGCGCTCATCAAAATGTGTAGATGCAACACGTCAATAAGTTCTAAATTATGCGCTTGCTCCCCCGGTCAACTCAGAGTATCGCGTCTGTGGAAAATGATAAGGCTTCTTTGAAATTACCCTCCTTACAAAGTGGAAGGTATCAATGATCAGTATCTCCCTTTTCCTTACCTACTATTAATGTCGAAATTTTCAATGGGCCAAAACAAACGCAGCGTTGTTGCAGAGCTGGGCTCCCCACTCCGCCTCCATCTTGCCTGTGTTGTTGTTGTGCTGATCTTTAGCCCGCCCCGCCTCCCAGCTGAGACGCCCTCCCACTGACCAGAACAGCGCTCCACCACCGGAAAGCGCCGTGACTCGCTCCTGTCCCTTGGGCTGAGTGGTCGCTCCCCAGTGTATTCCTGCATCAGTCGGTATCGTTGCTTGGCTGCCTATCTGCATTTTGCCTCATTATTGCTGCCTGCTGTGTGCCTGCTTGCCGCTCTGTACATTTAGCATTTGTGGATTTTAAAAGCGCCGCTTTTTCAGCATTTGCGCATTTCCGCTGGGCTCCCCCCTCCGCCTCCATCTTGCCTGTGTTGTTGTTGTGCTGATCTTTAGCCCGCCCCGCCTCCGAGCTGAGACGCCCTCCCACTGACCAGAACAGCGCTCCACCACCGGAAAGCGCCGTGACTCGCTCCTGTCCCTTGGGCTGAGTGGTCGCTCCCCAGTGTATTCCTGCATCAGTCGGTATTGTTGCTTGGCTGCCTATCTGCATTTTGCCTCATTATTGCTGCCTGCTGTGTGCCTACTTGCCGCTCTGTACATTTAGCATTTGTGGATTTTAAAAGCGCCGCTTTTTCAGCATTTGCGCATTTCCGCTGGGCTCCCCCCTCCGCCTCCATCTTGCCTGTGTTGTTGTTGTGCTGATCTTTAGACCGCCCCGCCTCCCAGCTGAGACGCCCTCCCACTGACCAGAACAGCGCTCCACCACCGGAAAGCGCCGTGACTCGCTCCTGTCCCTTGGGCTGAGTGGTCGCTCCCCAGTATTCCTGCATCAGTCGGTATCGTTGCTTGGCTGCCTATCTGCATTTTGCCTCATTATTGCTGCCTGCTGTGTGCCTGCTTGCCGCTCTGTACATTTAGCATTTGTGGATTTTAAAAGCGCCGCTTTTTCAGCATTTGCGCATTTCCGCTGGGCTCCCCCCTCCGCCTCCATCTTGCCTGTGTTGTTGTTGTGCTGATCTTTAGCCCGCCCCGCCTCCCAGCTGAGACGCCCTCCCACTGACCAGAACAGCGCTCCACCACCGGAAAGCGCCGTGACTCGCTCCTGTCCCTTGGGCTGAGTGGTCGCTCCCCAGTGTATTCCTGCATCAGTCGGTATCGTTGCTTGGCTGCCTATCTGCATTTTGCCTCATTATTGCTGCCTGCTGTGTGCCTGCTTGCCGCTCTGTACATTTAGCATTTGTGGATTTTAAAAGTGCCGCTTTTTCAGCATTTGCGCATTTCCGCTGGGCTCCCCCCTCCGCCTCCATCTTGCCTGTGTTGTTGTTGTGCTGATCTTTAGCCCGCCCCGCCTCCCAGCTGAGACGCCCTCCCACTGACCAGAACAGCGCTCCACCACCGGAAAGCGCCGTGACTCGCTCCTGTCCCTTGGGCTGAGTGGTCGCTCCCCAGTGTATTCCTGCATCAGTCGGTATCGTTGCTTGGCTGCCTATCTGCATTTTGCCTCATTATTGCTGCCTGCTGTGTGCCTGCTTGCCGCTCTGTACAATTAGCATTTGTGGATTTTAAAAGCGCCGCTTTTTCAGCATTTGCGCATTTCCGCTGGGCTCCCCCCTCCGCCTCCATCTTGCCTGTGTTGTTGTTGTGCTGATCTTTAGCCCGCCCCGCCTCCCAGCTGAGACGCCCTCCCACTGACCAGAACAGCGCTCCACCACCGGAAAGCGCCGTGACTCGCTCCTGTCCCTTGGGCTGAGTGGTCGCTCCCCAGTGTATTCCTGCATCAGTCGGTATCGTTGCTTGGCTGCCTATCTGCATTTTGCCTCATTATTGCTGCCTGCTGTGTGCCTGCTTGCCGCTCTGTACATTTAGCATTTGTGGATTTTAAAAGCGCCGCTTTTTCAGCATTTGCGCATTTCCGCTGGGCTCCCCCCTCCGCCTCCATCTTGCCTGTGTTGTTGTTGTGCTGATCTTTAGCCCGCCCCGCCTCCCAGCTGAGACGCCCTCGCCCCTCCCCCTCCACTATCCATATATGACAGGAGTTCCCGCGTGCAGCGTTTACGCGCAGCGACCGCGCCCAATCCGCGCCGAAGGTGCGCCAAAGGTAAGCCCGTCTACGCCCATCTGCGCCTGGACCGCGCCCAGCGCCAGACCCCCTGCCCCTCGCGCTGCCCAGCCCCCCCGCATTACCTACGATGCCACCACCCTCCTAGCCCTCAACCCCGGTCGCGCCCCCAACTGCGTCCAAGCCGCTCCTGGACACACCCATGGACCTTTCTCCTGCTACTCCTGCAAATTCATCGGCACCGACAACATCTCCGCTACGACCACAACACAGACTCCTGACCCCAACCACCTACAATGCATCCTTCTCAACACCCGATCAGTCCACAGACACGCCATTGACCTATGGAATCTACTAGACACCATCTCTCCGGACGTCGCCTTCCTAACAGAAACTTGGATGAACGCTTCCTCCGCCCCAGACATCACCATTGCCATCCCGGAAGATTATAAGATCATTCGTAAGGACCGCACCGACCACACAGGAGGAGGAATCGCTATCGTCCATAAGAAGTCAATCCGCATCTCAACCAGCTCTGACGCCAATCTCACCAACTCCGAACACCTTCACTTCCAGATCCACATCGACCCCAAGACCACACTCAGAGGCACCCTCCTCTACAGACCACCAGGACCCCGCGCAAAATTCAGTGAAGACATCACGGACTTCATCACTCCTCACGCGCTCCCCTCCAAAGACTACATCCTTCTGGGAGACCTCAACTTTCACCTTGAAAAGATCAACGACCGCAACACCACCACCCTCTTGGACAATCTCGCCAACCTCGGACTTAAACAACTGGTCACGTCCCCCACCCACATCGCAGGTCACACACTCGACCCCATCTTCACCTCCAGCAATCATGTCTCCTTCAGCCACACTACGGAGCTCCTCTGGACTGACCACAGCTGCGTTCACTTCACCTACAACAAACCAAAACCCACCAACCACCTCCAACCAACTCTGCAAAGAAACTGGAACAAAATCACCACGGACCAGATCTCCGCATCGCTCCTTCTAAACACCCCAGCCCACTCTTCTAACGCAAACGAAGCCGCCGCCAACCTCACCCTACGGTTATCCAACACCGCCGACACCTTACCACCACTGAAGAAACGTCAAAACAAACCTGCCAGCAAAAAGGCCTCATGGTTCAACGATGATCTTAAGAAGTCCAAGAAACTCTGCCGCTCCCTCGAAAAGGCCTGGAAAAAAGACCCAACTACTAGCACCAAGGACGCCTTCAAAAACGCCACCCGCACTCACCACCAACTAATCCGAAAGGCCAAGAAAACAGCATTCAAGGATCGACTTGACAACAACGCCCACAACAGCAAGGAACTTTTCAACATCGTCAAGGAATTTTCCAATCCCTCGGCCAACTCCAACGACATCACCCCCTCTCAAGCCCTCTGCGACTGCCTAGCCTCATTCTTCCACAACAAGATTGCAGACATCCACAACAGCTTCGACAACCAACCCGGAAACCAACCCACCCTACCTTTTGCTGAACATTCTCCCCCGTGAACACCCTTAACGACTGGAACCCAATCTCCACTGAGGACACAATCCGCCTGATGAACTCCATCCACTCAGGATCCCCCACAGACCCATGTCCTCACCACATCTTCAACAAAGCAGACTCCGTCATAGCACCGCACCTCCGAGACGTCATCAACAGCTCCCTCAACTCCGCCACCTTCCCGGAAGACTGGAAACACGCTGAACTCACCGCCCTTCTGAAGAAACCCACAGCGGACCCCACCGAACTCAAAAATTACCGCCCCATCTCGCTCCTTCCATTCCCGGCCAAAGTCATCGAGAAAGCTGTCAACAACCAGCTCGCCGCCTTCCTCGAAGCCAACAAATCCCTCGACTCCTCACAATCTGGCTTCCGAGCAAAACACAGCACTGAGACCGCCCTCATCGCAGCAACAGACGACATTCGAACTCTACTGGACAATGGAGACACAGTCGCCCTCATCCTCCTCGACCTCTCTGCAGCATTCGACACAGTCTGCCACAGCACCCTTTTACAACGCCTCAATAACATCGGAATCCAAGGAAAAGCACTTGAATGGATCACCTCGTTCCTCACCGGAAGAACTCAGAAAGTCCGCCTCCCACCATTCAAGTCCGAGGCCACTGAAGTCATCTGTGGCGTACCACAAGGATCCTCACTCAGCCCCACCCTCTTCAACGTATACATGAGCCCCCTCGCGGCCATCGCCTGCCAACACAACCTCAACATCATCTCTTACGCGGATGACACTCAACTTATCCTTTCTCTCACTAATGACCCCAGCACCGCCAAAACTAACCTACACGAAGGAATGAAAGAAGTTGCCGAATGGATGAAACAAAGCCGTCTGAAACTGAACTCAGACAAAACAGAAGTCCTCATCCTAGGTACATCCCCCTCTGCATGGGACGACTCCTGGTGGCCGGAAGCCCTCGGAAAAGCACCCATCCCGACAGACCACGCACGGAACTTAGGCGTCATCCTGGATTCTTCACTCTCAATGAATAGACAAGTCAGCGCCGTATCCTCTTCCTGCTTCAACATTCTTCGCATGCTTAGAAAAACATTTCGCTGGATCCCCACCGAAACAAGGAAAACAGTCACCCATGCTCTGGTCACGAGCCGACTGGACTACGGAAACACCCTCTACGCAGGCACTACCGCTAAACTCCAGAAGAAACTCCAACGAATCCAAAACGCCTCAGCCAGGATCATATTAGACATCCCACGCAACGAACACATCTCTGGTCACCTTAAAGACCTCCACTGGCTACCCGTCAATAAGAGGATCACTTTCCGACTGCTAACCCACGCACACAAATCACTCTACGACATCGGACCAGAATGCCTCAACTCACGACTGTCCTTCTACACCCCCTCCCGCCAACTACGTTCTTCCAGCCAAGCCCTCGCCACTGTACCTCGCATCAACAAGACCACCATGGGAGGCAGATCCTTCTCATACCTGGCCGCTAAAACATGGAACTCACTCCCCGCTTACCTTCGCCTTACCCAGAACCACCTAGCATTCAGAAAGCAACTTAAAACGTGGATATTTGACAAGTAATCCTCCTCCCCTTTCTAAGCGCCTTGGGACCCTCTGGGTATGTAGTGCGCTATATAAATTCTCTGACTTGACTTGACTTGACTTGAGCGGTTTAAATCACTTGAACGTCGCGTGTGCACAAGAGTACTCTGAACATGAGCGCCATCTTGGGTATGTTGTGATGTGTTTAGATAAACTTAAACGTAACGGTACCCGTACATCGCTATTAACAAAGTGCTTCAAGTAACATAAATCTTTTGCTGTATCTAAAATATTAATGTGCATATAACTAGAGAATAGCTAAATATTGCGTATATTTTCAAAAGTGCTCTGAATTTTAGTGGCATCTTGGATCGGGTATAGATACTTTCGCTTCAACCAAAGCTGTATAGGTGCCCGGTTATTACGACAGTGCTCTATGTGTAAGCACAATCTTGAATTAAGTTGAGCTACTTTCAATTCAACTAAAACTTTATAGATGCCCGGTCATCATTATTAACAAAACGCTTCACTGTATCAAAAGTATTAGTCGACATGTGAGATCTCCGGAGTATATACCAAGCTATTCTAAAATGCATTATGTGTGCTGCAATGGACCCGGCTAACCCAATGGTAGGAAATTATGAAAAATAATCTAAAATGCAAATAAAGTATTCTAATGAACGTCTGACATGTTTACAATTTATATTTGTGCCAAATTGAAATTGAATATACATAATCATTGTTCAAAAAAAGAGTTACCTTGGAAATATTCTGTGTTAACCTCTAGTGGTATGAAATATACTTTGCTTTCCTTCTAATATAAAGATTATAACCAGTATGGGAGGTGTTAAATCTGAACAATGAATCTCAGCAGTGTGATGTTCCTAAATGCTCATCTAGTGATTCTATTGTTATCATGCCGATGATAATTATAAGAAGCATAACATGTCAAGTTTGTCGTTGAGTCCTGTTGGCATCATCGTATTCAGTTTCCTAATCCAATAAATTTCCCTTTGAAAAAGTAATTTAGAATTGCCCATTCCATCTCTTGTTGGAACTTGCTCAACTTTTTGAAATTTTAATTGCGATATATTGTGCCGGGCCTCTTCCCAATGTGTTGCTAAACTGGAGGTTATGTTTTTATTTCAGATTCTGCTGTTATGTTCAGTTAAACTAGTGTTCAATTTTCTATCTGTTTTGCCGATATATAATAGCCCGCATGGAGTTGCAATCCAGTGCTGTTTGTAATCTGATTTTTTTCTCCTGTTCTGGGATGCATTAATCTCTCTCCGCTTATTACATTCTTCCAATGAATGCAATTTCTGCATTGCAAAGTTCTCCTTTTCATCGGTTTCCTTATATTAGTTTTTTTTAGAGTATCTCCTTGATGGTACGTCCTCTTTTAAATGCAAATAGCGAAGTCTCTTTATATAGATCATGGAAATCTGTTTCCTCCTTGAGTAGTTCACACCAATTATTCGTTTAATTTGTGGCAATACTGTGGAATATTTAGATGAAAATACATTCCTGTTTGTGATTTTTTTGGACCGTTTCTGTAAAAGGGCTCCTCTGTCCTTTGATTGTGCTCGGTTTTTATGTTCTTCTAGTAAATTCTCTGGATATCCACGGGTAATATAGTTCTGCTTCACTTGCTCCATAGTTCGTGAACAAATCTCTTCCTCTGATGTGATCCGTCGAATTCTAAGAAATTGCGAATACGGCAAGTTCTTTATTAACGAGGGTGGATGAAAGCTTGTAAAGAGGAGGGCATTATTGCAGTCTGTTACTTTTTTGTAAACTCTGGTGATAATGGTGTTATTGCGAATTTCTATCCAAGTATCTAGCAAAGAGATTCCACTCTTTGTGATAGAGTTGGTGAATTGAATTCTTGGATCTATATTGTTTAGCATTTTTATGTTGTTCTGCAATGTTTCCCTTGTGTTCTTCCATATTAGAAAATTCCCATCTATATATCTTCTAAGACAGATTATACCTTGTTGCCATTATTCATTATTCAAAATGTGATCTGATTCATACTTTGCCATAAAAATGTTGTCGTATGATGGCGCTCCTGGAAAGCCCATAGATGTTCCATTGAGCTGTGAAAAGAATTCAGAATCCCATTCAAAGTAACTATTATGTAAGCAGAATTGTAATAGCTCGATTATCATATAGCTTTGATCAGTTTTGTTGGTTTGTTGGAGTAGGGCCCACTCAACAGCTTTCCAATTCCAAGTATATGGGATATCGAGGTGTATAGTGATACTACGTCTATTGTACATAACCACAAGTTTTCATTAACTTCTTCTGTGAGTGATTCAAGGCTTCTCAGAAAATTGTTAGTGTCCTCAATATATGTGATCCAGCTCTTGACAAATGGTTGAAAGTGTGCGTCAATTATACCTTCCTAGATTTTTCAAATATAGACCCGCAGCCACACACTATTGGTCTACATGGGGGGTCGCATACACTCTTGTGTACTTTTGGAAGCATGTACATTTTAGGGAGCCTTGGAAACTTTGTCAATAAGAATTGTTTTGTTGTTTCGTCTATTATTCCTTGATCTGTGGCTTTTTGTAAAAGGTTGGATAGTATATTGCTTATTTCCGAGGTGGGATCCTGTTCCAGTTTTGCGTACGTATTAGTGTCATTAACGTGAGTTCTTACTTTGGTCTTGTAAAAATGTCAATCCATGATTACTAGTCCTCCATATTTATCTGCTCTCTGTACCACAATATTGTTGTTATTGGCTAGAATACGTAATGTACTGTAAACTGCTCTGGACATGTTGTTCTTCTGTTTGCTAATATTGGAATATTTGATTTTGTCCAGGTCTTTCTTTACTAGATTTTCAAATGTGTCTAGCGTTTTGTGTGGCACTGGGGCCACAAATGTACTTTTTGGTCGGAATTTTAATTCAGGTTCACTTGGTGTTGTAACTACGTTGGTGAATTTATAGAAAACTGCTTCGTTCTCCAACTTGGTGCAGGTGTATGTTGGAACGAATGACATCCCCTTATTAAGGGTTCATTCTTCAGATTTAGATAACTCAGTCGTTAAGATATTTATGATTGGTTTTCTGTTGGCTTATCAATCCGGTTTTGAATTTTTGTTTTTCTTTGTCCTCTCCGGGTTTATTTTGGCTTAATTTCTCTTGTAAATCTGGTTGTTGTCCTGGGTCCCCTGCCCAGGCTAAAAAAGCAACACTAGAAGAATGTCCTTGTGCCCCTTTATTTCCTTCGGTGACAGTTTGTTTGCTTGGACCCCCGGATGTGCACACCGGGGCTCTTCTGGTATCAATGTTGCTCTCGGTTACTACGCTTTCCTCTGATGAAGCTGATGTATTTCTCTACGTATACCTTTTGTGTGCAGAAACTTCGGCCCACGTATAAGGTTCATTAAGGTTATAATCAATTTTGTCGCATTTGAATTTCCACAATTTCATTTCCTGCAATTCTTTGCCATATTTGTCTAGCTTGACGTTAAGGTCTTCAAGGTGTTGCTTCCAATCCGTGTCCTCCATTCTTGCTGACATGTCTCTTTTAATATTAAAAATGTCCTCTTCCAGATCTTTTATTGTTTTGGATAGTTCTTCGATCAGTAGCAGAATTAAATCGAGAGAACATTTATTTAGGATTGTGTACCATTTGAGATATGAGATTTTCCCCTTTGGGGATATTCACAAATTTTAAACTTGAGAGGAACAAACCACTTCTACATGGTAAAATGCCTCTTAAACAAAGTAATATACTACCGATTTTAAATACTGGCATCCGTTAATGAATCCTATGCTTCACGCACAGAAATACACAGGTAGGGAGAATAGAAGGAGGAAACTAAAACGTACATCTCAGAGAAAAGTGATATCCCTCGCCTACTAGGAAGAATTAAAGTACAATAGCGGGTAAGGATTCATTTAATAAATAGGGTCTAACAACACACTTTTTGTTTAACATAGAGTAGTTATTAATATTGAGCATTTTATCACAGGTCATAAAGAATATCCTCAAAGGGGAAACATCTCATACAATACAGCAGTAAGATATAATTTGTTTTGTATATCGCAGCTTTTCAATAGTTGCATTTAGATAGTATAGATTATTTCATAAATAAAAGCGAAACAGTCGCACATATTATTTGTCTTGAACGCCATGGATCATGGATGGGTGAGCACATTCAGTTAGGACAATTAAATCACGCTCATCAGATATCAACTTCTGACATGTACCATACAGTGTATGTAAACAATATCGAATCTCAAAGGTATCAATCTAAGAAGCAATGTATGCTTTCACCAGATGTAAATATGACATGGAAGTAATGTCTTAGTTTAAATCGTATTTTTTATGAAAGATGTTTCAGTATATGCATTTGATACATACATGCCATGGAAGTCTTGCCTCAGTTATAATCATATTTTGAATTACAGATGGTTCTGCATATGTACCTCAAAAAGTAAGGCATATAAATTTAATTAACATATCTATTAATTTACAGGTTCGCCCCGGACGAAGGGACGCTAAGTCCGGAAATGAATTGGGCTTAATTTTAAAAACTCTGTAATCGATGTTGAAAAAGTAGCATTGTTAACACAATATTCAATGAATGTTTCAAGAAATATATTAACAGAAAATTATTGTTGATATGATACAAATCATGCAATGACAAATAAAGTCTGATCATACAAATGTAAAAACAAAGTGGTTAAAGATTAATTAATTATCGGATAACTGGAATTCTAAGCTAGCATTTAACCAAAAAGCTGTGCACGTTTGAGATCGGGTCGATTGACAGGGGCCCGACCACTTTCAAGTTATAGTACATGCCAGGCAGGCATAGGCAAGTGTAGCACGCAATATAATCTAGAAATTAGATAGACATTTTATTTGAGCAGAAAAATACAAGGAGTGCACGTATCCACCCTTTCATTGTGTAGACTTGGTATTAAGCCAGTTCTGGCTCCAGAAACCTAAAGTCAATTTTTTATGAAGTAACTTTTTTGCTTAAGGACCTGATTATGAGTTTGGCAGTCTGACCACCCAAACACCACAGCCGTGGCCTGAAGAAGACCGCAGCGGTGTTCCAACTGCCATATTACTAATTTACTACGATGCTCGCAGTGTGGCTGTGAGGAAGTTGTGGCAGTGGGTATTACTTTTCAATATGAATCGATGCCTGTGTGGGCATTTAGACTGCATGTGTTGAATGCACATATGCATGATACATGTGAAAAACACCACCTACCCATTTCCAGAGTCTGGCCCATATGTGGGCGGTAGAGGCAATTGGTTTATGGTACAAAATGTACTCATCTGTTTATCGCTACAAACAGGGTCATAATCCTTGGGATGAAGATGCTGCTGTAAAGGGGGGACCCGAAGAAAGGGATTTACGTTGAACTCTCTCCAAAAGAACAGGAAAGGGGTGAGTACATACCCCAAATCCTTTGTTTCTGTCAACTTAAATCTGGTGGCACCACCACCGCGACAGCTCATCAAAAAGCCAACTTCTAATACGGACAGTGATGAAACTCCCCTGTACTACCTTATGGCAGCTGCTTTTCCCTGACCGTGACCTTAGCGGTCTGCATTGTGCTGGCTGTGTCAGAGGTTCCACCTCGGTCTTTCCAAATTGAACCCCCCTATCTTATAATTCAGCAGTCCGACCGCCAAGCTCTTGGCGGTCGAACCTCAGGTACAGCAGTTCACGGACCACCAAACCCATAATAAGGCCCTAAGTTAACAAAAATCTAATTTCATCATTAAATTAGATTTTAAAAACTAGGCAATAAATGCATTTAAAGAACTTTTCAAGCGGGTGGGTAGAGGGAATATAGATTTTAAGAACACATACATGTACTTTAGGATATCTAAAACGAGAGTTACACAATAAAATTGCTTTTAACTTTTATTTCACTTTGAAAGCAGACTACCCCAATATCTAGCTGCCATGTGTCACTACAGTGCATTTAACAACAGTTCAGTTGTAGCATAGTGGGGATACTAACAGACATATTGTTTTGTCATGAATGCGGTTGCCGTAAATACAAACTACAAACCACATATTTAACATTAATTGTTCCATTCCAAAGACACACTTTAGGCATTATTTACAATCGACTTATAGGGAAAGTAAATCAGGAAAGTGGGAGTTCCAATAAACAACACATATTATGGAGGGAAAGAATAGGTGCTTTACTATTCCTTATCAATGGTAAAGAGCACAGGGTCCTAAAGTCACAAAATATGGTCCAGAAAACGATTAGAAATTTCAAGTGACCATGCAGCTTTGGCACAGATATGTTGCATACCCCCATAACACTGGCTATATAGGTTCTGAAAGGCTCAATAGTACCTTCCCAATTGTTTTCACTATGTGTGGTAGTTCCCCATTAACCAATGAATGACAGATTTATACCTTAAAGTGATTTCTAGACTTTCATTTAGTGCTTGTCTGGTAGGAATTCTACATGGCTTTCACCAAAGTGCATTGTATTATTTTTAACTGCTGCAAATATAAGAAAGAGTAAAATATTTAAAATATACTTGGCTGGCTGAGAGAATCATTATTATTTTAGCCCCAGTAGCCAGAAAGCCTTGTGATATCAAATAATCAGTCATCAAAGCCTGCATATTCACTCCTATTATTACTTCACCGTCAGCCATTTTACAGCAGAATCTGAGTATGACTCAAGTGTCAATTACTCTATGGGGATTTGTTTTAATACTTGAGCTGAACAAATGCTTGAGAAAAACCTATGATTCCTGTTTAATCTAAGGAAGGAAGTTTGATCAACAGTAAATAGAATTCTCCATATTAGTAGCTACACTTGTGTGTATCCTAGGTTATGTAGTTTATCTATTACGAAGGATACCATGTTGCTTGTCAGGGATCAATCCTGATATTCAGCATGGCACTTCAGGAGTGACCTTAGACTATGATAGGTATACTGACTTATCAGTTTGAGTGGATACATTGGACAGGTTAAGTCCCATTAGTTTTTACTGTACTTATACAAATAGAGTTTGTATTTTGAGCATAACAGAATTATAACAATGCCTGTCAGAGACAAAGGGTTTATGTGAGTTCTCTATTTCCTTACCCAATAGAGCACACACAAGAAATATGAAGCATTTTTGGTGAGCCTTTATTTGACACCAATCTAATGCATATCCTTTGTTAAACTGTTATAGAATATATTAGAATAACTGTGGTGATCGTTAATAAGCAAAAAGTAAAACTATAAATGCAGAAAAATATAGTATAATTAGCAACTTACCTTTTTTAGTCAATCTTAGCTAAAATGATCATTGCCAGGGGAAACTGCTGGAGGCTACTTGTAAGGACAGTTTGTACTTTTGAGACACAATGATGTTTCCAACTACACTAGTGTTATAAATACAAGTTCCCTTGGAGTAGAAATGTTCCTCTCTCCTAGAAAACTCTGGCAATGCTGCTGTTACACTGATTTCCAAGACAAAGCTGAGAAAATTATTATTGTCACTTATGATGTAACATGAGAGAAAAATTATGGGAATCATTCACCCATTTTACACATACACATACAGTCTCTCTAAGCACATATGAAAAAAGCTATTCAAAACAATAATATATGAAGCAGGAAACACACTACAAAACGTAGAATAAAAATAAAACACATTGTCATACAATATTATTTAGAAAATATAAGAACATTTATAGTGGTATATGACCTTTGAGCCCTTAAGTATGATAGGCAGGTACACAAAGAGCACAAAGCAAATGAAAAATCATAGCTCTAATTCCTGTGATGGTTCATATACACATAAAGGACACAAACCAAACAAAGTTAAGCCCAAAGAAGCTCATTATGGAACCTTAGAGCAGAGAGGCACATAACAAAAAATGGTTCCCTTTTATACTAACTACACACTAGAACTAATAGGATACTATGCATTATATACCTTAAATAATTGCGACACATCTTCAGTACACGTACTGTGATGACAATTAAGACAGATATTGAAATTAAGAATATTAATTAGGATCTAACTGGCAAGATGTAAAGAGCAAACAATGTTGAAGATCTCTGTGCTCCAATGTGCATCACTCCACATATTCAACCAGTTTGTTTAAGTAGATCTGTTTTGGGCACTATACTTGATCTGACCTGATGATGATTCTCCTAGCTTTCCATGTAAAAATGCGGTTGACATTTAAACATATGTCCCATGGATAGGTTTGATACTTTTTTCGTATTATAACTAGGCCCGTACAGTACTCTACCCTCTGCTCCTAGAGTTTGCGGAATTCGAGCCCTCTGTGCTCCGCAGTGGAGCCTGGAATTCCTGAAATCCATATTCCTGGGCACGAAGCAGAGTGTTTTTCTATTCACACCCTCAGGATTTGTCTTAGTCCTTTCTCCTAAGTACCACGATGATCTCAGTCCACTAGCAACTCATGGAATACTTCGCTCTCGCTTGCACCGCTTCCAGACGCAAGTGGATTTTCTTCTCCATTGGAGTTGTTTTTTTGAGCAAGAAGAGACGCTTTTTTTTGTTTTCTTTTTTTCCAACTGGAAAGGAGAACCCCCCCGTAGACTCCAACCTGCCAGCAGGCTCCTCTCAGTGCTTTGTCCATCTCCTGGTCACTTTGAATTTAGATTTGGAGCTAGTAGGATCAGCCTCCTTGTCTATTGCATATATACCATTGGATTTAAGGCCTTTGTATTTGAGATTTCATAAGTAAGTTCTAAAACTGTTGTATAAGGGTGTTGTTTGCATAATTGGGGGGCATGAACTATGATTTATCTGAAATTGAATTCAATGTTTTAAATGTATTGTGGTGGGTGGCTGCAGTTTCAGTAGGGGCCTAGTTATTTTTTTAAATGTAATTTTCTTATTTTGCAAATGAAAAATGTTGCACAGTTTAGTAAATGTTCTTCATTTCTTAAAAATACATGAGCAATATTCATTTAATTCAGTATTTGGCCCAATCTGCGAATAGGACATCCAGCCAGTATGTCCAGTACTAGTCATGGGTGCATGAAACAACAGTTTCCATAATGTCTGTTAAACTGAAACACCATTTAGACCAAGGATGGTATTGGATTAAATTACAAAATTTGGTTTATGGCCCACCTTTTTACTGCAAACGGTGTATAGGTGAGGTAATATATTTAACGACTTTAGAGGATGTCTATTATTGTAAAAATGTTTAGCTCAGTTATTTTTAGTTTCGACATTGCTGAATTAATGGTGTTTTCTCCTGTGCTAACATGCCTCCTTTGTCTGGCCAGTGTGTGAGCATGTTTGCCATAGGCCACCATTTGTTTTTGTTCCCCATTGTACATTGTGGCCAGGAGACATTTGTTGGTATTGTCAGTGTTCACAGGCCTGTATGTGTTCTTTGTTTTCCATGCTTGTTTACCCATTTGGCTGGTGACCATTTGCCATAGGCCTGCATGTGTTCTTTGTTTTCCATGCTTCCTGCTTGTTGTTTTGCCATGTGACAGACGGCCATTTTGTGTAGCCAGCTAGTGTGCTTTTGCTGTAGGCCTGATTGTGTTCTATGTTGTCGACATGCCTCCTTGCTGGTTGTTGTTTGACCATGCAGCTGGTGGCCATTTTGTATAGGCAGCCAGTGTGAGCTTGCCATAGGCCCCTGTGTGTTTTTTGTTTTCCATGGCTCCTGCTTGTTGTTTTGCCTTGTGACAGCTGACCATTTTGTGTAGCCAGCCAGTGTGCTTTTGCTGCAGGCCTGGTTGTTGTTGTGATGATTTGACTGGCTGTCATTTTGTGTAGCCAGACAGTGTGCTTTTCTCATAGGCCTGCATTTCTTCTTTGTTGTGGATATGCCTCCTTGCTGGTTGTTGTTTTTATTGTTTGACCATGTGGCTCCAGCCATTTTGGGTAGCCAGCCACTGTGCCTTTGACATAGGCCTACATGTTTTCTTTGTTCCCCATGCCTCGTTGATCAGTGTTGTTTGACCATGTGGCAGTGACTGCCAGACATAGATTTGCATAGATGTACGAGAGATCAGTTTAAAAACATGCTTGAGGATCATTGCAGTATTAATATTAAGTATTAAGTAAATGAATTTGATGAGCAGTGCTTATATACTTTTACATGCATTTTTTTTATTTTGCACTTGAAATAGGTTTCTTCTCATCCTTCCATATAAACATCGACTATTATTGATTTTGTTCTAATTGTTATTTTTTCTTTTTCGTTTTAAAATTTTCATGTTTTAATTCTCAATTTTTATTTCATTTATTCTTAATTTTGTATTTTTTAATTGTAATTATTTTTAATTGTAAACTTTAAAAAAAATGCATTTAATTTTTGTATTTATGTTAAAAAAAAATCTATTTTGCCTCGGTCAATCCATCATCCATCCATCACCACATCCATCCACCAGAGATGCACAGCCTCAAAACAGTATTTAGGTTTTTAGGTATCCAATTCTTTTTCCTCCTGGACACCCTGGTTGTGTGTACTTTAGAAACATCAGCCTCATTCATCTGTGTAATCATGATAATTCCATTTCCCCCAGACCACATTGCCTACCATAGGCAAACACTAACTTCCATTTCTTTAAAGATTACTATTATATTTACCCCTGCAGTTCCCTGACTGCCAGAATATATGGACATAATGGAAAGAGCTCTATCATTCTATATATTGTGAGTTATTCTGCTGGGGAATTAGGATTTTATGGTGTGGCGGTGTGGTTGGACGATAAAGTGGTTGTTATTACATAAGTAAACAACAACACTAATGTTGCCTTTGTCTGTACTAATTCAAACTGCAAATAATGCCACGTTTCACGATAAATGTTTTTCTTGCTTGTTTGCACAAGAGAAGAGACATCACCAGTAGTTCTGCCAAACAGAAAGGCTGTGCTGTCACACATCAGTGCTCAAATCTCTTCCGCTTACAGCTTAGTGCAACGGACAACCAAGAGCTTTAAGGTGGCCCCAAAGAAAGATGTTTCCAAGAAAGTGGCCAGTGAGAAGATGAAGCTTCCCACCAGTGGTATGTTGCCCCAAACCATTTTTGACTGCCACGTTGTGTGCTTGCCGGACGGCCTCCAGCGAGCAAGCTGAGAGCAGCTATCCCATATAAACAGCAGCATACTCCATTTGCAACAAACGCATCCCAACCTAAGCCCAAGACTATGCAGGTTAGTGAGGCAGGCACTGCAAACCTGGTAAAGCCAAAGAGAACTGACACTGAATTTCATTAGTCTATTTACCAAAATAGTACCCAACTGTTTCAGGAAACAGAACATAGTGTACTACAGCCAGAGCCAGCAATAGTACATCCTCCTGATGTTGGAGCAGAACACGAGGTTGACTTCCTTCTGAACAAGAACCCCCTCTTTTAGAATCAGTGACTCCCATATCTCCAGCATGGAAAAGGAAGAGTACTACTTCACCATCTTCCCCAAGTACCACTTCTGAAGATGATGATGGTGATGATGATAGGGACATGGAGTGGACCCCAGCAGAGTCCAGGAGAGAATAGGAGAGGCAAGGGAAAAGAAAAGTGCCTTAGGTCTTTGTTGAAGCGGATGATGAGGAAGATGACAAGGACTAGGCAGTCATTGTGGAAGGTGACACAGAGGAGTCCGACATTGCTATTTAACTTGCTCCAAGGGATGTGCCACTTGTAGCCCCGTATTTGCAAAGCCCCAGAAGAGACCTGCACTAATAACCACTACCTTGGTAGATGTATTTACTGCAGAGAGGCAATTAATGACCTATCTCCAGTTCTTCCCCAGGCTTGACAGTTGCATAGTAAAAAAGTACTCCTCCCCAGTGGGCAGAGTCATGACAGGCTCAGCTCGTCATGAGCACAGCTCTGCTGTGCAGCATGACAAGCTGGGCTCGTCATGAGTACCGTGGCGCTGCACGTGGCCCTCCTCCCCCGTGGCACTGCGCGCAGCCCTCCTCCCCCGTGCCGCAAGGGAATTAGCCCCACAGCGAAGGGGGTTAAAAGAGTTTGGTGGCATGCAATAGTGGCTATGTTTGCCATGGGGCTCTCACATACCACTGCAAACATCTTGGACACATTTAACAGCAAGATGTATGAATGGCTGTAACCCAAAGGTCTCAGATTTGGATTTGTTGCTACAGACAATGACAGTAACATAGTCAAGCCCATGTCAAATGATAACTTTTTCAGGGTCCTGTGTTTGGCCCAATGCATGAACCTATTGGTGCAAGACTTTCTCAAAAAAGAAGACATAGCAACATTCTGACCACCTGCAGAAGAATCTGCACTCATTTCAGCCTTTCTTTTAAGCTTCGGAAGAAGTTGCAGTTTACACATCATGCTAGTAGAGCACCAGTTAAAGCCCTGAGATAGGAAGTGCCAACACATTGGAACTCAACCTATTATATGTTGCAACATCCGTTTGAGCAGTAAAATAGATCAACGACTAGGTCTTTTAAAGAAGAGGGGATGCAGTTGAGAAAGCTATGACCATGGATGTGGACAAATGGAGCCTACTCAAATGCCTGACACAGATGCTACTCCCTTTTGAGGTTTTCACACAAGAAGTTAGCAAGGAGGACAGTACGATGGGCCACGCTATCCTGTTGTTGCATCTGCTACAGGACCAGGTAAAGAAGGTGACTAAAAGGTGTTTCCCTGCAGTTGTGAATATAAAAAAGAAGTGCATGCCTTGGTTGGCTGCAAGTGTACTCTTTCGATTGGCTGCAATTATTTATTTTATTTTTATTTTAAGAATTTATAGAGCGCGACTGTCACCGTTGCAGGCATCCTGGCGCTAACAAAATCCAGACCGTGATAGACAATAGAGGCAGCAAAGTATGCCTGGGGAGCGAAGGCTAGCCAGGGAAAAGCCACGTTTTTACCTTTTTCCTAAACTGCATAAGTTCATTAGTGGCCCTAATCTCGATGGGGAGAGTGTTCCAGAGTCTGGATGCAGTCACCTGAAAGGATCTGCCACCAGCTCTGACCTTCTTAAATCTGGGAACAACTACCAGTTTAGCCTCCGATGAGCGAAGGTGACTGGAAGGAGTGTACCAGACAAACTTGGACCTGAGGGGGACTGGGCCACATCCGTGAAGAGCCCTAAACACAATGCAAAGGGCTTTAAATTTAATCCTCTGTCTAAGAGGAAGCCAATGTAGTTTTGCAAGGGCAGATGGACCATGAGATCTCCTAGGCAGCCCCAACGCCTATTTAGCCACCACAGATTGAACCCTTTGGAGTCTGTCCAGTAGATACTCAGGGGACCCGAGCAGGAGGGCATTACAATAGTCCAACCTGCTCAGGATGGTACATCTAACCACATGGACGCAGGCATGAGATGGTAGCAGGGGCAGAACCTTCCTGGGTGAGCGAAGGATGGAAAAACAACAGGCCGATGTTTTCTGAACATGGGTGTCCATACTGAGCCCATGGTTCAGCATGACTCCCAGGTTACGGACAGAGTCCGAAGGCCGGACGGTAGAGCCTGATTCCAGGGGCGAAAAATTGTTGGGAAACGGGCGAGGGATCCTTGTTCCAGCGCTAAAAAGCACTTCAATTTTCCCGGCATTAAACTGAAGCGAGTTTGCCTTTAACCAGCTGGCCGTATTCCTGAGGCAGTTGTGTAAAACCTCCACAGAGATGGACTCCTCTCCTTCCAAGGAAAGGATCATCTGCGTGTCATCGGCTTAATAAATAATTTGAATGCCAAAACCTTTAATGAGCAAGATTAGTGGCCTAAGGTAAATATTAAAAAGGATAGGGCTGATGGCAGAGCCCTGGGGCACACCATGCAGGACCGGGGAGAAGGGGGATTGAAAAGGAGGCATAGAAACCGCCTGCTGCCTGCCCTGCAAAAAAGAATAGAACCAACTCAGAGCCGAGTCTCTCACCCCTGTCTCAAACAACCGCCTTAACAAGATCTTATGATTAACCGTGTCAAAGGCGGCAGACATATCAAACAGAATCAAAAAAGAAGCCTGATTTCTGTCTGCACGCCTCTGAAGTTCATCCATGGCGGTGATGAGGGCTGTTTCGGTCCCATGGGCCGGCCGGAAGCCAAATTGGTCCTCGTCAAGTAGGAGAAGTTGTTCTAAGTGGGTGGAAAGAGTGTTACTAACCACTCGCTCAACTATCTTGGCGGGAAAAGGCAACAGTAAAATGGGTCGGTAGTTTTTTGAACACTCTGGGTCCAGAGAGATTTTTTTCAACAGGGGACAGACGAGCGCACGCTTCCAGTGGGCAGGAACGGTGCCGGTTATCAGAGATTGATTGCAGATGAGATGGACGGAGGGAAAAAGCTCAACAGCAAACTCCTTCCAAATTTTAGGAGGGAGCGGGTCCAGAGGAGAGCTGGAAACAATCTCTCTCGCTATATTGGAAACATTTTCAAAGGTGAGTGGCTGGAAACTGAGCAAGGGGCTTTCCAGAGTCAAAACCGGGTTGGGTACCTGGTTAGCCAGTGGAGCGGGTCTAGATTCCAGGGAGGAGTCACTGTCAAGGGAGATGTCCAAATCTTGAAGAATCAGATCGATTTTTTCTTTAAAGAATACGGCAAGATTGTCACAAAGATCTTGAGACGGGACAATCTCGCAAGAGTGCAAGAGAACATAATCTCATCCAATGAGTACATCTGTGCCACACTACTTTATCCATGGTACAACAAAATTCTGCCCACTTTCATTTTTTTTTAAGAGGATGTTTCAAAATAATAGATAGATTGTTGAGCAAGATGGAGACCTGGAAGAAGAACGGCTGTAACCTAGAGTCCCACCCCTCAGTTCTGGGGTGACACCACCTTCAACTTTCAGAGAGGGCAGTATTGGCAGTCTTGTCTCACAGCAGCCAACAACACCATTAACCAGAACACCAGCACAAAACAGCAACAGAAGGATCAGACCCAACCTCTGCCTTATATTGATTTCAATCAGCAGGGCTAAAGTCCAATACAGAGGCAATGGCAAAAAAGGTTGTGCAAGTAGCAGCATCAATGACCATCTACAGTATATTCCAGAGTATCTGGATGATGAAAAGAGGTATACATAGATCAAAACCCTATCAGTATAATGGTATGGGAAGATGCACCAATGGCTAGAGCTCAGCATGCTGGCAATAAAGTATCTGGATTGTCTTGTAGCCACTGTATCTTCTGAGCATGTGTTCAGGGCAGCTGGTGCTGTTGTTAAACTGAGACAGACCAGTCTCTCACCTCCAAATGTAGAAAGATTGACTATGATCAAAATAAACCAACATTTCATACCCCATAATTACATCATGCCTGAAGCGGCAAAGGAGGATGAGGATTGGTTAGAAGCAAATGTGTTAGTTGACAAACTTCTTGGTGAACCTCCTGGGTTTGAGGACAAACTCTACTTCACAAACTGAATATGCCAGTGCCACCATCGACCCTTTTAATTATTTCTTGTTGAACTTCTATCTTTGCATAAAAAAGTAGCCACTGGAACCTCATTATTTTTGTCTCAGATTTATGCAGCATCACCATGTTTTAGTCACATATGTATTGCTGGAATGTAGTTGGACCAGTGTGCATTGAAGAGGCCTCCACAATTGCTTCATTATGTTTGAGACAATGCCTGCCCTCCTTTTTTGCATCACTTAGCAGGGGTGCCCCAGAAGATCATTGATTTACAAGAGTGCCAAAACCAAATTCCAATGTTTGGCCTGCATCAAAGGGAAATTGTGTAGCTATTACTTAACTTCCTGTGCTTGGATTGGAAGAGGTAAGTACAACTATATCACCTAGTGATTATTGAGTGATTGTGAGTGATGGTTGATGATTCATGTGATGGCAGACAGTAATGGAGGGTGTTGAAGTATAATTTGAGAACTTGCTTGAGATGATTTTCATGTTTAGGGCCAAAATGATGGGCGATCATTTTTTATTGTAGGTAATTGGCCTTTACAAATGTACTTAGCAACAAGTAACCTGTGATTCCACTCCTATGATCCCTCTGTTTTTCCCTCACTTAGGAGGGCTGCCCCAGACAATCATTTAATTTACAAGCTTGATAAATTCCAATCTGTGTCTTGCATCAAAGTGGAGATAGTGTACCTACCAATGCGCTTGGATTGGAACAGGTAACCATTACACCAAGTGATTATTAAGTAATTATGTGTGACAGTTGATGATTCATGTGGTGGCAGACTAATGGGAGAGGGTGCTTAACTGTAACTTGGGAACTTGCTTGAGATGATTTGCAATGTTTGGGGCCTGAATGATGGGTGATATTTTTTTCCTCTAGGTGATTGGCCTTTTCATACTTAGCCACATTTACTTTTCTTTTCCCCAGAGTTTTTTTATAGTGCAAACATGACCCGAAGGTATCAGGTATCAGAATGCTTTACATGAGCACCAGCTGCATTACACAAGGACATATTCATTTTTGTTAGGTACGGGGTGATTAAACGTTTTGCCCAGAATCACAGGATGTTGAGCGTCATTGCTGAGACTCACACCCGTTTACCCAGATTTGAGATCGACTGCCCTAGCCATTAGGCCAAATCCTCTACTACTTACTTGCATGGTCCTCACCTTTTTCTGGCTCTTCAGAGGCCAGAACAGTCACTTTAGCTAACAAACAAAAACCTATAAACAAGTTCTCTACTTGTTCTTCAACAGCAATGTACAACATGTCTATCTTGCTCACATCATGACTGGAACAGAATTACTCGGACTCAGGAGGATGATAAAAAATCTCTGGGCAGGACTACCTAATCAACCTCAAGAAGTTATCAAGAAGTTATAGCTGAATCACTTCACTGCCTTCAACTGTATCCCTCTCATCATAGACTCAGCCAAATCTCTCAGAATCAACCTGGACAAACACCTGAATATGAAAAATCATGTCAGCAATGAGTGTAAGGGAGATAACCACTTGGTGAGGACACTTAGAAATATAAAGCTGTTCCTTCCACAAAAGGACTTCAATCAGGTGGTACAAGCACTGGCTAGACTACAACAGCGCTACGTTGTGTGGCCTTCCCAAATACACTCTGGCTTCATTAAAGGGGTCACTGAACGCTGCAGCCAGACTGGTCACAGGTACCTAACAAAATGAGCGCATATTCCCAATCCTTAAATCTGTTAATTGGTTGCCATACGAAGCTTGAATTCAGCTATAGATTACCATTCATCTCAAAACTCCCAGATATTTGGCGCAAATGCTTGAATTTTCCTGTGGGGGGAGAGCCTCAAGAAGCGCCATCACTCTCCTCCTGAAACCACCCATCCTTACGACAAAAGAGAACCTGTCTCTGTGCCTTTTCTGGCACTGCCCCAAGGATATGGAACTCTGTCCCACCGGGAGTACGCCGAATCTCTTCAACGACTGTTTTAAAACTGTAAACCAAAAGATTCCTAATGAACACATTTTTACCTTAATTTGGACTAGGATCAACTGCTCAAAATCATTGATCCTACATCCATTGTACCTACATGAGATGCTGCTCTTCTGTACTGCATTGTGTTCCCCCATTGTAGCCTACTATTTTCCTGCTTATTGTATCTCTCTTGTTGATTCATTTGTCTGGTAATCATGTGATTATTCATGTTATGTATTCCTACTTGTTGTCGATATTTGATCTATGCTCTTCTTTTCCGCATGGTTTTCCCCCTTTGGAGCGTGCTATATACCTGTATTTCGCATCACTCTCCCTGATTCATTTCTCTGGGAATTATGCAATTATTCCTGCTTTATATTTTTACTTGATGCTACACATTGGATTTACGTCCTTCCTTACATTCTTTGTCAAGCGCTCTGATATCCTTTGGGATCTTGTTCGCGCTATACAAAACTTTATAAATAAAAAACTAAAATCATCGACTTCAAAGAGAAACCATGACTCTGTGGCCTAGTACTCAGCTATATAGAATGGAGAGAGGTGCGGTGGTTTGTGAAATGCTGCTCTGTGTGTGTGTTCCACTGGTGGCAAAAGTGAAACTCCAAGTACTCATATTTTTTGCTGTGCCTCTACGTTTTCTTGGTACAAACCTCATAAAGCTTACCTTCCTTCTCTCCTTTTTCTTCACTCTAAAATTCAGTTTCTGTTTTGCTTCCTGCAGGCCTTCTAGTCTCCTGCATGATTTAAAGGTGAAAGCTGAGCTCAACACTCCTGCTCACCTACCATACCAGTCCAGATAGGAACCCAAGAATGATGGTCATTCCTGACGAGAATTCAGATGCACCAACTAATTTTGCAATACAGTATTATTTTTCTTTTAACAATCATGGTATTTGGAGAACTGAGTGGGTGGGTTAACTCCTCCATAATTTTATTTCTTCCAACCTAGAAGACAGAACATATAGATATCAGTTAACTTGGGTCTCAGGGGCAGATAGATTGTTTGCAATGCATTTAACTATACTGTGTCATACTCATTCCTTCATTTCCTTCCGCAACAGATTGATAATGTTGATGTGCTGCTCATTGCCCTTGTGTAGTATTTGTCTTTGTCAAAACTTTCCCCAAATACTCTTTCCCATCCATTCATCAAACCCGTCACTCTCTTCCCCCGGGCTGTGTGATGTATTTAGTTGTGGCTTTATTTACACCATCAATGGATCACACACTTGCTGGGGCGGATGTAGTGAAAGCAGCACCAACGTAATGTAGGATCTTCTGTTACCTAAGCAATAGCCGACACAGGACCCATTTACCCATCCGTGCACAAAAGTGATCCATATTAAAGATATAGAACAAAGAACATCCGTCATCAACGTCATCATTCAGGCCATGTGTTGCTGAGCCATAAACGGTTAACCTAAGCTTGTCCACTCCAGACATTGAGTCAAGCTTACATGACCCGAGGATTTTAAAACTTTCGTTTTAATTAAATAGTAGCTCCCCTTTGTCATCATGTATTACTCTGACCTCAGTTCTTTGAAAGATTTGATATAGCCCACTAACTATTTTTTTTTTCTTTTTCCATTTACTTGCCTGTGATGGATAATTTTTCTGATTAATTCTACAGTTGGAGCTCACCTGGGTGGGAGTGGGACCTCGCTTGTGAAGTTGTGATGCTTTCCCTGTTATTGCTTCATCTATATGCAGGTAATACAACTACGAAGGGAAGTGAACTGATTAAGTCACTAATGGTCATATGTACAAACAAATATTCCCATAGACACAGAATGGGTAAAACCCTTTGCCACATCCGGCCCTAAGTAACTAACTACTACTGCAGGCAATCATTTATCTAAGTTATTGTAGATAGTATAGTTCATGGCAGCATTCCCTGTAATGGTCAAGATAGTTAGAGAGGTACAGCTACCTATAACTAAGTGGTATAATGCACTCCTACAAGCAGATACGCAGGCTGTGGAAAAACTAAAGTCAGCAGTGCAAAGTAAAAGTAAAACACAAAAAGACTACTTTAGGCATGCATTTTGATTAAATATACCAATGTTCCCCTTTATTTTTTATTACAATAAAACCTACCTTACCCACCCACAACAGGCCAACACCTTTACCCAAACAAATGTACCCAACCACCAATCTTCAAAAATGTCCCAAAAAATAAAAAACTCGCCCCATCTCCCTTCCCTCCTTTTCCACCCACAACAAGTCACTGATATCACTGATTCACAAAGGTGACAGGAGGACAGAGGAGTAGGCAAAGGCTTCTTAATTATTCAGCCAAAGCATTCACTATGATGAGTACGATTAGATAGCGTTGAGCCCCTTCCTAGCAGAACTGGATCACATAATAATATTCATAACGTAAATTAAATCTAACTTACCTCTGAGTGTGAGCTGCTATTTGGAAAACAAATGTTAGCATTATAGAAACACAACAAATAATACTGACGAGCCCTGAAATCTCAACACTGAGCAGGTTAAGCAGGTCCAGGTCAAGAATGTCCCTACAGTGGTGCGTCAGCTACAGAACAGTGTTCCGAACCTGGACACACCTGCTCACTCTCCTCCAGCATAGCCGATGTTCGCTGCCGGGCTTGGCACCTGCTGTTAACGATTTTCTCGATGACCTTGGCCGGGAAGGGGAGCAGAGAGATGGGTCGGAAGTCCTTGAGGTCTCCTGGGTCTGCCATGGGTTTTTTGAGTAAGGCGTTGATCTCGGCGTGGTTCCAGCTCTCTGGGAAGGTCCCGGACTCAAGGGAGAGATTGATGACGTTGCGTAGGTTGGGTGCGAGGGAGCTGCTTGCTTTGTTGAACACGTGGTGCGGGAATGGATCTGAAGGAGAGCCGGAGTGGATTGTGCTCATGGTCTTGATGGTGTCATCGACGCTCATGCTGGTCCAGGCTAGCAAAGGGGATGTGGTCAATGGCGTGCGGGTCTGTTGTGTTGCTGTCTGTTGGGGCTGTCTGGGTGTTGAAGCTGTGACGGAGGGATATCGTTGATGTTAGAGCTGGGATTGAAGAGTTCCTTCATGATGTTGAAGAGCTCCTTGCTGTCATGTGTATTGTTGTCGAGGCGGTCTTTGAAGGAGGTTTTCTTGGCAGCCCGGATGAGGTGGTGGTTATTGCGGACGGCGTCCTTGTGTGCTACGTGTCTGTCCAGAGTTTGTTCACTGAGCCATTTCTTCTCTAGTTTCTGGCAGGCTTGCTTGGAATCTAGGAGTTATGGGGTGAACCAGCTGGCCCTCTTGCTGGTGTCTCTGTGAGGGGGGGTTTCTTCAGCGGGGCGAGGGTGTTGGCGCAGTCCTCGATCCAGCGTCTGAGGTTGTGGGCAGCGACGTCGGTGTTGGAGGGTTCCGTGGGTGGGCTGAGAGCGAGGTTTGCATGTAGTTGGTCTTCAGTGATTTTTCTCCAACCGCGGCGGGGGATCTGTTGGGTACGGAAGCGTGTGGTGGGTTTCTGGAAGGTGAAGTGGATGCAGCGGTGATCGGTCCAGAGGAGTTCAGTGGTGTGGCTGACGGAGACGTGCGGGCTTGAGGAGAAGACGGGGTCGAGCGTGTGGCTGGCGGAGTGGGTGGGCGTTGTGACGAGTTGCCTCAGTCTGAGAATGGCGAGGTTGGCGATCAGTGTGGTGGAGTTGCTGTCGTTGTTGTTCTCAAGGTGAAAGTTCAGGTCTCCGAGTAGGATGTAGTCGGTGGAGGTCAGGGCGTGTGTGCTGATAAAGTCGGCGATGGAGTCACTGAACTGGGGGCGGGGTCCAGGGGGTCGGTAGACGAGGGTGCCTCTGAGGGTGGAGTTGGGGTCTGTGCAGATCTGGAAATGCATGTGTTCAGTGGTGCTGAGCGCGTCATCTGTGCTAGTTGAGACCCTGATGCTTCTCTTGTGGATGATGGCGATTCCTCCTCCGACTCCGTTGGTGCGGTCTCTGCGGGTGATCTTGTTGCCATCTGGGATGGCTATGGTGATGTCGGGTGCGGAGGAGTTGTTCAACAAGGTCTCTGCCAGGAAGGCGACGTCTGGGGAGGTTGTGTTGAGCAGGTCCCAGAGCTCGACGGCGTGTTTTTCATGCGGAGCGGGTGTTCAGTAGTATGCATCGGAGGTGGTTGAGGTCTTTCTTGGCGGGTGGTTCTTCGGCTCTGTGGCTGGTGTAGCTGCAGTTCCGGCAGGTGAAAGGACTGTGTGTGCATTCCGGGGCGGCCTTGAAACAGTTGTGGGTCCCTCCAGGGTTGAGAGCATGCAGAGTGCTGGTGTCGTAGTGACGGCAGTCATCGTGGCGGGTGCGGGGGCCAGCGGTTCTGGTGCTGGGCGCGGTCCAGGTGCGGACAGGCGCAGACGGGTTTGCCGCGGGACAGCAGCGTGACCTGTGAGTGAGGATCTGCTAGGAGGCAGGAGGTGGGGGCAGCGAATGGGCAGTCAGGGGGGTGGAGCCGAAGAGAACGCAGTGGCGGGGGCGGTGAGGGGCGATGAAGGAAACAGAAGGCAAAAGGGCACAACAATTGAGGGGGAAACGAGTGGCACAGAGGGCAGAAAGGTCACAAAAAGGGCAAAAAGGTCTCAGTGAACACTCCAGTTGTGGATTGATCTCCTCTGGTGGGTTGGCCCCAAGGCCTGGTCAAAAGCGAGGCCTAATGGACACTCCCAGATGCACATGTGAAATATAGGTTACATTACACATCACAATAACAGCTCCCAAACTGTTCTCCAGAGCTTTACCACTGTCAAAGCTAATGTAGCTAAGAATAACCAAGTTATGCAGAAGGGTTACTTAAATTATGCAGCAATTAAAGGAAAATTATACAGCACCTTCTATGGTCCAATTGAGGTAGAAATAAAATGTCAGTGTAAATCGGCAAATTATGCAGCAAAGTATTTAGCAAGCATGTTAAATCTCGAATCATGCAGTATATGCCAATCTCTTATGGTCCTGACCATAGGTGATTGTTTTATCAATAATCTATCAAGGAATTCAAGAACGGTGAAAAAAAAATCAGCTAAGCCGTCTAATGCCTGCATTTGCTCACAGTATTCTACACCTTGAAGAAAACAGTTTCAATAATCTGTTCCTCCACCAGGCAGAACATAAAGCATATTTTATTTTCTAAAGTGTTATATTCTTAACATAATTAAGTATTGTTCGCTTGTCTTCATTGCAGACAACCAAACAATGCAGTCCATTATTTCACTATTTTCCAAAAACGTGTGTCTAGCTTTGAACCCCAAATCATCAAGTAATAGACAAGCATTTGCAATGCAATAGGTCTCGCATTAGGAAAGTTTGAGCTATTGGTATTGTAAATGCAAACAAAACAGGTGATGGACCGAATGTGGATCAATGTCACACATTCACCCCAGTCCAAAGATTTGGGCCCAAATCCATCGTTTTTTTGCACTCCACACCACCCTGGGTTGGACAATGGCGATATGCAAATCAGCTCTGACCCTGTGCCCCATGGGAACAGTCCAGTCCGAACTACAAAAGCCATGTCCTTCCCAGAACGGAATCAAGCATCCGAGGACCGGACCGGTTTCGAGGTAACACCTCTCATCAGCCCGGCTAGCTTGACTCCAGTGGTGTGGAGTGCCTGGGACCCACGTCTGGGCATCCCCAGCGCAGTTATGGCGGCAATTGCAAACAAAACAGGTGATGGACCGAATGTGGATCAATGTCACACATTCAACCCAGTCCAAAGATCTGGGCCCAAATCCATCGTTTTTTTGCACTCCACACCACCCTGGGTTAGACAATGGCGATATGCAAATCAGCTCTGACCCTGTGCCCCATGGGAACAGTCCAGTCCGAACTACAAAAGCCATGTCCTTCCCAGAACGGAATCAAGCATCCGAGGACCGGACCGGTTTCGAGGTAACACCTCTCATCAGCCCGGCTAGCTTGACTCCAGTGGTGTGGAGTGCCTGGGACCCACGTCTGGGCATCCCCAGCGCACTTATGGCGGGAATTGCAAACAAAACAGGTGATGGACCGAATGTGGATCAATGTCACACATTCACCCCAGTCCAAAGATCTGGGCCCAAATCCATCGTTTTTTTGCACTCCACACCACCCTGGGTTAGACAATGGCGATATGCAAATCAGCTCTGACCCTGTGCCCCATGGGAACAGTCCAGTCCGAACTACAAAAGCCATGTCCTTCCCAGAACGGAATCAAGCATCCGAGGACCGGACCGGTTTCGAGGTAACACCTCTCATCAGCCCGGCTAGCTTGACTCCAGTGGTGTGGAGTGCCTGGGACCCACGTCTGGGCATCCCCAGCGCACTTATGGCGGCAATTGCAAACAAAACAGGTGATGGACCGACTGTGGATCAATGTCACACATTCACCCCAGTCCAAAGATCTGGGCCCAAATCCATCGTTTTTTTGCACTCCACACCACCCTGGGTTAGACAATGGCGATATGCAAATCAGCTCTGACCCTGTGCCCCATGGGAACAGTCCAGTCCGAACTACAAAAGCCATGTCCTTCCCAGAATGGAATCAAGCATCCTAGGACCGGACCGGTTTCGAGGTAACACCTCTCATCAGACCGGCTAGCTTGACTCCAGTGGTGTGGAGTGCCTGGGACCCACGTCTGGGCATCCCCAGCGCACTTATGGCGGCAATTGCAAACAAAACCGGTCCGGTCCTCGGATGCTTGATTCCGTTCTGGGAAGGACATGGCTTTTGTAGTTCGGACTGGACTGTTCCCATGGGGCACAGGGTCAGAGCTGATTTGCATATCGCCATTGTCTAACCCAGGGTGGTGTGGAGTGCAAAAAAACGATGGATTTGGGCCCAGATCTTTGGACTGGGGTGAATGTGTGACATTGATCCACATTCTGTCCATCATCTGTTTTGTTTGCAATTGCCGCCATAAGTGCGCTGGGGATGCTCAGACGTGGGTCCCAGGCACTCCACACCACTGGAGTCAAGCTAGCCGGGCTGATGAGAGGTGTTACCTCGAAACCGGTCCGGTCCTCGGATGCTTGATTCCGTTCTGGGAAGGACATGGCTTTTGTAGTTCGGACTGGACTGTTCCCATGGGGCACAGGGTCAGAGCTGATTTGCATATCGCCATTGTCTAACCCAGGGGGGTGTGGAGTGCAAAAAAACGATGGATTTGGGCCCAGATCTTTGGACTGGGGTGAATGTGTGACATTGATCCACATTCTGTCCATCATCTGTTTTGTTTGCAATTGCCGCCATAAGTGCGCTGGGGATGCTCAGACGTTGGTCCCAGGCACTCCACACCACTGGAGTCAAGCTAGCCGGGCTGATGAGAGGTGTTACCTCGAAACCGGTCCGGTCCTCGGATGCTTGATTCCGTTCTGGGAAGGACATGGCTTTTGTAGTTCGGACTGGACTGTTCCCATGGGGCACAGGGTCAGAGCTGATTTGCATATCGCCATTGTCTAACCCAGGGTGGTATGGAGTGCAAAAAAACGATGGATTTCGGCCCAGATCTTTGGACTGGGGTGAATGTGTGACATTGATCCACATTCTGTCCATCATCTGTTTTGTTTGCAATTGCCGCCATAAGTGCGCTGGGGATGCTCAGACATGGGTCCCAGGCACTCCACACCACTGGAGTCAAGCTAGCCAGGCTGATGAGAGGTGTTACCTCGAAACCGGTCCGGTCCTCGGATGCTTGATTCCGTTCTGGGAAGGACATGGCTTTTGTAGTTCGGACTGGACTGTTCCCATGGGGCACAGGGTCAGAGCTGATTTGCATATCGCCATTGTCTAACCCAGGGTGGTGTGGAGTGCAAAAAAATGATGGATTTGGGCCCAGATCTTTGGACTGGGGTGAATGTGTGACATTGATCCACATTCTGTCCATCATCTGTTTTGTTTGCAATTGGTATTGTAAATGACACATTTTTTATTTATGTGTTGGTTTTGAAAATAGCAAAATTAATAGCTTTGTCATTTACAATGCCAATAGTTATATCTTTTGCAAATGTGACACCTGTAGCATTTTTAATGCAACATGTTTTGTATTTACGTGACTTAGATGTATTGATATTACAAATAACAATGGCTTTTATTTATTTTTTTATAATCAATACTTAAATAAAAGTTATTGTAATTTTTAATGGCAATACCTTAAACTTTTGTAAATAACTTTTGTGAAGATTATGTTCAGTGTATTTTATTGTGACGAAAATCCAAGAACAGAAGTGAAATATTAACATATTTTTGTGAAATTTGTAATAAAGCTTGAAACATTGAGAGAACATATTTGAACCAGTTGTTGTTGAATGGTTGTGCAGCTGAACCCCCCTCACCAAAAAAAACAAATAAGGCAACAGTCCACCACAATTAATCAACAGTGGGAGAAGCTTAACAGCAGCAACCTAAACAATGGGAACAACTCAAGCCAAAATGAAGAACTGTGGAAAAAGCTAAACAGCTGGGGTGGCTATAGCGACATATGGGGGATGGGGCAAAGCTCCCAACTAACACATATGGGAGGACCTAAGAACCAATAGTTGCCTGGGATGAGGTCACAGGCCAAAAGTCGATAGCCAGGCAGGGCTCAACTAGAGTAATAGAGGCTGAAGACAGACTACAGAGAGAAGAGAAGTGCCACGAAAATAATTCAAGCTGGGATACATGCCCGGTAGTTTATTAGTGAGGCTGATGGTGGTCAAAGATGAGGTTAAAGCAGCCACCTCCTTGTAAACAGAAGCACCAACACGCAGGAAGCCTAGCAATCAAAATACTGTTTCTTTTGTAAACCTTTATTTCAGTTTTGGTGGGGTTTCTGTGTTCACACAGTGGGTCTTTCCAAGTAACTCTAAGGAGTATGTTACTGTTCATCTATATCACGTTCAAGTGTCTTATCAGGTGGCGTTTCTGTATTTAAAATAAACCCAAGAGACGCAACATGTTTTGGATTCTTCTTGTGCCCTCTTGAAATAAGTACAGCTTTGAGAAGAAAGTCTGATATAGTTTCTGCTTTCACCAGTGTTTCTGTGAAACTAAAACAAACCATTTTCATGTCAAAGGAGGACTCGTTTTCCCGCCTATTCCAGTTTCTTTAAGTATACCAGGGTTTTGTTTCCTGATCCCGTGTTCATAGGCGAAATGTAAACACTTTCTAGGACAAGTTCATATGATAGGGTGCCGCCGCGCTGCCCGCGGCGACCCGGAAGCTCTTGGCCGGCTGGCCAATCCGCTCGCGGCCGACCGGAAGTCCCGCCTCCCGAGGTCCGCGAGCTGCCGGCGCATGGAGCGCCCTGCCGGTTCGGGGTAGCCCGGGTCCCCAGGAGGGGGCCGGGGAGAAGGAGGAGTGTGGCGCCTGTTGCGGGGCTCCTCTGACCTGAGGGAGCCCCGATTTAGAAGAGGAGACGCGAGGAGCGGAGCGCGAGAGGAGCCCCGCCGGAAGAGCGCAGTCGGTGAGTGGGGCCCAGGGCTCATGTGAAGTCCGTGCGTGCCTGTGTGTATGCCTGTGGGGGAGGGGAGGGAAGGGGGGGAGTGTGTGCGCACGTGTGTGCGTGTGTGTGCGAGGGAATGTGTGTGCGCATGCGTGACTGTGTGTGATTGAGAGAGAATGCGAGGCGGGGGATAGTGTGCCGTGTGCCTGTATGTGTGCCGTGTGCCTGCGTGTGCCTGCGTGTGCATGCGCGCGCCTGTGTGTGTGTGTGTGTGTGTGTGTGCGTGCATGCAGAGGGGTGGGGGCTGCCTGTGTCTGTGTGAGAGCCAGGGCTTTGCACCGCGCATGCGCAGCTATCAGACGCGCGCTCCCGAGGTGAAATCTGACAATGGGAAAGCACGCGTCTGATTGCTGTCCACTTTCCTAAATACGGGCAGCATAAGTTGTCGAGCTGATGCATTCATGCTTCTCATGAATGCCACATCAGCTCGACCTAAAAAAAGAATGGGGTTTATTATTTGATCCCCTTGGTGGAAATAGCATACCACAGATCAGATGTACGAAGATATGGGTCACAACAAGTCGGTTTGCAAAATAACGAATTGGAGGTGGTTGCAGAATGACCTGCTTAATTAATATTAATCAGGCAGATACCAAAAATGCCATTTCCGCTGGATTGGCTACTCTCAGGGATGCTGGCCTGCAAGTGTCAGTGAGTCATCATTCCTGTGATTATATTACAAAATAGAAAAGTGTTTTTTTTAAAGCAGCATGATTTACTTAAAGAAAACAGAGCTAATTTCGATTTTTTTTATCTATTTTGAAAAACTTTAGGTAAAGTTCCCAAATTGGTAAAGACCAAAATGGTACCTCTTTCCCTTTCCAAAACAGTTACCCCCCTAACTTGGGAGTCTGTGACTTATTGATGGTTTCTGACCGGATTTACGATTGCAAACCATTAACACATACAATACTGAATAGCAATTTGGAACAAATGACCAAAACAGAACACTTTCTAATTACAATGTAATAACCGTTTCTAAACCCCATTGTAGAAGTCTGTAAACATTACTGATTAGTAAAATATGTTTTATCCATAGAAAAAAACATTTAAAAATTTCAAACCTTCCGATTTAGTGAATCGGATGGTTTTCAACCACTAAACATTTTAGGACACCTGGCTCCATATTACATGCTCACAGTTATGTATTCTCTATGTATATATTGTATATCTCATATATAATATATATGCTACAGAGCTGGTGATATTGATACCCTTTATAGACCACCTTTTGGTGGCTTTGTGTCATTGTGTATAGCTGTTTAAATAAAATCACCTGGGGGTTCACTGACATAATATTGTCGCACAAAATATCCCCATACACAGATATGGAGTGTTTTAATATTGTAAGTACAAAAGTATCGGAAAAATAATATCGATGTAAAAAATATAGTTGTAATGAATATCAATTTTAATATATATATATAAAAAATATGTATATAAAATGTAATATATATATTTACTATAAAAATATAAATTGTTTATTTTTATTTATTTTATAACGGTATTTATAAATAAATATATATAAATACACCAATAAAATAAAATCTAATAAACAAAACTTTATATTATAAATTAAAATATGAAACTATTTAAAAGTCTTTAAAATTTAATTTTTAACTTCAGTGAATGGAACAGTAGATAAGTCGATAGATAGCGGAGGAGTAAAAATTACTATTCCCACTTCAGTGTGTACAAAACAGTAGGGAAAGTGTTGGATAGCGGAGGGTAAACATTTCTATTCTCACTCCAGTGAGTGCAACAGTGGGGAAACTGCTGGATAGCGGAGAGGGTAACAATTAATATTCCCACTCCAGTAAGTGCAATAGTAGGGAACGTGTTGGATGGCTGAGGGGTAAAAATGACAATTCCCACTCCGGAGAATGCAACAGTAGGAAAAATGTTGGATAGCAGAGGGGTAACATTACTATTCCCACTCCAGTGAGGGCAACAGTAGGGAAAGACTTTGATAGCGGAGGGGTAAAATGTACTATTCCCACTCCAGAGAGTGCAACAGTAGGGAATGTGTTGGATAGCAAAGGGGTAAAAATTACTATTCCCACACCAGTTTGTGCAACAGTAGAGAAAGTGCTGGATAGTCGAGGGGTAACAATTACTATTCCCACTCCAGTGAGTGCAACAGTAGGTAAAGTGCTGGACAGCAGAGGTGTAAAAATGACTATTCCCACTCCAAAGAAAGCAACAGTAGGGAAAGTGTTGGATAGCGAAGGGGTCAAAATTACTATTCCCACTCCAGTGAGTGCGACAGTATAGATGTTTTGGATAGTGGAGGGGTAAAAATTACTATTCCCACTCCAGTGAGTGCAACAGTAGGTAAAGTGTTTGATAGCAGAGGGGTAAAAATTACTATTCCCACTCCAGTGAGTGCAAAAGTAGAGAAAGTGTTGGCTAGTGGAGGGGAAAAAAATTACTATTCCCACTCGAATGAGTGCAACAGTAGGGAAAGCTGAATTCCGTATGAAAAAAAAATTACATTTCACACTGCAACACAAATATATCCATATTAAAAAAGATAATAACAATTAATAATCAATATTTTAAAATTTTAAATTGCATGTTTAAAACATATTAAAAGAACACATATAACAATAGTAATTACATATAACAAAATTTTTCAAATACCATATATAATAAAATAATAAATACATTTATCAATAAATATATATTTTAAAATACAAAATATTTACAATAAAACTGTTTTTATGACAAAATAAATGTATTTATTTAATTTCCCAACCTATAACACCACACCAATATTAAAACACTTCACATTACCTAATTAAATGTATTTACATATTTTACATCATTAGTAAACAATTAAAAAAATCTTACTAATAAAGAAATTATAAACATTAATCTACTACACACACTTTAACACTATAATTTGCACAACACAAACTAAATGAAACTAGCAAATAATAAAACACATTTCAAGCTTATCTTACAATTACAAACAATTACTATTAACAACTAATAATGATTAAAATGTATTTAATACCCACCCTTAACCTCTTTTAAAAATAAATAGTACAAAACTAGATTTACAAATTACCCCAAATATGTATCTATTAATTAACAACTATAAATTATTTAAATACAAATTACTTCCCACCATTTACACCTATAAAAACACCAACACACACCTAAATGGATTAAATAGAGATCTATTTTAGACCATGGAAAATCATAACATTAAAGTCCTTCAGATCACTTTGCCATCTTCTGCAGAGAATTTAATGTATGAGACTGGTATTGAGGCCAGCAAGGTTTTCATGATCTATTCACATGGCTTCCTGATGAAGGCGTACTGCCAAAAAGCGCGTAGGATTAAAAATCTCCAGAGCCATGCCAGAAAATGAATGTCCTCTCTACAAAATGAAATATTAACTTGTATAATTTTTTAGGAATGTTTAACTAGTTCCACATACAAGAACATTCACTGTTGACATTGTAAGAGGAAAAATATTTATAGCACAGTGCAAGGATGGATGTTAAGAAATAGAGTTATACTTGTAAAACTAGTATACACTTTCGATTTTAGAGGGCATCATCTTCCTAGTATGTTTTTTAAAAATGTATTGAAATATGAATATAAAATATAAATAATAAAAATACCTTTTTTGTATCCAACTGTACAGGGTGTACGCACTGTTCATTTTGTATCTTGTCTAGGTCCATAAATTCTCTTCAACTTTCCTAATTTGTTGTTCTTGCAACAAACGTTTTGACTTGGAAAGGCTGTCGGAAAGTGACTTTGGGGGCCCCTTTTTAGGGCCCCATTTCTCCATGGCCCTTCACACCATGAGGTGCCCGCCACCCAGTGCAGTTTGTTCTGGAGGCCTTTTCTGCCGGCCACACAAGTTGTCTTTTGTAGAATGGATGTTTCCGACTGCCCTATGTGGTCGGATTCCCAGACCTATGGTCATCTTGCCAACATCATAATGAGGCCCCATAGTCACTTTCTGAATTTTGTATAGATCAATATAATTATTAAGTGTAAGTATGTGACAAATACATCCTTGCTTTGTTAAGTGAAATGTGTATTATATGCAACTGAACCATAAGTTCACATTTTTAAATACAGCACCCACATTATCTTGGATTCTAAGGGGCCCATTACGATGTTGGGCACACAAAGTCCGCCCGCCACTGTAACTGTAACAGCACCGCCCACCAGAGGTGCGGTGGTCCCGCTGTGCCCATTAGGATGGTCGCATCCTGCATATTTAACTTTGTGGTGGGCGGTGCTTTGTGTAGCACCCGCCATAGTGCCAAATATGCATGTTGTGCATTGGTCTGCACAATGTGACAGGCACCACATGGTGCCTGCCACCTTGTGCATGCCAATGTAGGGGTACCAGTGCAGACCCCCACCATGCCACCCCACTGGCGGCCTGTAACAGGCCCCAACAGTGAATTCCTGCATGCCTTTTCATGACGGAGTCCCCGCCATGGAAAGGCATTCAACCACAGCCATAGTAATATGGATGGCGGTGCCCCCGCCATATTATGATGGGCGAACCAGGGACCAATATGCTAATAGGCCCCTAAGTGTTAGTTGAGGCCTTCACAAGTCCTGCACTTGGAATCTTTTCACTTCCTCAGAACTTTCTGACCTGACCATAATCTTTAATCCGCACCACAACTGCTCTAATTTCGGTGCAGAGAAACACTGAAAAAATCGCCTGATCACAGACAAGATCTTTCAAAGTTAGTTCATAAAATTCATTGTATAGCAAGGTACTTATGACAAGGGTAACAATGTGGCTTTTTTATTGAACGCTGCATTTCATCTGGACAGTGACACTAGTTTGCAGACGGTTTCATATTGTATTCATGCCTGCTGCTTAGAAACTGTTGTGTTCAGGAAACAACGAGAAATGACTCTTCATTAGCATGCGAGTCACGTGCAATGTCAGAAACAGAGCCACTTTCAACAATTGCCAAGTGCTTAACATCATATTGTGATTCATACTCAGGCTCCGGGGAATAAGCAACTTGATTGAGAGAGGGTAAAACTGTCAAATGTTATTTAGCTGATGACGCCTTTATAGGAATAGGCTGTAAAGCTTTCTAATATGATTCTGTCTCAGAAATACATTTGAATGTGTAGTTATGCAAGCAAATTATAGAGTGCCTCATGCTTTTCTATTCAGAAGTAAAATATGTTAATACAAATGGTTAACATGGTATATGGCACATTATTTTGAAATTAAAAAATCTATATTCTGCATTCTGCTCACAAAACAAAATTGATCAATGATTAAGTTAAAATAATGTTTGGAAAACTGTAGCTCACACAGTCCCAAACACCATGCAAGGTAGTATAAAAGGTGAATAACCACTGTGCTATTTATCTGTGACATGTTTCCTATATCCATATCCAGGAGTCAGACAAGCCCTCTCCATAAACCAGGTATACCTAGGGTTAACTAGTAACCTGGAACATTGTTTGCCTTTATTTATCATCTTGAGATGCAGACCTACTCTGAGGAGGTTGTGGCAGTTACTACACTCATTGTCAGAAGCCAAGAACCTGGCGATATTATGTAGATAATGATTAATACAAGGGTGTCAGGAATGATGAGAGAAGAGTAGTGTCCAGATGCCCTGTTTCATTATAATACAGGCATCGATCCCAAAGTGTAATTTATTACTTAGGCCCATGAATGATTATTTTCGAGACGTGGCTGCTTTGAATGAGAAATTCGCATTGATGGTAGCTGACATTTACATCTCACTATTGCTTTTATCACGCCTTTGACTGGATCCAGTTCCCACTGATTAAAACGGCATTGGCTTGGCTAGATGTGCTACTTGCATCCACATCTCCCAATTCTAGTTTATCAAAGACTGAGCTTTGGCTTCTTTTATATATTTGGATGCTTATGGAGCAATGGGTGCTTCATTATAGTAGCACTGTGTTTCCTTGTCAACCCTTCTCTCTTTCTCCCCACATTCCTTTCAAAACTAATTCCTGAAGGCAAGTGATTGCAGGCCTTGCTTGTGTATGGAGCTAGTGTGGGGTTTGGACATGAGTGGAGTAGGACTCCTTGAAAGAAAGTCTGATTAAAGTTTTGCATATGTTACTGAGGCAACGTTTGTGCTGCAAAGCATTGCAAATGATGATTAAATAATTTTCATAGTTACATTTATTAGTATTTTGTCAGATATTATAAATACTCAAACCATAACTCTCATCTCCACCAGGAATAGTTTAGTACCCTACACATGACATGGTTGATGATATCTCTGAGGACATCTTACATTTTTCTTGCCAGTCAAAGAACCTCTTTCTCTGCAAACATTTCAGTACAATCTCCTTCCTAATTGGCCAGCCATAAATCTCCAGAATAGCTGACAGTGTACAATAACTTCCTCTAAATGTTTGATGCTGCTGGTCATTATAAAGGATCTACTCCGCCTATATGCTTGAGTATAGTAAAGAAGAAAAAAGCTGTGATAGGAGGCTTTCAAGAAAGGGTATGCCAGAGAGTACTAAACTTGTACTATGGATTAAGCCTAGGCAGTGAACTTCGCTCCGTTCACGAGGTTTGCCAAGATTTTAACAGTCTGCGCTCTATGGTACATGGAGCAGAGTTTTTCCACTCTTGTGCTCGCCAACAGCAATTTGGAACGCATAAGCGAGGAAAATCCAATGCTAGGCCACTTCCTAGCGAGATTTCTCCACGCGGGCAGTCGCAGATGGTCGCTACTGCTCGCGTTGAGAAATCATCTGTTCGCGTTGAGGAAGCTGTTGCTCGAATAGAACTTCTACTTAAGCAGCAGAAAGAAGGAGTACCCACTTGGGCTATGCAATATGCCGCTCGCTCTGATTTTACAGCACGGGACTAAGACCCAGCACTAAAAATCAGTGCGAACGGCACCAGGTAACCCGGAACTCCGTGTAGATAGAGTAGTTTTTTGGCAGTTTGCAGAGTTCCGCATAGCGGAACTTCGTGTTCTCCACCCAGGCATACTATAGATCAAGCAGGAGCAATGTGCCCTTCTGTCTTTAAGCGCCAACACCAATATCCATACACACAAATATATGAAGACCAGTGAGAGAAAAGGGGAATCGGATGAGAGTAAACGGAGATACTGGACTCCTTCACACAGACTTATCATGTTTGCTGGGCGCTGGGATCTAACCATAGTGGATAGTCTAAGGCCATTAGAGATATCCTAAGTGACTAGCCATAACAGTCCTGCACTAAATTGTACCAGTGGATTCAGTTACCTTAATGATATCTTTGAGTTACTAACTGGCTGTGCTTTCGTCTAGAAAGGTGGTTCCTAAGTGCAGTCAGCGGAACCATGGGGGTCCGCAATGCATACTCATGGGTTCTGCAACTCTTTAGAATATATCGAACTATAGAAGCAAAATTGAGAAGCTGAAAAGTTCCGTAATTGTGAAGGAATTTTGAAAGTGGAGTGTAAAATTAAGTTGGTATCTTTACCTTGACTTGTTAAGGCAGTGCTATTATGCAACCAGAATATAGTATAGACGATGGGTGGTATCAAGTAAAGCACCAACAAGAAATAGAGCATGCATTTGTAGCAAAAAGGTGCTCATCTTTAAGAATTAAAAAACGAATTTGGAAAATCCCACATTTCCCATTAGAATTTATATGTTTTTCTTTGTGTATTTGATTGCTGATTAAATACAAATATTTCAATATTTGTGGATGTGTTTGATGAATACAAGTTTCTGTATTTATATGTATTGTTTGAGATTTAAATTGAAGAAATTGCTTAGGCCGGGGTTTGCAAGCTCAGTAGGGATCACTGGATTCAAGTAAAGATTCAGTGGGGGTCCACAGAAGTGAAAAGGTTAAGAACCTGAGATCTAGAACTTGTTATTCCTGACGCTAATAATTATAAGATAAGAGTGTCTTGAATATATGTACAGTAAGGCTTCTCTCTATTAGTAGGATACCTAAATCCAGGTTCAACACTATAAATTCTCTTTTGGAAGATAATCTGTGGCTTTTTACTTGCCACCACTGAGTAATTACCAATATTAACATCCTGTTCTTTTCTGGTTCATGTTACCATGTGCTTTGATGGTATAGGACAACAGGATATTCCCCAATGCACAAAAGAGAATACCTCTACTAAACATATGGTGCTTGCTGGTGATGTGGCCTTATACAACACATCAGTGCCCCAGCTTGTATAGATATCAAATTAATAACTTTGATGTTTGATGAAGAAGCAGGTCACAAGACGAACTTAGACAAAATGCAGCTGTTGTACCTTGTGCAATCATATGTGTGCAGGACAAGCTGTATACATTGGTGTTACTCTTGTGGACAAGTTTAAGGTGGCAGTTATTGGAAAGGTGTTTAGATCCTGAAAAATGTGCAACTCTACCACTCTTTTGCTGGAAACAAGCATCCTGGGATCGGTTTCTGGGCATCATCCCTCTTCAGCCAGGCTAGCTTGACTCCAGTGGCATGAAGAGCACTGGACCCAAGTCGAGGCATACCCATTCCGCTCTGGGTGACAAATGCAAAAAGAACAATTTAAAGACAGAAGGCTGCATAATGTCAAACATTCACCTCAGTACAGAGATCTGGGCCTACATCCATCGTTTTTTCCTCCCCATGCCATTCCAGTTCAGAACTAGCCATATGCATATCAGTCTTGACCCTGTTCCCCATGGGAACAGTCCAGCCCAAACTCACAGGCCAGGTCCCCCTGGACTGAAAACAAGCATCCTGGGTCTGGGTTTGGTTTTCGTAGTAGTCAGCAGGAGTAAGAAGTAGCCCCATGAGGAAATAGTTGAAAGCATCACTGTACCCAAAGGAATGGCAAATTATTGTGAAGGGTATATTCTTCTTTAAAGAACTAAAAAGCAATATATCCTTGGCAGCACCTTATGTTATAATAAGAGCATAAATTGCTTGTTTGCAGCTTTTTGTTCTTTGCTGTGTGTAAGTTCCACATATATCATAAGTTGTGCATGTGGAGCTCAGGAATTTTCTACTTCCACTTTTTGGGCTGTTTTATAGGTGCATATTCGTTTTCAAATCTATGTAGTCTTTGTGAATTGCAGCCACAGTCCTAATATTACCTCTGAAGAGCACATTTGTATTTGTCACATTCTTTACTAACATATAGCTAGGACTACAGAAAACACTTGCAGTCTGACGAGAAATGTTGTCACCAATGCACTTCCCACACAACACATAATCTCCACTTTCACGAGCATACTTACAGGCATACAGAAAGGGGATTTTGAAAGGTCCTCTTTAACTATAGGGTTGCCTAGGAGAGTCCACTTAAGGCATTGGACCGATGGGCTATCCGATCCGATACGTTTTGTATCAGCCCACAGCATATTACAGATATTTGCATTGTCACATTAAAGCTTTATAGATGGGTCCAAAATTTTTTTCCATCTTGAGTGCAGCTTTCGTTTTTAGTAGACACACACATAAAAACGTATAATGTTTTGAGAGACTTTCAGGCTTTGAGGAGTGAAGTGCACACAGCAGCACCACAGAGGCCCTGTGAAATATTTTGCACCCTGTACAATACTGAAATCAGCATTTTGCTTTTGGCAAGATGCAAAAACACTTTTTTAGCAAACACAATATAGTGGCCAGAAGGTACTTCTCGCTGCCCCAGAAAGCCCTGACCACCATAACAGGAGGCAGTATGCCAACTACTTGCCTTCCTCATTTGAACTTGGCAAGCTGCAAGAACAGCATTTTGCCAACTGCAATATTGCAACAAGATGATACCACCTGAGCTCCTCTAGAAGTCCAGCCATACTCGCACTCCAAAGAACTCTGCTTCACACAAAGAAATCCGACACCAAGCCTGCTTGCCTTTTGTCACCCCAGAGAGTTTGGAAACTTGGCAGGGGAAGGGAAGAACTTTGCAGAACCAGATGCGGGGGTAAGATAGGGAAACCATGCAAATTCAAAGACTGGCACAGGTATAAATATTGGACCTCCCAGCCACTCTTCAGAACACTTCTGGACCTGTGGAAGTTACAGAGGAAGGGCTGCACTGCTGCGAGAGGACTGCCTTGTCTAGATTGACTCCAATTGTCAGTTGACTGGTCTCCTGTGTGAGCTACAGGGACACAAAAAGCTTTGGAGGTCTCCCTGCAACTGTCCAGCTGACCTGCTGCAACTGGACCAGCCTGAACCTACAACTGGACCTACCTGAGCCCTTCTGACCTCTGCAAGTGCCAATGCCTGATTCCTGACTGTAGCACAAAGAGCAGGACTGACGTCAAGGATTGTCACTGCTGTAGTGCAAAGATCAAGACGTATGTCATGGGCAGTTGTTGCTGGAGCTTTGTGTTGGCAGTCACTGATGCTATTGTTTCTGTACCATGAAGTGTAGCTCTACATTGCTGATTGTCGCTGATGGTCACAGTCGAAGCCAACAGTAGGACACACGAGGCTTCGTGTTGGCGGTCATCACAAGTGGCAGAGTCTTGCGTGAATAGGTCTGTTCGCAATGAGCAATTAATTCACCTTTTCTTAGGGACTAGTAAACTCTGAAGACAGCTAAAGGCCCAGGACATTGGGAGGCACCAATTGGGGATTAGAAATTCACTCCAACAGAGGCCATCGGGGCCCAAGTAGGTCAGTTTGCAGGTCCTGGCAGGTCCAATGCAGCGGATAAGCTGGGCAGTTGCAGGGTGGCTTCTGGAGCCTGCTGGGTCTCAGTAGCTCAGAATAGGAGGTTGGTTAACTGGCTCTTGGAGCCACTTCAGCCTGGGATGTAGGGTGAAGGTCCATTCATTCTTTTCACCAAGCAGGGCAGTCCTCATGCAGCAGGGCAGCAATCTTTTCATACCTGTCGCTCACTTTGAAGTGGGAGAAGCTTCTAGAGATGTTGGTGTTTGGAATTTCCTGCCCCCCTACCTTGGTCCCAGTCTTTCTTGGGGTACAATAGGCTAGTGTAAAGTCATTTGTTTGTGAGCTGAGCCAGTGCATTTGAAGTGGTTGGAGACAGCTTCATCCCCTTATCAAGTCAAAAATGGCCCATCTGGTCAACTGCCTGACCCACTATTTTGATGCTATCTCAGAGAAATATACAAAGGCCAACTGCCAACTATACCTAGTCCTGTGACCCGGACAGGCTGCAAGCACCAATTGGTTAGACCAAGAACATGCCTAGTTTCTAAGAATGCAATACTCAGGCACAATGCATAACTTTCCTACCCACTGCCAATCAAAAGTTACCACTTATTAAATTTAGTAAGGTAACCCAATGTTTTCCCATGAGAGAGGAAGGCCTCACAGTGGTGAAAAATGCATATGTGAGTTTTTCATTACTAGGACATCTAAAACTTACAAGTACGTGTCCAACCATTTAATTACAACCCACACTTCCCCGTATGCTGTCAAGGGCCTACCTAGTTGTGACTCATAGGTATTAAAAAGGGAGTTTTAGGCTGTCAAAGGGTTAATTTTGCCACGTCAAATTGGTGGTTTTAAACTGCCAAAAGTAGGCCTGAGACACATTTAAAAGGTTACTTAAGTAAGAGGCACAATAAGCCCTGCAGGGCCACTAGAAGCATTTAATTTACAGGCCTTGGGTACATGCAGTACTACTTTACTATAGACTTGTAACTAAATTAAGTATGCCAATCAGGTATAAGTCAATTTTAACATGTTTTATGGAATGACCAAAAGCACTTAGCACTGGTGAGCAGTGGTAAAGTACAGAAAGTCCTAAGGCCAGCAAAACAAATTAAAATAAATAGGAGGGGTAAAGGCAAAAGGTTTGGTGGTGACCCTGCAGAGAGGTCAAAATCCAAAGGAGCCTCTATAGTTCCCTAGGGTCACAGGCAGAAAGACCTCTGGAGTGGTTTCTCACTTCGCTTATGAGTAAGGGCAAGAACATATTTTCACCATTTGTGAGCAACCATCAATCAGTATCCCATGCAGCTTGGAGAACATAAAAAATTATGGGCCATACCCAAACTGTAGCACTGGTGGAATTGATGGAAGTTGTTATTTTTCCTAGCTCTTGGCATATGTGGAATAAGACAAATGCAACTGAATTAAATGACAAAGATCGCCTTGGCTATATGCTTCTCTATTTAGAGGACAAATCCTGTGGCATTGCTATTTCTTTGATTGAAGATTTTCAGGCCTTGAATATCCAGTTGATCAATGAGGCACTCACTCACAAAGCTGGTCACTTGCTGGACCCTGTCTTTACTAATCCGAGAAACCGTTTTTCAGATCCTCCATTACCTCTCACATGGTTCAATCACTTTGCAGTCCCTTTTTCGCTTTCTATAGCAATCAGCTCACAAAGGGTGAAAAACATCATGTATCTTCCAGTAGAAGATAGTAAAAACTGGATGCCCCCTTGTGGAATTTCATTCTAAAGACTAACCCCCCCACTGCTGGGTGATTCACTGGTGTTAGATGCTCCCATAATGGATGCCTGTCCCAGGTCCTCCATTGGATGCTCTGACCTCAATTTCCATTAAATAGCATCACACAACCTTTCCCTAACCCCACTGTTTAACAACTCCTTTCACAATAAAGATAAACAGCTAGAGAGTGTGTGGTGCAATTCCTACAGCACTGGGGACAAGGAAAAGTATAAAACTGCCTTAAAACTTTATCAAACAACTTGTTGTGAGGCTAGAGCCTTGTTCTATTCAAACAGAACAGTGGCAAGCACTACAATTCTTCTTAGGTTATTAAAACTCTATCTGACCCCACTAGCAGTACACCAGTAACTCCCCACTCCACAATTCCAGTGTGATGTGATAGCTGACTGTTTTTTTAAATAAAAGTGGCAGACCCTCAATCCACCTTTCCTGTTGTAGGTTCGTTAAGAAGGACATGCCCAGCTTCTGAGGTGGTTCGCATGATACGGAGGTTTCAGCCTTTGGATGTGCCTTCCCTTAGGACAAACCTTCTGGCTATTAAGTTGATTCCTTGTCCCCTGGCAGTACCTTGCAGGTTTTCCCATTCTGGTTTGAAGCAGCTTACACAATTAATGAACTCATCATTGTCAGAGGGCATTGTTCCTCAAGCATGGAAATGGTGCAAATCACCCAGATGCTGAATAAATCCCACTTGGATATTCATATTTGGTACAATTACAGACCTATATCCCTGCTACCTATTTTTGACAAAGTGTTGGAGGAGCATGTGAATCAACAACTCACAGCTTACTAGGAACTCAATGGCGTACTCCACCCCTCACAATATGGGGTTTGGTCAGGCCATAGCAGAGAATCAGCTCCTCTCAACGTCACTGAGTTCCTGAGGTCTCAACTGGATATTGGTGGAGCAGCTGCTCTTACTTACTTAGATCTCAGTTCATCATTCAATACTGTGAATCATGTCACATTGCTACAAAGACGAAAGGGTTTGGGTACTTTGCCTCATCATAGCTGAAATATTTTCTACTGGACCTCACATTTCAGGTGTATACTAACCAACACACATCAAAATTCCACCCTCTAAGTTTCAGGAGCAACACAGGGCTCCATTGTGAGTCCTTTGCTCTTTAATCTTTATGTACGTCCATTAGCGGAGATAGTGGAATATTGTGCGAATGATACACAAAATATTGTATTTCTGTCAGCCAAGGACAGCCAGAATTTAAAGGCCCTTGAAAATTAATGGAGACAAAACCAAGGCCCTGCGCAAGCACCCCAAACTTTGATGACCCCACATATGACTAACAAATATGGGCAATACCCCAGTCAAGTGCCAATCATAAAGGATTTGGACATCTGGTCAGATGACAAACTCACTGTGAGCCTACAGATTAATAGGGTAGCTCCCATCTGATTTAGCATCCTGAAATGGTTCAGAAAGATCCTTTACTCCTTCCCAAAGAACCATAGTCCAGGCTTTAGTTATTTCTAGGCTGTATTATGAGAACATCTTTTACCTGGAAGTGGCTTAACACTGCTTGAATTCCTCCAGATTGCACAAAACACAGCTATGCATCCTCTGCTCCATCCTGCCAAACTTGTGTAACTGTCAAGATGCTATGGAATATGCATTGGCTTCCCATCAAATGGCCAGTGCAATGCAAGGTGTTGTGCTACATGCAAAAAGGCCTAGCAAACACCGGACCTCTCTATTTTAGATCCTTGGTATCCGGGTATACACAAAGAGGCTTTTTACAATCCAGCTATTTTAGCCTGGAGCAATCCCAAAAGTTAGGAAATCCCACCAAGGAGGCTGAACGTTCTCCTTTTTGGGACCTAAACTCTGGTATGATTTGCCTTTGGCATTGAGAGAATGCCAGTCACCTCCAGATTGCAAAAAACTGAGATGTGCATCCTCTGCTCCATCCTCCCAAACTTGCCTAACTGTCAAGATGCAATGGAATATGCATTGGCTTCCCATCAAATGGCGAGTGCAATGCAAGGTGTTGTGCTACATGCAAAAAGGCCTACCAAACACCGGACCTCTCTATTTTAGATCCTTGGTATCCTGGCGTACACAAAGAAGCCTGGTACAATCCAGCCATTTTAGCCTGGCATAAATTCCAAAAATTAGGAAATCCCACCAAGGAGGCTGAACGTTCTCCTTTTTGGGAACTACACTCAAGTATGATTTGCCTTTGGCATTGAGAGAATGTCATTCACCTCCAGACTTTTCATAAATTCTATACATCTCTCTCTGAAATAGAACGTTTGTTTGATCCTCTTTCTATGCTGAGCCAGCACTGGGAAACCTTCTTTAGGTAGCCAGGCACTTTACAATATATGTACAATAAAAATATGAATATGTATGCTGTGGCCACTGACCAGGTCTGCCAGGCCACCATATATAGATGGGAGAGCTGAGCTGAGAGTGGGAACTGAAATTGCTAATTTTAGGCTCACACTAATGTCAGGCAATGGACAACAAGGAGTGTTGTTGAAAGAGGTCATGACAGAACCGACATACTGAGAGATCACTACTAAACAAAATCACTGCTAGTCATCTCAAAATATTGATTGACCACCACACCAATCACTGTGCTTAATGCCTGTAGTCTTAGCTTTTTGGGATAGAGAGAGTGTTCTAGAGCATCACTGCCCAAGATGGTTAACATATATTCAAATCTTTCAGTAAAAGAATAACGTCTGAATTGCTGAATACACAATTTAACGCTTAGAAATGCAATTAGTAAACCACGTAAGAAACTTAACGATTTATACCCAGGATTGAATGTTGTAACCAAATACCAGCACTTAGATCATTTAATTATTTAGTAGAGAAGTAAAAATTAGGCTTTTTTGCATATTACAGAGGTTACTTATTGCAATCAAACAATGTTCCATGTAATACCTGAATCTGTCATGAACAATTAAAGGAATAAAGAAAATTGTCGATTTACTTTCTTTAAACTGTTATGGGGAGTCATCGTTTCTTCCACAATAAAAGTACACCTGTGAGAATTTTTCATTGTAAACACAGAGACTTTCATATTACACAAAATATATGACATTTTAAAATGTTGTGTAGCATGAAATTTGTGTGATGGTTGCCCTTGGTACACTGGTTTTAGGTGGAAATGTATTACGATTCACTGATATGTACTGACAGCTGAGAATACAGACAATACAATGACAGGGAACAGTGCAGTGATCACAGTCTTAACCAAAGCAGAGACCACAGAAGTGACTGCAAGTGCCATCATGGATAATGGCAGCAAAATCAAAAGCAACCTCAGCAAGAACAAATCCAGTGACTATAGCTTTCACCACAGCAGCAAACATAACCATGGAGAAGTCACAACCGTCAATCATATAAAGGAAGACAGAAGAGACAACAGGTTCTACCAAAGTAGTAACTATTGCTGCAATCACAAACTAGCAAGTCTAATGACAGCTGACATCACAATAAAGACAACAGCAGCAACCACAGATGTCAGTATGGCAATGACTACAGTAGACATTATGGGAAAAGCCACAGTTGTAACCACAGCAGGAACTACAGCAGCGACAACATTAACCACCACACCATGTCCCACAGATTCAACAGCTGTCACAATAGCAGCAACCACAGGTGCAACAGAAGCAGGGACCACAGCTGCCATCATGGCATGTATGTATGCATGTATGCAGCACTTCTACAACAAGAAGCTAGACAAAAGGAAGAGGAGTGTTATACAAGGTCGAAAGCAAGCATAACATCAACGAGCAATAAGAGAGGTAACTGGTTTGTAGATGGTTAGTGCATTGTGACTAAGACGTCTTTAAAGAGGTGCACCTTCAATTTGTTCCTAAATTGGAGCAGAGTTGGAATGGTCTTCATAAATATGGGGCTGTTGTTATAGATCTTGGGTGCATAGATGTAAAGGGTCTGCGAAAATGTTGTTATTTTTTAACTCTTCTTAGACTTCAATCTGTGGTGTCCTTACTGTGGGTGTGCTGAGAACCACCAGAGATAGCAAGGAACCACAACAACAGATGTCAGAGCAGAGGGACCACGGCAGCAGTCAATGATGTAACAACAGTTGGGCAACAGATGTTGCCATAGCACAGACAACAGAAGCACAACACACCAGAGGAAGGCCAGGGCAACTATTGTGGCAACAGATGTAACAATAGCAATGACCATAGTGCTACAACAACTGCCATGGCATTCAATCACTACCAAAGAAGCACAACAGCTGCAAGTACGGCAAGGATCACAGCAGTGACAACAGATGTAGCTATGGCAGAGACCAGAGAAATTGGGAATGGTGTAACCACAGCAGGAATAAAAGCATGAACCACAGCTGACATCTCAACATCAACAACATTTGTGATACTAGTTCTACTACAGCAGGTACCATAACAGCAACAATAGTAGCAATAATCTAACTGACAACAGATGCAACCATAGCTAGCAACATCGTGCACAATCAGCTGCAACAATAGTTGCAAGCACAGAAGCAACAATATTAATGATGACAGTTTCCACTTCGCCATAAGCACATCAGGGGCCACAGTGATAACCCCTGCTATTACCACAGCAAGGACATCAATAGGGACCACAAAAGCAACCCTAGTTAGACATATGGGAGATAATATTGCATCAACCGCATCAACAACTACTGAGGGACCACAGCATCAATAATTGTCACAATAGAAACAACCACATCTGCCATCATAGAAGGGACAGAAACCGCAGCAGCCAGACCAGCAAGAAGCACGGCAGCAACCACAGCAGACAGTATAGTTGAAAAGTGAGCTGCCAACAAGGCAGACTCCTCAACAACTTTCAGCAAGGGAGTTACAACAGCTGTTGTTACCCATTATAACTACAGTAGGGACAACAGCAACCTGAGCTGCCATAAAAGCAGAAGTCACAGCTGCAATAACAGTTGCCAAAGCAGCAGGGACTGCAACAGCAACACACCTGCTACACTTGCAGCAGCAAAAGAAACAACAGTTTATGACTTACTTTGCCACCACAACAATGACCAAAACGAAGAGTGTAACTTTAAGCACAGCAGGGACCATTGTATCAACCAGAGCTGCCATTATGGAGCAACAACAGCAGCAATAGCTTCTACAACAGCAGACAGCGCAGCAGCAGCTGTGATCACAACCACCACCATAGTAGCAACAACAGCTGCAACAATAGTTGTAAATGTGACAGAGTACATAGCATGCTTATGTGGGGGCTCGATGAACAACACGTCCACTGGGACCTGTGTTTACCTCCTGGTCACAGGTTCTAAACCTTTCGCTCTTCCAAGGTTTATAAATAAGAACAATTGAATTAGGTAACAATAAACATCTGCCATTCAGTGCCAACATCCCCTTCTTGGTGAAGCTATGTTTTAGAAATACACGTTATATGTTATGTTATGTTAAGTAATCACATAACAACGGCATCCATCACGGTTGCGACCTTCTCAAGGTGCATCTACAGACAATGAACAATCAACATGCAAATAATCCTTGATCCAGCCGAAATCGAAGAAATTGAACCTGAACTGCAATGCGAGATCTGTTTTGGTCTTGCTGGGCTTCATCACAGAGGTTGAAGTCAGAGAGCATGTGACCCCCCTCCCAGTATTCTGTTTGCACTTGTGTCTCATTACGAAAAACAAACAAGCATTAGAAAAGTAACATGTCTCGATTTAATGTGCTGATGCATGTGAACATAGGCATGCACAAATGTGCACAGGTTATTGTTGTTCGCTTGTCTCTGTGCAACCTGACTCTTTCCATGATAACTATGCTTGAGGCTTATTGTGCCTTTTTGTTTATTCTATAGGCATGGTATAGCAAACTAGTGTGCAGTTCCTAAGTGAAGAAGATGGGAGTGTTCAGGTCTGTAATAAGGTGCCCTCACACACCCCAAAGGATGTCATGCTCCTCGTCAGGCCGGCACTGCAATGCCAGGCGGGCACCCGCGAAGGGTCTCTTTAGCTGAAATCTTCCGTAAGGTGCATTCAGGTGTGTGGATTAGGTAGGGAAGTGAGCGTGGAATGATGGTTGCAATAGGTCAAGGGCAGTCCTATAGTCTAAATGTTATTCCCAGGGTGCACTAGTCTAACTAAAAAACTGTCAGCTCTACCTGGATGCAATGGCCCTAGAGGGGATGTATGACGTTAAAACGCATACTTTTACATCGCATACCATTACAACGCGACTTTTACAACGTAGGATCCTTTACAACGCATGCCTTTACAACGCATGTCATTACATAGCAGATGCTATTACAACGCATGCCATTACAACGTAAGTATAGGTAAATATAGTTTTTTTAATTGTAATTAATAAATATTTAATTAATTTAATTAAATTAATTTAATTTAATTAATTTAATTTATTTAAAGTAGTTTTTTTAAAACACTTAACCCTTAAAATACCCCTGTACCCCTATACCCAAAACCTATCCCTAATCCTTAAAGCTACTCCTGTACCCCAAAACCCAAACCTAGCCCTGAACCCTAAAAATACCCCTGTACCCCAAAACCTAGCCCTAAACCCTAAAAATACCCCTGAACCCCCAAACTCAATCCTAGCCCTAAACCCTAAAAATACCCCTGTACCCCAAAACCCAAACCTAGCCCTGAACCCTAAAAATACCCCTGTACCCCATAACTCAAACCTAGCCCTGAACCCTAAAAATACCCCTGTACCCCAAAACCCAAACCTAGCCCTGTACCCTAAAAATACCCCTGTACCCCATAACCCAAACCTAGCACTGAACCCTAAAAATACCCCTGTACCCCAAAATCCAAACCTAGCCCTGAACCCTAACATACCCCTGTACCCCATAACCCAAACCTAGCCCTGAACCCTAAAAATACCCCTGTACCCCATAACCCAAACCTAGCCCTGAACCCTAAAAATACCCCTGTACCCCATAACCCAAACCTAGCCCCGAACCCTAAAAATACCCCTGTACCCCATAACCCAAACCTAGCCCTGAATGCTAAAAATACCCCTGTACCCCATAACCCAAACCTAGCCCTGAAACCTAAAAATACCCCTGTACCCCATAACCCAAACCTAGCCCTGAACCCTAAAAATACCCCTGTACCCCATAACCCAAACCTAGCCCTGAACCCTAAAAATACCCCTGTACCCCAAAACCCAAATTAAATTAATGTTTTAAAAAAGATAAATTACCAATACTTACATTGTAATGACATGCGTTGCAATAGCATCTGCTATGTAATGTCATGCGTTGTAAAGGCATGCGTTGTAAAGGATCCTGCGTTGTAGTAGTTGCGTTGTAAAAGTAGTCCGTTGTAACAGTTGCGTTGTAACTGTTGTTTCCCCCCTAGAGGGCATGTTTGGTGTGGGAGGTCAACATGTTTCTTGCCTAAGACAGCCCCTAACTGGTCAAATGGCGATTCATCAGGACCAAAAAGTGAATAGAGGAGTTTTCCTACTCTAGCACTACCACAATACTGGTTGTGGCAGTGACAAAGTGAAGTAGTAACCAGTTTTGCAATTTAACAATAAGTCCAGTTGACCTAGTGTTGTTATGACACCTGAATATGCAGGTCTTGGCTGACGGGACTTTATTTCAGAGTGTGTCCTTGCTTACGACGGAAGGCTGCACAGCAACTAGCTGTATTCCTACCCCTTGCTCTGGTGTTGACTTGCAAAACTGGTTACTACTTCATTTGATTTCAGCCCTAGGCCTCTTCGCACCTACTCAGGGAGCACCTTGGCTGAGGCTATCAATACGCTGACCAATCAAAGGAGGCTGCTACAGGGTAGTTTAAGGTTACTTCAGGATAGTAAGTTCTAAAACTACTTTCCCGTAATAGTTGTAATAAATCTGACCTTGGCAATTTCAACTCCAATCAAATGTTTGACTTTATTAAAGTTTATTAGAGCCTTCCCATGTTTGCCTATGGAGCTAGAAGCACTATAATGGGAAGAGATGACTTTGGGCGTTTTTCCCTACTAGGGCATATAAGAATATGTTTTATATTGTCCCTGATTTTTATAACAATACCCCATACCATGGGAGAACCAAAGGCAGACAATAGAGGTGACAAATATGTTTTTTTTTAAAAAGGTAGTTTTGGACTTTAGAAGTACTTTTAATTACAAAGCTGAATGTGGACATAGTTTTATTTTAAAACCAGCCTGCAAGCCAGAGCTGACTTTAAAACAACACCAGACACCACATCAATTCACACCTGACTGCATTAAGACCACAAGAGTCTCTGAACCTACAGTCACTACCATATACTAGGGGCAGGCAGGTTTTCTTGGCCAATTAGAATTATACCAATTACCACAAATGTTTCAAGGACAGAGAACTGGCCCTGGTCCTAGGTAGCAGAGCCTAAAACACTTTCAGGGTCAGTAAAAACCAAAATCAGTAAAAAATAAATGGGGTGCTCAGGGCAAAAAGGATGCCTTTCTTACATTCTTCCTCCTGAAAAAATCCTCCTTACATTTGCAGCTCCTATGTATCCTCAGAAATTAGCCATATGGCAGGTTATCTCTCAGGGCATGCGGGTAGTGTCTGTTATATCTAAGCAGAGAGTTTGTGTCTGTTGTTTTTTTGTGTAACATAGTCTACATAAAGAAATCTCTGTGTTTAATCAAAGGGTCAAGGTAGTAATCTCTGTGTGACAATAGTTAGGGGTAAAACGTACATAGTGCTCTTATTATTCAAACATCTTACAAAATGGCCAAGTACTTCCACACTGCCATGCCAAATCAAAACAATGTTGTCTATGTAACTCATCTGTTTGCTGATTTTGGAGATAAACTGATTCTTGTGAATGTATATGACTCTCCTCAATTCTACCCACAAACAGATTCACTACATTTGGAACAAAACAAGCTCCTATGTAATGCACAAAATGTGATTCACATTATCAGGTGTCTGTATCTGAAAGTGTATGTGGGTCAAGCCACACAAACAGTAAAACAACATATCGCCAAAATCGGAGCAGAATTAAATGTAAAGTGGAGGGGGGACCACTAGTACAACACTTTACAGAATATCCACACCCCAAGGATGAAATACACTGGCAGGTGGCAGAAGTGATTTCCATGGATAGCAGAGGAGTCAACATCCAAGAACTCTTGGACATACGAGAATGCAAATAGGTGGACACACTAAACAGCACTCAGAATGGCATAAATGATGCCAATGACCTATGACGTCTCTCAATAACGCCGCAATGAGTGATTGTTTATTATTGACTATATTTGGCATATAACAGTTGGATGTGACTATGGTTTGTGTGAGGAATGATAACTTGTCCTGATTGATTTTATAATATTAGAAAATATACACATAGCCATTTCTGAATATAAATGTGGATATACTTCAGGTTGGTTACCTGTGTAATGTATGCATGTATTCAATACATATGTATCACATCACTACATTTATCAGTATATACATATATCAGTACATACTTTTCTGCTCTACTCAGTTAAGAGCAGATAATTTTAGCTGGACTAGTTGACCTCTAGATTATTTCATATTAATCCAATGTGTAGGCAACATAGCATTTATAATGATCTTGGATAAAATGTGCTTAGTTCCCCCAACGTGGTTGCGAAGGGTTGAAGGTCTAGTTCATTAGAAACAAAGGAAGATAAGTCAGCAGTGTCTGACGTGTCTTCTCTTGATGCACTCTGAGAATTCATGGCAGCAGACTGTGAAGCAGAAGCATTCATTGTTTACAGTAAGGTTCTGTAGCCCTTTCCATAATGGTGGATGATAGGCTTGTACTTTAGTATACTGTTTGCTGACTCCTTAGAAATTGTACCCAACACTATTGTTACTGTGTAGTATTATAGGCCCTGCCATGACAGAAGGAAAACAGAATTCCACATGACAGGTGACTTGTCGAGTACCGAATGTGTTCATGATGAACAGGCTCATCTTTTTCACATTTATACCTTACTATAAGATACAGTGTTAGAAATTGGGTTTCTGGTTGTCAGAGTATGCACCCTTTACAAGCATGAACCACTAATCTAGTCAGGGTGAGCTAGATACATACTAAAATATAATTTCTGCTCCCCCTCTTGTACCTTGGCACAGACCAGTCAAGCTTATCTACAGAGGCAATGAGTAAAGAGGTTTTTGTAACACACACACACAAACACACAGTAACACAATGAAACGAACACAGAAATACACTACACAGGTAGAGAAAAATAGATCATATTTTTATGAGTAAAACAAGACCAAAATGACAAAACCCCAATAAGTAGAACGAGAGTTATACATTTTTGAAGATTAAATAATAGTGCTTACAGTCATAAAGCTCCAACTGGGGGCATCTGCTCACGCTTGAACGGAGTAATTCCAAAGTTCAGGCTGACCGCGATAGTAGGCAAGCCAACTTTCTGGATTATGCCAGTCCTGCGAAAAAAGTACCTTTGATGGAGGAAGCGTCGATGCAAGGAGCAGAGAAGGCAAGGCATTGTCTATCCAGTGGTTGCAGGTTATGCGTTGGATTTGTGCAGTCAATTAAGGTTTCGTCAAAAAACCCCATTGTGATGAAGGTGATGCATCGTCATCGAGCTGTGCAGTCCGTCGTGGCTGACCTGTGCAGTCAGTCCAAGTGATGTATTTGAGCGGAAGCTGCGTCGGCCATGGTTCGGTCCGATCGGTGCAAAGTAAGTATGGGCGAAATTTGCGAATTCGCGTTCCACGAATTTGCGCGAAATCGAATTCGCTATCCGGAAAATCCGCGAATTCGTGCAAATTTGCGGATTTTAGTTTTTTTGCGTGTTTGCAGGGTTTTTTGCGTGTTCACAGGGTTTTTTGCGTGTTCGCGGGGCTTTTTGCGTGTTCACGGGCCGATTGCATGGCGAAGTTACCCATGCGGTCGTGTATGGGCACAGCACCCTCTGGTTTACCACTACCACCCTCTGGTTCATCACTGCCACCTTCTGGTTCATCAATGCCACACTCTGGTTCACCACTGCCACCCTCTGGTTCACCCCTGCCACCCTCTGGTTCACCACTGCCACCCTCTGGTTCAGCACTTCCACTCTCTGGTTCACCCCTGCCACCCTCTGGTTCAGCACTGTCACCCTCTGGTTCACCTTAGCCACCCTCTGGTTCACGACTGCCACACTCTGGTTCATCACTGCCACCCTCTGGTTAACCACTGTCACCCTCTGGTTCAGCACTGCCACCCTCTGGTTCACCACTGCCAACCTCTGGTTCACCCCTGCCACCCTCTGGTTCACCACTGCCACCCTCTGGTTCATCACAGCACCCTCTGGTTCATCACTGCCACCCTCTGGTTCACCACTGCCACCCTCTGGTTCACCCCTACCACCCTCTGGTTCACCCCTGCCACCCTCTGGTTCATCCCTGCCACCCTCTGGTTCAGCACTGCCACCCTCTGGTTTAGCACTGTCACCCCCTGGTTCACCCCTGCCACCCTCTGGTTCATCACTGTCACCCTCTGGTTCATCACTGCCACCCTCTGGTTCACCACTGCCACCCTCTACCGAGACCTTTTGTGACGCAGCGGCAGCACAAAAGATGTGCCATGGTGCTGGGTATTAACAACATGACGCATCTGAGAGATGCGTCACGTTGTAAAGCCCTGCGCCATCAGGAGGCGTTCCGGCACAGGGGAGGGTGTTCCTGTGCAGGAACGCCTCCTAAAAGTGGCTGAGTGAAATCTACAAGATTTCACTCAGTCACTTTTAGGCCAATGCTGCGTCAAAACCCTGCACCTGCTTGAAGCAGGCGCAAGGCTTGATGCAGCATTGGGGAGATAGGGCCCCCCCAGAGCATTGCTGGAGCTGCATCGCAAGCGCGACACAGCTCCAGCAATGCGCTGCTTTTACGGCACAGATGCGTGACGCATCTGTGCTGTTTTTGCCACATGGTGCGCCGCATTGTAAATGCGGTGCATCATGGGTGGCGGAGCTGCGGCACACAATAACTGGTGCATCCTTGGGGATGTGCCAGTTATTGTAAATCTGCCCCTATACATTTAGCCAACGAGGGAGCACTTCTGATTAGACAGTAGAAAGTACTCCAGTTCAGTAGAGGTATTGCACAAAAAGGTGGCATCTTCGTGGACAAACACGCAGGGCGGGATTCATTCTGCCCCCTGTTTTCCCTTGTTTTTCTGCCCTTCTGCCCTCTGTTAGACTCGTTTTCCGTTGTTTTTCTGCCCTTCTGCCCCCTGTTATTCCCTTGTTTTAGTGCCCTTCTGCCCTCTGTTAGACTCGTTTTTTGTGCCCTTCTGCCCTCTGTTAGACTTGTTTTTGTGCCTTTCTGCCCCGTTAGACTTGTTTTTCCCTTGTTTTTCTGCCCTTCTGTCCTCTGTTAGACTGTTTTTTTGTGCCCTTCTGCCCTCTGTTAAACTCGTTTTTCCCTTGTTTTTCTGCCCTTCTGCCCTTTGTGAGACTGCTTTTTTTGCCTTTCTGCCCTCTGCATCACCACATCATCACTGAGCGCTACCCCAGCATCACTCAGCACCACAACATTATCACTCAGCACCACCACATTATCACTCAGCACCACCACAGCATCACTCAGCACCACCACAGCACCACTCAGCACCACCACAGCACCACCACAGCACCACTCAGTGCCACCACAGCATCACTCAGCACCACTACAGCATCACTCAGCACCACCACATTATCACTCAGCACCACCACAGCACCACTCAGCACCACCACAGCATCACTCAGTACCACCACAGCATCACTCAGCACCACCACAGCACCACTCAGCAATACCACAGCATCACTCAGCACCACCACAGCACCACTCAGCGCCACCACAGCACCACTCAGCGCCACCACAGCATCACTCAGTGCCACCACAGCATCACTCAGCACCACTGCTTCTACACTGGTGCTGTACCTGCAGTGTGAAGTTCGGAAAGAACTGAACCATGACATTATCAAATTTTGATTCACCCTGTAAGCGAGCAGCCTGCAGATTACTGTCACCGCCCTAGCAGTTTAGAATTCTAGCTATAAATGTGCTCAGCGTGGCTCCCGGTTTCGGCTTTGGGGTGGGCGCCCTTTATGCTAGTTCCACTGAAAAGAACTTGGAAAGGGATTTGGGGTGCAGATGATTAAGCACCAAGTCTTCCAGAAAAAGATCTACACTTGGCCCCACCTGCTCCCTCGGGAACTCTTACCACTCTAATATTGTTCCTGCAAGCCCTTCCCTCCTTATCCTCCAGCTTCACCGCCATCAGAGATTGTTTTGTGAGATGTGGCACCTGCTCTTCTAGTCATTTGGAGGTAGACTGCAGCTGGTAGATGTTCAATTCAGCTGCATTGACCTTGTCAGATATTTTATGTAAGTCCGCTCTGATGTAAATTAAAGTCTATAGTAACTGCTCCTAATTTCAGCTCAATTGTGTCTTTTAGGTTATTAATGTCCGCCAAAATGCCTCTGAGTGAGGGCTCCAGAAGCCACTGATTGACCTGGTGGCTCTGACAAACATCTTCAGTACTGCATATTTAGCCATTTTATTATATTGTATGTTAGCATCTCCTTTAGGTCTCCCCATATCAGAGTTTACTTTACAGATGGGTCTCAGCTCTTTGAACTCACCAAAGAGTAATATGCTGCAGTGCCTTTTTTAAAGTTTCTACAACCACTTGTTGGCTGCGTACTTTATATTTTGTCTATGTCACCGCTCAGCCACTGTGAGTACCCTGCATAGCTGGAGAGCCAAGCATATAGTGAGGAGAGTCCCTGCCCCCGCTTGGGTCCCGCCGTTAGCACCAAGATATCAACTGCTTAATTCATCCAGGTGCAACTTTCCAGCCCCCATTGAGGTGCACCAGGTCCTGTGCAAAGTGTTTTTTTAATCCAATTTCCTTAGCGCACCTTGCTAGAATGGGGGGGTGGAGAGGTGGGGTTCCACCCTCACCTCGACGACCCCATCCTTCTCCCCAGAAGCAAGAGTTGTCCTCACTTTAGGAGATCTGATCACCCCCCCAGATCCGCCAGCAAGGGCCCCTCCACATCCCCCACACGTACTCATCAACATATCTATTTCCAGGCAGCAAGCCCTTATTCTGCCAGAGGTGCAAGGGTGGGCAGACAAGATCATTTGATCACATCGCCACAGTCCTACCTCAGCAAGCGGCCCTCACCTATGCCGCACATCTGGGAACTCCACTCTACCTGACCTGGAGGCCAGTTGCCCTTCTGTCACAGGCAGACACATTTCCTCTCTCTTCGATCTGCAACCTTTCGCCAAGGACACAGGCCTTCCACAGCTCTGGGCTATGCCAGGGCAGGCCCCCTTGCTCAGAGATCCACTCCCATGACCGGCTGCTCGGCTGTCCCCCAGCCTTACACCCACACTCGTCTTCAAAGATTTTGGTGGGCTGACCACCTCACTCACATGCATCATCCCCATTCCGTCTCCTGGGGCTCCTGCCCAGGTAAATCGGGAAGGTCAGCCGATGTCTATCGGGTTCCGGTGTTCTGTCATGGCCCACTGTATGGATTTTGCCTGCAGGGGAACTCCTGCCCATTGCTTGATGGTCCCACCAGGCCACACTTCCCACAGGAGCATCTCAAGCCAGGTAGGGGGGGTGAGGGAAAGAAGCAGCAGTCAGCCCCCTCTCCCATATTCACACCATTCAGTGCAGGGACTGGCAGAGAAGAGCTGGATTTCCTGTGCGCATATTAGGGATTTGCGGAATGGGCTGTCTTAGTGCGCGTCCTTCTTTATCAGCGCTAAGCCACGCTACTGAGATTGCAACTTTGACAGCTTTTCAGGAAATCACCTTAGCCCAGTCACATCAGGCTATTCTGTCCTGTAAATTGGGATCTCCTAATTTCCCCTTTCTCCTTCTCCATAAAGTTTTTACATTTTCAATCCTGTGATTATTGGGCTTTTGAAGATCTTGCTAGCTACCACTGACTGATTGGAAAATGGCAGTGGATAAACTACTCCCCCCCAAAAAACTTTTATTGTCAAATCTGGGCTCATCGCACTACTCTCTGTGATGAGCAAAATTATTGGGAAAATTAGTTAATGGCCAATTAATCGCTTTCTTGGAAAATGAGAATTTACTTCATCCTCAGCAGTCGGTGTTTGCCCAAGACACTCCACTGGATCTGCTAGGTTGGAAGTAGCTGATAACTTAAAATTGACTATTAATGCTGGGAAGAATGCAGTGTTGATTTGCCTACACGTATCCACTGCATTTGAAACCATCTCCCATGACATTCTTCTCTATCGTATCAAGGATTGTGGGGTTTATCAACTTGTTTTTGATTAAATTGATCCTAACAGATCCCAGACAAACGGTCTCATTGAGATCTTTCCCTTTCGCAGAAACAACAGTGATACCAGGGGTTCCACAGGGCTCATCTCTAAGCCCTGAATTATTCATCATGTATATGACCACTTTGATTTCTCTCATTACTTTCTTTGGAAAAGAAACTAACTCATATGCGGATGATACACAGCTGATCTTATCAATGGATAAAGCATCCATTGGTTCAGAGCTGAATTTTTTGAACGATCTTACCTCAGTTATCAGGTGGATGCAGCGAAAGTTATCGCTTGCTCGTGACCCAACTGGATATACTATTCCTACTCACTAGTAAATTTGAACCCTAATACTCAGTGTCTCTCTCTGATTTACCTACATAGAACGCCACTACAAGTTCCAGACCATTCTCAACCCAATTGTTTGGAGTTGAGTCTAAAGCCCTGAAGAGTCGTGTTGACTCACCTGTACACGACGAAACACGTGTCGGCTTACTGTGATTGTTCTTCAAGTCTGGATACAATAAACCGTCATCTTGCTGTGACAAGAGAAACACTCAAGAATCTGCTTCTGTTCATTGTATTACATTGGTCATTGTACTAAGTTTTGTGACACCTTTCTGTAGTTGCGAGGGAGCACAGCTGTGTAATCAGGTGGATGCAATCCAATCATTTAAAAAGTAATACTGATTAAACTGAGATTATGCTGCTTGGGAAGTCAAATTATTTTGCCAATGGTGGCTGAATGCGTGCTACCCCACCTGCTACTGATGAGGTTGTTAGGAATCGGGAGGAAAATTCGATACTTCCCTGTCCTTCCACTCACAAGCCCTGGCAGTGGCAGGCATGTTTTTAATTTAATAATATCAATTAGAAAATGTTCAAACTATCTCCCGCTGGTGGCTAGAAAGACAGTTGCTTGTGAACTTGTAACATCCAGATTGGAATACTGTAACACTCTGTAGGCTGGATCCTCAAAACAGACTGCTCAGAACTCCAGGTGGTGCAGCATGCAGTGTCCAGACAGGTACTTAAACATCCCAGATGATGATCCGCCTTAGTAGCACTGAAGGTTTAACACTGGATTCCAGTGCACAAGAGGGTTCTTTTTAAAATTCTTCTATTGACCTTCAGAATGAACAGATTCACGTGGCCAACATATTTAATGGTCAGATAAACCCTCTATACAACTTAAAGGACCTTGAGATTTTCCCATGCAAACATTCTCAAACCTTTGTCCTTCAGGCTTAGAACTCAAGGCAGTAAATCCTTCATAGCTCTGGGTACTAAGAGTTGGAATCAACTTCCTAGTCCTTTACTTTCACTGAATCTGACGCAACTTTCAGAAAGACCTGGCTTCTTGCTACCCCAATACTCTTTGTTACTCTCTTATTCTTTGATCCAGTATCTTTTTTGAGTCTGGCCTCCCAAGTGTGAGTTTCTTCTTTCTGCCCAGCATCAGGATGCTTCTTTGGGAGTGGCAGTGCACTTTATAAAAACTCAATTCAATTCAAACTATATTCATGGTCCCTGGTGTAAAGACATTTAGTCTTCACTGTACTGGCTGAGAGAGAGAGGATAGCAATTCACAAATCAGCTGCAGATTGAAAGGCCCCTACCCAATAGACCAACCCCAATTGTAGATTAGCTTCTAATCATGGAGTAGGAAAGTGGTGCTTTAAATTATAAAGACTTTTGCAACATCCTTATGACAATTAGGACTGGAAATTTTCTCAGCTAAGTCATAGTGCAGATACCTGTTTCTACCTTTCCTGGGAGGCCCATTTAAAGGTGGGGTGACTTAGAACAGTAGAGAAGGGACCGTAGATCATCTGACCCTATTCTTGGAAAATCAGCCACCTTTACATTTCTTAGACTGCTTTGAAAAGATGGTTGTCTCCCATGGGATGAGTGTGGAATGTAGGATGAAAGATAAGGTGGCACAATTATATGGGTAGAGGGTCCCACCAATGCCAAAGCTCTACACCTCTCTTTGAGATTTCCTCCACAGAGACAAGAACTGGGAAGGAGACCGAAGACTCACAGAGACTATTGGAATAGCAGAGGAGTAACCAGTTTTACAATTTAAACCTGAAGGTCTTGTGAATGTGTATTCTTCTGGCTTATATGTCTGCCTTCTACTGGACCTTCTCCAGGCATTTTAGTGCCAGGCTCCAGTTCTTCCCCAGACTAATGAAGATTGGATCTGTTGTACTGCACTTGGGTAGCAGTTGCACACTGACCCCTGAAGGATTGTGCATTGCTACTCAGTACTAACACCCTGAAAGAGGTTGTCAGTCCATATGCCTGGATAAAGAAGTGCATTAGTGTGGTCTGTGACTTCTGGCTCTGCTGTGGAATCTTTACTGCCTCAGGAGAGGAAACCGTTTGTTCTGTGCAGAAGTGCAGACACAGTGTTCCAATAGCAGTGCTGCTAGTCTGCCTCGGGAGGAGGGGCACATTCTTTCTTTGTATAAAGGGGTGCTGGAGATTGCCCTTGCTTCTCAGGAGCTGTACAGGACTGGCATCACCATCAACACTGCTAGGTACCAAGGGAAAGGCGCAGAGCCTAAATGTAGTCGTTTTGAGCCCACTTTTCCCTTGCCACTACGGGCCCCTAGGTACACCAATTGGTAGCAAGGTGACGCTCAACTGAAAATCTCTTCACTCATTACATTTGAAAATGCAGAGAGGTGAAGAAGATAAGTCCATTTGTTCTGGCAATCTTTCTTGCCCCTTCCAGTCTGCGACCTGATAATTACCAGTAGCTGAGATTAATTCAAGCATTCCAGTCATTACTTTTTGCTTTACTAAGAGGGTTGTTGACCCCTTGTTCGCAGGATAAAGCTGGCCAAGATTTACTTTTGTGTGAGATCAGTGCCTTGTAATTTACTCTGCTGAGGAAATCCTAACCTCTTTTAGTGGTTTAGAAGATAGTATTACTTTTCTTTTCATTGCTATGACCCTTTACATATGGGTTCAGCAGTTTTACAGATATTGCTTGGAGAGATACTGAACTTCTAAGGACAAGGCCCTATTGGGCCATGTAATTGGTGAACGTTTTTTAATGAGTTCTTCCACTAATTACCAATTGGATGTTAGAGTGGGCATCCGTGGCATGGTTTCCCCTGACTTTTTGCTTCTACCTCCTGTATTTATGATGCTGTACTGGATTTCATTTTTGCTGGCTTATATGCTATCGGCACTTTGCCACTGCTGATCAGTGTCAGAGTACAAGTGCTCACTGTGTAGATTATTATAGTGATTGGTTTTCCATGATTGACATATTTAATTTAATGATAAGTCCCTAGTAAGGTGCACTTAGTGTGCCCATGTCTTGTATTTCAAACACTGCTAGTGGACCTGCAGCACAAATTATGCCACCCACACAAGTAGCCTTCCAAATGTAACTCAGACCTGTCATTGCAGTGTCTGTGCATGCAGTTTCCAACTGCCATGTTGACCTGGCAAGTGCACACACTTGCCGGGACCTAGCCTTCCCTTTTTTACATGTAAGACACCCCTCAGGTAGGTCCAAGGTACCCCCATGGTCAGGGTGCAGTGTGTGTGAAAGGTAGTACATCTACTGGTGTGTGACATGTCCTGATAGTGAAACACTGTGTATTTAGTTTTTCACCATTGAAAGGCTATCTGTCCTAAAGGCTAACATGGGCTCTACTTTGTAACATCTTACAAGTATAAATTTCCATTGGGACAAGATAGAAAAATTGAGTTTTTCTGAACTCAGAATCTAATAACACATCTCTTTAGGGAGATGGTTTTTAAATTGTGAGCTTGAAAATGCCCCTTCTAGAAAGCAGGCATTTTCTTATTTAACCATTATGTGTGCTGGTTTGTGCAATGACTGTCTGGTTTTGGATTGACAGGGGATGGCGATGTGCATTCACTGTAGATGGCCACCAGGCGGGGAGGGGGTTGAGGTGTGTCCTGCCTTTCCTGTGTGACTCAGAGCTGAGTTAAATAGACCTTGGCTGCATTTAGCTTGGTGGGAGGGGTTTCACTTACACCTGAATAGGCAGTGTCTCCTCCACACAATGCTGTCTCCACCTCCTGTAGTGATGCTGCACTAGAGATGACAGAACTAGTTGGGACTGGGCTCAGATACCCTTGCCACAAAGTGAACAAAGAGAAAATGGAGTATAAGTATTGGACCTTAAACCCCAGAGAATTATATAACTTCTGGACTCAACAGGAACCTTTCACCAAAAAGAAGAGCTGAAGAGCTGTAAGGCGGAATACTGCCCCTTTTCTGTGTACCTGGCTGGGTGGGCCTGCAGTTTCTGCTTCTGCCAAGGAAGAGAACAAAGACTGGAACTTTGCTGAGAACCTGCTTGAAGAAGAATCTCCAAGTACTTGTGTGTGCTGGCCTCCAGTTCTGAAGTCTCAGAGACACACAGACTTCACCGCCAGCTCCCCTGAACTTCACAGCTGGGAGTCCTGACCTGCCAAGGGGAGCCTGGTCCGGGCCTCTAGAGGTTGTTCCTGCTGTTGGGAGATGGAAGAAACTTAAAGAAAGCAAGTAAAACTACTCTGATGCAGTTAGTGATGCCACCGGTGATGCCTTGACCTGCACCGAAGCCAGGTGCACCGCTTGTGAAGTACACAATGCACTGCCATGCCGGCACAGCAGCTCCAACGCCCTTCAATGTCTACCAATGCCTGCAGTTATCGGCCTTCCTGATGCCAGTGCTCGCACCAACGCTGTTACCGTCACCGCCTGCCTCCTGTTATCGCAGAGCCGATAGCCGATGAGGGTGGCTTCACAAACTCTTCAACTTGGCATTGCCTCAACGGGAAGGACGCCTCACCACCAACGCTGCCATTTTCCCCTGTCCTAGACTCAACACATCACCTCCTCGCGGATATGACACCTTCCCTCCCTCATGGCAAACGGGGAATTGACCTCGACCTCGGCACTGATGTCTCACCTCCACAACGCCGTGCATCGTCTATAGACTTCGTTTTCCAAGGTACTGTTGTTTGGGTGTCCATGCAACTCCTTGCCCGATGCTGCGCACCTCGCGGTCAGCGGCACACTTTGGATTTATCCCTGTCACGACATTGCAATAGCCTCAGGTGGAGCTATTTGTTTCTACAAGTGCTATTTCTGAAAGTAAATGTTTTTAAGTATTATTTTGATACATGTACGTTGGATTTTTGTTGTTTTGGTCTTGTTTGGGGAATTCCAGTTTTCAATAGATTCAGCGGCCTAGAGATGGTTGACTGACTCCTATCACCATCCCGGCCGCTGAACACTAAACTGGAGGGAACAAGACAGGGCTGCCCCACTGAGATCATAAAAATCAAAGAGGTGCATGAGAAGGAGATCCTCAGTACACACTTAGCTCAAATCAGTCTGAGGATGTCATCGATAAGAGAAGAGCAAGCAGGTGGTAATACTAATGGGCCCGTAACATTTGAACCCCGAGATCCCCGCAGTCCCCAAAAAGCCTCTGATACGCATATGACCCATGTGAAATCATACCCACATAAACAACCTAACAACGAACTAAGGATAATCAGCTGGAAAGTTGCTGGGCTCCAACAGCGGGTGTTGGACTTGGAATGGTTAAAATTTATATCTGATAAAGATATAATAATGTTACAAGAGACATGGGCTACCTCTGAAATAGCTATAGAAGGCTTCGAATGTCACAGCATTAACGCACAGAAGCCAGTTTTTGGACGTCCTATGGGAGGTCTCTTGATTGGATTCAGGATAACTTTAGGGGGGGCTATCAAACTAATACCAACTAAAAGCCCAAACATTCAAATAATTGAGTTCACACGCAGGTCCCCGTTATACCTGATTAATTTCTACAATAATGATTTCCATTCGATTCCCAACAAGAACTACATAGAACTATTCGGGAACCTAGCGGAAATAACTGAATCCCCTAACAACTGTGCGAACAATAGGATTATCTTAGTTGGGGATTTTAATGCTAAACTGGCCAAAACTAAAGGAGGTGTTACTCAATCAGACAGGGCCACTAAACGTGGAAAGGAACTAGAAAGTTTCATAAATGCGCATACCCTTTTGGATATTATGGACACAAGCAAAACTAGTGAATCTGCATATATTCCAACCTTTAGAGGCAGAGACTTTTCTAGCACGGTGGACTATATTTTTATGTCTGTAGAACTATTAGACAGAGTCACCCAGGCAAGAGTCCTAGAAACAGCCTTTGGAGACCATAATGCATTGGAAGTCACCTTAAGACTAGGATCGTCCCAAGCACCTGCTCGCATTTTGGGAGCTAGGGATATAACGCCTTCAACCAACAACTTAAGGCTGAAGTGGAAAGGGGTGGACAGTGGCTGCATTATGAACACAATTATAAGTAACCACCACCAATAGTTAATTCGTGTTCACTTACCGATGGGAATCACCAAAGGATAGTCAAAGACTTTGTAAATCTTTGTAATGTTATAAAGACTCTCCTCACTGTCCCCAACAAAAAACACAATGATGAGCCTAGGTGGTTCGACTGTCACTGTTCAGCGGCAAATAAGGCTCTCCGTAGGGCTCTAAATTCCAAACCCAGGAGCCAAGCAGATGTACGGACCGCTAGACAAACCTATAAATCAAGTATAGGGATAAGGAAGGCTGCTATAGTGGAAGAACATTGGAAGGAACTAACTTTTTCCGCTGCCGTGGGAAATAGCGCTACCTTTTGGCCCACTGTAAGGAAGATGCAGGACATGGGAAAGCAGTTATCACCAATTAGCTGTACCATTTCAAGCCAGCAATGGGAACAACACTTCTCCAAAATATACGCCAACCCTGTTGCTTCTACAGATGATTATAGCCCTGGCAAACTGAATTCACTAGATATAACCCAGGGGGAGGTCAGCTTGGCCATTAATCAAAGCCTCGGGAACAAGGCGCCTGGGCCGGATGGCTTCCCAATCGACCTAATTAAACACAAGCCGGAATTTTGGGGACCCATCCTGGTTAATGTTTTCAATTGCTTGCCGTTGGTCCCTATTCCTGACACCTGGTCAACAAGCATAATAGTCCCCATCTACAAAAAAGGCGAAAGATCTGACCCTGCAAATTACAGGCCCATTTCGCTCTTAGACAACACCTTGAAAATCTTGGGCCGGGTGTTGTATAATAGAGTGAATGACTGGGCCGAAGAAGCAGGGGTGTTGGACAGATGCCAAATGGGCTTCAGAAGCAAGGTTGGGACAACTGAACAATGCCTGAACCTTAACCTCATAATTGGCAAATACACCATAGCCAGGGCCTCACCGATTTACCTAGCATTTATGGACTTGTCGTCCGCATTCGACTTAGTGAACAGGTCAAAACTGTGGGCGACTCTCCTGTCCTACGGCCTTGATTAACCTTTGGTGCATTTCCTGGCTTATCTACATGCAGACACTAAAGCACAGGTACGGATTGGCATGGAGGGTGAGATCTCAGGGGCAATCAAGGTTGAAAGAGGCGTCCGACAGGGGTGCGTTTTAGCACCCCTGCTGTTCATCATTTATATAAACGGACTGAGCGATTCTCTGAAAAAGACGACCACTGACGCCCCGAGAATCCAAGGGAGATTGCTACCCGCACTTCTGTACGCCGACGATGCGGTGATTATGGGCTTAACACCAAACGCCCTACGTGCTCTGGTAAATAATTTTGCACATTTTATGGGGAACTTGGATCTGAAAGTGAATTTTAAAAAATCGTTTATTATGACCTGCGGGCCAGGGGCCAAACATCTCAATTCTATTTCCATAGGACAAGATAAGTTGTACTCTATAAAATCATTCCCTTATCTAGGTATGGTCTTTGCTGCGAACGGCCTGTGGAGTGGGCATCTCGCCCACGCCACAGGCAAGTTCTCAAAGGCCATAAACTCAATCCTTTCCCTCCCACGGCCAAAGAGGACTGAAACAACTAATGCAATTGTGAAGATATACAGACTGCAATGTGTCCCGGTAGCAACTTATGGTGCTGAGATTTGGGGGATAGTGAAAACACCCAGCCTGCAGATAGAAGAGAATCGGCTACGCAGGAAATTACTTGGAGCCCCAATCTCCTCGTCCGGGTACATCTGCCATGCTGAACTCAACTTGCCCTATATAACTGACTTTATCGCCACACGGCCTGCATTATTCTGGCTGGCCATCTGGGCCAATGATCGCGCTACCCTAACTCAGGAAATTGTGACGGAGTGTCTAGCTTGCGATAAAGGCATGAGTATCCCGTGGCTTCGGGCGACACAGGAAAGCCTAAACAGCATAGGCAAAATCCATCTTTTTAACGACCCCTCTCTGATCAAGAGTACGGATAAAAAGGATGTACAATTTGAACTCTACTCCCTTTATAGGGAAAAGAGGTTGGAGGAAGAATTGCAAAAACAAACTGTCAAGTCATATGTGAACAACGTAAACAATGACTTATCTCCACAACAAATTCCTTTATACCTAAGACTCCCATTGACTAACTGGGAAAGATCATTATTATATCGCTTGAGAGCTGGGACCATAAAATACTCACTCTGCTTTCCTATGGGCCATAGTATGATGAACTCTGGAAACACGCCATGCCCCTGTCCCTGCGATGGATTTAGCAGACAAAATGACTTACATTTCTTTTTTAACTGTAAATTCTATATGAAATATATTAAATGGTTTTTAGCCCCATATTTTAAAAAACACAGACCAGTTTCCCTGACTCAATCCTACTCTATGCTTTTAAAACTAGAAAACGATGAATTGATTTTCCGTGTAAGCTCATTTCTGAAAGTTATCTCCTTTACACGCAAATCGATGGAATCTCCCTGAAACGTTTTTGCGCTGCACAGTTCCTAATGCCTTTGCACTTTAGTAAATTGGACTGCACTTTAGTAATTGGATTACATTGATTGTTTACATTAACGCATGTATGTTCCTTTCGCAGTCTTTAACTACTTGTGAAAGTTTTTTGTAATTCTTTTAAATGTATTTTTAAATGTGTTGCTTTTATGGATTTGTTGAAATCCGAATAAAGTATTTTTGAATTGAATTGATTGAGTCTAAGGTGTCATGTAATAATACTAATTTCATTGAAGGTCATAAGGTTATCAGGGTCTTTGAGCACAAGATGCATGAGACCTTAGGCGAAGATATGCAAAATAAAGGGCAGGACTGCAGAGTATGTAGCAAGTTCCCTTCTATACATCTAAATAGCCATCACACATCCTGCCCCAGACCTGCTCTATGTAACCTAACTGCAGTCCAGTGCAAGTGTTTAAATGCTATATTAATTAAATTTAAGCCTAGCGTCCCACAGTCCCCCGTCATTCGTCTCCAATGGAGGGGACTGTTCCATTTTTGTGCAGGCAAAGGTGAACATTGCATTCCAAGCCTTCTGTGCTACAGAGCTATTGAAGGAGGCAAAAGACTATGATGTACAGTTCCAAAACTACACCCCTGTATGTACCCTAGGTCTCCACATATGCTTGGATTAAGGAACTGGAGAGAGTTTTTATATCATGCCCAGTTTTGATTCAGGCAGTGTGCCAGTTGGTGAAATTTCTAGTGTTTATCAGCAGTTAGGCCATTCACTAGGCATATCATCGATGAAGCAGAAGTTATTTGTCCACAATAGCTATAGATTTCATTACAAGACCGGAGGCTACATTATGCATTATCCTTTAATAGCAACTCACACAGCCGCACTACATCATAAAGGATAATGCTCTAGAGTTTACACAACAGTGGACAAAGGATGTATCCAAGAGATGATCTGCCTCTTTTAAAAGCGGCTCGCCAGCAGAAAAGTCACTACTCCTTATCACTCCATGATTACTCTTTATAATGGACTATATATATGCATTTCGTGTTTTTTATGCTACTGAATGAAACTGACTTTCACAATTATTTATCCACAAATCAGGGTTCTGTAACTTCAAGCAGAATGATGTGGGCTGCGGCTAAAGCTACTATTAGAGGTCAACTAATGCGTGAAGCAGCACTGGCTAATAAGAGGAATGCTGCACGACAAAAATAATTAGAGCAGGAAATATTACTATACACCCACTTGTATACCAAGAAACCAACCTTACACAATCGCACATCTTTAGAATAAGTCTGAATAGCACTAAATGGCACTAATTGGTCTCTTTACATATAAGGCAGAATTTGACCTTCAAAGAATGAAAACGAGAAACTACGAACAAGGGGAAAAGGCAGGCAGATTGTTAGCGGCACAACTAAGACAAAGAGAAGCAGCTATGACAATTTCAGCTATCAAATCACCCCAAGGTACCATTCTTACTAGGCCACAAGACATAGTAAATGACAAGGAAGAATTAACTAACTTTCTTTCTAAGGTAGAACTTCCCTGCCTTTCTGATGAAGGTAGAGCCCTTCTCGAGGGAGAGGTTAGCAAGGACGAAATTGCACCAGCCATATCCAATCTATCATATCGAAAAGCTCCTGGGGAGGACGGATTTTCATCTGAATTCTATCGCTGGTCTGAGTATAATGTGATTGATACATTACATGCTGCATTCCAGAAGGCAGATCGAGAAGATTCCCTAGGTCCCATCTCTAGCAAAGCAATCATTGCAGTACTTCCTGAACCTGGAAAGGACCCTTTACTCTGTGCCAGCTATCGATTTATTTAACTCTTGCCAGCATTCTACCTTCTTTAATCCACCCAACTCACGTGGGTTTTGTCCCAGGGCATTCTTTTAGGAACCACATACGAACATTGGCACATACTTTATGGCATGCCAAAATTCTCCCACAAGATGCACTGGCTTTATCATTAGACGCTGAAAAAGGCTTTGATCTCATAGAATGGGAATATCTTTTTAAAGTGCTGGAACGCTTCGGCTTAGGGACTCAGTTTATCCAAAAAACAAATCTCCTATATGACAATACTACTGCACAAGCAATTTGTGGGGATTTTCTATCAGACCCACTTCCAATCTTAAGAAAGGCACGTCAGAGTTGTCATTTAACACCTCTTCTTTTTCTTTTGGCATTAGAAACAGCCACTATCCGTCAATAAGATGAAATCATGGGCATAGATCTCCCCTCAGGTAAATCAAAAATGTATTCATATGCAGATGACATTTTGCTCACTCTCACGGATCTTCTTCGCTCCCTATCATCTCTGTTCCAAATCATACATACCTTTTCATCCTTTTCAGGCCATAAAATAAATTGGGACAAAAGCAAAGCTCTACCAATTTCGGATGGTACCACAAAGGCGGCTAGTCTTGGTTTCCCTTTCCATTGGCAATATTCACACCTTAAATATCTAGGTATATTAGTAAGTAAAGGTATGGAATGTATGATTTCTGACAATCTTAATCCATTGATTACTCAATTCAATTCATAAACTTTTATTCGATTATAAAAAATTTACATAATCATAAAAAGTACACATTTTTCTTAAAAAAGAACCATCATTTTTGCACTGGGGTTTACATATTTACATCTTATAAAACAATGTTCTGTCGGATTCTTGTTACTATTTTTAAAAAGGTTGCTATCATTTTGGCTTCGTGCGGGTTTGCCGGTGACTGTAGATAGGCAAGCGCTGGATAGGTGTTTCTATGGCCACTTAGGCGTAGAAGAGGGAGGATCCATTTTTTCCTGGCCACACTGTAGTATTTGCAGAATAGTGTGACATGGACCGTTGACTGCTTGGAGACCCCGTCACAGGGACAACAGGTCATGATCCGTGACCAGTTATTCTGTTCTGGAAATGAGACCAGGCGAAAGAAGAGGTCAAACCGGAGTCTGGTCAATAAGAACTTTTCATGGTTCGAGAGAAAGAACGTGAGGTAAGGCTGTATCAGTTTCCCTGATTGCAGTTTGGAGATTTTTTCATTTTGAGCTTTCACTATCTCCACTTGGTTCCGAAGTTCTCTCAGGTGGCCTATACACAGTTCTTTCAGCTGCTTCTTGGATATGTCTTCAATCGAAGCCGGGTCAGAAAAGTATTGCTCCCGGTTGAGATCTTGGAAAAATTTAAAAACGTAATTGAGCCAGGGGATTTTTCTCCAGTGAGCTAGGCTAAGACAGTCTGTGATGAGGGCACGTGTTACGTGGCTTTCTGGGTTGCACCATATGCGATGCCATAGGATGAGAGGTTGGCAACGTATGGTGTCTGTCACAAGTTCCATCCCTAGCTCTCGATGGGATGCTAATATCGGAGAGCTTTGGGGGAGGGCCAGTACATATTTAATAAAGGCATTCTCCGTAGCCTGTAGTTGCTTGATGCACCCATAACCCCAGATGCCTGCTCCGTAGCTCGCCACACTGTGGCATTTTGCATAGTATAGGGTTATGAGTTCTGATGGAGCAGGTTTGCCTAGTTTTCTGGAGAAAGCGCAAAGAGCGGATGTTACTCGGCGAAAATTAAGATTTCTGGCTTCTATGGCTTTTCGCCAGGTCATTAAGTCGTCAACAAGTATGCCCAAATATGGATATACTGACGTTTTTTCCAGCTTAATGTTGTTTATGTATATAGATTTTGAGTTCCCTGGTTTGGATCCTATGGACATTGTAAATGTTTTCTTTGTGTTTACTTTTAGTCCCAGTGAGTCCATGAACATCACATATTTGTCCAGTTGTCGTTGTAATTGGTTGGCTGTGCGGGCCAGGATGACCGAGTCGTCGGCGTAGAGTAGAATGGGTATGGGGCGGCGAGCTATTTGCGGGAGGTCCTGGCTCCCTGCCAACATTGCTTCTTCAATCCCGTTGGTATATAGATTGAATAGGAAGGGGGCCAATACGCACCCCTGCCTTACTCCTCGCGTGATTTTGAAAGGGCGTGATATGTCGCCGCCAATGCCGTAACGCACTCGCCCTTCTGCGTTGGTGTATAGGCCCCTGAGAAAAGCCAGTATCTCTGGATCTACTCCGAGTTTTGACATGATTTCCCACAATTTGGAGTGCTGAACACAGTCAAAAGCTGCGCTTAAGTCTACGTAGACTAGATAGATCTTCCCTTCTTTTGCATGGGCGTACTTCCCGGCAAGAAGCGTCAAGTTTAGGGCTTGCTCCACCGTGCCGAGTCCCTTCTGGAAGCCGTATTGCAGATCGGTGAAGATGTTATTTGCCTTGGCCCAAGATTGTAAGCGGTCCAAAAGTAGTCGACCTGCAATTTTACCCGTAGAATCCAGAAGGGAGATCGGCCGGTAGCACGCAGGGTCATTTCGGTCCCCTTTCTTAAATATTGGCAAAAGAGTGGATGAAGACCATGAGGGAAGGAGACCGACTTGGGCGACTGCGGTCATTACCCTGGTTATTATTAAAGACCAGTAGTCGCTGTTGTGCAGGAACACGTCCATGGGTACCCCGTCTGGGCCGGGAGCCTTGCCAGTTTTTGACGCTTGTATCGCTTTTCTGACCTCGGTTACTGTAAAGCGTAAGTTAATTGGAAGGAAAAGGGTTTCTACCTCGGCCACGCGTTCTGTTTGGGGTGTGTCAGATGCCGAGCCGAAAATTTTTGTGAAGTGGAGGACCCATTCATTTTCTGTTACTGCGACATCGAGGTGATTTGGATCGGTGTCATTTTCCAGGAAGGGTGATCTAATAGTCTGCCAAAAAGTGGTGCTATCTTTTTTTAATGCGCTCTCGTGTAATTGGCACCAAAGATCTCTCTTGATCTGGCGCCTTCGATTTTTCCTTGTCTCATTATACAGTTTCCTCCGGGATGAGATTAGTTGGGCGTCTCTTGGTTTCTGCCGAAGGGCTTCTTTTAAAGCTGAGAGGGCTTTTGTACAGTCCGAGTTAAACCATCTATTGGTCTGAGATGTTGGTTTGTTTGTCCTGAATTTGACTAGCTCATCTCTTATAGCCCCTTGTATGTTGTGAAAGGAGGCGATGATTAGTTCAGGAGAAGCTTCTGCGGACAGACAGTCCCTTTGCCATGGGAGCGTTTTTTCAAGAATCCTTTGCGTGGTCGTCTCAGGGTCAACTTTAGCCCATTTAACTGCAAAGCCGTTCCTTTTCTTTAGTGTTATTGTTTGCTGGTCGAGAGAGCTAGTTCTCGTTATGGGGGGATCTGCTTTCCACATTGTGATCTCCACGCTTAGGGGATAGTGGTCGCTGATCGGGCTGGACCCTACTTTGTAATTTATTAACGTATTCTTGCACGTGTTAGAGGCTAGGATGAAATCGATGATGGATGCGCAACCTCTCCCATGGAAGGTGGGTTGGAATTCCTGTACCGGGTCCACTAGCTCGTTTACAAAGTCTAGGTCCAGGGTAAATATGATTTCGTTCAGCTTGTTTCCGCTTTGTGAGTGTGCAAAGTGAGGGACCGGGTTACCGGTTACAGATAGTAGGCCACAGGTTCCGGTTTTATGATTTGGACATATTGGGTGGTTGAAATCGCCACCCCAAATAAATTTTATTGTTGCACTTGGATTTGAGTTTTGCAGTGTGGAAATATAATCCACCATTTCGACCAGGTTTATGCAGCAGTCCTGGGTGCCTGTGTTGCTATAGTAGTTGATAAGTATGTAAGTATTCGTTGATACAGTGGCATGATGTGTGATTTGAATGATCTGGAAGGCAGACGTTTCTTTTATTAGTTTTACCGTGGATGCTAGAGTGTTAGAGAAGTAGGTCGTAAGACCGCCTTTGGGTCTTCCCATTGTGCTTGGCGTCGCTTTTGTGAAAAATGTCTTGTATCCCGATAGATGGAGGGGGGATAAACGCCAGGTCTCTTGTAAGCACAAGATTGGATGGCTTCGTGCTATTTCCAGCCATTGGGGGCATGTTATTTTGCTGACTAGACCTGCAACGTTCCAAAAAGCTATACCTACGGCAGTGGCCTCATTAATTGTCGAGGTGGCGAGAGTGATTTTACCACTGGTTGTGACTTCTGTGTTTACAGGTTGCTCAGTGGGTGATCTTACACTCGTGACCGGGATCTCAAAGGGACAGGGAATTGAAAGGTTATTTTGTTGAGTCATGGAGGGCTCTGCTAGTTCAGGTTGTTCAGGAGAATTTTTCTGGTGCTTATCGAGGACTAGGGGGTAGGGAACTTCAGCTAAATAATGGAAGACAGCTATGGGTTCATTCCGAACGACCGTGAACGGTCAATCGATCATATCAAGACCCTCATAGCGGTTGTGGGTTGGGAAGCCCTGCCAGCCTTCATATGCGGGATATGGTCTATCCTGCCAGTATGGGGCTTGGGTATCACCATACCTTTCTCTGGGTCCTCCCCTATCTTGGTACTCACAAGGGAAGTCCCGCCGATTCCACGGTGTTTGACGCCATGGATCTTGGTTTCGTCGGGGTTTGGGAAGATGGTGCCATTCCCAGGGAGGGGGGTTGATTTGTTGTTTCATTGGGGGGTAAAACAGAGAGAGGTGGCAGGCGTCTACTCCTCCTTTTTTCTCGAGTTGTGGCCAGGCACATATGTAATCAACCGTTGCGGGATCTTTGCATGTTACTATAATGCAGTCACCGCGTATTGATTTCTTGGTTTTGCCTATCCAGGCTACCCTACGTGCTGATATAATTCCTCCTGATAGATGGGATTCAAGGGGTCTATTTATGCTAAGCCACTGCATGGCCTTGTTTTTAAGCGACCATGCGGTTTCTGGGGTGTCATCTACTAACTCGGGTACTCCTGTTAAAACTATTGTATAGGGAGTAGCTTCAGGGGGTAGATGGGCAGGGCGTCTAACTACAGGATATTTTTTCGGGGTGGTTTGCGATGTGATCTTGGGTGTTTTTTGGGGGGGTAGGCAGTTCGTGTGCTGAGAACCAGGTTTCTCCTGAGGAATTCTGCTAGAATCCAAATTTTGTGCTGGGCATGAGGTTAGTGTCTCAGCCTTACTTCTAATATCTATCTGTTGCCCTTTGTTTTGTTGTAGTGGCTTCTGTTGTGTTGGTTTCTCCTGCTGGGGATGGGATACATTTGTTATTGGTTTGGTTGTGTTTGTCGATGAATTAGGATTCGTTTGTACTATACGTGCTGTATTTGAGGGATTTGCTACTTTCTGATTTTGTTTCTGGTTTTGCTTTTTTGGTGGATGTGTAGTACTTCGCTGTCCCTTTACATCTATCCTGGTGTTTGTGTCTAGGAGAGTAGCTGATATTATCGTTAATTGAGCCTCAAGATTTCTGATGCTCAGCTGGATGGGTTTCAGATACTGGTAAAGTAGGTCTTTGGTGGTGGTTAACACTTGGGTTGTAATACTGCAGGTCCTACATTGCTCAGTTTGGTTATTGATATTGGATATTGGCTTGTGCGGGAGGGTGATGTCAGGAATGTGCAGTATGCTGTTAGAGCATGGGGAGTTTGAGTTAATTACAGGTGGGTTTTGTGTATTTTCACTACGTGGTAATCGGGTTACTGATGTTGCCTTTTCCCTTACGTCGTGCTGGGGTGAGATGTCTTGAGTTAGGATGTCTCCTTGCGTTTGACAGCCAGCTAGGTCTGGAGTTGCTTCCAAGTCTTCTAATGATAATGAAGAGGATTCCAGCTCGGAGTGAGTAACTGACAGGTCGACTACTGAGGGGACAGTATTGAATTCTGTGGTTAGAGGGAGCACTGGGAGTGAGCTATTTTGGGAGGTCAAATTGATTGGAGAAGCCACATTCGCTATAGCGCCAAGTGATGAGCGTTTGGCGTTTGCGCTCATGAGGTCCAAAGAGACCCTCTTTTCCATTAGGGCTATGCTTTGATTTATTGTTTCATTTACCCGCGATATAAACAAGTCAATGGGGCCAGTTACCTGTGCTACCTCCTGCGCGTGTTTAGACTTCGATTTGGGTTTAGAGGTGCTTCTGGTTTTGGGAGCCATAATGTTTGTTTGTTACCGGGTCGTCGATATAAGAGGGATGGCCCGGTCCGGTCTCTATCGGGCACTAACGGGCAACAACGGGCCCGCCCTTGGCCCGGACTTCGCCCCGGGCTGCGTCCCGCGCGCGTCCCGCGCAGCGGGTGCCGCGAGAAGTTATTGCACTTCGTTGGGGCGGGGCACTGGAAGGGGGCGCGGCTCACGCAGGAAGAGGACCAGCTGTAGATGGTGAATGCTGGTCCTCGCAGTCCTGGGGCCGGCGCCTCGTCCTCCTCTGCGGCTCCCTCTCCCGGTCGCGGTGCAGGGCTTCAGGTGATGACAGATGCTACTCCCGTAGCGGAAAAACGGCAGCTGGTTAAAGCGGTGAGTCCTGTGGTAGTTGAGCTGTCTCTGCGAGTGGCACCCGCGCAGCGGGTGCCGCGAGAAGTTATTGCACTTCGTTGGGGCGGGGCACTGGAAGGGGGCGCGGCTCACGCAGGAAGAGGACCAGCTGTAGATGGTGAATGCTGGTCCTCGCAGTCCTGGGGCCGGCGCCTCGTCCTCCTCTGCGGCTCCCTCTCCCGGTCGCGGTGCAGGGCTTCAGGTGATGACAGATGCTACTCCCGTAGCGGAAAAACGGCAGCTGGTTAAAGCGGTGAGTCCTGTGGTAGTTAAGCTGTCTCTGCGAGTGGCACCCGCGCAGCGGGTGCCGCGAGAAGTTATTGCACTTCGTTGGGGCGGGGCACTGGAAGGGGGCGCGGCTCACGCAGGAAGAGGACCAGCTGTAGATGGTGAATGCTGGTCCTCGCAGTCCTGGGGCCGGCGCCTCGTCCTCCTCTGCGGCTCCCTCTCCCGATCGCGGTGCAGGGCTTCAGGTGATGACAGATGCTACTCCCGTAGCGGAAAAACGGCAGCTGGTTAAAGCGGTGAGTCCTGTGGTAGTTGAGCTGTCTCTGCGAGTGTGGTCTTATAAAGTCACCTTGCACAATTGTACTGGATTGTCTCCTTTCGTAATGATGAGAGGTAGATTACCCAGATGTAAATTTAATCCAGGTTCGTTGTTTAAGAAGAGTGTGCAGAAATGGTCACCCGCTGGTAACTTAGTCAGCTACATCACTTGGTGTGAGGGAGGAGAAGAGTTTGATTACTCAAATGCAGCGTGATTTTGATACATGGAAAATTTTGAATCTTTCCATGTGGGGAAGAGTGCAAGCTGTTAAAATAGTTACTTTACCACGTTTTTTATATACCCTAGGCATGCTTCCTCTTCACATTACCTTATCTACACTGAGACTTATAGATTCTAAAATAAAATCCTTTATATGGGGTACCATAAAACCTTGTTTAGCTATAACTAAATTAAAAGCAAATCACACTTATGGAGGAATGCGTCTCCCTTCAATTGAACAATATAATCGGGCATTACAACTTTCTCAACTCTCATACATGTTACCGGGAATCTCTGATGTTCCTGAATGGGTTCATGTAAAACAACATCTCTTGGCCACTGATCAAGACATCTCCGCATTATATGGAAGTAAAATGACCCACCCAAAATTTAAAAAAACTATTTTATCAGCAATGCTCAAGTCCTGGCAAAGAGCACACCGATTATTAGATTTAAATCCAAATATTCATGAAAAAGCCCCTAGTTGGAATAATACTAGTATTCGTATCAATCGTAAAGTGCTTTCCTGGCCATTATGGCATTTAACAGGTATTCAAACACTAGATCAGCTTTTCCACATTGGTGATTTTAAATCCTTCACACAACTTAGAGAATGATTCGGTCTTCCAATCCATCAGTCTTTGAAATATTCTCAACTTCAACAATGTTTGAAGAAACACTTACCTCTACCTTCTTCCATATTTCAAACTTCACAAATAGTCACATGTTTAAATATTTGGGGCAAACATAAAGGGGTAATATCAGGTATTTACAGAATCTTTACACTGCACCTTCATTCTCAACCCTTGTCAAAGACACTACAAATTAAATGGCAAAATTGGCTTCCAGTATCTTACACTTATGGGGAATGGGAGGACATACTGGAGAAGTAAGACAAAGGCAACCGTGAAGCTAGACTAAAATTCTGCCTTTTTAAAATCCTTCAGGAATGGCATTAGTCCCCTGCAAAACTACAGAAAGCTGGTTTACTCTTGCATGCTAAATGATGGTGATTGCCTAATACCAATTGTGACTCCACACACATTATATGTGATTGCCCAATGATACAACCTTTTTGGACTTATATAGGTAGTATCTTACAATCTACAATGCCTTTATCTCTTCCGCTTAGATCTGCTAAAATTAATCTTCATGATCTCTCCCCAAAACTCTCCAAACCCCAATGTCGCCTTTTTCATACAGCATTCGCCACTGCAAAAATCTGTATCTTACGACATTGGAAGTCCCCGTCTCTTCTTTCGCAAGAAGAATGGTTGACCACAATAATACACACAGCTTCACACGAAAAAGTGATTTACAACCTCCAGAATCAAAATGACATATTCCTTCAGGTTTGGTCACCTTTCTTGAATATAAATAGTGTTATTGATATTGATGTAAGTACCCACAATGATGTTTTTTCTTTAACTTCATTCAATTGTTTTACCCTTACCCTTCATTCTTTCCCTCACCTAGTTATTCCATTTATCCTATTCTATCTTATTTTATTTTATCTAATTTTATTCTATCTTACCTTATTCTATCTCAACTTTTATTATCTTATCCTACCGTATTCTATCTTATCCAATTTAATTTTCTTTATTTTACATCATGTAATACTATTTGATATCTAATTTCCTTCTTCTGCATGTTCACATTACTTATTATCTCGAATATTCTCTTCTTCTGAATCTTCTATTTATTTAATTATTTATTCAGATATTTATTCATATTAATTTATATAGTTTTTTTACAAACAGTACTTATTAATTATGCATATTTCTGCTCAGAATGTATTATTTCTCTACTATAAATTATTGCAAGTTAAATGCTATTATCATTACTGTTCTTGTGGTGATATTTTGCAAAAATGCTAATAAAAAAATAAATAAAAATAAAATGAAAATATATTGTTGCGTTGCCAAACACAAAACTATTGTATTTGCCTATGCTTATTACAGAGTTTGGTTTGTGAAACCAATGACAAGCTTCCAATATAACAAATGGACCTTTGACTCACCATGTCCATGAACATGGCTATTTCTAAATCCTTCTACATATATAAATAATGCTTTTGTTATCCAAATGCAATTGAGACCTGATTCAGCCAGAGATTTAATAAATAGTAGGTTGTTTGGAAAGTTATTGCATAAGAATCAGAAAACGAAACAGTCAGAAAATGATGCTTCAGATCCATGCTTTACTCGTGAGATTAAAGCAGGGAGGGAATAGTTTGAAGAGAAGCAGGAAGCAGAGGGGACTCTTCTAAGGACGTTTTATTTTCTAAAGGCCCTAAAGGGCCCCCAAGGGGCAGATTTACAAGCCCCTTGCGCCACTTTTGCGTCACTTTTAAGATGGGAAAGGTGACGCAAAAGTGGCGCAAGGGGCTTGTAAATCTACACCTTGGCTTTTTTCCTAAGCACAAAAGTAATACGATCCGTGCAGACTGAACCACAACTTATTTGTTCACAGCGGATTTGACAAAAAAATACTACGCATCACAAGTAAACTTAATTTTGCTTGTACACTTCTTTAAACAGATTGGAAAAAGCTGCGTTTGAAATGTTGGCGTCCAACACCTCGGCTGTAATGAGGGTCTGATAGGGGGGACTCAGCAACGAGCCATTCCGTGTACATTGTGGGGATGCTCACAAGGGGCTCCGGGGTTATGGGAAAGCAGAGGGGATCTTAAGCAGAGCTGGGGTGCATTGAGACGGCGCGCGGGGCGCTTAGAAGATTAGGACTGCTGGGATATTGTTTTGTGGTGTCAAAGGAAAATGAGATGCAGAAAGTCAGAGGTAGCGCGGCGGGAGGCGCCCTAATAATGTTTTCATGCCATTTTCTCCGGTTCAGACCGCATATTCTTATACAGTAAACCCACAGACATGCACCCTGGCACCGCGGCGGGCTGCTTTGTCAATGTGTTTACACTCGCAGACAGCTATTACATGCAAGCTGGTACTGTTGTGACATTACATCTTTCAGAAGCATTCTTTGGAGCCGATTTAAAAGGCGTATAAGACCACACTTTTGTCATAAATAATAACGCATAGCTATGTTTATGCTTTTATACTCATGACTTATTGTCTGCTGCGCTGTTTAAATACAGTAATGGTTTCAGTATCAGGCAGACGGAACAAAAGACAAACCGGAATTTTATCGTTTGGCGTATTCTTTCAGGTTTTGTTTCCATCCTGGCATTTGAGGTAATTTATGCAAATGTAGCTATTACAGCTTTAATTATCCGGCGAAGAAAGGTTAACAGGAAAAGAAGTTTGGTAACTTTGAAATTTCTAATCGTGTGCTCCGCCACTCATCACGTATACTCTGGTTGTACCTATCTAAAACAATCTAGAAATGTTCAGCTGAACTGAGATTGCACTCAAGTGACCCTGATAGGATCACCAGCTATATTTTAATTCATATTTTTAGTTGCGATTTTATCAGCGTGGAAAAGGCCCACGGACATTAGAGCATTTGTAAGAGTAAAGTTTCCGACAATCATCGCAGGAATATATTTGAGAAACAGCTTAGTAAAAGAGAAAAACACACCTTCGAGAGTGTATGGGAGACCATAGATTTAGCCGGTGTCTTTCAAAGAGGAGAGCAGTAAGTTCCCTTTGATGGTAACATCGTTTGGATTCATAAGAGGAAGGGAGTTCCATGTTCTTGTGGCACTTGTAGGACGTCTCTAGAATTATTGGTTCACATATTGTTCTCATTTGGAGGTAGTAAGCTCCAGGAGAAGGGATTGTACGTTTCTTGAACAAAGTTTTGCGCCCAACGGGGCTGATTTACAAGAAAGTGACGCATCTGTGAAGATGCGTTACTTTCCCTGCGCCACTTTGAGAAACCCTTGCGCCACCATGGATGCACCAAATTCAGAATACGGCGCACCATGGCGCAAGGGTTGACAGATGCGTCAGAAATTGTGATGCATCTGTCGACGCAAAAGTCACGCATTGCTGGAGTCGTGTCGCAAGCCCAACACAACTCCAGCAATGCAGTGGGAGGCCTATCCTCATTGTGCCGAGACACTCCTTACACCTGCTTTAAGCAGGCGTAAGAATTTGACACATTTGCGTCTTAGAAGAGGCTTTTTTGTATTGGAATGCCCACCCTGCATACATTATACATGGCGCAGGTATAATATGACGCAGGGCTTTACAACATGACGCATCTCCCTAGATGGGTCACGTTGTAACTGCGGCGCAAACATGACGCAAGGAGCTTGTAAATCTGCCCCAACGTTTTCAATTTTCTAATAAGGGAGATGAGCGGAGAGTGATACAGGGCTTTTTGTGCGTGTGCAGGTGTGTTTAATTTGAGCTACTACCTCAAAAGAGAGCTATTGGAGGGACAGCAGGATAGGTGTTATGTGGTTAATTTTTTTGTGTCCAGTAGCAAAGTTTGATGCAGCAAAAGAACTGATTTGATCCGTGGAGCTATGCACACAATATTGTTTTCCTGTACTTATAAAGTAAATGACAAAAATATCAGAAAAAAAAACATAATTTTACACTTATATCGAAAAATATATCCAAAAATATAATTTTTGGGGATATATATTTTCCAAAAAATATATTATATATCACAAATGTTTCCAACTACAAAATATAATTTTAAATACACAAAAATATAATAATATAATTATAAACAATATAAACAAAACTATAAAATTATAAGAATAATACATATATATTTCCCACTCAAGTCATCATCATCATCATCAATATAACTATATTCCAATTTTAAAAATTATAAATTATAATTTATAAATAACATCATAAAAGTCATACACAGTATAATACATGCATAATCACATCAACACGAATCACAGTTTAACTTGCTTTAAAATACCAGAAAGATACCATGTTAAAAAAAAAATCCCACTCCAGTTGGTGCAGAAGTAGGGAAAGCGTTGGACTCAGGCGAGATAAAATGGAATAGTCCCACTCCATTCAGTGCAACAGTTGGGAAAGGGTTGGACACAGTATGGGTAAATTGGACTATTCCCACTCCAGTCTGTGCAACAGTAAAAAAAAGTGCTTTACTTCAAACACTTACCTTATTTTAATACAAGTATTAATTCATTATTTATAAAAATATTAACTTAAAATTAAATATATGCATTAAAAACAATTAAACAATTAAAATAATTATAATTTTTCAATAATTATTAATTGATCAATTATCATTTACTTTCCCACCCTACACCCCTACAAACCCAACAATCCACATCTAAAATAAAAATTGAGACATAACAATGTGACAATTTACTTATAATTTATCAGTGATGATTAATTAATCAATCATTAATTAAATTAACTTCCAAAGCTTTACCCTTACCTAACCTAAGACACAGCACTTAAAATATAACTTAATAAAATATTATTTGCACAATTTACATATGTAATAATCAAATAATTCAATTTCAATTTAGTAAGTCTTTATTTTGACCAATTTGATCATAAAAGACAAATAATAAAATCACTACGATATGTCATTCGTAAGATCCAACAATTAACAAACTGTAGATGACCTGAATATAAACCAGGTTAAAAACAAGCAAGTTTATGTTTGTCTAAAAGGAACTATAAAACTCTTTTGCTTTAAAAGGTTTAAAAAGTTCATAAAAATTAATAACAATTCATCTAAAATTCTAGATCCGTGTGTCCCAGTGTTAACTAAAAAAAAAATACAGTACGTAGCTATGATAAAAGATGCTAAGTACAAGACTGTGCTTAATATGGTCACTGTCGCAGTCTACTTGCTTTCAATATTGTGTTGAATTCTCCACGCCCATCCTAAATACTTTGCAAGGGCAATCACAATTACCTCCTGAGTGCTGGTCTTTAACATTCGCAGTGCAGTGGCACTCGAGATGGTACCCTTATTCGTACAGATAGGTTTGAGTCATTTGCTTCCTGGCAAGCTGTGTGCGGGACAAACGAACAAAATGTGAGATATTGTTTCGTCCGCAGTCTGGCAGAATGAGCATTTACTATTTTGGGTTAGCTGTTAATGTTAATGTTAATGTTAATGTTATATGTGCTTGTATAGCGCGCAGCTGCACCAGCAAAGGGGCGTCCCGGCGCTTACTGTATGAAAAGGGACAGAGGATAGGAAGGTAGGAGGGAAGGGAGAAGTTAACCGAAGAGGTGTGTTTTTATTGCTTTCCTAAAGATCAATAGATTTTGTATCCCTCGGATCTGGTCTGGGAGGCCATTCCAGAGTTTGGCGGCCAGGTATTTGAAGGAACGGCCACCCATCCTGGATAGTTTGATACAGGGTACTGTTGCGAGATTTTGGCCTTCTGAGCGTAGGACGCGCCGAGAGACGTAGGTTGACAAGAGTGGGCAGAGCATGGAGGGGAGGCCGATTTTAGGATTTTAAAAGCTAGGCATAGCGTTTTGAAGTGTATCCTTTTCTCCATTGGGAGCCTGTGGAGCTTGATAAGGATGCTAGCCACAGACGTGTGGTGAGGGAGACCTACCCGAGCCCTGGCGGCAGCGTTCTGGACTCGCTGGAGTCTAGCTTTTTCTGCAATGTTTGCTCCTAGCAAAAGGGAGCTGGCGTAGTCCAGCCTGGAGAGGATGGCTGCTTGGACTATTGTCTGACGGGTTTGATTGTCAAAAAATCCCAGGATAGGCCTAAGGTTCCGTAAAATGCCAAAGCAGGTTGCTGCCACTTTTTTAGCATGGTGAGTAAATTTGAGGGCAGAGTCTACCCAGACTCCTAGGTTTTTGACACAGTCCTTGGGCACAGGTGGTTGTCCCAGATTTTCTGGCCACCAGTTGTTCCCACAGGTGTTTGTCTTTTTTCCCACCAACAACACCTCTGTTTTGCCGGCGTTTAGATGGAGGTAGTTTGCTGTCATCCATTCTGTGATGTCAATGAGAGTTTGTTGGAATTTTTGGGCGCTGTGACCAGTTTCATCGTTTAATGCCACCACCAGCTGCGTATCATCAGTGTAGGATACAAGGGACATTCCGTGTCTCCTAACCACCTCTGCCAGGGGCCGAACATACACATTGAACAGGGTGGGGCTAAGAGCTGACCCCTGGGGTACGCCCTGTTCAATGGGACATTCCCTGGAGAGGTAGGGGGGGTGGAGACTCGAAATGATCGGCCAGAAAGAAAGTCTCTAAACCAATCAAGAGCGAGTCTTGATATCCCGACCTCTTTTAACCTGAACAGCAAAACTTCGTGTCACACCGTGTCGAAGGCAGCACTGAGATGAAGTAGAATCAGTGCTGCCGTTCCACCAGAGTCTAAAATGGTGCGGAGGTGTTCTGTCACACTTAGTAGAGCAGTCTCGGTGCTATGTCCCGCCCGGAAGCCATGTTGTGACCAATCTAAGATGTTATTAGATGACAAGTATTTGGTCAGGATGGTATTTACATGGGCTTCTGCTACCTTGGCTGGCCATGATAGGAGGGATATAGGTCTAAAGTTTTCGGCAATGTTAGGGTCCAGCGTAGGCTTTTTGATGATTGGTGATATCCAGGCTTGTTTCCACTTGGAGGGGATTATAGCTGTAGAGAAAGATTTGTTAATGATGTCTCGCAGGGGGCCAAGGACAGTTATGTCAGCTTCTCTGAAGGTTTCAGGTTTGAGAGGGTCTGCCGGTGAGCCAGACTTGATTTTATTACAGATTTTAGTAAAATCTTCAAAGCTTAGGGCCGGGATGTTAGCGAGGCTGGGTCTGCTGGGGTCATTAGATGGGATGAGGTCAAAGGTGAAGGGAAAGGTAATATGAATTTTCCGAATTTTTTCTAAGAAAAAAGAGGCCATGTTATCGCATAATGCGGGTGAGGTGTTAGGATTAGCCACTGTTTTTTTAGCACTGAGTTCCTTAAGAATTTTAAAAATAGTTTTAGAGGCATTATGGCTGTTCTTGATCTCAGTGGAGTAGTAGGCTGCCCCGGTCCTGCATATATTACGGTGGTAGGTTTTTTGCGATTGTGTGTACAGAGTTTTGAGGGCGGGGTCATAATTTTTCCTCCAGCATCTTTCGGCTTTCTTGCACTCTTTTTTTTATGCGGAGAGTTCCTTGTTGTACCAGGGACTGGAATCGTGGGTGCGAGCTTTGATCCATTCAGTTGGGATGAGGGTGTCTAGGGCTTGGTTAATCCAATCGCTAAATTTGTCGTATTCATGATCGGGGTCTCCGCTAGGTGGAGGGGGATGAGTAGTGAGGAGTGCATGGAGGTTCTCTATATGGAGCTTCCTCCAGGGTCTTTTTAGAACCTGCTGAGTGGGCTTAGTAAGCAGGATATTCTTGCAGGGTATTAACATAGTTACTAGACAGTGGTCAGTCCAGGTCATAGGGCTGGGCGTTTCAACCTGTGCATTCATTATGTTCGTGAAAATGGGGTCCAGGAGATGGCCGCCACTATGGGTAGGGCCCTGTATAAGTTGGTCTAGTTGAAGGCCCTCCAGATCAGCTAGTAGAGTATTAATCTTTGAGTCTCCCTTACAATAGAAATGGATGTTCAAATCTGCAATAATAGTGAAGTTGGCAGTTTCAGTGATCTGTGAGCATAGGTACTCGAGGAGTGAGTTAGTGAATTTAACATCCGTTCCTGGTGGCCTATATTTCAGGAGTCCTACCATGCTAAGCTGGGGATTGAGTTTGATGTTATAGCGTGCACACTCGCTATCTTTAATATCTGCTTTTGTTAGCTGGCACGTAAGATGCGATCTGGTCATTATGGCAATTCCACCACCTCTGGAGTTTCTATTGAGCGTGTGGGTGGTGTATCCTGTGGGGGTGGCCAGATTAAGGATAGTGTCCATGTCATCTTGAAGCCACGTCTCGGTGAGAAAAAGAATGTCGAGGGCATGGTTAGTGACTAGATCTTGGATTTCGGCGTGATGTTTCGACATAGATCGAACATTCAGCTGGCAAATTTTGATCACTGAGGGCTTGGCAATGGTATGGAATAGAATTAAATTTAAAACATTATGTATTGTCTATAAATCGCTACATCATCAAGCACCCCAATTTTTTAGAGACAACCTTGTTCATTACGCTCCCCCGCGAACACTTCGTTCAACAACACAGAATGATTTGGTGGTACCTCGGACCAAGTTGGTCAACTGGGGAGACAGACGCTTCCTGGTCACTGCCCCAAAGCTGTGGAACACTCTCCCGCAATCTATAAGATCCTGCCCAACCCTCATCCCTTTCAGGAAGAAACTGAAAACTTGGTTATTTAGTCTCTAATAATTCATCAGAGTAGCACAGGAGAGCAAACATATGTACAGCGCCGAGACGCCTGCGGGCATTTGTTCGCGCTTAACAAGTGTTAAAAATAAAATAAATACATAAATAAATATGGAATGTTTGTCGATCTGGATTTGAAAGAGAGAACCCACATAAGCAAGCTTGGGGCGCATTTGTGTTGGCCAGATTGAGGTTGGAGCATCCTTGCTTGGGATGATGTAGTTTAAGTAACTCTAGTTTAGAATACATTATCTTACCGCTTTGCTAAATATCAGGGTGTCTGCTTCCTCAGCGCTGACGGGCACAGACGGGCTTACCTCTGGCGCACCTCCGGCGCGCCATCGACGCGCCCGCTGCGCTCGTCCGCTGCGCTTCCGAGGTAAGCACATGATTTATAGTGGCGGGTGGTAGATGCAGGGGGTGTGGCAGCGCTGAACTCCGCTGCACAGCCTGAGCAGGTGAGAAAAAACTCAGAGTCAAAGTGCCAGGAGGGGCTGTGGGGAGAATAGTCCACAAGGTTAAGTGACTGTCAAAGTTTTAAAAGATATTTAAAAGTTACACAAACACAGCTCCCTGCTTTCCACCTCAGGAGACCTTACATACATCAACCGACGCTCGTATTCAGCGCTTTAAGTGTATTCGGCGGTGGGCGTGGCCTAAATAAGGGGCATGGCCTCACAAAGGGGGCGTGGCCTCAAAGCACGCCGGGAATGGCGGCAGCGCTGAACTCCGCTGCACAGCCTGAGCAGGTGAGACAAAGCTGTGGAGGAGTGTGGCTCAATGGTTAGAGCGGCAGACCCTGATGCAGAGGTCTGGTCTGGGACCAGGGTTCAATTCCCGCCTCGGCGGGTCTTGGGCTCATAATTCCTCGGACCTGATTTCTCGCCTCGGTGCCTATTCTAATCATGGGTCCCACGCTGCAACTCTGGGCAATAGCTTGCTTAACCTCCACACCGGCCCCAACAGCGCTGTGGATGCCTGGCCTCACCCTGGGGGAGCCCAGGAGTGGACACTTCACAGGGAAAGCCAGGAGGGGTTCCACAGCGGTATGAGTAATAGCGCCAGGAAACCGCTTGGTGACAGTGCGCTCTACAATACCTTGACATTTACATTTACATTTAAGCTCAGAGTCAAAGTGCCAGGAGGGGGAGTGGGGAGAATAGTCCACATGGTTAAGTGACTGTCAAAGTTTTAAAAGATATTTACCTCAGGAGACCTTACATACATCAACCGGCACTCGTATTCAGCGCTGCCAGTTGTTATTGAAGACTTTTGTCGGTAATGTACCTATCCGGAACTGAAAATAATGTTTCCTATCAATGGGCTTTGTTATAAAATCCCCAAAATCTTCAGACATTGGATCCTGCTTGTGTTCCAGAAAAAAATGGTCAGGAATGATGATTTGGGGGAGCACAAGTTGCCAGCTCTAATCATAGCACAATATGCTTCCTAATAAGCCTTTTTTTGAGAAAACGTGTTATTCATCGGGTCTTCCCATAAATGCCTCATGCCCATATTCACTAGGGAGCTTTTCACCCGCTGCAACCAACTGATCTTGTTGGGAAGAATCACTGTCTCTAATATCTTTAAGTGCTAGGGCATGGTGGACTAACTCCGGAGTAGACCACAGTCTTCTCTAGTAGGCCAGTGGTCTAAATCTTGCAACCTCTGCCAGTGAGTAACACCCCAGATCAAGGTATAAGGGTGCAATTGCTGTGATTTGGGGGAGGCTGGTTAGACCTCTCAAGAATCTGTTTTGTGCTTGGGCTAATGGATACAGACTTTCAAAACCCCGGAGCTCCACTCCATAGAGAATAGAAGCCATTATGTTGGTGTTATATATCTTAAGTGCTGGACCTACAGACTTAGTCTGTGAAAGCCTGTATTCTTTCAGAATTGCTACAGCAAGTTGGGAATGCTTGAGCGCCAAGATTTTTATCTGGGGTTTCCAATCTAATTTACGACCTATAGTTATACCTAGGTAGGTAAATATATCAGTTTGTTCCAATGGCTCCTTGTTCATAACAAACCTTGCCTTAATTACTTTGTGTTTATGAAACACCATCAATTTGGTTTTGTCCACATTTACCACTAACTCTTGGGCCTTACAAAATGACTCAAAGTGAGTTAATGCTCGCTGTAACCCGGCTTGTGTTTTGAATCATGTCAGGGTATCGTCTGTAAACATTAATATTGGGGCCTTTTTGCCTGCATCAGTGGGTGCATCTGTTGGAAACTCTTTAAAGTAGTTGACCACACCATTTATAAACAGTGAAAACAGTGTGGGGGCCAAAACACACCCTTGTCGCACACCTTTCTGGACTGAAAATTTAGGGGTGGTGTTTCCTTGTGATCCCCAGCGAACCTGCGCATAGTTAGGTGTGTGTAGCTTAACTAATAGCTGTAAAAGATAAGGGGGCAATCCTAGATCTCTCAATACGGTCCAGAGCTTGTTTCTCGGGTCCGTATCGAATGCTGCTTCTAGATCTATAAAGGCGGCATATAAGGTTCCACCCGCTAGTAGAACAACACTCCAATAGATTATAACAAAGTACAAGACTTGATCAATTGTACTTACAAGGGTCCTAAAACCTGCTTGAAAAGGGGATAATATATTATTTTCGTCTATCCATGTCTGTATTCTGTTCAGGACCAATCTAGCCATAATCTTTTGGGTAAAATCAATTAGGCTGATTGGCCTGTAGTTACTTGGACTCAAACGATCCCCCTTCTTGTAAATAGGTATAATTTCAGCTCCTCGCCAGGAGTCGGGAATGGGGGCACCTCTACCTATTGCATTAGCAAGGATTAGAATATATTGGAGCCAATTGTCCTTATCAGATAAAAAAAGGTCCCCTGGGATACAATCAGGGCCAGGAGTCCTGCCCTTTGGAACTGAATTCAAAGCCTTTTCCACTTCACTTAGTGCAAACGTTATTGTTACCTCTGTGCTTGGAACTTGAAAGGAGGGTAGATTCTCTCCAGCTGCAAATTGGTTTTCAAAAAAGGATACCCACTGATCAGTTGCAATATAATTTATGGGAATGTTCTCATGACTTCCTCTGCCCCTCTTTATCAGCTCCCAGAATAATTGCATATTTTTCATTTTGCTGGCTTGTAGGAGATCCCTTCACCATTGTTCGCCCCATTCCTTTTTTGCTAATATTTGCGCTGATTTTTACTTTTTGTGTGCTATTCCAATCTTATCTATATCTTTATTTTTGATTGCCCAGGACAGCTGCCTGTATGCTTCCTTGCAGGCCTTATTTTACGAATGATCGTGCTTTGGTAGAGGTCACTTTGGATGTTTGGAGGATTTTTAATAAAGAAGTGCCTAATATTTTTAAACATGGTCTCATGGAGTCGGATAATGTTAGAATTGATTTCTCCCTGATTATCAAATTTGTGAGGAGTATCTGGTGTACTCGACGCCTCTTCTTTCATTTTTCCAAGGGAGCTTTCGTTCTCAACAATTTAAGACCCCCTAACCCTCTTTTTATCATTACTTTTGTATCATTACTTAGAATGGCCTCAGCTATCCCAATCGTGGAAACCGTAGACAGGGATGTTGCGTGACCTAATACCTTGAGTTTTAACAATGATGGGTTGTGATCACTTTCGTTCCTTGCATAGACCTCAATATCCACTAAAGATGCCCAATTTTCAATAATAATGAAAATGTAGTCGATGTGACTGCTTCATAGACCATTATTATATGTGTGAGTTCCTAAGCGGTCGGAGGGTGTGTGACCATTTACTGCCCTAACCCCCTTTCTAAGCTGAATGCTTTGAATTGGAGCACTGCCTCGGTCCATTTTATTTATTGGCTGTATGCCCCACTGGGCATCTTCATCTGTACTGAGGTTGCTATCCTCAGAGTCCAGGGGCTCAAAAGTAGTGTTAAAATCTCCCACCTTGATTATATTGTGGATGTGGAGTGGTGTGGCTCACTGGTTAGAGGCGGCAGACCTGTAAGCAGAAAACGGCCCGGGACCAGGGTTCAATTCCCGACGCGGCAGTGTCTTGGACCAGGGTCAACGGACTCGATAATTTTCGCCTCAGTGCCTACTCTAACAAGGGAACACACTCAGCAACTCTGGGCATTAAGCTTGCCTCATCTCTACAACGGCCCCCCACAGACACCGGGGATGTCTGGTTTCACCCTGGAGATACCCAGAAAGGGACCATCTCACAGGGAAAACCAGGACAGGTTCCCCAGCGGTCTACAGCACCAGGACACTCGGGTAGAGTAACAGTGCGCTTTACAAGAATCCCACATTTACATTATTGTTTCCCTGGCTCATTTTATATAAAAAACAGTTAAGGTCTGTAATTGTCTTGGATAGTCTGCCACCGCTATACCCCTAGCAAATATGTTAATTAAAAGTAAATTGGGGGGACATATACATGGACGTATAGCCAAAAAAATGCATGCTGTCAGTCTCCTATTCTACCTTCTTATAAAGGGGACTCTGCCTTACCCATATTGTTAGCCCTCCTGAGGGTCTACCTTTCCGGCCACCGATTGCTGGTTTATAAGAGTTTAGCAAACCGTGGTGGTAAACTGGAGTGAGAGTCCAGGTCTCTTGAAAAGCTACGATATCCTGTTTGTCTATATAGTCTGATCAGTCAAATGATGGAACCTTGGGCGACAGTCCTGCTATATTCCAGGGAGCTATAGTCATGAAAGATAAATCTGGATTATCTAATAAGTAACCTGGGCTAGCCTGCCTGACTGATCTTGTATTGGGATTGACTAAAGCTATATCATGGTTGTCGATTGAGCAGGAGCAATCAGATAATAGAGGTATTGTAGCCCAGGGTAGGTAAATGTAAATGTGAATGTAAATGTAAATGTATTACAGAACTCTTCCCTGCATGGCCGATACCAGGAGAAGATCCTGAACAGTGGCTCGCAAGCTCTCCTAGTTGAATGACTTCTGGTGAACTGGATGTAAGACATAGATTTGTTAAAAGTCAGTCTACATTTTGTAGGGACGAATCCCCGGTTACACTTGACCCTGGAGCGGTGGGCATTTGAGTGGAATCAGAGTTAGGAGGATTAGGTTTCAGCCTAATATCGGAGTGTATCATGTGAGATGTTCTTAAATCGAAGGCCACCAGGTTTTCTACCAATAGTGGTGAGAGCAAAGTGAGACACACATAATCGGTATTGTTACCACTTAATTTTTGTCTTACAGTGAAGGTATTATCCTCCCTGATTATGGATCTACAATTTCGCACATGTCTCAACCACTGGGTGCATTTATTAATCAGGGAGTTCTCGTCTTCCTTTATTAAACTAGGTTGAATTTTTGGAACGTTGGTCAAAAAGATTTGGCATTTAGAAGGACGGGACCAGGGATTGTCAAAATTACCCCTTCTAGTAGATGGTGCTGCCCTAGACTGTTCTTTGGGTAGGTTAAAGCTGAGAGGTTCTATTCTGTCACCTATATGTGGCACACGATGAGGACTACTCGCTGGCTTATCGCTAATGAAGGGGTACTGCAAGTTGGTTGGTTGTTACATGATACCAGTTGGTCTTTGGTTTCAGATTCTAGATTAGTGCTACATGGATTCCCTGTAATAATGTTGGTCATTCTAAAATCTTGTGTCCGCATTGGAGTTTCAGTAACTTGGCGGTTAGTACTAGGGCATGTTTTTAGTGCTGCAGATAGTGTGGTGATTGTACCTTTACGTTATTTGACTTCATCTATGAGTTGCCTAGTATGGGCTTTAGGTCAGCTATCTGTTCTCTGAACATGACTGTGCATGAGCATGTATCCCTATTTATTATATCACCACATCCAACATGTTCACTTTCTACCCCCAAAAGTTCACTGGGTTCCTAAGGAATTTCCATTAAGGGAGAGCATTTATTTTTACAAATATTGGCTGGCTCTGTGGAGCTTCCCTCAAAAGAACGGGGACATGGCATAAAAATCTTGTTGCTCTCTTTACACAAAGGCCTTTCATGAGCGGCCACTTGCTGGTCCTTCAAGGGAGGCCTTTTGAACATATCGGGGATTAAAGGAAAGGTTTTGTCGGGGGTAGTAGTTGGAATGGGGGTAAAGCGATGGCCTCGTTAGTAGCTCTTTCACACAGGCCAGATGGGGCAAGTATAATCTCCTCGCAATCACCTACTAGATTAACACTATGGTCCATTACGGAGTTAGTTTTACCCAATGACAGGATGATTTTTTTAACTGTTTTGCCTTTCTTCAGAGACCCCCCTATCCATTGTCTGTAGCTTTCCTTTTACCCATTAGATCTTCTAGGCTCTGTTCGGCTTGGATGAGAAGACAAACAGTTCACAATCTAAAAAATGCAAATAACTAGGACGAAGTGGATTAGTTCCTGGACAACCAAGTATGCCTCAATAACAAAGAGAGTCACTGCTTGAGGCCTCTAATCAACAAAGAATTACAGGGATACAAAAGTAAACACAAGGGATATGAGAGTCTAGAACCTGTGGGATAAGATGACAGTACCGTGTGTGTCCGAGGCTGCAGTTAGAGGCAAATATCAGACGGTTGGTCCTGACCTGTCTTGACCTGCCTTGGCCCGGGCTTCGCCCGCGTGCGCCCCATGCTGCAGGAGCCCTGCGGGGATCTTGTAGCCGCTTCCTGGTGTTTGAATGACGTTGGCTGCAGCCGCAGGTTGCACCGGGGAGTGTAGTCCCACATTCTACCGGTCCTGGACTCCTTGCCTCCTGGATGCAGACCCCAAGAAGTGTGGCAACAAACAAATAGCGGCAAACAGCAACAGGGCTTCCCCTGTAATTATTATTAATAAAAAAATATATACATTAATTTTACTTAAATAAGGTCTCACCCTCTGTCCTACAAACCTCACCTGTATGACACTATAAATTACCATTTTGCAATTAAATTAAAAATATAAATAACTTAAAATTACAAACTATATTAATTAAAAAAATTAACAACAATTAAACAAACAACATAAAACATACAACTAAAATCGATATTTTTTCTGAATACTGTGCTTTTTAGATGGCTGAGAGAGGTGATTTCCCATAGTCTAGTCTGGATCGAAGCAATGCCTGACTGTAGGACTTGGCCTGTTTGGCTAAAGGTCCCTAAACGTTTTGCTTTCCCCCTAGACTGTTTTCCTGACATAGAGTTGCCAAGTTAGATGCTATGGTTACTTTGACACTGCTGATCAGTGTCAAAGTACAAGTGTTCCCTATGTAAAATGTAATGGTAATTGGCTGGTCATGATTGGTATGTTGCCTTACTTGTAAAGTCCCTAGTGATGTGCACTGTGCGTGCCAGGGCTAGTAATGCAAGGCGCGCGGAGAAGGGAACTCAGGCCTGCAGTGTAGGGCCTGCGTTCAGAATGCTAAGTTAGCATGTTGTAATGACAAGTGCGACCACTTGTCAGGCCTGACATTCCCTTTTGCATAGACATTGCACCCCTGTGGTAGTTCCCCGGCAATCCCTGGGCAGGGTGCAGTGTAGATAAAAGGCAGGATATATACTAAGTTGTGTATTATGCCCTGACAGTGAAAAACATCCATTTAGTTTTTCACTTCTGGAAGGCCATCCTGCCCATAGGACAGGATTGGGGAGGCTGGGTGTTGTGTTTGTTAGCCTAATTTCCTGTAAGTTTATAATGGAGAGGTGAAGTTTAGTATGTATGAACTCTATATATATATATATAACACATCTTTCTGTGAAGGTGGTTTTGTCACTGTGTGTCAGAAACCACTCTTTAAGAAAGTGGCTGAGTTTTGTGCTCTAGGCATTTCTGTGTGTCTCTGCTAAAATGTGGATTGTCTGCCTGGATCTGAAAGGTGAGAGGAGCTGGGAGAGGTCTTGACCCAGGGAGGGGTTGAGATGACACCAGGCTGCCCTGCATCTGGAGAGTAGGCCCGGGAGGTGAAAAGGCCTGGGCTGGTGCTATAAACCAATTGACCTATCTCCTGCTGAGTGATTAAGGATCCAGACCCTAGTATCAAAGGGAGAGAGGTGACACAGGGAGGGAGACACACTCAGAAATGATTTAGGGAGGGGCCAGGGACCCCTGAATACAAAAGAACTTCACAGACAGTAAGGGGTATAACTATGAGAGCTGCAATCCCTGAACGTTGGAATGAAACAGAAATGGATTGAGACTGAAAAGGCTTGGACCCATTCTGTAGTCAAGAGGAACCTCTGCTAAAGAAGGAGCAACTGACGAGACTGCTGTGGAAAGACTAATCCTTGCTTTGTGATCTGTGGCTGGTCTGCAGTTTTTAACCAAGGGAGATCCTGTTGGGGCTGTGCTTGGAGGTGCTGAGTCCCCCTGTTTGAAGAAGAGTGTGCTTTGTGTTGTGTCTTGTAACCCCAAAGGCCCGTGGTAAGCTGGCTCTCTGTTTGGAAATACAGTATCATAAAAGTTTCCAGAGAAGTCCCAAGCAACATGGTGTACGAGTGCTTTCGCAGCTTGAGATCCTCAGAAGTTGTGCCTTGTGATCGTGGGCACGCAGGAGTAAGCTGACTCCCTGACATGCTGTGTGTGTGTCATTGTGCAGGCCAAGGTGTTGGTGAGGATCGCCTGGTCATGGTGTGCATGGAGATATGAAGTAAGACTCAGACGCGCAGGGTGATTGTCGTGGTGCAGGCCAGGGCGTTGGTGAGGAGCGCCTGATCATTATGTGCACCAAAAGAAGAAGTGAGTCTCAGACTCGCAGCATGTGTGTAGTGGTGCAGGCAGGGCATTGGTGAGGAGAGTCTAGACATTGTGTGCAGTGGGAGAAGAGGTGAGACTCCGCGCGCGGAGTGCGTGTTGTGGTGCAGCCAGGTGGTTGGTGAAGAGCGCCTGGACAACGTGTGCACCGAATGAAGAAGTGAGTCTCGTACGCGCAGAGTGCGTGTCGTGGTGCAGCCAGGGCATTGGTGAGGAGAGCCTGGACATTGGGTGCACCAGGAGAAGAGGAGAGACTCAGACGCGCAGGATGCATATCGAGGTGCAAGCAGAGGAACTGGTGAAGAGTGCTGGGTCATCGTGAGCACCAGAGAAGAGGCAAGTCTCGGACGTGCAGTGTGTGTGTCGAGGTGCAACCTGCAGTGCTGGTGAGGAGTGCCTGGGTAAGCTGTGTACCGCATTTTAAGTAAAGACTCCACAGTGCTGAGGGCGGATCTTGGTGTTCACTGAGACTGCCGGAGGAGGGCCAAGTCATTGGGCCCTCAGAGAAAAACAGCAGTGGCCTGGACTGGCAGCCCCGGAGGAGCTGAGCCACCGGCCTGAGCAAGCCGCACCCTGTAACAGAGTTCTGGATCAAGGCCCAATTTGCAGATGTCGTTGTGGATCAGAGTGGGGTCACGCCCCCCCCCAGGTAACGTGGATCACCACCTGGGCTGGAGTGCGGGCCCGTAGGACACTCTCTCGGCCTCTCGCTTCTGTCAGCTGCGCAAGCCTGTTGCTCTGGCTCAAATCTCGACCCGTGCTGACCCAAGCAGGGCCAGTACTGGGGCCGGAGTGAGAAGCAGTACTTTTGTGTCATCTTTGATCCATATTCGGGCCACTGTAACAGAGCACCTAAACTGTTGCATTACACTTTGCATTATTGCTCCTAACGAACTATCGAACTGTCGTATGACGCCTGACCTCATTTGTGCCTGACACACTACATGCTTGCTGCGCTACACACTGCATTATTTTTCCCTTGCAGATTACCTGATTGTAACATGGTGCATTGCAATAACTCTTCATTGCACAGTATCTGATTATACCGTGTTGTAGTGCATTATTTCTTCATTGCACAGTACAGGATTGTAACGTGATGCATTTCTTTGTTTCTTCCTGGTACAGGGCATTCTGGTAGTGATATACATTGCATTATTCCTTCTATTGCAAAGTACATGACTGTGGCGCTACGTATCGCACTGTTTCTCTGTTGCACAGTACAAGAGAATATCGTTACGCATTGCAGTATTTGTTTTCTTTTGCAACATGCGTGATTCTAGCAATAAGACTTGCCTAACCTTTTGGAAACAGTTAGAAGTGAGCCTAACTGTTGGTTAGAAGCGGTGGTTAGGATTACAACCTACCAACCCACAGGAAAGAATATTACTCATTCTTGTATGTTGATTTTGTATTGTGTGGTCATATCGTATAACCTCATATAACGTTTATACTCATTTTATAGAAACTTGTGTAGAGTCTATTTGTGGTGGCATCATTGGGTTACTGTGAGCTTGGTTGCACATACTGTACTCTTGTGCCTTGGAGATAAGCCTGGCTGCTCGTATCAAGCTACTAAGGGGGTGAGCAGGGCTATCTCAGACGGTGTCCTTACTTAGCCTAATGTTGAAGCGTTTGGTGGCGGCTGTAAGGACCCCCACTTCTAACATTGACCAAGTGATTTTAAGTCCTATTCCTAAATGAGCTGTCTTATTCTCTAGAGAGGTTTTACTTTTAACTTGCCATTCTAGACTCTAGAGGTTGAGCCAATTTGTCTAGGATAAATCAAGTGAATTGGTGTTCTGAACAAAGGTGGGTTAGGACTTCAGGGAAGAGAGGGACACTATCCATTCTTGTACAGGTGAGTTGGATTTTGTCAGGTATATGAGAAGAAATTATGTTTTTACAAAGTTAAGTTTATCGTGGCCAGTTGATATCCAAGTATGAATTCTTGCAAGGTGTGGGTGCAAAAGGTAATGTCATCCAGTGATGAACCTTTCAGGTAGCTCTGGGTATCATCAGTATTCAGGTAAAAGAGGCTCCAAGTGTTACTAAGGGTCTCACAAAGTGGCTCAAGAGAGGTTAAATAAGGTTGGTTAAAGGATCAATCCTTAAGGAACCCCTTGTTGCAGCCTGACTATAAGACAGAAGCATATAGTGTACTATGCTATTTATTACCATAGTGGAGTCTGTACTGATAACACCAGTCACATACAGCATAGAGTTACTGAGAGTACATGTGCGGATCCACAGCATGACAAAAGTGAAAGCCCTAGACGTAAGTATGATTGTGCTTGTTGAAAGTTATGAAGTGTACTGTTTATACATAACTAACGTTTGGGGTGTAATTATTACTCCCTGTTGACCGAGATAAATGCTGAACACACCTTAGGTGGGTTGCAGATGTATGTTTGAAAGTAGGTAGAGGCCAGGCCCTGCGTATGTGTATGGCTGTGCGATAGCCAATATGTAGTTATATGTGAGGCAAAGTTTCCTTACGAATAGTGTGCTTTGTTTTGCTAACAACTGTGGTGCTGTTTGATTAATCTTAAAAAAACATTCCTCAAAGAACGGTCCTCCACCACAGCTCCTTCCTGGAGCATTGTGGGGTGATCCATCAAATGGGGACTGAGAAAAAAGGAGCGGATCCCCAAACACTTTTTCTCCATGCAATTTTCATAGGAAAAATTTGATAACTGCAGAGAAAAACAGCTGAACAGAATTACACCAAATGTGAAGGACTGCTAGATATTTATCATAAAGTGTGTTTTTTTAAAATCATTTGTGTAAATCTGTCCAGCTACTTAAGGGAAATTAAAGTTTAAAATAAATTGTGATATCTGTTGCCACAAGAGGACCACAGAAATACGAGTGTTGGAATCCCCCTCACATAATCACTCCCACTGTGACGCATAGACACCATCTGGCAACAATTTCCCACCACTGAGGTATAACGAAGACCCTTCTTAGTGGTATAAACCAGATGGAGAAGGCCTTCATCTACAGGTGAGTCACATGTTCTTATCATTGTCAGTGCATCTGGTGGGAACAACCTTGTTTTTGACAAATAGCAATACCCAACGGGGATAAATGAAGCGCACACAACAGTGCTATAAAATGTAACACCAGACAGCTTGGAGGGTAATGAAACAATGATGCAGACTTTGCTGTATAAGAATCAACTATGCAAAGTAATGAATACCAGTCTCAGGCAACAGCAGGTGCAGGTGAAGGTGCAGGTGCAGGTGCAGGACTTGCTGTAGACAAGAATGGCTATGTTCTGTTTTTGTTCCTGCAGAAAGGCTCTCTGTTTTCTGGGAGTGCAAGTCCTCCGAGCAAAGCCAAGGGACAACTGTGCAACAACTCAGTGACTCCCAGCAGATATAAAGACATTCAAAAAACTCACTACCAGCTAACCCACAACACATTTTACAAATCTCACCGACCTAAAACACAATACAAGCTTAATTGTGCATGCATTATATTGTCAGCATGCGCTACAAACAAGGTACAATACAACAAAAGCAGTAACATTAATTTGTAATGGCAGAAATTAAGGCTACTTGGAAGACCTAGTGTAGTGAAGAGAGCAACAAAACAAAACACCCAGGCTAAAATAGAGTGCAGTACTTTAAATGTTACTCATTTTTTATTTATCTCAGGGTGTGAGGTGCATGAACCTGAATCTGCATAAGGAGGAAGCGGGTGCTCTGGGATTCCTTGAGGCCTGACCTAAGAATGGCAAACCAACCAACCAACTCAGGAGGACTGTGTATGAAGCTGGCTCTGTATATACTACTATTAATCAAAAGGGGGGAGGGGGGATCACTTGTCCTGTATAACCTGGGTACAGTTCTAACTAGAAAGACCCTTGTTTTAAAAGACCCTCATACACGTGTAATCATGGTGGTATTGGCGGTGTATCTTGATTCTCCGCCTTCGTTTACACGTCTGTGCAGAATCACGGGGTCAGTCGGTATGCACCCTCCACCCGGAGGAGAACACCCTAGGTTAAAACAGTAGTGATCAGTGATTACTGGTGAGGTGACTGTGCTCTTCTTAAAAGCAATCCAATCTTGCCGGGAATGAGATAACTTTATTAACCGGGATTGAATTGACAATGGAGGATATGGTTGAATACGCGGGAGAGGAACTATTAGGATTCATACATATTCAATCCTCCTGTGTGCAAAAATGGTCGACATGTTTCGGCCTTTATCGCCCAGAGGGTCGGTACGGCTTTCTTCAGGACCAGGTGAGATTGGTGAAGGGAGTGGCTTAGGCCTACTCACTATTGACGGTCAAAATTGGACCTATGGGTGAAAAAAGAGATTGTGTTGCTAGGGTGTGGGTCATGATCATTAGTACTAAAAATTAGTTTGGTATACTTTGACAAATTAAAAACTGCGCTGTCAGACTCCTAGACTCAGGGGGACGAAAACCACCTACTCAGGACTGGCAAAACTAGTCATGTAAGGGAACCTAGATTCATACTACGTTGGAAGGGAAGCATTGGTTTTTGAATTCATGCTCCTCCCCTTCGGTACCTTTGAACATTTAGTCAATCCATGGGATGTGTAGGAATCCCTGTAAAGGAACTGTAACATCCCCTTCAGAATCATGGGATATGTGGGGAGTTATTGTTGTTAGGGGAACGCTGTATGTTATGCTACAACAAAAGCACACCCCTTTAGACATTGGTAATTCTGTGGGATACGTAAAGATCCCTATACGGAAACTGTGACATCCCTTCAGAGTTTTTGTATATGAGGGAAGTTATTTTGACTGAGAGAACACTATTATTATCCTACCCCAAGACGAGGCGATAGAAAATGCACATAGCCCTTTTAAAACACATACCTTCCATTAGTTATGATCAACTTCTCACGGGTACCCAGAGGCTTGAACAAGGGGCTCCTACAAAAATAATACAAGGTTAAGCTCTTAAGGCCCTTGGGGGTACCAATCTATTCAGTTGCGCGAGCCTTCGTTCTCAAAAGCGTCTTACCTTGTGGCTCCGCTCGTAATCCTGCAGCTTGTGCTGTCTCTGCCCCTCGCGGTCCCGGATGCGGCTGTAGCCCGAGATGCCGGGTTAAATGGTCGCATTCCGCGTTGGGGTAGAAAAAAAGACTATTCCGAATTGTTTAGTCAATTGCTATAAAACATCTATACGATGTTTGTTCTTAAAAAATATAATGTTCCTTCGGAATACGGTTTAAATGTGTAATTTATATACAGTAATGAATGGTAATTGTAGCTAATGGAAAAACCGACTACTCGAGGAAAAAAGACTTCCGTGTTGAAGTCTGTATATACTATACCAAACTGAGGTGTAGTGTGCACAGAGTCCAGTGGAACCCCAAAGGTAGGCAGGGATATAAGTAGATAGCACATTACTCTCTATTTGTTATAGTGAAATAAAATGCTTTGAAAAATGTTATGCTCTGTTGTACAGTTGAATGCAGGTTCAAATGCAGTTGTATGAATTACAGGTAAGTCAACAGTTTGAAATTACGTTTTAGTTACTTTACAGATTACGATGTATGTTACTTTTCAGATTACTTTTGCTAATCAATGTGATATGCCTAGATATCACACTGAGACATCTCCTAGACAAAAGGTAAGTAATTCACTTTTAGTGCATATGCAGTTATTAAAGTTAAAAGAATTGTGATACCTATTGCCAGAAGAGTACCATAGAAAAAAATGACAAAAAACATTCTGATTGGCCAGTATTTCAAACACCCCGCCAGACATGGTGAAATGATTTGTGGCCCCAACATGAAGAAAAATGTTGCAGACACTAATACAGGACCCGGAGACTTGGTCCATGAGTCCTGATAACAATAAACATTATATAAGGGGCCTGGTAGGGATTCCCTAACCCTGTAGCCTTTGTGAGTTTGTCCCAGATAAGAACCCCAAATTACAGGCATAAGCATGGGGCCTACAAAAAAAGCTACTTCATCAGAGAGGGAGACAATAACCTCAGGAACGTGGATAATGTCTTCCCCCAAGTGAAATAACCAGCTTCAGCAGTCCCAGAATGGGAGGGAGAATGTGCATAGAACTCAGCAACCAAACAGCAGAAATACAGTTGGAGGTAACAACAGCTAACAGTTATAATCAATAATCAGCAAGTAATACCAGATAAGACAACCACTGCTAAGCGACCTGATTTTGAGGGGATACTGCCCTAAAACTACAGTGACACATAGACACCATCTGGCAAAAAATTTCCACCACTGAGGAATAACCGAGGACTTATCTGACCCTTCTTAGTGGTAGAAACCAGAGGGGAAAGGCCTTCAACTACAGGCAGGTCACATGTTCTAATCATTGTCAGTGCATCTGGTGTGAGCAACCTTGTTTTTAACAAATAGCAATACTCAACAGGGATAAATGAAGCGCACACAACAGTGCTATAAAATGTACATAGATGAACACCAGACAGCTTGCTAGGTGATGGAACAATCAGGCAGACTTGCTGTATAAGAATCAACTATGTGAAGAAATGAAAACCAGAACAGCAAAAACTGATTTGAGAGCAGCTGCAAACCAGCTCTGATAAGACCAGTTTTGAGTAAACAGGCAGGTACCATGCATATCCCAAGGGATGAGTGGCCTCATAGAGCACAAATGAAAGTCAACTGGAAGGCTCTTACGTAATGGAAACAATCCAAATTACCTTACAATTTTCCCATGAGGCCAACCAAGTCATTAAGGTAGCTTCTTTTCTTTGATGCACTGTCAGGAAGTAAACACATTGCCCTTCACTCAGCTGTTCCTGCCCAAACCCCAACCAACTCCATGATCACACTATTGGCAAACAAAAGGTAATCTCAATCATCTGTTCTACATTGGTCTCCTTTGACACCAAGGTGGCAGATCTTTCCAGTGACTTGAAATCAATGAGGATGGACTCGGCCTCAATACATACCCAGAACAATTCTACAGATAAAAGATTAGAAGAAGTGGAGCGACAATTGAATGAACACCCAGATAAAAGGAGCAACAGAAATATTTCAGCAGAAACAAAAAATAACAGACTTGGAAGCCAGGATGAGGAACAACGTTGTTTGTTTGTATAGCATTGTAGAGAAGTTGGGAAAAGATGAACTTATTGCCTTTTGAATACATCTTGACTTTTGAGAACCAATAGAACTGCAGAGAGATCACAGGCTTGGATGTATACATAGCCAAATTCCTGGCAAGCCAAGGCTTATAGTACCTTGTCTTTTATGATATCAAAAAGGCTGCATCATCCTTCAGGCAGTGAAGAAAAACCAGAGCAGATCAGGGAAGCCAAAACTATCCCTGCCATAAATGCTCAAACCCGCTGAATTGGACACTTTGTGTAATCTTTCATCCATCCATTCTCTCTCTCTCTTTTCTTCTCTCTGCTTCATCTTGGATCACTTTTTCCCTTCCTCCCCTCCCTTTCTTTCTTTCCCTCGCTCTCTCAAAGCCTCCCTGTACTTGATGCAATTAACTAGGGAACTGAGGAAAGTGAAAGGCTTAGTAGGATCGTCATTAGGCTTTTAAAACTGGCCATCATGGCTGCAGCCGACTGGGAAATGCCAATGAAATAAAAGGCATGTCCAGCATTGAAAAAAACTAGAGCCACTTTCAGCAAGAAAGTATAACAATTACTATGAAAGGAGACAACGCCTGTGATAAAGCCATAAAACACAAGAAATTCCTCACTCTCCAGGCCGGGGAAGGCTGTAAAGCAGGAAAATCAAATATGGCCTCCTGGAACAGCAGTCATGATCATTATAGTAAACAGTAAGATAACAGGTTTTTGGGGGCCTCAAAAAGCTAGTGAACTTTTTGGATCACATCAATGTCACATCAGTGGATATGAATCCACCACAGATGCTTGCTGCAAAAAATACAGACACAAACAAATACGACAGAGAAGATTCCAGGCATCAGTTCTCTGCGATGGCAAATGCAACACAACGACGAATGTGCCCAGACCTGGAGGGACTAAATAAAGTGATAAAAAACATTGTTCCAAGAAAGTGATGACTCCTCTGCTAAGGTAGACTAGCGTTACAGCACTACTTTTTAGCAGTGAAATAAAGGAAAAATAAAATGATAATAACTTGAGGTTATTATGATTTTCTTTGTTCCTGGTGTAGCATATCTGTGGGGCGAGGCAGGGCTGCTCTGCTCTCAGAGAAGGGGGAGGAGTGGTAGGCACACTCTGTAAGTGTGCATGAATGCTTGGCCGGCCGACTCGGGCTGGCTAAACATTCATGCACACTTTGCATGTTCTCCACCCTGGATGTATTGCAGCCTGGGTTGAACATGTCCAAGATCCCACGGTCTGTCTGAGTGCTGAACCACAGTGCTCAGATCAATCACAGGAGCCTGCGTGTGCTTCCTATTCTGGCTGGTGTAGGGACCACAGAGAAGAGACCGGCTGGAGCGAGGGACTATGGAGGAGAGATGCGTCGAGGAAGCAGCAAGAAGGTAAGTTCTTTCTTTTTTACAGCCGCTACCCTAATCAAGCAGTAACCACAATTCTTGTGAAGGTGAAACACAAGCAAGCCCCAAATTAACCTGGGCCCAAACGTCAGGTAGCTTGGCCCAAACGCAGTCAGACTTAACTTAGAGACAATGTGTGAAGTACTTATGCAGCACACAAACCGAAATAAGGTGAAAACACTATGCAAGAAAAATTCCACACCAATTTAGTAATTTTAATAAAGTCTTTTACACTGAAACAATAAAAATCCAATTGGTAAAACCAGAGTCATAGTTCTTAAAAGCATAAAGTGCCAATGGTGGTTATCTGGCCATGCCAGGACAAAGTCACAAGTTCAGGACTCTGTGATGGAGAATGGGCCAGATACAGGGACACATTAAATCAGCAGAACAAAGTACCTTAATTCCTGGTAGCGGAGCATTGCAAGGGCTTGCGTTGAGGATGTGTTGTGTAGCAGTAATCCCAATGAGCTGCAGGCTGTGATGTTAGGTCCTACCTTAAAGATGCGTCATGCAGTGGCAAGGTCCAGAATAGGGCATGCGCCGAACACCAGCAGTTCCAAGGAGTTGGGGGCTGCGATGTGAGGTCCTACGTCAAAGATGTGTCATACAGTGGTGGTTCCAAAGATCTGTAGTGTCCTGTGTTAGGGATGGGTCACAGAGCAACTGCTCTGATGTGGAGCAGCGAGAAGCATCACACTGCTTTGGTTCTGCCCAAAAGGTGAAACCCAATGTTACCATGTTTTCAGGAGAGCACAAGCACTTTAGCACTGGTAAACAGTGTTAATGTGCCCATCTTCATAAAGCAAGCAACAATGAAGTTAGTAAAAAAAAGGGGGTGCGGGGGTTGAAGGCAAAAAGTTAGGAAACCCACACCAAAGCTGTCAAGTCCACCAGAGGGCCATTGACACATAATGATAAAGATCACATGAATCAGCTGGTGAAGTAGAGAACGGAGGCAGCAGACGCCTGGTAGTACTCCGAGTGTTTGAATCCTGTATAAAGAGAAGGCAAATCCTGTAGATATGACTAATGGCATAAAGAGAACAAGTAGTGATGGTGATTCAAGCATACTGTACATCCCCAAGAACATACTCACCTAGAAATAAGGACTTTCCTTGATATTTCCCTGGATATTTATCTCCGTATACTCCACCACCTGTTGGGTCCCCTACCCATTACTGCTTCTATCCTTCCTCACAATGGCCGCAGACAAGGCTCTTTTTTGTCATTCACAGATGTTGTAGGTGGTACTAGGCGTACAAATGTGCAAGCATCCAAAAAAAACATCCCTAGTAGCCATCCTCAAAGAAATCACTGCAGTAGGAGCCAGATTAAGTTCCATGGATACCACAATGACTAATCTTACCTCAGAAGTTAGGACCATCTGGACAGAATTGGGAGCCTTTAAAAAGATGGTAGAGGGGTTGGAGTACAAGGTGGCCATGATTGAAACCCACCTAAAAAATGGAAAACTGGAGCACACATATCTGGTACCTCCAGCAAAAAGTGACTGACCTCACGGACAGAGCGCAGTGTGACAACATTAGGTCTCTAAGGGATCCCAGAAAAAATGGAAAAAGATGACATCAAAAGCTACCTCATTGACGTACTACCATATCTTGTAGGCTGACTTTCTCACCACCATAGGGATTATAGAGGGCACATCACATACAAGGTAGACTACTGATCCGGCAAAGGATTATAATATTATTTTATTTTACCTCCTACTTCTGCTACTTACTGATTTTTCCCTCTAACTGTACTGGTCCCGCTACAGTTAGACGGCTGACAGCAGTTCTCTTACCACAGAGGTGAATGGTCCTCTGATAGATCTTTCTTCGTCCATCAGAGGGGTGGAAATTTAGGTGCACAAAACACAATGTTAGGCACCCAATAAGGACCATTAATTGGTGACCAACTCCCAAATTCGAGATTAGGTTAAAATATACAACTTTCAGGACCTTGCTAAGGAAATAAAGTAGTGCAATTTGGCTACGGCAACACAGAATAAAGGAATCTGAATCTGCTACTCTAAAAAGATTTGCTGATTCTCCCTACAACACATTTATGTTTAAATTGAAAACAACACAATTCAAATAAAGAACATCAGGATACAATAATAGTCTCAACCAATTAAGATAGTTTAGTTATTGCATTAATGATCTGAAATCAATGCAAATAAGTAATCTCTTAATCATTTCAGTCAGAAATATTACAGCATGTAGTACAAGACTCCACGTACATTCGTAGATGTGAATCCTTACAGGATGGTTCAAAGCAATTATCAGATAAAAATTTGCAAAATCATACCACCGTTAAAGGCAGAAGGATAGTTCATTTCTCTAACAGCATTCAAAGGTTCTAAAGCAAAACAGAATCAAATTAAAGTCCAGCTTGTGTCCAGAGAAACAACGGAGGACCCCTGATTCCGCACCTCACACTAGTTCCTATTCCCTTCACTCAAGGATCGCACATGGCGTATTAATATGAAGCTTTAATTTATATATGACTTTCTGTCATCCTTTTTCTAAGTAGGGTTGTCATAAACGATGTTCTTGCCCCTTTTTTGACTATGTACATTTTCAGCGACTATGCATTTACTTTTTGTCCAAGTACATTTAAAATAAATATTTTTTAATGTTATGTTGTTTCTGGATGTCATGTATTGCATTTTTATGTATCAATCGGTGTAGATTGGTTTTTATAGTCCTGTGCCTTGGTTGTAAATGTAATGTTTCTAATGGTTGTTTACTAATTTTTATATATGTGTTTCAGTACACTTATGTTATATGTATATCACTTTTTTCAGCCCTGACGAAGTTCCACATGAGGGAATGAAACACGTTAGCTGAGCTTTTCGTATTACTGGCTTAAGAATTTGGAATAAATAACAATTTTTATACTAGTATCTGAGTACTGGACATCATGACCTGGCACACCCCCATCTTGTTAGTTAAAGTCCACCTAGGGCGAGTTCACAAGCATGAGCAAAAAAGAGCAAATAAGGCAAAGGCATATAGTTTGTGAAAGAAGCAGTCCAGCTCACTGCCTTAGGCAGCAGTGTCAGAAGATAGGTAGCCCAAAATTAGAGATTAAAGATGGTTTATAAAACCATAGGAAATGCATTCAGTCTTCCTGCATAAGAAAAGTATGGTGTATGTATGTATGTATAGGCATTTATATAGCGCACTACTTACCCGGAGGGTCCCAAGGTGCTTCGACCGCTGCGAAACCTTTCCTGGCTTCCCTGAGAGATGGTCCCTTAATGGGTATCTCCAGGGTGAGACCAGGCATCCCCGGCGGTCTGGTGGGGCCGTTAGTGAAGATGAGGCAAGCTAATGCCCAGAGTTGCCGAGTGTGATCGCTGATCAGAGTGGGCACCGAGGCGAGAGAATTATCGAGTCCGCTGACCCTCGTCCAGAAACCTGCCGCGCCGGGAATCGAACCCTGGTCCCGGGCCATCCTCTGCTCTCGGGTCTGCCGCCTCTAACCAGTGAGCCACACTACTTCTACTACACTATAGTTAGTCTTCCAAGGAAAGAAAAATAGAATTGCGTCTCACTCTTAGAAATAAGTAGTATGGCACTGCCCTTCCTTTGGGGTTTCTTTGGGGTTTCTTCTTTTATAGTCCTTATGTAGCTTTGGTGATATAATATAGCTCCACTAGTCAGTCCATCGCATGATTCGTATATGTGTGAAAATACTAAATACAATTGTTTAATTCCTGCATACTTTACCATGCTGATCATGAAAAAGAACTGGCTTTCTGGGCATCACCAGTTTGTCAGTTTGTAAAAAGTTAATAAAATGTCAATCCATGACATTGGGTTATGGTTCATTGTACTACCAGAGTATTTCACAGTGAACTGAGGTTCCGTGACGATTGTAAGCGGTGTTTTCGACTCGCACGAATATGGTCGAGTCTGGTATCTATGAACCGCAAATGACGAGTTTAGTAAGTGTGCGCAGTTTCGCTGTGCTAACTTAAACCGTTCGTTTGTTATGTGGGTTTTTCATCTGTACCCACGGGTTCCATTTTAGATACGGCATCCATTTTGTCTCTTGCCCTCAAGTAGCCAGCGAACGGACGCCGTCCGCTTCGCGACCCTGGGACTCCCAAGATATTTGCGGAAGACACATGTTCTTTGTAAGTGTCTTTATGATGAGGGGGTTGCTGCTGTAAGGCAGGTGGCGCCGCACGAGGCTCATCTTGCCGCATGGACTTATTGTCTCAGCCGTGCATCTCATTAGGCACGTCCCTTTGATGCCTGTATCTCGTGCTTCCCGATACCTCCCCCTTTTACACCCCTTCCGATCTCCCCACTGTCCCCGTCTTCCTCTGCACCTGTCTTCATTCCTATTTTCGATCTACTTTACTGCTGATTGGAATTCGCTAATGGTGGGAAGATGGGTTTTTACAGTTGGGAACCGCCAAATGTTTCCGCACTTATGTTCCGGACCTTGTGTGTTTCTAAGTGACCAAAGCGACCCTACTGGGAGCTAAATGTGGGAACCGGGTTGTAAACTTTTGTGTTCAATGTTATCCTATGGGTAAAAATTGTATAAAAGGAGCGATCCACAGAACCAATTTGAAGCAGTCTCCCCGAACTACACTAGATGTACTTCCTGTGACTTCTGTGTTCCCTGCAGCAAATAAACCTTGAATCTTTGACGTCGAAGGAAGTGTCCCGTGTCTCTGTGACTTGTACGCCGGAGCAGGTTACCCACGAAGGTTTCAGGTGTTGTGCCCTGGCACCGCTGGGTCTAAAAGAACCCAGTCCTTCAGTTGGCGCCCAACGTGGGGCTGCATCAGTGGTACCGGTCCAAGCCCGACGATCGTGAGGAACTTCGTGTGAAATCTCCGAGGGAAGGTGCACCCCGCTTCATCGATCCTGTTGTCGAAATAAGTGGCCCGAAGACTTTTCCCGCGAAGATTCCCGCCTCCTGACGGCTGCGACGGACTGCTGCCCTGACTGTAGACCTGTTTTGGCGCCTGGCGTAGACCTTGGTATAGCGAGACGATAGACGGGCCTTCCTGGTGACGCCATCGATCTTTGAGTTAAGTATTTGTGGGTCGCTCCCAGAGTTCTTGGTTGTTGACACTTTAGCGAGTGTCTTTGTTGTGCACGCTGTGTGAGTGTTTTTTGTCGGTGACACTTTGCTAGCGTACTTTGTTGTTGTATTGTTTGACGACTGCAGCCGCCAAAGACCGAGGGTTTTGTTCTTTGCTGGGACTTGGTAAATCCCGTAACCTTTGAAGTTTGTGAAACTCGGCTAGTGTGCAAGATGCCTGGTCGCAGTACTTTGTTTAGTTGTTTCAGACCTTGTGGTGCGGATTCCCTGCTGGAGGACTCGTGTCCGATACCTCCAGTTGGAACTCCTACTTATGACTTATATAGCAAACATGGGCTAGGCCCGATTGCTTTTAATGATTATTGGATTAAATATACAAAGAAAGACGGCGACCTTCGTTGGCCACCTCACGGTAGCTTCGAGGCGTCCATCTTAGATAATCTAGAAATGAAGTTGTTCGAACGTAAATCAAGGCCGGCCATGTTTGATGCCTTTCGGTTGTGGCGCAAAGAAGCCCGACAGAAAGAAATCAGACAAAATAAACGTAGTCAGCGAGATAATGTTGCTACCATTGTAAAGAAAGCTGAGCAGTTTCAGCGTGATAAGGAGGATAAGGATAAGGAAGTGTTTGAGAGACTACAGCGTATGACCATAGATAAATGTTATCCTGCTTTACCTACGGAGTCGGGTAAGAGTGAAGAGGCAGTTGAGGATCCTTTACTGTCCTACCTAATGAAGTCGCCACCTCCGTACGTTCAGGGTACCGCAGCTCCTGTGGTCCCTGCCGTACCTGTTCTTCCACCTATTGTTCCTCCACCAGTTCCTCAACCTGCACCCGTTCCTCCGACTGTTCTTGCTCCTTTTTCTGTTTCTATTCCTACTGCTCCTCCGCTTCCGCATACTCCTGCTCCCGCTGCTGCTCCTGTGTTGTTAACCCCTGTTGTTGCTACTGTTTCTACTCCTTCTCTTGTTAGTCCTGTGTCTTATCTCTCTCCCTCTACTCGTAGTCGTAATTCTCCTATTGCACCAAGTTTCTTCCAGTCGCTTGGACCTGTTTTTGGGTCTGCTGGTTCTGATGGTCCTCAGAGACGTAGCCAGCTTCCTGGTAACAGGGAACGCGCTGCGCTATATAATATGGTGATGGGTTGGATGGACAATCCGCAGAGAAATCCACCCCGAGTTGTCCTTGAAACGTTTAGTCAATTCAACATACCAACTCAGAGATATGTGTTTGACGAAATGTGCAAGTTCCTATATGATCAGATAGTGGCCAATGCGCCTGACGAGGTGCTGACCGCCCTGTCTAACCTCCGGCTTCAGTTCGCAACCGGACTAATAGTAGATACTAATGTCCGACGTGCTATTGAGCAGTTGCTATCCCTTCGTCCCGCTCCCATTCCTCATGCACTGTTTGTTGAGGACATTGAAAAACAAGACGAGTCTGGCCAATATCCTATGCGCGAGGTTCCGCCGGTTTGGGTACCAGCTGATAATACTAATGCTGCCCATCCAGTAGCGGCACATTTTGAGAGAGTATGGATACATCTTCCATGGAAACGTTCGGAAGTGCTTCAGGTGAAACAATCTTTGCCCGATCCTCGTAAAAATCCTACTGGGTATTATAAGGAATTATCGCAGCTCGTAGATGCTACGGTAATGACTCTTGCTGATATCGATATGTTGTTTGGCAACGTCGTACCGCAACCAGTATGGGCTAAGATTCGTCACCAAGATCATACGAATGAATTAGGTGGTGATTGGGCTGCCATTACAGCGGCAGATGCTGGACAAGTGGCTGCTACTAAGCCCGATCAATTGATTGCTGCTCTTCCTCAGGGGATAATAACGTTAATGAAGACTCTTATGCCAGCTATGAGGGTAAATTGGGACAAGTTGTCAGCTTGTAAACAAAAGAAAGATGAGAGTGTTTCCGACTTCTTCACGAGGTTCGAGGAAGCATTCATTGATCATAGTGGACAGGATATGGGTACTGAGGGTGGACAGAGGTTGTTTGTGGATAAATTTGTGTCGAATTTGTTGCCCGATTTGAGCAATAAATTAAAGAATTCGGAAAGTGCATGGGCCGTTTCTACCTCAGCTCAGATATTGGCTACGGCGCAATATTACGAAAATAGGGAGAAAGAAGAGAATGACCGTGCTGTTAAAAAGACGAACGAGTTAAAAACTAAAGTGTTGTTGCAACAAGCGTATCCGCCGCGTTCTAATCAAAATGCGCCTCAGCAGAATAGATCGCAGTCGCAATCGAATCGATCGCAGTCGCGTAATGATTCCTCTTTCCAAAGATCCTCGTTAGGGTATAATCAATGTGCTTATTGTAGACAGGAGGGACACATTAAATTCAATTGTCCTGCTTTAAACGAACGTAATAGTGGTAATTCGTCTAAAGGAGGCCGTGGTGGTTCACAGCAGGCATCACGTGGTAGAGGTCGTGGTGCTCAAAATGATCGATCAGACAATTCATCTAATTCTAATAATTGTTTCGATCAACGTGGATCGTCGCAAGGACGACCTGCACAGTACTATGTAGATGATTATTACGTCGATCAGGGAACTGACGACAGTAATTACTAGGACAGCCAAAGACAAGGAGAGGGAGTGGTATCAGTTCCGGTTGATCAGAGAGGGCCTTATGTCGCTGTTGCTACATCGGGCGTCGTTGAGCCTTTTCTGTTGGACACTGGTGCAGCGAAAAGTTCTATTATGCATTCGAAACTCCCTGGCGCACCTTTGTCTGGCTTAACAAATGTATCCGTTGGATTCTCTGGCGCCCCCGTTAGCAATCCAGTTTCTCGCCCTTTGCCCCTTCAAATTGGGCCACGTGAGCTCGAAGCTCCGTTGATTTTGACCACTGGTTGTGGCGAAAATCTTTTGGGTCTGGATTTGCTTAAACGTCTGTATGCAACATTGTATTGTTCTCCTGCGGGTGTAAAGCTTACGTTAGGAGAAAGGGTTGTCTCTCCTATGTATTTGTCTCTCGATAGGCTTCCACCGGAATTGAGTTCTCTTCCTGCGTCTTTGTGGGCGACGGGTCCAAATGATGTGGGCCTACTTGATATCTCCCCTTATGTTGTTCAGTTGAAAGCTAATGTGCGGCTGCCACGTATTCCCCAATACCGTATCTCCCTCGATGGTGAGCGAGCATTGTTAGCGATCATTTATGATTTGATCGAGAAAGATGTCATTGAGGAGACCCGGGGAAATGTGTGCAACAGCCCTGTACTGCCCATTCTTAAACGTACTGATCCTACAAAACCGCCTGTTTATCGTTTTGTTATTGATTTACGGGAGGTCAATAAAATTGTGGTTCCTCAATTTCCTGTTGTGCCTGACATCACGGCGCTACTGACTCTGATTCCAGCTACTGCTTCATGGTTTTCGGTGATTGATTTGAAAAATGCGTTTTTCAGCATCCCGATTGCCGAGGAGAGCAGGGACCTTTTCGGTTTCTCTCTCGGTGGGCGTAGCTTCCGGTTCAAACGCGCTCCTCAGGGCTACTGTGAAAGTCCATCGATTTACAGTCAAGCCTTGAAGGGTCAACTGGACGCGTTTAGGTTGCCGGTTGGTGCGGCCTTAATCCAATACGTCGACGACTTATTGGTGGCTGCTGATACTCAGGACATTTGCAAGATTGCTACGGTGTCGTTGCTGCAACATCTCTGTGAGTTAAATCATAAGGTGTCGCCTTCTAAACTCCAATATTGTTGTCAAGAAGTAACCTATCTAGGTCACTTATTGTCAAAGGAGGGAAGGAGATTGACCCCAGAGAGAATTGCAGCGATTGCGCGAATGGCTGTGCCACAAACCCAAAGAGATGTGCGTGCCTTTCTAGGTATCACATCGTACTGCAGGCAGTGGATCCCTAATTTTTCATTACTAGCGAAACCATTGGTGGCTCTTACGTGCAAGGATGTTTCAACTCCTTTACCATGGACGGAAGAATGTCAGAAAAGTTTTTCTGAATTACGTGATTCGTTGTGTTCGGCTCCTGTGTTAGGTATCCCTGATTACAGTAAGCCTTTTACATTATATGTTCACGAGAGGGAAGGTTGTGCTTTGAGTGTTTTAACGCAACCTTTTGGTGGTAAGCAACGTCCATGTGCATATTTTTCCTCGACCTTAGACCCAGTAGCTAGAGCATTGCCGAGTTGTTTGAGAGCAACTGCGGCAGCTGCGGTCTCCATCCGACAATCAGCAGGATTGGTCATGGATAATATGCTTACGGTGATGGTTCCACATGCAGTCGATACTCTTTTGAATCGAACGAAAACTCAGCACTTGACGAGTGCGAGGTTGTCTGGGTACGAATTGACGCTTTTGGCAAGCCACATTCAGATAAAACGTTGTAATGTCCTAAATCCGGCAACTTTGTTACCAATTAGTGCAGAGTCAGATGAAGTAGCAGAACATGACTGTTACTTGCGGACAGAAGAGGAAACAAAAGGTCGAGTGGACCTTAAAAACACCCCATTGGAAGACCCGGATGGCACCTTGTATGTGGATGGGTCATGTTTTAAGTTGTCGAATGGCGATGTGACTACTGCTTATGCTGTGGTAACATTGAATACTGTTGTTGAGACTGCGAGATTGAATAAGAATTCTGCCCAAGCTGCAGAATTGATTGCTCTCACTAGAGCATGTGTGTTAGCAAAAGGGAAACGTGTGAATGTGTACACCGATAGCCAGTACGCTTTCGGTGTAGCGCATAGTTTTGGACGATTGTGGCGAGAGCGTGGTTTCTTGACGTCGCATGGCACGAAAATCCAGCATGGCCAGCTTGTGAACGATCTTTTGGATGCATTGACTTTGCCTGCACAGGTTGCAATTGTTAAGTGTAGTGCGCATCGTAAAGTGACGGATGATGTTGGTCGTGGTAACGCGTTTGCAGATGAGATTGCTAAGGAGACTGCCCGGAACCTTAGCACTCGAATGTATGTGACGAGTTCGGTTAGGTGGCCTACAGAATCAAGTATGTGTGAAGATACTGTTGAGAGTGTGAAAGCAATTCAGAATGAGGCCACTGAGACTGAAAAGACGAAGTGGAAAGAAAGTACGGGAAAGTTGGATGTGAATGGTTGCTGGATTGATTTGTCGGATCAGAAAAGATGGATGTTGCCTGATGCGTATGTACTGGCCGTTGTGACAATGGCACATGGGTTAGCACATATTAGCGCGAAAGGCATTTGCAAGTTGTTGGCCGATGTGTGGAAGAATGATGGCATTACAAAGTGTGCTGAACGTTTGGTGAAGAATTGTATGGTATGTATAATGTACAATCCTGGCAAAGGAACCCCAACTCCCCCTGGCAGTTTTGCTCCTCCTTCGTATCCCTTTGAGGTGATCCAATTGGACTTCATCCATATGGAGCGATGCAATAACCTGAAATACGTTTTGGTTGTGGTTTGCGCATTCTCCCGATGGATCGAGGCCTATCCCCTCAAAGATAATACTGCTTTGTCTACTGCGAAAATCCTACTGAAGGAATACTTTCCTCGGTATGGAATGCCTAGAGTCGTGTGGTCAGATAACGGAAGTGAGTTTGTTGGAAGTGTGATGAAGAGTGTGTGTAAGGGCCTTGGAATTAATCAGAAATTCCATAGCGCCAATCATCCCCAGTCAGCTGGATTGGTTGAGGGGTACAATGGCACCCTTAAACTAAAGCTAGCGAAGATTCAGGCTACGACTGGACTTTCGTGGCCTGATGCTTTGCCTATAGCATTACTGTCAACTAGGGCGACTGTACACTCCCGAATAGGGCTTAGTCCCTATGAGATAGTGTTCGGCCGTCCTGCGAATGTGTGGGGGGTTCCCAGGCCAGGAATATTCTCTGATCTTGAGTATCCGATGTTGATTGACTACTTACATGACTTGACTGCTAAACTGAGGTTAATTCACCAACAGGTTTACGACGCCTTGCCAACGCAGACGGAGGGTCCAGGCCACCAGCTCCAGCCTGGGGATTGGGTGGTTACTCGTAACTTCTCACGCAAGAATAATCTGGACCCCCGATTCACCGGACCTTACCAGATACTCCTGGCCACGAGGACTGCCGTTCGTCTTGAGGGGCGGAAAAATTGGGTACATGCTACCCATTGTAAGCGAGTCCCTATTCCTCTGCCGGCAGACCCGTGGGTAAGAAAAGGCATTGCGTCAACAGAAACAGAAACATTGCCGGCGTTTGTACCGTTTAGCGACGCACAGCTTGTTGGAGAACCCTCAGCACAGCAGAAAGCCACTGTTGAACATTTGTCAGCGAAAGACTCAAGACCAGATCAACGAACTGATCAGCAGGACGCTGTCTCTTTAACAGATCCTTTGTTCAACGAGCAGACACGTCCCGGGAAACATCGATATTCTTTGCGATCTCACGCCAAGGACAAATAAAATTTTCTTGTTTTGTTGAAATTTATAACTGCAATATTCTCGTTTCCCAGGATCAACTTTGAACATTCGTATCATTGAAAATTTTCTGTGCATATGTCAAGCTTCTTCCTTGTATCTTTTTACTTTCACAGCTGAGAGACATTGTGCCTATATATACATATTGTGTATCGAAGGCCGTAGGGCCGCGCGCGTACTTCCTTCTGGACAGTGGGCTTTGACGTTAGGTTAAAGGCCGTCGGTTCCTAGGAACTCCTGGGGATTGACTATTGCTGCACAGAATGAAGTGCGTCAAGAAACGTTGCGGACGGTCGTAGGGAATGGCTTTCTCGAAGCTAAATGATTTGGAAGGAGCTCAAGTCTATAGATTCAAGCTGCAGCAACTCAGTCGTACCAAATGTTTTATATTTCAATTGTTTATGTTATTTCTGGCTGCTTCTGCATTTTTGACAGGTGGGGTGTATTACACTATGTCTTACTTCTTACCTGCTACCCCTACTCCTACTCCTCACCCTAATCTTACCACTACTGCTTCTCCTCATTCCTTTCACATGTTACCGGAACACGAACAGGCTAGACGTGTAGAATTCCGCAACAATTCCTTTATTCAGCTCCTCCATCAGCATCAGTTAGTGGTTAACACTACTAATTGTTGGGTGTGTGGGTTGATGCCACATACTACGGGTAAGGGAATTCCATATTTGGTGTTACCATATAGTTCCCAAGGGTCAGCTCGAGCATTTCAAACAATGTTTCGAAGCGCACTGGGTTTCCACCCCAATCGAGAACCACGTTCCCCCAACTCTGGTCCTACCTCGTATCAGAAGCTGCTATCAATGGCAATAGAGGATATGGAAGATGAGATCCATGATCCTTTTCTTATCCCTGAAGAAGAGGTACGAGCTTATAAGGTCCTAAGTAGAGGGGAATACGGTTTGTTCACTAGTGAAAAGCAGCTTAAAAGCTCGCCTCCAATATGGGTCGTACCCCACACTGGTAATTTGTGTCTCATGGGTCGTGGCCAAGGTCCGCAAGCCCGATTTGGAGACAGTGCTTGCACTGAAACCTACGTTGTGCCAATGACCCCGTCCCCTGTGTTTCTGGCTGCCAAGGGTACTTACTTTATCTGTAATGATCGTGCATACACATGGTTGCCCGCAGACTTTATGGGCACATGTTACATTGCAAATCTGTTGCCTCCGACGTTCACTGTAGATGCCGATTATCATAAGACTAGAGTTGTACGAGGCGTAATTAGCGAAGAAGACACTGCCGGTCAAGAGGCAGGAGACTTTTTCAAGGGTTTCCTCCCGTTTTGGGGACCTATGGTTAATAGTAGGAACCTGAGACAGTTGACTCGAGTGGTAGAATCGACAGCTAATGTTACTGCCAGTGCCCTTGGTAATATCACCACAGAACTTCAGGCGGAGAGGCTTATGACGTTACAAAACCGTATGGTTTTAGATGTCGTCTTAGCAGATCGCGGTGGGGTATGTAAGGTGATCCATTCGAGCTGCTGCATTTTCATCCCAGATAATGCTCCTACTGTCTACCAAGCCATCTCGAAGTTGCATAAGATCTCCGAATCCATACACGTGGATGTAGGGGATTGGACGCTACTTGGATGGTTTTGGGGCCTGATGTCGACTTGGGGTTGGAAGATTCTGATGATCATCGGAGTTGTGGTAGTGTTCCTGTTCACGTGTTGCCTTTGCGTGCAGTGTGGTCCTGCCTTATGTGGCCTCTGTGCTACAACGTGTATGAGACAACCATCTGTTACCAAGGGGACTCGGTTGGACAGAGCTATGCTACAACAACATCTCGATGGTCTGATGAATATCGAATATGACTCCGACTAGTGCTTGCCTACATGAGGGCAAAAGGAGCGTCTGAGGTTCCGTGACGATTGTAAGCGGTGTTTTCGACTCGCACGAATATGGTCGAGTCTGGTATCTATGAACCGCAAATGACGAGTTTAGTAAGTGTGCGCAGTTTCGCTGTGCTAACTTAAACCGTTCGTTTGTTATGTGGGTTTTTCATCTGTACCCACGGGTTCCATTTTAGATACGGCATCCATTTTGTCTCTTGCCCTCAAGTAGCCAGCGAACGGACGCCGTCCGCTTCGCGACCCTGGGACTCCCAAGATATTTGCGGAAGACACATGTTCTTTGTAAGTGTCTTTATGATGAGGGGGTTGCTGCTGTAAGGCAGGTGGCGCCGCACGAGGCTCATCTTGCCGCATGGACTTATTGTCTCAGCCGTGCATCTCATTAGGCACGTCCCTTTGATGCCTGTATCTCGTGCTTCCCGATACCTCCCCCTTTTACACCCCTTCCGATCTCCCCACTGTCCCCGTCTTCCTCTGCACCTGTCTTCATTCCTATTTTCGATCTACTTTACTGCTGATTGGAATTCGCTAATGGTGGGAAGATGGGTTTTTACAGTTGGGAACCGCCAAATGTTTCCGCACTTATGTTCCGGACCTTGTGTGTTTCTAAGTGACCAAAGCGACCCTACTGGGAGCTAAATGTGGGAACCGGGTTGTAAACTTTTGTGTTCAATGTTATCCTATGGGTAAAAATTGTATAAAAGGAGCGATCCACAGAACCAATTTGAAGCAGTCTCCCCGAACTACACTAGATGTACTTCCTGTGACTTCTGTGTTCCCTGCAGCAAATAAACCTTGAATCTTTGACGTCGAAGGAAGTGTCCCGTGTCTCTGTGACTTGTACGCCGGAGCAGGTTACCCACGAAGGTTTCAGGTGTTGTGCCCTGGCACCGCTGGGTCTAAAAGAACCCAGTCCTTCAGAACTTCTAAAAGAATTTCCTTTAAAAATAAGAATGAATAAGGCAACATTTGTAGTATTGTCAAGGGACCATTGTACTGGACTAATGGGAAAAATGCAACTTTAGGGAAGAATACGTTCAACAGGCCTTAAAATGCATGTCAGCTTTAAATGAATTACACTCAATTACAACCAAGGCAATGCATTGAATCATCATTTCATTATAAGAGAAAATTATCAATGCTTCACCGGTGTATTATGACACAAATTGGTTAACGTTAACTATGGCCTACTGCCACAATTTCTGGCATCCATACATGTAAATTATTCTTAATAATTATTTTGTTAAAATTGTACATTTCAGATTTTGAACTACTTTTATCACATAATTGTACCACAATCTATTCATGAAGCATGTCAATGTAAAGTAAAACAAAATGCTATATTAGTTTCATCACCAAATGAATAATAAAACATACTTTTCATAAGTAATCTTGTTATGAGAACCTATTAATAAGCATTATAATTGGTTTAGCAATTCATTTCTTCTTTTTATATTACTTTCAAGCACACTTGTACGGTGCTGTTACTTCACATGTATCAACTACAGTGTCACTTTATTTAACATCTGCAATGTGCACGTTCAGGTCTACGTCTTAAATTGGTAAATGTGTCATGAAATGTGGTTTGAAATATTTAGCATCATCACTACTGTTAGACCTAGCACTGGCACAATTGGCGTGGGTCTCCCTTCCATTTTTTGCTTTTGTCTCCTCTGTGTTGGCTGATGCTCTGGGCACTGTGCCACTGCCAGTCAGTGCCACTGCGCGAATGCTCCCTATTGTAAATTGACTATATGACTTGTTTAATCCTAATTGACCCATGGGATATGATAGGAAAGTCGAATTTAGTATGCCTGAGCTCCAAACATTAAAGTGCATCTTTTAGTGATTATTATTTTTATGTTCTGTGTTTTAAACTACCACTTTTGGGAAGTAGGAATTTTCTGGCCTAAGCCTTCCTGTGTGTCTGGTTTTGGGGGGTCAGGGCAGACTGAGACCGACCTGGATGGAATGGAGAGATCGGAATATGGAGTATGGGGAGGGGTGACCCTTTGATCTGAGCAGGACTGTGCCTGGCAAGGTGAATAATGGCTCCACCTCTCACTGTGCGTCTGAGGGATGACCCCTCTCCCTGAAAGGCAGGATGCAGCCTCGTAAATAAAGTGTTCCAGGACGACACCAAACTGGTTTTAGCTGGGTTCAGTGATTTGTGACTTTTCTGAGAACAAAGACTTCTGGGGTATAAAGATCTGTGCTAAAACCCCTGCATGGGGTGTTATTTCGGGATGTTAAGACGAACCTCTGTCGTTGTAACTAGAAGGAAAAGACTCTGAAACTTTCATCCTTGTTGCTGAAGCAACTACCCAAAGACCTGATTTGAGCTTGCCTCCTAACGGATTCTCAGGGACATTAGGCTTCACCCATCAGCCGTCCTGATTCCTGTTTTGAGGGAGATTCTACTTGCAGGTGAGGCCTCTGTTGAGAATTCCAGAGTCCCTGGTTCTACTGCGGGGAACGCGGGCTGAAAGTCATCACATCGCTATTGTGGGCCGCTGCAGCTGAGGAGCTGTGCCGCTGAGTGCCCGCATTTGCAGTCCTACGAGAATCATCGCAATTGCTATTGATTTGATTGATTTGATTTGATTTATCATTTTATAGAGCACGCGAATGCCCATGGGCTTCTTGGCGCTATGACAGTTGAGATATTCTTGGCTCGACCGCACAGTCTAGCATGCAGCAGTGAAGAGCCAAGTTTTCACTGCTTTTCTAAAAGAAAGCAGGGATGGACTGTTTTTTATAGAGACTAGAAGCAGGTTCCATACCTTTGCTGTGTGTAGGAGGAAACTTCTGCCTCCCCATCTAGCTCGTCTAAATTTCGGATCCAAGATTAATTTGGCTTGGCTGGATCTGAGAAGCCTGGTAGGTTCATACGGTTTCAAATGTGCTTTTAAAAATTGTGAGCCCGATCCGTGAAGCGCCTTGTAAGCCAGGCACAGCAATTTAAACTGTACTCTTTTGGCAATCGGGAGCCAGTGCAGGGTTTTTAGTTTGTGGGCAATTGGCTCGTATTTGGGAATGTCAAGCACCAGCCTTGCGGCTGCATTCTGCAAGAGTTTGCACCTTTGCTCCAGCATACAGGGCATTCCCATAGTCTATCCTTGACAAGGCCAGGGCAGTCACCACTGTTTTCCGAGCGTCTGCTGGAATGTAGGGCAGTCATTTTGTAATCATTTTCAGAATGAACCAGACTGATGAAGCCAGTTTACTGGCCTGAGCGTCAAATGAGAGTTTGATGTCTAGAGTCATACCCATATTTTTTCACCTTTTCTGCTGGAGCCGGACAGTTGCCTAGGCTGTCAGGCCACCACTCCGGGGACCAGATGTTTGGATCACCCCCCAGCACCAGTACTTCGCTTTTATCCCCATTTAACTTCAGGCAGTTATTCAGCATCCATTGTCTGACCTGCGTCATACAAGATCTGAATTTATCCGCCGTCTCTTTCGCATCCTTGCTGATAGACACCACTATATGGGTGTCATCAGCATAGGAGACTGGGGTGAAGCCGCTTTCCCTTATGATTCCAGCTAATGGGGCTATGTACAGATTAAAAAGGGTAGGGCTTAAAGACGACCCCTGGGGCACCCCACACGGTGAACTAAATTATTTGTATCTTGCCTCCCCCAGCTCTACTGAGAAAGTTCTGTTACACAAGTAGGAAGCCAGGAGAGCGCGTGCTGAGCTATGAACTCTGACCTCAGCCAGACTGGTCAGGAGTGTCTCATGGCTGACCGTATCGAAGGCCGCCGATAGGTCCAATAGTACCAAGGCGGCCTTCCCTCCTTCATCCAGAACACTCCTGAGTTCTTCCACCACCGTCAGCAGTGCCGTTTCTGTCCCATGTCCCTCTCGGAATCCAAATTTTGAGTGATCAAGTATGCTTCCCTCCATGAGGAAAAGTGACATCTGTTTATTCAGAAGTTTTTCCAAAATTTTCGCGGCAAAGGGTATCTGGATTGGGTCTGTAATTGCCGGCTCCTCGCAGTCTAAATTTGATTTTTTTAAGAATGGCATCACCAAGGTGGTTTCCCAGGCGTCTGGGAAAATCTCAGATTTTAGTATTCGTGAGAACAGTTTCTCCAGAAGAGAGCTTAGCAATTCCAGAAAGAGCTGCATCACCTTCGGCGGACAGGGGTCCGTTGGGCTGCCTGATCTAGTGGTCTTCACCTCATGCAGAATCTGATCTACTGTTGGTGGTACAAATTGAAACCATGGACTCTGTGATAACAATTCAGCTTCTTTGATTGGTTCTAAGGGTGCCTGAGCGGGTGTAGCTGTGTGGAGGCTTTTAAAGCCTGATGAAACTTTCTTAATGAAAAATTCGCTGAGCAAGTTGCAAAAGTCTGACGTCATTGCTGCTGTGCTATTGTTCTCTATTTTTGTTAGTTTTTTTACTGTGGCAAAAAGAGCTTTGCTGAAATTTTTTGTCTCTTTAATTTTTTTTGTAAAGAAGCTGCTTTTTTCTGCCATAATCAAGTTTTTGTAAACAGCCAAGGCAGCTTTGTAGTCGTCTTTTAGCCTAGCGTCATAGTTGGTTCTCCATTTTTTTCTCGGCTCTTCTACAGTTCTGCTTTTGTGCCCTAAGGGCTTCTGAGAACCACGGCTGAGAAGGAGATTTCCTCTTGAAAGTGACCATTCTTAATGGGACTGCGACATGAACTGCGGTGTTAATCCACTCCCTGAATTGATCGTAAGCTACATTGCTGTCTGGGGCGGTATCTGGGCAGGATGGCTGTAGTTTGTCTAACAGCATCTGTGAGCTGGTCTTCGACCAATCCCGATAAGTGACCCTCCTAAGCGAATCAATGGGCCTGCCTGTATCTTCTTCACTTCCAGTGAGAAGGTGATCACCTTATGGTCGGACCAAGGGACTTGAAGAGTAACCGCTTTGTTTAAGCCCTGACAAGAAGTAAAAATTACGTCAAGGGAGTGACCAGCGCAGTGCGTGTCTTGAAAGACCCTTTGTTCCAATGCGAAATTGGCTACTGACTCCTTAAGTGTAGATTCCGTGGTATCCAAGAATTTCCCAAAATGTAGATTCAAATCTCCCAAGATGGTGTAGTCGGGGCCTTTCACACTTGATTCTAGGAATGGACTAAGTAAATCGATCAGTGGTGTTTTGGCTAAGGGAGGCCTGTAAATTAGAAGGCCATTAAATGTATAATTGTTGGTGATTTTGATCTGAAAAGATAATGTCTCACAATTCAGATTACTACCTTTATCCGAGCTCTTAACCCTAAATCTGTCTCTAGAAATAATTGCTAATCCTCCCCCTCGTTTCTCTTTTCTGTCTACTCTGCAGATGGAAAACCTCTCAGGGATAGCCATAGCCAAATCAATGTCCGAGGCCTCGTCAGCCCAGGTTTCTGTGATAAACAGCAGATCTAAGTTTTGGCTCTCAATCAGCTCCGCCGTATGGGTGTTATGTTTAACCATCGATCTGGCGTTAATTAAGCCGGCCTTGACGATGTGGAGTTTGTACTCAGTTCTGTTTGATTGTGTGTTGGGAGTGGCCAGTTCAGCAATAGGTGAGAAAGTGAAGGTGTGAGAGCATACTGGACAGCTTTTGGTTTCTAGATGCATCTCAATAACAGGGCAACTGACCCTGGTTCTAAGTGAACGTAGCGAATGACCAGAATAACTGGTCCTCACCTGTTCTCATTTATATTGCACAGGGATTGTGGTCCTGGGCCCGGCGCGGACGGGCAGAGACGGGCTTGCCTTAGGCACGCCACGCGCGTCCGCTGCGCTTCCGCTCTAACATTGCTTTAAGTAGTGATCAGGCGCTGGAACACTAGAGCACAACCCGAGCGCCGAAAGTGCCCCCAGGCGGAAAGTGTCGAGAACTGGTCTGACCCCCTGGGGCACCCTCCGTTCAAGCAGCACTTGCCGTGAAAGACCGGGGTGCCTGGGCCGAGCGATCAGGAGATGTGCAAAATAAGCAGTAAGTATTTTAGTGCAAAATGGCAATTTACAGTAGATTAAAAGTTTTTTTAAAGAAACTTGGTTTTCACGGCGCCTCGACCTGGCTGAGCAGCGTTGTCTCTACCATCAGACACGCTTGTCTCTGCCTCAGGCCTTTTATCGCCAATGAGTGCTGGAACTCTAGAGCGCGTCCCCTATCCCAGACGGGAAGTGTTGAGAACTGCTCTGACCCCCTGGGGCACCCTCCGTTCAAGCGGCACTTGCCGTGACGGACCGGGGTGCCTGGGCCGAGTGATCTGGAGATGTGCAAAATAAGCAGTACATATTTCAGTGCAAAATGGCAATTTACAGTAGATTAAACGTTTTTTAAAAGAAAATTGGTTTTCACTGCGCCTCGACCTGGCCGAGCACCGTTGTCTCTACCATCAGACATGCTTGTCTCTGCCCCAGGCCTTTTATCGCCAATGAGTGCTGGAACACTAGAGCGCGTCCCCTATCCCAGACGGGAAGTGTTGAGAACTGCTCTGACCCCCTAGGGCACCCTCGGTTCAAGCGGCACTTGCCGAGACGGACCGGGGTGCCTGGGCCGAGTGATCAGGAGATGTGCAAAATAAGCAGTAAGTATTTAAGTGCAAAATGGCAATTTACAGTAGATTAAACGTTTTTTAAAAGAAAATTGGTTTTCACTGCGCCTCGACCTGGCCGAGCACGTTGTCTCTACCATCAGACACGCTTGTCTCTGCCCCAGGCCTTTTATCGCCAATGAGTGCTGGAACACTAGAGCGCGTCCCCTATTCCAGACGGGAAGTGTTGAGAACTGCTCTGACCCCCTGGGGCATCCCTCGGTTCAAGCGGCACTTGCCGTGACGGACCAGGGTGCCTGGGCCGAGCGATCAGAAGATGTGCAAAATAAGCAGTAAGTATTTCAGTGCAAAATGGCAATTTACAGTAGATTAAAAGTCTTTTCAAAGAAAATTGGTTTTCACTGCGCCTCAACCTGGCCGAGCAGCGTTGTCTCTACCATCAGACACGCTTGTCTCTGCCCCAGGCCTTTTATCGCCAATGAGTGCTGGAACACTAGAGTGCACTGATGTAATACACAGGGCACTAACTACCAGAACGCCGGAAGAGGGAGGGGGGAAGAAAAAACAAGGGAGCCTTTGGACTCTCGGAGAGGCTGATCCCGTCAGGCTAATGCACGCACCTGTAGCAGGGGACAAAAAAGGGAACAGCTAAATAGGGACACATCAAGGGGTATATAACCCAACAAGTGATCATTCTATGGCCAAGTACAGTAATAGATTCCCCTAGGCAAAAATCCCCTCTTACCAAAGATCCCTCTCCGGATGCAGTATAGGAGTAGGTGTGGTTAACTTCCCCACATGCCACAAGACCAAATCCAAGAAAAGAACAACGTAGGACTTCAAGAAAGGGGAAAAAGTCAACGGACATAAAAAACCCTTATAAAGTTCTGCAAATGTTCATGAAATAGGCACGAAGTTCAGAGTTGTAGTCCTCCCCCCCACCTACACTAGCTAACTAAGGAGAAACGCTACTTCCATGACCAGATTTCCAAAAATGTTCGTAAAAGGAACCAAAAAAGGACAAAATGAAAGAAACTGGCTGCAACAAACCCCGGAAGACTCCGCACAATGGTCCGTACGCAGCAGCGTACAGAAACGAAGTCCAGGCAAAATGCTGACGGAGTGCCAAGGGCTAGCGAAGTCACAGAGGTCGGAGGAAAGTCACAGGTAACATTCGCTAGTGGAGCAAAAATAGGGCACAGGTTCCTGAAAGGGCTGGGACTAAAAAACACAAACCGGCAGCCGCCGGCCAGCGAGGCAATGCTTCTCAATATCCCCACGGAAGGCAGTGCTTGATCCGAAGAGCCGATCAAATCCAAGCAGAGCGGGTCCAAAACGACAGGAACACAAAACCAAGCAATGAGACATGAGTAGGAAGCCCTTATATACAGAAGCCCCTCCCACTCGGTAACAGGTGATCTACCTGTACATGGCCAAAGAAAGAGAACTGGATCCTAACACTAGGTAGCCCATAGGGCAGGGGGGTGTATAAGTAAAATGTAGGACATCTACTGGTACATTCTGCATGTCCTAGTAGTGGGAAAAATTAATTTTACAGTACTGTGAGGCCTTCTCGTCTGATAGGTTAGCATTGCAAATTCCTTAATACACTTTTAAGATGTAATTCCTGATTAGAAAGTAGTGCCTGCATCATGTTTTATTCGATTTGCTGGTAACGTTTGATTTAACACTACAGTTTTAGAAATGACACTTTTAGAAAATGGACAGTGCTCTGCTCTTATGGCTCTATGTGCCTGCAGCATGTCTCTAATACACGTCTGGGGTTTGGGTGACTTTGTGCATTCCCTCTAGACATCCGCAAACACCGGAAAGGTTTGTGGGACAAAGAACTCATCTTCATTTATCTGCATTCTCATAGATCATCCTGGGGAGGAGAGGGCGGAACTGACAGTTACACCTAAATAGACAGTGTCCTGTTTCCCACACAAAGGGCTGATAGACTCCTCCAGATAGTCTGGAACCTGGGCTGGTAAGAAAGGGTCTGTGTGCAATTCAAAGACCCTTCTTTATAGCCACCCACACTTCAAAAGCACAACTGGATATATGTACTGAGGTTCTGACCTTACTAAGACAGTACACTGCTGGACCTGTGAAGAAATCTGCCACAAGTAAAGACTGCTATGCTACACGGATTGCCACACTGTTTGACTCCTGCATTGGAAGAACTGTTTTTCTGATTAGATGGGCTGACCTGCTGCCTTCTGATCTCTCCCCTGCTGAGGACAAGAACTTTACCCATCACCTGAACCCAGAGTGACTCCCAGTGCTGGCTTACCTCCTTTTCTGAAGTCTCAGGGCCATCAAACATACTTCCTTCTACTCTGCAACAGCACATGGACTCTGCCATCTATGAGACCTGCCCTGCCAAGTAGTGCCAATGCAGTACTGGACCATTGAAAGTTGGTTTTTACTGTGCTGATCCATCACAACTGGCACGTCAACGCTGAACGGAACTGGCACATTACACTATGAGGCCTACGTGGCTGTTGCTCGCCGACAACGCTACGATGGACTGTGTGGCTCAACAAAGATGGACTGGGCAGCTCAACAACGATGTATTGTCTGCATCATAAAGGGGTTCGTCGATGAAGGCTTCATCGATTGCATGCATCAAATTGACTCATTGCATGCCTTTGCATGATCGATCATGACACATCACCTCCTCTGCTTTTTGCATCAAGTCTTGACATCTACGCTTCTTCTGTCCAAGGTGCTTTTTCAGCAACACCTGCGTGCGTCGTGTAGATGGCCTGCCCTCCATTGCAGTAAGCCTGAAATTGTGATTTACCCCAGTCTAGCACGACCAGATTTCCCCATGTGGGCCTTTAGGAATCTAAGCACTATAATTTGATTTCATCTTTAAAAATTCATATCTCTGGTTCTACTTATAAGAATTTATGTCATTTTGGTCTTGTTTGTTTATAAACATAGTTAAACAAAAAAAGAGAGGTACGGTCAGTCTCAGTACTGCCACTGAAATAGGAGCGGGAAGGATAGTCACACACTCACTTCGGGTGAATAGGAAAGCCCTCACACACCGACCTAGTCAGTGTCATGCTTCATCACTGGGCCCCACCACAGAGGCCGAATGCCTCTATGGTGTGCTGCAACGCCAGAAAGACTGCGGAGCTGGTTGTGTGAAGAGGGGTGTGGGTATACATTGCATGGTATGGATATGTGGGTGAAGTGCAGTGTAGGAAGTGCACTTAATGCACGCAAAACATATCCCACAGACACATATATACATCTACACAACATACATATGTGATTTATCTGAAATAGTCACTTACCTGTCTCCTGAGCTCAAGAGTCACCCCTATCAATACTCTGCTCACAGGCTAACGGGTACATTCAGATCTGCTTGGTGGGACCCTGCCATAAGCAACAGCAGGCGGTTCACCAGCACAGAAGACCGCTGTTGTGGTATTTTTCTGTCTATCATGTATACATCTAGAGAGTCAGAGATCTCCGCAGCGGTGGACATGCGGTCGGAACCCATGATCTAAATCAGGTCCTATGATTTTCTTTTCCCATGTCTGTTTCTTTATGATATGTCACTGTCTATGTATCCATTACTGAACTTGGTGTCTGTCACACCACGTTGTTTGTGAGACATAGCAATCATTGGTTTTGATGCCAACATTGGTTTGGACATGACTTATTGATGACAGCTCTGCCCATTGGACTGTATGGTTAACATAGATATAGATAAGGATAGCATGATCCTTTAAGCCGTAACACTGGGAGTTTCTGTACACATAGCAGATATGGCTGCAAATACACCTCAAAGCCCTGAAGAAGTCTCTGTCAAGAGATGAAATGCATTGGCTGCATTGGAAAAAAGTGTGTATAAAAAGGCATAAGAAGAATATAATTAAAGGAATTCATTGTTTTTATACAAACAAATTCAGATGGAATCTGTCTATTAATGTAAATTAGATTATACAAAACATGTCTATATTGAAAAATGCATTGCTGATCATTTGTTTAAAAATAGTCAACAGAACTGTGCCCCGTGCAGAGGATTAAGAGGCTGATCCTCCAGATCTGAGCGACACCTTCTCTGTTTGTATCACTATCCACTTAAAGTTGTAGGTACAATTTTAGTAGCTCCAGCCTCGTTTTGTAAATCACATCCTTGATTGTAGACATATTCCGGGAGGTTCCGTAGGATAGTCACTGGCTGTTATCTATTGATTTCATATATACCATGCAGATGGGACCCTTTGTTGTATCATTTCTGTTGCAGTGTAAATTTGACAATAAATACTACAAAAACTATACTATTATACGGTTGGCCTTAAAAGTAATAAACAAACCCTCTCACCGCTCTCCTTTCAATGAATCAAAGAGCACAATCTCAGTGAATAACTTCCTGCTATAGCAAATTAGGAATCATAACCCACTGAGACTCCCATCCCGAAATCGAACCTGGGACTCCCCAGTCATGTCTATTATGCATAGTGACAGAAAATCTCAACCACCTTTCCAGCTACATGGAAGGAAACAAAGTACTACATTACCTGACTGACATAGTCCGAAGTCAAGAGAAATACCTAGCACCTGTGGAAGTTAAATAAAACGAAAACGTATATGGATTGGTAGAGCAGCAGTCACATTCTAAAGGGAGATATCAAGGAAGTGTGCATCAGCACTTCTTAGGAAAAGGGGCATGGTCATCCTAGTTAGAAAAACACTTCAAGATCAAGAGGGCAGGTATGCCTTTACCAAAATAATCACTATGAAGAAGCAATAATATTACATTCAGTAGATTTACCCAATGCTCAGAAGACAGGTCTTATTAAAAAACTGTCAAGGTTCCTAATTACATTTGCAAGAACTAAATTGATTATTGGTGGGGATTGGAAAATGGTCCGCCAGCCTCTCCCTCGCCACTGTCCACCGCATCCGAAGAACAACCAGCGGCGGCAGATCCTTCTCCCACCTCGCCGCCAAGACCTGGAACACCCTCCTCACCAACCTACGGCAGACCCATGACCTACCGTCCTTCTGGAGACTCCTCAAGACCTGGCTCTTCGATCACTAGCAGCACCCCTCCAGCACCTTGAGACCCTCACGGGTATGTAGTGCACTTTACATATGTCATGATTGATTGATTGATTGATTAAATTAAAGAGTCTTCATATTGCGGCATACGTCACAGCAACCCAAAGTGAAGTGCCTGGAATTGTGCTTACTGAGCCGTCCATACCAGAGAGTGGAGCTCAGAACAAATCTACAGTTCTAAAGAGGGAAAATCATTTAGGGGTTAGGAATAGAGGCAGACTGTTGTTCCGATGGAGGCCCAGAAGAAAATCCAGTTTCCAGTTATCATCAAGGAGGATCCAGAAGACAGTACTTCAGAGGTCCCACTAGAGAATGAGTGAGAAAGACCACCATGTCCTGCCACACTATTCTACAATGCTGCCACTTTCTTGACACCATCATCTTTTGATACCACCAAAAACCAAAATATTGGTGACTGATGACCTGCGTGGATAACTATAGCGATGACATATTGATTTTTGGACCTTCACAAAAAGAACATGATAAAGCTCTTAGACAAGTATGTTGTTTACTTGCTGAAGCAGGTTTGACTTTTAATGCAGACAAATGTGAATTTCATAAGACGAAGCTAAACTCTTTGGCTATATCTTTTCTGATGAGGGTATGACAACGGATCATGCTAAAGCACAAGCGCTGTTAAATGTTGATCCTCCACAAGATGTTTTCACAGTGCATTCATTTCTTGGCATGGCCAGCTACAGTTCTAGATATATATGAGACTTTTCCACTGTAGATGCTCCATTGAGAGAGTTGATGAAAAATAATGTTTCATTTTAGTGGTCTTATAAATATGAGAACACTTTTAAGAAAATCAAATAAGCCATTGAGAAATGCTACTGATATGGCTTACCTACAAAAGTTGTTGTTAACGCTAGACCGGTGGGTTTAGCTGCTATCCTTTCACAGAACAACAGACACCCAAATGTTCGAAGGCATATTGTGGCATATGCAAGTAGAATTTTTTCCAAACCAAAACGTGCTTACTCTCAACCTGAAAAAAAAATTAGCCATGGTATGGACATGTGAACACTTCCATACATTCTTTATTTTATTTTTGTATTCTTTTTATTAACATAGCTCAAGAGTATTACAAGTACAATATGCATAGTCAAGGTTACACGATTAGGCTGACACAATAGCACGAGAATAATATATTAACTTAAGGATAAGTGGCATAGAAAACCCCCCTTGCGAGTCAACTTCACAAGTTCATCCCTCTGTATTTTCGCCAGGGCGTCCATATTTTTCCCAATTTCTTAGCGCACCCCCTGCTTTTGTAGACCATTTCTTCAGCGCACTGACACCAATCAAGGTCTCATATCCACTCCTCTAGCGTCTGAGGTAAAGGTGCCCCCCACTTTCTGGCAATGTTCAGCTTCGCTATCTCTGCCACAAGGGCCAACCATGGTCCCTCATACCTGGACCAGTCAGAGTCACTCGTAATCAATAATAGTAGCCACTTTGCATCCAGAGGGACTGTCACTCCCATTACCCTGGACATAGTATCTGTGACCTCGCGCCAGTACTGGGTAATCTCTGGGCATTGGCATAAAATATGTATGAAAGCTCCCTCTACCTGGCATCCCCTTGCACACGTCGCTGTAGGGATCCTGCTTCATGAGTGGAGGTGAGTGCTCGGGTAGTCGGTGCAGTATAGTATCATAAGTTGTACCAATCTAAATCGGGAGCAGATCACAATTTCTCTGGGGCTCTGGATTGCCTCCTGCCACTCCTCATGGTCCATTGGCCCCAAATCTTTAACGTATGTGTCTCGGAGTGTCGTCAGGGGGTCTTGTACATTATTTATCAATTTGCGATAGATCGTGGATGTTGGTTTCTCAGTAATTGGGTGTAGTAGCACTCTATCCTCCAATGGGGAGTATTCTGGAACTGAAGTGCAACTATGAATGTGGGTGCGCAGCTTGTGCACCAGCCTCAGATACTGATAGCTCTGAGTCTGGTTTTGATTACCTTCCTGGTTAAGGACCTCAAAGGTGAGGGGAGAGTCACCTTTCCAGACACACCCCAGGTACTCAATGCCAATTAATTTCCACCCCTTAAAACCAGTAAGGGATGCTACATCATGTAGGGGGTCCTCTACCCACAGTGGAGTTCTACCCGTCAGCATCCCCACCCAACCCAGTAGTTTATAGGCCTCCCTCCAACACTGTATCACCTCCTTGGTGTGATCTGGCCAGTCCGGTCTGTATTTTTGGGAATAAAGGAGGGGCTCACAATTTCTTTCCAGCATGGCAGCTCTATCTGCTTGGTATGCTAGCTCATCCGCATCTGTGTACACCTAGTTATTAATGACCTGCAGCTGCTAAGCCAATAATAGAACCTAATAAACAGGACTGCCAGGCCACCGTCATAAACACCCTTCTGCAATTTATGTAACGCTATTCTTGGCGATCCCCCCTGCCACAACAGCGTTTGGACTTCCTGCGCTATCTTCTTGAAGATCTTCGGAGGGACCTGATATAGGGTGTTCTGGAGTACATATAAGAGGTGCAGCAATGTCATCATTTTGTACAGGGCTCCCCTGCCCATAAGGGAAAGGGGAAGGGTACGCCAGTGACTAACAACAACGCCAAGGCGTCTCATCTGGGGACCAAGATTCTTGTCTAGGAATGCCTTCTGGTCCTGTGTAACATAAATACCCAAGAACTTGAAACCATCCAGCACCACTGGGGCCGCACACCGTGTCGAAACCCTGGGGGGGACCCGATAATGGAAAGATCACAGACTTGGACCAATTAGTAGTGTAGCCTGAATAGCCACCAAATAGCTCAAAAATATGTAGTATGAGTGCCATCGAGTGATACGGCTGTGCCAGGTTCAGAACAATATCGTCAGCATAGAGCAAAATTTGCTCTTCCCATCCCCCGGTGCAGCTATGCCCCATATCATAGGGACCCTCCAGACCCAGAAAGCCAATGGTTCCAATGCGGGGCAAACAGGAGCAGGGACAAGGGGCACCCCTGCCTGGTGCCCCTGTGCAGTTGAAAGGATCTAGGTAGCGCCCCACTGACATGCACCCTGGCCGTGGTTGCTTCGTACAGTAGTCCTACCCAACCGCAAAAATTGGGGCCAAAGCCCAGCCTGTGGAGCACCACAAACAGGTAGGGCCACTCAATGCTATCAAAGGCCATTGACGAGTCCTGCGCCATCAATGCCGCCTCCTGAGCCTCAGGATTACAAGTCATGTGGAGTACGCCATAAATCCTCCGAAGATTGTGCCAGTGCTTCTACGGGGCATGAATCTCGATTGGTCCACATGGACCAACTCAGTGATGACAGATACCAGCCTGTCTGCCAAAGCTTTAGTTAGCACCTTGGCCTCCATATTGATAAGAGAGACAGGGCGGTAAGAACTGCACTGGTCCGGCGCCTTTCCCGGCTTTATGGATTATGACGATCATAGCCGCCCGCTGGTCTGGCGGAAGTTGCTCCTGTTCTCGCACCGCCGTTAGCATGTTGCAGAGTGGGGGTATAATAACGGAGGCCTGCCCTTTATACATTTTTACTGGGAGCCCATTTGGTGTTAGGGTTTGTATGATCAATGCGGCCCAACGTCATACTGTGTACTACTTGTTACTAATCTTATGTGCTTGCTCTCTTGCTATGCATTTTCATTGTCAAGGCCTGACTCCCCTTTTATATGTCTAGTGAATAGTGTTAAGTTAAATGTGATCCCTTTTATGTTTTTTTATAGCAGGCGTATTCTTGTACCTTTCTTTTAAAATATGCTCAGTTAAAAGAAAATGCAGAACAAACCAAGTGAAATGTCAGACTGACCGTGTGGAAGCTAGTTCCTTAATTAGCATACTCAGCACGTTCTATTCATTATGGCACATGTTACGTTGTACTTCCAAATGCTGACTCCTCCCATCGCCCTAACTGTCAAACCCCACCCAACTCCCTGCCTATAAAAGACTTTGAGACACAACGAGACGCGCTTGCGTTCGTCAGTGTCTCTTTGCTTACCTGAATTCCAGCGCGAGTCCTCAGCAGCGAGTCTTCAGAGTAGATCCTGGTTTCCACAGCAATGGTTCTTTTTAAGAGCGGCGCTTCTTCAGAAGAAATCCCGATTCCCCCATCAACTCGTCTCCTTTCCAAAACTTTGCTACGTTCTCATCAGCTCCTGAGTCTTCTGGTTTCCAGGCAAACATTGGAACTTTTAATTCTTCCAGATCTCGTGCCGATTCCCGTGTTAACCTGCAAAAAGAAAGGAACAGAAGAAAAGCACAAGTAAGATCTTTCAATTTTTTCATGCATGATAAAATGAAAGTGCGCAAACAATTAAAACAATCAAACAAGTAAGGATTATCATCTTCGATTTTCCTGGGGTTAAAAGGGAATCAAGTCTCTTGAACTTTGAATACGAATCTGCAAAAAGCAAGAAAGACATTAATTATTGAAAAGTGAAAGAGCAGAATTTAGCAGCAAAGACCAGTGTGAACATTTTATATATTTATTATTTAATCACTTGTGAACTTTACTTAAAGAACATATTTGAAGGCATCATTAGTAAGTTCTACATAGACAAAGGGTTAAGAGTGTTTTAATAATAGTCTGCATTAGAGTATAACATTATTTTGTTACCCACAGTACAAAATAAGATTGGCGTTTCCGGATTGTTCTTCAATGACAAAGGTGAAAGGCTCTGGATGTTTGAATAGGAGCAAAATATTATAAAGGTATTTTGAAGAGTAATATAACGAATAGAATAAGAATATAGAGCATAGTATCACTGTTGTTGGCAATTATTGTTTACGCTATTCATAGATTCTTAACCATTGAAAGGACAACACTTTCTGAAATCATACAAGAAGTTCACGCAAGAGAAGAATTGCCTCATCTCGGAACTACAACTTTGGAGGGTTTCTTTTAGTTATTTAGGATTTTGTCCCATTTTACCATTTCCCCTGGAGATCTATCCTAGCCAAACTGAATATCAATATACAGTTTATGCTGGCATAGGTTATTAGGGGAATTGAGAACACACATCTCTTAAGTTGAATAACCTGGACTTCAGGTGAGTGAAGACGTAACGGAAACGAAAGCCTTCACAAAAAATAAGGTTCTTCTTGAGAGATATGGAGCAAGATAATGACCGTATTGATGGTCGAGCCATGGCTCAAGCTTTTAGTGATGACACTGAGGCAGATAACTCAGGGACTGCAATGTTGCTGCACATGCAAATAGAACTAGAACGATTGAAACAAGAAAATGTAGAACTGCGTCAGGAGGTAATTTGTTACAAACCAAGAGGAACTTAATGGGATACCACCTTTTCCAAAACCTTTAAACCACCCTTAGAAACTGGAACTCGGTCAAAAACTTCCTGTACCTTTATGACTTCTGTTACAGCTTCAGTAAATATGCAAGTTACGGTCGCAGCTCCCAATGTTGTCCATTTAACAGCACCAGAACAATGTTTTGGGGATAGCGCCAAATACAATATTTTTATCAGTCAGTGGGTATTGCATTTCATTTGCAAACCCCAATCCTTTCCCACTGATGCAACCAAAGTGGCATTTGTACTTTCATATTTGGGGGCCACAGCAGCAAATTGGTCTATTCCCTACATTGATAGAAATGATCCTATTCTGTATAATTGGCCCTCATTTAAGATGACAATGACGAAATTATTTGCAAAGCAAACTTATGTTCAGGCAAGTGATAACCAGTTGTTGAATTTAAAACAAGAGAGTAAATATTTGTTGAGTTATGTAACTACCTTTAATAGATTATTGACAGAAACTCAGTGTCCAGAAGAGAAACGCCCGTCTGTGTTTTACAGGGTTTGCCGGCTGACACAAAAGATGGCTTGGCCCATATTGTAGATTTACCTGAGGATTATTCAGAATTTGTAGTTCTAGTTGTAAAATTGGATCATCATATTGGATAACGTAAAGGTGATAAATCAAGACTAGAAACCAGATTTGCAGTATTTAAGCATGTAAAGAAAGAAGTAGATGTTAAGGCATCAGAACCACAACCTATGCAAATAGGAACTATTAAAGGACCTTTAACAGCAGAAGAGAAGGATAGGAGGCGTAAATTAAATGTTTGTTTATTCTATGCCCATTCAGGCCATTTCGCCAAAGATTGTCCCAATAAGCCAAAAGTACCTAAAAATTTTATGCGATAATCTCTACTTCTATGGAGCAGGAAAACTAACAGGCTTGTCAAGAACGGAGGTTGCTTGTACAAGAAAAAAGGTTCCAAAGATCTCCCAATATCTACTAATACTGTGACTAGAATACCTTGACACTTTATTATTCAGGTAATTTTGATAAGAAGCACACAAATAAGACATTCAGTTTTGATATTATTTGAATCTGGAGCAACAGGTAATTTTTTAGACATTAGGTTAGCTCAAAAACTGCATATCCCAAAAGTATTAAAAACACAATCAGAACCTGTTTGTGCCGTTGATGGATCTGCACTATCTTCCGGTTTAATAACAAATCAGTCAACACCTATTACAATTGTTTGTCAGAAAGGTCACACTGATGTTTTGAGTTTTGATCCTATTGACACTCCCACGTTCGGTCTTATTTTAGGCGTGCCATGGTTAACTCCACATAATCCTAAAATAAATCGGGATTTAAGAACAGTAACTCTGGATTCCTCCTATTGTAGATCACATTGTTATCAAGAAGCCCATCCTGATTCTATGACAGTTCTACATTGTGCTAACATCATAACATCCTCTATCATGATTCCCCCAGAATATCAAGAATATAAGGATGTGTTTGATCCAGTAAAGGCCAGTACTCTACCGCCACATAGATCATACGATTGTCGTATTGATTTAATACCAGGAGCCCTACTCCCAAGCAGTAGAGTATATGATCTTTCTGAAGAAGAAACTAAGTATCTGCGAAAATATTTAGATGAGTTATTAGCTGCAGGTTTCATTAGACATTCAACCTCCCCTGTCTCTTTGCCACTATTTTTAATCCAGAAGCGAGACGGTGGCCTAAGAGTGTGTATAGATTATAGTGGATTAAACAAGGCCACTATTAAAAAGAAATACCCGCTGCCTTTGGTACTGGTTCTTCATGATCAGTTATGCCACTCTACTATATTCACTAAATTGGATTTAAGAGGGGGCATACCATCAGGGTCAGGCACCTACTTGTCTCCCTCCGGAAGGTAACCAGAGCACAAAGTTGCTAGGATACCGATACCCCTCCGACTCCATGGGGCCCAGTTAGGTCTCGTGAAAATTGTTTTTTATCTTTCAGGAACCACGTGTTTTTTGGAACAAAATACGTAGGTATTAATGCATGCACTTAGTAGAGTTTGCTGCAGTTGAAAGTCTTTTTCTATAAATATCTCAGCGAAAGAGCTAAGGAGTGGCGAACACAGGGCTGGTCCCTGTGTAGTCCCGAAGAAGTGCTTGGGGTATGCACGAAACATGTCGACTTAGGAGTTGATAGGTACATCTGGACACATTAAGTTTAGGGCAGCCTATCTCCCCACCCCGTTTTTAATATCACCACCTAGAGGTCAGAATAAAGTTTATTGAAAACCTACTGGGCAGGTATTTTTAACCCACATCACATAGTCCACTCCCCACAAATACACATGCACCACACATAGTCCATATAAGTGCTCCTACGTAACTTCGCAAGTCGTAGCACGCCCCAGCCCGTAGAGGACTGGGATGGCCCCAATGATGAAGCATGTCACTGTGGGGCAACCCCGGTGAGTGAGGGGACAGCTAAAAAAGGAACAACTTTTCCTTTTTATATACATAATACACAATTCCTACAGTCAACCCCAGTGAGTGCTGGCTGTGTTTCTTCTAGCAAGGCTCTCAGGTATCTGGAAACAGAAACCTTTTTGTTTGACTTAAATTATTGGAGGGCGAGCCTAGCTAATAACCCTCTAACTCCCTTCCCCATTTATTGACTGAGAAGGAACTCAGCCGGAGAACGATACCCAACGGATGCATCATGGCGCTGGCATCCGTTGTCCGCTCCGAAACACTGTGCAGAGGAAACGCGGGCCCTGCGCTCAGCGTTGCTGACGTCCCGTCGACCATTGGAAGGGGGGATCGAGAGATGGTCCTGGTGGCGTTCTAGAGAGGCAGTGACCACCGGCCCTGCTTGATTTGGGGATCACAGACGTTGGTAAAGAAGGGATGGATAGCGCGGGTGCCGCCGCAGTAGTGCGGCGGTTGTGACGTTTGCCAAAAAAAACACTTCTAAGGTACGGGCGCCTAGCTGCCTACTAGATTGACGGGGATGTGTCCCGGTCACATGCCCGGTAGCGGTCTGTTGCAAAGAAGTAGAAACTTAAGGAGCACAGCACAATGGTGAGATGAGGATGCTGCTGTGGCTGATCAAAGGTATAGTTGTACTTCAATACCGCATTTGCAGTGAAGACAATCACATATGCAGCATAACCTGTGAGGGTACGGCTGGAACCTGACTGGAGTGTAAGGCTAGTGGACATTAACAGCGTATACTCTCTTGCTGGTACTGGTGTTTGGTCCATCTGCGAGTGGTACATGCTGCTGTGGAGTGGAGCGCTGCAGAGGTCCCCTCGTGGAACATCCTGGAGCAAAGGAGCATACGAGGCCAACGAGGCACTATGAGGTGCCCAAGAGCCAAGCAAGCTGATGCAGTGACTAATAAGGATGCGCATCTTGCACCTTGCACCTTGCACCTTGCGGTGAACTCTCAAACAGTTCTGACAACCAAGTGGTGCCTCCCACGGGAACCAATCAGCATGCTGCCAACTTGGATTTAATTTAGAAAGAAATACGGGATTCCCGTGTAGTGATTGAAGCATAAAGGGGGATGCTATCTGCCAATTTAAACTTCCTGCAAGTGGACCATAAAAAACTAGCGTATAAAGTGAAGTTGAATAAACTTGCCCTGGATGAGTTAATACCGCAACAAACCATGCATACCTCTCAGCTCGAACAATTCCAACGTCAATTGAAGGGCTTACAAGACAAGGTGGATAACGCGGAAGGGAGATCCCGACGCAACAGTGCCAGAATTCTTGGAATCCCAGAACGCAGCTAGGGGTCTAATCCCACCTAGTTAGTGGAGAAATGGATACATGACCATGTGGCGAAGGAGGGATTATCGGACCTCTACAGTATGGAGAGAGCGCATTGGGTACCGCCTAGACCACCTCAGCCGAAGCACCACCAAGGCCACTGATAGAGTGCATCCTGAATTATAAGGACCGAGACACGATCTTATGGACTGCTAGAGAGAACGCCCCTATACTCTACGAAAACAAAATGATCACCCTGTATCCAGATTTTACTTTAGCAGTACAGAAAGCCAGAGCCACCTTTGAGGAGATTAAGAGGAACTTACGAACACGCAATTTGAAATATGCCTTGCTTTTTCCAGCATGCCTGAAAGTTGTTTACGGACGAAAATCAATTGTTTTGGCAACCCCGGAGAGGTGGCAGACTGGTTGGAGATTAAATTTACACCAACGGCTTCGCAGACCTCACTTTTGTCAAGCCAGATGTGTTGTCCTCTTTTAGTACGGGATGCCTGGGTTAACATGGTGGAGGGCAGAAGAGTCATGGAAACTGCTGACACTAGTCCATCTCCGGAACGAATCTCAAACAGTCAAAAAGATCCTCTTCTGACAGGCATTAGCACTGGCTGCCCGCGATGCCCAAACTGCAATGACGTAGACGCAATCTTCAGATGTGGCTACAGTCCACTCAGAATCTGAGGCTAGCTTGACATTGTTCCCATCAATCACTGCACTGACTGCAAGCGAATACTAGAACTGTGATTAAGGAATTGTCAGGAGTGGTAATGTATATGATACTCTGCAATATGTTTTTTCAGATGTTAGATATTTCTAGAAGGTCTAGTTACTACGAGCTGTAAAGGAGAATGTATTGTCATACTACGTAATGTGATGTCAGTTTGAAGCAGGGCAGTTGACGCCTCCCCCACCTAGCGACTGCACCATGGCGCCTATTGTTTAAAGTTCAGGTTGAACTTTTCTTTCAAGTTTAGTCCTCTGTTGTTATTTGGGGGAACGTAGTACTGGGTAGTTTAGTTGGTCATGCATGCTCGGCCTTCCTACAAAAGGCACCTGATAGGCGTAGTAGTTCACATGCTCTGCAGCGACTGTATTTCCTGACTCTAGATGGCGTCACTTAACAGATATACATGATGCACATGGAATGTTAGTGACATGGGATCGGTACACAAAAGGCACTGTATACTGGCGCAACTGAATAGAAGGAAAGTTAATATAGCTTTCCTGCAAGAAACTCACCTTAGTCAGAATGAGGCATTTAAATTGAAGCGGAAGTGGACGGGACAATTGTTTTTCACGTCCTATTTGGCATTTGCACGGGGGCAGCGATTTGGGTTCATAATAATACGCCCTTTAAGCTACTGGAGCAAAAAGTGGACCTAAATGGCCCATATTTATTGATCCATGGCTTATTGGATGGGGCACATATCGTTCTTTGGAGTATATATGCCCTGAACATTGACCAAGATAGATACCTGAAATTCCTTAGTGTGGTACTGATGGACTGGTTGGGTTATCATTGGGTCTTAGGGGGTGATTTTAATGCAGTATTAGACATTGATCTGGACAGGTTGCCCCCTGCGTTACATGCAACTGAATGTAAAATACAAGCACAAGCACTTAGGGGATGGGCAAAAGGATGGAAACTGCAGGATACCTGGCGAATGATGAACCCGAGCCATAAACAATATTCCTTTTATTCCCCATCATGCCGACTACATACTCGCATAGACAGACTTTTCTGCTCTGGGGTTCTGTTAGTAATGTGTTGCACATGGATAAGACATTATCGGATCACAATCCAGTAGAGTTAACGCTACAATGGGGCAAAATCCCAACCCTGATACTGACCTGGAAGTTACAACCCCTATTACTGGAAGACCAAGTCTTCCGTAGCACATTATCCGAGGCTATTGTTAATTATTTCTCTGAGGACAGAGGGTCTGCTAGTACTCGTCAGACTTAATCATTTATATACATGTATATTTTTTGTAAAATTAGTAAGTTTTCATTTAACAGAGGGGGCGATATAGTGTCTTGTGAGTTAACAATGATGGAACCCTTTTGGCTTCTGATGAGCTCCTTAGCACTCTGACATAATGAATAGAGTGTACTGTAGAGAAGGCTGTTTTAGAATGTTGAGTTCACCGTTACACACAGGGGAATACCAAGCTCCATGTTTTGGGGTAGTCATTGGCAGGTACCCCGGATGGAAAGATGCTACAATAGCAATGTACATTTTTTTCCTCCATATGCTTCTCTATTCTGATTAATTTGTTTGCTATAGCATTACCATGACAAGATTGTGTGGAGACTAAGTGGCTCATTACGATGTTGGGCGGATGTCAAAGTGCCTTCCACATGGTGCAGGGATGTTGGTAACCCCAGGCCTGATATTGAAGGGCCAGGGGACAAAGGAGACCTGCTAGGGGCCCCCAAAGACACTTTCTGACAGCCTTTCCATGTCGAAAAGGCCAACATGAAAAGGCTGTCAAAAAGTGCCAGCATAATCCCGACGGCTGAGCCGAACCTGGCTCCGTCATCATCAGTGATTATGGTATCTTCAGAAGTGCAGCGGACAGTCCTCAGCCCAATGTATCTGCCCACCATATCCTAATGCAGTGGCAGACCATGGACATAGATGTCAGTGGGACCGACACCAACAGTACATTGGTGTCGGTCCCACTCACATCGTAATGAGGCCCATCGTGTGGCCAATTGTCACATTCATGTTGTCATTTCCCTTAAACTAAGAATCTGATTTGACATCATTCACACAAGCTTGTGACAGGTCAGTTCCCTATTTATTTGAGACTGTTTTTGGTCTACAGGTGAGAAAACGTTCAACCCTGTTTGTTGAAGAAATACATTCACTAGGCTACATGAAGTTTCATTGATGTACAAATCAATTAATGTATTTTATGTGGAAATCCATCTGAAAAATTGTATACAAAGTGTATCTGTGTGCTGACTCATGTTTCATTGTAGTCTGAGTGCCTATTTGAGTTTTCAAGGTTGTAGAGTAAAAATATGTGAACGCTGAAAAGGGGCATTACATTTTGTGTTTCTTAAGAGTACCCCCATATTCCGATGCTCTTGAAAGAGGTTCCTATGTGCTCATGCTCTGGTTAGTAGAAATAATAAAGGCAATGTAGACATGTAATATTGTGCAGGGGTACAGAGATTCTATAATGTAACAGTAACTTTGTTGAACCAGATCTCAGATTAAAATATATGGGTTAGTATATTGGTTGATGTATTTAAATTTGATGCATTCAAGGTCCACATGAGATTAATGCAGTTTTTGTGAAGAAAGCTCTTAAATGTTAAAACTATGAATATTGTATTGTATGTGTTTATTAACACTGTTAAGTGGGACAAATCGATCATTGTCTTGTCATTCTTTGTTTTTGAAAGTCTTTGAGTGTCTGACAAGAAATGGTGTTCTCTGTGTTACAGCTTGCATCATTAAACATAAATGTTCAATGACCTAATAATCTGAAAGCTATGCATTAATATGTTGATATACCACATGGACAGTTTGGAAACATCTAAGGTAGTCAATGGCCTCCCATGTGCACCATGAACTATTTGTTAATTAAAAAAATTCCACAAGTTTTATTTAGTCGTGGCTCATCACATACAAAGGGTGGTAAAGTCACATTGACTTATCTAATTTGTTCTTGCTAACCTGAAAGAACGTAGTCAACACTGAAGCCATTTAGACCAGAAGACATTTTATTATTTGTTTCCTGATCTAAATTCTCCCTGTGTTATTAACATACAACTATGGGCCAGATGTATCAAGGGTTTATGCCCATTCTGTGTCTAAGGGGAAATGTGTTGATACATATGGCCCTAAGTTACCTTACATTTGATAATCTTTACACAATAATTATCAATGATTGACTCACAAAGGGATCACAATGAATTCTCTGAATGTCTTCTTCTACGTTCCAAGTTAAATATCACAAAGACCTTTATGTCCCCCCTTTGAGGCCCTCAGGAACATTTAGAATTAAGATAATGTTCATTCTTGAGCTATTTTCAAGAGATTCCAGTTTGTCTCGGAAGTCTTTTTCGCTATTGTGTAGCTTCTGTAACTCTTCCTGATTAATGTCTACCTTCTTAGAAAGATCTTCCAATTAAACTTCCATAGCCACAACTCTTTCTACCAGATTGTTATTTTTATCCTCCATGGCCTCACAAGTACCCTCAAGTTTTGCTGGTTTAGTTCTGAAGTTGCGAATGTCTCCCTAAATTGTTTTAACAGAGTGGATATTAGTGCTTTTAATTCAGGGCAATTAATTTGGTCAGCACCTTTTTTTGTCAGGGACTTGCTTTCTGATGGTGTAGAGCTAGGTATAGAGCTAGAGCTAGCTAGGCCTGACTGAAGGACTGAGACCAGTTGCATCCATTTCTGAGTTCTCTTCTGCTAAAGGATCAAACCTATTTTCAAATTGTATAGAATCAGTCTTCATTTTCTTTAAACCTACAGCCTCCATACCTTCTTTCACTTTTTGAAATTACATATTCTCAATAGTTTGAGAAATGGTTTGAGAGATCACTGGAACTCCTTGTGTATGGACTTTAAAGTAGGATTGGAGTAAGGGTGTTACTCTTATGTTCTCTGTCTTCTTTCTCATGAATGTAATACTTATTTTCCGACCCGCTTTTGTCCACGGGCGTTTTTTTAAACTTTAGAGTCATGGGAAGGGCATACAGCCTGGGGGGTAATGATGCCTTGTTCTGTTTGTGGGGGTGGTGACACCACAAGGGTTTATGGAGGGTTTTCCCCTTGAGATAAATTAGCCTAGGAACAGAATCATCATTCCCTCAAACACCTCTGCTTCTTAGGGTATATCTGTTCACACTGCTCACACTACTCTCTTAACCTGATCTCCCTCTACTATCTAGTTTGGCCGGAGCTGCTGATTTCTGTTTAAAAGCACCGATGCTGGTGCTAGTAATATTTTTGCCTTCTAACGGGGCCCGCTCCCTCCTGCTTACCAGGGTCTTCTAAGGTCCTTTAGTGTCATCTCCTGGCTCTGCTTTTCACAGAATATGGTGTTTTGAGGCTTTCCCAGGCCAGCTTCCTCCAAGAACGAGCACAGACTGATCCCTCTCCCCAGGAAGCTGATTCTTGCAGCAGGTGGCCCCAGTGGCCCCAGCTGAGCCACGCTGCAGACTCCACCCACACTCCTCCCAGCATTCTTGGCCAGTCATTGCTGCCCTGCCGCACTAAACCAGTGTAGTGCCACCGCAACAACTAGAGTAGCTTCGCTTTTCCAGACCCCGACTCTCCACACTCAACATACCTGCGAAGATACCTCACCCTACTTGCAGCATATTAGATGTATGTTAAAGAGGCTTGCCGCTGCCATCCGCCGAGGAGAGCTCGTGACCGGAGCTAACCAACGGCCGCCATGTTCCCCCATAGGTTTTACACTCAGAGTAGTATCTGCACTCGCCTTCCAAGAAGGATTCTTGTAAATTTTAAATCATACTCTTTGAAGGAAAGAATTCTCTCCGGGGCCCTCTGCAGATTCAGAGAGCAGAGTGCAGATTGTGAGTGCAGATTCAGAGTGCAGATTCAGAGTGCAGAGTGCAGATTGTGAGTGCAGATTGTGAGTGCAGATTCAGAGTGCAGATTCAGAGTGCAGATTCAGAGCGCAGATTCAGTGTGCAGAGCGGAGATTCAGAGTGTAGAGTGCAGATTCAGAGTGCAGAGTGCAGATTCAGAGCACAGAGTGCAGAGTGCAGAGTACAGAGTCATGGTGCAGAGTCAGAGTGCAGAATCAGAGTGCAGATTCAGAGTGCAGATTCAGAGTGCAGATTCAGAGTGCAGAATGAGAGTGAGTGCAGAGTGAGTGCAGAGTTCAGATTCAGAGTGTAGAATGATTGCAGAGTGATAGTGAGTGCAGAATGAGTGCACAGTGAGAGTGAGTGCTGCAGAGTATTAGTGAGTGCTGCAGAGTTTGAGTGAGTGCAGAGTGTGTGCAGAGTGAGAGTGAATGCTGCAGAGTGTGAGTGAGTGCTGCAGAGTGTGAGTGAGTGCTGCAGACTGTGAGTGAGTGCTGCAGAGTGTGAGTGAGTGCAGAGTGCAGAGTGAGTGCAGAGTGAGAGTGAGTGCTGCAGAGTGTGAATGAGTGCTGCAGAGTTTGAGTGAGTGCAGAGTGTGTGCTGAGTGAGAGTGAGTGCTGCAGAGTGTTAGTGAGTGCTGCAGAGTGTGAGTGAGTGCTGTAGAGTGTGAGTGAGTGCTGCAGAGTGTGAGTGAGTGCAGAGTGAGTGCAGAGTGAGAGTGAGTGCTGCAGCGTGTGAATGAGTGCTGCAGAGTTTGAGTGAGTGCAGAGTGTGTGCTGAGTGAAAGTGAGTGCTGCAGAGTTTGAGTGAGTGCTGCAGAGTGTGAGTGAGTGCTGTAGAGTGTGAGTGAGTGCTGCAGAGTGTGAGTGAGTGCAGAGTGAGAGTGAGTGCAGAGTGAGAGTGAGTGCAGAGTGAGAGTGAATGCAGAGTGTGAGTGAGTGCAGAGTGAGAGAGAGTGGAGAGTGAGAGTGAGTGCAGAGTGAGGGTGAGTGCAGAGTGAGAGTGAGTGCAGAGTGAGAGTGAGTGCAGAGTGAGTGTAGAGTGAATGCAGAATGAGTGCAGAGTGAGTGCAGAGTTAGTGCAGAGTGAGTGTGAGTGCAGAGTGTGAGTGAGTGCAGAATGAGTGCAGAATGAGTGCAGAATGAGACTGAGTGCAGAATGACTGCAAAGTAAGAGTGAGTGCGCAGGATAAGACCACACACATAAGACCACACATATAAGACCACACACACACACACCACTCTCACCAACACACACACCGCCACACACTCACCACCGCACACTCACCACTGCACACTCACCACCACACACACAATCACACACCCACACCATCAGCCGTCAGTGCACGCTTTCACTGGGCACAAACACCATCAGCTGTCAGTGCAGGCATCCACCAAGCACACAACACCAGACATCAGTCCATGCTTTCACCAGGCACACACACCTCCAGCCGTCTTTGCACACTTTTACCAGGCACACACACCACCAGCCATCAGTGCACGCTTCCACCAAGCACACACACACCTCCAGCCGGCAGTGCACGCTTCCACCAAGCACACACACCACCAGCCATCAGTGCACAATTTCTACAGGTACACACACCACCAGCCATCAGTGCACACATCAATTGTTAACGCATCCACAGTTAACTATTGCAGCAATCGCAGTATGGTGCACTTTACTTTTAAACATATTCATCTGAAGCGCAGCATGCCACCATTGCTACAATTCCAATCCAACCCACATAATTCCACTACACACCACATGCATGCACTCCATAACACATGGCTAAAAGACATTGCCATTTACAATGCCATTAGCTCTAACTCAAATAAATCCGAGACCTTTTGCATAATAATGCTTGTTTCAATAGGAGCCTGTGTTGTAGGTCGAAACACAGACTCCCATTGAACTCAATAGGAGACCTTCCGAATGGTGTGCAGGACCATCGTAATCGGTCGGTCTGAAATGCCAACAAGGAGTCGGTATAAGTGCTTTCCAACAGACAACATAATGAGGCCCTTAATGTATTTACTTCACTAAGTTCTGAGTGTTTACTCCACACCAATTTAACAACTAAGCTTTGGAGTGCTCGACTTTGCTACCCTGAGAGTCAAGTGCTGAAAGGGCATACCTGGTGCTCAGTTTTGTGATCAATAGTAAGGTACCAGGACTCATGTGACTCCTGAAAAGTTCTAAACAATGTGTGAACCACTTCACTAAATATCCTCATACATATTTTTGTTGAACTATGTCCATTACCTTCATCCTGTTGCACAACATGCATTAAATATTTTTCAGACCTTTTCCTAGATTAAGGGCCACATTTAGATTTCGGCAGAGGGGTTTACTTCCTCACAACAGTGATAAATATCCTATGGAGTTTATATTTTGGCAGATGAGAAATCCGTCACCGTTGTGACAGTGTAGCCCGTCCACCGAAAACTAAATTAGACCCTAAATGACTGAGAAAATGAAACCTGTATGCTTCACTGAAAATATGCTCCTCTCTTCTCACATTTTAGAAATTTTACCTAGCACCTAATATCCAAGGGAGGCAGTTGCGTCTCTGAGCTATGAATTGTTTTATGGAAATTGCTCTTATCACTCATCATAATTATTTTGATTCAGAAGTCGTTTTGGACAAAACCTACAACATGAGTATAGAAATAAAGTATCACCTGTGCGACTGATATCTTAAAAGCCATTGCAAATGCTTTAATTCACTGCATTACGCTATATAAACGCTAAAACAAATTCACAAAAAATAGATAAAATGATAAATAAATAGATATTATTCATATATATGTAATTTAAACAGATACTCCAGAATCTGTCTATGTGGATTACTTTGTTCATATGTTTCCTCCCAAAAATGATGTTCTGTTTTTTTAATGGATTTATTGAACACACCTAGAGCAAAAGGAGTGAGGTGTAAGTGTGCAGTAAATATTGGAACAAGAAAACAAGTATTTATTTATTTACTAAGGGCCTTATTTATGAAGGTCTTGCGCCGCCGGTGCGTCATTTTTAAAATAGGAAAAAGTGACGTACCGGTGGTGCAGGGCCTTCATAAATGAGGCCCTAAGGGGCAGATTTACAAGCCCCTTGCAGCACTTTTGCGTCATTTTTAACATGGGAAAAATAGTGCAAAAGTGGCGCAAGGGGCTTGTAAGTCTACCCCTAGCAGTCTAGAAATAACGCAGAGCCCTCTACAGAGGGTGTCTTTGAAAGACGAAGGTCACACAAAGAGGAGATTAAGCCTTCAAAAAGGCATTGATTGGTGCCTTTGTAGTGCAGATTTGGGAGGCCAAGTACGATAGGCGAGCTCGAATAACGTAAAGGTCTAATAGAAATGAGTTGCATACTTTTATTATAATTATAGTTTTATCATCAAAGTCAACTAAAAAGTGGTTTAGTATAAAATGAATACACAATATTTACAGTTTATTTTGCACGTTTCCGTTTGTATATAAATCAAGTCCTCCAGTACTGTATGGACTATTTACTGAAAGACAAATTGGCACTGTCAAAGAGGCTTTTACTAGTTGAACTCATTCCAAGAGAATAAAAGTATCATATATTGCAATTTGGCACTGATTTAGCTATAACCACAAACAAGAGCAAAACACTCAACGTGTGAGGAATCAGCAGTTCTGGCAGCCTGTTTTCGCTCAAGGACATTTGTAAACATAAGAGATTGTACACCTCAGAGACAGACTTTGTAATGCCAACACATTTAAAGGATGTTTTATGTTTATCTGTTATGACATTGCCCCAAGGAAATTTGACACTAGTTTTACAAGACGGATTGTAGTGGTGCGTGCTTTGCATCCTGATCTAAAGTGACAGAGGCTTCAGAGCATGAAAGAACTGCTGTCTTTCTCATCTATGCCAGTAATCCCCTGGAAACTCATCATTTCTGAAGAAATGGGAACGAGAGAGTTGACGTTGATCCTAAAACAAGGCAGTACTAGCAAAATATGTGTAGATAAAAACCTGTAAATAAATGGTTAGCTCATTATTTGCACAACATGCCTGTTTGTTAATTTGACAGAGGGGATTGATTACGTTTACAACTCCTGTCGTCTCCAATAAATCGGAACCAGAGCTTAGACCCGTTTAAATTAGCAGATTATTCTTCAAGTGAAGAACCTCACCACTTACCCATTCACTCAAGCACTCACTTATATGGTCACTTTTAATACTGCACTTATATTGAAGGGAAGAACTTGACCACTTACTCATTCACTCACTCACGCATATGATAGTTTTGTATGTTTTACAACAAGTGTATATAGTGAAAATAAAGCCAATTATGGAACATAGATGACTGGACAAAATATTGAGTTGAAAATATCATATTACTTTAACCTGGTAGCAAGAATATCATTTAAACAAAAACATCACTGTTAAAACAAACATATTGTGTCACAGAATATCGCTGTCAACAATGTTGTTTTTAGGTATTTAATGTGATTTAAAATAATATTTTGTGCCTAAATATAGTTGTAAGTAATATTGTTTTTACATTATTTTAATTTATGCTACTGAAAATATTGTTGATAAAGTTATTTTTTATTTAAATTAAAGTTTGAAATTTAAAAAAATTCAAAGTTACATTTGTAGTTTATAATTCAATAAATGGTTGTTAGTTTTGTAATTGAATCCGATGGGAAGTAAATACAATTTTAATTAATTTCATTTTATTGTTATTTTTGCAATGTAAAATCATTTACCTATTTCTTATTTTTTTGTCTAAATTGTTTTATTGCTTAATAATGATGTGTTGTAAATTTATTTTATTTTGGTAGTGGATTGTAGTTGTGAAGGGAAATGGGTATGAACGTTTGTTTTATTTAAATATGTTTATATTAATACATTTTAAATGCTATTTAATTAAGTAATTGATACCTAATTATGTTAATTGTTCATTTTATAATTGTTTTAATTAGGGTCTTTGGGGGGACAAGAACCCCTAGTGTTGGAAACAGTTAGTCCCACACAGCAAGATTGCTCAGACCTTGTCAAAAGCCCGCCATTTTCTCGGCCACTCTGCTAACACGCCTCTGGGTGCACTACTGGTTGGGGGATGAACTCCACTTGGCTGCTGACGGTCTTTAGGGGTCGAGAACCCCTATTGCTGCCGCAAGGAAGCCCCCCACAGTGGGATTGCTGTGACTTCATCGGAGGCCCTATCCCCTTTCTCAACCACTCTGCAAAACTCGTTTGGGTATGAAGCCCCTTGGCTGCTAAGGGTCTGTGGCGGCCAAGAACCCCTATTGTTGCCACAAGTAAGTCCCTCATAGTGGAATTGCTGAGACTTCATTAGAGACCCTTTCCCCTTTCTCAACCACTTTGCAAAGGGGCCTCTTGGCACACTACTGGTTGGGGGAAGAACTCCTTGCCTGCTGAGGGTTGTTGGAGGCCAAGAACCCGTATTGTTGCCACAAGTAAGTCCCCCACAGTGGAATTGCTGAGACTTCATCAGAGGCTGAATCCCCTTTCTCAACCACTTTGCAAAGGGGTCTCCTGGCGCACTACTGCTTGGGGGATGAAGCCACCTTGGCTGTTCAGGGTTGTTGGGGGTCAAGAAACCCTATTGCTGCCACAAGTAATATCCCCACAGCATGATTGCTAAAACCTCATTGGAGGTCTTCCCCTTTCTCAACCACTCTGCAAAGGGGCCTCCTGACACTACTGGTTAAGGCATGATCTCCCCTTGGCTTCCGATGGTCATGGAGGGCCAAGAACCCCTATTATTGCCAGAAGTAGGTCCTAAACAGTGGGATTGCTGAGACATTGACAGAGGCCCCACCCTCTTTCTCAACAACTCTGCAAACACACCTGCTGGTGACTGCTGGTTTGGGGATGAAGTCTAGGGGTGAGCGTGCCGGTAAACTCAGCTCTGCGGAGCGCAGAGTGACAATACCCCACAAACTCTGCTGGCAGAGTGAAGTTTACTGCCCACCCCTTGCTTTCTGCCGCTTTCTGCTCATTTCTGACCTTTATCTTGCCTTTTTCTGCTAGTTTCTGGATGCTATTCTGCCTCTTTCTGCTCATGTCTGACCTTTAACTTGGCTTTTTCTACTCGTTGCTGAACTTTATTCTTCTTCTTTCTGACCTTTATTCTGCCTCTTGCTTCTTATTTCAGACCTCTATTCTGCCTCTTTGTGCTCATTTATGACCTCTATTCTGTCTCTTTCTGTTCATTGCAGAGCTTCATTTTGTCTCTTTTTGCTCATTGCTGACCTTTATCTTGCCTTTTTGCTCGTTGCTGAACTTTATTCTTTCTCTTGCTGCTCATTCTGACCTTTATTCTGCCTCTTGCTTCTTATTTAAGACTGCTATTCTGCCTCTTTCTGCTCATTTCTGACCTCTGTTCTGTCTCTTTCGGCTCATTTCTGATCTTTATTTTGCCTTTTTCTGCTCATTGCTGACATTTATTTTGCCTCTTTTTGCTCCTTTTTCACATCTATTAAGCCTCTATCTGCTCGTTTCTCCCCTCTACTTCATCTCTTTCTGCTCATCTCTGACCTCTATTTCGTCTCTTTCTGCTCATCTCTTACTTTTATCTTGTCTCTTTCTCCTCATTGATGACCTTAATTTTGCCTCTTTCTGCTCGTTTCTGACCTTTATTCAGCCTCTTTCTGGTGGGTCCTCACTTCTATTCAGCCTCTATCTGCTTGTTTCTCTATTTTATCTCTTTCTACCCTTTCTAGCATTTTTTTACTTGCTTATATCTTTGGCACCGTTTGACGAATCTTTACACTATTGGAATTTTGGATGACATGGTACAGTACTATTTTCTTTCTGCATTAAAGAGACTTACACTAATGTTGAAGCACTGGCACACAGGTTGATATGCCATACGTCTACAAGGAAACTTGAGCATATAAATCCATATATACCGATATATATATGTTTTATCAATCAGAGTACTTCATTTGACTCTAAAAAAGCCATAAAAGATTACACACACGTTTTAATTGAAAAAATGCAAATTCACATGTACAGAGATTACAGATTATAAAAATGTCTAGTTTTTACAATGGATCTTAAAAACAATAAAAAGATAGATTCAATGCCATATATACTCTCAAGGAAATATTCCAATGCCAATTTATGATTTCTAACCCCTGCTGCAAGTAATAGTGGACAAACAAAATGCCTCCTCTGAATGGTATAAAATTTGCAAAGTAAGATAAAGTGCGTAGTGCTTTATCATGAACAACTGTCACAGGGAAAAATGGCAAGTGATGCAAACAATGAGCCTTGAATAGGGAAAGCAACTAAAAAATGTATAGTTTTTAAACAGAACCCAGTCAGCAAAAATGCCCGCCTTTGGTTTAGGTATATTTGCAAATATAAGGCAGGTTCTCTTTGCGGCTGAGAAAAAGGCTCTGAGTGGCCAGTAACATTACATATTGGGCTTGCCCGCTCATAACTTTGATAAAAAAGTGACTTAATAGTGGCAGAAAATACATTTCTTATGGTGTCAGGGTTTGTATATTATTCTGTGACACCCAACCTGGCGAAAATCATTTTAACATACCTTAGCCAGGGTAAATCTAAGCAGTTATCCAGCTTCATACAGTCTGCCAATATTGTCCTGTAAAGAGCAGCCTCTGGAATATTTCTAGATATGCCCGGAGCAATAATGGTTGTAATGCAATATAGTCTTTCAGGTAACTCAAACCGACATACTCATGGCCGAAAGAGACAGAAGAGCTCTGGGGCACTGAGAGAAGTCTTCTCAAAAGCGTATATTCTGTGATTTGGAGTGATTTGCAATTTGCATAACCCCAAACCCCGGCCCCAAAAATGTTAGACTTCTGCTCTTATAAATACATACAATCTCTTTGGTTGGCTTGTGGCGCAATCTTTTAGCAAACCTAAAAATGGTGTCAATTGATTTTTGACATTGCATTACTCTGACATTAAAAACATGTTTCAAATTAAAATCTATGTCAAATGGTACCCCCAGGTAAGTAAAATGCAGGACTTTCTTGATTTCTCCACTTCCTAGTTAAAAATGTCTTCTTTATATTTTTTGGCCCACATTTCATTATAAAGGATTTAGTATAGTTGACTTTAGCCCCAAGTCATTCATAAAAACATTAAAAAGTCAAGCAATATTTGTAGGCAATTAGCTGTCCAGGCTATCAGGATAGCATTGTCAGCATATAGTAGTACGGAGATTTGGCGCAAGTTAATCCTAGGGGTATCCTTTCCCACCTTAGATATTTGGTCTCCCAACCCATTTCTATTTAATAAAAAGAGGAATGGGGCCAGGACACAACACAGCCTTACCCCTATATCAGAGGGGAATTATTAAGTTAGATCCCCTTACTACTATATAGTACTGAGGCCGAGGTGTATTCATAAAGCCTACTGAGCAAGGTGATAATTGCTCCAATAATGCCCATTTGTGCCATTATAGACCATAATGTAAGGCAATTTACTGTGTCGAAGCATGTTAGGTCCATAAAGGCTAAATGTACACAGCCCTTTTATGCTTTAGTATACTTTTAAACACTTAATGACAAATATAATGTTCGTTCCACAGTTGCAAGTCCTGGGCGAAAGCTCGAACTGGTAGATTGAGAGCGCTTGAGATTCAAATGCCTAGAGTTCAAATTTGGCCAGGATGACCCTTCTCAAGACTTTAACTGAACTGCCAAGCAGGGAAATCAGGCGGTAACAATGAGGTTGAGTTTTATCCCCCTTCAGAACTATAATGGTTTCCTGCCAGGTCTTTACCAAGGGACCTACTATTGCACCATTTAAGACATTTGTTATCAAGCGGGCCCAAAAATCCGGTAAGTGCTTGTACAAATTAACCGGGGCGTTCTCTGGGCGACTATTCTCTATTGTCAAGAGTACATCACTCACCTCTATTGAGTTGTTCAGGACCTGAGCTGATCTTATATCAAAAGGGGTATTTGAGGAGTAAGACCTATTTACTATCTGTTGGTTCAGGGAAAATATTTCTGAGAAATGCCACTCACTGACCTTCTTGCACCGGACCTTGCTGCTGGGAATTGCGGAGACGAGGAAACCATTTGCCTGGCTGTAACTGGGGCTTTGCTAGGACGCCACAAGCGTCGCACTCGTTATCCCAGAGTGCCGCTGATTGCCGTCTCACCGCTGTGGGACTGCGAGGCTTTGGAATCAGCTGTAGCCTCTTCCCGCAGCGGCCACGCTCCCTCATCTGTTGAGCCCATAACTTTTCGCGGCACCCGCTTTGCGGGTGCCACTCACTGACCTTCTTGCACCGGACCTTGCTGCTGGGAATAGCGAAGACATGGAAACCATTTGCCTGGCTGTAACTGGGGCTTTGCTAGGACGCCACAAGCGTCTCACTCGTTATCCCAGAGTGCCGCTGATTGCCGTCTCACCGCTGCGGGACTGCGAGGCTTTGGAATCAGCTGTGGCCTCTTCCCGCAGCGGCCACGCCCCCTTGATCGCTGAGGGCTATAAGAATAGACTAGGCTGGCCGCGTAGCAGGACACGTGCAGGACGAGGCACGGGACGAAGCCCGGGAAAAGGGCGGGCCCTCTGAGGCCCTCGTAGGCCAGTGTAGGCTGGGCTGGGCCTACTCTCTTACGCCTGCATTGTACTGGAACTGTGGACCTTGATACAAGCGACGGACATGGCATCGCCGGTTGTGGAGGGAATCACTGGGAAGGTGGCGGGAGCTAGAAACAGGACTCTGGACAATTATTTTTCCAGGGCCCCGGGTGATGGTGATAAGGAAACTTCCTTGGCTGAGTGTGGGGCAGAGCATCGTCGCTCTATTGAAAACATAAAAAATAGGACTCCACTCCTCATCTTGTCGCCCAGGAGGGAGGCTCACCAAACATTAGTGAGGATCCATTATCTCAGGATGGCGTCCCTCTTTTATTGTGGGACTGTACTCCCAATCCCAGTTTGCCTCCCGACCAAGTTGTAAGTGTCTCCCCCCTCCCCAGCCTCAGTTGTACCTCTGTGGATCTAACCACCCAGATCCCCACTGCAGTAAAGCCAAGTAAGATGAAGCCAAAACAAGTAGTTGTGGTAGAGATGCATGGCCCACCTCCAAGTAAGAAAAGAAGGAAGTTAAGGGGAGGGCAGGGTAAAGCCAAAATCCCCCACTCCGATTTCGGCAAAGCTTCAAAGCATCCTGCCATCCCTGACATGGTAACAGTGGAGGTGCCAGAATCTCATCCAACTTTGCCTCTACCGCTAGTAGTGGCTCCATCTGTCATGGGTACCAACACCACAGACCATGACAATACTCCTGGGGACCCACTACAGAATGCATTACCTCCCGTTACTTTGCTAGGGAACTTGGAATTCTTACTTAGGTCCCTGCTCCTGCCTATTAGTGAGAGCATAAAGAAAGTTGAGATTAGGCTTACCATCTTAGAGACTGCTATAAGTAGTATGGTTACCTTAGCCAACGCCTAGGTGACTGGGGTTGCTCCGCCCGCAGCCTCAGTTAGGCTACCATCGACCAACGCTCTAATAGCTCCAACCCAGCCCCCCAAACCGAAATCACAGCCCCCTGGTAGGGCCGACATTGTACACCAAAGACCGCCCCCTCTAAAGCCTCCAAACATCCCAGTAGTAGGGCCAGTGGGTGACCCCCAGAGGGGATCGATAACGGCCCCCACAGGAAATACGCGGGAGGAACAGGGAAGCGCCAGACACATCAGAGCTCCAGTGACCAAAAGGCCACAAGTGGAGATACCTCCACAAGCGATGCCTTTTGTGGTCGTCTTGACAGGGGTCCCGCCGTTATTAGACAACAAGAGAGAGGGCTATGCTCAATTGAAAAACAAAATAATGCACTAGTTGCGTACTTATAGGCCCATTTCACATAACATTGAGTGGGAGATAGTGCATGTCAGGCGGCTCAACTGGTTGGGTAGCAGATGTAAAGATATTGAGGGTGACCTGGTGGTGGTCAATTTTAGAGACCCGCGTGCAGTGGATTACATATTAAACTGGCCCACTGGAAGCGGGGATAATTGTATTACCCCACAGGCTCTGACATATTTTTACCCTAGATCCGTGGTGCTTCCCCCATCTTTTACAAACGGGCTGTACCCTCCCCATGCTAACCCTCCACCACTATATAGCAATAGGTATGCCCCTTATGGCCAGTATCCTGCCCAGGCGGCTGACCCTTTTGGCTGGATCACGGCACCCCAGAGAAACAACAGAAATACCAACAGTAGAATGGAGCACTTGAGGCCCTTTACCCCTCTGGAGACAGGCAACAGGTTCTCTTTGCTATCCGGTATGGAAGACTGTGACTGATGTTCACAGACTATGGGGGAGAGGGGTGGCCGACTAAGTAGGGCTAACCCAAAGGGCACAGAGCTTGAGGCACCAAGGGTGGCAAGAGGTAATGACAATAGACAGGCAGGTCCCTTGGTAGCCCAAAGTCCAGATAATAGCATCATCAGAGCCACCACGGATGTACTGCGTATAAACACAATAGTTGGTAGCATTGTATCATCCAAGCCATCTACCTTTGTGGATGCCATTCCCATGCCTAAGGAGGGGGGAAGGAACGGGAGTAAGGGGGCCCCTGGATTGCTCCTACAGATTACAGGGTTATACACCTGTTATCCTGGAACGTGGCAAGGTTAAAAAGGAAGATGGCTCTACTGGACTGGCACACATTCATTGAGAAGTTTGATGTTTGCCTACTCCAGGAAACCTGGAGCCTGCTCCCACTACACAAATCAGGCTATACCACATATTTCTCCCCCGCAGTAAGTAGTGGGAAGGGTAGACCCGCGGGAGGACTATTGGTTTGGATCAAAATTGATCTGAATTGGGATGTTGCTATTCATGATTCAGCGTGTAGGGATGTCCTACACCTCTCGTCTAGGGGATACGCTAAGGGGAGTAGGCTTGAACTATTTAATGTTTACACTAGAGGGGCACCGGGGGACACAGCCTCAGTAATCTTAACGAGTTTAGACTCAGCATTAGCTAAGTGTTCCCCTTCTGCTAAAATTATAGTGGGCGGGGATTTCAACTGTACGTTTGAACCTCTTAGCGGGGATGATCCCTTGGGCATTGAGGCTGAAGATTCTATATGGTCTATCCCAGCCCTGTCGCTACCCCCTATTTGAAAATGGTCAGCAAGGGCAATACAAATTAATGCCCTCACCAGGGAACACAACTTAAGAGCACTCAACGGTAGGACTATTTCAGACAGGGATGGTGCAATGACATTCAACAGGCTTAATGGTCCGTCTAGAATTGATTACATCTTACTGGACGTTAGACTGTGGAAAGACCTAATAGATATGGAGGTGGTGGCTACACAGGATAGTGACCACAACCGCCTCTGCACCAAGTTTAGGTGGGGTAACCCAAAGGGTGGGGGGATGAGTGCTCCCTTGAGGTTAACCAAAGAGGTTGTCCCCTACAATAGTAACCATAGGTTGAAATGGGACAAGGCCCAATTAAAGGAAGATCAACTTGGGAGTATAAAATCTCTTGTGGTAGATCTGACCTTGGACTTGGCAGCCCAGGAACAGGGGATGGGACGCGCCCCGGAGCCGCCCATTGCTTTTGATACAGCCTACAAAAATATAATAGAGCAGGTGAGCCAATATTTCTCATCCAAAGGGAAAAGCCGTAGAGCTAATAATATAGCTCCCATTTCTAGTAATCCCTGGTACTCGGCCCAGTGTAAGGGGAAAAGGCAAGAGTTAACAGCTGCCCTACTTAAAAAGGACCCCGCACTAGTTAGAGCGGCTAGGAAGGACTATTTAAGGGTAGTGGCACTTGCCAAACGAGAGTGGGAGGAACAATATTGGCAGGACTTAAACTGTGCTGTTAGCATGAGGAATTCAAGGCTATTCTGGGATCTTATTAATAAAGCTAGGCAACAGAGCGCACAGCCACTAGCCGCCCACATAACAAGTCAGCAATGGGTTGACCATTTTTCGGCACTATATGGTAGAACTGAAGTCGCCCCTTTTTAACGGCAGCCAGGGGTAGAGAAGGGGAACTTATAAGGGAGCTCGAGGATCCATTTTTGCCCTTGGAAGTAGTAGCGGCTATCAGACATCTGACCCCGAAGAAGGCGTCTGGCCCAGATGGGATACCGGGAGACCTTTTGATAAAGGAACCTAGGGCTTGGGCCGAACTAATTGCCCTTATAATGAACCACATCGACAGGGGTCAGCCCATGCCAGACTCTTGGAAGGGCGCTGAGGTGGTCACTGTGTTTAAAAAGGGGGCTAGAGAGGACCCTGCCAATTACAGACCCATCAGTCTGATAGACGTGATTCAGAAAGTGGTTGGCAGGGTCATTATCTCAAGGGTTGGTGCCTGGATGGAAGAGGAACAAATCCTCTCCCATCTTCAAGCAGGATTCCGCCAGAAGTTGGGGACGATGGACCAGGTCTTTCGCTTTTTTGCGATCTATTGGAAGTCAGTCACCATCAAAAGGGGTAGCCTTTATATGGCTTTCATAGATCTCAAGACGGCTTTCAACATGGTCCCTCGAGCAAGGTTGTGGGAGACGTTGGAGAAGATGGGTTTCCCCGGGTCTCTTTTGAGTTTTATTGTAAGGATCCATGAGGGGAATTACGCGAGTATCAGATGGGGCAACCAGGGCCAGTTGACAGATAGGGTGCCTGTGAGGAGGGGAGTACGCAAGGGATGTGTTATGGCACCGACCCTCTTCTCTCTGTTTATGAATGGAGTGGTGGATCATCTGAGAGAGGAAGAGGTGGACGCCCCATCCCTGGCAGGGGAATAAATCCCCACTCTACTCTTCGCGGATGACACCATACTGATCTCCAAATCCCCGGTGGGACTTCAAAGGCTCCTACACTGATTCAGCACCTTTTGTACAGATAGAGGACTCACCATCAACACTTCGAAAACTAAGCTCATGGCTCTTTCACCCTCTAAAAGATTTAGAAATAATTTCACACTCAATGGGGCACCCTTGGAGTTGGTAGATTCATTCGACTATTTGGGGGTGCGGGTAAATAGCCGGATGAATTGGAAGGACCACCTGGCAAAATGTTACTCAGCCATAAAAGAGTGTCAGGGGTGACTCTGAGAGAGCATCCGGAGTCAACTAGTAAACCTGTGGCACCGGTCATGGCAATCTATGAGGGTCAGATCCTCACGGCTGCACTGTATGGCTCAGAGCTGTGGGGGTTTGAAAATGTTTCAGAGCTAGTTGCAGCGGAAAACAAGTTTTTGAGGGACTTGGTGGCTCTTCCTGTTTCTACCCCGCTAATTCCCCTGCGGCTAGATCTGGGCAGGCGATCCTTTAAAGATCTAGTGCGGCTGCGCCCTCTACTGTTTTGGGTTCAGCTGCGAAGGACCAGGGAGCTCGCCAACTATGCCGCCGTGCTGGATGAACTAATTTTGCTGGACATCGGTAACAAGATTGTGTAACGTGAGGCAGCTGGCGGTGCAATTGGGCCTAAGGGATGCGTGGGAGAGTCAAATGCCACCGCCCAAACTAGTGATTAAGAAGTTATACTGGGACTGGGTTCAGGCAGAGGCAATACGCAGTGGGGTTGGGGGTTTACTCACAGAGCGGTTCTTAGAGTTCAAATGGTCTAGGAAATTGGAACCCTTCCACGACCTCATAGCCAAGCCCCTGGATAGAGCCCTTTATTTAAAACTCAGGTATGGGACCCTTCCGGTGCATGAGTTCACCTCGGGGTGGTCTAATGCTGGCGGCCCTGCGCACCCCTGCCCCGGGTGCGTGGCTCCAAAGGAGTCTGTGGCGCATTTACTTTTTGCCTGCCCCGTCTATAAAGTTGCTAGGAAGGTTTGGTTGAAACCAGTATGCATGGGGTTGGGCTTGAGGTGCCATAGAATGGCCTTACGAGTAGGCCCGGGCGTAGTGGGCGTAGTGTGGCTCCGCAAACTACGCGGAGTGGGCGAGAAGCTATGCCCACTCCCGCACTCCGCGTAGCCCCACTCCGCACCTCCCTCCCGCTCTCCTCTACATACATTATGGAGACTACAGGAAACCTACCTACCACGCCTCCTTGCACCTGCCTTGCACCAGCAGACGCCGCCACCGCCGAGAGTCACCACGCCATAGAGAACCGCGCCGCTGCTCCGGGAACCACATCACCCGGCAGGCCTCGCGGCGGCGCGTTGGGTGATGCGCAAAGACAGCGCACGCAGCGACATAAAGCAGGGCGAACCCCGGCAGAGCGGGGGAGACTACAGGAAGCCTACCTACCACGCCGCCTTGCACCAGCCTTGCACTAGCAGACGCCGCCACCGCCGAGAGTCACCACGCCATAGAGAACCGCGCCGCCACTCCGGGAACCACATCACCCGGCAGGCCTCGCGGCGGCGCGTTGGGTGACGCGTAAAGACAGCGCACGCATTGACATAAAGCAGGGCGAACCCCGGCAGAGCGGGGGAGACTACAGGAAACCCACCTACCACGCTGCCTTGCACCAGCCTTGCACCAGCAGACGCCGCCATGGCCGAGAGTCACCACGCCATAGAGAACCGCGCCGCCGCTCCGGGAACCACATCACCCGGCAGGCCTCGCGGCTGCGCGTTGGGTGACGCGCAAAGACAGCGCACGCAGCGACATAAAGCAGGGCAAACCCCCGCGTCGCGGGACGCGAGCGGGACGCCCGGGGCTAAGCCCGGGCAAAGGGCGGGCCCTCTACGGCCCTCATAGGCACGAGTAGGCCAGGCTAGGCCACCTCCCTAAAAACCATCACTGTGCACCAGGGATTAATTCCAGCCAGTTTATTGCTAGTGGAGGTGTTATTGCTTTTGGTTGACCGCCTCCTAAGTCCTAGTTACCAGACGGGGGTCGGTAAGTAGTCTGTTTAGCTGCCACTGAATCGCCCAGGAGCTTGGAAAAAGGAGGGGCCTTCGCTGAGAAGTTGATAGCAGATAAAACACCTCTACGAATCAGGAAACGAGTCCGCTGGATATCTGCACAAGGCGTTGAAGTAAGACATTTGTTTTTAACTTTGAGAGTAATACCTTGTTATTTTATTGAGCTGTGGGTGCAAGACTATCACACACCTTTGTATAATTATGCCTAAAAGAAATCATCACATGGGATCCGAAACACCAAAGAACACCATGGAAAACTACCTTGTTCAAGTGGTTAACAAGATAAACAGTGAGCGCAGACAATCGTTGGGACTGTCCCAGTCACCTATTCTCCCTCTCATGAGCCCACCCACTTCCTCACAAACAAATGAGTCTCTGCTATTAGACTCTAACAATGACGCTCATGAAACAACCTCCCCAGCAAATGTCAATATCGATACCAGTGCAGCTAATGTGGCGGATATTGAGCCACATGAGGACAATGATTTAGATGCACAGGCTGTCATTGTGGTTGAAGAAAATGATGAAAAAGAAGAAGTGGAGGACGAACCACCTGTAAAGCAGTCCTCGAGGGCAGTTAGAGCCTGTCGTAGATAACAAAACAAACGTGGGGGGGCACGTTCAGGAAAAAACAAGGTTACATCACCGCTAAAGTCAAAAAGCACTTGCCAGAACAATGAGGAGAACAATCTGAGGGAAATATTGGATGAGGACCTAATGTCAAGAATAGCGGAGCTGTTAGAAATAAAAATTCAGACAATTATTAAGCCACTTATTAGCAAGATTGATAAAGTTTCTGCAGAGATAAAGAAATTGGGAGGTACACAAAATGTATTAGCAGATGCGATAGGAAATGTTTTAAGTAATGTTAATAAGGGCCGCAACTGCCCAAAGGAAGATAATGAATCTGGGTTAACATCAGATGCTACCCCACCAGGGCCAACTCTTCCGGAATGCCCACAAACTGGCCATATTATCAATGACTTGCCACTAGAAGCCCCAATTGTTCAACTAATTGATCCACCACATGTCACAGTGCCCCCTAGTTCTGAAGAAGATTCAACACAATTTGTAGTTGAAGCATCACCATTGGTGTTAGTTCTAGCCAATGCACCAACCCTACCACCGGATCAAACCGAGTCAGCCTCGTCACTAATAAGCAAGGCACTATACTGGCTGTCAAATAATATGCGGATAGCACAGGGGGGTGAACAACGGCTGGCTGACGAAATTAAAATGGCAAGGAGGGTTAGATGGATAGGAAATAAGCAAAAAAAATGGAAGGGCGACTGTGTGATATTAAATTTTTCAAATCCAGCTGCTCTTCCTGATATTCTACCAAATATTCTTCCACCACAAAGAAGAAGTAGTTCTATAATCCCCCTTACATTAGAATTCTTTTATAATGAGTCGCAAAAAGCCAACAATCATAAGCCCCTGAAGCCAGCTTGGTTAGCGAGAGATAATGGATGGGGTGGGGGACCTACAATGTTTGACACGAACTATGCTTCCAAAAATAGGGCTGGCCCATGGCAAGTTAATCAACATAATACTCCTCGTTATACCACTCCAGGGCAAAACTGGAACCTAATGGGCAGACGAGGGCCTGGTACACTTGCCAACAACTGTGGGACCTTAGGTAATGGCAATTACAACGGAGGATGGCCAGGTATGCAGCAGAATTTATTGTATCCTATTACCCCCGCACCCATAGGCAATGGCAACTATAATGGAGGATGGCTGGGTACTCACCAGAATCCACCATATCCTATTACCCCTGCACCTAGATGGAATGTACCTGCAAATGGTTGGGGTTTTGGGGCCCCATCTTATAATTGGGGAGTCAGCACCTCAAATAGGTTTGAGGCCCTAGCTGGTTTAGCTGATTGCGATTGACTTGATGGAGGGGCTTTGACAATGTCATGTGGCATAAAACACACATATCCTGGTTTGCATCCTGAAGTCGCACCAAAGCAGATTGCACTTGTTAAAAATTCTCAACAGCTACTGTATCCTGTTGACACAATGGCACGAACACCACATTTAGATGTAAATGGGTCAACTACACTACAGCAGGTAACAGAGAAACTAGGTGTTCTAGAAATAACAAAAATTATCTGTTGGAATATTGCAGGTTTGAAAAAAAACCTTTCAGATCCCGCCTGGCATGATTATCTGGCTAGTGGGGATTTAATCATGTTCCAGGAAACCTGGGGGCTCAAGAATTATTTTAAGGTTGATTATAGATCTTTTTTCATCCCCGCAGTAAATACAAATGGGGGAAGACCTTCTGGCGGCCTAACAATATGGGTGAAAATTACAGGAGGCCTGTCCTTTAAGCAAATTGATACAAATAATCCCAACCTTTTATTACTTGAGTTAAAAAACACTAAGGGTTGTAGCATTTACGTGATCAATATTTATAGTAGACCACATCGATCATGTAAAGAATCATCAGTTGTAACCCATCTGAGTAATATTGTGGCGGGGTTTGATCAAAATGCAAAAATGATTATAGGTGGTGACTTTAATAGAGGTTTTGAACCTATAATAGGTCTAGAAGACATCTATAAGGATGAGGACAGTGCCAACAATATCCCTTTGGTTGACACAAATTATAAAGCACCTTGTACAGTGAGTGCCTTACAACTATTGAATTTGACTCTCGAGTCAGGCCTACGTGCCTGCAATGGGCGGTTGCCATCAGATTGCCCCAGCAAACCAACATTTACCAGAGGGGCGAATCCCAGCCCTTTAGATTATTTGTTAGTTTCTCTGAATTTATGGCCCATGATCATCGACCTAATGGTGGATGACCGCACGGAAAGTGACCATTATCCTTTGATTTTATCTGTCCAGACTCAGATCTTTAAAACCCTTGACAACAGCATTAAAAGTACAGTTTCCTTGCCACAGGACCCTCTAGTGGCAAATAACCGTAGATCCCTGAAGTGGCCAGTGGTATTAGACAACACAAAAATCATTAGTCAAATCTATAATGTATTTGTGAGGCATATGTCTCCTCTCTTAGGAAATAGTACTGTCATCCAAAATCCTTGTCTGATAGAATCCCATGAACATTTAATTAACCAACTTGGCGGGGGGCGTGGCTAACCGAGCAGCGAGATGGCCGCTCTGTGAGCGAGCTCCGCGGCTGCACGCTGATAAATCCTTTATAATCCTTTACAGCGTTACCGGGGGGACCGGTTTTGCGGATGGAAGTGCTGTGATTGACCTGGGACACGATCGACTGAATCCTCGACAATAATAGTGGCCTGGGCTCCAAGAAGAACTGCCGAGCCCTCGAGAAATTCTGGAGAAGGGAACCGACACCGGACAACAGGACCTCCTTCAAACCTGCCACCCGGAAACACCACCAGCTGATCCGCGCCGCCAAGAAAACAGCATTCAAGGACCGGTTGGACAACAACGCACACAACTGCAAGGAACTCTTCAACATCGTGAAAGAGCTTTCCAACCCCAGCGCAGGAAACAACGACATCACCCCATCGCAAGACCTCTGCAACTCCCTCGCTTCATACTTCCACAACAAGATCGCGGACATACACAACAGCTTCAACAACCAACCAACGCACACCATGACCGAACAACCACCCCCCACCACCACCCTCCACGCCTGGCCCCCGATCAGCACCGAAGACACCATCCGCACGATGAACTCCATCCACTCCGGATCAGCGACCGACCCCTGCCCTCACCACGTCTTCAACAAGGCCGACGCTGTCATCGCACCCCACCTGCGAGACATCATCAACACATCCTTCGACACCACCATCTTCCCTGAGAGCTGGAAACACGCCGAACTCAGCGCTCTACTCAAGAAACCAACAGCGGACCCCACCGACCTCAAGAATTACCGCCCCATCTCGCTCCTCCCGTTTCCAGCCAAAGTCATCGAGAAGACCGTCAACAAGCAGATGGCCGCCTTCCTCGAGACGTACGGATCCCTCGACCCCTCACAGGCCGGCTTCCGAGCCAATCACAGCACCGAGACCGCCCTCATCGCCGCCACCGATGACATCCGAGCCCTGATGGACAATGGAGAAACAGCGGCCCTCATCCTCCTAGACCTCTCCGCGGCATTCGACACGGTCTGCCACCGCACCCTAGTACGGCGCCTCAGCAACATCGGAATACAGGACAAGGCGCTGGAATGGATCATCTCCTTCCTCGACGGAAGAACACAGAGAGTCCGCCTACCACCGTACAAGTCAGAGGCCTCCGAAGTCATCTGCGGCGTCCCTCAAGGATCATCTCTGAGCCCCACCCTCTTCAACGTCTACATGAGCCCCCTCGCGGCCATCGTACGCAAACACAACCTCAGCATAATCTCCTACGCCGACGACACCCAGCTGATCCTCTCCCTGACCAACGACCCCGCCGCCGCCAGAGCCAACCTGCACGAAGGGATGAAAGAGGTAGCCGAGTGGATGACGACCAGCCGCCTGAAACTGAACTCGGACAAGACGGAGGTCCTCATCCTGGGCTCCTCACCCTCCGCCTGGGACGACTCCTGGTGGCCTCCCGCCCTGGGCACCGCCCTGGGCACCGCACCCAAACCGACAGACCATGCACGCAACCTGGGCTTCATCCTGGACTCCTCCCTCTCCATGACCAGGCAAGTCAACAACGTCTCCTCGGCGTGCTTCAACATCCTACGCATGCTACGGAAGATCTTCTGGTGGATCCCCACCGAGACCAGGAAGACCGTCACCCAGGCCCTCGTCACCAGCCGACTGGACTACGGCAACGCCCTCTACGCCGGTACCACCGCCAAGCTCCAGAAGAGACTCCAGCGGATCCAGAACGCCTCAGCCAGACTCATCCTCGATATCCCACGAACCAGCCACATCTCCGGACATCTGAGAGACCTTCACTGGCTCCCCGTCAACAAAAGAATCACCTTCCGCCTCCTCACCCACGCACACAAAGCCCTACACGACCAAGGCCCGAGCTACCTCAACAGCCGAGTCAACTTCTACGCTCCCAAACGCCACCTCCGATCAGCCAACCACACCCTCGCCGCCGTCCCCCGCATCCGAAGAAAGACTACAGGAGGAAGGTCCTTCTCCTACCTGGCCGCCAAGACCTGGAACTCTCTCCCGACCGACCTGCGCCTGACCCAAGACCACCTCTCCTTCAGGAAGAAGCTGAAGACCTGGCTGTTCGAGCAGTAGCGGCACCCCCCCCCAGCACCTTGAGACCCTACGGGTATGTAGTGCGCTTTATAAGTGTCACTGATTGATTGATTGATTGGGCGGCGAGATCTGGTGGCTGCGATTTGCGCCGGCCTGAGCGCCCGCGCCCGCCTTCTGCTGTGGAGCCTGCGGCGGCGGTGTCTCCTCACCAGACCCTGGGGATTTCTGGGCCATCACCGGTCGGCGGCGGACAGTCTGCACCGACGCCCTCGTCGCGTAGCCGGGTGCCGCCGATAACTGCTGCACTGTGAAATTTGAAGCCCACGGACGGGAGCGGAGCGAACATTAACCCGAGGTAACGGCTCAGGAGAAAGCCGGGGCTGGGGAAAAAGCGCGAAGCCGCCATTTTGTTGTGGAGCTGAGTCGCTGTGTTGGGAGCTGCTAACCCGCAGCATCATACGGACTTGCCTGAGTTTCATCCTTGCTTGGCGAACCCCTGAGCCCCTGCAGATCGCCGTTTCAAAGGGGAGAAGCGGTTGTATCCCGAGTGCGGGCGCCCCGGTCCCAGGCACCGAGGCAAGCCGGAGTACTCAGCCCGATCCTGCCGGGGTCAGACCCCCGATCTGCCCCATCACCGGAAACAGCTCGGTGGGCTTGGAACGATTGCTAAGTGGCGCTGGTCAGTCTGGCCGTGCTTGAGGACTGTCGGACCCCCAGTTCTATTATGCAATGCCACGGGCTGTGCCTGCCCGGCCTGCATGGTCGACTCCACAACACACTGGTGAGAGTATCAAATCGTGTCCTGCACAACACATTCTCCGCGTGACCACGATGGGGGGCACGAAGGATGCGAAGCAGCCCAAACTGACATTCGAACAAAAGCAGAAGACCAAACAACACTCAACGGACGTGAGGGCCGCGTCGTCCCCTCCAAAAAGCCCTGTAGCTGAGATTGATTTTGGCGCTTTAATGATGGAGGTCAGATCGAGCCTGAAGAGTATCGATGCTAAGCTGGATGCAATGTCCTCGCAGCTAGAGGCAGTCAAGTCCAAAATGGACATGCATGAGACGAGGCTGGACTGCCTGGAGAACAGAAATACAGAATGCTGCGAGTTCCAGCAACAGACTAAACAACACATTACTAACATTGAGCGTGAACTGGAATCCATGCGTGCCAAGGCGGACGACTTGGAAGCCCGTTCCAGGAGATCTAACATCAGGATTACTGGCATTCCCGAGACGGATAACCCCGGAAAAATGGAAGTATTTGTTACAGATCTCTTACATGAGCTCTTTGACCCGGACCTGTCCCAGGTATTCACGGTAGAAAGGGCGCACAGGACACTGGGCAAGAAACCACCGCCGGGCGCCACTCCTCGCCCTATACTAGCCAAACTGCTCAACTTTCAGGACAGGGACCGCATCTTGCAGCTGGCCCGGGAGAAGGGTAAGATCCTACATAAGGGAAATCATATCTCGTTCTATCCTGATTTCACCCCCCTTGTCCAGGCGGCCAGGAAGGAGTTCATACCTGCGAAGAAACTTCTGATGCAAGCCGGGGTCCAATACTCCTTGTTATACCCGGCCAAGCTGAAAGTATTTCATGAACACAATGCACACTTCTTCATGGACGCTAAATCGGCCTTGAAGTTTGCCAAACACATCTGTGGCCCTGGCGCCAGACGCAAATCACCGAGGCTAGAGGAAGACGCTGCCCGAATGAGCGACAACGATTGAGGGAATGGGAGCCAAGGGGTCCGTGTTACCCCTTTTCTCTGCTGCTTGCATCTGCTGAACTGGTCGACTCTCATGAGACACGGAACGGAGGACACCGCTGGAAAAGACCTGGCTGGCCTACCCACGCTGGGGCGACCTTGACTGTAAGCTGTGTCCCTGGTCTGTGACAATTTTATCCAGACGCAACTCCATTGGTGCTCGTTCCGTGATGCCGGGCACCTCTCGGGTGTCGCGGCAATCCTTAAGTGTGCAGCCACCCTGTGCATTCAGGGGTGTCAGCTGGGAGCACCTCGCCCCCATGGGGTATCTCCTGTTGTTTCTGTTCTTAGTTAACTTAAGTGCTATTCGGAGCACGAATGGGGTTTTAGCGCAACCTGATTGGGGGGTTGGCGCGGGAGGGGGGTGGTGGGGGCTGTTGAGAGTTTGGTTACCAAATCTGGAATGGTGCAAAGCGATCTATCTTATCTCTTCTATACTACGCAAGGGAGCGTTATGTGTGCGACATGCGAGCCTTGAATGTGTGAGGGGGTGGACAGGGTGGGAGCCCGGTTGCCCCGGCTACAACACCGGTATGGGGGGGGTTAAACTGTGGACTTGGAACATTCGGGGCCTTGGGGACTATAAGAAAGCTAAGTTGATGCATAATATGTTGACCAGATACAATGTGGACATATGTTTATTGCAGGAAACTCACATTAACTCGACCCCCTCGCCCAGACTGAAACACCACAGGTGGTCGCATATATATTCCGCAATCTACTCTAACTATGCCAGGGGGGTGGCTGTCCTAGTGCGGAAAGGGCTGGATTGGAGAGAACACAATTGTGTACTGGATAAAGAGGGTCGATATGTCCTTGTGCATGGTTCATTACAGGGGAGGCCGCTGGTTCTGGCTGCTATATATGGCCCAAATGTGGATGATCCAGATTTCTTTCGAAATGTCTGGGCACAAATTGTATTTCTGGATTGTCGCCTGATTGTGGTGGGAGGGGATTTTAATGTAGTGTTGGATGATGACTTGGACCGGAGAGGTGCGAGTAGACCTACGCATGCTAAAGCGCGACAGGCGTTGCTTGATGTGATGGAGGAGGGGAGACTGACTGATGTGTGGAGACTTCGTCACCCTGGGGAAAGAACGGGGACCTGTATCACATGTCACCATGATGCTTGGTCCCGCCTAGACTTCTGGCTGTTGTCTCCTGAGGTTGCGACATGGGTGGGGGAGGTGGACATTCAGGCTAGGTCACTTTCGGACCACGCCCCCTGCATGCTAGAACTGAGGGTTCCCAATGTCGCATTTAAGGCATTCTCCTGGCGACTGCCGCCTCACGCCCTTACGAATCAGGTGTTCACTGAAGAAATTAGAGAAGACATTGTCAAGTATTTCGTGGACAACAAGGGTTCAGCCTCCTCAGAGGCCATAGTGTGGGACGCCTTTAAGGCAGTGATCAGGGGCCAATGTATAGCTAGGCAAACAGGGGTACTACATACCATACGTCGGACATTGGCCCAGCTAGAACGTGAGCTCAAAGACCAAGACCTGGCCTTCTGTCGGGACCCGACGTTGGAGCTCGCAGGCAGTCTTAAGGCCAAACTACTAGACTTCAACGAGGAGGCGCAGAGGGAGGTGAAGTTCCTGGGGAAACAAGCCGAGGCCCGTAGATATGGGGAGGGGGATAGACCAAGCAGGACGTTAGCCAGATTGATTGCTCCTCAGGCACAAACGCACTACATACACACTATTCATGATATTGGGGGATCACTGGTCGCGGGCCAAGAGGCGGTGCTGAAGGCCTTTACTGACTTTTATGCTTCCCTGTACACGTCCAGACACTCCGCTACTCCTGCTTCCCTGGACAGTTTTCTTGACTCTATTGCCCTTGTCTGGTTCAACGACAACCATAGGCAGTACATGGACCTCCAGGTCACGGTCCAGGATATAGCTCAAGTCATCAAGAGCATGCCAGCTAACAAAGCTCCTGGCCCTGATGGCCTGACCACGACGTTTTATAAGACGTATGCTGAGGAACTGGCCCCGAAACTACACTCGGTATTCGTTGAGGCACTAGAGCTAAATTCCCTCCCGGACTCAATGCATGAAGCATTAATTGTCACCCTGTTAAAACCAGACAAAGACGAACTGTTCCTTGACTCCTATCGTCCCCTTTCCATCATTAATGTGGATGCTAAGATCTTTGCCAAGATCATTGCAGACAAACTGCAGCCGTTGTTGCCAATCATCGCTCTCCCGGACCAGTCAGGGTTTTTTCCTGGCCGTGCCACCTCGCACACCCTCAGAACACTTTTCTCTATCCTGCATTATCTCCACTCTTCCGTCCAGGCCACGGTTGTGTTCCTAGATGCGACCAAAGCATTTGATTCTTTAGAGTGGCCTTACCTGTTTCGAATCCTGCGCAGGATGGGCTTCAGTCATAACTTCATCACTCTCATCAAACTGCTATATAATAAGCCCAGAGCTCGGGTGCGAGTGAATGGTCTAGTGTCCGAGCCCTTTACCATCTCCAGAGGGACTAGACAGGGGTGCCCATTGTCACCTCTCCTTTTTGCTATTGCAATGAAGCCGCTGGCGGCCAGGATACGCCAGCACCACACAGCGAGAGGGATTGGCTTCAGCTCTCGCAGTTTGCTGATCTCCCTCTATGCAGACGACGTCACTCTGTACGTCAGCAACCCTACAGAGAATATGAACCCACTGCTCCGGGAATTTGTGCGATTTGAGGGTCTGGCGGGCGTGTCTATCAATTGGTCCAAGTCGGTTGCATTCCCTCTAACTGACGCGACCGTTCAGCCTCCCTCAGACTACCCCCTGCGTTGGGAGACTGACGCGGTCAAATACTTGGGTATCTGGATCAGTCGTGACACGCAGGAATTGTGGTCCCTTAACTTTGGTAGAGCGGTTGACTGGCTGGAGCGAAGGGTGGAGGTCTGGAACAAACTTCCTCTGTCCCTGGTTGCGAGAATAGCATTGGCGAAAATGGTGGTTCTCCCAAAATTCTTATATCTGTTCGTAAATATTCCGCTGCCCATGACTGCAAACTTCCATGCGCGCGTCCGCTCCTTGCTTCTGACTCTGGTGTGGGCTGGAGGGCAGGCGAGGACCTCTTGGGCCCTGCTCACACTCCCGTTGCGGCAGGGTGGCCTCGGGGCACCTGACCTAAAGCTATACTTGCTGTGTGCACAGGCTCAGTTTTTGCATTTCTGGGTTTTCCCCACCCCTTACCAGCCGCATGTGGCGGTGGAATTGGCCGATGTTGCCCCGTTGCCACTTCGGGTGGCGCTGTATGGCAAGGTTTCACGCCCCTCGAAGGAGGTCGACACCGTAGAAATGATTCGCTGGTCCTGGAAAGAATTACGACACAGGGCGGGACTCCCCCTGCTTTATGCGCCGGCTATCCCATTGAGGAGCAACCCGATGCTGCCCTGCCTGTGTGCTAGGGACGACACCATCATGCTCCAGGGGTGGCGTGTGACCACTTTCGCAGATATCTACCCCGATGGGACGTTTGGAGGGTTGGATGTCCGCGAGGACGGCCAGCCTGCCTCGTTCTCGGATACGCTTCTGTATCACTCTCTCCGGGAGTCCTGTAAGAAGATGTGGCCCCAGTTCCCCGAGGAGCCTCCGCAACTCGATGCCCTCCAAAATTTACTATCGCGACCCTCCCCCGCGAAACTGGTCTCTAGACTATACAATTGCATGCAAGAATAGGCCCTGCTTACCGTGCCTACGGCCAAACAGGCTTGGACCGCTGACCTGGACGGAACCCTGACGGATGACATGTGGGAATACTGCTGCAAACAGGTCACGGCGCTGTCCCCGAATTATAGGCTACGACTGGTCCATTTTAAGTTCCTGCACCGGTACTATCGCACGCCGGTACTGCTGCATCGCATGGGCATCCGCACTGATGCGTCGTGCTGGAAGTGTGGTGGGGCTGATACATCTTTCCTCCATGTGGCATGGAGCTGCCCTAAGCTAAATAAGTACTGGTCGAGCATTTTTGAGGCTATCAACCACATACTACGCAGGACTGATGAACCCACTCCACTTTTGGGGCTCCTGGGCTACGTTAAGAACACCGAACCCTGTGACAGAAAACTGCATGCAATACTGCTTCTTTACGCCAAACGCCAGGTGGCGATACACTGGGGCGGTGGAGCCTTGCCTACGTTCGCCGCATGGGTCAGAGACGTTACATATGGTCAGACACAACTCACGAATTACTGGGAAACGATGCCCACCGCATCTAGGCCTAACGACATCTGGGAACCCTTCCTTCAGTGGACTAGAGAGCGAGCGGGATCTGACGCCTCTGTGGACTCCCCTAGAGCGGGTGTTTCTGATGACATGGGATGAGAACCTTGACCCCTGTGTGCATTTTCTTGGACAGGGTGATACATGTTTGGTGGATGTGCTTGGTGGCTGCGGAATGTTCTACAACTGTCTGGCTTCGTGCCTGCTGCGTATTTGACCGACTTAGCGTAGTGCCCCCCTCTCTGGCCAGGTGACCCACTGCTTTGTCTTGCCACTCCCCCTCCCCCCCCCTCTGCCCCCGCCCCATGGGTGTTGCATTGGAGTCCTCCTGCCGCTACCCCTGCCACTTGTTGACATCCTTCTATTGCTGCCTGGTCCTTGAACACACGGCCCTGCGTATGTGTGATATGATGAATGGTTGTTGAAGCTGCTCTGCACCGAAGTTTGTTGTTTCCCTCCAATTGTTGTGGGGGATTGGGTGAAAAGGTGCACGTGGACATGTTTTCTATGCACTGCTGTTTTACTGAGCTGCGGCTCTTGCACTCGTCGTGCTGGCGGGGCAAGACTGAGAGCTTGAGGTCAGTTTGTAAGTCCACGGCACCCAAAAATGTAAGACTATCCACTTTGCAATGGTTATACTTTTGGACTCCTTGCCCATGTCAGGGATACATATATCTCTCTTGGTGGCACGCCATCAGCCTTGTTGTATGCTTCCTCGTACACTACTCCTGGTTGGGAGACACCTGTCGATTTCGCGGCCTGCCTCCGGGTTGTTGGCGTGACGCAGTGTAACCTTTCTTTTTGCACAATAAACATCTTACACCAAAAAAAAAAAAAATTAACCAACTTGGCGAGATCCTGACTAGGGTGGTAAAAAGATCATATAACGCCCAAAAGAGTAAACAAACAGGGATCACCTGGTACAACCAGGAATGCCGGAAAGCTAAAACAGACCTAATTGCAGCGGTCAGGGCGGATTCTGCGGATATTGTAAGAATTAAGAGAGCTCAGTACAAAAGAACCCTATTAATGGCCAAAAAAGAGTGGGACGAAAGGGTTTGGTCAGATTTGTTGGACGCATGTAAGTGTAAAGATCAGACCTCCTTCTGGAGCCTCATTGCTAGAGGCACCAGGGGGGTGACTGAATGCAAAGACAAATTCTTAGAGGAGAAAACTTGGGTTGAGCACTTTTCCTCATTATATGCTTGCGAAAGTTCTGGCAAGTTTGAAGGTTGGGACAGTTTGCAGGCTCTTATGGCTGCGCATGACACACCTATTGTCTCCTCCTTGACAGAAACAATTCTAGCAATCAAGGCAGTTAAGCCAGGGAAAGCGCCAGGCCCTGACAAAATACCAGGGGATCTTTGGAAGCACGAGAATTATATTTGGGCTCCTTATATCAATTTATTATCTAATGATATTGCTTGAGGAGCTCCTGTTCCAGAAACCTGGAAGGGGGCGGAGATTGTAACACTGTTCAAGAAGGGGGATAGGTCAAATCCTTCGCATTATCGACCTATCAGCCTAATTGACGTGTTGCAAAAAATTTTTGCCCGACAAGTTCTTAGTCGGCTTTCCACTTGGATTGAAGAACACTCTATCTATACAAAATACCAGGCAGGTTTTAGATCAAAGATAAGCACTGTAGACCAGGTTTTTAGATTTTTATGTCTAGTCTGGAAATATACGATTATAAGAAGTTCCCATATATACGTGGCTTTTGTTGATTTGAAGGCAGCTTTTGATATGGTTCCAAGGGTAGCCCTATGGAAGAAATTAAGTAAGATGGGCGTCCCTGGGAATATCCTTCAAATTTTAATTAGACTCCACGAGAATAATTACGCATGAGTTAGATGGGGACCAAATGGAGAAGTCAGTGAGAAGATAAAAATAGCAAAAGGGGTAAGGCAAGGGTGCGTAATGGCACCTACTTTATTCTCTTTATACGTCAATGACATTCCCAATACTCTTTTGGGCTGCGAGCATGACTCTCCCACATTGAGCGGGCAAGCCGTTCCGGCATTATTGTTTGCAGACGACACCATTTTAATTTCTCAGACACCTAGGGGGCTCCAAAACCTTTTAAACACATTTAGTTTCCATTGTAACGACAAGGAATTAGAAATCAATTCCTCAAAAACAAAAGTTATGACAATCAACCCTCATAAAGGTTTTAATAAAGTTTTTAAGATAAATAACGAACCTAGCGCAGAAGTCCCCAATTTTAAATACCTGGGTATTATTTTAGACAGCAACATTACATGGAAAACACAATTGGAGAACTCAAAATTAAGGCTGACTCAAAATCAGTGTCCGATTTTCAAGAGGCATAAGAATAGCCATTTCAAAGCAGTCTCACCAGCCATTGAATTATTTAAGTACAAATTGCAATCATCTTCACTTTATGGCGCGGACCTCTGGGCTTATGCTTTAAAGGATACTTTTCGAGTGAGGGAAAATTCCTTCATTAGGCAACTCTTAGGGATACCTGGGTCAACACCACTGACACCCGTATTATGGGATCTTAATTTTCGACGTACAGATGACTATGCTTCTCTCCGTCCGCTGCTCTATTGGGTCCGCTTATGGTCCGTTGAGGAGCTGGCCGATTATAGAGAAGCACTGAAAGAGATATTGGCTATAAGGAATACTACGCATTTGCCATGGTTAGAGTACGTCAAAAAATGGTTTGAAAAACTAGGGTTAAGTGACTTTTTGTTTGATCCTGATTCCCTCACAAATAGCTCAAAAAGGATCTTGAAGCAAAGGTACTGGGACTATATCAGAGACTCAGTGTTATCAAACCCCAGAACAGGGACTCAAACCTCGAAATTTTTTGAAATTAAAATGACTATGCAATTAGAGCCCCTTATGGATGAAATTTATCCTCCATTGGCCAAAAGCTTATATTTAAAGTTCCGGTATGGTATTTTGCAATTAAAAGAAAGGACAACTAGCTGGAACTGTAATAAGGGGTTGGCTGGGGCCGCTGGCTCCGATATATGTGAGTTTTGCGAGATGGGGCTGAAAGAGGATGTGTTCCATGTTTTATTTATAGCATACCTTAAAGCCAGGTAAAAATGGCTAAAGCCAATCTGCAAAAGGTTAGGCCTCCGACAAATTAAGGTTGGATTTAGAATTTTTAAGGGAGACACTGCTCAACCGATTGTGTTCAGCCTAAGCCGTTTTCTCTTATGTGTAGCCATGATTAGGAGGATGAAAAACCAAAAAACCTAAGGAAATAGGCTACTTCACCATGTTATGAGTCATCTGTTAGCTGCTAAAGTGCTGCTTGCTCTACTGTTCTGGTGTATACCTTTTTTTAACAAAAACAGATGTTTAATTTATTGTTTTATTATTCTGTATATTTATTTAGTGTTCTGAATACTAGAGGGGCCAATTAAGACCTAGCCACCCTCAAGTGGATGATTTGGAAAATGAATTGAATTCTATGTATTTTATGCAAAGGAAGTGTGTTGATATTTTTATCCACCCGCTATTTTATTATGTATTTACATTGTGATATGATGTATTATGATTGAATGTATTGTATCTTACAAGGTTTTTTAAACCGAATAAAGATTGAAATGAAATTATGTAAGCAAAATACCCTTAATAAAGCAAGTTTAAAGCACTTAACGTGTCCGGGGCTCGTCAGGGGCTCCCTCTTGGAATCGCGTCCCTTCTTTGATACCAATGCGCATGCGCGCGCGGCCGCGCATGCGCATTGGTATCAAAGAAGGGACGCTATTCCAAGAGGGAGCCTCGGACGAGCCCCGGACACAGTAACTGCTTTAAACTTGTTTTATTAAGGGTATTTTGCTTAAATAATGTATGTAGGGGAGGGCGGGAGGGAGGGTGGCGGCCGACTCGGCTACGCACACGGAGTGGGCGTAATGTTGCTGGCTACGCTGTCTATGCAAAATGCGTAGGAGGCAACACTACGCCTACTCCGTGGGCATAGCCGATTCGGACGCCCAGGCCTACTTACGAGTTCTCACCACTGACCCGTCTTCCTCTGCCATGGTATGCGGGGTGGCCAAATTTCTGAGCAGTGCATGGTTGACTCGTATTAGGAGGATGAAGCAACACTCTCCCCCGCCAAACAATCAGCTGGCCCCTATTGGCAGGACGATATGTTGAGATTTGTATGGCTTTTGAAGTCATTCTCACTATTATGCAACAGTGTATTGATGAGAATGCTTGGTTGGGGCCTCATAATAAACACCCAATTGTACTGTATAACATGCAGGTTTCACTTTTTAACAAGGGAATTTTATTGTGCTAGGTTTTATCTAATGTTCTTCATTTCACTTTTTTCTTTTAACTAAAAGTAATGTATAATTGTATAAAATGTATTCTTTTATGGTGAAATTTTTTACCGAATAAAGATTTATACTACTACTACTGCTTTACCCTAACTTTAGCTGGTACTATAGTGTCTAGTTTAGGAATTTCATCACCAAACACATAGGTTGAGTTTACTCCCTCCCAGAAAGCATGTGAATCTTTTTGCCTTGAAACAGTTTTTAAATCTTTCCATGCCTTATCCTTCAAATACAATTTCCTTTCCCCAATTACCTTTTTGTAATCTCTCCTGGCTTTTGTTATTTCAGCATTATTCCGCTGGACCTTTTTTAGGGGGCACCATAGTGTCTTGTGGGCTTCTGAATAGGTCTTATTAAACCATCTTGGGTTATAAGGGGCTTTTCGACCACATTTAGTTAATTTATCTGCCATAAAGTCATTCAAATTTGTAAAGGCCACTATGACATCCTCAGTTGGGGCAGAGTCTGAGAGAACTGTCTAAATTAGAGCCTTGCTATTTGCCATAAGATCTGTAAGCAAGGCCGTCCTATTACTTTTTCTCAATTAATATTCATGCCCTTATTTCTGTTAGATACTACACTGTATTGCCTTTTCTTGTCCCTCTCAGTGACCACAGCTAAGTTTAAATTTAATACAATGGGATTGTGATCACTTATTCAGCTAGCCATTACTACACATCCCTTGCAAATATATGTCAAATCCACACTAATTAAAATGTGGTCAATAGTAGAAGGTGATGTGGGACCCACAGAGGCTTGGATCTGGGGAGAAATAGCGATATCCAGGTCTTGGACAAATTTCAAATTCTTAACAACAGTAACTCTGTTTAATGAGTCCCCATATGGTGTATGTTTAAAATGCATCAGGGACTGATCCCTCATCACACATGCCACATAATTCCTGAACCATGGGGACACAGATTCTTATGTTATAATCCCAGCCCAGATTATTTGAAGATCGTTTGCATGATTGTTCTGAGTTTGGGTAATAACATCTTCCAAATCACCTATAATATTAGTGACAGTTGAGTCAAAAATATAATAATAATAATTCATTAGGAGCAAATCGAATGACCTAGGCATGATGATTACGTGCAACTGAAAATATGGGGATATAAACAGTTCTCTAATTACAATACTTGTCAGCGCCACTGATATAAAAGTAACTAGACTTCCTTTGGCTCAACCCGTTCTTGATGGTACTGCTAGTATGTCATAAGAGACATATCCATCAACGTGGAGAAAGTCTATCATCCAAGTCTCTTGGCAGCAGACAATTTGGTATAGTTCGAGCTACATCTTTCAATCCGAGTTATCAATTTTAGAGCAAAGACCTGCAATATGTCATGAGACAATACTAAGGCCTTCTTTCCAAATGGGTCCAAGGTTAGGCATCGAATGAAGTGACCAGGCCATACTATACACTGTTCATATGGTTTATATAATAAAATGTTATGCTTATTTTGTATATTTTGCTTAAAGTCTGCAATAAGAATATCTATATGTTTTATATTTACATATATAGTTTTCAGTATATACATATTTTTTCAATTTATATTTACACTACTGTTACTATTTGTGTGTAATATTAAAAAGAAATTATATGTATATTTAGTGGTCATTAATTAAAACCATTTAGTTTACATTATAACAAGTGTAACTATGATAATATTTCAAATATATTACCTTAAATCTTATATTTAGATATATATATCTATATATATATATATATTTTTAAATAAAACATTATTCTTGCCTTCTTTTTGTCGATACTCCCTTCCACAAAATTCTTGATATAAGTATAGGTAGTCAATATTTGGGTTAGTAATAATAATAAAGCAATATTTTGGGATTTCATAATTTCTCTTTTCACTATTTCATCGCGACACTGGAAGATTACATTGTCATCGCTGTGAAAATCTTTTGGGTCCCACGTCAGAGGCACGCTAGGAAACTAAAACCCTTTTAAACATTTGTAAATGTTGGTAAGATTTGCACAGAGCACAGTATCCTGTCAAGCCTCGTGTGAAGGTTATACACGTGCTGGTAAAAAGAAAACATAAGGGAAATATTCACTAAGATAAACCTGCATATTAATAGACCTATACCTGTAAGTTTACTCTGACACTTTTGAGTAACTGAACTGCTTTTGGCTACACTCTATTTGCAAGTGTAAAGTTAATAATAGGTGTTGATTTACATGTCCCACTTCCCGAAACAGGGGGAAGAGTCAACAAAAATGTGATATATGAACGTAAAGTTATGACTAGTAGTGTCTCTACAACCGATAAAGTATGGTATAGGGAAATGTTTTCAAGTTAAATACAATATATAGTCATATGTTAAGTGATATTGTTAATTATTTTTATATATTTATTTTGAAAGTATTACAAAGAATGCTCTTCACTATTAACTTAATCTTGAATTAGATATGTATTTACTTTAAGTAAATTAAATATCAATAATTTTAATTTAAGAATTATTTAAAAAATGTATATAAAAATTTCTATATTTATTGATTAGGCATTGAAGTTCATGGCCATGACCTTTAGTTTAGCCAGAAATAAATGTATACACTGCACACTATACACTGAACACCTATGTCTTTAAGCTTGTAGTTCAGGGCCACAAAGGAGTTCAATTGATTCTGGACTCCATTCGTACAGTCAGTAAACCAGTGTTGGTCTCCCTCTCCTAAACTTGCCTTCCAATATTTTGCTTTCAGTTACCCTTATGCTGCTGTTACCTAGTGAAGAATGTTACAGTCCTGTTGTTGACTTCATCAGTCATCTGGCCTTCTGTCATTTATTTTTGACATCAGCTGGACCACAAGGGATCACTTATTGCATCCTATATATATCAGTCATTAGTCAGAAAGTCTCCAGCACATTGGGGGAGGACTGAGAGGTGTACAGAGCCACCTGTGACAAAGCATCTGTCTGTGTCCTCTGTTGGTTCACCTACCACTGCTCCCATTCCTGGCCTCACTAATCACACCCACATCTTGTCATGGTCTACGAGGTGTGGGAGCAGCCAGAGTCCTCTGTTTATTTTGTCCACTCCATTGGTTTCAGTGGCCCTCATCTACCCTCCTGAATCCTCAATAGGGATGACACCACTAGGTTGATGTTTGCAAGGTCCTGCATCTTCCACATCAATGGTGGACGCTCTGCCAAGAGGGGGTCTCCTACTCACAGTCTTCATTATTCACTGCTCTGCAAGGATCTGTCCCTTGCCATGACAGGACATTCAATTGTCTTCCACACTTGCTTTCATAACTCCCCAGCGCTCTCTTTCAATCTGAGGAACAGTGCAGATGACTCTTTAACCTCACACCTCTCAATCGCAGGCCAGCAAACAACTGACTTAGGCCTTCATAATACCCAAGGGACCTCTAAATCTCCGATCTGGAGAATAAGGTGCCCAGGGATCCACTTTGATTATGAAGATCACAGGATGAGAAGTCAGAAAAAAGAAGTTTTTTTATATCTACTGCAACCAACAGGCCCTCCACTGGCTCTTCATGTTGTGTCCAAATCGTTTGTTATGACTGGTACCCTGATTCCTCAGTAGTTGAAATGTGCCTGAGCATGTTTAGCATCATGAAAATCAGGTTACCTATGCGGGGATCCAATCTGAATGCATAACATTCCCAATGTTATTGGGTGCTTCATTGGGTTAGGTGGTAGTCAGTGCTACTGCCTCGCTTGTCCCCACATAACCTCTTGCTCTACTCTTTTATTATTTTGCTACCATAAAAGTTCATTGTAATGTTAGATGCCACTTTCTTAGAGAAATGAGCAGGAAGGACGTGTTGTTGTACTGGACCAAGACAAAGTCAGTTCCAGTAGAACAGCCTGATCAATAAAAATGTAATCACCCAAAGGCACGTTGAAGGATATACACCTTTTACACAGAATATGGGCTGCCTGCCCAACACCTGTATTCCTTGTGTTGTACTGCTAATGCAATGTTGTTTGAAGTAATAAACATACTGAAAGTTACTATTCCTTGCCATGTGTTTCCATAGAGCTTTTGCAAACCTGAAAAGAAAAAATACTCTGTCCCTCCAAACAATTGAGGTGAACTTTGAAGTTGTTTGAAAGTTGTATTTGAGCCAACGTCCCTAAAACTGGAAATAAACTTTCCTTGCAGCATATCTAGTTTTCACCTTTTACTAAATGACACTGAACACCCGAGAAGAGGAAGACAAAAACCATAAGCAGAATCTTTGGTGGTCTCCCATTGAGGTGTTTGGATAACACCCAGTGTGATCCAAACAGGAGTAATTTTGAGGTACTTGGTGCTTCAGTGAACGTGTCAAAGTTCCCTGGTTTCTGTTTTTCAAACGTACAAGCAATACTTGCCACAAAAATATCCCAACAGCTCTTATGTCACACAGTTCACTTGGCAGCAAATCACAGGATCAATATTTATGAGGTTCTAGAGTTAAGTTGTAATAATTTAATATAAAAATGAACGAGAAATCAATTGGACTTGAGTAAATAAAAATTATGTGGACCTTGACATGGTTGTGTTAGATGTGGCATCCTTGGTCTGGTTTCCCCTGTCTTTTTGCCTTTGCCTCCTATGATTTTTGCTGGTCTAGATGCGATGGGCACGTTGCCACTGCTAATTAATACCAAAGTGCAAGTACTGCCTGTATAAATTGTGTTTATAAATTTGTGTTCCATGATTAGCTTATTTGATTTGCTGCTAAGACCCTAGTACAGTGCACTGTGTGTGCCCAGTGCCTGTGAATCAAATGCTGCTAGTGGGCCTGCAGCCGCTCACATCAGCAGCCTTTCAAAGGATTCTCAGACATGCCACTGCATTGTCTGCATGCAGTTGAAACTGCCATGTCGGCCTGGCAAGTGCACCTACTTGCCAGGCCCTAACCTAACCTTCCCTTTTTTTTCTATTCTTTATTGAAAATTTTGAGGTATATAAATATATAATCATAAAGTTATTATACAGCAAAATAGACCCAAAATGGTCAAGCAACTTCACATACATAGTGTAATATAAAGAAGAAAAAACGTGCATGTAAGAGGGGAGAGGGAAGGAAGTAGAAGAAATAAGATAAAGGACAAATTGTTAATAAAAGAAAATGAGAATATTGGAAATTGTATGCTAAAAGAACTAAATCTGGCTAGTCATAATCATGGAAAGAAGTTAGATAAAGTAAATTATGGAGCGGGCAAATATAATTTAGAACTATTAAAATATACTGTGTCTATAATATGAATTATTATTAAGTGGATGAAAAAACAAGAGCAAGACCTCCTTGCCTGGAGAAAAGAAGGTAGGAATGGGAGCTGGGGAAAAAAGTGAATAAAAGAAAAAAAACAGACAAGTCAATAAGAGGGAACATTTAAGGATCTCAGAGAAAAGGAGTCCATACTTGATGAAATATTTATTCTTGATCTTGTAATTTATGTTATGTTATGTTATGTTAATATCTTTTATTAGGCGCACAGCTGCCCCAGCAAAGGGGCGTCCTGGCGCCTGATCAAGTGCCACAACACAACAGATCGATGCTGGAAAAGAGAGGGAATCAGTCAGCAGTAGGGAACAGATACGTTTTTATGGCGCGTCTGAAAAGAGTCAGGCTGTTCAGGGCACGAACATGGACAGGGAGAGAGTTCCACAATCCTGCCGCTAGAACTCGAAAGGAACGACCCCCCATCCTACTCAGTCTGAACCTGGTCTTAACCGCCAGATGAAGAGATTCCAACCTGAGAGCCCGCGTAGGAACATAGGGGGAAACAAGATTCGCAAGGGCTGGAGGAGAGGAAAGTTTCAAGATCTTAAATATCAGACAAAGAGCCTTAAAATTAATTCTTTGTCTGACCGGCAGCCAGTGAAGAGAGGTCAAGACTGCAGAAACAGAACACCGTCTAGGAAGGCCAACGATGGCACGCGCCGCGGCATTCTGCACCCTTTGCAGCCTAGTAGCCTCCGCCTGATTCACTCCGAGCAGCAGCGCACTCCCATAGTCTAGCCGGGAAAGGATGGAGGCTTGGACCACCAGTTGCCGAGTAGGGGGGTCGAAGAATTTGAGGACTGGTCTCAGTCCTCGCAGAATACCATAACAGGTAGCTGCAATCTTCTTAGCGCGGCTGGTAAAGGAGAGTGTGGGATCCAGCCAAACCCCCAAGTTCTTAACTTCGGCAGCTGGGATGGGAGTTACCCCCAATTCTGGAGGCCACCACTGGTCTCCCCAGAGTTCCGCCTGCTTCCCTAGGATCAGGACCTCGTTTTTTTTGGCATTTAACTGCAAGCAGTTAGTGCGCATCCAGTTTGCCACGGCTATGAGTCCTGCGTGGAATCTGGGAGCATTCACCTCAGGGTCCCCACTGAGTGTCACCGCCAGAACATATCAATTATATGTTCATGGGAATCATCGCAGCCAACCAGTCCTCCATAGATGGTGGATTAGGTGATTGCCACAATCTTAAAATACTAATTGTAGCTGTGGAAAGTGCAGTATGTAAGAGTCGGTTCTGAGGACATGTGATGTCATGAGAACTTCCAAGATCATGCAGTAAGATAGTAGAGGAGGTAGGAGGGATTTTGAGAGGAATAGTTTCTTTTAATGTATCGCCCACTTGTGTCCAAAAATATTGTACAGAGGGACACTCGCAGAGTAAATGGAGAAGGTCACAATTAACTCCAGAACATCTCCAACATATAGAGTGTGTTTATAATCCTGCTCGTTGCGATTTTTATGGTGTCCAATACCAGTCATGCAGTGTTTTAAAAAGGCAAAATTTCGAGAGTGCTTTATGAGATCCCCATGTTCAGGGCTTCTAAAATGGCGAGCCATACAATTTCATCTATAGAAATATGTAAGCGTTCTTGCCATTTCTCGTAAAGAGCTTTAAGAAGTGGTTGTCAGTATAGATGGTTAGTTAGAGTACGTATAATCCTGACAATACTTCTTTATGTTTACTCCTGATGTAAAGATAGTCTAATATCTGCAATGGTTCTAATGTCCAGAGGAGAGGTTCAAGACATATCCTCATACATTGCTGTAGCTGCAGATGCCATGAAGCTTGATGTAAAGGAAGGTCAAACTCTTCACAAAGACAATCAAAGGGTTTTAGTTCACCAATTGTTATAATCTGATCTAATGTCTGAATTCCTTTCAAACGCCAGTTAGTCCAATGAAGCGCATGACCATTGATAGCAATAATTTAATTACCCGATAGTGGACCTTCAGAGTGGAGACAATGGGCAACTCTTAAAAGACCAGGATGCCGAGGGGAGGTTTTAAGTTTGCGAATACTGTATAAGAAATTGAAACCATCATCACGATTAAGTAATAAGCGTTCTGTTGTAACCCATTGTGGAGTATCAGTTACACCTGGAAGTAAAAAAGCCAAATCTGAGAGATGTAAGGCTAAGGAAAAATGTTCCAATGATGGTAAACCTAAGCCACAATGAAAACGACTTGCTATTGATTTAGCAGCTGCTAAACGAGGGCGCATGGTTCCCCAGACAAATGACCATATACAGGAACGTATACGACAAAATAAGTTCAAAGGTATTACAATAGGAAGCATTCCAGGTGTATAAGCAAAGTGGGCAGAGTTACCATTCTCACTTCCTGAACCCTCCCCCACATAGAGAAGCCCAAAAGTGATCATTTGGCAAAATCCTTTCCATTTGTGCTATAAGAGGTGAAGAATTATCGGAAACCATTCTTTCAAGTACGAGATTAATCAGAATTCCTAAATATTTTAAGTGGGATGATTTCTAGCAAAAGGGGTATCCATCAATTGAGGCTTTTGTGGTACCAGAGGAGAGTGGGAGAGCTTCACTTTTACTGCAATTCACATTATAACCAGAAATGACTGAGAATTCATAGATAATTTCAAGTAAAGTTGGTAGAGAATGGGAGAGATCTTTAAGTGTGAGAAGGATATTGTCAGCATATAAATATAACTTTGATTCTTCTCCCGCTATAGGTATACCTTGAATCTGCGATGAGAAGCGAATGAGTGTGACAAAGGATTCCATCGCTAACAAGAATAAAAGAGGAGATAGTGGACAGCCTTGATGGCACCTCTTCAAATTGGAAAGGAATTAGAAAGAAAACTTCCACAATTGACCTGTGCTATGGAGTTATTATATAATAAACAAACCAAAGAGATAAACTGATCCCCTAGGCTAAAGCGTTTCATGGTGGCAAAAAGATAAGTCCACTCAATGCGGTCAAATACTTTTCCTGCATCCAAGGAAAGAGCAATTGCATCCTCTGTCAATTCTTTCGCAGACCATTAAGTATGAGCTAAAGATCGGAGATGGTTCCTAGAGGTGCGACCTGGGACAAAGCCAACCTGTGAACAGTGTACTAGAGAGGGAATAACTTTACGTCATTGTGACGCCAAAATACTTGCCAATATTTTAACATCACAGTTAAGTAAGGATATGGGGCGGTAGCTACCACATGTGAGCAGATCCTTACCCGACTTAGGGATGACTTCAATCAAAATAGAAATAGCACCAAGAGAAGATGTCTGAACATCTTCGTGAAAAGCAGAATGTAGAGTGTTAATTGTTTCTTCCCCTGACCATTCATAATATTCCGCAGGAAACCCGTCTTCACCTGGAGATTCATGATAATGTAGTTTGGCAATAGCTGTTGCATTCATCCTTAGTAATGTTGCTACCAAGTAATTCTCTACCCTCATCTGTGAAAACATGGAAGATCAATTTTTGCAAGATATGTAGCTATTTGATTTTCAGATGCTGGGTTCTCAGGAGTATAAAGTGTTTTATAAAAGGTAGCAAAAGTATGTACTACTTCTTGCAGTTTGGTGAGAATCTCGCCAGATTATGTTCGTATGGTAGATATAGCCATGGAAGCTTAAATTGTTTTAGCTGGTCTGCGCGCAAACGGCCTGCTTTTTCCCCTTATATGTTGTGTCTACTTATTAAATGTTGGGAGCATACTCTGCTTTTGAAGTGTAAAGATTATTAGGTGCCATTTTAGCTACCACTAGACTTTTGCGATTGGACACTGTAGGACGAGAAGTATATAAACGAGTAATAAAAATATTTTGGGCTTCAAGTTCTGTACAACATAAGGATGCTGATTTCTTGGCTACAGCTGCATCTCTCATTAGTTGTCCGTGAATAGTTGCTTTTGCAGCCACCCAAATGGTTCCACAAGACATAACTGAAGATTTGTTATTGAATATATATTAAGAAAAGTGAGAACGGAGGTGAGTTTGCTCTGAGGCGCATCAGTATTTTTTAATGTTCATACGCCATGGGTTTCGGCCTGGAGAGGTTAAACCTACTTCCAGAGCAAGAAGAACTGGAGAATGAACAGAAACCGCTGCTTCTAGAATGCTGGGTATATTAGTAATTGCAAAACTACTGAATGGGAAATAAGAAAATAGTCTATTCAAGACCTGGCTCAGTAGCACTCCCCCCACCCAGCGACTTGAGACCCTCACGGGTATGTTGCGCACTTTAGAAATTGATTGATTGATTGATTGATTGATTGTACACGGGTGGAGGAGAGAAAGGTATATTCTTGATCTGATCGATGACAAAGGCTCCAGCGATCTACTAAACAATGGTACGAAGTTAAATCGCTCAGTAAGGCTCACATTACATCTGTCTAAGGGGCATGTTTTATCTAAACTCGTGCCATGGGCAAGATTCCAGTCACCTCCAATTATGCAACTGGATGCTCCAATCTCGACGAGTAAACAGTTCAGGTGGAGATAATAGGAACATTTAGCATCAGTTGGTGAGTAAACTGTACCAATAGACAAGGTCCTGTCTAAAAAATTTAATTTAGGAAAGATATACCTGCCTTCTGGATCAATCCAAGTTTTGATAGTTGTTTTCGATAGAGATTTGCGTGAAAGGGTGGCCACACAACATTTCCATGGTTGGTTCCTATCAGAAGATGATTGCGTTATTAATCCACAACGAATAAATTTACCAACCCTATCACGCTGTGATTTAGATGATTCCAAAGCATTTAAATGGGTCTCCTGTAAAAGAGCAATATCAGATTTTTTCACCTTTAAGAAAAAAAGATAACTTTTTGCATTTTATAACGTGCGTAAGGCCGTTAACATTCCACGGAATTATTTCTAATGGTCGAGAAAAAGAGGATGTGCTCATTGTTATATGTGTGGTGAAGGTATAAAGATACCAATATTAGGAGTAGATTGTTTTAAGATGTGAAGGTGATGAGAATAAGGAAAGAAATAAAATGTAAAAATAAAATCTAAACTGGTTTTGGTAATATACAATAGAAAAGTAGGAAAGGGGTTGAGATACAGCAGGAAGGAGGAAAAGAGGGGATAATAAGGAAAAGGATAGTTTCCAGGCAAGGTGAGAATTGAAGGATAAGTAATATTCTAGAGAATTCAAAAAGAGTTAAAGAATTATGAAGGAGTTGACTATATGATATATAGAAAAATAAGCAACAGTAAGAAAGATCAAGTGAAAAGAAAATAAGGGAAGGTGTGATAAATATACTGTGCAGAGATATCACAGCACAAATGGGACGACTGTTTGCTGCAGGCCTAAGCTTTCGGGCTATTTGCCCTGGAGGAGCCCCATTCGGCAACCGAGTCAATGATAAGAAATACATATGTACAATAACAATATTTAAAGAACAGTATAGAGTGTGTAGTTAGCATTGAAGGAAGAAGGAAAAGACAAGCAACGTAAGAGCATAGTGATAAAAGAAGTGAAGGGAAAAAAAGAGAGAAATGGAAAGTAATAATGAGAAGAGGAATGTCAACTTAATATGGAACTGTCAGATACATAGCGCTGTTAAATTAACTTCACATCTTATAATATTAACTGTTATAATTAAAGTCAAATATTAAGTATTAAAAAGAAAATTGGTTTCACATTTAAGTACAATCCTATCTAAAGAATAGCACTATTTGAATAAATGATATAGTAATCAATTATTAATATGATTAGATAATGCATATTATAAAATATGAATAATGTAATAATATAATAAATATTGAACAGCCCAATGGAAAAAGGAGCGAAGTATATTAAAAGTGAGTTAATAGTGTAAAACTTAGCAACAATTATATTTTATAATAAAATGTATGACAATTTCATAATAAGTTTATGACAAAAAGGCTATCATTCATATATATATATATATATATATATATATATATATATATATATATGTATATATATATATATATATATATATAAATATATATATATATATATATATATATATATATATATATATATATATATAAATATATATATATATATATATATATATATATATATATATATATATATATATATATGAATATATATATATATATATATATATATATATATATATATATATATATATATATTATAACCAGTTATCCTAATACCTATAATATAAAGTTATTTAACAATACTTAATGGTAAGGAATAGCATAGGAAAAGCAATCTACAAAGAAAATAAAGGAAACTATGGTTATAAAAATATATTGACGTAATCTACAAAGTGTAGAGTCATTCAAGCTTTACACAAAATGGTAACAGTAGCAATAAATAGCAAATGTTAAAAAAAGTAACTAGTGTAATATTAAGGTATTACTAAACATATATTCCAGAATAATATAAATAGATATCACCGTAGTTAAATATCAAGACAGTTAAACAGTAAGGGGTCCATTAAGATGTAGGGCAGATCGCCACCGCCCGCATGGCACTGTTGATCCGCCCTACATTCTTCTCTGCCTGCCACTCATTTCCACCCCACCATACTAGTATGGCGGGGGTACTGCGGCAGACTGGAATACCGTCCGCCGGGTTTAATATGGAGACGGTGTCTGCTAGACACCGCCATCCATATCAGCATGTGTGCGGAGACATACCTTGCCACAGAAAGGCATGCCGAATTTGTTTAAGGGAGCCCATTGCAGACCCCCAGGGTATTGAGGGGTGCACATGTGAGGCCTGCATTGTCATGGACATGGTGGCAGGCACCTTGCGGTGCCTGTCACCTTGTGCATGACAATGCGCACAATGCATTCCCAGCATTGTGGTGGGCGGTGCTGTGAGCACTCCCACCACAATGCTGGGAATGGAGGATCCCACCGCCACGGTGGCAGTGGCATACTAAATGCCGGAGCGGGACCGCCGCACCACTGGTGGCTGGTCCCAGCACCACTATGGTCTCGTTCGACCGCCATCCTTATGAGGCCTCAAGTATTAAATAATGAAATAATTAAGTAACATCATATTTATTGGCTAAATAAGAGGGGAGGAAGGGAAAAGTGAAGTGAGAGACTAAGAACGAAGATTCATAATAGTACTGCAGTCTGCAATCAAGTAAAATATCAAATAAACGGAAAATCATATTTATAGTTAGGAATCCATTTCTTTGTCATATTAGAATTAGCAAATACGATATAAAACAAAACTGTAAGGTCAAAAGCATATTAACATATGCATAGATTAGAGAATGTTGGAAGAGAGGGTAGAATAAAAGAAGGAGAGATAGAATAGATTGTGAAAAAAAGATAAAAGTTCAAATATTCCTCTGATAATCATCTGAGCATCTTCTCCGGTACATTTCTAGTGGGCGATCTTCCGTCCTTTCATAGATGCTAGAGATCAATCCATCGACCATAGTTCAGGATACATTCTCCTCGAGTGAAGAGGGTTTTGAGGGGGGAGCGATATTTGTCCCTGTCCCTTTCCTTCATAAGGGCAACTACTGCTTGAAGTGCATGCTCTCGATCTCCCAAGGGACGTACAGGTTGATCTAAGTCTGGTCCTCTGCTTTGAGATCGGTCTGAATTATGTTGTATTTCACTAGAGGATAACATAGAATTCAAGGAAAGAGGATGAGATGTATGTTTTGGATTAAATTAGTAAATTATGCACATTCCATACTTTGAGGAGAGAGGTTGTCTAAAAAATGGCAAAGATCTCTTGGTTCCTAAAACTCCATGGAAATTCCACTGTTGGTAATCCTCAAGCGTGCAGGCTTGAAAAAGCCATATTTGATGTCAAGTTGACGAAGACGGGTCTAAAAGAAAATAAAGCTTTGCGATGATCATTAGTGTCTTTTGAGAAATATGCAGCCATTCTAATTTTGTGACCATCAAATATGTATGGTCTGTGAGTTTGAGCTGCAGTGATAAGTTGGCAAGCCTGTTCATGTCGTAGGAAGCAGGCGATGAGCGGACGTGGTTGAATATTTTTCCCCATGTTGGGCAGTCCAATACGATGCGCTCTTTGCATCTCTAATGATGGCTCAAAAGTGAGGCCTGTGATCTTTGGAAGAATTTTTCTGAGAAAGTATTTGGCATATGACCCTTCTATTTTTTCCGGAAATCCAAAGAAACTGACATTATCTCGACGGCTTCTGTCTTCCAAGTCCATTATTTTGCTTCTGAGAAAGAGAAGTTCTTGTTCTCGGTGTGGGATTGCATCAAGGCAATTCTCTACTGTTACTATTCGTACTGTTAGACCATCCATACAGCTCTGGAAACCAGCAATATCAGCTCAAATAGATTTCGTTTGGTCGTAAGAGTTGATATAGACATTTCCATACCTTCCAGACAGCGACCTTTAGAAGAGATTTCCTGGAGTACACGCTCCATAGTTGAGTCGTATGACGATGAAGTGGTAAAGTTAGGGTGATTTAGTGTAGAGGAAGTAGCACCTCTCAAATATGACATACAACAGATAACCAAATCCTAGCGCTTTAACATGAACATGGGGCATCTTTAAATTTGCTGCCTTTGTGTACCACTGCGTGGGTAAAGTTACTGATATACCACTTTCATCACATTAAACCTGAGCTGTGGGGTGCATGTATACAGGCCACGTATATACCCCAAGTACACTCTTTCAAACAGAATGTCAAATAAATACTCCATAGCGCATTCAAATGGAAAATTAAGATTTGCGAAAGTAACTGTTACAGTTAACAAGAAATGTTCATTATGTCACAAAAACTAAATTTTGCCTGAAAATTGTGCTTAAGTCAGTTTGCATCAGGCATATTAACACGTGATGCACCGTCGCCAAAGTTTATATCAGTGTTTAGCAAGACTGAGCATTGAGGTGCTTTCATTACCGCTTGTCTCCCTAAGGGTTACAGTTTCCATAATCTCCCCAGTGAATGGGGTCTCGCACGTTAAACATAAAAACTTATGTCTATGTTGTGTCATCATTCAGACTAGTCTAAGTGCGCACAAGTGTCGCGTTTATGTCAGTTTGTGTGTGTGAACGAGCAGTCGATGTCCGTTTGAGATTATGTTACAGACAATAGCTCATTTCTGTGATGTTGACCTTCAAATTTTGAGCTGTCTTTAAATGCTCCGAGTTAATTCCCCACATGTGTTACATAAAGTGCCAAGAAAGCTACTAATATTGTCGCCACAATGTCCCCCTGAGCACTGAGCTCTGTTTACACAACTGTCTATCTTCCTCCTCAAAGGGGCGTGGTGTGGCAGTTTCCACAGTCAGACTGCGTCATCGTGCCGGATGCGGATATCGAGGCTTGCCCCCTGACTGAGCAGTGTGTTATTTTATTGTAGTAAGTGCGTCATGGGTCTTATGCAAGGAAGGGAACACGTCCCTGGCTGCTGTTTGAAGTGGGAAATACAATAATATTCTAGGTGCAGTGTGTCCCTGGTGCCACTGCACCTGCTGCACCAATGGAAGCCCATGGGGGTTCCTTTGCATGGATACCTGAGTGAAGTCTGCAAGGTTACAGTAAATGACGGAAGATAGGCCTTGCTTGCTCACAGGGAGATAACGTCATGGGAGGGAACTCTGCCTTTGGCCTGCGAGGTAGACAGCCCTAGACAAGTGTGTCCAGCTTTGGGGCACAAGCTCTTCCTATAAGTGGTTATTGGTCATTGCTTCTTGTGAAGCACACCACTATTTGCAATCAGCCTTGCATAATGCACAGTATCGTAGCTTCTTCAGGAAGATTTGGGGGGTAGGGTGAGGAGGGTGGGGCCTCAGATTTCTCAACAATCACGCAGGTTAAAATACATTATATAAGAAGCAAAGCAGGAGGGGTACCTTGTGGAGCAGTAGGAAAGGAGAAGAGTGTGCATTGTGAGGGATACTTATTACTCAATAGTTTGCGAAATAACCCTTTGTAAGACCTTTAAAAGAGAGGCAAGATTGTGTGGTGTGTGTGTTTTTGTCTGCATATGCACGTACAAATCCAGGTACATGTGCTTTGGAGTTAGGACTACCAGTTTTAAGGTATTGTTTATTTTTACAGTTCTGTCTGTATTTATCCATATGTATTTGTTGTCAACTTTGTCTGTATTTATCCATATTTTTTATGGGTTTTGTGAGAAAAATGAAGCTGAAACTGGTATATTTCCACATTTATTTAACCAATAAATATGCACTCATGTTTGAATGCCTGCCAGGTTTCAGGGATATGAACACCTGCAGAAGAGAAATCAACGCATTTATGTGAAAATATGCAAATTTCAGTATCAACCTTGTGCATCTACTGCTGTTTAAGCCTCTTTACTAAAAGTCCTTTCTTTTTTAACCCCCTTACTTCTCAATACACACAGTTATTAGCCTGGCAGTCAAGTGTGTTTAGAATCACTCAAATAGCACCCATATTCTGTTTTTATCCACATTTCAAAATAAATATAGATAAGAAAATAAATGTTTGTATGTCTGTATTTATCTGTAAAAATCTCTTTTAACTTGATTTTGCTCCTCAGGTTCATTTTTCCCTCTAAGCGTTTTAACTTTCAGGCTAATTTTCCTCCTCAAATTCTTTCGCACTTTTTCCTCAGCATCGCTCAGAACCACCTGAGTGTCATTCAGCATCATCTCTGCCTGGCACACCACCAGCTCAGTCTGCCCTCGTAATATAGCATCTGTTGATTCTCCTGTAGTGTCCGTCTGCTGCTCATGTTGTTTACATACCCCATAACAAAAATAAAGCTATAACAAATAACAATTAGAACAGGCAGGAAGACATTGACAGTAGTACAAGGACAAAAAAAATAGATTTTTATTTTGTTAATTCTTTTTTAATACGGTCATTCAGTTCTATGTGATGTCTTCTTGGTTATATACAAGGTGACAAAAATGTTTAACACTTTTTTACTATCATTTTTTAACATGTTGCACAGCAGCCACACTGCTATACAACATTGCTTAAAGACATTGGCACAGCCAATAGCTCTGGCTAAACACTTTAATGTTCCAAAGTCGAGACGTATTGGTCACACCAATGCTTGTTTAAAGTTCGCATTTTCTTGCTTAGCCATCCTATGTGCCTCTGCTCAGTTGTGTATCGACCGTCTGGTTTTGGAGAAACAGGGGCTGGGAATGTGCTTTCATTGCAGACAGCCACGGGGGTAGAGGTGTGTCCTTCCTTTCCTGGATGACGCAGAACTGAGCTAAATAGACCTGGGCTGCATTTGGATTAGTAGGAGGAGTTTTTCCTGCACCTGAATAGGCCCTGTCTCCTGTGCACAATGCTGTCTTCACCTCCTGTCAAAAAACTGGATCCGACAGGACAGAACTGGTTTGGACTGAGCTGATAAACTTTTTGCCACAAATTGGCAAGTCATTCTCTTGTCGGAGCACTGAGTGTCGCTGCTAACCATCCACATTGCATTGGACCCTGTCCCTGTGTTTGTTTAATAGTACCATTACTGATGACATCCTTTTTACCTCTAACATTTTGTAATACTGAAAACACCTGATTTTTTTCACTCTCCAGTGAACGACACTTCATGAGCTTCATCAACGGTGATGGGTAACAAGGTCTTAGGGTTTTGTCCAATAAGATACCCCATGCTTCGAACTGATGTCTGGCATTCATAATGGCTTCCACTATTTCCTCATTTCTCCACATAGCAAGTGTTATTTCCATCTGTTTCTTTTCATTATACGTTCTTTCAATCTGGTGCTTTTCTTCTTGCGGAATACATTTAATGGACAATAAGTCACATTGAGACAAGTTTTTTAGCGCCGGGATTTCCGCCAGTAATTGCATTATATTTCCTCTATTGAGTATATCTTGCTGTCCTAGTGAGATGTATTTGGGTGTTAGGATAATCTACTTGCTCCAACTATCCTCTTGACTTGACTCTGTATATGATAACATATGGTTTGTTCTATGTTGTGGTGCTGTTATTACCATTCTAGCGTATGCCCTTACTTCATTTGTATTTCATATACATTAATTTTTATTTGCACTTGTTTTTTTGATTCATCTTCTAGTTGTATATTCCTTTGGAAACCTTCATCTGAAACCTTTACATCCTGAGGATCGTTGTTTGTTACTAACTGTGTAGATCTGATATCTTGGGAGATTGGCGAGCCATTAGGTTGTTCTGTGCTATCCTTATTAGTTGCTCGCGATTGGCTTCTAGAGATGTTTAGTTCTGGACTTAACTCTTGTTGAAGTTCCTGACCCACCCTATACTGTCTTGTGAAGCTACTTGTAATACTCTTTGATCTTTTTCTGCTTGTATCTTTTTTTACAGTTGCTGTCACGTTTTTGTGTGGGATGTCTGTATGTGTGTTCCTTTGTATCTTTGGCATGGCATTGCATGGTATACTTCCAGGTTCTAATTTATACAGAAAGCACACCTTGTTGTTGGAAACAGACTTCCAAAACCTGTTTAGGGCCAGAGGTCTGTAGAGTGGGTGATGTGGCAAATAGAGTGGGTAGTGTGGTGTGGTATGGCACTGTGCTTTCAAGTTTTGAGGAAAGGGGTGGGAGGATTTGCCAGTTTGGGATCTATGTTGGATAACCTAGGAGTAAAAAGGTATGGTGATGTAATCAGGAGGCTCGGGTAGAAAGTTGCATTGTAGGTGTCAGCTCTGCCTCCTTCTGGGTAAGCTCTGCAGGCAATTAGTTGAAGAAGAGCATGGCATCATGTACCTTTCACATTGCTAATATGATACTGCTGATAGATGATAACATGCTGCAGTTAAGACAAGGAGTTGACAGATATCATAATACATAACACACCATGTGCCAAACCTCATTCCATGGACCTCCGAACAAAAAGGGGCTACTGAGATACAGCCATGGAGGCTGGTATAATTTACCTCTGATTACCTAGTACCTGTCATACTATAGCTCTGCAAACTGAGCCATGACAACCTTTTTAGAATACGACTCTCAGTAGTTGCAATAGTAAGCAGTCACTGGCTTCGTAGGGCGGTTAGTGCTGGGGTACAAGCTCAGCACCCAACAGAAACCCAGCAGTGCTGTAATGTGATTGTCCATCCCTGTGCTTTTTTAAAATAAAAAAAACGTTAATACATTGTACTCATTCCAACACAGTACCACAGAAGGTATCATATTCACAACTCATGGATCCCAGGCTTTTACTTTCAGGCGAAGATGTTCACATTCTCCGCCCACTTCCATCACCATTTCTGGTTTTAGGCTGGTTTTGTTGCACTGGAAGATAGTAACCATTGGTAAGGGCGGTCTGTATCTGGCCTTTATTCACTTGAAGACCGCGTTTGACCTGGTTCCCAGAGAGCGACTGTGGACGATTTTGCGGGAGATGGGGTTTCCCTTGCCCATTCTGAATTTGTTGGCCTGTGTGCATGATGGAAATTATGCATGCATCCGGTGGGGTACACAGGATCAGAAAACCGACAAAATCCCGGTAAATAGAGGTGTCCGCCAGGGATGCGACCTGGCCCAACCCTCTTTTCGTTGTTTGTTAATGGGGTTGTTTCATTTCTGTCTGATATTGATGCTGACGCCCCTACCCTGGCTGGTGTCAAAGTCCCTGCCATGCTCTTTGCGGATGATACGCTATTGGTATTTAAAACTCCAATGGGGCTCCAGAAGCTCTTAGACCACTTCTGTACATTTTGTAACTTAAGGGGCTTGGCACTTAATACAACCAAAACAAAGCTCCTTTATTTTAACCCTAGCAGGAAAGCCAACAGTACGCTTACACTTGATGAGGTGCCCCTAGAGTGTGTTAAAACATTTGACCATCTAGGGATAAGGATATCTGATCAATTGAAATGGCATCCACACCTTGAGAAAATGGCCTTGAATCACAAGCGTGTTCTGGGAGTCATTGGGAGGGAACATAGAGCCTCAATATCCAGACCCATAGCACCTGCACTGGAGATTTATGCTGCAAAAGCAGTAGGTAGTGCATTGTACAGAGCTGAGCTCTGGGGCTTCAACAACATTGATCCCCTTGTTACGGCTGAAAATAAGTTTTTTAGAGAGCTCGTTTTATTACCTGGGGTACTCCAACCAAACCACTCCAGTGCGACATGGGACGCTGATCAATTAAAGATCTCATTATTTTACCCCCGCTTCTCTATTGGGCCCATTTGTGCCGTACACCTGAGCTATCTAGCTATTCAGATGGCCTAAGAGAAGTCATGAATCTGCAGGGGTCCCATAAAATTGTTTGGCTTACTAGGGTAAAGAAGCTTTTACTGGCTATTGGTTTTAATATTGCATGGGAGTCAGGTGTATCAGTGTCTAAACTGGAAATGAAGAGAGCTTATTGGTTATGGGTTGATGCCCAAGATTCTAGAGATACCAACCTGGGCAGGTTGACAGATGAGTTCCGCTTACACAAGATAGTACATCGTCTTGAACCCTACCTGGATTTCATTAGGAAACCCAGAGATAGGGCACTTTACATTCAGTTCAGACTGGGAACTCTTCCGGTTCGTGAACGCACTTGTAAGTGGAAACCGCCCAACCAAACACCAGTTGATTGCCAGTTTTGTACCGATGCACCTGAAACTATCCCACACTTTTTCTTTGTATGTCTCGCTTATAATAAACCTAGGTCGAAATGGTTAAAACCTGTTTGCCGCCAGCTTGAGACCAAGAATCAACTCTTCTGCCCTCAGAATTTTGCAGACAGATCCTAACACCACCCTAGCTTGCGGGGTGGCTAAATTCCTTAGTTGGGCGTGGGTGATCAGACTGAAAGACTTACGTTAATTTCACAAGGCGACTATTTTTTAACTGTGTCCAAAGCTGTAATTGGTTTAATGATCTTTTACTGTTGCACTCCTGTTTAAGTGTTTATCTCATGTCTTTTAAAAATGAATTGTATTTTTAACTGCCAATGTGCTTTTTAAGATATTTCATATCGAAATAAAGCTTTGTACTACTACCTTTCTATAGGGTTGCATTCGTGTGGTTCTCAGTGTAGGTGTAGTGCTCCTCCATTTTAAGTTAACAGTCTTATATGGTATTAGCAAGCAAGTCGTCATGCTCAGTTGCTTCTGTGATAGACCTTGAGTCAAACTCCCACACTTCAGTCTATGCTCATCTCTTGACAGAGGAGAAGGTGCATCAGCAATGGTTGGGCCAGGCAGCTGCTTCACTCCCGGATGGCAGATAAATTCCACCCAATAGATAAAGCAAGTGCCTGGTGGTTTGCTTCTTCTTGACAAACAGCATTGATGGCCAATGGGTGGCAATGAGTTGCAGTCAAGACTCCCTCCTCCAGACTGGGTGATTAAAGACTTTGGTTCAGGTACTCAGGCGACCATGGGTCAAGGTGTTGATCCCTCTTTCAGGGACAGGTCCATGATTGGAAAGCTAGCTTGCTTTGAGGCACTGTGGGGCAGCAGCGGCTGGATCCTATCAGGTGCACCTCTGAGTCATTACCACAGACTGGCACTCAGTTAAACATCACACGTTGACAAATTCCTAAAAGTAGTCCATAAGTCATGCAACTGGTACGTGCAGGGGATTTCCGCAATATCAGTCCATATGGGCATACTTGGAGCAAATGTTTCTTCTGCAACACAAACTGCTTGGATGCAAGATTTTGTTGGGTAGACCCACAGCACTCGAGCCAATTGTGTTTTCTACACCAGTTAAAAGCTCCTTCTTCCTCCTTTAACAGGCGGAGTACTCCTTCAGGCTATAAAGGACAATACTGGACAATAAATCCACTCTTCCTCCAGAGCTTCCAGATAAGGCTCAAGGGTATGTCTCCCCAACTCTGGGATGCTGGATTTCAGGCAGACACAAGCAATTGTTGCACAGTAGTCCTTGGGTCAAAATAACCTCGCAGTTGGACCACAAACCCGGTCAACAGCCCTCACTTTTATACAGCTAGAACAGATAGGGAATGTGTATGCTCTGGTTGCACTTTCATACCAGTTTGGCTCCATGCTGCTTTGATGTGTCTCAGAGGCTGTCTTTCTGACTCACCCCATTATCTAGAGAGATTTTCAAGAGAGCAGAGTAATCTCCAGGTTGGAGCACCCACAACAGGTGAGGGCATTGTGCAACTATCAAAAGCCAAACCTGGCAGTGATCCAGGGGCGGTTGGTGACATTTTGAAGTGGCGGTGCGCAAAGTGATTTGCATACTGCACCGTAGCGAGCGAGCGCAGCAAGCGAGCCCGAACCCCTTAAGGGGGATTTGGGGGATAAACCCCCAAGGAAATTTTGAAAAAAAAGAAGAAAAATCGTGCATTTTCAAGCAAATTTGAGAAAGCAGGAAGGTTAATAAAGCAATTGTAAAAGTGCAGTTATTACAATAATAGATGGCATAACATAGGTAGCTGCTTATTCAGTATAACCACAGAGCTTCATACATTCCGTCCTATTATGCTCAGGTGCTGAATTCAGAATATAAGACTTTCATGAAAATCTCAGCTCTAAGAGTAGAAGAAGTTGCAAAGCAATTGTGAAAGTGCAGTTATTACATTAATAGATGGCATAACATAGGTAGCTGCTTATTCAGTATAACCACAGAGCTTCATACATTCCGTCCTATTACGCTGCTGAATTCAGACTATAAGACTTGCCTACAAATCTCAGCTCTAAGAGTAGATGAAGTTGCACAGCAGTTGGGAGACAGCCTTTACAAAGCCCTCTGTCCCACTCATTTTTTGTACCTTTCTGCCCCCTGTTCCACTCGTTTTTGTGCAATTCTGCCTTCTGTCCCACTCGTTTTTGTGCCTTTCTGCCCTCTGTCCCACTCGTTTTTTGTGCCTTTCTGCTCCCTGTTTCACTCTTTTTTGTGCCTTTCTGCCCTCTGTTCCACTCATTTGTGTGCCTTTCTGCCCTCTGTCCCACTTGTTTTTTGTGCCTTTCTGCCCCTTTGGCATACCTAATTAGCATAAACTGGGGTTAGAACAAAACATGAAGGAAATACCTAAATAAAGAAACATTTGCTTAGTGTCAATAAAAGGAAAGCTTTAATGGCCCTTTGCAGTAGTAGAGAACTGTTCCTGTTGCATGTAAGTAGCAGTGGAATTTCCAGTAGTGGGGCAGTCAGTGTGTGGCTAATGGTTGAGAGCTGTATAACCCTCACCTCTCAGGGCGAAGGCCAGTACTGATGGAACTGATTCCCTCTATGCAGCATTCTTGTCCCCTCAGGGTACAGCTATACTGCACTTCAGACATTTCCCTGAAGCTGGACGCCCTGTACGTTCTGGATGGGACATTGACCTACAGGCAATGGCATCTGGAGCCAGCTGTTTGGCCAATGCATTGCCTTGGGTGAAAGCTGAAATCTATGACTACCTCCAGAAAGAGACAATTTCTAAATTTGCCTGACTTTGTTTACCACTTCCTCCACCTATTCTAATACCAAAGTAACGGTGACAGATGTGCAGCACGATGTAGTGAGTCCCACAAACTCTCTCTAAACAGTGACATAGCAGAAGATAGACTCCTACACGGATCTTGAGCAACACCATAGTTCATCGGAGCGGCTGCCTTGGTGTGGTCCATAGTACTACGGAGAAACAGCGCAACATGAGCAACAGCTGAACTAATATTAAAACACTGCGCCACCATTTGTACACTCTTGCTGTGATCTGACCCCTCTCTGAACAAGACTAGAGCAGGCTCTGGTGCTATCAGGCCTGCAGTATTATACGTCGATGTGTTTTAACATCTACGTGAACGTACTTGCTAATCTTGAGGGTACAAAACTGCACTATCTGGCTCATGTTGGCTCCCCAGTAGTACAGCTGCTTCATCCATGATTTGGAATATGGTTAAGATTTTATCCACAGTTACTTGTTCAGGAGGACTGAACACAGTATCCCACGATATCTACTACAAGCCCTACACTACAAACTCTCATCGACTTCCAGGAACTGATGGGAGGTAATGCTCTGGAAGTCAGTGTTGAACATCTATGGAATGGGGTATATGAAGCCATCAGAGAGATGTCAGTGTCCACACAATAAAAAAAAAAACTCTATCATTGACTTCTTGTACCACTGGCAGTGAGTAGCTTCAGATAGTGGGCACTGATATAAAATACGTGGGGATATGTTGCGGCAAATTATCAATTTTATTTGCTGTGTGTGATTTTATTTGAGTTTTTTATGTTGCCTCTTCAGGTCTTGTAGTTTTATTTGTTGATGCGCAGACAGCGCAGAACTTCAAAAGACTGGAAATAATTGTTTACTTTAAATTTAGAAGTGATAAAACGTAAAATACCACCACATAATATATTTATTGCTATCAGTCACTCTTTTATTAGACGTAACTAATAATAATCAATGCATCATTTCATCAATGATAAGTTTGACTTACTCGCAGAGCGTGCCCATATTAAAAATACAGTTGCACAATTATTAATTCAATTCCACTATTACTTAACCGATTCAATGACTGAATCATTCAGTCTTAACAGTGCGTTTCACACTACCCCAGACTCAGGTTTTTTTTAAAGAACGTTTTAGATAAGCCTGTATCGGTTCAATACAGTTTGAGTGTTGATGACAAATACCGAAACGCCAGTCCATCATACCATCAATACGAAAAATAGAACGTGAATCAGTACATAGATGTCAAGTTATCAGCATACTTGTGTGACATTTTCATGCTTTCAGTGCACATATGCGTGACATTCCAAGGCTTCCGAGTAACGTTATTAGTGAAACGTTATTTCGGCTACACCCATGCACTTATGTTAAGGAAATTAGAAATATCAAAAATAGTCCCCTTTAGGGAATGTAATCGGAAACCGCCTTAAAACGGCAACAAAGCTTCTCAGAAGTGCCCTTTGCTTGGGAAAGAGTTTGGACCAGGACGGGCAGTAAGTGATATTTGCGAACTGTCCAAAATTAACATTCACAGCACCTATCAGTGAGGATATGCCATCACTGACTCTCACATTTTAAAGATGGGGACGATTCCCCCAAAAAATTTAAATTGTTGATTGTTTTTGTGGCGCAACTTTTTGTGCACCCGTGGGTATGTGCGACTACTCCTTGCAAACACACAAGGAGGGTACATGGGATTCCTCCTGCAGTGTGCATGCATGGTTGTATGCATGTTTATGATATTGTAATACTCCAGGAGGGCACATATATGCTGGGCACTATGCATGTGAGTGGCTGTGTATGTGTGATCCTACTCCTCTTTTTACAAAGAGGATACAAGGGTCCTGGTGGGCTGCCTGCGAGTAGACTGTGTATCATGTGTTGGATTTCTGTGTGCAAGGAGGACACACTGTGTTTGTTTAGCCACACATGCATGTGCCTTGCTAGCTAGCATACGGTCGAAGGCGAGCAGACCCTGGCACAGCCGATGTATTGTTATTGTGTTTGTGAAGTCTGTCGAACAGAAGCATGATTGTACAGTGCCACTGCACGATGAAAGTTTGAGCATGTGTTCTCAATGTTAGTGTGTGTGCAGCCTCGAGGACACCCGCTGCACATGGCTGTGAGTACACTGGGATCCATCCATGTACCTGCCGGAGGAAATACCTAAATAACTTACTGGTAGTCTTCATTTCTCCTCATCCTACTCACTCTTGCCATAGTCCTTAGACCCTGCCCGTGCTCTCGCTACAGGAAACAGACTTTGGTCTAGTGGAGACTCGGATATTCTGGGAGTCTCCTTGGCAGTTGGCACGCGCGCTCTCCGGATCTCCTCAGCGCTCCTCGTCGCCTCGCCTGTCTGGTTATGATGACACGAATACAGGCTGTGCCCCCCTATCCAATCCTGGCGCTGCATGCAGCACCAGGATTGGCTAGGGGGGCACAGTCTGTATTCGCCCTGAATCGCCCTGAATCCTCCCGGCCCTGGCAGCCTGAGCAGCACCCCTGGGACCCGCTGGTACAGTGCGCTGTGCATGCTCAAGCTGGCCATAGCCCTGTGTCACTCAGCTTGAGTGACACAGGGCTACACCAGCCCGAGACTTAGCCGCCGGCCCGCAGCTCAGCCGCTCCCCGCCCCACCCCCTGGCTTCAGCGGCATGACACTGGCAAATGCAATTGTATTTTGCCTGCTTAGCGGGCGGCTAAGCAGCAGGCCTAAATACAAATACTTTTATTTTGCCAATAGCGTACATCCATGCGTCCATGTGGCTTAGTGGGGCTACGCCCCTATAATGAAGACCAATACAGCAGGTAAGTGTTAAGGTCTTTATTGTGATAAGAACCTGACACCAAGGTACGTCTATTAGCAGTCACCACAACTCGTAACTCACACTTCAAACTGTCAACCTGCCGGTGGTCAGGTAGAACACCCTGACGTCACAATGCACCGGCAGGTCGCGCGTGCAATGCATTAGAGGAAAGTCCATGTTTACAAACATAACACATCTCCCTTCCCAAAACGAACAGAGAGAAGGTGGATGTCCGGCTGAAGCAAGAGGATGAGGAGGATAAACCGCAGCTAATCACAAATGAAATCTTGTAACTTAGCTGGTGGTTTGATCACTCTTCCAAACCTGCTCACAGAAGGTTCATCCTGACAACTGACATCCTGCGACGTAACATCTTCATAAATAGAGTCATCAGAATCTGTATCGCTGTTGGTCTGAGACCTATACTCTTCCCATGTCTCCTTGCTCTGCCTGCTACCACTGTCTTCCACCCGAGAGGCATCTGAATTATTCTCACTACCTGAAGATACTTCATTTGTACCCAAAGATACAATGTTGGTACCAGCCGGTTGAGAACTCTCCCTTTCCTCCCGGTCTAGAATCCAACCATAGTCTTGAGAACAGGAAACCCCATTGTTTTCAGAAGTGGATTGAAAGTTAATCTTTCCTTTCCCCTCCTTGCATAATGACAAGGCAGAAAAATGCCAAGATTTTCCATCACTCAAAAGAGCTGAATTACAAAACACTTTCATCTCCTCCAATGGTTGAGAGTAGTGATTTTTCCCATTGATGGTACTTCTGTTATTCCTCACTCTCACATAGTCTCCTGCTTTTATGTTAACCTCTTTACATGAATGCTTTTTGTCATGGTATTTTTTCCCTATGGTTTGATATTTTCGTACATTCTCTTTTATCTCCTCTGGAGACCACATTTCTCTTTTAGGAGTAGCCCAACCTACATTATCTTTGGTAATGGGGGTCCTCCCTCTCAAAATTACAAAAGGACTGGTACCTGTGGATACACATGGCGTAACTCGGAATGACCAACGGTTTTTTATCAGTTGTTTTCTCCATGACATGTCATTCTGATTTGCCAATTGAATTATGCGTTTAATCACCCGATTAAACCTTTCTACTGCTCCATTCCCAGCCGGATGATAAACCGACATAGTTTTGTGTTCTATTCCATGGTTTTTCAGGAACTCTTTGAATATTTTAGATTTGAACTGTGGACCATTGTCTGACACCATGCAATTAGGAAGGCCCTCTCTCAGGAATAGCTTTCGCAAAAACCCTACAACACTTTTTGCATCTGCATCTTGCACCACCTCAACCTCTGGCCACTTCGAGAAATGGTCTACTAGTACTATTAGGTATAACATTTCTCCTTGTTCACGAATGGGCCCACAAATGTCAATTCCCAATCTGACCCAAGGCATGTTAGGACACGACAAGGGTTGAAGGGGTGGTCTTAATGTATGTTTTGTCTTGTCCGAGTTTTCACAGGCTGTACAATCCCTGACACTCCTTTCAATTTCTAGGTCATAACCCGGCCACCAGTAAGAATTCCTGACTCTACTCTTAGTTTTACCAATACCAAGGTGTCCTTCATGGCAAATTCCCAACAGTTTATTACGTAAACTCTTTGGTGGAACAAACTTCCCATTTCTCAAGATAACATCCCCTTCTACAGATAACTCATCTCTTAGTTCCCAAAATAAACGCAAAAGAGGGGACAATTTTTTTTTCTCTGGCCAACCTGTTCTTATTTTCTCCTTTACTTCCACTAGAACCATATCCTTTTCCATATGTTCACTCCACTCTGCCCCCGAGATACATGGCACTTCTTCCGTGACATTAGCTACACAGAAGGTGTCAATGTCCTGAATCTGGTCTTCATTGATTGGTAGAGGTAAACGGCTTAGACAGTCCGCCACCTTGTTTCTCACTCCCGGAAGGTATTCAACTTCGTAGTTATATTCTAACAATTTCATTGAAACACGGGACAAACGGGGAGAAGCAACTTGAAGACCCTTGGTAGAAAGCACTTTCACTAATGGTTTGTGATCACTTCTAAGAGTGATTTTGTACCCCCAAATGTATTGCCTGAAATGGTTCAAGGCCCATGCACACGCTAGTGCCTCCCTTTCAATCACAGAATATTTTTCCTCTGTGGTAGTGATAGAGCGAGAGGCAAAAGCAACGGTAACCTCTTTTCCCCCCTCATCAATTTGTGATAGGAACCTGACACCAAGGTACGTCTATTAGCAGTCACCACAACTCGTAACTCCCACTTCAAACTGTCAACCTGCCGGTGGTCAGGTAGAACACCCTGACGTCACAATGCACCGGCAGGTCGCGCGTGCAGTGCATTAGAGGAAAGTCCATGTTTATAAACATAACAGCCCCCACGCCCCAATGGACGCACCGCACCTGCAGTGATCGGGAAGAGAGACAAAAGGCTGACCTCCTCTAAAAGAACCCTTCACACTCTAAAACAGGATCTGCAGGCTCACCCTTTTTTCTTGAGGGGTTTTATATAGCACAAAATTGACCCGAAGGTATCAGAGTGCTTCATATAAGACCAGTTGCATTTACAGACAGACACATTCATTTATGTTAGGCATGGGGAGGTTAAATGATTGCCCAGAATCACAGGATGTTGAGTGTCCCTACCAAGGCGCAAACTGGTTCCCCAATTCTAAGGTCGACCACTCTAGCCATTCAACCACACCTTTCTATCTACAAAATGGCAGTTTAAGGGAGACCAATTACCAGCACCTTGAGCCTGCCTGCTCTTTCCCCAAATCAGCATCTTGGTTCCCTATCTTCAGTCTCAGGAACGCAGAAATACATTCTCACTGTCTGAAAGGGCTCTCACCTCCATCTTGTGCACATGAACGCGTATTCAAACAGGAACCTGAAGAAGTGTGTTACTCTAGTTCACTCATAAACTCAATTTACACATATAATTTATATCCAAGAGGCACACTGGAATTTAGAGCAAGATTTGCAAACCACCTGTAGCAGTATGTTATATGATTGGACTAGTAAGCCTTCACTCCCAGGATTCAAAGAAATGGGCTGATCACAGTAGTAATACCAAAATCACAGTATGCTGTCACCACTGTGCTACATGAATGAACCTGTGACCGGAACAGTAGACTTCTACTGCAATGGAAAGCACTCTTGGTGTGCCCTTGCAGGTCCTGGGTAGGTACAGGTCCCGACTCTTGTCAAAAGACAGGCTAAAGCCTTTTTGCACTGATATTAGATGAGTGTGAGGCTGGGGTCAAAATCAAAAAAACTAGATGGCACATCCTCTCAGTTGGACAAACAGTCAAGAATATGACTGTACACAATGACAGTGAGATGTCTGTCCCAAAAACACGTGTATTTGTAAAGCACACATAAACTCTGGCGGTATCCCGGCATCAAAATACCAGATGTTCATTGTTATCCAACGCAATTGTTCTCATTTGATAACAGGCTAAGTGGATCCACCAGGATTCTAACCTGTGGTCTTGAAGTCAAACAGAGTGGATGTATTAGTCCTGTGGGCCCCCTCGCCCAGCATACATGGAAACGTTTCAGGGAATGTTGGAATTATGGTGGATTGTAAGTAGGAGGTAATTATGGTAGGATGCTCACACTGATCAAAGGTCAGTCTTCCTCCAGTCTACAGAATCTCCAATGTTCCCCACCAATGCCCCCTCGGACACAGCTCAACTGCCAGCCCAGGCAGATCTGAAGGGAGAGACTTGGTTATTTGGTCCGAAATTCTCATGCATGTAACATTTCTCTGTTTGCAGAGTGCCTATCATTGCCCTTTGTTGCCTCGACCTTGACTATTGTGCAGAGTTTTAAGGTAGAATTGAGTATACAGTAGACCCAATTTCAGAGTTTGGCAGGGAAAGTACTTTGTTATTAATGTGGAAGAGTATGCTTTTCCCCAAACCTTTGGACTACCCAATTCTTTTAGATATGGGAAAGACGTAAGTATCCTGTTGATGAAGACCCTGTTGGCTCTCTCAACAGAATACTTCCTCTGACAGTCTCAAGGAGTATGGGCCTTTGGAGGAAGTACATTACAGCCACTGATCTATTTAGTAAAAAACTTGTAGTGAGGGACAGGAAAAAATAATGATGTCCACACAATGGGAGAAAACTTTTTTCAGAAAAACAAAATAATTGAAAAAAGCTCCAGAGACCTCTTTGCAACTGCCCAGCTTGTTATATGGTTTACATTTAGTTTCCATTTTAGTTTTCCCATTCTAGCACAGCATCTTTTCAAGATGGTGGTTTCAACATGTTTCACCAACACAAGAAAATGTCATGAACACATTTAATTTTGTTAGACATTGTTATTCTGTAGTCTGCACTATTAGTTCCAGAGACACACATAATACAAAGTGATGTCCTTGATGTATTTCATGCTTGTAGGTAATCACTCTTTTTGCCCAGAATAAGACAAAGATGTTTTTCTGAGTCTCTGACAGAATGAGATAAGGAAGGTATTTTATTATTAAAACAGAATACACTTAGTGAAAGGCACTTCACACCAGAGTTATCTGTTTAGTTTTGTTTCTCTTTATATTTATTTTTCATCTTTCTCTTCCCTGGCCTGCCTACACATCCCTGTCACACGGTCCTCTGGTTTAAATACCTAGGGGCATATTATCAAGGGGGGGGCGATAGGAAATTATTGCCGCTTTAGCGGCCGTTTTCAGCCGCTAAGCGACGATAATTCTATAGCCCTATTAGCAAGCTGTCGCTAACAGCAGTTAGCGACAGCTTGTAGGCGATAGCGAGCGGTTTTGGGCCCGCTTTGCATGTCAGCGATATTTATCGCTAATGAGATGAAAAGTGGGCGTACCCAACCTGCTAGCGACTGAAAGCAGTCGCTAACATCTCTATCGCCTATTACCAACACAGGCGTAGTGATGAAAATATTCGCGCTACGCGCAAATATCTCCAAAAACTAACGCCTGCTCAGACCAGTTCTTAGCCATTATATCCAATGGGAGGTGGATATAATGGCGAAGACCCTGTTAGCGATAATGCGTTAATATCGCTGTTTTCTCAGCAATATTCACGAATTTTGCCGATATCCCTGGGAATTTTATTGCTTTTGAGATAAACGTTGCTAGTAGCATGTTATCTAGGTGATAAAATCCGGTGATGCGTGGCGATAAAAAAATTGCCGCTAAGCCTACTTAGCGATAAATATCGCTATCTGTTGATATTATGCCCCCCATTTATTCCCATTCTTCTCTCTTCTCCTGCATCCTGCCCCTTCTGCTTCTTTCCTGTTGCTGCTGCTCCCGGAGCAGGTCTTAATACCTATTTCTTCCCATTCTGCCCCTTCTGCCGCGTTCCTGCTACTGCTGCCCCCACGACCCCTTCCGCTCCCACTTTTTTCCCACTCCTGATTTCCAGCTGTCCCGACTTTCCCTGACCTCTACTTAATGGAGGCCGCTGAGCGGGCGCGCCAAAGGCAAGCCCGTCTGCGCCCATCCGCGACCCAACCGCAACCTCGATCAGCGCCAGGAACCCTCCCAATGCTATAGTTCCACGGCCCTCCACGAACTCAACGTCGGCAGGAATAACAACTGCAAGCTCTCCTCACCTCTCAACAACTAAAGGCCCTTCACCTGCAGAAACTGCTGCAACTCCCTCATCATCACCGAGACACAGGACCCACTTCCACTGACCAGCAACAACTACACCACACCCCAAACTCTGCATTACATCATCTTCAACGTCCGCTCCCTCCACAGACATGCCACGGAAATCTAGGACCTCCTCGACTGCACCACTCCTGACGTCACTTTTCTTACCGAAACCTGGACTAAAGCCTCCTCGGGAACAGACATTGCGATTGCCATCCCTGAAGGATATAAAATCACCCAGAAGGACCAACCAAACCGCCCAGTTGCAGCATTGCCATTGCTCACAAGGCCAACCTCTGCCTGAGCACCTAAATTGACGGGCCCACAGACCTAATGGAATACCTCCACTCCAAGATGCAAGTCAACCTGGCCACCGCCCTCCGAAGGCACCCTCATCTACAGACCTTCCGGAATGTGTGCACCTTTCTCCGACGAAAGAAAGGAAGTGAGAGTCCCTATTTTCAAAAACTTGGAAATGTCATGACCATATCCTCCTTAGTGTACACTCAAGCCCATAAATCTAAAAATCAGAATGTTATCAAACACTTTCAATTAGGAGAGATACTCAAAACACAATATCTGATAGTAATGGTTTAAAACAATTGTACAATTTATTCTGTATAAAACTCATACATTCAATAACAATTTTAGTGCAGTTACAATACAGTGTTAAAAATACAATATTAAATGAAATCACATGAAGAGCAGATTAAAAACTTTTTGTTAAAAAGATGTCTTTCTCCGACTCCATCACCAACATCATCACCCCACATGCCATTACCTCTACCAACTACACTTTGCTGGGAAACCCCAACTTCAACCTCAACAACTGCCAAGATCCCAACTCTGCCTCCCTCCTGGAAAACCTCCACATCATCAGACTCAATCAGATCATATCAGGACCTACGCACTCAGCAGGATACCCTCTCGACCCCATCTTCACAGCAGGAAAATCCATCTCCTTCAGCGATAACTTCGAACTCCCATGGACGGGCCACCGCTGCGTCCACTTCACCTTCGATGCAATCATCTTCTGCAGATGCCCACCCCAGTTTAAATGCAGGAATCGGAACAAGATCTCTGACGACAAGCTCATCACCACCCTCAGCGGCTCTGCTACCACCTCCTCAGACGACGACCCCATCACCACATCCCACACCCTAAACAAATGGACCACCGACTGCACCAAAACCATCGCCCCCTCAAGAAACCCTCACTTCAAGAAGGCCAGCTGGTTCTTCACTAAACTCAGGGAATCCAGATTCACCTACAGACACCTCAAAAAAATATAGAGGAACTCCAAAACCCCAGCGGACCTCAACAACTACAAAACAGCCAGAACTGTCCACCACAAAGTCATCAGACACTCAAGGAAGAAAGCTCTCCAGGACAGAATCTCTACCCATGGACACAACAGCAAAGAACTCTTCAGCATCATCAAAGTGTTCGCCCAACCTAACAATGAGTCGACTGACATCCCACCCTCCCAGGACCTCTCAGCGCCTTTTTCCATCACAAAATCAAGACCATCCATCACAACTTCAATGACAACAACCACCATGTAGAACCCACACCCACTGCTTCCACTACCACAAAGCCGACACTGGACAGCTGAACTGCCCTCAGCATCGAAGACACCCTAAAGACAATGAAGAACACCCTTTCTGGGGCTCCCATGGACCACTGCCCCCTCCACATCTACCACAGAGCCCCAGACATCAACATCCCTGAGCTACAAAAAATCATCTACTGCTCCTTCAAGATCGCCTCCTTCCCCGATGACTGGAACCACTCTCCTGAAAAAACACTTGGTGGACCCCACCGACCTGAAGAACTTCAGACCGATCTCCTTACTTTCCTACCCGGTGAAAGTCATTGAAAAAGCTGTCAACAGCCAACTCGCCTCCTTCATCGCAGAGCAAAGATCCTCAACTCCTCCTAATCAGGCTTCAGGAAGAACCAGAGCACTGAAACTGCCCTCATCGCCGTGACAGGTGACATCCGCTCCCTCCTTGAAAGAGGAGAGACTGTGGCCTTTATCCTCCTGGACCTCTCTGCAGCCTTCATCACAGTCTCACACCGCACCCTAGCCCTCAGACTCATTCCTCTTTGACAGAACTTAGCGGGTCAGAATACCTCCTTTCCTCTCAGAACCCACACCGACCACCTGCAGAGTCCCCCGAGGATCCTTTATCAGCCCTACTCTGTAAAATGTCTTCATGGCCCCACTCGCAACACTTGTCAGATCAAACAGACTCAGCATCGTATTATATGCGGACAACACTCAACTCATCCTCTCCCTAACCAACAAACAAACACCCCGAAACACAACTTTCAAAAAGGAATGGAAGTTGTCGCTGGGTGGATGAAGAACAGCTTCCTACAACTGAAAACAGACAAAACCGAAGAACTCATCATAAGCCCACATCCTGAAGCCTGGAATGACACCTGGTGGCCCCCCCGCCCTTGGGAACTCACCCACGGACCATGCATACAGCCTCAGAAGCATCCTGGACTCTGAACTAAAAATGGTCTGCCAGTCCAATGCCGTCAACTCTTCCTGTTTTCACACCCTTCGTTTCCTATGAAAAACTTTCATCTGGATTCCCCTCAAACACAGGAAAACCGTCACCCACACCCTCATCAGCAGCAGACTGGACTACAGGAACGCACTCTATGCCAGGAACAGAAAGCTCACCCGCAAACTCAAGAACATCCAGAATGCCTCTGCCAGACTAGTCCAGACCCTACTGAGCCACAGCAACATCACCCAACGCCTGCGGGCAATTCATTATCTCACCGTCGAGAAGAGAATCACTTTCAAGCTTCTCAACAATGCCCACAAAGCCCTGCACAACACCGGCCCGCCTACATAAACTCTTGTTTCACGCACCCCAAAGACCACTTCGCTCAGCCCAGCTTTCCCTCGCGACTGTGCCGCACATTAAGAAGGCCAGAAAAGGCCTCCTTCTCCCTAGTCGCGGCCAAGGCATGGAACACCCTCCCTTTCCACCTCCGCCAAACACCATCTCTCTCCAAGTTTCTGAAGGACCTCAAGGCCCAACAACTGCACGAACCCTGGTGTGCACTGGAAGACCTCAGGACCTACTTGGCCTCTCAACGGAACTCCATTAGTGCCAAGTAGGTGCGCGCCCCCCATCGCCCACACCTTGAGACCCTTCCAGGTGAGTAGTTGTGCTTAACAAACCTTTGATTGATTGATTGATTGATTGATTGACAGAGACATTACACCAAGATAGGGGGTTAGATCATTTCAACAGGGTCTGGCAGAAAGGTACCCCTGCCATGCTCTCGCTGATGTAGGGGTATTACTGACAGATGAGAGTAACATTAGGAACAATTAAAATGGTTGAATTGTATGTGTTTTTCACCATTATAATAATTCTTATAGAACTGATGTGTCTCATCTACCTAATATTATATACAAGGATTAGATCATTTCAATAAACATTTAAAAATGTGGCATTGTCTCTTTTCTTTGCGAAACTTTGGGCATGCAAAAGTGACAAATGAAATGGTAAGATCTGGTTCCAAGAATTTCTTGAGAATTAGAGTTGTCATGTTTAAGGTTACCGAGTACATCTGTAACTCTAGAGGTTTAGGAGTTTAGATGTGGTTCTGTGAACTACCCAAACCAACATCTACTGATGATATAAGAAAACTCAGTCCCTATATTATGAAGATTTGTTGATTAACTGCACAGTCCAAATAAATTTGTACGCATGATATAACAAGCTGACCTGCTGCCATTGTCATTGCCTGGGCCTGCAACTGCACCAGCCCGAGCCATGCTGGCCTTGCTGGAGTGAGTTCATGATCCCCAAGAGGCGCCTCCCTAGGTCTTGGACCCTTGGCTAACATCAGTTGATCTCCACCTCTGAAATCCTGAAATTTTGTACTATGTACACCAGACTTTGAGAAGGTAACTTTTTCAGCAGGTCTAACCTCGTCCGTGTAAAGGCAAACACTCAATTGTGGTCGGCCTGAACTTGTAACCTTGTCTGGGTTTAGTGTGACCCCATACCACAGTTCATGGTTTCGGCTTCCTGGCACTATTTTTACTTAAACATTTGAAATTTCATATATTTGATTACACTATTAGGATATTTGGTGCTTTGGCTCATTTTATTTATTAAATGTTACTTTAGTTTTCAAAACTGCTGTGGGATAGCGCTTCACTTTATTACTGTTTGTGTGCTACATAAATACTAACACAGTACCTCTAAGCTTTTTTTGTGCCAAGCTACCAGAGCGTTAAGCACCGGTAAATTAAGTGGCTTTCGTGGGTTCACCCTCACAAGGATTGTGGTTGTTGTTTGAGGAGGGTTTTCACCCCTCTTAACCAAAATCCCAATTTATAGCAGTTTCTTTTGTATTCTCCCTTATATCGAACTTGGATCCATTAAGTCATAACTGCCCAACGGCAGGTGTATATCCCTTGTAAATAAACTTCCATATTATAGATATTCTAATACCACCGTTGAACCCTGAGGGCGTTATCCTGGTGCTTATGTCTTTAAAGTCTTCCTTCCTGCAGTTTTCTGCCTTCAAGGTAATTCGTTGAAGTGGCAGACAATGCCATTGACTAAGTTTAAGAAATAATACCTTTCTGATTAATGTAAATCTATTTGGTAAAATAGGTATAAAAGTTAATAGTGGAGGGAGAACATGGCCCGAGATACCTTGACCCGTTAATAGAAACAACACCCAATTAGTTGACATAGTTCAAGCTGCAGTTGTCAGTGTGGAGCAGGATCCTAATAAAATGACAGGCCTTGGTAGCTAAGCAAGGAGAAAGTGAAATCATTTGCATGGCGGAAGCTAAGCCCAGATAAATAGCACCGAAATTCTATGCTGCCATTTCTACTTGAGCAAAAACAACAGTTGATGGACAGAATGCAGAACAATGTCATACATTCCCCCCAGTACAGAGATCTGGGCCTAAATTCATCGTTTTTTTGCTCACCACACCACCCCAGTTCAGACATGGCCATATGCAAATCAGCCTTGACCCTGTGCCTCATGGGAACAGTCCAGCCCGAACTGCCAAGCCATGTCTTTCCTGGACCGGAATCAAGCATCCTAGGACCGGTTTCTAGCTATCAGCCGTCTTCAGCCAGGATAGCTTGACTCTAGTGGCGTGGAGAGCACGGGATTTACATCTGAGCATAACCGTCCCACTCGGGGTGACAAATGCAAAAACAACAGTTGAGAGACAGAATGCAGAACAATGTCATACATACACCCCAGTACAGAGATCTGGGCCTAAATCCATCGTTTTTTTGCTCACCACACCATCCCAGTTCAGACATGGCCACATGCAAATCAGCCTTTACCCTGTGCCTCATGGGAACAGTCCAACCCGAACTGCCAAGCCATGTCTTCCCTTGACCGGAATCAAGCATCCTAGGACCGGTTTCTAGCTATCAGCCATCTTCAGCAAGAATAGCTTGACTCCAGTGGTGTAGAGAGCATGGGACTCACGTCTGAGCATACCCGCCCCACTCGGGGTGACAAATGCAAAAACAACAGTTGATGGACAGAATGCAGAACAATGTCAGACATTGACCCCAGTACAGAGATCTGAGCCTAAATCCATTGTTTATTTGCTCTCCACACCACCCCAGTTCAGACCTGGCCATATGCAAATCAGCCTTGACCCTGTGCCTCATAGGAACAGTCCAGCCCGAACTGCCAAGCCATGTCTTTCCTGGACCGGAATCAAGCATCCTAGGACCGGTTTCTGGCTATCAGCCGTCTTCAGCCAGGATAGCTTGAATCCAGTGGCATTTCTACTTGAGGCATATGAGTCCCACATTTGGAATCATATTGATTTGCACAGCAACGAGCTCCTGCTATCCACATGTTGCTATTCTTTATGGAGACTCTGGTGCAGGAGAACATGAAGAGAGGTATTCACCAATCAGTGGGATGTTAAACTGCTTTAGTGTGGTGGATGGCCTTTTGACATTCATTGCACAACGTTTTCATGGTGTGATGGAAGTAAATGAGCCATCCACTGTATTGAAAAAAAACATGTCTTTGATGAAAATACCAGAAACATTTAATTTTCTGAAATCAAAGTTGAGATGTGAGGAAGCTCTCTTGTGTCCCAAGTCTGAATTTTTGTTTTGCAGGGAGAGCATTGGGCAAATGACAATTATGTTATAGGCAAAACAATTTTGATCAGTACCAAGGGCTATAAGTCTCTCTCCTGCCCTGGCCCGAGCACTGATCAACACGAGAGAGGCATGGTTGGAAAGGTTTACTGGCCCTTTCCATCTCTCTCTCTCTCCATAGTGGATTTCTGTTTGAGGATTGCAACATGCATGGTGCAGTGATTATAGCCAAAGCTTGACAGTGTGGAGCAGGTCCTGGTTCTGTAATGTTTCAGTTGAGTCTATTCCTTGTCAGATAAAAACAGGTAAGCATCACGAATGACCGAGAAGAAGGCTGTTGCTGGACAACCTCGCCAACCTCGGACTCAGGCAACTGGTGAACACCCCCACCCACTACGCCGGCCACACGCTTGACCCCGTTTTCTCATCCAGCAAGCACATCTCCTTCAGCCATGCCACCGGACTCCACTGGACCGACCAAAGCTGCGTCCACTTCAGCTTCAGGAAAACTGCGACCCACCACCACCCGCAACAGGTTCCCCGCCGGAGCTGGAGCAAGATCACCGCCGAGCAGCTCGCCGCCTCCCTCAGCCAGAACACACCCACCAACACAGCGGACCCAAACGAAGCAGCCAGCAACCTCGCCAAGTGGCTGACCGCCTGCGCCGACGACCTGGCACCACTAAAGAACCCTCCCAGCAGAACCGGCAGCAAGAAAACCCCCTGGTTCACCAACGAACTCAAGGAATCCAAGAAGAACTGCCACACCCTCGAGAAAGCCTGGCGGCTCGACCAGACAACAGGACCGCCCTCAAGCACGCCACCCGCAAACACCACCGGCTGATCCGTGCCACCAAGAAATCGGCACTTAAAGAACAACTGGACAACAACGCCTACGACAGCAAGGAACTCTTCGGCGTCGTCAAAGAGTTCTCCAACCCAAGCGCCAGAAACAACGACATCACTCCCTCGCAAGACCTCTGCGACTCACTCACCTCATTCTTCCACAGCAAGATCGCAGACATACACAACAGCTTCGACGCACAGACCACGCACCCTACCGCCGAACCAACGCCCGCCACCACCACCCTCTGCAACTGGACCCCGATCAACACCGACGACACCACCTGCACGATGAACTCCATCCACTCCGGATCACCAACTGACCCCTGCCCGCACCACATCTTCAACAAAGCCGACTCCATCATCGCACCCCATCTCTGGGACATCATCAACTCCTCCTTCCACACCGCCACCTTCCAGGAGAGCTGGAAGCACGCCGAGCTCACCGCCCTCCTGAAGAAACCAACGGCGGACCCCACCGACCTCAAGAACTACAGTCCCATCTCGCTCCTTGCCTTCCCGGCAAAAGTCATCGAGAAGACCGTCAACAGACAGCTGGCCGCCTTCCTTGAGACGAATGGATCCCTCGACCCCTCGCAGTCCGGTTTTCGGGCCAACCACAGCACCGAGATGGCCCTAATCGCAGCCACCGACGACATCAGAACCCTGATCGACAACGGGGAAACAGCGGCCCTCATCCTCCTGGACATCTCCGCAGCGTTCGACACAGTCTGCCACCACACCCTAGTGAAGCGCCACAGCAACATCGGAATCCGAGAGAAAGCACTGGAGTGGATCATCTCGTTCCTAGCCGGAAGAACCCAGAGAGTCCGCCTCCCCCCATTCAGATCCGAGGCCACCGAAGTCATCTGCGGTGTACCACAAGGATCTTCACTCAGCCCAACCCTCTTCAACATCTACATGAGCCCCCTCGCAGCCATCACACGCTAACATGACCTCAACATCATCTCCTATGCCGACGACTGATCCTCTCCCTCACCAACGACCCCACCACCGCCAGAGCCAACCTACACGAAGAGATGAAAGACGACGCCGACTGTATGAAGAGCAGCCGCCTTAAACTGAACTCAGACAAGACGGAAGTCCTCATCCTGGGATCATCACCCTCCGCCTGGGACGACTCCTGGTGGCCCCGGGCCCTGGGCACCGCTCCCAAGCCAACGGACCACGCACGCAACTTGGGCTTCATCCTGGACTCCTCCCTGTCGATGACCAGACAAGTCAACACCGTCTCATCTTCGTGCTTCAACACCCTGCACATGCTCCGCAAGATCTTCAGATGGATCCCCACCGAAACCAGGAAGACCATCACCCAGCTGACTGGACTACGGGAACACCCTCTACGCCGGAACCACAGCCAAACTTCAAAAAGACTCCAGCGCATCCAGAACGCCTCCGCACGACTCATCCTGGACATCCCCGACACAGCCACATCACCGGACACCTGGGAGACCTGCACTGGCTCCCCATCAGCAAGAGAATCACATTCAGACTCCTGACCCACGCACACAAGGCTCTCCACAACCTGGGCCCCAAGTACCTCAACGACTGACCACCAGCTACGATCAACCAGCCATGCCCTCGCCACCGTACCACGCATCCGCAGAGCCACCGCCAGAGGAAGCTCTTTCTCCTATCTGGCAGCCAAGACCTGGAACTCCCTCCCCAGCCACCTTCGGCGAACCCAGGACCACCTCTCCTTCAGGAAACAGCTCTAGACCTGGCTGTTCGAGCAGTAGCATACCCCCCAGCGCCTTGAGACCCTCCCGGGTGAGTAGCGCGCTTTATAAATGCCGTGATTGATTGATTGATTAATTGTATACTGAATCTCCTAATGTGGTCTTGTTTTTATATTTTTGGACCCAGGTGATGGGTGGTTTAAGGGGTGTTTACTTATCTGAATGTTTGTGATTTTGTTTATGTGTTCATCTTTTTGAAGGAAGGACTGGAATGAGGCAGTGGATTTCCTTTACATATCATTTTATCACTGTTAAACCTGACACCCTTTGAGTGGGCCTCCCCTGCATTTTTAGTTTTTGCTGCCTGTGTTTTTTGCTGTATGTTGGACTACGTTTTGCTGGTCTAGATGCTTTGGGCACTTTGCCACAGCTGTTCAGTGCCAAAGTGCAAGTGCTCCCTTGGTAAATTACTGCTATGGATTGGTGATTCCATGATTAGCTATTTGATGTACTGGTCAGTCCCTATTACAGTGCAACATGTTTGCCCAGGGCCTGCCAATCAAATGCTGCTGGTGAGCTTGCAGCACTGATTTGCCACCCACAGAAGCAGCCTGTAAATGTTACTCTGGCCTGTCAGTGCAGAGCCTGTGTTCAGTCTGGTATTGCCATGTTAACTTGGCAAGTGCACCCACTTGCCAGAACCTACCCTTCCCTTTTCTTACATGTCAGACACCCTTAAGGTAGGCCCTAGGTACCCATGTGGGCAGTGTGAAGTGTATGTGAAAGGTTGGACATGCCCTAATGTGTGTAGCATGTCCTGATAGTAAATTACTGCAAATTCTGTTTTTCACTATTGCAAGGCTACCTTTTCCCATAGGACTGAATAGGGAGTTTGTTTATAACATATTATAAACATAACTGGCCATTGGAACAAGGTAGGGAAAATAAAGTTTAGTATGCCTGAACTTAGAATGCCAAAGTGCATCCTTTAGTGAGGGTGTTTTTTACATTCTGTGTTTGAAAATACCACTTTTAGAAAGTAGGTATTTTCTTGCCTAACCATCCAGTGTGCCTCTGCTAGGTTTGTGTATTGCATGTCTGGCTTTGGAGTGCCTGGGGCTGGGAAGGAACAGTGTCTCCAGAGAGCCTGGTGAGTCAGGGCTGGGCTGGATAGGCCTGGTCCGCATTTGGAGTGGTGGGAGGAGTAGCATCTGCACCTGAATAGGGCTGTGCCTGCCTTCCACAATGATGGTTCCACCCCCCCTGTGGTGTGTTTGGAGACAGGGCTCAAACTGAGAATGGAGCTTGTTGTGCACTTGCAAAATGACCCACATAACTGGTTTTGGCTGGGTACAGACACTCTCTGCCTTCAGAGAACAAATGATTTTTGGGTATAGAATGAGGGGCCCAGACTTTTAGATCACTTCTGGGAAATCAGGAGGAACCTTTGCCAAGGAGAAGAGACAGATAAGCTGAGGCTCTATACTGCCCCTGTGCTGTTTGCTGTCTGGGGTTGACCTGCAGTGTCTACTTACTGCCAAGGAAAGGAGACAAGGACTTTGCTGTTTGCTGTGTACCCTGCATGAGGAAGATCTCGAAGGGCTTGAAACTAAGCTTGCCTCATGTTCTGAAGTGTAAGGGACACGAAGACTTCATCACCAGCTCCACTGAACATCCTTGCTGGGCATTCTGACCTACAAAGACCTACCTGCTGTTGTTTTGGACCTCTAGAGTCTATTTTCTGCTGGGAGTTGGAAGAATCCATGCATCATCCCGGATTGTTGCATCACATCGAGATGCCAAGTTTATCACATCGTTGGGGGACGCAGTAAGAAACCGATGCATGACCTCCCCACACAGTTAGAAACCGACACATCACCTCCTCTCCAGTAAGGAACTGACTTATCACCCCCTGCACAACAGAAAGGAACCGATGCATCACCTCCCAGAAGCAAGAAACCGATGCCTCACCTTCCCTTAGTGTAAGGAACTGGTGCATCACCTTCCCTGCAGTACGTTTTGTGTCTTTGTGTGATGCATCCCAGGTACTTCTTATTAGGGCTCTCCAAGAAAGGGCTGGACATGGCGAGGTGGTCCTCCAATGGTTCTCATCCTTTCCACACAACCGCACCCAAAGAATCAAAATCAAAAAATTTGCGTCCAACCTTCACCTAGTCAGCAAGGGAGTCCCCCAAGCTTCAGTGCTCCCACCGCAACTTTCAACATCTACATGGAACCCCTCACCAAACTACTCAAAAAAGCTAGCATCCGCTTCGATCTTCATACAGATGATACCCAGATCTACTTGTAAACCTCCTCCATCAAGGACATTCAAAGACTCAATGACATACTAAGAGATGTTGAACACTGGCTGTCAAGTAACCAACTTAAACTAAATCCTTACAAAACCGAAATACTCCTCATCCCGAACAAAGAGGAGAACCCCCAAATTGCTGAATGGCCCAAAGCTATCGGTGCGCTCAACAGGAACCTCACCCTGTCCGACCCTGTCAAGCTAGACCCGAAACTGGACATGACCATACACATCAAGAACTCAGCTAAGAGCACCTTCCTGAACCTACAGGTACTGAACAAAATACATCCTTTCCTCCAGCCCAATGATCTCAAACAGGCCACCCAAGCATTGGTGCTGTCAAGATCAGACTATGGGAATGCAGTCCTCTCAGTAACAGGAAAATCACATCTTGCTCCCCTCACAACAACGCTCAATGCATCAGCCAGAATGGTCACCGGAATCAAGAAATTTGATCACATCTCTACTGCACTCAGAGAACTTAAGTGACTCCCAGTCGAAATGCGGGCTAGCTTCAGAACAGCCTGCCTCACACACAACGCCTTGCACACCGGCAAACATGAACATTTGTCTGCCAAACTCCCAAAATCCGGTCAGACCAGGACCCTCGAAGTTCGAACTCTTTTCTTTTCTACGCAGCCCGATCCTTCACCGGGAACACGCCCAAAATCGGGAACTCTATTACCACTCACAACAGAACTATTCCCTCTTTTGTCTGCATGGCTTTGAATCAGAACCCTCCAACAACGACCCATACTATTATTGTATTATGTGCTTCTCTGCACTGTATCTGATGTAAAGTGCTCCGATACCCTAAGGTCAAGCCAGCGCTATATAAAACTTCTTCAATAAATAAATACTTTGTGTGAAAGGTGTTGCTTTGAACTGAACTATTTCTCCCATCTGAAAGTCATATTTTTGTTACTGTATTGTGAATTTTTATCATGTGGTCTTGTTTTGGTTTAGATACATTTGTAGTGTTTTCACTGTATTACTGTAGGTGTTCACAAATGCTTTACACACTGCCTCTAAGATAAGCCTGTCTGCTCATGCCACGCTTCCAAGGGGGTTTTACTTTGAATATTATTCTTGACATCAGCATTTCTGTGTTGAAAGTTCTATGAGAGACTACTGGTATACAGTTGCTTGATGTACTGTACTACACTAACAACAAAACTAATATACCGAAAACAAAATACTTAGGGCATTATTACAATGCAGGGCCGAATCTCGTCTTACCGGCACCGTAGTGGAAGAGGGACCCCATGACAAGGAGTCAGCAGTCCTTCTGCCCTTATTTGGGATTTCCACACAAGGCCAAAGATACCATCTCCCTTATTCTGTCCAAACTCGATTACGCCAATAGCCTCTACCACGGACCACCTTTAACGACTATGAAAAGCCTATTACGGATTCAGAACTCGGCTACCAGACTACTATTGCATATCACACCGCGAGACCACATCTCCACTAACTTGCAAGCCCTGCATTGGTTACCGGTTGCCAGAAGATCCATGTGCAAGCTGCTTTCTGTCACCCACATGATACATGGAATAGAACCACTCTTCATCAGGAATAAAATCACCAAACGCTTTCATCATAGGAACCTTCACTCTAGAGTGGCACCTCGCTTCAAAATAAAACATGGGTGGCACATCCTTCTCTGTTCAATCTGTTCAAGCAGCTAAAATATGGGACTCTTTACCCCAACATAAGATCCACCGACAACCACCTTATCTTCCGAAAACTATTCAAGAATCAGATCTTCCGAAAATAAGCACCATAAACATATCTCAGCATATCCCTCTGTATAAAAGAATGTATTTGTACAATAGATATATACCCATATATGTGTATTGCTTTGTATAAACATGCCAAATAATTATGTTAAAAAAAATATAGGACCCGATGTAGGTAATAGGAAAATACCGATTCCTAAATACCGAATTTTACCAAATCGGTATTTCAGATGTAGGTAAGAATTCGGGAAAAAATATCAAATTCTTAATATTCGTTATTACCGAATCAGTGATTGAGATTCGGTAATAACGAATACCTACCCATTCATTCCTATGGGCTTGGAAGCCCATAGGAATGAATGTGATGACATTCGGTCGGTAATACCAAAGGACACCCTATTGCACCCCTAAAATGTGCATGTGTGCACATGTGGCATACATGTATGGCCTAAGGGCATGGATGTGTGCCACCTGGCACATTTCAAAAAGCAAAAAAATGCTTTTAGAAAGGAAATCGCTACTTACCACCAACTAGAAGTTGGTGGTAAATAGCGATTCCTTAAGGCTGAGGTGCACTGTTTTAAGTGCTACCTACATTGCATTTAAGGAATCGGTATTGCTGTTGCCTTAAGATGAGTAAACAAAAAAGGGGCGAGTATGATTATAAACTAGAAGAATACAGATTCAGACACCTAACCTCGTCCTATAAACATTCAGAAGCCTTGAGGAAGTCACATGACGTGACGAAACACGTGTCGGCTGTTTTTTCTTGTGGATCAGGAAGAGGAGGACATATAAATACCAATTGTCCTGTATACTTTGTTTACCATCCTCTCCTGGCAAGTCTTTCATCAGTTAAATTTGCATTATCTTTTGTCTGATTTATAAATTATTCTGATTGTGCTCACTAATGTGTGTTAATAATATATTCTTACTTATAAGAACCAAAACTGTTACTTGTGGATGAATGTTTAGGATCTACGTACAGAATAAGTCTTATTCCTTAATAAATAAGGACCTAAATTGTTTCAACTGAGTGCCGGGATATTGGATTATATAGCTTGAATTACTTATGGACTATCCTTTGATATTCCCTCTGTATGTGTGCACCTAGGTAGTAGGGTGTTTTTTTTTCCCCCGAGAGGCACCAACCCTAAATGTAAATATGTCGATGACCTATACTTTTTTATTCCCTAAATATATAGCCTAATCTGATTGTACTGTTAAATGAGGTGAACCTCAGTTGCATTACTGCCAGTGAAATTACATAAAAAGTTTATGTGGAGAGCAGCACTCACTTTTTCAGATTAAGGGACTAAGAGGGGCACAAGGAAATATTTTGAAAAAGAAATTTTCCTTTTCACTCTGAAAATATTTTGGTAATTACATAATTTATCATGGAAAACTTTGAGGAAGAAAGAAATGCGATGTTACAAGAATTGTTCACTGGTGCCACAAGTAAGGTTCCTACAACTAATAAGACGATGGAGCAGGAAGGTCTGATACTGAAGTTTATAAAATTGGAACGAGCTCACAAACAAGAAGTGTCCCGTTGGTGGGACGCAATAATCTTGAAACGCTATTTGGATATAAAGAAGGTCCCACGTGGGTTAAGAATTATTATATTCCCAATGTTTGAGGACTTAGATGGAGACCTATTGAAGGAATGGGAAGAGCTAAATTTGAACTCCTCCTATAGAATGATGGATATTCTAATTAGACATGCAGAGAGAAAGAGAGAGACCTTACTTTTGGAAATAGAGAATTTAGAGCAGGAGATCAAAAGCTTAAACCTAGAGGAAGCAACTAAAAAGAATTAAAAGATTTTGAAGGACATTGTGAGCGCCCATCAGCTTCACATTAAGGAAAAGAAGATGAGAAAACTAAAAAGGGACGGTTATGATTATAAACAAGAAGAATACAGATTCAGACACCTAACCTCGTCCTATAAACATTCAGACGCCTTGAGGAAGTCACATGACGTGACGGAACACGTGTCGGCTGTTGTTTCTTGTGGATCAGGAAGAGGAGGACATATAAATACCAATTGTCCTGTATACTCTGTTTACCATCCTCTCCTGGCCAGTCTTTCATCAGTGAAATTTGCATTATCTTTTGTCTGATTTATAAATTATTCTGATTGTGCTCACTAATGTGTGTTTATAATATACTCTTACTTATAAGAACCAAAACTGTTAATTGTGGATGAATGTTTAGTATCTACGTACAGAATAATTCTTATTCCTTAATAAATAAGGACCTAAATTGTTTCAACTGAGTGCCGGGATATTGGATTATATAGCTTGAATTACTTAGGGACTATCCTTTGATATTCCCTCTGTATGTGTGCACCTAGGTAGGCGGGTGTTTTTTTCCTGAGAGGCACCAACCCTAAATGTAAATATGTCGATGACCTATACTTTTTCATTCCCTAAATATATAGCCTAATCTGATTGGACTGTTAAATGAGGTGCGCCTCAGTAACATTACTGCCAGTGAAATTACATAAAAAGTTTATGTGGAGAGCGGCACTCACTTTTTCATATTAAGGGACTAAGAGGGGCACAAGGAAATATTTTTTTTAAAGAAAGTTTCCTTTTCACTCTGAAAATATTTTGGTAATTACATAATTTATCATGGAAAACTTTGAGGAAGAAAGAAATGCGATGTTACAAGAATTGCTCACTGGTGCCACAAGTAAGGTTCCCACAACTAATAAAACATCGGAGCAGGAAGGTCTAAAACTGAAGTTTATAAAATTGTAACGAGCTCGCAAACAAGAACTGTCCCGTTGGTGGGACGCAATAATGTTGAATCGCTATTTGGATATAAAGCAGGTCCCACGTGGGTTAAGAATTATTATATTCCCAATGTTGGAGGACTTAGATGGAGACCTATTGAAGGAATAGGAAGAGCTAAATTTGAACTCCTCCTATAGAATGATGGATATTCTAATTAGACATGCGGAGAGAAAGAGAGAGACCTTACTTTTGGAAATAGAGAAATTAGAGCAGGAGATCAAAAGCTTAAACCTAGAGGAAGCAACTAAAAAGAATTACAACATTTTGAAGGACAATGTGAGCGCCCATCAGCTTCACATTAAGGAAAAGAAGATGAGAAACCTAAAAAGGGACGAGTATGATTATAAACAAGAAGAATACAGACTCAAACACCTAACCTCGTCCTATAAACATTCAGAAGCCTTGAGGAAGTCACATGACGTGACGAAACACGTGTCAGCTGTTGTTTCTTGTGGATCAGGAAGAGGAGAACATATAAATACCAATTGTCCCGTATACTCTGTTTACCATCCTCTCCTGGCCAGTCTTTCATCAGTGACATTTGTATTATCTTTTGTCTGATTTATAAATTATTCTGATTGTACTCACTAATGTGTGTTAATAAAATACTCATACTTATAAGAACCAAAATTGTTACTTGTGGATGAATGTTTTGGATCTACATACAGAATAAGTCTTATTCTTTAATAAATAAGGACCAAAATTGTTATAACTGAGTGCCGGGATATTGCATTATATAGCTTGAATTACTTAGGGACTATCCTTTGTTATTCCCTCTGTATGTGTGCACCTAGGTAGTAGGGTGTTTTTTTTCCCCGAGAGGCACAACCCTAAATGTAAATATGTTGATGACCTATACTTTTTCATTCCCTAAATATATAGCCTAATCTGATTGTACTGTTAAATGAGGTGCTCCTTAGTAACATTACTGCCTGTGAAATTACATAAAAAGTTTATGTGGAGAGCAGCACTCACTTTTTCAGATTAAGGGACTAAGAGGGGCACAAGGAAATATTTTGTAAAATAAATTTTCCTTTGCACTCTGAAAATATTTTGGTAATTACATAATTTATCATGGAAAACTTTGAGGAAGAATGAAATGCGATGTTACAAGAATTGTTCACTGGTGCCACAAGTAAGGTTCCTACAACTAATAAGACGACGGAGCAGGAAGGTCTGAAACTGAAGTTTATAAAATTGGAACGAGCTCACAAACAAGAAGTGTCCCGTTGGTGGGACGCAATAATCTTGAAACGCTATTTGGATATAAAGCAGGTCCCACGTGGGTTGAGAATTATTATATTCCCAACGTTTGAGGACTTAGATGGAGACCTATTGAAGGAATGGGAAGAGCTAAATTTGAACTCCTCCTATAGAATGATGGATATTCTAATTAGACATGCGGAGAGAAAGAGAGAGACCTAACTTTCGGAAATAGAGAATTTAGAGCAGGCGATCAAAAGCTTAAACCTAGAGGAAGCAACTAAAAAGAATTAAAAGATTTTGAAAGACATTGTGAGCGCCCATCAGCTTCACATTAAGGAAAAGAAGATGAGAAAACTAAAAAGGGACGGTTATGATTATAAACAAGAAAAATACAGATTCAGACACCTAACCTCGTCCTATAAACATTCAGAAGCCTTGAGGAAGTCACATGACGTGATGAAACACATGTCGGCTGTTGTTTCTTGTGGATCAGGAAGAGGAGGACATATAAATACCAATTGTCCCGTATACTCTGTATACTATCCTCTCCTGGCCAGTCTTTCATCAGTGAAATTTGTATTATCTTTTGTCTGATTTATAAATTATTCTGATTGTGCTCACTAATGTGTGTTAATAAAATACTCTTACTTATAAGAACCAAAATTGTTACTTGTGGATGAATGTTTAGGATCTACGTACAGAATAAGTCTTATTCTTTAATAAATAAGGACCTTAATTGTTACAACTGAGTGCCGGGATATTGGATTATATAGCTTGAATTACTTAGGGACTATCCTTTGATATTCCCTCTGTATGTGTGCACCTAGGTAGTAGGGTGTTTTTTTCCCGAGATGCACCAACCCTAAATGTAAATATGTCGATGACCTATTCTTTTTCATTCCCTAAATATATAGCCTAATCTGATTGTACTGTTAAATGAGGTCCGCCTCAGTAACATTACTGCCAGTGAAATTACATAAAAAGTTTATGTGGAGAGCGTCACTCACTTTTTCAGATTAAGGGACTAAGAGGGGCACAAGGAAATATTTTGTAAAATAAATTTTCCTTTTCACTCTGAAAATATTTTGGTAATTACATAATTTATCATGGAAAACTTTGAGGAAGAAAGAAATGCGATGTTACAAGAATTGTTCACTGGTGCCACAAGTAAGGTTCCCACAACTAATAAGACGACGGAGCAGGAAGGTCTAAAACTGAAGTTTACAAAATTGGAACGAGCTCACAAACAAGAAGTGTCCCGTTGGTGGGACGCAATAATCTTGAAACGCTATTTGGATATAAAGAAGGTCCCACGTGGGTTAAGAATTTTTTTATTCCCAACGTTTGAGGACTTAGATGGAGACCTATTGAAGGAATGGGAAGAACTAAATTCGAACTCCTCCTATAGAATGATGGATATTCTAATTAAACATGCGGAGAGAAAGAGAGAGACCTTACTTTTGGAAATAGAGAAATTAGAGCAGGAGATCAAAAGCTTAAACATAGAGGAAGCAACTAAAAAGAATTAAAAAAATTTGAAGGACATTGTGAGCGCCATCAGCTTCACATTAAGGAAAAGAACATGAGAAAACTAAAAAGGGACGAGTATCATTATAAACGAGAAGAATACAGATTCAGACACCTAACCTCATCCTATAAACATTCAGAAGCCTTGAGGAAGTCACATGGCGTGACGAAACACGTGTCGGCTGTTGTTTCTTGTGGATCAGGAAGAGGAGGAAATATAAATAGCAATTGTCCCGTTTGCTCTGTTTACCATTCTCTCCTGGCCAGTCTTTCATCAGTGAAATTTGTATTATCTTTTGTCTGATTTATAAATTATTCTGATTGTGCTCACTAATGTGTGTTAATAAAATAATCTGACTTATAAAAACCAAAATTGTTACTTGTGGATGAATGCTTAGGATCTACGTACAGAATAAGTCTTATTCTTTAATAAATAAGGACCTAAATTGTTACAACTGAGTGCCGGGATATTGGATTATATACCTACAGGAAGATACTTTTTTACCACATAGATCATGCTTTGTTCTTGCTCCAATCTATGCTTTAAATGTAAAAAGATGGCTATTTCCTTCATTGTACATTGTTATACCACATTAGATATTTCAGTCTACTCACATGCATATTCTATTTTTTTTAAACATTTATTTATGGCAGAATTAAATGCACATACATCATTTTGTTTCATATGTCATTATAACGAACAGAGTACACACAATATGTATTATTTGTCACTTTCTATGTGCATTGTAAGAATATGTTTACCTAAACAATTTTGTTTTTTACTGCGATACAACATTCAATATCATTTACCTTTAGCTATTCCGATTCCTGAGGTATGAGAGGTAGTTCACAGATATCTCATCTATATGTGATCCATCCTCCCTATAAGTTTATCCATTTTTTGGGGCATCCCCAGGGAATATATACAGGTTTTTTTTTCTGCCACCATGACTTTGTCCGTATCCATGCACCATTCCACAAGTGAGGGGGGCGGCTGTCCCACCCCAGTGTCTGGCGATATTCCTCTTAGCTAGCATAATACCCAAGGTAGCCCTGGTCTGTAATGTTGAATTCAGGTCAGTCGCATCCCAGATATTGAGTTTGCAGCAGTTGGGCTCTGCAGGGACTAGGCTTTTACTCACACTCGTGACAAGGGACATAACTGACTCCCAGTATGACGCCACTGCAGGACACAACCACATGGTATGGAAAAATGTGCCAAACTCCCCACATTGACTCAGGCAGTGCGGAGTGTCCGCCCGCCCGACCCTACCGAGGGTAGTTCTGGTATACTAAGTTCTATGGAAGATCTCGAGTTTGTCAAAATGCAGTTTAAATGCGATCACCCACTCTTTGGGGGACGCCTTTGCCTCCTGCCAATCTGTGTTGTCTAACTCTCCCAGGTCTGCCTGCCACTTGTCTTTCAGCTTCCGTACCGGATCTGGCATGTTAATAATGATTTTTCGATAGGTCATAGAGATCGCTTTTTTCCATGTGATCCATCACAAGCCTTTCTTCTAGTGGGGATGTCTCAGGCAGGCTGGTGTCAGGGGGATTTACGGCTTCCAGGGTGTGCTCGACCTGTCGGTAATGGAAATGCTCTGTGGATGCCATTTTTAATTTTGTTTGGAGCTGTGTGAATGTCATCCAATAAGGTCCAATTGGTTAAAACCTTTACTTTTTCCAATCGACCAACCTACCCGTGACCAAGAGGGATGTTGCTTGCATAAGTGTGTTATGCCTTCTTAATTTTTTCTGAACTATAGTCCAGCCCTGGAGTGTGTGCTTTGTTGGGGCCATTAGGGTCCGGGGCTTATTATAGACCACTTGAAGCGGCCCGTCTCATTCAGCTACGCCTGTCAAGGGCATAGGCACGGTCGGTGTGGGGGACATGAATCCAGTGGTTAATCACTGTCAACTGATTGGCCCAGTAATAGGTCTGTATGTTGGGAAGCGCGATGCCCCCATCGTATCCGGCGTTGTACAATTTTACCATAGCTATGCGGGCCAGCCTATTGTCCCAGAGTAGTTTACTAACTTCTGCTTCAATGACGCGGAAGTAGGACTGGGGGACTAAGAAGGGTGTGTTTAGGAGGGCGTAGAGAAACCTGGGAGTGCCATCATTTTGAAAAGCGCCGCTTTTCCTAGGAGTGACAGGGGCAGCGACTGCCAGTGCATGGTGTCCCACCTGCAATCGCTTTGAGCGGGCTTGGAGATTAAGTTTCATAGATACCTCAGGGTTGTGGGTGATGTTGATCTCCAGATATTTGAAGGTATCTTCCACTATTGTTACAGTGCAGCCAGCAGGATGGATTGGTGGGGGGCCCTTCAAGACGTAGAGCACCGACTTCGTGTAGTTTATGGTGTACCCTGAAATCACCCGTAGGAGCTACAAATAGCTAGGAGACAGGTCAGGGAGCGTCTGAGGGAGCCCATGTAGTGCAGGATATCATCTGCATAGAGGGATATCGATTCTCACATCCCTCAGTCCATTTAAGCCCTCGAATGACCGGGCCTTGTTGGACCCAGACCGCCAGAGGCTCAAGTACCAGGGCGAAGAGAAGTGGCAATAGTGGGCAGCCCTGTCTCGTGCCACGATGCAATGGAAACTCTTCTGATCTATGCCCATTGGCCACTACGTGGGCCAGGGGAGCAGTATATAGCAGCCGAATCCAAGAGCAAAATTTTCATCCAAACATCAATTTTTTGAGAACAACAAAGAGAAAAGGCCATTCAACTGTGTCAAAGGCCATGTGCGCATCTAAGGACAGCACAACGGCTTCCTCCTGGATGGTATGTCTACAGCTCAACACGTTATGGAGGCGCCTAAGATTTAAGGCTGTGATTCTCCCCGGTATGAACCTGGATTGATCCGAATGTATCAGTGTTGCTAAGAGTGGCGTGAGTCTATTGGCAAGATTCTTGGCCAATATTTTGGCCTCTACGTTGATCTGGGATATAGGCATCTAGGAGCAATACTCCTGCAAGGGTTTGCCGGGTTTATGAATGGCCACTATTGTTGCCATTCTTTGGTCTCTTGGTAGTTCCCCCTTGTCCAAGCTGGCCTCATACATGGCTACCAGATATGGTGTGAGTGTCATCACGTTACGTTTGTACCACTCTGCGGGAATACTGTTTTGGCCTAGTGCTTTTCCTGACTGTAATTTAACATTTGCCGTCACTATTTCTTCTGTGGAAAGCTCTACCTCTAACAATTGAGACTCGGCCGCCGCTAGCCTAGGTGGTTTAATATCGCAGAGGAACACCTCTGCGTCTGTTTGTGTAATTGTGAGTGTGGAAGTATAAATCCATTCGTAGTGGTGTACAAGAAGGTCCACTATATATTGGGGATTCCGAGTGGTGTCACCCATGGGAAGTTGGAGTTCTGCGATCCATATATCTGCCATTTCTCTTTTATCAAGCCAGGCCAATAATTTGCCAGCTTTGTCTCTGCTTTCATAAATAGTGTGTTGCGTAGTGGATAGTCGCATTTTCGCTGCCTCCCACAAGTGCTCCTTATACTCCTGCTTCTTAAGTTGCAGTAAATGAGTGTTCGTGTCAGAGGGGTCCTGACTATGAGCTCTCCAGGACTTCCACCTCTTGTTCAAGCGTCTCCACAGTTTTAACTTTCTCTCGTTTATGATGGCTCATGAGTGAGACCACCTGCCCCGCCGCACCGCGTTGTCGGCCTCCAAAGGATCAGTGGGGAAGAAGCATAGTGTGCATTTTCGCTAATATAGTATTTGGTAGTGTCCGTCAGTTCTTTCCCAATCCCAGGGGCACTGAGGTATCCGGGGTAGATGGGGAATATGTGACTCTGCTGCGCTGTCGAGTGCCAGGTGTATAGAGTGCTGATCAGGGAGTGGTCAGAAATGCCTCCCGGTAAGTGTACCACCGTTGAAAAGTTTCCCAGTTCGGCGGCTGGCGCCAGTATGTAGTCCATTCTGGCGTGGCTATAGTGTTTCGAGTGATATATATATTGTTACGTCCGAGGAAAGAGGAAAGCGTGAGCGCCAAGTGTCTACTAAGCCTATGGCCTCTCGGAAGTCTGTTAGGACAGAGTGAGTCCGTTGTTGTTGCAGGGAGGGGGGGTGTGATCCAGCGCGTCAACAAGCGTGGCATTGAAATTGCCTCCCACTATTACATAGCCTTGTGGAGGCCGGAGAAGGAATTCACTGAGTACCTGAAATGCTTAGGAATGGAGCATGGGTGGGATATAGACAGATATTATATTTACCAAGCTCCCTTCCCATTGACACAACAGTGCCGCAAAACGGCCCTGCGGTACAAAAGGGGGTGGTGATGGACGGAGCATCTGAATCAATCAAACACTCACACCCAGTCAAAAGATCTGGGTTTAATCCATCACCGTTCTTTAGCCCACTCTGCCACCCGAGTTCAAACATGGCTATATGTAAATCAGTCTGACCCTGTGTCTCAAGGGAACAGTCCAGCCCGAACTGCCAAGCCATGTCTTCCCTGGACCGGAAACAAGCTTCCGAGGACCGGTTTCTGGCATTCCAGCCGTCTTCAGCCCAGCTTGCTTGAATCCAGTGGCAAAACGGCCCTGGTCATCTGTGTGGGTGTGTTTGATGACTATTGGGTATTGTTTTGTAAGGAGAAATCCCACTCCCCGTGTACCGGATATAAACTACAAGTGTACCACAAGTTTAAAGCCCCTATCTATCTAGGGCTTTATAGACTGTCCCTGTGAAATGATCCTCTTGTAATAGAGTCACCACCGGCTCCTTACGCTTTAAGTATTGCAGAATGAGCCCTTGCTTGAGCTTGTCCTGAAGACCGTTGACATTCCAGGGGATAATGGGCAAGTGTTGTGCATGGGGTGTTACAGATGTTGTGGCTGTTGAGGAATCAAGTGGGAGAGGCATGGGGAACGTGTGAAGTCTGCTCTGTATGAACTGGATTAGTCTGTGGTAAATCACGAGTAATGTGGATGGACCTATAGTGGGCCAAGTAACCTAACCAAACAAACAAATACAATAAATCAAAACATCCCCCAAAACAACCCCAACTACCCCCCCTACCTGCCTTCCTGTCTAAAAACCTCCTGCCACCCCAACTTTGCAGAGTGCCTAATCCCCATTCCCTTGTACCTTTGTGGGGTAGAGAGCTCTCGTATTTTACCCCAGGGGTCTTATCGGGGGCAGGAATACCCACCCAGTCTTACTTAAATGAATGTGGTGAGATGCCGGGGGCCCTGTGTCCACCGAGAGTCTCTTCTAGAGTTTCTAAATGATCGACCCTTGTTAGGTGCATGTCCCATTGAAGCAGCGGGGGCAGGGGGCCTCCTCCATGCATATATTGAGGCACGGAGGCGTTGTGCATCTTCGTTTGTCGCCATCATCTGGCCTAGAGAACCGGTTCCTATGCGCTAGTGTCTCATTCTGAGAAGGTCTAGTATGGCCCATTTAGGCCTTAGTGGACCGAGTTGCTGATTCCGAAGAGCTCGTCATCTGGTCCAGGGGATGTGGTTTTGCCATGTCATGAGCGGTGTTCCGCCCAGGCCTCCCACGTGTTGGACCTGGCGCCACCCCTCCAGCTAGTCCTGTGCTTCCTCCAGGGTGGTGAAGAACCATGCCTTCCCATCCATCTCCAATCTCAGTTTTGCGGGAAACAGCATAGAGTATTTGAGTTTGCGGGTCCTAAGTTCCTGCTTCACTGCCATGAAAGTCCGTCGCAGTTTAGCCACAGCCGCGGTGTAGAAGGGGAAGAAAGATACCATGCTTTGTTGGTTACTGATCAGGGGGGCCGCCCTCACCTCCTGTAGGATAAGGTCACGTCACAAAAATTCAAAATGCATGCCAGAATAGGCCAAGGGGCGCCCCCGGCCGAAGTCTGCACCTGGGGACCTGATGGCCCTGCTACACCGAAAAAAAATGGATAGCCTCCTGGACTGCAGGTGGTTCTTGATCAAGTCCTCCACAAAGAGGTCCATGGCAGGGCCCCCATGCCCTTAGGCACTCCCACAATGCGCACATTATTGCAGCTGGAGCGACCTTTGTCTATTTCCAGCTGTTTCACTTGTTTCTTCAAGGAGGCTGCTTCTGTACCTAGGGTGGCTGTTGTAGATTCTACCTCCATCACCTGGGAGCTGAGGTTCCTAAAGTCAGCATGGATAAGTGAGAGTTCAGTGGTCACAGTGTCTGTTTGAGACTCCAAAGAAGTGTGGACATTATTGACAGTGGTCATAATGCCCTGTAGCGTGACCTCCTTCCCCGGGGTAGGGTCTTTGGTTGATGCAGTTTCAGTCTCCGTGCGGTTGTGTGGATTTTTGTCCATTTTGGAGAAAGCATACATCTCCAGTTTACTTTGTTGGGTCACTCGTTGGCCCCAGCCACCCATCCTGCCCCGCTCTTTGGTAGTGACACCCAGTCATCAGCCACTCGAAGGCAGTACTCACCGCCGCCTGCCTATGACACCTCGTGGCGCACACGGCCTGTAGGGTTTCCTACCCTCCAGTGTATCACACTCTAGGTTTCGTTATTGGGTTGTAGCGTGGGTGGAAGTGGAGTCTGGTACAGAGTGTAGTGAGCTACTTCCACCGGGGTGAGCTATGGTCCTCACACCCCAGATTCCAGGAGCAGGTCTGTTCCCGGGCCGCTGTAGGCACGGAGAGAGTGGTCAGAGGAGCCCCTGTATGTGCACGTCACCAGTGTTTGTATAAAGTCTGTTGAATCAGGCCAGGATGGTCATCAAGGACCCTGGTGTTAGCCAGTGTAAAGAAGGCCCCCCCAGTGAATCACAGCAGGCAGAGGGGACTCGCCGCCCGGTGTGGTCAGTCACAGCGTCAGCCCGGGGTGTGAGGGGGTGATCTGTGGTGTGTTGGGCCCCAAAGTCAACAAAGCGCTGGCGTGAAGATCATGCCATATCTACAGGAAGTCTAATTACCGTATAGCAGCACCTGGTCAGATGCCCTCACCTTGTTGTGAATGCTGAAGTTAATTGCTGCACCTCGGGCATTGATAAATAGGGCTGACAGGACCCACTTCATAGATTTTCTCGGGGGTCCCGGCGCTTGGAGCTATTGCCAGAAGCTCAGTGGTCTCAGTAGGCGGGTCATCACAGCCGGAAAGCGGCATGGGTGCACTCCGTGCAACTGCACCGGCGCCGATGGATGTCCCTGTCGAGTGCAGCACCCACGACAGTCCCCGGTCATATATCATCTCTAAGCCACAGCCCAGATGTCCTCGCAGATACACGCCCAGGTGGGCACTGCAGATGAGACGCATAGCTCGATGGGCGCTGGAGTAATTCCGGCACTTCCACAGTCGATTCCTGCTCGATAGGGGTACTAATTACTGTGCCGGATTAAAGGTTTTTCCCCCCGGAGGTGTGGAGCTCTAGGAGGCGGCAGCCATCTTCGTCGGCTGCCGGCCACGCTCCCCTCACATGAATATTCAATTATAAGATTTAACTAAAATGCCCCTGCAGACATGGGGAATACATTATGGTTATGAAATTAGCTATAAGTGTTATTATTGAACTGGGGGGTGCTATTGAGGCATGAACCACAATGGCCCCTTTAGTGGTATGCTCTTCCAGACACTGCTGTCCTGCCCTTTTCCACACTCCCCAGCAAGGCAAAACTGACTGACCCAAATCTTCTCCTTGATTGGGGGTCCTCCTGGATCAATTTGACCAGCCAGGGGTGAACAGGTTGCGTGGAAGTCAAGTTGACTGGAGCTTGTCATGCAGTGACCTACTTACTGCCAATGAAGTCCCGGTGCTACCTTATTGATAAGCAACAGATCGGGCCGGCTGATGGTGAGTGTGCCCCTTCGCTGCCCCAGACTACTGACTGGTGTTGAGAGCTATTCTGCAGGTGCAGCTCACCTGGGGTGCATGCACTGCATGTTATGCAGCTAGCCTCTTTCCGCCGGTGGCCTGATGGATTCAAAATGGCTCAGCAGCCTTCCCCCTTGCTGCATATCCCACTGAGGGCCCTATTTGTGGCTGCTGGATGTCTTTTAATGCTGTCAGGGGGGTGAGCACAGAGAACAGTTCTATCCTCCTTCCTCACTATTAACTGACTGATATGTGCTCCTCGTGTAATTTTTGCTCTGTATAGGCCCATGTTTTTGTGAGGAAGAGATGGTCTTTTCATCTCCATTTCATGTCTCCTGCAAAAATCAGGCAGCCAGTCCCTCTGAGCAATCCGGAGCATTGTTAGAGATATTGTATTACTGTTTTATCCCCTGTGATGTTGTGCAACACTGCACAACAGACATATAAATATGGGGAAAGCTGATCACAATTATTCCAAAACCCCCTTTGACAAAAAGCAAATTAGTGGCCAGCAGATGGACCCTCTTTGGCTGCCTCTTCCCAGTGTGTTAGGACACAAATCGGAGCTCCGCAGCAGATAACGGTATAGTCTCGACCAAGGAGCTACAAGACCCAGAACAATCCCCGCCCAGAACTACATTACCCAGAGGGCAAAGCACGGAGCATGCGCAGATCGCGCCACCATAAAACAGACCCGGAAGACAGCAGACGGCGTCGGATATTCTTGGTTCAAGTCGAGCAACCGCTTCGCTGAGGCTTCAAGGAAGGTGAGCTTTGGACTCCGTTTAAGAGTTCGGAAGCCGTGGGCGCTGTTGCCGAATTAGAGACAGAGAGACAGGACCGTCTCTGTTGTTGCAAGCGCTAGGGACTCCGTCCCCCGTTGAACCTTGTCAGTCCCCACTCGAGGTTTATCGAGCGCTAGGGACTCCATCCCCCTTTTGAACCTTGCCAGTCCCCGCTCGAGGGTAATCGAGCGCTAGGGACTCTGTCCTCCTTTTGAACCTTGCCAGTCCCCGCTCAAGGGTTATCGAGCTCTAGGGACTCCGTTCCCCTTTTGAACCTTGCCAGTCCCCGCTCGAGGGTTATCGAGCGCTAGGGACTCCATCCCCCTTTTGAACCTTGCCAGTCCCCGCTCGAGGGTTATCGAGCGCTAGGGACTCTGTCCCACATTGAACTGTGCCAGTCCCCGCTCGAGGGTTATCGAGCGCTAGGGACTCCGTCCCACACTGAACTTCGCCATTCCCCGCTCGAGGGTTATCGAGTGCGAGGGACACAGACCCTCTTTTCCCATTGCCTGTCTCCGCTCGAGGGTTATCGAGTGAGAGGAACCAGGAACAACAGCGCGGATTCTACAACCCTACATTTAGCGGTTATACCAGATCGGCCAGTGCATCCCGCGGTTTGCCCTCCGTTGGAGTGTGTCGGGATGGACACCAATGCGGAGGACGAATTGAAGAACACCAAACTCCTTGCTCTTACCTCGAGTGGCATTGTCGGCCACTGCTTAGCACGGTGTCCTCGGTTGGTGAATGCCAGGACCGGCATTCGTGCAGAGGACTGTTGGATCTACCAGCATTACTCCTACACCTGGTGTCTACTCACTGTATCGTGTTGTATGCCATTTTCCATCTGGTAGTACTGTGCTATAATAAAGAGCTGGTTATCATAACACGGCCGGTCTGGTCTCTAATTGCGGTATCGACCAGGGCGATCAAGGGGGTGTTCGTGCTACCCAATCCTGAGGAAACAAAGGATTACACAGTGATGACATTCCAGCCCTAGTAGATGATTTTAAAGTTAGTCTGACAGTAAGATTGGACTATGAAGCAACACATGGATCGTTTCCAGGAAAAAGTTGACAAGCAAGATGCCAGGCACATACAAGCTGAAGCACACATTTCTGATAATAAGGATCACAAGGCAGGCCCTCTGGCTTTATTACAACCCTCAAATATGAACATACTATATAAAAGGCGAAGAATGAGGATCTAGAGGGCCGCACAAGGTGGAATAACATGCACATTGTAGGAGTAGCTGAATCATCTAATACAAGCAATATGGAGACTTACTTGGGCAGGCATAAATTAGATATCATCATATTGCAAGAAACTCACACATCACGTGCGCATCCCTCTACATTTGCCTTGGTAAGGGCGGGACATCGCTACTTCTTTCCATACTCCACAAACTCTTGGGCACTTTATATTATATTTATGAAGAAAACCATTGCTTTTACTCTGTTAAAGTATTCACTTACTCAGCTGGGAGGACAGCAATTGTGGAAGGAACAGTCAAAGCCTGAATTGCTTTTGTTAGTGAATGTTTATGCTCTGAGCATTGAGGACCCCAGCTTCTTTGACAATACAGTACTAAAATACTATGGGAACTGACCGAAGCTCCAGGGAGGTGGACTCAACAATGCCCTTTCTAAACATAAGGATAGATCTATGGGTGTTTTCAGGTCACCCTCTAGAGGTGTCACAGCCCTCTACCCTCTAATGTAGATATATGACTGATGGATGTATGGCGGAATTTGATTTTACGTATTAGTCCTCCGTACATGCCACCTCCTCCCATATTAATATGACCCTGGGCACAAGTTTATTGACAGCTGGTGTATGTAAGTCCAATCTTTAACCCAGAGGCAGGTTTGACCACTCCCCAGTCAGTACCACTTGAGATCCTCCCTGCCCTCACCTTATATTAGCTGGCCCCTCTGGGGCTCAGAACTCTTAGACGAGGTGTTTCATGCTGATGTCAGGTCCCCAATAATATAATTCTTCCAACTAAGTGAGGAGATCGTTGCTGTGGTTACCACCTTATTGGAAGCCTTCAAGAAGGGGGTGTATATTCAAAAGCTCTGGGAAACATCAATCCTTGAGCTGCACACTCGATCAACTCCAACTCAAAATTAAGATCATGATGTCCTCTATCTGGGCAAGAATGCCAGAGTCCGACTCTTTGAGGAGGGTAATAGGCCAGGCAAAATGATGGCATGGGTGCTAAAATTGTATCACCACGATGATCATGTTAATTGTATCACATGTAAGAACAGTGTTGTAAACTCTTTCTTGGGTGATAAACTAAAAGCATTCAGGCATTATCTCGATCTCTCCACCTCTGGGGAACGAAATTGAAGCAGGGCGATGTCTGTCTATTTGGATCAAGTCACTTTAGTCTCGATTGAGGGCACCATGAGGGAATTATTGAATCCCCCAATTGCGTTAGAAGAGATTAAGAGTGTAATATGGACTCTGCCCAGCAGCAAGGCTCTGGTTGGCGATGGCCTGCCTTCAGAATTTTATAAAAAAGTATATTGCTCTACTAGCCACTTGATTACTGGAGCTCTCCAAGGATGCAGTTTCTAAGGGGCACCTCCCCTCATCCTTAAAGGAGGCACTCATAACAGTGGTCCCCAAGCCAGACAGGAATTCCACCAGTTGCCCCTATCAGAGGCTCTTGTCTCTATTGATTTGTGATTATAAAATTCTGGTGAAATTGTTAGCGCAGCACTTGCACACATTGATGCCGTTTCTGGTACTCCCGAAAAGTCAGGATTACTAACCAGGAGGTCTACAGCAGTTAGCCATACCCTTATGGCTGCTGTACAATGTATCAACCCATTTCTGCTGGCAGCAGCAGCATTGATAGATGCATAAAAGGCATTTGAGGCTTTGGAATTTCCCTTAATGCTTGAGGTGCTTAGAAGCATGGGGTTGGGAGCCCGTTTCTTGCAGTATGTTCAGCTCCTATATGACAAAGCCTGCACTAGGTTCCATGTGAATGGTCAGTACTCCGAGATTACTCTTGTTACTAGAGGTACAAGTCAGGGTTAGACCCCATCTCCCTTAATTTTCATCCTCACGATCGAAGCCTCTGCATGCTTCCTCCACAGTTTCCATAGGACACGTGGGATTCGAATATGTGGCTGTCCATTAATAGTGTTGCTATAAGCAGATACTGTAGTGCTGTATATTCAAAGGGCTTTGAACCGAAGAGGGGTTAGGCCCAAGAACCACACCCAAACTGGGCCTCTATATTAATTTTAACTGACAGGGTTTCTGGGTGTAGTGTTCAGAATATAGACACTTATACAAAAAAGACCTGAACTACTAGAGTGATTTGGTCTTTTTATTACACGTACATGAATTAATCTAAATTGTTAATACGTTTTCAACATTTAAGGCATGTTAAGATTAAGAAGAACACATAATTGAAGACAATAAACAAAACATATAATCGCAAACAATTGATTGTAGACGACTACAAGAAATATAATACACAGCACATGAAATGACAAAACCAGTCCTCTAATTATAAAAAAACAAGATGGCAGCCCAGATTATGATTATTCACAATCTGAAAACGCTGAAAGAAGCACAAGGCTCCCCGGCCCCACAAGTGAGTCAATCTTCTACAGCACAGTTTCACAAAAGCTGTTGATACAATGCTACAGTTAGAAGTTCCAGCAAGTTTGTTTATCACAGATTTCCTGTCGGAATATAAGAAACCCGTAGCTTCCCTCCACCAGATGCTCCTTACATACAAACTTAATCAGTGAGTGAACACCAATAGTCATTTTGTCAATTAACACAAGACTTCATATGGAGTCTGCAATCACTCCATCAGTGCTGACCCCATGCTCTTTGTTTCACTGCACTGGTCGCTAACACTTGTGCATGTTCAGTGTAGGTCCTTGAAGCCACAGAAATTGTGCACGCTTGAAGGAATCACCTTCATATGAGGCAAGTTGATTTTATTATAAATACTATTGGGTGAACACGCGCAAACTCACTGCGTTGTGGCCACAGTTGTCCAGAAGTTATGTGTGCCGTTTCAAAAGAAGTCAGTGAAATAACCCACTGTCTATCTCACCAACCAAAGTTTGCTTTTTACCTTTCCAGATATTCCTATTCCAAACACGATCATTTGTGCCACCATTGGGCCACCACCACTGTGCTCATCTCATAATTTTGAATGGTAGGGATATACCTCCCATTGTTCCAGAGGCAAGTAGGGTAATTTTACATTTGGGACTTATAATTGATATATTTTTCTGCAACCCTTATCTATGTTTCAGTTTTCAACTCAGTTCCGGTCCTGAGGAGAACCCTAAAAGAAAATAGGGGCTCCGAAACGAGTTGACCCGACCCAGCTACTCATAATCCCTATGTTGAGCTATTGAGTCGCACAGTGTTCAAACAGGGCAATCAGCCTGTTGTAATTATACATTTCATGACCAGCTGATGTTGGCAGGTTGCAATATACAGAATTGTGACTATTCTGTGACGCCATCTTGTTTTGTGTAATTATAGGACTGGTTTTGTCATTTCATGTGCTGTGTATTATATTTCTTGTAGTAGTCTACAGTCAATTGTTTGCGATATGTTTTTTTTATTGTCTATAATTATGTGTTCCTCTTAATCTTGACTTGCTTTAAATGTTGAAAGCGTATTAATAATTTAGATTAATTCATGTACGGGTAATAAAAACACCAAACCACTCTAGTAGTTGAGATGGTTTTTGTATAAGTGTCTATATTCTAAACACTACACCCACACACCCTGTCAGTATATTCACAGGCCAGCGCCAACCTAGCTCCTGTTCTGATGAGGTCATCAGGCCTGGTGGGCATTCGGGGCTACGAATCAATTGGAATAAGTGTGAAGTGTATCCCTTGATGGCTGGAACAGACCCTACAACTTCTGAGTTTTCTCTGAACTGGTGAACCAAGGGAGGGAAATATTTCTGTGTTTCTGTCTCACATGACACTCCAGACCTGCTCCGTCCAAACTTTGGTTTAGCAGTCGAAGCGCTTAAGACGCGGGTCGAACAGTTGATATGTCTGAGACTCTCCTTATTGGGCAGAATCTCATTTATCAAGACGGTGATGCTTCCAAAATGTTTAAATGTATTAACTAATATTCTGATTAGAATACCAGCAGTATTTTTCATGCAATTACGACAAACTCTTAATTAGTTTGGGGAGGTAGTCAGTCATTTGTGAAATGGGACATTCAGACACAACTCATGAACACCGGAAGCTTGGCTGTCCCTGACCTCCAGACAGACAACCTAGTAACACAAGCGTACTATGTTTAAATACTTGCTTCCTGTTATTGACATGTCAATTCATACTCGAACAGAACGCACTATGACACACCTCAAGCCACCTCTGGCCTCGATTTGTCAGCATCCCTCTGTACAGAAGGAGGATGTTGATGTTGTGATTTTAGAAAGCTTTCTTAAAATAATAACATTGAAAAGGTACATCCTAACAGTCCATGACTAATATCAAACAAAGAGTATAATAAAACGTAAAAATGCAGAGCAGTTCAAGCATTGAATAGAATGAAATATTGCATTTATTGACTACAGACCGATGGAGAAAAGCTTAATAAAACAAAAGGACCATATTGTATGGTAGATTTTATAAGTTTATGGTAAAGGAAAGGCGGGGAGAGACAAAACTGGGAGAGAGAGAGAGAATAATAAGGAAGACAAGAAATATCATAATACAAATATTTGGATGTACAGAGAACAATTATTATAAATAATCAAAAGCATTACATATAAGAATAGCAGCGATTAGTACATTAATAATGCAATAAACAATACATGAAAAGTTCATGGTGGTTGAAAAATAAAATTACTGTCCTGGATTCGAGCAGCAGAAGTAGATAAGTAAGTGGTAAGAGGTGCATAAAAACATCTTTATGAAGGATTTCATATGTGGAAGTGGCAGAATCTCAGTCAAGTCTATGGTAGTGATATAATGTGTTCCACCATCCACAGCGTCTTTCCAATAGGATGTAAGAATTTGAAAGGCAAAAGCAATGGGCAAGTCCACAAATGTAACCTGTTTAGAAGCACAAGTCCATATAGGTGAGGAACTACCCCAAAAAATTGATTCAATTTCAAAAGGAAAGGAAATAGAACAAATAACTGAAATTATTCTACAGATCTTCTTCCAAAAACAAACAATGTAGGGGCAGTGAAAAATTAATTAAGTATTTGTCTGGTGTATTTTTACAGGTCCAACAGGAGTTTGACAGGGTTGAGTTATACTTACAATTTACATGTAGGGGTTAAAAACAGTCGATGATAAAAGTAATATAGCTTCTGTGTAGTACTTGCATTGCACGAAGTATGGTGAATTTCTGTACAAATGGATTTCCAGGTTTGTATAGCAAAAGAGTGTTTGTAGTTTTGCCTCCCATAGGAGTTTTATTTTGTATTTGGGGCAGTTAGGTGTAGAGTAGTGCAGTTGTTCATATATATATATATATATATATATATATATATATATATATATATATAAAGCCTTAAAGGGTGTGGAAAGGATTGATTTCAAAAGGATTAGGGTTAGAAGGGGCAGCCTGTGAACGGAAAGAGTTATGTTGCATGATAGAATGTTATTGTGATTTGCATTTGAGGGTGGAGGTGGTAAAGAGGCCAAATGTGGCCTGGACTTCAGATGAAGAAAGGAAACGTGTCCCTTGAAATAGATGTTTGACCTGAATGATCCCCTTTTCAACACAATCCTTCCAAAAAATAGTGTGATTAAACATCTTAATATATTTATTATGCCATATAGAGGTTTCTAGAATAACATGTGAAGGAGCGAGAGATCTGGTATGGAAAGGAAATAGGGTGAATCTGCAATTTATAATGGTAGATGATACAAAATAGCATGGAGGGTGGGGGAAATGAGCCAGAGACAGAAAAGGGAAGAGGAAAGTTAAAGGATTCTCTAGCTGATGCCAGACCATTAAAGGTGTCTCAGTAGCTGAGTAAATGTGAAGTAAAACTTGTTTAATTAAAATGGAGGATTGATACTATTAAAAGTTGGGAAAATTGGCTGATCTGACCATAGAGGAGATACAGGTGGCCATTCGGGCACTGCAATCGGGCAAGGCGGTGGGGCCAAACAGTATACCGATCGAACTGTATAAAAGACTGACGAATACCGTTGCTCCCTATTTCTGAATATGTTCAATGATAGTCTGCAGGCCGGGGAACTCCCACCAGACCAGCGGACGGCCACCATAGTGACTATCTTGAAACCCGGGAAACCAACGGATGTATGTGCCTCCTAACGGCCTATTTCCCTTATAAATGCTGAGGCTAAAATACTCGCCAAAATACTGGCGCTCCGACTAACCCCACATCTGACAAAACTTGTGCATCCGGACCAATCAGGCTTTATGCCGGGCAGGAGCAAGGTGCTAAACCCCAGAAGGCTGCTTGGGGTACTGGCGCGCTCAATGTATTTGCAGGAGCCGGCAGTGGTACTGTCATTTGATGCACATATGGCATTTGATATGGTGCACTGGCCCTTTCTATTCACCACAATACCCCATTTAGGATTTGAACCGAAGTTTTGTTCCTGGGTCCGGTTGCTCTATACCAAGCCGATGGCACATGTTGCCGCAAACAGCCACATCTCTGCTGACATCCCCTTGGAAAGAGGTACACGCCAGGGCTGCCCTTTATCGCCCATACTATTCGCACTGGTGCTTGAGCCGCTGGCGGCATAGGTACGGTGTGAGCCAACAATAAGGGGCCTTAGATGGACAGACACTTGGGAAGATCGTGTCTCCCTATATGCTGACGACATCCTGCTGTATCTGGCCTCCCCCGCACGCGCCATTGATACCCTTCTAGATATATGTACGGCGTATGGTCGGGCATCTGGTTATACCATTAACTAGTCTAAGTCCATTATGTACGTGCTACACGGTCCACCACCACATCTCCCTGCTGGTTGCCCGCTGCAGGTGGAGGAGCAAACGTTCAAATATTTATGGGTGTACGTCACAACTGCCCCAAGAGATTTCTACGACAAAAATCTACAGCCCCCACTTGACCGTCTCAAAAGAGACATACGTCATTAGGAAACACTACCCATAACACTGCTGGGGAAGGCAGCACTTTTTAAATTGAAGGCCTTACCACCATTTTTATACATCCTAGAAAACATGCCATATACGGTAGCACTCACCTATTTTAGAGTAATTGCAGCGCAGGTATCTAAATTGTTGTGGAGTAATAAACAGGCACCTATTGCTCAGGTTAAGCTAGTACGCAGCTGGTATGATGGCGGAATAGTGCTCCCTAATGTACAACTTTATTATTGGGCAGCACAGCTGAAGGTAATCAATCAATGGATCCATCTTCCACGATCAGACTCGGCACTTCAAGCAGATAGAGCGCAATTGGGCATGGGGGATAAGTTGGTGCACTCTATGAAGAAAAAAAAAGGTGACAACACGGTTTGGGCCGCTAAGACACACCCTTGGTCTGTGGCATACAGCTCAGGCGTGACTGGGATGGCAAGGAGTGATAAATCAACTCACTCCATTGTGTAATGTGAAGTGACTGGGGAAACTCAGACAAAGTAAGGGTTTTGAGCATTGGGACACTATCGGGATATCGACTGTGGGTGACATGTGGCAGAAAGGGGAGGTGATTCCCTTTGAGCAGTTAAGACAAACATATGGAATGGCCCCCTCGGAACGTTGTAGATATACACAAATACGACATGCCCTGATGACAGTATTCCCGGCAGGCTCAGAGATCCCAGAAGTGTCCCCCTTAGAGGATAGATTGTTAACAGACTACATGCCGACGAAGGTGACTTCTCTCACCTATCGCAAACTTGTAAATAACTTGCCTGACCCAGTGGGGCCCCTAAGAGATAAATGGGCTCAAGACCTTGGCGAAATGGATGACACAGAATGGCAGGAAGCATTAGCATCCCCAAGGAAGGTGGGTATACCCTCAAGACTCAGGTTGGTGCAACTGCGCATATTACACCGCTCCTACTTCACTAGGCGCACCCTACAGAAAATAGGGAGGGTGGAGCATCCCTACTGCCTGAGGGGTTGCGGAGAAGAAGGTACCTTTTACCACACCATATGGGATTGTCCTAAGAGAGAAGAATACTGGGTTAAAGTGCTATGGACCATCTTACAGGTAGAGGGGGTCTCGCTGCTGCCGGAGCCTAAGCGATGTTTGTTAAATATATGGGAACCAAACGATCTCACGTGCATAGGACAAAGCTGGGTTACGTTGGGCATGATGATTGCCGGAAGTAATATAGCACAAAAGTGGGGGGGGTGGAGGTGCCGACCTTAGCGGCTTGGAGCAAGGACATGAATGCAGCCATGATTGCAGAGAGAGCGATATATCGTGCTAGAGGTTGCCCAAAAAAATGGAATACAATGTGGGGGGCATGGAATACATATAGGGGTGAGCTTTATGATCCCTTGTCGGACCCAGAGGACAGTGATTCGGAGTCAGAGGAGGTCCAAAGACACAATACTGGAGAAAGGGCGGAGGGTCTCGGCTGCTGTAAGATTGCTGGTTTTGGACTTGGGGAACACTACAAATGTGTCCAAAAACATTGTGAGATGCTGTACTGCATCTTCATGTTTTGAATTTATAAATTGTATGATTTCCATAAAAATGAATAAAAAGTTTTTTCCTAAAATGGGAAAATTGGCTCCACCATTATCTTTACGTTTGAAGAAAAATGATAATGAATTACGGGCTATCCTGCCATTCCATAAAAATATGCAAAGGGAATTATTAATAGACTTGACAATTTCAAAAGGATTTTAGGAGGTAGCATGGATAGAATAAAAATAATGACAGGCAGCATCATTATTAAGCATGGGCGAATTTTGCGAATCTCGCGTTTGCGAATTTTGCGGATTTGCGAACTCGCAATCCGCAAAATCCGCGAATTCTCGCGAATTTGCGGATTTTTTTTTGTTTGTGTTCGCGCGGGTTTCTGCCAGTTCGCGAGGGTTTTGTACAATTTCGCAAACGCGAACTCACCTGTCGGGTCGAAAGTTTTGCGAACTTGTTGTTTCTACGTGTCCAGCCAGTTTGGGACACTCTTCTTCATCACTGCCACTCTCTGTCACCACTGCCACTCTCTGACTACTCATGCCACCCTCTGGCCCACCCATGCCACCCTCTGTTTCATCACAGCACCCTCTGGTTGTCCAGTCAGTGTACATTATTGTGGCAAAGCAAAGCACACCTTCCCTGCCTCAAGTGACCTGAATTAATTTGGGGCTGATTAATGTGTCACAGAATATTTTTTAGCTGGCACCTGCTTCCTTAGTGCTTCCTGATTAGTGATCTTTTGCACTTGCTAAGTGCTTTCATTGTTGCAAAATTAGTTACAACACCTGCCCTGCCCCAACTGACAATAATGAATTAGGGGCTGATTAATGGATTTGAACTTCCAGCCTGGCTCCTGCTTGTCTCCCTTAGCTGTAATTCAGGACCTTTGTGGCATATGTGTAACTATTCTGAGGTTCAGAGCAGGGTCACATAATAGTTGCAACTGGCAACTGAACTCTGGAGGGGCCCCTCAGGAAGCACTACAGGAAATGGCTACTAATGATGAGCCTGAACTTTTGAACCTGGTAAGTAGTTTCAGTTTTGCTAAGATCGTATTTCTGCAATTTAGCGCTTATTCGCGGGGCGCGAAGTTGTACTAGGAAGCCGCGAACTCACGCGAACAGTGCGAGCAAGCCATAAAATCCGCTGCTCGCGGATTTGCGGATTTTGCGGGAGATTCGCGAATCTCGTGGATTGCGAATTTACAGAAAATCCGCAAAATCCGCGAGCGAAACGGATTTTCCGCCCATGCTTAATCATTATCTTTATTGTGTCTTGCTTGACACACCAGCATTGATGGAGAGGAGACCATTTCTTTGACACTAGAAGAATGTTTGAACAAGTTCATCTAAGTTAATCTGGATGTTTTTCGTAATTGATGAAAACTATTTGATCCCTAGACATTTAGGGGACACTTAGGATCCCGGACGGATCGCCACCGCCCGTATGGAGGTGGCGATCTGCCCGAGATCCGTCCCCACCCACCACTCATTTCTCCCCAGCCATATTGCTATGGCGGATGGACCACGGTGGATGGAAAGACCGTCTGCCGCTTTTCCGCCTGGTCAACAAGTTGACCGGGCGAAAAAGAGTTTAATATGGTGGCGGTGTCTGTTAGACACCGCCAGCCATATTACTATGGGGCGGAAACATGCCTTTCCGTGGCGGCATTGTCGCCATGGAAAGGCATGTGGGAATTTTTTGGGGGGGGTCCGTTGCGGGCCCCCAGGGACTCTGGGGGGTGTACATGGGGGTACTTATGGTACCCCCCTGCAGTTCCATGCACAACATGTCAGGGACCGCACGCTGCCTGCCATGTTGTTGCATGGAAGTGCACAACATGCCTTCCTGGCATTGTGGCGGGCGGTGCTGAGTGCACCGCCCACCACAATGTCAGGAATGCTAGATGCAGCCACCACTGTGTTTTCTGCAAACATTTCTTTCAAACTGAATTTATTTAAAGGATGTATTTTGGAATTTGAAAAAATTAGTTTGCTGCTTGATATACTGGAGTGGGTATATAGGAGACCTGTAAAAGCAGGTATAGAAGTTTGTGGGTTTAAAATGTAAATAAGATGATGTCATCAGCCTAAGCTGAAAATTTGATTTCTGTATTTTTATAAATGAAACCATGAAAAGAAGTTGAATGTCACAAAGTATTCAAAAAGGCTTCCAGAGATTAAATAAAAGGTAATGGGGATAAGGGGCAACCTTGTCTGGTACCACGTTGGAAAAGGGAAATTGGGAGATTGAGTGCCATTAACAAAAACAGTGGTGTTTGGAGAAGAGTAAAGCAGGCTAATATACTTCAAAATCTTGGGGCCAAATCTGCGCCTTTCCAGAGCCCTCATCATATGGTGCCAGTGTCCATGATCAAAAGCTTTTTCTACATCTAGAGTTATGGCAGCCACATGGGGAGAACATTTAGAGACATCAGTGGGGGCGTGGTCAGACCATGATGGCTGCTCGAAGCTGAAGCTCTGTTGCGAACCCACACACCAGCTTCAAGAGCGGTGCATTTCCGTGCTGAATTCCCACCAATTTTCTGCAATCGGAATAAAGGCAGCTCACATAAAACTATGCATTGCCTCTCTTCAACCCTGCCTGACCGAGAACTGAATCGTGATCTTCCTGTAGGCGAGTGCACTAAGATGGCACCCGAGAAGCTGGGCTACGGCGTCGGGAGGCCGAGAGAATTGACATGTAACTCTTTCAGCAGATGAGGCCCTCATCACCGCTTACCCTCTTCCCAACTAACGGACTTGTCGGCTGCCCCTTCAGGGGAGGGGGGACTCCCAGTTCTGACTACGCCTGCCTACACCCATTGAGATGTACGAGTGTGGTTGGTGGGGGAGGGGACTGCAAACCTGACCTGCGTTTGGCTACGTGGCTGGATCCGTTCTGGAGACCCCACAATCAGAAGGCAAACAACACTGGAAAGTGCTGGGAAATGAACCAACATGGGGGAGCTGTGCTGCACCTCTCAATCCAAAAACATTGAATTACAACAATAAATATTAATGCAGAGTCAACCGCATGGTGCCCGAGACATCCACTTACACCTACTCTGCAGCTTCCCCCCTGCACGTATGCTCGAAATGTGAAGGCCCCAGCCCATCATTCCTGATATTCCACTATGACAATGGGCTTAGCTGAGGTAACAATTCCTAAGATCCAGAGACAATACCACCTACATAGTCTTGGAGATCAACAGACTCGATTTTCCTGACTTTAAGATGGCTGTCAAGCTACACTACTATTCCTATCCTGCCACCTTTGCCAGCTCCACCAGCCCGTCTCTGGACTTTAGACTTTTGGTCCCTCACTAATCCTCAGTTTTATACGTGGTAGTCCGAAATGTGTGAGCAATTCCTGGTGGAGCTGCTCCGACAGCTATAGAGGAGACAGGCTCTGGCACACCGCTTTGGCCGTCACCTACCCAGCTGGACCTCAGACTTATGTCTTGTCTCTCTCTACGCTGTTAACTCCCTGCTCTCCCTAGCCTTTTCCTTGTTTTTTCTTTTCTGTGAATCATGTTTTTTCATGGTTGCTAATAACTACTATATTGAAATTGTAACCTGTAATTAAGGTGAATATTTTGTAACTTGTCACACTCTATTGCATTCTGTAAAGCACTCTGATACCTCTGGGTCTAGCCAGCGCTATATAGAACTCAAATAATTAAATTAAATAAAACTGTATGATATTTTTAATAAACTCTTGAATTATCAGCCATATGTCTACGCTCATTAAACCCTGTTTGCTCAATTCAAACTTTTTTTTTTTAATTTTTTTTTTTTTTTTAGTAAAGACCTTTATTTGTAAGAATCACAGCCTGCGTTACACCACATATAGGGCCACATATTCAGATGTAATAGATCAGTTGGGTCGCGGAGCTCAGCGATGTTGAACACAGCCATTTAGCCGGCATCCCGGGGGCCCGGCGGCGAACAAGATAGCAATCTAGGAAAGCAAACATTGTGCAGTAACAACGCATCTGCAGAGTGTAGTGGACCATGGGCGCTTGCAAGCCTCTGAAGTTCGTGTACGTCTAAGGTCTTAAGGGAACGAAGAGAGTCCAGAAACAAACTAACTAACCCAACTACCCCCCGCCCTTCCCCGTGTGCCCGCAATGGTATCCCTGGTAGAAAATTCCAAGCAGATATGTCAGTGTACTAGTGCTTACTCAGTCTACTGTCATCACCCCAAGTGCCCTCCACCCCGCACCCAGCTCCCCGGGCAGTACCCTTCTCATACTATAGCTAATCCCCGCCTCCCCTCCCCCGCTGGCCCCCCATGAAGACACCATATCAGCTGTATCACCTAGTCCTCCAGGGAATCCGGGAGGTCTAGTGTCTCGGTACCATCCTGACCCTCCTCCTCCCTCCGCTGCACGTAATCCTGGTAAAGCCCCCAAAAGTTTTTAGGCCTGCTTCTAGGGGGGAGCAGTTCACTGTAGAGTTCTGATTGAGTGCAGAAGTGGAGTAGGTCCCCCGCCCATCTCTTCTTGGTGGGGAGAGGTCCCCTCATCCAGCACTGGGCAACCACCATCCTGGCTGTCAGTAAGGCCATGTCTACTATTCTACGCTGGGACGTAGGGAGAGGCTTAGAGTATCCCAGCAGAGCCAGCTCTGGACCAATGTTCAGCTCCGTGCCTAGGATCCCGTTTATCTCTAAGGATACCTCCGACCAAAATTTCTGGATACCTGGGCAGTACCATGTCATGTGGATAAAATCTGCAATCGGGGTGTGGCATCGTTCACATTCCGCCGACTGTCGTAGCCCGTACTGGTGGAGTCGTTCCGGGGTATAGTATACCCTCTGGAGGAACTTAAAGTGCACCAGTCTGTGCCTTCCGTTGAGGGATAGTCTCCGCGTGCTGGAGCAGCAGTACTTCCACATGCCATCGTCTATTGGTGCACGCAGATCACTCTGCCAGGCCTCCCTGGCCTTGGAGTGCTGGATTTGTTGGTGTGTAGCGCCCAGCTTATATAAGTTAGAGATTAGTTTTCTAGAGGATTTGTTTTTAATGACGTAGGAGAGCTCTGGGACCTCGGGGGGTTCCTCCATTTCAGGGCCCAGCACTTCTTTACATGCCGACCGGAGTCTATGGAACTGCAACCTCTGCAGTAGGGTAGTCCCTGATGGGGTGGGGGGGAGCTGATCCGATGTCTTCAAGACCCCTGCCGTAAACAGGTCTTCCATTTTCAAGAGTCCCAGTGCACGTAGGGCCTCCGTAACTCCCTTTTCCCTGAGGGGGCCCGGCCACAACACCCAGTCGATATGCATTTGCGGCGAATACAAAAGTTGGCAGCCCTGCGCGCGGGATAGCATATGCCATGCATGGTTAGTAGACCTAAGGGAGTCCAATTGGCCTATGGTGCGATCTCCCGGGAGACAGACGGTGGCCGGGAGGGGGAGAGGCTCCGCAAATAGGCGCTCCAGGGTCACATGCGGTATGCGTGGGTCCCCGTGGATCCAGGCGTGCAAATGCGACGCCTGCGCGGTGCGATAGTATCTCTCCAGGTCAGGAGCCCCCAGTCCCCCCATTTCACATGGGAGCATTAGAGTCGACCACTGGACTCTGGGTTGCTTGCCTCCCCACGCCAATCTGATGAGCACTTGCGTGAGTTGATTGAAGAAGGCCTTCGATAGGACCACCGGGATGTTGTTAAAGAGGAACAGAAACCTCAGCAGCACTATCATTTTCATAATGGCAATTCTGCCCATGAGGGATAGGGGGAGTTTGCACCATGCATCTACGTCCTCCAAGAGTTTAGTGTATGCTACACCATAGTTGTCCCTGACTAAGACTTCCGGGTCAGTGTGCAATTGTATACCCAGGTATCTGACTGAGTCTGTAGTCCATTTCAGGGGGTATTCCATGTCAAAGGGGTGCGTCATAGGCATCAGCGGGAAGGCAATTGACTTGTCCCAGTTCACCCTCAGCCCTCGGACATAGAGTAGGGTATCGTCAGCATAAGTTGAGATGCCTATTTTGTATGTAGGTAAGCTGATACCTTCCAGGCTGTGGTACTCCCTAATAGCGCAAGCTAGTGGCTCCGCAACAAGAGCATACAGCAGTGGTGAGAGAGGGCACCCGTGCCTAGTGCCCCTACTGATATTAAACGGATCCGTCACCCTATTCCCTAACTTCAGTCTCGCCGTTGGCTGGTAGTACAAGGCCCCCAGCATCTGCAGGAACGGTTCTCCCAGACCCAGTTTCCTGAGGACTCTGATCATGAAAGGCCACTCCACAGAGTCAAAGGCCTTTTCCATATCGAGGAAAACCGCCAGGGCGGTGTTTTCCTGACGTACGTGTTGCATCGCACCTAGTTCGGTGCGGATATTATATGTCTGGTTCCGGTTAGGGACAAAGCCGGACTGCTCAGGGGCAACCAGGTCTGGTACCAAAAGCGCCAGGCGGTTGGCCAGCACTTTGGCGAAGAGCTTGGCGTCCACATTTAACAGGCTAAGTGGTCTGTACGAGCTACAGGACTCCGGGGGTTTCCCTGGCTTTAAGATAGCGACTAGTAAGGCCTCCCTCATAGTGAGGGGCATAGCGCCCTCCTCACAGATATCGTCGAAGAGGGTGATCAGGTGTGGGACCAGCTTGTCTTTAAACGACTTGTAAAAGCCCACTGTCAGACCATCAGAGCCCGGTGCACTGCCCGATCTCATGCTCGTCAACGCCTCCAGAATCTCGTCCTCCTGTATGGGGGACATCAGGAATTCTCTGTCTGAGTTCGGTAAAAATGGCATGGCAACGTGTTCAAGGTAGTCATCAATCTCATCCTCTGCGCACAGCGACCTGGACTTGTACAGCTCGGCATAGTACTTCCGAAAGGTTAGGAGGATCTCCTCCTCGTCTGAGATAACTTCCCCCTCTGGCGTGTGAAGTTCATCCACCACCAGGGGTCTTCTGGTACCACACACCATCCTTGCCAGGAGTGCCTCAGGCCTATCACCCTCCCCGTACGACCGCGCCGTCGCGTATTTGCCCATGTGTAGTATCTCCCTGTCGGCTAGCTCATGGAATTCCGTCAGCAGTTGTTTATGTTGGGCGTCAGCAGGAGACCCTGAGGCATCCCGTGGTCGCCTCTCCAAGTCCGACAGTTGGGATTCGAGAGTTGTCAAATCTCGTCTAATGGACCGTAGCACACTCGAGTGTTTGGACATCGCCATGCCCCTTATGTAGGCCTTAAACGTGTCCCAGACAGTCTGGAAATTGTCAACCGTGCCCAGGTTTGTTTCAAAGAAGGAGTCGATGTCCTCCTCCAGTTCGGCCTGGAAGGCATCGTCCAGCAGGGAGTAGGGGGGGAACCTCCAGGTAAAGGGGGGGATAGTCTTCCTAGGAGTGACCAGGCGCAACAGTATGGGGGAGTGGTCTGAGAGGGTGCGGGGGAGTACTTCACACCTCCGAACGCTATCTATCATGTTCTGAGATATCAGCCAGTCGATTCTAGTATGAATATCGTGGAAGGCAGAGTAGTGAGTGAAGCCGCCTTTCGCAGGATGTTTATTCCTCCACATGTCTACAAGGTCTAATTTGATTAATTCCGCCTTCATGTGAGCAGCCGAAGCAACAGGCCTTCGAACAGGGCCCGAGGATCTATCAAGGGCGGGGTCAAAAACAAAGTTGAAGTCTCCTCCCCACAGTGTTCTCGAAGTGTCGTGTGTTCTGCACTGTGCCGACAGTTTTGTGTAAAAGTCAGGACTGTCATAATTCTTTCCATAGACATTCACCACCAAAAGATCCAGACCCCTACCATACATCTAGCAATTACAAACCGACCCTCAGGGTCAGTTACCAGTGGGAGTAGCTTCAATTGAGAGGTAGGGCTAACCCAGGTAAGTACCCACCTGGAGTGCGTTGTGAACCCTGCCGCCACTATGTGTCCCGCAAGTCCCCGGGCCTGCAGCATCCTACTATTGAGTGGGAGGTGTGTCTCCTGGAGGAGAGCCAGATCGACGTGGTGTCTGTGTAAATAGCTTAGGACCTTGCGCAGTTTACGATAGTCATTAAGGCCTCGTACATTCCATGTCAACATCTTTAGTTCCAGCTGAGTATGTGCAGTACTTCCTACATTAGCACTAGTCATTCTAACAGCAAATACCATGAATAGCAAACAGCAGTTCTGTCATTGCACGGACTTGTGCTTGTCATATCTACAGGTAACACATTGCAAGGCAATAATTTCAATTCTCCACAAACTGAACAGTGAGCACATTTCCCATTACAGTACCCCCCCCCCCGCCCATGGGAGGCCTCCCCCAACCCGGCCTTCCAGTCCCCAACCCACCCACAGCCGACCACCCCCAACCAGGTCAGACAGAACCCCAAACCGCCCCCCTTCATCCCAACAATAACGGACTCAGGACAGTCCTTTAACCGGCTCTCTACAGAGCCTAACAGCCAAAAGCACCGGGGCAGAGGTTGCCAGTTAGAATCAGTTCCCCAACTGCACATCACCTCTAAGCTAGCGCGCCCCTGCGCCCAGCCCTAGCCAGTAGCTCAGAGCCTTAAGCGAGGCCCAGAATAGCAGGGCGGATGAGATGGACTCTCTCGCCCTCCAAGTCCTAGGGACTCCCCTGGGTTCTCCATCACTCCAGCCACCCTCTCAATAAATATGATCATCCACACGAAGAGTCAGCCTAGGGCGTGAGTTCCTCTCGTTCATACCCAACACAGAGATTAAGCCTCAGTTTCTCACCCACCAGCGAGTCCGCGGGGCTTGTCCAGCATGTGGTCCAAAGGAGGTCGCCAGTACGGGCAGTGCCGCCCCTCGACACTCCCCATGTCACCCGGGGCCTTAGAACTGGGATGTCACCGCCCGAACAGAGACCCGCTCGCGGGGCATAGCGCCTCACGTTCAGTCCTGCTCGTCCATTGTAGAGGCCCCATTAGTGTCATCGCTGCGGTTCCTCCGTGCGTCCCTGTGCTCTCTGGACCACTCTTTCAGGGATTTCTGGAGCTCCCTAGGGTCCGTGAAGAAGTGAGAATGCCCCTGCTTGTTGATACGGAGTTTTGCAGGGTACATCATGGCGTAGTCCAATCCCAGATCACGCAATTGCTTTTTGTAAGGGGCAAATTGTCTCCTCTCCTCCTGTACCTTGGCGGTGAAATCCGGGTAAAGAGAGATGTCCATGCCCGCGTACTGCAGCTTGCCCTTATCCCTGGCCAATCGCAACGCCGTGTCTCTGTCACGATAATTCAGGAGCTTCGCAATTATGGGGCGGGGGAGTGCACCCGGCTTTGGCTTAGGACCCAGGGTACGATGGGCCCTCTCAACAATGAACATGGGTGAAAAAACCTCTTACCCCAGCAGCACCTTCAAAAGTTTCTCTACGAAGAGCTCCATTTTACCGGTCTGGGTGGTCTCTGCAACTCCTGTGATACGGATGTTGGATCTACGTGACCTCGCTTCCAAGTCTTCTGACTTATCTTGGATCACCTGCCGGAGTCTGCCAAACTGTTTTCTGTCTTTGTCCCATTCGGTCTGCGCCTCCTCCGCCTCCGTAAGCCGCCTTTCCGCCATGTCGAGGCGTTCGGCATGCTTGTCCACGCGCTCCGACATGCGGTCCATACGTTATGACAGGGCATCAATTTTGGTTCCAATGGACGCTATGCTATCCTGTATGCCCTTTTCCATGGAAACCAGCAGGTCTCGAAGTTCAGCGCCCGCTGACCCATCCAGGGCTGCCCCCTTCGGGGACGCCTCTGTAGCTGGCGCCTCTGGACCCTTGGTTCGTCGCTGTTCAAAGGAGAGTTTCGCCTGCGTTCTGTCGTTCTTCCCCATGGCTATTCTGCTTGACATCAAAGAGGACCACCGAGTCGACTTTCGTACTCAGGTGCAGTGTTCCAAAGGCTCGCTGTGCGCCCTAGTAGTCAGTGCACCCTCCGCAGCCACGACCAGGCTGCCCGCGGGGATATCAGTCGATAATGGCGCCAAGTTCCAGTGTCCTGCCACACGTCTCACCAGACCCGCGACTATCAGCAATCAACAGCGGCCCAGCTCCGCCGGCCCTGCGCGTCCAATATTGCACCACCCAGCGATTCTTCTCCGAGCCACATGCGTCAGAGTTCCGTTCAGGGTGTAGTTAGTTCAAGGCCAGGAGGCTCTCTGCTTCCTGAGGCTTCAGGGGCAAGCTGTCACAAGCATGACGTGCACTCACAGTCACTGCTTCAATCGCCATAGCCTGAACCAACCTGGCTCAACTCCGCCGCAAAGTCACACTCAGACCCTGTAGCAGTCGCAGTGAGCGGGAACCCATAAGCAAGGTCCGCCTTCAGTGTGTCAGGGCCTCAAAATGGCGGCGGTCGCAAAGGCCCTTCGCCCGCCACCAGCACCGCCAATGACCGCCTCCACGCACCCTCGACAGGTTCTCGGGGAAGTCACAGGGGGGGGGGCCGCAGCTAGCACCGATGCAGGCCAGTACTCCTCCAGGTCTCTGCGCCCCCACTGCGTACTCACTGTCCCTGGGTCGGTCACACGTGTCGCCTTGTTCCAAGCAGCGTTCTTCCAGCCAGACACCCGCCCGGGGCGTAGTGTCCCCTCTCCAGCGGTCACTCCGTGTGATGCAAGCCGGGCAAAGGGCAATCCGCCCATGCTCGTCGCCCGGAGCGCACCCCCCCTCTCCTCTCAGCAACGCTGCCGGGGGGGACAGCCAGGCACATCACCCTCGCTTTCATGTGGTTCCGGGGGAAGGGAGAGGAGCGCCGAGGGCCGCTCTTCAATCCTTTCGGTTGCGCCAAAAGGGATCGGGCCTCCGACCCTTACAGCACAGCACCGGGCTCCGGGCCCGGTACGCCGCCGCCTGGACACTCTCCTCTCTTCTCCGCAAACCGCGGTTTGCCGGGGTTCCAAGCACCTCCTCAAGGATCCAGGAGACACCGGGGGTGAAACAGGGCAGTTGGGGCCAGGCTTGGCTCTGTGAAGGATGGGGTTTCAGGATTTTAGCGGGGTTGAGACGAGGAGATGAGCGCTCACGCGTCCGCCATTAACGCCGGCAAGCTCTGCCCTGCTCAATTTAAAATAAGACCAGAATGAATTGATTAAGCCAAAGAGCTAATATTTTGGCAAAAGTCTTTCAAATCAATTTAATGGGGGAAATAGAATGATAGTTGGCACAGTAGGGGAGGTCTTTGTCTTTCTTTGGAAACAAGCAAAGCATTGCTTGCAAGAAAGTACAGTGAGCTTCTTTATTAAGAATAAATATTTATGTAGCAAAGTAGAATACGAGAGTATCACAAGTAAAATTTGGAGGTAAACCCAATCAGTCTGGGTGCTTTTTCTTTGGGTAATTTGGCTAAAGCAGATTTTATATCTGCCATCGATATCTCCTTGTCAAGCGAAGATTAATCCTGGCAAGATTGAGGGGGAAGAAAGTAAAAAAAAAATAATAATAATAATGTAGGGTTGCATCTGAAGGAGAAGATTCGAGATGTATTCAATATCTTATAAAAAATAAGTGAAACATAGTAAAATGACCTCGTCTTTAAGATGATGAACCCCTTTCTCATCTAAAGTATTTACAATTTTGGACTTTTGAGATTTTACTTTAAGGTAATTTGTCAGTAACTTCCATGCTCTATTGTTCCCTCCATAAAAGTGAGAGTTAATCTTTAGTAGTACACGGTAGCCTCCTCAGTCCATTTTTTGTTAAAAGACAATTTGGCTTGAACAAGATGCTTAAGGGTGGTTTCATTGTTAGAAGTACAATAATGATGTTCTAGCTGGTAGAGGAAAGTAAACATGCAGATTCCTTAGAAACAACTTCTTTTTAGCTGTGGCGTAATTGATAATAATATAACCTCTGGCCGTGACTTTAAACGCATCCCATATGATATGTAAAGGTAATTCCAAAGTAAGGAGGAAGTCAAAATATTATTTTACAAAAATGTTAACATTTACCACAAAGGTTTGAGCCTTCAGTAAATAATTATTGAACCACCAAGTTTTTGATTTAGAGGACTCAAATGATACCACTATATCAAAAAATACAGGGGCATGATCAGAAATTATTATATGCAATTTCAGCATGAACTAATGTGGGAAGTAATGGAGGTGTAATAAAGATATAATAAATTTTAGATTTGGAATTATGTGTCTCGGATTAGAAGGTAAATTGTAAATTCTCTGGATTCAAAAGCCTCATTCATCTGCCAACCCCATGGGTTTAATATTGTTTTTGAAAGTTTTTTTAGCATTTTTTAGGGCTATATATCTGGCAAGAGATGTTCTATCTATGAAGAGAGCCATAATTTGAATACAGTGCCCTCCTACGAGAAGATTTGTGTTGGGACAGACGTGTAGAAATATAGAAATGCATTCCCAAAATTGTATGTCTATGCCAGTTCGGTCATATATGTTAAGGAGGGAAATGGGAATATTATTAATAGTAGTGTGTAGAAGAAGTCATCTTCAGTCCTCATCCTTCTCCTTTTTAATCGATACTTCATATGATTTATGAACTAGGGTAACCACCCCATTTTATTCTATTTCATGGATGAACAGAATACCTGACCAACCCATTGCTTCTTTAATAAGTTTATGCCCTTGTCTCTGAGATGAGTTTCTTGTAACATAACAACCTTATATTGTAATCTAGATAAATATGCAAACACCCTCTGCTTTTTAGTAGGATTGCGTAAACCTTTCATGTTCCTGGACACTACTCCCATATTCTTAACCGTAGAAAAGGGGGTAACATCTTATATATTAGATACATCCTTAACTAAAGAAAAAATAAAATGTAAAATGAAAAATTTAGGCAAGCCATGAAAAAGAGCGGATAGTGCATGTTTGCTCGATAAAATATAGATAAACAAAAGAAAAGAGGAAAGAAGAAAAGGGAAAAAACTGCTGTTAGAGAAAGAAAACATGGCAAAAAGCCAAAAAGCTTCAGTTATATGAGAAATGGGACATAATACAGTATAATAAGAGTAACAGGGAGGAGCGGAGAAAAAAGATGGACAACAGATGTGAAGCAGCCAGAAGGGAACTTTGGAACCCATGGAGACAATCAATATCAACACATACCAAATACCAAAATAAACAATAATACATAAATGACTGATGAAGGGCACTTACCGACAAATGTAGACAGGGAATATACAATAAGTCTGGGATGGGGAACATATTGAAAAGAAAAAACATCCAGAAAAGTGGCCCAGGCTAGACAAGAGACACCTGTAAAAAGGAAAAATGCTATGAATAGTTGAGGAACACATCATAGTATAAATACAAATTGAATACATTCATTCAAACATGGAATCATTTAAATAGGAAAGAAACATAACAACAACTATGCAACACTAGGAGCATTTCATGTCTTTTCAAGTTCCATTTCTTGATCCTTGCCTTGAAAAATAACATTGATATTCTCAGTGACCTCCACTATCTTCGGAATATGTAGTTTAAGAATGCAAGCAAGTCAAAACCCTTTGCCCCCTCAGGAATTCCACGAATTCTAAGATTGTTACGACAATTGGGAGTTTCTAAGTCTACAGTTGGTTGCTTTAGAAGTGCAATCTCCTTCGATATGCCCTCAGTCTTGTCTGCCACATCCTGTATATTGCTAAAACTTTGTTCAACCATTGAAACTCTGGTTCAAGATTAGTCCATTTTTCCTCTATCCATTGTGGAGTAGAGTTAATTTCCATAACAAAAGACTTCAAGAGCTTTATTGCTTCCCTGAGATCTTACAAATAAGCAGTAGTGGAGACTGTGTTTAAGTTCCAGGGTCTTTCTTATGTCTGTTTGAGGAAGTGGTGATGTCTTTGCAGGTAAAGGGCATATTTTCGGATAAGGTTGAAGTCTTATGACCTGAAGAGGAAGATGACTAAAAAAGTAATAATAGAACAAAATCTATGAGGTACAAGGAAGGAAGCACAATCTGGTAGAAGACTTAAGTGCTCATGAAAAGAGAAAACACACACAAAAAAAATCCCCATCACAAAGCAAATGACTCTACTGAAAAAAGCAGATGTTAATGTATTCAAAGTGTCAGAATGATAATAAAGCTGCTCAACAAAAAATCCAAAATGTATCCAAAATCGAGTCCATCCCAACAAGGTAAGTCTAGAGAAAATTCAGCAAAGTTCCTTATTAATTAAATGATTAATGGTTATTAATTGATCAAGGTGACATATTAAGGCAGCATCAGGACCAATTCACCTGAGAAGCAGGCAGCATGAAAAGCCTGAGAAAGTGATGTCCAAGAAAATGCATATTTGCCGCAAAAATGATGTTTGCAAACTGTTGGGAAGCAATAAGCAGGCTGAGTAGAGTGGGGACAGTGAAAGTGCCCACATGCTTTTTACATGGAAAATGGTGGCTGCAACCGCCGACCATGAGAGGCAACACCGGAGACTAAAACCAGTTAAAATCACTCAAAATGCACCCAAATGCAAAATACCTGAATCCCCACTGTTGCACTGAATTACCACCTCTGTTCACGGCCGCTGGTTAGGAACTGCCACCTTTTGCTGCAAATGGTCTCAGAGGTGCTGAAGAGCTTCAGAAACCCAGGGCCATCTTGTGGGCGGTTTGGCTATGCCCCTCCGATGATGATGTTGTGGTTAGCATGACAAGTCGAGCTTATCAGCTATTGTCTAAAAAGAAGAACGGTCCCCTACAATATTCTCTGATATTAAATGTCCTTTTTAGTAGGCCTGGGAGGTGCTTGCTGAATTGGCCAGAATACTCTGCCGCGCTGCATGGAGTTCAACAAGCGGCGGAGTGTTTAACATTACAGCATTCAGACTGATTTTTTGTTCCAGGTGTTTGTCCCCCACTGTGACATCAACACAAGCAGCACCACGCGCAGGCCAAGAGGGCACTGCTTTTTTCCCGCCGCTTGAGTTGATATTCTATTCACGTGCTAGCTTCCTCAACTTGAACAGAAGGTTTCTCAATGTGAGCGGTAGCAACCATCGGTGACCGCCCGCTTTGAAAAAACTCTCACCGGCAGGTGGTCTGGAGTAAGATTTTCCTCGCTCGCAATTGCCAACTTAACATAGCGAGGAAAAAACTCTGTACAGTGGAGTTTTTTGGAACTCCGCACTCTACGGGCCATGGGAAAATCTCCGCAAACTCTGCGAGCACAGCAGAATTTCATGCCCAGGCATACATTTCAGTCCCCTACTCCCACTCATGCTTGAAAAATTGGCAGTAGTTATCTTAATAGCAGCAATTATTGACAAGATGTGGGACTTCTTCCCTAATTGGGAGATTAACAGCCTTCAAGAGTTTCAAGAAAGGGCAGGTCTATCCTGTACAACAGCATTATTTCACCACTGATTGTGATCTGATACTAGAAGGCCTGTACGGACTTACCTAGCCTTCCTCTTCAGTTTAGCATGCCCACCACTCACTACAAACAGTGGGGGGTCGGGAGCTGGGCAAATAAATCCCCTTCCTGTTGGCAGAAGCAATCGTGAATGCCCTTGTCCAGTCCTATAAAAGGATATTGGAGTAGGAGTAGGAGCCAGGGAGTCCAATATCCAACAAATACTGGTCTTACTGTTGTGCACTAGTACATGATGCTCCTCTTATATACCGCAGTTAACAAACATTCTTCCCCCAGTCAGGAGTTTGGGGTTAAATCCATTGTTCTTTTGCCCACTACACCACCCCAGTTTGGACCCAGCCATATGCAAATCAGTCTTGACCATGTGCCTCATGGGAACAGTCCAGATGGACCTGCCAAGCCAGGTCTCCCTGGACCGGAAACAAGCCTGGGACCTGTTTCGGGGTATGTCATTAAGAAATTAAATGAGGCAGCAGGGTGCCCCTTTTGTGTTCACTGGTTAGTCCCTGGCTGAGCAGGGACTATCCCCTGAACACAAATGTTTCCGGAACTCCCCCAGCTCACCTAAATCACTGATAGCATAGCTACCTCACACTGATGAAGTTTTTTTTTTGGTGTGTGTCAGCAGGGGTGGGACGGTGAGTGAGGGCAAGAAAAGTGGCAATGAGGTGTTAAAAACGTAGCCCAGGGTATAATGAAAGATAAACACAACTTACTGGCACAGAAGGAAATGACAAGGCTGGTGCAAGACGACAGGGGTGCTGCTGTTAGCATTACCCTAATGCACATAGCTCTGTGCGCCCCTCAGGATATTGGAGCCCTGGGCCCAGCTCGCCCATGCGAAATGCTTTATTTACTCTGCTGGTGCACTTAATGAGTCACCCAAAAGAAAGCAGCGGTTCTCTGTGATGGGTCGTCTGCTGGCCAAAGTAGAGTGGCTATGCACTGGATGCAAAAAGCAGTGCCTTGACACAATTGCTGAATACAGGACATGATATTTTGCAGAGACCAAGCCGAAATATATGCTCAGGAACTTGGGGGCATATTACCAACAACTAGCGATATTTATCGCTAAGTAGGCTTAGCCGCAATTTTTTTATCGCCGGATATTATCGCTGAGATAACATGCTATTAGCAACGTTTATCTCAAAAGCGATAATAGTTCCGGCAAGAACGGCGAAATCCGTGAATATCTCTGAGCATACAGCGTTTTTCACGCATTATCGCTAACAAGGTCTTAGCCATTATATCCACCTCCCATTGGATATAATGGCTAAGAACAGGTCTGAGCAGGCGTTAGTTTTTGGAGATATTTGCGCTTAGCGCGAATATTTCCATCGCTACGCCTGCCTTGCTAATAGGTAATAGCGACGTTAGCGACTGCTTTCAGTCGCTAACAGGTTGGGTACGCCCACTTTGCATGTCGTTAGCGATAAATATCGCTGACATGCAAAGCGGGCCCCAAACCGCTCGCTATCGCTACAAGCTGTTGCTAACTGCTGTTAGCGACAGCTTGCTAATAGGGCGATAGAATTATCGCCGCCTAGTTAATATGCCCCTTCATCCTATGTCCTATGGTAATGGCCTAAAGGTTTTTGGGATCCACTACGAACGTACCTCGAACAGCACGTTAACTCAGACCCTTCCTTCACTAATAGCAAGATGGTTCCTGGCCCACTGGAGGAAGCGATAGTTACCACCCACGAGATGAAGCATTGTTGCACTGTTGTCATTGGGAGGGAGGGCGAGGGGTGAGAGAAAAGTAGACCAAAAATTGTTTGCGTGTGTAAAAGGCCGCTTTATTAGGAAACAGGTGCACATTACAAATACAAACCTTGGCAAACGCCTTACAAAACTAAACCTCGCTAAATAAATAAATAACTAACCACTCGGGCCCCCAACCCCCATCCCTAACATATTTGGGCCCTCCCCACAATACATCAATAAACATTATAACATCATTATACATTACGTCATCAATAAAACATTACGTTATCAATAAACATTTCGTCATAGATAAAACATACGTCATCATTAAAACTTTATTCGTCAAACCACAACTGAAATAACATTGGTCATGTCCTCCGTAATCATCGACCCTGCCTGACCCTGCACTCCTGCAGATACCCCCTTTACCAAACTGAACGGTCAAACCATGACCAACATACCCCGGCCCCAGTCAAAGAAATACTCTAACGAAAATTCAACCAACAATCTGCCTAAAACCGTACTGATACACAAAAACCCCGCACTGCACCTGCTCCTAGCGACAAATACAAGTACAAGAAAAACCCCTGCACACCGGTAACCCAGAAAAACAGCCTTTTGGAAAAGAAAAATGAACAGGAGACCCCAAACTGGGGCAAAAACGAGGGAGCGAGGGGGAAGAAAAAACCATGTAGAAAAAATGGGAGGGAGGGTGGGACAAAAAACTAAAGCACCTAGCCACCAGGTCACCAAACCTAAAATGGTGGCGGTTAGCGGGAAAGGTGGGATTTATACTTGGGCTGGCTGGTCCTACTAGACCAGCCCAAAAACTAGAACATTCTGGCAACTTCTGGAAATAACCCTTCGCAGCCCTCCCAAACCGCCCGGGGGAGGAGACCTCCCGTCGGTCGGCTCTCTCCCCCAAGCCCCCCTTGGGAGGGAGGGCGAGGGGTGAGAGAAAAGTAGACCAAAAATTGTTTGTGTGTGTAAAAGGCCGCTTTATTAGGAAACAGGTGCACATTACAAATACAAACCTTGGCAAACGCCTTACAAAACTAAACCTCGCTAAATAAATAAATAACTAACCACTCGGGCCCCCAAACCCCACCCCTAACATATTTGGGCCCTCCCCACAATACATCAATAAACATTATAACATCATTATACATTACGTCATCAATAAAACATTACGTTATCAATAAACATTTCGTCATAGATAAAACATACGTCATCATTAAAACTTTATTCGTCAAACCACAACTGAAATAACATTGGTCATGTCCTCCGTAATCATCGACCCTGCCTGACCCTGCACTCCTGCAGATACCCCCTTTAACAAACTGAACGGTCAAACCATGACCAACATACCCCGGCCCCAGTCAAAGAAATACTCTAACGAAAATTCAACCAACAATCTGCCTAAAACCGTACTGATACACAAAAACCCCGCCACCCAGAAAGGTAGGCAGGTGGGGGGGGGGAACACACAACGCCTCCCTTTCTGCCCCCCAACACGCGAAGCGAACCGAAAAGATAGGGGGATCAACGCTGCATAGCCAATGCCTGTGCTAACATCTCACGAAGCTCCAATAGATAAAGATCCATGCCCACCCGTGACAAATGGACTCCATCATCCCGAAAAAACTCAACTGACTCAAATTTAATGTCCCTGTGCGAGATCCTGCTGAAACCAAGTCCCCTGCAGCAACGAGACACCTCTGAATTCACCTTCTTCCTGGCCCGATCAACAGCCCTGGGGTTCACAGCCCCTCTCCATGTCCTACGCGGTATCAACTCCGTCCAAAACACATGGCACCCAGACCAAAGCTCCTTGATAAGGCCTAAATCCCGTTTCATAGCACGCAGTAAGACAACACCTTTCGTGGCACAAAGATCATTTTCTCCCAAATGAATAACCAAAATATCCGGGCATAAACCGCCCACCATGTTATTGTTCAAACAAGGGATTAACTCTCTCCAGAGCATCCCACCTTTACCCTTCCATACAACGTTAAACATTCGATCATTAAAACCAAGTTGTTCTCCAAAGTAGCTTCGTGCCGCCTGGACTCTGGCCCACTTTACGAAGGAATGCCCCACTATCCAGACCGTTACCACTGGGGAGCGAGGTCCAGCAACGGATCCTGAAAAAGAAAAAACAATTAGAAAACATGACTAAGAGGAGAACGCATGCGCTTCCTCTGCCGAGCTCCTCACATAACGCTGGAAGCAATTAGAAGACCAACGCCCCAACCGCATAATATCCCTCTCAGTCCAACCTCTGTGAAAGGCCTCCGTGGCTGCACCTATTCGGAAAGAATGAGTCCCATATAAATTGCTATCAAGACCAATATGTTGTAGAGCTTTGCGTAAAACCATCCTTAACTGATAAGTTGTGACAGGGTTGCCATTGATATGTTGGAAGACAAGAGCCTCATCACCACCCCCAGATAATGAACGCCAGCGCCGCGCCAGCAATAAAGGGCAAGTGAGCTTTGGAGCACGCGCCTGTAACCACACACCTTTTCCCTTACCCGTCTGATCAGTTTTAGAGCTGGATAACCAGACATGAACACCCTCATCATAACAAAAAACGTCCTTCCAATGTAAACCACCCTTATGCTTGGACCCCAACAACTCCGAGACCCGAAAGGCTCCAAAAAACATAAACGCCATGAGCATTGAGAAAACACATGCCTCAAAATCATCCGAACATACCAAAGGCAGGACTGTGATTAATCTGGCAAGCACTTGCCAAGAGAGGGGAGCCCTGGAACTACCAACATGCCCCTGTTCCCTGGCCCAGCCCTCAAGCATCCTTCTGCCTATCTCACCCGCTGACGGGGGGTAACCCCACAACAACTTTCCCATAAAAGCAATACCCGCTAGTTTCCCAGCGATAGTTACTTTGGTGAGGCCCTTATCCATGAGGTCCAGTATAAAATTGACAACATCGTCCGACCGTCGAGACAGATCCTCCCTTCTGACAGCACCAGATTCCAGGAATTCCCTCCAAGCCAAGGAATAAGCAGAACGCGTAGACACAGACAAAGAACCTACCACCAATTGTACGACCCGACCTCGCCTACGCGCCACAGATGAGTCGGCATCGGAGTCGGGGATCTGTCTGCGTCCCTCGCTGTGAACGAGACAGAGCATCCGCAATGTCATTGTCCACTCCAGGAATGTGTAAGGCACGAAAATGAATGTCGTGTTTCAAACAACCCAGAACGAAAACTCTCATAAGTTTTAACACCTGTTCGTCTCTGGCAGACTGTCGGTTCACTATCTCTACAACAGCCATGTTATCCACACAAAACAGCACCTTCTTGTGGGCCAATTCCTCCCCCCACAGTGTCAAGGCCACCAATAGAGGGAACAATTCCAAGAAAGTGATGCTGTGACCACCATTCAACCATTCATCCGGCCAACTTTCCGCACACCATTTGCCATTCCAGAAGAGCCCAAAACCATCACTGCCAGCCGCATCAGAAAACATCTGTACGTCCCACTGAAAATCAATGTCTCTGACCAAGGGAACACCATTGAAAGAATTCAGAAAAAACTTCCACATTCTCAAATCCTCTTTAACACCAGCAGACAAGCGCACACGATGGTGGGGCAAGTGATGTCCTGCTAAAGCCCTGCCCAGTCTCCTACAAAAGGTCCTACCCGCTCTCACAACTCTGCAAGCAAAATTCAAATGACCCAACAGCACTTGAATCTCTTTCACCAACACTTTCTTTTTAGACAACATTGACTCCAGCAGTTGCACCATGTTGACCCTTTTGTCCTCGGGCAGGCGAGCCGACATAAGTACAGAATCAATTTCAATACCCAAGAAGGAAAGGACCGTATTAGGGCCCACTGTCTTTTCCGGAGCTAAAGGAACTCCCAGATCCTCCATGAGCCCATGGAATGTGTCCAGAGCGTTCTGGCACTCCGCGGAGCCCGGGGATCCGACAAAGAAAAAGTCGTCAAGGTAATGTGTCACCAGGGAATGACCGGACTGATGGGAAAAGTACCATTGCAGAAAAGTGCTAAAACACTCAAACAGAGCACAAGATATTGAGCAGCCCATCGGTAGAGCCTTGTCCACGTACCAATTACCTGCGAATTGTATACCCAGAAGGCACCAATCGTCCGGGTGGACAGGCAACAGCCTGAAAGCAGATTTGATGTCACACTTGGCCATCTCAGCAGCTGCGCCCGCGGTCACAACAAGTGACATGGCCACGTCAACCGAAGAGTAGGAGACCGACACCGCCTCCGGGTCAATAAAATCATTAACAGATGACCCCTCAGGCCATGATAAGTGTTGGATGAGTCTAAACTGTCCCGATTCCTTCTTCGGGACCACACCAACCGGGGAAACAATCAAATTAAGCATCGGCCAATCTTGGAACGGGCCAGCCATCCTTCCCTCCTGAACCTCTTTAGTAAGTTTGTCTTGGACAACTGCGGCGTGTTCCGACGCCGATTTTAAATTGGCAGACCACCTCCGTTCCCGAGATCCTAGGTAACCCAGTCGGAAACCAAACTGAAAACCTTCTAATAATTTTAGTTTTGCAGACTCATCCTCGTAACCTTGTAAGGCAATACGCAACCTGTCCAATTTAACTGGTGTACGAGCCTTTGGCCCCAGAACCCTTAGCACCTCTGGATCCCCGACCCCCTGAAAACTGTGATGACGTATTGGAATTTCCTGAACCCGACTGCTTACCCTGCTGGCTTCCTGATGGCTGGTTGTCCCAGCATTTGGATAACGGGTGTTTCCTCCCGCAACCTGAGCATTCATGCCTGAATTTACAGTACTCTCTCGTGCATGAGCCCCTGTTGAATTCCCAACAGAAACCAGATCCCGATGGCATGGCTGCAGTGGCCCCCACCCCTCCCCGAGTGGGCTTCCCCTGAAAGGGCCGGTAAACTAACGGCAAACCACTGGCCGTGAAAATGGTTTTCCCCCCTGACGCTGACCCCATTGTATGTTGCCACAAGTCATTGTCCAGCTCCCCCCACTTAGCCTCAGGGTCCCAAGCCATCCTGGCCCTAAATTCCTCGTCATATTGAGACCAGGCAAAACCACCCCCGGTGATCTGGGCTTTACGAATCACGTCCATGTATTTAAAAAGGGAAACGCTGCGCTCAGGGAACTTTTCGCAATAAACACTAGCATAAATCAAAAACGCAGCTGTCCAGTTCTCTATATTCAAAGGCACTTTAGGGAGTTTAGCCAGCTCAAATTCCTCCTCTTTAGAGCCCTCCTTAGACCGGACTTCCCGGTGTAGAAGCTTAAGGAGCTCCACATACTCACCGTTCCAAATTCTTTCTTTGGTACTTAGCATTAGATGAGCACCCAGAGGTTTCGTAACCCCCATGTATGGCAATTTTTTGATTTTCAACTCCTTACTGGCCACTGGCTCTTTAACATTGCTGGAAGCACCAGCCATAACACCACTGTCCACTTTGTCTGTAACTTTGCTGGAAGCGCCAGCCATAACACCACTGTCCACTTTGTCTGTAACTTTGCTGGAAGCACCAGCCATAACACCACTGTCCCCTTTATCTGTGACTTTGCTGGAAGCACCAGCCATACCACTGTCCCCTTTATCCGTTACAACCATCACTTCGTCAGTGCCCACTGCAGTGTCTTTAACATAACGACCTTTGACCAGACGGCCATCACCAATGACCACATCAGTTTCACCACCGGTACCCACAGACACCATAACAGGTTTGGCCTGTGGGGCCGTTTGCTCACCTGGCAACAGAGAGACAGCTCTCGATGGCTCCGCCCGTGGCGCCGAGGACAATGCATCCGGTCTGCGAGGCGCCCTACCCGATGGGCCGTGCTCTCTTCTCCCTTGCAGTTGCCTCTGGACCACTGGAGCCTGTAAAACACTATGAGAAGCATGAGAGGGCACCCCCCCTCAAGATCCCGCAATTCACCTTCCTCAGGACTCTCTTCATCGTAGTCCAAAACCACCGAATCCACACTGGTATGCATCAAGTCACCACGGGTCTTACCCAACCCGGTATCAACAACTGTACATTTAAAAGATTTTGAAACTCCAGGGGGGGAGCAGACTGTATGCGCCTGTACCTCCCTGCGCGTTGACTCTGTTGCTCCATAGCCGCCGGCAAGGCCTGCCACCTATGCCTGCTACTCGTTGGGGCCAGCGGGGTCACGCCAGACCCTCGTGTGCTGGCCGCGTCGGGCTCCCTCGGTGGAACAGAGAGGGCCGCGCTAGGCACTCTCCTCACTTCCCCTTGGCGAAAAGGGACTGGACCGCGCCCTGCCAAGTCTGGAACTCCGCGCCTAACCTCCTCCTGCAAAGAAAAAGTTTGGACTGGTGTGCTAGGGTTCCTACCATCCACAAACCAACCAGACACATTCCCCCTCCAGGTAGAATCATCAGCCATTCTCCGACCCCTCTCCAAAGAACGGCCACGTGCTTCAGACCTCAAAGGTACCTCCCGAACCGGAGAACCACCCACAACCTCTTCGTCTCCACTATGATCCAAATTATCAGGTGCCAATGCCGAAGAAGAAGAATGTCTATAGGCTCTTGAGACTGACTCCTGGCCTGCTAAGTCTTTCTGGAAACTACGCTGCGCAAGGCCCACTGCGCCAAAATGCTCCCATCCAGGAGAACCACACATAAAATAAGGACCCCCAGAGGCCCCAGATAAGTGAGGAGCTGTACTCCTGGGTCCTTGTATAGGCCCGCCACTCACCTGGCCAAAACCCCTATCCGGACCCAACAAAGTGCCCTGAAAGTTTACCCCCGCCGCACTCAAGACCCCAGGAGCCTGAAACCTTCCCAGACCCATCCCTGAAGTACCAAAAGCCGCAGAACCGAAACCAAAAACTGGCTGACGATTCTGTAAACCCGATTGAAAAGACCCACCACTCATAAAAGGAACACCCCCACCTTCCGCCCTAAAACCCTCCACATGCTCCAAACCAGAAATCGCACCACCAAACGAACCACTTTCGCCCATTTGGGCCCATTCGCCCTCACCTCTAGAGCCGCCACCCACAGAAACTACTTCACCAGCCGACGAGCCCGGCGTCGAAAACAATAACGGGCTCCCCACATTACCCCCAAATTCACCCACCCCCGCCTCAGCCTCTTGCGCAACGACCTGCAAACCAGAAGACAAACCAGCCCGAGGCCCATCTGCATTCCCATCATGCCCTTCCCTCGCAAGAACATCGTGAGGAATACGACCTAAAGGTGTTAACAACATCCTTTGACCAGCTTCAGGGACAAACTGAGTCTCATGAACTACCAACATGGCTTCCTGGGCCCCGTGCTCAACCTGTTCCCGCTCAGAGTCCTGTAACACAAATTGAACCGAACCCCTACGCCCCCCGCGCACAGAGGCACCTACCGAAGGCTGCCCCCGCCGCTCAAACAGCGGGTCCGAAGCAGAGCGTTTCTTGCTTCCTCCCCGGCCACTCCTGCCCCCTTTCTTCGACTCCTGACCCTGCCCCGCCATAACCGGAAAATCCCCCGCTCCAGAAACCACTCCCAACTGAAGCGCTGGGGCTTGGGAAGGCACACCCCCCCCCACACTCAACACCCCTTGAGCCTCCGGAGCCTCAGAAGTACCGGGCTCCCCCCGAACCGCCCTTTGTGGGGCCGGCTTCCTAGACCGGGAGCGGCCCCTCTCGCTTACCTGACTTGGACGTCTCCTCTTCGGCGACGAACATGCCATCACCGCAGCCACCACACCGGCAGAGGCCTGGCGTTGCGGCCTAGCCTGCCCACCTCCTGCGAGCAAATCCAAACGACCGGCATCCGCCAACAGGCGCATCGCCTCAAGAACTCGTGCGTCTTCCATTACTAAGCTCTAAGTACAATCGCAACTGGCAAAGAATGAAAAAGAGTCGCACAAACACACAAGACACTCTCACAAAAAACTAAAGCACCTAGCCACCAGGTCACCAAACCTAAAATGGTGGCGGTTAGCGGGAAAGGTGGGATTTATACTTGGGCTGGCTGGTCCTACTAGACCAGCCCAAAAACTAGAACATTCTGGCAACTTCTGGAAATAACCCTTCGCAGCCCTCCCAAACCGCCCAGGGGAGGAGACCTCCCGTCGGTCGGCTCTCTCCCCCAAGCCCCCCTAGTCTCCTGCTACTTCATTCGTGTCACTGGTGTACTACAACTGAATATAATGTGTATAGCTTGTATTCTGCTAATTTGATTTGACTACGGACATTAATGTTCTGAATTTACCCAATGCAAAGGATAGTAAAACTTTTCAAAATATTTATAATTTGGCTGCATATAAACAAGTCTTGCTTTAGTATACTGTATAGAATAAATGATCTACAGATTTCAGTTCTAAGTCATGTATTGCAGCTTGGAGTTATTACATGTGCCAGATGCTGGTCACGGTGTGATAGAACTGTAAGTAAGAGCCAGTACCCGCAGCGTGGAATAGCAACGGAGCACATATGCATTGTTTTATGAACTGTAAATCCATAGCGGAAGAACGCATGAATTCAATGAAATGATCTAAATGCAATACTTTGAACTTACGAAAAAATGTCTTTAAATGGATGTGGCACGTGTTTCATCTGGCAGATCGAACCCTCGAGGTTGTGCGTTTATTCCCCATTACATCTAAACTTTTGGAAAGTTATTTATTGTAAGTGTAACGGGGGATAATGACTATCTTGATATCATTTCTAAACACTTCAATACATTACTAATAAAGAGAGCATGCCATTACTAAATGCGTATTTGTGCCTTGCTCAAGAGAAAGGAGCGTATCTTGGCGTGGGTAAACAGGCCTATTTGGAAGGTCACATCAACATGAGGTCTGGATTCGTGACTTCACAGTGTCTGATGCAGGCTGATAAGAATGACGGACCGAAATCAACAGCTTAATTTCGCGAATCCACCTCAACTTTAATCGGTCGCTGATGTCTGTCGCCCCCTGTGAATTCCCTCTTCGCTTCTGTTAGATACTTATGTTGATTGGACTGTGTTTTCTTAGAAAGCAAGAATAATGTTACACACGTTCCAGTTAGATAAACAAGGATTAAACGTCAGCCAGAGTTCATTCTCGGCCCATCCACAGCGGCCCATTCTCCTGCTGAGAGATAAACAGATATCCCCATGCCGTACAATCACGATTGGAGAAGCTGCCATATCTGTGCCCGGCATCAAGGCTGGATGCTGGAAATCAAACTCCAGCTGGAAGACGCAGAAGAGACGCACTGGGTGCCAATCACACTGCCCATGTGCCACCTGAAGTGAACCGAGGTCCAGACGACAGTACAAAAAATATGTCGATTGCTCCACAGCCGCCCTGCGGATATCACAGCCAAAACCCCGGTTTGAGAAGCATGAACGCGATGAAAAAGATAACAGAAAAAACGTATCTCTGCAAGAGACACTCAGTGATACTGAATAACAACTTTAATAACAGATATAGAATCATTAGTGATACTTTTTCATTTCTTTTGTAAATCTCATTTAGTTTACACAGTAATTGTGTTTCTCGACGGGTGTATCTCTTCACCGGCGCGCTTTCACAGAACCGTGCGTCTGGTTTACGTTTGGAACTTCATTCAGACTGCACGCAGGGGTCGAGGCACGCATAACCAAACGCATGATTGAAAGTCTTGATCGTTCATTTAGTTCAAATTCGCAGTTCGTTGCGGAGCCACGGCATAATGTTTGTGTTATTGAATAAATGCTGGTCCCAAGACACAAACTTGACACATTCGCTCTTCTATTGTGCAGTTGTCTTATTTGTCGCTGCAATGTTTTCGCCGAAGCCTTCATACATTTCTTCTAATTGTTTACAATTAAAACAATACATAATACCTCCCCATATGGGGCTTCATTTATGAGAAATGACGCATCACTGCGTGAAAGCAGCGATGCGTCACTTCTCAGTGCGCACTCCTTGCGACATGATTGATGCGTCATATTTATAATATGGTGCATCATGTCGCAAGGAGTTACAGATACGTCAGTATTTCTGACGTATCTGTAGGTGCAAAAGTGACGCATTGCTGGAGTGTGTTACAAAAGTGACGCAACTCCAGCAATGTGTACTTTCACATGAGCAAGTCCCATGTTGTTAGTGCCTGAGTCAATCTTACGCCTGCCATGAAGCAGGCGTAAGATTTTGAAGCATTAGCGTCCAAGAAATGGCGCAGTGGCATCCTATAGATTTCACTGCGTCACTTCCATGACCCTTTCTTGCGTCAAAACGCCCCCCTTGCATACAATATACCTCGCGCAGGTATAATGTGGCGCAAGGATTTACAAAGTGACGCATCTAACTAGATGCGTCCCTTTGTAAATATGGCGCAACAAGGCACATTTTTTACACCACTGGTGCGTCACTTTTTGTGACGCACCGGCAGCTTCAAAGTGACGCACAGCCTCATAAATGAGGCCCCTAGTATTTACCCTTCGAGACCAGTACTTCAGCGCCTCTATAACAGCCTTTTTGTAAACTCTGTGAGGTATCATCTCAAGGATGTATCGCAGAGTTATCAGCACTTTATCGCAGCCAAAGTGGCAATACATTTATCACACCATTCACAAGCTGGTGTTAACGGCCATTATCACCAGTTTGCCAGCGATAGCATCTGCAAAAAACATCACCACAGATGACCCCGGCAACTATCGCTATTGAGATGCAGAGTAGGCATTCCCGTGCAAAGAGCTGCGACAACACCACTCTGCAACATTCACAGCGACCAGACAGATCGGCGATAAGAACTCAAAACAGGCGAAAAGGCGCGTTAGCAGCCGGAATTTAACACCTGCTCTGACCTGGTGTAAAGTCGGATGACAACATGCACCCGAAAGGGAGCCCAGCCCAGAACCACACCTGAAGAACAACAGATGCCTTGTAGCCAATGATCATGCAGCTCAGACACCCAAGAGGGCCACAACAAAATCCGCCACCTCCCCGGGGCCTCCTCCGGGCACCCCCCGGACAAAGATATGTTAAATCAACTTCACAAAACGATGAACAAAACAATTCGCCTCATGTCGCACAATTACAACATGTAACATGCAAGTGATATCACAAAAAGTAGTATCACTCATTCACCTTCGAATTACCAAACAAAGCATTTTATTAAAAAAACCTCAACCCCCCAACACGCGAAGCGAACCGAAAAGATAGGGGGATCAACGCTGCATAGCCAATGCCTGTGCTAACATCTCACGAAGCTCCAATAGATAAAGATCCATGCCCACCCGTGACAAATGGACTCCATCATCCCGAAAAAACTCAACTGACTCAAATTTAATGTCCCTGTGCAAGATCCTGCTGAAACCAAGTCCCCTGCAGCAACGAGACACCTCTGAATTCACCTTCTTCCTGGCCCGATCAACAGCCCTGGGGTTCACAGCCCCTCTCCATGTCCTACGCGGTATCAACTCCGTCCAAAACACATGGCACCCAGACCAAAGCTCCTTGATAAGGCCTAAATCCCGTTTCATAGCACGCAGTAAGACAACACCTTTCGTGGCACAAAGATCATTTTCTCCCAAATGAATAACCAAAATATCCGGGCATAAACCGCCCACCATGTTATTGTTCAAACAAGGGATTAACTCTCTCCAGAGCATCCCACCTTTACCCTTCCATACAACGTTAAACATTCGATCATTAAAACCAAGTTGTTCTCCAAAGTAGCTTCGTGCCGCCTGGACTCTGGCCTACTTTACGAAGGAATGCCCCACTATCCAGACCGTTACCACTGGGGAGCGAGGTCCAGCAACGGATCCTGAAAAAGAAAAAACAATTAGAAAACATGACTAAGAGGAGAACGCATGCGCTTCCTCTGCCGAGCTCCTCACATAACGCTGGAAGCAATTAGAAGACCAACGCCCCAACCGCATAATATCCCTCTCAGTCCAACCTCTGTGAAAGGCCTCCGTGGCTGCACCTATTCGGAAAGAATGAGTCCCATATAAATTGCTATCAAGACCAATATGTTGTAGAGCTTTGCGTAAAACCATCCTTAACTGATAAGTTGTGACAGGGTTGCCATTGATATGTTGGAAGACAAGAGCCTCATCACCACCCCCAGATAATGAACGCCAGCGCCGCGCCAGCAATAAAGGGCAAGTGAGCTTTGGAGCACGCGCCTGTAACCACACACCTTTTCCCTTACCCGTCTGATCAGTTTTAGAGCTGGATAACCAGACATGAACACCCTCATCATAACAAAAAACGTCCTTCCAATGTAAACCACCCTTATGCTTGGACCCCAACAACTCCGAGACCCGAAAGGCTCCAAAAAACATAAACGCCATGAGCATTGAGAAAACACATGCCTCAAAATCATCCGAACATACCAAAGGCAGGACTGTGATTAATCTGGCAAGCACTTGCCAAGAGAGGGGAGCCCTGGAACTACCAACATGCCCCTGTTCCCTGGCCCAGCCCTCAAGCATCCTTCTGCCTATCTCACCCGCTGACGGGGGGTAACCCCACAACAACTTTCCCATAAAAGCAATACCCGCTAGTTTCCCAGCGATAGTTACTTTGGTGAGGCCCTTATCCATGAGGTCCAGTATAAAATTGACAACATCGTCCGACCGTCGAGACAGATCCTCCCTTCTGACAGCACCAGATTCCAGGAATTCCCTCCAAGCCAAGGAATAAGCAGAACGCGTAGACACAGACAAAGAACCTACCACCAATTGTACGACCCGACCTCGCCTACGCGCCACAGATGAGTCGGCATCGGAGTCGGGGATCTGTCTGCGTCCCTCGCTGTGAACGAGACAGAGCATCCGCAATGTCATTGTCCACTCCAGGAATGTGTAAGGCACGAAAATGAATGTTGTGTTTCAAACAACCCAGAACGAAAACTCTCATAAGTTTTAACACCTGTTCGTCTCTGGCAGACTGTCGGTTCACTATCTCTACAACAGCCATGTTATCCACACAAAACAGCACCTTCTTGTGGGCCAATTCCTCCCCCCACAGTGTCAAGGCCACCAATAGAGGGAACAATTCCAAGAAAGTGATGCTGTGACCACCATTCAACCATTCATCCGGCCAACTTTCCGCACACCATTTGCCATTCCAGAAGAGCCCAAAACCATCACTGCCAGCCGCATCAGAAAACATCTGTACGTCCCACTGAAAATCAATGTCTCTGACCAAGGGAACACCATTGAAAGAATTCAGAAAAAACTTCCACATTCTCAAATCCTCTTTAACACCAGCAGACAAGCGCACACGATGGTGGGGCAAGTGATGTCCTGCTAAAGCCCTGCCCAGTCTCCTACAAAAGGTCCTACCCGCTCTCACAACTCTGCAAGCAAAATTCAAATGACCCAACAGCACTTGAATCTCTTTCACCAACACTTTCTTTTTAGACAACATTGACTCCAGCAGTTGCACCATGTTGACCCTTTTGTCCTCGGGCAGGCGAGCCGACATAAGTACAGAATCAATTTCAATACCCAAGAAGGAAAGGACCGTATTAGGGCCCACTGTCTTTTCCGGAGCTAAAGGAACTCCCAGATCCTCCATGAGCCCATGGAATGTGTCCAGAGCGTTCTGGCACTCCGCGGAGCCCGGGGATCCGACAAAGAAAAAGTCGTCAAGGTAATGTGTCACCAGGGAATGACCGGACTGATGGGAAAAGTACCATTGCAGAAAAGTGCTAAAACACTCAAACAGAGCACAAGATATTGAGCAGCCCATCGGTAGAGCCTTGTCCACGTACCAATTACCTGCGAATTGTATACCCAGAAGGCACCAATCGTCCGGGTGGACAGGCAACAGCCTGAAAGCAGATTTGATGTCACACTTGGCCATCTCAGCAGCTGCGCCCGCGGTCACAACAAGTGACATGGCCACGTCAACCGAAGAGTAGGAGACCGACACCGCCTCCGGGTCAATAAAATCATTAACAGATGACCCCTCAGGCCATGATAAGTGTTGGATGAGTCTAAACTGTCCTGATTCCTTCTTCGGGACCACACCAACCGGGGAAACAATCAAATTAAGTATCGGCCAATCTTGGAACGGGCCAGCCATCCTTCCCTCCTGAACCTCTTTAGTAAGTTTGTCTTGGACAACTGCGGCGTGTTCCGACGCCGATTTTAAATTGGCAGACCACCTCCGTTCCCGAGATCCTAGGTAACCCAGTCGGAAACCAAACTGAAAACCTTCTAATAATTTTAGTTTTGCAGACTCATCCTCGTAACCTTGTAAGGCAATACGCAACCTGTCCAATTTAACTGGTGTACGAGCCTTTGGCCCCAGAACCCTTAGCACCTCTGGATCCCCGACCCCCTGAAAACTGTGATGACGTATTGGAATTTCCTGAACCCGACTGCTTACCCTGCTGGCTTCCTGATGGCTGGTTGTCCCAGCATTTGGATAACGGGTGTTTCCTCCCACAACCTGAGCATTCATGCCTGAATTTACAGTACTCTCTCGTGCATGAGCCCCTGTTGAATTCCCAACAGAAACCAGATCCCGATGGCATGGCTGCAGTGGCCCCCACCCCTCCCCGAGTGGGCTTCCCCTGAAAGGGCCGGTAAACTAACGGCAAACCACTGGCCGTGAAAATGGTTTTCCCCCCTGACGCTGACCCCATTGTATGTTGCCACAAGTCATTGTCCAGCTCCCCCCACTTAGCCTCAGGGTCCCAAGCCATCCTGGCCCTAAATTCCTCGTCATATTGAGACCAGGCAAAACCACCCCCGGTGATCTGGGCTTTACGAATCACGTCCATGTATTTAAAAAGGGAAACGCTGCGCTCAGGGAACTTTTCGCAATAAACACTAGCATAAATCAAAAACGCAGCTGTCCAGTTCTCTATATTCAAAGGCACTTTAGGGAGTTTAGCCAGCTCAAATTCCTCCTCTTTAGAGCCCTCCTTAGACCGGACTTCCCGGTGTAGAAGCTTAAGGAGCTCCACATACTCACCGTTCCAAATTCTTTCTTTGGTACTTAGCATTAGATGAGCACCCAGAGGTTTCGTAACCCCCATGTATGGCAATTTTTTGATTTTCAACTCCTTACTGGCCACTGGCTCTTTAACATTGCTGGAAGCACCAGCCATAACACCACTGTCCACTTTGTCTGTAACTTTGCTGGAAGCGCCAGCCATAACACCACTGTCCACTTTGTCTGTAACTTTGCTGGAAGCACCAGCCATAACACCACTGTCCCCTTTATCTGTGACTTTGCTGGAAGCACCAGCCATACCACTGTCCCCTTTATCCGTTACAACCATCACTTCGTCAGTGCCCACTGCAGTGTCTTTAACATAACGACCTTTGACCAGACGGCCATCACCAATGACCACATCAGTTTCACCACCGGTACCCACAGACACCATAACAGGTTTGGCCTGTGGGGCCGTTTGCTCACCTGGCAACAGAGAGACAGCTCTCGATGGCTCCGCCCGTGGCGCCGAGGACAATGCATCCGGTCTGCGAGGCGCCCTACCCGATGGGCCGTGCTCTCTTCTCCCTTGCAGTTGCCTCTGGACCACTGGAGCCTGTAAAACACTATGAGAAGCATGAGAGGGCACCCCCCCTCAAGATCCCGCAATTCACCTTCCTCAGGACTCTCTTCATCGTAGTCCAAAACCACCGAATCCACACTGGTATGCATCAAGTCACCACGGGTCTTACCCAACCCGGTATCAACAACTGTACATTTAAAAGATTTTGAAACTCCAGGGGGGGAGCAGACTGTATGCGCCTGTACCTCCCTGCGCGTTGACTCTGTTGCTCCATAGCCGCCGGCAAGGCCTGCCACCTATGCCTGCTACTCGTTGGGGCCAGCGGGGTCACGCCAGACCCTCGTGTGCTGGCCGCGTCGGGCTCCCTCGGTGGAACAGAGAGGGCCGCGCTAGGCACTCTCCTCACTTCCCCTTGGCGAAAAGGGACTGGACCGCGCCCTGCCAAGTCTGGAACTCCGCGCCTAACCTCCTCCTGCAAAGAAAAAGTTTGGACTGGTGTGCTAGGGTTCCTACCATCCACAAACCAACCAGACACATTCCCCCTCCAGGTAGAATCATCAGCCATTCTCCGACCCCTCTCCAAAGAACGGCCACGTGCTTCAGACCTCAAAGGTACCTCCCGAACCGGAGAACCACCCACAACCTCTTCGTCTCCACTATGATCCAAATTATCAGGTGCCAATGCCGAAGAAGAAGAATGTCTATAGGCTCTTGAGACTGACTCCTGGCCTGCTAAGTCTTTCTGGAAACTACGCTGCGCAAGGCCCACTGCGCCAAAATGCTCCCATCCAGGAGAACCACACATAAAATAAGGACCCCCAGAGGCCCCAGATAAGTGAGGAGCTGTACTCCTGGGTCCTTGTATAGGCCCGCCACTCACCTGGCCAAAACCCCTATCCGGACCCAACAAAGTGCCCTGAAAGTTTACCCCCGCCGCACTCAAGACCCCAGGAGCCTGAAACCTTCCCAGACCCATCCCTGAAGTACCAAAAGCCGCAGAACCGAAACCAAAAACTGGCTGACGATTCTGTAAACCCGATTGAAAAGACCCACCACTCATAAAAGGAACACCCCCACCTTCCGCCCTAAAACCCTCCACATGCTCCAAACCAGAAATCGCACCACCAAACGAACCACTTTCGCCCATTTGGGCCCATTCGCCCTCACCTCTAGAGCCGCCACCCACAGAAACTACTTCACCAGCCGACGAGCCCGGCGTCGAAAACAATAACGGGCTCCCCACATTACCCCCAAATTCACCCACCCCCGCCTCAGCCTCTTGCGCAACGACCTGCAAACCAGAAGACAAACCAGCCCGAGGCCCATCTGCATTCCCATCATGCCCTTCCCTCGCAAGAACATCGTGAGGAATACGACCTAAAGGTGTTAACAACATCCTTTGACCAGCTTCAGGGACAAACTGAGTCTCATGAACTACCAACATGGCTTCCTGGGCCCCGTGCTCAACCTGTTCCCGCTCAGAGTCCTGTAACACAAATTGAACCGAACCCCTACGCCCCCCGCGCACAGAGGCACCTACCGAAGGCTGCCCCCGCCGCTCAAACAGCGGGTCCGAAGCAGAGCGTTTCTTGCTTCCTCCCCGGCCACTCCTGCCCCCTTTCTTCGACTCCTGACCCTGCCCCGCCATAACCGGAAAATCCCCCGCTCCAGAAACCACTCCCAACTGAAGCGCTGGGGCTTGGGAAGGCACACCCCCCCCCACACTCAACACCCCTTGAGCCTCCGGAGCCTCAGAAGTACCGGGCTCCCCCCGAACCGCCCTTTGTGGGGCCGGCTTCCTAGACCGGGAGCGGCCCCTCTCGCTTACCTGACTTGGACGTCTCCTCTTCGGCGACGAACATGCCATCACCGCAGCCACCACACCGGCAGAGGCCTGGCGTTGCGGCCTAGCCTGCCCACCTCCTGCGAGCAAATCCAAACGACCGGCATCCGCCAACAGGCGCATCGCCTCAAGAACTCGTGCGTCTTCCATTACTAAGCTCTAAGTACAATCGCAACTGGCAAAGAATGAAAAAGAGTCGCACAAACACACAAGACACTCTCACAAAAAACTAAAGCACCTAGCCACCAGGTCACCAAACCTAAAATGGTGGCGGTTAGCGGGAAAGGTGGGATTTATACTTGGGCTGGCTGGTCCTACTAGACCAGCCCAAAAACTAGAACATTCTGGCAACTTCTGGAAATAACCCTTCGCAGCCCTCCCAAACCGCCCAGGGGAGGAGACCTCCCGTCGGTCGGCTCTCTCCCCCAAGCCCCCCTAGTCTCCTGCTACTTCATTCGTGTCACTGGTGTACTACAACTGAATATAATGTGTATAGCTTGTATTCTGCTAATTTGATTTGACTACGGACATTAATGTTCTGAATTTACCCAATGCAAAGGATAGTAAAACTTTTCAAAATATTTATAATTTGGCTGCATATAAACAAGTCTTGCTTTAGTATACTGTATAGAATAAATGATCTACAGATTTCAGTTCTAAGTCATGTATTGCAGCTTGGAGTTATTACATGTGCCAGATGCTGGTCACGGTGTGATAGAACTGTAAGTAAGAGCCAGTACCCGCAGCGTGGAATAGCAACGGAGCACATATGCATTGTTTTATGAACTGTAAATCCATAGCGGAAGAACGCATGAATTCAATGAAATGATCTAAATGCAATACTTTGAACTTACGAAAAAATGTCTTTAAATGGATGTGGCACGTGTTTCATCTGGCAGATCGAACCCTCGAGGTTGTGCGTTTATTCCCCATTACATCTAAACTTTTGGAAAGTTATTTATTGTAAGTGTAACGGGGGATAATGACTATCTTGATATCATTTCTAAACACTTCAATACATTACTAATAAAGAGAGCATGCCATTACTAAATGCGTATTTGTGCCTTGCTCAAGAGAAAGGAGCGTATCTTGGCGTGGGTAAACAGGCCTATTTGGAAGGTCACATCAACATGAGGTCTGGATTCGTGACTTCACAGTGTCTGATGCAGGCTGATAAGAATGACGGACCGAAATCAACAGCTTAATTTCGCGAATCCACCTCAACTTTAATCGGTCGCTGATGTCTGTCGCCCCCTGTGAATTCCCTCTTCGCTTCTGTTAGATACTTATGTTGATTGGACTGTGTTTTCTTAGAAAGCAAGAATAATGTTACACACGTTCCAGTTAGATAAACAAGGATTAAACCTCAGCCAGAGTTCATTCTCGGCCCATCCACAGCGGCCCATTCTCCTGCTGAGAGATAAACAGATATCCCCATGCCGTACAATCACGATTGGAGAAGCTGCCATATCTGTGCCCGGCATCAAGGCTGGATGCTGGAAATCAAACTCCAGCTGGAAGACGCAGAAGAGACGCACTGGGTGCCAATCACACTGCCCATGTGCCACCTGAAGTGAACCGAGGTCCAGACGACAGTACAAAAAATATGTCGATTGCTCCACAGCCGCCCTGCGGATATCACAGCCAAAACCCCGGTTTGAGAAGCATGGACACGGTGAAAAAGATAACAGAAAAAACGTATCTCTGCAAGAGACACTCAGTGATACTGAATAACAACTTTAATAACAGATATAGAATCATTAGTGATACTTTTTCATTTCTTTTGTAAATCTCATTTAGTTTACACAGTAATTGTGTTTCTCGACGGGTGTATCTCTTCACCGGCGCGCTTTCACAGAACCGTGCGTCTGGTTTACGTTTGGAACTTCATTCAGACTGCACGCAGGGGTCGAGGCACGCATAACCAAACGCATGATTGAAAGTCTTGATCGTTCATTTAGTTCAAATTCGCAGTTCGTTGCGGAGCCACGGCATAATGTTTGTGTTATTGAATAAATGCTGGTCCCAAGACACAAACTTGACACATTCGCTCTTCTATTGTGCAGTTGTCTTATTTGTCGCTGCAATGTTTTCGCCGAAGCCTTCATACATTTCTTCTAATTGTTTACAATTAAAACAATACATAATACCTCCCCATATGGGGCTTCATTTATGAGAAATGACGCATCACTGCGTGAAAGCAGCGATGCGTCACTTCTCAGTGCGCACTCCTTGCGACATGATTGATGCGTCATATTTATAATATGGTGCATCATGTCGCAAGGAGTTACAGATACGTCAGTATTTCTGACGTATCTGTAGGTGCAAAAGTGACGCATTGCTGGAGTGTGTTACAAAAGTGACGCAACTCCAGCAATGTGTACTTTCACATGAGCAAGTCCCATGTTGTTAGTGCCTGAGTCAATCTTACGCCTGCCATGAAGCAGGCGTAAGATTTTGAAGCATTAGCGTCCAAGAAATGGCGCAGTGGCATCCTATAGATTTCACTGCGTCACTTCCATGACCCTTTCTTGCGTCAAAACGCCCCCCTTGCATACAATATACCTCGCGCAGGTATAATGTGGCGCAAGGATTTACAAAGTGACGCATCTAACTAGATGCGTCCCTTTGTAAATATGGCGCAACAAGGCACATTTTTTACACCACTGGTGCGTCACTTTTTGTGACGCACCGGCAGCTTCAAAGTGACGCACAGCCTCATAAATGAGGCCCCTAGTATTTACCCTTCGAGACCAGTACTTCAGCGCCTCTATAACAGCCTTTTTGTAAACTCTGTGAGGTATCATCTCAAGGATGTATCGCAGAGTTATCAGCACTTTATCGCAGCCAAAGTGGCAATACATTTATCACACCATTCACAAGCTGGTGTTAACGGCCATTATCACCAGTTTGCCAGCGATAGCATCTGCAAAAAACATCACCACAGATGACCCCGGCAACTATCGCTATTGAGATGCAGAGTAGGCATTCCCGTGCAAAGAGCTGCGACAACACCACTCTGCAACATTCACAGCGACCAGACAGATCGGCGATAAGAACTCAAAACAGGCGAAAAGGCGCGTTAGCAGCCGGAATTTAACACCTGCTCTGACCTGGTGTAAAGTCGGATGACAACATGCACCCGAAAGGGAGCCCAGCCCAGAACCACACCTGAAGAACAACAGATGCCTTGTAGCCAATGATCATGCAGCTCAGACACCCAAGAGGGCCACAACAAAATCCGCCACCTCCCCGGGGCCTCCTCCGGGCACCCCCCGGACAAAGATATGTTAAATCAACTTCACAAAACGATGAACAAAACAATTCGCCTCATGTCGCACAATTACAACATGTAACATGCAAGTGATATCACAAAAAGTAGTATCACTCATTCACCTTCGAATTACCAAACAAAGCATTTTATTAAAAAAACCTCAAAACAACAATTTTGAAGAATCGGGTGGGTCTGTAGTAGACAGCCTGCAAGACAAAAATCCAGATAAGAAAGTGTGACATGCGCTGTTAGAACCGGCTGTCTCTAGTTGGCAGAGGTATACACTTCTGGCAAATAGGGACACACCTTTTCTAGTCAGGGCAAGGGGATCACACCCTTTGATAACCCCTGCTCACCCCCTCGGTAGCTTGGCAGAGCAGACAGGCTTATCTCAGAGGCTGTGCGTTAAGCATTTATGACCACATACAGTAATAAAGTGAATACACTACAAATGGACACGACACAGTAGTATTATAAAAATAAGGATTTTTATATAAGGCTTAGCACAAGACCAAATAACGACAAAAATGTACACAATCTTAATAAATACTCTTGGAAGGAAAAATAATAGTTCAAAGGTAGTTTCTTCTTAGCACAAAGTCTTTCGTATCAAAATCAACTCTTCTTCTTGGAAACATAGTTCTTAGCAACAATATAACCCACACGGGAGTTACACGACGTCGAGGCGAAGTTAATCCAAAGGTTCGGCGTCGACCGCGAGGAGCGCTACGTTGAGCCCGGAGTCACACGGACCCCCAACATCACAGTACCTTAGAAAAGGAAGCACACGATGATCAGCGGCGTCGAGCAATCCTGCGTCGCGTCTTCGGTGTCGATCAGGCCTCAGTAGTCGCCGATGTGGATGATGCTGTTGCAAGAGTGAGCGGCGTCGAGAGGGCACGAAGTCGATGCGATCAGCAGCGGTGCAGACACGAGGTCCCTTGGAGCTGGAGCTGAACTCACTACTCACTGGCGTTGCTGCTGGCGTTGATCAGGCCCGGCGGTCGGCGTCGAGGGAGCGGGACACTTGAGCCGTTACTCACGGTGTCGAGCTGGATTCTGCGACGTCCGTCGGCGTCGAGATTGCTGGTGTCTTTCAGAGGTGCTGGATTCACAGGTTCCAGCAAATAGCACTTTAAGCAGATGAAGTCCTTTAGCCCTGTGACTTCAGCAGGAGACTGGCACTCTTCCAGTCCTTGGAGATTTTCTTAGCAAGCGTGAGAGTACACACACAGTTCCTCTCTCCTGGTTCCTTGGCAAAAATAAAGAAGCACTGGAGGATTCCCCCCAGCAAACAGCAAACTGGTAGAAAGGGTAGGCAAGTCCTTAGATCAGCAGGCTTCTTGTCCTTGGTTACAGGGTTCCTTGTCAGAAGTGATCTAAATTCTTGGTTCAGGGGTCCTTCTCTTATACCCCTTTTTGGCTTTGATCCCTTTGTCCATGCAGGGGAATTTCCCAACATCCTGGGTCTGTTGTGGGTGGAGCCAGGCAGAGGCACCTGGCCTATTCACTGAGCAGGGCTGGGTCCTCAGACGCCCAGCAGGAGGTGGAGCCAGCATTGTCACCGGCAGGAGCAGAGCTATCGGCCTCCTGGTAGGAGGTGGGGCTAGGATTGTCCATGGCAGGCACAGAGACATCAGCTGCTTGGCAGGAGGTGGAGCCAGCATTGTATCGGGCAGGGCAGGCTATCAGCAACTACTCTCCCCCTACTCTCAGCGTAAATGTCCCACTCATCCCACACTGACTCATTCAGACCTCTGGAGCCACCCAGCTCCTGTCACGCACACACAAGACCAGCAGAAACCAGAAATGGTTAGACAAGAAAATAGACACTTTCTAAAAGTGCTATTTTCAAAACCCAGAGTCCAAAAACCATCCACACCAACGGATGCGTAATTAAACCCCAAGTTCAGGGATACCAAACTCGACATTGCACCATGCTCCCCGAGCCAGCTAGGATCATAGCATTAATATTCCGGCGGCCCATGCTAACTAATGGAGAGCAGGTTACCTCGCAATAGTGAAACACGAAGATGGCTGTCATTCACTATTTAGGACATGCCAACTTGGTCAGGCCTGTCCTACCTTATGCTTACAATGCACCATGCCCGTGGGCCTACCATAGGGGTGCCTATCATGAAGTTAAGGGAAGGTTTGAGGGACTGGCAAGTAGGTATACCTGCGCAGCCCGCGTGACAGTACTAGACTGCACGTAGGTCTCGCAATGACCAACCCGTAGACATTCTTTTACAAAGCCGCTCTTGTGGGTGGCACAACACGTGTTGCAAGCCCACGAGCGGCATTTGTATTTACAAGCCCCGGCACTCCTGGTGCGCTAGACTAGGGACTGACAGTAAACCAAATAAGCCAAACATGGAATTCAATTGATACAGTAATTTAACATAGGGAGCACTTGCACCATGGCACTGATCAGCAGTGGCACAGTGCCCAAAGCATTATACCAGCAAAACATCGTAAAACAGTGGAGGCAAACAAAAAAATGGAGGAGAGACTCAAGCCAATGATGTCAGGTCTAACATGTGTCCCCTCCAGCTGAAGTTTGGGGAGAAATACCCTTGACCTAGGGAGTCCTCATCACTAAGGCGGAAAAATCTGGACAGACCATCAGCATTGGCGTGATCTGTACCAGGGCGGTGTTCCACCGTAAAGTCCATCACCTGTAGGGAAATGGACCACCTCAACAGTTTCGTATTCTCACCCCTCATCTGCATCAACCATCTGAGGGGCCTTTGGTCTGTCTGAACCCGGAAGTGAGTCCCAAACAGGTAGGGTCTTAGCTTCTTCAGCGCCCAGATCACAGCAAATGCTTCTCTCTCTATCGCACTCCACCTCGTTTCCCTGGGAAGTAATCTCCGACTGATGAACCCTACAGGCAAGTCTCGGCCCTCTTCATTCACCTGAGCTAGAACAGCCCCCACGCCATGCTCTGAAGCGTCCGTCTGGACAATAAATTCTTTCGAAAAGTCGGGTGCCGGGAGAATAGGTGCTGTGCACATTGCAGTTTTCAGGGTATCGAAGGCCGTTTGACAGGCATCAGTCCAGATCACATTTCATGGCTGCTTCCTGGAAGTCAGCGAAGTCAAGGAGTGCACAATGTTACCGTAATCCTTGACAAACCTCCTGTAATAACCCGTGAGTCCTAAGAAGGCTCTCACCTGAGTTTGGGTTTTGGGCGGTGCCCAAGCCAGAATGGTATCAATCTTGGGTTGCAGGGGGGCAACCTTGCCGCTCCCTACTTGGTGCCCCAAGTACACCACAGAACCCTGCCCAATCTGGCACTTACTGGCTTTGATTGTGAGGCCTGCTCTGCGCAGGGCCAACAACACTTCCTGGAGGTGGCGCAAGTGTTCCTCCCAGCTGGGGCTGAACACTGCGATGTCGTCCAGGTAGGCGGCACTGAAATCCTCCAGTCCAGCCAAGACCTGGTTGAACAACCTCTGGAAGGTGGCAGGGGCATTCTTCATCCCAAAGGGCATCACCCAGAACTGGTATAGCCCATCTGGTGTGGAGAATGCGGACCTCTCTTTTGCCCCATCAGTCTAGGCGATCTGCCAGTACCCAGACGTTAGATCAAACGTACTAAGGTACCGGCCAGCCCCCAACCGATCTATGAGCTCATCAGCTCTGGGGATGGGGTGCGCGTCAGTCTTCATGACTGAATTGAGTCCTAGGTAATCCACACAGAACCGAAGTTCTGGTGAAGCACCAGGCGCTGCAGCCTTCGGGACCAAGACTACTGGGCTGGCCCAAGGACTGCTAGAGGACTCAACCACCCCTAACGCAAACATTTTGGAGACCTCCTCCTTAATGTATGCTCTGACCTTGTCAGTCACCCTGTAAGCCTTGTGCTTCACAGGACGGCTGTCTCCGGTGTCAACGTCATGGACACACCAATGAGTGACACCCGGAACCAAGTAAAACAGATCAGGGAATTGTCCCAACAGTTGGCGACAATCCTGCTTCTGCTCAAGGGTCAGTGTGTCAGAGAGGACAACACCATCCACTGACCCATCTTGCTCTTTAGCACACAGGAGGTCAGGAAGAGGCTCACTCTCCTCCTCCATTCCAGCATCTGTAGCTAGGAGCATGCCCACTTCGGGCCTTTCTAAGTGGGGCTTCAAACGGTTGACATGCAGGACCCGCAAGGGGTTCCTGGGAGATTTCAAGTCCACCAAGTAGGTGACATCGCTCTTCTTCTTCTCCACAACCTGAAACGGTCCAGTCCATCTGTCCTTGAGCGCACAAGGTTCCACAGGGGACATGACCCATACTTCTTGACCAGGCTGAAGCTCTACCAGAGTGGCATTCCGGTCGTACCAACGCTTCATCTCCTCCTGGCTGGCCTCCAGATTTGCCTGAGCAAGATCTCTGAAGCGCTGGGTCTGGTTTCTAAAGGCCAGCATGTAACTGTATACATCCTGGGGAGGTTTCCTGGGAGATTGCTCCCAGCCTTCTTTGACCAGACTCAAAGGCCCTCTTACCGGGTGACCATACAAAAGCTCAAAGGGGCTGAACCCTAGAGACTTCTGTGGCACCTCATGGTAAGCAAACAACAGGCATGGCAAGAGGACGTCCCATTTCCTCATTGGTTCTTCAAGACCCATGATCATGCCTTTATGGGTCCGGTTTAATCTCTCAACCAGCCCATTACCTTGAGGGTGGTAAGGAGTGGTGAACTTGTAGGTTACCCCACACTCCTTCCACAGAGACTTCATGTAATTGGAAATGAAGTTGGTGCCCCGGTCTGACACCACCTCTCTGGGGAACCCCATCCAGGAGAAAACACCCATCAGTGCCCGTCCTACCACGGGGGCCGTCACTGTTCGGAGAGGGATGGCTTCCGGGTACCGTGTGGCATGGTCCACCAAGACCAGGATAAACCTGTTGCCCAGGGCTGTCTTGGGCTCCAGGGGCCCAACAATGTCAATCCCCACCCGGTCAAAGGGGGTACTGACCACTGGAAAAGGTTGGAGGGGAGCCTTCTAAGCATGGGCGGAAAATCCGTTCCGCTCGCGGTTTTTGCGGATTTTCGGGAAATTCGCAATCCGCGAGATTCGCGAATCTCCCGCAAAATCCGCAAATCCGCGAGCAGCGGATTTTGCTCGCACTGCTCGCACTGTTCGCGTGAGTTCGCGCCCCGCGAATAAGTGCAAAATTGCAGAAATACGATCTTAGCAAAACTGAAAGTAACTACTTACCAGGTTCAAAAGTTCAGGCTCATCATTAGTAGCCATTTCCTGTAGTGCTTCCTGAGGGGCCCCTCCAGAGTTCAGTTGCCAGTTGAAACTATTATGTGACCCTGCTCTGAACCTCAGAATAGTTACACATATGTCACAAAGGTCCTGAATTACAGCTAAGGGAGACAAGCAGGAGCCAGGCTGGAAGTTAAAATCCATTAATCAGCCCCTAATTCATTATTGTCAGTTGGGGCAGGGCAGGTGTTGTAACTAATTTTGCAACAATGAAAGCACTTAGCAAGTGCAAAAGATCACTAATCAGGGCGCACTAAGGAAGCAGGTGCCAGCTAAAAAAATATTCTGTGACACATTAATCAGCCCCAAATTAATTCAGGTCACTTGAGGCAGGGAAGGTGTGCTTTGCTTTGCCGAAAATAATGTACACTGGACAACCAGAGGGTGTGGTGATGAAACAGAGGGTGGCATGGGTGGGCCAGAGGGTGGCATGAGTAGTCAGAGAGTGGCAGTGGTGACAGAGAGTGGCAGTGATGAAGAAGAGTGTCCCAAACAGGCTGGACACGTAGAAACAACAAGTTCGCAAAACTTGCGACCCGACAGGTAAGTTCGCAAATTGCGAAATTGTAAAAACCCTCGCGAACTGGCAGAAACACGGGCGAACACAAAAAAAAAAAAATCTGCAAATTCGCGGGAATTCGCGGATTTTGCGGATTGCGAATCCGCAAATCCGCAAAATTCGCGAACGCGAGATCCGCAAAATTCGCCCATGCTTAGAGCCTTCTGCTTCCTTCCGCTTTTCCTACTTGCCTGGCAAGTGTGACAAGTCTTACAATGGATGTCTACATCCCTTCACATCTGAGGCCAATAAAAATAGGCGACAAGCCTGTCATAGGTCTTGTCCTGCCCCAGATGTCCAGCTAACGGAACGTCATGAGCCAAACCCAGTAGGAAGGCTCTAAAGAGCTGGAGTACCACCAGCACACAGGCTGACCCAGGCTCAGCAGCCTTAGGCTCGCTATACAGGAGGTTGTTCTCCCAGTACACAAAATGTGACCCTGACTGATCACCTGAGGTTTGGGCTGAGGCCTGCTGCCTCATACCCACAAGAGAAGGGCACACTTTCTGTTCGGCACAGAATTCCTCCCTGGAGGGACCACCATCCTGCTGCCAATGGGTCAGCTCGGGCAGGTCTCCCAGTTCGGCAATTTGTTCCCCTGTGGGCTCCAGGGCATCCCCCTCAGGGTCTACCTCCTCCTGGACCACTGGAACTACGGGGGCCGGTTTCCCACGCCTCCTGCCTCTTCTCTTCACAGCTGGGTCCTGGGCCGTACTTTCAGGCTCCGGGACCCCATCAACACCCTTACTCGCTGTCATGGATCGAGTGGTTGCACACACCCACTCTGGCACACCCAACATTTTCAAATGCGTCTCCCTCTCCACCTTAGCCCAAGGGGAGTCTTCTAAATCATTGCCCAGGAGACAATCAACAGGCATGGCGGGCCTCACAGCAACCTGAAGAGTACCTGAAACTCCCCCCCATTCAAAGGAAACTTGAGCTACCTCACACTCTTTCTGGGAGTTGTCAGCAGCTATCACGGGGTAGAATGCATGGGGAACCAGCTGCTCTCTGGACACCAAGTGACACTTGACAGCTGTCACACTCGCTCCGGTGTCTCTGAGAGCTTCCACTCTATAGCCATTAATGGTCACCCACTGCCTATATTTACTAATGTTACTAGGCAGGGGGGGTGGAGGGACCATTTGCATGTCTTCTAGCGAGACCAGGGACATTTCTGCGGGACCCCCCCCACTAGGGACAACCATCTCCTCCCCTCCCAGGGCTACACTCGCCAACTGACGGGGGGTGAACGTGGCGGTGCATTCGAATTCTTCATGGGACACTGGGGGTCATAATACCGGTGTCCCACCTGCCCGCAAACGTAGCAGGTTAGGGGGCCCCTATGAACAGGTTTACCCGTCGGGGCCCCTGGCTTCTTCTCAGGGGGAGGCTGGGAACCTTTCCCTTGGTTCCCTTGGGGATTACTTTGGGGCCCTTTCTGGGACTCCTTCTGTTTACCCTTGTCCCCCCCACTCTTCTGCTGGTGACCCTGCCCACCTTTGGCTGAGTTTCCCACTGGACCCTTGTGGACCCTGGTACTGACCCAGCGGTCCCCCTCCTCAGCAAGTTTTCTAGGGTTAGATATCTTGCTATCAATAAGGTGCTGGCGCAGCTCTGGAAAACAGTTATTGGACAAATGATCCCAAGCAAACAAATCATAAAGAGCTTCATAACTTTCCACTTTGCTGCCCTTTACCCAACCATCCATGGCTCTGCAAAAATAAGACACATATTCAACCCACGTCGTACCAGGCAACTTCTTACATTCTCTAAAAGCTTGTCTGTACTTCTCAGGGGTTAGGCCATACCGCAACATTAAAGCATCTTTCATATGAGCATACGACATCCTATCCTCAACAGGCATGTCTAACAGGGTATCTCTTCCCTCATTCACAAAGCAACCCCACAACCCCGCTCCCCAATCCTTCTCAGGGATCCGGTGGGCCAACAATGCTAACTCGTATGCTTTAAACCACTGACCAATATCTTCGTTCCTATGATAATCTTTTATCACATCTTTGGGAAAATAATACCTACTTTCGGCAGGCCCAGATGGGATGCTGCCACCAGAGGGATTCAACTCTAACTTCTTAGCTTGGATCTCCAACTCCCTCAACTTGGTATCACGCTCCAAAGCTAACTTCTCTCTTTCAAAATCCAACCTTTTGGTCTCCAAATCAGCTCCTCTCCTACCTCTTGCATTTTCTAACTCCAACTGCCCATTTATCTTTAGCCTTGCCATTTCCATGTTATATTCTTGCTCTTTCGCCCTTTCTTCTCTTTCTTCCGAGAAAGACCTTTGGAGGAAACACTGCTTCCGGGAGAGGACACGACTCCATTCGCTGGTGCCTCCTCATCCCCTTCCACTGGCGGTACCACCACCCGATCAGTGGGATCTCTGGACTCTAACCAGGCCTCCAATGCTTTGAGATAGTTTTCCTTAATCTTGAGGCCTTTGGTAGGAACTTTAAACTGTTTGCAAAAGGATTTCAGCTCCTCCAATTTGTAGATGTTTATCTTCGCTCTATCAAATTCCTCCACAACAACAACAGGGGTAGTGACTCCGGTGTCACTCATGGTCAAAACTGGCAGTGTTCAAAAAATCAAGTTTCAGAAAAGCGGGGAACCAAAAATGGAATCCTACCAAGTAGATTGTGGCTGCGCTATGGTCTGCTTTCACTATGTAGCGCACACTAATCACTGCACATGGGTCATAAATGCAAAGTTCAAATCCTCACCGCTGACCCACCAATGTTAGAACCGGCTGTCTCTAGTTGGCAGAGGCATACACTTCTGGCAAATAGGGACACACCTTTTCTGGTCAGGGCAAGGGGATCACACCCTTTGATAACCCCTGCTCACCCCCTCGGTAGCTTGGCAGAGCAGACAGGCTTATCTCAGAGGCTGTGCGTTAAGTATTTATGACCACATACAGTAATAACGTGAATACACTACAAATGGACACGACACAGTAGTATTATGAAAATAAGGATTTTTATATAAGGCTTAGCACAAGACCAAATAACGACAAAAATGTACACAATCTTAATAAATACTCTTGGAAGGAAAAATAATAGTTCAAAGGTAGTTTCTTCTTTAACAAAAGCAACTCTTCTTCTTGGAAACACAGTTCTTAGCAACAATGTAACCCACACGGGAGTTACACGACGTCGAGGCAAAGTTAATCCAAAGGTTCGACGTCGACCGCGAGGAGCGCTACGTCGAGCCCGGAGTCACATGGACCCCCAACAACACAGTACCTTGGAAAAGGAAGCACACGACGATCAGCGGCGTCGAGCAATCCAGCGTCGCGTCTTCGGTGTCGATCAGGCCTCAGTAGTCGTCGATGTCGATGATGCTGTTGCAAGAGTGAGCAGCGCTCACGGCGTCGAGAGGGCACGAAGTCAATGCGATCAGCAGCGGTGCAGACACGAGGTCCCTTGGAGCTGGAGCCGAACTCACTACTCACTGGCGTTGCTGCTGGCATCGATCAGGCCCGGCGGCCGGCGTCGAGGGAGCGGGACACTTGAGCCGTTACTCACGGTGTCGAGCTGGATTCGGCGACGTCCATCGGCGTCGAGATTGCTGGTGTCTTTCAGAGGTGCTGGATTCACAGGTTCCAGCAAATAGCACTTTAAGCAGATGAAGTCCTTTAGCCCTGTGACTTCAGCAGGAGACTGGCACTCTTCCAGTCCTTGGAGATTTTCTTAGCAAGCGTGAGAGTACACACACAGTTCCTCTCTCCTGGTTCCTTGGCAAAAATAAAGAAGCATTGCAGGATTTCCCCCAGCAAACAGCACACTGGCAGAAGGGGTAGGCAAGTCCTTAGATCAGCAGGCTTCTTGTCCTTGGTTACAGGGTTCCTTGTCAGAAGTGATCTAAATTCTTGGTTCAGGGGTCCTTCTCTTATACCCCTTTTTGGCTTTGATCCCTTTGTCCATGCAGGGGAATTTCCCAACATCCTGGGTCTGTTGTGGGTGGAGCCAGGCAGAGGCACCTGGCCTATTCACTGAGCAGGGCTGGGTCCTCAGACGCCCAGCAGGAGGTGGAGCCAGCATTGTCACCGGCAGGAGCAGAGCTATCGGCCTCCTGGTAGGAGGTGGGGCTAGGATCGTCCATGGCAGGCACAGAGACATCAGCCGCTTGGCAGGAGGTGGAGCCAGCATTGTATCGGGCAGGGCAGGCTATCAGCAACTACTCTCCCCCTACTCTCAGCGCAAATTTCCCACTCATCCCACACTGACTCATTCAGACCTCTGGAGCCACCCAGCTCCTGTCACGCACACACAAGACCAGCAGAAACCAGAAATGGTTAGACAAGAAAATAGACACTTTCTTAAAGTGCTATTTTCAAACCCAGAGTCCAAAAACCATCCACACCAACGGATGCGTAATTAAACCCCGAGTTCAGGGATACCAAACTCGACATTGCACCATGTTCCCCGAGCCAGCTAGGATCATAGCATTAATAATCCGGGCGGCCCATGCTAACTAATGGAGAGCAGGTTACCTCGCAATAGTGAAACACGAAGATGGCTGTCATTCACTATTTAGGACATGCCAACTTGGTCAGGCCTGTCCTACCTTATGCTTACAATGCACCCTGCCCGTGGGCCTACCATAGAGGTGACTAACATGAAGTTAAGGGAAGGTTTTAGGGACTGGCAAGTAGGTATACCTGCGCAGCCCGCGTGACAGTACTAGACTGCACGTAGGTCTCGCAATGACCGACCCGTAGACATTCTTTTACAAGGCCGCTCTTGTGGGTGGCACAACACGTGCTGCAAGCCCACGAGCGGCATTTGTATTTACAAGCCCCGGCACTCCTGGTGCGCTAGACTAGGGACTGACAGTAAACCAAATAAGCCAAACATGGAATTCAATCGATACAGTAATTTAACATAGGGAGCGCTTGCACCGTGGCACTGATCAGCAGTGGCACAGTGCCCAAAGCATTATACCAGCAAAACATCGTAAAACAGTGGAGGCAAAAAAAAAATGGAGGAGAGACTCAAGCCAATGATGTCAGGTCTAACATGCGCTCATCAAAGGACAGAGCGAGAGCGAAAGAGAGAGAGATGCAGAGAGGGAGAATGAAAGGGAGAGAGAGAGAGAGAAAGACAGAAAGAGAGAGACAGAAATGAAGGGAGAAAGAGAGGGAGAGAGAGAGAGAAGAAGAAAGACGGAAAGAGAGGGAGAGAGACACAGTGCAAAGAAGAGAGGGATAGGAAGAGAGAGTGCCAACATTGGGCACCCAGGCCTCACTGCTCACCTGCTGGCACCGGTGTGTCTCCAACCACGTGCCAGTATGCACTGCAGTTCAGCAGGCCCCTCATCTGAAACAGAGTCCAGAGTTATGAATGCCAGAGTACATACAATTGTAAATGCCATCATCATTTGCCCGCCTCTGCGCACCCAGGCAGCTTCACCCCCGCCCCTCCCGGTGCACAGCGGTGCATGCCCGCCCCTGCACACCCATGCCTCACTGCCCACCGGCATGTCTCCAAGAGGACCCACCCCATGCCGGTGCAATCCCCAAGAAGGGGGCCCGCAAACCTGGCACCCTCCATATCATGCAGCCCCGCTCTGGGGGGCCACCAGGTTTCACACTTCATTCTGGGTCTTGATTTCGCTATGGCAGAGATCATATCAGTGCACACAGCATCATCGCAGGCTGCACACCCGCTCAGCCTTTTAGGTGTCACTAACTCTGTGACCCGCGAGGCAACGCCATGTGGCAGTAGGCCAGCACTGCCTGCTGGTTCAGGCCTACTCTGCGGTCCAGCAGGGCTCACAATGATCCTCCCTCACCAGTCTGGACCGCCAGGACGGGGCATCATCGCATGCTGCACACCCGCTCAGCACTTAAGGTGCCCCAACCTCAGTGCACCGACAGTCAGAGTCCTGTGGCGGTGTGCCTGTGCCGGATGCAGTGTGTGCATTGCCACCAAGTCTGTGCCCCGCAAGTCATGGACCCTCTATGATTGAGTATCATTGTGCAGATGCTATCATATCACCTCTGGCCCTGGGGAATGTGATGTTGCAGGGCCCTAGGCCCTCAAGCATAAATAATACCCACTCAGATACACCTAAATAGAGAGTGGGAATGGCATCGAGCACGTGCGCCCGGCCCTTTTTATTAGCAGGGTCACATGTCCTGTGACGCATGTGCTGAATGGGTGTGGTGTGGGTGTAAACTAGCCATGAGGGAATGGCTGTGGCATGCTGACAACTAGACCTTTGATCAGCAGATCACTACAGGGAAGACCTGGGACATGTAGTGTTATCGTCCCCTCCTGTGAGCGTAAGCGGAGTGGGGTGCCCTAGCGTATGCCAGTCCAACGTAAGGGTGTGAACAATGACCCCGGGGCTCTGGGCGTGGTTCCATACTGGGCTGGACAAGAAAGTAACTAATGCGTGTGTCCCTGTTGTTGTGTCGGTGTCACTCGGACCGCATTTGGCAATGTGTCACCCTGTGACCCAAGTCCAACAACATGAGCAACATGGACGTAAGAGGGAATCACTGACCCTACATTCATCCATACTTCCACACTTGCAAGATCATAGAAATGACACATCTGTGTGAATATGAATGTTTAATGGACATTTAGGGGAGTGTTGCAGCTGGAGCAGTACAGGGCCATGCAAACTCCACTTGAAATGAAAAGTCCAAAGGAAAAGGAAGAGTTCAGTCCGCAATCTGATGCAGTGTCATAGGCGATCCAACAGAATATGGCAGTCCATTTCACGGTCCAAGGTCGGTGTCGCAGAGTGTATCGGGGGACAGTGGAAGGTGATGATGCAGAGGGCAGAACCAAGTAGAAACTGGCCATATGACGAAGATGAATGCTTCTGCGTCCTTCTTACCATGAAGTCAGGTTAATCTGCATTTTCGTCCACTGCTGTTTCATGTGCCTCACGCGTACGTGGTGGTGTTCTGTCTCCAGCACTGTGTGGAAGTGACACCTCAGGGACCGGAGGTGGAATGTCTGCTGCGCTGTGTGGCACTGACACTTCAGGGGGCAGAGATGTGGATGTAGTGGTAGCAGCAGCATGCATCAGCGCCAAAATCTTGTGGCTGCAATGCCATGAGGATTGTTTTGAGGTCATTGAAGAACCCCGCTACCTCTCGCTGGTGTGCAGCCGTGCCAGCCACTCATTCCGCCTGCGTCCGCTCCATGGTCTCCATTAACCTCCGCATGTGTCCCAACTCCTGTGTGACATCACTAGAGCCACTCTGACTGGACAGTTGTTCTTGTCTCTGAGTCAGGACTCCAGCGACGTCAGCCATGGTCCATTGGAGAGCATGGAGCGGACTTTGGGTGCCCGCTAGGGACTGTGAGTGGTCCCTGATGGGACTTAGACACCCACGTATGGCATCTAGTTTTGCTGCCTAGTGGTTGAACCCCACCGCACCTCTTCAGCCAGCTTATCCTGGCACCCCTGCACATGGTATTGGAAGGCCATGTGTTCTTCATGAGGGTTCTGGGGGTCAGACTTGGTGGTGGGTGCTGCCCGCAGTGTGGTTTGTATAGTGTGTGGGGTCTCATCGATGCAGCTGGGCTGACCTGCTCCTGGAGGTGGGGAGTGGAGGCTGTCACTGAAATCTTGGAGGGCATCGGTGTCATAGGTGTGGTGGTCCTCTTCATCATCAGAGAAGAGAGGTTCAGGCTGCTCTGCAGGAGGTGTTGGTTTTCCCTCTTCAATGTGGTGGATGGATCACTCCATCGCAAACATGGCTAACATCCCATACACCATATTATAAGTGCATTACATCCTTTGGCACATGTTGTAAGATGGACAAGATATGTGTCAGGATTGTGTTTTTGTTGTTTTTTTTTAAGTGTTTTATTTTATGCAAGGAAAAAGACAGCAAATACAAATCAAGTATTTCCAAGTAGTGCAAATCATATAACTGCCCTGAGTTATCCATGATTTTATCAATATTTGCAGATACCACCTTCTATCGAAGTCTTTTTGCTAAGAGCCTACCTGAGTTTTCCCACACCTCATACATCTCTGATCTGAAAGTAGCAATTTGTTGAGCCAATTTTGTGGCAAAACTCTGATAGATCCTGGCTTTCTGTACAACTACATTTTTTTAAATTAGCTCAGTGCTTGTCCCTCTGTTACATGGCGTCATCAACTGAATTTCAATATCTCGCACTTTGGCCATTTCTATATCATCTGCCTTCCTAATTTCAAGCTGTTTATTTATTGAATAACTTAACGTTTCTCCACGAACCCCTGATTTTTTTTTTTTTTTTTTTTAAATTTTTGAAAACCTTTATTGTGCATAAAGAAGAGTAACATATACGGGCCTACAACCATCCGGCCGGCCACGAACGATCAAAGAGCACATCAGCTTGCATTACGTCTACACATTACCGTAGCAGAATCTCAGTCATCAAAAGGAAGAAGGAATGGAGGATATCACAGCTCCGTGTAGCAGGATGAATATAGGTTCAATTTTAAAGTTTTTTGTTATGCAACGATTAACGATTAACGTCAGGCCGTTGTGTTCCGTACCAGTAAAATAAGCGAAGAACAAGGTCCATGCAGGCGGGACATGACGTAAGCAACTGTATCAAGCCCATCGTAGATCGGTAAACAAGTCCCCGCCGGGGAGGACGGTTATACAATAGCAAAGCCACAGAGTTACACCCATGACCCGGTTACAGCACCACTACCGCCCTACACCCGGCATTCCCAAACATGGACGAAGAAGTTGAAATCATAAAGGAGAACAAAACAGGTCCCATAGAAACTAATAAAAAATGAAATATAACCCCCCACCCTACACACATGCAGAGGCTATGGCCTACCCCCCCCCCCCTAGCAGCGTGTCTGTCGCCCTATAAACCCGAAATTTAGAAAGAAGAAGAGTCGGAAGAAAAGAGGAGGAACAGCAAGAAAGAGCGGAAAGAGAGGAAAAAAAGAGGAAGAAGAGAAGAAGAAAAAGGAAAATTTCACTCTCGAATACAGGGAGGGAGAGAAGAACGAGCTAGTCTACCACTCCCTATAAGAAGAAATGAGGGGGAGGAGCCCACCTAATATCCAAGCTCCCGGATCCCAGCCATCCACTGCGTCCCACACTGAAACCCGCCTACTCCAAATGCGACAGAGCTGTATTAAAGAATAACAGTAGGGAAAATGAAGAGACCTTATCACAGTGAGTGCGCCCAACATTTGCAAAAACAGTCCTGGTGTTCTTGAAGCCCACCCTGGAAGACATAATATCAGTAAACACCCCAAACACGACATGACAGCAGGCACATGGCAAATCCAGTTACTGATAATAATGCAATCCCATGTAGAACCACCGGACTCCCACAGGACCACCCTCTCACCACCAAGGAACGTAAAAGTGCAGGATAGTCACGAGCTCAAATGGGCGAGGGGCTACAATGGCAAAATTGTCAGCAGATCAAAACGATGAATAGTCCGGGTCTCCGCCAGCCGACCAAAGCAGTCGAGGTGATATGCCCCCTCAACCCTGGCCCGATCGACGACACTTCTCCAGGCAGGACTGTCGCAGCGGATACGTGTCCAGCAGAACAAAGGGACAAAATGGCCGCACTCGCCATGAAGGAAGCATCAGAGGGGAAGATGAGCGTCTTCGTTCCCTAACTAACACATCGGCCAAGGTGACAAGCCCCCCTGGCCATTCAGGACGTAGCTCACTCCAGCAGTGTTGAAAGAGGGCTTCGAGGGCTACACTCTCAAAGGGGGCAAACAGCTGGGAGAGTGACAAGCGAAGCCCCGAGTGCAGTTGGTCAGGCAGAGTCAATGTTCCCGGAGCGAGGGGAAACCTCGCAACAATAGTAGCATCGGCAGGGCGGCACGCAACACTGTAGCTAGGAACATTGCGATCATCCGCTCGCACTTGTGGTAGCACTGTATCCACTTGAAAGGCACACACAGGCAGCGTAGAAACAGGCAGCGCCGGCCGTCTGAAGGAGGACACAACCTCATCGATCTGTTCCCCCAGTTGTTGAGCAATGTGCCGCCATGTTGCTCGTAGATCTATGAGGGCATCAAGAATGTCGCCATAGGTTAGGTCACTCCGTGATTCCAGCCGGGCCGCAGTACACCGCGTCACATCTGACTCTCCACCCGGGCCAAGTGCGGGCAAGTCTGCAGAAGCTGGGGACAAGGGACCAGCCCGCTGGCTTTGTCGGGGGACAAGCGCCATTGCCGTCTCACCCACGGATCCACACTGGAAGGAAGGGGGGGGGTGACCCCGTCAAGGAAAGGCGATCGTCGCTCCACGGAGGGGCACGCAGCCACCAGCGCGGAGGGTCAGCACAGTGAGGTCTCCCTTGGTTCCCGGGGGCACGAACTGTGCGCGACCAGAAGGGCGCTGCAAAATGGAGTCTGCCCAGGACAAAGGCTGCGTAGAAGGGAGAGCGAGGAACAAAGAGATCCCGTCTTCCAGGCGCACTCACCACAGCTGACTAGAGTCGCACCCCGCGGGTCAGGATAAAGCCTCCCGTCTCCAGCAATCGGGCCGATCCAGACGCCGGCACCACCACTGCCTGTCCGCCCAGCTGAAAGCACCAGTGACCTGCGGCTGCAATCGGCACCAGGGTCGCGGTCAGCCCCGGTAATCAGTTAGTCACCGATTCCTCGACCAAAACGGCCGGCGAAGGTCCCATATGAAAGCGACTGACTTCAGCACGTCCGAGTCATCGTCGCAGCGTGGTGCACGAAAGGATTAGTGCCAGGATGTCAAAGCGAAGCAGACGGCTTTGGGAGCCGGGCGCTCACACGTCCGTCCCGTCCGCCATCTTGGCTCCTCCCCCCACGAACCCCTGATTTAAAAGCATCCCATACAATCTCAATTGACGCTGAGCCTTGATTAAATTAAAAAAACTTGGGAATCCACTTCCCCATATGTTCAATATAAAGAGGATCGAAAAGTAACTTCTGTTCAAAAGCCCAAGGCTTTGGGGCTTGTCTAAGATTAATATCTAAATTGAGAATAATAGGGCTGTGGTCGGGGATTAATTTAGGCACGATTTCAAACCTGAGATTTTTGGCACTATTGATGAATCCAGCCGTAACAAAAAAGAAATGTAAACAAAAATGTTTCTGGTGCGGAGCAGAATAAAAAGAACTCCCGGGAGCACCTCCTCCCATTAGAAATCCTACATCTACCAGTCCAAATTCATCGATGATCCCTTTAATGGCCTTAAACACATTTTTCTTCCTACCACCATAGGTGTAATTACTCGCTATGTCATCTTTCCCATCCAAGTGTAGGTTAAAATCACCACATAAAAGTAAAGTTGATGGCCACATTGCTAGTTCGATACTCAGTTGATTCAACATATCCGGATCATCGGAATTGGGGCCATAGATGGAACATATGGTCAAAAGTGTGGCCTCTAACCGTAATTCGATAATTACCCATCGCCCTAACGGATCTTCTTTAACCCGTTTACCTGACCCTACCCCATACCTTTTTAATATAGCAACTCCTCTTGTGGTAGTCCCCTGCCGAGTGCAGCCTACTAGTTCAAATCCCAAATCTTTAAGCCAATTTCTGTTTTTCTAGGGTATGCGGGTTTCTTGAATACACAAGACATCAATTTTCAAAGTTTTCAATACATGAGCCATTATACCTCTTTTCCTTATGTCATTAAGCCCACACATATTCCATGAACATATTATAAATCTACCCATCTTCAAATCTAAAAGTAGCATAAAAAACATAACAGGGACTGCTAGCCGCAACGATTACTACAATAGAAAAAAATGCACATTGGCACAATCTCGATTTTGATTAGCACACAAGATTCTTTTACTGTTTTTCCTGGCCCCGCACACCAACCCCCCTCCCCCTCTCCCCCTCTCTCACCGCTTTCCCTCCCCCCCACCCCAACCCTCTGTGACCCCACCCAAAAGAAGCTTACGGATCAGGTCCTCAGTGATGGTAAGTGTCCCGTGTCCTGTCTCCTATATTCGATCTACAACCCATCACCCCATGTTACAGCTACCTCTCTTCATATACATCTCTTTCCATCACCATGTAGATAGTTATGAAGGCATATAAGGATTGCTCTGGGTTTCTCTACCCCACCCCCTGAATTTCGTTTCTGCACAAAAGGGAATCTATAAGCCCTTATGATTTTGGTGTCCCAATTCCAATCCTTTAAGTCTGGAAAGGCTGTTGAGAATAATTCCACCACATACCGCTGTGTCTCCTTCCCCTCACTACCTTCCGGCACGCGTAGGTTATTTCTGCGTGCACGATTCTCCAAGTCAGTGAGTTTCCAATCCACATCCTACCCGCTTTTTCTGTAGAGTTGTAATTGAGGATTTTTGTGAAGAAAGTTGATCCTCAACCGACGAGATCTGCTCCTCTGCTTCATGTTATCTAGTAGTTACCTCTGTGCATGACTTGGCAATACGCCGGACGGTATTTTGAAACTTGCGTACGCCCCTTGAGTCCGCAACCCTTCAGATTTGGTCTCTTCTCAATGCGCCATAGTGATTTTATAAATGGTTCTAAGGGTGATCTCACTTTCTGGTTCAGCTTCTTCCCTTGCCTTGTCTTGGTGAAGTAGTGTGGCTCACTGGTTAGAGGCGGCAGACCCGAGAGCAGAAGACGGCCTGGGACCAGGGTTCGATTCCCGATGCGGCAGGTTTCTGGACCAGGGTCAGCGGACTCGATAATTCTCTCGCCTCGGTGCCCACTCTGATCAGCGATCACACTCGGCAACTCTGGGCACTAGCTTGCCTCATCTTCACTAACGGCCCCACCAGACCGCCGGGGATGCCTGGTCTTACCCTGGAGATACCCACTAAGGGACCATCTCTCAGGGAAGCCAGGGAGGGTTTCGCAGCGGTCGAAGCGCGGAGGTACCCCTTCGGGAGTGATTCCTGCGCTATATAAGCACACAATTAATTAATTAATTAATTGGTCACTCTGTGTACAGGGCGGAGTATTCCATTGAAGTGGGTTGACCATACTGGGTCCAGCGTTTCCAACACTTTCTCTGACTCAAACACTCTACGAACTGTCTGTTGGCCATTTTGGAGTCTGAACTTAGGATGCCATCTTCTAGTGAAATGCTCCCATCGTCAGCTCACTTGCCCGAAAAACTCTGTCTGTCATTCTCATTCTTATTCTAGTTCTCTGAAGTAATAGATACGTCAGACAAAGAATAAAATTGCCCTCCAAAACCGGCCTACTCTCCATCATTCACAGCTACCATTCCTGTATCATTAGGGCTTTCAATACTTTCAGAAAAAGTCTTAGGAGAAACTCTGACTTTGCCCACAGCCTGACACAGTTCGGCCATCGCATCTTCCCTCACGCCTCCAGGCGTGGACATAGGTATAAATGTAGGTATTGCCCCCATGTCTGTTTTACTAGCTACAGATGCAGTTGTAGGAGCTGTTTGGTGGACGATATAGTCTTCTTTTTTAATATGTAGGCTAGTGTGCGTTCTTTCGTCACATTATCTAATAGAGAGGCCTGGTGCCCATTTTCCCTAGTATGGCCATTATGCTCAGCTACACCACTTTTGTTGCTGGGTGGCTGGGAGCACTATGAAACATTCACAGCATTCACAACAGATGGGCTGCCGGGTCGACCTGCCCCTTCTACCCTTATCCCAGTTAATGCTGTTCCACTTAAAGTATCAGGCGCGGTGGTAGATGCCGTTGTTGTTGCCGCTGGATGTGTCAGGTTTGTGATGGAGTAACTCATCTGCTGAACTGTAAATCAGGCCCTTTCTCTGCATCTTTTTTACACAGATGAGAAAGAAGAGGTATCCATGTAGGGTGTCAGGGCCACAAGGTGTAGTTAAGCAACACTTGGCTCTGGACTGAGCAGAATCTTGCCGCATTATCCCTTTTTTAATAGGAAACCAAAAAAGAGGCTTCGAGGCTTTCATGGTACCCGCACATGCTGGTCAGTGTGTTTGAAATAGGCCACTCTGAGGGCGAGTGACATGCTCATGTAGGTGCCTAGAACAGGAGCCAATTATTTCTTAGATAAACACATTTGAATTCCCTGCTGACTGAGCTAATGACTTATTGCTACATCAGCAGGGTACCGGGAGGTAGCTTTAGTCATAAGCAGATATACACTGATGGACACTTCTGGTGATTGCAGTGCATGACAGTCACTCGAACTCATGGATGGATCTGAGAAGTGTCATACACAAGTCAAGACACAGCATTGCCTCCCACAGCACTAGCAGAGGAGAAGGGACTCACTCACACAGAAACCAATCCTCAAGAGATTTGAGTGCAGCAGTTCTTTTCTTTTGCCAGCTCTTCCCATTTGAAGGCTCCGCTTGACGGGAGTCCAGTACCTTCTATAAAATAATGAGAGTAAGATGTTGAACCAGCGTGTGGACTGAATGACAACTATGTAACTGTTTAATTAAACGTAAACTGTTCTGATTAGCAAAAAGGAGAACTTAACGATCGAGAATTTTCTCGCTGTGCTCTTCTAGACATAAACTCCAATGCTCTCTGCATTCACCAAGTGCACCTCTTGTTGCCAAGCTGGACCAAAACTACCTCGATGGCCACTCAAAACATCGATTATCACTGAGAGAGTAGGCAGCTCCTGTAATGTTCTATTCAGTTTTCAACATTAAGAGGAGACAGCTCTGTGCCAGTAGAGGGCGTCTACCCCAATTTCTATGTTATTTGAACAGCAATCACTCATTTCAGCTACTAAAACAGACAGCACCAAAGTTTTGCACTGACCGGTGATTCAGTGGTAAGTCACTGCCAAACCTACATTTAAGTGGCAATACATTTTAAAATTTTTTAGTTTAGACATTTTTATCGGAAATGTTACAAGTGAGAACAGCAAATATGACCTTTTGTGGGATAACAGTACATAATCCCTCTGGCAGAGGATCTCCTCTGTTAGGATGAGCAAGCTGAAATGAGACTGATGTAAGAATAGATAGTTACAATTATTGTTGTGTCACCAAAGTTCTAAGTTAGTTGAAAGGATGAACTCAAATAAAATAACAAACAGGATAGAGTAATGTATATTGTAATCAAATAATAGGAAAGAAAGTAAAGAAAAACATCTGGTACTGAAGCAAAGAAGTAAGGAGGAAAGGAATATCCACTTGTTCCTTGAGATTACTGCTTTTGGCAGTCCTTACAATAGGTTATGCACAGATGCAATGCAGCTCTTAGCCAGGTATAGGGGTATTTATTAAAATGAGTCATGATATGATGGTAGACTGATTAGGTGGAGAAAGGAATCCAGTTTCTTCCAAAGATTCTCTAATTTGTGGGTCAATCAATCAATCAGTGATTTACATAACGAGCTACTCACCCCGAAGGGTCTCAAGGCGCTGGGGAGAGGGGTCCGTTACTGCTCGAAAAGCCAGGTCTTGAGTTGCTTCCTGAAGGAGAGGTGGTCCTGGGTCAGCCGTAGGTGGGTGGGGAGGGAGTTCCATGTCTTGGCCGCCAGGTAGGAGAAGGATCTTCCTCCCGCAGTGGCTCTGCGAATGCGTGGTACAGTGGCGAGGGCGAAGCTGGCCGATCATAGCTGGCGGGTGGGTGTGTAGAAAGTGAGGCGGCTGTTGAGGTACTTCGGGCCCATGTTGTGGAGAGCCTTGTGTGCGTGGGTGAGGAGTCTGAACGTGATCCTCTTGTTGACTTGGAGCCAGTGCAGGTCTCTCAGGTGAGTCGAGATGTGGCTGCGGCGAGGGATGTCCAGGATGAGTTGTGCGGAGGTGTTCTGTATGCACTGGAGTCTTTTCTGTAGTTTGGCAGTGGTTCCCGTGTAGAGGGTGTTCCCGTAGTCCAGTCGGCTGGTGACAAGTGCCTGGGTCACTGTCTTCCTGGTGTCAGTGGGGATCCATCGGAAGATCTTATGGAGCATGCGCAGGGTGTTGAAGCACGATGATGATACGGCGTTGACTTGTCTGGTCATTGAGAGGGAGAAGTCCAGGATGAAGCCTAGGTTTCATGCGTGGTCTGTTGGCTTGGGGGTGGTACCCAGGGCAGCGGGCCACCAGGAGTCGTCCTAGGCGACGGGCGATGATCCCAGGATGAGGACTTCCGTCTTGTCTGCGTTCAGTTTCAGACGGCTGTTCTTCATCCACTCGGCGACGTCTTTCATCCCTTCGTGAAGGCTAGCTCTGGCGGTGGCGGGGTCGTTGGTAAGGGAGAGGGTCAGCTGGGTGTCGTCGGCGTAGGAGATGATGTTAAGGTTGTGTTGGCGTGCGATGGCTGCGAGGGGGCTCATGTAGACGTTGAAGAGGGTGGGGCTGAGTGAGGATTCTTGTGGTACGCCGCAGATGACTTCGGTGGCCTCGGATCTGAACGGGGGGAGGCGGACTCTCTGGGTTCTTCGGCGCGGAACGAGATGATCTACTCCAGAGCCTTCTCTTGGATTCCGATGTTGCTGAGGTGCTGTACTAGGGTGCGGTGGCAGACCGTGTTGAACACTGCCGAAAGGTCCAGGAGGATGAGGGCCGCTGTTTCCCTGTTGTCGAGCAGGGATCTGATGTCGTCGGTGGCTGCGATGAGGGCGGTCTCGGTGCTGTGGTGGGCTCGGAAGCCGGACTGCGAAGGGTCGAGGGATCGGTTTGTCTCGAGGAAGGCGGCGAGCTGTCTGTTGACGATCTTCTCGATGACTTTGGCCGGAAAAGGGAGGAGCGAGATGGGGCAGAACTTCTTGAGGTCAGTGGGGTCCGCTGTTGGTTTCTTCAGGAGGGCGCTGAGCTCGGCGTGCTTCCAGCTTTCCGGGAAGGTGGCGGTGTTGAAGGAGATGTTGATGATGTCCCAGAGTTGGGGTGCAATGATGGAGTTGGCTTTGTTGAAGACGTGGTGGGGGCAGGAGTAGGTTGGTGATCCAGAGCGGATGGTGTTCATCGTGCGGGTGGTGTCTTCGGTGCTGACCGGGGCCCAGTTGCAGAGGGTGGTGGTGGGGGGCGTTGGTTCGGTGGTTGGGTGCGTGGTCTGTGCGCCGAAGCTGTTGTGTATGTCGGCGATCTTGCGGTGGAAGAAGGTGGCGAGTGAGTCGCAGAGGTCTTGCGAGGGTGTGATGTCGTTGATTCCGGCGTTGGGGTTGGAGAACTCTTTGATGATGCTGAAGAGTTCCTTGCTGTTGTGGTTGTTGTTGTCCAGTTGTTTTTTGAATGTTTTCCTTTTGGTGGTGCGGATCAGCTGGTGGTGTTCGCGGGTGGCGTTCTTGAGGGCAGTCATGTTTTCTGTGGTCTGGTCGTGGCGCCAGGCTTTCTCGAGGGTGCAGCAGTTTTTCTTGGATGTTTTGAGTTCGTCGGCGAACCAGGAGGCTTTCTTGCTGCCGGGTCTGCTGGGAGGGTTCTTCAGTGGTGCGAGGTCATCGGCGCAGTTGGTGAGCCACTGTGTGAAGGTGCGGGCTGCTTCGTTAGGGTCCGTTGCGCTGTCGGGAGGTTTCAGGCTGAGGGCGGTGGTGAGCTGGTCGGCGGTGATCTTGCTCCAGCTCCTGCGAGGAACCTGCTGCGGTTGGTGGTGGGTCGTGGTTCTTTTGAAGCTGAAGTGGACGCAGCTGTGATCCGTCTAGTGAAGTCCGGTAGAGTGGCTGAAGGAGATGTGCTTTGTGGAGGAGAAGATGGGGTCGGCGTAGTGGCTGGGGGTGTTCACCAGTTGCTTGAGTCCGAGGTTGGCGAGGATGTCCAGCAGGGTGGTGGAGTTGGTGTCGTTGTTTTTCTTCAGGTGGAAGTGGAGGTCCCCTAGGAGAATGTAGTCAGCGGAGGGGAGGGCGTGCAGGCTGATGAAGTCTGCGATGTCTTCGCTGAATTGGGTGCATGGTCCCTGGGGTCTGTAGATGAGGGTGTCTCTGAGGGTGGTCTTTGGGTCGGTGTGTATCTGGAAGTGGAGGTGCTCGGCGGCGGTGAAGGTGTCGTCAGAGTTGGTGGTGATGCGGATGGTGTTCCTGTGGACGATGGCGATGCCTCCTCCGGTCTGGTTGACACGGTCCCGCCGGGTGATCTTGTATCTGTCCGGGATGGCTACGGCGATGTCGGGCGCTGAGGAGGCATTCATCCAGGTTTCCGTGAGGAAGGCGATGTCTGGTGATGTTGTGTCGAGCAGGTTCCAGAGTTCGACGGCGTGTCTGTGGACGGAGCGGGTGTTGAGGAGGATGCACTTGAGGTGGTTGTTGCTGGTGCCTGGCCTTTTGGGCGCGGTGCAGGTCCGGAGGCAGGTGAGCTTGCAGGCTTGGCAGCTGAAGGGTCCGTGGGTGCGTTTCGGGGTGGCTTGGTAGCAGGCGGGGTTCCGGTCTGGTTTGAGTGCGTGGAGGGTGGCGGCGTCGTAGGTCCGTCGTGTGGGCTGGGGTCATGGCACTGGGTGTGAGCCAGGCGCGGACGGGCGCAGACGGGCTTGCCATTGGCGCACAATCGGCGCGCCCGTTGCGCATGAACGCTGCACGTGCGCGCGTGCCCCATATGAGGCGAAGTGGGAGGGAGGAGCATCTGGGAGGCGGGAGCGGGGCGGCCAATGGGGTAACAGAAAAAAAGGGGGCGGGCCGCGAGGAGGGCAGCGGCAGGAAGCGAGGAGCAGGGAGGGCGCACACCAGGGATAGCGGTAATTATGAGCCAAAAGACAAATGCAGAGTCAAGAAGGCACAAAAGACAGATACAGAATTAAACTGGCACAAAAAAGAAGACAGTTACAGAGTCACGAAGTGCAGATGGGAAATACACATAATGAGGGCAACAGCGGGGCAGAAGAGAGCGAGCAGCAGCAGGGGCGCCGAGGCTAGGGACGAGCCTGTGGCACTGGGCGGAGACGTGCTGCAGCTGGCGAGCAGCGCGGCCTGGGGGGTGTCCAAGAACAGGTTTATTTTTTTTAATGTGTTCTCTGGACCTCTAGTGAATAGAAACCAGGCGTACCAGGTGTGCATTAAAAGATGTTTGTAGTTCTTCCACTCAGATAATACTGATTTGATGTTTATCAATCAGTCTTGAAGGAGTAAGTCTTCTATGTTTAGGTTAATCTTGGGAACTGAAGCTACAGTACCTAGGGTTATTGTCATAGACACTGATTGACCAAAATGACAGGGATAGCCAAAGTGATATCAGTGTGTGACCTTTGACCTTAATGACTTCATAGAAAGTGACATCATATGACCTTCCACTCTGAATGTCCTCGTGAAGTGATGTTGCATGATCTTAACCTTGATGACATCATAATAACAGACATTGCTAAATTTCCATTATAACTGCATGATTTATAAAACAACACAGCACGGGTAAATATTTGTTTTAGATGCTGCCTAAATTAGGGTGTTGATATCTTTCAAAGTGGTGAAGTGTAATACTTGTCTTGAACTGTATCGAGCGAGTCAGTCAGATTTCTTTTTGAGTGGTTCAGAAGGGAACATTTTGAAAATGAGCAAGGTCAACTAGTGCATTTTAAAGCATATTTTTACTTTTTCATGATTTGCTAGAAAACCAAAGGCACTGAAAAGGCGCTTATTTAATATTATTGTCCTTTCACGGTGTGCCAAGCTAATAAATCCTGACTCATCCCAGGAGTTGGCGTCATTTTTTTCAAAATGTGCTAAGGGTGTCCCAAATGTCAGAAAGGATCCATTGTACCTGTGCCAGAATTTTGCCTTAAGTGTCTCTTATATGTCGTGGGTGCCCCTAATGTCAACATTGCATACAGTATGCTAGTGTCAAACATTTGTTATTAATGGAGTCCATATACCACAGGTGACCCTTTTGTCAAAAAGTAACTCTAGTATGCCAGGTCCAGCATTTTGGCATGGTTGCCCCCTCCCACAAGCTACAGTTCTACTCCTTTTCTTCCAAGAATTACCTCTAATGTGCTAACCACGGGTGTCTCATATGCCAAAAATGTCTTCAACTATGCCAGGTGCAGCATTTTTCTACTGGTGCCCATTATGCCAAGAATTACCTCTAATATGCCAGTGAAGTATTATTTCACAAGTATTTGTAATGCTAACAGTTGTATCCAGTTTACAGGCAGTACCATTTTCTTTTGCCATGAGTGCATCAAATCAAGAATTACCTACACTTTACCAGGTTCAATGGCAGGCTCACAAGCAAAACAGCATGATTTAACTCACACTCACTTACATTCAATCACTCATTTTCACTTAGTCACGCTCATTAATTCTCACTCAGTGCCGCTCACTAATTCATTAACTCACTAGAACTCATACTTACTCCCACTCATTCACACTCATTCATTCTTACTATGGCTCACACATACCTTCTTACTCACTTGCACTACCTTAAACTCCCACTCCCTCATACTCACTCATTCTCACTTATTTATACACACACTCAAGTTCAGTCTTACTATCACTCAAGTATGCTTTCTCATTCACACTCACTTGTATTTACTCTTGCTCTCACTTCCACATCCTCAGTTATTCTCACTCACTCTGACTCATTCATTCTCAATCACAGTTACACTCACTTACTGTTACTCCCTCCCACTTATTCTCACTAAATTCGTTTACTCTCCCTCACATTCATTCATTCTCGCATACCCACTCTCAACCACTTGCAGTCACTCTTACTCTCACTCTTTTTCATTTACTAATAGTCCCTGACACTCAGTCTAAATCTTTCTCATTTACTACCTGTCACTGGCTTTCTCTCACTTTCACACACACACACAAGCACACACCTTCTCACACAGAGGAGCACACTTACACATACACAATCTGTCTCTCTCATTCATTCACTTTCAGTGACAAGCATTACATAATATGCATTTAAAATATTTTTTCACTTACCTCAGCTACCTATGAAGATCCAAATCCAGCTCCTGTGCTCCATTTATATTACAATGATGGTAAATAGTGTACTATTAATCTCTGTTAGTAGAAGAAAAAAATGTCTAGGAAGCAAGGCCATTGGAGCCTGACACCCATGAGGGGGAACCTTCCCTGGGGTTTTGCCACTGACGTTGTTGCCTCTGAGGTCAGGGGTTGTAAATGCAGTGCCAGGGTCACAAGAGGCAGGTCAGTGGTCAGAGCTGCAATGCCTGTTGATCCATGCATGATGTACATGTTTATTGCTGGGACAGTCAGGGACTGGTTTAGGTTGAGAATTTCACTGATGTATGAGTTCACATCGCTTTAAAAAGAGCTGACTAGGGGCCATCAGTCAACAGTGATTGCGGTCTCCCATCATGCAATTCCAACATTTATTAATGTCAGATAGTCACAGTTTGTAAAATGTCATCAGTGTCCAGAAGAGTTCATGATCTATTCAGAATTTGCATCCATAGAGGGAAAGCAATTTCTATGGGTTAGCTACACAGTGACTTATACATAATAATTTCAAAAAGATACCCTCAGGCGACGGCGATGAGGCATGTAAGGATGACTTTTATTTTAAGAAATTTAAAGAAACACTACATCTTATCTGGTCTGGAGTCCCTTAGTTCGGTATGTCCCTTTAGAAACCTTAAAACATCCCACAATAGAGTTTTCCCCGCATTTTTAATTTGATGATTATGCCTTAGTAAAGCTAGTAATACGTTTTTCTTTTTTGCTTGAGTTTCCTTTCTATTTTCCACATGGCCACAATTGTACTCTTCAATATGTTTGATGCATGAGGAACTTTGGGCTGCTTCCCTGTTAATAGCTGAGATCAAACAAAAGGGGTGTGAAAGATGTTGTTCAGTTCTAAGCCAAGGTGTTGATTATGTGTGTAAACTAGTACACAGGAGATGTATTTTGACAACCAAAGGTCTAGAAGAAGCTTAATACTCTTTAGAAATGGATTATAAATTATATGTTTGAACTCTTAGTGGTCAGCCTCAAACCAGAAACCAGGATATTTAAGTTTAGAATGCTCTACATTTAGGACGGTGTTTTCCGCAAGTGCGAGTGGTAGAACTTTGGGTTTCTCTTTATTTTGGGATTATCCTGAGACTTTGGTGTTGTTTCCAATTGTGTCTAGAATCACAGAGGTAGCTGTCTCCACATCTTTTTTAAATATCAGAACATCATCCGCATACGATCTTATCTTATGTGTACCAGAAATAAATGGAATGCAATTACATTAGGGTTTTCACTGATGGAGATCAGCCGTGGTTCAACAGTGAGTTTGAACAATAGTGAGGAACAGAGATAAAACTATTTAGTGCCTTGTTAAAATGTAATGTTTTGACAAGGAAATCCATGAATGCAAACTCATGCTGTGGGGTTAACGCATAGTGGGTGGTGCATGCATGTGAAATATTCCCCAGAAGATCCTATACAGCATGTTACAGAGAAAGCCAAGATCAAAGGCTTTTTCCTCATTAAATGTCTTGGTACCTGGTGGAGATTTTATTAGTGTGATCTTCTTGATTGGAGGTATTGACAATCTAGTATTGTCACTTGACAGTCTACCTTTCTTGAAACCAGTCTGAGTAAGACAGATCAGGAATTCAAAGAGAAGTGTACATTTATTTGATCTACATTGTTAAATGGGATAGAAATATTGTTCCTTAGTTTCCTTGCTTATTTTCCTGCTTTGGGTATCACTGTTATGTTATCTTAAGAAAAGGAGCCAGATACAGGCCCATTGTTAGTGAAGTGATCACATAGGGCCAGATGTAGGTAATCCGATTTTACCGATTCGAAAATACCGAATTTTACCGAATCGGTATTTTAGAATCGGAAAATGGTATGTAGGTAAAAAATCGGTAAAAAATACTGATTTGGTAAAATTTGGAATCGGACAATCGGAATTTACCGAATCGGTATTTACCGAATCGGCATTTACCGAATCGGTATTTACCGAATCGGTATTCCCCATTCATTCCTATGGGCCTGCTGGCCCATAGGAATGAATAGGAAATACCGATTCGGTAAATACCGAATCGTTAAATACCGATTCAGTAAATACCGAATCGGAAAGCAAACAAAAGTGAAACTCAAATAGGCAGCCAATCAGGTGCTACCACCCTCCCCCTCCCTACCAGGAAGTGGCTACACAGGCAGCTGCAACTAATTAGAAGCTTCTGGAAAGGCAGTTTGAGCTGAGCTGAGTGCAGGAGCAGCAGAAAGGGTTTTGTGCACTTTTAAAAGTGAAAAATGTCAAGCACCCAAGAAAAAGAGCAGCCTGAGAGGAGGAGGAAACTGAAATTCAGCAGCATGGAGTTGCAGGTCCTTGTGGAGGAGGTGGTGAAGGTGCACCACAAATTGTTTGGCAGGCAGTCCCTCACTGTGGCTGAATCAGCCAAAAGAAAAATCTGGCTGGACATTTTGGACAAAGTAAATGCAGTTGGGGTGACCACCAAGGATACAGAGGACCTGAAAAAATGATTTTATGACCTCAGGAGCCAAAACAAAAAGAAATCGGCTGAACATCAAAAGTAGGTATCAAAAACTGGCGGAGCCAAGAACCCAGTACCCCTCCTGACTGACCTGGAGGAGATGGTGGCCTCAACCATTGAACCAGACAGCGTCTGCGGACTGGGAGAAGTAGACAGCTCAGCCAGAGCTGCAAGTAAAAAAGGTAAGACAAATGGACTGCATTCCTCCCAATACCATCATCCTTACCTGTACCCTTAGTGGGCAAGTGAACCCAAGTCCAGTACTGCTAGCACTATACAGGGCCAATGCATGATGCGATATGTAGTCAGGAAATGTAAGTACATGTCGTACAGCACACCAACCAACTAGTTAAGGAAATGACTGCATACAGAATATGGCCAATGTGATAAATATTTAATTGTAGTGACTGTGAGACAGTAGCGCTTAGTTAATGTACGCTCATATGTCCATAGGTGAAACGTCTCGCAGGCGTTCGCAGGAGACTGAAGGCACACCACCTGAGAGGGAGGGGAGTCAGGAGGCAGGTCCAACTACCCCCAACGTACCACAGGCCATAGGTGCATCAAGTAGCCATCCTCCTGCCCAAGACTCAGAAATGGCACAAGAGTTGCTGGCGTCCCCTTGTAGATCTCAAGCCCCTCTCCTGCTGTCTTCCCCAGAAATGCCAGCATCACAGCATGATATGGCACCTGCATCACAACCAGGCAGGAGGCATGTCGTGGCCCCACTCCCAGAATTGGAGTCAGTAGCTGCTGACATGGAGGGTGACGGACCAGACAACTTGCCTGTAGATGTTAGCTCTGGTACAACGCACTCCAGTGCAGGGGTGGGCCGTAGTGGTGCAAGACGCCGCAGAGTCCAAGAAAGGCCAGCAGATGCACCAGTTGAGGGTCCAAGTGTGTTCCGTGGTCTGGAGGGGCGTATGGTGAGGATGCAGAGGATGCAGGGAAGAGCCATTCAGGCATGCCAACGACAGATGAGGTCCCAGAACAATAACATTGGATAAATAGGAAAGGGCATCAGTGAGCTGGTACAAGTCAACAAAGAGATGGCAGCAGGGATGCACGGAATTAAGAACACGGTGCAGCTGCTATGCACCAAACTAGACAATGATTTCATTGCAAGGCACAAGGAAAGGCAGCGTGCTCATGGCCAAAGTAAAGCCATCAACAGCCTGGCCACTGCCACATCCCTGTTATGCAGGAGAAGCAGTAACATGCAGGAGGCCATGACCCAAAACACCAATGAGGTCACTAGGGGCATGGGCAGGATGACCAGTGCTCTTGAGGCGCTGTTGAATGCCCAAACTGCACACAGAGCTGCTCCGGATGTGCCTGTAAGTGAGGAGAGCACAAGCAGGAGCAGCATTGGAAGCACCCTAGTCCCAGAAACTAGGAGGAGCAGGCACCATGCTGAGGCCATGGGCCAGCAAGACAGTGAGCAGGGTGAGCAACCTACAAGTGTTACTGGGAAGCGAGCAAGGAAATAACTTTCACAGTTCATGTTGAAGTAAACCAGGACTGACATCATTGCAGTTAAATACTTTTTGTTGCACATTTGTGCTTTAAAATCCTACCTCATTACAAAATTAAACTACTTTTGGTGCATACTCCACCTGTCTGTGTCTCCTTACTTACTTAAAAGAAGTTGCGTGTGACCTCTTCCCGTCTGTGTCTGCCATCAGTTGGTGTTGCAACTCCAGATGTGTGTGGTTCAGGCACTGCTTCCTCGTCATTATGGTCCTCATAATCTGAGATATCCACTTCTGTGCCCTTCTTGACCGCCAGTTTGTGCAGCATTGCACAGGCTGCAATCATCTTGCAGCAGGTGATTGCTGTGTACTGGCGGGCCCCTCCACTCCTATGGAGGCAGCTAAACCTGCTCTTCCACATGCCAAAGGTGCGCTCCACAATGTTTCTGGTTGTTTTGTGTGCCCTGTTGTATCTCCTCTGACTTGGTGTTGTAGGGTGGAGGTAGGGTGTGAGGATGAAGGACCGGAGGGCACATGCACTGTCCCCTAATAGTAAGAAGAAAAAAAATTACTCACATGCACACACACACATCCACCTGAAATACGTATCAAGGGAGTTTCACACAGTGTGTCACCTAGCAAGTATCCTTCGCTGAATTCTCCCGCAGTCAGGCGTGCGGAGATCCCACTGTTTTGGAAGATGTAGGAGTCGTGGGTTCTCCCTGGGAATTTGGCTACTATGTCAGTGATCATGTACTTTTGAATCACAGATCACCTGTACATTTATGGTGTGGGTGGATTTACGGTTCCAATAAATGTACTCTGTGGCAGCAGGTGGGCATATTGGTATGTGGGTACCATCAATACAGCCAATGATGTTAGGGAACTGCGCCATCTGATAAAAGTCTGTCTTTGTCCTTAGCAGTTCTGCATGCGTTGCAGGGAAGCTGATGTAGTGATGCATTCTCTGCAACATGGCATCAAGGAATTTTTTTAAGAAACGGGACAGACAGCTCTGGGACACCCCACCTACCTCAGCAACAACACTCTGGTAACTCCCAGATGCAAGCAGGTGTAGGCTGCACAGCACCTGCACATGGGGTGGGATGGTGTGCACCCTTGGGGCTGGATGGTCCAAAAGTGGGTAGAGGTCCCTGATGAGGTCCAGGATTGTTTGTGGGGCCAGCCTGTACCTCTGTAGGATCTCAGGCTCAGTTAGCTGGAATGGTGTGATCCTCTGCCTGTACACCTGCTCCTCCCTCCTCCAGACCCTCTCTCCTTCTGCCTGGAGCCGTAACCGCCTCGCAATGACAGAATGCCACCATTCTGGTGAAAGTGGTGCATTTTGGGGCCTTTTTTATAGCCTTCACCTGGTTACCACCTAATTTCAGTCCATGGTAAATACCGACTCTTAAATACCGAATTTCATGCAAATTCGGTATTTAAAAGGGGACCTACATCTCGAAATTCATTTTTACCATTTCTTATTTACCGACTCAGTAAATTTACTGATTCGGTAACTTTACCGATTCGGAAACTTTACCGAATCGGTTAATATACCGAATCAGTGAAGTTTCCGATTCGGTAACTTTACTGATTCGGTAACTTTACTGATTCTGTAAATTTACCGATTCGGTAAAGTTTCCGATTCGGAAACTTTACCGATTCGGTATATTTACCGATTCGGCTACTTTTTGGTCCCCTACATCCCAAATGCCCAATACCGGTCGGTAATGGCCGAAATTACCGAATTTCGGCCGTTACCGACCGGTATTGGGCCACCTACATCTGGCCCATAGTTGTTTAAGGGGGTGGCTTTTGTGAGCTTGGACATTTATATTGGTCTGGCTAGTTTATTTCTTCCTACTACATTTGGATGGTATAGGTGGGTTTTCAAGGAATATGGCACAAGCATCAAATAATAATTGATCAGCCCTTAGAAGGATTTAAATGATAACAGAATATCCTTCTTGTATTTTTGGGTGATTCTGTGTTAATCGCTTACAGCAGAAGTTTTGAATTTGCCTTATTAAATTTCTGGTAGACGGCACGTTTTTACCAATTTTGCTTCAACTGCAGAATTTTAGGAATTTATTATTTCTTAGTATGTGTACCTTTGAACACAGGCACTTAATGAGTTTGTATTTTAAGATATTTAGTGTGTCCATGTATGCTCTTTTGCTTTAGTTTTGAGACCTCACTCTCCAACCAGTCTACTATGGTAATTATGGCTTTGAATGTATCAGAGAGAATTTTGGGGTGAACTGAATGAAGTGAAGTACAACCCTAAATATTCGGGGATAGTTTCTTTGAGATGTTGTGCGGTGGAACCTATTTAGTATGATTATGAAATGTAGACATGGTCAGAGACCAGAATAGGATCAACGTTGGTATCAGAGGTGTTCATTGTGTGTGCTAAGATGTAATCTAGCCAGGAGATGTATTGATGTGGGTTTGAGTGCAAGGTTTATTTTTTTCTGATTGTGCTGTATTGTCTCCCTGTATCTTAAAAGTCATATGTGTTAGAAATATTGGCCTTTGCAAGTACGATTTGTTTGGTCTGAATTTACAAACTGATACACTGCCTAGGAACAAACCTCTGGAAAGTCGAAATCAGCTCCCAAGATGATCCCAGCCTCTTGTGGTATTTGATAGAGCTTCTTATCCAGCTGTTTCCAAAATTCTGAAACATCTGCTGTGGGTACACATATGTTTCTAGCTTATAGCTTGTGGCCCTCATTTTGTTGACTGATACAGAGAGATTTTCATTCAGTGTCATTCTCAGCTGCTAGTATTATTAATTCTGAGATTTTAGATATTAAAGTTGTCAAGATGCTTTTCTTTGCAGAAGCCCACGAGCAGGCACAATTGTCCACCTATGTGTTTCTTATTAACATTGCTTCACCTACCCTCTCAATGTCCTCTTTGTTTTTGTTTATGCCAACAGTCTATGAGTTTTTGATACAAAACCAGGTGGTTAACTTAATACTTGTAGTGCTTAACAATAGCACTTTACTGTTTGCCATATTCAATTTGAGTATAATGCCTTTGGGATTGATTTTGTCTAATACATAAAGGATAGGCTGAGACCAGTTTTATGTCAATAGACATGAGTGACACACAACTGTTTTGACGTCACCTGGATCTGTATTTGCCTATGCTCTTTGAGGGTTTGTTTGTGAATCTGTGAAAACTATTTCCAGCAATGTAGTTAAGAGCAGTAATTGACTAGTAAAAGAGGAGAAAGCAAGATATGAAAGTGAAAGAGGAAGCTGGAAAATCCAACTTAAAAGACCAGGGGCCAGATGTAGGGGGCCAAATACCGGTTGCTAACGGACGATTTCAGCCGCTACCGACCGGTATTTGGTTTTTTTTTTTGATCAAATATATTTTTATTGAGTTCCACAAAGCCAAACACTTATACAATGATCAGAACAGACAGGGGGCACAGTAGTTGCAACCGTCCCCTACGTTGCATGGTACCCAACTGTGCGTCCAGTAAGTGTGGCAGGGCCATGTGTCCATGTATGCTTGCACAGTGGGAGACCTGCCCCCCGACATCCGCCAGAACTCTTTTCCACCAACCACCCCACAGACCCGCCCCCCCAACTTTCCCCAACTGTGCCCTACTCCTCCCCCCTAACAAACCCCTCCCCTCCCTGCCCCCCTCCCCCACCCGGTGTGTTCCTTGTAGCGCTTAGCGGTGACTATGCGATGTCGGGCTAGACCTTATGTTCCACTCTGGCTCTCTCGTCTCGAAACCCACTCCGCCAGTTTCAGGACCCTGAGATACTTCGGACATGTAAGCTCCGTAAATTCTTGGGAAAGCAAAGAGATGAGTGGCTGCCATGTTTCTCTGAAGGTTTCGGAAGACTGCGTGAGCGCGGCCTGTACCCTCTCCATCCCCATGATATACCATAACCTGTGTAACCACCCCGTGTGTGTGGGCTTTCTCGTGGTCCCCCATAGTGACAAGATATGTTGGGAGGCTGCCCCCATCGTCAATCCCATCTGTTTTCCTCGCATGGACTTGAGTGGGAATGTTAGGCTGTTAGGGAGTCCAAGGATAGCGTAAGCTGGGAAACGTGGAATGTCGGTGTCAAAGTGGGTGTCTATGTCCTTAAGTACTGCCTCCCAGTATTCGCGCACCTCGGCGCATTCCCATAGAATGTGTAGCATGGTCCCTGTTTGCCCGCACCCCCTCCAGCATTTGGGGTCCTTGCTCGGGTTTCCCTGGTGTAGGCGTTCCGGAGTCAGGTGCCAGTAACAGGCGATCTTTACCGCCGCCTCCTTGCTAGCCGTGTTTCTGGCCGTGTGGTGAGCTCGGTAGTATATGTCTTTCCATTCTTTAGCAGAAAGGGTGCGCCCCAGTTCCCTCTCCCAGCGCCTCTGCCCAGCTGACCTCTCCGTAGGAGGAGGGGGAGAGAGCATCAAATACAGGTCTGTGATGGACCCTGTATCTGAGGTTTTGGTCATGATCCATCGCTCGTAGGGGGTAAGAGGGCGGCCAACCAGAGGCGCCACCCCGGCGTGCATCAGCCAGTGCCTAAGCTGGAAGTACTGGTAGCAAAGTGGCTTATCTAGGGAATAGTCTGCTGTCACTCTGTCCCAGGTCAGAAAGCCCTCTGTGTCAAACAAGTAGCCTGCGGAGCGGCATTCGGACTGTCGCCACTGAGGGAACGAGCCCGGAGACTGGCCCGGCGGGAACGCCGGGTTGTCCAGCAATGGCGTCATGGGGGAGGGAAAGGTTGTCAGGCCCCTCGAGACAGCGGTTGCATCCCACACTTGCAATAGGGTTCTGGTGATTGGGGATTTCTTGAGGTATGGTGGTCTGTCCGGCCGTGCTAGGAAGGGAACTTTCCAGAGGGGCAGGCCTGCCATGGCCCTGTCCTGGAACAACCAGTGCTTCTCCGAAGTTGGCCGGGACCACTCCAGGAGGAATCTAAGCTGAGACGCCTGGAAGTAGCGCCTCAAGTCGGGGACCCCCAAGCCCCCCTCCGCCGTTGTTCTCGTGACCAAGTCGCGCCGCAGTCTAGACCTTTTGTTCGCCCAAACATAGTGGTTCAGGGTGTCTTGCAGCTTTTTCAGCATCCCCAGTGGGGGTGTGACTGGGATAGTCTGAAATATGTAGAGGATTTTGGATAAAAGGGACATTTTTATGGCTGCCACGCGGCCCAACCACGAGAGCGGCTGTTGTTTCCACCTCGCTATGTCCCCCTGGACGCGTGACAATAGTTTAGTGTAGTTAAGGTCAACCGTTTGGGTAGTCGCCAGCGTCAGGTCTATCCCCAGATATTATATGGTGGTGCTGACCTCGAGACCCCGGATTTGCAGCGACGCTCTGTTAGCCGGCCGGGTGTTGCTACAGAGCGGCAGGACGACGGATTTTTGGATGTTCATTTTGAAGCCCGACACCCCCCCGAACGCGGTCATTCCCGACAGGAAGGCCGGTATGGAGACCCTCGGGTTCTCCACTGCTACCAGGATGTCGTCTGCATAGAGGCTTATGGTTTGCTCCGTGCCCCCGAACTTGATTCCGGCAATGGCATCGTTGTCTCGAACACGCTGGGCGAATGGCTCAATATAGAGAGCGAACAGGAGCGGCGAGAGGGGGCAACCCTGCCGCGTGCCTCTCTGGATGTCGAATGGCCTGGAGCTAACCCCATTGACTTTGACGGTCGCTTTGGGGGACGTATAACATCCTGCCACCCAGGAGCGGAAGCGAGGACCCACGCCGAACTTAATCAGCGTTTGTTCCAGGAATCTCCAGTCGACCCTGTCAAACGCATTCTCGGCGTCCACCGAGAGCAGAGCTGCGTCCGAGGCATTGAAGTTAGCCTTGTCTATGACATGCATTATGCGCTTAGTGTTGTCCGCGCATTGCCGGGAGGGGACGAAGCCTGCCTGGTCAGGTTCGATAATGCCAGGTAGGCACGGGCCCAGGCGGGAGGCCAAGACGCCCGTGAAGAGCTTAAGGTCGATGTTGAGAAGGAAAATCGGCCTATATGCTGCGCATCTGGAGGGGTCTTTGCCCGGTTTTGGAAGGGCTATGACTTCTGCCTCTAACATCTCCTTCGGGATCGAGCCCGGGCCCCCGAACGAGTTAAACAGTCTCGTGAGGACCGGTGCTAGGAGGGGGCAAAAGGTCTTATAGAAGCCCGTGGAAAAGCCGTCCGGGCCCGGGGCCCGGGTGGCTTGAGGCGGGCGATGACCGTTATGACTTCCTCCAAACGGAAAGGGGCGTCCAGCGCTGTGGAGTTCGTTTCATTAAGAGCGGTGACCTCCATAGTTTCCAGCTAGGTCCTCCCCGCCTCCTCCCTGACGGTCCGGTCAGGGGCATATAGCTGCGCATAAAAGGCTCGGAATGCCTCCGCTATGCGTGCATCCTCCCGGGCCTCTTCGCCGTCGTCTCCGCGTATCACTGGGATCTGAGAGCGGACGGTTTTGGCCTTAAGTTTGCTAGCCAGCAAGCGGCCTGTCTTGTCTCCCCCACGTAGTACGTGTGGCGGAGGCGGAGTGCAGCATATTCTGCCCTGTCCAGATCTAAACTCGCCAGTTGTGCCCTGGCCGCCTTCAGCTTGCGCCAAATTCGGGGAGCACCCGTCCGGCAGTGAACCCGCTCCAGCTCTAGCACCTGCGTCTCCAAATCCCGCCTCCGTTCCTTCCGCTCCTTATTGTCCGCAGCCGTGATTGCCATGATTTCGCCCCTAATGACCGTTTTAAGCGCTCCCCACAGGGTCGCCTGGGTCACCTCCCCGTGTCGTTGTGAGCCAGGTAGTCGGTAATGCTTTGGGACAGTTGTTCCGCCACTCCCTTGTGGGAGAGTAGACTTTCCCTGAGTCGCCATCTGCCTCTGTGCGGGGGAGTACGCGGAACCACCAAGTGAAGGATCACTGCGTCGTGGTCCGAAAGTGCCGCCGGGGTGATGTCAATGTCGTGCACCATGGGTACTATGTCCAGGGAGCCCAGGAAGTGATCTATTCTAGCGTAGGTGTGGTGTACGTGTGAATAAAAAGTGTACCCCGGGGCCGTGGGATGTCTGTCCCGCCATAGGTCTATCAGTCCCCGTTCCCCCAGCCACTGCTTCCCGGCCCCCGACAGTGCTCCGGTGTCCCCAAACCTCTTCCCGGATCTGTCCACCTCGTTGTCCATGACCAGGTTCAAGTCCCCTCCCACCACCACCTGCCTCATATTGCCCGCCAGCGCCTCAGACAGCGCTCCCCTCAAGAAGGCTTCCTGTTTCGTGTTGGGTGCATAGAGGGATCCTAACGTGAAGGAAGAGGTGCCTACATGTACCGTGTGCGCTAGGAGTCTGCCCCTGATCTCGGCCACCTTACTCCCAACCTGCCCTTTGAAGTGTCTGGCCACAAGGATAGCTACGCCAGCTTTTTTCTCGCTGGTCGTAGAGTAGAATTGGTGGGGGAAGGCCCTTGCTTTCATGCGATGCCAGTCCTTCGCTAGCAGGTGCGTTTCTTGCAGCAGACAGATTTCGGCCTCAGAGCGCTCAAGGAAGGAGAGAACTGCCCTCCTTTTGATGGGGTTATTGAGTCCCTTAACATTAAGGGAAAGTATACGTATGGTGTCAACTGCCATGGGTATTCGAGCCTCTCGCCTGCTCCAACCCGAGCCCCTCGCTGGCCCTACCCCAAGTTCCTGTCGCTAATCCAGAATGAACACACCGAGCCCCCCCCTCGTGCCCACCCCAGCCCCAACTCCCCCCCCAACCGTCCCCCTCGCCCCCCCCCCAACTGGTGAACATAGTCCCAGGCCAATCATTACTCAGTCTAGGCCTGTAGTGAATGAGTCAATGAGTGGGTGTGTGGCAGTGGCGGCTCTCGGCCCCCGACCCCCCCGACCAGGAGTCAAAACTTAGCTGGTGACGACCGTCGCTGGAGTTGACTCAGGAAGCGGAGCCGGTGTCTTTAGATACTTCGTGGATTGCTGCGGCCTTCTCCTGGGCCACCGTGTCCGGGTCCGGCTTGAGATTCCTCTTCCGTAGCCTGTTTCGGCGCACTTTCTGCCATCCGTCCCCCGACGTCCCGGGGGAGTCCGACGTAGCTCCGGAGGACCGTTGTCCATTCGTGTCGTCCTGGGATGGTTCCTCGTAGGGGATGTCCAGTACTGCACAAGTGTCTCTCAGGGAATGCAATTGGTGGAGGGTGCCTTTCCACTTGAAGACAAGGCGAAAAGGGTGTCCCCAGGAGTAGGGGACCCCCTCCTTACGCAGGAAGGCGGTGGCAACTCTGAACGCCCTCCGCTTTTGTAGGGTGGTCGCAGCCAAGTCCTGAAAGAGTTCCACATTGTGGTCTTGGAAGCGGAGGGGCTGCTTGTGACGGGCCTCTCTCAATATGCGCTCCTTCAGGGGGTAGTCAGGTAGAAAGGCCAGGATGTCCGGCGGGGGGCCCTGGGCCCGGCGGGCCGGGCCCACCCTGTGGGCCCTGTCGATGCGAATCCCAAAGTCCTCTCCCTCTCCCAGCACCATCCGGAAGAGCGCTTATAGGTACCCCACCATGTCGTCCCCCTCCGCCTTGAGCGGCACGTTACGGACTCGAATGTTATTGCGCCTGGAGCGGTTCTCCAGGTCCTCCGTGTGGGTCTGTAGGTCCATCTGCTGGTCGTGGAGGCGGACGATCTCTTGCCTGAGACATTCTATTTCCTCGCTTCTGGCCTGGCCTGAGAGCTCGTTGGCAGCCACCCTTTCCCCCAGGTCGTCGACGTCCCGCCTGAGTTCCTTGTATTCCCCGGTCATTTCCTGTCGGAAAGTTTGAATATCTTCTTTCAAGGAGGTGAAGAGGGCCTCCATAAATGCCTTAGTCGCCGGCGTTTCGCCTTCTGGGAGGTCCTTCCCCTTGGGGGGGGGGGGGGGGCCTGATGCTGACTTGTCCGGGCTTTTGTCAGTTTTGGGGGGTCCTTTGGCCAGCATCTCCGAGATGTTGCGGTTCCCCTTGCGACCGCTGGTCGTCATGGCGGACGCAGTCCGTTCCGTAGCCCTCAGCCTGGTCGGGGCCCCAGGTGCCCCCGCAGGGTCCCCAGGCGTGCTCTGGCCGTGCTGCGGGAGGCCGGTTCCTCGACCCCGGGGCCTCCCCTCCGAGCCCCTTCGTTGCTGCTCCTGCCCGCTCCTTGCGTAGGCCCCCCGCCCGCGCGGTCGGTCCCCGGGCCCTCGTTAGACCGCCCGGGCCTCCACCGCTCAAGGCCCGCCGCCTCCACTAGCTGTCCCCGGGGCGTAGTCGCGTCTTAGGTTCTGGGCCTCTTGTGGCTCAGGGACGTGGCCCCCACCGCACACGGGTCCACTGGCGGTCTGTGCCTCTCCTCCTGTGCTGCGGTGCTGTTCTCGCTGGGGGGGTGGGGGGGGCCCAGTCGTACCTCCGCTGTACCCGGCCTGCCCACCGTTCTCCCTTCGCCTGCACTCCCGGGCCTCGTGGACTGTCGCTGCCTCGTGGTGGGGGGACGACTTCACTCCCTACCTCCGATGATGTGGCCACTCGTGCTCCCGGCCGCCTACTGAGTCTCGCTCCCTGCTGCAGCCGGCCAGGTATGTGCTCCGGCCGCGCCTTCCTCCACTAGGCCCATGCCGGGGCCTTGCGTAGATCCGGGAGCCGGCGAGCCCGGCACTGTTCCACTCCCCGTCTGTCCGCTGGGGCTCCCCGATTGGTGCGTCGCTTCTCGGACCTCGCGAGTGCCACAGGTGGTCCCGGTTTTCCTTCCCCCGCGCCTGCGGTGCTTTGGGGTGGCCTCGCCGGGTCTCCAGGCGCTGGGGTCCGGGTCAGGGCTGTTCGCGCCGTCCGACGGCGGCCAGGCGTCTCCGCTCCTCGGCTCCTCTCTCCGCTCTAAGGCCACGCCAGCGGCTCCTCGGCCCCTGCGGACTGCCAGGTGACCGTCCGCTCGCTTTGGCCGGCTCGATCAGGGCAGCGGTCCGCAAATATCCCTGGTGGGGGATCGGGCCTGGGGAGCCTCCGCAAAACTCGTCTTACCAAGCCGCCATCTTGGCCACGCCCGGTATTTGGTTTTTGAGATGTAGGGGGCCCTAAGTTTAACGATTCAGTAAATTTTCAGATTCTGTAAATTTACCGATTCGGTAAAATACTGAATCAGTAAATTTACAGAATTGGTAAATCTGGATGTAGGTGGCTCTGAAAACAGTGCCACAGGCCCTTTAGAATTCGTTATTTACCATCAAATACTATTTGATGGTAAATAACGAATTCTTGTGTACATGCACATCTGTGCATGTACACCTGTGCCATGTGGCACACATACATGCCCTAAGGGCATATATGTGTGTCACATGCCACACAAGCCTGAATCAGGGGTGCAAGAGGGTGTCAAAGTGACACCCTATCCTCTTGTCAATTCGGTAATTTTATCGAATCGGTATTTACCGATTCGATAATTGCCATTGGTTCCTATGGGCCTCACGGCACATGGGAATCAATGGCAATTACCAAAACTGTAAATACCGATTCGGTAATTACCGAATATTACCGATTCGTTAAATTATTCGGTAAAAATACCTACATAGCATTTAACGATTTGTAAATACCGAATCGGTAAAATTTGGTATTTATGAATCGGTAAATGCCATTTACCTACATCTGGCCCTAGATGGTGAGGAAAATTGGAGACTACAAGTGGGCAGAGAAGAAGAAACTTCACACAACCCCTTCTATTTCATTTCTGTTTTTTACATGAATGATGGTGCTTTTTTGTGTGTAGTTATAGTTATACAAAAGGGGGTGGTGATGGACGGAGCATCTGAATCAATCGAACACTCACACCCAGTCAAAAGATCTGGGTTTAATCCATCACCGTTCTTTAGCCCTCTCTGCCACTCCAGTTCAGGCATGGCTACATGCAAATCAGTCTGACCCTGTGCCTCCTGGGAACAGTCCAGCCCGAACTGCCAAGCCATGTCTTCCCTGGACTGGAAAAAAAGCTTCAGAGGACCGGTTTCTGGCATTCCAGACGTCTTCAGCCCGGCTTGCTTGAATCCAGTGGCAAAGTGAGCAAGGGACTGTTATCCAAGGATGGTCTCTCTTTCTGTCAAAATTGAAACAAAAGATGAAGCTGCCTGTCATGAAATCCAGCACTGACGGATCACAGAAAAAACACCCAAAAGAGCTACAAGACCTGCGAAGACTACTTCGAAAATCTCAAAGGAAGTTTCAGTCGGCAGACCATGGTACATTCCAATGGGCCAGCTTTCGTGCACAAAGAAAAGAATATAAAAATATGATCTGGGAATTTAAAAGGTCAACAAACAATAGCTTCTGGTCAAAACTAATTTACAGTTCAAAACTACAGAATACTAATATATTTTGGCAAACAATAAATCAGTTAACAAGACCCTGAAACGTCCTAAGCTCTAATGAGCAGGAATCTGAGTGGGCAGTGTTTCTCGCATCAAAATTTACAGACACCTCGACAGTAACTCAAAGTAGTGACCTATGGACAAGAAGTCAAAATAAAACGTGCCACGTAGAAGAACTTTGGAGTAAAACGTTGACCAGTGTACATTGTAACATACCGGGTACAGATCCTCAGAATAATTCATATACAGCGGAAGAAATAATTAAAATAATCAAAAAAGGAAAAACCAATGGGGCACCAGGCCCGAATGGCATCCCACAAGCGGCGTAAAAATATGTCCCTGAATTTTGGGTACCTTGCCTGGCGGAACTGTTCTCAGATGTGCAAAATTTGAATCAAGTACCTGAAAGTTGGCAAGGATCAATATTCATGCCAATCTGCAAAGGTGGAGAAAGATCATTAGATAACAACTATCGCCTGATAGCGTTGCAGGACGTCGAGGCAAAATATTTTGCATCTTTACTATTAAACGATTTGGTTTCCTGGTCAGGCGAAAAAGCCCTGATCCCCATTAATCAAACGGGGTTCAGGAAGGGGATTGGAACAACAGCAAACATCCTATCCATCACTATGATTGCGGAAAAGTGCATAAGTAGTAAACAGGACCTGAATATGTGTTTTATTGATCTTCAGGCGGCCTTTGACAGTGTAGATCGCAACTTATTGTGGGCGAAACTGAGACCGTGGGCAATCCCGGAGAATATTCTAAGGGGTCTGCTGCTATTTTACTCGGTCGTAAGTAAAAATAGGCGATGGAACGCGACTGTCGAGAAAAGTTCCCACAACGATTGGCCTCAAACAGGGGTGTGTTCTTGCTCCACATTTATTCAACCTCTTCATTTCAGATCTTTCTGGGAAACTGAACCACTGCAACGCCAATCCACCGAAGCTAGGTGCTTTACAGCTCACCCATCTGGCCTACGCAGATGATATAGTACTTCTGAGCCTAACAAAGGTGGCACTAACCAGATTAGTAACGGAACTCTAGGCCTTCCTGTTGGCAAATAAGCTGTCATTAAACATCTCAAAAACCAAAACCATGTTGATTACCAACCGCCGTGGATCGCATCTTTATATTAGGTTAAAAGGAAAACCACTAGAGAAAGTCTCAGCATATAAATACCTGTTTTTTTTTTATAGACGATGAACTTAACTTTAAAGAACAGAAGAAATATCTGACTCAAAGAGCTGGTGCCCTATTATTTGGTCTAAGTACTTTGGCAAAAAAATTGGAAGGGCCATCACTTAAACCCTTATGAACCGTGATGGCAAACAAAGTCCTCCCAACCCTGACTTATGCAAGTGTGGCAATGCATGGAAAGGACGCGGACTTACTAAACAGCCTGACAACTAAAATGTACAAAAAGGTATTACGATTACCAAGCAGTACATCACCAGCGCAAATGCGAATTGAGTTTGGATTAAAAAACGAAACACCGGGCAGATAATTCTCATACATTAAGGTGTGGTATCAGATCAAGCAAAAAGCATGTAATAAAAATCTTAATACCTACCTATGGCAAGAGCTTAAATCCCCCAAAAAATCCAAAGCAAATCAATTCCTCACGCATGCTTTGGAGATAACTTGCTCAAAAACCTTATGGGATAAAAATCTGTCATTTGTTGTACTAAAACAGACCCTAAATAAAGTGGCCAAACTCCATTCATTAGTTTTGGACAAAGACATTTTCTCCCATCGCTCGCATTCATGGGCTGTGATAAATGGCTATAAGACATTGACACCAGCACTGTACCTGGAAACAACCTACTCTCTTTTTATTAAGAGAAAGCTGATGTCTCTGATATTTGGTGACTTTCCGACACTAGCCGATGATCCTGCCTGGAAACAGCATGCTGGCGTCACATGTCGACTGTGTGGTAGCCATAAAGAAGTTATAATACACATAATCTGTCATTGTAAGATGCTGTCCAAGGAACAGTCATACTTTTTAAAGGAAAGTTTTCGGATCAGGAGACTACGAACATGTAGATCTGCCATTGTTGGAAGCCTGGATATAACCGCTCCTCGAATACATTGCAAGCTGGTGAAGTTACTGCAGGCATTTGCAAAATGTATAAAGCAACATGAAGATTTTAAACTGCTAATGATTTGAACTTTTTTTTTTCTGCCTCAATGATCCTTATAGTGAATAACAGTAGAAAAATTATTGAGTTTTACCTTCCGTTTTTGTGCACTTCAATTCATTTTCTGTCTGACAACTGTGATGTTTTCTTGATTTGAACATATTTTTCTTGTTCTCTTTCCCACTCACTGTTGTGTGTTTTTAATTATTTTTATTCATGATTATTGTTGTTAATTGTATGAAATATTTGTGTATTTAATTTTGTCATAAACTGTTCGATTTTTAACATGTGATTAGCAGTTCGTGTATATATACGATTTCAATACATTTTTATAGAAAAGTAGATATTTTGACTTGATTTTTAAGCTCATTGATCTTGCACCTCTGTGTCTCGTTGACTCTGGATGAGTTTGATTAAGTTTGGGAGTGGATGTGAGTACTACTGGTCTAGTTTGATCATTTTCCCTAGGGGATTGTTCTTCTAACTTTCATCACCCTTCAACAGTCAGGCTAGCTTGAATCCAGTGGTTTAGTGAGCACGGGACCCACGCCTGGGCATACCCTTCCCACTTAGGGTGACATATACAAAAGAAACAACTGGTGGACTGTTTGAAGTGTTGTATTTATACTTTACATATTGTCTTTAAGTTTAGCCTGTCTGATCCATGCAAAGCTACCACATGTTTGAGGACAGGTTAATTTAAGGTATGGCTTGTGTCTGACTCTAAAAATGCATGTGATTGCTTCTTGACCAGGGCTCACACCACAGTCAACCAACAATCCAATTTCTAACACACACATTATCCAAAATACGAGCAGAATTAACCAAAGTTTTGTACTGATTATGACCCGGTAAACCCACTTATCACACAGAGCACCCATTGTAAATATCCTAATGTTCTTGATGTTGAAAAACTTTAAGTTAAACAATAGTGTTTATAGTCAAATTGGTTGGGTCATATCTTTTTTCTACATTTGTTCACATTTTTTTAATTACTGTTTTTATTGAATTTTGAGTCAGAAACATAAACAACAATAAAAAATAAAAAGAGCAGATCACATAGTACAAGATCATTTTGAAACCAGAATTACAGATACAGGGTATGGTGGCGAGCGGGGGGAAGAGGAAGATACACAAGATAGTTCCACTGCAGGGTAGTTTAATTACACGCAGGACATTAAAAATAAATGAACATTATCAACATATGTGCAGAAGACACATGACAAATACAAGTTAACTGCAAGATTACAATGGGGCATTTAACATAAAATGGCGATTACAATAAATACATTAACAGTCCTGACCCTCATCAGAGTTGTGCTGTGCTAGTTTGTAGTGTGCAAACAGACCCCAAACACTTTTCGGGTGGTTACAAGGCGGAAGCATTTCGTTATAAAGATCTGATTGGGTATTACAATTAATCATATCCTTTTCCCATTCTGCAATAGTAGGTACAGGGCCACGCATCCACCTCATCATTTTGTCCACATTTATTGTAAATGGCAATACATTAATAGAAATTGTGCCTAACATAAGAAATGATCTTAACATTAACAAAGACATATACCGTGCTACTTTGAAAATAATTTATACCCTGGTCCATATTGGTCTACTGGTTGCTCCTATGGCATATATATCATGACAACCCTGAGCATTCTATGGTGTTGAGAAGTATGAGTGTATTAATTTATGTGACGATTTTGTCCAACTCAGAGGGAATTGGAAACAGAGATTAGAACTGGCCATTCCTACCCATTATGAAAGTATTATAATAAAACTGTCAGATAAAGGCGGAAACATAGGGCCAGATGTAGGTGGCCATTTACCGACCGGTAACGGACGATTTAGGCCGTTACCGACCGGTAAATGGTCATTCCTGATGTAGGTGCCTTATTTTACCGATTCGGTAAATTTACCGAATCAGTAAATTTACCGAATCGGTAAAATACCGAATCGGTATTTTTAACGATTCAGTAACTTTGAGATGTAGGTGGGACTCTTCTGAGTCCCACAGTCCTTACCGAATTGGTATTTTACCACCCAATCCTATTGGGTTGTAAAATACCGAATACAGGTGTGCATGCCCATCTGTGCATGCACACCTGTGCAATGTGACACACAAGTCCGGAATTGGGGTGCCAGAGGGTGTCAAAGTGACACCCCCTGCACCCTTGCAACAATCGGAATTTACCGAATCGGAAAATACCGATTCGGTATTCCACATTGATTCCTATGGGCTTCAAGGCCCATAGGAATCAGTGGGGGACACCGATTCGGTATTAACAGAATCGGTAAATACCGAATCTTACCGATTCGGTATTTACCGATTCTGAATTACCTACATTTCCCCCCCTCTAATTTACCACTTCTTAAATACCGAATCGGTATGATTCGGTATTTAAGAAGTGGTAAATTAGAATTACCTACATCGGGCCCATAGTCCTGATGAATATTGAGAACTATAGGGCATAAGTATACAAACACTTGAATGACATTACTAGTAATTAAATTATAGATTTTTCTGCATACAAACTATCTATAACAACATATCATGGTATATTACAAGAATGGTATGGAACAGGATTGTTGGATATTGTTGAGTGTAAATTCATTGAAATGGCAAACCGAAAACTCGCTGCCAACACCAGGTCCTAAAAAAGCACAAGAATCCCACCCGACCACCAATTAGATTCATTGTTTCCTCTAATTGGACCCTTCTTCACAATACAGCAATTAATTTAAATCGCAACTTAGCACTGTATGTAACAGCATTACAATCCTACTGCCTATATAGTATGGACTTTGTAAAGGATGACAAATAACATCTCATGGGAACTATCCTACATCAGGATCACACTGGACATCTGCCCTTGGCATACAAGCAGGACCTAGGTGTAGAGGCGTGCATGGATCTGTATGATCATACACAGATGCTCCATGATAACCTTTTGTTTGAAGAAAACCATCGTCCTATTTCAGAAAACCCTTTATCACCAATGCCCCAGTCCATCTATGGGAATTTGCTTCATCCCTAGTCTTGCAATTCTAGTGGGAAGAGCAGGTAGTTTGGACGGAGGAGAACAAACATTTCACTAAACATATCCCTCTCTGGATCAGATATATCAATGACATTTTTCTCACACGGAACGGGAAGATTGATTTGACCAAAATGTTTATTGATGAATTAGGATGGAACAGCCTAATCCTAAAATTCACTTAAAACATGAGTGAAAATGAATATGATTATCTGCTCATACATGTTATAGTTGCAAATAATCAGTGACCTCATTACACAGAAATTATAGGGCCACCAATAGTGTCCTATTTGCGGCTAGTCATCATCCCACTGCCCGGAAATGGGGCATCCCCTAAGGTGAGCTCCTAAAAGCTAAGCATAATTGCAGGATCATTAGAGGATATCAGAAAGAGGAGCATATTATATTGGAATTATTCAAAGACTGAGGCTATCCTGCTAGAGTACTACTATATGATGCAAAGAACAAAATTGCCAAAATGCAGAGAGAGAATATTTATTATTTGTTACTAAGATTGGAAAGAATCAGAAAAACAAACAGGTTGAAAGGCTCAACATATAATTCGAAATCCCAGACCATCAATAATATTTTTAACTAACACTGGACCCTCATAAAGGAAGATCCCATTATAAGTATAGATCTGGTAGCATGCCAGCATGCCCTTGATTATATTTAGGAAATAAAAATCCATTGCTGATTCTTTGGCAAACAGCCACTGTACAGTGCGTACACATCAGATCTGGGTTAGGATAGGAGCTGGTTTATCCAACTGTGGTTCATGTAAAGCTTGTAAATATACGACGAATCAAAGACAGGTCAAATGACCAAATCTTAGGATCAGGAAAATGTACAAATTTATCACATCTTCTTCTGTGTATGTTCCGGGATGGCCTGGTAAAATATTGTATATTGGCAATGCAAAGTTTTCATTCTGAAAGAGAATTCTTGGACACTTAAGTGCAATTAAAAGGGTTGATGAGGCTTAGCTGGTGGCTAGACTTTTTTGAACATCATGCAAGTAAAATTGAGATGCTCCATTTCTTTGGCATTGACAGAATTTGGGACCAGTCAAGAGGTGGAGTGAAGGAGAAAGAGCTCCCAATCGTGGTGTCATATCTCATCATTGATCTGAACTCTACGGGCCAGATTGTGAATTCGCATCATACCCGGTCGGTCAGAAACCTTTCCAAGTTGAGGCCTGATTCTGATGCGGTTCGGAAGGCGTCCTAACAGCGTTTGCTCTGTCCAAATCGGATCGGTAACATGTCTTTCCGACCGTCTCGGAAATATTTTCCACCGACCGAATACGATGAGAGTTAGGCATTAGGAATATCTCAATCCGAACGCAATTGCATTTGGAATGACCGAGCCATATGGAGCAGAATCGTACGACTCGACGGGCCGCTTTTCCCAACGATCGAGTATGATGCTGGACTTGGTCAGCCTTTCCAAATATTGCCATCCGACTTGAATCAGCATTTAGAATTAATACTTTGGGTGCCCGTATTGGGCCCCTCTGCACCCCGAACCTTCCCAATCCTCCTGTGGGGTACCTGTAGGTCCCCCCTTACCAGCCATGCACAGTGTGGCAGGCACCAGGAGGTGCCTGCCACAAGATACCCGATTTTCCCCAGCAACCCCTTTCTTCAATGGGAGCCTATGAATTTGGTCGTAACAAAGGCTCCAATTGAAGTCAATGGGAGTCCAACCAAAGTGTATCTGGAAGCATCTCGATGCATCGTACTCAGTCACTTGGACTTTCCCAATCCGATTTGGTCAGAAACCTTTCCCAAACCCCTTCGGTCGGGAAGCTTTCCAAACTGCATTCTGATCTCGGTCGAAAGGGCTCTGAATTGGATTTGGTTTTATCTAAACTGATCTGGAGCCCTTGTTTCTGACCAAAGTGTTCCCAATTCTGAATGACTTAGTACGATGCCTAGAAGCCCTTGAAGCTGACCAAATCATTTCCGGAAAGCATACGGAAAGATAGAGCCCTCCGGACCTGAATTGTACAGCTCTATGGAGTAGGAATCAGTCTTTGGGGGCCCATAGCTGCCCCCCTTCACCCAGGGTGCTCCGATTCATGCCTGTGGCAGTAAGCATGGGTCCCCCCTTTCAGACCATGCACAGTGTGGCAAGCACCAAAGGGTGCCCCTTCCCCCCCGCAGGGTGCACGGTGATCCCCAACCAACCCTTATGTCAATGGGAGCCTGTGAAAGTGTTCGGTACGAAGGCTCCCAATAAAGTCAATGGGAGTCCAACCAAATTGCATTAATTCATATGCAACGTACTGTTTCGGTCGAACTCCCCTGACACAAGTCGTACGGAAAGCATTCCGGACATGAGTTGTTTGGTTTGCTTTCCACGTGAGATCGGAATCGGGCCCTAAGTGAGAAAGACACGTTCCTGATCCGATTTGGACAGAGCAAATGCTTTTAGGCGGCCTTCCTAACCGCATCAGAATCACACCCTAAGAGTCCCTATGGCCTTAATAATGATGAGGAATTGGCTCTACACATCATGTCATATAGCTCTGTTATTGTAACATTGATAGTTATCTGTAATGATAGAGATGTTTGCATGATATGAATTATTGATTCCCTGATTTACCCATTGGTTCAGATGTACAGCACAAGCAAATGGACTTGGTATAATTACACATGGGACATTAATATGAACTCTTTGGGATGAAATAACTTTACTATTGTGAAAGTGTCTTAAAATATCCATTGGGCCCTTTGCATCTTCCCGGATGCAACACATTCAAAACGTTGCAGCTAGGGCTTTGTTGGGTTTACCACGAACCTGCTCTACAGCTGCCGCTAGTAGGAAACTCCATTGGCTCCCCATGGCAGTGCGCATTCAATTTAAAACACTGTGTCTCTCTTTTAAGATCTTGAAGCTGTCCACGCCCTGCATACTGGCTAATCTTCTCATCCCCTATGTTCTCTCTCGTCAGCTACGTTCCATGGGGCAGTACTTGGCCACTGTACCCCGGGGTAAATGCCTTCATGCAGGTGGCTGGTCTTTCCGCTATCTGGCAGCTGGAATTCTATACCGTTCCAGATTCGCAGCATGGATAGCCTGCTCAAATTTAGGAGAGAATTTAAAACCTTCCCTTTTCCTTCTTATTAGGCCATGTTCTCCTTCTCTTTTTTTCTAGTGCTTTCTCTGCTTGGATGTAGGGTTGTTGATTTATGTTGCTGGCAGCGCCGGGAGGCCCCTTTGCTGGGGCAGCTGAGCGCTACATAAACCCTAATAACATAACATAACATAACATAACATAACATAACATAACATAAATGTAAAAATCCACCCCTGTCAGCTTGTTTGATAGTGTTTGATCAGGTAGGTCTCTCTTCGGTGGATTTGCAGGTAATCTGCTTGGTATGGGCCATTGTGAGAGCATAAGCTGTCTCTGTATGATGTATAAACAGTAGGCTGTCTTACAATAAAACACAAAGGTCAGATGTATCAATGCTTTTTGCGTTTTCAAACGGACCGAGTCGAAGAATCGGCCCGTTGCCGTATCCAAAAAGGCCTTTTGCAATGTATGTAACTTTTTGCATTCACGATATAGGTAATCACAATTTTTTGAGATTACCTAAATTGCAAACACATTTAGGGAATCCTAATTTGTGATTCCCTAAATGCAATGTATGTAGCATTCGCTAAATTTGACTTTGCATGTAGGAATCGCAAATTACCATCAACTTCAAGTTGATGGTAATTTGCGAATCCTTTGAAAAATGAACAAAAGTGCATTTTTCAAAGTGCCATGTGGAGCACACACATGCCTTTAGGGCATGTTTGTGCACCATATGTGCACACTTACCTTTTTTGGGGGTGCATCGGGGGGCCTTAGGCACCCTTGCATTTGCATTTACAAATTGTGATTACCAATTTGGTAATTGCAAATTGTGAATGCATTCACATTCATTCCTATGGGCCTATAGGCCCATAGGAATCAATGTGAACACATTTCCTAATAGCGAATTGCAATTTGCGATTCGCTATTAGGTAATGTTAAATAATCGCAAAATATTTTGCGATTCCTACATACATTGCATTTCGCATTTCCAAAATAGCGAATCAGTAAAATTCAGTATTTTAGAATCGCAAATCATTGCTTGATACATCTGGCCCAAAGTTGCTTAATTATTAATGCTTAAGTGGTTTTTCCTTTAGGAAAAACATTTATATTAGGCAATACTTTACCAAAATATAGGGATCAAGGGATTTTTTCTTCTGGAGTGGAGAGACCATGCCTTCCTTCCATGCCAATGGAACAATCTCATCCTGCTGAGTTGAACTGCATAGTTGTATATGTAGTAGAATTATTGAGTTTGTGACTTTCTTTAGGTGTTTTGTGACTTTATTTAGACTACATAAGGAAATGGAAACAATCCTTTTCGCCTTCTAAGACTGTTGTTATATTCACAATGTACATATTATAATTAAGGTACAGTTGATTGTTTGGGAACTGATCAAGTGGTTTTAGTGTGTGCTATATAATTCTGATGAATGCTTGTTACAGTTTTCAACGAGACAACCTTGAATGTATATTATCACCATATAGCATGTATTCACAAAACGGGAGTAAGTTACATGGTCAGAAATAATATTTTTAATAATAATAATTATATAGATAATTATTTGTGCTCTAGTTTCTGAAACCTCAGTGTATCTCCTAAGCTCACAATGCCTGAGGTATAATGATACTCTGAAGGTGTATCCCTTCTATAGCAACTTACAGCTGGTTTCATATGATGAGTCGGTACTAATGATGCTGAGGCAGAGTGGTGGTATCTAATTTCTCTTTTATCCCATTCCCCTTTCTCTTAGGCCATGGTTTACAAACAAAAGGCTCCTGTGTGTGGTTGATTGTGGACACAGGGAAGCATGAAAAAATGCATCACTCCTCTGGAATATAAGTTTCTTGCTTTCTGATCACTGCCAATCCGACGTGGTGAGTTTAGGAAGATCAAAACTCCAGCCATTCAGGATGGACCAGGGTTTCACACGTTTTCGATATGCACAGGCATGTCCTTCTCTCAGTATGCATTTCAGCACTACTGGATATGTGCCACTAAGAAAGATTAACTCCTGAAGGACAGTTCTGTTGGGAAACCTTGTATATCCCAGCCAGACAGTGTCTGTGTGAGAAGAAGTGGGCGATGGGATGTTTTTGTTCTAATAACGTGGCCACCAACAGCACGCAGGCCACATTGCTAGCAGTGCTAGACAACATCAGAATATGCACTGACCAAGGTGGAGCAGTGGTGCTGATACTGTTGGACCTGTCAGCAGCGTTCAACATGGTCTCACACAACAGAATGCTGGAAATTCTCCATGAGAAGGGAATTCACTCCAACGCTCTGCAATGGCTCAGATCATTCCTAAGCAATCGAACTCAATCAGTTCGCCTGGGACAATTTCAATCTAAACCCAGCACCTCCAGATGTGGTGTCCCACAGGGGGCATCTCCAAGCCCCACCCTATTTAATGCCTACGTTTCATCTTTGGCCACAATCAGCAGGAAGTGGGGAATCAGCATCTGCTCATATGCAGATGACACGCAACTGATGGTAGCACTGGAAGAAAGGCCTGAAGTCTCCAAACAAAAACTTCACAATTGCCTGACAGAGATGTCCCAATGGAGGAATGAAATACTCCATTAGGGCACATCTCTCCTGCACCCGACTGTCACACTGCAGAACAGGAAATCATTCCTTGGTGAACACTTCCTCCAAAGTTACATCGTTATTATCTGTTCATCAATGTTAGTCCAAAATCTTAAATCATGCATCTTTCTTAATATTTCACCTCTACGGAGACAGCATGTTTGCGATTTGAATTCTTTATTCATCATTTTCAAGTGCCAAACGTTGCCAATCCAGGCTTTAACGGAGGCATGTGAGGTCAAACATGTTTTAAAAGTGGTCTTATAACATCAGCGTGCTCCCAATGCATTTCAAATTTTTACAATTTTTCGTCAGGGGTTAACTGAAAATAAAATGAAGAAACAATTCAGCTGCCTACTAAACCATTAGAATTGTGCAGAAACCCAAATTATTTGCTCTAACTCCACCCTCAACCAAACAAAACTAAAGACCATCCGATATTAACACTGAAACCTAAAGCTCCCTCAATGCTCAGAAACTTCCCAACTCCCAAAGTGTACATCCCCGGTTTTCGAAACATATGCAATAAATCACATCTCCCTCCCAGCTGAACAGTTTCCACAAAACTCCGAGCCACCCTTATTACCCAATTACCTTCTCTGCGCCACAACCGGCAGCATAAGCTCGCTTCACTTCCTCATGACAAAAACTCTAGTTGTTTATCCCTCACGCTCGTGCCGTTTTTAAAGTAAAAGCTCATTCACGTGGCACGCACTATGCTGTATACATATATCTGTTTCATGGATTTTTGAAAAAGCGTGGAGTTCATTGCATTTCATACATACCCTCTATCTACAGATATGGCAATATGAACGTTAATTATTACACAGATCCCAACTCCCGGGAAGCAATTCTCTGGTTATCCCCAGGTAACCTGTACCTTTTTCTATTTTATATGATAAGCGTATGTAACATATACACAGTTGTTGCATTCTTAACAAATCGGCTAAATATATTTCTGTATATATGTCTTTCTTCTAGATAATGAACAATTCCTTTGATGCTATTATCATTTATCCTCGTCATCCATTTGCCTCATAACTTAAGTGTGAAGGTATATACATTTAAGACTGTATCCAACATCGGTCATATGTATTTAAAACCAACAGAGTAATTAATTATCACCTTCTTTTCTTTTCGGGCAGAAACTTCATAGACATCTTTTATTTTCATGTCCAGCAAGTTCATTCCTATACTACCCCCAGTGCCAATAAACTTTATATAACGGACAGGAACTGTTCTAGTGACTCCTAAGTAACTGTATGACATTTCCCTTTTGATCTCTTTATCATATATCATCAGTAATACATGCTTATTATTTAATAGATATCACCCCCATCCGTTGACAGCTACAACATATATGTTCTTCGCTTTCATCTACCTGCATTTGAAGGTATAACAATTTATGATTAACTACTCTATTGTGGCACAAGAAAAACGGCTTCTTGGAGATCTGGTTGTCCCTAATTTCCAATTTGTAACTTTATCCACATTCTAAATGTTTAAAGCCATAATATCAATTAATGCTCTGTTATCCTACATCTACAGATATCAAGAAACCCTTAATATCGACTGACCTGTCACATCCTAGCCAAGATTTAGGTTTGAGTTCGCACAAATTTTTGTAAGTATGGGTCAAGACCAATTGTTTTAAGTATAGTAGAGCAATCTCATATGATCACTAGAGAGCTGGTATATTATGGATCTCTTTATCTTCAAATGCTGCTGCTAGGCACTTAGCCACACTATTACTCTATAATCACGATATGTATTGTTGCAAAAATCTTACAGGTTCCTGCTTATCTAGGCTTGGTACTATTTAGCTTTTAGTCATATTATCATTTTCAGATCTTGTCATGTGATGTCCGTGGAGTTTCCCAACATATGCGTCTCAGCTTAAGTGAGAAGCAGCTTGCTTTTGTCTTATAGCTTTGCCACGATTAAAGAATGATATTTTCTACGGTCATTATACAGAATATGTTCGGGAAATTGATCAAGCTATGGATGTTCTCAGAATTGACCAACATGTTTCTCTCATTTCTTCTTGCATAAATCATTTCAGGGTTTAGCAAAATTGTTATGTATATTAGATAACGCCATTTGCCAATGTCACTATATAGAATATGCTTGTGAAAGTGATCAAGTCAAGTGATGTTCTCCTAATTACTGATATGTTTCTCTAATGAATTGAGAAAGTATTTGTCCGGTACAAGTATGTTACAATTAGAGAATGTCATCTAATACTCAATTTTGAGAATATGAGTTCAGGTCCTACTGCAATTGTCATATCTGATAAATGTCTATTCATTTTTTAATATACAGATTATGAATGTTGATGCAATAGACTTACTGCAATTGTCATATCTGATAAATGTTTATTAATTTTTTGATATATAGATCATGTAATTATGTGAATATGTAAATAGAAGGACAATATTCAAAATGGTGCTAAAATTCAATGTTGATGCAATAGATCTATATTTGAAAGACATACTCGTTGAATAATGCTCTTACCTTGCTGCTCATATGAAGACACAAAGCTGAATAAGTGTATATATTATGTGTATGTATTTAAGTCCACTGTATATAATATGTTTGTCATGTAAATTTATTGATATATGTTTTTTCACAATTTATAGAGCAATAGACGGTAACCTGAAGAAGGCTCAAGAGCCAAAGCGCGTGTTGTGACATCTACCGCTTTGCCTTCAACATTCTGTTCAGTCTCATGTCTATTGGTTATGTATATTTTTTCTAGTATGCTTTTAACTGACTTTTGTTATATTGAAAAACAACTATAAGAAAAGAAAAGAAAACAGAAGAGAAAAACACAAAAAGAATATAAAATATGTAAATCTTAAAAGAATTGATAAATATATATAATATATACCAATAAAAATCAAATGAGAATATTTCATTGTTTGAGATTATCTATATATAGTTGGACTTTCCATTCTCAATCTCATATGTAAGCTATATCAACCATGATCTCCACATAAACATATTTTGATTTTGTCACTTGGCTATAGACCTTCCTTAACTAAGTTTGTTCCCTATGTATAGCAGGTGCAACAGTAGTATATAGGGGTCCCCTTTTTTCTAAATATTAACAATCAAGATGTGATTCACTCCACCCCTAATTTTTTTGACATGTAACAAAGCGATAAACTGCATCTCCCATAATACACTCCTCCGTTGTCAAAGAAAAATATACTAAATACGAATCAAATCTACCCCTCTGAATCCTACAGCAAGTGAAAAAAAACATGATTTTAAAGTGAAAAAAACATGATTAGAAAAAGAAAAAAACTCAAAATGCCACACCCAACAAATATGTGTCCTAAAAAACGCATTAAGTGAAAGAAAGCTGTTCAAGCAGCAAAGTTCAACTGCCCCCTCATTCCAATGTCGGTTTTGTTAGTCATTGCATTTAAATCATTCCACTTTAGGTGTATTTCTCCTTCCGTCTCCGTGATGATAATTCCTTTGAAAGTTAAACTTGAACCCTTGGGGTGCAAGCTCTGAGGCAATAATGTTGCAAAGCAAATAAGTCATGGTTGAGCGACTGCACTCCTTCCCTTTATAAATTGCTCTCGAAATCCAACTCATTCAATGAAATGCATGCGAGCAGAACCCGTGAAAAGCACCCGACTGTCCCATTGCGGAACAGGAAATCATTCCTTGGTGAACACTTCCTCCAAAGTATCCGTAGTGGTGAAATACTAAGAAAGATGCATGATTTAAGATTTTAGACTAACACTGATGAACAGATAATACAGATGTAACTTTGGAGGAAGTGTTCACCAAGGAATGATTTTCTGTTCCGCAGAGCGACAGTCGGGTGCAGGAGAGATGTGTCCTAATGGAGTATTTGTTTCTAACTGAGCTGTGATTAGGCTTTTCACGGCTTCTGCTCGCACGCATTTCATTGCATGAGTTGGATTACAAGAGCAATTTATAAAGGGAAGGAGTGCAGTCGCTCAACCATGACTTATTTCCAATGGATGAATGAGCACTGTCTAAAACTGAATGCGGGGAAATCTGAGATTTTACTTTTTGGAGGGGCCAAGCTTCTCTGGGACGCCACATGGTGGCCTCAAACACTGGGCACTGCCCCAAGCCCTAAACAGTGTGCCAAAAACCTAGGCGTCTTTATCAACGACACCTTATCGATGAAGGACCACGTACGGATGGATCCTTTGTGGAAGGGGTTTTGCGACGCTAAAATTTCTAGCAAGACTGTTTCCGTGGATACCAATCGACTGCAGGAGATCAGTCATGCAGGTCCTGCTGATAAGTCAACTCGGCTATGGCAATGCATTATTCGTAGGCACGAGCGAGCTCCTGTGCACAAGGCTTCAGATACTCCAAAACGCAGCTGCCAGGTCTGTAACGTACATAGGAGGAGCTCTGCATCAATGTGCATGAAGACACTGCACTGGCTACCCGTGGGTCAACGAGCAGTATTTAAATTCCTCTGCCATGCCCATAAAGCACTGTACCAAAGCAGCCCAAAAATACTCCAGAATGAAATTGAATTTTATATTCCGTCAAGGGGCCTGCGGTCATTACATATAGCGTTGGCAAGAAAAAAGCGCATTAAGAAAGTTAGGTCCGGAGGGAGATCCTTCTCATACTTAGCGGCAAAAAAATGGAACGAGATGCCTTTGGATCTAAGGCTCACCTCTAACCATTTATCATTCCGGGAAAAACTAAAGACCCATTTGTTCCCCAAAAACTAAAGAAACATCAGCTTGACCCTTTTCTAGCTTTACCAGATCGTGTGCTTCCAGCGCCTTGATATCCCTCTGGGATGAGTGCAGCGCTCTATAAATAAATAAATAAATAAATAAAATAAATAATGTTCTGCATCAAAAGCCGCCAGAAACATCAATAATACAGGGGAAATTCTGCAGACAAGTACATCAATTGTAGAATGGTACTGTTGATACATCTGGATGGAAGGTATCGTCCTGTCATCATAATATTTTAAATAGACGGTAGTGTGATGCAAAATGTTGCAGTAGGAGACATCATTCGATTATCTACGTTCTTTGTTGCCGGTAGCATTTAACATATGAGGCCCACTAGAGTAGCAGTCAACTTTAGTTTTTCAAAAGAAATTGCACTTCTTTTGTACGCGTAAAATGTTGCATTATGATTCATCTATTTCTTAAACATATCGGCTCATTTCCAAAAACTATTTCGGTTTCTAACAGATAAAAAATACTCCATCACTTGCATTTATTTCACGTCTCCGCTGTGCCTACTTTGCTGGAAAGGCTGTAACATTTTTATACGCAAGGTTTCGTTACACTAAAATGTGGATTATGAGTAAGCAGTGAATACAGGCTTGACACATTTGACAAATTTGTAAACTCTTCTATTTGGGAGTGAAGAACATTTTCAACTGAGTCCCAACAGAAGAATTTCTGTATGACACCTAATAGAAATATGCAGACACATGATCAAGTTAAAAAAACATGATCCCCCGTTTTCCTCGACCTACAGGCCTCTTTTAAGGACAAAAGGAAAGGTGCTGATAGTACAGCTCATTCTTCCATTGACCCGCATTGGCTGAGTTTCAATTGTTCAACAGTGGAAAATAAGAGCATCCGCATTGCACTGACTGACTGAAAAGGAAAAAAATGTTTTTGTTCGCTGTGGGTTGAAAAATGAACAGCAAGCACGTTGAAATGAGTGATTATATTAACCAGGCCAGCTGTCTGTCATTCTTAGTCTAATTAAGGAACAACATGTCCTTGCACTGTGACATAATTGTGCCATGTAAGAAAGCAACATATTTTCCCTGAATAGATTTGTGCTTGCTCAAAGAACCTTGGGCAAGCCTAATACGCACCCCAATAACCACAATGTGCATTTCAGATTTTCACGAACTCAGATTACATGAGGGAAGCCTGTATTGTTGAAAATAAGCCCAAGAGATCTAACCCCATGCCAGATTTTTCAGATTAAGCCTTGTCCTTTGTTGGACACCCTTACCCCTTGCTAATGAATATTTGCCATGCTGAAGATACACAAACACGGTTTATGAGTAATGAGAGTATGTGTGTGCCCTTTGATGCATAATAGCTGCAACAGGACCTACAGCTATACATTTTTTTAACTTTTAAAATAAGGGGTCTGGTTAGAATGGCGGGCAGACACTATCGGAAATCGGGACCGCCCGACATGGCCCCGATATAGGCATTGCAATGCGACCTCCACCTCGGCGGTCTCAATGCCTATATTTTACATTGTGGCGGGTGCTGCTGACTGCAGCACCCGCTGCAAGACAAAAAGGGATCATTTTACATATCCCTGCACTACGTGGCAGGCACCATGCGGTGCCTGCTAGATGGTGCAGGGACATGTTATGTTATGTTATGTTATGTTATACATTTATTTTATAGCGCACGGCTACTCCAGAGGAGTGTCCCGGCGCTTTATCGAGGCAGCTCAGAATAAAAAACATAACACCATACAGCGAACAACTAAAAAAGAACAACAGAGGTACTAAATATTAAAAAGCCAAGTCTTCAGGCTTTTCCTGAAGTGAAACAGATTAGCAGAGGACCGTAGGGCCAGAGGAAGGGTGTTCCACAACTGAGGGGCCTTCAGACTAAAGGAGCGCCCTCCGGTGCGTGCCTTCCTGATTCGGGGAACCACAGCCAAGAACAAAGATTCGGATCGTAAAGATCTGGCAGGGCGGTAGAAGACAAGCCTGTATTGGAGGTATTTCGCGCCCACGCCAAAAAGCGCTTTATGCGCCAGCGTCAGAACTTTAAACATGATCCGCTTCCGGATGGGCAACCAATGTAACGACTGCAACAAACCAGAAGCTCCAACTCGCCTACGGAGGCCAAAAATAGCGCGCGCTGCAGCGTTCTGCACAGCCTGCAGCCGCTGAACAAGATAGTCCGGGAGACCACTGTACAGGACATTAGCGTAATCCAATCTGGAACCAACCAAGGCCTGCACAGTGATCTTTCTATGCTCCTCCGAGAGCAATGGCAGAAACTTCCGGAGCATCTTTAGTAACCCAAAGCAAATGCCCGTAAGACCACGAACATGTTGCACCAGTGTCAAGCTGTTATCCATCTTCACACCCAGATTCTTTGCCACCAGCGATGCCAGGGCAGGGGGACACATATCCACCGGCCACCAGGCCCCCCAATCAGGGTCGAGGGAGCAGCCAAAAAACAACACCTCCGATTTATCAGAGTTGGCCTTAAGGCCATTCGACTGGAACCAGCTGAAGACCGACTCCAAGCAGCCCCGGATGTTCTTCCCATCGAAAGCCAGATCCTTCCCACACGTGAAAAGCAACTGCGTGTCATTGGCGTAGGAAACGATCTGGGCCCCAAAAGACTCCACCAGTGCCGCCAAAGGTGTCATAAAGATGTTGAAGAGAGTCGGGCTCAACACAGATCCCTGCGGAACACCAACTCCCAATGACGGCGTCTCGGCGGAGCACGGAGAGACCCAGACCGTTTGTCGGCGGCCCTCCAGGAAGGATGAAAACCAATCCATCACCGTCCCCCTCAGACCGATGTCATAAAGTCTGGCGAGAAGCAACTCGTGGGGGACGGTGTCAAAGGCCGCCGAGAGGTCGAGCATGACAAGCATAGCGCGTCCTCCAGAGTCCAGCGTCTCCCTAATGATCTCAGACACCTCCAACAGAGCCGTCTCCGTACTTAAATTAGGACGGGAACCAGACTGTGAAGGGTGTAGCAGATCACTGGACTCAAGAAAGCTGGAAAGCAGGCCGTGCACGTGCTTCTCCGTGATCTTGGCCAGCGCCGGAAGGAGGGAAATCAGCCTGTAATTGGCCAGAACCTCCGGGTCCCGCGCAGGCTTCTTGAGGAGGGGGATCACCATCGCCTATTTCCAGGGCGATGGAACCTGCCCCTCCCTCAGAGACAAATTCACAAGTGGGTTGACCACAGGGTTGACCACAGGCGCCATCTTAGCCAAAAATTTAGCCAGGCAGGGATCTAATGGCGAACCCGACTTGAGATTGGCCAGGAGCGCCAAGGAAGCATCGGTGGAAATAGGTGGAAACTCCGCAAGGACCACAGCCTGCGAAGTCCGCCACACCGGTTCCATAACCACGTTCACATGCGCCACAGCTGAGCCCACTGCGAAAGAGTCCTGAATGGACTTAATCTTATCTGTGAAAAATCTGGCCAAGTCACAGACCCACAACTCAGATGGAGCCCCTTGGGGCAGGTTGGATCTGGGGGCCATGAATTCCCTAACTACCGCAAAGACCTCCTTGCATGAGTTTGAGGCAGCCTCAATCCTTCTGGCCAAGAAAGCCTTTTTTTCACGGAGAATATCACAGTGATAGGCTTTAACCATTGACCTATACGCCGCTCTGGCCTCCAGATCATAATGGAGGCGCCACGCCCTTTCTGCCACCTTGCATTGGCGATGCGTGGCCAGCAGTGCCTCAGTGAACCAGGGGGCCGAAGCCCTCTTGATCATATTTCTCGGGGCCACAACTGGGGCAAGATCATCCAGCCTCTCCATCAGCCACTCCTGTAGGGACTCAACGTCCTGCTCCAAGTTGCCTGATATAGGGCATGGATGGTTCTCGACCGCCTGATTTAACATCTCAGGTGTAACTCTATGCAGAGCCCTCCGCGCCGTGCCAAGCTGTCTCGGCGCGCTACAAGGGGATTACTTGCTAGCTAATATTGAGAATCTGGCCAGCCTATGGTCGGTCCAGAGCACCGGAAGGAGCTCGATATCAAAGAGAGGGATTGAGGAAAAAAACCTGGTCCAAAGTGTGTCCTTTATCGTGAGTGGGACCTGTGAGAAAAGGGGCAAGGCCCAGAGAAGCGGTGATATCCTGCAGTTTGTTGGCGTCCGAGTCATCGGCGACATCCATATGAAAGTTAAAATCTCCTGCCAGAAGAGAGTGCTGCGCATTCAAGGCCAGCTCAGCAGTGGCGGCCTGGAGATCGTTGAAAAAAGATCCAACTGGGCCAGGAGATCTATACACCAACAGCCCTTTCAGGGCTTGTTGCGGGGGCAGTCTGATGGTAAAAGCTAGAGATTCAGAGCCAGGTGTCCCCCATGTAGGGGGACACCTGGTTCCCCCCAGTGCCTTCATCCGAGGGCCAGGGGGAGTGGGGCCTGGTATGGACACCCAATGTCCCTTTCTGCCAGCTTTTCATTGGTCGGAGAACCACAATAAAACAACTGGCAGGGATGGACATCGTAATCCCTACGGCAGTGCCTGGTAGGCACCATCACTATTGCAGGGATTGAGAGGCCCTCCACTGCACCAGCAGGCTCAAGGAGCCTGCGGGATACATGGCGATATGTGTTTCAGACTGCCATTACAACCCCCGCCATCCTAATGTGGCGGGTGGTAAAAATGGTTCCGATGGCGGTGAGAACACCACCGATAAGCTGTCGGCAGCTATCTCACCGCCATCATAATCAGGCCTAATGTTTTTACCTCCTCATTATGGGCAATAAAGAAATGGTGTGGAGCAGAAGAAAGTCTGGTAATTATATGACTGTGTTTTTTTAATGTCTTACGCTATTAAGGGGTTGTATGACTATCATGAACAACAATATTGTGACACCAGAATATTGTGTCGAAAATATTGTCTACAAAAATATCAAGTTTACATACTTTGGGCCTTATAACGAGCATGATGGTCCTAGGACTGCCATACCCGTGGGGCAGTCGGACCGCTGCAACCTAGGCGGGCCGACCACCCTATAACAAGTGTGGCAGTCAGACAGTTGCCAGCCAACAACAACACTGCAGACACCACCAGGATCTTGGAACCGATGGTGCCATGGAAGAGAAGGCGGCTGGGAATGGCGTTGGTACAGAGGCAGGCACTTCTGTCGGGATTACAAGTTTCCTTCTGCGCAGCCTTTTCATCATTGGAACCCCGCCATAAAAAGAATGGCGGAAAGGGAAGAAAGGCGCCACAACAGGGCCCGTTCAATTTCATCCAGGGGTGTAGTGCATTTGAGCACATGTTGTGCCCCCTCACCATGCACTTTCGAGAGTGCAGTCTGTGCTTTGCACCATGGCAGCAACTGCTGCGGCCCATCCTAATGGCTGAGCCTTGCATGACAGTGAGTCCCTCGACCTTGCACCACTGGCCCGGTGGTCCACTCATTATGCAGAGTCTGAACACCACAGGCATTGTGGTGTTCTGTTGGCCGCCATCGCCGATTATTAAATTCGGACCATTGTATGCACACTACCAAAATATTGTGGAACAAAATACCATCTAAAATATTGTAAGTATATTGATAAATGCATATTTACATTATTGTATATATTTAAAATATTAAAATGTAAAATAATAATACATTTACAAATAAATTGTAGAACAGAAATTATTAATGCATATATATATATATATATATATATATATATATATATATATATATATATATGACAATCCCTGCTTACTCTCGCCTGGAGCCCAATCCTGGATACCGCAGCGCAGGAAGAAGAGAGGAGACCTCAAGTGCAGGTGAGCAGTGTATTTTATTTCGTCGGGGAGACGGCACACCTCAGCATGACGTTTCGGCCTTCACAGAGGCCTTGATCACATATATATATATATATACATACACACACACACACACACATATTACCTACTGGCAGTCGCCAGTAGGTATATATAGTTAGGACCTAGTTTCCATAGGAAATCTGCAACATTCTATAGGGAATAACTTTGGCGCCGGTTGAGGAATTTGCGTGTATGTTTCCAAAAGTTAGGCCAGCTCCGCTCCGCTCCTTCCCTGAAAGTGTCGAGGGGATTCCTCAAGTGGGGGCCGAGAAAAAAGGGGGGTCCCAAAACGTGTTTTCCCCATGTTAATTTCCATAGGACGTTCAGACATGGCTACAGCCCAATCCGCTGAATGGAATTACACCAAACTTTGCAAAATTGTAGGGACTGGTACGCAGAAGTGCCTTTTCTATATTTGGTGACAATTGCTCTAGTGGTTTTTACGAAAATTAACTTCAAAACAAATTTATATATCTATATGCGAGCTTCGAGCGCTCAGGGTACGCGTACCGGTAAGCGCACCCGGCGCGCCATGAAAGAGTGGGAGCGGAAAGCTGATTGGCTCTCGGGTGTCTGTCAATATTCCAAACAGTCCGGAGAGTCCGCCATCTTGTGTCTCGGTAGAATCGAGACACAAGAGGTGAAAAAAAAGGGGGAAATGATTAAAAGGGGGCAGGGTAGACATCATTTGAGATGTCATCAGTGACGTCACTGACCATGTCATGAATGATGTAATATGTGACATCATCAGCAGTGGATTGCGGGTGCCCAAAATATAGTTAGTACAACTAACTATATAGGAGCAATTTCAATGGTTTTATATGAGTGAAATGTGCAGCTAACTATAACACCCCTAAAACCTATAGTTTTTGGAGTGAATTTCAAAGGTTTTTTAAAAGCTAATTCCTAACTATATAAGGCCTGAAACCTATGTTTTTTTCATTGAATATATATATATATATAACATTTGTAAAAATATTAAATACAAAATATTAACAATAAATGACATATATGAGAATTAACAAACATTTACATAATAAGAAGATATAGTAAATGAAATTAAAAAAGTTAAACTAAAATTATAATTTTAATTAATACTGTAAACTAAATATAGAACGATATATATATTAAAAAAATATATAAAATCAGCATGCAAACAATTTTTAAAAATGACATTATTAATATTAACAATAGCCTAAAGGGGATGTGGTGTCAGTGCCTCTCAAGATGACGGTGCACCTTTGAGATCCGACTGATGCGGGGAACATTCCTGGACATGAGGCCTATAGATCGCTTACCAGTGGAGGAGGAACCTCTTAAGCACCCAGTGAGTCGCTGGAGTTCTTTTATTCACTATAACTACTCAGCTTTGTATGCAGCCGGATCCAGAAGCTTTCTCTTCAGAATACGAGGTCGCTCCTGCCGTCCTGCCGTCCTGCCATTTTGTGAGGGGTCAGTGCGTATCTGGTCATTTTGGGCCACGTCAAGTCGCCGTGCTCTCACTGCCTGTTGGACTTGGCCCTTTTGCGGGGTTATCCTCAAACTTTTTACTCCTTCATCCTATTCTTTCCTTACCTGTTTTTGTTGGCTATAGGATTCTGGGCACTTTACTAAAGCTAATCAGTGCTAAAGCCCCCCCCCCCCCGCCCGCACACTAATCCGACCGTGGTCCAAACTTTCCACAGAGAGACGGAACTGAATAAATCGCAACCTTGCCCCGCAACGGACCCTGTGATCAACAACAAGACCTTTCATGACTGGATCGAGGGGTCCCTCAACCTGGTGCTTCCAAAAGTCTCGACCCATATGAAAACGGACCCCACACGCTCCCAATGGTACACCCCCAAACTCCCAACTTTAAGACAACAGTGCAAAAAAGCAGAGAGAAGATGCAGAAGAGACTTTTCACCCCCAAAAAAGCTAGAGCATACACCATTATAAAAATGAAATTAGAGTGGTGTGGAAAATGAGCCCATAATTCTATCGATGCCCAGGCTGCTGGCGCAAACCGCCTCTTAGTTCCCATGTTGAATAATTACCAAATAAAGAGACGGGCGCTGGAAGCAGGAATCAAGAACAGAGTTTAATTCTCATGAGGAGAGCCAGTCATTTCGGACACGAAACACAGTGTCTTTCGGGAGGTGCTCTAACAAGTGAGCTGAGACTCTGGCTTTTATATCTTACAAAACACTTGAGAGTACAATCAGGACAGTATGACGCAAAGGAAAAGACATCCCTATAATCCTTGTGTCAATCCTACCCCACATGCGTTCACAATAGGGACCCTTGACCTGCTGATAAGAGGGGAGGGGTCATCACGCAGTTGAGTGTTCTGCCGAGTCTTAGGATGTGTGCGCCTGATCATATCACAGGGGGTGGGGAGGCCTTGGATCAATAGAGGGTCCTTTGAAGGAGAGGGACCTTATACAATAAGGGGGCAGTAAATGGTATCTTCCGGCTTAGGCGATGGCTTCGGACCTGTGTGGTCAGCCGGGCTCGGGGGAAGGGGTCATCAAAGGAGTGGTATTCATGCCACGTGGACAATCGAGCGCTGAAGGAAGGCTTGTCAACAGAGGGGCATTCATGGAAGGGAAGGAGGTGTTGGTCAGGCGCGGCCGTGACTCCCAAGGACAGGGTCTTGCAGAAGAAGAAGGTTTATGACTTGCCCATGTGAGGAGAGGGAGGGGGTCAGGGTGCGCGCAGGGTCAGAGTCGCACAGAGAGAGAGAGAGAGATCCTATGAGCTGTACATGAGAGAACAGGGGCACTCAGATACAGCTGGGGGGCTATGTCAGCTGAGGCGAAGGATGCTTCTTCGAGAGGGAAATGGGGAATGCCTGGGTCAAGCAGGAGGGTTGCCTTTCACATCAGGGTCGCGCAAAGGGAGAGGGTTTCATGGTCTATACATGAGAGAGGGGGTGCAAGATACGCGCAGGAGGGAAGCCGGGGATTCCAATGGGTAAAAAGGCCATGGTGCCCAGAATGGCTGTGCATATGCATATAGGTGTGGGCTCCCACTGGCAGAGTGATACGGTCAATAGTCTATGGCATTCATGGTGTTCACAGGGAGAGGAGTGGGAGAAGAAGGGAAATGAATGCTGTCTATGTACATCAATTTCTTCAACTTTCACAGTGGCCCAGGCCTCCTTCTACGAAGGAAAAATCTTAGCAGCCAGTAACTCCCCCAGATAAATTTTCCATATTGCTACTAAACTTTTGAAGAATCCTGGTCCCTTAGGCCACCCCTGACACCACCAGTCACCGTTGCAACGAATTGGCCAACTTTTTCTCCACTAAAATCCAGAACATCCTCAAACACTTGCCTCAAGAAAACTCGGACACAAACACTTCAAGCATAGACACTTCTGTTGGGTCACAAATGGGCAGACCGGAATTGAGGATTTTCCCACCTCTCACGCAGGAATCCTTCCTTTACTCTCTGTCATCATTAAAAAGTGGCTCCACCTCAGATCCCGCACCCCCCAACATCCTAGCTTTAGTCGGACCTACCATTGCCCCTATGGCAACTCAACTAATCAATACCTCCTTTGACACTGGTACAGTTCCCCCCGAGTGGAAGAGGGCAATGGCCCGCGCCCTGCTAAAAAACCTAACCTAGATCCCACGGATCTAGCTAACTACCGACCCATTTCACTTCTGCCGGGCATAAGTAAAATAGCAGAAAACCTTGCCAACAGGGCACTTTGGATTTCCTCAAAAGTAGTGGAGCCCTTCACCCCTCTCAAACGGGCTTCCACCCCAGTCAGGGGACAGAAACCGCCATACTATCAGTAGTGGAGGAAACCAGGAAAATCCTGGGTGCAGGAGGTACAGCTGCAATCATCCTCCTAGACTTAAGCACGGCTTTCGACACGGTAAACCACCGCGTCCTGATCCACTGCCTTAGGGGGGCAGGAGTGTCTGTAACAGCGTTAACATGACTACAATCCTTCTTAGACGGAAGATCCTTTCAGGTCTTCCAAAACAACCTCACTTCACGAACCATGCCATTAGGGTGCGGAGTCCCACAGGGCTCCTCGCTTAGTCCCACTCCTTTTAAGGCATATATGGCTCCACTAGCGGATATAGTAGCCCCATTTGGAATACACATACTTACCTATGGGGACGACACCCAATTGGTCGTAGTGCTGAGCCACCCCTGCCAACAAGCCTGCCTGGAGGAGGTAGTAAAGTGGATGAGACTCTCCCACCTGAAACTCAACGGGGAGAAGACAGAACTCATGATCCTGGATGACCTATTGAGCTTCTGTATAAATACCCTCTGGCCATCCTCAATGGGTTCATTGCCCTCCCCCAAAACAGAAATAAAAAGTCTAGGAATATGGCTAGACCAGAAACTCTCCTTTAAAAACCAAGCAAGAAAGACAGCTGCATCGTGCTACGGCCTTCTCAGAATTATTCGTAAGGTCCTCCCTCTCTTACCCCTCTCACTAAAAGATTAGTCACCCAGGCCCTCATTTTTTCCAGATTGAACTATGGCAATGCCCTTTACCTAGGGGCCCCTAAGGAGGTAATCTCAAAACTACAGGTCATTCAGAACTGTGCTGCAAGGTTGCTTACTGATACCACCACTCGTTGCTCAGCAAGACCGGCACTGCGCTTGCTCCACTGGCTCCCTGTGCAGCAGAGAGTAAATTTCAAAGCACTGCCAAACTGCTGGCACTGAGAGTCCCAGACTGCAGATGCTCCACTGCAGTGGTCACTCTTTCTTAGGACTTTGCCACATCTCCACAATAATGGCCCAAGTCGACCTGCAAGGAGACGGATCTGCGCGAAAGCAAAACTGTGCTGTTGCACAGCTTAGTGATGGCCCTAATGGAGGCATTGGAACGGAGCATGTTCTTCTGATGCCTCCGGCGCTCGCTCTGTTGGCCTGCATGACAGCACTTGTGAGTTTCTGCAGGCACAGTTTAATATCTCTGTTGCCCTCAGCAACGGCTGCGGTCATCTCATGCACAGCGTAAGTCATGGTGCCCATTTTGTTTGCCACTTTTGTCATGTTAATGTTAATAGCACACATGTGTCTCCCCTGCAGGTGCTGGACATGCAGCATCCGTGTCTCAACCACTCCGTACCCGTGTGTTGGATCCTCAGATCTCTTTGCAGCTCTACCCAGGGGCCTGGCCCGCTGTCGGACTCAGACTGGTGCTGGTGTTTGGGCGGTCGGAGTAACGACTGTCTGCCGTGGAACATTTGTGGCTGCTGGCCTCTGCTCTGTCTCCATCTCCTACAGGGAAGGGACATTTGCCCTGCGGCTTTGTGTAGTTGTCCACGGTGGTGGTGGTGTGGTTGTCCGCCGTGGTGGAGGTGGTGTTGGTGGTGATGGTTGTGGCGGTGGTGATTGTGATGTTGTGGGTTCACGCCCCTGCGGGGTCTTAGCATCAGTCACCACTGGGGATTCAGAGATGACGAGGCGGCTGCTGTTATCTGCATCAAGGGGTGATGCATCTGTGTGTGAAACAGTGCATTGTTATTATTTTGTCATGATGTATCTGTTTTGCATACTTTTGTCTACATAAAGGACATATTTGGACTGACATTCGGCCCTGTGCTGCTGGTTTCATTTCATTCACATCAGGGGTCAGACATGCACTCTTTCATGATGTGACTACAACTCCCATGTTGCAACACTCTGTTGAGGGGAAATGCGTTAGGCACGGCTACATATGCACTATGTCTGGCCTGGGGGAATGGGCAGGGGTTGACAACAAGGTGCATATCTGCACTGGCATGCATCTTACCTTCTCCTCATGCTGCAGCGCCGGAAGTGTCCAATTGGGTGACCCCCACAACAGCTTCTGGCTCAATGGTAGCCTCAACGAGCATCTCGAGGGCTGTGTTTGGTGTGACGCTGGATGTTCCGCCTCCTGTGCCAGCTGCATCCTTCACCCTTTCTGCAATCCTCTCCTTTGTCCTCTTCCTGAGGTCATACCACCTCTTCTTCAGTTCGTCTATGCTGTGGTGGGTGATTCCTACAGCATTTACTCTCTATTTGATGCTCAGCCAGATTTTGCGCTTCTCTGCCTCAGGCACCTTTAAGGGACAGCTTGCCAAAAAGCCTGTGGTGTTTGCTGCTCACCCCCTCGATGAGTAGTTCAAGTTCTTTGTCAGAAAACATTCACTTCCTCGGCGTGTCCTTGTCCTGGGGTGCATCCTACTCCATCCTGGATGTCTGTGCAATAGCTGGTGTGTGTTATCACTGTCTCACTCCTCAGCTCCTGTGCTCTGCCTCCTCTTCTGAGCTCCTCAGGTCACTGAATGAAGCATGGGCTGTGTTACTTCCTGCTTGTGATGTCATCAACCTGCTTCTGATGCACCGTATTTTTTTAGCGAATTCGCTAATACCAAAATCGCAATTACCGATTCGGTATTTGCTATTTCGGTATTTGCTATTCTTTGATTTGGAGTCTCGAAATCGTCTTTTCTGAATTATTTAACGATTTTGGGGAATTCTGTATTTAATACCGAATCGGTTGATGCATCGCGGTATGCGACTCCTTATTAGCGATTCCTTATTTTTCGCTAATAAGGACTTGTTTTACTGAATTTTGATGCATATACCCATAAATGTGCACTTGTGGTAAGACATTCCTCCAACTTACTTTTGGCACTACTTTCTTTATTCAAAATGCACCCTTTCATCCAAAATGGACGCAAGGATGCATTTTGCGCTAAGAAAATACTGCTAAACACAACAGAACATAAACAACAATGTAAGCAGCTAAATTTGCTGTCATGGTAGGGTTATTTTCCCCCAAATACTCTTAATTATGCAGGCATAATTGTGTTATTATTGGTAATTCGCATCAAAGAGTATTATGGTATTACCAAACTGACTCTGATTAGTCTGTCAAAATTTAAACAATACCCAGGCCTACTTGTTCCCCACTAACAAGAATCTGAAACACAGTTTTAATATCTTTAATAATAATTGTACATAGTATTAATATCTTTCAAAAGCTTATTGTGCCACCAATTAGTATCCACCTGAACGAGGGCTTTTCTATAGTGTGCATCTGATAGTATCATTTGTTGGTCTTCCACATTAAAGGCAATCAATTAGAATCCTTTATATTAGGTTTTCTGTATATTGGAGCAGCACACAGCAATGCATTTAATGTCCACCTTATATCATTGTAGAACCAAGCATTCATACAGTCATTCGCCTTTCCACCGATCCACTCGCAAAAACGTATGCAGTCTCGACCATCCCACACATTCATACAACTTCATGAATTCATTCACTATAATACACCCATAAGTCCATCCATATACTTTCACACACCCAAGCATCCAACAGTTGGCACAATCATGCTTTCATCCATCCACCAACATGTATTTTTTATACCCCTCCATGTACACCCATTTGTACTTTCTCACCATTATCCATTTACCCACACAGACACAAGACCTGTCTATTCATTCATCCACACTCATCAATCCATTCACTGTTCCAACGATCTATCCATCCACACACAGCCGAATAACCATCTCAAACCCATCCATCCATACATAAATATGCACCCTTACACACATGTCCATTAATCTATACCCTGATCCAGCCATCCATCCTCTGTAAACAAAAATGCATTAGTCAATCGCTCCACTGATGTATTCAGTAATCACCTGACTCTCTTTCCAGCTGTTTTTCGGCACGATGTCTGAATGCTTCTTTTCTGACACCCACACTAACCAAGAGTACAATCCTTCCTCACATCCACTGAAACATTGAAGGTTATACCCATACATTAAGCCACAAAGGCATATGTCCTCCTACAGCATCATCCATCCACTCGCACCGACTCATGAACCAATCCACCTACAATATCTATTCTATTCGCAAAGAGTTCATCTACATCCATACATCCATCAAGTAATCCATGCATTCACCCATTCAAACTTCATCCAATTATCCATATCGCATTACATCACACATGGATACACCAAACCGACAACTTACACAAACGCTACACAACCACTGATACATTCTTCAGTATGTCAACCCACGCGTTCGTTCATGCTCCCATAAAGTCTTATGTTTATATGTACAGTAATATTTATCGGTGATTGTATTTGTGCTTGTATCAAGGTTATGCGTGTTTGTGTGCGCTTCTGGGTGTACAGAAGCATCATTATGTGCGTTGCATGTATAGTCATGCTCTTTTCTCTACCTGCGTTTCCCGTGTGACCACACGTGCTCATTGTCTGTTAGTCTTTTTACGTAGGTGTCTGTAGTTATGTCGAACCATTTGGATGGGTGTCTGTATGTTTTTCTTGTCTCTGTGTGCATAACATTCGGGTGTGCTTCTCTGTGTGTATACGCGAACATGTGTTTGTTCTGTATGTTATGCGTCTCTATGTGCACGCAGCACACACAACCTAAAAGGCTGGCTTTAACGGTAATCCTACTTGAGGTTTGATTCGGGTTTTTTAACTTTAGGTCAGGCCAGGGCACGGAGAGGGAAGGGAGGCAGCAAATCAGCAGATGGCACAGATCAGGAACATTTAAACATTGTTGATGGTTGGCACGTTGCTGTTGCGTCAGACATTCTTGACAAAGGCTATTCCTCTCACGCATAATTCAAGCAGACAGAGCGAATCCATGTCCTGGAAACATCATCAAGAAGTGTGATTAATAGTTTGATCATGAAACCTCATTACATAATATGTAATGCTTTGCGCTATGCTGTCAAATTGCTGATGTGTCATGACAGGTGTTGTGCCTGGTAGTTCTCTTTTGGAATAATGGGGTATCATGTTAACTGAATATGAACAAAATTATCAGCCACCGACCACTTAATCAAATGAGTGGGACAACTCCAAATACTTTCTTAGAAACGTCATTACATAACTTGCATGCCATCACATTGCATCTTTCACCACAAATGTTTGCACCACTTTTAAGGCATCTTATGAAGAAAAATGCTCAGGGCATGTGCGTCATGCAACAGTAGTTGGTTTAGTTTGTTTACCCAGAAACTGGCTGTAACGTGATCCAACTGCACCCAAAACATTTAAATGTACATGCATGCAGTAGAGCCCATAAACCCCCCGTTCTCTTATATGGAACATAGTATGGCTACGAAATGTGTCTTCACCTTCCTGGAAACTATTTTTGTTGTCGTAGGTACACTGTGCACCCTACCTCGGTTAACCAGTATTGAAGGGCCCCTGCTCCCCCTCTTAACATGACCGCATTGCCATACTTATAATTGATATATTTATCTTGAATATAAGCCCTTAGCATGTGGTACTAAATGGACCCAGAGCCTGGAAACTAAGGGGCAGATTTACAAGCCCCATGCGACACTTTTACGCCGCCGTTGGCGGTGTACACCATGCATATATTTCAACAAGGAGCCAAGAGGGAAAAGGGGTTGAGAACAGGGTGGCCCTCCACTCAAACAATGTCAATAACAAGAACCCTGTACCCCGGACGGCGGATAACACTGTGTTACTTGGCGCTAATAATTAATCACCTGGAGAGAACACAACTGTCAACTTCCAGATAAGCATCCCCTCTTACGTAGTAAGGTATGCTAAATGCGTCACATCCGACAACAAATCTTTCTATAGATAAGGAAATTCCCAAACAGTTTTCAACCAGACGGTCACACAGAGACATAAACGATGTCTGCTCCACTGAGACAGTACACCAAACCACACTTACTCCCTGTGAAAAAAAGTGTGATGAAACAGAATGACACCTCACGGGAGCACACCCTCGGGGCCAACGGCATATGTTACCAACCTAGGACCCCTTTCTAATCATTGGTAGTCATTCTGATTCAAAACAGAAGAAAGAGTGTCCAAATCAAGCAACTTAGCATGTGACAAATAAATAATTAAAGTGCAGGCAAGGAGCACTAGAAATCGCTTCTTAGAGTGACAAAACAAGTGATTAAAATCACCAGGCACACCTGTGACACAAATTGTATTCTTAAATTAGGTGTGTTCTGATGAAATAAAAAGGTTGGTAGCTTAGTTTTGCATACCAATACCTACAGCCAAGAGGTTTCTCTGCCTTCACACCTTCTGGCAGATTCGTCAGGGCTCACCACTTAGTCACTGCACCAATGTTGGACACCATAACTCTGGGAGTGTCAAGTTGAAAACACACCATAGTTAAAAACACCCTAGGACATCTCCCTGGAACCTATTCAATATGTACATGTTTTTATCGCAAAAACTTGATTACCCGCATCCAGCCATGTTATCTCATACCGGCCGGTAGGGAAAAAAAAGGCTCTGAATGTAAGCCTGTTTCAATAATTGAAACGCTCCTCCTGGCGATTGTTGCATCAATCTGTAATATATAAATAAATGAGTGTGAAAATTGTTCTACTAGTTTTTAACCCCTTCGAGGCTGATGACGAGCTGGGCTCGTCATGGTGTAGCCTCCTCAAACACTGATGACGAGCCCAGCTCGTCATGAACAATGGGTTTTTAAAAAAGTCAGCATACCAGAGTAATAAGAGCAGTGCGCATGTGGTTAATCTATACTCCATCCTTAGCAAAAGAGTCATAGCTATTATAGTGTAAAAGTAGTATACATATGCTTTTGGAAATTATACAGCCTTCTCGCAGGGTTGTTAGCATACTGTATCCAAAATCGATTAGGAAGGTTGTGATAAAGCGTAATTGTAATAAAACATCACAACCCATGCCTCCTGTAAAAAGCGTGACTGCATAGCTGCGTGTATATCTCAACATTATGTAGTCTAAAAAAAGTAGTACTGCATCATGCCCCTTCTGAGATTTTTTGTATATCGCATAGAAGAGTTCTTCAAAAAACCCACATACACACTGCAGAGACCTGCCCGCTCTCTCCAAGTCGCGTATAGCCTCCTCGTGTGATCACCCCGCCCCCCCTGACTCCTCACCATACAGGGTTTAGAAAGGCGTGGTAACTCGTCCCAGGAACAAAGCGACTGAACGGGTGCCGCTTACTTGAAGGGGCTGCCCGGACGGTTCCGTAACCGCTGTAATGACGTGGCTAGGCGAGGTCACATGAAAATACTCTCAACTATCGGCGCCATCTTTAAATGTCAAACTAGAACAGGAAAGTAACAGAGTATAAAGTAACAAATCACAAATGATGAGTCAAAAACGTACTTGTGTCATGTGCAAAGCCAAGATTAGGCACATGAGATATTATGGACAGCTGTTACGAAAAAAGGGGGCAGTATCTATGTTTATTACATACAGCGCCAACTAGCTCACAATTCCAGTGTATATAATGTTTACAAATGTTGGTCTTATCCCAGAGGGTATACTCTCTCCAATATGCAAAATCGTAATATGACTCAGGTTATTAGGAGAACTGACCCCATTCAATAAGCTTTATGGGCAATGTGCAGAAATTTCAAAGGAAGAAATCTTTATTTATACAATTAATCTTTTATCTGAAAACGAAGTTCATCACCCTGGCCATAACTGCTGGTGTATGTCCATAGCCACAGAGCAGAACAGCTGTCTGGGCCATTGTCAAAATGTAACTGCGTCACGCCCTAAAACATACGGACCAACCATATACATGTCAAGGTGACCACAAAAGTGCTATACCCAAATAACATTGCATCACAATACCAAGGATTGTCTATTCATAATTGCATAGAGCCAAACGCAATGTTCTGGAAAGTCAGATATCCGATCGACATCACAGACACGGAAACTTTGGAGGACACAAAGGAGCAAGGCATCTCATCATGTATCATAATCCGAGTTCCTGTGTGTCGCTCTTCTCTCCAAAAATCCACCTGGCTTCCTTAGATAAAAGCACACCCTCTATGTTGTACGGGTTGCCGTTGACCTTCTCGAGTACAGTCCACGTGAAGTTGTGTTTTTATTTGAAGCAATGCTGCACCAATTTGGTTGTCAATTTGCCAGCCCTAATGGTACTGAGATGTTCTTGTATTCGAACCTTGATTTTGCGTGATGTAAGACCAATGTATTGAAGTCCGCAGCTGCACAGTAGTCGATATACCACATTTGTGGTATTACAATTGCTGAAGTGTTTAAGAAACCACTCCTTACCTGATGCCAAAAACACACTGTTGCATTTCTTAGTGAGGGGGCACACAGAGCACGATCCACAAGGATAATGCCCATTGGGGATAGTCGTCATTTCTTTTATGGACCCCCTCTGTTCACGGGTATGGACCAGCCTGTCCTTGAGATTACTTGATCTTTTAAAGGCAAATCTTGGCGGTGGCATCAAGAAATCCTTGTTGGATAAAAGGGACCAATGTTTTCGTATAGATTGCCTAATTTCTGTGGCCTTGGGATCAAAAGTCAACACCACAAGTAAACAGTCTTGTTTATCTTTGATGTTGTGTTCCAATAGAGTTCTCCGAGGGGTATTGAGCGCTCTTTTTTTTCACAACTGTAAAGAGCGCTCTTTTTCTAGCGTTCTTAACCACCTTACGAGGGTAGTTGCGGTGTTCCAGTTTCTCAGTAAGTTCTTGTGACTGTTCCATAAAAACATCAGTAGAGGAACAGTTCCATCTATACCTGAGGAACTGGCCCACCGGGAGATTATCACGGAGGGCACGGGGAAGGTATGAATTGTACGACAGCAAAGAATTCCTATCAGTTAGTTTTTGATGGACACGTGTGCTAAGACCTTCATCCCTGGCTTCAATGACCATATCTAAATAAGTCGCAGTAATGTGGCTGTATGTCCAGGTGAAATTAAGACTTTGGTCCTGTAGGTTGAGTCAACTGAGGAACTCAAGTAGGGTATCCTCCGTACCTGACCATATGCAGAGCACGTCGTCAATATATCTCTTCCAGAGGCGTACATTCCTCTGGAAGGGATTGGTGGAAGGATAGACAACATGCTCCTCAAATTGGCCTACATATACGCAGGCTAGACTGGGGGTCATAGTGGCCCCCATTGAAGTACCAGAGGTCTGTAGGTATATCTGATCCTTGTAACTGAAATAGTTTCTAGTGAGGGCCAGCTCAACACATTCCATCACAAAGGATTGGGATGTGTCAAAGAACCATTCTAATTCTCCCAGGGCGCGCGCTGCTGCCACCAGTGTCGCGTCCTGGGGAATGCACGTGTACAAAGATTCAATGTCAATTGTGACCAGGAACTCATTCACTGGATCAAAGGAGACCTTATCCAGGATGTCAAGAATTTCAGTGGTATCCTTTAAAAAGGATTTTTGATTAACCACTGATTCACCAAGAAACAAAATCCGCATATTGGGAAAGGGGTTAGAGGACCGACTGGATCCCCAAAACTTTTGGACTGCCGGGTGGTGGATGGGAGGGCTTGTGGATTTTCGACAGTATATAAAAGGCGGGGGTCCTGGGGGTGTCATTCACCACAAACTCTGCCTCTTTAGCAGAGATCCATTTGTTTGCCCTGGCCCTGCTGACCATTTCACGAAAGATTTTGAGGAGATCCTCAGCTGGGTCTTGACTAAGGGGACGGTAGTTAGTGCGTACACTAAGCAAGCGATGCACCTCCGAGTCGTAATCATGTGTGTTAAGCACCACCACCGCCCCACCTTTTGTGATAAAAACATGTACATATTAAATAGGTTCCAGGGAGATGTCCTACAGTGTTTTTAACTGTGGTGTGTTTTCAACTTGACAGTCCCAGAGTTATGGTGTCCAACATTGGGCAGTTACTAAGTGGTGAGTCCTGACGAATCTTCCAGAAGGTGTGAAGGCAGAGAAACATGTTGGCTGAAGGTATTGGTATGCAAAACTAAGCTACCAACCTTTTTATTTCATCAGAACACACCTAATTTAAGAATACAATTTGTGTCACAGGTGTGCCTGGTGATTTTAATCACTTGTTTTGTCACTCTAAGGAGCGATTTCTAGTGCTCCTTGCCTGCACTTTAATTATTTATTTTTCACATGCTATGTTGCTTGATTTGGACACTCTTTCTTCTTTTTTGAATCAGAATGACTACCAATGATGAGAAAGGGGTCCTAGGTTGGTAACATCTGCCGTTGGCCCCGAAGGTGTGCGCCCGTGAGGTGTCATTCTGTTTCATCACACTTTTTTCACAGGGAGTAAGTGTGGTTTGGTGTACTGTGGAGCAGACATCGTTTATGTGTCTGTGTGACTGTCTGGTTGAATACTGTTTGGGAATTTCCTTATCTATAGAAATATTTGTTGTCGGATGTGACGCATTTAGCATACCGTACTACATAAGAGGGGATGCTTATCTGGAAGTTGACAGTTGTGTTCTCTCCAGGTGATTAATTAGTAGCGCCAAGTAACACAGTGTTATCCGACGTCCGGGGTACAGGTTTCTTGTTATTGGTGGTGTAAACCATGCGCCACGTTGCATCTTATTTACAACGTGACGCATCTAGGCAGATGCGTCACGTTGTAAAGCCCTGCGCCACATGAAACCTGCGTCAGGTTTCATGTGGGCGTTCTGTCGCAGGATGGGCGTTCCCTCGCAGGAAAGCCACGTAAAACTGACGCAGTGAAATCTACAAGTCTTCACTGAGTCAGTTTTACGATGCTGCTGCATCAAATCCTTATGCCTGATTGAAGCAGGCGTAAGGAGTGAGGCACCATGTTGAGTATGGGTGGCCTCTGTGCATTGTAGGAGTTGTGTCGTGCTTGCGACGTGACTCCAGCAATGCGCCGCCCGTGCGCCTCAAGATGCGTCACACATCTGCCCCTCCTTGCACCATGGTGCGCCGCATTATAAATGCGATGCATCTGTGGTGGCACAAGGGGGGAATTACGTGTCGCATCTGTTCTGGCGCATCCCTGCTGATTTGCAGAGATCCGCCAGAAGATGTAAATATGCCCCTAAATGCAGCGACTGGACAGCAGCACCTCTTGTAACATCGACTACAACAAACCTAGGTGCAGGTCTACCATTGTAACCTGACTGCAACAGTGTAAAAGTTGAAATTTGACCTATCACAATAAACTCTTTTGATAGATGAAAACGTCCCTTTTAAATATTAATAAGTCACCCCTGGTATTTGAAATTAGGGCATGTAGTAATTAAATTCTCAAGTTTTTACAGTGACTAGCACTCAAAAGCTATTTTCACTGTGCTAATTGTAGATGTACTATGTAGAAAAACTGATTTTTATATTGCATTGCATCAATGGGGACAGCTACAAAAATAATGAGACCACTATTTTTTAACAGTTACTAAAATCAAACTCAATGATTAAGTCAAAGTTTTCGTAAATATTAAGAAAAAGTAACTTTGGGAAGTTCCCTTTTCCCTGCCTAAAGTTTCTGTAGGCTAATCTGCATTGGCCCTTCAGATTCACCCAGCCAGTTATTACGTCTGTATTGGAGCAAACGATAGGTTAACCTTAATGGTCAGCAATGACTCATACGAACCTCAAAGATAAGTGCAGGATGGGGGCTTTGGGAATCTTTTTTGACACTTTAGTGACAATCCTGCTTGAGTGGCAAATTCTGCTTGACAGATCTGCTGGCTTCACAAATAGCACTGAGGGCACACTCAAAAAGGGACAGAACAGGGGGCCAGATGTAGGTGGCCCAATACCGGTCGGTAACGGCCGAAATTCCCGAATTTCGGCCGTTATCAACCGGTATTGGGCATTTGGGATGTAGGTGGCCTAATTTGCAAATTCTGTAATTTACCGATTTGGTATTTTAAGGAATCGGTAAATTATCGATTCCGTAAAATACCGAATCAGTAAATTACCGAATTTGCAATGTAGGGAGCACTCAAATGAGTGCTTTTCCCATTTTCGGATTCGTTATTTACCACCAACTATAAGTTGGTGGTAAATAAGGAATACCTTTGAAAATGCAAATCAGTGCATTTTCAACTGTGCCATGTGGCAGACATACATGCCCTTAGGGAATGTATGTGTGCCACATCTGCACACAAGCACAATTCAGGGGTGCAACAGGGTGTCAAAGTGACACCCTGGCACCCTTGAATGTGTCCCCCATTTTACCGAATCAGTATTTACCGATTCGGTAATTGCCATTTATTCCTATGGGCCTACAGGCCCATAGGAATGAATGGCAATTACCGAATCGGTAAATACCGATTCGGTAAATGCCAAATCTTACAGATTCGGTAACCTTTACCGAATTTTTTCCTACATAGCATTTACCGATTCTAAAATACTGAAGCGATAAAATTCGGTATTTTAGAATAGGTAAATACTATTTGCCTTCATCTGGCCCAATATCCTTAGACAATTCTTGTGGATCCACTGTCAGGTTGTTGAAGAACTCTGCTTTTGTCCTACCGGACTTCTGACTCTGGGTTTATTATGTGTGTGGTGGACTCCTCAAACTGGATTTTAGTGTTAGGTGTGGGAGGACTCTAGGAATATAGTAGCACACACCTCACACACACACACATACACACACACACGCAGCGCTCATAGCCCAGATTTTGTGCGGCCGAAGACTTTCGTCACCTTGAAAATGGCCAAAGTGGGTAAGGTTGGTCTGGGGAACATTTACTCCCATGTTAAGGGGATGCCCAGGAGTCAATCACACCCATTATATATTGTGGAGCATAAATGTGGCGCCTCCTGGCACCCACTTCAGAATGCTTTCTGACCTGTGGAAAATCAGAAGAGAACTGGACCACTGTGTGTGGCCTGAGAGAAGCCCTAAAGGCAAAGAACCCAATACAAAGAAGTGGAATCCAAGGGTATAATGCTGACATCAAGGTCAGCTACAAGGTATTTTACTGGAAGCACCCAGCTGACAAGAGGCAACTGGACCTGCACCTGGAACGGACTCTGCTGTTGGCCACTGCCTGACACTCAGTGATTTTCTAAGTGGGAGCCTGGACGGTGTACTTCAATTATAGATTTAAAGGACAAAAGACATCATTTCAGGTGCTGTATTCTGAGTTGGGCGGTTGGACTGCCGTGGGACTACTGCTACTGCCAGGGATCCCCGATCCCTGACGGTCTTGCAGCAGTCTGAGGCCTGTAATATGCTGGTGGTGCTGCCCTTTTCTGAATCGGTGGTGCTGCTGCGGCATCGCCAAGCATAGTACACATTCCTCACCACCATATTTTTCATGGTGGTTGTAAAGATGCCTCCAAGTCGAAGTAAGTTTGAAATTATCTTTATTTCAGGAGCATCTTTGTAAACGACTGTCAGAGAAGAAGGCTCACAACAACTGCCATTCCCTGTTCAAAGGCAAACATTCTCAACCCGATCTAGAGGAATGAAGAAACATTCTGCATTCCACACACGAAAAAAACCAGGTCCCAACACATCTTCCCCCTTTATCAAAGGCAACAATGACATAAAATAATAATACAGAAAACAAAAATGAACACATAATGCATAACTTTAACTATAAACATTTAATACACAACATGTACACTTAACCCAAAATAAAGTCCTGGAGCCTAGAGGTACTTTAGGGCTCCTACTCAATTTCCTCAACATAACACTCTAGGATATTTCTTGTTTGTCTTGACCTAGATCTTAAGTCTCAGACTTGCGTTCCTTGTGAATTACAGATAACCTGTCTTTTTTTACAACATTTACCATCTTCTAAGGTTACTGAAAAATCACTAACACTGATCACCTTTTTAGGGAATGAAAACTGGGCTACTCTCTACTCCCCTCTGAAAGGAAACTTCACTCACACCCAATCTCCTACATTCACCATCTGAATTTTAGGTGCTGATGTGGAATACTTATCTTGAACAACCAAACGTTTCTCAAACATACTATGCATAATTTCTTCAGGTACCATCTTCTTTTTTCATCCACAACCTGTTAATTTTTGATACAGGTAATCTTCCTTTGAGAAGCACAAAAAGAGAAACTTTGGTATCAGAATTGGGTGTAGTGCGACAAACCCAAACTACAATTTTAACAGCTTGTATCTAATCCATCCTACTAGCAACAGACAATTGTATATTCTCCTTAATCATTCTGTTGCAGCTCTCGGCCAAACCATTACCCCTTGGGTGGTAAAATGAAGTGGTAACATGCTTAATACCAATATCTGAAACGAAAACCTCGAACTCGTGGGACATAAATTGGGGGCCATTATCAGTAATCAGTTCATCCAGAACACCTTCCAGAAAAAAATATTTCTTTAAAACATCTTCCACCGCAGCAAAAGTGATACAATTTATGAATGTAACCTCTATCCAGCTGGAAGAATAATCCTTGGTTACAATGCCGTATTATGCGTGACCGTGGTTCACACCAACTGGTCCTATTATATCCATCTCTAGGTTTGACAATTTACCCTCCGGTACAGACACAGCAACAGCAGTGGAAGGCACAGTTACTTGTGTCTTATAATTAGCAAAAAAGGCATGCAAACTCTCACATATTGCTCAATTTGTCTGTCCATACCGGGCCACCAACATGAATCTCTCAATCTCCTCTTCGTAGCTCTCATGCCTAGGTGACCTTTGTGGGCTAAATTTAGGATTCTAGATCTAAGAACATCCAGCACAACTAATAGATCAGCCCTTCTTAACACACCACCCATAACAGACAATTCAGATTACATTTTCCTGAATGCATCCACCTGCTTATCTTGCATTTTACCATTTGGCCAGCCTTCGTTGAAATATCTCATGATGTAGCAGGGATTCTGCTCATACACAGAACTGTGCATAGAGACTTGGACCCTCAGTGAATTAGGGTGTGCCAAAACGCACCTTAGTAGCCAAAATCCCCTACCAGACTAGCAATCAGTGTCTCATTGGTTCTTCCATAACACCAATGATTAGACAACCCAAAACATGGAACTTAGAATACCTCAGGCAATGTGGAACACATGAACACTCTTTCATTATACTCACAAATCAGTCCAAAACAGGGAGTAAATAGAGACACGTGCAAGTTTGAAATATTTATTTCTAATGCTGTGTTCTTAGGTGCAGCATCCTAGCTAATACAAGCAGACATATGATAAGCAACAAGATTATCAGCATAGTTACTATTCCATAAAATACAAAGGGAGAAAGCATGTTACAATGCTAAATGGAAAACAGGTTAGAATACACCTATATTTCACCCTCCCTTGCTAGTAGGTAATTTTATATCTACAGAGGGTCTCTTGGGATTGCAAGGGCGGCCCCATACCTCTAGTCCTAGCAGAAATGGATCACATCAGTTTCTGCACCAGCTCTCTGCATGTGAATGTTCTCCAAGTGTGTGTGATCATGCCTACGCAGTGCATTATTACACTCGCCAAAATCAGAGGTGGCCACAGCTGCATATATGTTATGTCTAGAACATGCGCTGATCAGTCCGATCAACAACCACTGTGTTGAAATAACCTTGAAGGCCTCGGCACTCACTGTTCAGACAAAACTCACCAAGCAAGGCTGCTAATATAGAAAAACATATTATTCTCGTGTGAAGCAAAACACTCTGCTAAACTCTAACCATTTATAATAATGTATGCCGTGTGCAAAGGCAACAGAAAGGAAAAATGGCTCATGCCAATTTAACACAGTGTAAATGCAAGGGTCATCCCCATAACACCCTCCCTTGATATGAGTATGGGTAAGAAAGGGGCAAATTTGGAAAGCAGACTTCAAGAACAACAGTCAGAACCAAGTTCCAATTGCCACTTTGAAAAAATGGGAACAAAACTCAATAAAATCAATGTACTTCAAATCAAGCAATTCTGGCCAAGGAAGAAAAAAAAGGAAGAAAAAAAAATAAAACAATATCCGATGTCCAACATTTGACCTCGGTCATGGAAGAGAGAGAAGCGATGACACATCTCAATCCAACAATGTAAATGCAAAATATGTAGCAACAGCCTCCAATAGGAAGTCACTGTTCTCATTTGAAATCATTTCAGCCATCCAATTCAGCAAAGGGAAAGAACATACGTGTTCTTCAATTACCGGAGCCTCTAGCACCATCAGAGGGCAACTCGGGATGTCTTCAATGAAGCTGCGTGCCAAGAAATCTTGCGACACTGGGAAAACATTCCAACGTCCCAGGACTCCATGCATCGCTGCAAAGGCCATAATCCCTCTGCCAGAACAAAGCAATTCATGAGCAACTAAGGGGCTCATAAACTGATCATAATCTGCATTGGGAGACACTGTATATCAGAGACACAAATCCAGGGCCCAGTCGAAATCGCAACTCAGGCAATGAAAGACAGGCTGGACGCATGTAAAGAAGGAAAATCGAAACGATAATCCATAAGCCGCACTCAATGTAGCAAGAGGCAGCATTCCATAATATTCAAGCATTCGGTTGTGCAGCAGCAACAGCTGTGACAGATCTTCGTGCAATACAAGACCTGCATCCATTCTGGAAAAAACAAAACAACAAAAGTACGCCTGCCACCAATGCGAGCATTAAGGGAAATCCACCAAACAGGCTGGAAAAAATCGAATAAAAAAATGCCGGGAACACACCAAATATGGTTTGAAAAGAAGTCACAAGGCCGCTGCTAACAATTTTTAAAAAGTGAGCCAGCTGAGGACGCATTAAAGATAGTGGGAATCAATTTACCAAAATGCAACGGAAAATCCGTATTTAATAAAGCATGCACTTGTGTGCAGGTGTTTGCCAAGTGAAGGACAAATGTTTCACGAGCAGATGTGAGGGCGACTTCTTTCTGAGACAATAGAGCTCATCTTGTTGAACTCTGCTTTCAAGGTCGGAATCGTCTGCCAGATGGAAACATCAAGCTTCCCATGCGGAGGAGGAAACATTAAATTTTTACATCAAACTACACGCTCACTGACCATATCCACGTAAGGAATTCCAGCTACCATCCCACAACAATCTTCATTATTTAAAAATAAATAACTCCCATTTGCCGGTAATGTGAATGTGGGTATGATAGCAGGTGCCGGTGTACCTTTCAAAATACAGGCTAAATTTGGCTCATTCTGGTTACAAGAGCCATGTAATTGGATATTCCTACATATTATAGAGTGATCTGGTGTTGTAGTGCAATCCTCACCATTCAAGTAAACCTCTTTTCCCTCCCTAAGGCACCTATATATAAATGGTAGTGACCAAGCTTCATGAAGATAAGCATTGCCCAGAGGTTCATAATTGCCTATTGCATATAGTACTTCATACAGGCCTCAAATTTGAAAAGGGGAAAAGGTAAAGTTATTAACCTGTGGATAAGCCATGTAGCAGAATTTGTCTCAGCCACAGAAAATGGTAACGGTTCTAACTTTTCAATATGTAACATAGAAAAAGTTGCATCTTTCATAGACATAACACATTGCTTTTCAGTCAAATTAAACGGGGCAAATAACGATGAAGTATTCATGTAGTGCCAAGGCACTTTTCCAGAAGTCAATGTCTGCAAAGTCCAGGCAAACTGCATACTAGAATGCAATTGATTTTGACCATAGTACAAAACAGACACACCTTCTGGCACACTATCAACAACAGATGAAACTATATTATCCAATGTGTATATGCGGGAAGAAAGTGTGTTAATGCTATTATCTGCAACTGCTAGCACCTTTTCTAAATTTGCTTGATTTATTGCTCTAATGCAGGAAGCGGCCTCAATTTGGGACAATTTCCAGACTTTGTTGTAAATAGAATATATCCACCTTTTAGATCTGTCGGAAGCCAGGCCTTTTACAAAATTATTTAGATCAACATTGTTAGGCAATTTAGATAAATGCATCTTAACTGACGCCAAAGTGGAATGTTTGAGCCGACTCTGACATAATTTGCCTACAAAATAGGTAGTTACAGAATGGCCACTTTCAAAATGGGGATCCACCCTGACCTGTGTGTAGCCTGGAGCTAAACCCAGAAAACAATACTGGCAAGAATCTGCACTTTTGTGCCACAGCAACCAACCCTTGGGATCCAAACTGGATGTGTTAAAGGTAGAAATCAGTAACAGAGTCTGTAATTCTCTGATGGGAAAATTGGTATTATTATCCCAACCAGAATATTCTTCTAATTCAGGAAAAGATGCAGCATTGAATTTTTTAGTAGTAGCCAATCCAAAGCAAGTTGTTTGTGAAATTGTAGAATTCAAAAACAACATATGGTTCGGGTTGAGGCATGCACGATACCAAGCCTCGGTGCCTTCCACTTGCCAATCATTAGAACCCCAAACAGATTTAAGATCAATAGTATCTTTCCACAGCTCGTAGCCCCCAACAGCCAATTGGTCTAAAAAGGACTTTGAATACAATAATTTTGCGTGGGTAAGTCTAACCTTGGAAGTGGACTTTTCAGTCAGTTTAAAATAAAATGCATTGGGATGTGACTGAATAAAATCAGTAAAATAAGTGAATCTCTTTAAAAGAGAAGCGGAACTGCCTTGTACCGGAGCGGGACAATGTTCCCATTGTGTATAATTAACAGTATTCCTCCTGGTATTAGCTTTATGCAGGTAATGACTGCCAAAGTGTTGGTAGCAAAACAAAACACCATAATTTGCAGAATCTAAATACAAATCTTCAGCATCAAAGGCAGCATAATATTTCAAATCAGAAAACAAAGCCTCTACGACCTGAACATCCCAATCATCAGAACGTATATTTTGTTTAATGACATCCCACATTGAAACTCTCAGGACATTTGGGGCATTTATAACTTCTGTGAGCCCGTGGATTTGAAATCTAATAGCATCCCACACTATCCCATGTAAGACGGGCCAAGCAGTGATGTTTGCAAAAGCCAGATCCTCTTCAATCTGTGTGATGAGGAATGGGGAGCCAATGTTCCATTAATATGTCGAATGCATGTTCTCTCTTCAACATAGTGTCCGTTGACAAGGCGGAAAAAATACACCACAAATCCAATAGACATGAACAGGTAAATTGAAAAAAGCACCAACCAAATGTAGGTCCAAGGAGGAATCAAAAAATGTTTTTTAAACCATGTTGCAAAAACAGAGATTTTCGAAGGGGTCTTCGATGTGTGCGAGTTAGTGTCAAATGAAAATCTGGATTTTGTAGCCAAACAGGTTTGCAAATCAGGCATTGATAAGTCAGTGGGGTAAGTATATTCAGTCTCATCAAGGTGAGCATCAGATGGAGAACTTAACAAAGGACTTCAAACTGCAGGCATCTCGAAGGCAACATCAGGCCTGGGGTTAGGACCTGCGGTCTGCGTTGGGAATCAGTCTTTCACCAACGTCCGGTATTTTCACATAAGGAACTTTATCAGGACTTAAGTGATAAGAATACTTTGAAGGGAACCCTTTAGGATATTTATTTCCTTTCTCAGTTGCGGCGACATCAATCTTACTTTTGGAACGTGTACCTGCTGCAACCAAATATGCCGATACTTCTGTTTTTGAGGCCTCATCGGCCAAACTATCTCCAACAGCGTGAACTCCCACGCGCTGATGACTGAGAGTTTGAATTACATATTGGAGTGGCAACTGCTCTTTAAGCTCAGCCACTCGGACCCAGATCATTTTATGTTTTATCGTGCTACCCTTGGAATCACGAAAATCATTCTGAACCCAAAAGAACAAGTTTTCATTGTAAGACTGGACACATTAGTTAGAATCACTCACAATAAGAGTCGTCACACTAGAATCAGCATACTCCAATGCAAGCATCAGAGCACCGAGCTCTGCCAATTGTGCGGTACAGTTCCCCAATGTCTGTGTATGCACAACATCGTACTTGAATTCATCATTCACCATTGTACCTACCACAATGGCACAAGCTGAGACGTATGCGTGCTTAGATCCATGCGCAACTTGCACTGAACCATCAGTGTAAATGATACAATGGAAATCCTCCAAAGGTCGCATAGTCAAAGGCGCAGGATGAACAAACTCATACTGCAGATACTCTTGTGACTGTAAGGAGGTAACAAAAATAAACGTGACATCCGGAGACGTCAATGATGCTGCCCATTATATCCACCGTGGGTGCAAAGCTTTAGAATTTGGTACACTGGCTTTCATCACTGCCTCTAGTGCAGGATATGGAATAACAACCAACATGCTTTTTCCCTGCGACACTGCACATTCCTTAAGAATCGCCATTGGCACAGCTGTCAAAACTTTTTCCACAGTGGAAAACTGCATTTCAGCCGAAGTGTACAAGTGTGACTTGTAAGCAATAGGCACTGTGTCTCCTTCGTTAAAAGTAAGGTAGGTGAAACCCACAGCCCCACGGATTATTCTTATCAGCAGGTTGGCGTGGTTATCACGAGTCAGTAAGAATTTAGATTCTAGAAGATCAGCCTGCAAAGATTGCAAAATGGCTGAATGTTCAGGCAGCCAGCATGATTTGGTAAAAGTAGGTTGTATCAAAGCATAAAAAGGCTTGATACGCTGGGCATATTTGGGAATGTAAGTACGCCCGAAATTCAAAAATCCCAGCAAGGACTTTAATTTTTTCAGAGTTGTAGGAGCGCACAGCTGTGCGCATTTCTCCAAGAAGTGAGGAGCCAAACCTCGACCTTCATTGTTGAGCTTGTAGCCCAGGAACAACACTGTGTACTCTGCAATGTGAGACTTTGCAAAGTTGAACTTGTAACCAAAGTCTGCAAAGTTACAAATCATGCGGTCAATGCGACACAGATGTGCCCAAATTTCGTCGTCTGTGAGAAAGATGTCATCCACATACGAACACGCATCCGGGTTCTCTTTCTCAAAGAGAGAGACGATACAGGCAGCAAATACACCTGGACTATTCTTATAGCCCATGGCCAGGCGTTTAAATTGGCACTGTCTGCCGCCACTGGTAAAACTGGTCTATTGGGAACTCAGACCAGACAAATTGTGGGCAAAAAAAACGTTGGATATGTCAAGTGTGGTTTTAAACCTTTTTCGCACAAGACCATCCACTGAAGCTGAGCTGTGGGTATTTTGTACTGCACAGGTACGGCAATGCGAATTCAAATGCTCATAATCCAATACCAAACGGTACGAACCGTCAGGCTTGGTCACTGTAAAAAGTGGGTTATTCATCGGTGACATGCAAGTTTCAATCACTCCTTGATGTTCCAATTGTTCAAGGATTTCCGCAATGGAAGCCTTGGCTTCACGCCGGATGGGATATTGAGGTTGAGGCTGTGGCATGGACCGTAAGGGAATTTCGTGGTGCGGGGAAAATGTATCCCAACCACAGTGAGTATGGTACAAAGCCGGCGCAAGGGCCTTAGCTCACTCTTCTGCAGAATTTAGCGCATGCTCCCTAGACACTGTGTGCGCGAAACTAGGGAGGATTACCTCTTCCCCGCTCAGAGCTGCGAGAACAAAAGGTGGGGGCCAGTCAGCCTCCGCTAACAAAATGTCATAGGTAGTTGTAAGATTTTCCCAAAATACCCCTTTTATGGTACGTTGTATGTCACCTTCAATTAAAATGACTATTTCAAAAAGCCTATCAGGGGGACCTACTCTAGTATCAGCTGTCTCTATAACAACATATTGGTCAGTCGCTGTTACCTTCAGTAGTGGACGCAGGGCCTCTCGCACTACGGTAATCTCTGCTGCGCTGTCTAACAACGTCAGTGCCCATGTCTGAATCCGAAGCTGCGTTCTCACTATCTGTGGCATATCTCGCTGTTAAAGTGGCAACTTTCTTTTTCTGAAACTGTGGTCTTTTCTGTGAAGAATCGTCCTGCGTGCCTTTTCCGTCTTTCGGGCGGGCTGGTCACGACTCTGCTGGCCACCCCTACCTCTTCCGCCACTTCCACCACCGGACGAAGAGGCCGATGTGTCCTGTAAAGAACGAGGAGAGCGTTGATCAGGAACCTGAAAATATCAGGCGACTTAATCGTAGTGTGGTCGCGCAACTCATAATTGCCCTCAGTAGACGCAGGCACGGGTGAAGGGGATGGGACTCCTGTTTCTGTTGTTGTTTCCCCTGTTTTTTTATTTCTGTTCAAATTTTTCTTTGGAGCTGTGGGTTGAACGTCTGTTTCAGACTTCGCACCCTGTGTTTGTTTTTTATCTTTAGCAGAAAAGGGCTTGACACCTAAACTATTGCGGCCAATGGTTTTATAAGCCGGCATAATAATTCTCGGTAACTGTCGGGGTTTGTCAGCATCGGAGACATCGCGTAAGGCATTAGCCACTTGAAAGTTCACTGCATCTCCCTATATATTAGAAAGAACCAGATCGGAAAACTACTTCAAATGTGCCAACGAGTCTCATTCCCAATTCAACCTCAGCCTAAGGTCCGTGTTCGTCCTGAACAGGCTTAATGACCGTCGGAAGGACAGCCATTGACGGAGTGCCAAAGCACCTCGTGTACACTTCCGCAAAAATCCTACCCCACGACTCACAGTCACCGGCTCCCGGTACCAAGTACTTGGGTAAACTAAATGTAAGAATCCTGTGTTTTTCAACGGGAGTCGAATTAGGAAATACTGCCTCCAGCTGGTCAAACTTCTCAGCAAGGGAAAAAGGCATATCATCCTTATCCCTGGAGCGCTTGCCCATTACTGCATTGACCATCACAGGACTAAGCTTCATTCCGCTCGGTCCAGCTGGAAGAGCCGCAACACCGGGGGCCCTTCCTGGAAATTGCGGGTAATACATTTAACTAGGGCCTGAATAACACTAATAGAAGATTTATACAGGGTCCGTAGTTCAGCGACGGGGACTTGCCCCGCACGAGGATGCGGGGTGAATCCAGCCAAAACGGGCCAAGAAGCGCCCGGAATTGACAAAGGACCCAATCTAAGTGCCGTTATACTGTGGGGAAAGGCGCCATTAAACCAAACACGGTGCTGCCATGCAGAAATCTGAATCTCCTGTGTCCTATAAGGAACATACTTCAAGGGCACAGCTGTGTAAGTATAAGTTTCAAATACCTGAGTAGCTGCCTCCGCAGCGGGAAATGTCACCCATGAGTAGAAAAACTCAAACAGGCAAGCAAACTCAGCACTCACCACCAAAATCACTGCCATGCCCTCCAAACCAACGTTAAAAGCCTGCAAATGATTGCGGACCGCAATGCGACTATGCTGCGGGATGTCAACGTTAGCCATAGCGACACTGAGAAGAAGAGGTACAATGTAAATCAATGTAGCACAACTGGGTAGTAATTCAAAAGGAAACTGTTTTGATAGATTCTAGCTTGAAAAGACCTATGTAACCATAGGTCGGTTTGTCCAACACCACAGTTAACCGGAAACAATAGCGAAGGGGCTAAGGACTGAATGAAGTACTACTCGAGCGTCATGTAATAAGACCACCAGCGTTGGGCACCATGTAGCAGGGATTCTGCTCATACACAGAACTGTGCATAGAGACTTGGAACCTCAGTGAATTAGGGTGTGCCAATACTCGCCTTAGTAGCCAAAATCCACTACCAGACTAGCAATCAGTGTCTCATTGGTTCTGCCATAACACCAATGATTAGACAAACCAGAACATGGAACTCAGATTACCTCAGGCAATGTGGAACAAATGAACACTCTTTCATTATACTCACAAAGCAGTCCAAAACAGGGAGTAAATAGAGACACGTGCAATGAAGTGGTAACATGCTTAGTACCAAAATCGGAAAGCAAAACCTCGAACTCGTGGGACATAAATTGGGGGCCATTATCAGTAATCAGTTCATCCGGAACACCTTCCACAAAAAAATATTTCTTTAAAACTACAGCAAAAGTGATACAATTTATGAATGCAACTTCTATCCATCTGGAAAAATAATCCATGGTTACAATGCCGTATTTTGCGTAACCATGGTTCACACCAACTGGACCTATTATATCCATCTCTAGGTTTGAACATTTACTCTTCGGTACAGACACAGCAACAACAGTATAAGGCACAGTTACTTGTGTCTTGTCATTAGGCAAAAAAACGCTTGCAAACTCTCACATATGCTCAATTTGTCTGTCCATACCCGGCCACCAATATGAATCTCTCACTCTCCTCTTCGTAGCTCTCATGTCTATGTGACCTTTGTGGGCTAAATTTAGGATTCTAGATCTAAGAACATCCAGCACAACTAATAGATCAGCCCTTCTTAACACACCACCCATAACAGACAATTCAGATTGAATTTTCCTGAATGCATCCACCTGCTTATCCTGTATTTTACCATTTGGCCAGCCTTTGTTTATATATCTCATGATGTAGCAGGGATTCTGCTCATACACAGAACTGTGCATAGAGACTTGGAACCTCAGTGAATTAGGGTGTGCCAAAACTCACCTTAGTAGCCAAACTCCTCTACCAGAATAGCAATCAGTGTCTTATTGGTTCTTCCATAACACCAATGATTAGACAACCCAGAACATGGAACCTAGATTACCTCAGGCAATTTGGAGCACATGAACACTCTTTCGTTATACTCACAAACCAGCCCAAAACAGGGAGTAAATAGAGACACGTGCAAGTTTGAAATATTTATTTCTAATGCCGTGTTCTCAGGCGCAGTATCTTAGCTAATACAAGCAGACATATTATAAGCAACAAGATAATCAGCATAGTTACTATTCCATAAAATACAAAGGGAGAAAGCATGTTACAATGCTAAATGGAAAACAGCTTAGAATACACCTATATTTCACCCACCCTTGCTAGTAGGTTATTTTATATCTACAGAAGGTCTCTTGGGATTACAAGGGCGGCCTTATACCTCTGGTCCTAGCAGAAATGGATCACATCAGTTTCTGCACCAGCTCTCTGCATGTGAATGTTCTCCAAGTCTGTGTGATCATGCCTACGTGCCAAAATCAGAGGTGTCCACAACTGCATATAAGTTATGTCTAGAACGGCGCGCTGATCAGTCCGAACAACAACCACTGTGTTTAAATAATCTTGAAGGCCTCGGCACTCACTGTTCAGACAAAGCTTACCAAGCAAGGCTGCTAATATAGAAAAACATATTATTCTCGTGTGAAGCAAAACACTCTGCTAAACTTTAAACATTTATATTAATGTGTGCCGTGTGCAAAGGCAACAGAAAGGAAAAATGGCTTTTAAACTTCTAATGCCAACTTAACACAGTGTAAATGCAAGGCTCATCCCCATGACAATGATTGTGGTTGATGTAGTATCATTTCTTTCAGATTCTGATATGGCACTTTGAGTGGCACAGGATACCTCTCTTATTACCACATCCTCCTCATCCAAAACCCTCTGACTTCCTTCATGGGAATTCACAGGCAACCTAGATTAACAATCTGCCATCATGTTTCTGATGCTAGGAATATACTCCATTCTATAACAGTATTCTTGCATCCTATATTGCCACTTAGCGATCATAGGCATAGCTTTACCAGCTCTTTTCGTAGTGAAGATTTTGATTAAAAGCATATCATCCTTATCCCTGGGACGCTTGCCCATTACTGCATTGACCTTGCCCATTACTGCAGGGACTAAGCTTCATTCCGCTCGGTCCAGCTGGAAGAGCTGCAACACCGGGGGCCCGCCCTGGAAATTGCGGGTAATACATTTAACTAGGGCCTGAATAACACTAATAGAAGATTTATACAGGGTCCGTAATTCAGCGGCGGGGACTTGCCCCGCATGAGGATGCGGGGTGAATCCAGCCAAAACCGGCCAAGAAGCGCCCGGAATTGACAAAGGACCCAATCTAATTGCCGTTACACTGTGGGGAAAGGCGCCATTAAACCAAACACGGTGCTGCCATGTAGAAATCTGAATCTCCTGTGTCCTATAAGGAACATACTTCAAGGGCACAGCTGTGTGAGTATAAGTTTCAAATACCAGAGTAGCTGCCTCCGCAGCGGGAAATGTCACCCATGAGTAGAAAAACTCAAACAGGCAAGAAAACTCAGCACTCACCACCAAAATCACTGCCATGCCCTCCAAACCAATGTTAAAAGCCTGCAAATGATTGCGGACCGCAATGCGACTATGCTGCGGGATGTCAACGTTAGCCATAGCGACACTGAGAAGAAGAGGTACAATGTAAATCAATGTAGCACAACTGGGTAGTAATTCAAAAGGAAACTGTTTTGATAGATTCTAGCTTGAAAAGACCTATGTAACTAAAGGTCGGTTTGTCCAACACCACAGTTAACCGGAAACAATAGCGAAGGGGCTAAGGACTGAATGAAGTACTACTCAAGCGTCATGTAATAAGACCACCAGCGTTGGGCGCCATGTAGCAGGGATTCTGCTCATACACAGAACTGTGCATAGAGACTTGGAACCTCAGTGAATTAGGGTGTGCCAATACTCGCCTTAGTAGCCAAAATCCACTACCAGACTAGCAATCAGTGTCTCATTGGTTCTGCCTTAACACCAATGATTAGACAAACCAGAACATGGAACTCAGATTTCCTCAGGGAATGTGGAACAAATGAACACTCTTTTATTATACTCACAAACCAGTCCAAAACAGGGAGTAAATAGAGACACGTGCAATGAAGTGGTGACATGCTTAGTACCAAAATCGGAAAGCAAAACGAACTCGTGGGACATAAATTGGGGGCCATTATCAATAATCAGTTATTCCGGAACACCTTCCACAAAAAAATATTTCTTTAAAACATCTTCCACCACAGCAAAAGTGATACAATTTATGAATGCAACTTCTATCCATCTGGAAAAATAATCCATGGTTACAATGCCGTATTTTGCGTAACCATGGTTCCCACCAACTGGACCTATTATATCCATCTCTAGGTTTGAACATTTACCCTCCGGTACAGACACAGCAACAACAGTATAAGGCACAGTTACTTGTGTCTTGTCATTAGCCAAAAAAAGGCTTGCAAACTCTCAAATATTGCTCAATTTGTCTGTCCATACCCGGCAACCAATATGAATCTCTCACTCTCCTCTTCGTAGCTCTCATGCTTATGTGACCTTTGTGGGCTAAATTTAGGATTCTAGATCTAAGAACATCCAGCACAACTAATAGATCAGCCCTTCTTAACACACCACCCATAACAGACAATTCAGATTGAATTTTCCTGAATGCATCCACCTGCTTATCTTGTATTTTACCATTTGGCCAGCCTTCGTTTATATATCTCATGATGTAGCAGGGATTCTGCTCATACACAGAACTGTGCATAGAGACTTGGAACCTCAGTGAATTAGGGTGTGCCAAAACTCACCTTAGTAGCCAAACTCCTCTACCAGACTAGCAATCAGTGTCTCATTGGTTCTTCCATAACACCAATGATTAGACAACCCAGAACATGGAACTTAGATTACCTCAGGCAATGTGGAACACATGAACACTCTTCCGTTATACTCACAAACCAGCCCAAAACAGGGAGTAAATAGAGACACATGCAAGTTTGAAATATTTATTTCTAATGCTGTGTTCTCAGGCGCAGTATCTTAGCTAATACAAGCAGACATATTATAAGCAACAAGATAATCAGCATAGTTGCTATTCCATAAAATACAAAGGGAGAAAGCATGTTACAATGCTAAATGGAAAACAGGTTAGAATACACCTATATTTCACCCACCCTTGCTAGTAGGTTATTTTATATCTACAGAAGGTCTCTTGGGATTACAAGGGCGGCCTTATACCTCTGGTCCTAGCAGAAATGGATGACATCAGTTTCTGCACCAGCTCTCTGCATGTGAATGTTCTCCAAGTCTGTGTGATCATGCCCTTTGCCAAAATCAGAGGTGTCCACAGCTGCATATAAATTATGTCTAGAACGTGCGCTGATCAGTCCGAACAACAACCACTGTGTTTAAATAACCTTGAAGGCCTCGGCACTCACTGTTCAGACAAAGCTTACCAAGCAAGGCTGCTAATATAGAAAAACATATTATTCTTGTGTGAAGCAAAACACTCTGCTAAACTCTAAACATTTATATTAATGTGTGCCATGTGCAAAGGCAACAGAAAGGAAAAATGGCTTTTAAACTTCTAATGCCAACTTAACACAGTGTAAATGCAAGGCTCATCCCCATGACAATGATTGTGGTTGATGTAGTATCATTTCTTTTAGATTCTGATATGGCACTTTGAGTGGCACAGGATACCTCTCTTATTACCACATCCTCCTCATCCAAAACCCTCTGACTTACTTCATGGGAATTCACAGGCAACCTAGATTAACAATCTGCCATCATGTTTCTGATGCTGGGAATATACTCCATCCTATAACAGTATTCTTGCATCCTATATTGCCACTTAGCGATCATAGGCATAGCTTTACCAGCTCTTTTCGTAGTGAACATTTTGATTAAAGGTTTGTAATCAACTCTGATCACAAACTCTGTGCCCCACAAGTACTGGAGAAAATGATTGACACCCCACCAATGAGCCGAAGCTTCGCTCTCTGCCACAGAGTATGATGCCTTAGCTCCTTTGAGACCACGATTAGCAAATGCCACTATCTCTTCTCTCTCATTCATTTTCTGCAGTAATACAGCTCCCAACCCAAATTGGCAAGCTTTAGTAATTATTATGCTGTTATCTCTGGTGTCAAATGGTTTGTGGAGAAGTGTGGCTCACTGGTTATAGGAGGCAGACCTGGAAGCAGAGGTCAGCCCGGGACCAGGGTTCAATTCCCGGCTCGGCGGGGTCTTGAGTCCTAAAATGTCCATGGACTCGACAATTCTCGCTCCGGTGCCTTCTCTATTCTCGGGTTCACACTCTGCGACTCTGGGCAATAGCTTGCTTAATCTCCGCAATGGCCCCTCGCGGCGGGATGCCTGGCTTTCACCTTGCGGATACCCTGCCGGTGTTATCTCACAGGGGAATACCAGGACGGGTTCCCTAAGCAAGCGCTTAGAAACCGCTTGGTGATTTGCGCTATATAAATTCCTGTACATTTACATTTACAGGAATGTCATTGGCAATAAGCATGGCCGAATTTTGCGAATTCGCGATCCGTGAATTTGTGGATTTGCGAATTCGCGATCCGCAAAATTCGCGAATTTGTGCGAATTTGCGTATTTTTGTTTTTTTGCGTGTTCTCGGGGTTTTCTGAGTGTTCGCTGGGTTTTTTGCGTGTTCGCGGGGCTTTTTGCGTCTTCGCGAGCCGCTTGCATAGCGAAGTTACCCATGCAGTTGTTTATGGGAGAGGGAGAGAGAGATAGATTGATAGATAGATAGATAGATAGATAGATAGATAGATAGATAGATAGATAGATAGATAGATAGATAGATAGAGAGAGAAGGAGAGGGAAAGAGAGAGGGAGAGAGAGAACGAGAGAAAGAAAGAGAGGCCGGATCTCTGAAGGGCCAGATTCCTGAGTTGCCCCTACAGAACATACAGCTTTTTATTTTTAGCAAAATGCATATGAAAATTGTGCTGTAAAGGTCTCTTTTAGTTTAACCCCTCCTGACAACTCAAAATGGGTGTATTTGCCGTCCTCTCCCTTCTTCCTGTTTTTTATATCTGTAAGTGCTTCCTGATGAGGTTTAATTCCTTGGACAGGTGCCTCGTTGCCTACTTGTAACTATTCTCTGACCCTGCTTCAAGGGTCAGAGCAGGGTCAGAGAATAGTTGCAAGTCGGCAACGAGGTGCCAGGAAGCAATTAGCAGCAGGTGTCCAAGTTGAAGTTAATTTGTTTGTAACCCTTTTGTAAAAGGTTACAAAGTAATTAGGTTAAACTTTTGCACCTGCTGCTGTAACTCTTGCTTGTCTGAAAATTCGTCCCCGCTGATTTGCGGATTTTACCGCGATTTCGCGAGATTCGCGGATCGCGAAATCGCGGAAAATCCGCAAATTCGCCCGCGAAACGGATTTTATGCCCACCCTTAATTGCCAATTTCTTTTTTGATGTCAGCAAATTCTTGATCACACGACTCACTCCACACAAACTTCTCATTCTTCCTCAACAATTGACGCATGGCATGTGTCTTTTAAGCACAACTGGGAATTAATCAAGAGTAAAATTCCATGAAGGACTTCAACTGATCCTTCATTAGGGGAGCAGGTGCTTCCACAATGGCTTTAACTAAACTATCCTTAGGCTTAACCCCCACTGCAGATAGTTAGATACATCAGGTATGCCAAATTTGCATTTGTCTGCTCAAAGTGTGACCCCTTTTTTCTAGGACTTCCAGAACATGTGCTGGGTCCCTGTCATGGTAGTCCTTTGTGTCCCTAAAAACTAATACATCATCTTGGAAACATAAAATCCCTTTAGGTCTTTGAACAAAAGTTCCATAAAGCGCTGAAACACAGCAGATATTAAAGAAAAACCGAAAGGCATTCTTTTGAAACGAAAGGCCCCTTCTGGGGTGATGAATGATGTTAAATGTTGTGAATCCTTATGCATAAGTATCTGGTCATGTTAAGGGTGGAAAACCAATTGGAACTCTTGACCTTCAATAACATGTCTGTAATGCTGGGCAAAGAATGACGATCTACCAAGATTTTTGAGTTTAGGTCTCTCAGGTCCACACACATTCTAAAACTCCCATTAGGTTTTGTAGCTAGAACAGCGGAGATAATCATTCAGAGATTTTATTTATTTATTTATTAGTTATTTTTATTTAATTTTAGAGTTTCTATAGCTGAAACCAGACCCAAGATAGGGTATCAGAGCGCTTTACATAAAGAGAGCAGGGTGTACACATTTAATGGAGAACATTGTATACAACAACAAAAAAACAGTGAATAGCAGCATTTATACAGGACCTTGGCTAGCATGGGAATGTTGGTTATTGGTCGGAAGTTGTTGGGGTCGGAGTTGTCTGCTGTTTGTGTTTTTAGGATAGGTGTGACTTGGCCAGTTTTTAGGCAATCCCTGCTGTGATCTCGTGCTAGCGAGGCATTGATGATTTTGGTCCAAAGAGGTGATATGATATGGAAGAGCTGTGGTGAGCAAATTGAGGGGACAGGGTTATTGAAGTGGTTGTTGAGTTTGGTAGTCGCTAGAATATTGGTGATGTCTTTGAGATCGTAGAGTTTGAAAATAGACCAATGAGAGTTATTTTTGGGCAGCAGCAGCTCATGAAGAACACAATTATCGGCTTGACTGCTCTTTGGGGTGGCTGAGTTACTTGCCGCCGTACTAAGCTCGAGGTGGAGGGAGTTTGTTTTAGCTGTGAAAAATGTGGAAAATTCTTCACTACTCAGCTGTGATTTCGATTTTAGGAGTGAGGCTTTGGCTGATTTGTTAGAGTGTTCTTTAAGAATTTCGAAGAGTTTCTTTGGTCTATTTTTGGCCTTGTCTAGTTCTGCTCTGAAACGTCTTTATTTGATTGTAGGATGCTTTTATGGTAGGAATTTCTCAATTTCCAGAGAAGTTTAAGATGCTGGGGGAGAGATGTTGCTTTCATTTCCGTTCCGTTGATTTGAGTTTGCGTCTCTCTATATTCAGGGCTCTGCTGAACCATGGGTTTTTGTCTTTGTCCTGAATTCTTTTGAATTTTAGTGAAGCTGCTTGGTCGAAGACTTTGGTCATTGAGGAGTTGTAGTGAGCAGTACGTTTTCTCACAGTGGAAAGCAAGGTGGTTCCAATCAATGTTTTTTATGTCTCTTATCCAATGTTTTTGCCTAATTTGTTGCAAGAAAGTTTTCTTGTTAGCTAAGGGAATTTGGAAGGTGATAATGTGATGGTCTCACCAGTCACAAGGAGTAACCATAAGATGTTCTGTGAATTCTGCGTTAAAACCTGGAGGGTGTTAGAGTATATGTAGTTTGTGGGAGTGGATACTTGATGAGTTAACAGAAATCCCAAGGTATGCACCAGAGACTAGGGGTTCCAATTGAAACTTCAAGATGGTGATGTTGGAACGATGTATGCAGGCTACGTCTCCGCCTATCTTGTTAGTTCTGTCTAGTCTAATGATCTTGTAGTCTGGGGGTCTAGAAGGTCTAGGCATTGTGAGGATAATTGATTGAGCCAAGTTTCTGTGAGGATGTTTGTATCCATTTTCCTGTTGAGGGCGAGGTCGGTGATGTCATAGGCGTGTTTTGGGGCTGTAAGGCAATTCAGAAGAAAGCAGGAGATCACGTTTGAGGAAATCTTTAAAGTTGGCTCAAGATTCTCGGTGTTAGAGGTTAATGGTTGAAGGTTATTCAGATTTATTCCTCTGTGTATTGGATTGGAAGTTCTGCTTGCATTGATTGGGGCTGTGAGAATAATGTATTCGTCTTTATTCAATCAATCACGGCATTTGTAAAGCGCGCTACTCACCCGGGAGGGTCTCAAGGCGCTGGGGGAGAGGGGTATGTTACTGCTCGAACAGCCAGGTCTTGAGCTGCTTCCTGAAGGAGAGATGGTCTTGGGTTCGCCGAAGGTGGGTGGGGAGGGAGTTCCAAGTCTTGGCTGCCAGGTAGGAGAAGGATCTTCCTCCGGCGGTGGCTCTGCGGATGCGTGGTACGGTGTCAAGGGCGTGGCTGGTCGATCATAGCTGACGGGTGGGCGTGTAGAAGGTCATGCGGTCGTTGAGGTACTTGGGGCTCAGGTCGTGGAGAGCCTTGTGTGCGTGGGTGAGGAGTCTGAACGTGATTCTCTTGCTGACGGGGAGCCAGTGCAGGTCTCACAGGTGTCTGGTGATGTGGCTGTGTCGGGGGATGTCCAGGATGAGTCGTGCGGAGGCGTTCTGGATTCGTTGGAGTCCTTTTTGAAGTTTGGCTGTGGTTCTGGCGTAGAGGGTGTTCCCCTAGTCCAGTCGGCTGGTGACGAGTGCCTGGGTGACGGCCTTCCTGGTTTCAGTGGGGATCCATCTGAAGATCTTGCGGAGCATGCGCAGGGTGTTGAAGCATGAAGATGAGACGGCATAAACTTGTCTGGTCATCGACAGAGAGGAGTCCAGGATGAATCCCAGGTTGTGTGCTTGGTCCGTTAGTTTGGGAGCAGTGCTCAGCGCCGGGGGCCACCAGGAGTCGTCCCAGGCGGAGGGTGATGATCCCAGGATGAGGACTTCCGTCTTGTCTGAGTTCAGTTTAAGGCGGCTGTTCCTCATCCAGTCGGCAACGTCTTTCATCCCTTCGTGTAGGTTGGCTCTGGCGGTGGTGGGGTCTTTTGTGAGGGAGAGGATCAGCTGGTTGTCGTCGGCGTAGATGATGTTGAGGCTGTGTTGGCGTGCGATGGCTGCGAGGGGGCTCATGTAGGCGTTGAAGAGGGTTGGACTGAGTGAAGATCCTTGTGGTACGCCGCAGATGACTTCGGTGGCCTCGGATCTGAACGGAGGGAGGCGGACTCTCTGGGTTCTTCCGGCGAGGTGATCCACTCCAGTGCTTTCTCTCGGATTTCGATGTTGCTGAGGCGCTTCACTAGGGTGCGGTGGCAGACAGTGTCGAACGCCGCAGAGAGGTCCAGGAGGATGAGGGCCGATGTTTCCCCGTTGTCGTTAAGGGTTCTGATGTCGTCTGTGGCTGCGATTAGGGCGGTCTCGGTGCTGTGGTTTGCCCGGAACCCGGACTGCGAGGGGTCAAGGGATCCGCTCGTCTCGAGGAAGGCGGCAAGCTGTCTGTTGACGGTCTTCTCGATGACTTTGGCTGGAAAAGGAAGGAGCGAGATGGTACATTAGTTCTTGAGGTTGGTGGGGTCCGCCGTTGGTTTCTTCAGGAGGGCGGTCAGCTCGGCGTGCTTCCAGCTCTCCGGGAAGGTGGTGGTGTGGAAGGAGGAGTTGATGATGTCTCGGAGATGGGGTGCGATGATGGCGTCAGCTTTGTTGAAGACGTGGTGTGGGCATGGGTCGGTTGGTGATCCGGAGTGGATGGAGTTCATCGTGCGGGTGGTGTCTTCGATGCTGATCGGGGTCAAGTTGCAGAGGGTGGTAGTGGCGAGCGTTGGTTCGGTGGTAGGGTGCGTGGTCTGTGCGTCGAACCTGTTGTGTATGTCGGCGATCTTGCGGTGGAAGAACTAGGCGAGTGAGTTGCAGAGGTCTTGCAAGGGAGTGATGTCGTTGTTTCCGGCGCTGGGGTTGGAGAACTCTTTGACGATGCTGAAGAGTTCCTTGCTGTCGTGGGCATTGTTGTCCAGTCGTTCTTTGAGTACCGTCTTCTTGGTGGCGCGGATCAGCTGATGGTGTTTGCAAGTGGCGTGTTATGTTATGTTAGTGCTATTTGTATTGCGCACGGCTGCTCCAGCGAAGGAGCGTACCGGCGCATGCTTGAGGGCGGTCCTGTTGTCTGTGGTCTGGTCGAGCCACCAGGCTTTCTCGAGGGTGCCGCAATTCTTCTTGGATTCCTTGAGTTCATCGGTGAACCAGGGGGTTTTCTTGCTGCCGGGTCTGCTGGGAGGGTTCTTTAGTGGTGCAAGGTCATCGGCGCAGGCGGTCAGCCACTCAGTGAGGTTGCTGGCTGCTTTGTTGGGGTCCGTTGTGCTGGTGGGAGTGTTCTGGCTGAGGGAGGCGGTGAGCTGCTCGGCGGTGATCTTGCTCCAGCTCCGGCTGGGAACCTGTTGTGGGTGGTGGTGGGTCATAGTTCTTCTGAAGCTGAAGTGGACGCAGCTGTGGTCTGTCTAGTGGAGTCCGGTGGCATGGCTGAAGGAGATGTGCTTGCTGGATGAGAAGACGGGGTCAAGCGTGTGGCCGGCGTAGTGGGTGGGGGTATTCACCAGTTGCTTGAGTCCGAGGTTGGCGAGGTTGTCCAGCAGGGCGGTGGGGTTTCTGTCGTTGTTGTTCTCCAGGTGGAAGTTGAGGTCCCCTAGGAGGATGTAGTCGGCAGAGGGAAGGGCGTGCGGGCTGATGAAGTCTGCGATGTCTTCGCTGAATTGTGTTCGTGGTCCCGGTGGCCGGTAGATGAGGGTGCCTCGGAGGCTGGTCTTGGGGTCAGTGTGTATCTGGAAGTGCATGTGTTCGGCGGCGGTGAAGGTTTCGTCGGAGTTAGTCGAGATGCGGATGGTGTTCTTGTGTACGATGGCAATGCCTCCTCCCGTCTGGTTGATGCGGTCCTTCCGGGTGATCTTGTATCCGTCCGGGATGGCTATGGCGATGTCAGGCGCTGAGGAGGCGTTCATCCAAGTTTCGGTGAGGAAGGCGATGTCCGGTGCTGTCGCGTTGAGCAGGTCCCAGAGTTCCACGGCGTGCCTGTGGACGAAGCGGGTGTTGAGCAGGATGCACTTCAGGTGGTTGCTGCTGGTGCTCGACTTGGCGGTAGTGGTGCAGGTCCGGTAGCAGGTGAATCGGCCGGTTTGGCAGGCGAAGGGTCCGTGGGTGCGTCTCGGGGTTGCTCGGTAGCAGGCAGGGTTCCGGCCGGCATTGAGTGCGTTGAGAGTGGCGGCGTCGTAGGCCAGTCGGGTAGTCTTGCATCGGCGGCGGGGGCCAGGAGCTCTGGCGCTGGGCGCGGTCCAGGCGCGGACGGGCGCAGACAGGCTTGCCTTTGGCACGCCTCCGGCGCACAATCGGCGCGCCCACTGCGCGTGGACGCTACGCGCACGCGCGGACTCTGCCATAAATGGAGAGTGGGGGGGGCGGAGCGAGGGAGGAGCAGCTGGAAGGCGGGAGTGGGGCGGCGAATGGGGATCGGGGCAGAGGAAGGGGCGGGGCTGCAGGGGAGCAGCGGCGGGGGTCTGGAAGGCGGGAAAGAGCGCGGAGGAGGCGGCGAGGGGGAAGGCCTGAGGGCGGGGGGGCCGCGCGATAGGTGGAGCGACCTGGAAGGGTCACCTTTATTTGTTGTAGGGCAAGCCGGAGTGTCATAAAGCAGTAGTAGTGTTTGGATGTCATGGTCTTTTATGTTGTTGGGGAGTTTGCATGTGCACAAAAATCGATTGGTTAAAGGTAGGGGATAGTTTTTTTCACCTTGTTGACTGTTGCTAGAGATTTTTTAAGATGTTTAAGTGAAGAAAGAGAGTTTTCAGCGAGTTGTAGGATGTTTCTGATTTCTAGGAAAACGTTTTGTAAATTACGGGAGGTGGCGTAAGGAAGGGTTTTGGGTGAGTCTTGCTAGGGAGGGGAAGAGATGATGTTAGGTGTTGAGAGGGGGTGTTGCTGTTGGTTCTCTCGATAGATCTAGATGAAGGAGTCCATGTGGTGCATGATAAGGGTTGTGAGTTATTGATGCTTCTTTCATCGGATCTGGGTGAAAGCAGGGGTCATAGATCTTCCAGAGGTACTGGTGGGGTGGTGGGAGTAGTTAGGTCCTAAGGTACTCTAGGTGGGTGATGAACCGGCTTTTTAAGGCACAGCTATGATGAAAATTATTGATGCTACTTTCACCAGTTCTGGGAGACGTAGGAGGTTGTTGATCATCAGGAAATGAAGGGGTGGTAGGAGTGGTTAGGTTCTGAAAGATGCTGGATGGGGTGATGGTGTGGGTTTTAAGAGTGAAAAAGTATTTGCCGAAGAGTTATAGGTCCTTGTTAGCTGCTTGAATGAACACAGCACCATTTTTGTAGGATGTTATATTCAGTGTAGCTCTGAGGTTTTGTGTGGGTGTCATTGTAAACCTAGTTCCGTAGAGAATATTTTTATGGTCCTGGATGTTTTAAAGCTTGGAGTAGGGTATTTGCTATTTTTGCTAGCTTTCAATTCGTTCAATGATATCATATTGTTGTAACTTATCTAATTCTTTTTGAAGATCTGTTCTGATAGCTAATGGAACTCTCCTCACCTTATGGACTACAGGAATGACACCATCTTTAAGCTGTATTTTATGCCTAAAACCCTCTAGCTTTCCAAGCGTTCCATTAAAAACTTTGGGGAACTTAGTTTCCCATATAGAAGGTTGAATTTCATGAACACCAGTGTAATCCTTTTTAAGCATTACCTGTTCCGGGCTATTTGGATCTAAAATTATACCTCCATTTTGTTGCTCCAGCCATCACAACAATGATGACCCATGTGTTGCTACATACATAACAGCAGAGGGTGTATTGCCTTTGAAAGAAAGTTTTGTATTAAACTCACATAAAATCTTAATAAGTTTACCACCATATGCTATAAATTTTATAAAAGACTTTGTCAAGGTCATATTGTTAAGATTTTTCCGATCTTCTTTACCAATTAATTTAATGGAGACCCTGAATCTGCCATCATGTTGATTTTCGTGTTACCAATAGCTATAAAGCAGTATGGCCTTTTGATGGTACCCATTTCCATGTGCATGACATCGATGTCTACCTGTGAATGTGATTAAGTATTATTAATATAGAATATCACACTTTTGTCACTCAAATCAGATGAAATACAATTAGAGTTTTGTTCACCTACACTACTAACCTTTTTGGGTTTTAAGATCTTTGATTTGAAACTGCATACCTGCACAAAATGCCCCTTTAGTTTTACAACCAGAACATATTTTGTCTCGGGCAGGACATGATAAGGAGTTTCCCAAATGATTAGCATTTCCACACACATAACAAAATAATGTGATTTTCTTTTTACTCATCTCTTTCTTATTGTCACAAAAATACACATCAGATGACGTACTCTTAGATGTTTTGCCTGTTAAAGAAATTGGAGACACAAAAGATGCAGTCCTTTCTATTCTATTCTATTCTATGTATAGTCAGACTAGTGTGAGCTGAGAGAACAGGTTAGATAAAAAAAAGAGTTTTCAGTTCCTTCCTTCCGGAATTTCAAAAGGTTGGGTTCACTGCGAAGGGTATTAGGCAAGGAGTTTCAAGGTTTGGCGGCGTTCCAGGAGAAGGAGCGCCCGCCCCATCTGGTACGTTTGATTTTGTTAACGGTGGCCAGGAATGCTGTGCTAGATCGCAGTGATCTGTGGGGGAGGTAGGGGGTCGCTAGAGAACAGATCATTGCTGGTGCGGTCTTCCACATGGCCTTGTGCATAATACACATAGATTTAAACAATACTCTGGCCTTAATGGGAAGCCAGTGAAGTTTCTTCAGGGCCGCTGTTCCTGATTCCCGCCAATTGAGGCCCAGCAAAAGGCGGGCTGCAGCATTTTGAGTAACCTGAAGATTCCTTATTGTAGAGGCAGGAGCCCCTAGGTATAAGGAGTTCCCATAGTCCAGAAGGGACAAGATAATGGCTTGCACCATTATTCTACGGGCTTGAGAAGGGAGGAGTGGCAGCACTTTCCTAAGCATGCGCATAAGTCCAAAGCAGGTGGCGGACAAAATGGTTGCTTGCTGAGTGAAGCTTAAATTTGCGTCCAGCCAAATGCCCAAGCTTTTTATATGGGTCTTTGGTTGGGGCGGGGTGCCCATGCATGGGGGCCAGTCCAACGGAGGGCTAGAAATAATTGGATTGCCCAAAATCATGAGCTCCATTTTCTCGCCGTTTAGCTTCAGGTGCGAAGCGGCCATCCACTGGGTGACCGCTACCAGGCAATTGCTGAGATTCGAGAGGGAGGTGTTAGACTGGTTCATGGATACAACCAATTGTGTATCGTCGGCATAGGTCACTATGTCTAGACCGAACGAATACACTATGTCAGCAAGTGGTTGCATATAAATATTAAAAAGGGTGGGGCTCAGGGCAGAGCCCTGAGGCACGCCTTGATCAAGGGGACAGATTTTTGAGTGGATGGTGCCCTCTACAACCTCAAAGGAACAATTCTCCAGAAAGGACTGAAGCCAGTGCATGGCCCTCCCTGAAATTCCTATTTGGCGTAGGCGGTGGAGGAGGATGCTGGTGTTAACAGTGTCGAAGGCGGCACTAAGGTCAAGCAACATAATTGCTGTGGTGCCGCCTTGATCCATCTGTTTCCTAGCCAACTCAGTTACCGTCAGAAGGGCCGCCTCAGTTCCCAACTTGGGACGGAAACCTGCTTGGGAGTCGTGGAGCAAATGATTATTTTCTAGAAATTGCGTAATGGAGGCGTTGATATGTTTTTCTAATAGTTTGCTGCCCAAGGAAGTAGTGAGATTGGTCGATAGTTGGCCATGTTATCTGGGTCCAAGGTGGGTTTTTTCAATAGTGCTCTAACTTGGGCGCATTTCCACGCAGAGGGAACTGATCCTGTGGTAATGGAGGTGTTTAAAATATTAAGGATGACAGGTCTAATAGTATCTGTGATCTTTACTAGGTGGCAAGGGGGGGCAGGATCAGTGGGAGACCAGATTTAACTTTCCGCATGAGGACATCAAGAGAGTCAACTTTTAGCAGAGGGAACTCATCCAATTTGTGGAGCAGAGTGTGCGGTGAGATGATTCCTTCATCATGGATCAAATTGGGTGGGTCAAATGCAGAAGCAATGTTCTGTATTTTCTTATGAAAATATTCAGCCTGATTATCACAACGAGTCTGAGCTTTGCTGGGGTCAAGGGGAATAGGGGGAATGTCAATAAGAAATTTTGCTATCTTAAAAATTTCTCTAGGTGAGTTAGAGGCAGTAGTCATTTTTTCTTTAAAGTAAGAAGATTTTGTACATCACAGTTTCTGCAATGCTGAAACTGTGCCAAAGTTGGGTGGTGGCGTGTGTTGTTATAATGGTAGTTATAAACTTTTGCCTTCTTGTATTCTGTAACACGTGATTTAATTGCTGGTGCCTGTTTCACTGAAAAGCAACACACGCTGTGTAAGGAACCTCGTAATGTTAAATTTGTCAGGGTGAAACGAGATCACACCGGAGTTGTTGGTGTGCGTGTTACCGAGGGGCAACATGCGATGCTTAATCACAATAGATTGGATGGCGGCACACTCTATGTAAAAGTTCAACTAAGGTCAGCTTAAATACAATTATATTCTTATCTTTGGGTGTCAAGGAAAGAGTCCCTCCTGGCCGGTGGGGACTCGAAGTTTCAACAAGAGAGCTGGGAGAGTGCAGGAACCACCTGCACTACTTCCGAAGGCACTCCGACTGGAGAAGAAAATCTCCTAAAGTCAATTAATCGGGTGTAACCAGGGTAATAAATGGAAATACAAAGTTCATCAGTAAATCAGTCTCTGATGTATTTATTTGGGACGGTTCACAATCGAATACTTCAAATGACGAAGCGCTTATCGTCTCAATACTTTTTGTATTGAGACGATAAGCGCTTCGTCATTTGAAGTATTCGATTGTGAACCGTCCCCTGACGAAGGGCCTTTGTCCTGAAATGCATAGGGACTATATCAACATGATTGGATACTTCTATTCTTGAAATTGAATACATCTTGTTTACGAAGTTACTATGATTATAATACGTGACTTCCCAAATAAATACATCAGAGACTGATTTACTGATGAACTCCCCCAGCAACATGCGATGCTGACAGAAAGTCAGACACTCAGAAATGCCAAGGCCAGGCAGAATCTAAGTCTACACGAGAGCCAATACAAAAAGACGTGCAGCACGCTGTGAGAGGAACTCCAGCAGCTCCAGCGATGTCAGAAGAATGCTTCAACTGACGGTCAGGCACACCGGGAAGCGGATATGCCTAACATAAAGGTTAAGCAGACTGGGATAGTGAAGTGCAGCATGCAGTGTGGAGACACTCTAGTCGCTCAAATTATGTCACGGGTATACCACGAGTAACTATCACGTGCCACGGCTAGTGGCGCTGTGAGGAAATAAAAATAACAGTGCCTCGTTTTCGATGCCTCCATAAATCAGGCGACAGTCGAATCACCTACTGAGATCAGGAAACCAGGAGCTAAGGAGCCAAAGGTGACTGAAAGGAAGATCCGCAGCAGATAGCTTCTTGGTTCTTGACAGCTGTCTTCATAGCAGGAAACTCCAAGGAACAGGGTGGAAAACCCTGCCAGTCGGTCGTCGCCAATGTAAAGATGCCTCCAAGTTGCCTCCAAGTTGAAGTCAGTTCGAAATCATCTTTTTTTCAGGAGCATATTAGTAAGCGACTGGCAGAGAAGAAGGCTCACAACAACTGCCTCTCCCTGTTCAAAGGCAAACATTCTCAACCCGCTCTAGAGGAATGAAGAGACATTCTACATTCCACACACAAAGGAAAACCAGGTCCCAACAGCAGTGTACCAACTATGAAAAGTGTGGCAGCGAGAAAACTAAGGGGCTGTTGCCTCAGGATCAGGGGAGGCATGCAGGGGGGGACATGATGTGCCCCCCGTCTGCATGCACCCCTAGCTCCTGCACAGCATGGACTTCAAAGTCAATGCTGTGCAGGAACACGCTTTGGCGGTTCTAAGGATAATCCTTGCTAATGCTCACATATGAGCCTCAGCAAGGCACCACCAAAAAAGAATTGCACAACCTGGATTACAGTTGGAACCCAGTGGCCGGTCTCAGTATGGGCGCTGGTGTGTGGGCCCGCTGTCACACTCCCAAACTTGTAATCAGGCCCTAAGTCAGAAGGTAAAATGTTTGACAAGGATTAACCTGTTTGGTGTATCTAACCCTCAGTCCATCACGGTCAGGGTAAATTTGTGCCTGGGTCCTGGTCTACTTAGACCATACCATGGACTATCATTGGTGCTTTGTGCTTTTTGGCTGTATTTTCCTCTGCTCCCCTTATTGAATATTTGCAAATTTTATGTTTTTTTGTTGATTAAATGTCACTTTATTTTTCTTATTCAGTTTTGGATTCTTATTGTTATTGAATAGATACTGTATACATTTCTCTAACTTAAGCCTATCTTCTCTATGCCATAGAAATATAGCATGTTACAACGCATGCCATCCCAACGACCGCGTTGTTGAACGTGATACCTTTACATCAAAAGTCATTATATAGACTTGCTGTAGGGGACGCGCTCGATTTAGAAATAGTATAATTTACTATTCCACCTCCAGCCTACGCAACAGTAGGTAAGGTGTTGGAATAGTAAATGATACTATTCCTTATGTTGGAGCGCCCGCTACAGGAAGTCGATCTAATGACTTAAGCTGTAAAGGTATCGCGTTCTAACAATGCGGTTGTTGTAACGACCGCGTTATAACAGTAACTGAATGTGATGGCAACTTTGTAAATGCTGTTTCCCATGCCAAAGCTACCATGGGATGAGATTAGATTAATTTATTGACTTTGAATATACACCGTGATAAGGGATGTGATTATTCTTTGAGGTGGGTAGCTATCCACTGCAAATAATACTCCAATTTTGGACAGAATGACATTTGCATCACTGTTGAGATTTTAAAACTCATAATCAATATTGCTTTTGAAGTTTGGCAATTATAATTGAGATGAAAAGAATTAATCTATGTGGAAACTTGCCTCAGAAGTATTTTACAGCTATGTGGTGATTTGAATCGTTTATTAGGGAGCAAAATCTACAAACTGCCCATGTTAAAAACACAAGAAAATCTATAAAATGCATGGTGCAGCCAACTTTTAAAAAAATTAAATAAAACCATCACTGGTACCAAACTTAGCCAACATAAATGTATTGTGCTATTGTCTACCTGACTGTTTCCCTATTTTCTGTCTGAGTCATTTTCGAAGAATTTAAACCTTTCTGTGTCTTGCAGGACTAGAACACAAAAGCAGCATAAAGTCACCCAGATCATTATATCCCAAGCATTACTTAGCTGGCATCATTTACAGCTGCCTTCATTCAGGCACTGGCAGACAACCTTATAGAGTAGAAGTGAAAGTAGGGCAGAGCACATATTATTTGCTAAAATTACTCTTTTTTTATACATTAGTCTTCTTCATTAGATTTACCCGATATAAAAGACTTTTCTCAAATATCATGCAATATCATATTCATTAGTTAGCATATTCACAAAGGATAGTCTGCAATGGAGTAATGGGGACATATATTCTAAAACAAATCGGCCCAAATAGACTTGAACAAAAGTGCAAAAAAGCTGTGGTAGCGGTCTTCCAACTGCCACATTACGACCTTGTCAGTCATGTCTCCCTGGGACTGCCGACTCCCCCATTCCCTGGTAGGGGCGGGGCATCAATATGCTTGGAGGACCTCAGCAGTCCTGCCAGGCATATTATGACTTTCATCACCACCACTGATTTTACGGAGGTCTTTCCTCCCTGAAAACAGTGGTGGTGAGGAAAGAAAGGGGGCACTAAAAGGCCCCTTGTGCCTCACAAAACTTGTGGATGCACCGGGGGGGGGGGGGGGGGGTACAACATGTGCCCACCTGTGTGCATGCACTCCCAAACCCAGCACATCATGGACATCACATTCCTTGCTGTGCTGGAACGTTTTTTGACGTTCCCATGGTGGTGTGTAATGGGCACTGAGAATTTAGGCCTCGAAATAAGGGTGCATTTTTAATGTTAATTCTAGTAGGAACATTTAGCCACACCTACAGCCCAAACTGCTAAACGGACTTACACTAAATTTGATAGGGAGGTAGATGTTTGTTCAAGGAAGTGCTTATTACTTATTTGGTGTAAATCTGGTAAGTAGTGTTTGAGAAATTACCTGAGACGTCAGGTCGCGAAGTCTTCGCGAACAAAGAGAGCTTGTGCAGGGAAATGTACTGCTGATTGGCTGGCAACACTTCAACCCGGAAACAGGCTCCTGTGCTTGCTTTAAAATAACCCCCGGGCTGGCCAGGTCTTGGGGGCATATGATTAAAATAGAAGGGGGCACACGGGCATCCCTCTTAGAGCTTAACAAAGCCTGGGGCACTTTTGCTTACAAATGCGGGGCAAGGTATACAGTCATGGATGTACAAATGTATACAAAATTATAGTTGGCAAAGCAAAACACTATCTCTCCTAAGAGTGCCTAACAAGTAATATTTTAGTGCATATCTTCTGTCCCCACAGTTTGCTTGAAGGATCACCAATACCAAAAAAGGCTTCCTTACTAGGGCAACATGCAAAGTTTACATGTAACAAAATACCTGCCTACAGGTGCAGCACAGTGTAATAACACTTCATCCTTAAAAACCTATTGTCCTTAGCACATGCTTTTCACAATACGTAGGTCATAGTGTCATAACTTTTCATAATAAATAAAACATATGAAATCTGACATGAGTTTTTCCAATGACCGATGAAGGCTTTTCCCTTTACTATTGCCATTACACCTTACCCACCACCAGCCTATTCAAGTGATCATAAACTCACAACCATCATGCATACAGATACAACATTACAAATATGTAGAAAAATGCAACATGAAAAATATGCAGTCCGTCTCAACAGGGCCTAAGATATCATCAATGCGAAAACCCTCAGGGCTTTTCAAAGTAGGTGGCCAGCACCAACCCTTTGTCAACTGCAATATTATGTGAGATTACATGTAATAAAATGCCTGCCTTAAGCCTGTAACACAATGGATAACAAACAAATGTTAAAGGTTTCTTGGCTTAATGACATGCTTTTCACAATTAGTAAACAAGACCAACTTTATCATAATGTTTCATAATAAGCAGACCGACCTACGGCAACAGACATAATGTGTTCCACTGCACCAATCAGGTCTTAAGATTGTCACTGTAAGCAACTCATGCATTCAGTTTTGAGTGTAAATATTTGCACACGGCAACCATCAGACACAGTAATAAAGTTAAAATGGTATACAAAAGTGCAGTTTGCCAAGCAAAGTGCTATCTATCTGAAAGGGCTTAGCAAGTATTTTCACAGAGATTCTACATTCACAGCTTCTCATGCAGGGTCACCAATACCAAAACTATTGCTTCTCTAGTAATCTGTGAGATTCCATGTAACTTAGGGCCCGATGTAGGAAAAAATGATTTACCGATTTTTAATTACCGAATTTTACCGATTCGGTAATAAAAAATCGGTAAATCAATGTGGTGGACATGTAGGTATTTCCTGATGTGGAAATACCGAATCTGTAACATTCGGTATTTACCGATTCTGTAAATACAGAATCGGTATTTCCCATTGATTCCTATAGGCTTCAAAGCCCATAGGAATCAATGGGAAATACTGATTCTGTATTTACAGAATCGGTAAATACCGAATTTTGCAAGGGTGCAGGGGGTGTCACTTTGACACCCTCTGGCACCCCACAAATAGGCATGTGCGCCATGTGGCACACAGACATGCACTAAGGGCATGTCTGTCTGTCACATGGCTAGGTGTGCATGCACACCTGAAATCGGTATTTTACCACACAAATGGATTGTGTGGTAAAATACCGATTTTGTAGGGCCTTTGGGACTCAGAAGAGTCCCACCTACATCTGAGATTTACCGAATCGGTAAAAATACTGATTCGGTATTTTACAGAATCGGTAACTTTACCGAATCGGTAAAGTTACCGATTCTGTAAAATTGTGCCCCTACATGCCAAATCTTGTATACCGGTCAGTAACGGCCGTAAATACCGATTTTCGGCCATTACCGACCGATCTACATCTGGCCCTAAATACCTATCTGTAGGCTTAAAAAAGAATAATAGCAATCCACTTACACTTAAGTGGATTGCTATTATTACACTTAATTATTATTATTGTTACACTTAAATTCCCATTGAATTCAACATGTACTGTTCACAATTAATACTGCCACCCTAGTGTCATTTCATAACATTGACAATAAACATATCAGACCTTCAGTCACCATAATTGACGTGCCCCAAAAACAACTCAGACCTGCTGTGTTGAGTTTAACTTTTGCCACAAGGCAAAGAGTGCAATACAGGCAGTATTTTAAGTGGAAGCACACAGATTAGTCACATTCAAATCCTGCACTCAGGGTGGAGTCTAAGCCCATCTCTTTAGGAGTCTGAATGCTCTTTTTGTTGATCACATAAGGTTATGTGAGAATTGCACTTCCAAGCCAGGCATACATATTCTGGTAGATTATCAGAACCCTAAGCATTGCATACTGCTTTCAAAATCAAATCTCCACTTTGAGGTCTACATTTAATGTTAGAAGGAGTGGGGTTCTGCGCTGCTGCCAAACAAAATAAAAAGGAATCTTATATACCCTTACCAGTAGACCGATAAGGCTCATAGCCTTTACCAGTAGCTTGACACTATATACAACACAGTCCCTATAAAGTGGGGATAAACCGGCAACCATTAGGAATACAATTATAAAGTTATAAAAATGTGCAAAATAAAGCTGTCAAAACAATATACAGCTCCTCTGAATAGGGCCTAACATGAATCACCACAGTGAAAGTCTACTCCCAGTGAAGCTAAGAGTGGATGACCAACACCAACCAACTTGTCTACTATGGTAATCTGTGAAATTACAGGTAACTAAATCTATGGCCTGTTATATAATGTGATAGCAATCCACTGTTAAAGGTCTATTGGCTTTACCATATGTTTTCACAATAAATAAGCCAGGCCTGTTGCTTTGTAATAACTTATTGTAAAGACCAGGCGAAACCTGTGGTATTGGGCATAGCATTTTTCTGCACACCAATCAAGCCATTAGCTGTTATATTTGTCTTGTCGAAGTAACTAACTCAGGCGTACTGTACAAAGCGCAAGCTTTCCCAAAAGACAACCATCAGGCATAAAATCATAAAATTGGACATCTTTACAAAATTTAAGTTGGCAAAGTAAAATACTATCTCGTCTTCTCACGATACAAATCCTCTATACTCATGGTTTGTCCAGAGTGTGTAACTAACACGAAAACCCTTGACTACTTAGTTAATCTATAAGATTCCACATAACAAAATACCTATCTTTAGGCTTTAATTCATAGCAATAACAATCTATCCTTAAATGCCTATTAACAATAATATATACTTTTCAAAATCAGTATGTCAAGCATACATAGGAGAGCCTATCATCATAAATAATCAGGCACATATACGTTATCATTGGTTTATTCGCCATAACCAACTCAAATCAAGCCCATTGAACTGCACATAAACATTCCACAAAGCAACCATTTAGCACACTGTCATAATAGATCAAATGTATACAAAATTACAGTTTACAAAGCAAAATACTCTGGCCTAACAGAGCTTAACAAGGAATATTGCAGAAAAGACATTTCACATGGTGCCACTATGTGGCGCGCAATTTTGGCTCCCTTCACACGGTCACCAAACGGGAAGTCTAAATCACAATGTGGCAGGGAAGAAAAGCTGAAAAGCTCTGCACAGAGTAGCTTTCCAGCTTGTTTTTGGAAGCTGTTAGCAGCTGACGTTCTTTAAGGCATGTGTAAGCATCCCAGGACATCAGCGACAGCCTCAGAGAACCTTTATTGTTGTTTTGGGGAGGGGGCGGATGCATGGGTGAAGAGCAGAGATTTTCTCTCTGGTAGCTCCCAGCTAGATGCTCTGCCCTTACAATGTCACCCCTCCCTCTCACACAATGACATATGTTTATAGGTTGAAAGGTATGCTATTGTAGTGCATTTCTTCTATCACCACAGTTTGTTTGGGTGGATCATCAACACCAAACCCTTGCATGTTGCAGTATTCGCTCAGCCCAACCCTCTTAAATATCTACATGAGCCACATCGCCGCCATCGCACGCAGGCACAACATCAACATCATCTCCTACCCCGATGACACCCAACTGATACTCTCCCTCACCAAAGACCCAGCCACCGCCAAAACCAACCTCCAGGAAGGAATGAAAGACGTCGCTGAATGGATGAAGCTGAGTTGCCTGAAGCTGAACTCAGACAAGATGGAGGTCCTCATCCTCAGAAGTCCCAATCCGCCTGGAACGACTCCTGGTGGCCCACAGCACTGGGCTCCGCGCCGATACCCTCGGACCATGCACGCAACCTGGGATTAATCCTGGACTCCTCCCTCACGATGACCAAGCAAGTCAACGCCGTCTCGTCCTCTTGCTTCAACACCCTGCGCATGCTCCGGAAAATCTTCAGGTGGATCCCCACCGAAACCAAAAAGACCGTCACCCAGGCCCTCGTCACCAGCCGACTGGACTACGGAAACGCCCTATACGCAGGAACCACCGCCAAACTTCAGAAACGACTTCAACGCATAAAGAACGCCTCAGTACGACTCATCCTTGACATCCTTTGCCACAGCCACATATCCGCCCACCTGAGAAACCTGCACTGGCTCCCCGCCAACAAGAGGATCATGTTCAGGCTCCTCACCCACGCACACAAAGAGCTCCACAACATGGGCCCCGAATACCTCAATAACTGCCTCTCATTCTACACTCCCACCCGCCAGCTCCGCTCCGCCAGCCTCGCCCTCGCCACCGTCCCACAGATTCGCAGAACCACCACCGGAGGAAGATCGTTCTCCCACCTGGCAGCCAAAACATGGAACTCCCTCCCTGCACACCTACGAATGACCCAGGACCATCTCACCTTCAGGAAACATCTCAAGACCTGGCTTTTCGAGCAGTAGCAGCAGCACCCCCCCCCCCCACCCCTTCAGCGCATTGAGACCCTCATGGGTGAGTAGCGCGCTCTATAAATGTTATGATTGATTGATTGATTGATATTCCACGTAACAAAATACCTGTTTAAAAGGCTTTGTCACAATGTAATAATAATCCATCCTTTAACACTTTTTGTGTTTGCTGCATGCTTTTCAGAATAAGTTGGTCAGGCCTCCTGGCTTTGTCATATTGTTTCATAATAACCAGATCAAACCTGTGAAATTTGCCATGACTTTTACCAATAAAACGGTAAAACCTGTATCCTTTAACATTGGCCTTACCTTGTACTATACACATGCCTATTCAAGTGCAGATAAACTGGCAACATTCATGCATACAGTTAATATATGTAGGAAAATACAGCTTGGAAAACAATATGAAACTAGGAACGGGTCTAAGTCGCATAATTCCATTTAGAGTAACCATGTGGAATTACCTAAAAATTATTCAGAATTAAATGGAATTAAGCAAGAAAAGCAGTTCTGCTTTAGTGATATGTTCTTAGTGCAAACATTTTCCATCACATCTAAAATGGACGCAATGATGTCGTTTGCGTCAGGAAATAGAGCTAAATGCAACAGGACATGAAGAACATGAGCATATTTAGATGCACTTGGGTTAGGATTTTCCCCATCTTACTAACAGCATTTTGCTCTAGTTTCTTAGGGCAAAATGCACTCTTGCTCTAAAAACAACTCGAAGATGCATTTTGCATTAAGAAAATAGCAGTAAATGCAACAGAACATAAACAGTAGTGCGAGTAGCCATTCACAATCACTAAATGTGCTCTTTCAGTAGGATATTTTCCACCAATTTACTCTTAATTACACAAGCAGATGTAATCTTGTTATTATTAAGTTTGAGTGGAGCTGGTGTAGTTGCACTACGAGGCGCTCCATGGACGCTTGCCCCCCCATAAATATTTATATATATATTTTTAAATAGAAAAAAATAATACACTTACCTCTATCATGGCATCTCCGGGCTACCCTCCTCCTCCTCGCTGTGATCTCTTCTGCAAACCAAAACCCCTACATCAGACGTACGTCTTGTAGGACTTCGTGTGTATGTGCAGTCCCACCACGATTTACGTCTGACATAGGGGTTTTTGCAGGAGAGACCACGGCGAGGAGGAAGAGGGAAGCCCGGAGATGCAGCGATAGAGGTAAGTGTGTTTTTTTATCTTCTTTCTTTATTGTTTTTAAAAATGTATGGGGGGTGTCAACATAACCATCTCAGGCCTACAGTTTTGAGTGTTATCTTTTCCACAAAGCAACCATCAGACACACACTCGTAAAATTAGATATGCATACAAAATTACAGTTGCTAAGCAAAATACTATATCTACTAAGACAGCCTAACAAGGATTCTCAAAGACCAAACCTTCTGTATCCACAGTTACTCACAATGATTTAGCCAACACTAAACATATTGCCTACCGCTGTGATCAGTGAGAATCCATGTAAAAAAAAAAATCTCCAGGCTTCAGTATAGAGTTATGTCATTCCAACCTTTAAGGACTATCAAGTTCAACAATAAATACATCTAGTTATGATCATTAGTCTTAGTCCTGCTGTATGGAGGATAAACCTTTCGATAATAAAAGTGTACTTTTTATCAGAAGCACACAAATTCTTTCCAAGAAAAACCTGTATTTTGTGGGGGAACAATCATGTGGGTGGAACCCAAGCTCCTCTCGCAGTAGGATTCTGAAAGTTCTTATTTGTTGATCACATAAGGTCTAATGACAGTTGCACTCTCAGGCTCGACTTAAAAATCCATGTAGATCATTGTAGCACTGGGCTTTAAATGCAAGATTGCATTCCAAAGTCTAACATTGTGATAGATTTACAATGGCAGGTGTTTGAACCTGAAAGTTCAAGCTCAAGCAGCTGATACATAATCAAATTGATGACAGCTATGTTGATGGCAAGCCCTGTTTTTGTGGATACACACAACTTCCATCAATCAAATATGTACTCCTGTCTGCCAACATGTGAGCGGAGCCAAATCCTCTCTCCTGGTGGGGCTTCCTAAAGCCCTTTTTTAGGCTGATCACATAATGTCTGTCTACAACTGCACTGTCAAGCCAGACCCACAAAAATGATGCAATACTGAATAAAGTATCCGAGCCCAGTATTAGTCAGAAGTTTAGTATAGCAACGGATGATGATTGAAACACAATTTTGCTCACGTGTCAGAAAGGAATTAACAAATTAAAAATAGTCAGCCACTAGTGTAAATTAAGTAAATAGATTACTGAAACCTCCTGTGAAAACAAGTACTCACAAAGCCAATATGGATTGTGTTGGAAATGGTCCTTTTTGCAGGGTTATCCCCAAACTTTTTGCTTCTTCTTCCCTTGTGTTTCCGGACCTGTGGTTGTTGGCAATAGGACTCTGGGCACTTTACCACTGCTGATCAGTGCTAAAGTCAAGTCAAGTCAAGTCAATAGATTTATATAGCGCGCTACATACCCAGAGGGTCTCAAGGCGCTTGAAGAAGAGTGGGGAATTACTCGTCGAATATCCACGTTTTAAGCTGCTTTCTGAATGCTAGGTGGTTCTCAGTAAGGCGGAGGTGAGTTGGAAGTGAGTTCCAGGTTTTAGCCGCCAGGTAGGAGAAGGATCTACCTCCCATGGTGGTTTTATTGATGCGAGGTACAGTGGCGAGGGCTTGGTTGGAGGATCGTAGTTGGCGGGAGGGGGTGTAGAAGGACAGTCGTGTGTTGAGGCATTCGGGTCCGATTTCGTAGAGTGCTTTGTGTGCGTGGGTAAGGAGGCGGAAAGTGATCCTCTTATTGACGGGGAGCCAGATGAGGTTTTTCAGGTGACCAGAGATGTGTTCTTTACGCGGGATGTCTAATATGAGCCTGGCTGAAGCGTTCTGGATGCGTTGGAGTTTTTTCTGGAGTTTTGCGGTGGTACCGGCGTAGAGGGTGTTTCCGTAGTCCAGGCGGCTCGTGACCAGTGCGTGGGTGACCGTTTTTCTAGTTTCGGTGGGGATCCAGCAAAATGTTTTTTTGAGCATGCGAAGAATGTTGAAGCAAGATGAAGAAACGGCGTTGAATTGTCTGTTCATCGAGAGTGAGGAATCTAGGATGACTCCCAGGTTCCGTGCGTGGTCCGTCGGGATGGGTGCTTTTCCAAGGGCCTCTGGCCACCAAGAGTCATCCCAGGCGGAGGGGGAGGTGCCTAGGATGAGGACTTCTGTTTTCTCTGAGTTCAGTTTCAGATGGCTGTGCTTCATCCATTCGGCTACATCTTTCATTCCTTCATGCAGGTTGGTTTTGGCAGTGTTAGGGTCTTTGGTGAGTGATAGGATCAGTTGAGTGTCATCAGCGTAGGAGATGAGGTTGAGGTTGTGTTGGCGTGCGATGGCCGTGAGGGGGCTCATGTATACGTTGAAGAGGGTGGGGCTGAGTGAAGATCCTTGTGGTACGCCGCAGATGACCTCAGTGGCCTCTGATTTGAATGGTGGAAGGCGGACTCTCTGGGTTCTTCCGGTGAGGAACGAGGTGATCCATTCCAGTGCTTTTCCTTGGATTCCAACGTTTCTGAGGCGCTGTAAAAGGGTGCTATGGCAGACTGTGTCGAAGGCTGCGGAGAGGTCGAGGAGGATGAGGGCGACTGTGTCTCCATTGTCCAGTAGGGTTCGAATGTCGTCTGTTGCTGCGATGAGGGCGGTCTCAGTGCTATGTTTGGCTCGGAAGCCGGACTGTGAGGAGTCGAGGGATTTGTTGGTTTCGAGGAAGGCGGCGAGCTGGTTGTTGACCGCTTTCTCAATGACTTTGGCCGGGAATGGAAGGAGTGAGATAGGGCGGTAGTTTTTGAGTTCGGTGGGGTCAGCTGTGGGTTTCTTCAGAAGGGCGCTGAGTTCGGCATGTTTCCAACTTTCCGGGAAGGTGGCGGAGTTGAAGGAGTAGTTGATGACGTCTCGGAGGTGCTGTGCTATAATGGAATCTGCTTTGTTGAAGATGTGGTGAGGGCATGGGTCTGTGGGGGATCCTGAGTGGATAGAGTTCATCAGGCGGATGGTGTCCTCGGTGGAGATTGGGTTCCAGTCATTGAGGGTGTTCAAGGGGGGTGGGGGTCCTGCAGAGGGTTGGGTGGGTTGGTCTTCGGGTCGGTTGTCGAAGCTGTTGTGGATGTCTGCAATTTTGTTGTGGAAGAATGAGGCTAGGGAGTCGTAGAGGGCTTGAGAGGGGGTGATGTCGTTGGAGTTGGCTGAGGGGTTGGTAAATTCCTTGACGATGTTGAATAATTCCTTGCTGTTGTGGGCGTTGCTGTCTAGTCGGTCCTTGAAAGCGGCTTTCTTGGTATTCCGGATCAGTTGGTGGTGTTTGCGAGTGGCGTTTTTGAAGGCGTCCTTAGTGCTGGTGTTTGGGTCTTTTTTCCAGGCCTTCTCAAGGGAGCGACAGAGTTTCTTGGATTTCTTAATGTCATCGTTGAACCAGGAGGCCTACTTGCTGCCTAGTTTGATTTGTCGTTTTTTCAGTGGTGCTAGGATGTCGGCGCTGTTGGATAACCATTGGGTGAGGTTAGTGGCTGCTTGATCGGGGTTTGAGGAGTGGGCGGGGGGGTTTTGAAGAAGCGATGAGGAGATCTGGTCGATGGTGATTTTGTTCCAGTTTCTTCGCAGAGTGGGTTGGGGGTGGATGTTGGATGTGGACTTGTTGTAGGTGAAGTGAACGCAGCTGTGGTCAGTCCAAAGGAGAGCTGTGGTGTGGTTGAAGGAGACATGTTTGCTGGAGGTGAAGATGGGGTCGAGTGTGTGACCTGCGATGTGGGTGGGGGTAGTGACAAGTTGTTTAAGTCCGAGGTTGGCGAGGTTGTCCAAAAGGGTGGTGGTGTTATGGTCGTTGTTATTTTCGAGGTGAAAGTTGAGGTCTCCTAAAAGGATGTAATCCTCGGAGGGGAGCGCGTGTGGTGTGATGAAGTCTGTGATGTCTTCACTAAATTGTGCGCGGGGTCCTGGTGGCCTGTAGAGGAGTGTGCCTCTGAGTGTGGTCTTGGGGTCGATGTGGATCTGGAATTGAAGGTGTTCAGTGTTGGTGAGATTGACGTCAGAGCTGGTCGAGATGCGGATATGCATATGCATATGCTCTCTGTCTAAATTGTAATTGTTATTGGTTATCCATGATTGGCATATTTGTGTTACCAGGAAGTCCCTAGTATAGTGCCCTGAGTGTGCCGGGGCTGGTGATTTGAATGCTACTAGTGGGCCTGCAGCATTGTTTGTGCCACCCATGTGAGTAGCCCTAAAATGGTGTCTCAGGCCTGCCACTGTGGTGCCTGGGTGAAGTTGCTAACTGCCATGACCACACCGGCCAGGCCTAACCCTTCCCTTTCTGTACACATTGGACACCCCTCCCCTATAGAAGGCCCTACCCCCCTGGGCAGAGTGCAGTGTATATGTACAGGAATTTATATAGCGCAAATCACCAACTGGTCTCTAAGCGCTTGCTTGGGGAACCCGTCCTGGTATTCCCCTGTGAGATAACCCCGGCAGGGTATCCGCAAGGTGAAAGCCAGGCATCCCGCCGCGAGGGGCCGTTGTGGAGATTAAGCAAGCTATTGCACAGAGTCGCAGAGTGTGATCCCGTGAATCGAGTAGGCACCGGAGCGAGAATTGTCAAGTCCATGGACATTTTAGGACTCAAGAACCCGCCGAGCCGGGAATTGAACCCTGGTCCCGGGCTGACCTCTGGTTCCAAGTCTGCCTCCTCTAACCAGTGAGCCACACTTCTCCACATATGAAAGCTAGAGCATGTACTAGTGTGTGTGACATGCTCTGGTAGTGAATTACAGCCATTTTCGTTTTTCACTAATTGGACGGCTATCTTGCCCATAGGCTACAAAAGGGAATGCTGTGTATAATGCTTACCTGCATATCTTCCCACAGGAGCAAGATAGAAAATTAAAGTGTGGTATCTCTGACCTCAGAATTTAATAACATATCTTTTAGGAAGGATGTTTTTTAAATCCTGTGTTTGAGAACAGCAGTTTTAGAAAGTGGTTGTTCTCTTGTCTGACCTTTCTGTGTGCCTTGGCCTGTTTGTGAATTGACTCTGTGGTTTGTGAGTGACAGGGGCGAGGGATCCCCCCGGAGGCTGAATGAGTATGCACTAGGCTGAATAGCTGCATCTGCATCTTGAGTGGTGAGAGGATATAGCATTTGGGCCTGACTAGGGCTGTGCCTGCTTTCCACAATACTGGCTCCACCTCCTACTGGGCGGCTGACGACCCTGCCCCTCTCTCTTAAAGGAAAGAAGAAGTCAGGAAAATAAAGTGATCCAGAACTGACCAGAACTGATTCTGACTAAGCCAAGACCTCCAGAGAACAAAGGAAAGATTGGTATAAAAAGGGCTACCCAGACTACAGAAAATTAGATCATCCTGGAATCAAGAAGGAACTTCTGCCAAGGAGAAAGCTGGAAGACTGAAGAAGAAGGACTGACCTGCTGTAAGGCTGACCTGCAGTTGCTTTGCTGCTAAGGAGAGGGGAAGGACTTTGCTGTTGCTTTGTCCCCTTGCTTGAAGAGAACTCCAAGGGCCTGAGAAGAGATGGCGTCCTGTTAAGAAGTCCCAGGAACAAATGGACTTTCCATCAATCAATCAATCAATCAAGGCATTTATAGAGCGCACTACTCACCCGGAGGGTACCAAGGCGCTTGGGGGGGTGGAGGGGGTACCGCTACTGCTCGAACAGCCAGGTCTTGAGCTTCTTCCTGAAGGAGAGGTGGTCTTGGGTCAGGCGAAGGTCGGTCGGGAGGGTGTTCCAGGTCTTGGCGGCCAGGTAGGAGAAGGACCTTCCTCCTGTTCTCGCTCTTCGGATGCGGGGGACGGCGGCGAGGGCATGGTTGGCCGATCGGAGGAGGCGTTTGGGAGCGTAGAAGTTGAGGCGGTTGTTGAGGTAGCTCGGGCCTTGGTCGTGTAGGGCTTTGTGTGCGTGGGTGAGGAGACGGAAGGTGATTCTCTTGTTGACGGGGAGCCAGTGCAGGTCTCTCAGATGTCCAGAGATGTGGCTGCGTCGGGGGATGTCGAGGATGAGTCTGGCTGAGGCGCTCTGGATCCGCTGGAGTCTCTTCTGGAGCTTGGCGGTGGTTCCGGCGTAGAGGGCGTTGCCGTAGTCCAGTCGGCTGGTGACGAGGGCCTGGGTGACCGTCTTCCTGGTCTCGGTGGGGATCCACCGGAAGATCTTCCGTAGCATGCGCAGGATGTTGAAACAGGACGCAGAGACGACGTTGACTTGTCTGGTTATGGAGAGGGAGGAGTCCAGGATGAAGCCCAGGTTGCGTGCGTGGTCTGTCGGTTTGGGTGCGGTGCCCAGGGCGGGGGGCCACCAGGAGTCATCCCAGGCGGAGGGCGAGGAACCCAGGATGAGGACTTTCATCTTGTCTGAGTTCAGTTTCAGGCGGCTGGTCATCATCCACTCGGCTACGTCTTTCATCCCTTTGTGGAGGTTGGTTCTGGTGGCGGCGGGGTCGTTGGTCAGGGAGAGGATCAGCTGGGTGTCGTCGGCGTAGGAGATGATGTTGAGGTTGTGTTGGCGTGCGATGGCCACAAGGGGGCTCATGTAGATGTTGAAGAGGGTGGGGCTGAGCGAGGAGCCCTGAGGAACGCCGCAGATGACTTCCGTGGCTGCAGATCTGAACGGTGGTAGGCGGACTCTCTGTGTCCTTCCAGCGAGGAAGGAGATGATCCACTCCAGTGCCTTCTCCTGGATTCCGATGTTGCTGAGGCGCTGCACTAGGGTGCGGTGGCAGACAGTGTTGAACACCGCGGAGAGGTCTAGGAGGATGAGGGCCGCTGTTTCACCGTTGTCCAGCAGGGCTCGGATGTCATCGGTGGCAGCGATGAGGGTGGTCTCTGTGCTGTGGTTGGCTTGGAAGCCAGACTGTGAGGGGTCGAGGGATCCATTCGTCTCGAGGAAGGCGGCCAGCTGCTTGTTGACGGTCTGCTCGATGACTTTGGCTGGGAACGGGAGGAGCGAGATGGGGCTGTAATTTTTGAGTTCGGTGGGGTCCGCTGTTGGTTTCTTTAGTAGAGCGCTGAGTTCGGCGTGCTTCCAGCTCCCAGGGAAGGTGGCGGTGTCGAAGGAGGTGTTGATGATGTCCCGCAGGTGGGGTGCGATGACAGCGTCGGCCTTGTTGAAGACGTGGTGGGGGCAGGGGTCGGTCGGAGATCCGGAGTGAATAGAGTTCATCGTGCAGATGGTGTCTTCTGTGTTGATCTGGGTCCAGGCGCTGAGGGTGGTGGTGGGGGGCGTTGGTGCGGTCGTGGGGAGCGTTGTTTGTGGGCTGAAGCTGTTGTGTATGTCAGCGATCTTGTTGTGGAAGTAGGAGGCGAGGGAGTTGCAGAGGTCTTGCGACGGGGTGATGTCGTTGTTTCCGGCGTTGGGGTTGGAGAGCTCTTTCACGATGTTGAAGAGTTCCTTGCAGTTGTGTGCGTTGTTGTCCAGCCGGTCCTTGAATGCTGTTTTCTTGGTGGCGCGGATCAGTTGATGGTGCTTCCGGGTGGCGAGCTTGAGGGTGGTCATGTTGTCCGGTGTTGGCTCCCTTCTCCAGGCTTTCTCGAGGGCTCAGCAGTTCTTCTTGGAGCTCTTGAGTTCGTCGGTGAACCATGGGGCCTTCTTGCTGCCGGGTCTGCTAGGCGGGGTCCTCAGTGGGGCGAGGTCGTCTGCGCAGTTGCTGATCCACTTCGTGAGGTTGTCGGCGGCCTGGCTGGGGTTCGCTGAGCTGGCGGGAGGGTGCTGGCTCAGGGAAGCAGCAAGCTGGTCTGCTGTGATCTTGTTCCAGTTTCTTCGAGCAACCTGTTGCTGGTGGTGGTGGATCGTGGATCTTCTGAAGGTGAAGTGGACGCAGCTGTGGTCCGTCCAGGGGAGTCCGGTGGCGTGGCTGAAGGCGATGTCCTTGCTGGAAGAGAAGACAGCGTCGAGTGTGTGTCCGGCGAGGTGGGTGGGGGTGGTCACCAGCTGCTTGAGTCCGAGGTTGGCGAGGTTGTCAAGCAGGGTGGTGGTGTTGCAGTCGTTGTTGTTCTCCAGGTGGAAGTTGATGTCCCCCAGGAGGATGTAGTCAGCGGAGGGGAGGGCGTGCGGGCTGATGAAGTCGGCGATGTCTTCGCTGAATTGTGTGCGTGGTCCCGGGGGTCGGTAGATGAGGGTGCCTCTGAGGCTGGTCTTGGGGTCCGTGTAGATTTGGAAGTGCAGGTGTTCGGCGGTTGTCAGGGTGTCGGCGGTGTTGGTCGTGATGCGGATGGTGTCCCTGTGGATGATGGCGATGCCTCCTCCAGTCTGGTTGCCGCGGTCTCTTCGGGTGATCTTGTAGCCCTCTGGGATGGCAATAGCGATGTCGGGCGCTGAGGAGTCGTTCATCCAGGTTTCCGTGAGGGAGGCGACATCAGGAGTTGTGGTGTCGAGGAAGTTCCAGAGTTCGATGGTGTGTCTGTGGACGGAGCGGGTGTTGAGTAGGATGCACTTGAGGTGGTTGCTGTTGGCGTTCGGCTTGGCGGGTGCTGGTGCGGGGCAGGTCCGGATGCAGGAGAACTGCAGGCGTGACAGCTGAAGGGTCCGTGGGGTCGTCTCGGGGTGGCTCGTAGCATCCCGGGATTCGGCCGGTGTTGAGTGCGCTGAGGGTGGCGGCGTCGTATGTCCGGCGGGTGGGCTGGGGTCTGTGGGGGCCAGGGGTCCTGGCACTGGGCGCGGTGAAGGCGCGGACGGGCGCAGACGGGCTTACCTTTGGCGCACTTTCGGCGCTCAATCGGTGCTCCCGCTGCGCGCGTCTGCTGCGCGGTCGTTCTGGGGGCGTCATAAGAAGGGAGCCGGGACGGAGGGTCCGCTGGGAGGCGGGTAGCGCGGGGGACCAATCGGCAGGCGGGGGGGTGGGTTCGAGTCTGAAACGGCGGGAAAAGCTGGGGGCTCGGCTGGCGGCCCTGCGGCGTCTGGGGCGCTGGGGCGGCGCTGCGGCGGCTGGGGCGTAGGCTCGGCTTCCGGCGTCAGGCTACTGGCAGCAGGTAAGGAGGAGCAGGCAGGGGGCGTGGGGGCGACCAGGCCGTGGTGGGCGCAGTGGTCGCTTCTGGTCTGTGGTGTGGGTCCCCTTAAGAAGGGAGCCGGGAGGGAGGGTCCGCTGGGAGGCGGGTAGCGCGGGGACCAATCGGCAGGCGGGGGGGCGGGTTCGAGTCTGAAACGGCGGGAAAAGCTGGGGGCTCGGCTGGCGGCCCTGCGGCGGCTGGGGCGCTGGGGCGGCCCTGCGGCGGCTGGGGCGTAGGCTCAGCTTCTGGCGTCAGGCTACTGGCAGCAGGTAAGGAGGAGCAGGCAGGGGGCGTGGGGGCGACCAGGCCGTGGTGGGCGCAGTGGTCGCTCCTGGTCTGTGGTGTGGGTCCCCTTAAGAAGGGAGCCGGGAGGGAGGGTCCGCTGGGAGGCGGGTAGCGCGGGGACCAATCGGCAGGCGGGGGGCGGGTTCGAGTCTGAAACTGCTGGAAAAGCTGGGGGCTCGGCTGGCGGCCCTGCGGCGGCTGGGGCGCTGGGGCGGCCCTGCGGCACCTGGGGCGTAGGCTCCGCTTCTGGCGTCAGGCTACTGGCAGCAGGTAAGGAGGAGCAGGCAGGGGGCATGGGGGCGACCAGGCCGTGGTGGGCGCAGTGGTCGCTCCTGGTCTGTGGTGTGGGTCCCCTTAAGAAGGGAGCCGGGAGGGAGGGTCCGCTGGGAGGCGGGTAGCGTGGGGACCAATCGGCAGGCGGGGGGCGGGTTCGATTCTGAAACGGCGGGAAAAGCTGGGGGCTCGGCTGGCGGCCCTGCGGCGGCTGGGGTGCTGGGGCGGCCCTGCGGCGGCTGGGGCGCTGGGGCGGCCCTGCGGCGGCTGGGGCGCTGGGGCGGCCCTGCGGCGGCTGGGGCGTAGGCTCGGCTTCTGGCGTCAGGCTACTGGCAGCAGGTAAGGAGGAGCAGGCAGGGGGCGTGGGGGCGACCAGGCTTCCCCCGATCTCTGCTGTATGAGTTCTGGCCTTCCTAGAGTGCTTGATCCAATTGTGGGGCCTCTGGGAGTTGTGCCTGCTGTTTGGGGAGCTGGACAAGAAGAAAAGAAGATCTGCAATTTTCACGCATCGCTCGCTTGTGGAGCGCATCGTCGACAGTGCGAGAGGATTCCCATCACTGCAAAGATCGTCGCAGTGCCTGTTGCCGCTGCAAGAACTGATGCATCGTTCACTTGAGGAGCGCATCGCCCCGGTGCGGGAAGATTCCCATTGCTGTGAGTATCATCGCAGAGCCTGTCGTCGCTGGGTGAGATCGTTGCACCGCTTGCTTGAGGACTGCATCAAGTTGCTGCGAACATCATCGCAGAGCCATCGCATCGAGGGGCCGCAAGAGGAGAAGATCGACACTGCGCCGCGCATTGCCGCCGCACCTGAGATTGTCGCCGTCCTGAAGATCATTGCATTGGGCCTGTGCAAGACGCTTCCTACCGAACCTGCGCCCCAGAATCCATACAAGGAATCGCTTCCCTCCCCCTACAGACGGGATTCGTCGCAACACGCCTGCTGCATCCAGCGGGGCTGTCTCATCGCCAACTCAGGGTCTCAGGAGTGATGCATCACTTGTTTTTCAAAGCTGCAGCTTCCATTTGAACTTTTGTCGCATCTACAGGTACTAAGGGCTAAACGTGACGCAACTGTGGATTATTTTGAACCAAACCCTGGAACTCTTTTAAAGACTTATTCTTGAACATTGCCTTTGTTAAGCCTGTCTGGTCGTGCCAAGCCACCAAGGGGGTGAGCAGGGGTTATCTAAAGACTGTATCCCCCTTACCCTGACAAGAAGCAAGGGTCCCTATTTGAGCATTGGTTCCTACCTCTGCCAACTAGAGACCCCTAGATCTAACAGATTGCTATTAGCAAGAAGTGCTTTTTCATTTATTGGAAGTTTGACTGTCTGGCACTGTGGATGGGTACATAGTACAAGGATGTATGACACTTTCAGTTATAATCCAAACGTATTGGCTTTGCTAGTGCGTGATCTCTGATATTAGATGAGCTGTGGCAGCATGTAAAGCTGCTTCTAGCCAGACTTCAAAAACAAAAAAATAGCAAATAGGGAGTAAACAGAGAACAAAGGCAAATACTGTTGCAGTGCTCACAAAGGGATGCTGTTGTCACCCTTTCCTTCTCTATTGGTTTGCGCTTCTGCTTGTTAAACTCTTGAAAGTCTGTTTTCTTGATGTGTGTCCTGCAGTTCTGTAATGTTGTTGAACTCTGTGCTGTGGTTGAACTCTGTGCAGTGGTCGTGCAGGGGTGCTTTGCTTCTGCATTCTGGGCCGTTCTTCTGCCATCTGTGTCAATCGATCAATCAATCAAGCGGGATTTGTAAAGCGCTGTTAATCACCCGATGTATGTCATGCTATGTCATGCTTCCTCAGTGTGTGCCATGCTACTACTGTCTGAGGCTTGACCCCATAGCCTGTGCTGTGGTGGCCCTACTATTTGTGCTATGCTCCTATTTGTGCAATACTTTTGTAGTCGGTGCTGAATTCCTACCATCTCTCCCAGGCTCCTGCAATCTCGTGCTCTCCCACGGTATCACAAATGCTCTTACTGTCTGTTCTGCTTTTGAAATTTCTCCCTTTTTCCTACTATTTACACTTTACTTCTGGAGTCGGTGTCTTGTACCTACCATCTCCTCTCTGCTCTTGCAATTTCTGCTATGATGTTCAAGTCCCACCTGTTTTGTGCAGCTTAGGTTGTACTACTGTAGTCTGTGCCATGCTCCTGCAGCTGGGGCTCGGCTCATTTATTTGTTGCTCTACTCCTTCAGAAATCTGGTGCTGTACTCCAGCAGTCTATGAAGACCGTCATCAGTCTATGCTGTGCTCCAGGAGACTGTGCTACTCTCCAAAATTGGATACTGTTCTCCTGTACCCAACTGTGTGCTCATTTCTTACAGTCTCCCCCTGTGCTCCTACCGGATGTGCTATGTTCCTGTCATCTTACACATGGTCCTGCAGCAATGACTACACTACTAACGTTTTTGCAATGCTCCTATAGACCGTGCTTTAACCCTACAGTCTCTACTGTGCTTTCTTCTGTGGTGTGTGTGGTGCTCTTGCAATGTGTTCCATGCTCCTGCAGTCTCTTCTGTGCCCCTTCAGACTCTGAACCTGCAGCCTATGCTCCTATAGTCCATGCTGTAACCCTACAGTCTCTACTGTGCTTTCTTCTGTGGTATGTGTGGTGCTCTTGCAATGTGTTCCATGCTCCTGCAGTCTCTTCTGTGCCCCTTCAGACTCCGAACCTGTAGCCTATGCTCCTATAGTCAGTGCTGCTCTGTAGAAGAGTTGTTATGCCCCTGAACTGTTCTGCTGGAGCCCATCACTCTTTGCCGTTCCCTACTGAGCTCACAGGGTTCAGTGTCCTTGCAGTGTGTGCCCCAGCAGTGTGTTTTACACTCTGCGTTTCTGCAGTAGCCGCTGTGTACCAGCAGTCTGTGCTGTGCTCCTGCGGACTTTCCTGTGCTTCAGGGGTGTATGTTAGATTCCTGCAGTCTCTCCTGTGCTTCAACAGCCTGTGAAGTGGTCCCGAAGCCTGTGCCATTCCCCTGCAGTCAGTGTACCTCTCATTCAATTACTGCTGTGCTCCTCCAGCCTATTCTCTGCTACCACACTCTCTGCTGTCCTGTAGGTTCTGCTTGTTCTTGCAGCCTGTTCAGTGATCCCTCAGTCTGTGAATGTCGTATCATTGGTGTTAGCAGTGGACACACCAAACACTGGACACAGGTTAGTGATTGTAATCCTCTTTTTATTGGTTGCACAGGAGCGGTCATCTGCACGTCTGTCCTCTGGTCAGTCCTGGTTCTGTGTGTCGTCCTTCCTGTCCCCTAACCGGATGTGGTGTCCGGTGACCTGGTCACCTCCCTCATGACCCACAGGGTCCTAGCGTCCTCCTGTCCTGTTGCCCTATATGTCGCCTGTCTGTCGGGTCACGACATCTCCCCCTTTGTTGCAAACAAAAGTTTGTGGTACAGTTCTAATGATCAATTCTGCCCCATCACCCTTTACATCATTGACTCATTGTTGCAGTGAGAGAGAGAGAGAGAGAGAGAGAGAGAGAGAGAGAGAGAGTGAGAGAGAGATAGAGAGAGAGAGAGAGAGAGAGAGAGAGAGAGATGTTGTCATTGACTCGTCTCTCTACTTTCTGACTTCTATGTTTTATCGCTTAGTCTCTTTGTCTCCTTGCATTCCTTTTCGGTCGCTGTTCTCTGCCATCGTCTTTTTCTTTTGTTTGTTTGTTGTCCTCCTGCTGCTCTCCGCGGGCCAGCTTCCCTTTTTCCACTTCTGGCTCCTTGTTGTGCGCCCAATGACCTCTGTTGGTTCCTCTCTTTCTACGGCTCTTTGTTTTGCCTGGTCTTTCAGTTATTCTTTTTCGTGCCCTTCCTCTTTCTCTGGTCCCTGTTTCTTCTGTTTGCTTCTTTTCAGTGTGTTGTTCGTTTTCTTTTTTGTCATATGTCATCATTATGAGACCCATTGTTTGGGCGATGTTATTGCTTAGCAGGCATGGTCCTGGTACGTCGCCTTTCAGCACATGTATGTCTTCTTTGTTCTTTATACGTCAGTTCCCTTGTGAACTTTCCCAAGTTTGTTACCTCTTTCTTTGACCCCCAGGTGAAGATCTTCACTTTGGACGCTCTCAGTGTCGGCTTTTGATTCCATTTTCTCGTATTCTGATGCACACATGACATTGCATGTTGCACCACTGTCCAGTACAAATTCCGCTTCATGTTCTCCTACTCCTATCTTTGCCAGGTCCATCTTTTTCTGGGTGCTACCGACTGTGCGAGTTGTTGTCCCTCCTTTTCTGTTTTCCCCGCTCAGTTTTATGTGGACCTCCGACATGTGGTATAGTCTTTCCACTTTCTCTTCTTCCTCATCTTCGCCTGATCCTCACGATGAGCTTCTTCTTTCTCTGTCGACATATCTGACGTGTCTTGTTGTCGACTCTTGTTGTCTTCCTGTTGTTCTCCTGTCATCTCTGAGTTGTGCGCTTTGGCACATACTGGCGTAATGATTCCTCCCATTACATCTTTTGCAAGTCTGGCCAAACGCGGGGCACGGACCTCTGTGTGGAAATTCCATTCCACATTTGTAGCTTGCTTCTTCAGGTTGTCTCCTCTCTGTTTGTTCTCCCCGATCGTTCCTCCACCGGCCTGTGCGATATTTGTTCGTCATGTAGTGTGCATTTTCTATTTCAACGTTCTTCCCTCTTTCAATTCCTTTAGCATGTGCCATTGCTCTCGCCTCTGCTCTTGCCAGAGACAGGATGTTCTCCAATGAGATCGGTTCTTTGAGGATTCTTGCCCTGAATCCTGTATCGCGACAGCCTTCAATGATCCGTAGTCTTATTGCTTGTTCGTTGTCAAACTTGTCAAACTCACAATGTGTCACTAATTTCCTCAGCCTTGTCGCAAAGTCATCCAACGTCTCATCCACTTGTTGACACGCAAAAGTGAATGGGTATCGTTCGAAGTCAATGTTCCGTTGTGGGTCGAATTTGGCCGTTAGGCATTTCTTTAGTTGTCTCATATGTCTTTGTTTCTTTGGTTGGTATTGTCACTAGAAGTTTTTCGATGTCATCCCCTGCTAGGTTCAGCAGTAACCCTAGTCTCTTTCCTTCTGTTACGTCTGTTGCTTCCATATATCTTTCGAACCATCTGATCCACTTCTCCCACCTTATTCCTGTTTGTGGCTCCGATAGGTTGAACGGCAGTGGCCTCCTGTATTGTGCACTGGGCTTTGGGTCTGCCATCCTTGCCTTTTTCTGCTCTTTCCTCTTTTCCTTTCTCTTTATCTTCTTTTCTCTTTTCCTTTCTCTTTATCTTCCTCTTTTCTTTCTTCCTTTCTCTTTCTCTTTTTTTTTCTCTTTGTCTTCTTTCCTCTTTTCTTTCTTCTTTTCTCTTTATCTTCTTTCCTCTTTTCTTCTTCTTTTCTCTATATCACTTTGTTTTCTTAAGTCTTTGTTTTCTTTTTCTCTTTTTTTTTCTTTGTCCAGCCTTTAATTGCTGTCTTTGGCTTTGCCTGTGCTTTATTTCTTTTCTTCCTCTTCCAAATCGACACTTTCCCCTTGTTCACGATCTTTTTCTGACTTTAAAATGGCCGCCGAGTCGTCCTGGCTTCCTATTGGCTCATTTGCGTGACTCCAAAATGGCTGCCGATAGTCTCGCGAGACTTCGCAGCCAATCGCGCTATTGCCTGACCTCAAAATGGCCGCCCGTGCGATGCTGCTTGCTGATTGGCACTCACACCTGACCTCAAAATGGCCGCCGAGACTCTCGCGTGAGCTCGGGCCAGTCCTTTAAACTTCGCGCTGCTCTGCACAGCGCTTACCGGCAGAGTCTGTTCTTCTCTCGCGGTGGTTGGGGTGGGCTCCCACGTCGCTGGTCTTCTTTGTTGGCGCTTTGGGCAGTCTTCTTGGGCACTCTTCTTCTTCTGGGCACTATGTGATCCAGGGTGGGCTCCTGGTATAAAATCGCTGTTTTCTTCCGATGAGCACGCAGATTGGTGCGTCGCTTCATCGCCAGATGTCGTGTCGTTCGTGTTAGCAGTGGACATACCAAACACTGGACACAGGTTAGTGATTGTAATCCTCTTTTTAGTGGTTGCACAGGAGCGGTCATCTGCACGTCTGTCCTCTGATCAGTCCTGGTTCTGTGTGTCGTCCTTCCTGTCCCCTAACCGGATGTGGTGTCCGGTGACCTGGTCACCTCCCTCGTGACCCACAGGGTCCTAGCGTCCTCCTGTCCTGTTGCCCTATCTGTCGCCTGTCTGTCGGGTTGCACTCTACCCCAGCAGTCTATGCTGAGCTCATATTCACTGTGCCATGCTCCTGACGTCAGTGTTGTGCTCCTGCAATCTTTATTGTGTTCCATCAGTCTGTTCTGATTTTTCTGTGCTGTGCTCCTATATATTCCTATATATATATATCTATGTATATATATATATATTACCTACTGGCGGTCGCCAGTAGGTAGTTATAGTTAGGATTTTTTTCAATGCAAAATCTCAAAATTCTATTGTGAATAACTTTGGCGTCGGTTGACGAACCTGCCTGAAAATTTCCTCAAATTTGCCTAGCGGAACTCACTTTTAGCCCGAACGGCTGAATGGATTTGCACCAAACTTGGCAAAATTGTAGGGACTGGTAGCCCGATGTGCCTTTGCTATGTCTCAAGATATGTGCTCCAGTGGTTTTTACGAAAATTAACTTTGAAAAAATATATATTGGGCTACATTGGGCTATATATATATGTTAGAGCCCAAATGTAGCCCAATGTAGCCCAATGTAGCCCAAAGATGGCCACCAGAGACAAAAAAAACAAATGTAGCCCAAATATCAGCCAGATGTAGCCCAACTATAGCCCAATGACAGAATGTCCCAGAGTGTTCTAAAGAACAACTAGAGCGCTAACAGTCTTACTTATGACAAAAGTATGGCACACCTAAAGTCATCTTGATTGGAATAAAGTGTTAACACTTAAAACATTTATTTTGCAAAGGAACAAAATGAGGGGGTTCATTTTGCCATAGAAATTATGATTAGTGCTGAAGAAAGAAAAATTATGGCACATTTTGAGTGACTTCTCAAATCCTCTTATATTTTATTAAAAAAATTCTGATATGCAGTCTCCCAAGATGGCCACCGGAGACAAAAGAGCCCAAATGTAGCCCAAATATGAGCCAGATGTAGCCCAACTATAGCCCAATCACAGAATGTCCCAGAGTGTTCTAAAGAACAATTAAAACGCTAACAGTCTTACTTATGACAAAAGTATGGCACACCTGAAGTCATCTTGATTGGAATAAAGTGGTAACACCTAATACATTTAATGTGAAAAGGAACAAAATGAGGGGTTTCTTTTTGCCATAGAAATTTTATATATATATATATATATATATATATATAGAACCACTGCATACTGGGACATGTAGTTTGCTTCACCCGTTTGCATCGAAGCAGGTGACACAGATCTCCGCTTGGGGGTGGAACCAACCAGAACTATTTGAATGGGAGCAGAAATGTTGGGCGGGAAATCTCACTTGGTACACCTGGGGCGCTGAAGAGGCCACACGGCCGAAATGCATACGCCCATGCTCATCTGTTTCAGTCTCAATAAAGAGACTCCATTGCATTCCCCTACAGTGGCTTCTGACTTTCTGTTGAGAAGGTGTTCGTGGCATATATATATATATATATATATATATATATATATATATATATCTGCGCAAACTCCCAACACAGCCACTGCAGGTGCTAGTGCCATTCAGAACCCACCAGGCAAATAGGAGACGGACCACAGTCAGGATACTCAGATGTTTATTCCAAGGGTTGAAAACTGCGAGGGCAAGACGCGTTTCGGGCTTCCAAAGCCCTTGTTCACATGCATCGATTCAAAGACTTTTTTTCAATTTTATAATGCAGTGCAAGCCCGCCTCCCCGCCACTTTACACTCCGGTCACGTGATCATAAAGGTAGACAAAAGACTCTACATTATAAATGATCAATATATATATATATATATATTCACAGAAAAAACCATTGGTTTTCAGACCAGTTATAGTTAGGAATTAGCATTTAAAAAACCTAGTAAATTCACTGAAAAAAACAGAGGTTTCACACTAGTTATAGTTAGCTGGAAATTTTACTGACATAAAACCATTGAAATTCCACGTTATAATTAGTTGGACTCACTATAACTTGCGCACCTGCAATGCACTGCTGATGACGTCACATATTACATCACTCATGAGATGGTCAGTGACATCACTCATGACATCACTGATGACACCATCCAGTGAATGTGTGTCTTTCTGAAAAATAAATATTAGTGAGTAATGTTTAAATATTTAAAAATTATTAGTGTTTCACTTTGTGTATAAGTGGCTGCATGGGTTGGTGAATAAATACATGTGTATGTATATGAGTTATTAGATGTTTTTTTAGTATCAGTATGAGTGTCTGTATTGTTTAGTGTGGGTATTACTTACAACATTGATGCATGAGTGACTGACTCTTGTATGTATTTTGAAGCCTGCATATGTGCAGGACTTTATGTTGGAATAGTGTGTATATGTGTATGTTAGTGAGTGAATGACTGTCTCACTACTGTCTTTATCAGTAACTACATATGTTTTAATCTAGAATATGTGAATATTGATGCATGTAAGTGAGTATATGTGAGAGTAAGAGATTGTAAGAGTTCCTGTTTAAATAAGTATATGTTTCTACAAGTGATTGTTTAAGAGACTACATATGTGTAAATTTCCATAGAAGTAAGGTGGTAGTGTGTGTATAGCTCTATATGCAAATAAATGGATGTTCAATAGTTTAGTTGCATGTGTGAGTATGTGTGTGAGTAACTTATGGATGACTGTCGGTGTGTAACAGGATGTATAGGTGTATCACTACATATGATGAGTGAGTATACGCATGAGTGATTATATAGAACTGTTGGTGAATGAGTGAATGTGTATATAGATGGTGGAATTACTGAATTGGTTGTTGTAACTGATATGGGTATGTCCATTTTTTTGAAAATTTAAGTTTCTATTTTTGAATATGTGTTTCAAGAGTTACATTACAGTGAAAGGAGGTCTGTCACTCTGTCACAGGATGGTGTCATCAGTGAAGTCATGAGTGATGTCACTGACCATGTCATGAGTGATGTAATATGTGACGTCATCAGCAGTGCATTGCAGGCGCGCAAGTTATAGTGAGTCCAACTAACTATAACGTGGAATTTCAATGGTTTTATGTCAGTAAAATTTCCAGCTAACTATAACTGGTGTGAAACCTCTGTTTTTTCAGTGAATATATATATAGATATATATCTCTATATATATATATATAGATATATATATGCATTTCAAAATTCAAAACCACAATACTTGTTTTATTTGAATTCAAATATTCACACATTTTAATGCCTATATGAAGAATGGTGCTAAGAAAGGTATGCCCACAATATAAAATAGAAGATAATAAATAATAACCCACATATTTTTTAAAGATGGATGCCATAAGAATGAACCAGGTGATGCACAACTACATTTTATGTTTGAACAACAGCACTTTGTAGCTTGTATTACCGGCATATGTTTGATGATATATCAATCAATAAACTAACAAGTATATGGATCTCTACTGAACCGGAAATGAATCTTATAAAATATGAACTGTCACCAGTCGCGTGAAATGCTTGCAAACAGATGTAACATGGCACTTTCTAACCTGCCTGGACACAATGTCTGTGATGCTCGGAGGACAGGAATCTCTGTGCCATGATTTAGAGGATATTGGAAATGACAGCATAGTGCAGGCGGCCATAGGCAGCACCACTGGGCTCCCAGCGGAATGCACATCTGAATATGTGGCCGCTGGAAGGCACGCACCTGTGTAACCTACTGGCAACACATCCGGGGTACGAAGCTGAGAGTTGCGAGTACATAATCTAAAGGCACAGATAATGTGACCTTCAAAATATTTGGGGCTAAGTACATTCTGCTTTTGCACTGCTTATTCATTTTTTCTTGATAGCAGAGAAAATGCATTTGGAAAGGGACATGCATATTCTTGACAAAAAGAGTTGTGTATTACAACGTACAATAACATTATATATTTACATGATAAGAATCAGGACTTAAGAGAAAGTTTTTATAACTGACATCGTTCAGCTTTAAGGGTATATTCAGAAAAAAACTGTAGCTAAAATGAAAAGAAAACACTTATACTGACTTCATGTTGGACATTCATTGTCATTCAACCTCTGATCTAACCCACCTCACCTTATCTGGCTTTGAGTGCCATGAATCTCCTCGACATTCAGATATCGGTCCCATTCCATCATTGGTGTCCAAATGGATGATTCCACTGGTGCCTTCCGCCTTTAGGCCTAACTCGTCAATCAGGAGGCTGCCTACCTTCCAATATCTGGCTGTCCTATACTACTCCTGTCCTGATGAAGGCACACTTTTGACCTACTCAACTAAGGCTGTTTGCTAAGGTTGAAACGTCAACTTTTTTTTGTTCATCCATGTCTGAGAATGCCTTTCTAGCACAGAATCTATAGAATCACTAAGCTAAGGGCAATTGTGTTTGAATGTGAAACTGGACCTGTTTATGTTGAAAATATATATACAGTATTATGTGTTTAAATACACAGATTTTGTCACTTTTGCCGTATACCCACTATTTCAATATGTTCACACTCACCTGTGCCGTTTTTATCAATTGAATTAACGGACAGCCTTTTTGTTTATTTTGATTAGGCACGGTAATTGTTGACCCAGTGTATGAATAGTTTAATAACAAACAGTAAATATTTTGCTAATTTTTTATAACAATATTCTTCATCAGCCCTTCTGTTTGTTTCTTGTACATTTCAATCACCTTTTTAAATATAAAAAAAATTACAAAGAAATTGCTGTCTACCCAACAGAACTGATTGTTGTTTATGATAGATCCCCTTCCCAGGCTACGAGTAGCGCTACTTGGCAAACTATGCCCAGGGTTAATCAAGAGCCAGGATCATGACCACCGCCTTTTCCCTGCGATCTGTCCATATTCTACAGTTTCTTCCATAATTTCACAGCTTCGTCAGGAGTAGTGTCAAAAATATGCACCTTTCCCTCAATCTGAATTCTAATTCAGCCGGATACAGCATGGCATATTTAACGTTCACCTTTTTTAGGGAGTGTTTAATTTCCATATATATTTGCAGAGAGCCCCTTGCACAACTGGTATAAAGTCTGGGGAAAATTGCACTGCAATGCTAAATCCCTGGTAACTGAGCGAGTCATGCTCCCTAGATTGTGAATCTAGATAGTCTGAGTGTCATGATAATTCAGGAGTTTGGCAATGATTTTTCTCGGGGTCGCTCCAGGTGCTGGAAGCGGCCCCAATGTGCTGTGTGCATGCTCCACCGCAAATGTAGTAGAGAAGGCCTCCCTCCCAGGAACCTCAGATAGGACGGACCCAACAAATGTAGCCATGGGGCCAGTGTCCGTGGATTCGGCTACACAGGCTATGCGGGCGTTATTTCTGCGTGAAAGCGCTTCTAAATCATCAGCCTTACTAGCAAGCTGTTTTAGTAGGCCCTCCACCCTCTCCAATCTTCTTGGAATGGTAGGTTGCGCATCCTCTAGATCGGAAATCTGCTGCCCAGCATTGCCCATGCTGGTGTCCTGTGCATCAAGGCGACCATGGATGTCATCCAGTCGGGTGGTAAGTGTATCTAGGTTGGCATCGATGGACTGAAATCCGTTCAGTAACTCCGCTATTATGGTGGCAGATCCCTCCAGTTGGCCATACTCTGGATCATTGGGGCCTTCCTCATTTTTTCATCTAGGGGTCTTTCCGACCTCAAAAATTGAGTTGACGCTGTTAAGGGTCATTGCGGCTCATTCTGCGCAGTAAAAGAGATAGACCAAGTCCTTAGGATGAGATGTGATGAGACTTGATGCACCGGCACGTGGAGTTAATTTGCCCCAGTTGTTCTGATTGTAGGCTCCGGTATTTCAAAACCTATATCAGGCACTGGAAATGTTATGCATATAGGGAGGGGCGAATTAGGGTTAACTGTGCCTCATAACCAGTAAATAGCAGGATGTCGGTGACTTAACAATAACTCCAACACCGCTGGCCACCTGCAGCGGGGACCCCCGGAGGCCATATGGTGCAACCCAGGGTCCAGTAACACAGGTGCAAGGGGCATTGGAAGTCACCCTAGCGAGGGAGGGCAGCATATCAACATGGCACCTCCTACCTCTCGTCATGGGCAATTCAGCGTGCATTTTCCAGTGACTGTGTCCAAACTGGAAGGGCCCAGCGATATTCGCAGTCCAGCATGGAAGGGTTGCCAGCGTCCCGAGGCCTCCAGGCCAGCTCTAAGCCTCGGCCTGCCGCACGCACACCGGACCCCGCCCTCAGGCTCACCGAAGTCCCCTCTAGTCTCTGGGCCTACAAGGGCCGCATTGGGTCTAGGAGTGCAGCAAGCCGATTCCCGGCACAGTGGGCACCACCAGAGATCACAGTTGGATCATTTTGCCACCGGGGCCCCCACCACACCGAAAGCAACACAGAAGTCAAGTCTCTGGCATTTCGATGCAGGCTGGCGGATAAAGAACGGGTGACAGCTCCGGAGCTACGGAGTCAAGCGGCCACCTTGGTCGCAGGCTCGGCCATGCCCCCCAGTCATTCTTTTTCTAACATATCTCAGCTTAGTGGCTGTGTGACTGTCTGTATCAGTGTGGGAGTGGATGTTTGAGTGGTTGTATGGGTGTGTTAGTGGGTATGTGAATAGCTGTACATGTGAGTGAGTGGCTGTGTGAGTGACTGTATTGGAGTGTGAGTGGGTGTGTGAGTGGCTTTATGGGTGAGTTAGTGGATCTGTGAGTGGAAGCATAGGTGTGTGAGAGTGTGTGTGAGTGGCTGTATGGGTGACTGAGTGACTGTGTGAGTGACTGTATGAGAGCGAGAGTAAGTGTGTGAGTGGCTGTATGGGTGAGTGGGTAGCTGTTTGAATATGTCAAGAGGTAAGTGAGTGAGTGTGAGTGGCTGTATTGGAGAGTGGGGGGCATATATGCAGGCCTCTATCGCTACCAGAACATTACTTTTACAAACGGTGTGATGGCGATAGAGGCTGCGCCTTATTTACAAGGCAGCGTTAAGCCACCTAATGTGGCCTAATGCTGCCTTGTAAATAAGGCCTCCTTTCACTTTATGGTTAGCATGAAAGAGGTGGGCAGTGGATGTTGTGCTGGGCATTCCACCACAACACCCATTGTTTTTAACCTGCCCCCTATGTACAAGGGTGGCATACGTAGAAGGCAGCGCCAGAATTAAGACCTGGAAAAACCTGGTCTCAAGTTGGCAAAACGAGGAGAAATGCATTATTTCCCCTCGTTTTTGCTTTTTCCAGGTGTGCTTCCTTGTGCAGCATACATGGACGGACTCACTAGCTTGCGATACCAGACCACCTGCCTTTGCCAGTGCTTGTCCTGTGCTTTCTTCCTTTCTCTTCTGCGCTGTGTCTCCCTTCAGTTTCCCCTGCTTCAGTCTGCATGTTGCTTCTCTAGTCCCCTCTCCACAGCTCATGCTACTACTTTTCCCACACCAACACACCCTGCTCACTGTTGTATATGTTCCTCCTTCCCCAACAACTTTTCTGTTGCTCCCATTCCCCTCCTCACTTAGGTATCCCCTCCCTGTTTATTCATGTTTTGGCCAGACATGTACCATCATGTACTATCAACAGGCATACATCTTAAAATGATAGCTGGCTATGAGTGTGAATACACATGAACAGTAGGCCGGCACCCATAAAAGAGTCTGTAATATTTTAACAGAACCATTGTAAGTTGTGGTTTGAAGTTGGGGAGATTTCAAAGGGGGATCTTTGAAGTGCACAGAGGTCTTTCCTTCCTGCCCTGACTCCAGACTCCCTACAAGGGAGTGTACAACTATTTGTGTGTGTGGACAGGACACAGCCTATTCAGGTGCACGTGTGAGGCTGTGCCCATATCTTGCCTCCCATCATCCAGGATGGCCCCTCAAGTCAAACCAAAGGTCCCTTTGTGTGTGGCTGTCTAGAAGGAATACACAAAGCCCAGCTGTCAACCAACCCAGATAGTGATCAGAGACAGGTAGCAGACACCAAATGGCTAAGAGCAGAAAAATGCACAACTTTTCTAAAAGTGGTGTTTTTTAAAATAGCAACAAAAAATATGCGGTTTTCATCAAAGAGGATTCATCGTTACCATTCCATATGTACTAAATATGGCAGCTTCACCTTTTCTCAGTTAGGAATTACAGCGTATTAAATGTAGAAGGAATTCCCAATGTTATCCTATGAGAGAGGTAGGCCTCACAGTAGTGACATTTTAAAGGGCTACTTAAGTGGGTGGACGAATCAGTGCTGTAAGCCCACTGGTAGCATTTAGTTTACAGGCCCTTGGTCAATGGTATACCACCTTACAATGGACTTACAAGTAAATCAAATGCCAATCATGTATAAATTGATTTAGGGGAGTGAGCACAAGAACTTTAGCACTGGCTAGCAGTTGTAAAGTCCCATGGCCAACAAAAATGAATTCAGGCAAGCAAAATGTTTGCGGGCAGACCACACTAAACCTGTCAGGTCCAACACATGTCCCCCCAACTGAAAGTGGGATCAGCTACCCACCTTCCTGGGAGTTCTCTTCACAAAGGCTGAAGAACCTGGAGAGACCATCAGCATTGGCATTGTCTACCCCAGTGTTAGAAATTAAGTCTCTAGTTGGCAGAAGTATGCACCCTGTCCAAGCAGGGACCACAATTAGGCCTGGGCTGTAAATTCTGTACCGCTGGCGGAATTTGGGTAATTTCGCGTTCCGCGGAGAATGCAAAATTGCCAAATATTTCGCGATCCGCGGCTTTGCAGAATTTTTTGCTTGTTCGCGCTTTCAAATTGCGTGTTCACAAGATATTTCTCCCCGAGCATGCAAACAGCATTTGCAAACAGGAAGTCATGGGTCGCACTCCAACTCCACCCACCAGCGGGTGAACCCCAGGAGCATCACGGTAGATGCAGTTTTATAGCGAGTGCGCTATTTTCGAAAGTTCGTGTGTTCAAGCAAGTTTGCAGCACCAACTCTGGACACCTGTGTTTCGGAATTGTTGTTCCTCGTCAGCAGAGTGTAGGTCGGTCAGGGGTTTGCTGTGCAGGCTGCCAAGTGTTCTCAGGTTGATACCTCTCAAGGCGCGTGGGTGCGGGATCCGAGCTCGTCAGCTCTTAGCTCGAGGGAGCCATTTAACTGGAAGTCATGGGTCGCACTCCAACTCCACCCACCAGCGGGTGAACCCCAGGAGCATCACGGTAGATGCAGTTTTATAGCGAGTGCGCTATTTTCGAAAGTTCGTGTGTTCAAGCAAGTTTGCAGCACCAACTCTGGACACCTGTGTTTCGGAATTGTTGTTCCTCGTCAGCAGAGTGTAGGTCGGTCAGGGGTTTGCTGTGCAGGCTGCCAAGTGTTCTCAGGTTGATACCTCTCAAGGCGCGTGGGTGCGGGATCCGAGCTCGTCAGCTCTTAGCTCGAGGGAGCCATTTAACTGGAAGTCATGGGTCGCACTCCAACTCCACCCACCAGCGGGTGAACCCCAGGAGCATCACGTTAGATGCAGTTTTATAGCGAGTGCGCTATTTTCGAAAGTTCGTGTGTTCAAGCAAGTTTGCAGCACCAACTCTGGACACCTGTGTTTCGGAATTGTTGTTCCTCGTCAGCAGAGTGTAGGTCGGTCAGGGGTTTGCTGTGCAGGCTGCCAAGTGTTCTCAGGTTGATACCTCTCAAGGCGCGTGGGTGCGGGATCCGAGCTCATCAGCTCTTAGCTCAAGGGAGCCATTTAACTGGAAGTCATGGGTCGCACTCCAACTCCACCCACCAGCGGGTGAACCCCAGGAGCATCACGGTAGATGCAGTTTTATAGCGAGTGCGCTATTTTCGAAAGTTCGTGTGTTCAAGCAAGTTTGCAGCACCAACTCTGGACACCTGTGTTTCGGAATTGTTGTTCCTCGTCAGCAGAGTGTAGGTCGGTCAGGGGTTTGCTGTGCAGGCTGCCAAGTGTTCTCAGGTTGATACCTCTCAAGGCGCGTGGGTGCGGGATCCGAGCTCGTCAGCTCTTAGCTCGAGGGAGCCATTTAACTGGAAGTCATGGGTCGCACTCCAACTCCACCCACCAGCGGGTGAACCCCAGGAGCATCACGGTAGATGCAGTTTTATAGCGAGTGCGCTATTTTCGAAAGTTCGTGTGTTCAAGCAAGTTTGCAGCACCAACTCTGGACACCTGTGTTTCGGAATTGTTGTTCCTCGTCAGCAGAGTGTAGGTCGGTCAGGGGTTTGCTGTGCAGGCTGCCAAGTGTTCTCAGGTTGATACCTCTCAAGGCGCGTGGGTGCGGGATCCGAGCTCGTCAGCTCTTAGCTCGAGGGAGCCATTTAACTGGAAGTCATGGGTCGCACTCCAACTCCACCCACCAGCGGGTGAACCCTAGGAGCATCACGGTAGATGCAGTTTTATAGCGAGTGCGCTATTTTCGAAAGTTCGTGTGTTCAAGCAAATTTGCAGCACCAACTCTGGACACCTGTGTTTCGGAATTGTTGTTCCTCGTCAGCAGAGTGTAGGTCGGTTAGGGGTTTGCTGTGCAGGCTGCCAAGTGTTCTCAGGTTGATACCTCTCAAGGCGCGTGGGTGCGGGATCCGAGCTCGTCAGCTCTTAGCTCGAGGGAGCCATTTAACTGGAAGTCATGGGTCGCACTCCAACTCCACCCACCAGCGGGTGAACCCCAGGAGCATCACGGTAGATGCAGTTTTATAGCGAGTGCGCTATTTTCGAAAGTTCGTGTGTTCAAGCAAGTTTGCAGCACCAACTCTGGACACCTGTGTTTCGGAATTGTTGTTCCTCGTCAGCAGAGTGTAGGTCGGTCAGGGGTTTGCTGTGCAGGCTGCCAAGTGTTCTCAGGTTGATACCTCTCAAGGCGCGTGGGTGCGGGATCCGAGCTCGTCAGCTCTTAGCTCGAGGGAGCCATTTAACTGGAAGTCATGGGTCGCACTCCAACTCCACCCACCAGCGGGTGAACCCCAGGAGCATCACAGTAGATGCAGTTTTATAGCGAGTGCGCTATTTTCGAAAGTTCGTGTGTTCAAGCAAGTTTGCAGCACCAACTCTGGACACCTGTGTTTCGGAATTGTTGTTCCTCGTCAGCAGAGTGTAGGTCGGTCAGGGGTTTGCTGTGCAGGCTGCCAAGTGTTCTCAGGTTGATACCTCTCAAGGCGCGTGGGTGCGGGATCCGAGCTCGTCAGCTCTTAGCTCGAGGGAGCCATTTAACTGGAAGTCATGGGTCGCACTCCAACTCCACCCACCAGCGGGTGAACCCCAGGAGCATCACGGTAGATGCAGTTTTATAGCGAGTGCGCTATTTTCGAAAGTTCGTGTGTTCAAGCAAGTTTGCAGCACCAACTCTGGACACCTGTGTTTCGGAATTGTTGTTCCTCGTCAGCAGAGTGTAGGTCGGTCAGGGGTTTGCTGTGCAGGCTGCCAAGTGTTCTCAGGTTGATACCTCTCAAGGCGCGTGGGTGCGGGATCCGAGCTCGTCAGCTCTTAGCTCGAGGGAGCCATTTAACTGGAAGTCATGGGTCGCACTCCAACTCCACCCACCAGCGGGTGAACCCCAGGAGCATCACAGTAGATGCAGTTTTATAGCTAGTGCGCTATTTTCGAAAGTTCGTGTGTTCAAGCAAGTTTGCAGCACCAACTCTGGACACCTGTGTTTCGGAATTGTTGTTCCTCGTCAGCAGAGTGTAGGTCGGTCAGGGGTTTGCTGTGCAGGCTGCCAAGTGTTCTCAGGTTGATACCTCTCAAGGCGCGTGGGTGCGGGATCCGAGCTCGTCAGCTCTTAGCTCGAGGGAGCCATTTAACTGGAAGTCATGGGTCGCACTCCAACTCCACCCACCAGCGGGTGAACCCCAGGAGCATCACGGTAGATGCAGTTTTATAGCGAGTGCGCTATTTTCGAAATTTCGTGTGTTCAAGCAAGTTTGCAGCACCAACTCTGGACACCTGTGTTTCGGAATTGTTGTTCCTCGTCAGCAGAGTGTAGGTCGGTCAGGGGTTTGCTGTGCAGGCTGCCAAGTGTTCTCAGGTTGATACCTCTCAAGGCGCGTGGGTGCGGGATCCGAGCTCGTCAGCTCTTAGCTCGAGGGAGCCATTTAACTGGAAGTCATGGGTCGCACTCCAACTCCACCCACCAGCGGGTGAACCCCAGGAGCATCACGGTAGATGCAGTTTTATAGCGAGTGCGCTATTTTCGAAAGTTCGTGTGTTCAAGCAAGTTTGCAGCACCAACTCTGGACACCTGTGTTTCGGAATTGTTGTTCCTCGTCAGCAGAGTGTAGGTCGGTCAGGGGTTTGCTGTGCAGGCTGCCAAGTGTTCTCAGGTTGATACCTCTCAAGGCGCGTGGGTGCGGGATCCGAGCTCGTCAGCTCTTAGCTCGAGGGAGCCATTTAACTGGAAGTCATGGGTCGCACTCCAACTCCACCCACCAGCGGGTGAACCCCAGGAGCATCACAGTAGATGCAGTTTTATAGCTAGTGCGCTATTTTCGAAAGTTCGTGTGTTCAAGCAAGTTTGCAGCACCAACTCTGGACACCTGTGTTTCGGAATTGTTGTTCCTCGTCAGCAGAGTGTAGGTCGGTCAGGGGTTTGCTGTGCAGGCTGCCAAGTGTTCTCAGGTTGATACCTCTCAAGGCGCGTGGGTGCGGGATCCGAGCTCGTCAGCTCTTAGCTCGAGGGAGCCATTTAACTGGAAGTCATGGGTCGCACTCCAACTCCACCCACCAGCGGGTGAACCCCAGGAGCATCACGGTAGATGCAGTTTTATAGCGAGTGCGCTATTTTCGAAATTTCGTGTGTTCAAGCAAGTTTGCAGCACCAACTCTGGACACCTGTGTTTCGGAATTGTTGTTCCTCGTCAGCAGAGTGTAGGTCGGTCAGGGGTTTGCTGTGCAGGCTGCCAAGTGTTCTCAGGTTGATACCTCTCAAGGCGCGTGGGTGCGGGATCCGAGCTCGTCAGCTCTTAGCTCGAGGGAGCCATTTAACTGGAAGTCATGGGTCGCACTCCAACTCCACCCACCAGCGGGTGAACCCCAGGAGCATCACGGTAGATGCAGTTTTATAGGGAGTGCGCTATTTTCGAAAGTTCGTGTGTTCAAGCAAGTTTGCAGCACCAACTCTGGACACCTGTGTTTCGGAATTGTTGTTCCTCGTCAGCAGAGTGTAGGTCGGTCAGGGGTTTGCTGTGCAGGCTGCCAAGTGTTCTCAGGTTGATACCTCTCAAGGCGCGTGGGTGCGGGATCCGAGCTCGTCAGCTCTTAGCTCGAGGGAGCCATTTAACTGGAAGTCATGGGTCGCACTCCAACTCCACCCACCAGCGGGTGAACCCCAGGAGCATCACGGTAGATGCAGTTTTATAGCGAGTGCGCTATTTTCGAAAGTTCGTGTGTTCAAGCAAGTTTGCAGCACCAACTCTGGACACCTGTGTTTCGGAATTGTTGTTCCTCGTCAGCAGAGTGTAGGTCGGTCAGGGGTTTGCTGTGCAGGCTGCCAAGTGTTCTCAGGTTGATACCTCTCAAGGCGCGTGGGTGCGGGATCCGAGCTCGTCAGCTCTTAGCTCGAGGGAGCCATTTAACTGGAAGTCATGGGTCGCACTCCAACTCCACCCACCAGCGGGTAAACCCCAGGAGCATCACGGTAGATGCAGTTTTATAGCGAGTGCGCTATTTTCGAAAGTTCGTGTGTTCAAGCAAGTTTGCAGCACCAACTCTGGACACCTGTGTTTCGGAATTGTTGTTCCTCGTCAGCAGAGTGTAGGTCGGTCAGGGGTTTGCTGTGCAGGCTGCCAAGTGTTCTCAGGTTGATACCTCTCAAGGCGCGTGGGTGCGGGATCCGAGCTCGTCAGCTCTTAGCTCGAGGGAGCCATTTAACTGGAAGTCATGGGTCGCACTCCAACTCCACCCACCAGCGGGTGAACCCCAGGAGCATCACGGTAGATGCAGTTTTATAGCGAGTGCGCTATTTTCGAAAGTTCGTGTGTTCAAGCAAGTTTGCAGCACCAACTCTGGACACCTGTGTTTCGGAATTGTTGTTCCTCGTCAGCAGAGTGTAGGTCGGTCAGGGGTTTGCTGTGCAGGCTGCCAAGTGTTCTCAGGTTGATACCTCTCAAGGCGCGTGGGTGCGGGATCCGAGCTCGTCAGCTCTTAGCTCGAGGGAGCCATTTAACTGGAAGTCATGGGTCGCACTCCAACTCCACCCACCAGCGGGTGAACCCCAGGAGCATCACGGTAGATGCAGTTTTATAGCGAGTGCGCTATTTTCGAAAGTTCGTGTGTTCAAGCAAGTTTGCAGCACCAACTCTGGACACCTGTGTTTCGGAATTGTTGTTCCTCGTCAGCAGAGTGTAGGTCGGTCAGGGGTTTGCTGTGCAGGCTGCCAAGTGTTCTCAGGTTGATACCTCTCAAGGCGCGTGGGTGCGGGATCCGAGCTCGTCAGCTCTTAGCTCGAGGGAGCCATTTAACTGGAAGTCATGGGTCGCACTCCAACTCCACCCACCAGCGGGTGAACCCCAGGAGCATCACGGTAGATGCAGTTTTATAGGGAGTGCGCTATTTTCGAAAGTTCGTGTGTTCAAGCAAGTTTGCAGCACCAACTCTGGACACCTGTGTTTCGGAATTGTTGTTCCTCGTCAGCAGAGTGTAGGTCGGTCAGGGGTTTGCTGTGCAGGCTGCCAAGTGTTCTCAGGTTGATACCTCTCAAGGCGCGTGGGTGCGGGATCCGAGCTCGTCAGCTCTTAGCTCGAGGGAGCCATTTAACTGGAAGTCATGGGTCGCACTCCAACTCCACCCACCAGCGGGTGAACCCCAGGAGCATCACGGTAGATGCAGTTTTATAGCGAGTGCGCTATTTTCGAAAGTTCGTGTGTTCAAGCAAGTTTGCAGCACCAACTCTGGACACCTGTGTTTCGGAATTGTTGTTCCTCGTCAGCAGAGTGTAGGTCGGTCAGGGGTTTGCTGTGCAGGCTGCCAAGTGTTCTCAGGTTGATACCTCTCAAGGCGCGTGGGTGCGGGATCCGAGCTCGTCAGCTCTTAGCTCGAGGGAGCCATTTAACTGGAAGTCATGGGTCGCACTCCAACTCCACCCACCAGCGGGTAAACCCCAGGAGCATCACGGTAGATGCAGTTTTATAGCGAGTGCGCTATTTTCGAAAGTTCGTGTGTTCAAGCAAGTTTGCAGCACCAACTCTGGACACCTGTGTTTCGGAATTGTTGTTCCTCGTCAGCAGAGTGTAGGTCGGTCAGGGGTTTGCTGTGCAGGCTGCCAAGTGTTCTCAGGTTGATACCTCTCAAGGCGCGTGGGTGCGGGATCCGAGCTCGTCAGCTCTTAGCTCGAGGGAGCCATTTAACTGGAAGTCATGGGTCGCACTCCAACTCCACCCACCAGCGGGTGAACCCCAGGAGCATCACGGTAGATGCAGTTTTATAGCGAGTGCGCTATTTTCGAAAGTTCGTGTGTTCAAGCAAGTTTGCAGCACCAACTCTGGACACCTGTGTTTCGGAATTGTTGTTCCTCGTCAGCAGAGTGTAGGTCGGTCAGGGGTTTGCTGTGCAGGCTGCCAAGTGTTCTCAGGTTGATACCTCTCAAGGCGCGTGGGTGCGGGATCCGAGCTCGTCAGCTCTTAGCTCGAGGGAGCCATTTAACTGGAAGTCATGGGTCGCACTCCAACTCCACCCACCAGCGGGTGAACCCCAGGAGCATCACGGTAGATGCAGTTTTATAGCGAGTGCGCTATTTTCGAAAGTTCATGTGTTCAAGCAAGTTTGCAGCACCAACTCTGGACACCTGTGTTTCGGAATTGTTGTTCCTCGTCAGCAGATTGTAGGTCGGTCAGGGGTTTGCTGTGCAGGCTGCCAAGTGTTCTCAGGTTGATACCTCTCAAGGCGCGTGGGTGCGGGATCCGAGCTCGTCAGCTCTTAGCTCGAGGGAGCCATTTAACTGGAAGTCATGGGTCGCACTCCAACTCCACCCACCAGCGGGTGAACCCCAGGAGCATCACGGTAGATGCAGTTTTATAGCGAGTGCGCTATTTTTGAAAGTTCGTGTGTTCGAGCAAGTTTGCAGCACCAACTCTGGACACCTGTGTTTCGGAATTGTTGTTCCTCGTCAGCAGAGTGTAGGTCGGTCAGGGGTTTGCTGTGCAGGCTGCCAAGTGTTCTCAGGTTGATACCTCTCAAGGCGCGTGGGTGCGGGATCCGAGCTCGTCAGCTCTTAGCTCGAGGGAGCCATTTAACTGGAAGTCATGGGTCGCACTCCAACTCCACCCACCAGCGGGTGAACCCCAGGAGCATCACGGTAGATGCAGTTTTATAGCGAGTGCGCTATTTTTGAAAGTTCGTGTGTTCGAGCAAGTTTGCAGCACCAACTCTGGACACCTGTGTTTCGGAATTGTTGTTCCTCGTCAGCAGAGTGTAGGTCGGTCAGGGGTTTGCTGTGCAGGCTGCCAAGTGTTCTCAGGTTGATACCTCTCAAGGCGCGTGGGTGCGGGATCCGAGCTCGTCAGCTCTTAGCTCGAGGGAGCCATTTAACTGGAAGTCATGGGTCGCACTCCAACTCCACCCACAAGCGGGTGAACCCCAGGAGCATCACGGTAGATGCAGTTTTATAGCGAGTGCGCTATTTTCGAAAGTTCGTGTGACAAGCAAGTTTGCAGCACCAACTCTGGACACCTGTGTTTCGGAATTGTTGTTCCTCGTCAGCAGAGTGTAGGTCGGTCAGGGGTTTGCTGTGCAGGCTGCCAAGTGTTCTCAGGTTGATACCTCTCAAGGCGCGTGGGTGCGGGATCCGAGCTCGTCAGCTCTTAGCTCGAGGGAGCCATTTAACTGGAAGTCATGGGTCGCACTCCAACTCCACCCACCAGCGGGTGAACCCCAGGAGCATCACGGTAGATGCAGTTTTATAGCTAGTGCGTTATTTTCGAAAGTTCGTGTGTTCAAGCAAGTTTGCAGCACCAACTCTGGACACCTGTGTTTCGGAATTGTTGTTCCTCGTCAGCAGAGTGTAGGTCGGTCAGGGGTTTGCTGTGCAGGCTGCCAAGTGTTCTCAGGTTGATACCTCTCAAGGCGCGTGGGTGCGGGATCCGAGCTCGTCAGCTCTTAGCTCGAGGGAGCCATTTAACTGGAAGTCATGGGTCGCACTCCAACTCCACCCACCAGCGGGTGAACCCCAGGAGCATCACGGTAGATGCAGTTTTATAGCGAGTGCGCTATTTTCGAAATTTCGTGTGTTCAAGCAAGTTTGCAGCACCAACTCTGGACACCTGTGTTTCGGAATTGTTGTTCCTCGTCGGCAGAGTGTAGGTCGGTCAGGGGTTTGCTGTGCAGGCTGCCAAGTGTTCTCAGGTTGATACCTCTCAAGGCGCGTGGGTGCGGGATCCGAGGTCGTCAGCTCTTAGCTCGAGGGAGCCATTTAACTGGAAGTCATGGGTCGCACTCCAACTCCACCCACCAGCGGGTGAACCCCAGGAGCATCACGGTAGATGCAGTTTTATAGCGAGTGCGCTATTTTCGAAAGTTCGTGTGTTCAAGCAAGTTTGCAGCACCAACTCTGGACACCTGTGTTTCGGAATTGTTGTTCCTAGTCAGCAGAGTGTAGGTCGGTCAGGGATTTGCTGTGCAGGCTGCCAAGTGTTCTCAGGTTGATACCTCTCAAGGCGCGTGGGTGCGGGATCCGAGCTCGTCAGCTCTTAGCTCGAGGGAGCCATTTAACTGGAAGTCATGGGTCGCACTCCAACTCCACCCACCAGCGGGTAAACCCCAGGAGCATCACGGTAGATGCAGTTTTATAGCGAGTGCGCTATTTTCGAAAGTTCGTGTGTTCAAGCAAGTTTGCAGCACCAACTCTGGACACCTGTGTTTCGGAATTGTTGTTCCTCGTCAGCAGAGTGTAGGTCGGTCAGGGGTTTGCTGTGCAGGCTGCCAAGTGTTCTCAGGTTGATACCTCTCAAGGCGCGTGGGTGCGGGATCCGAGCTCGTCAGCTCTTAGCTCGAGGGAGCCATTTAACTGGAAGTCATGGATCGCACTCCAACTCCACCCACCAGCGGGTGAACCCCAGGAGCATCACGGTAGATGCAGTTTTATAGCGAGTGCGCTATTTTCGAAAGTTCGTGTGTTCAAGCAAGTTTGCAGCACCAACTCTGGACACCTGTGTTTCGGAATTGTTGTTCCTCGTCAGCAGAGTGTAGGTCGGTCAGGGGTTTGCTGTGCAGGCTGCCAAGTGTTCTCAGGTTGATACCTCTCAAGGCGAGTGGGTGCGGGATCCGAGCTCGTCAGCTCTTAGCTCGAGGGAGCCATTTAACTGGAAGTCATGGGTCGCACTCCAACTCCACCCACCAGCGGGTGAACCCCAGGAGCATCACGGTAGATGCAGTTTTATAGCGAGTGCGCTATTTTCGAAAGTTCGTGTGTTCAAGCAAGTTTGCAGCACCAACTCTGGACACCTGTGTTTCGGAATTGTTGTTCCTCGTCAGCAGAGTGTAGGTCGGTCAGGGGTTTGCTGTGCAGGCTGCCAAGTGTTCTCAGGTTGATACCTCTCAAGGCGCGTGGGTGCGGGATCCGAGCTCGTCAGCTCTTAGCTCGAGGGAGCCATTTAACTGGAAGTCATGGGTCGCACTCCAACTCCACCCACCAGCGGGTGAACCCCAGGAGCATCACGGTAGATGCAGTTTTATAGCGAGTGCGCTATTTTCGAAAGTTCGTGTGTTCGAGCAAGTTTGCAGCACCAACTCTGGACACCTGTGTTTCGGAATTGTTGTTCCTCGTCAGCAGAGTGTAGGTCGGTCAGGGGTTTGCTGTGCAGGCTGCCAAGTGTTCTCAGGTTGATACCTCTCAAGGCGCGTGGGTGCGGGATCCGAGCTCGTCAGCTCTTAGCTCGAGGGAGCCATTTAACTGGAAGTCATGGGTCGCACTCCAACTCCACCCACCAGCGGGTGAACCCCAGGAGCATCACGGTAGATGCAGTTTTATAGCGAGTGCGCTATTTTCGAAAGTTCGTGTGTTCAAGCAAGTTTGCAGCACCAACTCTGGACACCTGTGTTTCGGAATTGTTGTTCCTCGTCAGCAGAGTGTAGGTCGGTCAGGGGTTTGCTGTGCAGGCTGCCAAGTGTTCTCAGGTTGATACCTCTCAAGGCGCGTGGGTGCGGGATACGAGCTCGTCAGCTCTTAGCTCGAGGGAGCCATTTAACTGGAAGTCATGGGTCGCACTCCAACTCCACCCACCAGCGGGTGAACCCCAGGAGCATCCACCCCAAACACTGCTCTGCTGACGAGGGAAACTGTCCCGAAACCCAGGCCATGTCTCGGGTCCAGAGAACTTGGGGATAATGAGTAACTACTCGCACCAACTGTGGTGAGCTACTTTTTACTCGTCCATCTACATGCACTACATGTACCAGAGTGCTAAGGGGCGACCCGGAGGAGAGGCTAGTGGTGTGCGATCCATCTTGGTTGTACTTAAACGGCTCCCGTGAGCCCTGAGCTGACGAGCTCTTGGAGACGCACCTGCGCGCCGGAGAGGCATCAGGGCCTGTGACGGTTACTTGGCGGCCTTCTCATCCACCCCAAACACTGCTCTGCTGACGAGGGAAACTGTCCCGAAACCCAGGCCATGTCTCGGGTCCAGAGAACTTGGGGATAATGAGTAACTACTCGCACCAACTGTGGTGAACTACTTTTTACTCGTCCATCTACATGCACTACATGTACCAGAGTGCTAAGGGGCGACCCGGAGGAGAGGCTAGTGGTGTGCGATCCATCTTGGTTGTACTTAAACGGCTCCCGTGAGCCCTGAGCTGACGATCTCTTGGAGACGCACCTGCGCGCCGGAGAGGCATCAGGGCCTGTGACGGTTACTTGGCGGCCTTCTCATCCACCCCAAACACTGCTCTGCTGACGAGGGAAACTGTCCCGAAACCCAGGCCATGTCTCGGGTCCAGAGAACTTGGGGATAATGAGTAACTACTCGCACCAACTGTGGTGAACTACTTTTTACTCGTCCATCTACATGCACTACATGTACCAGAGTGCTAAGGGGCGACCCGGAGGAGAGGCTAGTGGTGTGCGATCCATCTTGGTTGTACTTAAACGGCTCCCGTGAGCCCTGAGCTGACGAGCTCTTGGAGACGCACCTGCGCGCCGGAGAGGCATCAGGGCCTGTGACGGTTACTTGGCGGCCTTCTCATCCACCCCAAACACTGCTCTGCTGACGAGGGAAACTGTCCCGAAACCCAGGCCATGTCTCGGGTCCAGAGAACTTGGGGATAATGAGTAACTACTCGCACCAACTGTGGTGAACTACTTTTTACTCGTCCATCTACATGCACTACATGTACCAGAGTGCTAAGGGGCGACCCGGAGGAGAGGCTAGTGGTGTGCGATCCATCTTGGTTGTACTTAAACGGCTCTCGTGAGCCCTGAGCTGACGAGCTCTTGGAGACGCACCTGCGCGCCGGAGAGGCATCAGGGCCTGTGACGGTTACTTGGCGGCCTTCTCATCCACCCCAAACACTGCTCTGCTGACGAGGGAAACTGTCCCGAAACCCAGGCCATGTCTCGGGTCCAGAGAACTTGGGGATAATGAGTAACTACTCGCACCAACTGTGGTGAACTACTTTTTACTCGTCCATCTACATGCACTACATGTACCAGAGTGCTAAGGGGCGACCCGGAGGAGAGGCTAGTGGTGTGCGATCCATCTTGGTTGTACTTAAACGGCTCCCGTGAGCCCTGAGCTGACGAGCTCTTGGAGACGCACCTGCGCGCCGGAGAGGCATCAGGGCCTGTGACGGTTACTTGGCGGCCTTCTCATCCACCCCAAACACTGCTCTGCTGACGAGGGAAACTGTCCCGAAACCCAGGCCATGTCGCGGGTCCAGAGAACTTGGGGATAATGAGTAACTACTCGCACCAACTGTGGTGAACTACTTTTTACTCGTCCATCTACATGCACTACATGTACCAGAGTGCTAAGGGGCGACCCGGAGGAGAGGCTAGTGGTGTGCGATCCATCTTGGTTGTACTTAAACGGCTCCCGTGAGCCCTGAGCTGGCGAGCTCTTGGAGACGCACCTGCGCGCCGGAGAGGCATCAGGGCCTGTGACGGTTACTTGGCGGCCTTCTCATCCACCCCAAATACTGCTCTGCTGACGAGGGAAACTGTCCCGGAACCCAGGCCATGTCTCGGGTCCAGAGAACTTGGGGATATTGAGTAACTACTCGCACCAACTGTGGTGAACTACTTTTTACTCGTCCATCTACATGCACTACATGTACCAGAGTGCTAAGGGGCGACCCGGAGGAGAGGCTAGTGGTGTGCGATCCATCTTGGTTGTACTTAAACGGCTCCCGTGAGCCCTGAGCTGACGAGCTCTTGCAGACGCACCTGCGCGCCGGAGAGGCATCAGGGCCTGTGACGGTTACTTGGCGGCCTTCTCATCCACCCCAAACACTGCTCTGCTGACGAGGGAAACTGTCCCGAAACCCAGGCCATGTCTCGGGTCCAGAGAACTTGGGGATAATGAGTAACTACTCGCACCAACTGTGGTGAACTACTTTTTACTCGTCCATCTACATGCACTACATGTACCAGAGTGCTAAGGGGCGACCCGGAGGAGAGGCTAGTGGTGTGCGATCCATCTTGGTTGTACTTAAACGGCTCCCGTGAGCCCTGAGCTGACGAGCTCTTGGAGACGCACCTGCGCGCCGGAGAGGCATCAGGGCCTGTGACGGTTACTTGACGGCCTTCTCATCCACCCCAAACACTGCTCTGCTGACGAGGGAAACTGTCCCGAAACCCAGGCCATGTCTCCGGTCCAGAGAACTTGGGGATAATGAGTAACTACTCGCACCAACTGTGGTGAACTACTTTTTACTCGTCCATCTACATGCACTACATGTACCAGAGTGCTAAGGGGCGACCCGGAGGAGAGGCTAGTGGTGTGCGATCCATCTTGGTTGTACTTAAACGGCTCCCGTGAGCCCTGAGCTGACGAGCTCTTGGAGACGCACCTGCGCGCCGGAGAGGCATCAGGGCCTGTGACGGTTACTTGGCGGCCTTCTCATCCACCCCAAAACACTGCTCTGCTGACGAGGGAAACTGTCCCGAAACCCAGGCCATGTCTCGGGTCCAGAGAACTTGGGTATAATGAGTAACTACTCGCACCAACTGTGGTGAACTACTTTTTACTCGTCCATCTACATGCACTACATGTACCAGAGTGCTAAGGGGCGACCCGGAGGAGAGGCTAGTGGTGTGCGATCCATCTTGGTTGTACTTAAACGGCTCCCGTGAGCCCTGAGCTGACGAGCTCTTGGAGACGCACCTGCGCGCCGGAGAGGCATCAGGGCCTGTGACGGTTACTTGGCGGCCTTCTCATCCACCCCAAACACTGCTCTGCTGACGAGGGAAACTGTCCCGAAACCCAGGCCATGTCTCGGGTCCAGAGAACTTGGGGATAATGAGTAACTACTCGCACCAACTGTGGTGAACTACTTTTTACTCGTCCATCTACATGCACTACATGTACCAGAGTGCTAAGGGGCGACCCGGAGGAGAGGCTAGTGGTGTGCGATCCATCTTGGTAGCATTTGCAAACAGGAAAAAAGCATTACGGACGGGCAAAACAAGCAATCTCGCACATTCGGTGGACTTTTGCCTGCTCTGGGAGATTTTTTACCATTTCGCAGAGCTTTGCTTAGCGCGACTACACAAATTCCGCCCACTCCTAACTACAATCCTAGCCAGGTAATGCATATCCTGTATAAACCTGTGCTCACCCTCTGGTAGCTTGCCACAGAGCAGGCAGGCTTAACTTAAGATTTTCAAAAAACAAAGGTCCTAAGCCTAGAACATTATTTCAAAACAATGACATAAAGACCACAATCGGACAGTATGTACACTTTTCTTATACCCAGCCGGGCAAAGAATTTATTGGAGAATATATGACAGGTAGTCAATTATAGGTTACAATGTAACAACAAACATTTAGCGTTTGAAGTAAGGCACAAGCCTGTGCCGTACTAAGAGATAGAAAAAAGGTTGTGAAAAAGGGTGCAGAGAAGAGAACAGTTTACGTCAAGCAAAAAGAAAGTTTGAGCAGAGCCTGGTACTGCTTTAAGATTTAAATTGGCAGTATTCCCTAGAGTAGAGCATACATATATAAATAATCATGAAACAACTGTATGTCTACAAAACAAAATCGACGGCGTTTCGATCCCGCGCTCAAAATAATGGGATCATCATCAGGACTTAATAGATGCCTGGAGTAACAAGAACAATATGCCTGTAAAGAGAAACAGGGGAATCAGAGAGGCAACAATATTTTTAGGTCGCTACTCTGTGGCAAAGAGTAAAAAGTCAACTTAGTCACACTCTAACCGTCATACAATTCGGAATCGCAGTGCATTGAATAGTGTTGGTTGGTATTGGTTGACGCATACAGGTTGGTCATAGTGATATTGAGTGGCTATCCTACTGTGAATAAAGAGATCGTCACTTAGCTGTGCCTATTTTGTGAGAAGCTGCCATTTCTGTGATCGTGAGGAAATGGCACCGTGTGCATATATCCGCTATCTTGGATTTGGGTTTGGTGAAAATTGTTGCTATAATGGCGAAGTGCAGAACTAATCGGAACTGCAAGTGGACGTGACCCGACTAGTGTTAACGGTATAGCATGCTCACGTACCCCAAGGGCTGGAAGATTCCGAGTTCCAAGTGAAGTGGCTGGGGCCACTCAGAACGTTGGATAGATGCCTTCAGATAACTATGAGGGAAATGGCAATAGTTAATTAAGGAAACCCGGGTGGGCTCTGGGTGGCAAGCCGCCTCTGTGGTCGACACTTACCAATTCACAAGTCAAATAATTGCGGAATGATTTTGTAGTCAAAGCAGCCCTGTGTGGGAGCCTCGTCTAGTTGATGTAATCCAGCTTTAAAATACAATCCGCTGAAAAGGAATAGTGTTGGGAATTAACTTAAGAGGCAATCGGCAAAGTATTTCTTCAACACTTAATACACTAACGCAGTGAAAACGCCACACAAAATAATCCTCACTAAATTAGAGAAATAGAGCTTAATTTAATGAACAAAATAGGGCCAAAATGCCAAAAAATCAATACTTAGAACCAGAGCTATGATTAAATTGAAATTGTAGAGACACAGGTCCAGTTCTTCTCACTACTAAGCAAGGAGGGCAGCAGGCAGCACGGCGGGCAAAGCAGAGCAGGAGTTCACCAGACTGACAATTATTTCAGCAGCACATCAGTCCTTCTTCTTGACAGAGTGTCCTCAGGTGTACTGAGTTGGCCAGAGATGTAGTACTCATAACCAGTTGTGCCTTTGAAGTGGGGGAGACTTTAAAGAGAGGCCTTTGAAGTGCACAGGGTCCTTGCCCTTCCTGCCCTGGCTCCAGACTCACTACAAAAGGGTATGCAGCTCTTTGTGTGGGGACAGTCACATCCCTATTGAAGTATTAGCTCTTCCCTCCCAATCTGCCGAGGATGGCCCATTGGTCTGATTATGGCCGATCAGGATGTGAATGGCCCATCAAGCACACCTAATCTCTCTTTGTGTGTAGCTGTCTAGAGAGCATGCATAAAGCCCAGATGTAATCCACCCCTTACATTTATTCAGAGACAGGCACGGGCACAGAATGGTTAAAGTACGAAAATGCCAATATTCTAAAAAAAGTGGCATTTTCAGACTTGCAACTTAAAATCCAATTTTACCATAAGTTGTAATTTTAAATTGTGAATCCAGAAACACTACACTCGAAATATCTATCTGAATATTACACTTGGAAATTACACTTGTAATATGTAAAAAGGTGATCCCAATAATAACCTATGAGAATGTTAGGCCTTGCAGTAGTGAGAAACAAATGTGAGAGTTTTTCACTACCTGGGCATGTAAAAGTACATTTTGAAACATTTAAATACATTGCACCCTGCCCCTGGGGCGGTCCAGGGCCCACCATAGGGGTGACATCTGTATTAAAAAGAAAGGTTAGGACCTGGCAAGAGGGTTAACTTGCCAGGTCAAAATGGCAGTTTAAAACTGCCACACAGGGTCTGCAAGGGCAGGTCTGAGACATGTTTAAAGGGCACTTAAGTGGGTGACAGAGTCAATGTTACAGGTCCACTAGTAGCATTTAATTTACAGGTCCTAGGCACTTGTAGTGCACTTTACTAGGGACTTAGAATACAATTAAACATGCCAATTATGGATATGGCAATGTCACTTGTAGGGAGTTGGACCACCTCAACAATTGAGGATTCTCACCCCTCATCTGCATTAGCCACCTGAGGGGACCTTTGGTCTATCTGAATCCGAATGTGAGTACCAAACATGTATGGTCCCAGCAGCTACTGTGCCAAGACCGCAGCAAAAGCTTCCCTTTCAATAGCACCCTACATCTGTTCCCTGGGAAGTACCCTCTAGAGATAAAAGCTACGGGCCCTCATCATTTAATTGTGAAAGAACTGTCGTTATGCCATGCGTGAGGTGTGGGTTTGTACAATGAATTCCCTGGAAAAGACAAGGGTCTTGAGCACAGGGGTTGTGCACATGGCCTATTTTAGGGAGTCAAATGCCTTCTGGCATGCCTCTGTCCAAATCACATTTTGTGACTGCTTCTTCAAAGTCATCTCAATAAGTGGGCAACAATGGTGCCATAGTCCTTAAACACACCTCCAGTAACAACCTGTAAGACCCAGTTTAAGTTTTTGGGGGGTTCCAGGCCATGACTGTTTCTGTCTTGGCCTGGAGGGACTGCACCTTACCCCTGTCCACCTGGTGTCCTAAGTACACCACAGCACCAGCCCCATCTTGCAGTTTCTGGCCTTGATAATCAGACCTGCCTACTGCAGGGTCTGAAGTACTTCCTACTAGTGAAAAAGGTAGCCCTACCAGCTGTTACTGAAGACAGCTATGTTTTCCAAGTAAGCAGCACTGAAGGCCTCCATACATTTGCCAAAACCTGGTTTACCAGCCTCTGGAAGGTAGCTGGGGCATTCTTTAGTGCAAAGGGCATCACTTAAAATTGGAAGTGGTCCTCTAGAGCGGAGAAGGTTGGCTTCTCCTTGGCTCCCTCAGTTAAGGCAATCTCAGTACACTGAAGTAAGATCAAAGGTATACCCTGAAGTAAGATCAAAGGTACTCTGGAAGTGGGCAGCTCCTAATTGTCAATCAGCTAATTAGCTTGGGGATGGGATGAGCATCAGTCTTGGTGACTGAGTTGAGTCTCCTGTAATCCAAAAAGAACCGGAGTTTGTGTGTGATGCTTGATGGGGTAGCTATTATACGTGCACCACAGGCTGAACCAGGGGATACTGGGAGGTTCAATAATTCCCAACTCCAACATCTTGAATACCTCATCCTTGATGCTGGCCCTCACTTTTTCAGACAGTCTATAGATTTTATTCTTGACACGAAGGCTGTCTCCTGTGTCCACATCACGGGTAATTCCAGGAGTGAGGGAAAATATAGAGGAGAATTGTCCCAGCAACTGGTGGCAGTCCCTCTGCTGTTCTGAAGTAATGCTCGGGGAGAGGTTTAAATCTTCCACTGACCCATCCTTCTTTTTTGAGGTTAAGAGGTGAAGGAGAGGTTCATTCTTAGCTTCCCACCATCCGTCACCAAAAATGTGGTGATTTCAGATCTCTCAAAGTGTGGTTGAGACGGTTGAGGTGGAGAACCCTTTGTGGGTTTCTGGGGGTCTTGAGGTCCACCAAGAATTTGACCTCCATCGTCCTCTCAACAATCATATAGGGCCCAATCCACTGGTCTTGAGAAGCTATCTGGTCATACCACTGCTTCATTACCTCCTGGCAGGCATCTAAGATTTAGAATCTTGCCTTAAATCCTGGCCATATGGCTTCAGATTGCTAGCATGTACCTAACTACATCCTGGACAGGTTTTCTGGGTCCTTGCTCCCATCTCTTCCTAACCAAACTGAGAATCTCCCTTACAGGATGTCATGACAGAAGCTCATAGGGGCTAAATCCATAACTCTTCTGTAATACCTGTCTGTAAGAAAAGAGCAGGCATGGTCAGAGGACGTCCCACTTATGCCTCATGGGCTCAGGCAGGCCCTTAATCATGCATTTGAGGGTCTTATTGCATTCCCTCAACAAGCCCTCTGGTTTGGGGATAGTAGAGTGTGGGAAACCCGTAAGTTACTCCGCATTCCTTCCACATTGACCTCATAAAGGCAGACTTGAAGTTGGTACCCCTGTCACACACCACTTCCTTGGTGAAAAACCCCATTAGGGCCCAAGCCACTGCAGGTGCAGTTGCAGACCTCACGGGTATGGCCTCTGGGTATCTTGTGGCATGGTCCACCAGTACTAGGATAAACTTGTTTCCAGTGGCTGTCTGGAGATCCATGGGCCCTACAATTTCGGTGCCCACCCTCAAAGAGGGTGTCAATGACAGGTTAAGGATTCAGGGGAGCTTTCAGCTTCTCCCTTGTCTTCCCACTGCCCTGGCAGGTCAAGCAACTCCTACAGAGTGCATCTGAGGAAATCTTCATCCAGGGCAAGTAAAAGTCGGGGACAAGCCTAGCAAAGGTCTTGTCATCCTGCCCCAGATATCCTACCGGGAGTATCTCAAGAGCCACCTCCAGTAGGAAGGCCTTGTAGCACTGAGGAATGACTATTGCCCTTGTTGCTACAAGCACAAGTGTCTTAGGCCCACTATAAAGGAGGTTTAAATTCCAATAGATCCAGTAACTACCAGAAGTATCACCATCTGCCTGGGCTATGGCCTGTTGCGTCATGCCCTCTGGGGTTGGGCACTCTCTCTGTTCCTTGCAGAAGTACTCCCTGGTGGGTCTCCCATCTAGTTGCCATCCAGCAAGTTCAGGTAGGTCATCAAGGGGTGCAATGTCCTTACCAGTAGGATATGGGGCAAGAGACTCTGGCATCCCATCCAGCTCATCTGGGAGGCTTTCAGGGGAGGGCTTCCCACACCCCTTTCCCTTCCCTCTTTTTGCAACCGTCTGAGCCAATCTTCCAAGCTTTAGACTTCCTCAATTCCCTTCCTGGGTAGCCATGGACCTGGTTGTTGCACAAATCCACTCAGGCAACCCCAATATTTCCAGGTGTGACTTAAGCTCCAAATCCTTCCAGACATTGTTTACTTGCATGGCTTTGATGTCCAGCTGCCTGAGGCTTAGCTCTTGGCCATTCGCTTTTCCTCCATGACTTGCTTCTTTTTGTATAGAGCTTGTTTTCTTCCAACTTAAATTTGGCAAGCTTTAGCCTAGACTCCTATCTCCAACTCCTCTGGGGACAGGCTCCTTGATGACACACTGCTCCCTGCCCTAGGAGGGATCTCCAATCCTGGTAGTATATGACCCCCTCCCACACGGTTCTCAGTGTAAGACTCCCTTTTGAGTCTTGTTCCAATTCCACATCATCACCCAACTCTTCCTGCTTATAATCTGTGGGAGTCTGATGTGTCTCTTCCCATGTTATTAACTTCTTTTAGATTTCAGCTTTTTTAATGCTCCTATTGGTAGGCAAACCCTTCTCCTGGCAAACCTCATTTAGCTGGACCACAGTGAAGCTCTCCAGGTAGGCCACTTTTTTTGCAGGTGAGTTCACAGCTACAACAGGCAGGCTGGGAGAGGATGAATTTGAGAAAAATTTAAAACAGCCAATCAGGGAGAAATTATTCAGATTGATCTTAGATGTGGAACAGAAGTGTACACCAGCTCAGTATATAGCACAATACAAACACAAGTTGTATGCTCAACGCTGATCACCAAGACTAGAAATTGGCTTCCTGTTTGACTGGGTGAGTGGATGCCATGGTCAAACAGTAAGAACAACCTGGGCTCACCTTATGGTAGCTTGGCACACAGCAACACTTGAGAGACAATGTGTAAAGTATTTGAGCAACACTTCAAAAACTAAAATAGTGGAAACTCCACACAAAAAGATTCCATACCAGGTTAGAACAATAGCTCATAATTTAATAAATAAAACAAGACCAAACAACAAATATCCAATCAGTAGAAAGTGAAATATGATTTTTTTAAGAATAACCTGTAAAACAGCACTTAGAAGCAATAAATGCCTAATTGAGATATCTGGTCATGCTGGACCAGGACAAGTTAAACACTTAGGCAGACTGTGATGGAGTGCAAAGGGATACAGGGGCCCCGTGAGGCCCACTGAACAAAAGTACCTTAATCCTGACTGCGACTATGAAGATATAGCATGCAGCCGAGTGATGTGGCAGTGTCCAGCCAGCAGTAGACGTGATGTGTCGATTTTCCCCATCATCATCGGTTCCAAAGACAATGCGTCGGTTTCAAGGTGCACTGGTTCTGGAGGCAATGTGCTGGGTTGTCCAAACTCTAGAGCTGATATGTAAATCTTCTCCACGCAGTGGCTGCGATGAGTTGGTTCCGAAATGGCGGTTCTGATGGTGATGCGCTCTCGGAGCAGAGGATGGGTCAATTCCAGTCAAGCACCTTTTTCCCATTTCCAATGGTGCAGATGCAGGAACAGAGTGTTTGGAAGTCTTTTATGTACCTGAGACTTCCGATCAGGAGACCAGTCAGCTGGTCCTTGGAGGCAATCTGGGTTCAAGTGGTGTAGATCCAGTCTTTATCATCCAGGCAAGAGAGAGCAGCAGGAAGCAGGGCAACACTGCAAGACAGCAGTTCTTACAGACCAGTTATCCAGCAGAGTGGCAGTCCTGCAGCACAGCAATTATGTAGCTACAGGTTCAGAAGTGTACTCAAATGGTGGACTCACTACAGGGAGGTATGCAGCCCTTTGTGTATGGACAGAACACACATATACCGGGGTAAGTGTGAGGCTGTGCCCAAAACCTCCCTCCCATCTACCATGATGACCCATCAAGTCACACCTAAGCTCCATTTGTGTGTGGATATCTAGAGGGAATGCACAAAACCCAGCTGTCACCCAACTCAGAGAGTGATCAGAGACAGGCAGCAGGCACCAAATGGCTAAGAGCAGGAAAACGCTCAACTTTCCAATAAATCTGACTTTGCCATTTAAGAGGATTTCCCATTACTATTCCATAGGTTCTAAACATGACAGATCTACCTTCTTTCAATTAGGAATTACAGATTATGAATGCAATACAATGTTATCATAAGCAGTGTTATCATATGAGAGTAGTAGGCCTCACAGTAGTGAAAACTGAGTTTGGGAGTTTTTCACTGCCAGAACATGTAAAACAGAAAACCACATGTCCTACCTTTTTTAATTACATCGCACCATGCCCTATGGCTATCTAGGGCCTACCTTAGGGGGGACTTTTATGTAATCAAGGGGCAGTTTAAGTCTTGGCAAGAGGTTTTAAATGCCAAGTCAACATGACAGTGTAAACTACACCCACAGGCTCTGCAAGGGCAAGCTTGAGTTCCTTTGTCATTTTTGAAGGGCTACATAGGTGGGTGGCACAATTAGTGCTGCAAACCCACTAACATTTAATAAACAGGTCTTGGGTATATGGTATACCACTTTAAAAATAAATCAAATATCCTAAATTGGTACATATCAATCAAACCATGTTATAGGAGAGTGAGCACAGCACAGCAGCAGTAATGGTAAAGTGCACAGAATCCTAAGGCTAACAAAACAAATTCAGCAAAATTGAAGGCAAGAAGGGAAAACGTTTGCGGGAAGACCACCCTAAGGCTGGTAGGTTTAACAATGCAGCTGACAGAGAGCTCACAAACTTTCGAAACTTTACACTACATCTTGTTGAAGTAGGAGAAGTGGCTTGTTATTCTGAGGGCTGAAGCATTCAATATTGGGTTGAAAATAGAAGGTCGAACCTGAATTGGGATTACTATGAAGTGTTTGTAATCTTCAAACTAATGCTGTGTTTTTGTTTAGCAAGATTATTAATTGAGAAAAAAAACAGATTCTTACATTTTGCAGCTCAGATTAGGTGAAAACATGTAGCAATACTCTGTTATTTTAAGTGGCATTAGTCCACTGGGTCTGCAGAATTCAGCAGGCGTAGAAAGATGAAAAAACAAGGAAAAATATAAGTATTTCTCCTCACTGTGCCTCCTTACGCCTCCCCTGGTGAGGCACAGGATTATAAGGCAATCCCAGGTTTATGAAAAGTTGTAAATCAGTAAATACAGCAGAATCCAACACCCACAGCAACGCCTATGACATGCCCATTTCACTCAAAGTGCTGCGTGAAAAGGGGCCTTATTCACAAGGTCACGAAAACCACGCAAGGTGGCTTTATGTGGCCATGTAAATATGGAACACCACACTGCAACGTCGGTGCAAGGGGCTGGTCAATATGCCACTTTGTATTTTACATAACGGATATGCGAGCAACATTTCTTTATCTATCCTCTGCTGAGTTTATCCAGTTTGTTTGTACGTCTGCCACTTCTGATGTGCGTATATATTACGACATTTTCTCATTGATACAGACTATTACTAACTGTAAAAAAATGTCAGCAGTAGCAGGGGGTTTTAGTCCGGAAAATGTACTAATATTTTTTCCAAATGTTAATGATTTCAAATGTTGCATTCGTCTTCACTTATTTCTTATGGCATATGGTTTTCTGCTGGCTAGAAGCATGCATTGTTTAGACGGGTCATAACCTTCTGTAATGGCTAGGCAGTAGACGCATACACTGAACACAAGAACGTCCTTAACCCCGTGGCACTTGTGTTTTCGTTTTGAGAATTTTGCTTTTTCCCACTAACAATACCTGACATGCTTGTCTATTTCAACTGCAGTGTAAGCATTTGTGAAATGTCAGGGTTAAAACAATTTGTATGCCTCGCATCTGCTATGGATCAACTTCAGAAATGTGTCGATGCAGGTACTGAATGCCACACATGACTTCACTATTAGAAAACAATGTTCCCAAGTGTGTTATTTGAATGTACCACCCAGGCAGCCGCTTGGAAAACTTCATCTAGAACTCAGCTTTATTTTGACTATAAGAAAAGGCACATTTTCTAGACGGGACTTTAGGTTACCGTCTTTGACAGATCAAAGCTTGCTGTGTGAATTATGTACATATAGTATGGAATGCGTGCAAAAATACCATTAAGGAAACGGTTTTGTCTGCGTGCAAATTTCTGATCTAAATGCAAGGAGGCAATCCTTTTAAAGTTTTTAAGTAAAGAAACTGGTGAATAATAAAAATACTGCATTATCTTTTAAGGACATGCCTTGCATACATTTATGACCACATGATGTCAAAATAAAAACACAAATGACGTCAAAGAAAGGCTCAATCTCTTGTTAAATAATTGAGAACTCCCATTGCGCACAATTAAATAAATGCTAAAAAGAAATACTTTGGGATTCTTCACATTTAATATCCACATTGTTAGTTTCTTTTCTAAACGAAGTTTCAATGTGCAGGTTTATTTCTTTGGATCCTATAAATAGATAGATGAGTAGATATTTAATCCATTCTAGCCTTTTAATCCAAAACTTAAATATTGGCATATTTTGTGAAGAGATGTTTCCATTTCATTCATACTAATTATCGCAGATTCCCAACAGTAATTCTAGAATTCGTTGTAAATTGAATACCATGTTGCTCACACTCAAAAGCATTTCCACATGCATAGAGTTAGCAAGTGCATATTGGAGCATGACATAGTTTCATTTACAATTGTTTTGTTTCTCCACAGGAGAAATGTCCTTCACTGTCAATTCCCTGTATAGAAACCTGCTTGCTTAGATCTCCACCTGTTTTGGGCATTGTAAGAAATTGGGTTATTGGTTGATGGGGTTGAAGCCACACCCAGGAAACAGCCGCAGTCCTTGTCAGAGTGAAACAAAAAAAGACACTTAATTAACCTCTGCTTAGCCCTCTGGCAGCTTGGCACAAAAGTAATCAAGATGTGTCCTGGGAACTCATATTGGCTAAGGCAGGGGCTACGGTTATTTGGGCTGGGGCGAGGGCTCATTGTGTGTGGAAACTGATAGGCTACCTTATCATCTCATGTAAAAAGGTTAATAAGTATTGCTGATAAACAGCATTTGCCAACATTAGGGCCTGCTGGCGATGAGAACATCGAAGTTTAACTGGACTTTCTTATTCTCATGTCCACCGTCCAAGTGTCCATGGTCTTCTCATCTATCTCTGTCTCCTAGTCTATGTGTCCACAAAATAAGATCATTGCATTTTCTTGTCCAAGTCTCAGTCATACTGTGTAAGTTGCAGTGCTTATGGTCCCAGTGTCAGTGTCACAGTGTCAGTCCCAATGTCAGAGTTTAAATGCCAATGTCCCTATGTCAGTTTGAGTGTCCCAAGGTCCACATATGCTCCTTTGCCAGTTTCAGTGTCCCTGTGTCACTGTCCCAGTGCCAATACCCCCAATTCAATGTCGGTGTCATTTCCCCACTGCCTCATCCCAATGGCTGTGTACACATCTCATTTGAACTGTTGTAGTGGTTTAGTGTATCTGTGGCTGTGACATAGAGACATTGATGGACTTCCCAGTAGCTGTTCCTGTGCTTCAGTATCAGTATCCTTATCCCTGACGCAAACGCTTTCATGTCGGCGTTTTCAAATCAGTGCTCTTGTATCATTGTCCCAGTATCAGTATCACTATGCCAGTGTCCTTCTAAACTTTATTGATGTGTTTGTCTTGGTGACCCATCATTTCTATGGCTCCTGACAGTTTCCCCATACCACTGTGGTGTTTTAGTGCAAGGGACCCTGTGCCAGTACCTCCATGCTGGTTCCCATCTATCATGCCACTTGCAAGTATTGGTATGAGCAGACATGTGTCATAATGTCCCTGTGCTAGGTACCCAATACTTGGACCGGTATAGAGTCAAAATATCGAGTTTTAAATATCGACTAGACATAATATTGAGTAAAAAACTATAGAATAGACATTTTATCGACTAGACATAATATAGACTACCAAAATATCGACTAGAAAATTTTATTATCGAATAGAATGGACATAATATCGAATCAAAAATATAGAATGGACATAATATCGAATAGCCATAATATAGACAACAAAAATATCGAATTTAAGGTAAGTTAATATTAATTTTTAATTTTTGTGTAATATAATTCTGTAGCGGGTTGTGGGTTTATAGGGGAAAAGGGTGGGAAGTAATTTAATTATAATTAAGTAAATATGTTATTTTATTTATTGGTATTTATTTAGAATACGTTGGTAATTAATTATTAATTGGTAATTAATTAAAATATAATTGGTAATTAATTTTAATTGATTAATTGATAAATATGTTAATTTTAGTAATTTATTTTCTGTAGAGGGTTGTGGGTTTATAGGAGAATAGGGTGGGAAGTAATTTAAATATAATTAATTAAATATGTTATTTTATTTATTGGTATTAATTTAGAATTAATTCTTAAATAATTATTAATTGGTAAATAATTAAATATAATTGGTTATTCATTTTAATTGATTAATTGATAAATATGTTAATTTTAGTAATTTATTTTCTGTAGCGGGTTGTGGGTTTATAGGGGAATAGGGTGGGAAGTAATTTAATTATAATTAACTAAATATGTTATTTTATTAATTGGTATGTATTTAAAATTAATTGGCAATTAATTATTACTTTGTAAATAATTAAAATATAATTGGTAATTAATTTTATTTTGATTAATTGATAAATATGTTAATTTTAGTAATTTATTTTCTGTAGCGGGTTGAGGGTTTATAGGGTAATAGCGTGGGAAGTAATTTAATTATAATTAATTAAATATGTTATTTTATTTATTGCAATTTTTTGGGAAATAATTGTGAATTAATTATTACTTTGTAAATAATTAAAAGATAATTTGTAATTAATTTTTATTGATTAATTAATAAATATGTTAATTTATTTTTTGTAGTGGGTTGTGGGTTTATAGGGGAATAGGGTGGAAAGTAATTTAATTATAATTATATTTTATTTATTTTTATATTGTAAATTAATTTATTGGTAATTGGTAATAATTAGTATTAGTAGGTAATTTTTATTATTAGTTAATTTTTATTTGTAATTTTAATTGTTTAATTAATATATTTTATAACATTGTAATACATTTAAATTATTTTGTAATTGGTATTAATATTTATGTAATTTATATTTATATATGAAGTATTTACTTTCCCTACTATCGCACTCACTGGAGTGGGAATAGTAATTTTTACCCCTACGCTGACAACATAGGATGAGCCACCAATGTACGTTTCAATTTTCTTTCAGGTGCGGACACAAGAACAAGAAAATGTGTCAGAAATGTATGGTACTCAGTGATACTCCTGAAGTCAGAACTATTTGTCCACAATGAACATATAGAGACAATGATTATGAATTATAAATTCAATCTATTAACTTGTTTGCCCACTTGGGAATGACTTTAAGATTCATAGATATTGTTTGAAAACTTTGGTCTCTTCTGGTTTCATTTATAAGCTACTACGCATAATTACCCACTTGGGATTGGACACTATCCTCTAGGAGTTTATCTGTTGTTCAATTGGACCATGAGTATATTTAAACATGAAATTCAATGTTTATCTTTAGGTGAAAGTACCCACTGGGGATTTAACACTATTTTTCAAGAGTATTAAGAGTATTTCTGCTGGTCTTGCTGACTTTTATTACATGTAAACATGACATTGAATGTTTATTTTCAGACTATAATAATGACAATTTTCACCGTAATTGAAAAGAATATGAAACGCACTAAGATTGCAAACAATGTTAATGGGACAAGATATTGCTCAAAGAAAGGGATCTTTGATTGTGTGCAAAATACAAAATCCTTGATGTTTCAGATTTACCATGCAAAGATGGCTGACATGTATTACTGTGTTTTATAGTCCTATGTTGATGTTTATACACAACATTTTTTGAGCACTTTTCTATCTTTATTTAATGTCGGCTTGACAAACATACGATTACCCGTGACCAAGGCGAGTGTGTAGCCGAAACGCGTTGGGTTTTTGGAAGTTTGGCTTGATGTGAAATAAAGTCTTCCAAGGTACATTATTGTCTGGCGGTAACTATTGTTAAGAGTGCATCACGTACTGGAGAGTGCAAGGTGGAGTCGATTGTGCAGGGCGACCTTGTGCCCTGGATTGCACCGACGCCGAAAGAGTCCCGGTCTTAACACAAGGACAGTGGAAAGGGGTATATATATATATATATATATATATATATATGTATATATATGGAGCACAATCCTCGAACCTCCAGAAGAGGGCAGACCCCACGTTTTGCAGGCAGGATGATTTTTTATTTGAGACCCTTCAAGTGACGGGTTTCGAGTACCACGTACTCTTGTTCACATATATATATATATGTTTAAAAATAATATATATTTTTTTTGTTACAATAATTATTGATTAATTTTAAGTTTAAGTATTTTAAGTATGTTTAAATTAATTATATTTATTATTATATTACTTTTACACTACTTTTAGGATATTTAAAAAATTCAATATTTTGACTGTATATTTTTTCCTATCGATATTTTGGAGTCGATATTTTTGTAATTACCTGTTTGTAGATAGGTAGTCGATATTCTGGCATTCTAGATTTTTACCTCGATATTTTGGTAAGTCGATATTTTGACTGTCGATATTCTGTCAGTGATCCACTTGTACTCTTGCATCAGTATCTTAGCATTGATTTTTGTGTACGCCTCAGTGTTTCTAGGTCGGCACCCATATGCGGGCGCTAGATTGTAACTATCCGAAACCCGTGTTTTGTTCTTGTATCAATGTCAGTGTTCTTATTTACTCACTGGGCCATTTCCCAGTGTCAGTGCCCCAGTGACTGAGTCCTGATGTCAATGAACCCGTCATTCTTTCACTTTATTGTCCATGTACCGTTGTCAGCATCCCAATATCAATGCCCTTTGGTAGATTTTGTCTATGTGCCCTCTTTCTTGTCCCAGTGTCAGTATTGATGTTCTCAGGCAGGGACACCTTGGCAGTAACCCTTGACAGTGCCCAATGTCCATGATAGGGTCCCATTATCTATATTATAACCTGTGCCCCTATGCCAGTAGATTCATGTGAATGTCCTTGGGACAGTTTCTCAATGTCATTAACTACAGGTCAGTACCCTGTGTTTAGAATCCCAGCCAGCGCCCAAGTGTTAGAGTCTCAGTGGACTTTCAGAGTCCTGGTCCTGATGTTGCGTGCAGGTGGCAGTAACTTACTGTCAGTGTCCCTGCGTCATGCCCTGGTCCCAACATTAATATTTGTGTCCTTAGTCAGTATTTCAGTGGCACTGTCCCCATGCAAATATTTACATTTGATGTTTTATATTTTATGGACATTAATTTGCCTAACAAATAATAATAAAATACAAGATTAATCTGTGTCAGTGCCCCAGTAGCTGTGTACCACTCTTGTTGTGCCAGTGCCCACGTGTCAATGTAGCTGAGGCGCTGCTGGGTCAGTGGCCTAGTGTCAGTGCTTGTTCCCCTTTGTCAGTGTTCAAATGTCAATGTTTGTGGCCCATGTTAACCTTTCATTAATGCTCTTCCCATGTAAAAATCCCCATGTCTGTGTTGGTGTCCCTGAGTTAGGGTTCTATTGTTTCTGTCCCAAGGCCAGTGTTCCTGTGATAGATATTAGCCAGATGTACGAAAGCAATTCACATTTCAGTCAGTCAAAAGGAAACGTTATTTGGTTATCACAACCATAAGGCATGATATTCAAAGTTTGTTTAAAAAGCGGTTACAAAGATTAAAACAAAATTTCATAAAAAAGATCATTCATTTATAAAAAAAATTACAATTCATGCAAGGTTTCCAACTCATTTATAACCTAATTAATTTAGCATTTCTTAACGGACCGAATTGCTATTTCGGGTCGTTAAGAAATGCTAAATTTCATTTTTATATGTACGAATGCCGTTTGGGAATCGCAAAATGCAATTTCTACCCATTGGAGATCATATTTTGCGATACCCAAATAGGAAATCGCAAAGAGGGATTTCCTATTTGCAATTTCCTAAGCACATGCACAAAGCATTTCCTAAATGCGAAATGGGCATATAGGAAATGGAATTACCATCGACTCCATGTCGATGGGAACCAATGGCAATTAAAGAAAGCACTCAAAAATGCTTTTTTTAAAGTGATATAATATGTGCACCATATTTTGCAGGGTGCATCAAGGGGGGCTTAGGATGATATTCACCCTTACTTTAGCATTTCCTAATTTGCGATTTCCAATTATGAAATCACAAATTAGGAAATGCAAAACCATTTGTACCTAAGGCCTATAGGAACAAAAAGTTTGGTATTTCCTAAATAGCAATTTCCTATTAGCGATTCTTACCCTGCTTGAATCGCTATTAGGAAATTACTATTTTTGTACATTCCATTTTGCGTTTCCTAAATAGTGATTTCTTAGGATTCGCCATTTAGGAAATGCAAAATTAGAATTTCGTATATCTGGCCTAATATGTTTGTGCACTTGTCTCAGTTCTACCATGTGAGTATCCACATATCACTAGTGTTGCATTTCCCTATCACTGTCCCTGTATCTTGTTGGTAGTCTTACTTTATGTCATAGTGTCACTATCTTAGTAAGCAACATCCGTGTGTTTCTGAATGACACAGTGGACCTATGCCAGTGTCCCACAATTAATTTGTGTCCCTTTTTTATATTTCAATGTCACTTTTCGCCTGCCAGCGTCGTACAGTTCTTACTAATTCAGTAAGACTGTGCATTTGGGCAACATAGGTTTAAAAATTTTGGGAGACCATGTCTGCTCATACCATCAGAATATGTTGACCTAGTTCCTGGCTAGCACACAGTGTGCCATCTGGACCCCTAATCCGTACAGGGTACCTGATGGTGTCTGAAACATCAGAACATGACAAACCTAATTCCTGCAAGGAATTGAGGAAACAGATCTACCCTTCAGTGTTAACTAAGTCATGCCCTAAGGGAGACATAAGAACTACACAAATGAGCAATTCAAAGTATTTATTGGGCTGATTACGGGACCTGGTAGAGAGAAGCGGGGAGTTGTACCTTCTGTCCATGGTGCGGCCCTGCGCAGTGCTGTGATCTGAGGCTCTGACTCGCTCTACATTAGGTTTGTTAAAGCTGGCAATCAGGAGCTGTGCAGTACTGTGCTGCAATGATGTGCATTGCTTTACTTCGGATCTGGTGAAGCCACCAATCAGGAGCTGAGTAGTTCTGCGATCCGTGGCCCCTGCTTTGCTCTGTGCTGTTCTTCGTCGGATCAGTTAAAACCTTCAATTTACGGAGAAGAACATTCTGATTCCAGCAAAGTGTCCAAGACCTTGATGACGGCACTTTGGGGTCAGGACTCACTCCCACGGAGACCAGCAGAGGGGACTCGGCAAAGTCCAGTTGGTCTGGTCAGCTAGCAGGAAATGCCTGCAAGCTCACACAAAATGTCATCTTTCACTAAATATTTAATTACCAAAAGTGTTTTAACAATACATGTTCTGGAAATGCAAATAAGCCATATTTGTCTGGAACCAAATATGGTCACTTTAGACATTGGCCATTTTAATGATTTCCCAGTCTTTCACGTGCCACAGGCGAATAGTTCAATCAAGTCTATTTTTCGGTCAGAAATGCCAGCTTTAAATATCTGCCAAAGCCGAGGTAGGTGATGGGCTGCTTGTTGCTTATGGTGATGTTTATGCACTGCAATGAGGGATGTCCGAACTGCTGCAGCAGTAAAGTCCAAGCAAGAGAGGCAGCACTGGTCACTCTAACGCTGATGGGCCCACTCATGCCTAATTACCATGCCTGGCCTTGAGTCTGGGACAAACCAGTTCGAAGCAAGCAGGAGAGGTACAGGCTGTCATTGAGACCAGAGGAGGAGCCATCTTTGAACGGCAGCTACTGGTTTCAAACATGTTCTTCTGCGCTCCACATAGGAGGAGACAGATGAAACAGAACTACATTAAATCGTACCAGAGCTTAAAACGTCTGAAGCCCTTTTTTGCTCAGACCAGGAACTGTGCCAGTGCCCTGGAGCGTGGCTTTCATGCCAGTGCAGCAGTTCAGGGCACCTATGCCACATTGCTTGAAGGAGAGGAAAAACCGAGTTCCATTGAGCACACATCTGAGACCCTTTTTGACTGGTAGTGACGCAGCCATGGTGTACAGAGCTATGTGTCCCAATCAATGAAGTGGTGCCACTAGGTTACCTACCTACTAGACGTTGCTGTACTGCATATTGCTAATTTGACTGGCGTCTATATTGTAGAAACTGCCTAGCATACCAAAAACAACTACAGTAATCCCTATTGGGAAAGAATCTGGTGGCTCACCAGGGGCCAGGCACGATCTTAATTATGTTGAGATTTTAAATTAATTATTATCATGTGAAAATTACTTTTTAATTGTACAGCAGTATAAGGTTAGTAAAGTTAAAGATCTGTGGCTAGGTGCAGGTAGATATGCATACTGTGTGTTTTATTTAAAATAATTGGCATGTTGGGTCTCTTCAACTATTTCATGCGGTTAGATATGGGGCTTAGATACAATCTGGCTCTTGATACAATCTTTTTGTGATATTGAACTGATGAGGTACTACATGCTCTTCTTGACCCGGAGATCTGTTGGTCAACACACGAAGAGAGGTACTTATATACATACCTTGGTTGATAACGCATATGCTTTTATTATCTTTTATGATATGATTCTCACTTATAACATTCAGGTGAAAATACAAGGTGTTGAGACTTTTTCTGACTCTCTATTCCTGCCCGATAACTTTGTGCATAACACGTTTCTAATTTGTTAAAATATGGTTGTAAATTTATTACATTTTCTGGATACTGTTGCAGCCTTAAAAAAGTTAATGTTGTGGCGAAACACGTGTCATCTGCGATTTGATGTATAAAGTTCACAAGTTTCTTGTGGAATGTTAAACTGAATTGTGGACAATATTTGGAAGAAACACACTGAACCTTTTTGACACTATTCAGCTGGTGGAATTTTGTTAATTGGACTTTTTGAAGAATGCTTTGGAATCATTATTTACAACTCAGAAATCATAAACCCTTTGGTTCATGATCCATGTACGCCCTTTGGTAGCAGGGAGTAGATACCATGGGAGCACCATTAAACACTATAAGCCAGTTTTGGTACCGGACCCTATAACTATATGCTCAAGAATGTGTAATTGCTAAACCACAGCTATCCAATTGTTTGTTGACTATGCATTGATAGTGTTTGGAATACATGGAGCAATCTGGCCAACCCTAACTTGTCACCATAATAATTAATTACACACGAGCAATTTCTTCTATGGACACTACACACATTTTGGAAATATATTTCTGATTTTAAATATTCTGACGCTTATACCTGGCTTTAAGTATAAACTAAAGGAGAACTGAACAGAAACAGTCTAAAACTATAGAACAAGTTCTTCGGAAGAAGAGAAGAAGTATTTATGCTTCCTTTGTCATTATGTGGCTAATGACAATGTCCTATTGGCTTCAAAATGGAGCCGGCAACCAGAGGCAGCTCCTCCGCTATGGCAGAGGAGCGTCGCCCTCGCCATCACCTTAAAAAATGTAGAAAAAAACCAATAGGAAAATGGGTTTAAAATCCTTTTTAGTCTCATTTTATTTAGCTTGTGCCGAGGCTTGGGGTGGGGCCAGGGTGATGATAGGCTGGAGGGGGAGTGCTGGGCTCTAAATACACTGAGTGTATGGGTTTGGCCGTCCGTCTCAGGCTGGCCAAACCCACATGCGCAGTGAAGCTCTCCCCATCTGCATTGCAGAGGTTGGAGAGAGCAGGCACAGACTCCAAGTCTGTCCTGGAGCGCAAATCACTGTCACTCACAACAATCCTAAGGCTCCTTTCATGCATAAGAGCAGCGTTAGGATTAGCCGCAGGGCAGGCTAGGAATTTGGGCCTGCCTGCAGTGGCAGAGAGGAGCAAAAGAGCGCAATGCGATGCTGGGGGCCAGCAGGCAAGTTTATTTTTTGATTGTCTCTAATATACCCTCAAACCCCACCCACCCTCCCCCCACTCTGTCTCTTTAGTCTTTACCTCAATACAAGCGGCTCATGCCGGCAACTGGAGTATGATATTTATGTCACTGAGCTATAGAGGGCTTTGGAGATTATGGCTAGGTCAGTTCACTCTATCAAACTAAAACTGCAATAATTCAAGACTATTTGTATCTTATATTACATGCCAGAAAGAATCACTAAATGGGGTACCAACGTTTCTGGAGATAAAACTAGGTGCCCAAAATGTAGGCAGCTTTTTGCAGATCTGGTACATATGTTTACTGTATGCCCTGCCCTACAGGTCTTCTGGACTGATGTAACTAAATTAATGTTGCACTGCGAAGGCCTCCAGGTTTCTTTATCCCCTAAAGAGATTTTGATGGATCTTAAATTTCAGTATGATGGTGGTATCAAGTGCCTAATGACAATAATGATAGTCTGTGTCCGGTTATGTGTTGCCCGGGTATTGATCCCTGATGTTCCCCCAAAGGCAAATGAATGGTGGGCTTTGGCTAAAACTAGACGTCATACCTCTCTGAGGAAATTTGATAACATGTGGGTAGGTTTCAGATGTGATTTATCAAATTATAATGTTTATTGATGTTCTTTCTTTCAGATGACTATCAGGGTCGGGCCGAAGCATGTCCAATTGTTTTAGTAATATCCTAGCTGGTTCACTGACACAACATCAATGTAATAAATATTGATATAAAAAATATCGACTAAAAAATATAGAAAACAAAAATGTAGACTCATATACTTAAACAGGTAAGTACAAAAATATTGACTACAAAATATCGATGTAAAAAATAAAGGTGTATAACATTTTGACTATTATATACATATAAAATAAAATAATATATATTAAATATATTAAACATTAAATTTAATTTGAATAAAATAAAATAAATGTGATCTACATTTTAATAAAATATAACAAATAAACGTAATAAAAAAATATAAACACACAAACATAATCATTTATACATATATATATTCACTGAAAAAACCATAGGTTTTAGGCCATATATAGTTAGGGATTAGCATTTACAAAACCTTAATTTACTCGCACAAAACCATTGAAATTCGCATATATAGTTAGATGCAATAACTATATATCGCGCACCCGCAATCCACTGCTGATGATGTCACATATTACATCATTCATGACATGGTCAGTGACATACAGATACAAATCAGCAGATACCTACCCCCATTCCGGAAACTCCCGAAGTGCAACAGGTCCACGGTTACGCCCATCCGGAAGACGAGGCCTTGACACGTGCAGGGCGGGGCCCGACTAGCCGCCATCAGCCGGAGAAGTCGTGGGATGGTCGGCCCAGAATGTGCTGGTCCTCCCTTTCTCTTCTGGCTCCCTGCAGGCCACGGGGGGGATGTCTTGCCTCTGCCTCCGACCCCCCCCCCTCTTATCGCCTGGTCCGGACATCACGGATATCAACGCCAGGTGTCGGCGTGGGGTGCGCTGGGAGGGAGAGGCGGCGCGAACGAGCCTCTCCCACCCCCCCAGTTGGGGGCCCCTCAGCTGCACCCCCAACGCTCCACTCACCCAACAAAAGGGTCGTCGCGTAAGGTGCACCAGGAGAGGAGCCGAGGCCGACGGGATCTTCTTATTTCTTCAATAATGGCTGCAACAACACTGGGGGGGATGTCTTGCACATGCCACTGACCCCCCCTTCCCCTCGTATCTCCTGGTCTGGCCCCGGCTTGGTATGAGCTCCCCGTTCGGTCCTGAAGCGGTGCCCTGCAGGCCACGGGGGGGATGTCTTGCCTCTGCCTCCGACCCCCCCTCTTATCGACTGGTCCGGACATCACGGATATCAACGCCAGGTGTCGGCGTGGGGTGCGCTGGGAGGGAGAGGCGGCGCGAACGAGCCTCTCCCACCCCCCCAGGTGGGGACCCTCAGCTGCACCCCCAACGCTCCACTCACCCGACAAGGGTTCCTCCACTCTTGCGATGCAGCGGCGCTCCACTGACCCGTCAAAAGGTCTCGTCCACTATTGCGAGGCAATGATGCTCCGCTCACCCAGCGGGGGTCTCGGTTACTTTTGCGGTACAACGATGCTTTTCAGTTCAGCTAAAAAATGAATCCTGCGTCCAGAAACATTCTCCTCAACTTTGAAGATTCTATAAGAGCCACGGGGGCCCCCGACCCCCGATGGGGAATGACTGCCATGATCACCCACGGAACGACCACGACGTAGCCGAGGGATGTCGGCGCGCTCATGCCGGCGCCGGCCTCAGTCTTGAAATGATCAAAATCCTGCAAGACTACCAACTTGATCAGTTCCGGTGGGACACCAGTATGACCCGGTAGGAGAGATTGTTGCCTCCCACCCCACTTTCACTGATGGTTCATGTCGCCAGTCCCCTCTGCTACCCTTCAACGAAAACTTATGGACTGCCAAAAGAGGTCCCGGTCCAACCACGAGTTGGTGGAGACATTTTGATTATACTTGGACCTTCCTGACCTCACCCAAAATGGCGCCGGTACAAATTAAACTCTCAACTCCTTGTTGTGCCCCGATTGCTCAGCCTTGATATCATGAGATATGTATGCAGTTTTTAGCACATGAATTGATATGGGATAAGACTGATTACACGTTCGAACAATGAATTGATATTAAGTTCTAATGCATCATTGATTACTGTATTTATTATTGAAGGTTGGAATTGTCGACACTAATGGTACTTGCTCACAATGAATTATCAATATGATTTTGTTGCACTTGTCGCACTTTTTACTATGAAATCAACGACCACTGACTCTGTTATGTTTTCCATAAATAAATACCCCCCCGCCCCCATTTACAGTTCCAGCCTGCTCCGTGGCCGGCCCACGGGGTTGTAGGCCCGTATTTGGGCACCAACATTTTTATTAAAGGTTTTTGAAAAACTAAACGTAGTTGTAACGCGTAGATTGGTAAGTTTCGAAGAAATGGCCACTGTTTCCGATTTTTTTTTTTTTTTTTTAAAAAGCTGGTGAAATGAAGCAGCTCAATTAGTTAAGGGTTAAAAAGTATAGTACGCAGAAACATTGAAAATATGAATGGTCCAGGTTTGTTGTATGTGTTTTTCATTTTTGTACAGCATAAAGCAATCGATAAAGATCCTGGTATTTAGCCTCTACTTTATATGCTACCTGTATGAGGAAAGTTGTTTTAAATACCCCTAAGCCACCCCGAAGGAATGTCACCTGGCCCCCCTAGTACGAACCAAAATGACTCCGTACCACTGTAGGTTATCTCTCTTCCTCAAAAATGACAAAAATTACTTTCTAGGACGTTTTGGACATTGATGATTTTCATATGATCTATTTATTAAAGTAATACTCATCTCTCCGCATGAAATTAATTTTCCACATGCTACACAAGTCAATCGCATCTGCCCAAAGTTCTTTTGCAGATTTGGGACCGTTTCCCTTGCCTCTGACTCACTTATTGCTAAGTCATTGGTGGATGTTTTTGCCGGTCGGGGGTTATCCACCAAATCTCGAAGTTGTGCTTTAGAATAATTAAGAGGGTGCCACCTCTCCATGTGCCGATGCATGGTATGATTACCATAGCTATATTTTTTTTCGGTCCCTCTCGAGAGTTTTTTTTTGCAGATGAGGCAGGTAACGAACCTGGCATTAACTTTCTTTTCATGAGAAGGAGAAGAAAAAAATTGCCAGATAAAATTCACTTTCACATGGGACGTTCTTGGCATTTCTTTCAGAAACTTTTACATCACTGTGCCATTTCTTTGTCTATCCTGGTTAAAGCAATGTCATGTTTAATATAAGCACTTCCACATAGGATTGGGTGTATTGTTATAAGGCATGCTTTAAAAGTGATTTAATGAAATGAGAGACATTTCACTGAGTGAGTTCAGCAACACTGATATATGAAAACATTGATGGTAAATGATATTAAATGTTACATGGTGTTCTTTGCAGGAGTTTAAGTCCTTTGTTGCAGTGGCAATTCTGCCTCAGGATTAGGGGGCCAGGGGGCTGAGTGGTACTTGTATGATATGTAGAGTGAAATGACAGGCTCTCCTCATGAAAAATAAAACTCTGTTCTTGTGTTCCTGCTTCCAGCGCCCGTCTCTTTATTTGGTAACCGTTCAAGATGGGAACTAAGTGGCGTCTTGTGCCAGCAGCCTGGACATCGGTTGTAATCTGGGCTGTATTTTCCTCAGCACGGGGTGTGATTCTCAGGGAAAAGCAGCGCATATGGGAGGAGGTTTATGGCCCATACATGAGAGAGAGAGCGTGGGTGACCAGTGCATGGGGGAGATGCTTGCGAGGGTGGGGAGCCTTGCTGAGGATCGGCGGCGTGCAGAGAGTGGGTCTGGTCAAGGCATCTAAAATGGCTGCCGTGCACTACAAAAGTGTGGCATTGGAAAAAAAACAAGATGGCGCAGACAATGTTTATCAATACGGATTAATTTATAACAATTATTTTTAACAATATATTTACGCGCAGTGTCAAAATGGCGGTTAATACTTCCTGATTTCCTTCGAATCGAACGTTAACAGAAATCACGCAGCAAAAAAAAAAAAACGCTCACGCGCAACCGCTGGAAGACAAGTATCAACAAATATGAGCCTCCTCAACCACCCTCAGAAAACATAGGGGTCAGGATACGTCTCCCATACCCCCTTATACCCAATACTCACATTGCTTTTCCTCCATCTGGTAATTTAATTAAAACGAAACACAAAATGTCGAATTCCCGTTTCGCTACCAGTTTGCGACCCGGTTCGCGAACCGAGAAGCGCTTCTACCGCGAAAAATCAATTTTTTTTTATTTGCCCCACGGGACCCTTTAATAACCCCAACATCATTCCTAGGGGGTCAAGAGGAATCTACCTTGCCCCCTTTCATTAAATTCCCCCTTCATTTTTCTCCTCCTCTTGTCTCTCGATCCTACCGAGAGACAAGATGGCGGCCGCACCGGACTGTTTAGAATGTTGACAGACACCGGAGAGCCAATCAGCTTCGCTTCGCAAAGCTCCGTTACGCGAAAAGTACGCAATCTGGAGCGCTATCCGGGACGCTGTCACAGATATATCTGTTTTTTTAAACGTTAATTTCTCAAAATCCACTGGAGCACATATATTGAGACCCAGCAAAGGCACATCGGGCTAACAGTCCCTACAATTTTGCCAAGTTTCGTGTAAATCCATTCAGCCGTTCGAGCTAAAAGTGAGGCCAACAGCCCTATGGAAAAATGAATGGGAAAAACGCATTTTGGGACCCCCCTTTTTTCTCGGCCCCCCCTTGACAAACCCCCCCCCAAATTTTCAGGGGCTGCTCAAAAATAAAATGTGCCATTTTCCTGAAAATTTCAGCCGATTCCGTCCACAAACGCCAAAGTTATTAGACATAGAATTTTCAAAAGTTCCATAGAGAAAAAATCCTAACTATATATACCTACTGGCGACCGCCAGTAGGTAATATATATATATATATATATATATATATATATATATATATATATATATATTACCTACTGGCGGTCGCCAGTAGGTATATATAGTTAGGATTTTTTCCCTATGGGATTTTTGAAAATTCTATGTCTAATAACTTTGGCGTTTGTGGACGGAATCGGCTGAAATTTTCAGGAAAATGGCACATTTTGTTTCTGAGCAGCCCTTGAAAATTTGGGGGGGTTTTGTCGAGGGGGGGCCGAGAAAAAAGGGGGGTCCCAAAACGTGTTTTTCCCATGTTAATTTCCATAGGGCGGTTGGACTCACTTTTAGCTCGAACGGCTGGATGGATTTGCACGAAACTTGGCAAAATTGTAGGGACTGTTAGCCCGATGTGCCTTTGCTAGGTCTCAATATATGTGCTCCAGTAGTTTTTGAGAAATTAACGTTCAAAACAAGATATATATCTGTAACAGCGCTCCGGGCTGCGCTCCGGTTCGCATACTTTTCGCGAAACGGAACTTTGCGCGCAGAAAGCTGATTGGCTCTCCGGTGTCTGTCAACATTCTAAACAGTCCGGAGCGGCCGCCATCTTATCTCTCGGTAGGATCGAGAGAGAAGAAGAGGTGAAAAACGAAGGGGGAATTTAATGAAAGTGGGCAAGGTATACCCCTCTTGACCCCCTAGGAATGTTGTTGGGGTTATTAAAGGGTCCCGTGGGGAAAATAAAAAAAAAAAGATTTTTCACGGTAGAAGCGCTTCACGGGCCGCGAACTGGGCTGCAAACTGGTAGCGAAACGGGAATTCGCCATTTTGTGCTTCGTTTTAATTAAATTACTAGGTATAAGGGGGTGCGGGAGACGTATCCTAATCCCCTATGTTTCCTGAGGGTGGCTGAGGAGGCTCATATATGTTGATACATCTCTTCCAGCGGCTGTGCGTGAGCTTTTTTTTTTTTGTTGCTGCGTGACGTCTGTTAACGTTCGATTCGATGGAAATCAGGAAGTGTTGACCGCCAATTTGTCAGTGCGATAAAATATTTTGTTATAAATGAATCCTTATTGATAAACATTGTCTGCGCCATCTTGCCTTTTTTCCAATGCCACAATTTTGTCGTGCACAGCAGCCATTTTAGATGCCAGGCCGGTCCCAGGCTATCACCTAGCCCTGCGGATGTAGTTTATGGCCCCAGCTGTAGAGAATCGAGACATGCCAACCCTCCCAATTCATGCGTGAGAGTACTGATTTCAGTGCTAGTCTCCCGCCTCCCGATTTCTGCAAGCAAAAACCCGGGGGCATATTACCAACAACTAGCGATAATTTTTGTCTCTAACTTGTTTAGAGACAAAAATTATCGCCGCACATCGGCGATTTTTATCGCAGATAAACCTTGCTATTAGCAAGGTTTATCGCAAATGCGATGAAAAACGGCCGCAATGCATGAATATCGCTGAAAAGTCAGCGATATTCATGCATTATCGAGCAAATGCTCTTAGCCATGTTATCCACCTCCCATTGGATAACATGGCTAAGAAGTGCTCAGGGCAGGTGTTAGCTTTTTGAGATATTCGTGCTTAGCGCGAATATCTTCAAAAGTTGGTAATAGGAGATAGCGATGTTAGGGACTGTTTCCAGTCGCTAACATCTTGGCACGCCCACTTTGCATGTCATTAGTGATAAATATCACTGACATGCAAAGCGGGGCCCAAGATGGTCGCTATCTCCTTTTAGCTGTCACTAACTGGTGTTAGCGACAGCTTGGTAATAGGGAGATAATTTTATCTCCGCTTTCTTGGCTTTAAAAGCCAAAAAAGCGGAGATAAACCCCCTTGATAATATGCCCTACGATTCCTCGGGGGTTTCAGCTGAAAAGGCTTGGTATTGTGTTACGTGGTAATTGTTCCAGGAAACGTCAGAGGGTCGATGCAGGGGTTCTAGAAGGGGTGATAAACCATTTAAGCCTCATGAACAAGCGCATGGTCTTTTAAAGATCTGTGAAGTACTCGGGCGGCGGTGTGTCCTCTTTCAGGAGCCGGCGGGCGGGGGGGGGGCACTGCCAGCAACTTGCCAGGCCAGGCAGTGTTCAACACTTGCATCACCCTTTCTCTGTCTGCTATTGCGCTCCATGCTTCGGAAAGGTAAGAAAAAGAACGTGCATTTGAGTTTGAAATGTCCGATCCTGTAGCAGTATACTTGCAAAGCCCACACATGACAATAACCCGATTCAAGGCCCCATTCACCCGATTTTTTAAAAATATATAGCACTCAAACAAAGTGGGATTATAAAACTTTATTAACTTTTAAATATAACAAACGGAACAAAAACTGTAAAAACATTTAAACATTTTTCACAAAAAAAAGCAACAATGGTCAGAAGCTGTCTTTTGTGCGAATAGTCCCAAGGCAGCACAACGTGCTGAGTTCTGGACGGCACCCAGGTGATGTCATCTGGGTGCCGCACTGGTTTTTGGGATCCTACAATGCAGCAAAGAAAAACAGCGTTGGGAGTCCAGGGTGTTGCGGAGGGAGGCCTCGTCAGTAGCGGTCTGTTGTGCGAATAGTCCCAAGGCAGCAGAACGCGCTGAGATGTTGATGGCACCCAGGTGATGTCCAGTAAACTGCCGCACTGGTTTTGGTATCCTACAATGCTGCTCCGAAAATTGGCGTGGGGCGGCCCGGGGGGGGGGGGGGGGGCGTGGGGGAGGCGGCGTGAACGGGCCTCCCCAGGTGGCGGCCATCCAGCTGAGTTGCGCCCGCTCTTGCGGCTACAGCGTCTCGCTCACCATGTTGTTGAGTTGCTCCCACTCTTGCAGTGCAGCGATAGGCGGCTGCCACATGACTCTTAAAATGGCGGACGGCTCTTCGGTTTTGGGCCTGGTCCACTAAAATGGCCCTGGGACACCTTGGAACTCGGACGCTTGCCTGCTAGAGTTTAGGCTCCATTCTCGAAAAGCGTCCCCTCAGCCGTGAAGATTCTACAAAAGTCTTGGGGGCCCTCGACTCCTGCAGGCTTCCGGTGGGGAGCGGCTGCCATGATTGCTCGCGGAATGACCACGACGGAGCCACGAGATGGTGGTGCCCCAATATTTGCATTTGAGTTGTCATCAGTGATGTCATCAGTGATGTCACTGACCATGTCATGAATGATGTAATATGTGACATCATCAGCAGTGGATTGCGGGTGCGCGATATATAGTTAGCGCATCTAACTATATATGGAATTTCAATGGTTTTATGCGAGTAAAATAAGGTTTTGTAAATGCAAATCCCTAACTATATATGGCCTAAAACCAATGGTTTTTTCATTGAATTTTCAAGGTTTTGTAAATGCAAATTCCTAACTATATATCGACTATAACCTATGTTTTTTTCAGTGAATATATATATATATATATATATATATATAATATATATATATATATATATATATATATATACTGTAAAACAATAAAGCATTATTTTTAATGTATGTTAACAGTTTAAAATGATATACAAAATCTAAATATATATCAATGATTTAAATAAAAAATTAAAATCTATAATAAATTAAAACATTAAACTATTAAAAAATATTTCAACTTAAATTTCACAATACAGTTAGTGCAGCAGTAGGGAAAGTATTGGAGAGCAAAGGGGTAAAACTAACTATTCCCAGTCCAGTGAGTGCAAAAGTAGGGTAAGTTTTGGATAGTGGAGTAATTACATTTGCTATTCCAACTCCAGTTAGTGCAACAATAGGTAAAGTTTTGGATAGCAGAGGTGAGTGCAACAGTAGAGAAAGTGTGGACAGCAAAGAGACAAAAATTACTATTCTCTCTCCAGTGAGAGCAATAGTAGAGAAAGTGTTGGATAGCTGAGGGGAAAAATTACTATTCCCATTCCAAAGAGTGCAACAGAAGGGGAAGTGCTGGATAGAAGAGGGGAACACATTACTATTCCCACTCCACTAAGTGCAAAAGTAGGATAAGTGTTGGATAGCGGAGGGGTACACGTTTGAATTTCTGCTCTGGTGAGTGCAACAGTAGGGAAAGTGTTGGATAGAGGAGGGGTAAAAATTACTATTCCCACTCCAGTGAGTGCAACAGTAGGGAAAGTGTTGGATAGCTGAGGGGTAAAATTTACTATTCCCACTCCAGTGAGTGCTACAGTAGAGAAAGTGTTGGACGGCAGAGGGGTAAAATGTACTATTCCCACTCCAGTGAGTGCAACAGTAGGGAAAGTGTTGGAGAGGGGAGGGGTAAAAATGACTATAAATTACAATAGGGTACTATTCACACTTCAACAGTTAAAATAAATATACATATGTACATATAACAAATACCTACACATATTATATAAAATAAAATAAGAAATACATTTTAAAAAATTGAATTCTTTTAAACCTATTTATTTTATTACCTACCCTATAATACCACACCAATGCCAACACACTTCAACATTTTGAATTAAATATACTTCCATAATTTATATAATTACTAATCTATTAAAAAATATTATTAATTAAAAAAACTAATAAACATTAATTAACGTCACACAATATAATGTCCACAACACACACCTAAATTATTATATATATTTTTTTTGTGTCCTCATTTTGCTCTTGGAAAACCATATAGGAACACTAGGAGAGGGAGATGAACTATACTGTCACAGGTAAACTGGTAGTGCCATCAACCAACCGGAATTGACACTCGGTGTTGTTCAAGCTCTCCGAAAAGTGCGCCGTGGGATGTTAACCGTGAGGGAGCAATATTGCTACTACTCAGTACCCATTGCGAGCCGGGGAAGGCCATAACTTTGGGTAAGTCGAGGAGAGGAGAGTAGATCAAGCAGCGTTAATCATCGGACAGTGGGGAAAAAAAGAAAAAAGAAAAAACCCCACGGGCCAATTAAACAATTACTTAAGCCCAATTCAAAAGGTGCCAAAAACCACGTTTTTCTGGGTTACCCGATCTTAATAGATCGATTTTAGAAGTTTGCAGGACTGATATACGCCAATCTAACAGAGTGGGAGGCAGTGGTTCTTTCCATTTCCTGCATATTTCTCTCCTTGCCAATAGGATACAATAAAACAAAAGTTTTTTAACAGGACCGTGGATTTCAAATGAAGTTCTAAAAACTGATAGAGTCCCAGGATGACAACAATGGGAATTCAAAAAACATTTGTAAGTCTGAGGCTGCTGGCACCCCACACTTAGGGCACGCCACAGTGGAGTCTGTAGAAAACTTTGATAACCTCTGTGGAGAATAGTATGCCCTATGTAGCGTGAAGAGATGGTTCCTACGCAACTACGCTGGCTTAACTGTATCCCAAAGGATCTTAAAGGAGGAATACCAGATATTCTCCAGATCTTTTCCAATAAATGAGGAACTCCACAATGTTTTGGGTGGAATGAAATCTCTGTCAACCTCTTCTAGTAACAGGTTGTACCAAAATGAGATCTCTTTAGTTACAGGAGGTTTGTCCATCTTCACGGAAAGTATTCTGCTCTCCCCTCCCATTTGGAATCTGCCCCTGACAGTACTTTGTGCCTGGGTCCAGCTCACTATCTGTAGATATTTGAATCTAGAGAGACACATCCCCACTCTATCTGATAGATAGTCCCAAGATAGCAAGACACCGTCTCGGTAAAGGTCCCCCCAGACTTCTATGCCAGCCTCTCTCAAAGGTGTTGCCAGGCTGTCAAGAAGCCATGCTGGACAACCTGGAGAGTCCCACAGTGGAGACCTACTAGCAAAGTATCCCACCTTCATGGCACCTCTCAATTTAACCCATGTCCGTGTAAAGCCCAACAAAATCTTCAACTTAACTTTTTTTAAAAACTTAGGATCCCCAAATGTAAGCGAAAAACCCTGCTGGCCTACTCCCTCTCCTCTAAGGAGTGCGGCAAACATACTGCCTACTCCCTCGTTATTCGGCATTTTAAGCAGCTTCCTGGCATGGGAAAATTGAAAAGCCCAGGCGTGGAGTTGTAGATCAGGTGCTGCCAGTCCCCCTGTCTCTCTTTGGTGCCTGATCTTTTTCCATGCTATCCGTGGTATGTGGTCATTCCAAATAAAAGAACTAATATGGCCTTGAAGTTTTGTTAAAATAGAGGGTTCAAAATGTAACGGAACAGTATTAAACAAAAAGGTGATTTTGGGTAAAATAGACATTTTAACCAGGTTAGCTCTACCCAAGATGGAAAGAGGGAGCAAAGACCAAGGGCCTTATTTATGAAGGCCTTGCGCCGCCGGTGCGTCACTTTTAACATGGGAAGAAGTGACGCACCGGTGGCACAAGGCTTTCATAAATGAGGCCCCTAGATCTCATAAGCTTTCTACAGTCTCTCGCAACAATGTCACAATTCAGCAGTACAATCTTATCAATGTCCTCTACAATGGTGAGTCCCAGATAACGCATGGAATGGCTTAACTGAGCCCCTGCCACTGGCTCAGCCTCATTCCACAGCATAATCTCCGTTTTGGATGCATTGATTTGATATCCAGATATCTCACCATAGTTATGTGCCAGTGCAATGACTGCGGGTAGTGCTGTACGCAGATCTGAGGAGAAAATGAGGATATGGTCTGCGTACAGGGCTACTTTCCTCTCCCATCCCCCATAGATAAAAGGCTTGATGTTAACCTCGTCCCTCAGCCGTTGGGCAAAGGGTTCGATATAAATAAATCAAATAGGAGAGGGGAGAGGGGGAGCCCTGCCTGGTTCCCCGAGAGATGTTAAAAGGGGCTGACAATTCCCCGTTGACCAATAAAGAAGCTGTGGGGTTCCGATACAATAGCCTCACTGCTCTGCGGAAACCCTCCCCAATGTTGAGCTTCACCAAGACCCCCGACAGGAATGCCCAATTCACCCTGTCGAAGGCCTTGGTAGCATCCAACGTGATCACAGCTAGGGGCAAGGAGTCCGCAGTCGCCATATCAATGGCTCCCAGTAGATCATAAGTCAGCTCAAAGAGCTGACGACCCTTCACAAAGCTTCTTTGGTCCCGATGTAGAATACAGGGTGCCACTTCCCCCAGTCTTCTAGCAAGAACAGATGTAAAAAGTTTGTAATCTGAATTTAGAATGGAGATCGGTCTATATGAACCGCAGCTATCAGCTGGTTTACCAGGCTTCAAGATCAAAGTGATTGAAGCTTCATTCCTGGAAACAGGAGGACAACCCCTCCTGGAGGATCTGGTTGAACAACTGTGTTAAAGAGGGGACTATTGTTGGTAATAAAGTGAGATAGACCTCAGAGGGGAGGCCATCAGGACCTGAAGCCTTGCCCTTCTTACTATCTGTGATAGCAGTAATGACCTCTTCATTTGTAATGGGTCTATCTAAGGTAGTTTTCTGGTCGGGCGTAAGAGAAGGGAGAGATATTTCAGTCAGCCAATCCTCCACTTGTCTCTCCTCGATAGTTTTATCTTCATGATAGGTATCTTTAAAGAAATCACGAAAGACATTTCTGATGTCGCTGTCTACCGAATGGTCCACTCCTTCAACTTTAATATGGTCTATGTTGTTTCTAACACGATCTGTTTTTACCTTCCACGCCAGGAGCTTGCCTGCACATTCTCCATATTCAAAGTGGGCCATCTTACTGGCCTCCCATCTCTGGAGAACTCGTGCATTCAAGGTTGAACCCAGTTCCCCTTTTAATGTTTTAGCTCATTCTGCCAGTCTTTATAAGTTTCAGCTGTTGGGTGAGACAGGATATTTTCCTGCACCCTAGCCAATTTGGCTTCCAGTGAGGTAACCGTGTCTCTGTAGATCTTCCTTCTATGCGAGTCCTTGTTTGTAATTAGGCCTCGCAAAAAAGCCTTAAATGCATCCCAGACACAGCCTGGGGAAGCGGACCCGATGTTATTATAAAAAAAACATGTACTTCTGATTTTAAAAAGGAAATGTTGTCTGGGGAATTAAGGAGAGAACGATCAAACGACCATATTCTGGGTGTAGCGTTAAACAGGCCAACCAATTCGAGGCACAATGCTGCATGGTCTGATAGATGAAAAGGAAGAAAATAAACTTTTTGCACAAATTTGACTAATACCTTACTGACCAGCGCTAGATCGATTCTTGACTGGTGGTGGTACTTATAGTTTCGGAATGAGATGCCCTGTTTTAGCCCATGTTTATGTCTCCATATGTCTACATACCCAAACTCCTTCATTTTTTCAATTCGAAAGGCCCTGGTTTTAGATGGAAGTGTCGATCTGTTTGACAAAGATTTATCTAGATTAGGATCCAGGACCACATTGAAATCTCCGGCCAAAATGATTGGTTCCGGGTAAAGAAGGAGATGAGAGAACACTGAACTCAGAACAGAAGGATCGTCCTGGTTAGGCCCATAATAGCCCACTATGGTGACTAAGGCCCCAGCTATAGCTACCGAGGCAATGAGCCATCTGCCCCCTGAGTCTGCAAGTTTATTAACTAGTCTTGCTTTTAAGGATTTTTTAAAATAATTGTCACTCCTCTGGTGTTGGAGTTTTGTGTAGTAGATACGCAGAAGTCAACCCAACAATTGTTTTTAACAAAAGCAAGAATTTCCTTTTCTGTGAGATAGGTCTCTTGAAGTATGAGTACTTGGGCGTCAGAATCGCGAAGGTACTGCATAATCTTCCACTTTCTTGGACTAGTACGTAAGCCATTAATGTTCCAGGAAATAACTTTTAGCTTATCCATAGGAACGGTTACCAATCCGCCACCACCCGATACCAACACTTAAGGAATGGAAACATCTACCAGCAATACCGACTTTTACCTCTAAAACTATACCTCTCCATAGCCAAAAGAATAACAACGAGCACAAAATGAGGACTTTTTTTAGGTTTTTAACTAGCACCCCCCTTTGTGCCCCCCTAAACCTCCCCCACCCTATGGGAAACCCTTGCTCTATCTATCTGGAAATACCAGAAGATAGCACCCCTACTGAGTTCCTGTCCAGACCAACCATTTCCTTTTACCTATGTGTGAGTGAGAAAAGAGAAAAGGGGCAACAAGAAAGCAAAAAAAAAAGGAAGAGATGGATGACCCTTTAAATAGAGGAACAGGACTTTTTTTCTTTTTTTAATTTTATGGCACTCATTATAAGAATTTTTTATTTATTTGTTTATTTATTTTTCCCCTGCACACTTCCTAGTCCAATAGAGAAGCACTTTATGTCTCTCTAGAGTTTCACCTTCTCTATTCTCTATTAAACGCCACTCAAGGATTTGTCTAAGCTTTTTTTTTTCCACAAAGCCATACATTCCTACTTTAACTTGAGGTCCCCTTATTTTTATCTTTATCCTTCTCTCTACCCAAAGAAATTAACAGCTCATCGGCTGCCTGCACTGATCGTATGTTGTGCACTGTATTGTTATGCATAACCTTCAATGCCGCTGGGAAAACCAACTGAGCCACTGCACCTAGGCTCCTAAAGGCATCTAACCTCCTCCCAAACTCCCACTGTTTATCCAGCGTGGCCCTTGAGAGGTCTGATCTAATCTGGAAGTTAAAACCCTTCCCGCTCAATGTCTTCTGCTTTAGGGCCAAACTCAAGATGGACTCTTTTAAGGTGTAAGTGTGAAAATTCACAAGTATTTTCCTCGGCTTTGTTCTTTGGGGATTCCTCTTAAAGGGGTCTCTGTGGATCCGTTGAATGTCCAGAGACAACTCCTCAACCGATTGATCCAATCTCAAAGATTCTTTTAACAATTGGATGATATATTGCTTGATGTCCGATCCTTCGCTGTCTTCTGGAATATTAAGAATACGAAGGTAGCTGCGGCGCACGTTATTCTCCAAGGACCTTTCCGCCACCATCAGGTCTTCCTTTTTGAGCTTGACAATATCCGTCCTAGCTTCATCCAGGTACAGAGACATTCCTGTCACTTTATCCTCCAATCTTTCCGTTCTTGAAGCGAGGTTACCTATTTTGCTGTCTAAAGACTTGCAAAAATTCCGGATTTCAGATTGTGTAGCTGCTGAAGCCTCAAAGCCTTTCTTGATATCTGCCGATAGTGATGAAAACATCGCCTGAAGATAAGAGGCTAAAGATGGATCCACCCCACTACCCGAGTATGTGTCAGAGGCTGTAGACCCCTGAAGGTCCTCCTGTAGTGACTCGGTATTTAACAGGGACTCAGATGGCAGCGACCCTACAATAGATACCAACGACTCAGCAACCAAACGGGTTGGAGGGGGCGAGAGAATCGGCAAGAGAGCCGGCGGGTTCACGGAGTGTGAAGAGCCCTTTAGATTTTGTACTCCGGTAATTTTTGGCGGTGGCTCCATGAGGTATAAACCGTCTGTTTGTTTTTGTGCTGGAGTATCCGGCAGAAGGATGATCGGCGATCCACCAGGACTCATAGTCTGGACTAAGGGGCCTTCCACATTGACCTCATTTTCAGCCTCCTCCCCGGCTTTCAGTTTAAGATTCTCCTGGTATTCTTTTGAGGGTACTACTGTATTTGTTTCTATGTTTACATCTACGTCCTCTGCCTCAGCCAAGCCCAGCAGGGCATTTACTGTACCAGAGAGAAGACCTGTAGCGGGAACAGGGACTGAACTAGAGGTATTTAAGTCCGAATCTATGGCTAATGCTGTAGATGCCATCGTATGAGATGTGGCTTCAGGCAGTTGCTGGTCAGAAAGACGTAAGATTTGTGGAACAACCTTGAAATAAGACCGCAAAGACGGCGTTATCCTAGACCCTACGTTGTTAACGACCTTAGTATTTTTGGCGCTTTTGGAGCTCTTTGCTGTTTTACAAGTAAAGGCACGTTTTGCTTTAACCTCACCAGTTAGATATGAGGAAACTTTGCTCTTTGAAGGAACCTCCTGCGTTTTCTGACTTGAAACTACTATCGCCTCTGGGCTCTGCTCTACCTCAACCTCCAATCCCAGGTCAGTGGCCCCCCCAGCCCCCCCATCCGTTTTGTGCTTCCGACTGGAAGTACCTCTTCCCCTCCTTCTGGCTTTAATTTTTAAATTTTAATTTTTATACTGCTTTCTAAAGGAGGCAACCAGCCAGGGGTTAAGCTAGTATCTGAAGCCTCCAAATTAACAGGAACAGATATTTCCGTTGTTGCGCTTTGTAGCTCCAAACTGCTGTGATCCCCCTTTGGTGTTTCAACCACCTCAGCAACCTCAGCCCCCTGTAATGTTTCAATTACCTCACCCACCCCCCTGTAACTCCTTCCAGATACCAGGGAAACACCAGAAGAGGAGCCGGATTCTGCCAAGTTTTTTCGAGAGCCCCGGAGAAGGCAGCGAATCTTCCTCCCCTGGCGGAGCTCCAGCACAGCTAAGCTCCAAAGCTGCCAGGCGTAAGCAGCCTGCCTCGCCCTTCTGCGAAAAAGCTGGTGCTCGGGCTGCCTCCCTGGTCGAGTCAGCTCAAATTCAAGGTTGAAGGGCGGGGTAAGCTCTGTAGCACACACTGGAATACTTCCAGTTAGAGGGTCACCGGCTGAATCTCCTGTAGGCGCAGGAGCTCTGGGGACGGCTCCAGGGTGGAGAAAACACTCTCCGCCTCCGCACATCGGGGAACAAATGTTGCTACACTCAGACGTCAAATATCGCTAAGGAAAAAAAAAGCCTACATCCGCCATACCGCTTCCTGCGTGTTCTCACTCCCTGACTCAATGCTCACTCACAACGGACCATTCTGGACTGGAACTCAGGTGAGAGCGCCGCGACAGCTCAACTAGCTGCCGCCATGTTTCCCTGTCCCCCAACACACACCTAAATTATTCTATAAAATAATAAAACAGAATTAAAACTTATTTTTCAATTAAAAACACTTACTATCAACAACTAATTATAAAGTAATTACAATGTATTTAATACCGACCCTTTACCCCTTTAAAAGTAAAAACTACACAAAAAATAAACAATTACCCCCAAAAATATCGAATATTTAACATTAATTAATTAATTGAACACATATTACTTCCCATTCATTACCCCTATAAACACCACAGCACACACCTACAATTAATTACACAATTTCCATAATAATAGTTTTATTAAGTTAATCATTATCAATTAAACAATTCGATAAAAAAGAAATAAACTGTTTAACACCCTTAACCCCGATAAACCTCAAAACACACACCTAAACCCATTATTACTTAAGTAATAATACATTAATGTACACATTTAACCATATAACATCTCAATTAAACAAACATTAATAAATAAAAAAAATCAATTAATTTAATATAATTAAATTACTACCCACCCTAGTCCCCTACAAAACCCACAACCCTCTACGGAACAAAAAATGCTATATTAACACATATATCAAAGATACAAACAATTCTTGTACAATAAAACATATATCACATACATTTAAAACATATACTAAAATACATAACATTAATTTAAAAATCGATATTTTAACAACTATATTTTTGCAAACAATATTATTAAAATCGATATTACTTACCTTAAGTCGATATTCTTGACCACAATATTCTTGCTGTTGATATTTCTAAACCATGATATTTCAGACTCGATATTTGTGCAACTCGATATTTTAAACTCAATATTCTGTTTGCAAACCATCTTAGCTCCTGATCATACTGCCGTAGGTTATGTTTTTTTTTACCGACAGATAGATGGGCTTTGATAATTTCATTGTTATTCTTTATGCATATTTTGTTTATTGAATGTAATGTTTTGAACTTTTCTGACATGAAATACAAAACAAAATGGAAGAAGACACGAAGGATCATCAACACTATTAAAATCCTGCAGACAAGTTTACACCATCTATGTCTGCACATGCATTTGATTCTTTGACATCTACATATTCAGAACCATTGAGTCCCTTTTATAGAAAAACTCTGCTAACAGAATGATTAAGAGAAGGATAATGTTAGAGAATATAGGAAGCTTTCCTGTGGGAGTCAAACATTTTTATTGGTTTTTGTTTTACAACACCTAAAGGTACAAACAAATGCTATGCAATGTGATTTCTCAACATTAGTACATTGTATAGGAAAAACCTTTCCACATGTGAGAAATCAGAGGAAAGAACAAGGAGTTCAGCTGGATTGGGGATGCAGAAACAGGGGAAGAAGCGCGTGGTGATTTGGCTAAGCTTAGAGTCGGAGGGGTATGCGGCTGGCGTCCCAGGCTCGATACAGCGAGTCACAAAAACTGGCTGAGGGGCCAGTGGATGCTGAAGATAGCACACATTATTGAATAGTTTCCTTTTAAACCATGGACGCTAAATGTGGATAAACAGAGAGAAAGCGCTGAAGAGTGTCACAGTGGGCATCAGTATTGGTGAGTAGAGGGGAGGTTGCACTGTGTGCATCAAAAAGGTGAGTGATGCACTGCATATTCTGTCAAAGGTGTACATTTAGAGGGGCCAGAGCTGTTGGCTGCTAATCCTAAGAACCTGAGCCGCAGAACATCCCATAGCATTTGCAAAGTCACTGGGCCTCTTCCCTATACAACACCGCACTTTCTGCTTCAGATAGGCCTGAACTAACAACAGTGCATAATAATGTGCTTTGCCAAGACTAGGAAGTCGGCCTTTATGCGTTTTCATTCAGGGCGCGGGAAGGAGCCCGGGTGCAGGCCTTCCCGGAGTAGAGGAGTGTTGTTCCAGTCAGCTGTACAAGCCTTTTATTCACCTCAACCAAGTACTAAGAAAGTGATCACACATCCACAGCATATGTTGCAAGTGTAGGTCTAGAGTGTGACAATGGGCGTTGGCAGCATCAGTCCCCAGAAAGTATTGATTGATCTTTGCTGCAGTCAGATAAGCTTTGTGTAAAATTGTAGGAGTTTAAGTCTAGCGTTTCGAGACACTAATGCTGGATAACCCAGCACCCAGTCCCATTCTTTATCAGTCAAGGTTTGGCCAGCACTGCCTCCTATTTTTCATGAAGATCTACTAGGGTTGTCTAGCTGTATTCCCGTTAGGATTCCGACAGCCAGCTGATATGTGGATGGGGGTGCTTCCAATAGTATGTAGATATTGTATGAGGGCGTGAGATGAAGTTTCTGCATCTGTGATGCTCAAAGTGGTACACAGCTCTGGGCCATAGAATGATGCATTAAAAATGGTCTCGATGGAATGTTGCATTGTTCAATAAGTACATTGAAGGGCATTAGAACACTGTTGTGCAAGAGTTTATTCAGGGTTGACACACCTCGGCCTTGCCATCTCCCCAGGACTGATGCCGACAGTGGTCCCCCATTACATGGGGATCCCAGGAGGGAGCCAGCTGAAGTGTAGGTTGGGGTCTAGTTAGTGATGTGTATACTCCTGTGATATCTGCAAAATGCCACTTGAAGGAGGCAGGAAAGTGGCAGGCATTCTAGGCTGGGTGGGTGAATGAGCATAGCAAGTTGCCCTGTCTCCAAGGGTGTAAGGGCAAAGCCATATCATCCAGGTGCCATTCAACAAACCAGCAGCTCACCCATTGTAGCTGAAACACCATATAGTAATGTACATTGTCTGGAGCACCAAGGCTACCCCGCACTGAAGGCAGATGCAGCTTGGCGAAACCTACTCTACAGTGTCCTCCTCCCTAGATAGGGTCACTGAGCCAACACATTTAGTTAGTGAAAAAGGAAGCCAGTTGTACGAGGGGAAGATTGGCAAAATAGTACAACCATTTTGGAAAGTGTTATTCTTCTAGCTATCGAAGGTGGCAGGATAAGTCAAACAGAGACTTCACTATGAATACCTGCCATTGCTCTACTAAGGTGGCCGTCCAAAAGGGCCTCATTGTGGTGGCAAATCAGCATCCCCAAGTATATAAATGTGCTTAGCATGTGGGTGTAGGGGTGAAGAGGCAGGATTTTCATCTCATAATGCAAAGTCCCGCGATGTCGCCACATTTTTAAAGGATGGTGGTGATGGCAGAGTGGTCCGCTCTTGCAACCGATATACAAAGCAGTATGTCATCTACATTTAAAGAAATCACAAAGGTTCTATCCCCCAGCTGTATATCCCTCTCCATCCCTCTCCTGCACAAACTGATGGCAAGTGGTTCTATTGCAAGCACACATAGAATAGGATAGTGGACAAGCCTGCTTTGTGCTCCTATGTAGCTATAGAATGAGTGAGATAAGTTTCCCAGTGCTAACCCACATTATGCAGGAGCTGGATCATTTTAAGATTGTGATCTCTCATTCAGTAGCAGGCAAATAGATGAAAATGGAAGGCCCAATTAAGGGAATCATAGGCCTCCCCTAAATCCAGTATGAGGCAGGCAGATTGGGCCACGGTCCCAGGCCAACCTCCAGGATTCTGAAAAGTCTGCGGAGATTCAAAGACGTGTTCCTGACCAGCACAAATTCATTCTGGTCACTAAGCACCAGCCACGGAATCCATAGGAGTACACGCTCAGCCAGAGTCTTGCTGAGGATCTTTGTTGAGTATCATTAGTGATCAATAGGAGGAGATATCATAGGCATCTCTAATGGCCTTCTGTCACTGCACCATTACATAACTGTTCCAGGTAGGGAGAAATAAAATTAGAGAAAGTCTGCTAGAATTTTATTGAATGGCCATTCAGGCCGGAGTGAGTCATTTGTCTGGTGTGATGTGGAGCAATCAATCAATCAGGAGTTTGTTAAAGCGCAACTACTCACCCGTAAGAGTCTCAAGGCGCTAGGGGTAGGGGGGGAGTGCAGGTTCCATTCCATCAAGGAGGGGGTCTGTCAAAGAGTCAGGTTTTGAGGTTTCTTGCGAAGATGGGGAGCGATGTTGTCTGTCTGAGGTGGAGCAGAAGGGCGTTCCATGCTTTGGCCGCGGGGAAGGAGAAGGAGTGGCCTTCCGATCTGGTCTTTCTGGTGCGGGGGACCTCGGCATAGGAGAGCTGGGGGGCTGATCGTAGGGTCCGTTGGGGTGCGTGGAATTTGAGCCGGCTGTTCAGGTATGCTGGTCCGGTGCCGTGGAGGGCCTTGTGTGCGTGGGTGAGCATCTTAAAGGTGATTCTCACCTCGACGGGGAGCCAGTGGAGTGTGCGTAGGTGCTGAGAGATGTGGCAGTGTTTTGACAGGTTGAGGACCAGTCTTGCGGCGGCGTTCTGGATGTTCTGTAGCTTGTGGATGAGGTTTTTGTTTATTCCGGCGTAGAGTGCATTGCCGTAGTCGAGTCTGCTGGTGACCAGGGCGTGAGTGACTGTCTTTCGGTGTTCGAGGGGGATCCATTTGAAGGTCTTACGAAGGAGGCGGAGGGTGTGGAAGCAGGAAGATGAGACAGAGTCGATCTGGCGGTCCATTTTGAGCTCGGAGTCCAGGATGATTCCCAGGTTGCGTGCCTGGTCTGTGGGGGTTGGCGGGTTTCCGAGGGCGGTGGGCCACCAGGTGTCGCTCCAGGCGTCGGGGTTTGGGCCCATGATGAGTACTTCTGTTTTGTTGGTGTTTAGTTGTAGGTAGCTGTTTTTCATCCATTTGGTGACGGCTTCCATGCCTTCTCGAAAGTTGCGTCTGGCGGTGTTGGGCTCTTTGGATAGGGAGAGGATGAGCTGGATGTCGTCTGCGTATGACACGATGTTGAGTCCGTAGGTTCTGACGATGAGTGTAAGTGGAGCCATGTAGACGTTGAAGAGCGTCGGGCTGAGGGAGGAGCCCTGGGGGACTCCGCAGGTGGTAGGTGTGGGGTCTGAGAGGAAAGGGGGGAGTCTGACCTGTTGCGTCCTGCTGGAGAGGAAGGAGCAGATCCAGTCGAGGGCCTTGTCCTGGATGCCTGCGTCGTAGAGTCTGCATATTAGGGTGTGGTGGGAGACTGTGTCGAACCCCGCTGATAGGTCTAGGAGGATGAGGGCTACTGTTTCTCCTTTGTCCAGTAGGGTGCGGATGTCGTCTGTTGCAGCGAGGAGGGCGGTTTCCGTACTGTGGTTTTTTCTGAAGCCGGATTGGGAGGAGTCGAGGATGTTGTGTTCTTCAATGACTGTGGCGAGTTGGCTGTTGATGGCTTTCTCGATGACTTTCGCTGGGAAAGGGAGCAGGGAGATGGGTCTGTAGTTTTTGAGGTCGGTGGGGTCCGCTTAGGGTTTCTTCAGGAGGGGGTTGACCTCGGCGTGTTTCCAGTCGTCGGGGAACGAGGCGGTCGCCAGGGAGCGGTTGATGGTGTGGCAGAGCATGGGTGCGATGGTGTCAGCGGCTCTGTTGAAGTTGTGGTGGGGGCAGGGGTCCATGGGGGCCCCTGAGTGGATTGACTTCATTGTCTTCAGTGTGTCCTTGGTGGTGAGGGCTGTCCAGTCATCAATCGCTGGTTTCCGGGTGTCCGGGGTGGTTGGTGAGGGTTCAGTGTGTTGGTTGTCTCCGTCGAAGTTGTCGTAGATGCTCTTGATGGAAAAAGGTGCTGAGTTTGTCGCAGAGGTCTTGTGAGGGAGGAATCTCGGTAGACTCGCTGGTGGGTTGGGCGAACTCCTTGATGATGCTGAAGAGTTCCTTGCTGTTGTGTGCGTGGGTGGAGATTCTGTCTTCAATCGCTTTTTTCCTCGTTTCTCTGATGAGTTGATGGTGAGCGTTGGTGGCGGCTCTGAAGTTGTTGTGGGCTTCTGTGGATTTGGTGTTTCTCCAGGCCTTTTCGAGGCGGCGGCATGTGCGCCTGGACTCTCGAGGTTCGGTGGTAAACCATCTGGCTTTCTTGGCACGGGTATTTTTGTTTTTCTTGAGGGGGGCTATGGTGTTGGTGCTGTCCGAGATCCATCTATGCAGGGTTCGGGCTGTGGTGTTGGGGTCGTCATTTTCCGCGATGGTTGGGGTGGAGTTGTTGAGTGAGGAGAAGAGCTGGTCGTAGGTGATTTTGGTCCAGTTTCTTTGTTGAAGCAGGTGCTGGTGTCTGTGGATGGTGGGTGTTCTGAAGGTGAAGTAGACGCAACGATGGTCGGTCCATGGGAGATCGGTGGTGTGGCTGAAGGTGATGGAGTTTCCTGTAGTGAAGAGGGGGTCGAGGGTATGTCCTGCTGAGTGCGTGGGCTCGGTCACGATCTGGCAGAGTCCAATGTTGTGGAGGTGTTCCAGGAGGCATGTGGTGTTGGGGTCCAGTTGATTGTCGAGGTGGAAGTTGAGGTCTCCCAGTAGGGTGTAGTTGGTGGATGCGATGGCCTGCGGGGAGATAATGTCGGTGATGGAGTTGGCGAAGTGTCCGCGGGGTCCTGGGGGTCAGTAGATGAGGGTTCCTCGGAGGGCGGCAGTGGGGCTGGCCAGTATCTTGAAGTGAAAGTGTTCCATCAGTTCTGTGGACTCGTCAGGGAGTGTGCTCAGGCGGAGGCTGGATTTGTGGACGATGGCGATTCCTCCTCCTGGGTGGGTGGGGCGGTCCTTCCTGTAGATCTTGTATCCTTGGGGGATGGCGGAGCAAGAGGAGATCTTGAGAGAAGGCGGCAATAGCCTCATTGGTAGCGTTGGGGTCATAGCCATAAAGTTGTTCAAAGTATTCTGTGTAGGCTGCATGCATGTATTCTTGAGTATGGATATATGTGTTGCAATACAGGCAGCCAGGCTAAGAGGGCACTGGCATTGTCCACTTCCACATGGGTTTGTGCTGCATGTGCATCGTAATTGATTCATTGGAGCCATTCCATCAAGGCAGGATGTCTGGTCCCGCCGTCAGGAGTGTCTCACAACTGGCATCGTCAAAAGGAGCCCAGGTCTCTAAATAAAGCAGAGAGGCCTTTTTATTCCACAGTACCCTCTCAAGCACTCTATGGGAGTTAATGTCTGAGCCGATCAACGTGCACCTAATAGTAACCTAAAAAGCTTCCGATTCAATAGTTCAAGATGTAGCAATACTGTAGTTAATGTCAAAGTAAGAGGGGATCTGTTCTTGGAGCATAGCCCGGAAAGCCTGACCTTCTAATAAAGAGGGTAGAGGTCAGGTAGGCACCGGAGTGCCAGGGGCCCAAAGGATGTCTAAGTGTAGAGGATTATGGTCTGATACAGTTCAGCCCAGGTCGTCCACCTGGGAAAAATGGGGAGCTGTCGTATGGATTATACTTTCTCAAGTAAAACTGTGCATTTGTTGGACAATGTAACCATCAGAATATGTTACCCAAAGTCCTGCTAGATCACATTGCACCATCTGTAGCCCTAACCTGACAGGGTAACAAATATATTGTGCAACCTCAGATCATGCAAACCCTAACTCTCCAAAGGTATCATAGTAACAGATATAGAACCCTTTCGCTTATTTACATATGCATACTCAAAGAGATAGACAAGAAATGCACAGCAAAGCTTTTCAATATTTTTGAAGCATTGTGATTCTTGAGTAAAATACTTACGCTGCAATATTCAATAGAAGGAAAGAGAATATTGTGATTAGCATTACGAGAATGGTGAAAAAGATGAACAGTTCAACCATTTTGCTAATTGCAAAGAATGTATGCTTGTATACAAGTTCTGTGATATAGTATACTCCTATCCAACACATCCTACCCTCTCACATCTGGGGAGAGTAAATCTGGCAAATCCCTTTAGCGTGATCTAACTCCCCATTATCAATGGGTTAGTGTCATAAAGCTGCTGGTCTTGGTGTAGAGCTGGACAGCATCCCACACAGGAGGAAAACAGGAATTAGCTGAGCTCGAATTCCGGCATGGATCGACTGCTCAGTGCAAGCAATATGCTCCTCTGTCTAAACAAAGGCTTGATATCATATTTAAAATGCTCCAACTTACCATGCCGACATCCCATCCAGGCCACTATTGTTTATTCTATTATGATAGCTCTATTGCTTAGCAGCCAAAACAAATAACAACATCTTATGTGCTGAACTTAGACCTTGTACAGAATGTTCAAGGTGTTTTGATAGAGTGCCAATGAAGTGGTTGTGTAAGCAAAACCGAGTTTGAAGAATATTATCCTGAATGTGCAGGCAAATGAATGTGTGTCCAATGTCATTGTGTTTAAGGAGAAAAGGCAATTTAAGAATGTGAGCATGAAAAATTGCATTTCTTAACCCAGCCTTGTATACCCAAATGACAGAGGTATGGGACAGATTATTCGATCCAGCTGCACATATTAGTTGTGTAGGGGAAAAAAAGGTGCATACCCGGACAACTGGGTGATACTTGTGCAAGATATCTTCTAAAGACTAATCCTGTGACCTGTGTGTGAGTTATTGAGTGTGTTTTGTGGTTAGTGCTTGAGCCAGAGAAGGAAAGGATAAATCCAGAACTGTGTCTAGCACACAGTTAAAATCACCCTTGATTATCCAATGTAAACAAGCCCAGCGGGTCAGTCTCCTGGACAAGTCAAAAAATAATGCCTGCCCCAAATTGGGAGATATATGCTACCTATTACTATTGGTTGACCATCCTGGAGGCCCTCAACCAGCACAGAGATGCCCTCCACATCTAGCACAATGCCCTGTAGTTAAAAGGGGACCCCGGTCCTGATCTATATCAGAGCTCGTGGACAAGAGTTGGCCTTGCCATGTCATCGCCTCTGAAGCCAGCTTAGCTCATGTTCAATAATGTTGGACTCCTGTATAAGAGACATGTGCGTTCCTCTGTGTCTCAGTTAAGAGGATATTGCTGACCATTTCTATAATTTTAACATTCCAGGTGAGGAATTTATAATTGCTAAGCAGCGTTAGTGCAATGGAAAGAGGTCAGAAGTGTGCCATATTTTCAGAAGGTAGGAGAGCATACCACAGAGTAAGTGGTGTCAAGCGCCTAGGGACTGGGGTTGAAAGATCAGCCATAGCCTGCAAAGGGTAGAGGAGTAAAACGTTAAGTAACAATACTAAGGGCAGGTGGCAAACGGCCCTTCAAACACATGTCAAGCAACAAGCAGAGCGCATGTTGTGGGCAGTAGCTAAATCATAATGGGGCAAAGGAACCAATAAGGACATGTTTGTTGTTAGCATCTGGGAGTGGAGCACCAAGAAAGATGCACAGAGAAGGTGACAACGAATCCACAGGGCTGAGACCCTAGGAGGGAGGAGCCACAATTAGGGCTGAATGGACCTATAGCACATCCCTGCTGGCATTCATTCCAGTCTGGTTGCACTGGGTATAGAGGAGCAGAAAGTGCTGCTGAGCACCCACGGGGGTGGGCACAGAGGGACCAGAGATCTCTAAGAGGGTGGGTTAGGGGCAGAAAGCAGAACAAATTAAGAAATGGCAAGGAAACTGTCCCAAACCTCTCCCCCAGTCGCTATCCACAGCGTACTGGAGGCCCCAAGGCCATAGTTGAATCACAAGACACCAGCTCTCTATGGAGTCAAATCAGGATGAGCCAGTGAGCTCAGCAGAAGGGAACAAGAGATGGAAGACAGAGTCTTGAGATGCAGTCAGGAGCAGTGTTCCCATGTGACAGAAGGAGGATGCTGCCTCCAGTGCCAATCGACAATCATCGTCTATCTGAGGCTCTTAAGTGGCTGCACCTCCGACAGCATTCCATCCAGTGTGCTGCGTGGATTGTCCATGATTGTGCCTGTGCCACAGTGGGAGCTGCGTGTTCGGGGAGTGCAGGCAACTGAGGCCTTGAATCTGTTCTGTCAAGCCCCATGCAATAGCTGGATCATCGAAGAATTGTGACCTATTAGCATGAGTAATTCAGAGCATATCCGAAAACTTGAGGAAGTAGGCAAGGCCCAGCTTGCGCAGTTTACGTTTGACCATTGAGAATAATAGGTAGTGGTACTGCATAATGTGAAGACCATATTATCGCATTGTCACGTTGTAGCGGCAATATCCATGGAGCCTGTTTCAACAATTTGTCTCAGTTCTTATAGAGTAGCAATCCAGCTGATAGCAGGCGGTGTGCTGATCCTAGAGGGGGCGTTTTCAAGAGAACCTTGTGTTCTCTCTCAGTGGTGAAAAAGGATAGCTTGTCCACTGGCATAAAGATTTTGATCCACGTCTCCAGGTAAGCCAGGGCATCCTTTCCCTCTGCCCACAATGCGAATATTGTTTCTGCAAGACTGGCCTTCCACATCATCCACTCATCCTTCCAGGTAGTGGACCTAGGCCTGCAAGTCCGTGACCAGCCACCATATCTTCGCTGTCTCTGCTAGATCTCCACAATTGTTGGCTCCATGTGGGAGACTCCTTTGGAAAGCTACCTACGATCATTTCAGAGCAGTCCTAAGTCCGTGGTGACAGCGCAGAATTTTTTTCTCAATTGTCATCATGTGGTATTCTATGGTGGCCATGATGGAGTCTAACTTTTTCGTGAATCAGCAGGTAGGAGACACTGCTCAAGATTTTCTGACTGCACTAAGAAAATCAGCCTGGGTAATTCCACCAGCTGTGTGAGGGGTGGGGTAAGTCAGTTGTGTCCAGTCCTGCTTGCAGGCGCAGTGACTATCCAGCCTCACCTGCAGTATGAGCAGCCAAAGTGGCAATGAAAGCCCATTTGTAACAGATGAAGTGTGAGGCACCCCAGGAAGTGCCATGAGTCCAATGTGGTGCACTACAAATGCAGGTATGCTAGGGGCTCTGCTTTTGGCAGGGCCAGTCCCTTATCTGCTTGTCAGCACCCAGACACAACTTCAGGGAAAGGGAGAAAGGACAGGCACGGAGGAAGAAGGAAGAGGCCTCGCAGTAGTATTTATTTTATATTTTATTTGCAAGTTTTTATGGCGCTGCGAATCGACTCCCGGAGGAGTATCTCCGCGCCTTTGGCAGCAACTAAAGAGCAGCAACTTGTCATGATCCAACTTCAGAGCCCTTAACCAGCTAATGTTTGAAAAAGGAAAGTTTTAAGTTTCTTCCTAAAAGGGAGATGTTCCCTGCATACCCTGATTTCCCTAGGGAGTTGATTCCACAACTTCGGGCCGGCTACAGAAAGGGCCCTTCCCCCCTTTCTAGCTTTCAATGCCCTAGGAACACATAACAATTCCTGATCTCCTGATCTCAAAGATCTAGATGGAACGTAAGGGATGAACTTTTCAGTGAGGTAGCCAGGACCATTGCCCATAAGGCATTTATGGATGACGCAACAGATCTTAAACATCACCCTCTGCCTCACCGGAAGCCAATGTAGTTTGGCCAACAATGGTTTTGAGGGAGTACGAGGCGGGGCATTTAAAACTAGTCGTGCGGCAGTATTTTGCACAACTTGTAATCTATCCAAAATACCCTCATTAGCACCCAACAACAGACCATTGCAGTAGTCCAGCCGACTTAACACTAGTGACTGGACCAACGTTCTCCTGGTGAAATCTGGTAGCAGAGGGAATACTTTCCTCAGAAGACCAATTACATGGAAACATGAACCCACTACTTGATTGGTTTGTTGTACTAAGGTGAGGTAGGGTGGTAGGGTGGTGACCTCAGAATGATGGTACCAGTATAATTGCGCCTGTTAGCCCAACAGGACATCAGCCAGAGTCCAGATAGATAGGTGGAGGTGAATCCACCAGCTCCCAGGCGAACAGCACTTTGGCACATACAGAGGAAAACAAGGATCCAATGATCTTAACATGCCCTCAAGGGGGCACCATCGAGGAGTCACAGGTGGACTGTAACTCACCGCAAGAGTGTCCAAATGTAGAGTCTCAACAGCAGCGCAAATGAGTTGCTTGCTTTGCCCCAGGCAGTCACACTTATCAGTGTGTGTGACACTCATCAGGTAGGCAGCAACTGACAGTTGCTTCTCAGGGTGAGGAGAGCGCAGGTGTGGCAGGATCTTCATCCCGCTACCAAAGACTGTTTCAGGCCGTGGTGTCCTCTGCAGAGCCACCAAAGAGTACCATGAGGTTCGTCTCTCAGAGGGGCATGGCAGGTTTGGTGAGGCCATCCTGCGGCTCAGCTGCACAAGTGCAGGAGGCTGCTCAGGTCGGTTTCGTGGATAGGGAAGCATCCCCAAGCCTCTCTGATCAGGAGCTGATTGCCAAGGCAAGGATTGCGTGCAGTGGCAGGATAACAGCAGATAATCAATAAGCTGGAGCGGAGCTGAGGTTCAAGTCATCCGCCATTTTGGCTTTCATAGCCGCACCCTAGTCAGCAGAGTTCTGAATAATAAATATTGGTACTTACAGATAATCTGGTGTGAAATGCAAAATATTACAAAGAAACTTATTTTCTCAGTTTAGGAGTAGTAAAGTTAGGACTCCTAACTTTAGGGCTCCTAAAGTGAGAAAAATCCTACTTTTAAGACTTTCAGTGTTCACAGAAGGCATTTAGGAGTCCTAAAGTTAGGAGTCCTAACTTTACTACTCCTAAACTGATAAAAATCATAACTTTAAGACTTTCGGTATTCACAGAAGGCCTTTAGGAGTCCTAAAGTTAGGACTCCTAACTTCTGTGAATACCGAAATGAGTAACTGCCTTCTGTGAATACCAAAATGAGTAAGTGCCTACTGTGAATACCAAAATGGTAGTATGTTTAGGATTTTGTCTTAAGTTAGTTCTGTGAATCGGCCCCCTAGACTTTCCTATAAACAAATTGAAAACAATTTTATTATTCAACCTAAGTTTAATCCACATCTTTGCCAAAGAGTATAGACAAAGTATAATAAAGGCATATTCTTATCCCTTAATTGTTCGATTTGCAAAAAATTTTGAAAAAGTGATACTATGATTCATCTGTACACTCGGACAATATTGCTAAAACAGTATAATTTTGTGAGTCATATTTATGTGTTACTTATTGAAATGTTGCTATTAAAAACATTTATATCAGAAAGACTGATTGGAAAATAAAGTTAGCACTTCATGAACATAAATGAAATATAGGGTTTTGAATTAATAAATCAGCAGACACCACTCTAAGGAAGCTTATCACAGTCTGGGTCATTTTCTTTCAGATTCTTGAAAGAATACCTTGAAACTTTGAGAGTAAAAGATTTAAGAGATTACTTTCGTTCATTGTAAGCTTTTCAGCTCAACGTGCTTAATGGCAGAATGGATTCCTCTCTTAGATTATGTTTTTCTAGATGAAAGAGTTATTGAGAAAAATAAAATGGAAACGTGAATAAAGGCAGAGGGTTGAAATCCTTCTTCATTACCAATATTGAACCCTGAGAATGAGACCACAAAAGTAATGGTGTTTCAGAAATGGCAGTGGTCACACATACACTATACTGATCATGCATTACAATGTATTATATACGGCTGCAGTAAGCTTCATTAACATATATAGGGAATAATTCTCTGCATATTCATGGGGTTTGTATTGATTTACATTTTCATTTGTCCTGCAGACAGTACTGAATGTGTGAGGACATTTTGAAAATTAACTCACATTTCTATGGATGAATTGAGATAATCAGTAGCACGCACAGTTTTAACCTGACACAAGAACAAATTATTTTTACATAATTGCATTAGGCAATGTAATGTACATAATACATCGAACATAAGGTTACAAAAGAGGTGAGCAGTGTGCAGTAAAGACCAGGAGAAGAGTTTCTCCATGCATCACTTTGACAAATTATGTTTGTCAAATGTTAGTGTTAAAGAACTGATGGTACTGAATTGTAGTGTAGTTAGATCCAGTATGTGCCTTGGCTCCTGCATCTCAGGTTGTGGTGAAGCCTTCCAGGGACAACTTTGGGTCTTCACTTTTATTTTAACATTTTACACGTTTGAGACTGACATTGATTTAGCAATGTTATTTTATAAGTGTATGCTTCCATGATATAGTTTTGACAGGACGCTGTACATGTTTTTAGAAAGCCTTTTTCATCATGTAATCAGTACACTTCGTTCATGGCTAGGATCACAGAACAAGATATCCTAGTGCTTACATTGCCTGTTTGGAGACAGCTTCTAATATCTAGGCATAGCATTGCATTGGAGCTGTACCTCTGACACAGTGGTTTTAGTATATGAATGGTGCACTGTCCATGTAAGGGTCAGAGAAGCACTCCTGTTACAATTGTCCTGGAACATATGCTGTGTTCGACATGCAGCTCTGCTGACAATGATCTTCCAACCTGCATAGAAGGATTGTCAGTTCCACTTCGGGTCGATTTCCTGGTCCAGTTATCCAGGTATGGGGGATCAGGCAAACTTAAGAGATCGTGCAGAGAGTACACTCACTATCATCTCAGAGTAGGGTTAGAGATAGGTTGAACAATATAGAAATCAGACCGCCATGGTTGGACTGTTTATTCTTTTTAACCCCATTGTCTTGGGGTCACCTGTTTGTCAGCAAAAACAGCTGAGTCAAAAATCTGGGGGTATATCACACACAAGATGGTAATTTCCAACATTCTTCTTTTATACCTATTGCTTCCTTCATGTCCATGCTGGAGTGTGACTTCTTAGACAACCTAGTGTGTCCCTCCTTATAATCTGCCTTAGCAAGCTGTCAGACTTTTTGGAATCCACTAAATGCTGGTGCTACACTGGAGAGCAATTAATCATGATGTGTTCCTTCATTACTAAACTATAGTGCCCTTACCAAGCCCTCCAGTGCTTCTAAAGAGATTTCAACACAATCACCCCAAGATAGTTGTGACTCTCTATGTGTATTTCAGAACTTCATGGGGGTGTATGGATCTGTGCCCTCCTCCTCTAGATTCAGGAGAGTATCCCTCCTCTGTGTAGGCACTAATCACAACAGCAATGCTCTCAAGTGCTCTTTTTTCTACCTTGCCCATTCTCAGTGAACTCTCATAATAGGTGAACCATTTATCATTGTCATCCTTCATTACAAAATGAGGCAACTCATCTTTTGGCAAGTGAAAAGAGTTTCAGTCACCTGTAGACACCTCACCTTTGCTGTCAGTGGGCTGTGCAAGTACCCATCTGACCTACATTTCCTCCAAGGCCATCTTCATTTCATTGAGTGGCAGCTTCTTCTCTTCCAGGGCAATAGTTGGCATGTTTCCTGCAGCTCCCTCTCTGACAGCGTGTGGCTGTATTTCATCCGGCCGACTGACAGCTCAAAAGGATTTAGATTGTGGGAGGCTGCATCATCCTCTGCAGGGGAAGGTGAACTATAGATTCCGATTTGATATAGGTCACCCCTTGCATCATCCTAATTTCTCATTCTCCTCCTTCATTCCTGAACTCCCTGCTCAACTTTGGCCCTCTCTGCTTGCACATGCTACACATCTCGGCAATGCTAACGCTATTTGAGACCTATCTCTTTGCACATATACAATGGCTCTTATATAAGTATTCTCAACAAGAACAATAATGTTATAGTCCACGTCATTGACAAGATGTTAGCAATCTTTAAATATTTTTCCACAAACCAATGTCTCATATGATGGGTTTAACGTCTTAGTGTCTAGACACTCAAACTTGACTGAAACATGCAAGGAGCAGCCATTGACTCTTAGGTGCAATGACGTTTGTGAAAAAACAAGCACAGGTGTACTCCTGTGTAAGACCACACTTTACCTGATCTAGGTGCTGCAATTTAATATAAAGAATCAGTGTGACACATGCCCCTTGACCTCCAATACACAACAGCACAGGCAAGGCAGCCCTAACATATCTGTCAGCCAAAAGCCCAGGCAATGCAGCCCTAACCTTCAGTCAAGCAATATCGGAGGGCAACATCCCATGTGATCCTGTTTGGTCGAGCGCCCCTGCTAGCACAGGTATCCTTTCAACAAAGAGGGATCCACCAATGAACGCAACTATCGATTTCACATATCTAGACATGGGAATACAATATTTCAATCAAAATTGTCCTGCTTGATGTCCATTCAGCAGCTAAAATTAAGCTGGACCTCCTGGTTATGATGCTGAAAGGCACATGTCACATACAAGTCTTGACAGATGTTGTTCACTGCTAAGCACCTATTTTGAGAAACTGCTGCTGCAAGGCCCCATACTCATGTACATACACAGTACAGTTGAAATCTATTAAACAGACTATTCAGTACAAAATAAACTGAACCGTAGTTTTTTAAGCATGGTAAAATGACCAATCACAATTAAAACCATATAGTTTCAAACCTGGACCACATGTGTCTAGGAGGCAGTTTCTGAATTAGCACAAGCAAGATACTACTGTATTGCCATATTTGTAAGTTGGTTGGCAGGCAACCTTTGGTACACCAAATAGTCATACCTTTAGTCTTTTCTATGGACCATCCTATGCAATAATGCTAAATTGCCATGGGTCTAAAAGTGACACTTTCTGATCACGTCAACTAATACCACCGTACATACCCTGCACAATATACATTATAGTGCTTTATTACAACATATACTATGCTTCTCATAATCCGGTTGAATTATGAGAAGTTTATAAACTCCTCCAGTTGGCTGCTGATCTTTTTCCAGATCACACATTTGTCATCACCAACACCCCCAAGTAGATCAGCAGGCTGCACCAGCTTCTGTATCTCCTCATGTTCGCTGATTTTTTAACACAGACACCTAGTACTTCCCATAAAGTGGCCACAGCTACCAACATGGAAACAACTTGGTCACTCCACCTATTCTGCATAACCTAGTCTGTCATTGACCTCAATATGGTCTTAGACTTCTACTCTCTCTATTACTTGAAAAACATAACTTTTACCAGGTGCAACTACGGCTTACCATCCACCCCAAAACTAAATGCACTCCATAGCTAAGAACAGAGCAATAATATTGTCCATCTTTGGTCCTACAAATGAATATATTCCCAATATTTGCATGCCTAGTCTGAAGGCATATTATCACCATATATCGTGAATCCAAGCACAACTCTCCCTTTTCGATTGGCACAACTCTTTTTTTTGGGATTGTCTTTGCAAAGCAGGACTGTAAGAAATTGGATTATTATTTGAGTTGGTTGGAAGCCCCACTCAAATAGTAAACACAATCCTTGTTAGGGTTAACCACAAAGGCCACTAAATAAATTCACATTCCTGTCAGTAATGGAACTGTGATCTTAATGATGTGTGCAGGTCAATTTATCTCTAGACACGTTTTCCAGAGTGCAGTCTGCTCAACTTATCAGTGACATTTTTATGTGGTATAAATATAATGGATTTGGTGAGTCCACGCTTCTAACTGCATTAGCCAGGTATACGTGTAAGGTTTTTTACAGAAACTATGGACCATGGCATTGATGGTCATTGCACCTACTTGTCAGGTGTGAATCTTGTCTATCATTAATGGACGTGCATGAGTGAGTCTAGAGTGCATACTTAGGCATAATCTTTGTGAAATGTCAAATTGTTTGAAATAAGGGACTCGTTTCATGGCAATAATTTTCTTTCAACTGATTGAATTTTATTGCAGTACACTAAGTGTTGCATATCATAGCGTACACCAGCAACTTGAGGAACGTTTGATAGTTCTAGGACGTGAAGCATTGAAGGTAAATGATGGCTATTGTATCACTGACTATGCAGTTAGCTTGGTTTTCCAGCAATAGATATAGTGCAGTTGATGTTGGATATTCTCTTTCAGCAACTGTGAACCGTCCTGTGAGTTGCGTGCACCATTTTTATTGAATATTCTCCAGGAGAATACTTACTTGCGCCGGACGGGAAACCTCTATTATAAGGTATATGTGCTTTTAAAATGAATTTTCAATATTTTAATGTATGGTTGTCTTTGTATGCAGGTGAGGCAAAATTATTAATAGTATTATTGTGGTGGTTGTGTTTTTTTTAGCTCATATCACATTGACCAGATATATCAGAGATCACCACTACACTGGTGGACTCAGTTCTATGGTGAGGTTTTGATTCTTTTGGTGTTGGTTAGTTCACTTCCTCTTTGGATATAAGGGGCATTTATGCACACATCATGGCTAGTTTTTTGTGAGATTTGTGTCAGTTGTGACCATATATTAGGAGTTTTCCAGAATTCCCTTCGAATTAATTAATCTAATCATGTTTGTCATAATTGGTTGAGGTGTTGGTCTTTTCCTTTGCTTTCTTCATTTTTCGTTTTTTCTTCAAAAACATTTCCCTTTGTTCAAAATTAAAATAATTCCTTTCACTGGGTGTTCTCTTCTCTTCAGTCTTTTCTCTCTTTCTGGGAGACAATAATTTCTTATAATATGTCATTCAAAGATCCTTCCCTGGTCTAAATAAATTGAAGCTATTCTGTTGAGACGTCTTTTTACACAAAGAGTACTTGGTAAAAAAATGTCTTAAAAACGAAATGATATAATTTCATTTAATCAATTTTGTTACATATCTTGCAATGAGCAATTGAATGTTGTTGATTGTATTTATGTTGTGTTTGCAGCCCTAAGGGAGCCCCATTTGGGCGAAACGTGTTGGCTGTTGTACTTGATCATCTTGCATCAAGAATATTTCAAGGCTGTATTAAAGAGATCGTTTTTTCATTGAAGGACACTCTTATTTGTAGTGTGTTGTAGCATTTTGTAAAATAACTGCTTTGTTGTCTCTCATTGTTCTTGTTTGTGCACTAAATAAATGGTATCATCTGACGGGAGATGTCAGCCTCAGCCTGTGTGCTTACTGTAACTATGATGTCAGAGATCTTTGGTAATTATGAAATTCTGTAGTCATCCGGTAAAAGGTATGAATGTTGATGGAGAGCAGGCAAGGGAGCTCCACACATGTAGCTGACTCAAGAATAAACCCATTTATTATATCAGAAAATGGTTCTTAAAGTAACTTCAATTTGGTGATGAGCGTCTGCCCTCCAGATTGACTAGCTACAGTGAAGATGAACCCAATTGAATAACCCTGTGTACTACGGTGTGTGATGCTTCTGTGCTGAGATCTGGTGGTCTGGAGCTTCACTTTGGTGATCAAGTTGGACTGTTGCTGTTGTAGCTGGATCTCGGGGCTGACACAAGTAGCAGATAGTCACTGGAGATTTGTGTCAGTGGGCATCGCGGATGGCTGTCGGCCAAAACAAGGTGACTGATCGTAGTCGCAATGAGCCTAAAAACCTCTTGGGTATTCACTTAGAGCTCAAGACTTGTGAATTTAAGGTGGGGGTGGTACTGTTGAAGCTAGCCAATAGGCCTGATTCTTCGGAGTTCATCTTGGGGATCAGGACTTATTCCAGCAGAGGCCAGCAGCAGGCTTCAGGTAGGCCTAGACAGATCCAGTTGGTGCTGGTCAGCTGAGCAGTTGCACAGCAGGCTTCTGGAGATGTGTTATGCCCCTAAAGCTCAATTATGAGCTCAACCAACAGCTCCTTAGAGGCACTTTTAGGTAGCCTGGAGTAAAGGCAAGCAAGTTCAGTCTTCCTTCTTCAGAGAGCAAGGCAGTCCTTCTTCTGAATCTTCCACAGTTCCAGGAGTGCTCTGATGAGAGGTTCTGAAGGTGCCACTTGTATTCCCAGTACAAGGCTGCATTTGGGAGCTGCCCTCTTTATCTAACCTTCCCCCTTTCCTGGTTTTGGCTCCAAACTGTCTAGTGTAACAAAGGGCAGATATCATTGGTGTGGGCTGCATTTGTCAGTGGCAGGGCAGGCAACCCTTGAAAGTAATGAAGGGGTGGGCAAGCCTTGAGGCTACCCTTTGAAGATCAGAGAGTTGAGTACAACAGCAATGGAAACCCTGCTCAGGTTAGGAACACCCAGCCCCACACTCAAGGTCTTTTTTGTTCCCTTGTCTGGAAGGAGCACAAAATACCACAGGAGAGCCATTCACAGTTATGTGACACCCGACACTGGTTGAAAGGCACAATTTATTTTAGCCAGAAAAAAGTCATTTCATTTTTAGAATAGTGACTTAAAGTCATCTGAGTTTACCATTAAAGGTCATTTTAAATTACAGATCCTGTGAGTGAAAGAAGCATTTATTTACCTGTTCCCAAAATGAAATTATCACTTAATTGCAATGAGGTCACCCATTATTAGTCAATGAGATAGCCTTCCAAAGTGAAAAATGACGTTAGGACACATATACGTGTCCTACTTTTTAAATACCATGCACCCTGCACTAGGACTGGTTAAGGCCTACCTTAGAGATGACATAAGTATAACAAGAATTAGAAATGCAATAGGTCTCTGATTTTTTTGAGTTAGAGCCATTGGAATTGTAAATGGCAATGTCTTTTAGCCATGTGTTATGGAGTGAATGCATGTGGTGTGTAGTGGAAATATGTGTGTTGGATTGGAATAGTAGGAATGGTGGCATGCTGCGCCTTAGATGAATATGTTTAAAAGTAAAGGGCACCATATTGCGATTGCTACAATAGTTAATTGTGGATGCGTTAACAATTGATGTGTGCACTGATGGGTGGTGGTGTGTGTGCCTGTAGAAATGTTGCACTGATGGCTGGTGGTGTGTGTGCTTGTTAAAAGCGTGCACAGATGGCTGGTGGTGTGTGTGCTTGGTGAAAGGGTGCACTGACAGCTGGTGGCGAGTGCCCCTAGTGAAAGCATGCACTGACGGCTGGTGTTGTGTGTGACTGCTGAAAGTGTGCACTGACGGCTGGTGGTGTGTGTGTGTGTGTTTGGTGAAAGCATGCACTGACATTTGGTGTTGTGTGCGTGGTGGAAGCCTGCATTGACGCCTGGTGGTGTTTGTGCTTGATGAAAGCGTACATTGATGGCTGGTGGTGTTTGCGCCTGTTGAAAGCGTGCACTGACGGCTGGTGGTGTGTGGTTGTGTGTGTAGTGGTGAGAGCGCTTCACAATAGGAGCAGAGCTGATACATGGGAACATTGCAAGTTAACAAATTACGAAAGGAACGCTGATCAACAGCCGAAAGGCGTCAGAGCGCTCTTGCAAACCTCAGTACAATATATTGAAAAGGCCAGGGGTGTTAAGTTCTTACAACTAACTCTTTGATATCATAACTTTGTTTTCTAAGACACTAGATGACAATGTTCCATTCAAATAATTTTTCTCGTACTGACCGGTACATCCTGCCCACAGCTTTCAGCCGACCTTGCAGCCGTTTCTCGTACTGAGTGTTACATCCTGCCCATTGCTTTCAGCCGAGCTTGCAGGCGTTACATGAAAATGTAATAAGTTTCAAAGCAGCTGCCGCGTTTTATATTACAGTACAGGAGGAAAAGGGATTGCGCAGACTTGACCGGAAGGCGTCAGAGCGCTTCACAATAGGACCAGAGCTGATACATCGGAACATTGCAAATTAAAAAATTACGAAAGGAACCCTACGACGCATGGGAAAAGTGATGAGTGGACAGCGAAAAAATAGAGGTAGCTATCGGTACAGTACTGGAGCAAAATGGGATGAGTGGGGGTTGCCAAGATTACAAAGTACAAGTAAGGGTAAAATACTGCAATAAATGACAGACTCTCCAGCACAAGAAAAAAATGTTATGTAGGCAAGGGGGGCCTGGGGCAACTGCAACGGGGGTGGTCGCGCAGTCATCGTGCTCAGCTTTCCACTACACAAACAAGATTTGGCTGGGAGCCAGTATGCGCACACACACAGCTGAAATAAAACAAACTGGAGAGTGGTGCACAAGCGCCCAGCCTCTGTCTTCAATTACCGCGGGCCCTGGTAATTGAAGAAATATGCCCTTCTGCTGCGCGTGTCCATGCGGAATATGCACTAGGCGGAGCAACTCTAACACCTATGGCCTATTGCGTGCTCTCTTGTAAAAACACACGCATGCGAGGGCCAATTGCCATGCAGCTGGCAAAAAAAAACAGCAAAAATCACGAGCTTTCTGGAAATCGGTAGGTACGATTTTCTAAGACCTCAAAAAAGGACTCTTTGGCCATGCCCACTTTGTGGGACGTAGGCCGAGCCCTAAAAAGGAAGGTTTAGGACTGCCAAAATGTTTTTTTTGCTAGTTCGAAATGGCAGTTTAAAACTGCAGGCCTGAGACATGTTTTGCAGAGCTACTTTAGAGGGTGGCACAATGAGTGTTGGAGCTTCTTGCAACATTTAATTTACAGGTTCTTGATACAAATTGCATTATTTATTGGGTAATTATGAGTACAGAAAATGTGTATATTGTGTGAAGGCCAATTGTACCATGTTTAAGGAAGAGAGCACAATTACTTTACCTCTGGTTAGCAGGGGTAAAGATCATAGAGCCTTCCTGCTAACGAAAACGAGTTCAGCAAAGGGAGGCAAAAATATGGGCTTACAGAGAAGGCTGTATCCAACAAGGACAGTTTCCCAGTTTATGGAGTTAGGTCCCACCATCTGAAACCATTTCACTTTCAACTGCTTCCTACTCTGCTAAGAGTTGGGCATTGCCATGCTCTGATTATTGATTAAATCTTCTGGTGCCAAAAGGCTAATGAGAAACCAGATACAACCTTTCCCATATGTAACAGGAGCTCCTGTTTCTCTTGCAAACGGTGGAGAAATGCCTCACTAACTGCAGATGTATCTTACATTTCTGTTTAATTTCCCCAGGCAGGTGGGAGAGACCATTTATTTGCCAGGCATTTCCTAGACTGTGGGACACTTATCCATAAAGAAATGTGTATGCTTTAATTCTTCTCTGTTATGACAGGATGCAGTAATCGGGATGTATGTTTTATGCTGCATTTAATACCACAAATGAAACATGGAGAATGTTCCTAGTATGCATTTCAGATGGCCCAAACCATCTCTGGTTGTATGAACTTTTGGCAGAGTTTTTCTTACAGCTGCCTCCTATTAAGATTGCAGAACACACTAATCTGATCAATCTTTGCATGTATATTTTGTTTTAAAGCAGTCCTATGGGAGTTGTAAATAAAGCTAGCATGGTTTACAAACATGAGTTAGCAGTAAACAAATCATGGTAACAAGAAGACAACACATTAGCAAGGCCGTCTTGTGGAAGGTGAGTTAAAAGGCCTGTTATACCAGAAAGACTAACTCGTCGTTATACAGACCTGATCATAGAAGCGTGTGGATGCAAACACCAGCATGCATTTATGTATTTAGTGACCGGCGGTGTCGCATTGTGTACTAGGTATATTGAACCAGAATATGTTTGCAATATTTACAACAAAATTAAGATAGATGAATACATATCAAAGGAGCTATGTTGTAAAGCCTTTTGCATGAATAAAGGAATGTATCAATGAGGTTAAACACCATTGATCTGATTCCGACTGCATACAGGGTGTGCTATCCTATTCGCAAAGTGGAAGCTGTCTTTGTGAGACTGGTTCCAACGGGTGAACATGTGTGTTTGGCGGCAGGGGGGCTAGAGGGAGTATGGGGAAACCAGTAGCAGACAGTATAACAAAAGAACATTGCATGGTCCCCCCAGTGTCATTGTTATTTAAGGCAGACCCTGACACCCTAAAAGGATAACAGTGATTAAAAACATCCACTTTGTGAATTTGAATGAAAGGACGTTACCCCTTATAGGATGGAGGATCTCTAAATAGTGTAACAAAATGAGGTACACTGTGCAGAGAGTCCAGTGAGACCCAGGTTGGTATACAAAGGCAAAATTAGATAATATTAATGTGCTATTTGTGGTAGTGTGGGCGAGCAGTCAGGCTTATCAGAGGGTAGTGCTAAGTATTTGTATTCACAGAGGCAATAAATGAGGCAGATAATCAGGTATAAATCTAAGACCAATGTGCAAAAATAATATTGATTTTTATATAATTTTTCAGGTCATGACCTTTGTTCTACAGTAAGTACTTTTAAAGTCATGAATTTTTAGAGTTTGCAAAATAAATACCTTTTGTGCGGAATTATGCACTATTGAAGTCAATGGCGGAAAAGACAAAAAATGTGTGTAGAATCGTACAGTCGACTTCGAAGATTCATCTCTTGGGTTTCAGTAGTTAGCATAGCCAGGTCCAATCTTCCACCAGCTGTTTCTCAGGAGCGTCCTGTATTCAGCCGGGAGCAGGTTGTTGAGGTCCCTGGTGCACTATGAAGGAGGGGTCCACCTGCAGGCACACTGCTCAATGGGAAATAAAGGTAAGTCTGAGGTGTCCTACTAGAGGGAACAGGTTGCAAGGGTCTCAGGACTATGGGAGCACAGCTGGTTCATCGGTACCCATGCAGGGCAGGCTGGGTGCAGAATAGATAGGTCAGCCAGGCAGCGCGCTTCATGATGTCCTTTTGGTCAGGAGCAGACAGCTTGGAGAGGCGATTCCGGGACTGCTGGGACACTCACGAAATCACGAAGTGGGGTTCAGGGGTCTTGGTGTCCCTCAGTGGTTACATTCTTCCTGGGCAATTGGAGTCTGGAATGCTTTGGATGCTGTGTCAGAATAGCCGGAGAGCAGCAAGTTGACAAACTGGACTACGCTGGATTGATGCCTACGGTCTGCAGGGCAGTGATACCTTCACTCCAAGGGAATCCTCTAGTGATTTGTGGAAGACTGGAAGGCTGGAGGAGCTCGGGGGGTTCTTGGATTCCTCACAGATGCAGCAAGAAAGACCACACCACAATTGCTGAGTCCTTCAGGCACCATGCAGGGTTTAAAGTCATCGTTTTTACAGCAGGGCTTCAGAACTTTGGTCAGCAACTCTTCTTTGTCCTTTTCTTCTCTGTCCATCAAATCTAAAGTTCAGGGTCCAGGGTAGCCACTAAAATACTAAATGTAGGGGTGTTAAAGGGGGAGACAGGTAGCAGCCAATGGGCGACCTACCTTTAGGGTGTCTACATCCTTTAAGTAACAACTTCCTATGGAACGTGGCACTACACTAGGCTGATAGGTTGTCTTTCTCCATCTCCAGATGCAGGATTTTCAAAAGTGGGGTCCACATCACCTGCTACATCTTAGGAGTGGTGCTGGATGAATGTGGGCAACCTCCTCAACTAACTAATTTTCCCACCTTTCCCCCTGTCAAAGGTGGAACAGAAAATCGGGGTTGGCATCATGCGCTATATGGAGAAGCCTTGGTTGCATTTCAAAGGCATCTGCTCCTTTGAAGCTTTGTCCCTAGGAAGGCCATCCTGTCCTGAGGGAGGTGTGAAACAACTTAGCCAGAGCAGACTTTATTCCTGGCCTCTGAGGGCACTGACCTCACCCCATGAGGTTAGAAGCATGTCTGGTGGTGGCAATCTGGCTAAAACTAGTCAGAGTCCTCACCCGTGCTTGGTAGCTTTTCAGGGGAACTTCTGAAGGGTATCTGATGTTCATTTCTTAATAAATCCAGCACGGGCCTCAGTGAAGATTTATTAAGATGAGATGTTTGGTATCAAACATCTTAGGGCACAGTGAAGCCATCATGGAGCTAGGAAACTTGTAATAACAGGTATCCTGACCATGTATTCTCTATGGCTCCCCTGTGCACTTACAATATCCAAGAAAGGACTTGATGTTGTAAGGTCATATATGCTCATGCAGATATGCCCACACATGGGGTACAGTGCACCCTGCCACAGGGCTGTAAGGTCTGAAGTAACTATACCTCATGCAGTGAATGAGGGTATGGCACACAGGGCTGTGTGCCATTTTGCATCTCTGCACCAAGACACACAGCCTGCAATGACTCTCTTCAGTACCAATGCCCTAGGTACCAGGGGTACTATTTATAAGAGTCTATTATGGGTGGCTGAAGTAGTGCCAATTGTGGTACAGTTTTAGGAAAAGAGCACTGGTAATGGGTTCATGGGGAGCAGGGACCTTAGTAAAATTTGCATTAAAAACCAGACAAAAGGTTGGGGGTACTGCAACAAGAACCCAGTTCCTCACACCCTATGTATTTGAAGGCATTAGCAGGAAGTACTAAAGGTTTCCTCTCTCACAGATAGTAGGAAGGAGTTTTTTGTGACTGTGAATGGTCCTTTTGTGATGCAACTGGTTAGTACATTTGTCTCATTGCAAAATGACGGTGAATAACAATTAGTTGTGCAAAAAGTACACCAACCGTACCTTTGTACATCGGACCCCACTTTAATTGTATAAAATTTTGCTTTATACAAAAGCAAATAAATGAATTTTGATGCAAGTTACATATAGAAAACAATTGTAAACATACCAATACATTATACATCAAAAATAGTTAATAGTATCATTGGGTCTGTTGAGAAAAAAAAACCTATGAGCACAATATTCTGTAGCCGAGCATCACACAATGTACCTATACGTTTCTCATTACTTCTCAAAAGTACTTGGAGCAGAGGCCTTTTCATTATTAATTTCTGAATTCTAGTCTGAGCAAAAACGGTACTGCATTTGGGCTTTTTTTTCAGTGTTCCAAACCCAATCTAAAACTAAATTTTAATGGTTACCTTTTAATTTTGATTCGCTTTTGACCTATTTCCCCAAGTCTCAAAAGAGCCCCAAGTAAAAACAAAGGGGCATATTCTCAAGGACCTATCACTGAGTTATCGGCACTTTATTGCAGCCAAAGTTGCAATAAATGTACCTCCCCATTCACAAGCTGGTGCTAACAGTCCATATCACCAGTTTACCTGCAATAGCAGTCACAAAAAACATCGCCACAGATGACCCCGGCATCTATCTCTAATGAGATGCAGAAAAGGCATTCCTGAGCAAAAAGCTGCGACAACACCACACCACACCACAACATTCTCAACGACCAGCCAGCTCGGCGATAAGACCACAAGACAGGCGATAAGGTGCGTTAGCAGCAGGCAATTAACACCTGCTCCGACTTGGTGCAAAGTCAGACAACAACCTGCACCAGAAAAGGGAGCCTAGCCCACAGCCCCACCTGAAGACGAACAGAGGCCATAGAGCTACTGATCATGCAGCTCGTAGCCCCAACAGGGCCACAACACCCACTGCCACCACCCCTAGGCCCGCCACCCCCAGATCCCCTTCCCCCCTGGGCCACCGCAGAGGCAGTGCAGACAAAGACAGCGGGCCTTCAGGAAATGCACCAGCCTCACAGAATTAACACCAGAGAATGTCATAATGTCATTGCCCACTACAGAGTCAAAAGGACAACCATCCTCCGCATCCTGAACATCATTGCCCACAGTCTGATGGTACCAACACAATGGACAACCAACATCTCACCTCAGACAAAGCTGCTGGCTGTGCTGCACCTGTTGGCCTCTGGTACCTTTCAACCAACAACCGCCAGAGTCAGAGGAGTCTCACAGCCAGCCCTATCCAAGTTCCTCACACCTATCCTGGATGCCATCATCTGCTTGGTACCCCATTACCAATATTTACCCCACACTGTGCAGGAACAGCTGGAGACCAAACTAGGCTTCTAAGCAATAGATTCCCGCAAGTGTTGTGGGCAATTGACTGCACACATGTCCTACTTGTGCCCCCTGCTGACACTGCACACAATTACCGCAACAGAAAGCACACGCATTCCATCAACGTGCAGGCAATAGTGGACCACCGAGGACTCTTCACCAATATCGTCGCCAACTACCCAGGCAGTGTGCATGATTCATACATTTACCGACAGTCCATCATCAGCCGGCGCTTCCAGGATGGCACCTACGGAAATGCCCTGCTCGTTGGTAAGTACCAAAGGAACACACCACACACCCCAACTCCACAATCATGCAACTCACAACTCTGGCAATGCACATGTTACAAACTCACATACAACATGCCAAACAACATGCCCACCCACCATTCACGACAGCACAATGTACTGCGGTAACCTGGGCTAGCGATGTACATGAGCAATCAATTGCATGGCACCTCAACCACACAATAGCAGAATGTGGGGAGAGGTGGGAACCAGGCATGTGCGAAGGAGGCAAGTGACCCATGATTGAGAATGCACATAATGCCAAGTGTGGGGTGGATGTGCTGTCAACGTATACTGCTGGTGGTGGTAGTGTTGTGGACAGTGGACTCAACCATGTCACACCAGTCAGTGGGGAAGATCTCATAAATGTAGCTTGTTACGTCCCCCCTGTACTCGTATGTGGAGTGGGCTGGCCGGGCGTAGGCCAGGCTAGCGTAGGGGTAAGAATAAAAAGCACGTAGCCATGGGTGTGGTTCTCTTTCGGAATGGCCAACGTGCTTGCCAGGGTGGCACTGCTCACCCGCCACGAAGCCGATGCCGTGAGCAGCGGTGCCTGTGATCCAGTGCGCCTGTCATAGCCCGGGCCACTGGTCCCCGAACCAGTCTTGTCCGCCCTTAGGCATCCAGGCCTCACTTCTCACCTGCCGACACCGGCGTGTCTCCAAGAGGGCCAACCATGTGCCGGTGCAAGCTCCAAGCCTGTGGCCTGCAATCTTGGCAGCCACCCCAGACCATCACGGCCTCCGTGAGCAAGGCCTGCAGTACTCCTTTCTCGTTGACGTACTCCACTGGCATACACAGCGGACAAGTAGGTCACAAATTTGGAACTGAGTCTTGATTACACAATGTCAGAGTACATATTTTACGTAGATTTTATGTCACTATACTCCCTTCGATGTGGTGCCACAAACTCTGTGCATAGCGTTCTGACCACACGTGTCTGTGGGCCCTTGATGACTTCTGCCATCGGCCTACACTGCAGACCAGCAGGCCTCACATCAATCCAATGCAGTCCGTACCAGGCAGGACACGGCATCATCGCAGGCTGCACACCCACTCAGCTCTGGTGCCTCTACCTGGCTGCAAAGTGGTTGAACCGCTCCGACCTCTGCCTCCGGCATTCATTGCGGTCAAGTAGGTCACACATTTTGAACTGAGTCTTGATTTCATCATGGCAGAGTTCATATCACAGTACGCAAGGAGAGGAGTAGGAGGAAGAAGTAGTTCAGTCCGGAGGGCAAAAGGATCTCTGTTACAGAGGTGATCGAACAATACCTACAACTTCACTGGTGCCTCTGACTCTGTGCATCGCAAGCCAACGATACATGGCTGTGGGTGACTGCTGACCGCTGCCACGGGCACACACTGTTGTAGTTGTTGCCAGCACCAACCAACCCCTGAGGGGCGGCTCACACTACCCAACACACATCCAGCACAGGCGTCATTGGACATGTGACCCTAGCAATAAAAGGTGCTGGGTGCACGTGCCCGTAGCCAGTTCCACAAATCATCTCAGTGTGTCTATGTGGTCATTATATATGCATGGGGGCCCTGGGTCATACCACATTACATTGTGCAGTGTACAACCGGTGCAACCTTGTCACCTCAGGCAGTGGCGTAAACCTGGGACATGTAGCTGTGTCAGACCCCCTGTGAGCGTAAGCGGAGTGGACCAGCATATGACAGTACTGCGTAGGGGTGTGGTCATTCAACACGTGGTTCTGGGCGTGGTTAAGTTTATGCCTTGAAAACTTTGATAGCTGTGCGCACAACCGTGGTGGTTAAATGTTTTTGGAAAAAATTATTTTTGTTTTTCCTCTTTTCTGAGGTGCTCCTGAGGTGACGTTACCGTCCCTAGGTACGTCGTAAATTCACTATATTGTTTGTGCTTCCAACAGAGTTTGGTTGCGTCCCCCTATGGGCACACTCTTTTTGCCTCCGTTGAGGTTAAATAGATTGAATCCAGATCAAGATCTATTTTCAATTCAGTTCCTTTTTATTTGAAATTCTTTTCATTTCATTTTTCTTTGTATACATTGTTTAATTCATTTATATATTCATGATTCTCCAATGCATTTCGAGCGATACTCGCTCTTCATCAGGGAGCAGTTCTACAAACAAATACATTATGCACTGTTTATGGTTCAATGAAACTGTACATCAAATGCATAAGTGGAAAAACTGTGGTGAAAGAGAAAATTGGTGAGTGAAAACAATATAATCATGTTTGTGAACTAATGTGCCCAGTTCCTTAATGTGTACACAGTGAGTGCCGCGTGTGTATATCAAACTCACCCGTCATGCGACATATGAGCTATCACCTTGAATTTGATACTCACGAGTATGTTTTTTCTCTGTGTCCGTTTGGTATGTTATCTACGTTAGTGAGCAAAGAAAAATATAGAAAAGTGTGGTCCTCGTGAAAAAATTTCGGCGTACGGAACATTACATATTTAAACGAAAGTCTGACGAAAGTCGGTGGCTCGCGCTGGACGTGCATTGCCGAAATACACTTACTAGTAGAATGAAGTCTCAACTGCCGTCGGCGTTCTCTATCCGCATTTTCGTGGCCGCTTCAAAAGTGGTTAAGCACTGCTGTTTACACGCGTAATACGTGCGCGAAGTCGGATTGCTCAATGTTAAAAAACAGACTGAGTTTGTATAGGTGTATTTGGCGGCCATGTTGGATAAGGCTGAGAGTATCTCTTAGGCTGATGTGGTATGAATGAAAATGTGATTAATAAGTAGGGGTATATCTAGTCTGGGCATTATATATGATACTGAGATTCAGAGTTTTACATACATTAGCATATATTAACAAAGTTAGGCAACCATACAGTTCCTCAGAGCAGAGCAATGCAATGGCTGATTATAGATAACATCCATATTCAAAGTTTAGGCGGCCTTGCCAAGGAAGTAACTAATGCATGTGTCTCTGGTGTAGTGTCAGCGCCACCCGTCAAGCAATATACGATGTTGCAATGTAGCATTCCCCCAGAGTGCGGGCGTGGCCAAGGGCTAAATGAGTGAGCACATGCCCGCTCGGGGTCAGGGATCAGACATGCCAACTGTTGTGTGTGTCGCTATTACCGCAGCATAATCCAAAGTTCTACCCTCAAACCCATGGTGAGTTAAGCCAAGCATGTACTCTGTGTACGCCCTATGCTTACCATAGACCTAAACACACACGTGGCCGCCCACCTTCAGTGCACAACATCACAGTGTCGTTGTCAGACACACGCAGATATTCATGACAATGGTGTGCCGTAGTGGTGCAAGTGATACAACCGTGATGCGCACACTAGTGAATATGCTCGGGGGAGGGAGGAGCAGCAGTGAGGATACGTAATACACATTGATGCCACTCATTTGCTACAAGCAGTACATGTCAAACAGGAATCACAAAGTCACACATATCACACACCAATGAACCAGTGAGCCTGCCAACACATCATGCAGAACCAACTATTAACACATGTCTCTCTGCACTGTCACAGGTGATCAAGGATATGCACTTTGCGCTTGGATGATGACACCCCTCCGAGCCCCGAATACACAGGCCCAGAGGCAGTGCAATGCGGCCCACAAATGCACCAGGGTCATCGTGGAACACACATTTGGCATTTTGAAGTCACGTTTCAGGTGCCTGGATGTCACAGGTGGAGGGCTCTTGTACAGCCCAGACATTGTGTGCAAGATGATTGTTACATGTTATGTGTTGCACAATGTATGTGCACGGAGCAATGCCCCATGGATAAAAGTGACAGATGCACTGATGGAGGGAAAATTAATTGTGGGCAGGAAGGGCCAGGGGACTCGGTGCAGCAGCTCAGAAGCCGCGCTGGGGAGACCGGGAGAGAGAACTAAGGGAAATGGGACACCTAAAGTTGCACCGGTGTAGTCCTGGAACGCTTGCTCTAAAAATAGGAAGAAATGGATATATGAGCCTTGGAGACTGTTTCTGAAAGTTGAACAAGTTTTATTAGAAGACACAGCTTCTAGAAATATTCACTATTCAATAATGGCAGTTTGATTACACAAAGTACAGTTCTGAAGCTGCTAAGGAGAGAGAGGCTTTGCTTTAAGTACACTGGAGAGATTTGAGGCAGATAGCATAAAAACGGTTGTGCTAGTTACATAGAAAAATACTCACATTTGCTTATAAGTGAGATTCCTGAAAATACATTTAGAATGCAAAGTACAAATTATTATTATTATGTATGCTCACAACTCTATACTTAGTGAGATGTCCTTACATCACAATATAAATGCTTAAATGTGAAAAACAAGTTACAGAAAACATATGCAGATATACAATGTCTTGTTGAAAAGCGGCTACACAGATAAAATACAGGTAGAATATATATATAAAAAATATGAACATTTGATCAAGGGCCCTTGGAGACAACTCTCTGCCTGAATACCTACATACAGACGAGGAGTTGCCCGCCGATATTCGTGCGGGGCTCCTTTTTATAATGTCCAAAGCGTGAGACTATAATCACGTCATTTCACGCCATCTCGTATCACATATCCTTCTATCGCTTCTTACGCCCCTGCCTGGTACCTTCCCATCATAAGTGTAATTGTGGCCCCTTCTCGTAATTGTGTGGCACGTACGCCAGTCTGGACTGAGTTCCTGGCATCTAGGCTGGAAGTCTATCATTAATTAGAAATGTGTCATTATTGCTACAAAGGATTCTATTCATGTGTTTATGTGCCAGTCTGCGATACTGATTTGCCACATTTATCCTTATTTATCGGACGACTTACAGTAGCTGAGAACTTCCCTTTTCTCCGTTCACAGCTTTCAGGTGGGGGCCTGGGGTGTGTTGCAAGAATAAGAAGGATCTTGAACTTTGATGTTCGTGAACCTAGCATACTGTGGGGTGGGGGCCTTAAAGGAGTGCTGAGCTTCGCAGAAGTGGAGCTGGCAGAAGCCTGGGTCAGACCTGCTTTCTGCTTCTGCTTAAGCTGAGAGAAAATGGCAGTGCTCAGGCCAATGTAACTGAGGCCTATAACTTCTAAGAAGCAGGGCCTACGCAGTGTTAATGCTTAGCTAGTGATAAGAGCGTGCTTAGGTAATTATGCAGTGAAATTATCTCCCTCTGACCATGATGATGAGGATGAGACAGGGGGACCACACCCTACAGCAGCTGCAGCATGAATAGCCCGTAGGAACACCATCATTGACCATTTCTTCACATGACCAAGTCACATTCTGACATTTCTTAACAATCATGGGCAGTACAATATGAGCACAGGCACAGCATGTGCAAATAAATGCATTCCAAAAAACATTCCCTGAGTGCATGTCACTCCTCTGTGCAGGCACATCACTCAGACAAGTGTGAGTGTGACATGTAGTGCTAACAATTTTATGATTTGTTCACCACTGTGCAGAGAGGCTGCTTAGGGTGTCACATATTTGAACTGCCAGTTGTGTGTTTCACAGTTAGTAGGGAATCCTTTAGACTGGTAATTGTGCCTTCTTTGTAGTAGAAAGTGTTTGCAGCATGTGCTGTCTTCTGGTAGATTTTCCTTTCATGTATGGATATAGTCTACTTCATATGTGTCCCAAATCATTCCATTTTGGTTGTCATTTGTGGCCTACTGGTGAGAACAGGGCTCCCTTTTTAGGGTCATATATGTACCACCATGATACAGGGATGCTCCCTACATTCGTCCACGCTATCATGATTGATTGGTCATGGACATGTCATGTCTGTGTGCAGGAGGGTTTGCTTGTCCCTCTGCAATGTGAAAGGGAGATGGGGTTTCACAGTCTGTTGAATGCATGTTTCCACATTGGCGCAGTTTACATGCAGACTGTATGTCAATGTACATTGTGACAGTGAAGAGATGCCTTTGTAATGCGGGACAATGGTCATTTGTTCTATGTCACGGATGTGGGGTTGTGCTCGTACCTTGTCATCTCACCATTTTTTTACTCTGCTCTTATGGTGCATTTACCCGCATGATGCATGCCAATTGCAGACCTATCGCTGGTTATTGGTGATTTTTGTATAGCAATTGGCCTCATCGCTACTATTTTCGTGTTTTTTTTGTTTTTCATTTTTTTTCGTTTCACATTAATTTTAGCATGGTCATTTGACACGTTATCGAGGGACTACCGCATGGTACCACCGTGTTGAGAATTCCACGGTAACATGGAGTTATTTTCTCGCGATAGACTGCGATGTGAAGAGTTGCGTTAAGCTAATTTTGTGATGGTTAGCACACGTTCTTGAGAATATGCCCCAAAATGTATACTTATAGATGAGAGATTTACTGAAATCTCAGCGCCTATTGTCTTCCTCACTGAGTCCCTCAAGATGGTATTTAGAAATTAAACCTTAACGCTTAAATGCAGAGACCCTTATTCATACACTTTTCCCCCAAAGGACACTGATATAACGGAAGTTGAACAGCCAGGAATACCATCAATGTAGATAAAGTAATTTATTATAAGTTACAGAGAAAAGATGGTGTTCCCATCAAAAGCCAGGAAGCAACTGCCAGTATAGAATCACCAGAGCACCAAGTTGCATCATGACATAAGTGAATATAGAATGTTCTATTTAAAGTGGAAAGCACACTAAAACAAGATAAGAGAATACAACATATCCTCATTCCTTCCTAACTAAAATGAACATAAATGACATTAAAAAAAACTGCTCCTGTGGTCCTCCCCACAGAGAATGAGCTAATGTCCTTTTTTAGACACTAACTCATTCACAAACGAAATCTTGAAAATGTTTTGGAGGCCTTCTGATCCTTTGAGGCAAAATGATTGTATTGTCACTGCTTCTCATTAAAGCAGTGTCTTTTGCTTTACCATCTACCGGTTCAGTCAGCATCTTCCCATGGTTATCACTTTGCGCTTTTTAGTATAAGGCAACTCGCCTTAAATTCCAATGTTCACCATTCTAAAGTGTCACAAATTTGTCATGGACTGATTTTATTTTAAAAGGACCTCTAAATTTGGTAAGTCCCACACCAACACGACCAGGTTTAACTTTAACCCAATCATTTACAGCCAATTTCCTCTCATTCAATTCAATTTTTGGAGTTCTTTTACACAAATCCGCCAAACCAATGCACTCTTTCATCCATGCCGGAATTAGTTTTGTGCCTGCCAGACGCCCCCTCATCATATTGAATGGAACCTTACCAGTGACTCCATTCACTGTTGTCCTATATGCCCAAACCAAATAATTGACCATGCCTTTTACACACCCACCAGAACTCACCGCTATCTGAATTGCACTCTTTACCATTCTGTTAGCCCTCTCCACAATACCACTCCAGATTTTTTAAGACCTGACAATTTAAGGTAAGAACTTTCCAGAACAAGATGTGGGCGTAGGGTAGGGTGTCCCACACACACACCAAGATTGACACCTGTTGGACCCTAAGAACACATCTTTATCACACTCCTGGACCTGTGGACATTATAGAAGAAGGACTATTCTTCCACCAGAGGGCTGCCTTACTGCGACCAGAGACCTGCCCTGATGCTTGAGGACTGCCTAGCTCTCTTAGAAGGAAGAACGGACCTACCTATCTCTCTATCCAGGCTAATCTGAGTAATTTCAAGGGTCAGTTGTCTGACCTGCCTGAGCTACAGGGACAGAACAAGCCCACGAGACTTCCCTGCAACTGCCCAGCTGATCGCTGCAACTGGGCCAGCTTGGACCTACAGCTGGAGCTGTCAAACCCATTCTGGCATTGGTTGGAATGAGTTTCTGTTCCCTAAGAGGTGCCATCCATCTGCTGGATCCTTGGCTGACATCGACCTAAACTCCTCCTGAGGAAGAAGGTGAAATCCTGAAGTTTGGGCTCTTGCCGAATGTGTATGGACTTCTTCATTTCATCATATATTGCACATCATTTGGAATTCATAAACCGGTCACAATTCAGCATGCAAATCCTTAACTTGATTCCAAAGTGTGATCATTCTGCAAATCCAGCCACTGGATACTTGGACTTTGGAAGTAGAACATTTTCAGGGTGAAATTCATGCAAACAGTCACACTTTGTGATGAAAGAGAGTGTGTGTCAAAAGACAAGTGTTTAATTTATTCTGAATTTAGGCAGTCCAGACCTGATTCACAAAATGTATTTTGGAGCATTGAAAGCAATACTCCAGTAGTATAACTTCAGATTAGGGGTGGGCGCAATTGATGTGGAGTTTTATTCTGCGTAATTCCATGGAATTACATAAAATTCTGCAAGATTCTACAGAATTCAGAATTCTGCGATGGACAGACTGGGCATTTGACGCTATACACTTAGCGCCTTCAGACCCTCACAGGTTAGTAGCATGCTTTATAAACCCCTGATTGATTGATTGATTTAATTAAAAATTCGCCCTTGCATTAAAAAATGGTGCACAGATGCATTTTGAGCTAAGAAAATAGCACAGCCAAACACCACTTGGAGCCCTTACACACTTTGCAGTGGTTTAACTGCAGAGTATGTTAGGGTGCCACTGAAGAGTGGTCTTAAGTGGTTTCTAAATTTTAATGCAGTGATATTTAAACATAGAAGAACTGGTTCCTCTTCCTGTCCTGTTTAGAGATCACTTCAGTGTATTCTCCTCAACACCCTTACATGCTCTGCATTAAAACCACTACAGTGGTTTTTAAACACTGAGGACTGCTACCTCTTCCCATCCTGTTTAGCCCCTTTGATGCTCATGATGAGCTCAGCTCGTCATGAGGCACGGTGCTCGTGTTTCCATGACGAGCTGAGCTCGTCATGATCACACCCATTTACATTGACCTCCAGCACAGGAGGGGAATGAGTCAAGCAGCCAAGGTGTTAGAGATCACTGCAGACTACACCCCTCAGCGCCCAATATGAGTTTGCCAAGAGGTATGCACCACGGCGCCCTTGCATACTCTGCAGTATAAGGGCGCTGAGGTGGTATACAATTGTACTTCAGTGGTTTGGTTTCTATACAGGGCTGCATGTAGGAGCAGTCCCGCTAGGCCTCATTTATGAGGCTCTTACACCACTGTTGCTTCACTTTTTGTGACACTCCGGCGGCGTAAAACATACGTCATATTTACAAAGTGATGCATCTAGACAGGTGCGTCACTTTGTAAACTCCTGTGCTTCATTATACACGTGACAGGTATAATGTATGCAGGTTGGTCATTCCGAAGCAGAAAAACCTCACAGAGGTGGCGCTGTGAAATCTATGAAATTTCACTGCGTCACTTCTACAGTGTCACTGTGTGAAATCCTTACGGGGTGACGCAGGCCTTTTCGCTTGAGGCTTGCCCCATTTGAAATGACACAATGATGGAGTTGCGCCTGCTTGCAGACACACTCCAGCAATGTGCCATTTTTGCACCAACAGATATGTCCGGATTCTGGACATGTCTGTAAGCCCTTGTGACATAAAGCGCCGTACAGTATATAGGGCGTATCCATGGTGTCTCAAGGATGACGCCCTGAAAAGTGTTAGAATTGCTTTTCACGCCATTGCTCCCTTGCCAGATGTATAGTCATTGGTTTCCTGTCCGGTTTACTTGGAAGTGGGGTTGGTGACCGCCCTGTCTCCCTTAGGCCCCACCCACTCGCCTAGAGTTACAGCACATGCGCGCTGCATCTTTTCACGTTGTGTCCTTGTCTTCAGTACCCATAGTACATCATTATTATGCCCATTGTCCGTGGTTTTTTGCCCGCCATCCCCATCCGCTGTCCATGAATTTTTGCATCCCCCTCCCCCGCCCGCACTCCTCTGTCCGTGCATTGGGGTTTCTTCACGTTTCTCCTTTCTTCCTAAACTGAGAGCTCTTGGAAAAAGGCACTTTTCAGGTATTAAGTAGTATATGCACAAGCACCGGCAAGGTCAAAAGCTCTGGCTTTGTTATATTGCATGCACACAGGGACTAACAGGTAAACTGCAGGGATGTTGAGCTTATACATACAGGCACAAGGCAACCCCTCTGCCCCTCTTGCGACCCCTGGCACCAGCTTCCATTGCTGTAGATGTAGAGCCTTCTCCGAAGTAGACCTCACACTGACTCTCCCAGCAGGGGCGCTGTAACCTGGTGGACCTCGGAGCTGCAGCACCACCAGATGGCCTTCGAGGAGCTAAGCTGGATAATATAAGTAATGAAGAGGCCCTGGTGGTGAATTTCTTGTAACACTTTCTGTTTTTCAAAGACAGGGTTTCAAATGTCGGTCTGACTCCTGTGATTAACAGCTTCTAATTCGTCTAATGTGGAGGACTGTTTTGGCTCTTCACCATCATCATCATCATCACAATAAAGTTAGTTGTGTTTCATACAATCTTTTAAATCTATAAAAGGGTAAACCAATGTGTTTATCTTTCGTTTCTCGGCAAGGTGAGTTCATTTTAAAACTTATCTAGGATTCTTGGCTTTGGCACACAAGAGTCAGACATGGGATTGTTTACAGTATGGAAAAGTTTTCACACACTTGTTAAAAAACCATTCCTCAGGCCGAGGGGAAAATGGCGGCTGCTAGTTCGTAGCAGTTGCAGGCTTAGTAGTCTCTCACAGGGCATGCATTGACGTATACGAAATGGATGAACTCAGTTGAAACCGTTATCACGGGCAGAAAAGGAAAACCTTCGGAGATCAGATTACCTGTGTTGCTCTGTTGCGTTCTTCGATTTGGTGTCTATTCACTGTTCGCTGCTTGTTGCTTGTTCCCGTAGTGTGTCTGCGCTAAGCCACTGGCGTGCCTGGTGCTCGGTGTACGGCACATCCGGGTGTTTGGGCTGACTTGGTCTCTCCCTCGTCGAGTCTTTCTCAGACCCCGGCTTGGTGCTTGGTGCTCGTCTGGTGTTTTCTTGGCATACCCGGGGGGATCGCGGGGCGCTGGCGTCACTTTTTGGTGTGGGGAGAAGGAGAACTCAGGGCAGCCGGAGTTTCGGTGCCTGATGTGCGGAGGTGGCAGCTGGGGGGGGATGGCTCCTTGCAGAGGACGATGGTCGGAGGCTGCTGCAAGCTTAGTGCAAAGGAGAAGTGTCTCGGCCAGAGTTAGCCTGCGGAGGAGCTCAGCGCCTGCTAGTCTGTCTCTATTTTCCTTGGCTAACCAGATTGAATCCCCTCAGTGTCTCCAGATAAGAAACCTTCAAAAACCAGGCATTAAGGAAGGAAGAAAGCAGGAAAATGTAAGGGAGGTAGAGCCAAATGCATGGCTAACATCAATGATCCCAGTAAGGAGAAGGGGGAAAGATTGGGGACCCAAATTGCACTTTGAACGGGGGGTAAAGGAACAGGAGTCAGGAGGGAAGCTTGCATACAGAGCCAAATAAAGTCAACAGGTATACTCTTAGGAGTAGGGATATCTGGGCGGTAAAGAACTCTTCCCCTGAGTTAGTAAGCAAAGAACCTACATTGGCAGTTACTGTGGAGGTATAACAGAAAGCAAAAAAAGTAAAAGCGATTAATTCCATCCTGAAGTCAAAAGCCCCGAATACTAATACTGCCTCAAAAAAAAGAACGGAAAAAATCCCCTAAAAATAAAACAAGTAGCATAAGAGTTACTCCATCTTCTTTCTTTCTTTAAGGTTCAGAGTATACAGTCTCCAGCAAAAGAAATAAACACCCCTTTAGGTATTACTTCAGATCTAACAGTGGTGGGAAGTAGTACTTCTGTCTAAAATTTACTCAACTACAACTTTTTAATTAAAAAAACCAAGAGTGAAATGGAGCCACTACCTTTAGAGGTTCCTTAGACAGGAGACCAGGGAAATTACGGATACTCTGTTACCCTCCTCTTCCCCGCCTAACATGGAAAAAACTACCACAAGGGAAAAAGGAGTTATATTGGATGAGTCAAGTCCCTCATGTGCTTTAAGCACATCATGTGATAAGGGGGTGACCTCACATACTGAGGGGTTATTAACTACGTTGCTCACAGAAATAAGAGACAAGTTTGCAGTCTCGGAAAATGACCAACTAAAAATACAAACAGTCTGTGAAACCCTCGAAGCTAAAATGAATGCTGTCTCTGACAGAGTCGGAGCTATAGAAGTAACAGTGGAAGACTTAACATAGCAAATAGACAGAAATACGCACGACATTCAGATATTAAGGGGAGAAGATAGAACCTTGAATAAAAATTGGAAAGTTTAGAAAATGCTGCAAGAAGGAATACCATCAGAGTTCTGAATTTACCAGAAGATGTAGAAGGTGAAGATATAAGATCATTCATCATTAATCTTCTTGTAGAAGTCCAAGCAGACATTGACAAGAAGACTTTGGAGGAGGACATACAAAGAGTTCACCAAGACCCCTATTTTAAAAAACCCAGGAAGAAAAAACTTTGGAAGATTTTGGTTAACTTTAAAATGTATACGTTGTAGGAGAAGATCCTAGCAGGTGGCCTGAAAGTAGGGGCCTATAAAAAGACTGATTGGACATTCCGCATTAGATCAGATATATCCCATATTTCTGAAGAAAAGCAATGGGAGTTGGGGAAATCAATGCAGGAATTAAAAAATCTAGGCGCAACAGCACATCTACGCTTCCCTGCTATGCTTAAAGTTATGTGGAACAACAAAATGTTTACCTTTAAAGACCCAGATGAAGCAAATGCCCTGATAAGTGAGATATAGAGTTCTTCATCCAGATAAGTGTAACTGAAAGCCTTGATTGAGACAGAGCCTGGAAATAGAGGAGTCCCTCTAATAGCAGTAAGAGAGGTTCCCCATGGGGTGGGGGGGGGGTCTTTCCCTTTAAAATGTAACAAAAAAAGTTTTTCATTCATACACATGGTGGGGGAGCATGTGGGAGAAAGTCCAAAAAAAGTTCTCATTTGAAATTGTTAATATAAAAATCTCTGGGATTTTTTATTAAATACCTTCTATTTAGACTTCTATGTCTAAAAATTTCAGAGTAAATGACCTAGAAATCATGACATGGAATGTAAATGGACTGAGTGTTCCCCGGAGAAGGAAAAAGATTTTGGAATACCTGAGATTATCGTAATGTAAGATTTTTCTTATCCAAGAATCCCATCTACTTAAAGAGGAATGGGCATAGATTTTAAAGTATCAGAGATGGATTGAACAATGTATTTGTACAAATAAATCCTGTACGACAAAAGAGTTTGCTATATTAATTTAAAAAACAGCATTGGCTGTGTTGAGCGAATGTATAGTTTATCCAGCGGGGAGGTGGGCAATCGCTAAACTAAAAATCAGTGGGATTGGGATGACTTTAGCAAGTTACTACAGTCCTAATTTGGATGACACAGCTCCCCTGTACGCATTGCTTCTTCACCTAACAGAAGCTAATAATTATATAATCTTAGGGGGCGATTTTAATTTGGTCTTAAATCAGAGTCGAGACTCAACCTCCTATAGAGCTGTATCCAACACACTTTAAGGCATTTAATTTCTGATATAGGACTAATAGACATCTGGAGCGATGAGGCCATTAAATGTAAAACTAAAGGTCCGAAATTTACTTTGCACAATAAAAAATGCGGACATAGGTCAAGGTTTGATTTTTTCTAGTTGGGGCAATAGTAAGCAGAAACACCATTCAAGTAAGGCATGCCCCTGAGCATTTGCCAGATAACTATGCAGTTACTTTAAAAATAGCTGTCAGCAATGCTCAATCACCTTGAAAGTGTACTATTAATTGAGCATTATTATTGGAACATACCATAATTGAAAAAAGAGTTTTTTTACATCCATTTAAATTCAGCCCCAATTCAAACCGTGTTGGATACGTATAAATCATTTCTAAGGGGGTTACTGATAGCTACTTCTTGCACACAAGCAAAGAAAATTAAAGAGGTGACTAAAAAGCTTGAAAATTAAATACATAGACTGCATGAAAGCCTTGAGAGGGATGAGGAGAATGTGATTATTTTAAGTAATTTAGCATCTGCTAAACATAAACTGGCTGACTTCTTAGACTCTATAATAAAATAAAAGTAGGATGCTAGTAAACTTGCACACCATGAATATGGGAAGGGGTGTAGTAAACTCCTCGCCTGGAAAATAAAAACTGACCAGACGAGAAATTGGATAAAAGACATTACGATGCCCAGACACTGGCAGTATAGTTTCAGAAGATGCTTAAATTGAGGAGGCCTTTGCTCAGTTCTTCAGAAAACTATACACAGAGGAGAAGATAATTGATGATAGCCTCATGGAAGATTTTTTATCAGAGGTGGCCCTTCCTACTCTCCAACAAGAGGATAAAGAACAAATAAATTGTCCTATATTGCCGGAGGAAGTAGCTCAGGTAATCACTACTCCTGAGGCACAGCCGGGAGCGCTTTTTAACTTGAAATTAAGCTGATTTTAAAAGCATTTGTGTGTAATAATTTGTCACCGCTACCCCCCCTTTTCCTACCTGATTGATCCTCTGTGGGCTGACTATCACTTCTCCTACCCTCACGCAGCAGAGCTAACGCTGCAGCGGGAACGCCCAGCTAATCACCGCCAGCAGCGAGTGAGCCGGTCCTGTGGCCACGCCCACTCGCTCGAGGCCACGCCCCCTTCGCCTTCTTAAGCAGAGCTGATCACGAGCTCTGGTCAGATCACTACTCCTGAGGCACAGCTGGGAGCGCTTTTTAACTTGAAATTAAGCTGATTTTAAAAGCATTTGTGTGTAATAATTTGTCACCGCTACCCCCCCTTTCCCTACCTGATTGATCCTCTGTGGGCTGACTATCGCTTCTCCTACCCTCACGCAGCAGAGCTAACGCTGCAGCGGGAACGCCCAGCTAATCGCCGCCAGCAGCGAGTGAGCCGGTCCTGTGGCCACGCCCACTCGCTCGAGGCCACGCCCCCTTCGCCTTCTTAAACAGAGCTGATCACGAGCTCTGGTCAGATCACTACTCCTGAGGCCCAGCCGGGAGCGCTTTTTCACTTGAAATTAAGCTGATTTTAAAAGCATTTGTGTGTAATAATTTGTCACCGCTACCCCCCCTTTTCCTACCTGGTTGATCCTCTGTGGGCTGATTATCGCTTCTCCTACCCTCACGCAGCAGAGCTAACGCTGCAGCGGGAACGCCCAGCTAATCGCCACCAGCAGCGAGTGAGCCGGTCCTGTGGCCACGCCCACTCGCTCGAGGCCACGCGCCCTTCGCCTTCTTAAACAGAGCTGATCACGAGCTCTGGTCAGATCACTACTCCTGAGGCACAGCCGGGAGCGCTTTTTAACTTGAAATTAAGCTGATTTTAAAAGCATTTGTGTGTAATAATTTGCCACCGCTACCCCCCCTTTTCCTACCTGATTGATCCTCTGTGGGCTGACTATCGCTTCTCCTACCCTCACGCAGCAGAGCTAACGCTGCAGCGGGAACGCCCAGCTAATCGCCGCCAGCAGCGAGTGAGCCGGTCCTGTGGCCACGCCCACTCGCTCGAGGCCACGCCCCCTTCGCCTTCTTAAACATGTGCATTTCACGTACGCGCAGCGGACGGGCGCAGCGGGCGCGCCGTCAGCGCGCCGAAGGCGAGCCTAAGGCAAGCCCGCCTGGGCCCGTCCGGGCCCGGACGGACCCAGGCCCAGGGACTCTGTTGGATTCACCTCACGATCGCCTGGTGTACACAGGCGACATGCTCCGGGCTCTTGAGCCGGAAAAAAATCAGGAGTGTCGCTACATCCACGGTGAAGGCAAACCCTTTTGATGTAGATGTAGATGTAGAGTCCATTTATAACGCGCTAGCAATCGCTCCAAGGAGCATCTCGGCGCCAATATAAGGACAACCAGATGAAAAGGTTGCCTTACTGCTTAAGGAGACCATAACCGGGATCACACTAGCGCTCTGGCCATTGGGTCTGGAAGATTGTAAATCCAGGTTTTCAATTGCTTGCGGAACTCAGACTCCTTGTCCAGTGCTCTTAATAGAGGGGGTAGGGCATTCCATGCTTTGGCACCCAATACCGCTAGGGATTTACCCCCGCGGGTTTTGAGTCTGAAACTAGGAATGGTCAAAAGATTGGCATTTGAGGATCTTAATGCGCGATTTGGCCAGTATTTTACAAATTTATTTCTTAGGTAAGTGGGGCCTAAATTATGCACAGCGCGAAAAGTGATTGTTAAAACTTTGTGGAGGACCCTTTTAGTTATAGGCAGCCAGTGTAGTGCATTGAGGGCTTTGGTTGCTGAGGATCTTCTTGGCCATCTCAGAACCAGCCTTGCAGCTGCATGCTGCACCATCTGGAGTTTATGGGTAACCATCTTATTGGTACCAGCATACAGGCTATTGCAGTAGTCAATGCGGGAGGTGACTAATGCAATCGTAACAGTTTTCCTTGCTTCGAGGGGCAGCAAGTCGAAGAACTTTCTGAGCATTTTTATTACCCCGAAGCAAGTGCCTGCCACTTTTGACGCCTGATGTTTAAAGGATAAATCGGCGTCAAACTGTACCCCAAGGTTGCGAGCCGAGGAGGTAGTGTGGGGTGGAATTTCTGCCTTCTCAGGCCACCACAGTCTGGGGATGAAATCATTATTTGAGCCTATGGGCATGATCTCGGTCTTTCCTGTGTTACATTTTAGGTGGTTTTTCCGCATCCACTCAAAGGTGGCCGTTAAGCAGCACTTAAGCTTTTCCTCCCAGGCCTGGTTGTCTTTGTCCATGACCAGGATCAGTTGGGTATCGTCGGCATATGCTATTACATCTATGCCGTAAGACGATATCAGCTGAATCAGGGGTGCGGTGTAAACATTAAACAATGTCGGACTCAGACTGGAGCCCTGAGGTACTCCCGTTGACAGTGGCTTCTCACTGGAACGGAATTCCCCCAGAGTCACCACTTGTCTCCTGTCACTAAGAAAATTTTTTTATCCACTCTAAGGCCATACCTTTAATGCCAGATGTTATTAGCCGGTCTATTAAGATGGCATGTGAGACCGTGTCGAAGGCCGCCGACAGGTCTAATAGTATCAGGACGGCCTTCTTGCCTTGGTCTAGAGCTGAGCGGATAGTTTCCGTAGTGAACAGGAGAGCCGATTCGGTGGAATGCTGAGTCCTGAAGCCAGCCTGATTGGGGTGCCATACTTCATTATCTTCCAAGAAAAGTGTCAGCTGTTTGTTCACTGTAGACTCAGTGATTTTACACAAAGCTGGAAGTAATGAAATCGGACGTAGATTGGATAGTGTGGAGGGGTCGGGAAGTTGTTTTTTTTGTAAGGGTTTTACAGCTGCCAGTTTCCATTCAGGGGGGACATAGGCGGTGGACAGAGAGTTGTTAACGATAACATTTATGTCCGGGTTGACAATATCCGCAATAAGATGTAAGAGTCCTACTGGACATGGATCAAATGGTGATCCTGATTTGGTTGCCAGGATGGCCTTTTTTGTCTCCTCCAGGCTGATTGTACGGAAAGCTGTAAGCTGGGTGACTTCCTGCCTAGTAGTTTCGTCCTCACATATTTGATCAAAGCTGGGAGCCTCAAAGTCTTTCGTCAGACCCTTAACCTTTTCCTCAAAAAAATCTGCGATGGAGTTGCAAAGCATTTGAGAGGGAGGGATGTCCTGTATTAGACATTTGGGTTTACTAAAGTCTTTTACAATATTAAAAATCGCCTTCTGTTTACAATTGGCTGTTGCTATGGCTGACGTAAAATACTTTGTTTTAGCCTGTTTGATTAAGGCGTGATACGCTTTCTTGGTCTTTTTGTATTTGGTGCGTTCTGTGCTGAGGTAGTTCTTCCGCCATCTACGTTCAGCCCGTCTTAGTTCCCCCTGTTTATTTTTGAGCTCTAGGTCAAACCAAGGGGCAGATCTCTTCTTATTCCCGGGTTTGAGCTTGCGTCTTCCCTGTCCGGTCATATTTTTTAGTTCTGTCATCCATTCCCTAAAGGTGTTTAGGTTTGGGGATCCGGGTAACTTAGGTCTACACTCTCTGGCTATTGGTATTAATTCTGGATGCTTCATGGTGGCCTTCCAGTCCTCTTGTCTGGCCTGATTGCTTTTGCAAGTATTCTTTTTATTGGCATTAGTCTCTGGTGTGATCGAGAAAGGCATTAGTACATGGTCAGTCCATATTTGGGTTTCAGCTGGTCTGTTGTTAAAGTGTCTAAATTGGTAGCAATACAATCAATCGTGTGTCCCGCCTCGTGAGTGGCTGGAGTATCACGTATTTTAAGACCCAGTACTTCCATGGTTTCACTAAAGGAGGCAGTAGGTGCCTCAGTTATAGACTCAAGATGAATATTCACATCCCCCAACAAGGTAAAGTTTGAATATCTGAGTATCAGTGGGCTTAGCGCTTCTCCCACACTTCCTAAAAAGTCAGTGCTAGTACCGGGAGGGCGGTAAATTAATGCCCCAGAGAAGGAGAAGTTGTCGTGAATTTTAATACTAAAGGCCATCCCTTCCGCCTCTTTTAAATCATGGAGTTCTGTCATGACACACCCAAAGATATCTCTGTGTATAATGGCAACTCCCCCTCTCCGTTGCTCATTGCCTCTGTCAACCCTCTGGATACCATACCCTAAAGGTAGGGCATGTACCAGATCAGGAGTGCACCAGGGTTTGAGCCAAGTCTCTGTGATAAAGAGACAATCTAGGTTGTCGTCTATGAGGAGGTCATATATGTGCTGGGCATGTTTTGATAAAGATCTAGCGTTTATTAAGCCCGCTTTTAAGGTATGGGTGGGGGGGTATGTATTGTAAGGGCGGATACCTGAGACCATGATAATGCGACATGGCATTTGTGGCAACTCACCGGACCTATCCAGTCCGAAGGGTCTAGGTTGTGGTGCTCGCAATCGTGGACTGGTTGTAAGGCTAATAGTTGTTGCCTGCTGTAAATGTCTTTACTGATCCCAGCAGAGTCCTTAGCCCTATGCCCGGCCCGTGCGCGGACGGGCGCAGACGGGCTGGACTCTGGCTTGACTCCGGCGCGAGTCCGGCGCGTCCACTGATCGCGTCCGCTGCGCGAAGTCATGGCTGTCTATTTTTATAGCGGTGACTCTCGCCCCTAAGGAAGGCTCGCCCTACCTAAGATGGCCGCCGCAATAGTTCTACCCTTGCCAGCAGGTCAAACAGCCCTGAAATCGGCTGTACCGTCTGGGGGAGGCAGCGCTCTGCAGGAAGAGTGCACCCAGTCAATTTAAAAGGTCAGTGCATTAAAATAATGTTTCTGCCCGAAAATCGGCAGAAACACCACAGCGTCGCGCTAAATCTGCGCGCTGGTGCAGGGGGGAGAGGACACAAAGGGCAAGTGAAAAAGCAATAAACAAATGTATTTTAAAAAATAGCAGGAGAGAAAGAATGACCGCCTGGCTCAAGCCTCAGGCGATATTAGCAGTAATGGTAAGCCAAAGTCCTTCTTTCCTTTTTATAGCGGTGACTCTCGCCCCTAAGGAAGGCTCGCCCTACCTAAGATGGCCGCCGCAATAGTTCTACCCTTGCCAGCAGGTCAAACAGCCCTGAAATCGGCTGTACCGTCTGGGGGAGGCAGCGCTCTGCAGGAAGAGTGCACCCAGTCAATTTAAAAGGTCAGAACATTAAAATAATGTTTCTGCCCGAAAATCGGCAGAAACACCACAGCGTCGCGCTAAATCTGCACGCTGGTGCAGGGGGGAGAGGACACAAAGGGCAAGTGAAAAAGCAATAAACAAATGTATTTTAAAAAATAGCAGGAGAGAAAGAATGACCGCCTGGCTCAAGCCTCAGGCGATATTAGCAGTAATGGTAAGCCAAAGTCCTTCTTTCCTTTTTATAGCGGTGACTCTCGCCCCTAAGGAAGGCTCGCCCTACCTAAGATGGCCGCCGCAATAGTTCTACCCTTGCCAGCAGGTCAAACAGCCCTGAAATCGGCTGTACCGTCTGGGGGAGGCAGCGCTCTGCAGGAAGAGTGCACCCAGTCAATTTAAAAGGTCAGAGCATTAAAATAATGTTTCTGCCCGAAAATCGGCAGAAACACCACAGCGTCGCGCTAAATCTGCGCGCTGGTGCAGGGGGGAGAGGACACAAAGGGCAAGTGAAAAAGCAATAAACAAATGTATTTTAAAAAATAGCAGGAGAGAAAGAATGACCGCCCGGCTCAAGCCTCAGGCGATATTAGCAGTAATGGTAAGCCAAAGTCCTTCTTTCCTTTTTATAGCGGTGACTCTCGCCCCTAAGGAAGGCTCGCCCTACCTAAGATGGCCGCCGCAATAGTTCTACCCTTGCCAGCAGGTCAAACAGCCCTGAAATCGGCTGTACCGTCTGGGGGAGGCAGCGCTCTGCAGGAAGAGTGCACCCAGTCAATTTAAAAGGTCAGTGCATTAAAATAATGTTTCTGCCCGAAAATCGGCAGAAACACCACAGCGTCGCGCTAAATCTGCGCGCTGGTGCAGGGGAGAGAGGACACAAAGGGCAAGTGAAAAAGCAATAAACAAATGTATTTTAAAAAATAGCAGGAGAGAAAGAATGACCGCCCGGCTCAAGCCTCAGGCGATATTAGCTGCAACCCAGTTACTCAGACCCTGGCCAAACCTGGACTACAGATAGGCCTTCTTAACTGCCGCTCCCTCCCTAAGCATGCACATGAAACCAACCTGATGATACAAGATCAAGGTCTGGACGTACTGTTTCTTACTGAAACTTGGCTTTCTGACAGCTCTGATTCTGATATCATCATCGCCCTTCCCCCAGGCTATCTTATTCAAGCCCTGCACAGACCCAGAGGGAGAGGAGGGGGGTTGGCCATAATCTACAGAGAACACCTTATATGTAGAACCAACAACGCCAACATTGAAGACTGCGAAAGTTGCCATTTCGCTATCCAAACCTCCCCGGCATATTCCCTTTCGGGACTGCTGATTTACCGCCCTCCGGGTACACCTGGCAAATTCCTTAATGCTCTCACTGAAATGGTATCACAATTAGCCTCCTCCGCTTCTAATTTCCTCATCGTGGGTGATCTCAATCTTCACTTTACAGACCCCAAAGATCGGACAGTATCCGACCTTCTTCTGGACCTTATGTCATTCAGCATGTAAGAGAACAGAACGTTCCTGGAGGAAGGATAAGTCTAAGGTAAAGAAGGACGCTTATCTCACCTCCCTTCTAACTTACAAAACCACCATATGCAAGACAAAAAGTTTATTCTTTCAGGAAAGAATAGAAAATTCAGTTTGCTCTAGCAAAGAATCTTTTATTATCTTGAAAGAACTTCTTAAGGTTCCAGACCCCGGACCAAGAAACCCTTCAGACCCCAAGGCAGATCAGGAAAAATGCCATCAACTAGCTAGCTTCTTCAAAGAAAAGATTCAGAAAATCCTCGACTCGATCCCACCTACAAATCCGAGCGAGGAAAACGTGTTCCCCGATACTCCTACCTCCCCCCGCCTATCTTCTTGGGGACAAGTAACCACCGAAGAAGTTGAAAAAACGCTAAATACCATCAAAAGTGGATCTCCCAGGGACCCCCCCCCGCTACGTACCCTCAAGGAAGTAGCACCCATCATCGTCCCTCCCCTCACCCATCTGATCAACGCCTCATTCCAACAGGGAGTCGTTCCCTCTAGTTGGAAGGCGGCAGTCGTCAAGGCGCTATTAAAGAAACCCTCTTTGGACCCTGTGGACTTGGTCAACTACAGGCCAATCTCCCTTCTCCCCGGGACCAGCAAGATCGCCAAAAAACTTGCGAATAAGAAACTATCACAGTTTCTGGAATCCAACAATCGCCTAAAAAGCTCACAGACAGGTTTCCGCCCAGGGCAGGGCACTGACATCGCCCTCCTTGCGGCGGTGGAGGAGGCCAGAGCACTTTTAGACGCAGGAGGATCAGTGGCAGCGATCCTCCTCGACCTTAGTGCGGCCTTCGACACCGTCAACCACCAACTCCTTATCCAACGGCTTAGGAGGGTCGGTGTGGAAGGTACCGCACTATCCTGGCTTTCGTCCTTTCTGGCCCAACGATCCTTTCAGATCTGGGAGAATAACACCCGCTCCTCCGAAACACCCCTCCAATGTGGCGTGCCTCAGGGCTCCTCCCTGAGCCCCACATTATTTAATATCTATTGTCCCCATTGGAGGAGGTTGTCATCCCGTTCGGAGTGAGTATCGTCAGCTACGCTGACGACACACAATTAGTTGTGTCCTTATCCCACCCAAGCCAACAACCTGCGGACTTTTACAACTGTCTGATGCAGATACAAGGTTGGATGAACAGCTCAGCCTTAAAACTGAATGGCTCAAAGACTGACATTCTCCTCCTTGGTCAGAAAGGGCTTGCCCTCCCCCAGAACATCTGGCCACCCTGTCTGGGCCCCCACCCCAGATCCGAAACAGGAAGTAAAAAGCCTGGGTGTGTGGCTCGAAACCGATCTTTCGTTCACTGCACAAGCAAAAAAAGTAGCCGGGACATGCTTTGGGCTCCTTAAGTCAATGAGAAAGATTCTGCCCTTACTCCCTTCCACCTTGCAAAAACTGTTAATCCAAGGCCTGATACTATCTAGGCTAGATTACAGTAACTCTATTTACTTGGGCGCCCCTGAGGCAACTTTGAACAAGCTACAGAGAATCCAAAACGTCGCTGCCCGGATCCTCACTAACACTCCTGCCAGAGCATCGGCCAAACCAGCCTTGAAGCTCCTTCACTGGCTCCCAGTGAGGGTGCGAGTGAAGTTCAAAGCCCTCTGCCTGGCCCACAAACTGCTTCAAAATCAAGGCCCCCCTATTCTAAGAAAATTTATCAGACCTTATAAAGCTTCAAGATCCCTCCGATCTGATAAGGAGTCTCTTATCATCATCCCCAGATTCAAGAAGGCATGCTCGGGTGGAAGACGCTTTTCGGTCCACACCGCACGCCTCTGGAACGCACTCCCCTGCGACCTGAGAATAGAACCAAACTACTTACGATTCAGGAAGCGGTTGAAAACTCATCTCTTCCCCTAAAAAACTTTGTCCTCCCTGAACTCTGACCTTCCCCACCACCCCCTTCTCTTTGCCCACTGACCCGCAGGTGTAGGGATCTTAGCGCTGGGATACCTCCGGGTGACTACGCGCTTTATACATTTTTTTTAATAATAATAATAACTCTTTAAAAAAAGGAAAAGCAGCGGGCCAGACTCTATCCCAAATGAGATTTATAATATATTAAAAGAGGAATTAACACCTATTCTTTTACAATTATTCAATTCTTCTTTTATAGAGGGTGACAGCCCCTCTGCATCCTGGGAAGAGGCAATAATCAAGATTCTCCTAAAACCCAATAAAAATCCAGGCATTTGTGAGTCTTATCAACCAATTTCACTTTTAAACTGTGATCATAAAATCTATACACAGATTATTACCAGACGATTGGACAGAGTAATAGGCCCGCGCATTCACCCAGATCAAAAATAGTTTATGAAGGGGAGGCAACTTAGCGAATTAACTTGCAATCTTATTGGAGCTATAGATATGGCCCAGATGTATAAGTCCTCTCTGGCAGCATTGACATTTGATGCTGCCAAGGCCTACGACCGAGTCAACTGGGTATTTCTATTTAAAGTAATACAGTGTTTTGATGTGGGTGAAAAAATGCTTAGCAGAAATGAAAGCCACTTATAAAAGCCCCTCTGCAAATATTTTGGCTTATGGGAACTTAACCAGAGCTATAGAGATCGGTAGAGGGACCAGACAAGGTTGTCCCCTCTCACTGTTATTTTTAATATGTACATCAAACCTCTAGCTTGAAAATTAAGAGCATCTCAGAAAATTATCTCCTTTAAATGCAAAGGATGGGAGAAAAAAAAATGGGTTGTATGCAGACGACCTAGTTGTTTTTACAGGGAATCTAGAAAAGTCTTACTCAGAAATCTGGTCCGAAATAGAGAACTTTGGAAAGGTCTCTGGGTATCTCCTTAATCGACAAAAAACAGATTTAGTGAAGTGGAACACGAACTTCGAGAGTATCTATGAAAAAAAGGAGATAAGATATTTGGGAATTCAGATAGTCCAAAACATCGACAAAATTGCACAAGTTAACTTCGACAAAGTAACAAAGGAAGCTCCCAATTACAATCTTGGGGGGCTCTGTCTCTCTTTTTTTTGGGTAAATCCAACTTAATAAAAATGTCACTTCTTCCAAAATATAACTTTCTGTTTAATATCATCCCCTTGGAGTTCCCAAAAATCTGGTTTAAGAAGGTCCAAGTGCTTTTCTCAAGTTTTATATGGGGAAATAAATGTCCAAGGATTGCCCAAAAAAACTTAGAAAGAAAAAGGAATACAGAGGGATTGCAAGCCCTGATTTATATTTGTATATGTGTGCATTTCAGTTAAAAAGCTTTTGGCAATTGATGTTGGATGACTCTATGTTCTCTCCTCTTTTCAAAGCCCTTACAAGGGATTTTTCTCAGCAAGCTGGGTGTTTTCTTTTAAATTTTGCCACCCTAAATTTTTCAAAAAAGTAAAATTGAAGATTTTGATATCAGCAGTAAAACTTTAGTCCCAAGTGAGTTGCCTTCTAAAAATTCTATATTACAATGATATTACTCCGGTCTGGGACTCCCCAGGGCTGCCATTGCGTTTGGCAGATGCCCTGGCGGGATCACTGACATAATATCGAGCCCATTAATATCGAGTTACAAAAATATCGATGACAAAATATCGAGGGACAAAATATCGAGTTTCTATCTTCATACAGGTAAGTACAAAAATATCGACTCTAAAATATCGACTGTAAATAATATAGACTGTCAAAAACTAATACAATAATAAATATATTTAATATAAACTTAGTTAAAATGATTAAATAAATGTAATATTAATAAATAATTAATGTAAATTACAAAAATATGTAACAAAAATAATAAATATATATATATATAAATACATATTATTAACTAAACATATATAATATTTTTACCGTAGCATAGCAAAATGGTTAAAATTTATTGTAACAACTATAGTGAATTCAACAGTAGAAAAACGCTGGATAGCGTAGGGGTAAAAATTACTATTCCCACTCCAGTGGGTGCAACAGTAGGGAAAACGTTGGATAGCGTAGGGGTAAAAATTACTATTCCCACTCCAGTGGGTGAAACAGTAGGGAAAGCGCTGGATAGCGTAGAGGTAAAAATTACTATTCCCACTCCTGTGGGTGCAACAGTAGGGAAAGCGTTGGATAGCGTAGGGGTAAAAATGACTATTCCCACTCCAGTGGGTGCAACAGTAGGGAAAGCGTTGGATAGAGTAGTGGTTAAAATTACTATTCCCACTCCAGTGGGTGCAACAGTAGGGAAAGCGCTGGATAGCGTAGAGGTAAAAATTACTATTCCCACTCCTGTGGGTGCAACAGTAGGGAAAGCGATGGATAGCGTAGGGGTTAAAATTACTATTCCCACTCCAGTGGGTGCAACAGTAGGGAAAGCGTTGGATAGCGTAGGGGTAAAAATTACTATTCCCACTCCAGTGGGTTCAACAGTAGGGAAAGAGTTGGATAGCGTAGGGGTTAAAATTACTATTCCCACTCCAGTGGGTGCAACAGTAGGGAAAGCGCTGGATAGCGTAGATGTAAAAATTACTATTCCCACTCCAGTGGGTGCAACAGTAGGGAAAGCGATGGATAGCGTAGGGGTTAAAATGACTATTAATTAATTAACAATTAACAATTTTAATTCATTTACATAATTAATTATTTATTATTAAATTACTTCCCACCCTATCCCCCTATACACTCACAACCCACCACAGAAAATAATTTGCTAAATATTAATTAGTTATCAATTAAATATTTATAATTAATTAACAATTATATTTTAATTAATTACCAATTATTAATTAATTAACAATTATTATTAATTTACATAATTAATTAATTATTATTAAATTACTTCCCACCCTATCCCCCTATAAACCCACAACCCGCTACAGAAAATAATTTACTAAATATTAATTATTTATCAATTAAATATTTATAATTAATTACCAATTAATAATTAATTAACAATTATTATTAATTTAATTAATTAAATAATTATAATTAAATTACTTCCCACCCTATTCCCCTATAAACCCACAACCCGCTACAGATTTATATTACACAATTATTAAAAATTATTACAAACTACCTTATTTTCGATTTTTTTTTGTCTATATTCTATCTAGTCGATATTATGTCTAGTCTATATTTTTGATTCGATATTTTGGCTATTAATATCGATATTACTCAATATTTTTGTTGTCTATATTATGTCTGGTCGATATTTTTGCTAGTCTATATTTTTTACTCGATATTTTGTCCTAACAATATTTTGGAATCGATATTATGTCCTACCAGTTAAGCTGCACTATATCACTATAACTCGAGAGCAGTCAACACTACTACTAACTATAGAACAATGTGCCGCCTATTAGAATTGATATATATGGCAATTTAAATATTTTTGAGTGATCTCATCACTATCTGTATTTTTTTAATACTATTTCGAAAATTATTGACCAATTTTTCGATTAGTCCTTTTTTTCGTAATCAGAATCAATAGCATAATGGTGAAGCGTTTTTCTTTCAACTCTTGTCAAATGGGTCCTCTATGACCAACATCCGCCAATTATTTTGTCTGTATACACCTCAAATAGCCATTTCTGAACCGCGTCGGCAAATATACTAAGATGGCCGCCGTGTTTAGCAATTCACAACAAGCCATCTACACCGCCACAAAATCCCGCGAGATTACGCGAGGATTAACAAGCCTGCCTACGGTATTTAAAGCGAATGTAACTGCAACATTGTTACATCGCTTTGATCGTACCCCACGGACGTTCCGATGCAGACTTCTTTCAAGTAAGTTTACCTCGAGCAGGATCCTGGCGCATGCGCGCTTACTCGCTGTTCTAATAGCCGATTTTTAATTCCGGCTGGAACGCTTGTGCTGGAATCTTTCCCTTAACCTTTGGCATGCTAACAAGTCTTGATCTGGGCGTAGTTGGAAAACCATGCTCAAAATGAACCGAATCTGCACTATTTTAATAAGCGTTAGCCTCACAGTATTTACCATAGCTATAGGGCTGTTTACCACTGTTAATAACGTAAAACCTTGCCGTATGCCACAGTTCTAGACTACTTTTATCCTTTGCCCATACCAACTTGGCTTGACATTTGCCATGTTATTAGTAACATGTAGCTGACAACTACTAAAACGCTATAATTTTTCACAAAAAAACACAAATGCAGTGTGTTAGAAGAGTTAACTGCAGCACTTGTAATGCAAATATAACTCCTTTTGACTGATGCGCTACACTCTGCAATATCACACAGAGTTATACCTTTTGCACAAATTTGTGTTTCCATTCAGCTTCAAATCTGTTACAGCTGATCTTCAACTATAAGTTGACTGACTGTCAGATCCCATCCACTGCTTCGCTTAACTCGTTGCAAGGTAACATTTGTAAACTCTAAATACTAATAAGAGTTCGCCATTACACTGACTGGGAATTATAGTGATATTTTTTTCCCTTTAGTGTACGCTTGGTGCTATTGATTCATTTCTGTGCCTAACCTCATCATCACTATTTTCAAGTACCGGTGCCACCAAGATCCTTTCTTTGACACCGTCTCTATTTATAAAAAGTAAGTGCAAGCCGCAATTCAATGCTCGGTATCCAACTTCTGAAGTAGACCTGTCCCATTTGGCTATACCTCTCTGAAAAATCTTTTTAGTCATAATTGAAACACTTTAGTCGCCACACCGACTATTTTTTCTTATCTTTCATGAAATGTGAAATGCGAGATATGTGGTACTAATAAGTTTAGTCAAAATACCAAAATGTAAATATTTTCAGTTTTGTCATAACAAATGTATGTCATTTACCAGGTATCTAATCCATACTGTACATATTGTAATTCACTGTTGTTCCTTTACAGAGGGTCATCAATTGTATATACCACTTTGTAGTCCTGATGATGGTCTTAGGAGTAACCATAATAAGACCGAAACGTCGACCTGCTCAGTCCAATTCTGCCTAGTTTGTCTCAAGTCATCTTTTGATTTTCTTCTGACTTCGAGTTATAACCAACCAACTACTGTGACGTAGCAGTCTGGACTTAAATCTGGATATGTCCAAGGAAAAGCAACCAAGACCTTGAATATCCACATTATATCCATGTACATGTATGCACCCTATTTTTAATGATTGTTCATTGTTTTTGTACAGAAATTTATATACTTTGCCTTGAAGTTTAATAATAACTTTTAGACAATACACCCTGGTTTCTTGTTTCATTGAGCACTTTTGCCAAAGCTGGATGTTAGTGTGGTAACATCTTATGATTTCTGTTTCATTTGAATTGAATCTAACAGCCACCGATTTAATTCATGTTTAGGTACTGTGATTAAATCTTGACAAGTCCTAACAGTGCTGTAAATAACTTAGAAAAACAAAACCCCTTGCTGGCCATTTTCCTCTTGCAAATCTTGCCCAAGCCCGCAAGGGTATATTGGGTTGCTCACCTTTTTGTAAATTGTTTACCACCCTGGCGACTCCCCTGAGAAGATGTGGGATCAACACTTGAGGGCAACTTTTATTTGAGGTGGAAAGTTTAAATATCATCAATTGCTAAGCTGGACAAAAGCAACGGAAAAAGAACTAAAAGGGGACTCGAACTTAGCATTAAAGATCTGCTCCCGTTGTATTAGGAAAAAAGAGGTGGCAGAGTGGTATTAGTTACTTGCTTAAAATGGAGAAGAGGAGCAGGCCTCATTTATGGAGATATGGAAGAAGGATCTGCCAGATGAAGATCTCGAAAATATTGGGCGACTATCTATGCCTCTTCTTTGGTCTTGTATAAATGCTGCATCATTAAAAAAGAATCACCTCTTCACAGCTCATAAGGCCTATTGGACCCCCAAGAAAATATCGAAAATGGGAAATCCAGACATCAAGAAATGCACCAAATGTGAAGGAGATAGAACCAATAAGGTCCACCTGTTCTGGAGCTGTCCAGTAATAGCCTCGTACTGTATTAAAGTGGGTAATACCATATCAGATATTATGGGGCTAGAAATGAAATTAGCAACTGTATCTGTAATTTTTGGGTTACCCCCAAGGGAAGCTGACAAACGAGTATTAACAAAAAATCATAAAGCTTTATTATTTACTTTGATTTTACTAGCCCGTAGGGAGCACTGTATTAAATGGATATTACCATGTTCCCCTACGGAAGATGAATGGATTCATTCCATTCAGAGGGTAGCCCTTTTAGATCAAGCTGGCAATTGTATGAAAAAGACTAAATATTGGGAAATTTAGGACAACTGGGTCGAGACAGGGGCGAGACATATATAAAGTTATCTTTTGCTTTGCGTAATGTGTTTTAAATCTCTCCTTTTACGATCTTGGTATTTCTTTTTTAGACATACATGATTTCTAGGTCCTATGATTAATATTATGCTTTAGACAGAGACCAGGGGACCGGTCTGCTTGGCCACCCTCTGTAAAGTGGAATTACATTGGCCGCTCGACTTTCAAGATTGAGGTTGAAACCCATACAAGTAGTCGAAGGTGCGGCTCTTGAGATACATAGTATCCTTCTCCTCTGCGGGGGTGAAACCATACCGATAATTAAAAATTCATCCTTCAGATACTTGAAAGGGTCAGAGAAACCCTTATATTATATTTAAATGAGGACTAATAAAAAAAACATTTGCTTAATTTGTGAAATTCAAAATCTATCAGCGCATCCGGTAAACTGACTAGACAGGAAGTGAAAACCATGCAACAACACTGAGCACAACGCAGGAATGAGAGCACAGCAGCTTGTGCAGGAGCCCGCCTAAGTGCCAACTCACTTCACACCTCATCATCATCCGAGAAGGGCTGACTTGGGAGGCAGGGGGACAGGGTTCACCTCCTGTTTAGGGCAGTATGAACCAGGGTTCACCTCTTGTTTAGGATAGTATGAACCGGGGTTCACCTCCTGTTGAGGGCAGTATGACCAGTGCCTCTGTGCTCCTTCTCCGTTTGTGACCCTGACAGCCTCCTGGTTACTTTCCGAGTATTTTATGTTGAAGGCTTCTCTTCATCTTTCCTTCTGCTCACAGCTTTGTTTGTTTTGCACAGCGGGCAAATTAATTGGTGATACTACTGTGTGATTTATTGACCCTCAGCTGCTGCATGAGAGCCTGGCACTGGTCACTCAGTCCTGTCTCTGGGGTGCGTGAGTTCCTTGTTATAAGCAAGCTTTCAGGAACAAAGCACTCAAAATGATGTCCTTTAAAAAACAACTTAATCCAAAGTGAAAATGAATGAAACAACAAGTACACCGTCCTCATTATTACCCACTGAAAGAAAACAACAACTATTGGTGAACCCAGAGCACCCAATCTTATAATAAATAAAGAGGGAGTGAAGCCTCAAGTGTACACTCACTAGAAGAGTGACATCATCCAGCCACTGTTCATTGGTCACAGGGGTGGTTTCATCGGTTGGAAATTCCACTTTGGCTTAAGCTCTCTTACAGACCACGGGAGCATCAGCCTTTATACTCCCTCTGATGTGCAGGGATGAGTCCTGACAAAGGCTAGGGCCTGGGGTCTCTTCTTCTGTTGTTGAGGTACCTAAGCCAGGGCTCTGCTGTCAAGGCACTTATGCCCAGGTACATTTGTTGATGCACTTAGGCCAGGGTTCTGCTGTCGAGAAACTTAGGCCAGGGTTTTGCTGTTGAGGGGCTTAGGGCCGGATTCTGCTGTTGAGGCACTTAAGCCAGAGTTCTGCTGTCGAGGCACTAAGGGCCGGCTTCTACTGTTGAGACACTAAGGCCAGGGTTCTGTTGTTCAGATACTTAGGGCCGGGTTCTGCTGTTGAGGAACTTAGAGCCGGGTTCTGTTTTAAGGCACCTAGGGCCAGATTCTGCTGTTGAGCCACAAGGGCGTCCATCAGGTCAGATGCAACCAAGCCACCTCTTACAACCATGTTGCAAAGACGCCCCAAATAGTACGCACTATATGTTTTTGAAAACATACGCGCGTAGCTGACAAGGTTTGCCCATTGTTCAACTTTGCAATTTTTTCACTGTACTTAGGTGTGACATTTCAATGCCTTTTTGTGACATACTCAGGTAAACATCTTATTGCCGTAATATGCATTAGAATCAAACTTATTACTACAGCCATTTAAATTACCAACTTTTGTGACACTTGTGAAGTAGAAGGACCCCTAAAACAGCCCTTCGCTTGACATGCATCACATTTCAAACAGGATAGTTCTGGATAATTTAGTGGAATAACAAAAAAGAAAGCATCTAAAAGCTGCGTTTAAATGTGTCCTGAATCACTCATGCTCTAAACCTTACCCGCAAATGTGGCTTTTCACACCGCTCAGAAATGCTTTAGAGGGCTGTCTGGGCCCCACGGCGGCAGCCCGCTCTTCACAGCCTGGGTAAATACAACTCTGGCACCAAATGTGGTCTTGTGACCACAGCTATATGACTCACCACTCAGGGGCAGATGCCAGGCTGAGAGGCACTGCCTTTGGACATTGGGGAGGTGAGAATTAAACTTTTGGTACCATTGTATGTGTGTTTGTGTGGCGGCTTGTGAGACCGAGGGATAGAGAGAGCCAGTGTGTGTGCAGGTTTTTTTGATTTGTATTATCTTTTTTTATAGGACTGTATTCAACTTGTACAACCAATTGAAACATACACAAGCATTTGCAATGCAATACCTCTCGCATTTAAACGAGTTTGAGCTAGTGGTATTAAAAATGACATTACCTTTATGTTTTTGTTTTTAAAACATAAATAAAAGGCATTGTCATTTACAATGCCAATAGCTCAAGCTTGCGTGAATGTGAGACCTATTGCATTGCAAATTCTTGTTAAAGATAGTAAGACTGCACCTACTTCCAGTCCTGTTTTAAAAATAACAACCACTGCAAAATAATTCAGCCGGCAGAGCAGCAGACTTTATCAGTGATTCTGCATTACAAGAGTAACATGGAATTACTAAATTCCTCTAAATCCACCAATAGAATTAAAAATTACGCCCAGGCCTTCTTCACATATTACAAGATGCAATTCACAAAACTATGGTTGGACACGTCCACCTCTTCCTTTGTTATCTTTTCTGTATGGAGATCTCTGCACTGTCAAGTGTACACTTTTGAACTAAATGTAGGAGGGGCCAGGAAAGTGGAGTGAAAATGAGGAAAATTACTACAGCATGGGAGGGGTGAAAATAGAGATAAGGAGAGTTAAAGGGTGAACATGCTAACACAAAAGAACATCCACAAAAGAATAAAACCATTCTAACTCAAAAAAGATACTTCTGAAGCTACTACAGTCTTAATAGTGCCAACGCTGGCTTATATATACTTCTGTCCAGCCCTGGAATACTCAAACCTCACACATGATCCACCGTCAACACACTCCCACAGAAAACAATGGAGACAGGATATTAAATTAACACCCCATAGGAATTCATGTTAAATTGATTACATTAATTCAACATTTAAATGATATATTTATATTTTTAGTGAGACAAATGGAGTATAACTATTGATTAATAATAATGTGATAACATTTAATAATACACTTAATTTCAATATTAAACGAATTAACTTTATAGCAAATATAATATAAATTACAAAATTGGATTTGTGCAGACTTGCTGGCCAGACCTACTCCCTAATTACCCTCGAACAGCTTTTAGGCATTCTCAGTTTTGTTTGAAAAGTGTTCAAGGGTTGGGCCAACTCCTCCTTATAGGTAAACATTTAGTAAATTGAGTGTATTGTATACCTGGTGAGTATTTAATCAGTCTCAATAAATAATGAGGTTGTGCACATCCAGATGGATGATAAAGTCAATAACATGCATATGCTTATTTTTTAAATACTTTATTTTTTTCTAACTTAGTACTTGCAGACTGTCCTGCATTTTTTCACAGGGTCCACGCATACAACAAGTGTTTCACACTTACAATCACTGTGTGGCCACAGTTTTCTCAAGCCTCTTTGTAATTCACTTGAACTCGAAATGCCCATTGTAGCTGGAAAAGGAACCATGCGCTTGTCATCTAGGACCGCAGAGACTGACACTACAATTTCCTGACAGGGAAGGAAGGGATCACTGACATAATATCGAGCACATTAATATCGAGTTACAAAAATATCGATGACAAAATATCGAGGGACAAAATATCGAGTTTCTATCTTCATACAGGTAAGTACAAAAATATCGACTCTAAAATATCGACTGTAAATAATATAGACTGTCAAAAAATCGTTTTTTTATATGTCTTTAAATTAAATTAAAACTAATATAATAATAAATATATTTAATATATACGTAGTTAAAATTATTAAATAAATGTAATATTAATAAATAATTAATGTAAATTAAAAAAAAATAACAAAAATAATACATATATATATATATATATATATATATATATATATATATATATAACATCCAACGACAACCTCAATGGAGTATCCCTTGTCCAGTGGGGGTGGCGCGCTGCCGGTGAAGTGACCGGTAGTCAATATTCAGGCAAAACGGCGTTCCAAGCGCGCACTTAGATACCAAAAGAATCCACACCAACAAGCAGGTCTGTCAAGTAGGTAGGGTTTATTCACGCCATAAGCCCTACGTGACGCGTTTCGCACTCCATGAGTGCTTGTTCACACAATGATACTTGAAAAGTTTGCTGTATTTACCGTGTGTCTCCAATAAACATAGACATGGGACTTAACTGTATTGACAAAGTTATAAGGGCGCCATCTTGTAATAGTACTGTCTGTCTTACATTGATGGTCAATTGTCATGTTACACAGCAGTAATTAAATCACATTACAAATGTCTGGCAATATTAACACAAACGAATGATTGCTGGGCAGTCAGTCCATATTCCATAAATTAAACCACGTAAGTCAAATAAATCATATTAGTGCTCTGGTTTAAACAAGTATACCCACATGTCAAATAAAGATGTGAATAACGTTATAATCAATAACTTTAGACGTTTAAGGCATCCGCTCTTACGTGTCTTGTAATGTCAAACACGTTCGACCAATCGACTGTTAGGGTATTAGCACGTGATCGGCATATGTAGGTAACCATGGTGACGTATAATATGCACCGGTGTCCCGTTTGCTGGTAATAGGGCACAATTGTTATAAAAACGGCCATGTGTACAAAGTTACTTGTATACTGTGTAACAAATGTAAAAGGGGGCTCTATGTAAATCAGCAGAATTATAATCTGCGGACACAAATACACGCAAGAGCGTCCAATTGAATGCTAGTGCTGTTAGCACGTGATCGGCACTAGAAGCTCTGGCGGTTCCCTTGGTTACCTAGGTAACACGTGTGCACCGTCACCTAGGTAGAGTGCTAAACATTTAACGAAAGGTTGTTAACTACTTCCCCCTGGTTAGTGGGTTCAACCATGGAACAACAAATAAAGTGATGGATTGACAAATAAAGTAAAGTTATTATCCCCTGGCTAGTGGGGGAGGTCACGTGTAACGTGGTTAATGTCCAGGACAAAAGTCTGTCACAGTCATGTTATAAAAACACGGTTTAGAAGAAAAACAAAAGCATCATACAAAGGATCAGCCTTGAGAAAAACCCTGTTTCGAATACCCATAAGTGTTATAGTGTACTATAATACAAAGAAGACAACATACTTGGAGCGAAGAGTGGAGAAGGCCAAGTTGAAAGGACTCGGGTACTAACATCACAAGCCTGCGAATAAGTCCTGCCCTTTCAACCTGTAGGGAAAAGTATATAGGGACCAATGTCAGAATGAGGAAAACATTCAATGATGAAGAACATTACAATAAATTTCATTCCTGGTGTAAATGTACATTATATTCCTCATCCATGTTGTGTCCGTTTGGAAAACGTGTGCAGAGACCAATGATGTGTCTCGATTCTCGTTGTCTGAGTCTTAAAGCACGATTACCACCCCTTCTGGATAAGGTTACCTGTTCAATAATATAGTATCTTAGTAGTTTGGCGTTGGAAAAATGATGACTTTCAAAATGCCTAGCAATAGGGTACTGTTTGTCTCTATTCGTAATGGCTCTAGTATGTTCCAATATGCGTTGTTTGGCCATTTTTGTGGTACTCCCCACGTACCTCAGTTCACATGGGCATATCAGTACGTACACCACAAATATGGTGGTGCATGTCAGAAATTGTTTTATGGTTTCCATTTTGTTGGTACTTGGATTCCAATATTTTTTAACCATATGGCTGTTAGAACAGGCTTTGCAGTGACCGCAGGGAAAGAATCCGGGGAGATCCACCCCCTGTGGTACAGTGTCACTAATCATATTGTGTACCAATAAGTCACTTAAATTGCGACCCCTGCGGTAGGTAATGCTAGGTCTTGCTGGTATGGTACTACCTATGATAGGATCATTTCTAAGTATATCCCAGTTCTTCATGATACTTTTCTTTATTTCCTTGTAGTTACCATTGTAATCAAGGATAATACGGGTGACTTCATTATCCTCTGTTATTGCATCATCATTCCTTTGGTTGGTTAGTAAGTTCTTGCGTTCCACTGATTTCGCTTTGTCAGTAGCTCTTTTAATCACCCATTTTGGATAGCCCCTGTTGGTGAACCTTTGTACCATTGATGCCTCCTCTTTAGTGTAGTCCTCAATGGTGCTACAGTTCCGTTTTGCCCTGAGAAGCTCCCCGTAGAGGATGCTCCACTTGAGGGGCTCTGGATGACTGCTCAGGGCATGCAGTAAAGTGTTACCTGCTGTTTCTTTCCGGAATAATATAGTTTTAAGTTTATTATCCTGTACTTTCACCTTGGTATCCAAATATTTGATCTCCCTATCACTGATGTTACTTGTTAATGTGATATTATTGTTGTTATTATTCAATTTGGAGATGAAGTCAATGGCCATGTTTTTACTGCCTTTCCAGATCACAGAAATGTCATCTATGTATCTTAGCCACATAGTGACATTCTGGAATCCTTCCTGTAAATCTGGTCTATTTCTCATGTCCGCCTCCCATGCGCCCATGAACAAGTTGGCAAAGCTCGGGGCAAAACATGTGCCCATCGCGGTGCCATGCAATTGGACATAGATGTCATCGTTAAACAGGAAGTCATTGTTGACTAGACAGTATCTCATCATGTCTAAAATCATGGTGGAGTGTCCCAAGTATTTGATGTTACGGGTTTTCAGAAATCTAGCACATGCCTCTATGCCTTGATTGTGTTCTATAGAGGTGTACAGTGAGCTAACATCAAGCGTTATAAGCAGTAGATCTTCATCCCACTTAATGTCCTTGATCTTATCAAGAAAATCCTTAGTGTCACGTACATATGTTGGTAGATTTCTAACATATTCCTGTAGAAAGTAGTCCACGTATCTGGAGATGTTTTCCAGTACACTCCCTCTGGACGAAATGATGGGTCTGCCTGGTGGATTGTGTTTGCATTTGTGTACTTTTGGAAGTAGATATAGAATTGGAAGAATCGGAAAGTCTTGTTTTAAATAGCAATATTCCTCCCACTCAATCCATCCCTTATCTTTCCAATCTGACCGTTTATCCCAAATTATGGTAATACTCAGATTGTATTCCATTCTGTTACTTTTTCTGTATGTTTTTCCATCCATCAGTTGTCTCATAGCTTCCCCTATATACATTTCTTTGGGTAGAATTACAATATTACCACCCTTGTCTGCAGGACGGATGATAATACTGTCATCTTCCGCTAATTCAACCATGGCTGATTTTTCCGCCGATGTGAGATTATGTTTAAAGGTTTTCATCTTTCTCTGCCAATTCTGGCTTCTGTAATGAAGGAGTTCCTTCCCTACCATTTCCTGAAAGGTGTCTATGTTATCATGATACAACTTCGGGGAAAAAGTGGATCTGGGTTTGAAATTGCTCCTAGTACTGTTGTCATGTTGTATCTCAAGAGCTTCTAGGATACGTTTAGCTTCCAAACTTATATCCTGATCCTCCATCTCCTCATTGACTTCATCCAAAGCCAATAAATTGTCTATGTCCCCATGATCAAATTATCTTCCAATTCTCTAGTATCACTTGTGCCAATATTCCTACTTCTAGATGGTTTCAGTACATGCCACTTTTTAAGTTTCAATTTGCGACAGAACTTAAATAAATCAATCTTGTTGTTCACATAGTTCATAGGTACAGAGGGACAAAATGAAAGACCTAAACAAAGAGTACGTTTGTCTTTCATACTGATGTTTCTTGAGGAAAGATTAATAATAGTACAATTTACCTGGTCTTCATCCATATTTAATATTTCTTGTTTTGGCCCTTCTTGTTTCCCACTGGACCTCTTGTTCTGTTTCCTCCTCTGTTTGTATTTCTTCCTCTTCTTGTCCCGGTACCTCTTGGCCTTCCTCTTATGGGCGTCGGATTTTGTTGATTTTTCGCCTGTAGTCGTGCAGACGCCCTGGTCGCTTGTCGGCTCTGATTCATGAGCCGATACATTTCTAAAAAATTGGGTTTTGCTTTTTGGGTTACTCCTTCTGCTGCCATACCACTACGTGAGCTGGTTGTGCTATCAATGGAGTCTGAGTTGTCCGTAAGAGATGTGCTGGTGTATTCATCATCTTCGTCCAGTTCTTCATTACCCACTCCATTGGTTTTATCTTGTTGTTGTATCTCATCATACAGATGATCATACTTCTTAGCATGTGTCAGTATTCTCCCTGACTCATAGTCTCCACAGTCCCTGTGGAGTTTGTATTGCTTGCGCTTCTTGATATCATCTTCTAGAGTCTTCAGTCTTATTTTCATTTCACTGATGTATTCAACAATGATTCCTTGGTCTTGATGTTTATTCAACTCAACTGCAATTTCCTCAATTTCTTTTTTGATCTTTGTTCTGTCCGCCCAGGCATATTTCACGAGGATTTGCATCATCACTTTGGAGCTTTGTGCTGAATTCGCAGCCCAATCATCCATCATTTGAGGGTCACGTGATTCATACGAGGGGGTGATGTAAATACGCAATCCTCTCGGTACCATATTCTTTTCCAGGTAATCCTCTAGGGAGGTGGCTTCCCACCATTTGGACACCTCCTGTTTATGAAGCTTTTCATATTTTCTTAATAGGTCCATGATGGGTTTGTTCGCTTTTACTGGTATTGCTGCAGAGGCGCCTTTGCCCGGCGCTCTAGCGAACAAGGAAAGTGCAGCTTCCCTTCTCTCCTTCTCTTCCTCCATTAGGAACTTGGGATTGAGACTTCAATCCCTTGACAGATACCGCAACAGTGGTGTGGATAGTGTGCCCCTCCGTGTGGTCGGAGTTCCCCCTCGTCTTCGGCAGGAACAGCTGGTTGTATGAGCGTTACAGCAGTAAACGCAGTAGAAAGCCGGTATGATTTTAGGCTATACCGCGTTCCTGTGAGCACATCAGAGACCCGAGTCAGGGCTCCAGGAGTATTATATCACTCTGCTCTTGACTCGTTTGATTTGCGAGGTGAGTCCAGCTGCATAGGTCTCTCTGTGGCAACGAAGACTGCGTAGATACCCTCCGTAATAAAACATCCAACGACAACCTCAATGGAGTATCCCTCGTCCAGTGGGGGTGGCGCACTGCCGGTGAGGTGACCGGTAGTCAATATTCAGGCAAAACGGCGTTCCAAGCGCGCACTTAGGTACCAAAAGAATCCACACCAACAAGCAGGTCTGCCAAGTAGGTAGGGTTTATTCACGCCATAAGCCCTACGTGACGCGTTTCGCACTCCATGAGTGCTTGTTCACACAATGATGCTTGAAAAGTTTGCTGTATTTACTGTGTGTCTCCAATAAACATAGACATGGGACTTAACTGTATTGACAAAGTTATAAGGGCGCCATCTTGTAATAGTACTGTCTGTCTTACATTGATGGTCAATTGTCATGTTACACAGCAGTAATTAAATCACATTACAAATGTCTGGCAATATTAACACAAACAAATGATTGCTGGGCAGTCAGTCCATATTTCATAAATTAAACCACGTAAGTCAAATAAATCATATTAGTGCTCTGGTTTAAACAAGTATACCCACATGTCAAATAAAGATGTGAATAACGTTATAATCAATAACTTTAGACGTTTAAGGCATCCGCTCTTACGTGTCTTGTAATGTCAAACACGTTCGACCAATCGACTGTTAGGGTATTAGCACGTGATCGGCATATGTAGGTAACCATGGTGACGTATAATATGCACCGGTGTCCCACTTGCTGGTAATAGGGCACAATTGTTATAAAAACGGCCATGTGTACAAAGTTACTTGTATACTGTGTAACAAATGTAAAAGGGGGCTCTATGTAAATCAGCAGAATTATAATCTGCGGACACAAATACACGCAAGAGCGTCCAATTGAATGCTAGTGCTGTTAGCACGTGATCGGCACTAGAAGCTCTGGCGGTTCCCTTGGTTACCTAGGTAACACTTGTGCACCGTCACCTAGGTAGAGTGCTAAACATTTAACGAAAGGTTGTTAACTACTTCCCCCTGGTTAGTGGGTTCAACCATGGAACAACAAATAAAGTGATGGATTGACAAATAAAGTAAAGTTATTATAAATTGATTAATAAATAATTAATGTAAATTAAAAAAAAATAACAAAAATAATACATATATATATATATATATATATATATATATATATATATATATATATATATATATATACATATTATTAACTAAACATATATTTTTTTTTTACCGTAGCATAGCAAAATGGTTAACATTTATTGTAACAACTATAGTGAATTTAACAGTAGCAAAAGCGCTGGATAGCGTAGGGGTAAAAATTACAATTCCCACTCTAGTGGGTGCAACAGTAGGGAAAACGTTGGATAGCGTAGGGGTAAAAATGACTATGCTCACTCCAGTGGGTGCAACAGTAGGGAAAGCGTTGGATAGCGTAGGGGTAACAATTACTATTCCCACTCCAGTGGGTGCAACAGTAGGGAAAGCGTTGGATAGCGTAGGGGTTACAATTACTATTCCCACTCCAGTGGGTGCAACAGTAGGGAAAGCGTTGGATAGCGTAGGGGTTAAAATTACTATTCCCACTCCAGTGGGTGCAACAGTAGGGAAAGCGCTGGATAGCGTAGGGGTTAAAATTACTAATAATTAATTAACAATTAACAATTTTAATAATTCACATAATTAATTAATTATTATTAAATTACTTCCCACGCTATCCCCCTATAAACTCACAACCCACTACAGAAAATAATTTACTAAATATTAATTATTTATCAATTAAATATTTATAATTAATTACCAATTATATTTTAATCAATTTCCAATTAATATTTAATTAACAATTATTATTAATTTACATAATTAATTAATTATAATAAAATTACTTCCCACCCTAATACCCTATAAACCCACAACCCGCTACAGAAAATAATTTACTAAAAATGTATTATTAATCAATTATTATTATTTACCAATTATATTTTAATAATTTACCAATTAATAATTAATTAACAATTATTATTAATTTACATAATTAATTAATTATAATTAAATTACTTCCCACCCTATTCCCCTTTAAACCCACAACCCGCTACAGATTTATATTACTCAATTATTAAAAAATATTTAAAACTTACCTTATTTTCGATTTTATTTTGTCTATATTCTATCTAGTCGATATTATGTCTAGTCTATATTTTTGATTCAATATTTTGGCTATTAATATCGATATTATTCGATATTTTTGTAGTCTATATTATGTCTGGTCGATATTTTGGCTAGTCTATATTTTTTACTCGATATTTTGTCCAAACAATATTTTGGAATCGATATTATGTCTGTTTACCGGAAGGAAGCCTGAACTGACTTATCTAGAGCGCTATCTTTGATTATTTAAATCCAGAAATGTTGACTCCAAAAGAATTACGAAGAGCCTGGAGAAAGCCCTGCCAATAACCATGTTCTTCAAACGTTTGCACATATCATGAACTGTAGCCCATAAGAAATGAATTTTAATGTGTACGTTTTTGAGTGAGTTTGGATGTATGTTGTTACTACGCATGCTTTTACAACGCATGCCTTTAACAGGCAACTTTTACAACGGAAGTCATTACAATGACTTGAGTCGGCGGCGCTGGATAGTGAATAGTTTAATTTACTTTTCCAACTCCAGTCCCCATGGATAGTAGGGAAGGTTTTGGATAGTTAATTAAACCATTCCCTATCCTACAGCGGCCCCCAGCGCAAGTCGTTGTAAAGACTTGCGTTGTAAAAGTTGCGTGGTAAAGGTAGTGCGTGGTAAAAGTTGCGTTGTAAACACTGTTGCCCGTGAGTTCCCACGAGTAAGTCAAATTTGTTTCAGGGTAAAAATGAACTACTTTGGTAGGAAGAAAGGCCAATCTCCAAATGTAATTATACTAGAGAGATCCAGTGTATCCAATCAAGTCATACATTTTAAGAATTTTAAGAAAATCGTGGTACAACTTACATTAAGGTGGGTGAATAGGTATCCCTTGGTGGAAATTCAAAGTAAGTGCTTACATGAATACAAGTATCAGTGTCCCAGATAGTAGAACTGTCTTGTTTTTTTTCCGAATGATTGGTGAACTAATTATTATGTGCAACATACAAATTTATTGGTTTGAAAACATTTTGTTGCTTTGGTTTACAGTTCAAAATGAAGAACAAAAGGACATTTCAATGGTATGTTTCTTAAGGTGTTGTAAATATAACATGAAGAGTGCACACAAAAAACTAAAGCAATTATGTCCTGGCAGAAAAGTCTGAGAAGTTAAGTGCCACGCTTTATATGTTACCCGTGAGCTATGCCTGTTCCAGAATGTGGCTAACAACATATCTTTTAGTAGATATGGTTATGTTTTCCCTTGCTACGGTCTCCTCTTAAGGTCATTTGCCATGAAGCCCCGCATACCAGAGACTGTCAGTTCAGTGAGATACTGGACCAAATTTAGGAAATGCTTGTGGAGGAATCTGACTTTTGCTTGTGTTTCCCCTGGAATGTTTTTTTTTGTATGGACTTGGATGGTTATCATTTTAGACCTCTGAGTAGCAAGGGAGTACTTTTCCCTTAGGGATGGTAAATGTTTTGAACTAAACTAATTGCCTTACCTTTCTTTAGTGTGAGTCCACTGTAAAATGTGAATTTACTATGTAAGTGGCACAAAAGGCAACTAGCCAATATGGACCTCACATTTGGACATTCATTTAAAAAGTCTGGCATTGCATACGTTAGTTGCAAGTGTGTCCTGAATCAGCAAAGTACACCTGTATACCTACCTAATTCAAAACATGTAAACATGTATTATGTGTCTTTTTGCATGATTAAAAGGTAATGCTGTGTGGGCCCTGTTCTCAGGAGCTTGAAACAGTAAATACTGTATATGTCTAATCAGCTTTAAAACTCCACCATTTTCTAAATATGCTTTGAAAGCATCTTTAGATACCATTATCACAAACCTTTGCCAGCCAAAGAACATAAAAATTTGTCATATACAAATTTATATTTCTTATGTCACAAGAATGAGATTTAAACATGTTGCTAAATTACTGTCTTTCTCAAAATCAATCTTAAACCTGCTGCCAGTTGACTTTCCACAGGCCACTGCTAATTGTGGTTTCTTTCACCGCGCCCAGTATGGGTGTGTGCTGTGAAAACTGCAAATAGCTCAGCAAACTGAAGCCTTTCATGAATCCTGAGCTTTCTGCCTCTCTATTCCCCATCCTATGTCTTTCCATTCGCCATCCTGTCTGCCAGACATCACCTAAAATGGAAGGTCAATGACTGAAGGTCAAGGCTCACGCAAAGGGGCATATTCACAAGGAGCTATCGCCGAATTAACTGCACTTTATCAGAGCCAAAGTCGTGATAAATTTATACCATCATTCACAAGCAGGTGCTAATAGCCCACAGCACCACCCCTGTGATGGAAGCCGCAAAAAACATTGCCACAGAGGGACCCCGCAACTATCGCTAATGAGATGCAGAGTAGGTATTCCCGTGCATAAAGCCGTAACAATACCACACCTGAAAATTCACGATGACCAGACAGATTGGCGATAAGAACACAAAACACGTGATAAGGTGTGTTAGCAGCAGGAACTTTACACCTGCTCTGACCTGTTGTAAATTGAGATGGCAGCCTGCACCACAATAGGTAGCCCTGCCCAGGGCGTCATCGGAAGGGCAACAGATGCCATGGAGCTAATCATCATGAAGCATGGACAGCCAAGAGGGCCACAATACCCACCCAGCAATACCCCCCGCATCACCACCACAGAGGCAGCGCAGACAAAGACAGCGGCCCCCAGGAAACGCACCTGCCTCACAGGCTCAACATCTGACAATGTCACTGTCCACTACAGGCTGAAAGGGACAACCATCCTCTGCATCCTGGCCATCATCGGCTAACAGGCCTACGGCACCAACAGAGCGGACAACCAACATCCCACCCCACACCAAGCTTCTGGCTGTGCACTACCTGTTGGCCCCTGGCACACCCCAAACAACACCCGCCAGACTAAGACCCCCACGCCTGTCCTGGACATCACCATCACCCTATCACCCCAGTCCCCGTATGGTCAACACAATGCACAGGAACTGCTGGAGACCAAGCAAGGACCATACGCCATAGCATGCACGTGTTGGGGGCAATCCACTGCACACATGTCCCACCTGTGCCCCCTGGTGACACAACACACAATCTGCGCAACAGGAAGCACACATCACACATCAATGTGCAGGCAACATCTGAACACCATGGGACCTTCACCATTGTTGCCTTCAAATACACAGCCAGAGTGGGTGGACCCTTCTACCTCTGACAGTCCAACATCAACCAGCCGTCCGAGGATGGCACAAAGGGAAATGCACAGCTCAGTGGCAACTTTCCAATTAACACCCAACTCACCTCAACTCCACTAGCATGCAATCCACAACTCTGGCAATGCACATGTCACAAGTCCACAACTAAGATGCACAACAACATGCCCACTCACCAGACACAATAGAACAACTCACAATGGTAACCTGGGCAAGCCGTGAACATGACCAATCTATGGCATGGTACCTCAGCCACACAATAGACGAATGTTGGGAGAGGAGGCAACCAGGCATATGTGAAGGATGCAGTAGAACCATGATTGGGAAAGTACACAATGCCAAGAGTGGCGGCGAAGTGCTGAACAAATGGCAGTATGCAGAACACAACCATATCCACGGCGATATACACCTCTGGTGAATGGAGTGTAGTGGACAGTAGACAGAACCATGTCACCCCAGCCAGTGGGGATCCTTGCGGAAATGTTGCCTGTTACGCCCCACCCGTAAGCATGAGAAGAGTGGGATAGGCTGGCGTACGCCAGGACAGCATAGGGGTGTGAATAAAAAGGCTGGAGCCCTGGGCGTAGTCCTCTTCTGGAAAGCCCAACGTCTCTGCCAGGGTGGCGCTTCCCACCCCGGCATGAGGCCATCACCATCCTCGTTAGCGGAGTTGCTTGAGATCATGTGCGCCTGCCATACCCCGGTTTGCTGGGCCACAAACCTATTTCAGACCACCGCTGTCCGCCCAATGCTGGCCCACATTACTCCTTTCTTGTTTACATATTCTACTAGCGACCTCTGCGGCTCAGTGGGTCCCATATGTGAGACTGTGTCCTGGCTCCTGAATGGCAGTGACCCCAAATCCGGGACAGGTGCCACAGCACCAGACTCCCTTCGATCAGTGAGGCATAATTTCATATGCGTAACTTGTGGCACATCCTGCCATAAACCCTGTCTAACGCCATCTGGCAAGCCGTGCTGCAACAAACCCTATCCAACGCCATCCGGCGAACCTTGGATGAGGGTCTAGGACAACCTTGCAGACCAGTAGGTCTCATATGCAGCACCTAGTTGCGAATCACGAATGGCTGAGTCCACACCAATAGACACACAGAGAGGAGTAAGAGGAAGATGCGGCTAAGTCCGGACGAAAGCTGGGTCACAGTGACAGAGGTGACCAAACACGTGGTGCCACTGAACCTGCAGGCCTGTGGGGCACCAACCTATGCCGGCGACACTCAGTGAATGGCCGATGCTGATGCTGCCTTCGGCCTACACTGCGCTTGCCCTAGGCTGTGCTCGAGTAGGCCACAGATTTGGAACTTAACATCGAGTATGCAAAGGCAGATTAGACATCATTGCACGCGAGGAGAGGCCTATGAGGATGTTGCCTTGCAACTTGGCGGAGAGAAAAGGATCATCATTACGGATGTGTTCATACACTGCTGACAACTGCCCTGGTGTCACAAGCGCTGTGCATCGTGAGTCAAAGACACGTGGCTGTGGGCCACTGCTGACCACTGCCTTCAGACTACACTGCGGTCCAGTAGGTCCCAGAGTCATGATTCAGCAATGGCGGAGTCCATATCAGTGCACTGGCATCATCGCAGTCTGCATCCCGACTCTGTCCCTTTGCCACCAAGTCTGTTCCCTGACATTCATGGACACTCTCTGGTCAGACAGTGGTGACGTCTGAGCCTATGAACTAGGGGGCAGTTTTCACCCCCATGTAGCTGATACGGAATTGATGGTGGCAATGGGCTGTCGCATTCCACTCCTCCATTTGCTGCTTAGGGATAAAATGAAACCTTTCAGCATCTTGCCCTTGAGGAAACCGTCCACTGTCCCACGAAACACTACGAAACATACACCTCGGACAATGATGGTTACTTTCTCAGATCGCATGGCCCATCTGACTGCACTGCAAGCCATCCTCCCGTGGCTGGGTGCCTGTGCCGGCCGCAGTGCATCCGAGGCCACTAACTCTGTGCTGGTCAAGTCCGGGACCCCTTCTCTGGAGACATAGGCTGGCCCCTCAGGCGTGAGCCTTGGGCTCATCAACGCCATGACTCTGTGGCCTTGCACTGTATGCAGCCTACGGGCCCAAATGCGTCCCACCAGGGCTCACACACCAAAGCGAGTCCAGACCGGCTTGGATGACGCATCACCGCAAGAGGCACACGCCACCACTGCAAGGACCACCTCCAAACGCCATCTGCCAGACTTGAAGCGGTGGTCTGGTATTATACATGTGGTCCCTGGACCCTATGATTTTACATTGTGCGGTGTACCACGGATCCAGACATGTCACCGGAGGCAGCGGGTTGGGTCTTGGACATGTAGCTTTGTTGTAACCCACTCCATTCATGAGTGGAGTGACCAGGGCCGTCGTACCCACAGCTAACATGGGTATGTGCCTGCTAATTGCACACCCCTGGGCATGGTTCTGTGCTGTGCATGTGCATCTGAATGTGTCTCTATGGCAGCATGGGTCTCCTTAGTGGGGTGTGGGTGGGCCCTTTAGGGTAATAGATCCCTACATATGTGTCCTGATTCACATTCCATGGGTTCGGCCCCCACCCACACCTGATGGCCCACCTCCTTTTGGTGTGCTGACACATGACATTGGGGTGCCATATGTGGGTGAGTGAAGTGTCATGAGCCCCCTGTGCCTGCGGGTGCTTCCTGCTGTGTGGTCTGTTACAGGCTCAGTGTTCTACTCTGAGTAGCTTGGCTGTCCGGGTAGGGGGTTTGTGTGGGATAGCCATGAGCTGTTGTGGGGCGTCGGTGTCGACGGTGTGGCGGCACTCTCCGACATCACTGATGCGTTGTGTTATGTGCTCTGCTGCAGGTGTTTTGTGCCACTCTGCATTGTGAAGGGGAGGTGCGAATTGCCTTTTTGATGGCATATATGTTGGCGCATTGTGCTACTTTGCATGCAGACTGTATGGCAGTGTAAATTGTGACTGTTTGGGGGGTGCTGATTCCTCTGCTAGTGGGTCAGTTGCTGGTAGTGTTCTGTCACCTCCGTGACACTGGTCTTGTTTTCCTGCAGTCTGTACCCCGTCTTCCTCTCCCTCTTCTCCTTGGCCTTCTCTGACCCTGTTGTTCCTTGCTGGTGGTCTATGGGGATTGAGTAGGCCTCTGCGCTCGGTCAGGGTGCATCCATGTTGCTACGTGCCTTGGCTTGTTTCTGGTGTGTTTTCCACCGGGTTTTTTATGGTGCATTGTCCCCCAAGACGCGTGGGATTAGCAGGCCTGTGGCTTGTTTTCGGTACTTTTTATCCTGCGGTTGGCCTCATCGCATGTTTATTGGGGTCCGCGTACTGCATTTTAGCGGCGTGGCATTGCTTTTCACACGGACATTTGCAGAATTATCTGGTGTATATTGCATGCTACCACTTTGTTGTGAATTCCATGTTGACACTGGGTTATTTTCCCGCAATGGACTGCGATGTTGAAAGTTGCGTTACGCTACTCTTGCGGTAGTTATCAAATGTTCTTGTGAATATACCCCAAAGAGTTTAAAAGTCACACCTGACTAATGATTAGTAAACAAGTGGCGGTGGAAGTGTCACTTGCCCCAAATATTGAATGGTCACAGCAGTTGTATTTTCCTAACCTCAAAAGGAAACTCTTTCAGAAAAAGCCAAATCTGACCATTCTCCTCCATCCCGCCGAGTTAAGCTCTGGTGGAGGAGGGTTTTTGAAAAACAAACATGTCAGAACATCTTTAGTGTACAGGTGATATAGTAGTCTTGTCTGAACACGAAAATCAATGCACACACAAATATTAGTATTTACTTTTACTAGTATTGTGTTATTCATCTATAAATACCATGAGTAAGAATGTTAATGTTTTTATCAATAGCTAATAAAAAAATAAAAAAAGATGAAAACAAGATATACCTCAACCAAATTTCAAGACACTTTCGACATAAATTAGTTTATTCCCCTAGCTGTATTATATTAGTTAATTTGTAGAATAGTTATTTGCATAGCTACAACAGAATCTTTTACCGAGTCGTATAAAGTCCCCCTGCAATTAGGACTGAAATCAGAATCCTGTATTTCAGCATCTCTCCAGCAACCTGTCCATCTGTCTTGCCCCGTGTCAGTTGTGAGTGACTTATATACATATCTAGTGTTTTGTGGTCTTTGCAGCAATGAATGGCTATCCTGTTTGGATTCTGTATCTTCTGTACCAGGGACTGAACAATGCTTCTGTTTCATTTTTAGGAAGCCTTTAAAAACATCTATGTTTTATAATTTGGTTCCCTCCAATTCTGAATTAAAAGGATCCTACTGAGATCAGCATACAGCTAACTAAAAGAGAGTGCTTGCTCTATATCTGAATAAGAAGATGTGAGAGGAAAAGTTTAGCATATTCAACAGTGTACCTGAAAGATGAGAATGAAGGCAGGGCAGAAGCCTAGGATTAGAGCAGGTTTGAAAGGGCTGTGATCTGAAAGCTGCATATGAATTGGGAAAGCCAGCAAAACACAAAACTAGGAGGACAATGGAAATAAAATACATTAAACAGGAGGAGGGTACAAAGCAGAAGAACAATCTATCATCAATGATAGTTTTCATGCTCCTTGGAAATTGATTTCTCTGCGAAGCAAAATATCCTACCATAAGACAAGGAGAAGTTAATCTCACCTACTTTTAGTAGACTCCAGCAGCAGTTATGGAAAAAGAGCACTAGGTAAGTCTCTGTGCGAGAGGCACTAGGCCCAGTGTTGGCTCCTCTGCTGACGAGGAGAAGTGTCGCTCCACTGCTTTGCAGCTGTGAAATAAATGTGAATATCATTTCATTCTGCCCTGCTGTGGCAGCTTTGCGGGTTGTGGCGGGATGCTCAAATGACAACGGGCCATATGTAATGAGCCAAATTGACTTCGCAAACGCCGAAATTCGCAGAATATCGGCTTTTGCAAATGCAATTTGGACAAATGGTATGTATGAAGGAAATGTGCTTTAAAAATAAGGAATCGCAAAATTTGCGATTCCTTAAATGCAATGTAAGAAGCCAAAAAAATGTGCAAATTGGCCTTAAGGAATCGCAAATTACCACCAACTTCTAGTTGGTGGTAAGTTGCGAATTCCTTTCAAAATGCATATTTTTTCATTTTTCAAACTGCCATATGACGTACATCCATGCCCTTAGGGCATGTATGTGCGCCACATGTGCACCCATGCAGATTTCAGGGGTGCAACAGGGTGTCTTTTGGACACCCCTGCACCCTTGAAAATGTTCTCAATTTGCGATTAGTAAATTGCGAATCGCAAATTTCCCCTTCATTCCTATGGGCCTCCTGGCCCATAGAAATGAATGGGAAATTATTCCTTAATTGCGATTAGCAATTTGCTAATCACAAATAAGGAATTTTAAGGAATCACTAAAAAGAAGCGAATTTCTACATACATACCATTTTGCGATTTCTAAATAGCGATTCCTTAAAAATCGCTATTTAGAAATCGCAAAACGGAATGTTGATACATATGGCCCATAGGAACAGGGGGAGGAGTGGTGGCATTCTGTATGCGCGCATGAATGTTTGCCGGCCCACTTGGGCCGGCCAAACAGTTCATGCGGACTTCGTTTGTTTTCCACCGAACATGCCTAAGCACCCACCGCCCGTCTGCAAGCCGATCCGCGGCGCTCAGACCAATTGCAACGCTGCATTGCAGCGTTGTAATTGGCTTAAGCAAGCCTTGGTGTGCTCCCTCTTTCATCCGGAGTGACGGATGATGGAGGAGAGATTGCGGGGAGGAGGTAAGGTTCCCTCTTTTTTTACACCCTCCACCTTCCCTGCCTCACCACCCTGATCCGTGCCGGCTGCCACTGACTAAGCCTCAGAATCTCAGGCACCACTGGTAGCAGGAGACAATGAATACAGTACTGGGTCAGGGGGAAAGCAGGAGCGGAATCAAAGAACAGATGTAAGCACACAGAAAACTGGAATGTAGTATGGGAAATCTTCACACTGGGAAGGCCGACACAGAAGTATACAAACAAGCACAGGGAACACCGGCAAGGAGTCTGCATACAACAAGAACAGGTCAGGAATTGTGCAGGCTGAACTAGAAACAAGACAAAAACAGAAACACAGAGACATAACAGCAAGGACCAGAAACAGATGAGACGACTAGCAAAAACAAGAAAATGGGAACAAGAAATGAGGGAAACCAAAGATCAAAGATTGAAATAAGAAACCTGGAAGCAGAGCAATTGTACATTGTCAGAGCAGAAAGATCTGATAAAATTTCTTCTATTTCCAAGTTGACTATTTTTAGGAAACGGAAACAATTGAGATTTCTTGATCGAATAAAAGCATGGAAATTCCATCTGAAGAAATTAAGGCTTTGAATATGTTAAATGGAGTGTGAAATTTAAAAAATGCTATTTCAGATCAAGGCTTTTTTAACGGAGAAATGTAATGGGTTAGATGAGCTTGCAAACTACATTAATGCATGACAGGAAATTGTAAGCAAGTTTAAAGAAATAGTGTTCTCAAGTAAATGGAAGTCATTTAAGAATCATCTTCTTAAAATGCATCCTTAAAACTGCAATCAAAACCTTTACTTTCAGCAATAGTGGTAATTGCACTTCTTTCAAAATTATTTAGAAAATCCAGTCAAGGATATTATGAATACTAGGTGGTAGAAACGCGTAGAAAACCCACAGACGCATGTTCTCTATCAACATATCCTCAGTCCAGACGAATACTTGTGACCTACTCAGACACCAACATAGTAACAGAAATACACCATCTTCCCCGACATCTTTATGATGGGACTAAAAATCATACGTAGGAGGAAAGGCTTATAGAGATGTTGTGGGGTTGTTCTGCCAATACCAAATACCAAAATAACATGCAAGAATGTCCCAACACTCTGTGCCTATCCTTCAAGAGCGTACCTGCAAGGTTTTGAGTCAATCCAAAAAATAAATTCATATCTGCAACCAATAGCTCTTTAAACATGAAATAATTGAATTGCCCCCATCTGTTGTCCATTGCTCCAAATCCCCTGCTTATGATTGATTCCAACCTATTAGGCTAAGAGACCTAAACACGTACAAACTTCCATCCATGGTTCTAAGCTGACATTTGGGTTTAACCAGGTAGTGCTTAACCCAGAAAACAGCCAATTCCACATGCAATTTAGAGTGACATAATATAAACCTTTCACATGTCACTCCAACTGCGGTCCAAGCCTGCCCATTGTTTTATTTTTATTCACCTCAAACCTTTAAAACAATCCATTCAGCCGTAGGAGCCACACTTTACATCCCATCTCAATGTGGCACAATAAAAATATAGAAAGACAAATCTTGAAAAGTTGAAGGTAACATGCAATACAACCAGTGAAATATTCCCAGATGCCTTGCGGACAAAACTGTTATGTAAGATAGCTACCACTGTGGATAAAATGACCATGCTTAAAACAGGCAGGCAGCAAATCAATTAGCACATGGTAGGATTGGGATCTGACTGAGCAGAAACAAACTAGCATTGACATCAAAGACACACACCAATGACAAGATCCAAGCAAGACCTTCCACTTTATTTAATCCTTTTTCCTCCCTTTTTGAAAATCTACTCTGCTTTAGATAGCCTGAGCCTCAAAAACTGCTTGCACATCACAGATGTCCAGCGACTACCAGCAGTTAAACACAGCCAAGACTGAATTCCTGTTATTTGTTTAGAACAACAAACAAGATACAGTACAAAGCCTGCTCAATTACATGAACCTTGGTGGCGTCAAACCCCAACTTTCACTGAATGCCAAGTCGATTGGAATTACCCTGGACACTAACCTCACCCTCAAGGCATACATTGCCCAAACAATATAGACTGCATGGTAACAGATCTCTCTTTTAAAGAAAGTCAAACCGTTTCTTCCTGACAATGTTTTCAGAACTGTTGTTTAAGTCCTCAAACATGCACATCTGAATGGTTTTAATGCCCTATTCCATATTAACCTAAACTCCACACTGGAACCCATTAAGGGCATGCTGCATTTTTTCATTTTTCAAACTGCCATATGATGTACATCCATGCCCTTAGGGCATGTATGTGCGCCACATGTGCACCCATGCAGATTTCAGGGGTGCAACAGGGTGTCTTTTGGATACCCCTGCACCCTTGAAAATGTTCTCAATTTGAGATTAGTAAATTGCGAATCGCAAATTTCCCCTTCATTCCTATGGGCCTCCTGGCCCATAGAAATGAATGGGAAATTATTCCTTAATTGCGATTAGCAATTTGCTAATCGCAAATAAGGGATTTTAAGGAATCACTAAAAAGAAGCGAATTTCTACATACATACCATTTTGCGATTTCTAAATAGCGATTCCTTAAAAATCGCTATTTAGAAATCGCAAAACGGAATGTTGATACATATGGCCCATAGGAACAGGGGGAGGAGTGGTGGCATTCTGTATGTGCGCATGAATGTTTGCCGGCCCTCTTGGGCCGGCCAAACAGTTCATGCGGACTTCGTTTGTTTTCCACCGAACATGCCTAAGCACCCACCGCCCGTCTGCAAGCCGATCCGCGGCGCTCAGACCAATTGCAACGCTGCATTGCAGCGTTGTAATTGGCTTAAGCAAGCCTTGGTGTGCAGCATGCCTCATCCAAGGCCAGAGAGAAACATGACACCATAAAGGTCATCTTGATGGAATTTCATTGGATCCACTTGACCGCCTTCACAGTCTTCAGACCACAATGTGAAAGGATTGCTTGAATTCACAATTTTTCTGAGGATCCCAGTGTCTTTAGTTATGTAATTAAACTGTTCCTTTAATGAAATGAAATGAAAGGTGATTTTATTGATCGCAAACTGCCACTCCTAACGGAGTCTCCTGGCGCTATAAACAACAACCGATCAGAAGTGTAACATAAACCTAAATTAGCTGTTGGCAGCAAGCATCTGAAAATCCGAATATCCACGTCTTCAACAGTTTTCTAAACTGCCCCTCCTGTTCGATAGCTATGAGCTCCTTAGGCATACTGTTCCAGGCTTTTGTTCCCAACACAGTGGCTGATCTTCTGCCTCTGGTGGCTAATTTAAATGCTGGAACCCTGAGCAAATTTGCAGTGGAGGACCTTAGTGTTCATACAGTGGTATGAGGCCTGAATCTTGCTAAAAGATTTCCTGGGCCCAGATGACAATGGGCTCTAAAAGTTGGCAATAAGAGTTTGAACAAACCTCTTTTGAGGAACGGGAGCCAGTGAAGGGCCATCAATGCAGCCGAGGCCGATGCCGTACGTGGTACTCCAAAAACCAGTATGGCCACTGCGTGCGAGACCACCGGTAGTTTCCTCAGGATAGTTTTGTTAATTCCTGCAAGGAGACTATTTCAGTAGTCCAGCCTCGATAATATAAGGGCTGCTGCTACTGTCTTCTTGGCTGCCAGAGGGATCAAATTAAAAAACTTTCTCAAAGTTTTTATAAGCCCAAAGCAGGTCCCGGTCAATTTCAGAACATGGGGCTTGAATAAAAGGGCAGTGTCAAACCACACGCCTAAATTCTTAGCCACTTCCACCGTTGATGGCGACGCTGTGGTGTTGTCTGGCCACCAATCCTATGGATGAAAAGGATTATCTTTACCAATTGGTAAGATTTCTGTCTTGTTGGTATTGCAACAGTGGTGATTATCCCCCATCAATTGCAATACCACTGCCAGACAGATCTTAAAGTTTCCCTCTGCATTGGTAGTAGTCTTATCCAAGGAGAGGATCAATTTAGTATCGTCGCCGTACAACGTGATTTCGATCTCATAATTAGAGATCAATGAGACAAGAGGGGCCATATATATGTTGAACAGCAGAGGACTTAAAGAAGCCCCCTGCGGCACCCCTGTGGTAATGACTTGTACTAATGACAGAAACGGTCCCAGCGAGATCGATTGTGTCCTATTTGTCAAAAAGGATGTGATCCATGTCAATGCATGATCTGATATACCACACAATCTCAATCTGGCTAGCAGGATTTTGCATGAGATGGAATCAAACGCTGCTGACAAGTCTAAAAGAATCAAGACTGCCCTCTTGCCCTCATCCAGAATAAATTTAATAGTATCTGATATTTCGAGGAGCGCCGACTCAGTTGGATATTTTGGTCGAAGACCGGATTGACGAGGATGAAGAACCTGTACTTACTCTAGGTAATTAGAGAGCTCCTTCCTTATACACGCTTTTCTCTGTGATTTTACCCAAAATGGGTAACAAAGATATGGGCCTATAATTTGCAAGATTTGAGGAGTCGATATTCAGCTTCTTCTTCAAGGGTTTTTTTCTATGGCGAATTTCCAATCCCCTGGCACCGTCCCGTAGCTAGTGAGGAGTTCACAATATCATTAATCACCGGATTAACGATGTTGATGATATGATGTAAAAGCATTGGAAGACAAGCATCCAGAGGAGATCCCGATTTACAAGCTAAGATCGCCTCCTTAGTCTGGGAGAGAGTAGCTGGTTCAAAGGCTTGGAGGCCAGAACTACCATCACTATTTGTAGACTCCTGTGCCCCAAAAGGCTCCAAATGGTCTTGGGTCACAAAGTTCTTTTGTATGGCCTTAATCTTTTCATCAAAATAGATTGTGATGTCTTCACATACCTTTTGGGAGGGAGGAATTTCTACGTGTACCCCCTTGGGATCAGTGAATGATTTTACAATTGTAAAAATCTCTTTTTGATTATGTTTTTCCATAGTTATTTGATTATGGAAATATGACTTTTTTGATGATTTAATAGATGTGTGGTATCTTTTCCTGATTTTTTTAAAAACCAGACAATTAGATTCTTCATAACCCCTACTCCATCTGCAGTCCAACTGTTGCATTGCAGGTGAAGTCCTTCTAGTTCTTTCGAGAACCAGGGATCCCTATGGGCTTTCCTTTTACTTAATCCAACCGGGAGACCAGATGGAAGCAATTCCTCCCCCTATCGATGACATCCAGTTGTGAAACCGACGAGTGTCCTATCCAGGAGCCCCTGTGAGGGTTGGAACCTTGTCATGTGCCACTGTTTGCAACAAGTTATTTGTGAGTAGGCCCTGCCATTCCTTCCTATGGGGGCCCTACCACTGTCTTCCTTTCTCTGTGATCCTTAACAGGGATCAGAATATTTAATGGGATAAAACAGTGGTCAGATCAGATCTGTGGGGATGGCTTTCCTATCTGGAGTGTACTGAGGTTGGTGCAAACCACATCCAGTGTATGCCCTGCCCTATGAGTTGACCCCTGAACCATTTGCTCCATACCCAGCAAATGAATCGTCTCCACAAAAGATGAGACCCCTGGGCTACCACTACATTCCAAGTGAAGATTAGCATCGCCAAGTAGCGTAAAGTTAGCATACCTGAGCATAGCCTCACTAAGTGCATCATCAAGTGATTCCAGGAAAGCCTTACCCCAGTGCCCCCGAAAAGTAGAAGGTATTATTAATGGAGCAGCAAAAACTCATATGTTCTGCTCCACTAAGACCCGGAAGCGAAAATACTTTCCATAGTAGAGTCTTCTTATGTAGGATGGCTACCCCTCCCCCTCTCCCACTTTCTCTATCAACCCAGCATATTATAAAATCAGGTGGCAAGGCAACTGCACTGTCCGGATTGGAGTCCTCTTTTAGCCAGGATTCAGTTACACATAAGAAGTCTAGGTCGGATCACAGAAATAATATCGAGGGACAAAATATCGACTTGCCAAAATATCGTGGACAAAATATCGACAGTCAAAATATCGAGTTTGTATCTACAAACAGGTAAGTACAAAAATATCGAGTACAAAATATCGTTAACAATAATATAGATGTAAAAAATATCGACTTTATTAAAAACAGTGTTAAATTAAATTAATATTAAATTTTAATTACTAAAATATACTTAAAACGACTTAAATTAAATTATAATAATTAAATAATAAATGAAAATAATAAAAATAATTTTTTACAATCTTATTTGTTGACCCTGAACCCTAAAAATACCCCTTTACCCAAAAACCCAAAACTGACCCTGAACCCTAAAAATACCCCTTTACCCAAAAACCCAAAACTGACCCTGAACCCTAAAAATACCCCTTTACCCAAAAACTGAAAACTGACCCTGAACCCTAAAAATACCCCTTTACCCAAAAACTGAAAACTGACCCTGAACCCTAAAAATACCCCTTTACCCATGAACTGAAAACTGACCCTGAACCCTAAAAATACCCCTTTACCCATGAACTGAAAACTGACCCTGAACCCTAAAAATACCCCTTTACTCATGAACTGAAAACTGACCCTGAACCCTAAAAAGTACCCCTTTACCCATGAACTGAAAACTGACCCTGAACCCTAAAAATACCCCTTTACCCATGAACTGAAAACTGACCCTGAACCCTAAAAATACCCCTTTACCCATGAACTGAAAACTGACCCTGAACCCTAAAAATACCCCTTTACCCATGAACTGAAAACTGACCCTGAACCCTAAAAATACCCCTTTACCCATGAACTGAAAACTGACCCTGAACCCTAAAAATACCCCTTTACCCATGAACTGAAAACTGACCCTGAACCCTAAAAATGCCCCTTTACCCAAAAACTGATAACTGACCCTGAACCCTAAAAATGCTCCTTTACCCAAAATGTATCAATATTATTTATTTACCAATTAATTAATAATTAACAATAACAATAAAGTAAATATATTAGAACATTAGCTGTAATTATTTTAATAATTAATATTATTTTTTCCAAATTAATTACTTAAAAATAACACAAAATTATATATATTAAAAATTTACTCTAATTAATGTAATTAACTAATTACAATTAATTAATTAACAATTATTTACTAATACAAAATATGTTCAAAATTATATTAATTAATTAACTAATTAATATTAATTAATTATCAATTAATTATTAATAAAAATATTAACAAACATATATTAATTAATTAATTATTAAATTACTTCCCACCCTATTCCCCTATAAACCCACAACCCGCTACAGAATTACATTACGCAATTATTATAAAAACAAAATTCATTTAATAAAATATTTTATAACATTAATACACACTATTCACACATATTATTACATAAAAATACACTATAAAATATTATATATTATTAAAAAATCGATATTTTTGCTATCTATATTTTATACAGTCGATATTACTTCACTTACCTGAAAAACGATATTTTTGTAGTCGATATTATGTCCAGTCGATATTTTGTCCAGTCTATATTTAAAACTCGATATTATGTCCAGTCGATATTTTGGAGTCGATATTTTGTCTCTATACCGTCTAGGTCATTATCCATGATCAGCTCCTTGACCTCTAGGGCATGTAGGCCTAATGATCGTGCGTTTATCAAACCTCTCCTAATGTACCTCTAATGGCCATCTCCCTTTACTTCATCAGTTATCTTCTTCTTAACTCAGAAAGGTATCTGAGTCTTACATTTGTAGCATGATAATGGCCCCATGATTCTGTCCGCGTCCATGTGGTGTTCACAGTCATTCTTAAAATTTAGATTTAATAGGTGCCTAGCTGAGAACGTCCTACCTGATTTTAAACGGGCAGGGCAACTGGCGCTAGTCGCGTCTTGGGCGCGGACGGGCGCAGACGGGCTTGCCTTTGGCGTGTCGCCGGCGCGCTGGCTGCCCGCGTCAGCTGAGCTTCCGCGCCCATCCCTCCATTTTTAACTAGTAAAATTATAGACTAGACCATCTCTTACTCCAAATTGGCGGCCGCGACCATCCCACCAGAAGTGGGAAAAATATTGTGTTGCGCTCCCTCCACTCAATCAGCTAATTTATAAAGGTCTATTTCCTCACCCTGATAGCCTGCTTGTATTCTGACCTCAGTTTAATATTGTCAGCCCTGATTCTGGAGACTTTATTGAGAGTCACTCTCAGGTGTTGATTTGCTTCCCTGCAGGGTTACCCAACCAGCAATGCTGGATATTCTTTTTCCACTTTGCATCAATAATTAGTGAATTTCTAATGTTTTGAACAAGGGTGCCAAATGCATATATAACATGTGCATTAACCGTTGGGTAAATCAGTAAGTATTCATCTAATAATTAAAAATATCCAAGTGAGGGACCAAGACCAACATGGACCAACATGGGCTTGAAAACCTGTGATGCCCAGATGACGATAAATAATCTTCACCTTTGTCTTCCCCAATATTAGGGAAATGCTTGCATACAGTGACTATTGCAGTTGTCCTATAAAATATCGTTGATGTCCTAAGTTTCTTGCAACATAATGACATCATATGTTTTGACATAGTTTAACCATTCTTTGTTGGCACACTTAGAAGTGATGTCTGCAATGTTCCAGCATCTAATAGTAAGGCATGAAATCGTGTGACAGGAGTCTGATATAATTTGGGAAGTGGCAGGAGGGATGACATCCAGCAAAGAAAATGAGCCCCCTTGGTAGCAGTGGACTCCCTTTGTCAGTCCATGTCATTCAGGTCCGAAAGTGGAAAAAAACACTATTTCGGGAACGTGCAGAGTCCAATCTGCATGACTGGATCCATGTGTTGTGCCATGTTTAGTGTGACTGATAGTTGTTGTGGGACTTATAAAAAAAGCCTACAGGCGGTAGACTGACATGCTTTCCAACCTATAGGTTAGCAACAGATTGTTAAAGGAGATGTTGCTCCAAGGGTGGCTATCTACAATCTACAAGTGCATCCAAAGCAGCGTGAGATGTGATGACTTTTAAAAAACCCAGTAGAGGGTCCCGCCTCCAGGCGGCCAAGGTCTGCAGGATTGTGGGCAGTGACATCCAAACTTCAGGGTCGTTTTTGTGGCTTACTGATATTTTGTAGCTGTAGGTGCTGCCTCCTGGTGGAGCACAGGCAAAGGACAGACTCTAGGCCATAGTACTTGCCTCAGTTCCAATTAGTACTGAAGCTCCAGAGAGTTAACAGGACGGCAAACAATGAGTCCACTATTTGTATACCTTTGCCAAATGTTTTGCATAGTACACATCTTTGTAAAAAATACAAAAATGCATGCTTGCCAGCAGAATTCCTTTTGGCTTATCCAATATTTGTTCATTTTTACAGGGCATGCACACTTTAACATAAACTGCCAAATAACTGCCTGCCACAACATAAGCCTTCCTATTCAAAGCGGTCCCATACAATATCCTTGGTGTCCCAAGTTTCAACATAATGACATCATACTTCTTGTAGTATTTCAATAATTCTTTGTTAGCACACTTAGAAGTGTTGTTAGTGATATTCTGTTATATAAAATTAATGCAACAAATCCTTATATTTCTTCTCTTTGGAACCCTTCTCCTCCCAAAAGGTCTTCAAGAACCAATCTAATTTGTGCACGTCTACAACTCACTCGTCGGCCCATTGGCTGTGCAGAATTAGAAAATATATGGCTTGAATAGTTTTGGCTCTTTCCTATTCACATAGATGGAAAAAAACTAAGGGAGCTATGTACAATGAAGTGGAGGAGCGTGTTGTTAGCCTCCTAGGCTTAACGACATGCTCCGCCACTTCGGAAACGAAAGGCTGCACCATATTCACAAGAATGTAGTGCAGCCTTGTGTTTCCCCCTGCGATGGCGGTAAGTTTAACAACTTAGCGTCATCACAGGCACCCTTCCACCAGAGTGCAAGGGTGTCTGCATGCAGGGGAGGATTGGTTATGTGTAGGAAAGTGTCACTTCCTGCACATAAACAATCCTAAAATGCCATTTTGTAACTTTCAGGTGTGCTGCATCAAGCATCAAACATGAGAGTTGCAACCTGGCATTTTTTTAAAAGGTTTGTTTATGTACAGGAAGGGACACCTTCCTGTACATAAATAAACCATGGCATTTTGCTTTTTCCATGAAAAAAAGCAAAAACGAGGAGAAATAATGCATTTCTCTTCGTTTCACCAACTTAAGACCAGGATTTTCCTGATCTTAATTTTGGTGCTGCCGCCTATGTACGCCACTCTTGTACATAGGGGCAGCGTCAAATACAATGGGTGCTGTGGGGGAACGCCCACCGCAACACCCACACACGCTCCTTTCACGTTAAACACAGCGTGAAATGGTGCCTTATAAGCATGGCAGTGTTAAGCCACGCTAAAAGGCTTAACAATGCCTTGTACATAAGGGAAGGCCCCTATTGCCAAGGGAATGTCACAAAAAGTGAAGTTTCTGTGGTGATAGGGGCTTGTACATATGCCCCTAGGTTCACATAAGAGCATCCTAAACAGTTTATTATTAGCTTTTCTCTAATTGGCTATTCCCCAAGGTAACTATAACTCATGTCCATGCCATGCACAGTCTTGTCATCAATGATCTCAGTTCAAATGTTACAGTGGTGTTATCTATGATGGTGTAGAGTATGTAATGACTGATGTAATATGTGTGGAAATTACCTGTGCATGCAAGGGTAAGAGTTATAGTTACTTTAGGGCATGAGTTATATTTACTAGAGCTCCTCAGTCTAAAAACGTTGCTAGAAAACAGACATTTGAGGTGAGCAGATTCAGAGTAGCTCTAGTGTTGCACGATGATCTATATAGGAGCTGCTTTCCACCTAAACTTTGGAACTAACCAGAGTTCCTAACTTCCTTTTTGCATAAATTAAGTGGCACTCTAAGCCTGAAAGAAAATTGTTTTGACTTATACTGGGTGCCTGTTAAGGTAATTACTCCACGAAACAATACGCAAGGAGAGTGGTTATGCTTCCTTTATTTCAAAACGTATGAATCCAGCTATCCTCCATCTAATGTCCACATATCTCGGGTTTAACTAACAACTAGAGTCGTTTTTGAATCCTGAGGTCTGAATGAGATGAAAACTCCAAGGAAGGTTCCTGCTGCGCAAGAATATACAAATGCAACATTACAATTGCAACATTATCCATAAAACAAAGAAAAACAAAAAGACTTCTAACATTGCATTGTACTTAATAAATCAAGGGCAAAATGTATTACCATTGGATTTTGAGACTCGCAATTTGCAACAAATTGAGCGTCACAATTTGCGAACCGCAAAATCCAATGTACAACAGTGTCTCACTGACACTGATTTCGATTCCCAATGGGGTCGCAAATTGCATGCCTCATGAAAATTAATGAGGTTGTCACATTTTGAGACTCCATTGGGAATGGCTGGCACTCCCAGGGATGGTGGCCTGCTGGGATCAGCAGACCACCATTGTCAATAAAGCAGTTTTTTTTTTAATGCAGTCCATTTTCCTTAAAGGAAAACAGGCTACATTTAAAAAGTAAACATTTTTATTTTCTGTTTAATTTTTTAAGGGCAGGCAGTGATCCCTGGGACCACTGCCTGTCTTTAAAAAATATTTGCAAATGAATTCCCAAAGGGGAAGGGGCCCCCTAGGGACATCTTCCCATTTGTGAGTGCCAAACTGCGAGTGTTTTTGCGTCCTCAATTGCGATTGCAAAACATTCATACATGTGTTATGGACTCGCTATTAAGAAGAGACGCCCTTGGCACGCCTCTTCCTAAAAGCCAGTCACTAACCCTATTTGCGGGTTGCTAATTGACTAGCGACTATCCAACTAGGGTTAGTAAATTGGGCTGATCTATTTTGTAGTCGCAAAGGGGCAGAAATCCCCTTTGCCACCGCAAAAACGGGCGTTCATCTGTCCCCAGATGCTTTTGAAAGTCAAAAAGAAAAAATTATATTTCAAACTCACTTAAATATTTTGCTCCCTTCTGTCTCGACAGAGCTATACAACGAGCTCATAACAAGATTGAAACACGTCTCAGGGAATGCTTTTATTCCAGGTTGGCTTGGATGGCATTTTATGGATCCAAAGCTGCAACACTGTGCCTGGAATGGTAAAAGGCGTTTGTCATTTTACAGCTGGACATGAATTGGACTAGCTAATGCTATGCTTAAAGACTTTGCTGTAAAACTGGTAAAATATTTTATTGCTTTCTAGCTCTGGGTGGATGGCACTATTCCTAGAAATGTAGCAAACAAAACAGCCATTTGAGGTGAGCAGATTCGCTGGTGTTGCAAGGAACTACCCAGATTAGCTTGCATCCTTTTTTGCATAATGTATACATCACTCTACCCCAAAGTATTGAAAACTACACCTGCCTTGACTCCAGACACAAAATCATGGGATGTTTATATGAAGGAAGTAGAAGACAATGGTCAAAGTTTAGCAAACCCCATACTGCTAATTCTGAGAAGAGAACATGAAGATCTGAGACATGCAATGATAGATTCCTTAAAATACAACAGTATTAATATATGTCATTCATCAGTATTTCCCTCTCTTTCTTGGCAGCAAGAGAGGTTGTTAGGAAATTAATGTCCAGTGTCAGTTTGTTCAAAAACTGCTTATATGTTGAATGTCTGTTTTGACACCCTTTAAGAGCCTCAAAACTCTTTGAAACTATACATGTCTGTAATCTCTTGACTCAAAAGATTCCAATGGTCCCAGTGATTGATTAATATTAGCGATCAAAATGAATTTCCTCAAATGTTGTAATAATTTTTCATTAACAAATGGCTTTCTTTTTCTGCATTTCTTTGGATATATTTGCTGTGGAAACATCATAGCAATACTTCAAAGAACACTTGCGCCGATGTGTGCTTTCTACCTCCACACTGAAAGGGTTAATGAATACTCTGTCACGTGTAATGCATGTCATGAAACAGAGCTCGACCATAGCTAATATGACTGGGCCTATTTGTATCAGGCACTTGTTGCCGGGCCCATGACTTTATTTCATAAATAACAACATTGATCACTTACAACATCAATCAGACATACAATTCATGAAATGTTAGTCAGAAAGAGTATGCATGCCAGTCCAGCGGCACTATGTAAGGAGGTTAATGTTACAAAGTTGGATTCATCTTTATACCCGGAATTGAATAATTAACTAAACCCCTGAAAATCATAGCTTAAGATATGGTTCTGTTTCAAGTTCCTTTCATGAGTAAAAAGAAGTACGTAAAAAGGTTCACGATGGATAAAGAATTTGGATGTGTAGACTGAACAGAATAAGGTAGCTTCAGATCTTATCTGTGATTTTTCTAGACATTTTCTACCGCTGAAACTGGGAGGCCCGAGGTTATGAAAACACATGTAAGTTAAAAAAGCATGGCAAGGTTCATGTCATTAAATGGGACTAACTAATCACACATGGTTAAGCGCGTGTTCCCAGCATCTCTTTTGAATTTCCTATGTATGAAACTAGCTGGTAATATAATGTATTCATTTAACGTTTCGAATTAGAATTGATATACATACAAAACAATGATATTTTTTATATCGTATATATAAATGTATTTATATATATATATGTATACATATATGCATGATCTAAATGTATACATGTATCATATAAATCATGCTTTTGCGAGGATAGCGTTCAGAAATGATTCATACTGATGTATGTCAAATGTGAAAGCTTTAAATGGATCTCCCCAAAAGTAACCAAATATAGTATGCTACTTTTAACTACATGGAATGTGACTTTGTAAGTTTAACATTCGAAGTATGATCAAAGTGAAGCAGTGTCTTTTGCTGGGAAAATTCCTGTCACTAATACAAAACATTGGGATAGGTTTAGTGTTATTTGTTACGTTTTTAAAGTATTTATGATTTTTCATCGACACAAATGAAATGTGTTGGAATTGGTCCTTTCTGCAGAGTCATCCCCAAACTTTTTCCCTTCATCCTTCTGTTTTTTTAACCCCTTTTTAGTCGTGTTTAGGACTCCTTGCACTTTACCACTGCTAACCAGTGCTAAAGTGCTTATGCTGTCTCTCTCATTAAAACATGTTTGTTTCGCTATACCCAACTGGCATATTTAATTTACTTGCAAGTCACTAGCAAAGTGGCACTACCTGTGCCGAGAAACTGTAAATTATTTTCTACCATTAGGCATGTAGCACTGATTGCAAGATCTTCCTCTTCCATAGAATAACATTGGAGTTACATTCTTACATGTAATAAGTATAATTTAAAAATGGGAACAGGTAAGCATCTCATTTTTGGTGTTTTTGGAATTGCAATCAAAAATCCTAGCTTATAGTGAAGTCGGATTTTAAATTACAAATTTGAAAATGCTACTTTTAGAAAGTTAGCAATTTCTGACCTTAACCATTTGGTTCCGCCAGCCTGTCTCTGGGTCACATGACTGGGTGAATTTGACAGTTAGACTTTGTGTATTCCTCCTAAACACTCACACACGATGGGGACCTTATGTGTGACTGGACTGGCCATTGTAGGAAGGTGGAATATTATGTGGTAATGCTGGTTAGGCTTCACTATGCAATACTGTCATAAACCCAAAACAGGTCATTTTTTTTGGGGGGGGCGTAGGTTTTTACAGCACGACTCGACCCAAAGGTATCAGAGTGCTTTACATGAGCACCAGTTGCGTTACAGAGGGGCAGATTCATTTTTGTTAGGCATGGGGAGATTAAATGAATTGCCAGAATCACAGGATTTTGAGTGTTCCTGCTGAGGCTCGAACCTGGTTCCCCAGCTTCAAGGTCGACTGCTATAACTTTTAGGCCACATCCTCTGTCCTTGGACTCACACTAACAAATCCTTGGCTCAGTCCTGGTAGTGTGTCAAAGAGCAGTCAGGCTTCATTAGAGAAACATGTGTTAAGCATTTCAAAATACCAACAGGGACAATACATAATTGACACGACTTAAGAGAACGCAGTCACCAAATTATAAATACAGCAATATAAAATTAGTGTGCAATAATATTGTGAAAATGTAACATTACGGTCAAGGGGAAAAACCACTAGTTTTAATCAATCATTTGCAGGTCAAGTTGCATGGTACCTTTGCAGGGTAAAGGTGATGCAGGTCCCGGGAAAACACCATGATAGTCAGTTCAATTTAACCTGGCCCAAGTAGCTTGGGTGCAGAGTTGTCCAGGCTATCCCGGGGCTGAAAGAAAGCAACAAAGAGCTGCTTATACCACTTACAGGTGCTGCAAGGAACAAGATGAAACAACACAACAATGGAGTGGTTGATGACATCAGTCAAAGATTGGATGAAGTTCCCTCTAAGTGAAGCATTGAGTGAAGGGGCCGGCTGCCAGACTGATGGCTAACAAGTCTTTGCAGCGCAATCCTTGGAAAACTGTACTTCCGCGTCCGGTGGTCCCGGGGAACATGATAGCTGCCTGTAAGTTCCTGGAAGGCAGGACTACAGTTTCCACAATGCACTAGACCATCTGGAGTTGGGCAATCCCAGGGAGGGCCCGATGGCCAGCTATTCATCGGATCAAGTTAATTGTTTTACCTGCAGTTTGCAGGGGACTTGTGCCACTAGCCCAGGAGAGTCCGAGGATGCTTCAGGCTTCAGGAGGAACCAAGAGTTAACCTGGGACAAGTCTTGAATAGGCAGTTCCAGGAATGTTGGACCAGGTGCAGAGTGTCCCTCTTTTGCTTTGTGCAAGTCCGGTTGTCACAGACACAGGTCTCTTTGTTGTGTAGTTCCTAGGATCCCCCAGGAACTGCGCGTTTTGGATGACCTAAACTGAGGGCTTGGTGTGCAGACAGACTCCGGACACCCCTGCAGGATGAGTCAGATGTAAGACCTGCTAGCTCGTCAATGCCACTACCACTCCCCTATATTCTTACAGTGGTGTATGTATTTTCTGGCAACCACTGAACATGACAACCTTGATTCCTCAGGTATCGTGGAAATAATACGGTATCTTTCACTCAGTCGCTTGTGCTTACTTTTCTCAGAATACATAGAATGACGATTGGAACGGCTTTCAATAATTATTTATTGGTCAAGCATCAGTCTAGTATGAAACATGTTAGCTGTGACAATCAAAAGACAGGAGCAGACAAATGTAATCGCTAGTACCAATATCGGTACATTTCTACCATAGTGCTAAGAAGAATAATAAAAGCATATTACACAAAACAATAGCATTGGCATACTCCTACGATGCGAATGCTACCTAACCGTGCCTAGCCTAGAGGTGTAGGTGAAGAATGTATGTGTAAGTGCTAAGATAAGTCCTAATGGAACCTAATGGAGCCAAGAATTCCCTGGTAAAGTGCTAACCACTCACCTGTTGGTTCTGAATGAAGGACTCCATTTCTGCGTTGAGGATGGCACCCCGCACGGAATGTCAGGTCTCTGCCTGTCGAAGGATTAGCCTGCAGAATCTTGGTCCAGCTTGGAAGGAATTCTCCTCTGTTTGTCTAAGGGGAAGTGAGGGTCTTTTATACGAAAGCGCTCACTCTGAGGTTTTTCTGGAATCAATATGAAGACATTTGCTAATTCCCTGCTAATCCTTTTCTAAACAAACATGATCATGCACAGTTGGCTGTTGGACATCGATGAAAAAAGAGGTGACCTTTGTACAGAAAAAATCTACTATGCCTGTGGACAAGTTTATGTACATCTTGCACAGGGATTAAGATATGGTACCAAGAGCCTGATATCAGAGAGACAGAAGTAAGTTACTAGGTCAAGGGTCACCTGTGTAAGATCGTTATGTCGTGTGGATGGGATACAATGTATGTAATCAGTACATACATGATGGGACTAACCTAAAGGACATGACATCTTCTTTTTTCTTCGTCAATGCAGGTTGATCAGAACTGAGATTCTGTTGTGAGTGGTAGCCCTTAAATCCTAGGGTTAGGGGCATTAGGGGTGTGGGTACAGGTGGCCAATGGGTTATTTGCCGCACCGGCTAATCTGCCCATGAGGTGACCACATCCAGGGGAGTAGGTCACATTTTCTTCACAGAAACCTCTAGTATGCCTCTTCTAAAAATGTCAGAAACCTTCTTTGAGTGTACATACCGGACTGTCTACCCTGGAGGGGCTAACCGTCTGGGGATGAACAGCTCCTTGCATACCTAATTGCCTGCCTGTCTTGGTTCAAATGAGCCGGGGGCAGGGGAAGTGCTGTTTCCCCCTCTGGAAGGTAGCCTTGAAGCATATTAGAGGCAGTGCAGTATTTGTACCTCATAGCCTCGATGTGCCACTTCACTAGCCTTCCTGTGCGAGAGGAAGTACAATTTCCTTCCTGCCCAGGTCTCTGTTCCTGACTCCTGGGAGTGATCACACTGCCTAGCAGGAGGTCAGAATCCTGTCTTAGTGGCAGCAAGTACGGACTGCCAACCAGAGCACAGAGAAGCTGGAGAAAGCAGTTGGGCAACCTCTAAGGTAGCCACCTGGGTGCAAGCCACATCACCCTCAACAGGGATTCATGACAGGGGTGAGAAGGCATGCTGTTTGATAACAAACATGACCTATTTAGGTGGTACCATAATGGAGTGCTCACCCCCAAAAAAGTGGGGGGTGAGCATGCAAAAAGGGCACTTTCTTACAGCCATCAAAGGCATGATGGGAGGGCTGTGCTGGGCTTAGCCCCACTTATACTTGAATAGGTTGTTTCCTGTCTCCACCCAAAGAGCTGCATATCTCCTGTAGTTAGTCTAGAGCCAGGGCCAGGTAGGCAGTCCACCTGTACATTTCAAAGGCCTGCCTCTAGAAGCATCTCCTGGGTATAAATACTGGACCTCAGACACCAAATCAGTTAATTTCTGGACCTGTGGATTTTCTGCTAGGAAGAAGGACTGCTGTGCTGCTAAAAAGACTGCCACTCTGCTGGATGCTACTCTGAATGACCACTGCCCTGCTGTGCTGACCTGCTGACCTCTTTCCTGGGTGAGAAGGACTGGGCCTGCATCTCTTGAACCAGAACGCAGAGTGACTCCAAGGGCTAGTTAGGATGGCCTCCCGATCTGAAGCCTCAGGGACACAACAGACTTCCAACAACCGTGCACCTGCACCTGGACTCTGCCATCTGTGAGTCTACCCCGCCAAGTGGTGCAACTTCAGTCCTATACCCTTGGAATCAGGTGCTCTGCCAGCCTTTGGGTATTCAATGGAACTGACACACCTCCTATGTTGCATGGTGCAAACCCGAGCATAACCAACGCATTGCCACTTCTGTGTGGATTGGAAAGGTCGCAAAGACCTTCGTTGTATCATAGCCCAGCAGTACTGCAGCTGGGCGCACATCCTTGACACTGGCCCTCGCATCCCTGGTCGAGGGCAGTCTCATCACCGATGCATCACCTCGGTTGGTTGATGCATCTTAAATGCTGCCTTTCGCATGGCAAGCCCTCATTGATGGGATCCTCGATGACACAGGACCCCACACTGTAGCCTCTCCTCATCTCAGACCCATCACTTTGCTTTGACTGTGCGATGCATCTTCAACGTGGATCCTCACAGAGATCCGCATCCCTGGATTTAAGGTACTCTGTTCAGCAGGTCTCACAGGGTCCTGGTAGCCAGCCCACATTTTATTGTGGTTTGCTGAAACTTGTAACTTTGTCCTGTGCCAGAGCAACTAGATATCCGCAGTTTGTGTTTTGAACTTTTTGGCACTATTTTCCAACTTTTTAAATTTCTTGAATCGTATCTCCAGCTCTACTGATGACATTTTTATCATTGTTGTCTTGTTTTATGTATTAAAGAAAGTTCAATTATTCTAACTTGGTCTAGGATCTTTTTTGTGTGGCTATTTTCAATTTATTACAGTTTGAAGTGTTACACAAAACTATACCCGTTGCCTCCAAGTCAACTGACTGCTCTCTGCCAAGCTACCAGAGAGTTGGGCACATGTTAATTTGGGGTGGGCTTGTGCCTCACCCTGACAAGGAATGTGGTTGCTGCTTACCCAGGGATCACACCCCAGACAGCCAACAGTTTTTCACATTTTTTACTAAAACTGTTTCAACAGTATGACACTAAACTTCGAGTGTTATAGTAATGCTTTAAAACACATATGTAACCATTTTATTAAAGTCTAAAAAATATATAAAATCTACTGTCACGATTTATGCAAACAACAGCACATGAGTGTGCCACTCTATCTACTGCTACGATGTAAAGAATACAGTTTGCACCTTTTACACAGCTATCCATGTGACCATATAACACTGGCACTCCTAGTGCTGCAGTAGCTTCTTGTAAACAGACCCCAATGTTTTCAATGCCCGCTAAGGGCCATTCATAGCAAAGGCCACGACATTTTCTAACAGGAAAAAGGAGAGTGAGCAGTGGTGTAATGTTCTGTTTTAATTTCTCAACATTGGCCATGCCTCTTCTTTATACTAGTAATTTTGCATTAGATATAATAAAATTGGACCACTGGTTTCCTGTTTTTATTTGAGCAAATACAGCTATGCGAAAAACCCTTGTAATTGCTGAAGTAGATATGTTGTCAGATTGTAATTTGGATGTAGAACATGGTTACAAAAATAATGCTGAATATCTTTGTTTCAGGCATGACCATAATTTGGTATATGATAGTGTTTAATCCACTCTCCACCCACTCATTCAGACCTGCTTAGGGTAAGGAGTATGCGCCACATGTACAATTGACTGGGTTGCAAGTCAGCTTAGTGGTTGTACAACATTTTGAATGTGACCAAATAGCATGTCTGTGCTGTGTTTTGATTACAAATCCTGCACAGTACAAACAACCCATAAAAATGTTTGCAGCTTAATAATCATGTAACTTGACTTTCTCTGTAAATCAAGAGAATGGTATTCAGCCAAAATATTGAGTTTGAAATATTAAGGGCACAATTATGACAACAATGGGACAGCCACTGACAGCACATCGGTGGTGGTCCCACCGCAATCATGTTTTCCGCCTGTCACATTTGGATCGCGGACAGATGTGTGGCGGTCAGAAAGAAAGGATTCTGCCCATCGGACCTCCTGCATTGCACAGAATAGTGGGGGTGCCTACCAGGCGCCGCTGTAAGGATAATGATATCCCTTTCTGCCTGTCAGTCAGCGGAGGTTAACCCGCCAGGACCAGGAAAGCGAAAATAGACTTGGGGGCCCACAGCAGTACTCCCCTCCCCCCTGGGCCTCGAACATTGGCCTGGGAGGCATCCATGGTGCCCCCCCACATATCCAAGCAACATGTGACAGGCACTGCATTGTGCCTGCAATGTAGTGCAGGAATACGTAACATGTAATGTCATTGTATTGCAGCAGGTGCTGCAGACCGCAGCACCCACTGCAATACAATGAATAGACATTGCGACCACCATGGTGGCAGTCACATCGTAATTCGGCATGTAGGACCACCACCTTGTAAGTGGGCAGTATTCATTCCGAATAGATCCATCTGCCATCCTAATGAGGCACTAGGTAACGGAAATATCAGAAGAAAAAAATTGCGATACAAAAATATTGTGCGGCAGATATATCATTGTCAAGAATATCAATTTTTCTGGTAATTAATATTGTTATCTAGAATATTGTTGTTGTTAATACTGTTTTCAATAATATTGTTGTAAAACACGATTGTCCTTTAATTATCTATATGTATTTTAGTTTGTATTTTAGTTCCTATATTCATTTTGTGTAACTATTATTGGTAAAATTGTTAATATTTTTGTTTAAAATAGTTTGTAATTGGAACTTATTAATAATTTGTAATCTAATTGCTAATGGTAATTCATTACATTGTAGCTGGTTGCTAGGTTTATCGGGATGTAGGTCGGAAGTTAATTAAGTTGAATTAATTAGCAATTAACTATTAATTCATTGTTAATTATTTAATTGATTATTAGTTATGTTAATTGTGTAATCAACATATTCTGTAAGCTATATATTAAGTATAGGCTGTTGGGTTTAGGCTAGGTATAGGGTGGGAAGTTAAGTAATCATTCATTTCCAAGTAATTATTAATTTATTAATAATTATTTCACTGATCATTAATCATGTAAACTGTGTTATAGTTATACCATTTAAGTTATATATTAGGTGCATGCTGTTGGGTTTGTGGCGGTATAGGGTAAGAGGTTAAGACATTTTGAATTAATTAATTAGTCAACAATTTATTATTAAAATATTGATAATTATTTAATTAAAAATGTACATTGTGTAATACATTTCTTTTTTGGGACATATAAGGTGCAGGTTGTTGGGTTTGTAAGTTAATCAAGTAATAATTAATTAGCAATTAATTATCAATTTAATGTTATTTAATTGATTATATATCATGTAAATTGTGTAATAATTATATTTCTTAAGTCATATTTTAAGTGCGGGTTACTGGGTTTGTACTGGTATAGGATGGTAATAATGAATTAGTTTATTACAATTTTTTTAATTGATTCATAATTATGTTAATTGTGTTGTCCTTATTTATTTTAGTTATATTTTAAGTGTAGTCTGCTAAGTTTACGGGACTATAGTGTGGGAAGTTAAAAATATATTTAATAAATAACAATTTGCTGAATTGGTAATTAATTATTAAATGGTTTAACAAACACGTGAATTGTTAAATCCTTGTTTATTTTTATATATATTTTGTGGGTTCATTAATAATGTTCATATTAAGAATGTTATATTTGTTGTAAATGAATAGAGTCATGTTACAAATATGTTATGTGTTTGAAGTGAAGTACTTTCCCTACTTTTGCACAGAGAGGAGTAGAAATAGTAAATGCAACCCCTCCGAAGTCCAATGTGTTCCCTACTAAATAATGTTCAATGCCTTTCTTATTGTTGCACAGACAGGAGTGGAAATAGTTTTGACTCCCAAGATTTTTACCATCAGGACAGCTGAGGTGGGAGGAGACATTTCCTGCAGCCACCACTAATGCCAAGGATCACATGACCAAGAGGCAAAAAACATTATTTCTGAATTCTCGGGATTGCACTTCAGTTCCTTTAACCTGAGCCATAGAAACACCTCAAATAAGCAAGTGTTAATGTCACTGCTATTGAATTCTAAGCCCTTCCCGCAGGTGAACAGAAGTTGTTTGCCGTCAGTGTACGACACTATCTTAGCCCCATACTTCTTAGCCAACTGTGCCAAAGGTGCCATATAAAGATTAAACATAGTTGAGCTCAGAATTGAGCCCTGAGGGACCCCACATTCATCTGGAGCATAGAACCAAAAAAGGCGGTGTTAGAAGTGGCTGGTCTATAGTTGGCAGAGGTATACACTTCTGACAAATAGGGACCCACCTCCTCTAGTCAGGGCAAGGGGATCACACACTCAGATAACCCCTGCTCACCCCCTTGGTAGCTTGGCAGAGCAGACAGGCCTATCGCAGAGGCAGTGTGTTAAGCATTTATGACCACATACAGTGATAAAGTGAATACACCACAAATGGACACAACACAGAAGGTATTATAAAAATAAGGAAGTTTATATAAGGCTCAGCACAAGACCAAATAACAACAAAAATATACCACAATCTCAACAAATACTCTTTGGAACAGTTCTTTAGCAACGGGGTACTCTTCTTCTCTAAAGCACAGTTCTTGGCAACAATGTAACCCCCACAGGGGTCACACGACGTCGAGGCAAAGCTATTCCAAAGGTTCGGCGTCGACCGCGAGGACCGCTACGTCGAGCCCGGAGTCGAAACAGACTCCACAAGCACAGTACCTTTTAGAATGAAGAAAACGATGATCCACGGCGTCGATTGAGCCTCGGAGTCGGGGCGATCCGCAGCGGCGTTGAGAGATGTTGGGCCAGAGCAGCACTCACAGTGGTGAAGCAGGGTACGGCGTCGTTGTCGATGTCGTCGTTGCAAGAGTGAGCAACGCCACGGCGTCGAGAGGGGCCGCAGTGTCAAGGCGATCAGTTGCGGCGTCGCTACTGGCGTCGATCAGGCCCGAGGCCGGCGTAAAAAATGCAGGACACTGGAGTCGTACTCGCGATGTCGACCTGGATTCAGCGGCGTAGGCGTCATCGTGATTGCTGGTTTCCTTAGATGTGCTGGACTCCCACGTTCCAGCAACAGGCAATTTTAGCAGATGGTGAAGTCCTTTAGCCCTGTGACTTCAACAGGAGACTGGCACTCTTCCAGCCCTTTGAGATTTTCTTGGCAAAGCTTGAGAGTACACACTCAGTTCCCCTCTACTTGTTCCTTGGCAAAAATAAAGAAGCAACTGCAGGATTCCCCCCAGCAAACAGCACTCTGGCAGAAGGGGTAGGCAAATCCTTGGATCAGCAGGCTTCTTGTCCTTGGTATAGGTTTCCTTGTCAGAAGTGATCTCAATTCTTTGGTTCAGGGGTCCTTCTCTTATACCCCTTTTCTGCTTTGATCCCTTTGTCCATGCAGGGGAATTTCCCCCCATCCTGCGTTTGTTTTGGGTGTTGCCAGGCCGAGGCACCTGGCCTATTCACTGTGCAGGGCGGGGTCTTCAGCCGCCCAGCAGGAGGTGGAGCCAGTATTGTCACTGGCAGGGACAGGGCCATCAGTCGCCCGGCAGGAGGTGGAGCCAGTATTGTGTTAGGCAGGGCAGGTTATCAGGAACTACTCTTCCCCCACTCTTAACAGAAATGCCTCATTCACCCCACACTGACTCATTCAGACCTCTGGAGCCACCCAGCCCCTGTCACACACATACCAAACCAGCAGAGACCGGTAAATAGTTAAACAAGAAAGTTTCTAAAAGTGCTAGTTTCAAACTCAGAATTTAAAAACCATCCATCCTAAAGGATGTGTTATCAAATTCTGAGTTCAGGGATACTAAACTCGACTTTCAACCATGCTCTCTGAGTCTGTTAGGATTATATAGTGTAATAATTCCAGCAGCCCATTCTGACCTAAGGAGAGCAGGTAGCCTTACAATAGTGAAAAACGAAAATGGCTGTAATTCACTATTAGGTCATGCCACAAACATCAGGGCTTGTCCTACCTTATGCTTACAATGCACCCTGCCCTTGGGCCTACCATAGGGGTGACTAACATGAAGTTAAGGGAAGGTTTTAGGGACTGGCAAGTAGGTGTACTTGAGCAGTCAGCATGGCAGTACCAGACTGCACGCAGGTTCTGCAATGGCAGACCTTAGACATATTTTACTAGGCTGCGTCTGTGGGTGGCACAACCAGTGCTGCAAGCCCACCAGCAGCATTTGTATTTACAAGCCCTGGCACTCCTGGTGCATTAGACTAGGGACTGACAGTAAACCAAATAAGCCAAACATGGAATCCAATTAATGTATCAATTTAACATAGGGAGCACTTGCACCGTGGCACTGATCATCATTGGCACAGTGCCCAAAGCAATAGTCCAACAAAACATCGTAAACATAGGAGGAAAACAGACAAAAATGGAGGAGAGAATCATGCCAATGATGCCAGGTCTAACAGGCGGGCACCAAATGGTTAGTTGGCGGTTTATCAGAAAGGACTCAAGCCATTTTAACACTGTGCCTCCGATCCCACCCTCTTGGAACCTTCGTAAGAGTCCATTGTGGGGCATGGTATCGAAGGCCGCGGAGAGATCCAGTAGCACCAAGGCTGCTCTCCCCCCTTATCCAGAGTGATTTTAATAGTGTCCACTATTTCCAAGAGAGCGGTTCAGTACTAAAATTGTCTCTGAAGCCTGATTGGCTTGTGTGGAGGAGGGAGTTGGATTCAGCATAGTCAGCGATTACTGAGTTAACGTAACTCTCCAGGACCTTAGAGAAGTATGGCAATAAAGAAATAGGTCTATAATTACTGGCCACCGATGGATCGGCCGTGTTTTTTTTTAAATGAGTCATGACTCCCACCTGAAGGTCAGTATTCAAGACTGTATTAACAGCTGGGTTAATTACCTCGGCAATAGCAGCTAAAGTTTTGGCCAGACATGGGTCAGAGGGAGACCGGGATTTATGAATTTTCATCAGTGCCAAAGACTTATTCAGAGATAGGGGAGGGAACTGGGTAAGGGCAGGGCCTGTCTAACAGCAAGTTGGACAGGAAGAGGCACTATCCCCTACAGCCACAAAAGATTGGGCTGCGAAGGAATATTGTATGGCCTTAATCTTATCATAAAAGAAATGGGCCATCCACAATACACCATATATAAAAGGTACCCATGATGTTATAAAATTAATAAGGAAAAATTGTTCTAAAAAGTTCATTCTTAAAACCAGTAGCATAACAGATTATTTCAAGATCGCCACCAACTTGACTTTAGGCCTAACTTTTAACCATCCGTTTCTTAACCTAAGAAAGACCTTTTTACCGCCTTCATATACTTTGCAATGGCTATTGCTATATCAAGATTTGGCATGTCGGTAAGGAGTGCTATCACTAAGGAGCACGAGGCTGCGCCATATTTTAAGAAAATGGAGCATAAAAACTATTTCTGCAAATGTAAAAAGTGTTGACAGTCCAATATGATATGCAAGTCATCACATTTTGTGCCCAACCTACATGAGTAATTACCATCAGACTGTAACATTACTGATTTTAAACTCCCAATTGATACACAATGGTTACAGGCTAGTTTCCATTTTAGCCCCTCAGCTCTAAAATATTGATTGGGAAATATTTCCAGGTTGGGGTACCAGGTTTCTTTCTCCCAACTATTCATCATAAAATTCACATTCTTTCTCAGGTACCCCATGTCTTCTAACCTTGATGCTTGCTTCCGTAATGTTTTGATTTCACCCTTTGTTACTTCTAATAAAAGAATCTGTGGGTTAATACTCACATTTAGATTTTTACAGACCAAAAGCATTGTCTTTCTCACCTCTTTGGCCCATTTTAGGTCGCTATGCAGAGATTTGTTCCTACATCATTGTGATAATTTGTAAATCATCTCCTGAACCCAATCTTTTCCAGAACCTTATGAGGGCCACTTGTGCCATCACATTTAATGAAGTCAAGCCCAACTCCAGACGGATTGCCTGAATCATAGAGGAGGCCGGTAGTGACGTTAAGAGTTTTAAACATTTCCCTTCCTCGATGTACCAACTAGAATTCCCATTTAGGCACAAGACTTCTACTCTGTATAGAAACTGTGGGGGAATCATTTCATCATACGCTTTCAACAATGGTCTGTGGGACATTTCCCCATAAATCTGATTAAACATTCTCAGCCCATGCACTGATGTACGAGCTTTAGCTTTCTGGGTCTCCAATTGCATGTCTCATTTTAACAACTTGTCAAACCTGACCCCCAGATATTTATATTCATTCACATTTTCTGAAGTGGTTGGGCCCAGGTAGCAGTTAAACCTCTTATCTCTCTTTCCAAAGCACAGGATTTTGTTTTTATCCATATTTACAGTCAGTTGCTTAGCCACACTATAATTATTAAAGGCAGACAATTTCCTCTGAGGGCCCATCTCTGTCTGGTCAAGGATTACCAAGTCGTCGGCATACAGTAGGCAGGAAAGTTGTCTCCCCTTAATTTTTGGTCTGGCACCTCTATCCAACAGATAGCAAATCCCCAAATAAATGGCTAAGAGCAGAGGGGCCAAAACACAGCCCTGTCTTACACCATTATCTATCATTGATTTTGGAGGCAGTGCCCCAGCTGTATCCTTATTGACTCGGGCCCAATTATAACTATACAATAACTGGATGACAGCCAGAAGCCCCTCTGGGATATCATATTTCCTTAAAGTCTCCCAGAGGCAACTGTCCACTAGGTCAAAGCCACACAGAAGTCAACAAAGCAGCAGCACAACTTTCCTCGCTGCTCCATCGACTTCCGGGCCACTGCCCATTAGGCGAAACAGTGGTCCACCTTAGAAGGCCCTTCCTTAAAACCCATTTGTTCCACTGGCACGCTAGCCCGCTGTTCTACCCAATCCTTCAGGCTGCCAAAGATTATTTTAGCGAACACCTTTTCACCGATATCCAATAAGTTAATCAGTCTATCATTTTTTGGGCTTTCCTATCTCCCTTCTTATGGATAGGTCTAATTACTGCCCCCCCCCCTCCTCTTCATGGGGATTTGGCCAGAATCCAGTATGGCCAGTAACATATAAGATAGACATTCTGCCCACCAGTTTGGCTGGAATTTAATTATAATGACCAGGACATTGTCAGGTCCCGTGGCACAGGTTAAAGTTATCTTTAGGATAGTGTTTTTGACTTTTTCTACTGTGAAAAGAGATTTTAAATCTTCCACTCCCTCTCTCTAGTGATGGATAATGCTTTCAGAAGCCACTAAGCTTTTCCATATGGTTCGCCTAGATATTTTTCCCATGCTGATTCTTCCACTAAACCGGGAATAGCCCCTGGGGACCTACCAGATGCTTCCTGAATCAATTTCCAGAACTTAAGTATATTTTTAGCTTCGATTGTTTCAAGCAAGTTAGCCCAGGATTTCTCACAAAAAGCCCTCTTTTGATTCCTGACTAACATTGTATTACCTTTCCTTAGTTGGGTGAAAATTGATTGTCTTTCCTGGTCATACTTTGTTCCTAGCCTTCTTTCTTCTCTCCTAATAGCTATTTTCTTAATCTTTCTTTCCTCTTTCAACAACTGGGTTGTCTCCCTTCAATTAATAGTGTATCATGAGCTGAACATTCTTACTTTTTAGTTCTACTCTGAGGCATTGAACAACTTCTTCTATGGTTTCCTCAAACCAAGCCACATCCTTAGACCTTATTTCTTCCAGATTTAGATTCTGTTGAAAACTAGCCAACTTTTCAATGTGTTCCTCTGACAATCTAGCTGTCAGGCTTTTGGGATATTCTACCTGTTGGGGGAGTACTGTTTCACAAAAGCTTATCAACCCCCTAGCTAGTTCCAAGCCCAGAACATTGTGATCGCTGCCCTCACTCTGGGTTACCTGGAACCCATTTATAGAAGCAAAATTCAAATCAGGGACAAACACATAGTCAATGGGGCAAAGTTGAGTGCCTAACCTAAAGGTATGTTTAGCCAGGCAATCTGTAGGTCAGCTCCCATTTAAGCAGAAAAGCCCCTTCAACGCTTGAAGTTTCCTTGGCTGATGCTATATTGTTTGAACTCAGTAGATCTTTAAACCAGGGTTCTTGTGTTTTTCCGGTTCAGTTTATTATTAAAATCTCCCATTACAATAATCATGTCATTCTCACATTTTTCACACAATGTATCCAGATCTTCTTTCAAGTACCCCATTTCCACTGTCTTATCCTCCTTGAATCCCCATTGTTTGTACACCTTCACAATTATTAGGTGTTCATATTTTCTTGCTGTCCCCTGCATGAATACTTTATAGGCCAGCAGCCATTTACATGTTACTTTTACTTCCATCACCTTTTTCACATTCCTAGTTGAGATAAGGGTCGTGATCCCCCGCCTGGGTGACCAAACCTTTCTTTTCCTAGCGGGCCTATGCAATTGAACACAACCTTCAATTACAGGGGTGTTGTCGCATAGCCAAGTTTCCTATAAACAGATAATCTCTGCTCCCTGGGCTAGTTGTTTTATACTTCCGACGTTTGTCTCCACTCCTAGCCCATTTACATTCCAAGAAATTAATTTGAGGCTATGTGACACCCCCAATCCCTAATCAGTATCACTAAGGTCGTCCACAGCATTTTGATTCCATTGAGGCGAGCTTAGCCAACTACTGTCAGGGGATCAATCGCCCCAGGGTTTGTTAATCTCATGGTTCTCAACAGCTATTTCCATATTCTCTCTTTCCCTTCCTCCCCTTATTATCAACCATATCTGCCTTTTCCCCGGTCCTGAGTGACATGTTAAGAAGGCCCGGTCTTGTTGATACCTCCCCTCCACTTCCCCAACTGGTATTATTCTGATCCCCTCTTTCGCTGTCTCTTTTTCAGCATTTACAATGACTGCTTTTACCAGTCCTGAATAAACCAATACCTTGGTAATTCCTTTCCCTTTGTTGTTATAGCTGAACCCTATTTTTCTCAAATCCTTCATGCTGATTTCCCTCAAGCCTAGACATTTTGAAAAGGAGAATAGCAGCTGTGAACGGTTTATGGGGATGACTTCCCTTACTTTTTTCCTTCCCTTCTCTATATCTGTTATTTCAAAATGTACCCACAAGTTACTAGTAGTCCCTGCGGAAATAGCACCACTTATCTCCTCTTCCTTCAGCAACCTCTTCCTAAATGTTGTTTTTAATGAGCTCTTGCCTTCCCCTGAATTTCTGAACTTGTACTTTCACCCCTGGGAGGTTTACCGCTGCTTAGCTACTTAGATCTCCCTTCTATTTATTGGTGCGGGTTTTAGTTGAACCTTTCTATGCCCTGCTGCCACATCGACCACCGTTGGAGCACTCTTCAAATACCCCCTTAGCCTCCTACTCCTTAATGTGGATGTACATGCTTGAGGGGATACTTCTTTTATCCTCCGTAATCCCTTATTTCCTGTGGGCCATTTGAGACGCTTCTTTTCTTCACAATCATTGGCTTCCCCTTTAGTAATACTGATCTTCTTATATTTCTTCACAGGTTATAGTGCCTAAACCTCATTTGCTCCCTCCACCTGTTAACCAACATTGGACGCCAAGAAACGTAAACCTCTTGTGGGCTGATCAGTTGTTCAGAGTCCCTAGCACAACTCTGGGTTGGCAGGTCCGGGGCCACAACCGGTCTAACCACTGAAGGCATAAACCCTTAATCTCTTGCAATTGCCCCACAATTTTCTGGAATTGAGATCCATGGGATTTAATGTATCGTTATTTAGCACAGACACTTCTAATAACCCTTGCAGGGTTTTCTGTAACTTCAGCATTATGTCCATCATTAAGGCCAAAGAAACAGCTTATATGTCTATATCCAAAGTAATGTTTCGTGCTGATAATTCTACTGGATCAGTTCCTTGATTTAAAGATTGCCCCATGCTCCTGATGGATGTTGATGTGTTTGTCTGAGCAGCATAATTTTTCTGACCACTCCTTGTACCATTTGCGGTCACCCCATTACCTTCCGGGTTGACGCCTTCAGATAAGGAGATAATCCGCGGCCAAGAAGATATTCTGGGTTCCAAGGTGGAATCAATTCGGCTTACGTTTATTTGATGACAAAATTAAATGTCCAAGCTGGAGGCACGTGCCCCAAGGACTCTTGTTTATTTAACGGTTCTTTACTTAAATCTGGGGTACTTGCCGGGGATTGCATTCTCTTAAAATGCTTACCTACAAAGTCCTTTATTGATTTGGACAATAGCGCCCCTCGTTTTGCTCCTATTCGATTATCATCTCTTTGAGGACCCCTTAGCACTTTCCTTAGTAGGTCCCAAAGTCTCTGTTAAAGTCCCATTTTCACCTGTAGACTCATATATAAGACTGTCTGGATTTTTTCGTAACTTACAGACTTTTGGCGTCCTTGGCGCCATCTTTCCTGGGCCCCTTCCGAATACCTTAACTTTAATAATGTAAGCTGATTATATTGACTGTGTGATCTCAGGCTCTCTTTCTGGCAGAGTATTATGCCACTAGTTTCAACTCTGCCACCCTTTTGTCAGAATTTAAATCAGGTGCATGGTTTTGCTATGCCAAGTACAAAGGGAAAACTGGGATACTTTTCGGACTAGTATCCTATACACAGGTACAAGACACACTTACCTCTACTGTGCACTGGCTGGCTGACCCCATCTCCTTCTCCAACGCCGGATATACCTCTCTCCACAAGACTCTCACTGCTTTGAGCAATAAACTTTTCAAGGCTTTCTCCAAGAATTCCAAGCGGTCCTGATTTGCAACTTCCAAACACTGAATGAGTACCGAGCTGTTATCGACTTGCCCCGGCTGCTCTGAGGCATATTACCTAATGGGGTTGGGACCTGTTGGGCTGGGCAAATAGGACTAGTAGCACAGGTCTACCTTGAGACTCCATTTCCCTTGGAACCTTATACAGTTTGTTCCTCCTTAGGCCCCATTGAGCCTGCCCCACTATAGGAGCTGTTATAGAAATATATAGCATACTTCAAGGAGCAGGGAGGCAGAGTAAAGAGTAAAGCCCACACCAATCTCCTGACTCTGGCTCTCAGATAGACTTCACCACGGAGCCACACTGAGCCAAGTGGTGCAGCGCATTTAAAAAAAGAGCAAAAATGAATAGATCCCAGTGACTACGGGCTGTTAAAGCCATGAGGGGCAGTCCAGCAACAAACCCTCGGCCCCCTACGGCCCTTTTTACAAACCGTGGGAACTTGGGGCAGCGATAACGCGGGCTGATAGTTGGCTGGCATTTTGGCATCTCATACTCGCACCCGGAAGAGCTTGGACGTAATCGGGGGCAGCTGCAGCTGCAGCAGCTGCATTGATTCAACGTCATGGTCAGCCGCACAGTGGAATCAGTCAATTCATATAACTGGTGTACAATTCTTCCTATTTGTTTTAGCTTGAAAGAGCTCTTACGGTAGACTGGAGTCAGTTGTGCGACCTGCAGTGGTGCTGAAATAATTTTGAGAGCTAAGACAGATGAAAGATTGCTCCCACATGCAGCGAACTGCAATATATAGCATATCCCTGCATTTGGGAGCAATACTGACTCCTGCAGGAGGCGGGGTGCCGGCTCTGACACGCAGGCATTAAAGTTCCCCTGCGGTCCCCTTTAAAGCACACACGGTGCTCTGGTTAGGGCCATGTTACCCATGTAGATGTGGCCGGGCCCCAGGGGATGGGGTCCCCAGGCTGAAATTGGCCTGGGGAAGAGGCCCATGCATCCCCTCCCCATTGAATTTTTGCCAGGCCCTGGGAGATGGGGTGCCCAGGGCCCAAATCGGACAGGGAGGGAGGGGGGGTTGCGTGGCCCACGTCCTCATTGCAGAAAAGGGAATCAGAAGGCAGAAAAATGAGCAGAAAGGCAAAACCGAGCAGAAGAGGGAACAACAGAGGGCTGATAAACTAGCAGAAAAGGCAAAGCTGAGGGCAGAAAAATTAGCAGAAAATGCAAAACAGAGGAAAGACAAAATACAGGGCAGAAAAATGAGCAGAAAAAGCAAAACAGAGGAAAGGAAGAATTTAGAGCAGCAAATGAGCAGAAAACAGCAAAACAGAGAGAAGAAAAAGTAAGTAGAAAAGGCAAAAAAGAGGGCAGAAAATGAGCAGAACAGGCAATATGGAGGGCAGAAAAGGTAAAACAGAGGTCAGAAAAACAAGCAGGAAAGGCAAAATTGACGGCAGAAAAGGCAAAACAGAGGACAGAATAAAAAGCAGTGAAGGCAAAAAGGATCGCAGAAAAATGAGCAGGAAAGGCAAAATGGAGGGCAGAAAAACAAGCAGAAAAGGCAAAATCAAGCACTAAATGAGCAGAGGAGGCACAACCAGAGGGCAGCAGCTGGACAGGCAGCCGGGGGAAGTAGACTGCAGGCAAGCTGGACAGGAGAACTGTCACAGTGGGAGCTGGCAGGAGGACCTGCTTAATCTTTGACAGAAATTAAACCTCAAAAGGAAACACTTACATATATAAACATATCTATGACAAATGATCCTGACATTCTGGGCTTGACAAAGGCGCAGCAAGTGTGTTTTCTCTGCAATTCCACATTGAAAGATGATCTGATTTGCTTTGTGGCGGATAATGCCGCATTGATCTATTAGAGCACTATGTGTAGTGACTGTGATGAGTGGGTTCTTATGTCCTTGTCCTTACCAGGTGAGAGTAGAGTCCATGGTTTTCCCATTAAATGACTATGAGTATAGAAATGTGAAAAATCACCTCAAGCGACACACGTTTGACCCCGCCCGTCCACCTTTAGTAGTATGCAATTGTCTTCCAGCCTTTTGCCAGAATGATGGGAAGCTCGCCAAAAGGCCCCCTTTGGCTTTCCCCCCCAATTTTGGTGATGCTCCCTTGATGTTGAGGAATATGTGGACATCTCCACAAAACAAAGAAGCACTTACATCATATAGTTAAGAGGAATGACCCTTGCTTTGTGGAGTTTTACCTCTTTGTACTCCCATCGTCTTCTCTTTAAGAAGATTCATGCTATCACAAATGACGCATGAGGAACAGTCACACTGCCAAAACACACACAACGTCACTGGTGACATTCCCTCATGCTCTCCATTATGCAGCTGTAGTTAGGATATGTACTGGATATTTTCCCAAGGAAGTAGCAATTAGTAATTGACAAGTCGAAAGTACTCCATTGGGGTAGATATTTTGTGCAAAACGGTGGACTTTTTAGATAAAGGGGCATGCAGTTCTGCTGAGGACCAGTCACTGACATAGCTACTGGCATGCCCACACAGACACTTATGCATCGACTCACACACTCAGGCATGCACATACCCACTGACAGACCCACTCAGACATTGATATACCCACTCATGGATCCATTCAGACACTCACAAACCCCCACTTAGACCTACTAAGACCTCACACTTGCACTCATAGAACCACTCAGACATTCATGCAACTGCTCACAGATGTAGTCAGATACTCTAACACCCGCTCACAAACCTACTGAGGCACTTATGCACCCATTCACAACACTACTCAGACACTCTCACAGTCACTCACAGATCAATTCAGACATGCATGGAGCCACTCACACACCCACTCAGACAGGTACACCCACTCACATACTCACTCAGACACTCATGCACACACTTGCAGAACCCGTCATGCTCTCTCACAGCCACTCGCAGATCTATTCAGAGACTCATGTACTGACTCACAGACCCACTCTGAGACTCACACACCCACTCACTGACCAACTCAGAGACTCAATCACCCACTCAAAGACCCACTTAGACACTTATGCTCTCACTCACACCCTCGTGGAGGCACTTGCAAACCTACTCAGACACTCTCACGCCCACACACGGATCGTGCTTTTTGTGATTTGGTGTAAATCTGTTCAGTAGTTTTAGAGACATTAAACTGAAAACAAATGTGCATATCCAGGGACATGGATACTCCGTCAATCCTCCGTGGATCCAACATTACTGGTGCTGTAATCTGCTTGGCTGCCAACACTTTAAACCAAGGTGTGTTGGCAGCCATCTTGGGATTTGCCTTGAGCCGAGTCCCAGAAAAAAGATTTAAAAAAGAAAGGGGGCAGGGTAGAAATACCTTGAGAACTCTTGGACCAGGTGTGTGTGTGTGGGGTGCCACAGGGACCTCGTAGGGCCAATAAGCATTTTTTATGAAAAATGGCAGAATCTGCTGATCCCGCCAAAAATTATTTAAAAAATGAAGTGCCGGCTCCTGTGCTGCATTAGTTATCGGCTACCGGGTAGGCCAGGTCCTGGGGGCATATTAATAATAAGGGAGGGGAGCTGCACGGGTTCCCCTCCTGGGGCTTAATAATGCCCCAGGGACCACCTTCCCGGGACATATTCATTTAATATTGGGGACCTCTCGGACCCCCCACCACCTAGGGATCACCACCTCCCGAGGCCACATGCCAGAAAAAAATTTGGGGGCTACCTGGACCCCCACCATACCCCAGTAACAATCACCTCCCCAGGGCTAATATATTATTATGGGGGCCTCTTGCACTCCCATGGCCAGATGACCACCACGTATTGGGTAGACTTCCCAGACCCTCCCTGGGCCTCCAGGACCACAACCTCCCAGGGGCAATCTTCTGTACAAATAATTGGAAGGGGGCAACGCGGTCCCTCGACCAGGCCCAAGGAAAGCCACATCCGTGAGGCAGGCCATAACATTGCACATTAGAGAGGAGGGGGACCACCACCCCACATGGCCGGCTCCTGCTATGTCCCAGGGTGACCACCACTGGGACATAGGTACTTGCTGTGGATTGGCGGGAGCTTTACCGCTCCAGCTGAGCCATAGTAAATGCTCCTCTTCCAGCAAACAAGAGCATTAAATATGCTCTTGCTTGCTGGAAGCGGAGCAAAATTGCTTTCACACACATGGTACTGCGTTTTTAGCAGCTTCTGATGTGTGAAAGCAATGCCAGCTTCAGCAGAAGGTGGCGAGCCGTCGGGGACTGCATGGGCCTTGAATCTCCCCCGCGATCCCCAACAGTTATGAGGGGATGCCCAGGGAGGGACCATTGCACCCAGAATGGGATGGGGTCCCAAGGGCCGAAATCGGCGAAGGAGGGGGGGGGAGGCATGGACCTGGCCTTATTAAAAATAAATAAATAAATACATTAAAAAGGCTGGACCCCAGGGGATGGGGTCCCCAGGGCCAAAATCAGCCCAGAAGGGGGGGCCACTCGGCTCCCCTCCATTTAATTTAAAAAAAACAAATAGAAAACTGGACCAGGTCCCAGAGGCTGAAATCAGCCCAAGAGGTGGAACTGCTCAACCCACTTCCTTCAATTAAAATAAATAAATAAACAAAATGGCTTGGCCCCGGTAGAGGGGGGCCCGGTGTCAAAATCACCCCAGGGAAGGTAGCCACCTGGTCCCTCTTCCCCAATAAATATAAAGAAAATATTTTTTTAAAGCTAGAACGGCGAGTCACTGAAGGACCCCCCTTTCACAAGGAGGTATAAGGTACAGCCATTGGGGTGAGCAATCAGTGGCACTAAGACGACGTAGGTCCCGTGCTCTCCATGCTGCTGGAGTCAAGCCAGCCTGGCTGATGAGGGGTGAAACCCCTAAACCGGTCCCAGATTGCTTTTTTCCACTCTTGGGAGGACCTGGCCTGGCAGTTCAGGATGGACTGTTCCCATAGGGTTCATGTTCAAGAATGATTTGCATATGGCTGGGTTCAAACTAGAATGGCGTGGGGAGCAAACAATTGTGGATTTAGGCCCAGATCTCTGTACAGGGGTAATGAATGACATTGTTCTCAATTCTGTCCATCAATTGTTCTTTTTGCATTTGTCACCTTGAATGGGATGGGTTTGCCCAGACGTGGATTCTCTGCTCTCCGTGCCGCTGTAGTCAAGCTAGCCCTTCTGATACAGGGAAGACCCTGAGACCGGTCCCAGGATGCTTGTTTCCAGTCCAGGGAGGACCTGGCCTGGCAGTTCAGGCTGGACTATTCCCATAGGAATTAGGGTCAAGACTGATTTGCATATGGCTGGGTTCAAACTGCAATGGCATGGGGAGCAAAAAACGGGGGATTTAGGCCCAGATCTCTGTACTGGGGTGAATGCATGGCATTTATCTCAATTCTGTCCTTCAATTGTTCATTTTGCATTTGTCAAACTAAGGGTTTTGTCATCAGCAGCTATGGCCCACTCCTCAATCTTTGTCCTAATTCTCTATTGGAATTGCACCATTGCACAGTTCAACCCAATGTCCGATGGTTCAAAGCAGGCCATCACCCCACCCAGCAGGTCCTTATGCCGAATCACTGACAGAATTTCGATGTCTAAAAAATCGACCTACTATAACATCGAGTCTCTATTATCGATAGCACTAATATCGACACCCTATACTTAACATGTAAACTACAATAATATCGAGCAAACTATATCGATGCACAAAAATATCGTATACAGAAATATCGTTAGCATTATTTTCGAATACAATAATATTGACACTCAATACTACATATAACACACTACAATAATATCGATTACTAAAATTTCGATAGCACTAATTTCGTACATATCAAAATATCGATAGCTAAATAATACTCCTTTTTTTAGATATAACACCAATAAATCTATTATCTACGTAATACACACATTTCAAATGACTTCACTAATGTAATTTCAAATTATTAAGTAACATTTAGTGTACAAAAATTAATTTTCGCCAACTAACGAAATTTTTATATAAACTTGTTGTAAACATACTTATTTAATACTTAGTACTCATTTTACATAATCTTCATTTATTTAATAAGTATTTTTTTACATAAATATATCATTTCAATTCTTCAACATAAACTATTTAAGAAGATATATCTTAAATATTTAACTTAAAAAAAATTCAAACTAACCAATAGTAACTCGTCTTTACATATCTGACCAATCAGATAGCAAACTTAATTACACATAGACTATATAAACCAATCACAAACAGCCATACAAGTTGCAGGAAATATTCTTCGTGACCACATACTGCCAATTTTGGGAGCACCATCTCTATTCTGCTCTGCAAGAAAATTCGTCCAGAAACTACAAGTAAGTAATCATATAGCTCTGTTACTAAATTCTAATGTTATTTTGCTATTACTTATAGACCAACATTTGTAAACTAATTTGTTATTTCTTTATGTACTTTACCTTTAAACAGACTCTACAAACAAATAAAGTTATACTTCAACTTCAAGATACAGGACACTTTACATTTAAAAAAGGTATCTACATATGTTTAACATTTACTTAACGTTATTTGCCAATTATTGGCCTAATTTAAAACTCTATACTTTGTTTCTTAGCCTGTAAATCTTAATACATAGTGTGAAGCCAGAATGTTTTGAGGAAAAAACGTTACAATGCTGTGTAAAAAATGTTTTCTTCCTGTTCTTAAATATGTTTTTCTGTGCTTTTACTCATAATACATATGTCATCCTCGGTTCTTTTTAGCAAATAAGTAACAATGCTTAATCACAAATGTGCATTCTTTATATAACATATAAACGCATTAGTAATTTTCATCAACTTTCTCTCTAAACAGAACTCAAAAGTACAGAAATCAGAAAATTCACATCAAAGAACAAACATTCTGATACTACTATAATTCTCTTGGTAAGTTCATAAATAAAACATAACTAGTCTTTATAAACTCTATATAATGTACTAGAAATAAAAGTGACTCTTTTTATGCATCTGTTACTATAATCTTCCTGTTCTTAAATATGTTTTTTTGTGCTTTAACTCATAATACATGTATCATCCCCGGTTCTTTTTAGCAAAAAAGTAACAATGCTTTAGAACAAATGTGTATTATTTATATAACATATAAACGCATTAGTAATTGTCATCAACTTTCTCTCTAAACAGAACTCAAAGATACAGAAAAGAGATAATTCACATCAAAGAACAAACATTCTGCTACTACTATAAATATCTTGGTAAGTTGATAAATAAAACATAAGTAGTCTTCATAAACTCTATAGAATGTGCTACAAATAAAAATGACTCTTTTTATCAATCTGTTAGTATAATCTTGGAAATTTCTCTGTTTAAATCCAAAGAAACTAAACTATTTTTAGAGACGTTATAAAGTAAAACAAATGTTACCAAAAAACAAATAGTAACTTTTCCTATAACATACTTCATTATTTCTGTACAGACCGTGCCAATAGAAGAACAACATCAAAGTGAACAAGCATCTACTTTCGATAAATAGAACATTACTGCTGGTAAGTAAATTACTGGAAGAATACTAGCTTTATTTAAAATCTTTTATACATTTCTGATTATATTAATATTTGTATATTAACTTTTCTAGATACCAGAACTCAAGAATGACTGATGATGCAAAATTTATTACATCTCAGAAAGGCAAATTTTTGTTATGCTATATGGGCTACATTTATACTCAGGAGAAACAAAAAGACCTTAAAGTGAATTGGAAGTGTACAAAATATTACTCCAATAAATGCTATGGCCGTGCTACAACAAGGGAAACTAGTGTTATAAATACCACTGAACATAATCACCCACCAAACATCTCAGAAATAAAAGTGAGATCCACTCTTGAGAATATCAAGGAATTAAGTACCAGATCAGAACTACCTACCAACGTAATTCTTAAAGAATTACTACCTAAAGTTCCCAAAGAAGCAAGAAGTCAGCTACCATCTATTGCTTCCATTAAAAGAACAATAGCAAGAACAAAAAAAGCAAGTAGACCCAATATACCAACTCCTAAAACTTTTGAAGAAGTCATAATTCCACCAGAGCTTGTAATTACTCATAATGACGAGCCATTTATTTTTTATGATAATCATAGCAAGGATAAAAGAATTATAATGTTTGCAACTAATAACAATATAAAAAAATTAACTGAAAGTACTACTTGGATGATGGATGGAACTTTTTCTATATGCCCAAAACCTTTCTACCAGTTATACACAATTCATGGGCAATATCATAATACCTGTATCCCCTTCATATATTGCTTATTACCAAACAAACAAGCCACAACTTACTCTGAAATCTTACAAAAAATAAAGGAACAAACTTCTGATTACTTCCCAATGAAAATCATCATAGACTTCGAGCAAGCTATGATTAATTCAATTTTGAAAACTTACCCACACACATCCATTCAAGGATGTTATTTTCATTTCAATCAATGTCTCTGGAGGCATTTACAAAAATCTGCCCTTAGTGTTGAGTATGCAACAAATATAACTTTTGCATGCCAAATCAAACATCTCATTGCTCTGGCATATGTACCAGTAACTGATGTTGCCGAACATTACAATTTGTTACTTGAAAGTCCTTTCTACACCCAAAATGAGCAAAGACTCGCCCCACTTTTAGATTACTTTGAGGACAACTGGGTAGGAAGACTACACGGGTCAGGCCACAGACGCCAGCCAAAATTTGCAATTCCCTGGTGGAATGTCTATCTACCAACACTCAACCAAGAGGCAAAAACGAACAATGCTGTTGAAGGTTGGCACAATGCCTTCCTCTCTTCTACTGGACGTACAACACCCACATTACACAAGCTAGTCACAGCTATACAAAAAGAGCAAAGCTTTCAGGAACTACGTATGCAGCAATCTGTCATACAACTGAAACCAAAACTCTCTAGACAAACTGCTCAAATGTATTTATATCTTCAACAGCAAGTCCAACTATATCCTACAACAAGAGGACTGGAATATTTAAAAATGATAGCCAAAACATTGAACTAATTGCAATAACTAAATTAATTAATAGAGATTAAACAATATCCTTAATCTAATAAAACACATATTTTAATATAATATAAAAATATTTATTTAGTCTAATTTATATTTTAACACTATTCTAAAAAGACTAAATAAATATATTATTATATCACAATATTTGTTTTTAAAAACTGCTTCCATCCAAATAAAATAACATAAATTTATAACTTACCTTTAAATAAAACATCATAAAGATAATCCTTTACAGACAATACAATGTGTAAATATCAAAGACTTAATCCAACAAATCATTATTTATGTTTGTTTAACTCGGCTAAAACTCTCCATCATCCAAATTAAACGACTATTTAAATGCCATTTAAAATAACGACTGTTATCTTAAAGTGTGAAAAATATTTCACAGAACTGAAAATATAAAGGAAGAATGTAAATCATCTCCGTTCTAACAACTGAAACACACTTCCTTTCCCAAAAAAAAAAAATTCGGAAACGGAAATAGCTGTTTCAAAATACGAGAAAAAAAAACAGCTAAACAATCACACCGACATAACACTAACGAGTATCCCATAATATATAAACATAAAAATCCTATTAATTTTTATTTTAATAAAATTATACCACATACTCATTAACTCCAATTTTTTTAAATGGCTCAAAAAGTCGTGAACGAAAATACGTATTAATTCCACTCCATTATATGTAAATAGTCATACTTAAATTACCAACCCCAAATTAACAAAATATAACCTTTATTTGTAATTTACATTACTTTAAAAATATAAAAGTAGAATCGTACCTACTCAAAAGTGAACCTGCTTCCAAACGCGACTTTCCCTTTACCAAAATAACGCAAAAAGACAAAGAGTGGTTACAAAATAAACGAGCCAAATTATATGTAACTGTGAAAAGTACTACTATAAATGTCGATTATTGTTATATATATAGCTCGAAATTATGTGTACTCTTAAAAAAATTGTATAGTATATTGTAAATATAAAATCTTTTTGGCTGTATATTAATTATATATTACATAATTTTAATATTTATTACATTAAGTATGAAAATATATAAATATTTAATGTAATATTTATTAAAATTATTATATAACTAAATATGTAATATTGTATTTGTTTATCAGATTTAATTGTTTACAATATGACTAATATGTGAAAATTGTTATTATTAAAACGTATTTATTAATAATAATAATCATACATAAGAATATTGTAATGTTAAAAGAATCATTTATGATGATGTACATGTTCTCATTAGTATATTTATCTTTTATTAAACATTTGAAAGTGTTCATATGTTAATATCATCATCAGTATATCACAATATGTATAAAAAAATTGTGACTTATGTTTTTCATTACACATGTCTGATGTTTTATTAAGAAACAATAATTGTATTATGTATGTATAATATCATACATTGCATTATGTGAACTAACAATTTTTTCTCTACAAATTAAATTTACTTGTCAAGAAAATTACTCAAAAATGTGATTCTTCAAAGAACATTATCCTCCTTTTTTGTTTATATGTATACCAAACATAGCTTGATAAAATGTATATGTGATCGTATATTTCAAGTGTTGAATAAAAAAATATACAAAAAAGAAAACTGGTGTCATTATTTTGTATTACCTATGACAAAATCATTATTATGTATTTTAGCAAATGTATTATAACTGTAATGTTCAATCTATTTCTATATACCACATATAAATAAATAACATACTATACACTGAAGTTATAACAATTATTAATCATACACCCATATACATATAATATCAATATTTGAAAGACACATAATTAAATTTTTTAATATTCCGACTCCGATAACCATTTACTTTAGGTAATGGCTTCTCAAAAACCGTGATTGATTTACTATTAGAACAGCATTCACCATTTAATTAGAGTAAGTGCAGGACACAGAACATATTAAATTTACTCTTCCAACTCCAAATAACAATTAATTTAAGTAACTGCAGGACATTAAATAATAATAAATTATTATAGTAAATCAAATGTAAAAAAATGAATAATGTAATATAATTAAATTTAATTTAATGTAATAAATTTAATTTAAATAGAATCTTAATTTATGTTTTCCCTGAACACCTATAACTAAAAACTGACCCTGAAACCTAAAAATACCCCTTGACCCACAAACTAAAAACTGACCCTAAAACCTAAAAACACCCCTTCACCCACAAACAAAAAACTGACCCACAAACAAAAAAATACCCCCCTACCCACAAACTGAAAACTGACTCTGAAACCTCACAAAACCCCTTTACCCACAAACTAAAAACTGACCCTGAAACCTTACAAAACACCTTTACCCACAAACTAAAAACTGACCCAGAAACCTGACCAAACTCCTTCACCCACAAACTAAAAACTGACCCTGAAACCTAAAAATACCCCTTGACCCACAAACTAAAAACTGACCCTGAACTCTAAAAATACCCCTTCACCCACAAACTAAAAACTGACCCAGAAACCTAAAAATACCCCTTTACCCACAAACTGAAAACTGACTCTGAAACCTCACAAAACCCCTTTACCCACAAACTAAAAACTGACCCTGAAACCTTACAAAACACCTTTACCCACAAACTAAAAACTGACCCAGAAACCTTATAAAACCCCTTCACCCACAAACTAAAAACTGACCCTGAAACCTAAAAATACCCCTTCACCCACAAACTAAAAACTGACCCAGAAACCTAAAAATACCCCTTTACCCACAAACTGAAAACTGACTCTGAAACCTCACAAAACCCCTTTACCCACAAACTAAAAACTGACCCTGAAACCTTACAAAACACTTTTACCCACAAACGAAAAACTGACCCAGAAACCTTACAAAACTCCTTCACCCACAAACTAAAAACTGACCCTGAAACCTAAAAATACCCCTTTACCCACAAACTAAAAACGGACCCAGAAACTTTAAAATACCCCTTTACCCACAAACTAAAAACTGACCCAGAAACCTTAAAATACCCGTTTACCCACAAACTGAAAACTGACTCTGAAACCTCACAAAACCCCTTTACCCACAAACTAAAAACTGACCCTGAAACCTTACAAAACACCTTTACCCACAAACTAAAAACTGACCCAGAAACCTTACAAAACTCCTTCACCCACAAACTAAAAACTGACCCTGAAACCTAAAAATACCCCTTTACCCACAAACTGAAAACTGACCCAGAAACATAAAAATACCCCTTTACCCACAAACCAAAAACTGACCCTGAAACCTAAAAATACCCCTTTACCCACAAACTAAAAACTGAGCCTTAAACCTTACAAAACTCCTTCACCCACAAACTAAAAACTGACCCTGAACACTTAAAATACCCCTTCGCACATACACAAAAAAAGCCCCTAAAAGCACAAAAAGTACCTTTGAAAAAACTACCCACCCTGATCCACTATAAACTCGACATCCCACTCCAAAAAATATGATACATTTATTTTTAAAATATCTACTAACTTATATATTTTTATACTTTTTACTACATACACAAAATACCTCAATTTAGAACACAAACATAATAGTGTTCATAATTTCGTATTTAAAGCAAATGTTTATAAAATTTCTAAGAGAAAGAAATTTTAAATAAAATACGAAATTTTTCATTCTATGATTAGAGTATACTTTGTTTATACACTACCCACCCTTATCCCCTTGAAACTATACATCCCACTCATAAAATAATTAGACAAATATTTTAAGAAAATATCTAAAATTATTATAATTTCTAATCTATTTTAGTATATATATAACAGCAAACTAAAAAAATAAGTACTATATTCGATAACAATCGATAGCATTTCGCATGATTCCAAATATTTTTAATTTTAGAAATTTCGCAAATTTATCTGAAATTGCGAAATTTAATTTTATATAATTACCCTATATATTTTTAAAAAACTACCCACCCTTATCCCCTATAAACTCTACATCCCGCTCCTAAATTTATAGTACAAATATTATATAAATATAATGTAATATTTTATTATTTTTTAAACTTTTTTGTACATACACAAAAATTAATCATAATGTTTAATATACTCCCTTAATTTCGATAAAATGTCGACAACTACAAATATTGTTAAAAATTTGCGAAATTTTGAAATTTAAAGGAAATTCGAAATTTTAAAGTGTACAATTTCGATATACTTTTTTAAAACACTACCCACCCTTATCCCCTATAAACTCTACATCCCGCTCCTAACATTAAAATACAATTATTTAGTAAAAATTTAAATATTTAGATATATTTACACAATTAATTAATATATATCCAAAAGCAAAGTACAAATAATTTAACAATACTCAATAAGTTTATATAAAAATTCGAAATTTTAAATAATTTGAATTAAATTTCGCAAATTTAAATTTTTTTTCAAATGCGAAATTTATTATTCCATATTTACAATATACTTTTTTAATACACTACCCACCCTTATCCCCTATAAACTCTACATCCCGCTCCTACACTTCTAACTAATAATTATAAAATTATATGTAAAAATTACATTATATATAAACAACATTTAACTATATCATTACTTAATATACTTTAAAACATCACTTTTACATATCGATATTTTTGACATTCGATATTTTCGGCATCGATATTACTGATTTCGACATTAATGTCTTCGATATTTTTGACACACACATAAATCGATATTTTCTACTACGATATTTTGGTTTCCGATATTTCTTACCATCGATATTTTGGACTCGATAATATGGTACATCGACATTAACAACTCGATATTTTGACTGTCTACCCCTTATGTCACTGTCTGTCCATGCTCTTCGTATGAGCTCATGCTGGTCCTCCATTAAGGTGGTTCACAGGCAGCAGATGTGAATGACATCTTCCTGACCTTGGTCACACAGTCAGCAGTTATCTTGTACTTCCCGTCTAATCTATACGAGGTAGTGCCTTGAGATCGGTAGTACCCCCAGCATATGTTTTGGGAACTGTACCTGGGGCCACTCACTGTAGGGTTCACTTATGTAGCTCTGGAGTTTCCGTCTGGTGTAACTGGGGAGTGTCATCCAGTCGTGTTTGCATTGAGATGGACAATCCTTGACCGCAAGCATTGACAGCACCTGTGTACTTGATTTAATCAACTTTTTAAACTCCAGATGGCTGAGGATTAAGGGCCATATGTATCAAAAAGTCATTTTGAGATTCTCAAATAGCGATTTTTTGCGAGTCGCTATTTGAGAATCGCAAAATGCTATGTATGTAGGATTAGCAAATAATTTTGTGAATCCTACATATTCCTTAATTGTGAATTGCAAATTGTGATGCGCAATTAAGGAATGCCTCCCCATTCATTCCTATGGGCCTAGAGGCCCATAGGAATGAATGGGGAGAAATTCGTAATTTGCGATTCTCAATTAGAGAATCGCAAATTGCCAATGCAAAATCAAGGGTGCCAAAAGGACACCCTGTTGCACCCCTGAAATGTACATGTGTGAGCATGTGGCACACATACATGGCCTGAGGGCATGTATGTGTGCCACATGGCACTTTGAAAAATGCAAATAAGTGAATTTATCAAAGAAATCGCAAATTACCACCAACTTGAAGTTGGTGGTAATTTGAGATTCCTTATGGGCAAATTGCACATTTTATAAACCTCTTACATTGTATTTAAGGAAACGCAATTTGCTACTCCTTAAATGCAATCGCAAAATAGGGAATTGCTATTTTGCGATTCCTTATTTTGCGAGGCTGTTGCATCCCATTTACTTGAATTGCGATCGCAAACGCCGAAATTCTGCGAATTTCGGCATTTGCGAGCAGAATTTTGTTTCATACATATGGCCCTAAGTCCCCAGCACTGGTTTATCAAAGATTACCCAAGGCATGTAGCAGTTAAGTCCTTGCCTGGTAACTATGCCTTGCTTCTAAATGGGACCAAAGAAAACGACTGCATGAGCAAAGATGGGGGCCACCTCCAGCAACCCTCAATTTCTGCAATGTAATTCGCAAAGTGATATTATTCCAAACTGCTCTTGAAATCCAATTCAATAATTCCAGTGGATTGTAGACGTGGCAGTCAGCCACTTTATTATTGCAGAACCATTTTCTAACTGCAAAACTATTATCTTATATTTAAAAATATTTATGTCAAGCTGTATTAAGCTGATCTGTGCATCTCCTGTGAAAGAGGACAGTATCATAGGTGTGCTGAAGTACAAAAGGCTGAACAGCAGAGCAAAGACACATCCTTGCACCAGACCTTGATTCATTATGAATTCCTCAGAGTTCAACTTAATTCTGACCACAGAGCCGCTACAGGATTGAATGGCTTTTAGCATGGTTGAAAGAATGTCCCATTTACTCGGTTAGGCCTATTCTTCGCTTCCACAATCAGCCTTGAAATCGAGAAAGTGAGCACATAGTGATTTCTTTTTTTATGTGGGTCTTGAAAGAATATCTCACTGGAAGATTAACATAAAATGTATTTCTATGTCTATGGACCAGGCGTAGGGTTTACATTACCGCCTGGGCGATACCAGTGCTACAATTCAAGATATTAACCCCTCCCCTGCTGGTGAAAGAACCACTCCGTCATCAGCCGCGGTCGCGCTGTGCTGATGACGGAGCGGTTCCGTCACGGCCCACTCGGCACGCCTGCGCAGCGCAGATACCGCGCCTGCGCTGAGCGTTCTATTGAGCGGGTGGGGCCGTGACGGAACCGCTCTGTCATGAGCACAGCGCAACCACGGCTGGTGACGGAGCGTTCTATTGAGCGGGCGGGGCCATAATGGAACCGCTATGTCATGAGTACAGAGCAACCGCGGCTGGTAACGGAGCGGTTCCGTCACCAGCATGGGCGCCCCGCGCGGCCCCCCCGCCCCCTTAGCACTGCGGCGGAATAGCCACCACAGTGAAGGGGTTTAAGAAAGCCAAAAACTTCTTCTAATTTCCAGCTTTACAAATCTCAAGTATATTGTGCATCATTGCCTTCCAGCATACTCTGGCTTGGCTGCCCAAATTCCATTCGTGTTTGTCTAATTCCAGAAAGAACACATGGAGCATTTGCTTATCTATGGACCTTTCTCGGTACTCTGGATATTGCTCCTTTATTTAATCTCATTTGAGGAGTAAACGAGTAAGGTATTAATGACCTGATTGCAGATTCCTTGTGTTTATAAAGAGGGAAAATGATCAGTTCCAGATTACAGTGCAATCCCAGGAGCCTTCACACTAAATGACAAGCCCATTGCTTCTTTTTCACCTTTATTGTTCTTCCAAGGAATACACTATTATAGCACGGAGGTGCACCCTTTAATCCTGCCAGACAAATTACGCACTATTCCCACATACCTGCGCTGATGAGAGTAAGCACTTTGCAAAAGTGGTCTCTCGCATTCTTAATTCGGACACCTAAATTAAGGTATTGATCAAACAAAGAGAAGGAAGCAAACGTGTAAAGTCGAACACCACTTCCTAACAAGGCGGATTGTGTTTACAACCAATAGGATTACCATATCTGATAATTAGTTCATAACGGGCACAGCCTTAGGCTGCCCTGGTCATATCCCTAGATAGAGCACAAAACGGGCCACATCCCCAGCTGTTATTCTGGCCTCTTTTGGCACCTATCTATCCACCTACCACTCCTGCTTTTTTTTTTACCAGTGGATCGTGAAAATTCTTCCAAATCGCAATATTTCTGTATGCAGATTAGGCTTGCTATAATTTAATACCTTATTGTCTGTCATTGAATACGAGAGTGCGAGCGTCCCAGAGCTTTAACTGCTCCGGCGTGATAATATTGCTAAGACAAAGTCCACCCTGCTTTCTTTTTCTGACTTTTCCTCTATTGGCTGATTAGAGGGTATGCAGTCCACACCACCAATGTTGTTTAGAATTATTGCCATTTTGATTTATGACATTTTCATCTCATTAAAAGCAAAACGGTTTCTAGTAAAAAAAAACACTCATTGAGCTAGCAAGGTAATGCACTCAGCTGTCTGCAGTGATCTCAATTAAAGCGCTGACTGACACATTAACTTCTGAACACAGATTAATGGTGCCTCAGTCATCTGATTAACCGTTTAACTCATTAACTGTAGATCGCATCTGCAGGGATACTAATCTCAGAAGAGCAAGATTAGTCGAATCGTGAGAACTTCCTTCACCAGACTGCATCCAACACTGCAGACATTACATTTTATTGCCACACAGTTTTTTTGTACACAGATCAATAATTCATGTGGTCAGTGTTACATATTTTAAAATGCGCAATCAAAACATTGACTTTTTTAATTCTTGAAATTCAAAACTAAAGTAATAATGAACTACTTCTCACACAGGATGCCAAACCAGATAAGCCCCTCAAAGATTTACCCTTTCTGTTTCATAGCGATTGTAAGTCATAGCCAGAAAGAATTAAAACATGTAAAAATATTAGAAGTGGTTTTTGGGCCTAATAGAGACACCTTTATATGCCTCTCTAGGGCTCCTGTAACTAATACATTAACTAGTATTAGGCAGAGAGGTTATGGGTCAGCCATCTTCAGTCACTGCTTTACTTGAACTGGGAGTCAAATTTTGCTCTAGCCAACAGCACAACTATCTGATGTTTGGACTGTCATTCATCATGGCTGATGACATTTTTCCTCTTTAATGTGCATAGGGAGTTTTACAACATCCGCCTGAGGATTCTGCAGCCCACATAGAAAGAGGAAAATTCTGCAGAGCATTGCTTTTGTGTAGGAAGGTGTGCTGCTGGGCTGTAAAAGAGTTTTCTTTACAAACTAGTCTACAGTTAATTTGTTCCACTCATAACAATGACCATACCCTATACTATGTAGGGTACACAAATCAACATAGTACTGATCCTAAAACAGAAACAGATATCTCTCTCATGGTTGAATTCACTTGATAGAAAAGGACAAAGAAACCGACAAAGTAGTGATAACTGGTGTGATCACTATGGGGAAAAACAAAAAACAAACAAAAATGTATATGTTCTCGCTAGACTACCCACCTGACAGGACACAGATTGCAATATCATCTGAAATGAAATGCTCTTGTAAGCAATGTGGTTTTTGGTTGAGTCAGATGTTAACACTGCTTAAGCAACAGCCACAATATCTTCCAGGGTGAACAACAAAAGCTACTAAATTAACCTAATCTTAATCCACTGTTAGCTTGGCACAAAGCCATAGAGGTAATGTGTAAATTATTTCTGAGCACACAAACAGCAATAAGGTTTTATTACACAATGAGTTTGTGCAATAATAAGCGGGTCCCAGACCCCAAACTTTTAGATTACTTCTGGAATTCAAGAGGAACCTTTACCAAGGAGAAGGGCTGGAAAAACTGAGGAGAAGTACTGCCCCTTTGCTGTGTGCTGTCACGGGGTGGCCTGCAGGGGCTGTTTCTGCCAAGGAAAGGACAAGGACTTTGCTGACTGCTGTGTCCCCTACTTGAGGAAGATCTCCAAGGGCTTGAAGTAGAGCTTGCCTGCTGTTTATTTTGACGTCTCAGGGATACAAAGACTTCACCCCGAGCTCCCCTGAGCTCTCTTGCTCAGAGTTCTGACCTGCCAAGAGGTGCCTGCTGCTGTTCTGGCACTCCGGAGGTTGTTCCTGCTGTTGGGAGCTGGAAAACTATCGCAACGAGGAGAAGCGCGACGCATCCGTACCTGTTTCTGACACATTGCAGATAAATCACCACACGCTGCATCGAGTGCACTAATCTACGAAGGCCAAGATCACCGCATGGATTCCGACGCAGGCCCTGACATACAGCTGCAAGAACCAACGCATCGTGGGACAGTGGCTGAAGAAATAAATGCAAACACCATTGCCGGATCGGGAACCAATGCATACCTGATCCTCACGCATTGCACCGGGCGTCAAGTCTACAAGGACACCGGAGCCACAGTACGAAACCGACACATCACCTCCCGTGGAGTAAGAAACTGACGCATCACCTCCCCTTCAGTAAGGAACTAAAGCATCACCTTCCCTTGAGTAAGGAACTGATGCATCACCTTTCCTGCACGTAAGGATCCGACGCATCACCTTCCCTGCAGATGTTCTTGCTTTTGATTTTGACACATCCAAGGTACTTTGTGTTGAAAGTGTTGCATCTACACTTTGCTCTAAACTGTACTTTGGATTTTTGTCATTTTGGTCTTGTTTGGTTTAGATTAAGAGTACTTATTTTTCTAAACTGGTGTGGTGTCCATTTGTAGTGTTTTCACTGAATTACTGTCTCAGTGCACAAATGCTTTACACACTGCCTCTCAGATAAACCTGTCTGCTTGTGCAAGCTCCCAAGGGGGTGAGAAGGGGTTATTTTAGAAGTGTATCCCTCTTATCCTGACTAGGAAGAATGGTCCCTACTGGGACAACGGTGCAAACCATTGCCAACTAGAGTCTCCCATTTCTAACACACACCTAATCCCTGGTTGTATGACATTATAATCAATGCCTTTACCACACAAGACTTTACCACACATCCTTTACCACGCAATGGCTAACACACATTGCCTTTACCACACAAGCCTTTATCATGCATATGCCTTTACCACACATGCCTTTAAAACAAAATGAAAAGTATATATCAGGTAAGTGAAAGACATATATATATATATTCATTGAAAAAAACAAAGGTTACAGGGATGTTATAGTTAGGCATCTCAAATTGCATCACTAATGACATAATTGATGACCCCATCCAGGGAGTGTAAGTGTTTTGTAATTGTTTCTGAGACTTAAAAATATATACCAATCTGCCGCATGAGTTAAATTACTTTTCTTTCTGTACTACTAAGGAGTGAAACTATTTTTTAGATATATATCATCTGAGTGGGTTTCTGACTGTCTGTATCAGTGTGTGAATGGGTGTCACCCACAATTTCATCAGTGATGTCATTTGAGATGGCATCAGTGCTGTTACTGACCGTGTCATGAGTGATGTAATATGTGAGATCATAAGCAGTGCATGTTGGGGTGTAAGTTATAGTTAGCTCAGCTAATTATGACTGCTGAATTTCACTGGTTTTGTATGAGTGAAACATGAGCCTCACTATAACATCCCTGTTACCTATATTTTTTACCATATGTACACACACACTTACCTGAAATATTAGGTATGGGCGAAATTTGTGAATTCGCGGTACCCAAAATTCATGCAAAAGCAAATTCGCGTTCCGCATAATCCGTGAATTTGTGCGAATTTGCAGATTTTTTTTTGCATGTTCGCGGAGCGCTTCGCGTGTTCGCGGGCCTCTTGCAGTGCACCGACTGAGAAGTTACCCATGCGGTCATACATGGGTGCGGCCATCTTGTTCGTGTTGCGTATTTCCATTTCAGGGCGCTAGTTGCATGCTCGCCTTGTGCGCGGGGCGCGATTACGAGGTCGCGTGTGTTTTTGCGTGCTCGCGGGGAAAATATCGCGCAAACTTGCCCACGCGGTCCTCAATGGGTGCGGCTATATTGTTTTTCATTCATTGCTATGGTTCTGGGCATGCTTTTTCAATCCTCCCCTAATCTTTGCAATCCTTTGTTTCTTTGAACTTTTTAAAAATCTTTTTTACTCATTATCTATCCCTCTCTTTTTCTACATCTATATTTTGTGTTTTTTCTAGTTTTGGTTACTTTAAACTACTTTTTTAACGCTTTTCTTTTATTTACTTTTTCCCTATTGTTTCCTATTTTTTATTTAACTTTCCTGTCCAGGACCATGGCAAAGGGAGCCGGGAAGAGCAAGGGGAAGGGTCCCGCACCCCGTACCTGGCTCCCTTGAAGACGATTAAGGGGGGAGGATGTAGTGGCCAGGGAGATTTTTAGCGCAGTGGAGGTGGCCGCACTTATATTTTATGTTCAGCGCCACCTCCCGAAGAGCGTGGCAGCAGGGGGCAGGCCCGGTTCAGGGTATGACCTCCGGGAGCATCGCCAGCTCTGGGATACGGTGTGCCAGGCCATGCGTAGGGAGTCGGGGGTCTGGCGCACCTATGACCAAGCGACGCACCGGTGGTCAGACGTCCTTGACCGGGAGCAGGACCTACTCCACCTGCTAGGCGTGGAGATCCCTGGCCTTGGTGAGTAGCTATTTAATAACTACTTTGTTTTCTTCTGCTCTGTGTTATATTGCTAATATATGTTTTTCCCGAAGAGCAAGAATGCTGCCGATTTGATTACATTGCAGGTAAATTTATGTTTTAATAGCTTCTGTGATTGCAGGTGTTCTCCTGCTCAGTGGCGTTGCTACTATGCTTACTTGTTTGCAACTTTGTGCTCATTTGAGCAGAACTGCATAATGCTAGAGAGACTAGAGACTCAAGTCTAGTCCTTCCTTTGTACTCCTGCTGCGACTAAGGAGAGATAGTGATGGATTGATAGGTTGAGTATATTATGACTTGTTAGTAGTAGGACATTTTTCAGTGGTCTCCAATCATGATGATGGACTGTGTCTGTCACGTCGCGTGCTGCTGAGTGCTGGCAGTAGTAGTAGAACCTTTTTGTTGTTGGTTTACTTAGTGATTTACATAACTTTCCAAGTAGACGGTCTGCGAATCCAGCAATACTGTACTATCTATCCTAGTTGACCAGATCAGATAGGTCAATCAATACATGTAGTACAATTGTTGGTAGTTTGTTTCCCTGAGATAATTTTAAATTGTGGTCAAAGAAATCAAATATTTCAAAAAAACAATCATCCATGTTTGTGTTTATATCATGATCATCACCTGAGACTCCGGTGGAACAAAGTGGGCAGGAAAGGTCCTCTGCAGGCTCTTCTGCTGTCCCCAGTAAGTTGTTCTGTTGTTAATATAATTATACTTCCCTAACTTTTACAGCTCCTATTCATTTCAAACAGTTTCCTAATTCTGTTTTTTACAAAATAGTCTTTGATCTTCTTGTAGACTGTTTCTACATTCTTATCCTGCCTCTCTACCATCACTCTCTGTGCTACTACTATTTCCTATAATTATGAGTCGGTCTGTGTAGGTAGCTAAGCTTGCCCAGTCGGCAAACAGTGTTAAACAAAACTCTGATCCAGCAATAGCTCTAGAGGAACTGAGTGCAGTCCTCTGGGTTGCCCTTGCTGTCTATTCCAGTCTTCTCAATGTTAGTGCTTTGACAATTTCCAACAGCAAAATGTCAATGTCCACCAAGAATAAGCTAGTAGTTGGCTTTTTCATTTGACAGTAGCACATACCATACCGCTAGTGTTTCAGGGACTATTCTGCACAAACAGAAGTATGGACAAGAGAAATAGGACAATGTTGATGATAGGTGCAGTTCGACTTTCCACATACCTCAGTCAGAAGTAACTGTGCGGGACTCAGGAGCCCTCACCTTGTTGGAACTTCAAATCCTCCTGGTGGTAATGAGGAGTAGGTGGTTCTGTCTGTAATTAGAAAAATGTTGCACGTTAAAAATCAAGCATTCATCAGTTGTGCCAAAAAGTGTTGCATGTTATGGCTAAGCATATAAGTTAACACCCTCCCCAAAACCGTGAATTTTTTTCAGTCCCAATAATTAAAAATTGTTTATGTATTAATATTTTCTCTTCCATTAAGAGACGAAATAGGGGATGGCGTATGGCATCTAAAAATATGACATGTTTTTTCTAGGCGTCACAACATCGGATGCGGCACTTCCCACCACCAGTGCCGGGGCCAGCAGCGCAGAGGGGTCCACTCCAGGGGCAGATGCGGCGGCACCACAAGTGCCACCAGGAGGAGCTGAGGGGGATGGCTCAGCAGCGGCGGACGGTGGCAAGTTATTATACTCCTTACTCATTGACATTTTAGAGTAGGCTCGCAAAGGAGTGTATGATGTACTGTACAGAAGATAGTACACTAGTACAAGTACACTGTACTGTTAAGAACAGTTACTAATTTAGAACTGCATTTTTGCCAATCACGGAGAAGACAGTCACCCTTGACTTAGCAATAGCATTAGCGGCGTTAGTACTCGAGTAAGCAATGGCCTCCTCTATTTGACTTCAACTCAGCTGGGAAACTTTTATCGTGAAGCCAAGTCATATCAGATGAACGTGAGGGATGTGATGAACGAAAAGGGAAAGAACTTAGGGTGAAAGGAAGGACGAGCGAGTCGTAACATTTATGACTGTAAAGAATTATACGTGTTTTTGAATGCAGGCAGAGGTGGCTGATAGGAAGGAATCAGATGCATGGCTGCTTGAAGCAAGGATGGTTGGAGGAGAAAGAAAAGATGACTGCCTGTGTGGGTGAATCAGAAAATGCATGTGTGGTGTGCACTGCAAGTTGGTACAGTTGAGACATTAAGAAGAATGATAGACGTTTACTTTGGAAGCCTGGATGGTATCTTCTTCCTCATAGATAGCAGAGGTGTATGTAGAGCAGATGCTCAGGGCATGAAGAGTTTTACTTTGTTTGAACAGCATGTCCGTGCCAGAGTAGCAAAGCAGAGGTAATCCAAATACTAGAAGTTGTGATTATTCAGAAACTCTCCCTTGCCTAAAGTAACAGTACAGTAGTTTACTTTGCAAGCACAGCATGTATTGTGTATGTATTGTATAGTTCACTATTATATCAAGTCAAGTCCCTTCCTACGGCAATAATGGCTACCACACTCATTCCCTATGTTAATAATTTTTTTTCAGCTGTGTCAATCATGGGTGGACTATCACTGTTGTTCACTCAATCTATCACAACAAAGCACCTAAAGTCATCCATCACATAAGCAAAGATCATGTGATCAGCTGGATACATGATCAGAAATGAATAATCTTCATTTTCCTTTTGTAGTACTGAAGGCCGGGAGGGGGGGCAGTGCGAAATATAAATTACATTGAGCAGTAGCCTTTGATCTAACCGAGTATGGCCAGTGCCACCCCTATAGAAAAGTAAGAGCTTCCATATGCCCACCTGCATGCCAAAATGTTATACTGTGCTTGCAAATTGCTAGTGTTACTGTGAAACAACTTTCTGTTGAATTATTTTGTGTTATTTTTAAAGAGTATTGGTTACAGTATTTTTCTTTCTTTCTTCATATAGATGCTCCAAAAAAGCTCACCCGAAAGGAGATGGCTGTCCGGGCCAGGGCCCGGAAGCTGGAGGCCATTTGTGCCGAATATCGCCGGCTGTGGGCTCAGGAACAGGAACAGGAAGAGGAGGCAGCAACAGCTGCATCCTCCTTTTAGCCCATGGGTCACCAACCAGCAGCCTCCAGCACGGCACCGTGGTCCGACAGCCTCCCGTTGCCGCCGCTCAGCTGCAACAACACTAGCAGCTGCCCCCCAGAGCTTGGATGGCACGCCTGCGCCGGCCACGCCGCCGAGTGGACTATCTGGAGCGCAAGGTGGGGAAGCAGCAGCACCAGCTCCAGGACCTCCGCAAAGAGCTGCGGGACCACTTGTCCACAGGACACTGCCGGAAGTGGCTGTGTCCCTTGCCCCTTTTCTAAAGACTGTTGGGGGGGGGTGGGAATCGGGAGTTGGGGATTCTTTGGGACTTTTTGCGGGACATTTGAAATGGACAATTGTTGGGGTTCGGGAGGGGGGTGATTTGGGTCTTTGGGACTAGTTTATTTTTGGTAGGGTAAATAATATATACATATTTATTTTACATACTTCAACATAGTGTACACATTCATATTATTTTGTAGAGTGGTGGGCTGGGGTTACTGCACGTTTCGTTTCTTCAAACTTACCAGCATGAATTATCTAAAACGTACAAAAATATACAAAAGTGCCACTAGCAGAGTTAGTGAATTCAATTGGCCTACTAGTACTTTACTAGTACTACTGTCAGTCTCTCCTCCGAGTCATAGCCCATTATTCTACCTTCCTAAAATGCTTATCTTACCTGTGATTCGTGTTTGAGAATAGAGCTAGGCACAGTGCTGGCTGCATGGCAAATGGCGATTACGGTTGCCCATGAAATCCATCCAGGACAGAAATTCCATTGTAGTGGTGGTAGTAGGAGTGGTACCACACTAGCAGTAGCAGTATATGAAAAACAAAGGAAAAAAATGACACATTGAGTGGCCTGAGAGGAGTATTAGAAGGAACAGTATATTTGTAGCCTAAGCAATGATGAAGATAAGTATGGGGAAAAAAATTGCATGGATGATTATGGTTACAACAAGAACAGTGACACAGCAGCGTAACAAATCTTCTTGACACGTAGGAGGATGATGTTGAGGATGGATCCAATCGATGGTGGGCATAACATTCAGAATTGATCTCGTTGTTTTTTAAGCAGAATTCCAATATCCTAGGATTCATCTAGCTGCCTTAAAATGGATTTGAGGCTTTTGCTTGCACCTTATCCTCCCCAGCAAGTGGAATTATTGTTGTCATTTAGTCACACCTTAATGAAAACCACACAGCCCGGGGGAAGAGGGTTAGGGTTTGAAAATTGGATGGGGAGATGGGGTTTTTTGGGAAAGTTTTGTGGAGAGAGGAAAGAAAAACACGGCATGGACAAACAACAAATGAAGAAAAACAAATCTTTGGATATGAAGATATCCATAAATCTTTTAAGGGACATAAAGGAAGTGCATGCATGTACTTCTTTGCTAAATGGATGGTTCGGTTACTGAAAAGTAGTACTAACTACAACTTACTAAGTAGTACGAAACTAATAGACAGTACAGGGCTGCTGTAATTACGCAATTTCACTCAGATAGAATGGCTTAGTAGTACATTACATTAGTTTTAAAAATAGCAAAGAAAGTTATGAATTAGCTGTAGGGATGAATTTGAAGCAGAGAGGCATACTCATAGAAGTTCATAACAATAAGTTATTTAAAAGATAAGGAGAAGTGAAGAGGATACTGTAACTGTATGTATTTGTTGTCCTGTTCAATTTGGGAAGTTGCATGCATCCAGCCCTTCCTCTTATTCGCGGTACTCCTCCATTCCATCTGACGCTCCGTCGATCCATCTTGGTGACCAGACACACTGTCCACTGCCTGCCTGGCGGATGTGGAATTGCGGATTGCTAATGGTAAGCCTGAGTTAATGTTGACTTGTTCCGATGGCACAAGGTAAAAGCCGGCCTGCAATTGTTGATGGAAAAACAGGAAGGGATATTAAAACGGCACTGGGAAAAATATAAGGTACGGTGTGTAGTGCAGAAATAACACTTTTAGAGGTGACAGTATTAAATACATTTACAACAAGGGGTGGTGAGGGACAGAGTCTCTGAATTAAGCAGAAAACTCTCACCCAGTCAAGAGATCAGGGCTAGATCCAACACCGTTTTTTAGCTCACTGCACCATCCCAGTTTCAGAACCTGGCTGTATGCAAATTAGTCTTTTCCTGTCCCAGAGCATGATGGGAACAGGGCAAACCAAACTACAAAAGCCAATTCTTACACTGGGAAGGAAACAAGCTCCCGGGGACCGGTTTCTGGCATTACAGCCGTCTTCGGCCCGGTTTGCTTGAATCCTGATGGTGCAATGAGCAAGGGACTCATGTCTGAGTATACCCTTCCACGCTTAGGGTGGACAAAAATATTTACAACAAGGGGTGGTGAGGGACAGAGTCTCTGAATTAAGCAGAAAACTCTCACCCAGTCAAGAGATCAGGGCTAGATCCAACACCGTTTTTTAGCTCACTGCACCATCCCAGTTTCAGAACCTGGCTGTATGCAAATTAGTCTTTTCCTGTCCCAGAGCATGATGGGAACAGGGCAAACCAAACTACAAAAGCCAATTCTTACACTGGGAAGGAAACAAGCTCCCGGGGACCGGTTTCTGGCATTACAGCCGTCTTCGGCCCGGTTTGCTTGAATCCTGATGGTGCAATGAGCAAGGGACTCATGTCTGAGTATACCCTTCCACGCTTAGGGTGGACAAAAATATTTACAACAAGGGGTTCCTTCCCAGTATAAGAATTGGCTTGGTAGTTTGGTCTGCCCTGTTCCCATGATGCACTGGGCCAGGGTCAGACTAATTTGCATATAGCCAAGTTCTGAGCTGCGATGGTGCAGTGAGCTAAAAAACGGTGATGGATCAAGCCCTGATCTTTGGACTGGGTAAGAGTGGTCTGCTTAATTCAGACACTCTGTTCATCACCACCCCCCTTTTCTGAATCATTTTTGTCCACCATAAGCGTGGAAGGGTATACTCAGATGTGAGTCCCTAGCTCATTGCACCATCAGGATTCAAGCAAGCCGGGCCGAAGACGGCTGAAATGCCAGAAACCGGTCCCCGGTAGCTTGTTTCCTTCCCAGTATAAGAATTGGCTTGGTAGTTTGGTCTGCCCTGTTCCCATGATGCACTGGGCCAGGGTCAGACTAATTTGCATATAGCCAAGTTCTGAGCTGCGATGGTGCAGTGAGCTAAAAAACGGTGATGGATCAATCCCTGATCTTTGGACTGGGTAAGAGTGGTCTGCTTAATTCAGACACTCTGTTCATCACCACCCCCCTTTTCTGAATCATTTTTGTCCACCATAAGCGTGGAAGGGTATACTCAGATGTGAGTCCCTAGCTCATTGCACCATCAGGATTCAAGCAAGCCGGGCCGAAGACGGCTGAAATGCCAGAAACCGGTCCCCGGTAGCTTGTTTCCTTCCCAGTATAAGAATTGGCTTGGTAGTTTGGTCTGCCCTGTTCCCATGATGCACTGGGCCAGGGTCAGACTAATTTGCATATAGCCAAGTTCTGAGCTGCGATGGTGCAGTGAGCTAAAAAACGGTGATGGATCAAGCCCTGATCTTTGGACTGGGTAAGAGTGGTCTGCTTAATTCAGACACTCTGTTCATCACCACCCCCCTTTTCTGAATCATTTTTGTCCACCATAAGCGTGGAAGGGTATACTCAGATGTGAGTCCCTAGCTCATTGCACCATCAGGATTCAAGCAAGCCGGGCCGAAGACGGCTGAAATGCCAGAAACCGGTCCCCGGTAGCTTGTTTCCTTCCCAGTATAAGAATTGGCTTGGTAGTTTGGTCTGCCCTGTTCCCATGATGCACTGGGCCAGGGTCAGACTAATTTGCATATAGCCAAGTTCTGAGCTGCGATGGTGCAGTGAGCTAAAAAACGGTGATGGATCAAGCCCTGATCTTTGGACTGGGTAAGAGTGGTCTGCTTAATTCAGACACTCTGTTCATCACCACCCCCCTTTTCTGAATCATTTTTGTCCACCATAAGCGTGGAAGGGTATACTCAGATGTGAGTCCCTAGCTCATTGCACCATCAGGATTCAAGCAAGCCGGGCTGAAGACGGCTGAAATGCCAGAAACCGGTCCCCGGTAGCTTGTTTCCTTCCCAGTATAAGAATTGGCTTGGTAGTTTGGTCTGCCCTGTTCCCATGATGCACTGGGCCAGGGTCAGACTAATTTGCATATAGCCAAGTTCTGAGCTGCGATGGTGCAGTGAGCTAAAAAACGGTGATGGATCAAGCCCTGATCTTTGGACTGGGTAAGAGTGGTCTGCTTAATTCAGACACTCTGTTCATCACCACCCCCCTTTTCTGAATCATTTTTGTCCACCATAAGCGTGGAAGGGTATACTCAGATGTGAGTCCCTAGCTCATTGCACCATCAGGATTCAAGCAAGCCGGGCCGAAGACGGCTGAAATGCCAGAAACCGGTCCCCGGTAGCTTGTTTCCTTCCCAGTATAAGAATTGGCTTGGTAGTTTGGTCTGCCCTGTTCCCATGATGCACTGGGCCAGGGTCAGACTAATTTGCATATAGCCAAGTTCTGAGCTGCGATGGTGCAGTGAGCTAAAAAACGGTGATGGATCAAGCCCTGATCTTTGGACTGGGTAAGAGTGGTCTGCTTAATTCAGACACTCTGTTCATCACCACCCCCCTTTTCTGAATCAGTATTAAATACAGGCATCATTTCTAAAGTGCGTACTCTGAGTCTCCTTTTCAAGGATAGTAACTAATTGCACACAGCAGGCCAGGGCCATGCAGACGGTCAAGGCAGGCACCACTGAGTGAACCAACCTGATGATGTAGCATACCTCTTTGACACAGACAGACAAAGCATATCTAAATTTATGCAGCAAGCCACATAGCCGCAATTTTACATGAACTGCTGTCTGGTCTCTGGCAAACACTACACTGGCTCGGCCACTCCCATACCACCACTAGACAGACATGTAGGTCTAATGTGGTTGTTGTTGACTTGTTTACCTGTTGTTTACCACTCACGAAATGGCCATATTTCTTCCGTAAACCGACAATGATGATGATCCATCCATCCCAGTGAGTGACTGTGTAAAGAATAACGATATTATGTAATTTTGATCATCAAGAATTATCATCATCATCATGGTATAATGGCAAACGCAAAGTTGTTCAATGCAGCCATTCACAGTCTACACACACAGTGAGTCCAAGGAAACTTTCCATATTGTAAATTGCAACGTATTGGCTGGCCTCTGTAGTAGAAGTACAATTTGTATTAAACAAGGTAAAATAGTAAACTTGAGTTTCATTTAGTGTGTAAAATATTACATAATAATAACAGAACACAAAGCTAGGAGGATTCACTTCATGCACAACAAACAAACAACAATTGCTTTCATCCGAGCCAGACAGCCAGTGTGGTCCACTGCATGCCATCTCATCATTCATTACCTGTTCCACTTGTCAGCATCTTCTTCTTAAGTGAAGGGCCACAGGGCAGCCTCTCGTGTCGATTTCAGAAGGTGCAGTCAGCCGCATAGTGAGTAATTCCAGTCCCACTTCTTTTGAGGAGACTCGTGTACGAACTGAAGCAACAGTTTCTAGATTCTGGGTAATCCGGCCATCTGCCTTGAGGGAAACAAATGGATAGGGGGAGTCTGAAGGAGGAGGAGGATAGAGGAGCATGACTGAGTTGTGAACTTGTGAACTTCAGGAATGCAGACAGTGGCACCTTCAATATGCAAAATGAGATGAAGACAGTGCTGCTGATGGATTTGCTGTGATTAAAATTTTGTTGTGCTAAAAGTTGCAAATCAAAGAAAGACACACAGAAATAAAAGTCAATAACGATGGAAGAAAACAAAAAATAAGTTTTTCAAGCCTCGTTGTCATTGTCAGGGAAGTAGAGCTCGTCCTCAAACTCTGTGATTTGCACATGGAGTAGGTCAGCTAACAGATAAGAGCTTCCTTCACCTAAGTCGGTGTCCTCTTCTTTCTGAGTGGATTCACGTATTTTGTAATCTGGTGGTATGAAGTGCTGATTCATCTTGATCATTATTAACCTCTCCACATTTTTGGGCGAGAGGCGGGTCTTTTATGAAGTAACAATGGCACCAGCAGCACTGAAAACTCATTCCGAAGACACACTTGCGAGTGGGCAAGCCAAATAATTTATAGACAGCCTGCAGAGCAGTTGCCAGTGAGGCCTTTTACCATACCAATACACCAATGGGTCACAATCAATGTAGACCTCGGTTGGGTCATCCAGATAGGCCTGCACCATCCACTCAAGACCCTCCAGGGGTGCTCCACTTTGCATACCATGTGTTGCCTCTGCATCAACACTGGAGCGAGCAAACCCTTGCTGAGTTATCCAATACGCTTCGGACAATATTATTGCTGGGCCTGGTGCAGGTGATGATGAGGATACTGTTGCTGCTGTCAGTAACAGCTGTGAAGGAAAGTGACTGCCTTCGGCCACAGAAGTGGACCTTGACGCCGGATGTCCTGCTGCTTTAGTAGTACTTGTGGTGTTTCCTTAAATTTCCTGCTGATCTTTTTTGAACTGAGTGGCTGACAGAGCTAACCAATGTTTGTACTTTGAAACATCTTCTTCATCAAAAGGAATGAATACTTTGCTGGTCAATGCCTTTTTGTACCGTGGATCCAGAATAGTGGCACAAATGTAATGTTGTTCTGACCTTATTTTTTTAAGCCTTTCATTGACAGGTAGGCGGCTTAATAAGCTCTCTGACAACTGATATGTTATATTATGTTATGTTATGTTATCCGCACTTGTATAGCGCACAGCTGCCCCAGCAAAGGGGCGTCCCGGCGCTTTGGACAGGTAAAAGGCACAACACAACAGACATCAGATAATCAGGTGGACAGAAGGCAGAATCCTAAGATGCAGAAGGGAAGAGATGGGTTTTTATAGCTCTCCTGAACTCCAACAAATTATCCAATGCACAAGTTTGAGATGGAAGTGAGTTCCATAACTTAGCAGCTAAAACTCGAAAAGAGCGTCCCCCAGCACAGCAGAGCTTAAACCGAGGGACCACAACCAGATTTTGACCCAAAGACCTTAGTGACCGAGATGGTACATAAGGAATAAGAAGGTTCTCCAGTATCTGGGGGGAGGACAATTTAAGGATCTTGAAAGACAGGCAAAGAATGAAGGTAAACCGACCAAAGCTCTAGCAGCAGCGTTTTGGACACGCTGCAGCTGGGTGATTTCTGCCTGATTGGCCCTCAACAGGAGCGAACTGGCACAATCGAGCCGTGATAGGATAGTGGCCTGCAGGATCAACTGCCTGATAGGGGCATCAAAAAAATTCAGAATAGGCCTGAGCCCTCGCAAGATTCCGAAACAAGTGGCTGCCACTTTTTTGTATGACTACAAAAGCTACGGGCAGAGTCCAACCAGACGCCCAGGTTTTTAAATTCCGACACCAAGGTTGGAGTAACACCTAGCTCTGGAGGCCACCATTCATCACCCCATAGGCTGCTCTGTTTACCCACGATCAAAACATCTGTCTTCTTAGCATTGAGCTGAAGACAGTTATCTGTCATCCAGCCCGCTACTGCCAGAAGTCCAGCCCGAAACCTAGGGGCCTCAAGGTCAGCCCTCCCACTCAGTGACACCGACAGCTGAGTTTCGTCAGCGTAAGTGACCATATTCATGCTCCAACGCTTGGCGACCGCAGCCAGTGGTTGCACATACAGATTAAACAAAGTGGGGCTCAGTGCCGACACCTGAGGCACACCCTGTTCGAGAGCATAGGATTTGGACTCAAAGGGCGGAATCGCTACCCTAAATGAACGATCAGCTATAAATGACCGGAACCAGTCAAATGCAGCACCAGAGATACCAGCCCGCTCCAGACGTTGCAGCAAAATCGAGTGTGAGACCGTGCCGAACGCGACACTGAGGTCAAGTAACACCAATGCCGCAGTCTGACCGGAATCAAGCACTGACCGCAGATGTTCCGTCATCGAGAGCAGAGCTGTCTCGGTGCTGTGACCGGCACGAAAACCATTCTGGGTAGGATCTAATATTTTGGCCCTGTGAAGATGTTCCGACAGCAAACCATTGACATGGGCCTCTGCCACCTTTGCAACCCATGGCAGCAAGGAGATAGGACGATAATTCTCCAATTTGAGTGGGTCTGACGTAGCTTTCTTTAAGATCGGGGTAACAAAAGCCTGTTTCCATTTAATTGGCACAGTGCCCGAGGAAAAGGACAGGTTGATGAGCTGATGTAAAGGGGGGAGACAGAGAATGGAAGGTTCCCTAAACTGCGCCGGTCTAAGAGGGTCCGCAGGAGAACCTGATTTTACTTTAGTAGCCCTCCTCCGATAAGCAGGGAAAATTAGATAGGACTGCATTTGTGGGCAAGATAGCTCTCGATGCCTCGCTCGGAAGAGTAGAGCAAGGGAAAGAATGATAAATAGTCTGAACCTTTTCCAGGAAGAAGGCCGCTAGATCTTCACAGTGAGATTCAGAACAAATTTCTGCTATAGGCGCTCTTTTCACAGTCAAGTCCTTCAAGACTTTAAAGATCAATTTCAAAGCATTAGAGCTATTTTTAAACTCCTCAGAGTAATAGACCGCACAGGCCCTACATATGGCTCTGTGATAGGTTTTAAGTTTGGCGAGGTATATGGTCTTTCTCCCAGCTTCATAGGATTTCCGCCAAACCCTCTCAGTTTGTTTACATTCTTTCTTCAGCAGTGTCACGGCATTATCGTACCATAGACTTTGTTAGGAGGATTGACATTTGCTCCAAGCGGCAGGAATCAAGATATCTAAGGCCCGGATAATCCAGGCACAGAAGGTATCATAACCAGATTCTACCTCATTAAAGGAACCAAGCGGATTTTCAACAAGAAGACGATGAAAATCATCAAGCTTCAATTTTTTCCAAGGACGTTTGAAAATGCGTCTTGTTTGTCAACATCAGCTTGGATCGTTGAAGACACCGCCTTCAGTTGTTGCTATAGCATGAACAACAATGGGATAGCTTTGCCCAAACTACAGACCTCCCTGCTGACTTCACAATTGAAGACCTTAAAAGGACAAAGCATGTCTGTCAGGCTTTTAACTAGGTCCCATTCCTCCGGCACTAGCCTCATGTCTTTAATAGCAGCAGACCGCACGTTAATGCTATTGACATACTCATTGATTACCTTGTACTGCTCAAACAGACGTTCAAGCATGTAGGAGGTTGTGTTCCAACGTGTTGAAGAAATCAAAACTCCTTCTCAGGGGTCTCACTAATACAAAGAAGAAGTTGGCACAGAAGCTGAAATATAAAAGAACATCTTTATTAAACTCAAATGAGTGAGACTACGTCACACAAAAGCCTTAGCAACTGAATAAGGCAGTCTAAAGAGTATAGAACACTGGGGCCCTATATATGTGACGTTTACATACTCAGCATAAAAGCAAGGGGCAGTCCTAACTCATGCAAGCATGCAAAATGCCTAATTTGGACATGCAAGATCTGCTAAATATTAGCCAATAGGAAAATATTCAAAACAAGGCATCATGTAACCAGAACATCCCCTTTGAGTCGTGTTTTTGCCCAACCCCATAAGTCAATGAATGACAGCACCTGTAGGTCAATCAGTAATAGCAGGACATGTTTGTGTGCTTCAAAGGACAACTTGCAAAATAGGATAATGCCGGGAAAGAATACCGAAGGCCAACAGATAGTTGGGACAAGGATTAGTCAGTCTAGACAATCATTAGTCAGTTTGGCTAGTTCCTGGAATTGGCTTCACAACAAGGAAGGGGAGGTTATTTAACACGTGGCAGTACAAAGGGCAGAAACACTCGGTTTACCAAGCTGCCTGAGTGAGGGCAACACAAAATGGCGACGGAATACAAAATGGAGTTGAAACTGAATTACCTCAGCCCCTCCTTTTGCCATCACGCAGGCAAATCCTAATTCATTGCTAGGTGAGCATTCTGCACATTTCATTTAGGCATGTATATGTAAGCTATCAGCAGGAAGACAAAGAGAACAAAGCATCGGGTCATAACTAACATTCAGATAGCAGAACAAAATAATGACCACTATTACAAACAGGATCATCATTTTTCACAACCCTAGGCAAAAGCAAATCCTAAAATTATTTAGCAAACATTTTCAGGGCTCTTATGCATTTCAGTGACTATTATATACTCATGTGAGACAGTGGCGATCCTTTTCAATGCTCTCGGGTGAAATGGGAATATCCTTTATCAGATTACAGACAGAACACTACTTCAGGACCATTTTGGATGAACATATCCAACACCCACTTCATACAGTGTCACGGGAAACACTTGTGCAACCACAACTATGCCCAAAAGTCTGTTCTAAGCCTCTCTGGTAGGTTTATATTGTCCATCAAATCTGCTTCCATTGTCGCATTGGGCCTCTTGATTTAGGCCTTCCATGAAAATAGTCCTTCTCAGTATCTGCTGGAGTGCCCTCCTGGCAAACACTCACAGCTCACTCGAAAGTCCAATGTCTCAATGTGGTGCACCAGTTTCTCTCCTCTGTGGCAGACACTACAGATATTGTGCTCTTCATTGGTCGTGGGCACAGATCATCTCATGCAGACCCAAGTACTATTAATCGGGAAAGAGCAACAGACTTTCACACTCAGCAACACTTTCAGGCTCCAACACTCGTTATTCAGTGTCAGAGGACGCTTGGGCTGCTCTTTCATTGAATTTTTCCTTTCAGCATGGGTACCACAATGTAGTGCCGTAAATCGTCCGGTGCACTGCCCTTCCGTTGGAGCAAAGAAAAAAGGGGGGTGGCCAAAGCTCAGGCCAAGGGGCTCAAGGGACTGCACACTGTCAGAGGTTACCAGCACATGACAGGTAGAAAACTGAAGCCTCAAACCAGCCCTGCCATCAACAACAGGGATCCTTCTCTTTCGTTCTTTTGCACTGAAACTCTGGTTCTGTGATGTGCAACGCCATCTGATGGAGCAAGTACGATGCTTTGGAGATACCATTGATGGCATGCTGGCGATCGCTGTCCAGCCTTTCTACTTCCTGGGTGCTGGGACTGTAGGGCCAAGACGTCCTGCCCTCATCTGTAGCTGTCACTGATGGGAATTAGGCTTAAATCAGTCTTCTGCAGGTTATTATGACTTGATACCGCAGAACCTAGTGATGTAGGAAATGTGACACAGTTGTTAGTTTCCTTCAATTTAGTAAAAAAACAGTTCATTGTATTTAACAATGGAACTGCAAGCAGGTGGCCTGCAATCTGAGAGGGAGTGGCCATACGCCATGGGACAATTCTGGTCTAGAATACACTGTCATTCTCAAAGGCAATACTTCTTATCTCTTCGATTGTGTACCCTTCATTATCCTCTGCCATCTAAGGGTAGATAGTTACATGGGAATTCTATCTGAATGGATGTCCTCCAACATGGTAGTATTGTCTAATGGGGTGAACATTTTTTTTTCTCAATGATTACGTCTGGGTGTTCCTAAATTCTTTATCTAGAATACTTCAAAAGAGAAATCACATGATACAGATTATCAGGGACATGTAGATACCTCCCTTTAGTAATTGTGCATCAGGTGCACTATGCAATACAAAGGCTAATGCTCCAAATGTGGAAGCAAAAGACAAGAACTAGAAAGTCCTGGTATTTCCATGATTTAGAACACATCTGATCCCACCGAAAATTAAAGAAGCAGGAACAAAAGGGTAAAAAACCAAATTAAAATAGTCATTGAAAATGTGTAATGTTCAAAAAAATAAATGTAAGGTATCTCCTAATGAGGTGGAAAACTTGTCTTATTATAGTATTGAGTCAGTTAACCAGTTCATCACTACCCTGACAGTCAGACTGGAAAACATCAAAGTAGGCCTAAAGAAAATTCTTGAAAACCAGTCTGGTCATACAAAAGGGAATTATACATAATATGGGGGTCCCTGGTACATTACTGCAGTCTGGAAGTGTGAACCTGAACAATACACCAACAATAATAAAAGGGCTGACTGGTGAAAGAAATACGGAAAGTGGAAATGGGACTAGCACACAGCTAAAATCCCCAATAACTAGGCACAATGCGACATCAATCAGGGGAGAAGTGGCAAAAGAAAAATCTATAGGAAGAACAAGAAATTACTCGGGTGATAGTCAAGTTTGTGACACAATACCAAGAGTATGGGTGATACACAATAGTCAAAATAGTACACAAATGTTAACCCTACCACTGGACACTACACCATATACGGTAATCTCAGCTAATATTCCAGTTCCTTCTTCAGGGAAAAATTAAACCTTGTTTCCTTTAAGGAACAAAGCCATACACTACTTAGGAAGCAGAACAAAACTGACTAATGTAATATAGAAATTAGGTCACCATGTATAAGAGTAACAGATCTATAATTTATCCTTATGTCCAATCAGGATACGAAAATCTAGGGCTGCCTGTTCCTTAAGGGAAGGGGCAGTAAAGTGACTAACTGCAGGTGACACACTTTGATCCTGTATATCTCTTTTTATTTTCCTTCAATACCATTATAGCCAAATAAACATGCACTGGTGAAGTGTTGTGTCTAATGATCACAGCATGAAATATCATTGTCTGTGGAATTTAGTATCAGAATAAGTCCAACCAACTGTTGCGCAGCGATAGGCATCGTCATGACCATCCCTTCACAACAAAGGAGAACTTGTAATAGTATCAAAAGCAAGAACATAAAACAAAAACATGCATAAAATAAAAAAAACGCACATGTCAAGCCGTCAGATATACTTGCTGTATACCAAGCACAAAAAGCATAGACAAAACAATAGCATATGTAAATGAGCGGTGACGCACAACACCATGTCATGTACTTTATGCACTGTGAACCTGCAGCCCAAAACCCAATATTCGGGCCTGCTTAATTTGTCAGGCTTAAAATCAAAATTACACTTTATTTTACTTTCCTCACCCTCCTTTTGACAGCTGGTTACCAGTTAGTGGTGATCGGCTGTCAAATACAACTTACTGTGTCGCTTCTGACACACAGGACCAGCAGGAACAATTCATAGAAGGACAAAATGCAAAAACCTGAAAAACACACAAACATTTATTTATTTATTTATTTTTCAAAGGAGTCATACAAAAACTCATCTTGTTTCAACATACTGCTGATGCTTCACATAACAAACAAAATATCAACTCTAACCAACCATCTTAAATTAAGGCAACTACATGGACATTATTTTTCAAAAGCAGAAATACGAATGTATCACCCCCTTTGAGGCCCTGCTTTTAGCAAGGCCATTCAGGAATGCACTTCTCGGAGACAAGGCCCTAATTTAATAGGCTGCAGATGTCGACATGAAAGCCTCACACAGTCCTCCAAGAGCTAAAAGTAACACCTCATCAGAATTTTCTGGGCTGCTAGCCAGCCTCTGCCAGCATTCCTGGTCCCGCCATTTTTCATGGTTTCTACAATGTACAAGCATTAATGTCTTCTTGTCAGAGAAGCTTTTCCAAGCAGTGATTTCTCCATCTTGTTTCACTCAGTCCTAACCCCCACCTTACTGACCTCAAGGTCAAAATCTGCCTCGCGCTCTGCGCTCCTCAGCCCTCTCTCTCTCCTCACACTGAAGCTGTCAAAGACAAAAAGCCTTCCTAACTCTTTCTAACCTGCAATAATTAACCCTATTGAAAAACACATGTTATATATATTACTTCTTTTAGGGGCTACAATTTATTTCTATTCTTAGATTATTAAAACCTTTACTGTGAATAATTCGCAGAACATAATAACATAACATACCAGCTTTAGAACAAATGTTTGTTACTACCCTATGCAAAGGTACACAGTTCATCAACCTTAAATGGATGAACGTCTCAAAAGGTCCAGCTAGAGTGAGAACCTTCCACCCTGATATTAAACTCAAACCTCTGCATCGGCACATTGGCTCACTGAGCCATTAAAAGCAACCCCAAATGGGAACAACCTGCACATTTGTATTATATGTAAATGTATGCATTTACTGAAGCCTAAGGCACTTTAAAGCTATTGTAAATGGCAAGAATGCTGGTTGAATAGTCTATTTTACCCAATTTCGACTTTGATATTTGGGGCACTTAAAAATAAATATCCTATAATAGTTATACATATTAATCATCCTCAGAATGTTCTTTACAGATTGCAGGGATTGGACGTTATACATATCTCATGCAAAACCTTAGAAAAAATGAGTTTTTTACGCCTGCGCCAAGTGAAATTCCATATTCTAATGTCCTCATTATGCAACTTAAATTAAATCTTAATGCTAGGAGGTCACAGTATGAGTGTTAAACTTTGTAAATAGTAAAAAATGAATTTAGAAGCACTTATTTTTAATATTTTTTTTTCATAATTAATAATTATTTTTAATAAACCCAATCATTTTTGATAATTCCACATATAAAAGCAAGCTGCATCCTTTGCCTATCATTTTTAGATGCACTCCTTTATAAGCCTAAGCACATAAGCCTAACTTGAAACATGACAAATTTTTGTGCCACTTTTTTTTTAAAAGGACAATTATTATTTAGCAACAGAACCAGGAATATGCTTACTATAATGCTTAAAGAGAGGAAAACCCTGAATTGAAATGTCTTCCTGTAATACAAAATAATGAACCTTATTTTTGTAACCTTTTTAAAACACTATTCTGAAATGCAAAGTTTCACCCGTGTTTAACTGAGGGCGAAGTCCTGGCTGAGTAAACATTCCTGTCTATTCGTGGCCTACAAAAACAACAGCTGTTTTCTCAGCGGCAGTAAAAGCTCTTCTCAGTGTTGCAACATGAGCACGGTGGCAGTCGTTTTCAAACTAAGACATATCAATGCGTGTTCTATAATATGCGTTTGAGTTCAGCAAAAATTTACTTCAGCTGAAGTGTTTGCCTGTTAATGTCTAATACAATGTATGTAAGTAAAAAATGCTATAAGTTTGTTTTTCTACAAAACACACAATTTCGTTTTTGAGGCTTTTTTTATTCCTAGTAAATATATATTTTAATTTTATTTTTTAGGCATTTAACAGTTTGTACATGTGCATAATTGCTTACTCTATAAATTAAATAGCAACATATAGCTATTTTAGCATATCACATGGTTCATTTCTGGATTTTAATTTAATTTCTACTTAATATTAATTAACTGACATTTTGCTTAACAGACTGAAAACATAAAAAAAAACACAAACATACGTTGAGCTCATTTCAGACATAAACAGAAAGGGGTCAAACACTCAGGACATACAATACACCGCGCTTTAGCCAATTATTTCATAAATAGCGCCATCGCTATTTACTTACAGAAGTTGCACTAATGGGAAAACCACATAGTCATTTAAACACATATTTAACCCACAGATCAATACTTAGGACAGGAACAAAGGCAGCCCACAGACTGTACTTAAACCAAACCATTTGTAAATACTAGTTCCAAAAGACTGTAAAAACAGCCCAACACACTGCTGTATATCCAAGAAGGCAAAATACACTCAATTCACTAGCTTTGGCTGGCAGAACACCAAAAATCGCTCTGCATTTCTCCATTCATAAGATTGCGCAGAACAAGGGATCCTTGTATGTATTATGTCCATATTTTAATTCCCTGGGGATACAGAATCACCAATGAAGAAATATGTTTTTATACCTAAACCTACTTAGGTATTCCCTCTAGGGGAGCCGGCTCATTTACTTCACATCAAACTATGGTACCTCCAAAAAAAGCAACACATTCTTCGATGTGAGCTTGAAACAGGCATGCCAAAAATATTGCAGAATATGCAAATATTATAATCAAAGTAGTGCTTAAGGTACTCTTCGTACGTGCACCGATCAACAAAATCAGATAGAGAAAAATCTCATCATTACCTGCCTACACAAATTGCAATTTGCATATCAAATCCATACAATCCAAAGTTGGCCAACAAAAAATGCCAAAATTCCAAAGCTACAGTAAGCGTTACTAAACTACTTTACCAATCCAAGGCAAAAACCAACATTAAGACCCGCAGAACGACTTTTACCAAACAAATGGTTGTCCAAATTCTAACTGCCAAGTTCTGAATGACCTATTGGTCTTTTTTAGAATACTCACGCCAAAAAAAGGTTCTCAGTCAGGGGGTGACATCATGTGGAGGATCAAAATCAGGAAGATCAGAAATATACTGGGCTGTAGAGACAGAGAATCCCCAGAATCTCCGTGCACAGAGTACCTCCTTAGTAGAATCCTGTCCTGTCCTCCTCAGTAGCTTTCTGTCTCCTGACAAGATTACTCCCTCAGATAGTCACTTCTCTGATCAGGTCCCCGTTGGCGCGCCAATTGAAGAAATCAAAACTCCTTCTCAGGGGTCTCACTAATACAAAGAAGAAGTTGGCACAGAAGCTGAAATATAAAAGAACATCTTTATTAAACTCAAATGAGTGAGACTACTTCACACAGAAGCCTTAGCAACTGAATGAGGCAGTCTAAAGAGTACAGAACACTGGGGCCTTATATATGTGAGGGTTACATACTCAGCATAAAAGCAAGGAGCAGTCCTAGCTCATGCAAGCATGCAAAATGCCTAATATGGGCATGCAAGATCTGCCAAATATTAGCCAATAGGAAAATATTTAAAACAAGGCATCATGTAACCAGAACGTCCCCCTTGAGTCGTGTTTTTGCCCAACCCCATAAGTCAATCAATGACAGCACCTATAGGTCAATCAGTAATGGCAGGACATGTTTGTGTGCTTCAAAGGACAACTTGCAAAATAGGATAATGGGGGGAAAGAATACCGAAGGCCAACAGATAATTGGGACAAGGATTAGTCAGTCCAGACAAGGATTAGTCGGTTTGGCTAGTTCCTGGAATTGGCTTCAGAACAAGGAAGGAGAGATTATTGAACATGTGGCAGTACAAAGGGCAAAAACACTCAGTTTACCAAGCTGCCTGAGTGAGGGCAACACAAAATGGCGACGGAATACAAAATGGAGTTGAAACTGAATTACCGCAGTGTTGCCACCTCCTGGATGAGTCTTTGACCGGCACTCTACGGCCACGTTGAATGATCCTCATCTGCTTCCGGGCCTTAAAAGAATCGCTGAAATGTGTGCAGATTCTTCGGCAGATGGTCAGTAACTTGCTGACTGTGTTTTCTTTTTTCAAGAAATCTTGCACAATAATGTTAATGCTGTGCGCCAAACACAGCACTCTGAAGTAGTCACCATCATGCATGGCGTTAACTATATTACTGCCATTATCCGTGGAAACATAACCAACCATGCAACCTCTTGGCACCAGCCATTTAGAGGCATTACCCTTAAACTCCTCCAAAATGTGTGCTGCAGTATGAGATTTCTCCATGGCAAACATGGCTACTGTTGCATGTTTCCGAGTAGCTTGAAAAATTGTGCCACTGTCAACACCAGCAGAAATCTTTTCTCTAACCCCTACAAAATAGACCCAGTGTGCAGTGATGCACATGTAATCCACTGCTTGGCAACTGGTCCACCTGTCTGTTGTTATGTGGATAGTGTGAACAGCACTCTTCTGCAAAGCTGACCCGATCACTTCCAGCACATCTTCATTTAGTGCTGGAACCACAACTCTGGCAAAATAGGACCGGCTAGGAACCTTCCATTAAGGGCAGTCTGTTGCCACAAATTCTAGTAATGGAGGTCGATCTGGATGGAGGCCCATGCCGGCCCTTCTGACGAGAAAATATGAAAGCTGTAGGTCGTGTTGGTGTAGTAGTTAACTGCGTTGGTGGTGGTACCAGTGCCACGCCACCCACATCACGCTCAGCAGCAATTCGGGATAGGGTAAAAATGTCTGTCTGCTGCATGCCCGCTGGGGCTGGAGTGATGACTGTGATGACTGGGTCGTTGTCAGACTGTTCATCAGCAGTAGAATACACCACTTCTTGCTCGTCATCATCATCACCCATAAGTGAAAGCCTTGCCGGAACCTTCCTTTTAGGCTTAGCTACCTTTGTCGGCTCATGGTGTGCCTCACTCTCAGACTGCATTGGTGGGTTCCAATCAACATCAAGATCATCGGAAGGAAGGGGGCTTGAAGAAGAACTTGTAGTAGTAGCCCTCCTTGACCTTTTTCTTACTGGGGATCTGGAAGACAATGGATCATCATCAGGAGGAGTGGCTTCCTTGGATGATACCTCCGCTTGAATCTCGATTTCCTGATGTGCCCCTAGAAGAAGCATTGTGGCCAGTTGCGCCTCTGCATGCGCCTCTCCTTGCGCCTCTCTTTGCGCCTCTCCTTGCACATGTACTTGCGCTTGTGCTAGTTGCACCTGTGGTTGTCGTTGCGGCTGTGGTTGTTGAACACTCGTCAGATGAGTTACACCCTGCGTTGATTGAATGCTACTTTCTTGCGATGAGCCAACATCACTGGTCGATGGTGATTGAGCAATTAAGGTGGCTGCCTCTGCAGCACTCATGGTTTTGGACCTGACTTGGCGTGGTGGCACTGAGCCCAATGAAGCGGAGGTGCTGCTCCCAGCTTGGTCCCCGGTGAACACCGCTGCTGCAGGTATAGTTTTTTTTCTTCCCAAAGAAGGTGTCTGTGGGCACACCAGTCTCCTTCTTACTAGCAGTGACACTGGCAACTTTTTTCGTAGAGGCGCTACGGCCACCTTTCTTTGGGCCCATCTTCTTCAGATGTCAGAACAGCAGGCCGCAGTTGCACGAGTTGCAGAGTTGTCTGTGGCCACACCTGATGTCACGTGACGTGGGCTGCACACACTGCTGCAGGACTTCTTCCTGGCACTGATGATGAACGATGACTGATGTGATTCTCTTGTGCACCTAAAAGCAAAGGAAACCAGAAGAACATCAGTTAAATAAATGTTGCATATGTCGTGCTTCAATTAATATTTGCAACTAGGCATTGCATTTATTATTATTACAACAGCACACCCAAAAACGGAAAGACAGAAAATAAAAATTGCAATTCTAATCCAAAATGAATGTTTAAATTAATATAAGAGAGACCACACAGAGAGAGTTGGTCCATGCACCACTGAGTACCCCTGGGCATAATGATGAAAGGCAAGCAAGGCAAACTGGGTGCAGGCCTGAGCACACTGCCTGGCTTCAAAATAGCCCCTGGACCCCCACCCACATGGCCAGGCCCTCCTGTACCAGGCCTCAAAATGGCCCCCACCCACATGGCAAAAATTCCACATATTACAGTGAGCTGAAATTACATGACATAAATGAGATTTAAGTTCAACAAAACTCACAGAAACTGTTGTGTCATGCACCCATGACTAACCCTGGGCTACTGGTTACTGTGGCTACCCACAGTATAACTTTTTCAAAGTTGTGAAAAAGTTTTACAATTGTAGTTGCAGCAAGTGCAATGCCCCAAACAAACAACACCAACTTACTTGTAAAATCTCAAATCCAAAAGTGATCCCTTCTAAAGTGCAAAAGGTCCTCAAATACTAATATCCAGCAGCATCCACAAAAAAGTAATCCTTCCAGCTCCATATCCAAATGAAAAGTGACCAGGACATGGACAAAGCACTGGCAGGAGCCTGCTGGACAGGAACAGGAAGTTGGAGACTCTGGGGCACTTCCTTCCTCCCATCCCCCCACAAATAAACTCCTTGCACAAAAAAGTGCAGCCAAATGTCAATCAAAAAGAGTTATTCTGATAAAAATCATCATTTTCAGGAGGTTTATGCTGCCTGCGGTGGATTTCTTGTGCAGAATTGCTAATTTTGCAAGTTTGGGAAAGCGAGTTTTTCAAATTTCCCGCCGGAAGTCAGCTGCGCGCAGCATCTATGTGTTCGCAATTGTTTACTCCCACGATGTGTGATCGCAGGCCCTTATGACGTACTCGCGTTGTCAAACTGTCGCTGTGCAAGATGGCGGGCCGCGATGACGTAATCGCATTGTCAAACTCTCGCTTTGCAAGATGGGGGGCCGCGGTGACGCACACGCGGTCATAGTTGGGAAAGGTCGGGAAGACGTTTGATACCGCTAGTGTGTGGTGCGGGGCCTGTTCACATGCCTCTTGTGTAAAGGGTCTAAGAGCGAGCAGGGCAGCAGGAGAGAAGAAAGCAGCCTTAGTGGTCACAGGAACTACAAGGGGATCACGCTAGAGAAACTCATGGATGCAAAGACCTCCCTCGAGTATTAAAGCTTATTTTCGATGGCAGAGATGGGGTTAAAGCACACTTGCCCAGCCTCAACCGTGCTCACTAATGTTTGGGCTGATTAAACGTTACTGAATTTGAGCTTCTACTCGGGCACCTGCTTTATTTATATCTGTAAGTGCTTCCGGTTGAGGTTTAATTTTTGTGACAGGAGCCTCGTGCCAGAATGAATCCTGCCCTGCATAGTTATCTACGAAGATGCCACCGTTTTGTGCAATATCTCTACTCAACTGGAGTACTTTTAATGGCTAATCAGTAAGTGCTACCTCGTTGGGTACAGGTATAGTGCTATTCCTACACTGCAGCAGCGTAAAGGGCCAGAAGATTTTCCTCCAGTGACCCTGTGTGCCTGTAACTTTGCCACCGTGCCAAAAGGCACCGATGTCCCTTGAGGGAGCTGTCCATCATAGTTGGAAAAGGTCGGGAAGACGTTTGATACCGCTAGTGTGTGGTGCGGAGCCTGTTTACATGCCTCTTGTGTAAAGGGTCAGAGAGCGAGCAGGGCAGCAGGAGAGGAGAAAGCAGCATCAGTCAGTGGTCACAGGAACTACAAGGAGATCACGCTCAAGAAACTCATGGATGCAAAGACCTCCCCGAAGTATAAAAGCAAATTTTCGCCGGCAGAGACGGGGTTAAAGCACACTTGTCCAGCCTCGACCGTGCTCACTAATGTTTTCGGCTGATTACACATTACTGAAATTGAGCTTTAACTCGGGCACCTGCTATATATCTGTAAGAGCTTCCTGTTGAGGTTTAATTTTTGTGACAGGAGCATTGTGCCATACTTGAAACTATTCTCTGACCCTGCTTCGAGGGTCAGAGCAGGGTTAGAGAATAGTTGCAAGTAGGCAACAAACTTGAGGGCGCCGCTCAGGAAGCACTCACAGGGTAACAGCAGGTGCCCAAGTTGAAGTTAATTTCTTTGTAACCATTTTGTAAATGGTTACAAAGAAATTAGCTTCAACGTGGGCACCTGTTGTAACCCTGTAAGTGCTTCACGTTGTACTGCAGGTTTAAAAAATCTGTCCTGCTCGCGGATTTGCGGATTTTTCTGCAATTTTGTGCGATTTGCATATCGCGAAATTGCAGAAAATCCGCAAGTTCCGCGAGCGGAACAAATTTTCCGTCCACCGTTATGAAATATACTTCCCATTTCATTGTAAAGGCATGCATGATTAAGGCATTAGCTTGGTAAAAACCTGCGTGTGGTAAAGGCAATGCTTGGTAAATGCCAAGTTGTAAAGGCTATTTACCCCAATCCCTCTATTGTATGACTTGACTATCTGGAAGGGATTAACGAAGTCCAACTGCCAACTAAACACAGTCATGTGACCAAGGAATAGGCTGCAGGTATCAAATAACTGGGGAACAAAAATGGCAACGTTTTGAAAATTGCATTTTCAAAATTGCAACTTAAAATCCAACTTTCCCATTAAAGTGGATTTTTTATTTAACATTTTCAGATATCAAACATGAAATCTTAACCTGTTTCCAATGAAACGTTAACACTTGGTAAATGTAAAAAGACAACTCAAATGTATCTTATGGGAGACCTAGGCCTCACTGTAGTGGAAAAAAATGTGCGGCCTTTTCATTACCAGCATATATAAAATGTAAAAGTGCATGTTTAAACTTTTCATTGCAATGCACCCTGCCCTATGGACCATCTAGGGCCTAGCTTAGGCATGACATCTGTAGTAAAAGGGGAGTTTAAGGCTTGGCAAGGTATTTATTTTGCCAAGATGAATTGGCAGATTAAATTTGCATTCAGGCTGCAATAGCAAACATGGGACATGTTTTAAAGTTATAGGTCCACTAGTAACATTTCATTTACACAATAACTTTAAAAAAAGCACAAATACTTTAATATATCTTCCTAAGTGAAACGGGGATGCCCAGATATGGGTCCCATGCACACTGTCTCACTGGAACCAAGCTGCACCAGGCTGTTGAGCCCATAACAAGGGCAACACTGGTTGCTTGTGTTCCGGTTCAGTTAGGACCTGGCTTGGCAGTTTGAGCTGGACTGTTCCCATTGGAACATTGTCAAAAGTAGCTAGCATATAGTTGGGTCAAAGGTGGCATAGAGAGCAACATATTGATGGACTGGGATGTAGCCTGAGTAATTAGAACAGGCTGAGATTAGTTCAAGCATTCCATTCACCACTTTTTGTATACTTTATTATGCAGCCCTAAGGGGGACGGGTATGCCCAGACGTGGGTCCTTGCACAGTGTGGCATTGGAACCAAGCTATATCTGGCGGATGAGCCCATAACTAGGGTTAAACACGTCCTGGGTTGCTTGTGTTCTAGTTCAGGGAGGACCTGGCTTGGCAGTTTGGGCTGGACTGTTCCCATTGGAGCAGGGTGAAGACTGATTTACATGTAGCTGGGTCCAAACTGATGTGGCATGGTGTGCAAAGTAACAATGGGCTGGGATGTGGCCCAAGTAATTACAAACAGCTGAGTTGATTTCAAGCATTCCATTCATTACTTTTTGTATACTTTAAAATGGAGTTACAAAAACAGCAGGCTGAAATTTGAGACACATGAAAGCAACAAATAAGTGGAATTAGAACATTGGAATGTTGGGAGTTCCATTGCAGACAATGGAGGGCTCCCTGCTTCTACGGGCCGGTAAAGGCCCGCAGAGCAACATTCCAATGTTCTACAAAGGCTTCTCGAAGCTTGAGGGGATTTATATCCCCTCGAGCTTCGAGAACCCTTTGTTTAATTTGTTAGAACATTCTGCCCTCTAGTGGCAGAATGTTCTAATAGCCTTATAGCCCTTCGTAGCAGGGCTATACAGGCAATTAAAATTCTGCTGTCTCGTTAAAGTCCTTCGCCTCGGGCCTTTAACGATTCAGCGGGCCTTTAATAGCCGGTACAGCCTGCTACGGCGGACTATAAGGCTATAATAAAGAGTCATTTGATAGTAGGTCAGTTTGCATTTTAAGTATTTGGAATGAGTCAGAAACCAACCTACTTAATTAATTACTGCACTCCGATTAGTCATTGTCACAGGGAAGGTGGACTACAAGTCTCTGTGATTGACTTTAAATGAAAAACATATTCAAACATTTTTCTTTAAGCAGTTCGACTTCCATAAAAGGAAACGTGGGTGCTTAAAAAAGTTTTGTTTTCTGAAAAGTTTCAGAGAGTATTGTCTGTTTTTCCTTGGCTCACGCCCACTGAAGCATTTACCCTAATTCACAAAGTGAAAGGTGTCCAGGGTGGAACCTTTCTATTTTGCAATTTGGTTATCACTCCAACTTCAGAGTCTGTACATTTTCAATGGTTTACAACAAAAGTTCCAGTTGCCAACCATTGGAATATATCTTACTGAATCACAATTTGTAAAGACGCCCAAAACAAGTCGCTCAAAATTGCGATTTAGTTATTATTCAGAATCCCATTTTAGGAGTAAAAAAGGTATACCCCTTATCAGCAGCACCCCAATCAATGTACATCAATCTATTAAAGGTCAAAGCATAATATTAAAGATATGTGAATCAAAAAGGAATTCTATCACCAAACTATTTAGGAGGGCACCAGATCTCACTACCAACAGATCATTTAGTCATCCCTCCGCCGATGTTTGCTGAAGCATAGACAGGTCGCCTTTCATTCTCGTCACAGAGGAGTGTTATCAGGGGTCAGTTCAGTATTCGTCTTTGGCATGCCCGGAGGTCACAAGAGATGTGCAGGCCAAACCGTCTGAGTGTGCTTGATAGTCTTCCTGGAGTTGCTGTAGTAGTTGTCACATGCATTCTCCTCCCAGGCAGGATGATGACCTTGCAGCAGCTTTAACCATCTTCAAAATATACGTGGTCTTCCTTTTATCAATCCAGTCCTAATGGTCAGTAGTGGAAGTGGACCTGAATACGTCGAGCAAGTGATGTCCCTACCCTGGGTGGCAGGGCAAGAGAGGGAAATGACACAGGGATGCAGGCACCAATCAGACAACTAAGAGAAGTCCACATAGTAAGCACAACAGTATTCCTTTTAATGAAAACACTGTAGATTTTCTATTCCAATGACTTCCATGTCTAACAATATACACATACTTGCTATCTCACTGGTCTGGTCATTTCCACCCCTGTTCTGCATTCTTTGTGACAGGGAGAGAGAGAAAGAGAGAGAGAGATGGGTGCAATCCTGAACTCCCAGAGACCAACATCAGACCTATGGTGTGGTTCTCTTCTAATCCCTATCTTCGTTTCCCACTGCACAAGAACGTTCATGTTTGGGTTTGTTCACATCTCAGGCTCAATTCTTATTTGGTGAAGAGTGTGGATTAGTATTATCGTCCAACAATATAGTTCTCCGATGAGCTGTGGCCTGTCAACACACAGTTCAGAACCATACCTGCCAACACGAAAGCTAAAACCAGATGAACATGGTAGTGTCTGCAATTATGACACACATCATTTGTTCAGCAAAAAACAATGCAGGAAAACATACTCAAAATAAAACAATACATGCTTGCTCTAGAAAACAATAAAACAGGAATGGCACAAAGACAACTAAGGGTAACTGTTTAGGAGGCGGAACTTCAGCACAGAATGAAAAGAAAGTCTTTCCACTGAGTGGAATTGAAAAACCAGTTTCTTAACAGAGTTATCTGATGAAGAAGATGGCTTATGGCGCAGTGAGTTCTGCAAGGATTCCTTTTGGGATTCAATGTCATGTTCAGACATAAAACCTGGGGTGAAATGAGGTGAAGAAGGGGAAACAACGGGCCTATAGAACCTAGAGAAGGGCTACATATGTAGGTATGTGTAAACATATAAATTATCACTTGTCATAAATTTGCTTTCTGATAACTACATTAGCATCGTGAATTACGATGCTCATGAAGTTTTACAGAAAGAGAGACCTTTGCAGCAGCTGGAAAATTTTGGCAAACTGGTGCTCTTTGACCGTCATCTCTCCTCCTCTATTCTACTATGGAGTGCGTCCAGCACCTTAGAGATTTATGTGCACAGTGTAAAATTGAGGGGAAATAGTGAGGCAATGTCGGGGCATGATCTCAAAGAGTTATCGCAGAGTTAACAGCACTTTATTGCAGCCGAAGCTGCAATAAACTTATCACCCCATTCGCAAGCTTGTGTCAACAGCCCATAGGACCAGTTTCCCTGCGATAGCAGCTGCAAAAAACATTGCCACAGATGACCCCCGCAACTATCGCTAATAAGATGCAGAGTAGGCGTTCCCATGCAAAAAGCCGCAACAACACCACTCCGCAACATTCTCAACGACCAGCCAGATTGACGATACGACCACAAACCATGCGATAAGGTGCGTTAGCAGCAGGAAACTAACACCTGCTTTGACCTGGTGTAAAGTCAGACTACAGCCTGCACCACAAAAGGGAGCCCAGCCCAGAGCCACACCTGAAGGGCAACTGATGCCATGGAGCCACTCATCATGCAGCTTGGCGCCCCAACATCACAACATCAACCGCCACCACCTCTAGGACCCCCCCTGACAGCCAGAGAGGGGGAGAGAGAGATAGATGGACAGAGAGGGGGGGAGAGAGAGAGAGAGAGATGACAGAGAGGGGGAGAGAGATATAGACAGACAAAGAGGGGGAGAGAGAGAAAGACAGACAGAGAGTGGAAGAGAGAGTTGGACGGACAGAGAGGGGGAGAGAGAGATAGACGGATAGAGAGGGGGAGAGAGAGAAAGACAGACAGAGAGGGGAAGAGAGAGTTGGATGGACAGAGATGGTGAGAGAGAGATAGATGGACAGAAAGGGGGAGAGAGACACAGAGAACAAAAGAGAGGGACAGGGAGAGAGAGTGCCAACACTGTGCATCTAGGCCACACTGCTCACCTGCTGCCACCGGTGAGTCTCCAACCATGTGCAGGTATGTAGTGCAGTTCACCAGGTCCCACATCTGAGACAGACCCGTCATCTGCAACAGAGTGCAGAAACATGAATGGCACAGTACATACAATTGCACACGACATCATCGCCTGTCCTCCCCGGGCGCACCCGGGCAGCTACACCCCATCTATTCCTGCCACCCACTGATGCATGCCTGCCCCTGCGCACCCAGGCAGTGGCACCCCAACCCCTCCCGTCACTCAGCAGTGCATGCCTGCCCTTGCACACCCCTGGCACCCATGCCTACTTCCACACCACATGGATAGACCCTGAGAGAGGCTGGAAATGGCATCGAGCACGTGCACCCAGCACTTTTTATTGGCAGGGTCACATGTCCTGTGACGCATGTGCAGGATGGGTGTGGTGTGGGTGTAAACCAGCCGTGAGGGAGTAGCTGTGGCATGCTGACAACTAGACCTGTGGTGAGCAGATCACTACAGGGAAGTCCTGGCACATGTAGCGTTGTCCTTCCCCTCTGTGTGCGTAAAAGTAGTAGTGTGCTGTCCTGGCGTATGCCAGTCCAGTGTAAAGATTTGAACAATGACCCCGGGGATCTGGGCGTTGTTCCGTATGGGGCTGGAGGTGGACTGCGGAGTTTAACAATATGTTCACATGTATGTTGTCGCATTGTCCATGTTTACATACAGACTGCATTACTGTGTACATCATGGCTGTTTGGGAGGAGCTGCCTGTTTGATGGGGGACAGTGGACATTTCGACCACAGATGTGTGCCGTGCAATGTCAATTGTGATTGGCCAGTGTCTACACCCAGTCGGCACCTGTTGTGTCCTGTGTTCTGTTGTGGTGTGGACGTGTTGTGGTCTGTGCCACATTGTTTTCAGTGTTGATGTTCTCTGCATGTTATGTGTGTGTGCTGCATTTTAGGAGAGTCGCCCCTGCAGCTCTGATTTTGCTGCCCTTTATCGCTTTCATGCGGTGTGTCTTTGACTTCTGTGCTTATACAGTGTTGAGATGTTGCATACTTGGGTACATTGGTCTCTTGGTGGGAGCTGGGGGCTGGGGCATGAAATGTCCGCAGATGTACTCAGCTCAATTGTGCATGTGTGCCATTGTGTCCATATCCCCTGTCCCCTCAGTCCCTGGTCGTTGCTCACGTTGCTGCTGTTGTGTCCGGTCATGTTGAGCAGTGTCCGATCCCCCGACTCCAGCCACCGTCTCCCCACTGATGATTGTGGACACCATTTCCTCCATCTCGTCCAGCTCCTCCTGTGGTGCTGGACTCCCACTTCCAGTCTGCATTGCTGCTTTCCGGTTGTTAGTGAGTTTCAGATTGGTTTTGCGCTTGACATCATTCTAGTGCCTCTTGACCTCTTCCACTGTCCTCTTCAGCACTCCCACTGCATTCACCTTGTCCACAATAAAATGCCAGAGTCCATTTTTGGTTGCCAGTGACACAGTGGAGGTGATTTACAGTTGTTGATGGTGTTCTACCACCTCCATTATCAGGATTCTGTTTTCCTGCGGACTGAACCGCTTCTTCCTACTCTTCTTCTCCTTGGCCTTCCCTGACCCAGAGGTCTCAGGCATGTCCTCTAGGGGGCTTGTGGGGTTCTGGTTCTCCCCCGTACTTGCTCCAGGAACATCCATTGTGCATCGCTGTTGTTTGGCATTTGTTTGTCCGTTTTTTTCTACCTTTTTGGTGATTTTTGCTGCCTCTTGCGCTTGTGAACTGCAGGTCTGTAGCTGGTTTTTGCTGATTTTTGTATTGTGATTGCCCTAGTTGCAACTTTTTGTGTGTTTGTGTTTCAAATTTTTGTGGTGTGGCTTTGATTTTAACGTTGTCAGTTGATGCGTTATCTGGAGGCTATCGCATGGGGCCGCTGTGTTGAGAATGCTTTGTTAAGACGGCGTAATTTTCCCACGATAGACTGCGATGTTGGAAGTCGTTAAGTTACTTTTGCGATGGTTATCACACGTTCTTGAGAATATGCACCAATGTATGAAGAACAAAACCTCAGTTTCCGCATTAAGGGGCCTATTCTAGAAGCTATGTTTAGCATATGTTGTCGAGATGTCTATAACATGCATAACTCATGCATTGCTCATGCATTAGTTACAGTTCACATTTATGTTGCATAGACCTTTTTATTGAGCGTCTGCTGCGATATTTCAAAGTGACTGTTGTAAGTGTATTCATTAGGTGGAAATACTAGTCATAGCCTCGAGTACAAGGTGATGTATTTTGTTGATCAATGTATTTTGCCAGCTTTGAGGCCACTGATAAGTGAGTTTCATTATGTTTAGTGGCAGGATTATGTTGATCTATGTAGTTGCTCAGACAGTAAAGTTCTGTTGTAATGTTGTGTGATGAGCAGTAAGCATGGGCGAATTTTGCGAATCTGGCGTTCGTGAATTTGCGTATTTGCGAACTCGCAATCCGCAAAATCCGCGAACTCTGACGAATTTGCAGAATTTTTTTGTGTTCACAAGGATTTCTGCCAGTTCGCGAGGGTTTTGTACCAGTTCGCAATTGCGAACTTACTTGTCGGCTCGCAGCGGTCGCGACTTTGTTGTTTCTACGTCTGGTTCATCATCACAGGTTCACAGCACCCTCTGTTTCACCACTGCCACCCTCTGATTCACCCATGCCACCCTCTGGTACATCACTGCCACCCTCTGATTCATCACTGTAGATTATGGGGGGGAAAAGCAAGCACACCTGCCCTGCTTCAACTGACATGAATTAATTTGGGGTTGATTAATGTGTCACTGAATTTAAACTTCCTGCCTGGCACCTGCTTCCTTATCTGTAATTTGCTTTCTGTTGCAGTGCAATTTTTTTCCCAGGTCCTTTGTGACCTACTTGTAGCTATTCTATGAGCCTGCTGTGAGGGTCAGAGCAGGGTAATAGAATAGTTGCAAGTAGGCAACTGAACTCTGGAGGGGCCCCTCAGGAAACACTACAGGGAATGGTTACTAATGATGAGTTTGAACTTTTGCACCTGCTGAGTGCTTTCAGTTTTGCAAAACTCGTTTTTCTGCAGAACAGCAACTGTAATGCCCCAAACAAACTTACTTGTGAAAGTTGATTTCTAATCCAAAAGTGATCCAAAGAAAGTCAAAAAGGGCTCAAATCCAAAAAAGTGCAGGCAAATGTCAACCTGAGGAGTTATTCTGATAAAAATCATCATTTTCAGAAGGTTTATGCTGCTTGCTGGTGGATTTCTTGTGCAGAACTGCAAATTTTGTAATTTCGTGAGTGCAAGATTGTTGCTGCCCGCCGCATCTACATGTTCGCAATTGCGAACTCTCGCGATGCGTCGCCAAACTCCCGCGGGATCCCGCAGCAAGATCCAAAATGGTGCAGCACTCACAAAATATCGAGAAAAACAACTCGGCAAACGCTGAATGACGGTAAGTGAACGCCGCACGCCGCAATATTGTGAATTTACCGAAAATCCGCAAAGTCCGCGAGAGGAATGGATTTTCCGCCAATGCTTAATGAGCAGGAAGGAGTGGGTTCTGTGCCACTGTTGGCTGCAACCTAATCAGGCACTGGCTGGAGTTAGGGAGATTGTGTACCTGGAATTTCTGGTGTCATTTTGCTTGTGTGACCGACTCAGTGATGGGCCCATGTTTGTGGTGATGCAAAGTGAGCCAGTCTTGACTGGTTGCAAGACTGAGGATTTGGTAGGGGCGGCTCCTCCGTAATTTATTAATATCATTTTATGTTTCTGAGACTAACTAACCTAGAGGAGCATCACCCAACTGGTTAGAGTCAGTCAGAAAAAAATAAAATTATATTAAAACAATAATATATAGATTTTATTCTGTGACTGGCTCTGGCTGAGGCGAGCGTGTGTGCATGTGGCGCGGGGTTGGGCCATGACAGGGAGGAGTGGTTGACACTTAGAAGTGTGCATGTAAGATTGGCCGGCGTGCCCTTCTATTTCTCCAACCCAGCTGTGTCCCAGGCACTATCTGAGCAGCAGACCAGGATGCTCAGATCAACCGCTCAGACCAATCCTGGTGCTGCTCTCAAAGCATGAAAGTAGCATCTGGATTGGGTAGGGAGACTGTGCTTTCCTAGTGACTGACGGGAGTGAAGCATTAATGTAGCTGTCGGTGTTTGGGACAGCGACAGGTACAGTTTTTTTGTTGTCTGGCCGCCGCTTCTGGGATTTTGTCAACGCACAGTTTTTGAAACTGTTTTATTGGTTGTTATTTTTTGTAATAGGCAGTGAAGAGTATTTCTCTGCACTTGGTGAAAGTGGGTGTACTATGACTCATTGCAGGAATTGGGGATTTAAATGCCTTCTACTGTTAGAGGTTTTTAATTTAAGATGGACATTTTGTGGAATAACATTGATTTGTGAAGTTGTCGCTTTGCTACTGGTGGTAGTCAGATGGCAGCTCCTTATATTATTAAGTTTGTTTAATAACAATGATACTTTTGTTTGCATGAATCTGAAGGTCATTGAAGAGTGATGTTGTGTGAAGGTGAAAAGAATGTGAGTGTAAAATAGTGTAGTAATTTGCAGTACAAGAATGCCACAAGTGTCTGTTTTCTGTGGAGTCACAGAAGGCAGCTGGTTGGTCTTAGAATTTTGCCTTTTGGGTAATGCACCACTGTCCAGTCTACAGAGGGAAATAGGTTTCAGTTAGTGTCCTTAGTGCACTTTTGTTTACTGGCTTTTTAGAATAAATCAATCCCAGATTTAAAAGGGTTATGTGTAAATGTACGAAATAGATAACTTACCAGTGTACAATACATTTTAGCTTAAAAATACTAAACACATAAAATCGGTAAAATAGCTTTCATTGTCATAATGGAGACTGTTCATGCGTTTAAAATGTTAATATTGTCCATAAGAACAAATGGGACAGAAATAGTTGAAGGTTTATGAAAGAGGGGCCATCAGAGAAGCCTTAAGAGGGGCGTGGCTTGGATGCCGAGGAGGTAGGCAGCGTGAGCTCGGAGCTCCGTGCCCGATCCCGGAAAATATCCTGAAAACTCATTCGAACCCCGAGATAAAGGACATTATCCGGTACTGGACGGTACTGCGGAGGGTCCGGGACCCGCGGAGGACGACACCGAGCCTTCCCGCAGCAGTATCTTAACTTTGAAAAGCTGAACTCGGCCGAGAAGTCGCGGATCCCAAAATGGCGGCGGTGGCATGAGATTGCTTGTGACGGAGACATCTGCCCGGAGACCCACTGAAGACCGCTCCCGGACACGCTAGAGGTGCTGGCGGCCGCGTCGCGCCTCTCCCCAGGTGCTGGAAGAACTTTGGGCGCGCCCTTGGGCGGTGGTTGAGGACCGTCTCCTGATTGGGGCGACAACGGTGCGACAGTGACTCGGAGACGAGGGCCCCGGATCTCAGGCGCAACTGGCGCTGGCCGGGCCACGACCGCTCGGTGCTTCCTGCCTCTTGGTGACGTTTCTGGGCCTGAGAACCCGGCCGGGGGACGGTGCCCGGCGACGCTCGGAGGGCGACCAGGAACACATTTGAGGATCACCGCCCATCCCGGCCCAGATGGGGAAGCCGAAGGGGAAGGGAGATGGCGCGACCGACACTGAGGCGGCGGAAGGAGCGGAGAGAGACCAAGCGGCGTTACAGCGGATGCAGGATCGTATCCTGGAAGCCATCGCCACCACAAAGGATGCCCTGCAGCAAGATATAGCTCAGGTGGCAACGGGCTTGGGCCTCCTGAAGGCCGACCACGATAAACTCAAGGACAGGGTGAAATCCGTGGAGACCACGGTTAAGGACTTAGCCCCGGCCCAGGCAACGGTGAAGGCCCAGATGGCCGACGTGATGGACCGTCTGAAGGTACTGGAAAGGAGGGCCGAGGATGCAGAAAACAGGAACAGGCGCAACAACGTACGCCTAGTGGGCCTGCCGGAGAAAATTGAAGGCGACGACATGGTGGGCTACTTGGATAACTGGCTGCGGACGGAGGTGGCACCTGAAGGTCTGTCCCCCTTCTTCTCCCTGGAGCGGGCACATAGAGTTCCGGCGCGTCCGCCTGCCTTGGGCCTTCCTCCTCGCCCGGTGGTGTTCAAGTTGCTCCATTACCGGGACAGAGACTGGCTTTTACAGAGGGCGAGAGAGGCAGGGCCCTTTCAAGTGGAAAACAACAGAGTCACCCTGTTCCCGGACTACACGTTTGAGACTCAGCGACTTCGGGCAAACTTCTTGTCCCTCAAGCGAGAGCTCCGCCAGGAAGGCATCAAGTACTCCCTGTTGTTTCCTGCCAAGCTAAGAGTGGTGGTGGACGAAAAGTCTTTATTCTTCACGACTTCCGCGGATGCATGGGACTGGTGGGACACTTATAAGGCAGGAACGGACGGTGCTAAGACCAGGGAGGAAGAGGCCAAGGTGGAAAAGCCGATCAGGCAGTCCCAACGGATCAGAAAGAATCGCAGGAGGACCGGGAAACCCTCGATGTCGCAGACGGAGGCGGAGAGGCAGGCGGCCCTACAGGCGGTGGTGGACTTATCTAGAGCCGCCAGGACTCAGTCTGGGAAGGGCACGGATTCGGAGGCCCCGGGAACGGGCTCAGAGACAGGTCTATCGGAGTTTGGTGGAGCCCGGGGCCCTATTGTGACGCCGCAGACCTCGGGAGAGATACTGGAGGCGTGTTGAACTGGTTTGGCGGAATGGACTCGCTGGTTGGACACCGGGGCGATGGACCCACAGCAGTGGAATGATATTGACTGAGGTTTTGGGGATTTGTAATGTGGGGATTGTGGGGTGGAGCGCGCGGGGCTGATTTGTTGGAGGTCTTATAGCATTGAGCCGCGCCTTACTGGCCCCTAAGGTCATCGCAGTGGGGACTGCGAATATTACCACCTTTCCTTGAGGGGTGGTCGGGAGTGTTGGTTTGGATGGGGGTACTTCCAGTTGCGGGGGGGCCTGTCCTGGGGGGGTGGGAGTTGCGAGCAGTTGGGGTTGCTCAAGGGGTTGTAGTTGTTGGAGGGGTTTGGCTTCCTGTTTGGAGAGGGTGGGGGGGAGGGCCCGTGGTCGCGAGACTTAGGCGAACACTGTTCTTTGCTATATGGTCCGGTTGTGTAGGGGGGAATGGCTAGTACTGGAGCGTTGAAATGTGTGACCTGGAATGTGCGGGGCATGCAGTCCATGACGCGCAGACATAAGGTTCAGGCGTACCTCAAGCGTAGGGGGGTTCACATAGCGTTCCTGCAGGAGACGCACCTAAATAAGCAGGAAGGGGCGGCTCTACAAGGGCGCTGGAGGGGGCAGTTGTTCTACACGACATTTTCGGCATTTGCGAGGGGGACATTGATTTGGATACGGGCGGGGGTCCCCTTCCAAGTTTCGAAGTCGTCGATAGACCCAGAGGGCAGATATGTGGCGGTGGAAGGAAGGCTGAGAGGCAGGATGATATCGCTCTGCAATGTGTATGCTCCTAATGTAGACCTGCCCGCTTTCTTGTCTAATGTCTCGGGCAAATTGGCGGGTTACTTGGCAGGACCGGTCCTCCTGGGGGGGGACTTCAACTCGGTTGAGGATGTGCTGCTAGATAGGTCCCATCCCCCGCTACGCGCGTCCCCAGCACATAGGATCGCCAAGCGTAGATTAGAATGGCAGGAGAGCTGGGCCCTCACGGATGCATGGAGGGCGTTGCACCCCACCACTAGGGACTACTCCTTTCACTCGCACCTGCATGATTTACATGTGAGGCTGGATGCGTTTCTTTGTTCGGAATGTGTGCTCCCTGCGGTGGGAGGGGCGGAATACTTGGCAAGGACAATATCGGACCACAACCCCTTGTTGATGTCTCTGGAATGGATGGTGACTGTTAACTGCGTGCCAACATGGCGCCTGCAACCTGACACCCTGGACGACTTGTTGTTCAGGGAGGCCCTGAGTGAACGTATCGAGAGGTATTTTGAGGAGAACAGTGGCTCGGCTTCCACGAGGGCGGTTGAATGGGATGCTTTCAAGGTGGTGGTGCGGGGACACTGTATTGGGCACACGGCAGGGGCACGGAAGACTTTGTTGGATGACTTAGATAAGGCTGAGACACGGCTGAGGGATCTTGAGAAGAGGCGCCCGAATCACCCAGAACTGCAGGAGGGGCTTAGTGGGGCGCGGGAGGGGCTGGCGGTAGAGCTAGAGCGGCTGCGTAGCTTCGACCACAAGGCGTACGTGACGAGGGCGCATGCGGAAGGTGATAAGGCGGGGGCGATGTTGGCTTGGCTTGCTAACCCTATCCGGGGGGGAGGGCCGATCATGAGGATCCAGGAGCCAGGGGAGGAGCCTTGCCACTCCCAACCCGGGATCCTGAACAAGTTCCGAGCCTATTATGAAGGGCTCTATCTGAGTGGTGATACGGGAGGGACGGAGGAGCTTGAGGAGTTCTTGGACGGGCTAGAGTTGCCGCACGTGGAGGACTCGGAGGCAGAAGAGTTAGGGCGGCCCATCTCCCTCGGAGAAATAGGTTGCGCTGTAAAACAGATGGCTAGAAACAAGACCCCGGGCCTTGACGGTCTACCGATCGAATTTTATGGCAAATACCTAGAGCATCTTGCTCCGCGGCTGCGCGAGGTATACAATGAGGCGCAGGAGAAGGGCCGACTCCCGGGCTCTATGTGCGAGGCCCTTATGATCCCACTCTTGAAGCAGGGCAGAGAGGGTACGGCGCTGTCCTCGTACCGACCGTTATCTATGTTGACGACGGATTATAAAATCCTCAGCAAAATTCTGGCCAACAGATTGCTAGTGCACATGACGAGCCTGGTTCATGGTGACCAGTGCGGTTTCATACCGACACGCAACACCACTCATAACATCCGCAGACTCACGAGACTGATGGGTGTGGACTGGCCAGACACCGTCTCCCCATTTGTCCTGTCCATCGACATTGAGAAGGCATTTGACAGCCTCGAATGGGGATACCTGTATGAGGTGATGCGTCGCTTCGGGTTGGGAGACGGATATATACAGTGGACCAAGGTCCTCTATACTGAGGCGGTAGCGAGGGTCCGGGTGGGTGCGCTGATCTCGAGACAATACCCGATCAGGCGTGGAACTAGACAGGGTTGTTCCCTTTCCCCGCTACTGTTTGCGTTAGCAATGGAACCCTTCGCTGCGGTAACCAGACTGGGCCGCCACTACGCAGGTTTGCCTTTTAGGGGGAGGCCGCACCTCATCTCCCTTTATGCGGATGATTTGTTGATGTTTTTGGCCAATGCCGGCGCCGAACTTCAGGGGGCGCGGAGGCTACTGGAGCAGTTCGGTAGGTTGTCGGGCCTGAGGGTCAACTGGCCTAAATCCTGTCTGTTTCCCCTGAGGCCGGGGGAGCCGTGCCCACTCACTGCTCAGGAACTCCGGTGGGAGCCGCGCTGCCTCCATTATCTAGGGGTCTATGTTTACCACACCCCGTCCGACCTGCTGGATGGCAACGTAACTCGCTGTATTAACGCCCTGCGTGGATCTATGGACTTCTGGGCGACCCTACCGCTCTCTTTGGCTGGTAGAATTTCCCTGCTTAAAATGATAGCCCTGCCCAGGCTTTTGTACTATTTTAGGACACTGCCGGTATGGATCCCGAGTTCGGTTTTCAAACGCCTGAGGTCACTGATCATAGCGTTCCTGTGGGGCACGGGTAGGAGACGCATAGCGCTCGACACGCTGTTACGCCCCAAAGATGAGGGAGGTATGGCAGTGCCGGACTTCGAGGGATATTACCTCGCTGCCCAGCTGCAGACTTTTACTCAGGAGGTGGCGAGAGTATATAGAGGTCCCGAGGACGCGAGAGTCGAAGGCACCCCGCGACACGTTCTGGCTTATATCACGCTACACCAGAAACTCCGAGTGGGAGACCTGACGGTCGAGGAGCAGTCTTTCCGTCTATGTTGGGACCGGGCCCGTAGGCGGGCGGGTGTCCGCCTTATGTACGCCCCCGAAATACCGCTGGGGATGGTCACTGCCCTCCCACATGGAGGTGACTGGTCACGCTTGCTAGGGTGGGAGGAGGCGGGAATACACGTGCTGGGTGACCTCTACGAAGATGGGGTGTTGCTGCCGTTTCGGGACCTGCAAGAGAGATTTGACCTACCGAGGGGTGACTATCTGCTACACGCGGCAGTCACAGGCGCCATGCGAGCCCACTGGGGGGAAGGGCTGCAGGAACCAGGTACCTCGATGGCCTGCCAGTACGCCATGATGGCGGCGGGAACCTTTAAGGCCGTCACATGCCTGTACTCGAGGATGCAGCGGGAGGCCTTGCAACCTTTGGCAGCCCTGAAGGCCAAGTGGGAGCTGGACCTCCAGGTGGAGATACCAGACACGACCTGGGGCCAACTGCTGAGGAGGGCGCGGAAGAGCTCGAGGAATGCCAGGTTCCAATTGATCCACTTTTATGTTATCCACAGGGCATACCTCACGCCCGGGAAAATCCAACAGTACTTTGGGGCGACCGATGCTGCTTGCCCCAGATGTAATACAGCGGGGGCGGATCTGTGTCATATGCTGTGGGATTGCCCTTCTTTAGGCGACTATTGGCAGGAAGTTGGGCGGGCCCTTAACGGTGCGACGGACCGGGATATCCAGTATACTAAAGCAGTTGGCATCCTTCACTGGTTCCCGCACACACCTAGAAATACGATGTCGAGTAAATTTATAGACTTAGGGCTTATCTTGGCCAAGCGGGAGATCACACGAAATTGGAAGTCCAGAGTGGGGCCCACGTATAAAAGATGGTATGGGGAGTGTCTGAGATGGGCCGCGTGTGATAGTACCCTACGATACCAGATGGCCTGGAGGTCGAATGACGAGAAAGCGCTAGAAAGGGCGACAGCATGGGAGGTGATGGTGCAGGCGCTCAGGGATGTGGACGATGAGGGGCAGGAAGGCGAGAGCGAACTAGCCGGAGCAGACCCTAACACTATACAGGAGAACACACCTTAGCGATTGTTTGCTTCCTCCTGCAACACACCAGGCACTGATACATGGTTACTCAAGCGCAGCGCGACCACGGGGGAGGGAGGGTAGGAAGCTGGTTTGGAGGGATGTTGGGGTACCGAAATTTGGGGAGGGGGAGGGGCGTAAACCACAAAAGCATTCCAGGGTTATGTGCAAAATGAAGCGGTCAGACAATGTAAGAAGTACGAGACCGAGACGGAGATGAAGCTACCCGCATCACTAGCGGGGGAAGCCCCCAGGACGAAACACGAATGTCGTCAATTGAACTGGTCCATGTCATACTAATTTTGCTGAATATCTTGTCTGTACAGTTATATTGGTGATGCAATAAAAATCTAAAAAAAAAAAATCAGAGAAGCCTTAAGAAACTAATCGTCTCTGCATTTAAGTCTATGAAGGAAGGAGCTTGAGTCTAAATCTTTTTCATTCAGTTATTGCCAGTTCAAATGGTCATGCAGCCAGGCATACTTAAAACCAAGGTAAGACAAGCGTGTAAGCAGTGCTTAATTAGTAAATAAAAAAGGGCCAGGGCCCTCGTCCAAAGGCCACTGCAGCTTTCACCACCTATCGCCCCTGCCAATGACAGTACCAACACAACTACTAGCCATGACGTCTACACAAATGGAACCATTCAGTCTATTCCAGGACTCAAAACTATAACAATGGCTTGAGCAGCAGTTATTAGTCATGTATGTATAAATATCAAATTAATAAACAATTGCTGTTTTGCTTATTTCTAATTTAAACAACAAGCAGTTCCACCATGTGGCAGACGGTCACCGGTGCCAGTGATGACAATTAGGTCCTTTTGCTGAGGACTGGAAACCACCTGCTCAAATTAAGCACTGCTTGTAAGCATTTGTAACTCAGGCTCAAAGGTGCTGACCATCTCGGTTAAATTACTGGCAATAAGTAGTCAATGCAGATTCAGTTCCTGTGGTTTACAATCACAATGCATCTGTGATCAAGGCAATACTGATAATGTAAGAAGCCAGGCCACTGCTCGCCTACACGTCCGTCTCAAAGATTTCAAAACTCTTTCTCAAATCTGTTGGGATCCCCCATGAAGTTGTGGTGAAAAGGTCCAACCAAGTGAAAGAACCTTTCAGAGTACATAATCCACGAGAGAGTTGGTGGTGAGAATTTCAGTATGGTCCCTGGCTCAACATGGCTGTTGGGACCTATTTGACAGTTGAAAATGTACCATTAACTGATTCCTTTGCAGATATACAGGAAGTGTGCTTTCAAACTCAACTCCTTTGTGCAGTCTTTCTATGGACAGTTCTTCTCTAGTTCCAGGATTATAATATTTTCTCAGTCTGCAGCTTCCTAAAGAAGATCCTCTGTCAGGCATTTTTTAAAACTGAGTCGGGCTTAACGATACCTGTGGACCAGGTCAGAAAACGTTGTCACCCGGTTATTCTCAAGTCCAAGATATAAAAAAACTTCCCATGTATCTCTAGCAACTGTTAAACATTTTGTGTCAGGCAGGGAGGCTTGATATTATATTCTAAACTCATTCTGAAGTAGCGGAGGACAAGCATGGAATTTTAAATGTGTAAGTAATATCCTAGGAACACCTTATTGTATACTTTAGTTCTATCAGAAACTGCTTCTTGCAAATGGTAACTAAGGGGTTGATTACAACAACGTCTGGAAAGTCTTCCAACCGAATCAGTTTCTGAACCGTTTCCGACCGAATCGGGATCTGTGAGTCCGACCGAACAATTAGGATGATATCGGACATTGTTCGATAGGACTCGCCTTGACTTCAATGGGAGACTCTGTTCCGAACAAGAATACAGGCTCCCATTAACAAAAGGGGTGGTTGGGGAAAATCCTGCACCCTGTGGCGGGCGCCCCATGGTGCCTGCCACACTGTGCATGCATGGAAAGGGGGGAACCATGGGTACCCCCACAGGCCAGATTGGGAGGGTCCCTGGGTGAAGGGAGCCTGCTATGGGTACCCAAAATCAGATTCCGACAGCTGATCCATGTCGGCACAGCACAATCAGAAAGGCTGTCCGAATCTGACATCCTAATCGCTCGGCTGGAAACGTAGTTCATAGACTGTTACGATTCGGCTCTGACCAACTCAGTTACTCCTTATGCCTTTTGGAAACAAGTCAGACAGTTTCACCGCTTTCCAGCCATCATAATCAGTCATTTGGAAAAGTGTCTGAATCAGCCCGAAAGGCGGGTTCCGAATTGGATTCCGACTAATCGAATGCCGTTCGGAGCCTTTCCAAACGACATTGTAATCAACCACTAAGTGTGACCTGGTCTGTTTAACAACACAACTTCACATGCCACAACTTCACATCATCGTTATTTCCCACTTGCATCCTTGTGTATGATCCTTTTGAAGCTGTGACATGCATGTCCTCCAGTTACACTGTAAAATGTATGTGGAAAACAGAATGTTGAGGTAGAATTTTGGATTAGCTGGGAAACTGAATAATGTAAAGTAGGAATCTAATTAGGTCACTGTAGTAAGTTTAGGCACATCATTTTCCAGATGTCAAATGCCATTAACCTACGATAAAATAACATAAAACTCGATAGCTCAAATTCTATTATGTTTGCGGGTGTTTGAGGCCATGTTACGGCTGGTTTAACATTGTGCTGCTTGTAATTAATAAACATGATCCGAAAGTTGGGATATGCACTGAAACCTTTCGGGCTTCAGTGCTGAAAGTGGAGATATTGTCCAATGTGCAAAGCATTCATTCTGCACCACAGTTTTCTGTGGTCCTCCTTATTGTATTTATTTATAAAGTGCTCATATTTAAATTAAGATGTATTTGCTGAACAAGATGAACTACGTGTAAGCAAACAAGATGATCATGTCACTTATTCCAATCGCCTTGGAAAAATGTCAGGCACTTATTGAAGATCATAGTAATGCCATATGCAGTCAAGGATTTCAAGCCAAAATCCCCCATGATCTATTTTTGATGGATGCATGTAGATATGTAGCCCTCGGCCCTTTCCCCTCATACCAAGTTTCTTATTTTTGAATAGCAATAGGAGACCTTTTCCTTTTAGGTGAAAGCTGTGAATGCTGTTTTGCTGTCCTTTATTTGCCCAGCAAAATAGCCTAATACATATATAACTGCTGTAGGCTTTCAAGAGACTGAATTGCGCGTATTTTGTCAGTAATGATCACATTCGTCGCTGCCTGGTTGTGAACCTGGGATGTTTACTCAAGTACAGATTGCACTTATTCTGCAATAATAAGGACATATTGTTACAGATGCCATTCTCAACCCCATGCTGTGATTTAAAGATCACATTCTCCAACCCAAGCAATTTTTATAGAAAGAGTATTATTTAGGATTGTTCATAAGACATGCCTTGGCTTTAGTAGGGTCATAACACAGACCCCTGCAGCACATGGGTGCCCCCAACATTTCAGAGGCTGGAAAAACCTTCAGGAGGGAGGGCTCATTCACTGAAGGCTAATGAATATCTGTGCGATATGAGTGACTCAGGGACCCCTCTTCACATTCTGCAGGGTGGCATGCATCATTTTACATTACAACACTGGGTGTCAGTTCTATTGTATTTCATATTACTTACAGTGTGATATCATATTTGTTCCAATGTATCTGTAGGTGATGTATTTGAATATTACTACTCCTATTAAGTAGCATGCAAGCATGTTCGAGACCATAAATGGAATCTACTTTTGCATGAGGATTATTTGCAAGTACCACTGTCTCTTTTTATTTTACTCTCCAAGTGGATGAATGCAAATACATGAGATAATATGTCATAGGTAAGAGTTAGTTTCACTCTCACTGGTTTCTGGGTCATATTATTTCTCTCTGTTGCATAGCTTGATAATCTTTCAAAGGTGCTGCTGCTGCCAGCATGCACTTGGAAGCTGGGCATGGCCAAATGAGAGATTGTCAGTCTTCCCTCATCTATCTGATCTATTCAATTGGCACAATTGCATAGGTGGACAATTATAGTAAAGCTGATTAGTGTAGTGCTGCATAATCATGGTCATACATACCAAGGATAGGGGCAGCAGATATAGGTTATCTTGAAGTGAGCCACATAAATGCAGCCTGTAACCTTGGCATTCATGATTGAGATGGGTTCCATCCACAAGCATGTCTCTGTACTGCCGTTTTTCTTGAGGTTTTTATGGTTTCCTCATGTTTTATTTCTACAGTTCATCTGTCACCTTACTGCTGCTTGAGGTGGAATTATCAAGGTCTGAATAGTGTCCACATTCTTCTATGGAATCAACAATGGGAGCACACTGCTAGCCTCTCCGCCGGATCGCCCCTCTGCACTCTGGTAAATGCAGTGCGTATGACTTGAAGAGTTGGGAAAAAGTTTGTGAGTGTTTCACCAAGGTTGGTGCAAGTAAGTACTTCATATTTCCAGTATCTCTAGACACGAGACATGGCTCGTGTTTCGTGATAGTATCCCTCATCAGTAGAGAAAAGTTATGGGGTGGCAGAGAAGGCCGCCAAACAACCGTCACAGGCTGCGTTGCCTCTTAGGCGCACAGGTGCATCTCCAAAAGCTCGTCAGCTTGGGGGCTCATGGGAGCCCTATAACAGGAATCAACGATGGGAGCACACTGCTAGCCTCTCCGCCGGATCGCCCCTCTGCACTCTGGTATATGCAGTGCGTATGACTTGAAGAGTTGGGAAAAAGTTTGTGAGTGTTTCACCAAGGTTGGTGCAAGTAAGAACTTGATATTTCCAGTATATCTAGACATGAGACATGGCTCATGTTTCGGGATAGTATCCCTCATCAGTAGAGAAAAGTTCTGGGGTGACAGAGAAGGCCGCCAAACAACCGTCACAGGCTTCGTTGCCTCTCAGGCGTGCAGGTGCGTCTCCGAAAGCTCATCAGCTTGGGGGCTCATGGGAGCCCTATAACAGGAATCAACAATGGGAGCACACTGCTAGCCTCTCCGCCGGATCGCCCCTCTGCACTCTGGTATATGCAGTGCGTATGACTTGAAGAGTTGGGAAAAAGTTTGTGAGTGTTTCACCAAGGTTGGTGCAAGTAAGTACTTGATATTTCCAGTATCCCTCGAGCCGCTTTGAGCTGACGAGCTTGTGGAGAGTTACCTGCGCGCTTGGAGAGATACTTGTGATCCAAGAATATGGCAGCCTGCTCAGCAACCCCAAATAATTTTGCCTAATCTCTGCTGAAGACGGATAATAATCCAGAAACACGTGTCCAGAGATGGCCAGCACTAATCTGCACCCACCTGGTGAAACACTCAAGAGACTTTCCAAATGTACTCGCTTGGCGAACTGAACTGCATCTACCATGATGCCTAGGGGCGACTCTGCTGGGAGGTAAAGCAGTGTGCTCCCACACCAGTTTTTGTTTAAAGGCTCCCTCGAGCTGCTTTGAACTGAAGAGCTCATGGAGAGGCACCTGGGCGCCTGGAGAGATACTGCGATCCAAGAATACGGCAGCCTGCTCAGCAACCCCAAATAATTTTGCCTAATCTCTGCTGATGACAGATAATAATCCAGAACCATGTGTCCAGAGATGGCCAGCACTAATCACCACCCACCTGGTGAAACACTCAAGAGACTTTCCAAGTGTACTCGCTTGGCGAACCTAACTGCATCTACCATGATGCCTAGGGGCGACACTGCTGGGAGGTAAAGCAGTGTGCTCCCACACCAGTTTCTTGTTTAAGCTCCCTCGAGCCGCTTTGAGCTGACGAGCTCGTGGAGAGGCACCTGCGCGCCTGGAGAGATACTGCGATCCAAGATTACGGCAGCCTGCTCACCAACCCCAAATAATTTTGCATAATCTCTGCTGATGACGGATAATAATCCAGAAACACGTGTCCAGAGATGGCCAGCACTAATCTGCACCCACCTGGTGAAACACTCAAGAGACTTTCCAAGTGTACTCGCTTGGCGAACTGAACTGCATCTACCATGATGCCTAGGGGCGACTCTGCTGGGAGGTAAAGCAGTGTGCTCCGACACCAGCTTCCACATTCTTCTATGTCAAGCATGAGTTAGGTATGTCAGTTTTGAAGAGGTTCCCTTTCTTCATCATTTTTAAGATGGATTGCCATTTTCTTTAAGTTTTTAAGTTTGAAGATTCTTCCACTCTTCTCTCATGCTCATTATTCTGATTACCGTGGGGTGGCATTACAGTACTGTCGGTCAGCCTTTGCAGTGTTGCTTTTATACTTAGGTTCTTAACCAAATTAACAATAAAAACATATGAAAGTAACACATTTGCTGTTCATACTTCATTCCTATACCAGTATTCACATTTGATGTGATTGCTTCTTTTCTTCCTGATATTGCCTCATTTAACTTCAACAGGGTTTAAATCTAAATTCTGCCTGATTGTTGCCATTTCTGAAGTTACTTATGAGTCTGATTACAGAAGATGTTTAGAATATTCTGGCTTCTTTACATAACTCTTCGTTATCGGAGAAATGCTTTTTCAGTAGGTTGAGGACTGATCTTCACACCGTATCTCTGCTTGATTTCTGAAGGTGGGTATGATCTTGAAGGTAGCATTGTTTTCCCGACTTGGTCTCTCTTTGGGTTGTTATCCTTTGATAATATTCAGAGTCAGGGAATTGCATTCAGGAGTCCAGTGAGCAGTAATGGGTGTCCTCGAATGTTCTCTTCTGCCTACATATAAACTTTAAAAGTACTATTATAGCGTTTTTATTTTAAATATTAGAGTTGTAATGATGTATACAATAGTAATCGATGAACTGATGATGTTGCACCTGAAATGAGTTACCTCAGCCACTTAGAAGTGCAAATAATGTTATGAATAGTTATGCCTCATTTTCACGTTGAACCTCAATATTGTAAAATGAATGTAGATTCTAGTGTTTTGATCAACTATTCCTGCTCATTACGCCCTCCTCAGTATCCTAGTGCAAAGCCACCTCTCCCCTTGTTTCTGCAGAGCATTAAGTGAATGACATCACTGTAACAGCAATGTACAACATTTGATTGGAATCGTGTATTGTGAGTAAGGCTTCCATGATGTACCCAAAGTATCATTTTCAAGGTTATATGGTTCTATAAGCCATTGTTAAAGAAATATTTTATTTGTATTATAAATCTCCGGAGTGCAGGTGCTGAGTAAACAAGTGGAAGATGTCCCTAACCATGCTGAAGTTTCAGAATCCATTAATAGCTTGTATTTTGTTCTCCATAAAATCCCTGGAATTCTGTTGTTTCAGGGATCTTTGTAGGATTATTTTGTAATTTTCCTCGTTGACGACTTGCCATGGTGTTGGTACTCTTTATGAGTTGACACTTTGAATCTTTTGCTTAGATGATGCCTAAATAGGGATTATGTCATTCATTTTATGACTTGATAATTCCTACTATTCTGTAATTTGGGCCTTCATGACCATTCATGCATTTCTTTCTCTATACCACATTTTGTATTATTCTGTAATACATACCCTTTTTGCTCTGTTTTTGATCTAGAACCCAGTCCTTTATGCTTCTTTGGAATCGTAAAATATTGAGGTTCATCTGATTATTGGGGGTTAGCTCCAATCAGGTAAAAAATAGGGTCATGTTGATATTCTATGTTCTTGTTTGTGAGTCAGCATGTATTTCAATATTGAAACTCTTCAATGAGTTAAGTGAGTAATGAGGCAAAGGGAAGAAAGACCAACGACTTAATAACTTGCTGATAATCTAAATTTCTTTAAGCCCTCACTTTTTCCTAACAGTTAGTGGGTACCTTCTTTCTGTGTCTGTCAATGTTGATGAGTGGGTTCGTTTTGCTTATCATTACTGACAGTATGAGGGTTAGAGGTGATTCAATTCATAGAGCACCATGAAACAGGACAATTATAAAACACAAAAACAATGGGCCTGATTACGAAGGCAGGGAGAACGCCACCGACAGGCAGTCGGTGGCAGTCTGCCTGCCATCAGAACTGGGATCTCCAGCCACCATATTATAATGGCTTTTGGACGGGTGGCGGTCGGAAACACTGACCGCCACAGTCCTGACAGGCGGTCTGTATCTGGTCACCTTCGGACCTCCTTGAAGTCCCAGAATGGTGGTGTTGCCTGTCAGGCACCGCCATAAGGATTACAATATCCCTTTCTGCTAGTCGTTCTGCGGCACTCAACCCGCCGAATAATGGTAGGCAGACTCGGATTTGGGGACCGTAGCGGGCCCCCCTAACCCTCTGGGCCAAGGACATAGGCACTGAGGGGCACCGATGGTGCCCCCCAACATATCCCTACTCCATGTGCTAGGCACCGCATGGTGCATGCCCTGTAGTGCAGGGATATGTGTGGGGTGTCAGTTTTGTCTTGCGGTGGGTGCTGCAGAGTGCAGCACCCAAAGCATTACAAAACATGGGCAATGCGACTGCCATGGTGGCGGTCGCATCGTAATTTGCCCTGTGGGACCACCGCTTTGTAGGCGGGCAGTCCTAAATACAATACGATGGAGCATCGTAATGACCCCCAATGTTCTAAGGAGGAGGAAAATGGTGACAATCTCCATTGTGGACAAACTGCATTAAGGACTATGATGATTACCTTTGACTAAAATAAGATTATGTTGGTATTTTCGAAAAATGATTTTAAAAAACTATCTTTTCCTCTCATACTAATTGTGAAGGACATTCATAATGTTTAGATTCATAATCTAATGTTATTTTAAGGCTTGTCAAGTGCGATTATTTTATTTGTACTTTCTGATAATGCCTGGTGTCCAATCGGATTGCAGCTATTAGTTTCATTTCATTTTGCGGCTATTAGTTTCATCTATGATCACTATTTAGCATGCACATTCGAGATACACATTCACAGAAAGAACAAAAATGTGCTATCTGTGTTTGTTTCCATGCGTACTCCAAGGGGTGGAGGAAGTTACAAATCCTCTAGAAGTCAGAAATCTGTGCAAATTATAGGAGGAAGCCCAGTATACAAACACATCTAAGCAGTGCTTAATTTAACCCGGGGGTTTCCAGTGCTCCACGCGGCACTAATTGCCGGAACCCACACTTAGGACAGCTGCCACATGATGGCGATGTTTGTGTAACTTAAAGATGAGCAGAGAAACAGTTGTTTGTTAATTCAATATACCTGAAAAACAACTAATACCTGCCACCCAAGCCCTTCTTAAAGCTTTGGCGGCCTCGAACGCACTGATTTATCACACTTCAGTGTGATGGTTAGTAGTTGTGTAAGTACAGCGACAATGTGTGGTGCAAACTTCGGTGGTCTCCTGATGAGCGCCCGACTTATTTTTTTTTACAAATTAAGCACTGCGTGTACGTGTTATTTAATTATTTGTTTATTTTCCAGGGATAGCCTCATCTTAGGGCATTCTTTGTTGACCAGGCAGTACCACTCCTAGATTCAACTTCTAGTATGGATGTCTCTTTTAAATAAATATGAAGTTCCTGTCTCAGCGAGATCTTTGTCTGGGGCGTGGGTGTCATAATGCCTTGAGATATAGAGGAGCCATATCTACATCTACGCCCCACAGGCTTCAGCTTAGCTCTACTCTGTTTAAAGTAATTTTCTTTTAAATGAAACCATTGCACTCTCTGGGGCTAAGAGCTATAATGGAAAGGCTTCACAGTGAAATCATCAAGGAATTAACGCCTTTCAGAGCCGCTAATAGTTTCCTGTCACTTAAATTCATTCCCACAACCATTCCTCTGTACTGAGCCTTAACAAGCGCTATAGCTTTTCACTCTCTGCTGCAGCCGAATCAGTAGATCTTATCTTCTTTTTTGTTTTATCAGGTGGAAGAACCTCCAAGGAAAACGTGATATTTAGCGGAAATTGTTACAGTTCTGAATACTTTCCAACGCTAATAAGATCTCACCACAAATTGCTGGTAATGCATAATGTGATCCGATTAAGGATATTAGATGCAACTGTACAGGTTGTAATTGCTAGTTTAGTGAGGTCAGAGTGTCAGGTTATGTTTCAAAGTCTCAATTCTACTTCCAGAAGAATGCACAAATCCGACCAGGGGAATGAAAAAGGGTTAGATTGTTTAAACATGACATTTTTAACAGTGTTTTCAAACAACATGTTTGATTTTATTTTTTATTTGAGGACTCAATAAGGTTAAGCACGAGATAAAGAAATGAAATGCTTATTGCAAAAGCAATAGAAAACTAAAGATTAGCTTCTTTCTAGCATTGCACTGCTAAAGTGTGTTTCTTTTCATTGTAACCTTAAAGAACATGTTGCATTAATTACCATTATTATATACATTTTTGTGGTAGGAAAAGTGAACGGGAAACTACCAAATGTACTGGTGTGCATTGTTGTGTTGTATTCAGGATTCTTATAGTTTTCATAACCGTATCCAGGCCACAATGTGCTTCCAGAGAGAAAGGTTGCTGGATGTAGTTTGTATGTACAGTGATGTAGAGAGAGGCGCGAGAGTTTAAGAAATGTGATTTAAACATGGTGCACTGACTGGCAACTGAGCGTCTGTATTATGATTTGAAGACAAGTGAGAGAATAGAAACAGTTGAACATGCTAATATTTGTCAGTGCAATGTGATTATATGGAAGAGTGAGAGAAAAAGCTCAGTAAAGTGGATTGTTTGCATCTCAAAATGGGAATAGCACATAACTAAATCTGATTTCCAAATAGAAAAAACTGATATCATATGTACAACATATTTGAAAATTGTGAACAGTCACAAAATAGCAAATTACACACGGATCATAACCATCAAGCCTAGGTTGGTGCCAATAACGCAAAACTCTCTTTCAAAATGCTAAAAATCTGTGCAATGGTGAGAAAGGTGCAAGAGTCGCCCTCTTTGATCAGAGAAAGAAAGAGCTATGTACAAGCACCGATGAAGTGGTCCTAGACCTAAAAGGCAAGCTATACACTGCATGAGGCAAAAACACATACCTCAGTCAGGTTACACCCAGGGGCCTCATGAATCTTCAGGGGGGCCTCTGTAAAGTATGCTTATGGGGGCCCTGAACACGTCGTCTGCCCGCCCAAAAAATCTAATAGCAACACGTCATATACACACCCAGAAAAGTAAGATATGTGAATAAATGTGACAGAAAAAAGTATATTACTATTATTGTAAGACTGATTTATAGACCAGGGGTTATGAGGTTTACCCTATGTCCCTCAACCCACTGAAAAATGCAGGTAAAAAGTGACCTGAAAAATAAACTAAATAATTGATTGATTACATTGAATATTATTTTGTTGGTAATAGTAAACATCTAACGGCTTAAAGCGATAGAGAATGTATTACATCTTTAACTGCAACATAACACTTGAATATATCTCCATTCCTTACTGTCCATACTCATCAGCAAATGAAACACAGCCACCTCCTTTTTCTCCTCCAATTCTAACTCAATACAATCCAGGAATACATGCCTTACACCTTGAATTCCATTATGGATCAATAGGCAAGTATCTTCTCAAGTGGAACTGAAGATGAAGCCCCTGTCACTGCTCACTTAGGTGATTGTGCAGAAATTCACACTTGAACATATTTTAGGATCCTGGGCATATCACATCCACTCCCTGTCCGTCAGTTCTTTTATCATCCACAACTGAGTTACAAAAGATCAATGTAGCATGAACTTTAACCCACCGGATAATTTGACTAGGATTTTAAGTTGGAGCCCGTATACACAAAACCACACACAACACTTCTTTGACTAGCCGCTCGCTTAGAGGTTTGTGTTGTTTCCAGCTTTCCAGCGTGATTCCAGCCCTACCTGACCTCGCTACAGGAGTAGCTGCCTGCTAACAAGAATTCTGTGTCCCTGAGGGAGGAGACGTGTGGCCGCAGAGGAGGTGAGAGGCGCGGCCCCGGGACTGCGAGGCACAGCGTTACCAACACCAGCTGTTTCCTCTTCCCGCGTGAGCCGCGCCCCCTCCCAGTGCCCCGCCCCCTGCAAGGCGTACTTAACCTCTCGCGGCCCCCGCTTCGCGGGTGCCGCTCGCTTAGAGGTTTGTGTTGTTTCCAGCTTTCCAGCGTGATTCCAGCCCTACCTGACCTCGCTACAGGAGTAGCTGTCTGCTAACAAGAACTCTGTGTCCCTGAGGGAGGAGACGTGTGGCCGCAGAGGAGGTGAGAGGCGCGGCCCCGGGACTGCGAGGCACAGCGTTACCAACACCAGCTGTTTCCTCTTCCCGCGTGAGCCGCGCCCCCTCCCAGTGCCCCGCCCCCTGCAAGGCGTACTTAACCTCTCGCGGCCCCCGCTTCGCGGGAGCCGCTCGCTTAGAGGTTTGTGTTGTTTCCAGCTTTCCAGCGTGATTCCAGCCCTACCTGACCTCGCTACAGGAGTAGCTGCCTGCTAACAAGAATTCTGTGTCCCTGAGGGAGGAGACGTGTGGCCGCAGAGGAGGTGAGAGGCGCGGCCCCGGGACTGCGAGGCACAGCGTTACCAACACCAGCTGTTTCCTCTTCCCGCGTGAGCCGCGCCCCCTCCCAGTGCCCCGCCCCCTGCAAGGCGTACTTAACCTCTCGCGGCCCCCGCTTCGCGGGAGCCGCTCGCTTAGAGGTTTGTGTTGTTTCCAGCTTTCCAGCGTGATTCCAGCCCTACCTGACCTCGCTACAGGAGTAGCTGCCTGCTAACAAGAACTCTGTGTCCCTGAGGGAGGAGACGTGTGGCCGCAGAGGAGGTGAGAGGCGCGGCCCCGGGACTGCGAGGCACAGCGTTACCAACACCAGCTGTTTCCTCTTCCCGCGTGAGCCGCGCCCCCTCCCAGTGCCCCGCCCCCTGCAAGGCGTACTTAACCTCTCGCGGCCCCCGCTTCGCGGGAGCCGCTCGCTTAGAGGTTTGTGTTGTTTCCAGCTTTCCAGCGTGATTCCAGCCCTACCTGACCTCGCTACAGGAGTAGCTGCCTGCTAACAAGAATTCTGTGTCCCTGAGGGAGGAGACGTGTGGCCGCAGAGGAGGTGAGAGGCGCGGCCCCGGGACTGCGAGGCACAGCGTTACCAACACCAGCTGTTTCCTCTTCCCGCGTGAGCCGCGCCCCCTCCCAGTGCCCCGCCCCCTGCAAGGCGTACTTAACCTCTCGCGGCCCCCGCTTCGCGGGTGCCGCTCGCTTAGAGGTTTGTGTTGTTTCCAGCTTTCCAGCGTGATTCCAGCCCTACCTGACCTCGCTACAGGAGTAGCTGCCTGCTAACAAGAATTCTGTGTCCCTGAGGGAGGAGACGTGTGGCCGCAGAGGAGGTGAGAGGCGCGGCCCCGGGACTGCGAGGCACAGCGTTACCAACACCAGCTGTTTCCTCTTCCCGCGTGAGCCGCGCCCCCTCCCAGTGCCCCGCCCCCTGCAAGGCGTACTTAACCTCTCGCGGCCCCCGCTTCGCGGGAGCCGCTCGCTTAGAGGTTTGTGTTGTTTCCAGCTTTCCAGCGTGATTCCAGCCCTACCTGACCTCGCTACAGGAGTAGCTGCCTGCTAACAAGAACTCTGTGTCCCTGAGGGAGGAGACGTGTGGCCGCAGAGGAGGTGAGAGGCGCGGCCCCGGGACTGCGAGGCACAGCGTTACCAACACCAGCTGTTTCCTCTTCCCGCGTGAGCCGCGCCCCCTCCCAGTGCCCCGCCCCTTCCTTACACTTCACTGTAATTATATAAACAGGGTTAACCACGCGCATCGCGGGACGCGCGCGGGTCGACGCCCGGGCGAAGCCCGGGCCAAGGGCGGGCCCGTTTAAGCCCGTTCAAGCCAGGGCAAGTCTGGTCTGGGCCAACCCTCTTTCAACTGTACCTCCCCGCCTTGTACATTACCATCTGCACTGGGAGCCATCCACCACTACTGTTTTAGCTTTACACCCTAAGGGTGTTTCTCCGCTAACATGACTACCAGGGCTATGAGGAATAAAACGGCCCATGGAGTGGGTGAAGTAATTGGCCCAATTGACCAATTTATTACCAAAGCTAACGATGCTATCAATCAGGGAATTGTTTTGCTTGAAAGACGTGTCTCCCAGGACCTTGCTGCAGCACGGAGGTCTTCTATGGGCCTTCTCGCTCTAGCCAAAACACCCATCCACCAGGAAACCAACGCTCCTTTATTACAAGAAATTCGCGCTGAACTTCACACCATCCCAATGAGCGTGGACTTATCAGTCACTCATCTCTCACTAGGGGAAGCCTCTATGGATGACCTGGAGAAAACTCCTACCTTGGTGATCAGCCCCACTCAAACCGTGCCTTTAACCTTGATAGAGTCACAACCTCAGCCTTCACCCTTAGCTGTAGCCTCATCCCCGAAACCCGAGAAGGTGTCCAAGGAGGGAGCCATTCCCAAACAAACCAGTGTAAGGTCAATACCCAAGTCCAAGTCGCACTGTCTACCGAAGCGTACGAGGTCTAAAAAACCTCCACGTACTAACCTTCCAAAGACCTCTAGACAGTCATTGCCTGACAACGTGGATGACTCTTCTCTTTTGGCCGCCTCGACGGAGGAGACTCACAGGGGCCATGACACTGTTAAATCTGTTATTTCTGTATTCTGTTAATCTAAAGTTTTTGACTCAATTAAGGACTTTATAAAATTGCAACTACTCCCAATCGAGCGAACGCTAAATAATATTGAGAAGCAGCTCGCTAGACTAACAAACCAGGTTAACCATCTCAAACCTTCTGTTACCACCGTAGAGCCACCAGCCTCTACGACCACCAAACATGTTCAGGCTGTTACTATACAGAAACCAGCGCCCCAACCTACAACGCATAAAGCTCCCCCACCCATAGAAAAAAAACCAAAAACTCCAATTACTAACCAAACTACTTCTACAGACACTAAGGATTCCACCAAACAAGTACAGGGAAAACCAGCAACAAGTGCAGATCCCACCAGTAAGAACTCTAAGCCCCCATCACCTAAACCCTCGGCCACCCAACAGGCTGCTGAAGCACCCATTAAACCAGTTGGCCCTAAGCGACCAGTCCATCTTCCCCCAGAAGCAAGCCCCTACACCGTGATACTTACAGGGGTACCAGAATTGGAAGAAAATATGAGTGAATCCACCTGGTCATTAAAAAACAAAGTCATGCAGTGGCTCCAGATTAATAGACCCCTCCCTTCACACTGCAAAAGTAGACTGTCCATGGTACGAAGAGTCCCGTGGATAGGGGATACGAGGAAAAGAATAAAAGGGGATTGTATCATCATCAATTTTGACAACCCAGAGACTGTGAGTTATATATGTTCCTGGTCAACCCTGGAGAGAAAGGGAAGCATAGACACTAACCGTCTGTCCTTCTTTTACCCACCAAGGTTTCCACGTGAACAAGATTTCCCCCAAAATTGGGGCCAATCCCCAGGCTGGAGTTGGTCTCAAGTCGAAACACGTAACAGGAGGAGGCACTGGGATTACCTGCCCTGGAACCCAAGAAGAGATCATCCATACGAAGAGGGGTGGAGAGGGGCTCCAACTAGTAACTATCTTTCAACTTTAGAAATGGTCGACTGACCATTAAAAAAATACTTACCGTTTAACAACAAGCCAAGGCCCCCGAGGTCCCCTGCTAGCCCAGGGATGACCCCAAGCAAACTTGGAAACCTTGCCCCTCCCCAATCCACCGAGGACTCCCTTAACCCGGCTCTGTCACACGGCCCTTTTGAGCCGGAAGGTTCACAAACCAATGACTCCCAGATTTCTTTTTCAACCCCAACTTCTGACCTGAATCACCCAAACTGCACCCCAACACATTCCATTGAGGACAAATATCTCTCTATTTTATCTTGGAATATAGCCGGGCTTTCAAATAAAATAAATGACCCAACCTTCCTGAATTACATACACACTTTCGACATCTTAGCGTTCCAGGAATGTTGGGATCTGACGCCCGTAAATCTGGATGGTTATAGCACACATTTCACTCCTTCTATTCAGTCCCACAGAGGTAGATCCTCTGGAGGTCTTTGCTTGTACGTTTCAAATAGATTAAACGCATCATTAGAACGCGTTGACCTCCCGCAAACTGATCATAGCCCAAAGTCCTTTGGCCGCCTACTCCAGGCCTTTAAAATATCTGGGAAGGAGGTGGTCAACTCTCTCATAATTAATCTATACAACGGTGCACAGAGAGATGATCAAATAAAATTCATGGAGTTTCTTTCTACAGTAATAAAGAAGGGTATGGGAGGGTCCTCTTCAGAGCAGCGCTTGATCATTCTAGGTGATTTCAACGGTCACTTATGCCCACATAGTGGAACTAGGGTTTGTGATCAAAGAGCCCCAAATGGAGAACACACCACCCATTTTGAACATTCAACCACGGGTACCCAATTGAACAACTTACTACACGAGTGGGATCTGGGTTTCTTCAATGATCTAACCGTGCCCCCGACTGATTTTTTACCCACATTCCATGGAAGGGGATCGCTCACGACAATAGACTTTTTCCACTTGTCCCATACTCATCATGGAGACGCTTTAGAATTTAATAGAGAGGAGTTGGTTCTGAGCGATCACTACCCCATCAGCGTCAAAATATATTCCCCCTCCAGTGGTACTAAGTCTAGGAGCATCGTGGAAAACCTTTTTTCACACACCATTTCACTTTCGTCAAGAAATGGATACACCTTAAAATGGGCTAAAATTGACATCTCGAAATTTCTTGAAAATTTGATCAAAACGGCTCCTGACCTTTTCCGGACCTGTTTAGAACTCCCACCCAACCCTTTGGAAATTATTTCTGCCTTCGATCAAATCGCCTCACAAATCAGAAAAAACTTGAGCAGAAACAACAACAAAACCAACGCTCCTAAGAGCCAAGGTTGGTTCGATCACGAGTGTTCCAACACTCGCGATATCTTGAAGGCCAACCTCAACAAAACTCCAATAAACCAGGTGGAAATCAGATCCGCCCGTGCCGCTTACAAACAGGCAATTAAGAACAGAAAAAAGGAACTGAAAAACGCGGCCTGGGAAGCTCTGTTGAAAGCCAGCACTTTAAGGGACAACACGGCATTCTGGAGGGAGGTGAATGCCCCTTTCTTTAGTGACAGGACAACCGACTGCATAGAAATTGCCATCACCGAAGATGTCTGGATAAACCACTTTACCGATCTCTATAAACTAGATGACCGAATTGAACCAATGGAGAGCAATGAATCGCTAATCAATAACCTAGAGCTGTTTCCACTTTCCATCTATTTTAATTACTCGGAAGTGGAACTGGCTATTCTTGAAAGTTCAAATGCCAAAGCGCCCGGCCCAGACGGAATCCCCATAGACTTATTCAAAGACAACATCCAATTATGGGCACCTATTCTTACCAACGTCCTTAATTCCTATGCCCGTAAAGGATTCCCCACAACATGGCAAGAAGCGATCATAATACCCATTTTCAAAAAAGGTGAAAGAACGGACCCAAAATGTTATAGACCTATCTCCTTATTGGACTCCATGATGAAGGTGGCCGGGAGAGCCCTTTTAAATCAACTTCAAACATGGGCACAGGAGAATAACATTTTATCTAAATTCCAATATGAGTTCGTTTCTGGTCTCGGGACAGTGGAACAATGTTTAAATCTAGCTCTGATTATTGACAAACATGTGCTGGCAAAAAGAGGCAACCTATATATGACTTTTGTGGACTTAAGCTCTGCTTTTGATTGCCTCAACCATAGCTTACTCTGGTCCACCCTTAACAACATGGGCGTTGATCCAAACATCTTATCATTCATAAAAGAACTCTATCGTGGAGCCGGGGCCAAGGTTCGATATGGTAAGGACGGAGCATGCACCAACAAGTTCCCTATTAGAAAGGGGGTTAGGCAGGGCTGTATCCTTGCCCCCTTTCTTTTTAATCTGTATATCAACAGCGTCGCCGACTGCCTGGCAAAATTAGATGTGGATTACCCAAAAATAAACGGCCTTGCGGTTCCAATTCTTTTATACGCGGACGACGCCGTGATTATGTCCAGGACCCAACTAGGGCTTCAAAAAGCGCTGACCGCCTTTTCTACCTTTATGGACATGAGAGGTCTCAAGATCAATGTAAGTAAAACTTTTACAATGTGTTGCAGCAACAAAAAAAACATCACTTGCAATACATACATTGATGCTAAAAAGATCAGTCTCACAAAAACCTTCACCTATTTAGGTATACTGTTTAGCAGGACAGGCACTTGGAAGAATGCTGTACACACCCGAAACCTGGCCTTTACCAGACAAATCGGAGCCTTAAAGAAATTTGCGACCAAATTAGGTGGGAAACCAGTTAGAATCTTGCTGGACATATATGCTGCCAAATGCGTCTCCACCGCAACATACGGAGCAGGCATCTGGGGCATGGCGGATTGTGGAGAGATCCAAATCAGTGAGAACGCGTTTCTAAGATTTCTGTTGGCTGTTCCCCGATCCATTTCATCCACAGTCTGCCACAATGAGTTAACCAACTCAAGGAAAATACCCTGGCTCGCCTATGTACAGAAATTTTTAACCTCCCTGGATCTAGCTGATATGTTTACCAACCCCACAACATGCCAAACGATTTCCAAAAAAGACCTTAAAGCTCGCTGTTTAGGCTTACTTACAGACAGACGTTCCTATCTTGAAGGTAATAAACAATCGATTGCTAACCACAACCTCTTACTACATGATGACGGCATCCCATCCTATCTTTCCCCCTTCATCACCCCCTATACGAGAATGCTGCTGACAAGGATGAGGACAGACTGCTTCTTCCGCCTACTAATATTTCCTACTGCAAACGATTGGTCGGTTACACCGGCGGTCTGTCCTTGTGACAATGTCTCCAAACAATCCAACATTCACGTTATTTTATTCTGTAAATTCTATGACTGGGGTAGAAGGAAACACCTTCTTCCGCTCCTCAAATTGTGGGGCTTAAGACAGTGCCGGCCAGCCTTACTTAAGCTATATATGCTTGAAGACGAACTTGCAATCAATGCAGCTAGTAGCTTTATGAAATTTGCAGTAAGGTGCAGAACATCAATGAATTAACTGTCTTCTGTTCCCCACCAGCCAAAAGCTTTACATGATTCTATATAAACCTAAACTTTTAACCTGTTTTTAATATGTAGTATGTCTTTTGATTGCATTTCATAGTCATTTTATATTGTATTATATGTGCTTTTATGGTTTTTTCTGCAAAAATCGAATAAAGCTTTATTTGACTTGACTTGACTTGACTAGCAGTGCTGTTCGCTATAAAATATCTCCCTTTCACTCCTTTTATGATTTTGAAGCCTCCTGCTCATACACAATTCTATGTCAGGACTGGAGGCAAGGATTATGCCTTCTCTCTTCACTTTTATCAACAGCAGCCAATTTTAAACAACAAGATTACATTTCCCATGAACCCTTGGGAAATTTGTAGTAAAAGAAAAGTGTCCAATTAGGAACAGTCCTGGATCCTCCCATCAGGGACACTCCATCTCCAATATAGTCTGTCCTCACTTGCTCTTCATCCTCTTTCTTGGCCAAGATAAGTGTTTTTCCCACTCTGTGGGATTATGACCTTGTTAATTGTGTGCTTTGTTTTCCTAATTGCTTATAATTGATTGTATCACGAGTGTTGCTCAGCGCGTATTAATGCGGCTTGTATCATTTGCCTTGTATTGCTCTTTATATTTCCTATTATGCTTTTAGTGCTCATTAGAGGGTATTGCTGCCTTTTTTATTTTATTTTATTTCACACGTTGCTCGCGCTGATGCGCCGTTGTCGAGCTTGCCCGTTTATGCAGTATTATTAGGGCTTTGCCCCCACGTTACTGCTTACTTTACCATTGAGTTTCTCTTTCAGCTGGATGCTCAGAAGTGCCACGTCAGGGGCAGAGGGAAATGGCGCGCACGTTCAAATCCTGAGGGGTTTGAGAGATGCACCACAGTTCCTTGCGAGCCCAGGCCAGAGGAGGATGCCTCTCTGAGGTGTAGGTGATCGTGCTGCACTGCCTAATCCGTGTTTCTCATGCCCTGCTGCCTCAGGCACTGATTTACTTTTTACTTTTAGGCAGCAGAGTCAGTATTTTTTACTACGCCCTCTGTGGGCACTTTTGCAGGCCAGTCCTATTCGTACATACTATTTTTGCACCAGCTATTTTGTGCCCAGGGCCTGGCTCTTTAAATTTCAGCAGGATCCTTGCACATGAGATCAGGTTGACACCCAGCCCCCTAAAGATAAAAGCCTTTCAGGCTTTCATCCAGCATTCAAGATAGTGATAAGTTTCTCAGGGGGTGCCCTCTGGGTGCATGTCATAATACTTCTTGTACTGGGAACAGTACAGATTTATTAAGACAAGGTGTTTGATTCCAAATACTATAGGTTTCAGAAAGGCCATCATGTAACTGGGGCACTGGTTTTGACCAGTGCTCAGTACATATACTTAAGATGGCTTCCCTGTTCACTTGTACCATCTAGTAATTGTACTAGACGGCACAGGGGTATATCTGTTCATGTAGATATGCCCTCACATATAATATAATGCAACCTGCCTCAGGGCAACAAGGCCTGCTGTAAGGATGTCTTACATATATTTCAAACAGTGTCTTTGGCAATACATACACAGTGCGTGTGCCATGCTGTGTTGTCACCTATGGTTTGCACCATGATACGCAGTCTGCAAAGACAGGCTGCATGCAATTAGTATGGGGGTCGCTTAGGGTGGCATAATACTTGCTGTAGCCCTTAGGGACCCTCTTTGGTACCCATACAATTTTCACTGTTGGACCCTCCTATGGCAGGGCAGCTTTAGCAGATCTCTAGGTCTTGAGGAAGGCCTCAACCTATCGGGGGCTCTTAACGGTGGCTGAAAACATTTCAAGCAGGGCCGTTATACTAACTAGTGGTCCACTATATCCAACATTTCTTTTTTTTCTTTCCATCTTGCTACCAAAATAAAGGATTATTTGGGTGGCCTACAGGTAAATATACCCAATAACTTCTAGATCCCACACATGTTTTCCTGGAGGCAATCCTCCTATGCTAGATCTGTACTATGGGCCCTAAAATCTCCCTTCCAGATTAGCTCATCTAGACTGAAGAAGATAATCATTTGACCTATACTGTAGACTGTAGTGGGCAGAATCAAAATGAGAATGACACTTGAACGGATCTACGGTTGATCGGGCTGATCACAAGCCCTTCTGCAACGATATAAGTGCATGCAGTTTTATTATGCTTATTTTTGGAAAAGAATACTTTTCCAAGAAAGCTAAAACTGCCTTGAGCCAGGTTTGTCACCTCAAGCACCTGCAAGGCATAAATATTTGTTTTATGTTATGTTATATGTACCAACAAATAAACGTGACTACATGAAAATACCCGTGCCGTTCAATGTTATATGTTACGAAGGCGCGAATATAAGGGCTATCACTTGTAAGCCAAAGATCAGCCACAGCTATCGACATAACAAGATCTGGTTAGCATGTGTGTCCAGGACTCTGACTGCTACAAGAAGAGCTCTCTCAGTTCAACATCTATTTAGATAACTAACATTAAAGCTGCAGTTTACTTTAGCGCAGCTCATTTTGTTTTTTATCAAACATATTACTTTTTATGATATAATAGACTTAAAGACTGTATAAGACATACGTTTCAATATTTTCCTATCTTAAAGTAGAAATTATTTTTGATTTAGGGCTTGCCTGCATTTGTATGTTGTTCGTATACATTCCTTCCCCTATTAGAAAACCACTACCTCAGTGGCAGCCATTCGTATTTAAGATTTCAAGGCCATTGAAAGGAGACATGATGTAATTGGAAATAGGCATATTCGTACCCAATGCACCACCTTTAGACTTATGTTTGATTTTCAGGAAAATGTTATTATCAAATTCCTTTTCTGTTGGCCATTTTTTCTCATTCTACAACAGTTCATGTAGAGGAACTAAATGAATTCCTTCTACTTTCAACATGAACCTTCATTATATGGCTCTATGGAGATTGATAAAGCATATGATGGTGGACTGAAGTGCCTCAGGTTTCTTTAGTGCCCTCATCTGATGTTGCAATGTTTACATCTATTAACAAGGTTATCATATTATTGAAGCGCTCTTCAAATTATGTTTTGCACCTGTTCAAAGGTATACTTCAATGTAAGAACTCTAAGCGGCATATTTACAAAGTACTAGCGTGGGGCAGCGAAGCAAGTCATTTTGCTCTGCTGCCCTACACATCAATTCAAAAGGGCAGGAATGAGCTGTATTTACAAGATATGGTGCATTCCTGTCCTTTCAGCCAATGATGATGCACAATTAGCACCACGGTGCAAGGGTATCTGTGTTGTTGGTAGGATTGTTTTTGTGTAGGAAGGGCTGCCTTCCTGCACAAAAACAATAATTTTCCTTGTTTCATTTGTGCTGCAGAATGCTGCACACGTGGAAAGAGGAAACATATAAACATTTCTCTGCGTTACGCCTGCTGTAGGGACTCACAAGGTTCTGCCACCGTAAATATGGGGCAGCGTTAAAGTCCAAAGTCCATGGGTGTCACATGGGGAATGCCTCTTTGATGCAGAGTAAGGCAAGATAGTAACTTGTTCAGCTTTACCTTACTGCATATCTACCATGCCATGAAAAGCTACGCAGGATGGCTTTATGTGGCTTTGCAGTTATGGCTAAGCCCTGAGCGCCACCAGAACATCACAAAAAGTGATATTCCAGCAGCACACAAGGCTTGTAATTAAGCTCTTAAATATATATTAACTCCATTAATATCCAATTGACAAAAAAGCCCTTGTTGTCTTCAAATGAGTCAGTAGGTTCTAATTAATGTTTACAAAAAATGCCACATCTATCAGGTGACCCCTGGACTGCTGGCAGGGCCAACTAAATGAAGAGAATATTGATGATAAATCAAAACCTACTTGTGGAGAAAGGGAAGGGTTCATATCTGCTGCTGTGCTCACAAGGCCCTAAATGATACGCACTAATGTGACTTCGATGGGCATGACATCATGATGATCCAGACGTCATCTAAGAACTGCACTATTATGATTTTAAATCAAACTTGAACCAATCATTTCTTCTAAGTTTTTTAATCATACCTCTCTCGATCATCGTTTTAGCATATCATTTACTGTACATGCAAAGAAAGATGACATATGAGCCATGGACCCTAATGCTTTACTCTTTTTTCATATATATTCTATTTAGTATACTTTTAATAGAAATGTGTCTAGGTTGTAACATTTTCAAACTACTGTACAAAAGATTGTTCAGATTGCTTCTAGAGTTGCTCAAGATCACTCAAGGAATCAGAGGAGAAAACGCGTCCAATGGGTAAGCTCTGTACAAGGTAACAAAACGTCAAAGCTCAGAGAGAACAGGCACTGAAGAGGCAATCCAGCATTCATAAAAACTGCACCCAGGACTGCAAGTGATACATTTAACAGCTAATAATGAAGGCAATGTGGGGTGAAAGTCTCACAGCGCCACACCCGGACACTGAAGCTCAGTAAGTTCCTCACTGACAATCGCTCTTACAGATGCCAGTTGCAAATATGCACATGTCAGCTATACATTCAAAGGTAGGGTCTATGGATCTAATAGTTTTGGTGACATTTTAGGAGTAAGATAAAAGCAATAGTCACAGTGGATTAGAAACACCCCCAAGGTTGTGAGCTATGCCCATGAATCCTGGCAATCACACAGAACACTCAAGGTGGTAACAGCAAGGGTGAAATGAAGCACATGGACACAGTATGAAAACAGTACATGGACACAGTGTGAAAACTATTGCCCTATGTCCCTCCTACCAGGACTAAGTAAAATACTTGCAAATGTATCAGTAATAATCTCTCCGAATATTTAGGAGCAAATAACATTCTACACTTTTCCTGCATGGGATTTAGACCTACAAGTAGTACTGGAACTACCCTGTTGACTGCCACGGAGGAATTGAAAGCCATGCCGGGACCAGGGAGGAACTGCAGTCCTTATACTTTTGCATATGAGCGCAGAGTTTGACACAGTCTCTCACCCACTGCTAGTTAGAAGGTTGGAGGAAACAGGAATAGCCAGAACAGCTCTTAAATAGCTTACCTCGTTCCTCCAAAACATAACCTTTCAGGTTTGTGAAACAGCTACAAAATCTGAAATCTATTCTTTGAATTGAAGGGTTCCCCAAGGCTCTACTTTAAGCCCAACCCTATTCAACTTGTATGTTACCTCACTTACAGGCTTTAGCTTTTCCTCCATATCTTACGCAAATTATTCACATATCATCATCTCTCTTTCCTCACAAACAAATAGAACCTGTACTTAATTACACCACTGTCTCACACATTTGGTAGACTGGATGGCAGCCAGTATCCTGAAATTAAATGGTGAAAAAACTGAGGTGGTGGTGGGAAATAACCCCAACAGATGGAGAGAAATGAAGGGACCAGAATGGCATGGTGATCAACTCACTCCCAAAGCAGATGTCAAGAGCCTTGATTTCTGACTAGATGAAAAGCTTTCTAGGACAACCCAAGCAAAGAAATTAGCAGCAACATGCCTTTGGGTTGCTTAGAACATTGAGAAAGCTTTTTAGATGGCTACCTGAATCATCGTGAAGAATTGTGGCACAAGGATTAATAATCTGGTGCCTGGACTACAGAAATTCCCTATATCTGGGAAGTCCCAAGACTGTTATCAAAAGATTACAGGCTATTCAGAATGCCGCCACCGGCATACTTTTAAAACACCCCAAATATCAGTCCACCACTGCGGCTTTGGCAAGCCTATACTGGTTATCTATGATGAAAAGAATACAGTTTAACACACTGTGCCTCATCCATTGAGTGGTGTATAAAAAGGGCCTAATGTTAATCAATAGACTCCTTTACTCCCTACCATACCACAGGAACACTGCACTGTACCAGCCAGCAATTGCTGGCAGTGCCCAGAATAATAAGAACTACAAGTGGAGGAAGGTATTTTGCGCTCATAGCTCCCACGCTCTGGAACACACTTCCTGAGCATATCAGGAAAACTGAGTCCGAACTCAAATTTAGGAAATTGCAAAAAACTATTCTCTTCAATTAACTCTATTCTTTCTGTTAGGTCAGCTGTTTCTAACGTAGCGCTGGGAGGTTCTGCTGGTTAGCTATGTACTTTAGAAAACATCAAGAATAGAATAGAATAGTAGACAGTAGGCAAGAGGAGAATAGTGTTTAAAGGGAAAGAAGAGAAAACTAAAATAAAGTGACAGAAGCAGGTAAATAAATCACACTAGGAAAGTGAAAGCTAAAACAGCAGATATAAAAACGGTAGAACACTGGAAGCTGTGACTAAGGAAAAGGGAAGGAAGGCAGGGACTGGAAAAGGATTTCTACTGAAATAGTAGAAGTTCAAGGAAGAAGTATGCATTAAATTAGTCCCAGTTTGGGAACCAAGGAAGCACTGCAGACCAGTACAAGTTCAAGGAACAATGATTTAGCTTTAGCTCAGTAATCTTCTGGATACATTGATTAGCTATAGCTCATTACACAGGAACTTTAGAAACAAAGGAGCCACCAAACGGGAGCACTACTACAATGACGCAGACTGGACTGAAGGAATCAAAGGATAAAAACGCTTTACAGTAATCACATACCACAGGTGTGCTCAAACTAGCACCTGCCAGTCACAGGTTTACAGATTAATTCTTGTTTGAAGTTTAACTCAAAATCCTGAAGCCAGATAAATGGTCGTGTAAAGGACCTATTCAATTGAACCCTATTTTAAATTCGGGGATTCCCAAGTTCACAGCTATGTGGTCGGTAGGCTTCAAGAAAATGTTGACACGTTTCAACCACTAAGTATTCCTTCTTCGAGCCTCCTCATGAATAATTGGTCATGGTCAAGATGGGACCAGATGTGGAAACAGGGAGTCAACGTCGTTATAAGGGAAATGCTGTAATTCCCTGGGGGACAGGGCGGAGGTGGGGGGCATCCATCCTTGTATCACCGTGCAGCAGGTGTGTCCATCTGTGCCCGTGTGGCTGAGGTTGCATAAGTCCACCAGTGTATCGGGATCCCCAGAGGGTAGCAGCATGGAGGGCTAAAGTCACCATCTCTGAATGTACGTAGTGTCTGTGTGAGTCTCTTTTTTAACTTGTTTAGTGAAATAATGGAAAGCACAAAAGGGTCAGATTTATTAAGTATTCGCACAGATGACTATGCACCAGAAAACAGCACCAGGTGACACAAACAGCAGCGTTTTTCAAGTTTCACACAATAATGCTATTTTGGGGAACATTTGACAGAAGCACAAGCCAAAATGTTTTCTGTCGTGTAGCACAAAATCCACAATAGTGCATTCAAAGCAGACATTTCATCTTGGAAATCACCCAAAAACCCCCAGTCTATAACGCTAACAAATATCAATTAAAAAGACAGAAAGCAACACAAAAAAAGACCAGCGCAGATTGCATTAAACATTGTATGGAATGAAAACAAGTACAGACACTTCACACATTTTTTGAATTGCATAAAAGACACTGTAAACCACCACCCTCCAATGGGGCGGTGGTGAGTGTATCCCCTGTCCTATGAAAAGCCAATGCAATGCCTCGGATCACTGACAGAATATCGACATCAAAAAGTATCGAGGCACAAAAATATTGATGCAAAATTATCGAATATCGAAGTCATAGCTACACAATGGGACATACAAAAATATATAGAAAAAATATATCGTTGTCTAAAATATCGTTAAAATATTGTTTTTTTAATGTTTAAAAACTATTGTAAAATAAAGGAAATAATACATATAATTAAAATAAACATAGTTAAAATTATTAGAAAATGTTTAAAATGATAAGTATTACATATAATGAAAAAATAAACAAAAATATATATAAAATATAATATATATCTTTACGTAATAACATTAATAAATAATTATTGTATTGAATTATAAATTGTTAGAAACACGTTCAAAATTATAAATACATAAAAGGATAAAATAAAAGTATTTTAACAATACATTATTATTTAATAGTACACACTTTGAAAATGAAAATACTTTAAATATTTTTTTTCTAATTTTCAATGCCACTTTCAAACCAGAAATCCCTGGCGGAAATACACATACACCAATAATATAAAAATAAAATATATATATATAATAAATTAAAATATTAGAATATTTTTAATCTTTCTAAAATACATTTAACGCTACATTAACTGAAACAGTAGAGCAAATATTGGATAGCGGAGGGGTAAAAATTACTTTTGCCACTCCAGTTAGTGCACCAGAAGGGAAACTGTTGGATAGTATAGGTGTAAAAATTACTATACCCACTCCAGTGAGTGCAACAGTAGGGAAAGTGTTGGATAGCGTAGGGGTTGAAATGACTATTCCCACTCCAGAGAGTGCAACAGTAGGGAAAGTGTTGGATAGCATAGGGGTGAAAATTACTATTCCCACTCTAGAGAGTGCAACAGTAGGGAAAGTGTTGGATAGCGGAGGGGTGTAAATTACTATTCCAATACAGTGAGCGCAGCAGTAGGGAAAGTGTGGATAGCTGAGGGGTACGAAATACTATTTCCACTCCAGTGAGTGCAACAGTAGGGAAAGTGTTGATTAGCGTGGGGGAACAAAAATTACTATTCCCACTCCAGTGAGTGCAACAGTAGGGAAAGTGTTGGATAGCATGTAGGTAAAAATGACTATTCCCACTACAGATAGGTCAACAGTAGGGAGTGTTGGATAGCGTAGGGGTACAAATTACTATTCCCACTCCAGAGAGTGTAACAGTAGCGAAAGCGTTTGATAGCGGGGGGTAAAAATTACAATTCCTACTCCAGTAAGTGGAACAATATGGAAAGTGTTGGATAGCGTAAGGGTAAAAATTACTATTCCCACTCCAGAGAGTGCAACAGTAGGGAAAGTGTTGGATAGCGGAGAGGAATCATTTACTATTTCCACTCCAGTAAAATAATTAAAAATAATTAACAAACAATTAATTCTTTTTTTTTACCTCCCACCATATTCCCCTATAAATTACACCATCAATATTGTTAAACATAACACTATGAACATAATTTATTGATAATTAATTGATTAATTATTTTAAATTAACAATTTAAAAACAATGAATAATTGAATTCACACAATTAACAGTATAAATCAATGTAAAATATATATTCTAATAATTTATTTTTAAACTTAGAAATTAAATTACTTCCCAGCCTACTCCCCTATCAACACCCAACCCTCTCCTAAAGAAACCACACAAATAACATAATTACTAATTAATTAATAATTATTAATGACCTATTAATAAATAATTAACAATATACAACTTACCCCAATTTACAAAAAACATTTTGAAAAACATGAATATTAAATAATTTAAATATAAAGAACATAATTATTATTAAATTCCTTCCCAACCTACTCCCCTATAAACCCACAACACACTCCTAAAAAAATAAAACAATTTACATATTCACCAACGTGTTATTAATACTCAACAAACAACTAATAACTAACGAAAACTACATTATTAACCACAATCAACAATATAAAATAATAAATAATTAATTAATAATTTATAGAAATATTACATAATTAATTATAATTAAATTACTTCCCACCATATTTCCCTATAAACCCACAACCTGCTCCTAAACCTGCTCCTAAAAAAATAACACAATCAACATATTTACAAAATAATTAAGAATATCTAACAACTAATTATTAACCAATTGATAATAAATTAATTGCCACAATTAACAATATATAATATTAAATATATAATATAATTATAATTGAATTACTTCCCATCATATTCCCTAATAAACCACAACCCGTTATGGAATAAAAATGCAAAATGTAATTAACAATAATTAATAATTTCAAAAAATGATTATTACATTTACTATAATTAAATTACTTCCCAACCTATTCCGCTATAAACACACAGCCCGCTATGGTACTAAAACGCAAGTTTACTTAAAAAAATTAATAACTTCTAAAAATGTAATACATATGTTAAAAGAAAATACAATACTTAATCAAAAATATAGAACAGATACATTTAAAATACATACTAAAATACATACCTAATATGAATATCGATATTACTGTCATAGGCAATGTTTTACTGTTATATCCTTAAAGTATGCAAGAAATTCTGAAAGATCATCTTTGGGTAGCATAGCTGTACAGTTCTCGCAATCAATAATCCTGTTATCAATCTCCCTTATCATAACCAAGAACATCCCATGACATGTATTTGTATAACGCATGCTCACCCAAGTCTTTGGTCTCTTGATGCTGTATTTTTGTTCAACTCAATGGTACTCATTGGGTTGACCTCAGAAGGATTAAAAGCTTAGTGAAAATGCCCAGATTTGAACCTGGATGCATTACTCCACAAGGAGTCACTGACACAGCTTCAGAAGTGACCAGGGCAGCCTGTATCTTTGCAGTTGTACCATGGGACATAGCATACATACTTTTGTGAATGAGCATGTCCACCATGATTTCATCTGTATTCTTTGTCCGTGCTGGTGACTCTGAAATGTCCTCCAATAATAACATGATGTTCCCTTCATCTTTGCAGAGATAGGTCCATTGCCTTGGTAACATCATGGTTTTGTCTCACTTGGTGTAGTAATAGCCCCTCAACATAAAAGGACAGCGGTAGTGGCTATTTAACTATTGTGAAATGCTACAAGTTCTTTCATGTTGATTGATGTGAGGGGATCTTTCATGCTATGACATATTCTACAACTATGGCTTACTGCTCAGAACACCATGCGATTCAGAAAAGGGGGTGGTCCCTTGCTCATTGCACCGTCAGGATTCAAGCAAGCCGGGCCGAAGACGGCTGTATGCCAGAAACCAGTCCCCGGAAGCTTGTTTCCTTCCCAGTAAAATTGGCTTGGTAGTTTGGTCTGCCCAGTTCCCATGATGCACTGGGCCAGGGACAGACTAATTTGCATGTAGCCAGGTTCTGAGCTGGGAGGGTGCAGTAAGCTAAAAAATGGTGATGGATCAAGCCCTGATCTGTTGCCTGGGTACGACTGTTCTGCTTAATTCAGATACTCTGTCCATCACCACCCCCTTTTCTGAATCGTTTTGTCGACCATAAGCGTGGAAGGGTATGCTCAGACATGAGTCCCTTGCTCATTGCACCATCAGGATTCAAGCAAGCCGGGCCGAAGACGGCTGCAATGCCAGAAACTGGTCCTCGGAAGCTTGTTTCCTTCCCAGTAAAAGAATTGGCTTGGTAGTTTGGTCTGCCCTGTTCCCATGATGCACTAGGCCAGGGACAGACCACTTTGCATGTAGCCAGGTTCTGAGCTGGGATGGTGCAGTGAGCTTAAAAACGGTGATGGATCAAGCCCTGATCTGCTGACTGGGTACAAGTGTTCTGCTTAATTCAGATACTCTGTCCATCACCACACCCTTTTCTGAATCGTTTTGTCCACCATAAGCGTGGAAGGGTATGCTCAGACATGAGTCCCTTGCTCATTGCACCATCAGGATTCAAGCAAGCCGGGCCGAAGACGGCTGCAATGCCAGAAACTGGTCCCCGGAAGCTTGTTTGCTTCCCAGTAAAAGAATTAGCTTGGTAGTTTGGTCTGCCCTGTTCCCATGATGCACTGGGCCAGGGACAGACTAATTTGCATGTAGCCAGGTTCTGAGCTGGGATGGTGCAGTGAGCTAAAAAACGGTGATGGATCAAGCCATGATTTGTTGACTGGGTACGAGTGTTCTGCTTAATTCAGATACTCTGTCCATCACCACCCCCTTTTCTGAATCGTTTTGTCCACCATAAGGGTGGAAGGGTATGCTCAGACATGAGTCCCTTGCTCATTGCACCATCAGGATTCAAGCAAGCCGGGACGAAGATGGCTGCAATGCCAGAAACCGGTCCCCGGAAGCTTGTTTTCTTCCCAGTAAAAGAATTGGCTTGGTAGTTTGGTCTGCCCTGTTCCCATGATGCACTGGGCTAGGGACAGACTAATTTGCAGGTAGCCAGGTTCTGAGCTGGGATGGTGCAGTGAGCTAAAAAACGGTGATGGATCAAGCCCTGATCTGTTGAATGGGTATGAGTGTTCTGCTTAATTCAGATACTCTGTCCATCACCACCGCCTTTTCTGAATCGTTTTGTCCACCATAAGCGTGGAAGGGTATGCTCAGACATGAGTCCCTTGCTCATTGCACCATCAGGATTCAAGCAAGCGGGCCGAAGACGGCGGCAATGCCAGAAACCGGTCCCCGGAAGCTTGCTTCCTTCCCAGTAAAAGAATTGGCTTGGTAGTTTGGTCTGCCCTGTTCCCATGATGCACTGGGCCAGGGAAAGACTAATTTGCATGTAGCCAGGTTCTGAGCTGGGATGGTGCAGTGAGCTAAAAAAACGGTGATGGATCAAGCCCTATTCTGTTGACTGGGTACGAGTGTTCTGCTTAATTCAGATACTCTGTCCATCACCACCCCCTTTTCTGAATCTTTTTGTCCACCATAAGCGTGTAAGGGTATGCTCAGACATGAGTCCCTTGCTCATTGCACCATCAGGATTCAAGCAAGCCGGGCCGAAGACGGCTGCAATGCCAGAAACCAGTCCCCGGAAGCTTGTTTCCTTCCCAGTAAAAGAATTGGCTTGGTAGTTTGGTCTGCCCTGTTCCCATGATGCACTGGGCCAGGGACAGACTAATTTGCATGTAGCCAGGTTCTGAGCTGGGATGGTGCAGTGAGCTAAAAAAACGGTGATGGATCAAGCCCTGATCTGTTGACTGGGTACGAGTGTTCTGCTTAATTCAGATACTCTGTCCATCACCACCCCCTTTTCTGAATCGTTTTGTCCACCATAAGCGTGGAAGGGTATGCTCAGACATGAGTCCCTTGCTCATTGCACCATCAGGTGTCAAGCAAGCCGGGCCGAAGACGGCTGCAATGCCAGAAACCGGTCCCCGGAAGCTTCTTTCCTTCCCAGTAAAAGAATTGGCTTGGTAGTTTGGTCTGCCCTGTTCCCATGATGCGCTGGGCCAGGGACAGACTAATTTGCATGTAGCCAGGTTCTGAGCTGGGATGATTGCAGTGAGCTAAAAAACGGTGATGGATCAAGCCCTGATCTGTTGACTGGGTACAAGTGTTCTGCTTAATTCAGATACTCTGTCCATCACCACCCCCTTTTCTGAATCGTTTTGTCCACCATAAGCATGGAAGGGTATGCTCAGACATGAGTCCCTTGCTCATTGCACCATCAGGATTCAAGCAAGCTGGGCGGAAGACGGCTGCAATGCCAGAAACCGGTCCCCGCAAGGTTGTTTCCTTCCCAGTAAAAGAATTGGCTTGGTAGTTTGGTCTGCCCTGTTCCCATGATGCACTGGGCCAGGGACAGACTAATTTGCATGTAGCCAGGTTCTGAAATGGGATAGTGCAGTGAGCTAAAAAATGGTGATGGATCAAGCCCTGATCTGTTGACTCGGTATGAGTGTCCTGCTTAATTCAGATACTCTGTCTATCACCACCCCCTTTTCTGAATCGTTTTGTCCACCATAAGCGTGGATGGGTATGCTCAGACATGAGTCCCTTGCTCATTGCACCATCAGGATTCAAGCAAGCCAGGCCGAAGACGGCTGCAATGCCAGAAACCGTTCCCCGGAAGCTTGTTTCCTTCCCTGTAAAAGAATTGGCTTGGTAGTTTGGTCTGCCCTGTTCCCATGATGCACTGGGCCAAGGACAGAATAATTTGCATGTAGCCAGGTTCTGAGCTGGGATGGTGCAGTGAGCTAAAAAACGGTGATGGATCAAGCCCTGATCTGTTGACTAGGTACGAGTGTTCTGCTTAATTCAGATACTCTGTCCATCACCACCCCCTTTTCTGAATCGTTTTGTCCACCATAAGCGTGGAAGGGTATGCTCAGACATGAGTCCCTTGCTCATTGCACCATCAGGATTCAAGCAAGCCAGGCCGAAGACGGCTGCAATGCCAGAAACCGGTCCCCGGAAGCTTGTTTTCTTCCCAGTAAAAGAATTGGCTTGGTAGTTTGGTCTGCCCTGTTCCCATGATGCACTGGGCCAGGGACAGACTAATTTGCATGTAGCCAGGTTCTGAGCTGGGATGGTGCAGTGAGCTAAAAAAAAACGGTGATGGATCAAGCCCTGATCTGTTGACTGGGTACGAGTGTTCTGCTTAATTCAGATACTCTGTCCATCACCACCCCCTTTTCTGAATCGTTTTGTCCACCATAAGCGTGGAAGGGTATGCTCAGACATGAGTCCCTTGCTCATTGCACCATCAGGATTCAAGCAAGCCGGGCCGAAGACGGCTGCAATGCCAGAAACCGGTCCCCGGAAGCTTGTTTCCTTCCCAGTAAAAGAATTGGCTTGGTAGTTTGGTCTGCCTTGTTCCCATGATGCACTGGGCCAGGGACAGACTAATTTGCAATTAGCCAGGTTCTGAGCTGGGATGGTGCAGTGAGCTAAAAAACGGTGATGGATCAAGCCCTGATCTGTTGACTGGGTACGAGTGTTCTGCTTAATTCAGATACTCTGTCCATCACCACCCCCTTTTCTGAATCAGAACACCATGCAGCAACACGCTTTCCACTGGCATTGAGCTGAATTGCATTGCATGACTCACTTGACACGACCTCTATGTACAAAGAGTAAGGCATCACTTCCTCACAAACTTGCTTTCCCTGTGATACGGGCGCCCGGGATTGTGGCTAGATCTAATATTTAGAGGAAATCCATCCTGCATGTGTGAGAGTTTGCAATTGGACTTGGACAAAAGGTCATATTTGCACAAATGATTATGAAGGCTCTTTGTTTTGCTTTGCATTCCTTCCCTGGGCAAGCCCCTTCCTCAAAGTCAACTGTGTCCTGGCATTGGGTTCGGTACACCAACTCAGGTACAGTTACAGCCGCCATCCACTCCTCTTCCTGACTTTCTGACCTATCACCTGTTGCCAGTGCTCTATTTCAGATTGACATATGCTTCTCTCGGGTACTGACGTTTTTTATGCTGTTGTTCCTTCAGTTCTTCCACAGTCCCCTTTCTGATTGCTATAACATTTACCTTATCCAGGATTTTGCTGCTTTTGTAGAATGATGTAGTTTAAAGAACACCAAATGTATGTCCTGATGATTTGTTACCTCACTGTTAAGGATTTCAAATTCTACATTAGTAATTTTCATGTACTAGGTTGCAGCCTACAGTACAGCGTAGCGGCATATTTTTCTCACGACATCTTGGGGACCTTCAGAACGTTGACCTAGGAATGCCTGCAGCCTAATATTTGGCTTTGTGGTTTGTATCTCGCATATTCTGCCTCTCAATTTTCTGGCATTATTTGCCTGAAAATTTCCAGTTCAGTTTGTCCCTCCCATTGCCTAAACTGTTTCTACTGTATTCTTCCACACACTACCTTTCATAAACAGGCCTTTAAATCTTGTTCTTATCTTGTCACATTTGCTGGGCATCACAAGAGTGAGGTCAAATGTCTGGTTCAGTCTTCTTAGTGTGCTTGTTTACTTTTCTTTCTTTAACTTCAAAGTAAGAGGATGTATGTGTCAATCTTGCTGGATACTGGGGGTAGGAATGCCAGTATTTAAATGAACAGTGTAAGTATTTCAGATTATCTTAGAATTCAGAACACAAATTAAGCAAATTTTGGGGGTATTTCTTTAGTGTATTGAAAACAAATAGTTTAATATGATCGAAACAAATCATTACATTAAGGGGTCGATTCCAATTTTGGTTGGAAATCGGACAGACCCACTCGGACCCGGAACGGAGTCCGACCAACACCCACAGGCACCGTACGACCCGCGCAGTACGATGAAAAGCCCGTAAACTACATCTGACCCGTCCGGAAAACAAGCGGTACAGAAATCAGCTATCCGGCCGGAAAATAGACACGAGCCGCACCGACCGACACGAACCAGGAATGAACCCGATTGAGACGTACCCGCGACGTCTAACACGGCTAGCATGATGCAATGCATCTGAAATCAGACCGACCTGCACTGAGCACAAGCTGCATGACTGACACGCACAGAAATTAGGTACCTGAAGCGAGAGAGAGCACTGCGACCGACTTGCATGCAACACTGAACAAAACCAGCGTGAAAGACAAGGAGCAGCCTGCACGAGCCAACATGAGCGTCCGACTCGGTCCGAAGAACGCCTTCTACATGCCCACAAAGCCACAAGGAAAAAACACCAAAAAGGACCGATCAAGCATTGACAAAGTCAATAAATAGTTAAAAAAAAGGAACAAAGTCACACCCACAACTCCACCTAAAAAAAATCAAAAATTCACTACCATGATCCTTTGCACTTACAACAGACCAGTCAGCACAGAACTACTTCAGGCAGCAAACACAGAGACACACACAACTTACCCATCAAACAACCTTAACACCATCAACATCCCTCCAAAAGCACTCTCTCATAGACCTAACAAAATAGACATCCACCTACCCACCCTCACTTGCGCACACACACACATCCCTCACCACCACCACCACTCATCACCATCACCCCTAAGAAGAATCCTCAGTTCACAGACAGTGAGTTAGAAATATTGGTAGATGAAATCCTCAGAGTGGAGCCACATTTGTTTGGTGCATTGGTACAAAGGACCCCCATGCCACAGAAAACCAAGATGTGGGAGAGGATTGTAGGCAAGGTGAATGCACAGGCACCAATGTTGCATTCAAAGACCAACATCCAGAACAGGTGGTATGATGTGCGCAGGAGGGTCAAGAACGTTATCCGCAAGGACTACGAGTTGGCCAATCGCACCGGCAGTCCCCTACTGCCAAACCAGTCTACTTCAGGTCCTGGGAGGAGAAGGTACGGGACAAGCAACCACCAGAGAGCGTCCAAGGCCTACCAGACATACCAGAGCCTGGTGAGTACATAACCAATATACCCAAAATTGTGTCACAATACACACACATCACTGTTAAGGGGGCAGTGAAAACATGCACTGATAGCAAAGGCATAGTAAACAAAAGTGAATAAGCCCAATGAGTGCATGTTAGTCAGACAAACACAATACCACCCACCTCATGGTGATACCTAACTGTGTCATGACATGTACAAACCTAACAACAAATACAGCAAGCCAGTTGAACCATTCTAAATAAACAGTGTCAGACATTTCTGCCACCACAACCATTATCTCACAGTGAAGGTGACTGACAGGAATGAATAGTGGGTATGATAGTATAGTGAGTATATCCAAAAGCATGATGGTGTTGTTGCCACAGATAATGCTCCCCTCCCAAGTGGACCATCAACACCTCCCTGAACCATGCTCACCTCACAAGGGGAGTAAATGTACTTGCAGGAACTCTGAAACTGGGCACTGTTGTGGGGAGCACAAGGCCCTGCTGGGAATTGACCACCACCAAACACCAGAACTCCACTGTCAGCCATCTTGTCAGCACATGCACACCCCCTCACAGGGAAGCAGAGTCCAAAGGAAGGAAGTGAGGGCATGCTGGGAAGGGTAGTGTAGCCCAGAGCATGCTGGGAGTTGCAGCCACTCACAATCCTCATCCACCTACATGGCCCAGCAAGCTCACACTGCAAAATGCTCACCACACATGGAGTGGAAATGGATTGGCAAGAACCCTGGGACTGGGCCCTGTAGTGGGGAGCACAAGGCCCTGCTGGGAACTGTGCACCAACAGACAGCAGGCCAACACTGTCAGCCATCTTGCCATTGCTCCCACACTCCCTCACAGGGAAGCAGAGTCAAATGCGAACAGGGATGACACTCCTGTGTCAGTCACCTGATGGCCCTTGAGTACCATTGACCATGTACTTCTAAATACATACATGAGCTGGCCATGTATACACTCCAACATTCACATTGAAAGGCATCATGATGGCTGGACAATGTGCAACAACAATATCAATCTTTGTCTGTGACGACTGAAGACAATGCAGTGTACAGGCAAGCATCCTGACGTCCTGTTGCAAATGTCATGTACATGAACCATTGATCCAAAAATCGAAGAGGGGGGAATGGTTTACTTGTCCTGTGCAACCCGGGTCGTAACGTATTGTGCTGCTTCCATTCAAAACCTCACATACGTACACACGCGTAATGCGGAATATCTTTGTTTCCAGCATCAGTGCACTGTAGTATTAGCGTCATTGGGTCACCATGTTAGCAAATGTGCTGTGCCCCCACCTGGATGTAAACTGGCAGCTTTCCCAAGATTGTCCAGAGATGATAATTAGGAGTGCGTGTCTGTGCCAAGTGCTGTGAGTCAAAACCCCTCCCATCACACAAAGGCAAAGGTACAATGGTGAACATTGTGATGTACAAAGTTACAAACAAAGCTGTTGTGTGTGTGGATCCGGCTACTGATCCACCGCACCAGCGTTGTTCACTGTTGGACAACATGTTGCAGCCCCATGTGATCCTAGAGATTTTTTCTTCTCTATACACGCTTGTGGAAGCAGCAAGTATACCTCCAGGTCGAGGCAGAGCATATTTGCACAAATGGTGACCCAATGGAAATGCAGCTACAGTACACTGAGACAGTGAACCAAGATGTACCACCCCATTCTTGTGTACGTATATCATGGCATTTAGTAAGGAATGAAAATACGTAAATACCCTAGTTGCACAGGACGAGTGATCCTGTCAGCTTCTTGCTCTCCAGTCTACCTTGAATTTTACATTGCTCGTTACCAGTCTTTATTTTTACCTTTGCGTGTCTGACGGGAATTTGGGGGGAAGTGTCTAACATATTGTTTTGTTTATCGTGCTCACTTGGAATTTTAAAACTCACTCACCGCTTTGTTGCAGGCATTGCTCGGGGCATAGTCCTCCCTCGCCACTGCTCCGTAGCACTCCTGAACTCAATTACGGACGGGTAGCTGCCATCTGGGACGTGACATGCGCTTGGCGCGGTCAGCGGTCCAGTCGTTGCACGCATCTTCCCGGTACTGAGCAAAAGTTATTTAACCGGGCCCATTGCTGCAGAGCGCTGCTCCTGTCAGCTTCTTGCACTCTAGTCTGCCTTGAATTTTAAATTGCTCGTTACCAGTCTTTATTTTTACCTTTGTGTGTCTGACGGGAATTTGTGGGGGAGTGCCTGACATATTGTTTTGTTTATCGTGCTCACTTGGAATTTTAAAACTCACTCACCGCTTTGTTGCTGGCATTGCTCGGGGCATAGTCCTCCCTCGCCACTGCTCCGTAGCACTTCCAACCTCAATTGCGGCCGGGTAGCGGCCATCTTGGACGTGACACGCGCTTGACACAATCAGCGGTCCAGTCGTTGCACGCATCTTCCCGGCACTGGGCAAAAGTTATTTTGCCGGGCCCATTGCTGCAGAGCGCTGCTCCTGTCAGCTTCTTGCACTCTAGTCCCCCCTGAATTTTAAATTGCTCATTACCAGTCTTTATTTTTACCTTTGTGTGTCTGACGGGAATTTGTGAGAGAGTGCCTGACATATTGTTTTGTTTATCGTGCTCACTTGGAAATTTAAAACTCACTCACCACTTTGTTGCTGGCATTGCTCAGGGCATAGTCCTCCCTCGCCACTGCTCCGTAGCACTCCTGACCTCAATTGCGGCCGGGTAGCGGCCATCTTGGATGTGAAATGCGCTTGGCGCGGTCAGCGGTCCAGTCCTTGCACGCATCTTCCCAGCACTGGCCACATCCTATTTAAATGTGTCCATCCTATTTAAATGTGTCTGGGAAGAACGCGCAGCCGGCGAGCGCAGCGGGCACGCCAAAGGCGTGCCTAAGGCAAGCCCGTCTGCGCCCGTCCGCGCCCAACCGGGTCCAGGGGCCATAACCTCTGGTCAAATCATCTCCTACTTGTCCCTGGAACTAAGAGCATTGGCGCAACATCACATCCAGTTGCCCTATGCAGGGGTTAACCGCATTCGGTCTAATCAAATAGGAAAATGAACAGTGGATCCGTCTATACCTTTGGGTTTGTCCCTCTATATTCCTCCCATTAGCAACCCCACCCCACTTAATTCCATGAATATTTGCTTTCTCTATCTTAACACTAGGTCCTTAGTGAAACACCAGTTGGATATTTTCCTGTTGCTTTCCACAGAAAAGCCAGATGTGTTGATGATCACTGAAACATGGCTGACTATGGAGTCTACACCTGATATACTAGCAGCCCTCCCCTCAGATTATTATATCCTAAATGTCAACCGGTGCCCAGGCAAGTCGGGTGGGGGCGTGGCTGCTATTATACATAAGAAATTTAACAGTATGTTAAGGCCCTCCTTGGAATTGCCCGATGTAGAGAACATGGTCATTTCACTAGATTCAACAGCGGGAGTCATTGCATTAATGCTGATTTACAGACCCCCTCAGTCCATGCCCTCATTTCCACTTTTGCTAAGCGAACAAATGGCCAACCTTGTGACGAATCACTCTAGAGTTTTACTCATAGGGGATTTGAACTACTGGGTCAACGACGCTCATGGCGGACCACAAGCAGTAAAATTGTCTGAATTACTTTCCAATTTGAACTTAACCCAGATTACATCGTCCCTACCCATATAAATGGACACATACTGGACCAAATTTGGTCCCATAATCTGACAACATCGACACCCTTGATATCTCCCTGTATATGGTCAGATCATCATCTGATTGATTTTACGCTTAGTCACAGCGACAGGCAGAAACCCCCAAAGGTTGAGGGAGGATTAAAAAGAAAGTGGAGAACTCTTGATACACAAGAGCTCATTTACACCCTCGCCGGCTCCCTTCCTACTTTTAACTCAAATGTTGATGCTATGGAAAGTACCATCGCGGAATGGCTGAGAGCGGCCAGTGATGAGCACGCCCCCCTGATTCCATTTTCTCGCACTAGACATCAAGATGCTCATAAATGGTACACTGCCGAGTTTACGTTAAAAAAACTAATGCTTCGACAATTTGAAAGGAAATGGAGGCATGAATATCATATTAAGTTTCTGTCGGCTCGTACAGAATATAAAAAAGCAATATTGACTGACTAAAGCAGCCCATTTCTCAGCAAGAATACTTAATGCGAATAACAGAACTAAGGAAATCTTCTAAATTGTCTGTGAGATTAGCAGTGATGAGAGAATACTTCCAAATCATGCTCCCACGCAAGAGATGTGTGACATCTTAAACAATTATTTCATGGAAGAAATTGCTACTAATAAATCGAGCATCCCTCCTCTGATTAATACAGAATGCCAGGATGATATTTTTCGGAGCCCTGTCACTATGACTCATCTCCCTGCTTTATGCCCCAAAAGTTTATCTGACTTATTTATCCGGGTCAAGTCAGGCTCTCCGAATGACTGTTGTCCTCCTGCTATTATGAAAGATATATTCACAATACTGCCACATAGCATTCTTCCTTTTTTGAATGCATCTCTCAATCAGGGAGTAGTACCGTCTGCCTTCAAGGCCGCTACAATAGTCCCCCTTTTGAAAAAGCCTGGGGCAGATCCTTTAACCCCTTCTAACTATCGCCCTATATCTCTTCTTCCTTGTCTGTCCAAAATCCTGGAGGCACATCTGGCCAGATGTCTATCTAACTTTGTGGAACGAACAGAATACCTGGAACCAAATCAAGCGGGCTTTCGGCCGGCCCATTCAACAGAAGTGGTAGTTTTGGCCGTCCTGGATACTCTAAGAGCTAATTCGGACACGGGAATTCCTCAAGCGTTGGTGCTTTTGGATTTGTCGGCAGCGTCCGACACGGTCGACCATAACACCTTGTTGAACCGTGTCGAACAGGCAGGCTTCCAAGGTCTTACCTACAACTGGCTTAAATCATTTTTAACTGGCAGAACGCAAGCAGTGCGACTAGGCATTCCTATTGCCCTCACAGTGACCACCTCTTGTGGTGTACCACAGGGCTCGTCCCTGTCGCCATTATTGTTTAATCTTTATCTGAGGCCTCTGCTCTACTTTTTAAAGAATCGGAAGCTCACCATCTTTAACTATGCAGATGACCTTCAGTTGATTTTCCCTTATATGGTCCTAATGCTGCTGTGGAATTTCAAACCACCATGCTCCATATTCAACATTGGATGGACAGCAACCAATTGAAACTCAACCCGGGCAAGACGGAACTGGTGTTGCCCGGGGAGAGCAATGACTGCTGGGGTCCACACTTCTGTCCTAGTGAACTGGGTCCTCCCCCAACTCAATCCTTGTCTGTAAAAAGCCTAGGTGTAGTAATCAATGCAGACCTCTCGCTGAGAGGACAGGTGGGTGCAGTGATCTCCACCAGTCTATATCAGCTTCGCAAAATCAGGATAATTCTGCTGACCCACTCAGCTCTGATCCAGGTGGTGATAGCAATGGTTCTATCACACCTTGATTTTGCAAACTCCCTCTACATCGGCTTGCCTCAGTACCTCTTAAAACGGATGCAAATGGTTCAGAACCAGGAGGCCAGATTAATACATAAACAGCCAAAATGGCACTCTGCCAGGTCCTTGTTGATCAAGCTCCACTGGCTCCCCCTGGAGCAACGTGCAGCATTTAAGACTGGGTGCCTTGCATTCAAAGCACTGCAGTCCAAAATTAATTACGGCCATGATCAAAAAACACGTCCCCCGGCGCAATTTACGCTCATCCTATTTGCATCTTCTATCTGTTCCAACGATAAAACTCAAACGGGTTGGAGGTTGCAGATTTTCTTACCTGGCACCTACTTTCTGGAATTCCCTTCCGGTAACAATGAGAAGCTGTGACAACCTTCTTGGCTATCGAAAGGCACTTAAAACTTGGCTGTTTGGGCTGGCCTACTAATCGGGTCTGATGTAACAACTTATGCAGGAGTAGTGCCATGAAACCTTTGGGTGACCATGCGCGTTATAAGTAAATGATAACATAACACAACATAACATCCATTTACCCCCTTCATTGTCATTACTACCCATTGCAAGCTGAATCAATCTGTACCTCTTTCTCCTTCCCCATTGCTAAATACAAATGTGAACCATCAATGCCTGTAGTAAAAATAACTGACAATGTCTTACTCTTCCAAACACAGGTGCTCATGGGGACACAGAAGCAAGTGAAGAGGAGTCCCTGGCCCAGACTTTGGTGGAGGATGAGCTCTCTTGTGTGGATCTGGCTCTGTCCTCTTCGGATGATGACCAACAACCTGGCACCTCCGGTGTGAGTCATTGTGCAGCCCCAGCAGCACTGACATCTGCACCCCCTATACCCACGTCAACAACAACTGGCAACAGACCAAGCATACCTGCTAACATGGACAGACCTAGGACACCAAATCTTAACCGGCCACCCAAGAAGCAACGGACAATAACACCAGTAGCAACACCCAAGGTGTCTCAGGGTCACCTGTGAGTGCCACCGCAGGTCCTGCTCATGTGGCTAGGGGTGGTGGAAGGGGTGTCAGGCAGAGGTCACGGCATGCAAAGGGGCATGGCCTGCATGATGACCCACAACTGCTACGCATCATAAATGCGTACCAGGATAGCACTGGAGGATTCAGCCAGGTAGGGGGGATCCTCAAGGACATGCAACAGAAGCAGGCTGGCCACCATGCACTCATGGAGGCCAAGTGGGACAAACTTACTGCAGTGCATAGCGACGTCTTGACTTGTCTCCGCCAGATCAGCAGAATATGTCCACACCGCCCTGTGTGCCCACAACATCTGTTGCTGCAACATCTGCAAATGCTACAGGGAGGGAGGATGAATCTGGTGGAGAGTCTGATGCACCGTTGAGGTCTGCACTTGAGGATCCCCCAGAAGAAGAAGAGGGGTTGTCGGAAGAAGGACAAGTGAGCCACAGTTGTCCGTTCACATCCCCCAGGAACTCAGAACCTGCTTTGGATAATTACCTTTGTGTGCAAAGCGTTCACCTAGTTGCACATGACACAACTCCCCAACATTACATGGAGGGTCCAAGTTGTTCCAATGTAGGAGATTAATGTGGACTTCACTCTAGACATTTCATCTACCAAGACTTCTAACTCATCTGTAAACTTTGGATTCTAAACCTCATGTACAGCCTATCTCTACATGTGTATGTAAATACACTCACTATTACAGTATACCTGCCTATGTTGTGATTAAAACTTGGTATGTGTCATGGAGCTGATGAAATGCAGAAGTACACAGTGCATGCAAACTACTACAGCAATGTCATTATTGTTATGTGACTTATGTTGATGTGACACATATGAGGGAGGCACACCAATAGGGCCCCACTACACATACTCACCATGGACATGTGACACATTGTCTACAAATATGTCTACCAGAAATACAGTGGAATGCACAGACACCACACCTCTCCACGGTCAGTGCTAACAAGACTACAGGTGAGGTAACGAAAGGTCAGTCAGATGTGTGAAGATAGACAATACACATAACAAGTGAAGCACAGGTCCATCACACATCAGCAACAAGTGTATTGTACAACAGTAGCAAGGTAAGACTACCTGACAGTGGGCACACGGTCACCAAGTCTTGTTGATTACAGCTTCAGGGGTGTGTGTCACATCACAGGATGGGATACAAGATGTTCCACCCTGGCATTGGAGTCTGGTTTTTGGGTGTCAGAGTTGACCAAGCACCAACCAAAGTACATTTGGAAGGACATACGTAAGACACAGTCAGAAGCACAACAGAACAGGATGGAAATGCAATGAACATGCACAAAACATGTCACAAGAAACCTACACAGTAACAAATTGGCATGTCGACAAAATTGTGGACCACAGACCATCAGACAGGACTCATCACTGCACGCATCCGGTCAAGTACCACACGGACAAACCCAAACAGTAACTGAGCAGCACCCACACATCTCAGGCACAGTCAAGACATTGACATAACAACCCTGGGAACTCACAATCAGCTGTAGAAGTTGTTGATGAGCTGTGTACAGACATCACCCTCATCATCATCATCACTGGCCTCGTGGCCCAGGCATGGATCCTCCACAGGTGGGGGATGTTGGTCATCGTCATCCTGAACGAGAGGCACCTCCTTCCTCACTGCCACGTTGGGTAGCATGCAGCATACTATGATGATCTTGCACACCTTTGCAGGCTCATATGGGAGGGCACCTACGGTTGTTGCAAGGATCCTGCTAATACACAGAACTTTGCACAGAGGCCTAGACCGTCAGTGAATTGTGGTGTACCAGAAACTCACCTTTGTACCTAGAAAAACCCCAACCAGCTAGCATCAGTGTCACATTAGCTCTTCATCCTATAGCAAAGTAACCAATGATTAGAAAACCTTGAACATGCGACTTAGGACAATCTCAGGAATGGTGGGAAGTGAGAACACTCTTTTGTTATACTCTCATACCAGTCCACAACAGGAGCAAATAAGAGACACGGTAAGGTAAAAATATTTATTTTAACAACTTGATCTCATGTGCAGTATTTTAACCAACATAAGTAGACATACGATTAAGAATAATATGGTCAGCATGCTTACAATTCCATAAAATACAAAAGGAGGAATCATATTACAATTTTAGTGAAAACAGGTCCTTTAGCGCCTAGTTTTAACGCCCTTCCTATATAGGAACTATGGGTTATAAAATAAAGAAGGTCTCTTGAGCTTGTTTTGGGGGACCCCATTACCTTTCCGCTCAGTAAGACTAAATTGCATCTGGATCAGCATAGTCTCTCTGCTCCCTATAAACGAGAATCTTCCAATTGTGTGAAATCATGGCGAGTGTGTGATAATAAGTACGCCAGAATCTTACTTGGCTCACAGCTGCCAAACTGTTGTGTCTAAAGAGCGTTACACGGACATGTCGAAAAACAGCTAATATGTTTTGATAACCTTGACGGCTCAACACTCACTGTTCAGACTAGGGGCACGATGTAAGTCTAGAGATGCTGAAAACTAACCTTTTCTCGTGTATAGACCTTCGTGAAGGCTAACATACAAAAACAGCTATGCAGTGTTGTGTGCAAAAGTAGCAAAAAGTAAAATGGCGTTTAAACATCTAATAATCCATGCTAACATAACATGCGCGCAAAGCATGCCTTAAACCATACTACACAGTCTTGTCCGGGCATCGGAAGTGGCTTTCCAGGAGACCAAAGGTCCGCCCCATCACTCTCCTGGTTCGAACATGTGCCTCATTGTACCGCATCTCAGCTGCTGTCACAGGGTTCCTGAGGGGTGTCAGCAACCATGGCATGTTGGGGTATCCAGAGTCACCTACATACAAAGAATAGCACAATAGTCGAGTCTTGTAAGAGGGTGGGATACAGCATTGCCAAACACACACAATGGAAAACAGTACACACCAACAAGCCAAGCATGCTGGTTTGGCATCTGTGACATCATCAACGCAATGCAACTCCTCCTCATGACGTAGGCATCATGCGCAGAACCGGGAAAACGTACACACACATGTGTGATCACCATGTCCGCTAGACATACAACCAGAGCATTGATGGAGTGGAAATGTTTCCAGTTGCGGTAGGCCTGCTCATGTGCCTGTGGTGGTCTCAGTACCACATGTGTACCGTCAATAGAACCAATGACGTTTGGCATCCTCCCCAGTAATAAAAGCATCCTTTATGTCAGTGAGTTTACCAGGGCTAGGAAACCTGATGTATGAGTAAAGGAAATACAACATCCCCTCCAAGACATCACGAAGCACACGGCTGAACATAGTTTGTGACATACCAGCAGCACTAGCCACAGTGTGTTGAAAGGTACTAGTGGCAAAGAAGTGCAGGGCTGCCATCACCTTCACATTTGGTGTCAGTGCTGTCAGGTATGTCTGGCCAGGTAGCAGATGTGACGCGAACTGCTCCGGCAACTCATCAATCAGTCTCCTGGTGAAGCGGTACTGTCGGATGCTGTCGACCATGGTCTCAAGGTCCGGGAAAGGTCTATGGACAGCTGGTGCCCTGCAGTACAGAGATGGGTAAAGTAAGATTATACATACATCTACCCATGTGAAAAAAGTCACATGATACATCATAGCAATAATTAAACAAAAGGAATCCACTTAAGGAAGGGTTTCCCTACTCTGGTTGGGAACACATAGCAATACACAATTAAATGAGGTGTGTGCTGTTGGTCATGGACACATATGTCACCTACATGCCCATCATCTCACATATCAATGAGACATGTGTACATGATTTCCATGGAGTGCAACGGTAATTCATTGGGTTGTGGCACAGTACCTATGTACTGCTGTCACGTTCAAAACACACCACACAGTGACATGTGAGGACTGATGTTTCACAGGCATCACAACTCCATGTCAGGGAGATAGCCATGGTACCTGTATTGCCACATGTACACCAAAATGACAGGTGTATCATGGACATCCCACAACCAATCATGAGTCCCACAAGTAGTGGCCCCTGTGGTCCCTACAGGCCATACATGGACTTCCCTGAGCCACACACACAGAGCATGAATGTTGATGCACAAAGCACATGGTGGACACTGGCTCCTATTGGGCACATGGAACCATAAATATCACAGACACAACATGCACACAGACTTTGGGTGTACATCATGAATGTGTTGCTGGGTCTTGCTGTGACGTACATTACATGCAAACCTGTACTCATAGTGTATGTGACATGTCATACACATCTCCAAACTGGTACTGTGCAACCTTGGTAGCTATGGGGACATGCTTTGGTGTTGAAGGTGTGGCCATGGCAATGAAATCTGTGTGGAATCCGTATGCAAGTTACACCAATGTGAACCGACGCGGGTGACTAGTATGAAGATGCGCCGTATATGCATGGACAGTAGTAGGCACACCTTGTCCATTGACTGCACAATGCGTATGCATTACAGTCACCCGCATTGGGTCACATTGACAAAAATGGCTATGCGTGCGCACGTCTCGGATCATGCATGTACGACGTGTATGCAATGTGACCAAACGCGGGTGACTTCTAAAGAGACACGTTGTGCAGTTCTGGACCGAGCCGTGCGCACTGCTTAGCCATGGATTGTGATCTGAACCGATGCGGGTGACTTCTAAGCAGACGTGTCACACAGGCATGGACCAAGACGTGCGCAGGCATAGCCCATAGAATCGTATTGGGACGGATGCGTGTGTTTTAAGAAAATACGCGTCGTATAGTCAGTGTACCGAGCCATGCACACTCATTGGCGATGGACTGTCTTGGAGACGGACGCAAATTCAAAAATCGTTCGAGTCATGAGCAGGAAATTCAGTTGGATGCCAACAACATAGTTGCAATCCTAGGGTGTCCTGAAGTTGAAAGTTTTGAACGATGCGGGAAGACATGCAGGAGACTTACATTTCCATGGATTGGACAGATTCATAGAATGCAATAGTGTTGGGCCTATCAGTAAGTGGCAATGTCACAGAATCTGCCTCTGCAGCACTGATTTAAGGCTGGCAGACCCCCAGGGAGCTCACTTGCCTGCACAACATGCTACAGGACCACATATCTGATTCCACTGCTGCTGTCTATACTTCCTCTGGATCCTGCAATGGCACGTAATCTGGAGAGGGCCCCAGCATTCACAGAGGAGGCGAACCAGGCCCTGCTGGACGGGCTCCTCACAGAGTACAGCAAACTATATGGAAAACCAGGGGAGCAGGTGAGTGTGCAGTCCACTGCCCACCATTTCCTGTAAGTTGTCTGACTAGCAGTGATAGATGTGTGCACGGCAGTGGGAGGCATATGCACTGAGTACTTGCAGCAACCAATTTATGTGGGTACATGTGATGAACAGGTGTCCTGCTGCAGTAGTGCAGCCGTGCAAGCCTTAAATTCCTAGGCAATGCTACCATGTCAGACCAGCACACACTTGAGTGAACATAGCCATGACACATCTGTGTGATTTTTAATTTTTTATTCACATTCTGGGGCATTCCGGGGTTGGAGCTGTACATGGCCATGCCAAGCCTGCATTACTTGGGAGCCCAGTGGTGCACCAACCACAGTCCTTTGGGGATTGAAAAGGGATTTGGGAGAGGGAGAGTACTGTCCGCTGCAGGAGTGCTGTGTTATTCTCTACCAGTGAAGATATGCCAGGCCATGTCAGAGTCCAGTTGTATGTCGCTGAGTGTTCGGGGATCAGTGGAAAGTGTTGTCCCACGGCATGATGTATAGGGCACAACCAGGTAGGGACAGGTCATATGGCGGTGATGGAGGCTACTACCTCCTTCCTCACATAATAATTACCATCCACGTCTTAGTCCTCTGATAATTCCTCATTGTCCGGTGTGTCCGGTGTGTGTGGTGGAGAATTGGCTGCATCACTGTGTGCCACTGACAGATCAGGGGTCTGAGAGGTGTGTGTCGTAGTTCTCGCTGCAGTCATCTGGGCCCGGCTCAGTAGCAGCAATGGATGGATGATGAACTGCAAGGAATGGAAGATCCCAGCTACATCTTGCTGGTGTTCATCCGTGACAGCCATACTTCCAGCCTGCATCAGTTCCAAGGTCTCAATTGTCCTGCGCATCCGTGAAAACTCTGTGCTATCATCGCTGGTGTATGTGTGACTAAACAGTTCTGGTATCTGAGAGATGACCCCAGCGATGTCAGCTGGGGATTGTCATGGAGCATGGTGCAGACAGAGTGCGTCCATTATGGACTATAAGTGGTCCCTGATGGGACTCAGACACTCATGTGTGAGATCGAGTTTAGCTGCCACGAGCTCAAAATCCCACTGCAGCTGATCAGCCGACTCCACCAGGCAACCCAACACACGGCATTGGAATTCCATGTGTTGTTTGTGGGGGTCCTTGGAGACAGCCGTGGTGGTGTGTGCTTTCTGCTGGGTGGTCTGTGCAGGTGGTGGGGTCACCTCGAGGCAGCTGGGCTGCCCTGCTCCTGGGGGTGGTGTGCGGAGGCTGTCCATTATCCGTTGGAGGGTGTCTGCACAGATGTACAGGTTGTCCTCTTCATCATCACTGATGGGATTAGTGGTTGCTCTGCAGTAAGTTTTGTTTGTCCCCCTGCAATGGTAAGGGGAGATGCATGTTAACAGAGGTTCCCATGTATGTTGCAGTTTTGCAGATGTTTACATGCAGATTGCATGACAATGCACATTGTGACTGTTTTGGTGGAGCTGGCTATTTTATGGCAGACAGTAGGTTTTCCGAGTACATGACGGATGTGTGGTGGTACCCATACATTGTCAGGCAATGCCAGATGTGAGTGACCAGTTAGTGAGTGACCAGTTACTACACACAAGCGGAACTTTTTGTGTCCTCTGTCCTGTGGTGTAGGGATTGCACTTTGTCCCACATTGCCATCATTGGTGATGGTTCGTGCTTGCTATGTGTGTGTGCTGCATTGTGGGGGAGTCAGCCCAGCAGCTCTGATTTTGTGGACCCTTGTCCCTTTGAGGTGTTGTGCCTTTGGATTGTGTGCTTTTTGGGATCAGGGATGTTTGTGACTTGGGTCATTAGTGCACTTGCACAGATTTTGTGGCCTTGTTCATTGCATGTCTGCTGCGTGAATTTGACAGCATAGGTTGTAAGTGCGCGTGGATGTGTCAGAGTGTGACCTTCTCCTTTACAGATGTGATACACACTGAGTCACCTCCATGTCAATTTGTGAATGAGCTCATTTATTTGGGCTTCAGCCATGTTCTCAGAAAGGCAGTTTCACTTGTGTCACTTGTGCTCACACAGCCACTGCTGTTCTGGCTTCAGCACATGTGCAGGGATTGGTTATTTGGAGGGGGCCCATATGTGCTCATGGTGGACAGGGGCCTACTTGGTGTTTGTATGTGTGCTGCTCTGTTCCAAGGGTATCAGGGATATGTTCGACTGTCATTGTGGGTTTGAAGTGTGCTTCACATGATTGTGCATGTGTGCCATTTAACCCATCTCCCCCATCCCCCCAGTCCCTGGTAGTCATGCACCCTGTTGCTGTTGGGTCAGGTCATCTGTGTCCAGGCCCCGAATCCTGCCACCGTCTCCACTCTGGTGACTGTGGCCACCATTTTCTCCAGCTCATCCAGCTCCTCCTGAGGCATAGGCCTCCCACCTCCAGTCGCCGTTGCTACCTTCCTGTTGGAAGTAAGTTTCTGTTTGGTCTGGCTTTGCACATCATATCAGTGCCTCTTGACCTTCTCCATGAACCTCCTCGCCACCCCGACTGCATTGATGTTGGTGACAATGGTCTGCCATATTTTATTTTGGCTTTCCAGTGCTGCAGTGGATGTGAAAAACAGTTGTTGGTTATGTTCTATCACCTCCGTGACGATGATCTGGTCTTCCAGCGGACTGAACCCTGTCTTCCTCTTCCTCTTCTCCTTGCCCTTCCCTGAGCACGGGGTTCCTAGCTGGTCCTCCATGGGGCTTGTGGCGTTGGGCTTCTCCTCTAAACTCACTGATGCTATGCAATTTAAATTGATTTTGGCATTTTTGTGTTTTGGCTTTTATAGTGCATTTTCTTGCGTTACACGTGGTTTTGCAGGGCTGTCGCTGGTTATTGTGGATTGTAGTATCGCGCTTTGGAGCATCACAACTTTTTGGGCATTCGTGTTTCGTATTTTTCGTAGGTCGCGTTGGATTATGTGCAGTCATTTGGTGCGTTGTTATGCTACTATCGCATGGTGCCGCCTGGTTGGGAATTGGACGTTAGGACAGTGTTATTTGCCCACGATAGACTCCGATATGCACAGTTGCATTGAGTAACTTTTGCAATGGTTATCACACATTCTTGAGAATATGCCCCTGAGACTCTTTGCTGACTCCTGGCGGTAGTGCAGGCAATTTTGTGTATCCTCGTAGAGAAGGAGGTTCCAGCCAGCGTATTGTTAGGAGCAGAAGCTCTTGCAAGTCTATCCATGCTCAAGTTTTGGCCATTCCCAAGGGTTACGGTGTTCTGTTTGATTTCCACAATCTTTTTGGTATCAAAGAATTTGGATTCACTTTTCCCAATTGTGTGTGTTTTTTTTTATGGATAACCAGTCTCCTATGGCCCAATTCTGTTGTTTGGTCGCATGTTTGAAATCATAATAACGTTTCTACTTGGCTTGATGTGCAGAAACTTTGGAGTGGTACTCTACTGCTTCCCTTCCACCAATCCAGTTAGGGAAGAATTTGGTTCCAGGTTTTCTCTCTTTGAGAGATAAGAATGGGGAGATGCCCGTGACTTGGTTGGGTGTGGTATGGTATGCCCATAACATGTCTTATAGGACCCTTTCCACTGGTAGGTGGTTGATGCAATCGAGTTGTATGTTTTCTTTGATCATCAAGTTGACCCTTTCGACCAGACTGTTGACATGAGGACAGTAGAGGGCAGTTTTTAGATGTGTGATGCCTAAGTTAGATAAGAAAGTTGCCATAGTTACGGAAGTGAATTGCACTCCATTGTCGGTAACTATGCTGGAAGGAATGCCTTCGGTGACGAACGTGTCTCATTGAAAATTGATCTGTGTCTCCTTAGTGGTTTAGTTCACCATCTTAATGACCACCCAGCAAGAGAGATAATCAGTTAGTATGAAGGCAAAACGTTTTGTGACCCCATTTTGTTAACTGAGCCTATAATGTCTAAGGCTAGTTTCTCCCATGGTTTGTAGTGGGACAGACACAGGAGATAACACAGCTTTTTGGGTTAGTGTAGATTTGCCACTATTGACGCACAAATAGCCGTTCTTCACCTTGGTTTAACCAATGAATCCATGTTTAGAAACCAATAATGTTCCCTGAGTCTGGATTTGGTTATACTTCTTCCTAGGTGACCCTCATGGACAAGATCAATGATTTTGTTCCTCAAACCTGCAGGAGGTATTATTTTGTTGCTCCTCCAAATGTGGTCTTGGTGTAGATTGACTTTGTGTTGGATTTCCTAAAATTTACTTAGCTCTTGATTGAGTTCATTACCTGCATTTGACCAACCATGTAAAGTGCAATTTTTGAGATGGGTTAGAATAGTATCTTGACTCTGGATTTTATTCTACTCTGTAGAAGACGTGGTTTTGTAGTGCTCATTAACATCTGAGGGTGCTCTAGAAAGGAAGTATGCTGCTGAGTTGAGTTCACCCACTACATATTCTAGTGTGAAGCAGAAACCTTCCAATCCCAAATCTCATCTAGCTCCTCTGGGTACGCTGCTGAGTGTACTTTTAGGATTGAACATAAAAATGAGGGTCTTGTGGTCGGTGCGCACAGTAAACTTGATTCCCCATAGATAGACCTTGAAGTGTTTGATCGCACAAAAGCACGAAAGTCCCTCTTTCTCCACCTCAGAGTGATTTCTTTCACAGTTGCTAAGGGGGCATGAGGGAAAGGCTACAATGCTTTATTTACCACCGATGATCTGGTATAGAGTAGGACCAAGACCTTTGTTGCTTGTGTCAAAGTTTCATAAGTAAGGAGCAGAAAGAATGGCATACTTGACTTTTTCAAAAGATAATTGTTGCTCCTCTTTTCAATTGTATGGTGTGTGGTATTTAGTAAGTTCTCTGAGGTTGTTAGTTAAGTCAGCAAAGTTCTTAACATACTTTCCCATGTACTCCGCAAGGCCTAAGAATGATAGAAGTTCTTGTTTGGAGGTGGGCGAAGGAACTTTCTTTACTACATCAATTAGGGACATCTTGGGTTTGAACCTGCCTTTAGAAATAATCTTCCCAAGGTAATCCACTGCCCCACCCCAATTTGGCATTTTTGTTCTTTGAGTGTCAAACAGCTTCTTTGAATTTGGAGAGAACTTGTTTTAGTGAGTCATCATCCTCTTTGGTGGCTGCACTGTATATTGAAAGAACTCCCAGGAAGCATTTGGTTTTGGGTATGCCGTCCAAGATGCGTTGCATGATTTCTTGAAATACAGCATCCCCTGAGGCTAACCCAAATGGCATACTGCAGAACATGAATGATCCCAGCAGGGTGGTGAAGGCTGTAAGTTTCCTGGAGTCAGGGTGTAATTCCACCTGGAGGTATGCCATTTTAGAAACGGGATCCCTGGCTGGCCAAGGCTAGCGCCAAAGTCAGTCAGAGATCACCATTTCTAAGTCAGGGCAAGGGAGTTACACACCAAGATAACCCTTGCTCACCCTCATGGTAACGTGACGCGAACAGCAAGGCTAATCTCGGAGGGGATGTGTAAAGCGTTTGCGCGCGCACCCAGCAACAACACCCAAGGCCCACCACAAAGGAAACTCCACACAAGGTTATATAAAAATAGCCTTTGTATTATAGCAAAACACATTAGATAAGAACACACACTTTACAATGTGCCAACAGGCACGGGCAGAATTTAAAGGGGGATTATGTACAGGACATGGCCACATGGACCATGTCAGGGGTATGCACTTTGTAGAATTAGCACTTGTTGTAACTAACACTTTGTAGTAATAATAATACTTGTAGGTATAACACTTAGCACATAGAACCTATAATAACTGTAGCATCAAAATAGTACATGTGGCACACAACCAGTAATTACTGGTAAAGGTAAATACCTCCTACGCAACCCTAATCACCTTAGGAAAATCACGCAGGGAACTAGGACCTTGACAGCAGGACCTACAGAAGTAAAACAATCACCTAAGCATCAAACACATAGCAAAGGGAAGGAAGCAAAACACATGATGCATAAAAACATTCAGAGGTGTAACAAGAACAAATGCGCAGGAATCACATTGGCAAGTAAATCATAAATTGCGCAAGGTGCACATAGGCACAACACTAGAACTGTCCCCCAGGCCAACTGGCCTCGCAAGGGCTGAAATGCTCTAGTCCAAATGTCAGGGCAGGCTGCGCAGGCAGCCAAGAACACAAACCTAAACGTGGCAACTGCCCACTAAGTGCTGGGCAGCTGTAAAGCAAGGATGGGGCCAAAGGTGGAGCCTCGTGGGCTCAAGAACACAATGGGGCCAAACTCAGCTTGGGAGCCTCGGGGCTCTAACCAACTAACTGCCCCTCAAGAGCCTCGCTGGGCTCTAAACAAACAAGGTGGGCTGTGAGCATCTCTGGGCTCCTGAACAACTGTGGTGCTTTTAAGCCTCTCGGGGCTCTGGGACAAAGGGGGTGCTGTGAGCCTCTCGGGGCTCGTGAAACAAATAACCCCTGAGCCTCTCTGGCCTCCAACAAAGATGCGGGGAATCGTAGGAGTCCCGCTCTGGGGAGTCGGAAACAGTATATGCCCCCGCTGGTAGAGCCTCGGGGCTCTAATTGCATACTGCACCCGTGAGCCTCTGCAGGCTTGGACTCACCAAATGCCCTCTCTCACCCTCGGAGCAGCCCGCTGTCAACCAGGGCCGCTCTGAGCAAAGCAACACTGCACCCGCACTCACTGGTGACTGCTGGGCTCCTTTCGCGCTGCTCGGGTCTGGGTCCTCTCAGCGCTGCCGCAGGGGCAGGCACGGCACCGTGCCTCGCGCCCCTCCTCTCTTTTCCTTGAGGCTGCCGGCCCTCTCTGGATAATGCAGCGGGAGGCTCGGCAAGCTGGACAAATCCCAGCGCGGCCGGTCTGTGACGCGGGTGGCTCTTCCCTCTCCCGAGCACTCCTCCAATCACAGCGCGGCGCCGCCACCAATCGCAGCACGGCGCTGCCTGTGACGTCAGAGGGGTTTCTGGGATTCCGGGGCGGTTTGGGGGTGATTTGGAGGGGTAGGTTCCCTCTGGAACTAAATTATAAAAACAAGGCAAATAAACGGCAAATGAAGGCGACAATGAGCGGGGTGGCCTCCCACGCCACTCCTCACGCAAAATGCGGGCCAAACAAATGCGGGGTGGGCACCGGCCAAAGCACACGACGCGCCCCCAAGCGCAATGGACAGGTATAGCGCTCCCAGGCGCTTTAAAGCAGGAATAAAGCGCTCCCAGCGCTTAGCAGCGAAAGTAAAGCCCTCCCAGGGCGATAGGGAACAAAAAGTCCAGCAAAGTTCTTCTAGGCGGGCAGGGGGGCAAGGCTGGGCCCAGAGCCAGCTCACTGGGCCTCCAGGCAGGGAGGCAATCCAAGTGGCGGTCCTCCTGGCGCCCAGCAACAGCAACAGCCCCCCTCAGACAGGATCCTGGAAAAGAACAACATGTGTGGGGACACAGCCCCATTTTTATACATTGAAATCCTTTGTCTTTGCTCAGGGTGAGGGGAAAAACCAGTCGCAGCTGGTTTGTGAGCACCCTTGATGTGCTCAGCCCCTCACTCTATTCACTGGCAGGGCTAGGGTTGTTAGACGCACCACAGGGGGCGGAGCCAGCATTGTGTGGGGAAAGCCCAGCCCTATTCAGGACCCAGGTGCACTCCTCCCCAGTCATAAGCATGCTAATCTCCACACTCACCACTGGGCAGACCCATCATGACTCATGGAGCCTGGCATCCCAGCCAGCCCCAGCCAATCACACGCCAGCACCTTTACAGCACACGCACAGCCATGTCTAGAAGTGGCACTTCCACACTAGACACATACACGCTGCATACATCATTGCGCAGCATTCAATCTCACGAGTTCGCACATACCAAACTCGAGCCTGCACACCTCACGCATCAGGAACTACCAGGGACACAGGCATTCCCCATGCATTCCTATGGGAGGGCAGGCCAGCCTCACTAGACGCACGCACTTTACTCTGGGACACAGGGAAAAAGTGCGCAGAGACCAAAAATCACTAACACAGATCACATATTAAAAGCAAAAAGATTAGGGGTGAACCTGCCAGTAGGGCCAAGTCCAACACCATTGAAATTTCCTGAACACTGAAGCATGATGCCTCTCCTATGGTGCTCAGAAATTTGTGGATGCAGGGCAAAGGATGTCTCTCAATGAGGATATTATCGTTAAGATCCCAAAGATCAATGCAAAGCCTAATTTCTTCCCCTTGAGCTTTCTTGGCGATGACAACTGGGGCAACCCATTCGGAGCAGTCGGTGGGTTGGACGATGCCTAGGTTTTGTAATCTGGCTAGTTCTTGTTTAAGTGGTTCCCATAAAAGGTATGGTATGGGTCTTGTCTTGTGCACTCCAGGTTTGGAATTGGGTTTTAATTTTATCTGGTGCTGGAAGTGTTTGAGAAGACCTAATTTGGGTGTGAACACTTCAGGGAACTGATTGCAAATCCCTGTGCCTGCCACAGAGCCTTCTATAGCGAGTACTTGTTCTGGGTCATTTGGGTCAAGAGTAATACCAAACTCCTTCTGGTGCGGCCAGCCAAGGAGGTTCGACCCCTTTTTAACTACATAGGTCTTACCCATGGTGGAGCAGTCCTTGAAAGTGATAAATGATTTGACTATGCCTCTTTAATGGGAGCGAATCCCTTGTATAACTGCTTGAGGTGATGTCAGCACACAGTAACTCCTTTTCTTCGCCAATATTCATGTCCTTGAAATCAGAGATATTAAGGATTGTGAATGGCAAGCATGAATCAGCGAACATTTAAATCATTTTGCCATCCAACCCGATATCACATTGGGGATACTAAACTTGGTTAACACCACTAGACTCCTGTACTTGAAAAATAATTTTCTTTACAGATTGGGGTCTAGTATCAGTGGCATCACTAACATTGTTTTGTTTACTAGAAGAACTCCAAGACACCCTAGATATGTGCCCTTTTTATTACACTTTCTGCAAGTAGAGGTCCTAGCTTGGCAACTGGGATGGTTGGCTAAGCAGTTACTGCTGCCAAAGTGGTAACATTTGAGTTTACTGACTTTGGGATCGAGTATGTGGTCAGTACTTTTATCCACTTTCATCTTGCAAACAGTATCTTCCACCGACAGGTTTGCAATTTTTGACACTTGCTCATTATTGGCCGGGGATTTCATTTCTGTTAAGCATATAGCAGTATGTTGAATAGATTTAACCAGCTCGATGGCGTTGTTAAGATTTGGTTGTTTCTGCAACAGTTTCTCCTGTATCTTCAGGTTGTTAGTACACCTTACGATTTGGTCTCTTATGAGGGAGTAATTGAGTTCCCTGAATTCACAAAGTTCACTTAGCCCCCTTAAAACTGCTACATAACTGGAAATACTTTCTTGTTTGCCTTGAAGCCTGCTGAAAAATTTGTGGGTTTAAAAACAATATTCACCTTGTCTCGGAAGTGTTTCTTTAACTTAAGTAGGGATATCTCATATACATCTACCTCATCTTCATCAACGTTATGACCATGTTCCAAGTCTCGCAGTGTGTCAAAGATCTTCCTGCCAAGGGTACCAAGGTTATGTAGCAAAATATGTTGTTTCTTTACAGGGCAAAACTTCTACCCCCTAATGCTATTAAATAGGATGCAAAAATGTTCACCCACTCCTTCTAAGGGTTGTTGGGCACCTCAAATTCATTCAGGAATGGTGGTGGTTGAGCCATCCTGGTGGCCATGTTGGTAGCCGAAATATTGAGAATAAGGGAAAGGAGAAAATGGGTAGGTAAAGCTGTGAATAATATATGTGTTGTACACTGCAAAATCCCCTGTGAGGATAGCAACAACGGAGACAAAATGACAGGTTTGAAGTGGGTGCAGGCACTAGTGATGTGCTTAATGGTGTGCGTATTACCGTAAGGAATAAAGATTACAGGGATGAAGTGAGCTTAGAGCTTGAGATATTTGCGACACGCGTAATGGTGTTCAATTTTAAAGAGGCGATCCGCAGATATGGCATGAAATGGCAAAAGCATAGAGAGTATGCTTATCACTGAGGCAACTGTGACACGCGTACTGGTGTGCATGTCACTGTGCCAATTTTCCATGTGAGAATCCAATAGGAAAAAATGAATGAGAGTAGAAAGTGTACGTATCACTCAGTCAAATGTGACACGTGTATCGGTGTGTGTGTCACCGTGTCAGACTTTCATTCGTGAATCCATTAGAAATAGAAAGAGAGTTGAAAGTGTGTGTATCACTGGGGTAATTGTGATAGGCATGCAGAGGTTTGTGTGTCACAAGAGAAATTTCGAAGATGGAAGGCTGAGGCTAGAGTGTGTGCCTGTAAATGAAGTGCCACAGGCAGAACGGCAGGTTGGAACAAACGCCTCCGCCAGTTATGTCCAATGACAGGAACACAAGCCTTCACTAGGGAAAAGGGCTCTGTGAGGCTGGAAGTGTGGCAGCAGGCAGAAAGGATCGCCTTTCCTCATCGGCTCGATGCAGAAAAGAAAAGCTTTGCCTTGGAGGAGGGCTCTGAATGGACTTGAGGCGAGATGGCCGGTCGAGAAGAACACCTTCTTCAGACCAAGCCCAATGAAAGGAGGAGGTCACTGAGGAGACTTGAAGGCATTACGCCAGGCTGGGAGCAACGCCTAGCTCTTCCCACTGAAGACAGGAGTGACGGTTTGGCGAGGAATGGGAAAATGTCTTGAAATGCAGTAAACCTCGGAAGAGGCAAGCAGCACCCTGGAGAGAGGGAGTGCCAATGGCTTGGGATGCTGGAGTTTCCAAAGCCGAGATTAAAACCAAGACCAGAGAACTTCTTCGACCTCACACCCAGGCGAGTATTCATAGGGGTGTTGAGCAGCTAGAGGACGGAGGGACTTGTGCAGTAAATAAGTAAACAGAAACAAAGTACCTTAACCATGTGGGCCACAAGGTGAAAGAATGGAAATATTACAAAGCTGATGCAGTGGATGCAGACAAAAAGGGGAAGAGGGCCATACTGTTCCCTTTTTCAAACCAGTCGTTGCCATTGTTATGAAGTAGAAGACACCAGATGCAGGTAAGTGAACTCTTTATTTGTAACCTCCACAATTCCACCAACAGACAGCTCCAGTCCAGATCCTCGCTGCGTTCTATGATCTCTCCCCTCAGCTCAACATTCTAAGGCAGCCGCACAGCCAACAGTAGAGCAGAACCAAGAAGGGAAAGGGAGGGGGGTGAGAGAGGGAGACGGAATACAGGGGAAGGTCCTAATAAACTAACAATCAACAACGAGTATAAATGAAGATATATAGGAGGATATTACATGGTGTTTATGGAGAGGTAAGGCACACTAGTAACTATAGGGTTCTGAGAATGTAGTCTTGTAATGTAATGCAGGATTATTTACAGTTAATTTTTGATTGCTTCACCAGTACTTATTAATTAAAATATGCTGTCAGAACCCATTGGGTGCAACGTTGCAAGCAGGGGTGGTTGAGGCCTTTTACCACTTCTGTAAAGGTGCCAGACCTATTAAGACAATACACACCGAGCACCAAGTGCATTCTTTCAGCACTCCACCCTCAGGAAAGTAGGAAAAGTGCAAGTCTTCCAAGGATGGTAATGTCTGTAGAGATCTATTACAGGTACTACGTGAAAAATAGACAATATTTGTCAACTTAAAGTAATCTCACAGCTGCAGGCTCACTGTCAATAGAATAAACATACTTCTGTGCCAGTGACCTGTAGGTCAGGTCTTTAATGCCCCAGTTGTTGGCAAACCCCCACCCTCAAACTCAACTCCAACAAAATAGAAGTGCTAATCTTTGGAAAGAAAACCTACTCATGGGTCCATAGCTGGTGGTCAGCAGTACTCGGACCCTCACTGAACGACCAAGCATGCAACCTCCACACATCCTCAATAGCCAACGGACCATGAAACAGCAAGTCAAGGCAGTTGCCTCCTCCTGGTTCCACACCCTACACATGTCCTGCAAAACCTTCAGATGAATCCCAATCAACACCGGAAAAACCATTGCCCAGGCCCACAGCACCAGCCGCCTCAACTATTGAAACACTTTCTACACCGGAATCTCCACCCACCTCCTCAGAAGACTCCAGACTATTCAGAACGCTGAAGGGTGGCTCATCCTGCACATCCCCAAAAAGATCCACATCACCCCTCACCCCAGAAACCTCCACTGGCTCCCCATCCAGAAAAGATGCCAGTTCAAGATCCTCACTCACACCTACAAAGCTCTTTACCACCGAGAACCATTCTACATCAACCACCGGCTAAACTTCCATATGCCCTCAAGACATATGCACTCTGCTGTGCTCGCCCACACCCTCACACCCTTCACCATAGCAGTGGGGGCCACTCCTTCTCATACATTGCTGCTAGGACCTGGAATGGCCTGCCCCTCCACCTCTGAACAGCACCCACCACAGCAGACTTCAAGAAGAAACTCCAGAACTAGCTTTTGACCAAGACTCGGCGCACTAAGCACCCAGATACTCTTAGGGGAGACAGTGTTGCACCTTATAAATGAGTGAATGATTGATTGATGAGATACCAGTCGATCACCACTGCATGGGTTTTACCTCTACTGATCGGACATTTCAAGTGTCAAAACTGCACAGTGTGTTCACAAACCTCAAACACCATTTTTACCCTTTAAAACAACTGCAACTCGATAAATGCCATGTACGCCATTCTGTGTCCCTGCGACCTGATATACATCAGACAAACTACCCTTATAGTCAAGGCCCGCAGATCTAGCACAAAAGTAGGATCAGGAAAATGCCCTCTTGGTGTCCTATTTCATGGCCCTAAACCAGATTGAGAATGATTTCATCTGGCAGGTGATCGACCAACCCTCACTTCCTGTGCACGGGAGCAATCAATTGCAACTACTTTATGCTGCGAGTGTAGCTGGATCTCTCGCTGTAATTCTGTTGAAAATGGTCTTCGCACACTAAATGAATGGAATACCATGATTACTACTCGAATTCCTTTTGATCCATGACATACCACGAGTAGCACATTAGATCATTATTGCTTCTGGACCTGTGTCCAAGCACAGACCCATCAACACTCTATGCAACATGTTTTTAAAAGTGTACATTTCACTTACTGTTCAAGTATTTCCATTTTGTAATGTAATTTCCTTTCTGTACATTTAACCTTAAATTATTAATTTTACGTGCACTTTATGTGAAAATATAGATTTGATTGTATGCCTTATATCCGTGGGGTAATGGGAGCACTCACTGTATATTATGAACTATTTCCAAATTCTACACACATACACTTTATTAGGCTTCCATCCAGGAAGCACTGTTCCATGATTACTAAAATCGCTACAGCCTCTCCTAACTCAGCGGTCTAGTGTTTTCCCCACTGTTGGCTGGCTGTCTGCTGTAAATGGACCATTCCCTTTCGGCACACCGTACCTAAAAAGATACCGAGTCGCAGCAACTTGCTTTTGAGGTCAGTTGCATACGTGCAACCTGCTCTCTTTCCGGCAGTGTAGTGCGAGGCGCTTATATTGATATTTGCCCCTTCTCTTATTCAGTCCTGATCGCATACGGCCATGCCCATAAGTCGAATTGCTGTGCCTCGCCCCAGATTGCATTCCCAGCACTCTCCATCGTTTCCCCTCCTGGGGACACACTCACACTCGTGGTGAGTGGATTACTTGGCAGCGTGCTTCAATAATAGAATCAGTCACAGCACAGAGTGATGATAGTCATCTTTATTTCTTTCTTCCCCTGCATTGGAATTGAGCGCCTAGACTCTTTTGCAATTCCTTCCTAAACAATTCATAGTGAAATTGTTGATACTTATCCTGGTGACTATCTGTGCTGTTTTAGGTCAGATGCATACACACACTGGCAGAAATTTCTCTACGTGAGTGTATCTACGGTTCTTTAATACAATTGTTAAGGGCCTCACAATCCCATATTCGCTAGTTGCGGCTAACACTAGCCACTCTTCTCTGATTCTGCTCTCTAGGTGCCCCGATACCATTCAGACACCTACAACACTCCCCCTTTGCTAGAATTCATTGTTCCAGTTTCATTCTGAGCCCAGCTTTTGAATAATTCTCTCCACGTTTCCCTAAGGCAGCAATCACATTTTTGTGTTATTATGGTCCTGATGATGACCTCTAGTCATGAAGGTCGAAACGCCTTCTACATGTAAAAGTTAATTTATGGATCTCTAATTATGACATGGTTTTGTAAAGATAATATTGTATCCAATTGACTCATGTAAAATCATTTTCGAAATATTTCCATTTGCTGTTTTACTTTTATACTAGTGTGTTTCACTAGTGCCGTTTATTGTTCTTTCACAAGCACATTGTGTTAACTTTGGTCTTGATCATCGCTGATGCTGCTTTATAATCTGTGAAGCTTTCTTTTGGCTCTGTTGAAAAATATAAATTCATCTACAAAAAGTTGGGGCTACGTGTTGTTGTTTCTTGTATAATTGATTAATTCCTAATCTGTGCCCTTTTGATTGATACTCATTGAGACCTTGTGCATGATACTATCCTTTCTGCAGAATAAAAAGATTCTTTCAGTTTAAAAGGAGGCCATCCCAGAGGTAAATCAGATAAGTGTTACAACAAAATATGCGTTAGCACAAAGAAGAAAAACAGTTAGCACTAAAATCTCAATTATAGTGTTTACCAAGGCTTCCGAAACAGCTACAAAAAGTAAGTCAGTAGTGTAGAATGTCCTATTACTTACCGGTAATCTTCATTACTCCGGGTCCCGTAGTCCTCGACACCTTCATACTTACAAGTGGAGATGATCATCTCCCGACAGAAAAAAACAAGAGGAATGCTGGGATACTAATACTGCCTCTCCCCCGGGAGTACATAAGCAGTACTTACCCAGCAGCCCTCCTGAACTAACAAGCCCAGACAGGAAGGCCGGCCGCCCGGGAGGGAGGGAGGGGCGCATGAAGGTGTTGAGGACTACGGGACCCGGAGTAATGAAGATTACCGGTAAGTAATAGGACATTACCCCCAGGTCCCTCCGTCCTCAACACCTTCATACTTACAAGTGGAGAATACCAAAGCAGAAACCCCGGCCTTCCGCACGCACAAGCACACCCAGGAAACCACAACAAAAGCAGCCACCCAATGGAGCACCGAGAAGGAGGAAAGGAAGACTGTAGGAAACAGCCGGCCCGCAACCCAGAACAGGACAACAGGGACAAGGACCGGAGACAAAGAAAAGAAAAGGCCAGGGTCCCAAAGAAAGGAGGCCGCCAACCCGAGAACCGGAACCCGGACCAGGAGCAGGACACCAAGACCAGCCAAAACCACCCACCGGAAAAGACCGCCCAGGCCAAAACCAGCAGGAAGGCACAAAAGGCCAGGAAGGCACACATGGCCAGGCAGACCCACCAGGAAGACGAGACAACCCGTAAGAAAGACAAAGAAAAAACGGCCAACAGAGCGCAGGCACAAGCACCCAGCCCAAAAAGGAAGGAGAAGCACAGGCCAGAAACACGGCCAAACTCCCAAAAAGAAAGGACTCGAGCCCAAGAGACCCGAGGAGGAAACCCCGCCGAGGAGGCCCAGGAAGCAACAAGCACCCAGGAGCCGAACAGGACCGAGAACCCGACCCAAAAGACAGGGACGGGGAAGAACCCCAGAACCCAGCCGAAAGCCGACCAAACAAGGAGAGGCCAACAAGACCGGAAACAGCAACAAAGACAACTCAACCAGGTCGAGAACAGAGAAAGCGACCACAAGCCCAGAAAACCCCAACCCCAAAGGGAAGGAACACAAGGCAGGAGGGGAGCACAGAGCAACTGGGAAACTCCAGCAGCCGCCCAACGAGGCACAGAGGGCAGCACAGAGAAGGCGCCCAAAAGACACAGGACCGCCCAGGAACCCCACACCCAGGCCAGGCAAGCAGCAAGGGCAGGAGCAGCGGGAAAAAGAAAGCCCAGGGAGCACAGCACCCAGACCACAACCACAAGGCTCCAATCCAGCAACGCCGGAGAGGAGCTAAGCAAACCGCAAAAAAGAGGCCAACAAACCCCAACAGAACCGGGAAGCCAGGACCAGACCCAAGCAACCCGACCACGCAGGAGGAACAGCAGGCCCAAGCAAACCCCAGAAGAAGAGCAGAGGACCAAGCAGCAGGAAACCATAGACAACCCGCAGCTAGGGGGGAGGGACCCGCAGAGGCACGAGCACCACAGAACAGCACCCCAACCAGAGCAACCAAACAGACCCACACCGGGAACAGAGCCCGGGAAAGCAAGGGAGGAAGGAGCGAGCCAGGACCACAAAACCAGGAAAGAACCCGGAAAAGGCAGTCAACAAACCCCCAGATCAGGCCAAAAAGGGTCAGCACAGCCCGAAAACCCAGAAGGCACAGCCCGAAGCCACACACAACCAGCAAGAAGCCGGCAGAACTGTAGCCACAGAACCCCACACAGGCCCACAAACACCGGGAAAACAAGCCCGGGAAGAGAACCAACAGCAGGAGAAGGCCCAGAAGGAACCACCAGGAAGCGGCCCCAATGCAGAACACCCCGCCAGGACCCAAAGGGACACCAGCAGGGAAGTAGAGCCCAAAAAGGAGCCCAACAAGCAGGAGCGGCACGCCCCAGCCAAAACCTCAGCCAGGTACCCACCAAAGGAACCAGACGATACCAGAACAGCCCAGGGAGCAACCACCCCCAACAGGGGACGGACCCGGAAGCCAACAGCCCCCAGCAGCCCCAGAAGGCCAGCCAGGGACCAACCCGGCCCGACCAAGCAAAACACAGAGCAGACAGCGGAGCACGGGGACAGCACACCAACCCAGAGAACAGGAGGCAAGACAGGAACCGGCAGCAGCCCGGAGGCCCCAACCAGGAACAAACCAGGCAGGCACCCCGGCAGAAACAGGAGGGGCAGACAGCCAAAGGTCAGCCCAGGGGGAGCCAGCGCAGAAGCAGCTAGGCCAAGCACACAGAAAAGCCCCCGGACAACACCAGAAGCCCCAAGCGGGGGCAAGGGAAGCCCACACCAACAGGAAGACCCAGGCAGGCACCACAAACAGGCACCAAGCAGGGAACAGACGAGAACAGGAGCAGGCAGGGCCGAAGCAGAACAGCTGAACCCAAGGCAGCACAAGCCACCCAAGCGCAGGCAGAGGGGGCAGACCACCCCAAAGAGCCCCCGGCAAGACACAGGCAAGCAGCCAGGAGCGGAACCAGGCACAGCCCAAGGGACGGGAGGAACAGAACCAGGAACCAGGAGCCCCAAAGGCGACCAACCACACAGAAGCCAGGAAGCGAAGAACCAGGACCCCCAAGCGGAGCAGAGGCCACAACAGCCAGCCCGCAGCGGAGGCAAGGCCACAAAGGTAAAACAGCACGGCAGGCCAACCGGAACCAGGGGAGCCCACAGGACCCACACCCCCGCACCGGCCCGAGGAGCAGGAACACCGACCCACCACCAGGCGGGGTAGGCATCCCGAAGCAGAGGGGGAAACAGAACTCTCCCCCCACAGGCCGACGCCGAAGAAGAGAGGAACACCACGCAGCAGAGAGCAAGGTGCAAGCAAGCACGCATGAAAACCCCAACAACACAGGGAACCCCAGGAGCAAGCAAAGGTAGAGCCACAAACAGAAAGAGCGAATGCCCACAGAGCCGCCAAGAGCACGGGCACATCCAGAAGAAGAGAACCAAAGGGAGCAGACCCTCGGAATGCCCACCACCCAAAAACAGCAAGAACCGGGGCGGGCAAGATGCAAGGGCGCAGACAAGGAACAAGCCACACAGGAGGCAAGCAGCGGGGACACCAGAGACAGCAGCAGGACACCCCAAAAGCAAAAAGGGACGTAGCACAGCGCCGAACGCAAGGCCCCAACAAACCTTGGCACCCCCAGGAGGCACCGACCCAGGGGCAAGATACACGCTAGAAGGCACACCGGGCAGCACCCCAGGACCGGCAACAGCAGGCGAACAGAGGACCCACCAACACCGGACATCAGCGGCCGGACACGAACCCACGGCCACAAGCGCCAGCGAAACCAGAGGCACAAGAAGGAGCACGGAACCCAGCGCCTTGCAGCACCTAGAAGAAAAAAGTGGGGGCGAAAACAGCCAGAGCGGGGGCCAACAACACAACAAGGCCCCCACAGCTAAAGTGAGAAAAACACACACAAGCAGCAAAGGAACAAGACACCCCAGCGCTCCACGCCACAGAAGGATGCCACATAGACGCTCCAAAAAATTGCAGGCAACCTAGGGAGCGCAACACCCCGAAAACCCAACCCCCGGCTCGAGCAAAAGCCCAGGGCACATGCAAACGCAGCACAGGCCACTGGAGAAAGCCTCAGTGAAAAGACAGGAACCGTCAGAAAAAAGGACGAGTCAGGGAAAGGCGGGGGCACAGGAGAAGACCAGAAGACACAGCCCCACCGAAGGACAAGCCCACTGGAGTCCGGCGCCCAAGACCACACGGCCCGCCAAGGACACCAAACCGAGGGAACAGGCACAAACCCTCAGTAATCTCCAACCACACTGACAGAAAGTGAAAAACACGAGCACAACTGCAAGGCGGGGAAAAGAGCAGACAACAGAGGGCAGGGAACAGGTAATGGTCCATCATATCGAACTCAGATGGATGAAAGGCCAAGTGGAGCCGCTGGGAATCGAACCTGAGACCATGAATTCGAACACAGGACCCAGCAGGGGATGCAGCAGCCCACCGAGTCATCAGACCCATAAAAAAAAAAAAAGGAACGTCCCCCACACAGCGCCCATGGATCCACAGGGACTGAAGTAACACAGCCCCGGACACCAGGCACAAACCTATCATCGAGATGACAGGAACGGTAGCAGAGGACACCAGAGGCGGCCCCCGAACCAGACAGCAGAGGCCCCCGCATGCCAGCAACAGGAAACAATCCAGCGCTGCCAGCGGCGCGGCGTGGGAAGCCCAGATTAATATCAGCCTTCACCGCAGACGACACCAGAGGCTGAAGGGGGGGACCCCGCAGCCCCCCACCCTCCGGGGCAGGAAGAGAAATGCTGCGAACAGAGATCCCAAGAAGCGAGGCTAGGAGCCTGCTGCTGCCAGCGCCGGGCCACTGTAACAGAAAGAAAAAGGGACAAGAGCGCCAGGCAGAAGAAAAAAGGGATCCCGAAATCGGGACTCACCAGGAGTGGGGGCCAACCCCAGGAACAAGGCCCCCACAGCACCGTCGAGCAGAAGTCCATCAGGAGCCCATCCAGCAAGGCACGGCTCCCCGGCCAGGCTCGGGAAGCCGAGCCTGTGACCCGGAAGCAACCGGGAACACCAGCACCAGCCACAAAGGGCCGGTAGGTGCAGGCAGCACACAGCAAAGCCGGGAATTCTCAAATTTAAACACCGGCTCCATAGAAAGACTGACTCCAAGCAAGCCCGGCAGGCCAGGAGGCAGTCCAGGGAACCCCACGCCTTCACAGCCAGGCAGCAGGGCGGGGGGTGAAGAGAAGCACCACCACTCAAGCCCAGCAGGAGCAGCACCAGCACACCATCAACTCTGTCGACAGACAGAAAAAAAGAACAGGAGGGCTGCTGGGTAAGTACTGCTTATGTACTCCCGGGGGAGGGGCAGTATTAGTATCCCAGCATTCCTCTTGTTTTTTTCTGTCGGGAGATGATCATCTCCACTTGTAAGTATGAAGGTGTCGAGGACGGCGGGACCTGGGGGTAATAGCCTGTTATAGTTTGTGGTAAGGACCGCTTCCCTTTAAATTCATTAGGCTTTTCTGGGCAGAAGGCCAATTTGTATCCTTTAAGCTTTGCAGGTTACTCAAAAAGCACTATAATTTGCACCCTGTGACTAGCCATCATCCTACTCAGTGTTATAGGAAAATACAGCTAAATCAAAGTCAGAGAAATGTGTGCTTTACATAATGACAGAGTGTACCTTATTGATGGGTGACTGTCACTCTTTGTTCGTTACAATCTATATTTAGTGGTGCTGGTCATATAACTGCTGTTCATCTTCAATTGGAAAATACGTTTTTTCCAACACTATTTTATTGTTAATTAGTTCAACAACAATATACCTGAGGCAGCCTAGCACATGAATTTTGAGACCATTACATGGTCTTAACTTCACATGGCTCCCTTTTCCCTACCCAGATAGAACTGACTGCATAAAAGCTCATATAGTACAAATGCAACATGCCTCCAATGTGATTAGAACATCATCATGTGCTTCTATGCAATCTTTCAACAAGTCCACCCCAAAAAAATTTACTACGATTCCAATTTCAAACTTTTTCAGTGACTTTAGACATAGCAAAGCTGGCTCTCCCCACTCCAAGTGGACAACAAAGGCTTCCATATGCTTTCAAACTTACCCCCATATCGCTTGAGTCCATTATCAGCTTTTCCATTTCTAATAGTCTCCATAAATTACCCAACCAATCCAGATTATCTTTTAACACTTTGGGGCATATTTAGTAGGTAATGAAGCAAGGTGGTGGCACATTTTGCAGCGCGGCGCTGTGCAGCACAGTGCAGGAACATTTAAAAACACAGTGATGCACTGGACTTACAAGAATACGGCGCACCAATGTGTTCTCCCTTTCGCTGGTGCTAAAAATAGCTGCCTAGCTCCATCACAGACACTCTTGCGCCATGGTGCAAGGGTGCCTGCGTTGCAGGGATGATTGTTTATGTGCAGGAAGGGACACCTTAAACTATCAATAATGGCGATCTGCTACTTCTATGGATGCTGCAGCACACATAGAAGTAGCAAATTGCCATTATCTAATGATTGTGTGTGTGCAGAAAGGGACACCTACTTGCACAAAAACAATCATTACTGGTAATTTGCTCTTTTTATGTGTGATGCAGAATGCATCACACATAGAATAAGCAAAAAAAGGAGAAACAAAAGCTTTTGCACTGTGTTAGTTTTGGGCGCTTCCTCGGAATTACAAATCCTTGTAAATCTGGGGAGTGTCAAAAAACAATGGGTATTGGGGTGAAATGCTCACAGCAAAACCCATTGCAAACCGCTTTGATGCAGAAAACTGCATGAAAGGGTACAATATTTACAAAGCACCGTCAACTCATGCAAAGTGGCTTAATGCCACTTTGTAAATATGGTTCAGGGCATTGAGCCACCAGAACGTCAGAAAAAGTGACGGTCTGGTGGCGCAATCCCCTTGTTAAAATGCCCCTTTGTTTTTCATTTTGAGTTATCAGTTGTTTAGCTACCAAAATCATGTTCATAACCGTAAGAAAAAATAATAATAAATGAATGTCAGGAGCCACTCATTTATTAGTCACTGCTCCTGCAAAGAATGCCACATTATCCTGTGCAAGGGATTTTTAAATTAGTTTTTTCTTTCTGGTAGTGCCCTTGATGTGGCAGGGATACCACCAACAACATAAAAAAATACAGTAAGTTTCCTGAGTCATTATATCCATCGCCCCAGAAGAGCTTCCCATTTTTCTCCGAAGCCCTGTGTGCAAGAGCTTTATGCACTTTAACTGGAGTGTAGGGATCCCTGATGGTTGGTTCCATTGTTGCACTTTGTGGTTTAAGTTTTATTTTGAAAGACTCAAAGAGATATTTAGTGTTTTTTATTTTTTAAATGCTTTAGTAAAAATAATTTGAGACAATCACTCTTATTAAACATTGCAACGCATAGATTTATAAAATGTACATTTGATTTGAGTTATTATTGACTTTATGGCAAAGCCAATAAGCCTGTTATACATAGATTTATATGCTGGCATCTTGATAAAGCCAATTCCATTTATTTTTAAAACATTTTTTTTATCTTTTTAGTCCTCATTTCACCTTAAGCATCTGCAATTTTCGCATCAAGACCCCCTCCAAGCTGGGTGGCCTGGGTCCATGCTCTTGCATTCGCTTTTAGGCCAACCAGACCAGCTTCTCTTGTGCGAGCCTTGGTGTAATCATTGGACCGTAGGAACTTACAATCAATCAATCAGTGACACTTATAAAGCGCGCTACATACCCGTAGGGTCTCAAGGCGCTGGGGAGGGGGGGTGCCGCTACTGCTCGAACAGCCAGGTCTTCAGCTTCTTCCTGAAGGAGAGGTGGTCTTGGGTCAGGCGCAGGTCGGACGGGAGGGAGTTCCAGGTCTTGGCGGCCAGGTAGGAGAAGGACCTTCCTCCTGTAGTCGCTCTTCGGATGCGGGGGACGGCGGCGAGGGCGTGGTTGGCTGATCGGAGGTGGCGTTTGGGAGCGTAGAAGTTGACTCGGCTGTTGAGGTAGCTCGGGCCTTGGTCGTGTAGGGCTTTGTGTGCGTGGGTGAGGAGGCGGAAGGTGATTCTCTTGTTGATGGGGAGCCAGTGAAGGTCTCTCAGATGACCGGAGATGTGGCTGGATCGTGGGATGTCGAGGATGAGTCTGGCTGAGGCGTTTTGGATCCGCTGGAGTCTCTTCTGGAGCTTGGCGGTGGTCCCGGCGTAGAGGGCGTTGCCGTAGTCCAGTCGGCTGGTGACGAGGGCCTGGGTGACGGTCTTCCTGGTCTCTGAGGGGATCCACCAAAAGATCTTTCGTAGCATGCGTAGGATGTTGAAGCACGCCGAGGAGACGCTGTTGACTTGCCTGGTCATGGAGAGGGAGGAGTCCAGGATGAAGCCCAGGTTTCGTGCATGGTCTGTCGGTTTGGGCGCGGTGCCCAGGGCGGGAGGCCACCAGGAGTCGTCCCAGGCGGAGGGTGAAGAGCCCAGGATGAGGACCTCCGTCTTGTCCGAGTTCAGTTTCAGGCGGCTGGTCGTCATCCACTCGGCTGCCTCTTTCATCCCTTCGTGCAGGTTGGCTCTGGCGGCGGCGGGGTTGTTGGTCAGGGAGAGGATCAGCTGGGTGTCGTCGGCGTAGGAGATGATGCTGAGGTGGTGTTTGCGTACGATGGCCGCGAGGGGGCTCATGTAGACGTTGAAGAGGGTGGGGCTCAGTGATGATCCTTGGGGGACGCCGCAGATGACTTCGGAGGCCTCTGACTTGTACGGTGGTAGGCGGACTCGCTGTGTTCTTCCGTCGAGGAAGGAGATGATCCATTCCAGCGCCTTGTCCTGGATACCGATGTTGCTGAGGCGCCGTGTTAGGGTGCGGTGGCAGACTGTGTCGAATGCCGCGGAGAGGTCTAGGAGGATGAGGGCCGCTGTTTCTCCCTTGTCCATCAGGGCTCGGATGTCATCGGTGGCGGCGATGAGGGCGGTCTCGGTGCTGTGTTTGGCTCGGAAGCCGGACTGTGAGGGGTCGAGGGATCCGTTCGTCTCGAGGAAGGCGGCCATCTGCTTGTTGACGGTCTTCTCGATGACTTTGGCTGGAAACGGTAGAAGCGAGATGGGGCGGTAATTCTTGAGGTCGGTGGGGTCCGCTGTTGGTTTTTTGAGTAGAGCGCTGAGTTCGGCGTGTTTCCAGCTTTCGGGGAAGATGGCGGTGTCGAAGGATGTGTTGATGATGTCTCGCAGGTGGGGTGCGATGGCAGCGTCGGCCTTGTTGAAGACGTGGTGAGGGCAGGGGTCGGTTGGTGATCCGGAGTGGATGGAGTTCATCGTGCGGATGGTGTCTTCTGTGCTGATCGGGGTCCAGGCGTGGAGGGTGGTGGTGGGGGGGGGTGGCAGGTCGGTCGTGGTGTGCGTTGGTTGGTTGTTGAAACTGCTGTGTATGTCCGTGATCTTGTTGTGGAAGTATGAGGCGAGGGAGTTGCAGAGGTCTTGTGATGGGGTGATGTCGTTGTTTCCTGCGCTGGGGTTGGAAAGCTCTTTCACGATGTTGAAGAGTTCCTTGCTGTTGTGTGCGTTGTTGTCCAACCGGTCCTTGAATGCTGTTCTCTTGGCGGCGCGGATCAGCTGGTGGTGTTTCCGGGTGGCCAGTTTGTAGGAGGTCCTGTTGTCCGGTGTCGGGTCCTTTTTCCAGACTTTCTCGAGGGCTCGGCAGTTCTTCTTGGAGCTCTTGAGTTCGTCGGTGAACCATGGGGCCTTCTTGCTGGCGGGTCTGCTGGGCGGGGTCCTCAGCGGGGCGAGCTCGTCCGCGCAGGTGGTGATCCACTTCGTGAGGTTGTCGGCGGCCTGGCTGGGGTTCGCTGAGCTGGCAGGAGGGTGTTGGCTCAGGGAGGTGGCGAGCTGGTCTGCTGTGATCTTGTTCCAGCTTCTGCGGGCGGTGTGTTGCTGGTGTTGGTGGGTCGTCGTTCTCTTGAAGGTGAAGTGGACGCAGCTGTGGTCCGTCCATTGAAGCTCTGTGGCGTGGCTGAAGTTGATGTCTGTGCTGGATGAGAAGACGGCGTCGAGTGTGTGTCCGGCGAGGTGGGTGGGGGTGGACACCAGTTGCTTGAGTCCCAGGTTGGCGAGGTTGTCGAGCAGGGTGCTGGTGTTGTGGTCGTTGTTGTTCTCCAGGTGGAAGTTCAGGTCCCCCAGGAGGATGTAGTCGGCGGAGGGGAGGGCATGCGGGCTGACGAAGTCGGCGATGTCCTCGCTGAATTGCGTGCGTGGTCCAGGGGGTCGGTAGATCAGGGTGCCTCTGAGGGTGGTGTTCGGGTTGGTGTGGATCTGGAAGTGCAGGTGTTCGGCGCTGGTCAGGGTGTTGTCGGTGCTGGTCGTGAGACGGATGGTGTTCCTGTGGATGATGGCGATGCCTCCTCCCATCTGGTTGGCGTTGCGGTCCCTCCGGATGATCTTGTAGCCCTCTGGGATGGCGATGGCGATGTCGGGAGCTGAAGAGGCGTTCATCCAGGTCTCCGTGAGGAAGGCAACGTCAGGGGCTGTGGCGTCTAGGAGGTTCCAGAGTTCGATGGCGTGTCTGTGGACGGAGCGGGTGTTCAGCAGGATGCACTTGAGGTGGGTGCTGCTGGAGTTCGACTTGTCGGGTGCTGGTGCGGGGCTGGTCCGGATGCAGGAGAACTTGCAGGCGTGGCAGCTGAAAGGTCCGTGGGTGTGTCGTGGTGTGGCTTGATGGCATTCTGGGAGTCGGCCGGTGTTGAGTGCGATGAGGGTGGCGGCGGAGTACGTCAGGCGGGTCGGTCGGGCTCTTCGGGGGCCAGGGGTCCTGGCGCTGGTCGCGATCCGGTCGTGGACGGGCGCAGACGGGCTTACCTTTGGCGCGCCTTCGGCGCACAAACGGCGCACCCGCTGCGCGTGACCGCTGCGCGTTCGCACGGTCGCCATTTAAGGCGAAGTGCGCGGGTGGGCGGGGCAGCTGGGAGGCGGGAGCGGGGAGGGTTACAGAAGAAAAAGGGGCGGGGACAAGCGGCGGTGGCGGGAAGGGAGGGCGAGGGGTGGCGCGGTAGGCGGGCAACAAGGAAGGAGAGCGCACACTTTAAAATACAAACAGGCAGAAATAAACGACAAAAAACGGGCAAAACAGAGAAAAACACAGATCGGCAAGACAAGCACAAATGCTTGACAAAACCAGGAAAAAAGCGGCAAAAGTACTCGCAGCGGCGGCAGCCGGCAACGAGGCTCAACGAGGCAGCAGGGCAGGCAAGGGGCACACGCAGCAGCTGGTGGCCGTGCGGCGCGGGGGTGTCCCACACCAACCTCATTTCTGTACCCCAGGTAATTAATGGTGCCCAGATATTCCCCTCCCCTTCGTCCAGTCTCGCCATACTCAATACTGCTCTCAGCCAGATCTCATAGTGCGGTGGCTTGGGGTCTTTCCACAACCTGCAGATCTCTCTCCGGGCCACTAATATCAAACAGAGGAGTAGACCAATCGATTTTTTAGATAGTTGGTTTATAAGGTTAATTTCAAGACCGAAAACAACTAAAGGCAAATTAAGGTTAATCTTAACTTTAAAAATTCCCTCCAATGCCCTTTCAACATTCTCCCTAAAAGACCCTTAAATTAACACATTCAAAAAACATATGTAAATCGTCAGCCTCCACTAAACCACACCTCGGGCAATTCGGAGCTGAGTTTGGAGCAAACCTTGCAATCTTTTTTGGTGTGTAATATAATCTATTCACCACAAGGAAATGATTCCTCTTTAAAGAGGCTGACTTAACAAACTTGTATAAATTATGAAGGGAAACAAAAAACAAATCAACGGAGGTATCTTCCAGGGTTGATGAATTCCATACTATGTAGGGAGTAGGAAGATCTGCATCCTCTGCATCAATTAAAGCCCTGTTCCATAGCCCTACCTCCTTTTTTTGGGGATTTACATTCTGGAATGTGTTTTCGATCTCCCAGTTTCGACTTATAAGGTCTCTCTTAGCATCAAATCAAGAACATATTTGCAAATATTTGAAGCTGGAGAAGGAATCGCCTATTTTTGCCCTTAACACTTCCCATGGATGAACTCCATCCGAAGATATTAAATCGGACCAGATAACAATTCCCGCCCTTCTAATCAGAATAGCCAAGATATCATTTAGGCAAGCGGGAAGGCCTGGAGAGTCCCAGATAGGGGCAAAATCAGAATAATATCTTATTCTCCCCTTCATTTTCAAATTTTGCCATACCCTGAGAGCTGACCATATTACTTTTAATCGTACCTTTTTAAAAAATCTGGGAGAACCAAATTTATATAAAAACCCATTACTACCTCCCTCGAAGTGAACCATAGCGTTCAAGATCTTCCCCCAATTAGAACCAGGAGGCCTAGAGAGTAGGCAGCGAATATTTTTAAACTGAAATGCGAGGGAGTACAGAAAGACATCAGGAAGAGCGAGGCCACCCTTAAGTAGCCTCCGTTTTAACTTCTTCCAAGATAGCCTGGAATTTGTGTTGGCCCATATGAAGCTCCCTATCTTTCTTTGAATTTTGTCCAAAAATGTCCCGGGAAAGTCAAGTGGAACAGCCCCAAACAGATACGTCAAGTTCGGCAGGATAACCATTTTAACCAGGTTTATTCTTTCGAAAATAGTAAGGGGAAGATTCTGCCATTTCAAGTAGAAATGATCGATTTCTTTAGACACTTTCTTCAAGTTTGTCATGGGGGTGTCCTCTATATCATGAGTTATAGTAATCCCCAAATACTTGATCTCCCCACAGTGCCTCCTGGTATAGCCTGTAACGCCCCAGCACATAACCTCAGTCTTGGAGGAATTGATCGAGTTTCCAGTGTACAGGCCAAACTCAACCAAGGTGTCCTACACCCTGGGAAGCACCTCTGCTGGATTGTTGGTATACACAAGCAGGTCATCAGCATAGAGGGACAACTTACACTTGTAATCAGATACCTGAAATGGGGTGATCTGCTCATCAAGTCTCAAGGCTTGGGCCAGGGGCTCAATATAGATATCAAACAACAGGGATGAAATGGGACACCCCTGCCTTGTTACCCTTTGAATACTAAAACTCGGTGTCAATAGTCCATTGAGAAGAATGACGGCGGAGGGCCCCCTCATAACACCTAGTTAGTGTATCAACAAACGATGGACCAAAACCCATTACTTTTAGGGTCTCCCAAAGATACAACCAACTGACAAGATCAAACGCCTTGGCGGCGTCGTAAGCGGCGTTCTCCAAGGGTTCTGACTGCCCCACCGCCAGGTCAATACACCCAATTAGTTGTAGAGTTTGCTCCTGGATGTACCTTCCCGGCAGGAAGCCCTTTTGGTCTTCGTTAATCAATTGGGGAGTGACCCTCACCAACCTTCCTGCCAGAATGCTAATAAAGATCTTATAATCTGCATTCAGCAGGGAGATTGGTCTATACGAGTCAGCTCTAAGCGGGTCTTTACTGGGCTTCAGGATTAGTACTATTATTGCTTCCTTCCATGATGGGGGGATCCTGCCTTCAGGGTTATAGATAAAACTAAACAGCTCTCTGAGTCTAGGCACTATAACATCTTCCAAGAATTTATACACCTCCCCCGGAAGTGCATCTGTCCCTGCCGACTTATTATTTTGAATCTGCTTTAGACAACTCTTAATTTCTTCTTCTGAAATTGGGCCTTCTAACAGGTCCCGGCACTCCCTTGACAGGCTAGGTAAAGCTTTACTTTTAAGCCAAACATGGATTGAGGCTGTGGAAGGAGCCCTGTCTTCTCTATAGAGCTTTGAGAATAAAGACAGGAGACACCTCTGCATATCCTCCTGGTGACAAGATGTCGTACCACTTTCATCAACTATTAACTTATTGATGTTGTTCCTCACTGTATCAGCTTTGAACGTCCGTGCAAGGGTGCCTCCTGCCTTTTCACAGTATTCATAATTTTCCATTTTATGAACTGCCCATTGGGCTCTAAGTTTTTGATCTAATTTATCCCTATAGGCCAAACAATGGCTCTCCACATCCTTAAGAACTTGTGGCAAATGATCTGATAGACAGCTGGATCTGGCCTTTTCCAGCCTGAATATATCCTTCTCCACCTTTTTAAATTATGACATCTCATCCCTATTTTTGGAGCATATCCAACTGTGAAGCACTCCATGGATATGGGCCTTGAACGCATCCCAAACGTACTCCAGGGATGTTGAACCTATATTCTCGGTGAAGTACTCAGCAGACGATATTTTGATGGTATTGCACCGTTACATCGCAACTTTTACAACGGGAGTCTATTACAACGCAACTTTTACAACGCTGAATGCATTACATCGCATGCCTTTACAACGCATGACATTACATAGCAGATGCTATTACAACGCATGCCATTACAACGTAAGTATAGGTAAGTATATATATTTTTTTTATTTTATTTAATATTATTTAATTAATTTAATTATTATTAATTATAAATAAATATATTTATTTAAGTTTTTTTATATTATAAATTAAATATATTAATTTAAGTAATTTTAAAAATAAGTGTGAGTAGAGGAGTATATGTTTTGGGGTACTGAGGTATATGTTTTGGGGTATTTTTAGGTTTTAGGGCTGGGTTTTGTGTTTTGGGGTACAGGGGTATTTTTAGGTTTTAGGGCTGGGTTTGGGTTTTGGGGTACAGGGGTATTTTTAGGTTTTAGGGCTGGGTTTGGGTTTTAGGGCTGGGTTTGGGTTTTGGGGTACAGGGGTATTTTTAGGTTTCAGGGTTGGGTTTAGGTTTTGGGGTACAGGGGTATTTTTAGGTTTTAGGGCTGGGTTTGGGTTTTGGGGTATAGGGGTATTTTTAGGTTTTAGGGCTGGGTTTGGGTTTTGGGGTACAGGGGTATTTTTAGGTTTTAGGTTTGGGTTTGGGTTTTGGGGTATAGGGGTATTTTTAGGTTTTAGGGTTGGGTTTGGGTTTTGGGGTACAGGGGTATTTTTAGGTTTTAGGGTTGGGTTTGGGTTTTGGGGTATAGGGGTATTTTTAGGTTTTAGGGCTGGGTTTGCGTTTTGGGGTATAGGGGTATTTTTAGGTTTTAGGGCTGGGTTTGGGTTTAGGGGTACAGGGGTATTTTTAGGTTTTAGGACTGGGTTTGGGTTTTGGGGTAAAGGGGTAGTTTTAGTTTTTAGGGCTGGGTTTGAGTTTTGGGGTATAGTGGTATTTTTAGGTTTTAGGGCTGGGTTTCGGTTTTGGGGTACAGGGGAATTTTTAGGTTTTAGGGCTGGGTTTGGGTTTTGGGGTACAGGGGTATTTTTAGTGTTCAGTTTTTTTAAAAAAACGACTTTAAATACATTAAATTAATTAAATTAATTAAATTAAATTAATTTAATCAAATTATATTATTTACAATTTATAAATTAATTACATTACATTAATTAAATTAAATTAATTAAATTAAATTAATTACAATTTTAAAATTAATTAAATTAAATTAATTAAATTACATTAAATTAATTAAATTATATTAATTTCTTTTTTTAATTTAAGTAAATTAAAATAATTTAACTAATTTAATTAATTTAATTTAATTACAATTTTAAAATGAATGAAATTAAATTATTTAAATTAAATTAATTAACTTAAATTAATTAAAAATTTTAAATTAATTATATTATATTAATAGAATTACATTTATTAAAATAAATTAATTACTATTTCTAAATTAATTAAATTAAATTAATTAAATTAAATTAATTAAATTAACGTAATTACATTTTTTTTTAAAAGATATACTTACCTATACTTACGTTGTAATGGCATGTGTTGTAATAGTATCTGCTATGTAATGACATGCGTTGTAAAGGCATGCATTGTGATGGATCCTGCGTTGTAAAAATTGCGATGTAACGGTCTGCGTTGTAAAATAACGCGTTGTAACGTCATACATCCTATTTTGATGATTCTTATTAACTCCTCTTTTGACAACATTGCCCTTTTTATTGTCCACCCTGGAGCAGTTGTCGGATTACCACTTCGATATAGGAAAGTTATTGGGGCATGATCGGATAAAATAGATGACAGAATAGAAATATACACTAAGTGCTCTAAACATGACCTATCTGTAATAATATCATCTAATCTATAAGAGTGGCCATGCTTTTTACTAAAAAAAGTAAAACCTGGTTCACCCTCCTTCTTCGAACTCCATAGATCAACTAACCCGAGCTCGTGCATCATGTTAACCATCGTCCGGCGCGAGCGCCGAGCTGCCACATACCAGCTAAGGTTAGACCTATCTTTGGAGGGGTTGAGGAGGACATTAAAGTCCCCACCAATTATAATTGGAACAGTGACTTCTGCAAGTTTGGCCTGCACTCTAAGAAGACAAGCCAGGTCATCGACGTTAGGGCCATAGTAAGACACCATGGCGAGTTCCACCTCCCCTATCACTACCTGCATCAAAATCCACCTCCCAGATTGGTCAGTTGACGTAACCTTGATGGAGCTGCCTAAGTTTGATCTAAACAGAACCTCTACTCCCTTACTATGCATTGTTTGCTCAGAGCAACAAAAACTCTCCACCCACTTCTATTTACTGAAAATAACATAATTAGCCTCTGTCTATGTAAGCATCGCAGTCCGTTGACGTTCCCTGACAGGATTTTTATTATAATCACATGTCATTCTATACCAGGTTTCCCTCCAATGTTAGACAAGCTAGAAAGGTGCTTACACTTACAGCTATGGTGAAAAAGAGGACTTTTTTAATATGTTTTCTCCCACTGCAACCCCACCCGTGCTCCCCCTGACACCCACCCACCCACCCTCCCGTGATCCCCGTCAGCCCTCTACACCCATGGGGAACCCTCCCTTTTCCTCTGGGCATATGCTCTCTGGACAGAAGCCCCCCTGTTTAGCCTTTCAATAAATGACAAGACCTTTATGACTTACCCTCCTCTTGCTTATCTCAATACTTTCAACTATCACAGACACTTCAATCATTTTACATCAAAAAACCTTTCCATTAACAACACTCCATCTACTCCCTTGACTCCTCTATACAACTTCTCATCTGACTCTGATCCCAAAGTCTCATTTAGATATAAACTCTTATCTACTCCTAGCTCTGAAAGACTAAAATCTCCCATTGAACTAGCTTGGGAACTTGATTTGTCCATCACCCTCTCTCCTCAAAAGTCGGACAAATTATGGCATACACTTTTCTCCACCTCCAGAGCTGTTTATATCACTCAGTCTCCATTTTTTCTTTACAACAGAGCTGTCAGAACACCAATATTTTTGCAAAAAATTAACCCATCCTATTCCCCTCCTTGTTGCTCCTTTCTCTTCCCCAATGGTACACTATCTCATTTGATTTTCTATTGTCTCAATATCCCAAACTTTTGGAAATCGATCTGGGCCAAATATTCCAAGATTAGTCATTTCAAGATACCCATATAATTTCAGAATGTTTTTCTTGGATATATGTCGCTTGATTTTCATGATATTGTACTAAAGCTGACGTTGTTTGATCTGTTTATTACTCTTGCACTTAAAGTTATTCTTACTTGGTGGAAAGACAATTCCAAAATATGCATGTTAACATGGTGGAACCTTATTTGTGATGGACATATAACTTCCACTATTTCATCTTCATCTGTAGCCCATATAATTAAGTCTGATTTATTATGGTTACCTTTTACTACCTTTCTATCTACACACTCTCATTTACTTTAGTTCTGCCTGTTAATTTTTCTTCCCCTCTTTCCTCTATTCTTTCTATTTCTTTGACTTCCTTTGTTTCTGTCCTCTCCTATTTCTTTTTTTCTCATTATTATTCTAAAAATTATCCTGATACATATTGGCTTGTAAGGTACCATAATCGTATTTTCCTTTAAACCATTGAGTAAAGGTTGTAGTCAATAATCTAATTTCCTCCATATTCTGTATTAATGCTTCCATTTATTGTATATTTGACCATGTTACTTCATCCCTTATGTTGACTGTGTTCTTTGTACCTGCTTTATTATTCAATAAAAATGTTGTTTTTTAAAATCATATCTGAGCACCTGTATTCCAGATATATTTATTTTCTTAATCCCTTAATGACCACCACAAGTTCCTGTTTAAATTCACATTTCTCAAAAATGGCTAAACAGAATTACACCAAATAAGTTAAAGTAAACTCTTTGAGTAAAGTTCTAACTTTCAGCCAAATTTGGATTAAATCCATTTGGCCATTTTTCTGTATTGGTTCCCAATATTTCTGATGGGAATTAACATAGGTGGTCAATGTTTCAGGGCCAACCTTTTTACCTGGCTCTCACTTGATCGATCAAAAGGAACATTTTGGGGGGAAGAGCTGAAGCAGATGAACTTGTTTTGTAGAGTTTTGCGAAGATGTGTGAAACCGGTCAAACATTATTAGAGAATTAAAAATGTTGTTCCTTTGGAATCTCTGACCTAACTATATCGACACAGAGGGGTGAAGCTCCACAGTGTAATGTTGACTATGACCAAGGCTACATGGTAGCCGGACCGTGTTGAGCTTGTTGCTGCTGTGAGATAAATAAAGAACACTTTGTGCTCCTATATACTATATATTTTTCTAATATTTAGGACACAGGGACCAAGTTGCCATGTCCTAGAATGGCGGTCACAACATGTGCCCTCATATTGCGGCCAGCCAGTCACATTGCATGCTCCCAAGGGACTCGTGGGAGCCTGTAGCTCCCACTGGAGTAGCCAGCCTGCAAGTAAAAAAGTCCCCTCTGCCAATCAGATCACAACTTGCATGCCTGCTGGATTCTGGTGAGAGTTCTGCAAACCCAACGGTATAGACATACAGAAATTCTGAACCTTAATTTCTCAAAAACTACTGAAGAGATTTACACCAAACCACATAAAGCACGCTTTCTTTCTACCAAATTTGGTGTAATTCCATTTAACCTTTTGGGCTGTAGCACAATTCAATAACCTCTATGGAAATTGCATTTGTACTTACTGTAATAATGATTTAAAGATACCACCAAAGTGCTGCCTGCTATGTAATGACTCCTGAAATGAACTAATGTAAAGTAAAAACTGTCATTCTCAAAAAAGAATACATAAATGCATACTTTATAATGTATTGGTATCTAATGTAATGGATGCTATATTGTTATTCTTTTCCTGTCCCCGCTCTGTTGCTTGCACTATGGCTACTCTTGCAATCCAGGCACACCCAGTAGGTGTCACTGAACTATGACATGTGAAGATATCTGCATGTTTATAAGCAAACACTGTGGTTAAAATGCAATAGATCTGGAGCTGCATAGCCTTTTATTCCAAGGGAATTTCCTCAATGGTCTGGAGATCTAGGAGGCTGGTTTCTGAAATTCCGGGGCTGCTCCTGGTTCCTCTGTACCTTACTCCATCTCCCGCAGGCTATCTGCGGCAGGCATAGGGAGGCTTCAAGAGAGAGAAAGAGGGTAAGGGAAGGTAGAGAGAAAATTATCAGAGAGAGAGAAGAGAGGGGATAGAAAGCGGGAGAGAGAATGGATGGATTAAGTGAGAGAGATTGTGCTATGAGATGAAGGGAGCGGGCTGGTTTGAGCATTTTTAGCATGGCTGCTTTTGGTTCCTCAAACGGATAATTCCACATGTACAAAAAGTTTTAACTCCAGCACTCCAGCACACCAAAGAGTTGTGATAAACCTGGGCTAAACAGTTCTCACTAAGAAGAATTATTGGATGGGGATCTCAAAATAAGGTGCACATTTACGAAGTTGTTTTCCAACACCTTTCTGTCTATGGATTTCAAAGGATCCAGTGAGTCATGTAACACCATCCATCTATAGATATAGAAAACATATACCCATTAGATGCACTCAACAACAACGTTCTTACAATAACGCAAACTCTGTATGTATATTATTATCCTTTTATATAGAATTTCTGATAGCATAGCTAGATATATTCAACAGAGTTTAAGAGTAAACAAACTATCCAGAAAACTGAATGCTTCTTGTATTCTTCCAACTAATTTCAGTCCAACAAAAGTTTAAAACTGCATGTTAAAAAGTTATCCTCATTACACATTAACGCTTTTTATACAAAATAGTACTGATTGGGTTCGGTTGTAGACTTGGGGTTTGCAAAGAGCCTCCTGTTTTTGTTCTGAGATTGATTGTGAACTACTACATAGGGGTGCACATGTTTCATGTTCATCGCATTCAGTAATATATAGTGCAGACTAAGGTTACATTTGTGAAATGTTAAAGTAATCAGATCTGAGAAGGGTTAAAACACACATTAGTATTATATTGGATCCTGCTTTCTTACAAAGGCCCCCACCATTTCTGCTGAGAGTATTGATCGGGATGAGTAAATATTAAATTAAGTATACCTAGAAATGAAAAGAAAATGTACAATAGCAACAATAATAAGGTGGTGATACAAAAAATCGGACAAGCCCTAATGACTTTTGACAAGCAATATAAAGCCAGGAAATAAGAATAAAAGCTGCATTAACATACACCTGAATTTCCCCATTGAGCAAATTTCACTGATATTTTGCAAGCACACATTCAATATATAAGGCACTCATTTGAAAGAAGAACATTAGTTGGAGATCTGGAGTTAATACATTCAGACATTAGTATCACATACCCTGAATAAATAGTAGGTTTTTGAGAGAAAACTCTCCCAGGACTCAGTAGTTCTCGGATTTCATTTAGATTTTTTGGCAAAGCAAACATGAATTTTCATTTGTCAGAACATTTCTATAAATTTACAGGATGGCTCATTGTAAAGGGGAGTCTGCTCAATGTTATTCCCACGCTAATGATTTATGTTCCCTATGGACCATAAAAGCAGGTGTGCAAAGTTTTTTAAGATGCTGTTCTCACATTTAAATTAATTGTTAGCTTGATTATAATGAAGTGGTGTGGCATATTCAATCAGTGGACAAGCAGGGCCGTTCAATATAACATTGATTTTATGATTATATGTATTTTATACTTCCCTGGACTAGTTACTTAATATTTGCACTTAATATATAACTATATTGCAGTGTGTGTTGGAATTGAATTCCATATTATTTAATAAGCCCAGATTGTTTTTCATTTGGATCATCTGGTTTTGGAAGCTTTATTTTACGTGAGTCTCACTTCATGTGTCTCACCCACGGTAATCATATGGCAAATGGACTGTGTGTGTGTATACTGCAAGTGTCCACCTTTTAAGAAAAGGCCACTGCGATGCAGCAAGGGTAGGGGGCATTTGTCTGGTTACACATGAACATGTATAGACACAATTGTGCACATGTGTGAGGGCTGTGTATGTGAGGCTACTGTTGTGTGCAGCCCGGTAGCTGCGCATCTATAGCCTGGTGCAGAAGGGACTGTGCAGAATTAGATATTGGCTGTGCTGAGGTAGGCCTTACAATGTTTGTACACACTCATATGGAAAGCCAATGTGATCTGCATTTTTTGTCTATAGTGACACTTTATTATACACAGGGGAAAAACAGCCTTATAGTGCAGATTTGCTTCACTTTGGCCTATAAAGTCCAGTGACATATCAAAATGAGGTGGAACCAGAATGAGAAAATCAAAACTGCAAGTTCCAAAAGGATATCTGCACAATATATGGGTCACCTAGAATTGTCATATTTCTCTGGCTCTGCTCAGGGTAAGAGCCCAGGCCTTTTGTCACCTTGCTGTGCCAAGTTAATTACTTTTCTCCCCAGCAGCAACTAAGGCTTCCCCACATAAAAGGAGTGATTAACAGTGCTTCCCTGAGCTCCTGATGAGGGAATGGTGGGGATGAAAACATTGCATCTGTTAATCCCCTGTCACATTACACCAGGACTAGAGAAGCCCAGGTCCATTGAACAAAGGTGGAATCCCACACAACTGGAGCCAACTGTCATGCTACTTTTCCTACGTACGCCACTGAGGGCACAAATGCATTGGTTGGTCTCAGCATTAATGACATTGACTAAGTGACATAGGTTTAAAGTGCTGCGCCTTTTTGGGCTCAAGGTGCAACACTAAGCCCAGCATTGACTTTGGTGGTTAGATGACACTGGGTAGGTGAATGTTCCAGCAGCCTCCAACAGACTAAACTAAACATCTGAAGCCATCTCACATAGCACTACACCCTGAAGTATTTAGTCCTTTTGTTTCATGCTGGCATCACATTTTCCTTTTTTTATTTTTAGCACTCGCCATGTGTACTTCGCATTTAGCAAAGCACACTTTTCTGATGTCATGGTTGCCAGGCGATCCTCCTTCTCCATAAATACTGGCTGCGCCCTGCAATGGGCATTTGCTATAAAGTATTCCAGTTGCTACTGGCAACCTGAGCAGTTCGGGACCTTCACTTCATTGTAAGCCATGTCTATCACATGTTTATTCTCTTCTGTAATGTTTGTTGTTCAGACCCAAGTTTCAGAACTACGCTCCTTGTGATTCGTGCAGAGATCATACGTTCATGATTAAGTGTTTTTGTTTTCCATCGCCATAGTTACATTGCACACCAGCGAATAAACTGTTTACAAATTCAGAGCATATTTATAAAGGCGCATTGAATCAGAAAACAAGGACAAGCTGTGTTGCCTTTGGAGCACCTCACTTTGGTATTGCGTTCAGGTCAAAGTATTGTAAAGTTGTATTCAAACTAATCCTATAGTCAAGCTGCATTATGTCTGGAGGACACCTCATTTTGTTATTGTGTAACAATCAAAATATTAAAAAGGCACATTTAAACAGTTCCATAGTGAAGCAGAATTGCTTCTGGAGAGTACTGATAAGGCATAGATTCTACAGCTGTTTTGCTCATGTTAGTACATAAGGAATACCTATTTATTGAAAGTCTCCAGTATAATTGGAATCCAAAGTTGTCTTCAGTTTTCCTTCAGGTAAGAGGTGTCATGTGTAACATTTATTGAACTATAGAGACATACCTATGTGAATTTTTTACATTCTGTTCTAATCAGCCACTGTTTGTTCCAGGTCTCCCTCCCTGCAGTACCCTCCCTAACACCCTTTCCTTCATCTAGCTTCTTCAATTCTCCGGTGTACTGAATGTACATAGTTGGTGCTACTGGAAGGTGGGCTTTAGGTGCACTGCTCCTGAGGAACCATGGTCTTGCCTGTCACCAACACAGGAAGGGGCTACTCTTTGAGAGTTTGCTGTGAAAGGCCGAGGTAGTGATGCTAGAGTGAGGCAGGGCTGAGTCCCAAGGAACAGATGTGACTAGTGACTCCTGGATGACACCATCTTAAAGCATCCCAGCGGGTTATGTAGGAGGGTTGGGACATAGGTTGAGAGGTGAAGTGCCACCCTAGAATTGGCAAGGGGCACCTGGCTTCAGGAACCTACCACCCCCCTCTAAAAACACTATTGCAAAAGGGAGAGACTCAGTCTTGGGTTGGTGGATTTGTGCTGCTTGCTGCTGGATCCTGGAACAGCAAAAGCTATAAAATACTGGAACCCCCTAATGTCCAAAAAGGACTAAGGACTCTGCTCTCATTGACCACAGCACAAGTGTGTTTTCCCACACACTAGTGAGGGTGGACCCATTACATTCCTTGAGGACCAGTTGACGGAAAGCCCTTAACTTCTGCGCCACCCAGATACTTAAGGTGAGGAGGAAGGCTGTCACTGTGAGCCAGGAGATCCAGCTCCACAGTATATTAAATTGCTTTGTTGGTCTGCTAAAACTACTCCTGGTGGCTTGAGCTAGCGACCAAGTGTAAAAGAGCCCAATAGTGTCCAAATCAGCTGAACAGGGCCTAAGGTGCGCCATTTTTAAGATTGGTGACCTTGGTGTGCCAGGGACTGAGGTTCGGCGTGTGAGGTATTACCTGGGAGAGGGCCCATGTGGGGCCTTTTACCTATTTTTACTTTTTGCCCCAGGGTAGATGGGGGTCAAGGAAGGAGGAGTGCCACTGCACTTCCCCATTACTGTCTATCCTCCAATTCCAGTGGCTATGTCTGGGGGAGTAGGCAACCACAGGAAAACAACATCCTGCCCCCATGGAGCAGCAGGGTAGAACAGAGCTGCGGCTCCCACTGTCGCCGGAAGACACTCTACCGCACGGAAGCCGACAGGGCAGCCAGGGGTAGGGTTCTTAGGCTGGCTCCAACATTGGGTGCATGCGAGGTGCCCGGGTTGGACTGGACATCACCAACAAAGAGACAAACATTGGCATAGCCCATAGATCTTGCTTTTAGGACTTTATAAGTGTTTAGCATTCCGCACATTTTTCTGGGTGCTGTAACACCTGGGATTGAAGAGCTATACAATTACCTCACACTGGTCATGCAGAGTGTTCCAGGAATACATTCTTGCCTCAGGTAACATTTATGGACACATTACAAGGCTTTTCAATGACAGAAAGACAAGTGACTCGATGCAAATCAACAGCACTATAACACTCTGTGTGTGAATGCATCACTAGAGAATTGAACATACTTTCCAATGGCAGAGATGTCAATTCCCTCCTTCCCAGGACTCTTTTCATCAGACACCCTTCTCCCGATTTTTCCATTCAAAACACTGCCCTCTGTCCCAGCCCTCGGGGTATAGCACTGGACATGGCAAAAATAACAAAAAGCTCCCATTTATCAGGTAGAGGGGAAATAATGAATAAATAGGGATGGCGTTGGCATAACTTAATCTCTGCGCACCGAAAAACAAAATCATTATCCTGACCTTGTGTAATGTAACTGGTGCTTTTGTACGGTTCCAATACCGACGGATTAGTCGGGTTATCACTTTATAAAAATGTCTCCAAAAATGTATCTGATTTTGTGCAATGTAACTAGCACTCATTAAAGCGCGCCGGCACTATCGGGTCGCTCGAGTTCACATTATATTATGAAAAATGTTTCACAGTCCTGGGGAGCAGCCTTGAATGTGCTTTGAAATTAGAGCTCTGAGAGGAGGAGGACAACAGGACGAGGCTGTGGGGCAGGCATGCAGCAACATCGGAGGAGGTGGGAGGAGCAGATACTGCTTCCATTTGCCAGGTGGATGGGAAATAATCAATAAACAGCGTCTGCATTACTTAATCTCCAAGCACCTGAAAACAAAAAAATGATCCTAACTTTGTGTAATGTATCTGAGTCTTTGGTATAGTTATTCAATGCCTTTGGCTCAGCTGAGTTTATGCTCTTTAAAAATGCCCCCAAATAGTAATCTGACATTCTGTAATGTAACTAGTGCTAACTTAAAATGCTCCAACACCTTCGAGTCACTCAAGCTCACATTAGGTAATAAAAAATGCCTTACAGATCCTGGGGAGTTGCCCTGAATATGCTTTAAAATTAGAGCTCTGAGAGGAGCTCGACAACAGGAAGAGGCAACATGCGAGTATGACATGACACGGGATCAGGTGGGAGTGAAGAATGTTGCTCCCATTTGTCAGGTAGAGAGGAAATAAATTAAACAGAGGCAGTGTCAGCATCACTTAATCTCTATGCACTTCAAAACAAAACAATTAACCTGAATGTGTGTAATATAACGGGCACTTTTGTAAAGCGCTTTAATATCTTTGGGTCTTATCGAGTTTGCGCTCTATAAAAATGCCCCTAAAAATGAATCTGACATTGTGCAATGTAATTAGCAATCATGTAAAGTGCTCCAACACCTTCAGGTTGCTCACTTTCACATTATATAAACAAGCTCCAGAGAAAATGCGACAGGAGTTGCCCAAGCCTTGCCTGTAACTGTGCTGCAAGCTTGGGCTGCTGAAGGTCTGGTGACTGAGGCTCACTACAGCAACAAGCAGGCAAACAGGAGCGGTTTAGGTGAAATCTTCACACTTTGAAGTCAGAGAAAATTAAATAGGCGATATCGAAAACAGCATCTGAAGCATCTGACATTTCATCTCAGTGTTTAAATGGAGCAAGGTTAAGACGTGATGGGTGCTGCAGCTGAACCACTTAAGATGGGCAGTGACAAAAGCAGGAATTAAAGAAAAAAATAGTCCCCCAAATGAACTCAGAAACACAGAAGCACAAATTCAACAGTAATTAAGCGGTGTTCTGTAGAAGGAAACCACATCAAAAAGGAGGGACAAAGAGGAAGGATTAACACCTAGCAAGCTAGCATGTTTGAATGACAATCAAAGGGATGAATAAAAAGGTAATGATCACGCTGTAAGCCCTCAGAGTGAACACAGCATGCCACGAACAGACAGCACATGCATTGCCTTGGCTTTACCTAAAAAGAAGCACAAAGGAAAGATAGCGGCTCCCCCCAGCACAGTGGGTGAGTCACTAATAAAATATTCAATGCTCCTAGCTGGAACACCCCATAATGCGCTGTGGGGCTGATTTGTATGTGTCTTTCTTCTTAGTATGGCCCAGTATGGCAGGGGCCCACCAACCTCAAAAAGAAGCATTGGCGGGGCTGCAGGACTACATCATCTCCCCTGTAGCAGGGATTCCGTTTTCTCACATAACTGTGCGTAGAGATCAGGAACCTCAGTGAATTAGGGTGACCCAAAACTCACCTCAGTATCCAAAATCCCCTTACCGAGCTAGCTACAGTGTCTCATTGGCCATAACAAACTACCAATGACTTAGACAAACCAGAACATGAACTTAGGTTACCTCAGGTATCGTGGTACACATGAACACTCTTTCGCTCTATAATCAGTTCAAACCAGAACGGGGAGTAAAAGAAGACACGTGCAAGTTTGAAATATTTATTTTTCAATGCAAGGTTCTCAAACGCAGTATCTTATATAATACCAGAATACATATTGTAAAAATCAGAGTTATCAGCATAGTCACTAAACCATAGTAACCAAACGGTGGTAGCATATTATAATGCAAAATTCAATAGAAATCTGTATCACCTATATTTCCCGCACCCTATTTAGCATACTATATTATATCTAAGAAGGTCTCAGTTGGGTTTTAGCAGGGCGGGCCCATACCTCTAAATGTCAGTAGGAGACGATCACATCATCAGCTACCTGCTCTCTGCATGCGAAGCACCATCAAGTGTGTTTTTGCATTCTCAGTAACTCTATCTTAAACCCGCTTAGAGCCCAATGTTGGCAGCAACTGTATTTGTGTTATGTCTAGTGGTGCGAGGATCAGAGCTCCCAGCAACCTTGTGTTAGGTTATTCATAGAGCGTTCAGCACCCACTGTTCAGACATTGTACCAAGCATGACTGATATCAGAGCAATAACATATTATTCTCAAATAAATCACATCTTTCATCTAGGTTGAAAGCTACAATAACAATTATGTGTCGTGTGCAAACTGAAGCCAAAGGAAAATATGTTGTTTAAACATTTAATTAACTCATGCTAACTTAACATAGTATATAGAAAATCAGCATCTATATGACACCCCCCCAATGATCCGAGGACGGTCAAAAAATATATAAGCCAGTACTAAAATAAAGGCATAACATGAAAGCAGAGTTCAACTATATTGAGCCAAGCTAAAAATATATATAAAATGTATATAAAAAATATGTATGAATGCCTATAGTGGCCAAACAAAATGTAATATAAGTCTTGAACTTGAGGCCAAACATAAAATCATAGGCTTGATCATATTGAAAGTTCGTAAGAAAAAGGCACCATTCAGAATTACTAAAAGGTCACGTGCCATTATAATGAAAGTCTCCAAAGCCACTCATGGGTGAATAGATTATGCAAAATAGGTAGCAACAGCTTCCAACATGAAATCACTGTCATCATCCGAAAACAGTTCAGCCATCCAATAAAGCAATGGGAAAGAACATACGTGCTCTTCCAGCACCGGACCCTCTATTAACATCAGGGGACAACTTGGTGGGTTCTCAAGAACGCTATGTGCCTGAAACTCATGCGCCGCTGTGGGTATGTCCCACTGACCCATTAGTCCATGCATCGCTGCCAAGGCCATAATCCTTTCGCCAGAACAAACCGACTCGTGAGCAACTACGGGGCCCATCAGGTGATTAAAATCGAGGTCAGGAGATAACGGCAAGCAGAGACACAAATCAATGGCCCAGTCAAAATCGCAGCTCAGGCAATGAAACACAGGCTGGACACATGTGAAATAGGAAAATCGAAACGATAATCCAAATGCCGTGCTTAAATTCGCAAGCGGCAGGGTGCCATAGTAATCAAGCATCCGTTACGAAACAGTGTCAGAAGGAGCTGAGCGGCTTCTTGCGCAGGATGGACATCCATGTTTTAGGAAGCAGAATAATATCAAAACGCCTGCAGCTAAAGCCAGCAAAACAGGGAATCCGCCAAACAGACTTGAAAATATAGAATGGAAGAAAGCGAGGATGACACCAAATATCTTTTCAAACGTAGTCACGAGACCACTGCTAACCAATTTAAAAAAATGAGCTAAGCCAGACGTGGAGGAGGCATTAAAGATTTGATGAACTAATTCGCAGAAATGAAAAGGCAAGTCAGTATTTAAAAGTGCCTGCACCTCTGTGCGTGTGTTAGCTTTGTGAAGGACATAAGTTTCACTTCCTTTTGAGACAAAAGAGCCCTTATTCTGCTCATGCCATTGAACTCTGCTTTCAAGGTTGGGATGCGCGGCCAGATGGAAACATCTGAATTCCCATGCGTGGATGGATATAGAACATTTTTGCAACACACCACACGTTCTGATACAGTAACCACATAAGCGATACCAGCCATTCACCCACAACATTCCTCGTTATTCAAAAGTAAATAACTCCTGTTTGTCAACAATGTAAATGTGGGAACTATTGCTGGAACCGGCGTGCCTTTTAAAACACAGGCTAAATTAGGCCGGTCCTGATTACAAGAACCATGCAACTGGATGTGCCTGCATATCAGTGAATGGTCAGGCGACTGTGTGCATTCTTCACCATTGAAATTCACTTCCTTTCCATCCTTTAGACATCTGTACGTATATGGTAAAGACCATGCCTCATGGAGGAAAGCACTGCCCAGTGGTTCATATCGCCCTATTGCAATATACCGGATACAATTAGTAAATTTGTACGAAGCAAATGGTAACGTAATAACTCCATGGATAAGCCATGTTGCAGCAGCTGCCTCAGCTACAGAAAAAGGCAAAGATTCTAACTTTTCAATGTGTAACATAGTCAAATTAAATGGGGCAAATAGGGAGGACACGTTCATGTAACTCCAGGGCACGCGGCCCGCCTTAAGAGTCTGTAGTGTCCACGCAAACTGCATCACAGAACGCAATTGATTTTGACCATGGTACAATACAGACACCTCATCATTCACAATGTCAACTACAGAAGACACAATATTATTCAACGTGTAAATTCGAGAAGAAAGCATGTTAATACTGTTATCAACAACTGCAAGCACTTTTTCCAAATTTGCCTGGTCAATCGCCCTTAGGCGCTTAGCAGCCTCAATTTTGTGAAAATTTCCAAATTTCATTGTAAACCGCATAAATCCACCGTTTAGACCTACCATTAGCCGGGCCTTTTATAAAATCATTTAAATCCACATTATCATTTAGCTGAGACAGATGTAGTTTAACTGCAGCTAACGTGGAATGTTGTAACCAATTCTGACACAGTTTCCCCACAGAGTAAGTAGTGACAGTATAATCAGTTTCAAAACGGGGATCAGGTCTGACTTGTGTGAACCCTTCAGCCAAACCCAAAAAATTACGTTGGCAAGAATCAGCACTTCTATGCCACATCAGCCAACCCTTCAGATCCAAACTGCATACATTAAAGGATGAATTGTGCAATAGAGTTTGCAACTCACGAATGGACAATGCAGTATAATTACCCCATCCTGAATATTCTTCCAATTCGGGGATGATTGGTGTATTTAATTTTTTTTAAGTCGCCAATCCAAAGCATGTTGTTTGGGAAATAGTAGAATTTAGAAACAACATGTGATTCGGGATGAGACATGCACGGTGCAAAGCCTCAGTGCCTTGTACCTGCCAATCTTTGGTACCCCAAACCGATTTAAGGTCAATTGTTCCTTTCCATAACTCGTAGCCATCTACAGCTAACTTGTCTAGAAAGGATTTCGAATACAGCAATTTTGTATCGGTAAGTCTAACTTTGGACATGGACTTTTGTGTCATTTTGAAATAAAATGACTCAGGATTTGATTGATTAAAGTCTGTAAAATAAGTGTATTTTTTCAGAAATGTATTTGAGTTGCCTCCCAATGGAGCTGGGCAATGTTCCCACTGTGTGTAATTTACAGCAACCCTCCTGGAATTTGTCTTAGGTAGAAAATGATTACCATAATGTTGGAAGCAAAACAAATCACCATAATTAACAGAATCTAGGTATAAATCCTCAGCATCAAATGCAGCATAGTATTTCAAATCAGAGAATAATGCTTCTACAGCCTGAATATCCCAATCATCAGAACGTATATTTTGTTTAATCACATCCCCCATGTTTACTCTAAGCACATTCGGAACATTAATCACTTCAGTGGGGCCATGTATTTGAAATCTAACCGCATCCCACACAATCCCATCAAGGACAGGCCAAGCAGTAATGTTGACTGTATTCAAGTCTCGTTTCAGTCTGTGTGCTGAATGTGAAGAGGAAAGAGGGGCCAATGTTCCATTAAGGTACCAAATTCCTGTTCTTTCTTTGACATAGTGGCCATCGATCAGGCGGAAAAAATAAAACACAAAACCAATTGACATAAAAAGATAAAATGAAAATAGAATCAACCAAATGTATGTCCAAGGGGGAATTAAAAATGTTTTTTAAATAAAGTGGCATATTTTGCAATAGTTGAGGGTTTCTTTGAATGTTCTGAAACAGAGTCAAAAGAGAATCTGGACTGGTCGGCCAAACGAGTCTGCAAATCTGGCATTGATAAATCAGTTGAATAGGTGTAGTTCAGCTCATCAATGTTAGTAACAGGAATAGTATTTAATAAAGGACTGGAAATAGCAGGCATCTCGAGGGACACCTCCGGTTCTGCACCAGAAGTAATAGCCAGCACAGAGTGCCTCACCATGGAAGGACAGGATACAGCCGGTGTCATGCTATGAAGAGTCGGCCACCCTGTGTGTCTTGACATTGTCAATTGAGATAAATCTGTTTTCCTTACGACCTGAAAGTGGTGGTAATATGACTGTTCTCGTGCCCTTCACTCCAAGAACTCGAACCGGTGCACGATATGAGGGACTAAACTCTTTCTTGTTATCGATCTTCTCTCGAACCAGTTCTTCAACTTGGGGTAGCCAGCCAACTACCGGGATCTGCAACGCATCATCCGATGTGGAGGGCAAATGTTCCTTTGCTAGACTGTCTCTGGTCTTTTGTAGATCCTGTAAAACATTGCAATGTTCATCTACGTCAAAGGCCGCGGCCTGGGCCTTGCAGTCTAGACCGTCGAGGTCAGGGACGTACATCTTGATACCAAAGAGCATTTCGTATGGGGTCCGCCCACCCAGAGACCTTCTAGGGAGATTATTAAGCGCACGCTGCATGCCATTGAGGTGGGCCAACCAGTTTCTGCCAGTGCCTATAACTCGAGCTGTCAAAGATTGCTTTAAGTCACGGTTCATTCGTTCCACTACACTGTTACCCTCAGGTCTGTACGGAGACGAAAACTTGACTTGGACCCCCAACGAAACCATAGCATCCTTATACGCCTTAGAGGCGAAAGCCGGACCCTGATCCGAATGGAAGGTACCACAGGCAAAAATCCCTACAAAGACTCGCAAATCCTTAATGACAGTACGTGAATCAGCGCTCCGATGGGGCCATACCCACACAAAGCGTGTGCATGAATCAACTGCTACTAAGATGTATTTATATGCAGTATCAGAAGAAAAAGGACCGCAGTGATCTAAATAAACGCAACCAAGCGGTTTATTAGAGATGTACAACTGTGTCTGAGGCGGACGCGCAGCAGTTGAAGGCTTAATCTGCTGGCAAATGTCACATTGAAGGACATAATAGCGCGTCTGTTTGTACAGTCCCCGCCACCAGAACCTCTGTTGTAGCTGTGTTACTGTGGCTGAGACGCCCGCATGCGCAGACGCCACACCTTCATGAGCCACAGTAATCAAAGTAGCCCTGCGATCCGAGTTGGGAATAAAACGTTCGCCAACATCAGGAATTTTCACATGAGGAACCTTATCGGGACTTAAGTGGTATGTGTACTTCGAAGGGAACCCCGCAGGATATTTACCTCCCTTCTCAGTGGCAGCAACAGCTGCCTAGATGTCATCATCTATCTTACTTTTGGACCGCGTGACTGCTGCAACTAAGTATTTTGATACTACTGACTTCGCTGCTTCATCAGAAAGCGAATTACCGACAGCGTGGACTCCCACGCGCTGATGGCCAAGAGTAAGAATCACAAACACGAGTGGCAACATTTCTTTAAGTACCGCCACTCAGACCCAGATCATTTTATGTTTTATTGTGCTACCTTTGGAATCACAAAATTCATTCCGAATCCAAAAGAACAAGTTTTCATTGTAAGACTGGACACAGTAGTAAGAGTCACTTACGATTAAAGTCGTCACACTAGGATCTGCGTACTCCAATGCAAGCATCAGAGCACGAAGCTCTGCTAATTGTGTGGTGCAGTCCCCAAGCGTCTGCGTGTGCACGACAATGGACTTGAACTCATCGTTCACCATTGCACCGACCACAATGGCGCACGCGGAAACGTAGGCATGTTTAGAGCCATGCACAACCTGCGCCGAACCATCAGTGTAAATGATGCAATGGAAATCCACCAAAGGCCGCATTGCTAAAGGAGCAGGATGAACAAATTCATACTGTAAATACTCCTTCGACCGTAAAGTGGCGTCAAAAATAAAGGTGACATCCTGGGATGTCAAGGATGCAGCTCATTGAATCCACCTAGGGTGCAAAGCTTTGGAATTTGGTACACTGGCTTTCGTAACTGCCTCCAAGGCAGGACACGGGGTAACAACCAACATGCGTTTTCCCTGTGACAGGGCACGTTCCGTGAGAATTGCCATCTGCACAGCCGTCAAAACTTTCTCCACAGTGGAAAAACGCATTTCAGCCGAAGTGTACAAGTGTGACTTGTAAGCCATAGGTACTGTATCTCCTTCATTAAAAGTTAGGTACGTGAAACCCACCGTCCCAGGGACAATTCTTATCACCAGGTTGGTCTGGTTATCACGAGTCTGTAAATATTCAGAAGCGAGCAAATCAGCTTGCAAAGACTGCAGAATAGCTGAATGCTCAGGCAGCCAGCATGATTTGGAAAAAGATGGTTGTATCAAAGCATACAAAGGCTTGATACGCTGGGCATATTCCGGAATGTATGTTCTCCCGAAATTCAAAAAAGCCCAGTAAAGATTGTAATTTTTTCAGTGTTGTTGGAGCGCACAACTGTGCGCATTTCTCCAGGAAGTGAGGAGCCAAGCCTTTTCCTTCATTGTTCAGTTCATAGCCTAGAAACAACACTGTGTACTCTGCAATGTGCGACTTTGCAAAGTTAAATTTGTAACCCATATCTGCAAAGTAACAAATAATACTGTTCACTCAACACAGATGCTCCCAAAGTTCGTCTTCTGTGAGATAGATATCATCCACATAGGAACAAGCATCTGGGTCGACCCTCTCCAACAGAGAGACAATGCGGGCGGAAAATACTCCAGGACTATTCTTATAGCCCATTGGGAGACGCCGAAACATTTTTTGGACACCGCCGCATGTGAAAGAAGTCCATTGGGAACTTAGACCGTCCAATGAATGGGCATAAAAACCATTGGAAATGTCAAGCGTGGTTTTGAACCGCTTACGCACAAGACTATTTACAAGGGCAGAGCCGTGAGTATTCTGTACTGCACAGTTGCGGCAATGCGAGTTTAAATGCCGGTAATCCAAAACCAAACGATAAGAGCTGTCCGGCTTGTTTACGGTAAAAAGGGGGTTATTCATCGGTGACACACGTGTTTCAATTACACCTTGATATTCCAATTTGTTCAAGGATCGCTGCGACCGAAGCTTTGGCTTCACGTCATATGGGATATTGAGGTTGAGGTTGTGGCTGAGACCGTAAAGGAATCTCGTGGCTTGGGGACAATTTATCCCAGCCACACTGATTGCGGTACACAGCCTGTGCAAGCGCCAGAGCCCACTCTTCTGCAAAGTGCAGCACTTCCACTCTCGAAACAGTGTTCGCGAAACTGGGGAGGATTACCTCCTCCCCTCTCGGAGCTGCGAGCACAAAAGGTGGGGGCCAGTCAGCCTCCGAAAGCAAAATGTCATACGTAGATGAAAGATTTTCCCAAAATACCCCTTTTATGGTACGCTGTATGTCACCTTCAATTAACAGGACAATTTCAAAAAGTCTATCAGGGGGAGCAACTCTTGTATCAGCTGTTTCAATCACAACATAAGTGTCAGTCGCTGTCACCTTCAGTAGTGGACGGAGGGCCTCTCTCACTATGTAATCTCCGCCGCGCTATCCAGCAAGGACAGAGCCCACGTCAGATTCCGAAGCCGCGTTCTCACAATCTGGGGCATATCGATGCGCCGTTAAGGCAGTGACTTTTTTCTTGGCAAACTGCGGTCTCTGAGGCGTAGAGCCCTCCTGCTTGTCTGCACCGTTGCGCGGGCGGGGCTGACCACGTCCTTGCTGGCCACCCCGGCTCCTGCCGCCCCCTCCACCACCGGTTGACGGAGCCGATGAGTCCTGAAAGGAACGAGGAGAGCGTTGGTCAGAAGCCTGAAACCGATCAGGAGATTTAATCATCGCGCGGTCACACAAATTATAAACATGTTCCGACTGCGCAGGCAAGGGAGACGCAGGGCGAGATGTCTGAGCCTGTTGTTGCTGTTGCTTACCCTGATTCTGTTTTTTAGGCCAATTTTGTTTTTTATTGGTACTGGGTTGAACCGCCGCTGCCGAAGTCTGTCCCTGGGGCTGCTTTTTCTCTTTATCAGAAAAAGGCTTAAGACCCTTGGCATTGCGGCCAACCGTTTTATAAGCCGCCACAATTATCCTCGCTAACTGTCGGGGTTTTTCGGGTTCGGGAACCGCCTTTAAAGCGTTAGCCACCTGAAAGTTCACTGCATCTCCCTTGACATTTGCAAGGATCAGATCGCAAACCACATCAAAGGTGCCACACAGCCGCATACCCAATTGAACCACAGACTCCGGTCCGTGGTCATCTTGAACACGTTTAAGGACCGCAGACAGATTGGACATAGACGGGGTGCCATAGCACCTCGAATAGACCGCTGCAAAAGTCTTACCCCAAAACTCACAGTCACAAAGCTCAGGGGCTAAATCCTTCGGCAAGCTAAGCGTTAGAATCCGGTGTTTTTCACCAGGAGTCGTATTCGGAAATACCGCTTCCAGCTGGTCAAATTTCTCGGCAAGCCAGAAAGGAAATTCATCCTTATCTTGGGGCTTCCTGCCCATTACGGAATTTACCATGACAGGACTGATTTTCAAACCAGCCTGCCCTGCCGGAAGGGCTGCACCTCTAGGGGCTGCACCTTGAACATTACGACTCGTGTAATGTACTAGGGCTCTAATCACGGCAATAGCGACTACATGAAGTCGCCTAAGTTCACCTAAGTTACAAGTGCCGTGATTAGGGTGAGGAGTAAATCCAGCCAAAGCGGGCCAATTTGCGCCCGGAATGGACAAAGGACCTAATCTCGGAGCGGTTAACCACATGGCTGCTAGGCGTTTTCCCGTCCTGCGCTGAAAAAAAAAAATGACCATTAATCATGACGAGCTGGCCTTGTCATCCGCGCACGGCAGGTAAGCGCCATGACGAGCCCAGCTCGTCATTAGCTTCGAAGGGGTTAAAGAGTGGGGTAGGGCGCCACCAAACCAAACTCCATTCTGCCAAACATCAATAGGTACTTCCTGTGCTCTGTACGGAGCATATTCAACAGGTACAGGTGATGCAGTGTACGAGTGGAACACACCAGAATTTGCATCCACTGCCGGAAATGTCACCCACAAATAAAACAGTTCGTATGGGTAAGCATGTTCCGCACTCACCACCAGAACCACAGCCAAGCCATCCAAAGGGACATCATAAGCCTGCAAATGATCACGCACCGCAATGCGACTATGCTGCGGGATGTCCACGGCTTGTGCCATGACTGCACAGGAATGTGAAAAAACAAAGATTACTTTGTAGCACAACTGGGTAGTAATTCAAGGAAACCGTTTTAGATAGATTCAAGCTTGAAAAGACCTATTTCAAAAATAGGTAGGTTTTTCCGACACCACCGTTTTCCGGAAACGGGAATGAAGGGGTTAAGGTTTGAATTATATACTACTCGAGTGTCATGATATAAGGCCAACAACGTATGGGCGCCATGTAGCAGGGATTTCGTTCTCTTACAGAACTGTGCGTAGAGATCAGGAACCTCAAAGAGTTAGGGTGACCCAAAACTCACCTCAGTATCCAAAATCCCCTTACCGAGCTAGCTACAGTGTCTCATTGGCCATAACAAACTACCAATGACTTAGACAAACCAGAACATGAACTTAGGTTACCTCAGGTATCGTGGAACAAATGAACACTCTTTCGCTCTATAATCAGTTCAAACCAGAACGGGGAGTAAAAGAAGACACGTGCAAGTTTGAAATATTTATTTTTCAATGCAAGGTTCTCAAATGCAGTATCTTATATAATACCAGAATACATATTATAAAAATCAGAGTTATCAGCATAGTCACTAATCCATAGTAAGCAAACGGTGATAGCATATTATAATGCAAAATTCAATAGAAATCTGTATCACCTATATTTAGTGCTCCCTATTTAGCATACTATATTATATCTAAGAAGGTCTCAGTTGGGTTTTAGCAGGGCGGGCCCATACCTCTAAATGTCAGTAGGAGAAGATCACATCATCAGCTACCAGCTCTCTGCATGCGAAGCACCATCAAGTGTGTTTTTGCATTCTCAGTAACTCTATCTTAAACCCGCTTAGAGCCCAATGTTGGCAGCAACTGTATTTGTGTTATGTCTAGTGGTGCGAGGATCAGAGCTTCCAGCAACCTTGTGTTAGGTTATTCTTAGAGCGTTCAGCACCCACTGTTCAGACATTGTACCAAGCACGACTGATATCAGAGCAATAACATATTATTCTCAAATAAATCACTTCTTTCGCCTAGGTTGAAAGCTACAATAACAATTATGTGTCGTGTGCAAACTGAAGCCAAAGGAAAATATGTCGTTTAAACATTTAATTAACTCATGTTAACTTAACACAGTATATAGAAAATCAGCATCTATATGACACCCCTCCAGGAGTTTTGAAAAAGTACTGACTCTACCTTTGCAGGATCCAGAAAACCATTACCTCTTTAGGATTTTCATTGAATTTGCAATTTGCTCCTAAGTCTGGACTTTTTGTTCTGTTGCTGGTAGTGTAGCACTCTCTAGGGGCTTGTTTTATGGTTGTATCTAATGTGGCCTGAAGATATCTAAGGAAGGTACACGGTATGCAGCTCCCTCTAGGGACTGAATCTATGGTTTTATTTCATGTGATCAGAAAGTGATGCTCTCTAGGGGCTGTTTTTATGATTGTATTTTTATGTTTGAAAGTATATAGAACACACATACATGGTTTGTTCATTTTAAATTGGTTTATTGACATAATAATGTTGGCAGTAATCCTTGATCAAGATAGATATGCTGTATTAGTATTAATAAGTGCATTTCATGAGTGTGGTTATTATAGATTTTTGTATTTACCCACAAAATGATGGAGTTTTTAACATGAGGTTTGTTGATCTTGAATCTTTGATCAAGCCAATAGACATATCTTAGATGTTTGTGTGACCATTTAGGAGGCCAAAGGTTATCATGCTATATCATCTATGGTGCTACCTATCAAGCCTAATTTATATGTTTGTAAATAATGTGTAGTATTTATTAGTGTGTATATGTGATAAATGTACTTTTCCTTTTTGGAAAGAAAAATTACTGACAGGACAGTCATTTATTGAGGGTTATCATTGTGTACCAGTGAATGGTGATTGTTAGCCCACACCAACTCCCCTGAGTCGGCCTTGGGCTGACCTGCTTCGATACCCTGAGAGAGTCAAACGCTACAATGGGGTGCTTGGTTCCCAGCAAGGAGAAATTGTGGGCCTATTACTTGTGCAGGTCACACAGCTAATAACCAATTTTCTTACACTCCCTTTATATATTCATACATGTCTGTGAGTCAATTGTATTCATGCTCAAATGGTCTTGCAATAACAGCTGTTTCCATTGTTGCCTCATCTTAACAAAGAAGTCTTTAGGTAGGTTGCAGTCACATTTTTGCTGGCACGTTGCTTGAAGTTGGCATGTTGTGATTTTCTCCAATTGGGAGATAGTTCGAATCTATAAGCATGTTAGTGTATTATCTTATCGGTAACCTCAGTGTATGGCTCGTTCAGAAGACTTTAAAGTTGATTTTATGGTAAAATAGGAAGGGTTCTAGTGATTGCTTATCCTCAGTACTCTTTTATGAATTGAGCTTCATTTTCACCTTGCAGAAAAATGTAATCCTTGTTGGCCAGCAGACAGTGGTGGCTGCCACCAAATAGCAAGGGTGTGGCGGTGGCAGAGGGTTAGAAAATACATCTTAAAAAATTACTTACCTTGCTGCCAGACCGCCAACTTGTGTCACCCTCTTCTGTTCATGCTTGGAGCAGGTAGCACAAACAGGTTCCCCTAGCCAATCACAATGCTGCAATGTATTGTTGTGATTTGTCTAAGCGTCGTGGTTGAGCACTCAGACAGGCATTGGGAGCCTCTGCATGTTCCCCACCAGGCTGTGTATTTCAGCCTGCTGCTAACATGCAAAGTGCACCTGACTGTTCGGTTGGCCCAAATTGGCCAGCCAAACAGGCATGTGCACATAAGTGCCCACCACTCCTCCCCTTGCTGGCTGCGACACAGCCCAGCCCGGCCCGCCCCAAAAATCTGAAAAAATAAAACGAGAATAACATAGTGTTATTATAATTTTATTTTTCCTTTATCCACTGCTCAAAATGTAGTGGGGCAACACTTCTCAGCCTTAGCGGAGGAGCCGGCGCTGGCAGCAGAATGTCAAATGTATCTATATAGATATTGAAGATTACTGGTAAGAGGATTAGATCTCCAAGAATTGATATGGGCTTGGATCTGAATTAAATCATCTGATTGAAATCATCTGAGTTAGTCCCTGTATGTAAGAGAGTGAGAACCATTGAAAGACAGCAGTTGCATGACATTATATTACACAATTATTGCCAAAGAAACACTTCAATTGTGACCCTGCACTTAAACAATAAATAAAGAAAACTCTATTCAGAGTTTGCCATATATGATGCAAAAAAATGTAATCTAGTTGCGAACCAACCAACCAAACCTAATAACAGTTCCGAAATGCAAACACTTTTCCAATTGCCAAAGAGTACCATGGTGCAAGGGTGCCTGCGTTGGTGCATGGCAGCCAATTGTACACCAGCACAGGGAAAAGCACAGGGATGTGTCATATTGTTGTAAATATGACGCATCTCTGTGCTTTTAAAATGACGCAGCTAAATGCAGCAAAATGGCTTGCGGCACCCCACTGCTTCATTTTGTTGTAAATTAGGCCCTTAATATCCAGTTGTGTGTGTCCACATCAACAGCCAGTACATTCATCTAATACTCCATCCATGTTATAACATTGTCCGAATTATTTTGACTTTGGCTGCGAAGGGGAGGAGAGAGATGGGCCGGTAGTTCTTCAGGTCAGTTGGATTGGCCATTGGTTTCACCTATGCATGCTTTCTGTTGTCTGGGCAGGTGCCGGATCTGAGGGAGGAGTTAATAATTAGTCCTAGATCAGGTGCGATGATAGCGGTGGCCCTGTGGAAAATGTGAGGGGGCAGGGGTCTGTTGGGGCTCCATAGTGCGCCTTCTTTATGGTTGAGGAAATGAGCTCGATGGATGTGGGGGTCCAAAAGGTGATGGGCGGCTTCTCATCGGTTGTGGGTGGTGTGGTGTGGTGTTGTTTTCTGCTAGCCTGCTGAAGTTTTCTTTAAGGGCCTTGATTTTCAGGTGGAAGTAGGAGCTGAGTTTGTTGCAGAGTTCCTGGGAGGGTGTGATGTCATGGCTTCGAAGGGGGGTTTTGTGAACTGCTGGATGATGTTGAACAGTTCCTTGACATTGTATGCGTTGATCTCGACTTTGTCTCTGATGAAAGACCTTTTGGTGTCCCTTATACACGGGTGGTAGTCCTTCAGGGTGTTTTTGTGGTTGCTTCATGCTTCTTTGGTCTTCTGGTTCCTCCAGGATTTCTCCAAGCGTCTGGAGTAGAGATTGGCTTCTTGGAGTTCAGTGGTGAACCAGGTGGCCCTCAGAGGGCGTTGTTTGGTCGTGGGGCGGAGAGGTGCCAGCTTGTCGGCGCACCAGGAGAGCCAGCAGTGGCGTTCCCTGGCTGCTGAGTTGGTGCCGGTAGTGGCCTTGGGGGGTCTTGGAGGAGGGCGGAGTTCAGGTGCTCCTCTGTGACCTTACTACAGTTCTGTTGCAGTGGGCGTGGGGCGGGCTTGGTAGCGGTGGTGGTGTTGAAGGTGAAATAGACGCAGTGGTGGTCCGTCCAGAGGGGCTGGAAAGTGTGGCTGAAGCGGATGTTAGGTCCTCCCGCGAAGATGGGGTCGAGGGTGTGGCCTGCTCTGTGGGTGGAAGTACTGACGAGCTGTTTTAGTCCTAGGATGAGGAGGTTCTCGAAGAGTGAGGTGGAGTCGGGGTCCTGGCTGTTTTTGAAGTGGATGTTCAGGTCCCCGAGCAGGATGTAGTCTGTGGAGGTGATGGCGTGGGGAGCGGCAAGCTCGGTGATGGTGGTTGTGAGCTGTGTGCGGCGACCTGGCGGTCTGTAATGAGGGTGCCGCTTAGAGTGGTGCTGGGGCTGGTATAGCCCCACCAGACCAGGGTTTACCTGCTCCAATGATTCTTAAACATACACACAGGCATCCTGGGTAAGGCAGGAGAGTCCAGGCCCCCCAGCAGGTCACCCCTCCTCCCGCCAGCCCAGAGTACCCCAATGAATGCTTGCCCTGTCCAAGGTCAGCAAGTCCATGCCAAAAAAGGAAATCCACACCCTTTTCTTGCCTGGGACCCCGCCACAGGGTGAGGAGCTTACTGGTGCTATCGCCCTCCCCCCAACCTATATCTTGCTTAACTGCTAGGGTGTAACCCCCGAAGCACTTACCAACTCGGGTATGGCCAGAAAAACCGGGGCAGCTAGCAGATCAGCCCTCTCTCCCACCAGCCCGGTTCCCCACCAGCTACCTACCTGCTGATGGCAACTACTAGGGCCCCTACCAGTGCCTCTAAGGAGCCACCTAACACAACGTCCGTCATGATGCCTGTGTCAGGGCCAACCTCCAGGCCGCTCCCAACCTAAAAGGGAACTCTAGGGAAAAACAGGTAGGGCTGAATAATCTATGACACCAGCCCGTCAGTCCTCTTCTCCTCCAGCTAGGCCCTTATCAGATGCCCTCACTCATGTCTTTAATTTGGTATTGGTAAGCCCACCTATGGCTCTCCGCCTTCACACAATGCCCAACCAGGCAGAACTGTGCTGCTGACCTCTTCATTCACCATCAGGGGATGAGCTGTCTGCCCAAACATCGCCCCTCCCTAAGCTCTCAATGAGCCTCAAAATGCCTGCTGCCCTTCTGATTTCGTGTTTGGAGACCAGCCCCTGCCTATGCCAGGCCAGCTGCTTCACAGCCCAAACTCCTTATACTCCTGGTAATGGACCATGGAGGCTCAACTCACCACTCCCTTCTTGTAGGCCATTCTACCAAAGGATGCCATCTTGCTTCCCAGAAATGTGCTTTTGATAGCTATACCTGCTAAATAGAAGACACCTCCCCGGTTCTTACTGCCAATTCGAAAACTAGCATTTAGTCTTGACCTTCCCAGGCCGCCTCTCTGAGGACTATTGCAACGGCCACTGCCCTGCGCTGACTTTGATCTGTGGAGGGGGCACCCTGGCCAGAGGGAACAATATAATTGCACAATCCTTCATGAATATTGGCAATCATTCCCTTGTTGCCATAATTCAGTATCCTGCTGAGAGCTGCCGGACTTTTCTCATAGTCCTCATGATTCGATGTAAATGATCCTATGCCGGACACATGACACTAGAAAATCTAAGTACATACTAGACATGGCTGCAATCACGTTCTCACTGTTCAACTTCCAAAATAGCTTGACACATGGAGAGCCCGATATGGACCTGTTTAAGCACCTGCTTGCAACCAAAAATGTCCCTCGATCTCCAGTTATTGAGTTTAATCCTAGGCGACCGCCTTGGCTTGTCGAAAGCCTCTGCTTTGTCCTCCATGTGATGTTCTATTACTAGTTGGACTGTGGACCCTCATTTCATCTCCTAAGCATATTATTCCCTGCCAAACCGAACCACCCAATCCTGCATGGGACCTCAAAATAAAATGAAGACATTGCCCCTCCACAGGCTTATTATATGATTGTGAGCAAGCTGGGGACTGTCCTCCCTAGCCACTAAGAACCTTAAAGTAAGCAAAACTGTGCACTAATAACCCGCTTGCACCTGCTCTTAAGAGTGGCAGCAGTCTGTGTCTTGATTGCCTAAACAGGCTTCCTGCAAACCCGTTTGTGCAACTCAGCCACATAATTTGGTCTCCCGCTGTCTCATTAGAATACCCAGATAGTGACTGCCTCAGTCCTTTCAGCCTTAATGATAGGAGGCTTCCATGCATCTTGCACCAGCTCTGTAACCTTCACCACATCTCAAAGGGACCGTCAGAAAACCAAAGAGCGACCCTTGCCCCCTTTCTATTCACTCTTCTTGCCACCACCCAGAACCGTGGTTAGACATATAAAATGGGTGTGCAATCAATAAAAGAAAATGTCGCCATGATTGGTCAAAGTGTAATGCTTCTGACTAGCCGGAATGTGACAGAAGGTGCCCACAGCTGCTCGAACTGGATTATTACTCGGCAGCTAGACCCTGTGTGGAATCATGTAATGCTGCACTAGCCATGTTACCAGGTCTGGAGTAAATAGACCTCTTTGCCACCGGAGGGAGAATTTGGACAATTTTACCCTAAAATAATCAGAGACCAACCAAAGACCTGATTATCGACAGAGCACCGGGCTCTGTGAGAAATGATGTCTCTCTGTACGATTGCATTTGCCTACTCCTGGGGGAATAGCAGTCATTGCTCCTGGAAGGAGTGTGTGCCCAACATACTCTAAATTCATGCTACCCACTGCCTGGCCATCACCCCAAAATAGGGCATTCTGGGCAAAGATTGCCTTGCGTGATCTTCCGAAGCATGGCGGACCCCTAGCTACTTGGAGGTACGCCTATGATATTGTCATGTGAGCTTTGTGTCGCACTTTGGCGGATACAGGCAAAGGCTGCATTGCCTGAATTGTAAAATGTCTTTCTTGGGGCTCCTATGGTCTTCTCTCTCTGGCTAGTACTCAAATATCTTCTGGCTTGTACCACGCTCTATATGAGATCTACAATATTCGACTGACATGTACTCCGCCAATATAAGTTAACATTAGAAATAGTGCCCCAAGAGGTATAATATCTTCCTAAAACGGCCTTCACATACTCCCTCCTAGACGGTATTCCTGAAAACAATGTTTGGAACCTGCTCATGGTGCCCTTATTAAATTCTGATTACTGGCACACTGATGAGCTTGGCAGGCCAGGTTGGTGACCAGCTAATTCCTGTGAGTTCTGCACCAACAGTACAAACAATTCTTCAGCCTTGGGAGGAATAGTCAGGCGCTCAAAAGTAAACTAAGGAGTCAGCATATGGCTTCCATTGATTGAGTCATCCTGGAATGCCAAAGCTTGGTGCCAATGTAAAAACCTAGCATGAATAGATTAGTAGTAATGCCCAAATTGATGGCCAATCATGGAAGAACACTGTTAGGGGCTCTAGAGAGGGGTGGGTGCCCTGCAAATTCTAACACATCCAGTCGAACTGGGGCCCCTCCGCTATGTGCCGGGGTGCCTGAGCAATGCAAGTTAGTTTGGCCAAGGGATCCAAAAGAAAACCAGTGCTGGTAGTGGAGTTCATCAGCGGCCAACACCCATCTCATCTCCGTATTAAGGCGGGCCGCAATTCGCGCGGGGGACTATGAAAAGGCCAGGAAAGACTACCCTATTCCTTAGGGAGAATGGTAAGCTCTGCTTAGACACCCCCCCCCCCAACTGCTTCTGCTTAGATACTTCCAGGTACCGACCGCATGGGAACGTATTCCCATCTGAGCAACACACGTCCGTATAGCTCCCGCTGCGACGTCAGTTGCGTGTATGAACGTGCCTAGATAAAGATTATAGCCATCCCCCAATCAAAAGGCTGCTATGTGATGTTGGCAAGGAATGTAATAATGTAAAGGAATTACTAGAGGCAATTCAATTGCCAAAAGAAGTGGCTGTGGTCAAGTGTGCTGCTCACCAATCTGGAAATGACAAAATGACAGCTGGTAACCGTTATGCTGACCAAGTGGCCCAACATTGTGCCAAGTACAGAATGGCAGTAAACATGAAAATAGATGCATGTGGAATCAGCTGCCAACTTATGCTGCTAAATGGTGTGAGAATATGGGAGGAAGTGAGAGATTTGCAAAATGAAGCAGAGCAAAATGAAAAGGAAGAATGGGAGAAAATAGGTTGTCAGACAAGGGCTGAAGATGATGTCATTGTTTACTTAGATGGAAGGCCTGTGTTACCAGACTGTATGCCTGCTCCTATGGCTAGGATGTACCAAGGGGATGCACAAATGGTAGAGATGCAATGATAAGATTTTTCAGACAAACTTGGTTTAATGCCAAGTTCAGAAATGTAGCAGAGAGTCTTTGCCAGAAGTGTTTAACTTGTCAATAAATGAACTCTGGTAGGAAAACTGCAGTCTGCCCTGGGAAAATTGGAAAGGCAGAAGGCCCATTTTTAGGATTACAAGTCGACTTCATTCATTTACCTCCATGTTGTGGATTAAAATATGTCCTTGTCATTGTCTGCCTCTTTTCAAAATGGGTAGGAGCTTATCCCACCAGAAAGAATGATAGCTCATTCCTCTTTTCGGTATTCCAGTAACGGTTCAATCAGACCGAGGGTCTCATTTTAATAATGAAATAATTTGTCTCAATTGTGAATCATTCAAAATTGTGCAAAAGCTGCACTGTGCATACTGCACAGAGGCTTCTGGTGGGGGAATACAACTGAATGGCACAATCAAATCTAGATTGGGAAAGATGTATGAATCATACCCAATTGGAGTGGCCTGAAACTTTACCTCTTGTTCTGATGGGACTCAGAAGCATTCCAGACAAAAACACAGGCTTGAGTCCCCATGAGATACTCATGGGAAGAGCAATGAGGCAGGTGTGGGTGCCAGGACACAAGCTGATAAACATAACTGATGATATAGTATTGGAGTGCTGCAAAGAGCTGGCTGATCAAGTGTGTTCTATCTTTCATCAGGTTGGGGAAGACTCTGTGACCAGACAATTGACTGCAGCACATGACCTGAACCCAGGTGATTGGGTAGTGATAAAGGATCACACCCGTGAATCGTGTTTACCACTATGGTGGGGAAAACCACACCAATTCATATTGGTTACCACCACACCTGTAAAGTGCAAAGGAATTTCTAACTGGATTCTTGCCAGTCATACCAAAAGAGTGACCAAACCTGACATAGTAGAGGCTAAAGGTTGCGCAGCTGTAGGGTCTACAGTGGTTGATCCTGAGGTAGCTGATGAAGAACAACCGAGCACCAGTCAGGATGAATGGATTCTGGTTTTCACAATACCTGATATTGTGAGAACCAGAAGTAAAACCTATCTAGATAGACAGAATGATAGTGAGGATAAGACAGGGTAGAAGAACGCACTCAGATTATAGAAATCAAAGCCAATAGTAAATCTGAGGAGAACCTGATAAGAAAAAAACAGTTTACTCAGACAGAAGAAAACAACAACAGCACTCCTGAGTCTGAGACGGGACAGACAGCTATTAGAGAAAATACTCAGGCAGAAGACAACAAGAAATTACAAGCCCTGAGCAGGACAAGACAGTTATAGAAAAAGGTGTTCAGGAAGAAGAAGGTGAACAAAAAAAAAAGTCAAAGCCAAATCCAGCAAACTCCTGAACAAGGTCAGAGTAACATAGAAGAACCCATCCAGGCAGAATCGACAGAAGTAATAAGCCCTGGACAAGGTCAGATAGAGAGGAAAACATAAGAAAAAAAATAAACAAATTGTGCCACAACTGAACAAAAACAAAAGCACATCTGAAGAAAATCAGAGCACAGTACCAGCTAAGAGACTCAGAAAAGGTGATGCTTGTCCTAGATTTATCAAAAGAATAAAATATCACCTTAAGACAATAAATGAAGAACCTGATCAAGTAGACGAAATAACAAGTCAGTCTAAACCATCCACAGAAAAACCCAGGTCCACACTTGAAAAGACTAATTAATAAATTCAAGGGTCCTGAGTGGACATATATAATCCTTGAAGATTTTGAAAATCTGGAAATCAGTGATGAAAGCGATGAAGAACTGATTACTGATCCAATTAACGAAGAAGTGAGGCCAATTTGAGATTAAGATATAGTTTATTCTGTGTAAAAGTAACAAAGAGGGGCTGAGTCTCCTTATTTAAAATGGCTGATAATTAAGGGTGGGCGTACAATCCGTTTCGCGGGCGAATTTGCGGATTTTCCGCGATTTCGCGATCCGCGAATCTTGCGAAATCGCGGTAAAATCCGCGAATCAGCGGGGACGAATTTTTCTCAACAATGAAAACAATAGATATGGCTGAAGCACATAACGAAAATCTAACATGCCAGTTATATGAGCAAGAAAAAGTGTTTTTTAATTTAGTAGAGAAAAGGGGACAGGATTTCCAAATGGGCTAAAAGGGAAGATTTTATGGCAACTGGCAAGACTCATGCTGATATGTCCCTGGTCTTAGAAACGAAATGGAAAATCTGTCTTCATAGGTTTAAAACAGAGTATAACAATGTATAAATCGGTTCCAGTGAATGTGAACACAATTTCCTGATTATTGGGGATGGGGACTAAAAGGGAGAACTGATCCAGTTTTTCCTGGAGTATATTTCATTTGTGGGAACAAAGCTTACTTTATGCTACCTGATCATTGGTATGGGAGTTGCTATTTCAAAATAGTATTCCCTAAGGTATACCATGTAAATAAATCACTGGAAGCAATGAAGACAAGAATAAACCAACAAGATGTCAAAGAGCTAGTTTTTTCAGAAATTGTAGGTGATATATTTAGTGCATTGATACCTTCAGTGGGAGTAATTCTGAATGCTCATAGAATTTGTAAATTGTCCACAGTGGTTTATCGCTTATCGACTGATACTGCTGGAGGGTTCTTACTGATCAATACTGAATTAGTTGCAACAAGAGCTATGGTTTTGCAAAATTGACTTGCTCTTGCTTTATTATTGGCAAAAGAGGGCAGAGTCTGTAGAATGTTGAAGGCGCAACATTGTTGCACCTACATACCTGATAAAAGAATTGAAATTGGAAGGTATGTCAGAAATATTACTCATTTGGAAAAATAATTGAAACCACTGGAAGTTGATAGTGCATTGAAGAGACTAACTGATGGTCTCTCCTCTGTAGGTAGTTGGTTTTCTAACGTAGGAAACAGTATTGTAGGTAGAATACTGATGCCAATATTGGGAATAGTCCTACTGATTTTAGTAATAATGATTTCGTGCAAATGCTTCAGACACAGAAGGTGGTATGCAGTAAATGAGAGGAGAAAGAAACGAAAGATTGATGAAATTCAACTTGAAGAGATGAAAGGGAATATATATAAAAGAATGAAGGGTTTTCAAAAGAATAGGGAAGGAAGAAATTCTTAAGCAGTAGAAGAAATTTAATTGGGAGAGTGCTGAAGTTGGCATCTGGTCTCTTAATTGGTGATGGCATAGAATAAAATAAAAGAGGGGATTGATGGAGCAAGGTTTCATACGTAACGAAACTTGCTTGTATTCAGCCCTCTCGAAATAACATGTAACTTATTAATCAACATGTTTTGTATTACTAATACGTGCACCATGTGACATGTCTACTATCTAGGGGAAGCTTGCATATGAGCTTTTACTAACAGTAACCCAAATGTATTATAATGGCCGATAAAAACGCAGGAATGTTACTGCGCATGCGTCTGCCACATCCACGCAATGTGACGTACTTTCTACTTGGTGTGAATTTCTTGCAGCTTCGCACAAGTGCCAAGATGGCCGCTTCATGTCTCACACATTAATGCACCTGCTACTGCTATAACTAAACTTGTTCATTCTGCTTAACCATTAATGCTTTAGTTAAGATAAAGTAATGGGAAAAGAGTAGAAATAAGTGTTATACAGTGCATTCATTTAATTTGCATTTTTAATGTGTCTCTTTTTTACTTTATTAATAGCTCATATTTGGGCCCGAAGGGTGACTTGTAATGCCATATTGGAATCTGCACTGCGCATGAACCAAAAGTGCTGAGAGCCCTCGAGCAGTGGTATTGAACCGATGCCAATGAGAGACTCGCCTGCGATGCTCCTGGGAACCTGACCCTATGACCTGCAAAGAGGAAGACAACTTGCAAATTTATATTAACATTGTACGCTAAATGAAAATAATATTGCTGGGTGCAATAAAATCCATGGGAAAGTAAATCATGGGCGGGAACATTGATCAACTTTATTGAACAAGAATGATTTCATACTTATATGGTGTGATGACCTCTCCTTGCCTTTCTGACCAATCAAATGAAGGGAATATACGAATTTGCAACACTGGGGGTTGGTACATTGCCCTGGAAAATGGTATGACTAAGGTAGGCTTAGTCAAATAGATTGCCCGACTTGTCACAGACCTGTCACTGACCCAATGTATGCTGAAGGAGAATCGAGAGCAGAGCAGAGTGCTAGTCGAGCACTCTGTCAGAAGAATCAGGAGTTTTGCTGAGTGAGAAGATTTGATGACCCAGTCGGGGTCCGACTGTTAGCCGCAGAGAGGGCTGTGATGCTGGCATTGTACTTAGTTGAGGCTACCTGTCCTGACCTGCACCTGTCCTGTCCTGTTTGCACCTGATCTGTGTGAAGCCCTAGTCTCTTTTGTCCCAACCCGTGGTCAGGGATGGTCCTCGCACCGTTCTAGGTAAATATAATCTGTTTGGGTATGTCCTTGTACTGTTTCCCTTTCTCGCCCTTGTCAGGTACCAATGTCAAAAGGTTCATCTTTAAAGTCTTTCCTACTTTTAATTTAATTTGTATGGCCCATACTTCATAAAATATTGCATAGATAAAGTGTTTTAATCTTTTTCTCCCGAGTCAGTGGTTATTTCATGAATGTAAATTGTTATTTTAACTACCTATTATGCTAGCTCTTTTTTAAGCACAATTGACAAGGATTGGTAAGTCATGGTGTATATGTATAAGTCCTAAAAGTGAAATACAATTCTGATATGCAGAAAGTTGAAGCAGGATTACCGGTTCAAGGTGTGAATTTTTATGGGCCCAGGTGAGTATGGTAAACTAAACTGGTAATCCTGCGCACGCCATCAGTAGTTCCCTTCACATGCGCACCTACCCCATCCAAGATCCCCTTAAACAAATGCTCCTGAAGCCTGCAAACGATGAGACCTATTTGCTGTAGCCTTTAGCCTGGTGCGCAATGGAGAGAATTTCTGCGGAAATAACGCACTAACATATTCTATCAACTCACAAAGACCTGACTACGCTGTGAGGCCCTCTCCTTTTCTCTGTGTGAAGCGACCCAGCTTACTAACTGTTTCTATTTCCCACATTGCGTTTAAAAGATCCTTCCTCCTAACGACTCGCAACCACCTTCCAATGGTGGGTAACTCGTCGCTGGTCTGCTGCCACAGGAGCTGCCTTGAGAGGACAAAGAGGATTAATCTGCATCTCCCAATGCTTTTATACCCATCAAGGAGGGGAGGTCGACCCTGCGCCCTTTGATGACGTTGCGCTCACAGGGCATGCCTAACCTTCCACCTTGCCGCCTACTCCCTGCCCCCTTCCTGCCTTGAAGAAAACCATGCCGGCTCCAGCACAAGATGCCAATAAGGGCGCCACGCCCCTAGGTGTGGGTGGCGCCGATCAATACCACTTTATCGACCTTACATTTACCTCAACTATATTTCTCAGGATTTTATTTTGATACATAGAGTTTTCTAAGCTCTAATTGTATTTATAATAATGTTAAATATTGTTTAGTTTATTTATGACCTGTCATAATCACATTTACTTTATTTATTTGGTCTTAACGAGCTCTTATGTTAACTCTGAAATTAACAGTTATGCATTTCTAATTAAATCAGCGTTTATTTATTTATTCTTTATCCTTATACTAACTTTAATATTAACTCTAGAATTTAATATGATTTTATTTATTACTAAATCATATAACGTTTTATTCTTACCACAACCCTAATAGTAACCCTAAACCCAACCCTAACACTTAAATATTTTATAATGAAAATCAGAATTGAAAACAACTGAAGCTGTTAAAGCTGTAACTCTTATTCAATTAAAATAAGGTCTCTTTGCAATTAGAGAGTGTGCTTGTGTTCCAGGGACTAGGGCACACCATCCTGGAAATAAAGATGCTCCCACATTGGTGGGCTCTCCCGTCACTGGTTGAAATCGACACTCATCTCTCGTCAACGCCTTAAGGTTGCTAACTATTTATATGATAGACTAAACACTAAAACGGATTGAAGAAATAGTTGACCTGTAAATAAATCAACATCAGAAACGGGAATCAGACGGCAGTTCACAGCATTCCCCCAGATACCGGCAGAACAAAAAAAAAACACAGGAAAGACGCATCTGCCCCTCGGAACTCTGCCAAAAAGACCAGCCTGTAATGCCCAAACCACCACGTGCAACATCTTCATTCTATTCTCTAAATATTCTCTGTCCTTGTCAGCGGAATTCACTTGAAATCCAAGCTTACCCTTCACACTGTGAGCTCAGACTGCCCTGATATGTCTTTATCTTGTGTCATTGCAACATAAAAGCGAAAAGGGAGGCATTGCATACCAGAAAAAATTGTGAACAAGTGCTGTGCCGTGTAACTTCTCCACACGTCGCCATGTTTCCTCTTTCCTCCCATCACAAACAGCATCTTGGTACAATTTCTCAATTACACTTCCCGTTCCATACGTATTGCTTTCATTTAAGTCCTTATGGGCGACATTCTTGATAGATGTGTCCTAGTGCTCATGTAAGTAACTAAACAACCCAATAGCAGCTGATAAATGCCACAGCAGCTGTTTTAAAAAAAACGTTGCAAGAGAGGGGCTTATTTGCAAGGCCCTTGTGCCGCACGTATCTCACTTTTTCTCGTGTTAAAAGTGATGCACTGGCTTGTAAATACGCCCCAGAGATTCTTGTCCCAGGGTGTGAGGTTCTGCTAGTTTTCTCGTCCACAGTTATCAGTGCACAGAAATAGGTGAAGTGCAATTAAATCAGACAGTAAATCTCCAGGTCTGCCGCACATATCTTTCAGAGAATACAAAAAATGTAGGGGCAGATTTATGTTAACTGGCGCATCCCCAGGGATGCGCCAGTTAACATGCGCCACAGCTCCTCCAGCCATGGTGCGCCGCATTTATAATGCAGCGCACCATGGTGCAAAAACGGCACAGATGCGTGACGCATCTGTGCCGGAAATGTGTCGCATTGCTGGAGTTGCGTCGCAAGCGCGACGCAGCTCCAGCAAGGCTCGGGGGTGCCCCATTTTAACAATGTTGCGTCAAGACCTACGCCTGCTTCAAGCAGGCGCAGGCTTTTGACGCAGCATTGGCTTAAAAGTGACTGAGTGAAATCTCATAGATTTCACTCAGCCACTTTTGCGAGGCGCACCTGCCCCGGAACGCCCACCCTGCGCCGGAACACCCACAAGCGGCGCAGGGCTTTACAATGTGACGCATCTGCCTAGATGCGTCATGTTGTAAATCGTTCGTAGGGATGCACCACGTTAACGCCGCCTTGCGTGACGCAACAGCGGCGTAAACGTGGCGCAAGGGCCTCATAAATCTGCCCCATTATCCCTAATCCTAATTTTCTGTACATGTGGAAACCAGGTATCAATGTTGGAGCATCACAGTTAAGTCATGTTTCAGGCCGAGGTCTAATCTACAGCTGTGTTTACAAAAAAAGCCCTCCCAGAAAATCCGATTCCCACACTCATCCTGACTATCCTAAAACCTTTTGTTGTTAAGTACTAAAGAATGACATTTCCATCCAAGAAAATCAAAGCTTAACATGAGTGAATCAGAAGATGTATCTAAGGAAAGCTGTCAGATAAAATCCATGGTTTTGGCAAGGCAGAAAAGCACTAAGCCATGGAACCCTTCCAGCAGCAGCATACTTTCTCCAGATCTATGCAAACAATTTTTAAACACAGATGTACTGTTAACCAAGACAAATACAAAATATGCGAGTGCTGCTCCCATAAATCACAGCAAAAGCGAATCTTGTTTATTTCTCTCAGGATTTTGCAGATACCAAAGGGGTCAGAGTGAAGACCAGGATGAAAATTCGAAGCACCCGTAATAACAAGAAACAGAAGCAAAATAATTCTCCACAGTTTGAGTGAGCGCCTCTGTCACAAGGAAGGGAAAACAGCTCGAACAATGGCCCCAATGTTCCCATTCGAAATAAAACTCGTATTATCCGAGAAAGAGCAATGTCACCTTTTCACTTCATACCATTAAAGGGTACATTATGATTAATCGAACTGAAAATACGCTTAATATGAAATTATGAATTATAATTAGGGCTCCCTGTTTTATGGTATTTATTTTTTTGCCATTTCCATCTGTATTTATCCATATCTATTTTTGGGGCATTTTATATGTATTTATCCACATTTATTTTTGCCACAAGCAGAAGGCGATGCTGCAGCTAGTATTTTTCCACATTTATTTAAATTGACAATGCACACATGCACTCAGTTGTTATTGGCCAAAACAAAACATGTATCTGAATACTTTACCATTCGCAGAATGTCCCAAATACGCTAAAAAGTTCTATCACAAGCCATTTGTCTCAGAGCCTTGCAGTTTCTGTCATCGCCACAGAGTGCTACCTCCTCGCCCCCATTGAACACTGAACACCATACTTCCCCACAGAGAGATACTCACACTGCCTTCAGCTGCAACCCAATTGTACCCCACTATAAACAACTGGAAGCAACTCGATTCAAACTATGTACTAGACAAGAGTAATTTGCTACCTGAAAAAAATAACAACATTCTGGAAAAAACAAACACTCATAGGGAATACAAATAAAGCTTTTACACACATTATTCAGAAAGCTAAGGACATGAAAAGAAAAGTAGCACCTCACTGGAAAACTCTGTAAGGTGGCACTAATGTGTTTGGGTGTGAATAAAACCAATCTGGCTAATTTGCGACTACTCTGTCTTGTTTAATTTAATAATGCATTTATTGTTTGAATTTTAAAACCTTTTTTCTTTCCTCCTAAGGCAATGTTTTGGAGTAGAAAAATGTCAGAAAAAGACATTTGCAAGAAAAGTGTTTCCTCTTTTTTGGGATCCATTTCACTGGGGAACTAATGATGAAAAGGAAAGGAAAGAACAGTCACGGTTTTCTGCAAGTGAGGAGAAGAGCAACAGAAAGAAGGGGAATAAGAGCAAGAAAGAGGCGGGCAGCAGAAGTGGACAGTGTCCTTGTTTGGTCCGCGCAAGAAGGAAGAGACGACAACGTTTATGGGCTATGCAGTCCGGTCACAAACTCTGCAAATACTCCAGTCAGTGGTTTAGGAAGGCTTTGCCGAGTTTGTGGTCGGACTGATCTTGCAGCACACGTACCCAGTGTACTGCTCTGCAGTCCAGCCACAAACTCGACAATCACTACACTGACATAGCTAGGCTGTGCAGCCCCACGGCTGGGAGGGGGGAAGGCACCAGATTCCTGCTTTTACTGGCCCCAAAACTGCATATGCTACTGACTCCAGCCACCACCCAGTACTTACCTTTGTTTACAAAATGGCTGACCAGCATTCACTTGAGGGGCGGAGCGGAGCCCCGGACATGGCTGGGCCAGCTAACAAAAGGCCCACAGGAGCTCAAAAGGACCCCTCATTGGAAGAAATGTCCAACAAAACTGAAGCTGGTGTTTCGTGTTACTGTACGCAAAAATCTGTTTAACACCATCAACGCTTATGGTTTCCCCCCCCCTGCGCTGAAAATCTGGAATTCCCACTAATCATGACGAGCTCAGCTCGGCATGAGTGTACGAGAGGTGTACCTCATGACGAGCTGAGCTCGTCATGAGCATCGAAGGTGTTAAACGGAAAAGAGAGAGCCCTAATTATAATGCATGATGCCCTCAAAGTAGTTGTTAAATAATAATGCATCTGAAAAAAGGTCCAGGAATAAAATGATTGTGATCTTCTTCAAATAAGCTGCATTATTATTTTGATATAATTGTAATGTTTTACTTCGCAACTCCTGAGGCGGAAGCCAGGAGGAGCGAGCTGCAGTAACGGAGCTTTTAAAATTTGATATTGTATTTTGTTTTGTGCCTCCTTGCTTTAAATTGCACTGTTGCCTGTTCCTTACTTCCTTTTTTAAAATCTTGCACTGCTCTCTGCTGTCTCCTACTTCTCTCCTGAGGCGGAAGCCGGGAGATCTCGTGCTGCGCTCTTTTTCTGAACGGACATCAGGATTGTGTTGGTGTCACTTGGGGCTGTTTACCATTTGGCCACCACCTACCTGTTAGCCGCGCCGCTCTTCTCTACCACCTTAGCGCCGCATCTCGCCTCGCTGCCCTCTCAGCCGACTAGGAGCTGAGAGGCATTGTAGGACTGGGAGGCAGTGTACTAGTCTGGCGGCCATCTTGGAGAGGCAGGCTTGCTAGTCAGCGGACTAGGCTTGCTGCTTCTCGAGGGCAGACACTATAAAGCTAGACGGGGATGCTTACGCGCAGCGGACGCGAGCAGCAGGCGCGCCTTCTGCGCGCCGAAGGAGTGCCAAAGGAAAGCCGTCTGCACCCGTCAGCGTCCTGGAGGCGGATGTGAGCAGACGGGCTGGGGCTCCCCCGGTGCACTCTCCAGGGATTTCACTCAGTTATTCCTCAGCATATCTGTTGAGTTTAAGAGGTAACCTTAACAGCGGGTGTTTAGGTGAGTACAACTGCTCGGGGAATAGTTTTCATTGCCATAATTGTGGCTGGAATTTAGAGAAGGGCTTATTAATAGAGCCGTCACGGAGCAGGATTTTCAGTGTGCCACAAAGAATGGCAAGGGATCTGCGGACAGTAATTTCACATGTGCGTTGCTGAACACCCGCTCAGTGAGCAAACATGCTATGGATCTTTTCAATCTTTTGTTAGAGCGTAAACCCACATGTCTCTTTTTGACAGAAACTTGGTTGGGCGAGCATTCAGGTCCGGACATTACTAATGCCCTTCCTCCAAATTATTTTATGATTCGGAAAGATTGAGGATCTGGCCGAGGCGGTGGAGTGGTTTTAGTGGTCGACAGGCACTATAGTTGCTCCGTCGTCCCGACGGAAGGTATTGATGGAGCAGAGGCCCTCTGCTTATGGCTGACTCTTTCACCCTACCAATCATGCACAGGACTGTTAGTCTATAGACCCCCGGGCTCTATCGGGGCCTTTCATGAGGAGTTGTATACTGTGCTATCTTCTCTTAGTGTGAAGTTCAAACACTGCCTTCTGTTGGGCGATTTTAATATCCACATGGATCAGGCAGATGCGGTTGACACTATTAAATTATTTGATATTACTAACCTGTTGGGCCTACTGCCCTATTTAGTGTCCCCCACCCACAATAAGGGCCACATCCTCGATCAAATATTCTCTACGGTCCCTATTTTAGCAGCTGTGCCTGAACCAGTGTTGTGGTCTGACCACATGCTGGTAAGTTTTGACATCCTAGGTAAGTGCAGGTCCTATAATAGGGGACCTGGCTGCATTCTCAGACCTCGCGTGCTTTTGGCCGGATTTCGGTTGATATGGTGATGCAGCACTTACTGTCTCATCCTTGCGAGCTCACAGGCAGCCTGGAGGACGATTTAGAGCGGTTTCGATCATGGTTGATGCGTTGCCTCGATGAATTAATACATATCCAATCAGCCCATAAGAACTCGGCGCGGACCTCGGCACCCTGGTTCACGCCGGTACTTAACATCAGCCGGAGGCATTGCAAGAAGGCTGAAAGAGCATGGAGATCGAATTACAAAGAGTCTCTTAAAGTAGCTTATAGACAGTGTGTTACAGCCGATCAGAAAGACATCTACTTAGAAAAGAAGGCTTATTTTGCCAGAAGGATTGAGGAGTAAAAAAATCTTCACGATTGTGAAGGAATTCACATCTCCAGCCTCAGCGACGACCAAGAGCTCCTTTTCTGAGCCATGGGTCGTGGAATTAGCAGGTTTTTTGGCTAATAAAGTCCTCAGCATTCAGGCCTCGTTTGTACCGGCTGGGTTAGAGGTGACTGATAATGCCGCCCCCCTCTTCCCTCGTACTGGACTGAACAGTTTCCGCCTATCGGCCCCGTAACCTCGCTGGACCTGCTATCTAAAATGAAATCGGGTTTCCCGCTGGACCCCTGTCCTGCCAAGTCCTTAGCCAAAATTGCGAAGGCCATAAATCCAATCATTAATCCAATTTTAAATCGCTCTCTGGAGTCGGGTGGTGCCGCAAGCATGGAAACAGGCTCTGGTGCTACCTCTCCTGAAAAAGCCAACTCTCCACCCTAAAAGCCACTCCATTTACCGGCCCATTTCCCTGCTCCCGGTCTTGGCGAAGATCGTGGAAAAACACGTACAGACAGTTCTTTCGGACTATGTTGAGACTCATGGTGTCCTTCATCAGACTCAGTCGGGTTTCAGGGCCAATATGAGCACTGAAGTGGCACTGTTGGAGGTATCAGAGGCCATCAAGGAGGTTCATGATTGTGGAGGGAAAGTTTTGTTGGTGATGCTAGACCTGTCAGCTGCATTTGACACTGTCCCCCACAACAGTCTCCTTGCCAGACTTTCGGAGATGGGGGTTGAGGGGACGGTGTTCAGATGGTTCAAATCCTTTCTTTCGGACTGTCAACAGACAGTCTGGGCCCCCCCATACTCAGCCGTGGTGCCGCCTTTGGAGGTGGGAGTTCCTCAAGGTTTCATTCTGAGCCCCACTCTTTTTAATACCTATATGTCTCCTCTGGCGGCGCTGGCTGAGTCGTGTGGTGCCCAGATTGTCTCCTACGCCGACGATACTCAGCTCCTCTTCACCTGTGAGAAGAACATCGATTTTGATGGGGAGCGGATCAGAAACTGCCTGAATACCGTCTTCGCCTGGTTCCATCATAATAAGCTGAAGTGTAACTCCGATAAATCGGAGGTTCTTTTTTTTGGCTGTTCCCCGGACCTTGGTTGGAAATCGTGGTGGCCGGCTGACATGTTTTCTCCGTCCACAGATACTTCAGTGGCGAAAAATCTCGGAGTGAAAATGGACAATGGTCTCTCTTTTAAACCTCAGATTATGAGCCTGGTCCGACAGTGTTTTGGCCTGCTCAAAATGCTGAAGAAATTTCTTCCACTCCTATCTATCTCTCATAGAAGGACGATTGTCCAGGCTCTGATAGGATCCAGGCCGGACTACACGAATGTGCTCTACCTTGGACTCCCTGACTATCTTCTGTCCCGCTTGCAGGTGGTACAGAACTCTGCAGCGCGGCAATTTTTGGTCTTGGCCGAAGATGCCACGCGTCAGGGATCCTGCAATCGCTCCACTGGTTGCCCATTCGACAAACGTATTGTTTTTAAGACCCTCACAATCTCATTCAAGGCTCTGCATGGCAAGGGACGCAAAATACCTGAGGAACAGGATTGGCTTTCACCATCCAGCCAGGGCCCTTCGCTCAGCTTCACGGGCCTTGGCCAGAAGACCGGCCATTAAAAGTGCCCGAACCGGAGGTCGCTCTTTTAAATATCTGGCGCCTAAGGCCTGGAATGCTTTGTCCGTGGCACTAAGGAGGATCGACAATCTCTTATCATTCAGAAAAGAGCTTAAGACATGGCTGTTCAGCCAATAATTTCACCTGTTTTCTTTTGTTTTGTGCCTGTACGGGTCTGTCAGCGCCAGGACACTCTGTCTGAGTAGCTGAGCGCTACACAAATCCCCCAATAACATAACATAACATAACTTCCACCCAGTTCTATAAGAAAACTGAATGAAATACACTTTTGAACTCAACAAGGACATGCATTGTTTGGTATGGATAAAAATATATCTGGATAAACATTTAAAGTGAATATTTGGTGAACATCAGCATATGTGTTCAGGTTTGTTTTAAGATCACAGGTCACAGTTCTTGGTAAAAGAGGATTTATTGTAGTTTGGTACAACAAGAGGCAAACCTCTCAGCTCCTCAGCCAAGCTCCACTGCTAGACTCCACAATCCAGATTCCAGCAGTAGAACCCTGTTACTAAGAGAAGAAAGGAGACCACTGAGAATACAGATTAAATGAAAATATTACATATCCACTCTTAAAGGAAAGCAAAATAACATTCACAAAATAAAAGGAGCATAATAAAAGAATACAACTGAAATGCAATAAAGGATTTCAAAAGAATAACATACTAATTGCAAACAAAACTCTCCAGTTTCTTTGGTCTAAATTTCAAAAGTTCACTGGGAACGCTTCTACAAGCATCACTTGAATTATTGACAACTTCAGGATTTAAATTTATCCAAAATTTCACTTCAGGGTCATTGCACTTTACTGCTCTATGCACATTCCACCACTTACCATCAGATAATTTAGGTAAATTACCTTCAACCTTTACCACTTCCTTTGGTTCAGAAAACTTGGAACCACCTTTCTTCACAATATTACCAGAAAAGAATATCACAAAATCACCCTCTTCAAAAACTCTTCAATATTTCCCTATCTTGTCATTATGCCTTTGTTGATAGGTATCTTGGTATTTTACTACTTTGGTGCGTAGGTTTTCTTCATTAATATTTTTCTTACCACTCCTGGCCATCCACGCTGCTACAGCCACACTACAAGGAACTCTACGTTTAAGTAAACAAAAAGGAGTTTCCCCTGTTACTGAATGTGGAGTGGTCCAGTAATTCCACATTTTCTTCACTTGTGTCCTCCAAAACCCATTCATCTACACAGCCAATTGAATGTTTGCTTCCAAAACCGAGTTAAAATGTTCCACTAAACCATTTATCCAGAGATGATAAACAGGAGTTCTCAAGTGCTTGATGCCCCACTTCCTGAGGAAATCACTGAATTCTTCCAAAACAAATTGGGTACCATTATCTGTGAGAATCTTGGCAGGACAACCCTCTCTCCGAAAAATCTCCTCACAAAATGCAATTACCTTGCTGGATCTGACAAACACCACCTCTGGCCACTTTGAATAATATTCAGTCATCACTCTTGCATACTTCTCAGTCACTCCTAAACCCTCAATGGTCCACATACATCAATGGCAAGTTTTTCCCACGCTTTTTGTGGTAGCCTTGTAGGAGTTATGGGTGAGTCTCTTAATACATGTGATTTATCACTACATGTGCAAGATACACACTCCCTAACAAATCTTTCTATGTCTCTGTCCATGTTCGGCCACCAAAAATCCATTCTGGCTTTTCTTTTAACTACAGACATCCCACCATGGCCCTCATGTAATACATTCATCAACCTGATCCTCATCAGTTCAGGCACAACTAACTTGTCACATCTCCTTACCACATCATTCACAACCGATAATTTCTCCCAAATATCATTGTCTAATTTAAATCCAAAGGCCGTGAGCAAAGTTTTTATCACCTTCACTAAAACGGCCTCGGCTGAAATAGCTTCCTTCCATTCATTCTCACTGATGGCCTGACATACGTCAACAATGTTTGCTACCATCCATTCTTCCTCATCCTTACAATCCTCTCTATCCCCTTTTACTGGTAAGTGTGACAAACAATCTGCATTCACATTCTTCACCCCGGTGACATATTTCAAGTGAAATGAAAATTCTTACAAATGATATAACCATTTTGCATTGCGTGTAGTAGCCCTACTAGCTGCTGCTGTGGTAAATATATCTAACAACGGTCTGTGATCTGTGTAAAGTTCAAACTTTGTGCCCCACACATAAACACAAAAATGTTGATGACCCCACCAACAACCTAGGGTTTCCTTTTCTATGGTGGAATATGACCTCTCTGCATCTTTAAGAGTACGCAATGCAAAAGCCACCACCCTTTCTTTGCCTTCACTCTTTTGCATGAGTACAGTTCCCAGGCCATAACCACAGGCATCAGTCACAATCATGGTTTTGTCTTGAGGGTTATATGGCCTCAAAGCAGTAGCACCAGCCTCTGTTTTCTTCACTGCCTCAAATGCTGACTGGCATTCATCTGTCCATTGAATACCACCCCCTTTTTTATGGGTTCGCACAAAGAATGCACTAATTCAGAAAAATGGTATACAAATTTGGCATCCTTGTCATGTGGAGAAGGAGGTTTTTCTAAATCTTCCACCAAATGCAACTTAGGTTTGATTCCATTGAACAACAATGTGTGTCCCAAATAATCTACTTCCTGTTCACAAAATTTACATTTCTGTAGGCTAATGGTGAGACCAGCTGCTTCTAGCTTTGTAAGTACCTTTGTTAAAATATTATCATGGTGTTTTGTATCTTTTTCCCCTATCAAAACATCGTCTTGGAACACCAACACATTCTTTGCATCCTTCAAAACACGTTGCATTAGTCTTTGAAATATGGCATGCTGAAGCAAGCCCAAAAGGCATTCCGATAAACTGAAATGCCCCTTCAGGTGTTATGAAAGATGTTAAATGCTTTGATTCAGGTTGTAAATGCACCTGGTAGAACACACTGGATAAATCTTGTGTAGTAAAGTACCTACCACTGGCAAACACTGGACAACATTTTGTTTATCCGTTGCAAAGGATGTCTGTCCACCCATATGCACTCATTTAAGTCTCTCAAGTCCACATGCATGCAAATATTTCCATTAGGTTTGTGTGCACTTAAAATCGGATGTAAGCATTCTGATGCTTCTATTGGCTCTATGATCCTTTCCTTGTACAACCTTTGTAGTGAATCCTTCAATTTCTCTCTTAACGCTATAGGGACATTTCAAACCTTGTGCACCATAGGTATAGCATCCCTCTTTAACACAATCCAATGTTCAACATTTTTAGGACATCCCAATTCTTCCTTAAATAAGTTTGGAAACTTCTCAACCCATTTAATATTATCATGAGAATTTGTTTATAAAACTTGTAAAGGATGATTAGGATTGAATATGATGCCCACATTTTTCTGTTCTTTCCATCCCAACAAACATTTTCCAGATTCTACTACATATATTTTTGCGATAGTCTTTCTATCTTTAAACTGTACCAGAGCATTAAAGTATCCCAAAACAGGTAATTTCACTCCACAATTGCCCTGTGACTCAACATTGGTTGAGGTCAATTCTATGGCTCCCAACTCTCCCCACTTCTGCTTGTCTATCAATGTAAAAGGTGAGCAAGAGTCTGCCCACATATGCACATCAATATTATTTATAGATACAACACACTTAGGAGGCACATACACTTCCGTTGGATTCTTGTCCAAAATGTTTACATTGCCCACCACTAACACTTCTAAATCTGTATCACTCTCATCTTGTGCATCATTTGCGGAATGAGGTATAATGTTGTTGTTCATTACATTTACAGATTTATTTTGCTTGTGGAAATTTCCAGCCTTACAAACTCTCGAAAAATGGCCTATTTTTACACATTTGTTGCAACGGCTCCTGGTAGCAGGACAAAGACTAGCTTCAGCAGTGTGTCTATTACTATCACTGCAATAGGGATATATGATGTTAGCACGCATACTTTTAATACGCATACCATTACCACACATTTTTTACAACGCAGGTCATTTGTTATGTTATGTTATGTTATTTGGTATTTTTATAGCGCACAGCTGCCCCAGCAAAGGGGCGTCCTGGCGCTTTGACAGATGCTATAACATAACACACAGTAAAAGAAAAGAAATTAACTAGATACCGGGAACAGGAAGGTTTTAATCGCATTTTACAACGAATACCTTTACAACGCATTACACTACAACGCACATACTATTACAACGCATACCATTACAACGTAAGTATAGGTAAGTATATAATATTAATATATAATGTAAATAATAATTTTTTAAATATTTTATTTAATTATTTTTACATTTAATTTTATTTAATTCAATTAATAATATAATTTTTTTTGTTGTTGTAAATATATATGTAAAAAATACCCCTGTACCCCAAAACCCAAACCCGACCCTAAAACCTAAAAATACCCCTGTACCCCAAAACCCTAACCCAACTCTAAAACCTAAAAATACCCCTGTACCCCATAACCCAATACCCAGCCCTGAAACCTAAAAATACCCCTGTACCCCAAAACCCAAACCCAGCCCTGAAACCTAAAAATACCCCTGTACCCCAAAACCCAAACCCAGCCCTGAAACCTAAAAATACCCCTGTACCCCAAAACCCAAACCCAACCCTGAAACCTAAAAATACCCCTGTACCCCAAAACCCAAACCCAACCCTAAAACCTGAATTACCCTGTACCCCAAAACCCTAACCCAACCCTAAAACCTAAAAATACCCCTGTACCCCATAACCCAATACCCAGCCCTGAAACCTAGAAATACCCCTGTACCCCAAAACCCAAACCCAGCCCTGAAACCTAAAAATACCCCTGTACCCCAAAACCCAAACCCAGCCCTGAAACCTAAAAATACCCCTGTACCCCAAAACCCAAACCCAACCCTAAAACCTAAAAATACCCCTGTACCCCATAACCCAATACCCCTAATAAATGTTTTAAAAAAAAGATAAACTCACCTATACTTATACGTACGTTGTAATGGTATGCGTTGTAATAGTATGTGCGTTGTAGTGTAATGCGTTGTAAAGGTATTCGTTGTAAAATGACCTGCGTTGTAAAAGTATGCGTGGTAATGGTATGCGTGGTAAAAGATGTGTGGTAATAGTTACATACCCTTCAATAGCATTACCTTTTATAACCCTCTTCTTGCATTATCATAAGGTTTTTGTTATCCTCACTGTGTACTTTCACAGTTTTCTTAGTAGGATTCAACAAGCACACTTTGTTTTGATTCGCATCACTTTTTGGTTAGTTTCAGCTAATTCCTTAACATATTGAGAAGTATTTTCAATACGTCTTGCAAGCTCAATAGACTTCTCTAAAGTAGGATCTTTCAAATCCAACAATTTCTCTTGAATTTTCACTTTGTTGGTTCTATTTATTAGTTGATCTCTAATGATCTCATCCCTTAGCTCCTAAACCTACAGGTTACTGCTAACCTCCTCAAAGCAGCTCAATTTTTGACACCTTATTTTTGGAAATGTGAGAACTTATGTCTCTCTACTACTATACTCAACTTATTTCCATAATTGTCAGTTAATGCTGACATGGCAATCTCATATAAATCATCCTCATCTTCTTCTAATCCTGCATCAACATTCCTTACACTTGGCTGAAAATTTGGTAAAGTCTTTAAAACACTTCTACCTTCCACTCCAAGACGGAGTTTTAAAATAGCTAATTTCCTTTTTGCAATAAACACGTCTCCTCCAATAGCTTCTAAATACGTGGTAAATGACTCCTTCTAGTCCTCCGACTCCATGCAAGTGGGACCGTGTTCTTGCAAAAGGGAAGGTGGAGGAGGAATGGATTGCAAAGCCATAATAAAAACAACAAATGCTTGCTATTATCAATCTCTTAATATATGCCTAAATGTAGAAATCTCTGATGACTAGCAAAGCAAACACAAGGAATGTAACAGCGATTGCAGAATGTCAAAACTTGCAGCAATAGTATAGGAAAACACACAGTGTGCTTGTTATCGATGATCTCTGATGATAAGCACAAAAGGTGTGCTTATCACCGTTTAAGAGTTTACCCTATCTTATTTTGTTACTCAAATAAATGAAACTTGAACATTTAACTTGAGCTCCAATACGTTGTGCTGCCTCCCAACTCACTCTAAATCAACATTGCGCACTATCTTGTATCTGATGGCAGAGTCCAGGTGCAGAAGCCAGTGAGTTGGAGGTATTTTATGTCACTGAAACTTCAGACCAGGAGGCCTTCCAGCTAGCCTTTGGAGATACTCTGGGTTCAAGTGATGCAGGTCATGTTCTTCTCATCCAGGCAAGGTATCAGCAGGCAGCACAGCAGCACAGCATAGCAGGAGTCCAGCAAATTAGAATTCTTTCAGCGTGGCAGCCCTTCAGCAGCACAGCAGTCCTTCTTCCTAGCAGAGTAGTCACATGTCCAGAAATGTACTGAAGTAGTGGTGTCAGTGGTCCAGTACTTATACAGCTTTGAAGTGGGAGAGACTTAAGTACAGGTCTTTGAAGTGCACAGAGGTCCTCACTTCCTGCCCTGACTCCAGACTCACAACAAGGGAGTATGCAGCCCTTTGTGTGGGGATAGAACACAGCCTACTCAGATGTGAGGTTTGGACCAGCTCCTCCCGCCCATCCCGGCAGGATGGCCCATCAAGTCACACCTAATATCCTATTATCTGTGGCTTTCTATGGGGAATAGACAATGCCCAGCTGACACCCTCTTCAGACATGTATCAGAAATAGGCAGCAGTCACTAAATGTCTAAAATAAGAAAATGCCGACTTTCTAACAGTGAACCATATTTGAACCAGGTACACCAAAGTAATCCATAGTAATCCAATTTAAGTTTGCGAAAATGATAATCCATGTACTCCATTCTTTTCGTTTTAAATCACTTCAGAGACAGCCAGGTTGAAATGGAATGTTTTATTCCTCATTTTCAAATGCCAAATGCTGCCGAAAGCTTAAAACATTGACACATGCTTTCAACCTTCCTTAGACCGGTACAGTAAATAAACCCAATGCATTTCAAACATTTGTTCTTCTTCAGGGGTACTGCAAATAAATAAAAAAAGAACTGCATCAACAATAATATAAAGCGCACTAAATTTTGATGATTTAAAAATACAATATCATCAGCTATAGTTTTACCCAGGACTGCCTTTGGCCTCACATCCCCTCTTAAAACCCAAACTAACAGGATAGTAATCCAGCATAAGAATACCTCACCCAAACTCCCTTATTGTAAAATAAAACCATTAAGAAACAGTTTGCAATTACCTTGTTAAACCGGCAACTCAGAATCTACATCTCTTCCCTCGTTCACGAAAAGTTATCAACTTCCCTTCTTCTACTACCATTCCCTAAATCCTGTTTGCACACGTTTTCCCCATTAAACCTAATTAAATTCCTCACTTTCGCAGTGCAGCAGTAAGGGGCACAAGTGTTGCCCCCCTTAGTTCTAATCTTAATGAATTTTGCGTGTTGGGGCGACCTCAGCGTTGTGATGCACGCACATTTGGCAGTCAGAGCAAAGACAGATTTACAAAGCGAAGGGAAGGTGTGCTCTCAATAGTTTCACATTTGCTACGCAACTTTATAACAGTGACATTTTCAGAGCTGGAACTTAAAATCGGACTTCACAATGAGCTGCAATTTTAAATTTTGATTCCAGAGACAGTAAACTTTAAAAGTCTACCTCTTCACAATTGGGAATTGCACTTACACCATGTAATAAGGTCATTCCAATGTTAGCTTATGTGCGAGATAGGCCTTGCTGTAGTGAAAAATGAATTTTGGGGGTTCTTTACAACCAGGACATGTAAAACATAAAAGTACATGTCCAATACATTGGACCCTACGTCGGGGTGGTTCAGGGCCTACCTTAGGGGTGACATGCATGTATAAAGAGGATAAAGTTTGGGCCTCACAAGAGGTTTACCTTGTTAAGTTGAAACGGCAGTGTAAACTGCACACACAGGCTCAGCAATGGCAGGCCTGTTCCATGGTTAGAGGGCTACTTAATTGGGTGGCACAAGAAGTGCTGCAGGCCCACTAGTGGCATTTAAATGAATGGCCCTGGGCACATGTATTGAACTTTACTAGGGATTTATAAGTAAATTAAATATGTAAATTGGGTATGAACCAATAAGACCATGTTGAGGTGAGAGTGCACATGCACTTTGGGACAGGTTAGCCGCGGTATAGTGCAGAGAGTCATAAGTCCAGCAAAAAAGAGGTCATATTCAGGGGAGGAAGAAGGCAAAATGTTGGGGAAAGAGCACCTTAAGGCCGTCAGGTCTAACACATCTATATTCTGAACACATGTGAAGGTAATTTTTATTGCACTGACTTCATAAAGTAAATGCAACTGCATATCAGAGGACATGGAATTTTTAGGACAAAGGGACAGAAGAAACATCTCCTGTTGTCTTATAGAAACCAGGTTTAATCTAAGGGACAGATTCTGAATCCAGACCAAGTGCTATGCATTCCTCACAAATTCTCAAATAGGGAGAGCATCACAGAAACTAATTGAATTCTTTAAGCCAATGTGCAGTAGCGATGGGTATGGAAAAAACCCTCAAAGGATAGACATTTTGGTGGGAATTCATATAAGACTACTGAAAGAAATTGGGTTATTGGTGGAAGAGGGTGGAAACTCCAAGAAGGATAAAAACCACAGTCCTTGTTAGGAAGGACAACAAAAGTCACAAAATTATCCCTTACCTAATCCTCTGATAACTTGTCACAAAGAAGCTAGGCTTAACACTTAGGCAATGTGTAAAGTATATATGCAGCACACAAACAGTATTAAAGTGAAAGTGCAACACAAGAAAACTCCCAAATCAATTGATAAAATAAAATGATACCAGAACAAGAAAAATGTAATCAGTAGAACTGGAAAACCTTTTAGGTACCTATTACACCTAAAGCACAAAACAACACTAGCAGTCATCTTGTTGTTCTAGACTGGGGGAAAGTCAGAAGTGCAGGCCAACCACAATGGAGCGCAGTCTGAATACAGGGACCAGGTTAGTCCAGCTGAAATAGTTACCTCTTCAAAGTCGGGAGTGAAGAGTTTCGTTCATGGTGGAATAGGCCGCAAGGAGCAGAGAGAGCGTTGCAAATGGTCATCACTGTAGCAGGAAGAGCAGGCCTGGTATTACAGACAGTCATTGCTGTAGCGCAAAGATCCAGTCAGGCGGCATCGCTGGTACTTTACACTGGTCTTCTCCACTGGCTTTTGTTGCTGTAGAACAAAATGAAAATATTGCATTGCTGGTGTCACTGGCAAAGATGTAGGGCAAAGAGTCAGGTTCTCAGGACCTCCGCGTTGGCGGTTGCCGCAGGAGGCAGAGCCTCATCGTAAATGGTCCCGTTTTTGATCACGAATAGCCCAAATGTCAGGATTTCACCTTTCCACACAGTAGGAGCTCAACTGATGCCTTCCAAGGGTCCTACGTTTTGTAACATAAAGTATGTATTGTAATTCAGTACCTGGCACTTCCTTAAATTTTGCAGATGAGGAGTTAGGATAATCCACTACATTATGTCTAAAACTTAAAATGTAGTAAACCATAGTTCAACTCTTATTGTCAGGTTTATGTAAGCATAAGCTTCCTTGCAGCTTTAGCTTTCCTTTCTACCAGAACTGAAACAACCACATCACCATCAAGAACTGCTGTTTGGACAGTGAGATTTGTGAACATTAGACAACTTAATAATGACGGTGGAAGATCCAGCTCCCCTTTTGGCAATAGATATAGTTGAGATATAAACTTAGGGCCTGAAGAACGCTCTGGATATTTCCATTCTGTCTTCAATAAATTCTGGACTGCTGAGATAACATGTAACTTTGTACGGATTGCCAGTGAAACTGCTGAAACAATTTTCCCTCATACTGGGCTGCTCCGCATCTGGTGACAACTAAAGGATGGAGGATAAATGTAACACCAGCTCATAATAGTCTTCACTCTGTATGTACGTGTTCTTGGTACAGCTGTACGGACAGGATCCATCTCCTCAATGCCATGCTCAGGTCAAGGACACAAATGACCATCCAACAGAGTGAAGACACAAATAGCTGTGTCATCATAGATAGCTGGAGACCCAGAATGGGAAAATGTAATCTTCTGTGCATTGGCAATCCCCTCAGATAAAGATCTGACCAATGCTTTAGGCTGAAAAAAAGAAGAGCTGAATGCTGTTCGCAGAAAGAATGTCTCATCCTACTTTGAGTATGAACAGAAACAATGGTTCCTGTGGGACAATGTAAATATTAATGATACTAGTATGTGCAATTGCAATGTAGGTAAGGTCAATATCCAAAGGAGAAAAACCATATACAACTCAATATTTGGATACATAATAGTTGTTTATGCAACTATAAATGCAAATTTTTAAGAAGAAACAGTGCAATGTGTCCCCGGCGAACATGGAACCTAAAATTGTAGTGATATGTTTGTGACTAATACATTTGGTTTCCAAAAGTTATAAAAGTCGACAATCTTAATTGATTAGTAATAGAGACAATTTCCTTATGTAATAATAGGCGCTGATGAATGGTTCGCTTTGTTTATGTCAAAGGCGTTTCAACCCCTAACAGGATACAGGGTCTCTTCAGAACCTAATAATGTAAGGACATCTGCGATGGAGGATAAACTGCCTGCATGATCGTGGAGCACCACACGGAAGTGAAAAGTGAAAAAGGAAGGATATTACTCACATGGGACCCAGCCGGGCACCCAGTGAGGGGAAAGGGAGCTGAGAAGGAGAAGTGACGCGTAACAGCTGCACTTGACACTGTCTTCCGGACGCGGACTAATCACACAGGCACACGGATCGTCGTGTGCTGTTACTCCTTTTCTGCTAACAATACCAGGAGCTTATACATCCCTTTGGAAAAGCAGACCCTCTGCATTCTCCGCTCCGGAGGCCACATTGGATTACACAGATTGTTGTGTTTCCCTTCTCATCCAGCTACGCAACCCTGCGCATACTGGTATCATAATTATTTACATTGTCCCACAGGAACCATTATTTCTGTTCCTACTATAGTCACCCTGCTTCCGTGTGAGTAGGGTCTCCCTTGTTTCTGTTCTCATCCTACTTTGAGATTGGTGTGCCCTTCCTTGGAGAAGGAGAAAACATATGAGGCCACCTCGGTGTGTGCTTCATAATAAAAAGCAGGATTAGTGCCGTGCACACCTTTTACATGCTTAGCAATGGGCGGGACTAGACCAAGGGAGATGAAAAAGAAAAAAAGAGGAGCCTGGGAAAGAGATACTGGCCCAGGTGGGCAGGTCTTGATATTATGATGTAAAGAATAAGGCAAGAATGGGAACTTGGAGTTAAAAAATGTTGATCACATTAACAGGATCAAGCTGACCAATAATATTTACGTAGTAATTTTTTCCAAATTCCTTAGGAAGGGGTTGTTTCTTATATCTTAACATTGTTGCCACATAATATAAGCCTTAAGCATAGACCTGAAAATATAATAATGACTGTAAGATAGTGCACGCATGGAATACATATAGTATTATTGTAGGTGTCGAGCTGTAGCTAAAGAGGGAAGTTAAAGGTAGGCGATGACATGATAATGTTCTTTACATTATCTACAGGATAACTGAGAATGAAGACTATTTGGCATGAGTCAAACTCATTGTCATGTCATTGGACATCCCGAAACGCACCTGACCACCCCAAAACGCACCCACGGACCCTTAACTTGCCAGGAGTGCAAATTCTCCAGAACCAGCATCCGTCAAACCTACCACCAGCAAGAATCACCTCAAGTGCATCCTGCTCAACACCCGCTCCGTTCACAGCACGCAGTTGAACTCTGGAACCTCCTAGACGCAACAGCACTGGACCTCGCCTTCCTCACAGAAACCTGGATGAACACCTCCTCAGCTCCCGACATCGCCATAGCCATCTCGGAGGGCTACAAGATCACACGGAAGGACCGCATCAACCAAACCGGAGGAGGCATCACCATCGTCCACAGAAACACCATCTGCATCACCACCAACTCAGACGACACCCTCACAACCGCCGAACACCTGCACTTCCAGATTCACACCGACCCCAAGACTACCCTCAGAGGCACCCTAATCTACAGACCCCCAGGCGCACACACTCAATTCAGCGAAGCCATCGCAGACTTCGCAAGCCCGCACGCCCTCGCCTCCCCAGACTAAATCCTCCTAGGAGACCTCAACTTCCACCTGGAGAACAACAACGACAGCAACACCACCACCCTGCTGGACAACCTCGCAAACCTCGGACTCAAGCAACTGGTGAACACCCCCACCCACTACGCCGGCCACACGCTTGACCCCGTCTTCTCCTCCAGCAAGCACATCTCCTTCAGCCACTCCACCGGACTCCACGGGAGACAGACCACAGCTGCGTCCACTTCACCTTCAAGAAAACCACTACCCACCACCACCCGCAACAAGCCCCCCGCAGAAGTTGGAGCAAGATCACCGCCGACCAGCTCACCACCTCCCTCAGCCAGAACCCTCCCACCATCACGACGGACCCCACCGAAGCAGCTCGCAACCTTGCACAATGGATCACCTGCTGCGCCGACGAACTCGCACCACTGAAGAAACCACTGAGCGGGCCCCACACTAAGAAAGCCTCATGGTTCACGGACGACCTCAATAACTCCAAGAAAACATGCTGCTCCCTGGAGAAATCCTGGCGCCAGAACCAGACAACAGAGAACATGACAGCCCTCAAGAACGCCACCGGCAATCACCACCAACTGATTCGGACCGCCAAGAGAACCACCTACAAACACGCCTGGACAACAACACTCACAACAGCAAGGAACTCTTCAGCATCGTCAAAGAGCTCTCCAAACCCAGCACCAGCAACAACATCACACCCTCGCAAGACCTCTGCGACTCACTCGCCTCGTTCTTTCACCGCAAGATCGTCAACATACACACCAGCTTCGGTGCACAGACCAGCGACCCAACCACCGAACCAAGGCACCCAACCGCCATCCTCCGCACCTGGAACCTGGTCAGCACAGAAGGCACCGCACGCACCATGAACACCATCCACTCCGGCTCCCCTACCGACCCATGCCCACACCACATCTTCAACAAAGCCGACTCCATCATCGCACCGCAGCTCTGCGATGTCATCAACAGCTCCTTCACATCAGCCTCCTTCCCAGAGAGCTGGAAGCATGCCGAACTCAGCGCCCTCCTGAAAAAACCCACCGCGGACCCCACGGACCTCAAGAACTTCCGACCCATCTTGCTCCTCCCGTTTCCTGCCAAAGTCATCGAGAAGACAGTCAACGAACAACTCTCCGCCTTCCTCGAGACAAACGGATCCCTCGACCCGTCACAGTCCGGCTTTCGAGCAAACCACAGCACCGAGACCGCCCTCATCGCAGCCACCGATGACATCAGGTCTATGTTCAACAACGGGGAAACCGCCGCACTCATACTCCTGGACCTCTCAGCAGCCTTCGACACGGTATGCCACCGCACCCTGACACAACGCTCAGCGACACTGGAATCCAAGGCGCGGCCTTAGAATGGATCACCTCGTTCCTCGCCGGCAGAACCCAGAGAGTCCGCCTCCCCCCGTTCCGGTCAGCAGCTACCGAAGTCATTTGTGGCATCCCACAAGGCTCCTCGCTCAGCCCCACCCTCTTCAACGTCTACATGAGCCCCCTTGCAGCCATCACACGCAAACACAACCTCAACATCATCTCCTATGCCGATGACACACAGATGATACTCTCCCTCACCAACGACCCCGCCACCGCCAGAGCCAGCCTCCAGGAAGGAATGCAGGATGTCGTGGAATGGATGAAGCTCAGCCGCCTGGAGCTGACAAATCGGAAGTCCTCATCCTCGGACCCTCGCCCTCCGCCTGGGACGACTCCTGGTGGCCACCTGCCCTGGGCACCGCACCCAAGCCAACGGACCACGCATGCAACCTGAGCTTCATCCTGGACTCTTCCCTCACAATGACCAAGCAAGTCAACGCCGTCTCATCATCCTGTTTCAACACCCTGCGCATGCTCCGAAAAACCTTCCGATGGATCCCCACCGCAACCAGCCTGGGCTACGGAAACACCCTCTACGCCGGGACCACAGCCAAGCTCCAGAAAAGACTACAGCGCATCCAGAACGCCTCGGCAAGACTCATCTTGGACATCCCCGCCACAGCCACATCTCTGCCCATCTGAAGAACCTGCACTGGCTCCCCGTCAGCAAGAGAATCACATTCCGACTCCTCACCCACGCAAACAAGGCTCTACACGACGCGGGTCCCAGGTACCTCAACAACCGCCTCGCATTCTACACGACTATCTGCCAGCTCCACTCCGCCAGCCTCGCCCTCGCCACCGTCCCACGGATTCGCAAAACCAACGCCGGAGGAAGATCCTTCTCCTACCTGGCAGCCAAGACATGGAACTCCATCCCCACCCACCTCCCGCTGACACAGGACCATCTCGCCTTCAAGAAGCAACTCAAGACCTGGTTGTTCAAGCAGTAGCGACCCCCTTCAGCGCCTTGAGACCCTAACGGGTGAGTAGCGCGCTCTACAAATTCCTTGATTGATTGATTGATTGACTATGCGCGCGAATGTGGTATGTTAGTAGTAGGTATTTAGCTCATTGTCTATTAAACCAATTGACACAGAAGGATGTGTAATGCATTTACTGTGCTTTTACCATATAAAAATGGAATTTAAGATGTTACAATATAGCCTTATAGCCTGCTGTCACGGACTATACCAGCCATTAAAGGCTTGCCCCAGCATTAAAGGCCCTAGCAGAAGGCTGGTATAGCCCAGCTAGGGAGGGCTATAAGGCTATCAGAACATTCCACCATTAGAGGCAGAATGTTCTAATAGATGAAACCAAGGCCTCACAAAGCCCGAGGGGGGTAAGGCCTTTGTTCACAGTAACACCTTTAAACGGAAAATATTGGAATGTTGGAGCAGCGGCTTTTACCAGCCATTAGGAGCCCGGACCACTCCATTGTCTTCAATGGAACTCCCAACATTTCAGATTTCTAATACAAAAAAAATGGCACATAGATGTATTGCAATGCAAAGAAAAATGCCATAGTCACCACAGCAATGGATTCAAACTAAATTAAAAAAATGTGATTACACATTCACCTTTCTACACCTCATTTTTAAATTACTTAGAGATGCTAAAAACCTACCTAATGTGCTTTCTACATGAAAGAATCGCATATCATCAAAAAATGATGGCTTCCGATGAGATCTTTACACCATGTTTATTTAAAATTGGCCTTAAAACCTGACACCTTAAATAAACTGTTCATTAAAATGTGCCTTATTCCAACAAAATATAAACTATCCACTAAAATGCGTACAATGAAAGCAAGCTTTCATAATTAATCCACAGCCGCAATTGTGCTTTTGATTCATAAGGCACTTCCCTTCATCTATGAGTGCAAACTCCACCTGGAATTTTATGAGCGCTCTCTACCACACTGGGCTCGGGAGCTCTGAAAGATATTGGCAATATGTGCATTTTATCCATGAAGTTCTTAAAAACTGATTAGAGCTCTTTGGGTGGTATGGCTGGAAATAACATAGTCAGGAACAGTAATATTTAGGAACGGTGACAAATCGTCGAGGTGAGTGAGGTTCATGTTCACAAATTGTCTGATTTGCATTTCCATTGCAGAATATGAATTTTTTAACATTAAAGATTTTAGCAGTGTTTTAACAGTCGGCCACAGGGTCTCTTTATCATTGCTGATCTCCTGGAATATAACCTAACCGTACAAACATAAATATAATGTATTTTCCTTGCTGCTAAGCACATTTTCACTTTTAATAAAAGTTGACCTTTATTATGCACAATATAAGTCGTATTACTCATTTGCAAACTGCCTTCTAAAGCCATGATGTCACGTTGGGCACGTCTTTGTTCACAGCATGGCTCAATTTTTAATAGCACGCTTGAGAGCAATAAACCCTTTTCATTGTTTAGGAGATTTACTGTTTTCTTTCCTAAGATAGTTTTATCGCCTAGAATGCATCCTAAGATGACGAACAATTTGTCATTTATGATTCTCTCAAAGGAAGGCAAAGGTTCGGGATATTGTATGTCAGTTATATGTTATCCTTCTTGATTGTGCTAAGCCAGCACATCAAGAAAAGCCAGCACACAGGACTAAAGGACTAAACACATTTTGTATTATTATTATTATTATTATTATTATTATTATTATTATTATTATTAGTATTATTATTATTATTATTATTATTATTAATAATGTTATGAGTATTAGTAGTAGAAGTATTACTATTAGTAGAATTTTTCAACAACCTAAAGAACCATAATTCAATCTAGGAATACTACTAAGTGCTTATAAAACAGAAGTTTAAAGATTAGCATTTAATTGAAACCACACAGTGCAGCTCAGGTCACAATATATATATTCGCTGAAAAAAACTAAGACTAAATTGATGTTATAGTTAAGAATTGTAATATTATATTATTTTATCTTACAAATATAACAAAGGTTAAAGGGGCTTCATAGTTATGTGAAAATGTAAGTTAAAACATACTGTTTTAAACCTACAAAACCATTGAAATTCATCAGTTATAGTTAACTCAATTAACTATTCCTTGGGCACTAAAGTAACTATAACTTGCTCCCTCTCAATGCACTGCGAATTACCTCACATATTACATCACTTGTGACATGTTCTATGACATCATTGAGAATATTACCACAAATTCTGAAATGTAATAATAAATGACAACATTGTGCATTGCGCTGCACAAATTATAGTCACTTTAAGGCACAAGCTATTTTTACTTGAGATATCTATAACTGGTGCATTTCAGTGGTTTTGTTAAGTAAAAACAGTATGTTTTAATTGAATAAAGGGCTGGAGCCCACGCTTACTTTATGGCTGCCATGGTTCCTCTGCTGATCGGCAATACCAATAAGAAAAAACATTTGGCCCCAGGGGGAGTCCCTTTGGGACAACCCATCAGGCCTAGAGGGTAAAGTATCCCTACCCTGCACCCCTATAATTTTTAACAGGATGTGGGATCACACCGCTGACCTCTCAGGCAAGGTTTGCCCTTGGCATTCTGGGAAATGCAGTCTTTTGTAGCTCGCTCCGCTTTTTTGAGTGTTTCGCCAAAGGTTGGCGCAGATAGTGCTGATCTACTGACAAGTGTTTCTGGTTTATTAACCATCATCAGTATAGAATACAGTCTTGTATTTTGAGGATTGCTGAGTAGGCTGCCAAACATTATATCAGGTCTGGTCCCTCTCACTGGCGCGCAGGTGCTTCATCCACAAGCTCGTCAGTTCAATGACTCACGAGAGTACTTTAAATAGACAACAGGATGTGGGAGCACACAGCTGACCTCTCAGACAAGGTTCGCCACTGGCATTCTGGGAAATGCAGTCTCTTGTAGCTCGCTCCGATATTTTTGAGTGTTTCGCCAAGGTTGGCGCAGATAGTGTTGATCTGTAGACAAGTGTTTTTGGTTTATTAACAGTCATCTGTAGAGAATACAATCTGATATTTTGGGGTCTGCTGAGTAGGCAGCCAAACATTATATCAGGTCCGGTACCTCTCACTGGCGCGCAGGTGCTTCATCCACGAGCTCGCCAGCTCAATGACTCACAGGAGTACTTTAAATAGACAACAGGATGTGGGAGCACACAGCTGACCTCTCAGACAAGGTTCGCCACTGGCATTCTGGGAAATGCAGTCTCTTGTAGCTCGCTCCGATATTTTCGAGTGTTTCGCCAAGGTTGGCGCAGATAGTGTTGATCTCTAGACAAGTGTTTCTGGTTTATTAACAGTCATCAGTAGAGAATACAATCTGATATTTTGGGGTCTGCTGAGTAGGCAGCCAAACATTATATCATGTCCAGTACCTCTCACTGGCGCGCAGGTGCTTCATCCACGAGCTCGCCAGCTCAATGACTCACAGGAGTACTTTAAATAGACAACAGGATGTGGGAGCACACCGCTGACCTCACAGGCAAGGTTCGCCCCTGGCATTCTTTGAAATGCAGTCTCTTATAGCTCGTTCCGATATATTCGAGTGTTTTGCCACGGTTGGCGCAGATATTGCTGATCTCTAGACATGTGTTTCTGGTTTATTAACCGTCATCAGTAGAGAATACAGTCTTGTATTTTGGGGTTTGATGACTAGGCTGCCAAACATTATATCAGGCCCGGTACCTCTCACTGTCACGCAGGTGCTTCATCCACGAGCTTGTCAGCTCAATGACTCACGGAAGTACTTTAAATAGACAACAGGATGTGAGAGCGTACCGCTGACCTCTCAGGCAAGGTTCGCCCCTGGCATTCTGGGCAATGCAATCTCTTGAATCTTGCTCCAATATTTTTGAGTGTTTCGCCAAGGTTGGCGGAGATAGTGTTGATTTCTAGACACATGTTTCTGGTTTATTAACAGTCATCAGTAGAGAATACAGTCTTGTATTTTGGGGTTTGCTGAGTAGGCTGCCAAACATTATATTAGGTCTGGTCCCTCTCACTGGCGCGCAGGTGCTTCATCCACAAGCTTGTCAGCTCAATGTCTCACAGGAGTACTTTAAATAGACAACAGGATGTGGGAGCACACAGCTGACCTCTCAGGCAAGGTTCGCCACTGGCATTCTGGGAAATGCAGTCTCTTGAAGTTGATAAGTGGTGCACAAAACTGGCTAGCTCACAACCAGAAATTCAGGATGATCCCGCCCTAGCAAACCAGGCATATACCAACTGGATCTCCCAAACTCTTGACTCTACTCTCCCAATGAGCAAGACTGTACTGAAGCGGCCTCAAAAAACCGCCCCATGGTACAGCCAGTCCCTCAGAGAAAAAAAAGCGTCTCTGTAGAAGGGCGGAAAGACGCAGGCGCTTAGACAAATCAGCGGATAACAAAATCCAGTACCGTGAAACTATCAACGAGTACAAATCCCAAATAAAAGCAGCGCAGTCGACGTACTTCGCCGAAAAAATCCTGAATGCTAGATCTAAACCTAAAGAGATCTTTCAGATCATTAAAAAGCTAACGAATCCATCCCCAGCGGTGCATGTCGAGAAATCTGTCACCCAGTGTGATGACATTGCCGAATTTTTCTACCAGAAAATAAACAAAATCTATTCAGCTTTTTCTCCTCCAAACACCGACCTGTCCACTCAACCTAATAACCTCTCCAGCCTGCCACATCCCCCCACCCCTTACAATTTAACTCAATTACCCCCTCTAGACCTCTCCACTTTAGAATCACTGGCCCTCAGTGTTACATCAGGTTCCCCGTCCGACCCTGCCCCTCCTGACATCCTAATGGCAGCATCCCATACCATCTTGCCCATCATCAGAGAGGTATTAAACTCTTCCATCTCCTCTGGCACTGTCCCATCCGCGTGGAAGCAGGCCATGGTCAGGTCACTGATCAAGAAACCCAATCTGGACCCGTCTGATGTGGCGAACTACGGCCCTATTTCTCTGCTCCCTTGGCTGAGCAAGGTTCTGGAGAAATATGTGAACCAACAGCTGGTGTCCTATCTAGAGGACCACCATATACTGGATCCCACTCAAACGGGTTTGAGACCCAAGCACGGGACAGACCCCGCCCTCCTCATGGTCGTAGAGGAAGCGAGAAAAATCCTGGATCAAGGAGGATCAGTCGCAGTGATCCTCCTTGATCTAAGCACGGCCTTCGACACAGTGTGTCATGACACCTTACTAAGCCGCCTGTCTAGTGTGGGGTTTAAGGATAAAGCCTGGGCATGGTTTGAATCCTTTCTGGGGAACAGGTCTTTCAGGGTTTTTGACGGCGACTCAGTTTCCTCCAGTAGACCTCTAAATTGTGGAGTTCCTCAGGGTTCCTCTCTGAGCCCTGCTTTGTTCAACCTATACATGAGGCCACTGGCCAGTGTCGTCCGCCCTTTTGGAGTTAAAATCATCTCATATGCGGACGACACGCAGCTGGTGGTCTCACTGGCGCAGGAGTCATCTCGAACTGCGCCAGGCGGGCTCAGAGAATGCCTGGAGGAAGTGAGGAGCTGGATGACGTCATCATCCCTGAAATTGAACGGAGGAAAAACTGAGCTAATGCTCCTAGGACCCTCAGAGCCGGCACTTCCCCCTTCCCTATGGCCCCCAAGCCTAGGACCGCCGCCAACCCCAAAAAATTCCATCAAAAGCCTTGGGGTATGGCTGGACAGCTCACTTTCCTTCAACACCCAAGCTACTAAACGCTCAGCCACATGTTTTGCCATTCTGAGAGTACTAAACAAAATCTTCCCCATCCTCCCCCTGGAAGCTAAACAGGCTGCCATTCAAGGACTCATCCACTCCTGGCTTGATTTTAACAACGCACTTTACCTGGGTGCACCTGAATATACCCTTCGAAGGCTGCAAACTGTTCAGAACAGTGCAGCTCGCCTTCTACTTAAAATCCCACACAGACACTCAGTTAGGACCGGGTTAACAAGCCTCCACAGGTTACCGGTCTGGCAGAGGGTTCTGTTCAAGGCGCTATGTATAGCCCATCAAGCCTTCTGGGACATGGGACCTATCATCACCCGTAACCTGATCACTCATTACATCCCAAATCGGAGTCTCCGTTCCAGCCAGACCCTCTTGGCAGTAGTCCCAAGAATAAAGAGATCTAGAACCGGCGGAAGGACGTTCATGTACAACGCAGCTAAGGCCTGGAATGCTCTACCACTTCATCTTAGAGCCACCCAGAACCTTACTATGTTCCGCAAACAACTGAAGACCCATCTTTTCACATCCGCTTGCTAATCCGCTATCTTTTTCTTCCCTTCCCTGTTCTCTGTAGGTTCACGATTTCCCTAGCGCTTGGACGCCCACGGGCAACAACTGCGCTCTACAAATCCCCAAGTTTACAAGTTTACAAGTTTGTAGCTCGCTCCGATATTTTCGAGTGTTTCACCAAGGTTGGCACAGATAGTTCTGATCTCTAGACACATGTTTCTGGTTTATTAACCGTCATCAGAAGAGAATACAGTCTGGTTTTTTGGGGTCTGCTGAGTAGGCTGCCAGACATTATATCAGGTCCGGTACTTCTCACTGGCACGCAGGTGCTTCATCCACGAGCTCGTCAGCTCAATGACTCACTGGAGAACTCTAAATTGACAACAGGATGTGGGAGCACACCGCTGACCTCTCAGGCAAGGTTCGCCCCTGGCTTTCCATTAAATGCAGTTTCTTGTACCACGCTCTGATATTTTCGAGTGTTTCCCCAAGTTTGGCGCAGATATTGCTGATCCCTGGACACGTGTTTCTGGTTTATTAACCGTCATCAGTAGCGAATGCAGTCTTGTATTTTGGGGCTTGCTGAGTAGGCTGCCAAACATTATATCAGGTCCGGTACCTCTCACTGGAACGCAGGTGCTTCATCCACAAGCTTGTCATCTCAATGTCTCACGGGAGTCCTTTAAGTAGACAACAGGATGTGGGAGCACACCGCTGACCTCTTGGGCAAGGTTCGCCCCTGGCATTCTGCGAAATGCAGTCTCTTGTAGCTCGCTCCAATATTTTTGAGTGTTTCGCCAAGGTTGGCGCAGATAGTGCTGATCTCTGGACACGTGTTTCTGCTTCATCCACGAGCTTGTCAGCTCAATGACTCATGGGAGTACTTTAAATAGACAACAAGATGAGGGAGCACACCGCTGACCTCTCAGGCAAGGTTCGCCCCTGGCTTTCTATAAAATACAGTTTCTTGTAGCTCGCTCCGATATTTTTGAGTGTTTCCCCAAGTTTGGCGCAGATAGTGCTGATCTCTAGACACGTGTTTCTGGTTTATTAACCGTCATCAGTAGAGAATACAGTCTTGTATTTTGGGGTTTGCTGAATAGGCTGCCAAACATTATATCAGGTCAGGTACCTCTCACTGGCATGCAGGTGCTTCATCCACGAGCTCGTCAGCTCAGTGACTCACTGGAGTACTTTAAGTAGACAACAGGATGTTGGAACACACCGCTGACCTCTCAGGCAAAGTTCGCCCCTGGCATTCTGGGAAATGCAGTCTCTTGTAGCTCGCTCCGATATTTTCAAATGTTTCGCCAAGGTTGGTGCAGATAGTGCTGATCTCTAGACACGTTTTTCTGTTTTATTAACCGTCATCAGTAGAGATTACAGTCTTGTATTTTGGGGTTTGCTGAGTAGGCTGCCAAACATTATATCAGGTCCGGTACCTCTCATTGGCGCACAGGTGCTTCATCCACGAGCTTGTCAGCTCAATGACTCACGGGAGTACTTTAAATAGACAGCAGGATGTGAGAGCACACCGCTGACCTCTTAGTCAAGGTTCACCCCTGGCATTCTGGGCAATGCATCTCTTGTAACTCGCTCCGATATTTTTGAGTGTTTCGCCAAGGTTGGCGCAGATAGTGCTGATCTCTGGACACTTGTTTCTGGTTTATTAACCTTCATCAGTAGAGAATACAGTCTTGTATTTTGGGGTTTGCTGAGTAGGTTGCCCTTTAATTTGTATACACTGTGTGCAGGCCAGGGGACTGAACCTCTAAGCCCTAAAATGGTTGCTGCCAAATCTTTGTTGATGTGGTGACAGCCAATCAGATCAGATCATTTGATCTGTCAGCTCAGCAGATCCTTTATAGTGTGAAAAACGCAAATATTCTGAACCTTAATGTCTCATAAACTTCTGACAGAATTTACCGTAAACCACAAAAAAGCACACTTTCTGGACCAAGATCTACTGTACTTCCAAATATGGTACAGTTTCAACAGTGGTACTTCGCTCTGAAAGGAATAAGTGGACCAAAGGGGGTGGGGAAACAAAAGGCTACAAGCACAACATCCTATATGAATGCTAGACATATCTAGGGTGCAGATAAAATTAGCACATGAGACCCACATGGCCAATAGATGTGACTGCTAGAGCATAGCAATAATATTACAAACAAATATTGGCTGGCCCATTAAAATAAAATATAAGGTAAGCAGGGCAGGTGGCTAATAATAATGTTAAAAATTAATCTGATAAATATTACAGTCTGCTCCTTCAATGGCTTCATAGTAGTTAACCCTAACATGTTGGAGGTGCTGTCATTAGAATTATCTGCTCTCTCCACCCCCTTGATATTTATTTATTTTGAAATTTGTTAAGCGCGCGGCTAACCCCAACGGGGGTGTCCCAGCACTGTAGACAGTAGAACAGCAAAGACCACAAGAGGGCTAGAGGATGGAAAACAGCCAAGTCTTCAAACTGCGCCTGAACAGGGATTTTGATTCGATGAGCCGGAGATTTAGACTGTTCCAGAGCTTAGCCGTGACTGCCGCAAAAGCTCTACCCCCTTTCCTGGAACGTTGGAAACTGGGGGAGCAGCAGGCGGAGGTGGTTGGATCTAAGTGCTCGAGATGAGTGCACCAGCTTAAGCCTTCATCAGAGATATCCTGGTCCCCTGTCATTCAGTGCCTTGAAGGTCAAGTCCAGGGCTTTAAACTGGATGCGGGAGGATACAGGGAGCCAGTGGAGTTTCTTCAGAAGCAGGGTTATTGAGTGACGGTAGGGGATGTTGCATATCAGCCTAGCGCTCGCGTTCTGTATTTTCTGCAACCAGTAGATGAGATAGGCTGGAGCTCCCACGTATAAGCTGTTGGAATAGTCCAGGTGAGAGGTGATGAGGGCATGAATGACCATCCTTCGGGAATCCAAGGGGAGATAATGGTAGATTTTTTTAATCATGCGCAAAGTGCCAAAGCAAGCGGAGGTGACTTTATTGATTTGGGCCTTGCACGACAGTTTGTTGTCAATTACAAAGCCCAGATTCTGGGCAGATTCAACAGGGGATGGAGGGGGGTTTAGCTCGAAGGGCCACCACACAGAAGGAAGCAGTGGGGCCCTTTGGTTAAAAACAGCACCTCGGTTTTGTCAGTATTTAACTTGAGGGTGTTACACGTCATCCATGATACAATGTTAGAGAGGCAATGTTTAAAATTGGATAGGCCATTGTCAGAGTGATCTCTAAATGAAAATACTAGCTGAGTATCATCAGCATAGGAGATAACTCTGACCCCGCAGTCTTCTATTACCTTAGCTAGACATCTGGAACCTTAAAATAGAGGGTAGATATTGCAAGCCTTTCAACATTTTATCAAGAATTATACAGTGAAACAAATATCTCCTCCAGCACCAAAGAAAGTAGAATTTCAGAAGAGTGTCACAAATTGACAGTCTGTCACAAGAGGAACAATAGCAAATACACCTTTCAATATAAGAAATTAACATTCAAGTAGCCATAACCTCCCTCCATTCTGCACAAGCTTCAACATGCTTTGACACCCTAATTCCCCATCTCAACAGCATTTTCAAAATGAAATGGCAACATCTAGAGAGAATGAACATGGAACATATCAGCTGAAAACTTTACTAAATACAGACTACAACATTTGAATGAAAATGTACACAAATAATTTAGGTAGAATGATGGATCATCTCCTCTACTCCAAATCAAACAACCTTCATCCCTAGACAATTTTTCGAAGCATGGACTACATATGGAATGTGGTGGTATTAGACCTGTTATCTCTCAAACATTTTGCCTTCACTCCTCCTTTTCTGAATTTGTTTACATTGGCATTAGGACTCTGTACACTTTCATTCATAATTTCGTTTATTCGGTTTACAAACTAGAAAACCATAAAAAGTTACAGATCTCCATAAAATATACAAAACACATATATATAAAATCAAAAACATAATACACAGAAAAGGCATTTCTAGGAATATGAGGGGACATATATACACCAGAGTCAATAATCCAAAATGTGCTAAAAAAAATACAAGTAAAAAATGGGACAACCAGCCAGGAATAACATGTGCCCTCAAAGGATATGGTAGGTAAAACATCTGTTAGGTGAGTGGAAAAATATATTTTTTTAAATTTCCATACAGTTTCTATACCTCAAAGAGCATTACAGGAATCCAACCACATATGGGATACATTATGGCTTTAACATTTGTAAAAAGTAAAGGGCTGGGCAGACCTTAGTAAAATTTTACTTTTTTAAAAGCGATTTTAAAAATAACCTCCGGGGAGCCATATAGAAGCTACAGAAGAACATGAAGTGCAGGAAATCCTGTGGAGACACTCCGTCACAGCCACAGGGTGCTAGCACTTGTCCTCTACGGCACCTCTTCAAAACATCAAGTAAAAAATGGAAATAATCCATCGAAACCTGTTCAATAAAAAACACTCATGTGTAGTCAGAGGGCACAGAAGATATGGCTCCATGTCTGGAGTAGTTTTAGGCATCACGAATTTGCTGACGCTGGTTTTAGACACTTCTACCCCATCTCTATTTGAACGCCACATCTGCTGCGGTAATAAGATCAGGTCTTAAAAAAAAGTCCAGGCGCCCCAGCTCTCTAAAACAGCCCTGTACGTATTTTAGCCACGGAATATTAATCATGTGGTCCAGGCTCAGAACTTCTTTCAGTAGCTCGTGATTAAGGCCACGGTCTTTGCTTAGCCAACAATTGAGCTAGAAAAGCAGTGGGCCCATAGCCAATATGTCACAAATGTCTCTTAGTGTACTATTAGGTTCGAAGTTCCTTTAGGTACCCCCAACAGCTGTTTTAGAAAATTATTCTCTGCCACCTGAATTCCCTCCGAAACTGCATAACCCCACAGTTCATTGCCATAACTGGCGATCGCTACGCCTTTTGCCTGATATATTTTCAGCATTGCTGCAATCGGGCGCTGACCCATTTTTGTACCAACGTTGAAAATTGCTGCGTTAGCTCTTATTGCTTCCTCCCTCCTTCTCCAAACCAGAGCGCCCCAATCCAAGTTGTCATCCAGCAGGACGCTCAGACAAGAAAAAGTTGAAGTTATGGGCACTTTCTCCTCATTCACCTTGAAGGGATAATGCCTCTTTGGACGCAACCCGACTTGCATTACATAAGATTTTCTGCCATGAAGCTACGGAAGGTGTCAAGCAGAGTCTGCAAACCTCTTGGGGTTCGAGCTAGGAGAACCGCGTCATCCGCATAAAGCAGCATGGGCAGACCCCTTGGCCCCACATATGGAGAATCGGTCCCTGTTTCTGTCAAGGTTTTGTCTAGATCATTATATCAAGATTAAAAAGAAACGGGCTAGAATGCACCCCTGGCGTACACCCCTTTCAATACTAAAATCCCTAGTAACCCTGAGATTCTGAGCAAATCTGATGTTTGACTTGGTATCCCTATGCAGATCCCTCAGGAAGTCAACCAGGTTAGCCTACACCCCCATGGCCCTCATGGACTGCCACATTTTCCCCCGGTTGACACAGTCAAAAGCGGAGAAAAGATCCATGAAGGCCATGTAGATCGTCCCTTGGCGGGCAAACGTATACTTTCCGAGGATCAGATAAAGGTTAAGGCATTGTGCAATGGTAGAGTGTCCTGGGCGGAACCCATATTGGATATCAGAAAGAATCTTATTATCTTCCGTCAAGCAATCAGTCTATTCAATACAACTCCTCCCACAACCTTAACCACAGAATCTATAAGGGAGATCGGTCTATAATTCAGTGTGCTATTACAATCGCCCTTTTTAAACACTGGTACGATTGTAGAGGTGCCCCATGACTCTGGACACCCGTCCTTTGCCGCCACATTAAGTACTGCCACCAGGACCAGGGCCCAGAGGAAAAAATTTGATTTGAAAAGGTCCGGCGGAATACCATCTGAACCTGAAGCCTTATTACATGACAAACTGATAATACCTTTCTCAGCTTCACTCGGGGAGAATACAACTGTGGTGTTATTATTTGTTCTAGCTTGCAGGTGAAATAAAGTTGTGGCACTCTTAAAAATAAGACTAAAATGGGGAACCCATTCCTCTTCCATTATATTGGTGCCTAGTTCCTCGGCTCTGTCCCTTTCAAAAAGGGGTCTATTGATAATACCCCAAAATCTTGTGATACTGCCTAACGTGCTTGGTTCTAGCAATTCCCTCAAGGTTGCTTCCTTCAATTCCGTCTTACGACTTTCCAATATCTTTTTATAGTTAAGACGGAGAGCACAGATCCGGGGTTGATCCCTCAGGTTTGCTTTCAATGCGACCTTTAAGTCTATAGCAGCTTTGGAGCACAGTGGATTAATCCATTTGGTATCACCAGATGACGTTCTTTGTGCTGGCACAGATTATGATGCCCCCACATTGGAAACAATCCCTTCAAAGCTTTAAGAATTCCCCCAACAGGAGAGTCAGGGTCCACACAAAAAGAGAACTCTGCAACACAGGATTTGAGGACCTTTTCTCAAAATAGGGACGTGGCTACCTGGAACCACTTAAGACGGTGCCCGCGATCGGTAGATTTCAGCGTGCCCGGCACTAACACCCTGGCCTGCCTCTTCAGCATACCGCCCACCAAGTGCACACAAATGGGATTATGATCTCTGAATGCACTCTCCATGATTATAAATTCCCGAAGGTTGGACTGGAGGCAAGCTGAGATCAGAATATGATCTATAAAAGAACCACTGATACATCCTTTAAAAGACGGGACGGGCTGTTTACTGGTCAGTGGTGCTAAACACATGGATGAAATCAAATCATATTCGTTGAGCAGATCATTAAGTCCATCTCCCTGCACAGAGTGCTCGAAATGGAGACCCTGAATCCTGGCACAACCCAAATCACCCATACTTGTGATTTCCGGATCACCGCACGGGTGAACATTAAAGTCAAAAGGCGGTGAATAACATGTCCACAATACTACCACAATACTGCCTGACTGTGTTATCTTACAAACCCCCTGTCTTAATGTATTATAAAAACTAATCAAACACAGACTAGCGTTTCCTTGCTTTAGAACAATACCTTGGGAGTCACTTTGAGCAAAGGAAAGATCCTTAATCCTGCAGTTCATGGCTATTGATATAAAAATGACCAAACCACCCCTAGCTCTTCTGCTGACTGATTGGGAGGCGGGGACAAGAAAGGCTTTGTATCCCTCCAAAAAATAGGTTGCAGTTCACCACCCAAGTCTCCTGAAGACAGATCACAGAGAATTGCCTGATGAACTGCACCAATAAAGGGTCTACAATCTTCTCTGCTAGCCTGGCAATGTTCCAAGACAGGACATTATAGTCTTCTAACTTGGAGAGGTCCCCAGGTGGTGCAATAGGTAAAACCTCCAAAATCTCCAGGTTAGGCAACTCAGACAATGACTGCACTAGTGACCCAGCACCAAACGAAAGAAGGTCAGCAGGCATGTGGGGCCGAGCAATTAGTTCTAAAGGCTCTACATTTTTAGTCTGTCAATCACAATCGTCCAGCCTTGAAAGGGCTGCAAATCTGTTTGGCCCCTGCGGGATAGACGAGAGATGGCAATTCCCCGTCAAGTTATACCTCCCTGCCATGGGGTTAAGATAACTAGCCCTAGTCGGCTCTGCTGGCTTCTGAAACCCCGTATAACGTAATAAGTTCAGCAAGTCATACCTTGGGGGCTCCGCCTTATAGAAAAAACCCAGAGGCAAAATCTGAATACCATATTCCCTATTTGCCAGTCGGCCATGGACTTCCCAGAAAATTTTCTCCACAGGCAGTGAGTTATTGAAGTTCACCACTATACAGTCACCCCCATTGCTTTCTTAGAACTTCCCAGCAAAGCAACACGGCGTACTATATTAATATTTTGTTCAATCGCTGGGCCCACAGTGGTATTACTAGACAACTAGTGGGTAACCTTATTCTTAAGTTGGGAAGAGCCCTCCTTTGAACTTATAGGAAGAGACGGAACGTTCCCTAGGATAACCACCAGTAGTGTTGATTGTGGTGGTAAATCTATAACGGCTAAGTTCTGCTGCACATCATTGGAATGGCCCTGCGGCTAACCCTCATTCTTTCCTGAGTTGTGAGAAGCTTGGTCATGTTGCTTTACTGGCGAAGCCACCTTTGACGTCAAACTATCAGATGCCTTGTCACGCAGCACCCCTGAGCAGCTAGGGACCATATTTGCAACAGGAGATGCAATATTAATTGTAGTGCAAAGTGCCCCTGACACCCCGCCTGAAGGTACAGTGCCCAATACAATTTTGGGGTCTGATGTAGTTGATGCGGCACATCTGTGGGATTGAATTGATTGAATTAATTTATACTGGTCTGCTATACTTTGCTCAATACAGTTTAACTTAGCCATAATAGGGTGAAGCTTATCTTCCAGCATACTGCACAGGATAGTTGTGAGGGCTTCCATTATGGGGAGATCAACTGCTGAAGGGGCAACTGTCACAGATGCCCTATTATCTAATGCTGGTTTTAACAACAAATTGGGTTTAGTCTTTTTGGCTTGGCTACCTATTGCTTTACCTTTTCTTTTCGTACTGCCGTAGGACCAGGGTTCCTGCCCCGATAGTTGTGATGGGTTCAGGACACCGGGTGCCTCTATAGGAATGTACGGGTCTTCCCACCCTCTCCACCCTTACCTTTGATGGCTAAGGGAACAACCCCCTTCCTATTTCCAATAATAACAACAGGAGACAGGGGCATAGATGTTACTCCCCCTGGGATTCTAATACGGGGGAGAGCACATCTGTATCTTGCGTAAGACTACCCATCCCTGGTGAGAGTATAATACTATCAACCTCACCAGTACAGTCCTTAGAGCGATTGATAGTCCCACCCAGGAGAGGAAGAAGGCCGCTGGTAGGAGATCTAGATAAATGCCTATTAACCAATTGGATCTCCTTATGACTGAAGCAGCTAGTAAGAAAGGCATACATCATAGATACAGTTGCTCTAGCTGTTCCTATGGTCCCCTCCTGGTTCACCTGGGTCTTTCTCCTCCCCATAACAACTGGACTGGGTTGAATATCTCAACCTTGCCTCAGACAAGTTGACCCTCAATAAACAGCCTACAATGTTCAGGAAACTATAAACAAAAATTAAAAGAACCCTGCCCAGCCCAGCCTCTTACAGCTGCTGACGGGCACGGACGGCCTACCCTTGGCCCGGGCATGCCAGCGCTGGGGGAGGCTCAGTGCATTTTTGAACGCTTCCTGGCGCTTTGGAGTGACGCTGCTTGAGTGTGCCTACAAGGAATGCCGGGAGTGGTAGTTCGAGACCGCCCTCGTCTTCACCTGCGGGACGGTCTCCCCAGCGGAGGAGGTATGGTGGCCAGCGAGTCCTCGGGAGTCAGTGCCCAGTAAGTAGAGTCCCGCACAAAGAGGTAGGCAGAAAAAAGAACACAATCCCGTGCTGCAGGAGGCTCAGCTCGTTTTTGAACGCCTCCTGGTGCTTTGGAGTGACGCTGCTGGAGTGCGCCTACAAGGAATGCCGGGAGTGGTAGGTCGAGACCGCCCTCGTCTTCACCTGCGGGACGGTCTCCCCAGCGGAGGAGGTATGGCGGCGTGAGAGTCCTCGGGAGTCAGTGCCCAGTAAGTAGAGTCCCGCACAAACAGGTAGGCAGAAGAAAGAACACAATCCCGCGCTGCGGGAAGCTCAGCTTGTTTTTCAACGCCTCCTGGCACTTAGGAGTGACGCTGCTGGAGTGCACCTACGAGGAATGCTAGGAGTGGTTGTTCGAGACCACCCGCGTCTTCACCTGTGGGACGATCTCTCGAGCGGAGGAAGTATGGCGGCGTAAGAGTTCTCAGGAGTCAGTGCCCGGTAAGTAGAGTCCCGCACAAACAGGTAGGCAGAAAAAAGAACACAATCCTCTGTACACTTAACCACTGCTAACCAGTGCTAAAGTGCTTGTGTTCTCTTTCTCAAACATGGTAAAATTGTACCACACCTAATTGGCACATTTAATTTACTTATAATTCCCTAGCAATTGATAATACATCTACCCAGGACTTGTAAATTAAATACTGCTACTGGACCTTATTTTGCCACCCACATGGGTTTTGCATGTCTCCTAAATTCAATTTTTCACCACTATAAGGTCTATCTAGCCCAAAGACTAACACTGAGCTGCATTATTACTTTAATAACTGCTAGCGTTGGATTGAGAGCAGGTACAGATGTTATGTTTAGACTCAAACAAATTATAATTCATAATCCTCTTTAATAGTAAAGTAGGATTTTAAGTCACAATTCTGAAAATGCCACTTTTGGTTGGCATTTTCTTGTTCTAACCATTCATGCTTTCTGCCAGTTTCCTGGGTTACATGATTGTGAATAGCCCTAAATGTTGTTTACTTGTAAAGTGCACAGCTGCCCCAGCAAAGGGGCGTCCTGGCGCTGTATACCGCTGGGGAACCCATCCTGGCTTTCCCTGTGAGATGGTCCCTCCTGGGCATCTCCAAGGTGAAGACAAGCATCCCCAGAGATGCTGAGTGGGACCCATGGTTGGAGTAGGCACCGAGGTGAGAATTTTCGAGTCCGCTGACCGTGGCCCAAGACCCTGCCGCATCGGGAATCAAACCCTGGTCCGGGGCCGACCTCTGCTTCCGGGTCTGCCGCCTCTAACCAGTGAGCCACACCACTCCACTATTGTTGGGATTTATGTTTTCCTCTCAGACGGTGATCCAAAGGAAATTAGAGTGGACAGGGTGGGCCATCCTGCCATTATGGCTGAGGGTGAAGCTGTTCCCTGCTCCTTGCACTTCAAAGGGTCTTGCCTATAGCACACAAAGGAACCAGACACCAGTTGTTCATCCCCCAGACTTCTTGGAGCCTTGACAGGTGAGAGGAAGATCTTTTCTGAACCAGATGTGGGGGCTGGACAGGGAGTTTCCCCCACCACACACAAAGGCTGGTACCAGGATTCAATGTTCGACCTTCAGAACACCTCATCAGTACACTCCTGGACCTGAAGAATACCTCCAAAGACTGTCCTGACAACAGAGGTCTGGCCTACTGCTACCAGAGAACTCCCCTGTTGCTAGAAGGAATGTCTTGCCAGTTGAAAGAGAGCCAGACCATCTCCTTGAACCCAGGACCACCAGATGTGACTCCAAGGGCTAGTCAGCTGTCTTCCTGTGTGAGCTACAGGGACATAAAATGCTACTGAGACCTTGACCCCATATGTTGGTGTCACTAGAGTGAGTCCTAACCCCCAAGTACTGCCCCACATGTTCTGGACCCTTGGTACGTCTCCAAAAACCTAATTATTAACCTACTTTTTATGATCAGGCAAACACCCCTAAGTCGTGCATCTAAAAGTATGCTTCTCCCTGTTAGCATTTCTGGAAAGTAGTAACTCCAAGCATCAAATACCTATTTTTATCTAAATATGATAAAGCACATAGTGGATGAGGTGTGAACTCTGGTATATATGTTTCGCTGTTTAAAGATCTTAATGTCTACACTATGTAGTAGTACTAGAATAGTTCTGCTAGGATACTACAAAATGCTATTCACAAACCTAAATGTGGAGGCCTCAATCTATGCCTCTCCTATCTTTTCTGCAAAGAGACCTCCACCGACTGCACAGATCTCTGCACGTGTATGTCTATTTTTAGTGGCTAATGTTGGAGGCATATGGGTGAGTTGCTGTAAAATGGGAATACATACTACTAAATGGCAGGGATTAATTGGAGGAGTAAAGAGGTGCTAGTGGTGGGAGAGTTGGGGAGGGGCTTTGGTCGGGACATGCAGCCACCCACAAAGAGTCGGTCAATTGCTATATAAAAACTGCCCTTCTCTAGATACTTCAGCCAAAAAGGATCAAAAAGGTTGTAGTTTTAAATATATTTTAGCACAGAAATGGAGTAAATCCAGCACCACACATGGCTAACCATTGGTACTGTACTGCAACACCCTCCCATAGAACATAACAGAGGTAGGAACTTAAAATAAAACCCCAATGGAACTAATGTTACAATAAATCAATTCTTTTAAACTATTTAATTTTATTGTCAAATACTTTATTAACCTTTTTAATTTGAACTACTTTTATGAATCATTTTTATTATATTTAATAGATCATCTCAAATATTGATTTTTTAACTTTAGTTGTAAACATCTTTTAATGTTTTCAGAAACATATATATTTTTATTTAAATATTCTTTATTATGTTATACATATACACACCACCCAATCCATATCCCTCCCCCACCTTTCTCAGACATTACCCACACACAATTTGTAGTTAACTCTTCTTCAACAATCCTACATGAAGCGTTTATCACTTGTCCAGTCCTGGTCTGTCTTTGCATCCACTGCATTAGAGGGTCCGAAATAAGCATGGGCGAATTTTGCGAATCTGGCGTTCGTGAATTTGCGTATTTGCGAATTCGCAATCTGAAAAATCAGCAAACTCTTGCGAATTTGCGCATTTTTTTTTTGTGTTGGGGTTTCTGCCAGTTCGCGAGGGTTTTGTACCAGTTCGCAATTGCGAACTTACATGTCGTCTCGCAATGGTCGCGACTTTGTTTTTTCTACGTCTGGTTCATCATCACAGGTTCACAGCACCCTCTGTTTCACCACTGCCACCCTCTGATTCACCCATGCCACCCTCTGGTACATCACTGCCACCCGCTGATTCATCACTGTAGATTATAGGGGGGGGGAAAGCAAGCACCCCTGCCCTGCTTCAACTGACATGAATTAATTTCTGGTTCATCACTGTAGATTATGGGTGGGGAAGCAAGCACACCTGCCCTGCTTCAACTGACATGAATTAATTTGGGGTTGATTAATGTGTCACTGAATTTAAACTTCCTGTCTGGCACCTGCTTCCTTATCTGTAATTTGCTTTGTGTTGCAGTGCAATTTATTTTCCCAGGACCTTTGTGGCCTACTTGTAGCTATTCTATGAGCCTGCTGTGAGGGTCAGAGCAGGGTCATAGAATAGTTGCAAGTAGGTAACTGAACTCTTGAGGGGCCCCTCAGGAAGCACTACAGAGAATGGTTACTAATGATGAGTTTGAACTTTTGCACCTGCTGAGTGCTTTCAGTTTTGCAAAACTTGTTTTTCTGTGGGGCACTTCCTTCCTCCCCCCACCAAATGGACTCCTTGCAAAAAAAAGTGCAGGCAAATGTCAACCTGAGGAGTTATTCTGATAAAAATCATAATTTTCAGAAGGTTTATGCTGCTTGCTGGTGGATTTCTTGGGCAGAATTGCAAATTTTGTAATTTCGCGAGTGCAAGATTGTTGCTGCCCGCCGCATCTACATGTTCGCAATTGCGAACTCTCGCGATGCGTCGCCAAACTCCTGCGGGATCCCGCAGCAATATCCGAAATGGCGCAGCATTCGCAAAATATTGAGAAAAACGACTCGGTAAACGCTCAATGACGGTAAGTGAACGCCGCACGCCGCAATATTGTATCACCCAGCAAAAAAATCCGATGCGCGCGAATTTGTGGATTTTCGGTAAATTCGCGAGAGTTCGCGGATTGCGAATTTACTGAAAATCCGCGAGCGGAACGGATTTTCCGCCCATGCTTAGTCCCAAATTGCCAAGCCTTTTTTACATTTATTACGCCCCTTTCTTTTATATATGGCTGCCCCTAAGCTGCATGCCGCCAATAATCGGAATCTCCATTGTTGGAACGCCAAGTTTTCCATGATTTGAACTACTTGAAATGTTGCTCCCCCACCCCCTTTCCTCCATAAAAAAATCTCTGACCTGTCGAAATTTAAAGAAATCCCTATGACCTACTTTATAATCATTTTGTAACTCCTCAAAAGACTTTACCAGTATAGTGGAATAAAAACGGCCTAGCTGCGTGATCCCTCCCTGCACCCACCTATCCATACAGGTATCTCTAAAGATCTCTGGGAGGTTGTCATTTTTAAATATTTGATTATAGTGGGATAACCGTCGAATTTTCCACAACTTACGTACATATTCCAGACCTTATAAATGCCCCAGAGGGTCTTAAATTTGATCTTCTTAAAGTAACTATCGTTTCAATGTCGCCAGATGCACCCTCTAGTGTCATCTCGCAATATAAGTTCTTGCAGTGTTGGGATACTGCTATTTATTCTGTTATCTTTCCTAACTGATAATAATTCAACATAACACCTCAATGTGGTAGCCCAATAATGCAGTTTAAAATTTGGCAGTGTCAGTCCACCTCTATCTTTAGGTAGGGTAATAAATATTAATGCCCTACGTGGTTTCTTGTATCCCCACAAAAACCTGGAAAGCATATTGTCTATAGATTTAAACAGTTGTAGTGGAGCTTCCAAACATATTGTTCTAAAAACATATGAAAACTAGGTAAAAAAAGCATTTTAATCATGTTACACCTGCCCTCAAAGGGTAAATGTAGATTATTTAACCTATTCAAATCTTTTTGTGTGTTGTATTAATGGTTTGAGATTGTTATTAACTAAATTCTCCAAGTTTGCTGTTATGCTAACACTCAGATACGTAGCTCTATCCAATACTCAGTCGTCTCTCATCTTGATTTTACAATTGAGGATAATCTGCAATTTATCTTGATTCAATTTGTATCCTGACACCCCTCCAAAATTTTTTACCTTCTCTTCTATCGCGCTTATCGCGTTGATAGGGTTACTAGTAACTAAAGCGATATCCGTATACGCCAATGTTTTTGTAGACTGGTCTCGTGCCCATATTGGTGGTATTAATATGTGGTTTTCAAGTCCAAGGATGAAAGGGTCAATATATATTGCAAATAGAAGAGAAGAGCATAGGCACCCCTGTCTTGTACCTCTAGTAAGGGCTAGCTTTTCTGAAAAAGACCCATTTACCAATACTATAGCCGATGGTTAAATATATAGCCTTTGTACTGCTTTGATGAATTTTTCCCTGATGCCACTTCTTGACATTGCAGTCCAAAGATATTTCCAGGAGACCCTATCAAAGGCATTTTCGGCGTCCCGTATCATAAGTGCCATTGGGTCTCCTGCAACACTCGCAATGTCGGACAATAAGATCACCCTTTGAACATGATCGGATGTGGATCTCCCTGGGATGAACGTATGTTGGTGGACAGATATCATTTTATGTACACTCTGTGCCAATCAGCTAGCTACTAATTTAGAGTAAATTTTTGATTCTCCATTTATCAAAGTGATAGGGCGATTTTTTTAGAAAACCACAATTTTTGCTAAAGACCATGATCACGGAGGTCGCCCCCCTGAAAGATATGTGCAAATAGGTCATACATTATTTTTTTCAACTGTGAGAAAAATTTAACATAAACTCTGTTGGAATCCTACCCATACCAGCCCCTATTCCTGCAGCTAAGCTATTCATTGAGAGGAAGATTTCCTCCCACTGCGGTATACCCTGTAAACTATCTTGGTCCTCTACCTCTAGTCTTAGTGGTGAATTTTGATTTCGATATTATTCGATTTTTACCTGTTGAATATCTATATCCTCATATAGTTTTTGGTAGAACAGCTGAAAAGCAGCTCTTATTGCATTAGGTGCGGTCTTTTGCCCATGTTCTGGCTCTTTAAGTTCTCTTATTAGATTAGCTGTATTTTGTTACCAGATACGTACCGCTAACTGATGTCCGACCTGTTCGCTTAATTCATAAATGCTTTCTCTATGCATTGTTGCCTTAACTATGGCTTTTTCCATAAGGATATCGATGATAAAATTATTAGCGGTCGCTAAACAACTTAATTTGCTTTCAGTTTCACGTCCCACCAGAACAGCCTTTATCAATCCTTCCTCAGCTATACCCAGATTTCTCTGCAGTGTCACCACTATTTGTTCCACAAAGGGGGGGCTTTGTCCTTAGCAAACCAGGTATGGACGAGTAACAATACTAGATTATGAAAACGAGGGTACCTGGTTTGTTTATTTACCGCTTTTTTATTTTATGCGGGAATCAAAACAATGACCCAAAGGTTCATATGTTCAATAACAAACATTAACGTTTTTTTTTAGAGACCTGTACAGAACACATTTGCAATTTTTGTCTGGGAAGCAATACATCTTACATTTACCAAAACCAATTTTTTATGCATCCTAAATAAATAAGTCAAAGTGCCAATAATTATGCAATGAAAAATAATAACAATGAAATAACTACAATAACATCCAGAATTCATCCAAAGGAATACACCAGCTGATAATTTCAAAAACACAAGAACTCCATTCGCCTAAAAATAGGTGATTGTCACGGAGTTACTTAAAGCTGCATGGGCAATTATTTTTAACCCCTATCGGGTGCTTGAGTCATTGTACACCCTAATTTTTGGGGCTTAAAGTTAATTACACGCCCTATGCAGTGCATATATTGAAAAGGCAGACGCCTTTCTAATCCCTGCTGTGACTTGCGAGATTATCATCAGGGCAGTGGGGCACGGTGAAACCTGGAACATGAGATTAAAAAAGACTAATTACAACTTGACCCTGCTCCTCCTTTTTTTTTTTTGCTGATTTTTGCTTCTATGAAATTAGACTATCATGCACCTGAAATTCTTGAGATCCCCTCACAATGGTGAATGTAGGTGGTATCTCTTCCAAGTAGCATCTGAAAACTGTCAAGGACACCTCCTATTACTTTACAGAACATTATTTCAATTGGAATTTTATGTACGCTACATTAGGCTTCTAATATAAACGCACTTACTTTGTTACTGATGGTTTTGGAGGTCGCCTGGGGCTCACATTCACTTATATTGCCAGCATGGCTTCCAACTACTCCCTTCACTTTAACCTCGAGCTGCCAATGATAAACAATGCACCCCTAATTAGAACCTTATTTAAAATCGTGATACTTGAATGACCCAAATGTTTCACACAAGACAAGATAGCACTTACTTGTGTGCGATGGCACGTATATTTAAGTGCTCGGGACCTTCTATTTGTTAAATTCCTACTTTTATAGATTTTTCTGGCTGGAATGGGAGCGGACCAGAGGAGGAAGCAGAAAGCACGAGAAAACCAAAATTCTCGTTATTAATTTGACACAAGCTGCGTGTCATGATTTTGTTTGCTGTTATGCTACTTAAATTACCAAAAATACACTTACCGCAAGCAGCACGGTATTTGTTTAGCATTCTTATTAACCCTTTCGATGCTGATGACAGCTCCCAGTCGTCATGAGTCACGGTGGGCGTGTGATGGTGGCTGGGAGCTGTCATGACCACGCCCGCAATCGGAATGTCCAGCACGGCGAGGAATTCCAGCCGCAGCCTAGGTGTTAAAATGTAATGAAAGTCATAGTGTCTCCCATCTGATTCCGACCATATTGATTGGTGCACAACCTATATTATCCTCCAAAAACCCGGGTAACCATTTCCTCATATATTTACAATATTTCTCATTTACCAAGAGTGCTCTTTCGAACATCCAAATTTTCCCATTGGAGTTCGTTGCTCCACATTCGATATTTAAAACAAGAGGATTGTGATCAGACAACAACCTTGGCCGTTTTTCTATTGTGCAGTTAGATCTTAATGTACTAGAGACCAGCATATAATCCAGTCTTGCATGCATAGAGTGTGGATTGGAGTAGTAGGTAAATCGAGGATCACTCGGATACCCTGTTTGCTAACAATTTATCAATCCATGAGTTTGACATAGATTTTTAAAAGCCTGAAATACTTTTGGCTTCCTGCCCCGATATTTGAATCCTGTATCCACTGACCAATCACAGGGGAGATTTAGATTATAGTCACCACACCCTCTCAATGGAAGTGGGCAGTGAGCAAGCTTGTTAGAAATATAGTCCAGAGCTACCAGGTCATCACTAACATTACCATACATTGTACATAATGTCATTGCTTTATCAATGTTGTACTGACATTCTGTAATTGCCCATCTCCCATATTTATCGGATGAAGATCAAATAAATTGCATGCTGCCCCCCTCTGCCAGAATGGCCATACCCATAGTCCTTCCTCCTTGTGTTGTGGCGGTAATCAGTCTATACCTGAGTATATTGAGTAAATACTGTTGTTATTGAGGCCGCATATATTAACGGTAAGGATTTTCAAACTAGCCATATTTATTCTTGTTCATCCCTAACTGTGAATATTTCCCCTTTTGGGACCACTTCCAGTTATATGACTTTTGCAGTTGTTTGTTATTTCTATATCCAAATTGGTCCCTCCTTTTTCCTGATTGCACCTTTTACATTCCCCATAAGTCTTAGATTCCCCCCTCCCCCGCTCCCCTCTCCCCACCATTATTTAGGCAGTCAGGCTCAATCATAAGCCTGTGTGTTAGCGTCTGACCCATCCTCACCCACACTCCACCTCCCTCACTTCCCCTTGTGAAAGATGTGTTTCAAAGCCATTATAATCATAACTCATTATATCATAAAGCACTCTCCTATCCTGACCAAGAGGAATGACATGATCAAAAACAGGTGCAGCCATAACATAACCAGAAGAAGGGAAAAAACAGACAACATGTAAGAACTGAATTAACCATCAGGTCATTACCCCAAAGTTTGTTATATTAGGACATAATGTTTGTTCACAGTAGTCCAGGGTTTCCCCGTTAGGATTTCCTCTAATGCTCTCTGAGCATGAATTTCAGAAGAGAAATAATAGTTTCGGCCTTGCGAGATTACTTCTCCTGTTTTTTGGAATGGCGCAATCAGTTGCCTGAGCCTCCATCTTCTCTCCACAGTGGCATGAACAAAGTCTGGTTTATCAAAAAATGGAAAATTCTCCCAGTTCGTATTTTTATTAAGTCTCGCCAAGTCATAAACAGCCTGTTGAAGCAGAAAGTTTCCAAAATAGATTAGGATTAGCCATGGATGTGATTGGGGCGCCTGGATATTGTTAAAGGGAATCTGTGTACACTTAGGATTTCTTTATCCCAATCCCATTGTGCTAGTTCTGGCAGAAAGTTTGTCAACAAATTTATTGTAAATTTCCGGATATTGCTACCTTCATTGTTCTCCGGCATCCCTAGCAGCCTTAGGTTGTTACGACGTTGATGATTTTCTGCTTCTTCTAGCTTCCACGTCACATCTTTCAATGACCTCTCTTGAGAGGCTGCCTGTGTTTTCAATACATTCGCCATTATTTCTAGGACTTCTGTCTGATTTTCCACCATGCTATGGGCCATATGTATGAAATTTTGGTTTTGCGATTCTCAAATAGTGATTTTTCTGCGAATCGCTAATTGAGAATCGCAAAACACTATGTATGTAGGATTTGCAAATCATTTTGCGAATCCTACATATTCCTTAATTGCAAACTGCAAATTGCGATTCACAATTAAGGAATACCTCCCCATTCATTCCTATGGTCCTAGAGGCCCATAGGAATGAATGGGAAGACATTCTCGATTTGCGATTCTCAATTAGAGATTCGCAAATTGAGAATGCAATTTCAAGGGCGCCAGGGTGTCAAAATGACACCCTGTTGCATCCCTAAAATGTTCACATGTGCACTTGTGGCACACACACATGACCTAAGGGCATGTATGTGCGCCACATGGCACTTTGAAAAATGCAAAAAAGTGAATTTTTCAAAGAAATAGCAAATTACCACCAACTTGAAGTTGTTGGTAATTTGCGATTCCTTACGGCCAAAGTGCACTTTTTCTGGGCCTCTTACATTGTATTTAAGGAATTGCAATTTGCGATTCCTTATATGCAATCGCAAAATAGGGAATCGCAATTTTGCGATTCCTTTTTTTGTGAGGCTGTTTTCCATTCATACATCCCACTTAGCCAAATTGCGATCTCAAACGCTGAAATTCTGTGAATTTTGGTGTTTGTGATCTCAATTTTGAATGATACATATAGACCTTACAGGCATATGCATTAATGTTAGACTTTTGCAATTTCCTAGTTGTGAATTTTAAGGAATTGCAATTAAGAATCGCAAAAGCCTATACATGTAGAAGCATGTCGAAATCACTTACAAAATAGTGATTTCTAAACATTCCTTAATTGCGAGTCACAATTAAGGAATACCCCGCATTCATTAGAATAAATGAGAAGACCTTCTCAATTTTGATTCTCAATTAGAGAATCGCAAATTGAGAATGCAATTTAAAGGGTGCCAGGGTGTCAAAAGGACACCCTGTTGCACCCATGACATTGATCTGTGCAATAAGCGCATGTGTGTGCACAACATGACACTTTTGTGCAGTTTTTCAAAGTTTTTACAAATGACCATGAAGTTCAACGTCATGGTAATTTGCGCCCCCTATTAGTAGAATTGCTGATTTTTTCACTTTAATGAATTGCATTAAAGGAATCTCAATTTGTGATTCCTTAAATGTAACCGCAATTTAAGAAATCACAATTTAGAGATTACTTAAATTGCGATTTTTGCATTTGGGATGATGCATGTGGCTGATAGTCTCCCTGCGATCTCGGTACAGGTTTTCCCAATTTTACGGATTCGGGCTATTCGATTTTCCATTTTGACCTCTTCTTGGAATGATCAATGGGATTTTAGGATCAAAGATAGCGATGGCTCAGCAGTCTGCTCTATGTTTTCTGCCCTACCGTATCCCCTTGTTGCTTCTTAGATATCCTCTCCTTCTCTTGTACTCCATTAAAGGGTAGCATCTGTGTGTCTGAGTAATCCCATCCAAGTTCTCCCTCTTCTTCTCCCCCATTCCGCTTGTGTTTACTCTTTTTCCCTTCTGGTAGCCTCTTTGTTTTCCTGGTATCCTTCGCACCCCTTGCTGGCTGTAATTGAATGAGGAGGTATCCCCGCAATCATCGTCATTACTACTACTGTTTGATACCACAATGTCAGATCCACCGGATTCCTCATTCAAAGAGTAAAAGTTATCCATGGAGTCAGGGGAAAGGTATCCCATCTTGTGGCTGTTACCCTACACATCCCCTTCTATGGGAGAAGGTTGCATTATTTCGTTACTTGCCTCATTATTACTTATCTCTTTTTCAGTTACTTCTATGTTGCCGCTATTTTTCCTGGTGGGGCTACCGTGCTCCAAGATACTTTCCTTAGCTTTGTCACTCTGTTGGTGGGACTGATGAGTGTCTCTGGCATTTCCAGTACTGTATTTTCGCAATTTGACCCCCATGAAATTCACTCCTTGCCTGGTTCTAGCATAGTAACCTGTGTAGCAGTCTGAGGATCTAATAGTTCAGGTATTTCCGTGCCGGTAGGGGTGTTAGTTGAATCATCCATCTGTCCTCTCTCTTTCACATTATTGTTTATACCCCTCAGTGGAAACAAACTTGTTATAACAACATCTGCGCCGGCTGCACAACCGAACGCGTCTTGTTCCACACTCCTCGCGCTGCCATACCTTCTCTGGAATGAGCTCTGGAATCTCCAGCATCCTCGTTTCTAGGAGACCCCGACTGGTATCCATGAATGGTTCCCCAACCGGAAGCTGCGGGAAGCAGTATTCGAGCAAGAGATTCCCATGGAGCACAGCAGCCCTTACTTCAGTAGTTTTTCCCTTGCCCTGATGCTCGCCCAGTCTCCTGTCACCTTCATGCCATTCAGGCCATCAAGTCCAGTGGTTGGATTTTGCTTGTATAATTGACTTCACTTGGAAAGAAACCTTGTTGAGGATTGGAGCAAAGCAGAGGTGAGTGACAGTGGTCTTACTCAGCGGCCATCTTGCCTCCACTTGACCCTTTTTTCCGACGCATATATATTTTGTAAATGCTATTTATTAAAAATTATAACGTTTTTATTTAAAATTCAGTTATTCATGTTGCAACATTGTATACTGTTGAGCTTGTAAAATAAATATATAACATTTTCAATCAATTTTAAACAAAAAACGATTTTTTTCTAACTTAAAAAGTTTACTAATTTTAATTTCCTGGGTATTTTAGCTTTGCACAATCTCTGCCCCAATTGCTGAGGTTTCCGCAAGAGATGCAGAGCATCACATATTATTGCTAGACATATCTATTAATTTAATGTAATTATCCAGTAATAATTCAAATTTTTTTACTGACTCCACCCCCATTATAGGGATGGGGAGATGGAAGTCTACACTTTTGAGAAACTTTACACTCGTAAATGATGAATAGCCAAACGTAGTAAAGTTACTAAAACATTCAAGAGTACATTTACTTGTAGTAATTCGAAATGTGCAGATTTATCTTTGTGACTATGCCCCCTAAGACCTTTCAAAGACAAAGCATTTCTCTAAAGAAAGCCCTCAAACTGCTGTATGATCTTAATAGTACTCATAACCGGACAGAGACTTTGGTCAAATGTTGGATAGGAGTGGATTTAATCCCAATTCGGGAATCCAACGGAAATTTAGTGACCTAGTCACAAAGGGAAATCATTTTGAAGTATATTAGTAGTACTATTGTATTAGGGCTAAATGTACTACAAAATGCAGTTTGTGAATAGGCCTCATTGTGAGGTGAGTATTTTCCAACAAATTTCAAATAAAGAATTATTCAAACTGTATGCTGCTACTGTCTTGGGACGGTATTAATAAGACAAACTTAGCAATATTTACTAGAAACCATCAAATCTGACTCCAAACAAATGTGCGATATATGGATAGAAGGTCTATTTGTTTGGGTTCTACACAAATTAAGGAATAAGATGAATTGCACTGAAGAACGACGGTCGAAAGAAAGAGGAGAGCAGCTACTGCACAAAGAAACCAGCCCTCAAACTCTCCACGGAAAAACAACAGCACAAGCACAAGATGGCGCCTTGAGGCTAGTGGGAGTCACCTATGGGAAAACAGACGGAAGAGCAGCGAGAGGACGCTACTGCATCGAGCCAACCCTCCCTGACAACCGAAGACGGAGACCTACCCCCCGGAACTGTGCCAAATCACTTACCGCGCCGTGAGCTGATGTCCGTGAGAAAGAAGGGTGCCCGGCGCCAGTGACCAGCACGGACACGGGGAAAAGGACAGGTCGCAGCACAGAGACAGTCAGGCGATCCGGAAGACCCAGCGATCCACCAGCTGAAGGGAGCCCCGCCGTGAGAGAGTGAAAAGCCTAACCAGAAGCAGCTGCTGAGAGGGCGCCATTGCCGGAAGTCTTCACCGACCCTAGGCGGAAGACAAGCAGAAGACCGGAAGCGGAAGAACTGCCAAGCCGGAAGGGGATGCACGTACAATGGAGAGAGCGGAAACCAGCTCCGGAGGCAAGCGGAAACTCCCCAACAGGCAGGAAAGCAGGCGGAGAGAGCACAAAACGCCGCAGCGTCCTACCGGCATATATCGGCAGAGAAGTGAAGGTAGGAGAGCGCCGGGGGAGCGCAGAAGGGGCGCACGGCAGAAGCAGAGGAAGCAGAGGAACAGCCCAACAGGCGGGAGGAGCGGGAAACCCCACCCGGCAACCCAAGAAGGCAGGTGCGTAGTGAGGAGGGAGACGGCTACAGCTGGAGTCTGGAGGGGGGGCCAAATGACAACGACAGGCGGGCTCTAAAAGCGGAAACAACCCCCCCCCCAAGACACGGCCACGGGCTCACAGACGAACAGCATAAAGGAGCAACCACCGAAAGGGGGGAAAAAGGAAGGTCACCGCCTCCCATGCACATAGAGCACACGAGGCAACAGAATTAAGGCGAACGCATACAAAGCACTGATACCCTGGGAAGCCCTGGGAAGCACGCCTGGCACAACTAGAGGAACAAGTAATAAAGCAATAAATCTGAGCAGTGAGCGTGTGGGGACAGCAAAGACACGCAACACGGCAAAGGGGCACAGAAACAAGCTCACAAGACAGAGAGCAAAGGAAGCGCCAGAAGACAATTAAGGCACGCAAATCTAGATTAAAGGGGAAGCCCTACCAATAGAGCACATAGAGCCACAGCACCAAACCAGAGAGACGCATAGACTAGTGCTCAAACAAGACCACTAACCACACCAACCACAACACCCCCAACATCTCCTGGACGCACAGGGTCGCCGACTCTAGTTGTGTGCGGGCTGACCAGCCGCGAAACGAGACAAAGCACACGCTGGCAGGACCAAAGGCAAAGACCAGGACAAGGCACATCAGAGAGCCCAGCAGGTACAGACATCAAGGGAACCACGTGGTGGCAAGAGCGATAGGCATACCAAAGGAGGCCCAGGCAGAAGGGCAGCTAGGCATCATTCTACCCAAAAGAGGCATTGCAACAATGACGGGCAACGAGAGGAAGAAAGGAGAGGAGCAAAAAAGACCCAAAATAGACAATCAAGGATCCCCCTCAAAAACAAAAGGCGAAACCGTCACCTTAGAGACCATCCTAAGGAGAGTAAATGAGGGTAATGAAGTGGCGAAAGAGACTAAACTCAAGGTGGAGAACATGCAGCTTGAGCTGGCGGCTATAAGAGCTGACCTCCACAAAACAAACACAAGAATGGAAGCAGCAGAAGGCCGAATAAGCTCAGTGGAAGACGAGACAAGCGAGAACACCAAGGCAATTGCAGAACTGCAAAAAGTCACGAAGGCCATACAAAAACAACTAACGGAGAAGGACGACAGGGCAAGAAGGGGCAACATAAGGATCCTGGGCATACCTGAAGGAGCAGAAGACAAGGCGGGCTCGTGCGCAGCCATGCTAGAGGAAATGATTCCACGACTCATGGGGACCACATTCGAGAGAAGGTTCGAGGTGCAAAAGGCCTATAGAATACCAGCAGGGAGAGCAATGACAGGCAAAGGGCCGAGGGCGATAATTTGCAACCCACTCAGGGTGAGGCAAACAGAAGCCATCTTCGTCTTTGCCAGAAAGAACCCGAATCTGACGTGGGTGGGGAGCAAGATCGTGCTAACCCAAGACTACTCGAAGCAAACGGTAGAGGCAAGAAAAGGGTTCCTGACCCTCAGAGAAACCCTACGCAAGAGAGGCGCCACTTTCAGCTTCGTTGGCCCAGCCAAGTTCAAAGTAATAGACAAATGGAAGACTATGATCTTTGAATGCCCAGATGACCTAAAGAACTACCTATGAGAACCACCGGTGGAAGAGATGGAGGAGATAAAAAGCCCCGGGGCTGCAAAAAGAAGTGCATCACCGGACGTGAGCGGGCAATCTGAGTAAGCCACACCACAACCAAGAAATACTCAGGATATAAGACAACAAATCTACCTCAAGCTACAAGGAACTTTCAAGCAAGAGCTGTAAACAGACAAAAAGGCAGGGGGATACTCCCAAGCAGAGACAAGAGACTTACCTCCGGCCGATGGCAATCCCAGCGGTCAACTATGCAATAGGGACTGAACAAGCCAATGTTTTTATTCCCAGCCTACCTACAAACGAAGGAAGAACACAAAATCTACCTCAGGGATGATGTGGGGCAGAGGAACTTTGTCGTCGCACACCCACTCAGCAAGTAAGGGAGGGCGGGGGGTGGGAAGGGAGGAACGGGCGGGGGGGCCTGGGGAAGCGGGGAGCGAATACACAGGCTTACTTTCTATCATCTATTTTTCTTTCTCTACTATCTTCCCCTCTGTATCTTCATGTTGAGGCCCAACACAGGAACCACAAGCACGTAAGGAAGGGCCAAATAGACCGCGAAATACGAACAACATAAAATGACAGACACCAGCCAGAGCAGCATCGCGACAGACATTAAGATAGTGTCCCTAATGTCAAGGGTCTTAACAGTCCGGTCAAAAGAAGGATGGTGCTCGAGCACCTTAAGAAACTCAACGGCGACATATATGTGCTCCAAGAAACCAGATTAGAAGCAGATGACATAGGGCGCATAAGTGCGAACTGGATAGGCGAGGTAGAGGTAGTGGGATCCCCGGTACAGAACAAGAAGAATGGAGTAGTAACAATTATCACCAAAAAATCACAGCTAGCAGTGGTAGGCACGCAAGTCGACACCCAAGGAAGGACACTGGTGACCACTCTTAGAAGGGCGGGTGAAGCATTTCATGTAGCGAACATATACTGCCCCAACACCGAAGATAAATCATTCTGGGAGGGGGTGGGATCACTACTACACACCCTACCACTAGAAGACCTGCTCATAGTCGCCGGAGACATGAATCAGGTTCTAGACTCAGCGATCGACAAACACCCAAACAGGCAGAGCCAACCAGCCAACAATCCCAAAATCCTGAAGAATCTCTGCGCAAAACTCAGGCTGAAAGACCCATGGCGCCTAAGCAACCCAGACGCCAGAGAATACACATTCTACTCCAACCCACACAACTCTTACAGCCGAATAGATTAAATCCTCATGTCAGAAACACACACCCACCTCATAGACCACACGGAGATAGGACCTAGATCAGTATCAGACCACTCGCACATAAGTCTAACCTTGGCGGGCAGGCATAACGAAAAGCCAACCCGCAGATGGCGATTCGATGACAGCATACTTCATCACGTCTCAGTGAAAGCCGAGATAGAGGAGGCGATAAAAGAATACCTGCTAATGAACGACACACCAGAGACAAACAGGGAGGTACTATGGGACACACTAAAAGCCACCGTACGGGGTGCGGTCATGAAAGTCAAGGGCAGGTTAAATAAAGGAAGGAACAAGAAAATTGAAGACCTAGAAAATGAAATTAAAAAGCTGGAGAACAGCCACATAGCCAGAATGGAAGATAAGAACACACTCACAAACCTGACCAAACAGAAGTACGAACTCAATAGAATATTGAGTGAGCAAGCAGGGACCTGGATCAACAAATATAAATCTATTAACCTCTGCACTGCGAACAAAGCCGGCAAGAACCTAGCATCCTACTTAAGAGGGAAACAGCGACAACACACGATAGGAGCCATCAAAGACAGACAGGGCAAGTCCATGACGGCAAACAAAGAAATACTAGAGGTCTTTAGAGACTTCTATGAGGGACTATACACTAGGGATGAAACACTAAAGGAGGATGGGGGCAAAGAGCTGCTAGGAAGTATATCCACCCCTACATTATCAGCCTGTGAACGAGACATCCTAGAGCTAGACATAACGGAGGACGAGATAGCCAAAGCCACGGCAAGTCTCAAGGATAATAAAGCGCCAGGGCCAGATGGCTTCACAGCTAGCTTCTACAAAAACTATATGCACATCCTCAAACCCACAATGAAACAGGTATTCACAGAATGCGTCCGGACAGGCCACATGGCACCCTCGATGGCCGAGGCAAACATAATTGTCATACCAAAGGAAGGGAAGGATCCAACTGAGGCAAAGAACTTTAGACCAATCTCCCTCATCAATGTAGACTGCAAGATATACGCTAAAGTACTTGCCAACAGACTCAATGCATACCTTCCCAAACTCATACACAACTCTCAAGTGGGCTACCTCAAAAATCGCATGTCCCATGATAACACTAGACTACTATGCCACATAATCAACCACTCCTCCAGAAGCAGCAAGGCCGCAGTCATGATAGCCCTAGACGCGGAGAAAGCTTTTGACAGGGTCTCATGGCCCTTCCTAGAGCAATGTATGGCGAAATTCGGTTTAGGACCGAATTACAGGAAGATGGTGATGGCCCTATACAGCAACCCCAAAGCCAGGGTGGTGGTCAATGGAGGCACATCTAACATACTCAACCTAGGCAGGGGAACGAGACAAGGCTGCCCACTTTCACCAGCCCTATTCCTGTTAGCCATTGAACCACTCCTCACGATGATTAGAACAAATGATGATATAGTGGGGATACCAATAGGGGGAGAAACTTTTAAGCTGGCGGCGTATGCGGACGATGTCCTAATAGTCACAGAAGACCCCGAAAGATCCATTAGAGCACTGACTGACACTATTGACAATTATGCCCAAGTCTCGGGGTACAAGCTCAACAAAGATAAATCAGAATGCAAACCCCTAAATATCCACACAACAAGAGAGGTACTAGGGAACTCCGGATTAACATGGCAACAGAAGCCCATAAAATACTTAGGCATCCTCTTTGAGAGAGACCTAAGAACTACATTGGAGCACAATGAACAGGCAACAATCCGGAACATAAAAGAGAAAGCGGAGGGCTGGTCGCCCAAATTCACCACATGGTGGGGAAGGGTAGAAGCGATTAAAATGATGCTAACACCTGTGGTGAACTACATGCTAACCATGCTCCCATTGACGAACACAGAGGATTTCCACAAGAAACTAGACAAGATACTTAACAACTTCCTGTGGAAAGATAAAAAAACCCAGAATAAGCTTCCACAAGCTAAGGCTCACAAAAGATAAGGGCGGGCTGAACATAACAAACTTCAAAAGATTCCAGGTAGCATGCATAGCCAGACAGGGACTACACTGGTTAGACCCAAGAAAGGAATATACCCCAGCATGGCTAACACTAGAGCGTTGACTATTAAAAGGCATGAACCCCATCACCGTCCTCACAGCCACACGACACCCAGCAGTCAAGGAGAACCCCATCCTGAAAAACACGAAAACAGCACTCCTGAGCGTCGACAAACTATTGACATCAAGCATAAGAGGCAGCCATCTTGAATCTATATGGCATAACCCAACATTGAAATACAGAGATAAGGTCCTAGCATGCACGAATGGTATAGACACAGCATCTCCACGGCCCGAGACCTTCAGGAACAGGGCGCATACACAACCTTTGACACCATCAAAGAAACACACAACCTACAAAGCATAGAGTTCTACAACTTCCTGAAAATCAAAGTAGCCATCAGGAAGGCAAACCTCAATAACCACACAGCTCCGCTCATACAACTCGCCGCCAGTCTAAACACACTAGGACACCAAGTGGCACACCTATACAAAGTCCTCCGCCCCAAGAACTCCAAACTAAACGACAAGGTCACAAATTTCTGGGTGGAGGCTGCAGGAAGGGAGCTAAGCGAAGCAGAGAAAGCAGAGATGTGGAGATCCTCCACCAGGAAGAAAATAACGGCAGCGCTCAACCAGACAAAATATTGGCTAGTACACAAGGTTTACTGGACACCGGCCCGCCTAGCCGCTCTGAGGATCCGAGACAGCGATACATGCTGGAATTGCCACAAAGCGAAGGGAGACCTAGAACACCTTCTGCTCAGCTGCCCTAAGGTCAGGAGATTCTGGAACAGAATTGGAACACTCATCAATGAGATCACAGGACTAGACATACACATAGATTTCCCCAACCTAGTCCTAGGCTTCACGTCTCCGTCAATCACAACGACAGAAGATCGCGACCTCATTGACCTATTGCTAACGGCGGCAGTGAAAACGGTCCTGAGTAATTGGAAGGACACCTCAAAAGGCGCGCCCCAAGCATGGCTCAACTGGGTAACGTTCTTAAGGGGGCAGATAACATCACAGCGAATAACTCACCGAAAAATCATAAGCAGACGAACATGTGGGGACCCCTAGACCACTACCTAACATCACATAAACCCCCATAGGCGCAGAATCCAGACACAACAGAAGGGTCACACTTTCCTGCGTACCAAGAACTAACTATACCGACCTCGACCTCTATTCCCCCCCTCCTCACTCTTGTCCGGGGTTGGGGAAAGAAATACCAACGAACAATGAAGCGTCGCAAGGAGGAGGCATAAAACAACGACCAACAGAACATTGACAATCGAACTATTACCCCCCCCCCCCCGGCGCTCCTTTCTTTCCCTCTTTCCTTCTTTCTTCTTTCTCTGACTTTCCCCTCATGTATATCCCATGCTTCATGTAAATATATATTTTTTTTACCCAATAAAAAATTACAGAAATAAAAAAAAAAAAAGAATCAGAAAAAGTAATGGGCCTTGACTTGAACTTTGACCAAGGAATGTCTTTTTCGGGGAGATGAAGAAACTACGGCAACAACCGATCTAAGTAGAATTTTATTTCCTTTAGCTTTGTACTGGCATGTTCAGTCATGACTTGGACAGCAGAGCTAATGGCTGCCTGATCCCGTTGCTCCGCTGAACGGAGAAAAAGAACCCTAAAACTCTGACAAACAACTGATGCAAAAGATGCAGTGTTACAAAATGTTATCATCGGAAGTGCCCTTGCCAAAAGTGTTACCCTTGTGAGGGTCTCGGGTGCCGACAAAAACGAGAAAAAAACGAACTTATGACGTGGGTGTAGGGTTGAGACGCGAGGAGCAAAATGGCGGCATCCCAGCCCGGTACAGAATCGAAATCAAAAAGAAACGTAGTGGAAGCACAGCTGCGAGATACGGCGGAGCACTGCTAACCCCACCTACCAGCATCTACCAACAACTGACGAGAAACCCTGAGGTACTCAGACAGTACAGCGTACATAGGAGCGGGGGCCAAAGAGCGAGAGAGCGTGAGGGCGAGTGAGGCAGCAGCAAATGCAGCGAGCAAATGCGCTCTCAACACATACGGTGTTGTGTGATGCCTCGTACTGAAGACAGGAATATCCGGAGGCAACTACATTTGTCTTCTTAACAACGTACGTAGTGAAGACTTAGTCTAATGCGAGTAAGAACGGGACAAGGAAACAAAACCCAAATGAGCTCAAGGTGATGGTTCTCTAAAGTGGAACCCGCCGCGACAAAGACCGCATCGAAGGCTTAGAGAAGTGGGTATATATTTCACGCTAAGGAATAGGATGACAGGAAGATTAAAGACCAGTCGGATGAGTGCCAGCTGTCAGATCTGCAGCGCGCCGCTGAATGAGGCAGGGAAGGCAAGTTAAGGTGTCTGGATGCAGGAGGAAGTCTGGCCTCAACAGCGGCAAGTTTTGTTATCAGGAACTGCCCTATCAAATAACCCTCCAAATAAGCCAAATCTTAAAAAAAAAATAAGTACAACAGTGGTGTTCTACAGTGTTCACGTGTAGCAACATAATGAAACGTACCCAAAAACCGAACCCGAAACTGACAACTGAGAATCAACAAAGCGCGATGGTCCTCTAAAATGCGCCCACCATAACAAAGGCATAAGGAAGGTACCAGCACTACGCCGACACCTCTGAGCACCGCTGGTTCCCCCGGTTATGTACAGGAGCATAAAAACAAATTAAACAACGCAGCTAGGTCTGTCAGTGCATTACCGCAGCATGAACCTTGAGGGTGATAAGCCAGAACAACACAGTCCCACACGCCAGCAGCAAGCAGCAGTGGACGGACCCTACCCAATCTAACTCTGAGGAGCTCTGAAGTACGCTCACACAGTGCTCATTGTGGAGGGGACCAAAAGACAGAGTGTGAGAGCGAGTGAGAGGGAAATGTGAGTACCCACAGCTGAGGCAGCGACAAAGGTGGTCTCCAAGAGCGCTCTAGCTGCATACTGCTCAGACCTATTTCATCTTGCGCTAAACCACCGGAATCTAAGAAGACAATTGCACCTGATTGGTGCCGGTTTTATCAGATCTGCAGCGTCCCATGAAGGGAACCCATTTGAAGCTATCTAACGAAAGGGAAGGCTCGTTCCAGATAGATAGCAACAGAGACTTTGGGAGGGGGAAACGGCAAGCACAACGAGAAGACAGAGGTAATGACAAAGTAACAAACATGGAGGACAGAGAGTAGAGGCTACAACACCAGCTAAAAAAGAGCAAGGGAGAGCCAGCAATATCTGACTACCCGCTCAAACAAAATCCAGACATCAACAGCACCCTAGAAATGATCCTAAAAAACTATTTGATGTCCACGACCTGGCTAAAACCACAAAGCACACCACAGACGCGATCCAACTCAAGATCGCAGCTGTCAGAGAGGACCTGAACACAGTGAATATTAGACTTGCAGCAGCAGAACAAAGGATCAGTGATGTAGAAGATACTACCCACAGCTCAAGTCAGGAGATGAAAGTGTTAGCCAAAATAACTGCATCACTCCAGAAACAGACAGCAGAGATTGAGGACCGCAATCGAAGGGGGCACACCCGAATACAAGGGGTCCCGGAGGGCTCAGAAGACGCAGCAGGCTCTTGCTCTGCCTTTTTTGAAGACTTGATCCCCAAACTTACCAATCTAAAGTTCGACCAGCAGTTTGAGCTGGACAGGGCCCACAGAGTTCCTACTTTTAAATCCATAACAAGCCAAGCAGCATGGCCTATCATCTGCAAACCACTGAGATTGCAGCATACGGAGGCCATTTTTAACTACGCATGCAAAAATCACCAAATTAACTGGAAAGGTCATAAAATCATTCTTACACAAGACTATTCTAAGCCCACTGTTGATACCAGGAAAGGTATTCCTTGCCTTATGCAACAAACTCAGGAGCACAAACATGCAATTCTCTTGTTTGGGCTCCGCCGAATTCAAGATAATCAACAAAGGCAGACACCACTATTTCAACGATCCAAAGGACCTGGCAGCTCACCTGGACGGACCAACAGCTCAAGACATGGAAATGTCACAAGCTGGCTCCAGCAAAAGAAGATCGTCGCCGGAACCGATTACTGGATGAAGTATGACCTCACACCTCACTAGCATGGCCAGTTTCTTGTAGCTGCTTTATGAAGGAATTGTTAACCATTATCTACCTTATTATATACCTAGCTTTGCACAGTTTGTCAGCCGAGAACTGCAACTGCTATCTACCTCACTAAGCTACGCAGTATCTACCTCGGCTTTCTCAGACCAACAGACACACTGCGACGACGGCCCAACGACAAGAGGGAAAGACACTAGAAGCATAGCATCGTTTCCTTTATAGATAATATTCCAAGAATCTGTATTGTATTGTAAGGTAACACTGTATGGGCCCAACCGCATAGGGAGTATAGCGGGTCAATCTACCCGACAGTGTTTCTCCGTGAGGCAGGATGTGGCGATCCTTCAGTCACACCTCTGACATATAGGTATTTTAAATGGGGGAGGGGCGGGAGGGGTAGGAGGGGGGAGAGGAAGGGTGGGGAGGAATCTGCACTAAGGTTTCTCATGTCTTTGCTTTCTATATTCTCTATCTCCCTTTCCGTTTTCACATCTTTTTTATGGACAAACTGTCTGGCATGCCCTGTTAGCCAACGAATTTGGAAGGATTGGCATATATGCATACCCGGAGATGACACTTACATTGCTTGCAGAACACCTGGGAGCATAGACGTACTGTACCATGGGATAAGGGAGGTAGAACAAACACTGCCGCCTTCTAATTCAGAGATAGCGATTTTGAGAATTTGGAATATAGACTAGAGGCTCCCTCCACGCTACACCCTAGATGATGTTAGATGTTAGGTTAGGTTGGTCTTTTATAGCACACGCCTACTCCAAAGGAGTGTCCCGGCGCTTTAATTAGTGACCGGAAGAGACAGACATCAACAACATAAGACAGAACTACTGCAGTGAGTAGAGAGCTCCAGCACTGGAGAGAAAGAACACTATCGGGCAAAGAGCCATGTTTTAAGGCCCTTCCTGAAGGCCAGTAGATTGGATATGCTGCGCAGTGACAGTGGGAGAGAATTCCCGAGCTGCGGAGCTCGCAGCCTGAAAGAGCGGCCTCCAATGCGCGCCTTTTTTACTCGGGGAACCTCAACTAAAAACAGAGACTCAGACCTCAGAGAACGAGCCGGATGGTAAAAGGCAAACCTCCTTTGGAGATACTGAGCTCCCGTGGCATGCAGGGCCTTATGGGCCAGTGTCAAGGCCTTAAACTCTATCCGCTTCCGGCCCTCAATAACACACTCACCTTATCAACGGACCTCAAAATAGTGTCCCTCAATGTCAAAGGTCTAAACCACTCTATTAAGCGCAGGAAGGTAATAGATTACCTAGCTTAAACTAAAGGCGATATAATCCTTATACAAGATTCAAAACTATCCATGGAGGATAGACAAGTCAAGTCAAGTCAAGTCATAACATTTATATAGCGCACTACATACCCAGAGGGTTTCAAGGCGCTTAGGAAGGGGAGGAGGATTATTTGTCAAATATCCACGTTTTAAGCTGCTTTCTGAACGCTAGGTGATTCTGGGTGAGGCGAAGGTAAGCGGGGAGTGAGTTCCATGTTTTGGCAGCCAGGTATGAGAAGGATCTGCCTCCCATGGTGGTCTTGTTGATGCGAGGTACAGTGGCGAAGGCTTGGCTGGAAGAGCGAAGTTGGCGGGAGGGGGTGTAAAAGGACAGTCGAGAGTTGAGGCAGTCTGGTCCGATGTCGTAGAGTGATTTGTGTGCGTGGGTAAGCAGTCGGAAAGTAATCCTCTTATTGACGGGTAGCCAGTGGAGGTCTTTAAGGTGACCAGAGATGTGTTCGTTGCGTGGGATGTCTAATATGAGCCTGGCTGAGGCGTTTTGGATTCGTTGTAGTTTCTTCTGGAGTTTAGCGGTGGTACCTGCGTAGAGGGTGTTTCCGTAGTCCAGTCGGCTCGTGACTAGAGCGTGGGTGACTGTTTTCCTTGTTTCGGAGGGGATCCAGCGAAATGTTTTTCTGAGCATGCGAAGAATGTTAAAGCAGGAAGAGGATACGGCGCTGACTTGTCTGTTCATTGAGAGTGAAGAATCCAGGATGACGCCAAGGTTCCGTGCGTGGTCTGTCGGGATGGGTGCATTTCCGAGGGCTTCCGGCCACCAGGAGTCGTCCCATGCAGAGGGGGATTTACCTAAGATGAGGACTTCTGTTTTGTCTGAGTTCAGTTTCAGACGGCTTTGTTTCATCCATTCGGCGACTTCTTTCATTCCTTCGTGTAGGTTAGTTTTGGCGGTGCTGGGGTCCTTGGTGAGAGATAGGATCAGTTGAGTGTCATCCGCGTAAGAGATGATGTTGAGGTTGTGTTGGCGGGCGATGGCCGCGAGGGGGCTCATGTATACGTTGAAGAGGGTGGGACTGAGTGAGGATCCTTGTGGTACGCCGCAGATGATTTCAGAGGCCTCGGACTTGAATGGTGGGAGGCGGACTCTCTGGGTTCTTCCGGTGAGGAACGAAGTGATCCATTCCAGTGCCTTTCCTTGGATTCCGATGTTTCTGAGGCGTTGTAAAAGGGTGCTGTGGCAGACTGTGTCGAAGGCTGCAGAGAGGTCGAGGAGGATGAGGGCGACTGTGTCTCCATTGTCCAGTAGAGTTCGAATGTCGTCTGTTGCTGCGATGAGGGCGGTCTCAGTGCCGTGTTTGGCTCGGAAGCCAGATTGTGAGGGGTCGAGTGATTTGTTGGCTTCGAGGAAGGCGGCGAGCTGGTTGTTGACAGCTTTCTCGATGACTTTGGCCGGGAATGGAAGAAGCGAGATGGGGCGGTAGTTTTTGAGTTCGGTGGGGTCTGCTGTTGGTTTTTTCAGAAGGGCGGTGAGTTCAGCGTGTTTCCAGTCTTCTGGGAAGGTAGCGGAGTTGAAGGAGCAGTTGATGACGTCTCGGAGGTGCGGAGCTATGACGGAGTCTGCTTTGTTGAAGATGTGGTGAGGGCATGGGTCTGTGGGGGATCCAGAGTGGATGGAATTCATCAGGCGGATGGTGTCCTCAGTGTAGATTGGGTTCCAGGCGTTAAGGGTGTTAACGGGGGGAAGATGGTCAGCTGATGGTAGGGTGGGTTGGCTTCCGGGTTGGTTGTCAAAGCTGTTGTGGATGTCAGCAATCTTGTTGTGGAAAAAAGAGGCTAGGGAATCGCAGAGGGTTTGAGAGGGGGTGATGTCGTTGGAGTTGGCTGAGGGGTTGGAAAATTCCTTGACGATGTTGAAAAGTTCCTTGCTGTTGTGGGCGTTGTTGTCAAGTCGATCTTTGAATGCTGTTTTCTTGGCTTTTCGGATCAGTTGGTGGTGAGTACGGATGGCGCTTTTGAAGGCGTCCTTGTTGCTGGTGGATGGGTCTTTTTTCCAGGCCTTTTCAAGGGAGCGGCATAGTTTCTTGGACTTCTTGAGGTCGTCGTTGAACCATGCGGCCTTCTTGATGCCAAGTTTGTGTTGACGTTTTTTCAGTGGTGCTAAGGTGTCGGCGGTGTTGGATAACCAAAGGGTGAGGTTGGAGGCGGCTTCGTTGGCGTTAGAAGAGAGGGCTGGGGAGGTTTGAAGGAGCGATGTGGAGATCTGCTCTGTGGTGATTTTGTTCCAGTTTCTTTGTAGAGTTGGTTGGAGGTGGATGATGGGTTTCGGCTTGTTGTAGGTGAAGTGAACGCAGCTGTGGTCAGTCCAGAGGAGATCCGTAGTGTGGCTGAAGGAGACATGGTTGCTGGAGGTGAGGATGGGGTCGAGAGTGTGACCTGCGATGTGGGTGGGGGAAGTGACCAGTTGTTTAAGTCCGAGGTTGGCGAGGTTGTCCAAGAGGGTGGCGGTGTTGCGGTCGTTGATCTTTTCAAGGTGGAAGTTGAGGTCTCCCAGAAGGATGTAGTCTTTGGAGGGGAGCGCGTGTGGGGTGATGAAGTCTGTGATGTCTTCACTGAATTTTGCGCGTGGTCCTGGTGGTCTGTAGAGGAGGGTGCCTCTGAGTGTGGTCTTGGGGTCGATGTGGATCTGGAAGTGAAGGTGTTCGGAGTTGGCGAGGTTGGCATCAGAGCTGGTTGAGATGCGGATTGTTTTCTTATGGACGATAGCGATTCCACCTCCTGTCTGGTCGGTGCGGTTCTTGCGTGTGATCTTATAGTCATCAGGGATAGCGATGGCGATGTCAGGGGGGGAGGAAGCGTTCATCCATGTTTCCGTTAGGAAGGCGACGTCAGGAGAGATGGTGTCTAGTAGGTTCCAAAGGTCAATGGCGTGCCTGTGGACCGAGCGGGTGTTGAGAAGGATGCATTCCAGGTGGTTGGGGTCGGGAATCTGTGTTGTGGTCGTAGCGGAGATGTTGTCGGTGCTGCTGAATTTGCAGGAGTAGCAGGAGAAAGGTCCATGGGTGCGTCCAGGAGCGGCTTGGACGCAGGTGGGGGCGCGGCCGGGGTTAAGGGCTAGGAGGGTGGCGGCATCGTAGGTAATGCGGGGGGGGTGGGCGGCGAGAGGGGCAGGGGGTCTGGCGCTGGGCGCGGTCCTGGCGCGGACGGGCGTAGACGGGCTTACCTTTGGCGCACCTTCGGCGCGGGTTGGGCGCGGTCGCTGCGCGTGAACGCTGCGCGCAAGAATACCTGTCATATATGGATGGAGGAAGGGGAGGGGCGAGGGCGTGTCAGCTGGGAGGCGGGTCGGGCACACGAGGAGGACAACAGATCAACAAAATGGAGGCGGGGGAGGAGCGGAGCGGAGCGCTATTGGCAGGCGCGCAGACAGAGTAAGTACACAGCTAAGAAACAGTATAGCGCTGATAATGCAGAGCGCTAGTACACAGCAGGCAAATACAGTTACAGTTATGGCAGAGATCTTGTCAGCAAAGCGGCGCTACGATGTCCAGCCAAAGTCAATATAAGCACACAACCAGAATCAATATTAATATCTATAGCGCTGATAATGCAAAGCGCTAGCACACATCAGGCAAAGACAAATTCAGTTAAGGCAGAGATCTTTTCAGCAAAGCGGCGCTACGATACCAAGTTGTAGCTAGGAGCACAGGGAGCGACCACTCTGTCCGTGAGGAGGAGTGAGTCACAGCGTTTGCAGCCGAGCAGCGCTGTATTAAGGTTAGTGGGAGGGCGTGTCAGCTGGGAGGCGGGTCGGGCACACGAGGAGGACAACAGATCAACAAAATGGAGGCGCGGGGAGGAGCGGAGCGTAGCTCTATTGGCAGGCGCGCAGACAGAGTAAGTACACAGCTAAGAAACAGTATAGCGCTGATAATGCAGAGCGCTAGTACACAGCAGGCAAATACAGTTACAGTTATGGCAGAGATCTTGTCAGCAAAGCGGCGCTACGATGTCCAGCCAAAGTCAATATAAGCACACAACCAGAATCAATATTAATATCTATAGCGCTGATAATGCAAAGCGCTAGCACACATCAGGCAAAGACAAATTCAGTTAAGGGAAGTTTCTTTTCTTCTTTTTATTTTTCCAATTTCATAATTTCTTCATATTAAATCAATTCTCAGTTCTTTCCAGCCACAGGGTAACCAATTTAACAATTCTTGCCACAATCCATACAAAAATTCTTCAGCAAATGAAAAAGTCAAAATATCTTGCCAACACGTGTTTCGTCAGGCTTATCTTCCAACAGACTTCGTCAGGGCTAAAAACAAATATGAAATTACCTTAAGTCATACTTGATACAACCCTTCATTGAACATGAAATAATCACATGGCTAGGCTTAGAAGAATATGAAAAAAATAATTCACAAAAGGGTACTAGATCAAGGTCCATAACCAAGTGAATGAAAAAAAAAGATGCTCTTGCACAGAATTTAAAAAAAGACAAAAGAGAAGAAAAGGATGAAAAACCACCTCAGGTGCTACAAAAAAAGAGAAGAAGTGCAAGTACACACAAGCCACACAAGTCCTTGAAGGTGAAAAAGTATAGAGAAATGCCAATAAACGACTCCAAAACACCAACACTACCACTGTGCCTAGGCATAATAAAACCAACTAAACTTACCATAGATATGTGTATTATTTAAGAGATGACAAAGCAATATAATGAATGGTCCAAAGGCCATACGCCCAAGCTATTTAAAAATTCATAAAAGAAGGGGCACAGTATATTAATCACCATTCCTAACCCACCATTGTCTTATTCTCAAAAGAAACGCCATATATTGTATAGCTTGTACATGTATTTATATAGCGCAAATCACCGACCCGGTATCTAAGCGCTTGCTTAGGGAACCCGTCCTGGTATTCCCCTGTGAGATAATTGTCGAGTCCGTGGATATTTTAGGACTCAAGCCCCGCCGAGCCAGGAATTGAACCTTGGTCCCGGGCTGATCTCTGCTTCCAGGTCTGCCTCCTCTAACCAGTGAGCCACACTTCTCCACTAGCTTCCATATCAACATGTCAATCAACAGTGTTACCAGTCTTAGCATCTGCAGAAAACCGGACAAAAGGCTACACGGCATTACACCAACCCTTTCCCATCCAGTAAAACCAAAAAGGAATATTAGGATGAACCAGGAAAAATTTAAAAGAGGTACATGTCTGTCAAGTGATATAAAACAAGACAGACTACAGACATTACATAGTTACCGTATATATAAAAAGCGGAGCTGAAAAACTATTTAGGTAACAGAATGCGGGCATAAATAAATATTCAAAAAGATGCAGCCCAATATAATAAAGCAAGCATAATCGATATATACGCACGTTTTCAATATATAGGAAACGGGCCACCCGGCTTGCATATCCTAAAACGACATTGACGAAATATAAAAGAGGTGCAGCAAATATATTAAACTGAACATAATCGGTATCAGCGCAAGACTCTAATTTTCTAAATACGGGCCACCTCACTTAACCATAGTGAAGCGATCCGAACATTAAGAAAAAAATCTAAACATTTCATCGTTCCTCAGGTAACAAGTATTACCTCGGTAAAGGGAAGCTGTCATCTATTTTCATAGGAGAGCAAGTATGTATATCCAAGAGCCCGGTGAGTATCCTGAGTTCAAACCTATGAAGTAATAGTAAGAGAAAATTAGAGTAAAATCTATCACTATATAATGAATTACATGAAATGTGCTAAAATTCTGCCCCTCTTGAAGAAACCTTACTCTAGATCCCCTGCAGCCGGCTAACTATTGCCGCATTTCGCTACTTCCAGCACTTGCGAACGTTTGTGAAAAAGGGGTCTTCCGGCAGCTCGAGGCCTTTGTAGAATCATTTGGGGCTCTCCAACCTTGCAATCAGGCTTCAGATCTGCCTACAGTATAGAGACCGCACTGGTGGAAATGTTGGAGGCTATCAGAGAGTGTCTGGATGGGGGCGGCAGGGCTTCCCTCATACTACTCGACCTCTCTGTGGCCTTCAACATGGTGCCCCACCAGAGGCTCCTGGACAGACTGGCAGCGGTAGGCATTTCAGGGCAGGCATGGCAATGGACTGCATCCTTCTTGGATTCTCGCTCACAACAGGTGTGCATGGCCTCTCGCTCCTCGACGGTCAGTAATTTGGGGATGGGGGTCCCTCAGGGGTCGACCCTTAGCCCCCTCCTCTTTAATATCTACCTGACACCCCTGGTCCATCTGGCAGAGGAGCTGGGAGCCAAGGTGATTGCGTACGCTGATGATACGCAGCTAATGTTCACCTGGAATTATGCTATCCTGGACACTGGCAGGGCTCAACGATGCCTAGCAGCGGTGTTCCAATGGCTGGCCAGGGCTTCTATTTTTATTTGTGGTTTTTATAGAGCGCGACACTCATCCCGAGGGATATCACGGCGCTTATACCAAGTAGAAACTACTGATGACTAATACTGAAGAGAGTTTAGAGATTGGGGAAGAGGTGGGTTTTCAGCTTTTTTCGGAACAAGAAATAATTTGTGGTGTGTCTTAAGTCGACGGGAAGCTCATTCCACCTCTTAGCTACCAAATAAGAAAAGGAACAGCCACCTGTTCTAACTTTATAAATCCGTTTAGTCCTAGAAATTGCTGATTGGAGTGATCGTAGGTTCCTAGTAGGGACATAAAATTTGATCTTCCCTTGAAGAATAGTGGGATCAGTCTTATGCAGAGCTCTATGGGCATGGCAAAGAAATTTAAAGGCAGCCCTCTGGCGCATCAGGAGCCAATGAAGTTTCTTCAAACAATCCGATGCCGAGTCTAACTTGCCTTTGCTGCAAATACATTTGGCCGCCGATTTCTGCAGTACCTGTAGGCGAGAGAACAGATGTTCATTAATTCCTACAAACAGCGCATTGCCATAGTCTAAACGACTGACCAATAGGGCTTGTGTGACAGAATGTCTACAGTCCAGGGGTATCCAGGGAAATAGCCTAGTGAGAAGTTTTAGGATGGCGAAATCCTTGCCACAGAGGGATCGCACATGATTCTTCATGGACAAGGTGTCATCCATGATGATCCCCAAGTTCTTGGCATGTTGTTTTGGAGTGGGGGCCAAACCCAATGAGGGTGTCCACCACGATGCATCCCACACACGTTTGGCACCACCAAACAGAAGAATCTCAGATTTTCCGGCATTCAACTTTAGGCAGTGTGAATGCATCCACTGGGCCATTTCTGAGAGGCAGTCGTGTAATTTGGCTTTAGTGGTATCAGGCTTCTCATCCAAGGCCACCGTCAGCTGCGTGTCATCCGCATAAGAGCAGATGCCAATGCCTCACTTCCTTCCAATGTCGGCGAGAGAAGACATATAGACATTGAAAAGAGTAGGGCTCAGCGAGGCACCCTGGGGAACCCCGCAGCCGATGGAGTTGGGCCTGGAAGGGAACTGACCCATATGTACTGCCTGAGTGCGGCTGCTCAGGAAAGAGTGCAGCCAGGTCAATGCAGTGGATTGAACTCCTTTGCTCCAAAGTATATTCAGCAGGCAATTGTGGATACCGTGTCAAACGCCCCTGACAGGTCAAGCAGTATCAGTGCCACTGCCCCACCTTGATCGGTGGAGGATCTGATACTGTCCGACACTGCCAGCAACGTTGCCTTGGTGCTGTTGTTAGCTCTGAAGCCCATCTGAGAGGGATCCAGGAGGAGGTTGGTTTCCAGGTCCCTTGTCAATTGTACATTGACCAATTTCTCCAAGACTTTGGAGAGATAGGGAAGCTGGGAGATGGGTCTATAGTTCTCTGGGTTGAGAATGTCAGATCCAGCTTTCTTCAAGAGGGGGATCACCGAAGCATGCTTCCAAGCATCAGGGAAAGTGGCGGTTCTTAGTGATTTATTAAAAAGTTGTGTAATCAGGGGGCAGAGCGTGGACGCAATCTTTGAGAACACAAAATGGGGCAAGGGTCCGAAGGGGAACCGGATTTGACTGTGTTCATAGTTGCTAAGACCTCGTCCACTGAGAGTGGTTTAAAGCCAGTTAAAAGGGGTGTAGTTCCCGAGTCTGGCGGGACTGTTGATGCTTCTGTTGCGGTCACAGTGTTTGGGGGTTTATCTGTGTTACTGTAAGCATGCTGGGGGGTAAAGGTAGAATAGATTTTCTTAATTTTCTTGGCAAAGACGGTGCTAATACGGTCACAGACCTCAGCCAAGGGGGTGAGTGTTTGAGAGATGCTAGATGGTTTGCTAAGCTCCTACACTATTTTGAACAGTTCCTTAGCTGAGTTACTGTTTTCTTGGATGCACTGGGTAAAATAATCTTTCTTTGCATTTTTTATAGCAGCGGTATACTGTTTCCGATTGAGGACATAATTTAGTCTGGCTACACTGTCCTTGGACTGTTTCCAAAGATGTTCAAGTTTTTGACATTCCCTTTTAAGACTTTTTAAATAGGGAGTGTACCATTTTTCTGTTATAGCTTTTTTCCTAGATTCCCGCATCGGGGCTAATTTGTCTAATATTTGCAGTATTCCAGCGTCAAGTAAGGTGGCATCGGTACAGACAGAGGAATCATCTGGGAATTCGAGATTGGCCTCTTGAAAATAATTATCAAAATCAGAATCATTAACTGACCTCCAGGCTCGTTTGGAGATCTAGGGAACTGCTTTGGATTTCAGAGGCTTGCAGGGAAGGTCGAGTGAGAAATATATAAGGGAACGGTCCGACCAGCATAAGGGATGGACCTCACGTATGTTGGTGGATTCAATGTTGGTAAAAAGTAAGTCCAGTGTATGGCCAGCTATGTGAGTGGGGCCCACTACCCACTACCCACTGCTTAAGTTTAAGGATCTCCATGTCATATTCCAGTTGGGAAGATCCCAGAGCAATCATTTTCTCATAGTGAATATTAGAATCACCAATAATTAGGTAATTTTTGTGTTTTAAACAGAGTGGCAGGAATTGATTGATTAATTTGGCGCCAAGATTGGCTTGTTGTCCAGGGGGGTTGTATATTACTGCTCCAGCTAAGATGGTAAGACCCTCATGAAGTACTCTGAAATGTAAGGTCTGATGCTCTTTGTGGGCAGTTATTGGTTCCACAAGGCATGCTAAATGTTCCCTGAATATCACAGCGACCCCCCCTCCTCTTTTACCAGATCTATCTTGCGCAATAATTTTATAATTAAAGGGGAGGGCGTTTGCTAGATCCGGGGCATTAGTATCAGATAACCAAGTTTCAGTAATGAAAACCAGGTCCGGGGTTTAGGACGTAAGTAAGTCCCAAATATCCAGAGCATGTCGAGGTAGGGATCTGGCATTGAAGTATAAACAGTTAAAGTTCATGTAATTGTTAACATGGATTGTGTGATGGCCTGATGGAGATTGACCCAAGCTAGACCAACGACAAGCGAGGCAGGAAATAGGTCCATAGGATGATCCTGGGCCCGTTTGAATACATAGCTTTTCATTGATGCCCTTTTTATCAGCATAGGCTAGCAACTCGCTACGGGAGTAGCGGATGGGCGTGAGCAGGTTTCGAATAAAACCAGCAGGGGGTATGGCCCCTGGTCCCAGTTGGTCGCGGACGAGTGCAGACGGGCTTACCTTAGGCGCACCTTCGGCGCGCCATTGTTGCGCCCGCTGCGCCCGTCCGCTGCGCCTCGGCCAACACATGGAGGTAAATAGGGAGGGGGAAGTGCGGACTCGTGGCTCCGCCCTCTGGCTCACGGTGGATGGCCCCCGATTGGTCTGCCTACCTCCCCTTAGGCTCTCCACGCAATCGGCACTCAGCCGTGGTGGAACGGAGCCTGGGATTTGGCAGCCAAAAATGCTGGGGTGAGAGGAGCAGCCTGACTCGCTGTTGTCCTCACAGTGCAATAAGCAATTTTAAAAATAACGAGGTGCAGCCTAACTCGCTGCCGCCCTCACAGTGCAAAATAGGCAGTTTTATAAAATGACATGGAACAGCCTGACTCGCTGTTGTCCTCACAGGATCAGTGCAGGTGACAAATAACAATTAGCAGTTTTTTACAATGCAAGCAGTGCGAGCGTTTTCTTTAATTGTTAAAATCTAGGCACAGCGCTGGGGCTGCAGCAGCAGTTTCAACAGGGTATGCTGCGCGACTGTCAGAACAGTAGGTTAAATAGGGGGAAGCGCGGGCTCGTGGCTCCGCCCTCTGGCTCACGGAGGAAGGCCCCCGATTGGTCTGCCTACCTCCCCTTAGGCTCTCCACGCAATCGGCACTCAGCCATGGTGGAACGGAGCCCGGGATTTGGCAGCCAAAAATGTTGGGGTGAGAGGAGCCATTAATGAAAATGGGGCAACCCAAAACGGTATGGACCTGGGTATAGTGCATTAAGAAAAAACAATGGTCCAAGACCTAATTCTTTACAGCCTGATTCAATCAGTGTATATTCATACAGTAAGAAAATTCCTGGGCGTTCAAACTAGATCCGCTCCAAAACAATTATTACACATAGTCAGACAATTATATATGTACAACACTACAACAGTAATGCAGAGTCCAGTATTTAATTTATTGTCTCTACACCAATGAATAATAATCAACACAAATATTTTAACTCTTTGAAGTAAGAAGGTTGCCCAGAAAAAAGGGGGGCGTGCACAAAGAAGTGATCAAAAGAGTGTGCGGTGAATAAAGAAAGGAAAGAATTCCAAATGAGAAATTTAAAAGAAATCACATTTGATTTTTTACAATCACGGTATCGCAATTTGCCGTGTCAGGACCTGGTCCACTAAATAATGCTAAATGCCAAATGATGTCAGAATAAGCTAAACACAGAGATTCGAGTCAGATTTTGGTGCACATTTTTGGCAAGTGTGGATCCTAGGCTGGAAAATTATCGTCGACGTTTCAACTCGACTTATGGTCAGCCGGTAAGTTAGACCTGGACCGTGCGAGTCTTCCTCAGGACAAAAGGTGGGGCAACCAAGGGTAAGAGATGACCCTATAAAAATATAAAATATAAGGGTGAAGAGTTTACCCTGTTGTAGTGATATAGACTAAATGATAACTCCCCTACGGGCAGTATGCTTACCCTATGGAGTAGGGCGAAGCCAGTGTATCCTCGGATCACCCTGGTAGGAGTAAATCCTGCCTGACCATAATATGCAATTTGAGTCATATTGGTATATCCATTAGGATTACCTTATTTAATTGTGGGAATCAATCATCCATCAACATGTCATGTAATCTTGTGTAGTAGAAATAAATTCCAATGTATTTCTACTACACAAGATTACATGACATGTTAATTAAATAAGGTCATCTTAATGGATATACCAATATGACTCAAATTGCATATTATGGTCATTAGCAGTCCTTAGTGTGCATTATTATGTATTGGGAGAAAATCTTTGTTTTTATAAATGGTTTGTTTGAATGTATGCTAACAAAATAATTTTCCACCCTCACCAAGGCATTTATGAGCACAGACTTGAGATCGGAACATGATAAGGACCTACGAGACCTCCTACTGACAGCGGCAGTAAAAATGGTCCTCGCCAATTGGAAAGACACAAGTAAGGCATCTTGCAAAGGCTGGTTCAACTGCATCACGCATCTTAGAGGAACGGGCAACATTGCACTGCAGAACTGCATGTGTGCCAACATCTCCACAGACTGTCAGATGTAAGTAATAAGGAATGTATCTCTCATTGCCTGTCCCCTACCTCGTTTTTCTTGCCCTTTTCTATCTGCTTTTCTCTCTTTTTAACTAAATAACGTCATGTGGGGTTAGCTAAATAAACGTGTCATAATGTCTCAGGACACTGCTGTATAAACGGCGATTGGTACAACGTGTACTAACCTTTTAAGAGATGTGCTAATGTATTCTTGTATAGAAATAAATAAAACAAGTCAGGACTCAAAAACAGAGGGCTACCGAACCAATCACAGTGGGCAAATGGCTATTGAAAATGAAGAAAAAAATACATAGCTTAGAGGAGCTGTATTACCTCCCGAAAAGGGCTACCACAGAAATTCAAGAAGACATGTGGAATTTTAAGCACTGTAAATGTACATGTATTTATATAGCGCAAATCACTGACCCGGTATCTAAGCGCTTGCTTAGGGAACCCGTCCTGGTATTCCATGTGAGATAACCCCAGCAGGGTATCCACAAGGTGAAAGCCAGGCATCCCACCGCGAGGGGCCGTTGTGGAGATTAAGCAAGTTATTGCTCAGAGTCGCAGAGTGTGAACCCGTGAATCGAGTAGGCACCAGAGCGAGTCGAGTCCATGGACATTTTAGGACTCAAGACCCCGCCGAGCCAGGAATTGAACCCTGGTCCCAGGTTGACCTCTGCTTCCAGGTCTGCCTCCTCTAACCAGTGAGCCACACTTCTCCACTGGATTATTAGTTAAAAATAACTCGAGCCATAGTATCTATGATGAAGATCAAAAAAGGCAGCCCTACACCTAAGATAAAATCTGAATTAGGAATTTGATTCAAATCCTTACATTTATATCCTTGAATATTCTGTAAAATGGAATTTGTATTGTAAACAATTTCCCTGCACTTAAAAAATAAATATATAAAAAAAGAAATGTGAATACTCACAAAATTCCAAGTGTGTGCAAGTTCACCTAGCTTATTGGACTTCCAGTATGCAAAGAATTGTAATATTCATAAATACCATTTGTATTGGTAAAGTTCAGTCAGTACTGACACTATGAATAAGGATTGGCATTATGCTGCTTAAAATTGATTTATTTGCTTACCTCATTTTAAAATAGTCATGCAGATCTCTTGTTATTCAAGCCCAATAACACCACCCTTAGCTCTAATTTTTACACCACTCCAGTTTTATACAACTACAGGGCAGATGTAGCAGTCTACACATTTTTCCAGTTTTACCATGTGCACACTAACAAGGTGGGAAAAGTATTAAAATATGTCTACGCTTACCATTCCAGTACAAAACCTCTAATTGACAGGAACCACACTCCTGCACTACTGTGACGGTGCAGCCCAAAGTGCTGGGTGGGCGAGAAGCACCAAGTGTTAGTAGACATCCTATTGTTTTTTTGTCTCTCTTTGATGCAAATCAGTGCAGCAACCTTGGTTGCTACTCTGAGTTGGGCAAAATGTTAGTAAATTTGGCCCTTAGAGTGCAAAATAAGGTGATATGAGATTCCAAAGTCAGAAACATTATCGAGTATCTAAAACTGACAAATTCGTAGATGAGATATTGAACTGTATTGGTAAGGGAAAGTAAATGGGGCAAAGTACATTGTTTTTTTTACGAATATAGGTAATTCAACACCTCAGACTTCAGCAAGTCGGATCCAGAAATGTCTTAAAGTGAATCGGGAGAAATTAAAATGATTTGACGTATGTAGTTTTTCTTTTTTGCGAACAATCTACAGTCTGCGCTGTTTTATACCAACATTCTTTCATAGGTCTCCACGGCAGGTTCAGGCAGAACAACTAGTGAAACATTTCAGAGCAAATCTTAAAACGATCCAGCCTAAATGGTTTCAAATATCAGATAATGAAAAAATAGATTAACTTTCATGAAAAACAGATTTGGCAGGAATGCATGAGTGCCTGGTTAAATAAGCATGCTGGGACTTAGGGGCACTTTGACTCAATTTGTTGTTTTTCAAGTGTAATTGTTCCTTAATTGGCCTCCAAAAACGTTAACTTGCTGGAATCTGAAATCAATATGCCATATGTGCTTCGAAAAACGATAGCTTAACCACAGCACTGGCATTCTACATTATATATTTTGGTTAAAATGAACATGCGCTGTATTCCAGTGATAGAGCAACATGTTGGTTTTATTCTGTAAACAAAGGATGTGCTTTTATAGCAATAACTGTGTGGGAAATTGTACTTACGTTAGAGAAAATTCTGCTTGAATGTAATGGTAAATTAAAAGATAAACATCTATCGCAATACAAATTTAAGGGGTGTGCTATTAGATTAATTTCTCTGTTGTTTTTGTTGACCCTCACAACGGTATGATAATTGTGAGACATACATTTTAATGTGTCATAAATTACTTAAAATTGGTCTCAAAAGCTCCTAGCAGCATCTTTTGGTGTCTTTCCTTCTTAATTTAACCACTACGTCTCTTCCTCCATCATTTATTATTTCTCTTTTTTCTTTTCAGAGTCTAATTCCACCAGGCACTGCATATAGCCAGTTTTCAAATATGACATGCCTGGATATTTACCCTTGGAACATTGACTGTAAAAGCTCAGGGGATATGCTCAAGAACATGTGATAAATATCGCAAAATGAGCTTAACGCAAGTCTTTACATCGCAGGAAAAGAATGGCGTGTTAACGTGGCATTCTCAACACGGCGGTACAATACGATAGTCTTACGATAACGTGTTAAATGTCTGCATTAAAATTAACGCGACACCGGAAAAATGCGGAACGCGAATGCAAAAAAAGTAGCAATGCCCCAAATTGCGATACAAAAATAAGCGACAACCAGCGACAGGCCTGAAATTCGCACGCGTCATGCCGGAAAATGCACTATGAAAGCAAGAAAAAAACGACACCAAAACCAAATCAAACTGCGTAGCACGATGGATGCGCGAGGACAACCTGAAACCCACAAGCCCCACAGAGGACCAGCCAGGAACCCATAATTCGCAGGAAGACCGGATCATCGTCACGGGGGTGACAGAACATTACCAACAACTGTTCGTCACCTCCACTGCGTCTTTGGCAACACAAACAGAAATATAGCAGTCCCTCGTTAACAACGTGAATGCAGTCAGAGTGTTGAGGTGATCAATGGAGGAGGTCAAGAGGAGCTGGCATGATGTGCAAAGCCAAACCAAACAGAAACTCGCTGTCAACAGAAAGGCAGCAAAGGCGACTGGAGATGAGAGTCCTTCTCCACAGGTGGAGCTGGAGGAAATGGTGGCCACAGTCATCAGTGTGGAGACAGTGTAAGGAGTTCGAAGGCCAGACACAGCTCGATACGACTAGCCACAAAAGTAACAGGGTGAGTAACGACCAGTGCTTGAGGGACGGAGGGAGATGGGCTCAATGGCACACATGCACAATCATGTGTAGCACACTGCACACCCACAATGATTTTGGAACATGTCCTGATACCCTTGGCATACTGCAGCACACATAGAAACACCAAGTTGACCCCCGTCCACTCTGTGCACAAAGGGACCCCCTCCCTATCACCAATCCCACAACCTACCCATGCACATGTGCTGAATGCAGCAAATACGTGGCTCTGTGAGCCACACTGACAATGCAAGTGACACTGCATGACCGATAGCATGGCTGCAGCCAAAATACATGATATGGTGCACAACACAACACTGAGGTGGCCAAGTGTGGATCACATCCTCAAATTAGCAGGTCACACATCCACGTGCACATACAACACCCGACATCAACAACACATCTGCAGACAAACAATGCACAAGTGTACAATAACCGACCAAGAGCACAAATGAGCCAAGTTGTCCACACCTCAGCACCGTAAAAGCATATAAGTCAAAGGCACACCGACTCAAAGGGATATGGGGCTGCTAAATCACAGCTGCATGGGAGACTCTACCACAATGGAGCACACACACATAGCAATCACAGTACATCAACCTTGATGACAATGTGGAACAAACTGCGACACTTACACCACAGGACAGAGGACACAACTGGTGCTGCTTGTGCATAGAAACTGACCAATCACCTCTGGCATTGCATAAAACTGTGAGATGATAATGTACAAGTACAACCGCATATCCGTAATGTAGTTGAAATGTTCACTGTTTCCCATCAAATAGCCAGCTTCTTACAAACAGTCACAATGTACATTGTCATGCCATCTGTCTGGAAACATGTACAATGCGTCAACACACATAGGACACACTGTTAACCTGCATCTCCCATTTACATTGCAGAGGGACAATCAACACCTCCTGCAGAGCAGGCAAGGTATCTCTTTAGTGAGAATGAAGAGGACTGCCTGGTCATCTGCTCTGACATCCTCCCACGGACTCCGCACCCCACCTCCAGGAGCAGGGTAGCCCTACTGCATCAAGGTGACCCCACCCCCTGCACAGACCACACAACAGGAACACATACCACCACAGCTGTCTCCCAGGACCCCACAAACAACACATGGCATTCCAACCCCGTGTGTTAGGGTACCAGGAGAAGATGGCTGATCAGTTGTGGGTGGGTTCCACCTCATGGCAGCCAAACTAGATGCCATACGGGGGTGTCTAAGACCCATCAAGGACCACTTACAGTCCCTAACAGACACTCACTATCCCTTCCATGCTCTCCAATAATCCTTGGCTGGCATCACTGGGGCCATTACTCAGATACAAGAACTGTCTAGTCAGACAGGCTCCAGCGAGGACAGCACAGAGTTGGCACAGATGAGGAGACAATGGAGACCATGTAGCCAATGCAGACTGGAAGTTTGGATGCCATGGCTGAACACCAACAAAATGTAGCTGGGATCTTCCATGCCCTGCAGATCCTCATTGTGATATTGCTGCCACAGAGCCGGTGCCAAATAACTGCTGCTGGAATTTCAACACACACATCTCCGCCCCTAATGTGTCAGTGGCACACAGTGATGCAGCCATAACACCACCACACACACCTGACACACTGGACACAGAAGACATATCAGAGAAGTAAGATGTGGATGGTAATGACTGTGTGAGGTAGGAGGTAGTATCATCCAAATCCCGACATATGGCCTGTCCCTGCCTGGTTCAGCCATATGCATCATGCCCTGGAACAACCCCTCCCACTGTCCCCCGAAACACTCTGCGACATGCTCCTGGACCTCGACATGGACTGCCATGTCTGCTCTGGTTATCAATGACACAGCATCTGGCTGCAGACTTAGCTCTTCCTCTTCTGATTAACTTATCATTCCCCCAAGGACTCTGGTTGGCCCACCACTGGGCAACCATGTAATGTGGGCTTGGTATGGCCATGTACTGCTACAGCTCTGACACTCCACAGAATGTGAATAAAACATTCCAAATTACACAGATGTGTCATGTCTATGTTTACTCAAGTATAAAAGTATGGATGAATGTAGGGACATTGCACTAAAAGGCACACCCTGATAATTGACATCAATGCACATGTTTAACCCTGACCCACATGGCCAATTAGATGACTGTGAAGGTGTGAAGTAGATGTGGCCTCATTGCACATGAACAACAATCTCACGACACCCCAACGTAGCCCCACGTCCCTGCATTAAATAGGGGTGTGTGTAGAAATGTAAAATTCAGTAGCAGGCCTGAAGTAGTGTTGCCCATCACATGTGACAGCAGAACATCTTTTTGCATACCTACTCACATACATTTGTGTGGACACAGCCTGTTTTGATGGATCACATTGATCCACATGGCAATAAGTTGGACACTATCCCCATCACAATGTCTGTCTCACAGAGGTGGAGCTGTCAATAGGGACTCACCCCCAATCTACATGTGGCAGTCAGTCCCTCCCTGTGTACGAACAAGGCTAATTTAGGCACACGATTTGTCATTGTAATCAACACTCATCACAGTTGAACAATGATGAATTTACATAAACTTTATTTGCATGTGTTTCAGAATGGGCAAGACAAGGGCCACAACATGCAGAGAAATGTGTAAGACACTTTCATGCAGCATAGGAACATGTCAAGGTGCAAGAAATGGGGAGGTAAAAACGAACACAAAACATTACAGATGGCAATGCGCTCTGCACACCTTGCCTTGCTGGATGAGTCATGTGAGTTTTGGCGTCTTTTCAGTGCCCTGTGTCAGGGGACACAACTCATAGCCCATGGGATCTGCATAGTGCTGTACCACCGGACATGTGCGGACTGTGTAGTCTGCTGACAGTGAGTAGGTGAAAGAGTCCAACAAGGTCACGTCGTACTACATTGCCATGTGCATTCTCTACCTCCAGCAGTATGTCAGATTTCGCAACGTTGCCAAATGACGTTGTGCAGCCCTGCCCATGGGACTGCATCATCTTGCACAGATGTGTACCAACACACATAGTTGGGGTGGGATTTGTGACCATTCTTCCAAGATGCAACAAGGTGCTGGGACCTGTGCTCAGGGAGACAATCACTTGTGGCTGCAGGAACGTGGTTACTCATCCATGAATTCGAGCACAGCTTCATGGGCAATCAGTTCCAAGAGTACGTCATTGTCGAGTTCAACGAACACGAGGGAGAGCCAATCCATTAACTAGTCCGGACGGATGTGCTCCGTCCACGTAGTTTCACCAATACGCAACACAGCCCAATAGGGGAGCGCCTTGATGTGGTCACTGCACACGATGAGTTGTGCAATCTCCCATCCACTACTGCCAGCACATACGCCACATATCAAGGCATCACATGCACGGGTATCACGGTTATACTCCTGTTCTTGGGCCAACACGGGGCACACACACCCAAGTCATAATCCAGTTCAGCTACTGTTGTGTTGGATAGGCAGACCTCCAATGGCCACTCGAATATGCGTGATCGACAGTGGAACCAGGGCTGGACGCAGGTGATGTACGCAAGACCAAAACTCAGATGGTAACTGATGCTCAACACTGCCATTGGCAGTGATCCCAACATAGGCAGCATTCATGCACAGTACAGTTCCATGTGACGGGGACACCTCAGACCGACGGCAGTTATGTGAATGTTAGGCGCCAGCACAGAGCAATTAGTTATATGTGTGTGCAATGTTTGGACGTATGCGTTGTTTTTTACTTATATGTCAAGGGCATCCCATGCAGGTGTACCTCAAGCAGAAACAACTGTGTGGGCGGTGTGGACATGTTGGTCTCTCATTAGCACAGTTTGTGGTGTGGGAGTTGCCAAAATCTGGTATGGTATCCCACTCAGGGTGTGCCAGCCACATTCAAGACCAAGGTCAGAGGTTCAGATGTCCTTCCGCCTTGTGTATTGAGACAACAGGAGCTCTCATACCTAATGTTAGTCTGGCTACTGCTTACATTTTTTAAATGTGATCTGGCCTTCATGCTGAAATTGATGCCAGGCCAGAGACTTAGGGTGCAACAATAGCAATAGACACTCAACAGTTGGCATGTATGAGCCAAAAGCATGATTGGCCTTGCGCTCCTTGTTCAATCTCTCTCTCTTTCTCCCTGTTTCTTTCTCTCTCTCTCTCCCCCTCTGTCTCACCCTCTCTCTCCCTCTATCTCCCTCTCTTTATCCCTCCCTCCCTATCTCCCTCTCTCTCCCTCTCTCCCTCTATCTCCCCTCTCTCTCCCTTCCTCTCTTTCTCTCTCTCTCTGTTATTTGATGAGTGCCTGACACACCTTCTTATCTTGGATTTTGTCTTGCAGGCTGTGACTTACAGATTGTCCAGGGATGACCCCCCAGGGCTCTTCCCAATAGTTGTTTATAGTCAAATTTGATTGTGATATTTTGTTTGGACTTTTAATGGTGAATGAATGATTCTCCTTTTTCTGACCACACATGAATGTTAATTGTTGTAATTGTGCGACATCAGGCAACTGGTTTTGTTCATGATTTTGTGAAGTTGATCTGCAATATCTTAGTCCGGGGGGTGGGTGGTGCCGGGGCAGGGCCCGTGTGGGAGGTTCCTGGGGGGGTAGGGGTGGGTGTTGTGCCCCTCTTGGGTATCCGAGCTGCATGATCATTGGCTCCATGGCATCTGCTCTTCTTCAGGTGTGGCTCTGGGCTTGGCTCTCTTTTCTGTTGCAGGTTGTTGTCCTACTTTACATCTGGTCAGAGCAGGTCAGGGGTAAGGAATTTATTAAAATATCTACTTGTCCATGGGGCAGGTTGCTTCATAAATCTACTTGCTCTGTAACACAATCCACTTGTCCCTTATGGTGCCATGTAGTGTGCCACAAATTATGGTAGCAATCTCATTATATAAGAGCTCTTATATAGCCTCTCTGATTATGCCAGGGCATATACCATAGTAGTGTTTGAAAACTAGTAATCATTTTATGTTGCCACGTTTCCGCAGATCTACATACTGGGACTGAAGATGGTGGTAAGCAGTAGTTTCTGGGTTGGAACGCCCTTTTGAGTCTGTGCAAACCTACTAACTTGCATGTTTTAAGGGTTTTCAAAAAATCTTCTCTAATCTTTCCCATAATGAGAAATGTTGGAAATGTACTCCTGGCAGACGTAAACCTTCTTTCTGAGTTGGGAAAAAAAGTAGTTGGAGGTAAAATGAACTTTCAAACTTCCAGGTTTTCACATGAGCAAATCTACACATGCATATTTGCTCATGCTAAAATGCAGTTCCCAAATATGTTGTAGAAGTACAATTTCTTGCCCTACTAATGTAAATTCTTGTGAATTCACAAAGGCCATATACTGAAGGTGCACTTTTGAGACTTTCTTTAATAATTGGGCCCCTAATTTGGTCTGGCATTAACCATGACTCTTTGTGTTTATTAAAATTCTATCGCTCTCTAAATCTGCTGGCTTCACTGTGAGTGTTTATGTTTATAAAAAAACTTTTATAGCGCGCTCTATTACCACAGGGTATCCTGGCGCGGTGACAGCATTCTGCTCTTTCACAAGGAGCATATCGGTACACAAAGTAGTTTTGTTGAATGTCAGTAACTAATGTGGCAGTGTGTGCTTTTTTGAGACCAAAAACTATTTTTGCATTTATTTATTGATTTATTTATTTATTTATTTTATTTATTTAATTTATATGGAGCGTTATAACCACTGGGGTCTCTAAGCGCTGTTTGTCCAGATTTACATAGTGAGGTATTGCATTCACTTGATCCCACCTGTGCGCCTAGGGTCTGCTCCATGCTTGCTTAAACAGTACAGTTTTTATTTTTTTCCTGAAGGATAGTAAATTGCTTTCCTTCCTAAGTTCTGGAGCCAATTTGTTCCATAAGGCTGGGAGTGTGTTGGAAAATGCATGACCCCCCACCGTGGTCAGTTTGAAGCGGGATTGGGACAAAAGGGTAGCGTCCGACGAGCGCAAAGTCCTGCCCGGTGTATAGGGGAATAGTCGGGATTTCAAATATTTTGGTGCTTTGCCATACAGAGCCTTGTGAACGATGCACAGTCCTTTAAAGACAATCCTCTGACGAATTGGGAGCCAATGTAGCTCCTGCATCAGGGGAGAAGAATGGGCAGTCCTGGGTTTTTTATAGATCAGCCTAGCTGCATCATTCATAACCCCCTGTAGTTTGTCCAGCAGCCGCTGGGGCAAACCTATGTATAGGGAGTTCCCGTAGTCCAGCCTAGCCAGAATTGTGGCTGAGACCACGTGTCTCAAGGTAGAGAATGAAAGTAAGGCAGAGATCTTCCTTAATTGTCTTAGAAGGCCTATACAAGTACCCACTACCATGGTGACTTGTTTTTTCATGGATAGTTTGTCATCCACATATAGGCCTAGACTTTTGACTGCGGACGCTGGTTTCGGTGGTGCACCCAGCTCCATAGGCCAAAATTTCTCACTCCAAGGGTTGCCCGAAATGGAAATGGGCAACACTTCCGTCTTATCCGGGTTGACTTTCAAGGAGTTCTCGGACATCCAATTGACCGTGGCTTTAAGTATGTCCTGCAGCCTGGTGGATGCTCCCGGGCCATCATTCAGCCGAATGATTATCTGGGTATCATCGGCGTAGTTGTACACTAGGCAGTCCATCCTATTCAGGAGAGCGATTAATGGCTGCAGGTAGATATTAAAAAGTAGGGGTGACAAGGCAGAGCCCTGTGGGACCCCGCAGGTGATCGGAGCAGAGGTGGAAAGTAAATCTCCCAACTGTACTTGTTGCGTCCTGCCCTGCAAGAATTTGCCAATGTTTGTTATAATGGTGAGGGCCAACAGCTCTCACATCAATAAGGTTTTACAAAAGCCATGTCAAAACTAAGTCACGCATTGCCAAAACTAAAAAGCTGACCACCAATGTCAGACCTACTGGCTTTGCCAAGGATTGTTTATTTTAGTTTCCCATAATGTTATTGAAACTGGTTACACAAATTTTCCAATATGAATATTTTGTGGAAATACTGGCATGCCTTAACACATTTTACTAAATGATGCTGCAAAGAATTGGCACCTGAAATTTTACAGTAGTTTAGCAAAATGTTTTTTTCCCTACTTTCATTTTTTAGGAACATTTTATATTGAAAGCAAAGAAACATTAATCTTGCTTTCAAGCTTCTGCAAATATTTGCATCAAATCAGAGCATTTAGTGAGCATCATGCATAGCCTCAGGTTGCTAAACTTTGAAACCATGTGTACACATTTTCATACTGGAACCACTGTCAGTAGTGCAGTTAGAAAATACATTTACTTAGAGCGCTCACCCTAATAATAAAGGCTTTCAATTAATGAGCCAAAAATACAAGTTTGAACAGCATTAACAAATGCACACAAATATTAACTAAACTACAGGCAGTACTCTTCCCTGATCCTTAATGTGGTACTGCAAACTGGCAGTCAAAGGGTTTCTGCTGCAGGGGGTTGGGCCTACTTGTCCCAAGGACAAAATACACATTAAAACTTGTTGCCCTTGACCCTAAACAATATGTCCTGGGCTAGGGCTATCGGAAATCCACATCCCTGGCAGGGATTAAATTCCTGCTGCTAACACGCCTTATTGCGTGTTTTGTGATCTCATCTCAGATCTGGCTGGTCGTTGAGAATGTTGTGACATTGTGTTGTCGCGGCTTTTTTCGCGGGAATGCCTACTCCGCATATCATTAGCGTTAGTTGCTGGGGTCATCTGTGACGATGTTTTCTGCTGCTGCTATCGCAGGTAAACTGGTGACATGGATTGTTAGCAGCAGCTTGTGAATGGGACAATATATTTATGACGATTTTGGCTGTGATAAAGTGCAGCTAACTCTCCGAAAATCCTTGAGAATATGCCCCTCAGTCTCTTATTTGTGTTAATGTATGTATGTTTATCACTGGCGGCTAGGGAATTTTTAACAATTTGTGGCCAAAAAACATGTTCCGAATTTAATTCCGGAAGCTTGACTTTCAATTTTTTTTAAAAAATGACTCCTAAATGGTGTATTTTGCAACACAATTTTCACATAAATTAAATGGAGTGCTCCACATTCCAATGATCTAATAGTCTTTGTGGTCTCGATCCGTAGTACTGATATTGCACAAATGTTTATCAATGTAGGAATCAAGGTATCAAAATCCGATACTGTCCTCCTAAGCTCAACATGAATTATGTCTCAAACACCAGAATTAGGTATGTTCCTGAAATACAATAATTTTGTCTTGGACATCTGCTTCCCAGTTTCTGAAAAAGCTGGAATTTCACCATGAAACATCAATTGTTTTTGGGGGATATTGGGGATAAATTAGCTCAGTTTCAACTAAGTAAATCTGGTCATTTCCATAAGAAAATGCCTTGATTTCATTGTTAATAAATACACGCTTGATTCTCAACCATTAGCTTGTCGTTTTCACCAAACCCTCACACGTACTACATTGATATGTGGACCGATATTGCCTGCAAAGCCTATTCATGGACATCATCACACACCAGGGGTTTCTATCATATGGCATGGATTTTCATCAGCATTGTGAGATTGGTATACACATTTTTCTCAGGAATGACAGAATAGCTCAAGAACTGGCACAATTAACAAGTGCAACGATGATACAATGCAAAAATACAGTTATGTCAATAAACGCAAAAAAGATGTAATGGATAAGGAATTAGTAACATTGGGGTAGCCAAAATATTGTTGGGGCTGGCCACTATATAGCTAAGTAGAGACACTTTTATACATGGGATACAGAAGATATCACAAAGAACACTTACATTTAAAAGCACGTTTAAAGCACTTATCAAATAATACTTTATAAGGTTCACCTATTACAAACATTTTTTTTGAAGCAGCACTAGCTAGCATATTCAAAAAAGGCTAGAATCCTTTAGTCCATGCTCATATATATAAATGCAAAAAACACAGTTGATGGACTGGACTGTTCCCATGAGGGTCAGAGCTGATTTGCATATAGCCAGTGTCTAACCCAGGGTGGTGTGGAGTGCAAAAAAACGATGGATTTAGGTCCAGATCCTTGTATTGGGGTGAATGTATGACATTGTTCTACATTCTGTCGATCAACTGTGTTTTTTGCAATTTTCACCCCGAGTGTGCTGGGTATACTCAGACGTGAGTCCCAGGCTCTCTACACCACTGGAGTCAAGCTATCCAGGCTGATGAAGGCTGATAGCCAGAAACCGGTCCTTGGATGCTTGATTCCGGTCTGGGAAAGACATGGCTTGGTAGTTCGGACTGGACTGTTCCCATGGGGCACAGGGTCAGAGCTGATTTGCATATAGCCAGTGTCTAACCCAGGGTGGTGTGGTGGTGTGGAGTGCAAAAAAACGATGGATTTAGGCCCAGATCCTTGTACTGGGGTGAATGTATGACATTGTTCTACATTTTTTCCATCAACTTTTTTTTGCATATATATAAATGAGACTATTGGGTCAGATGTACGTATTCTAGGGTTTGCGACTACCAAAAATGCATTTAACCCATTTAGTGATTCCCAGTGGGTCGCAAATAGACCTACCTCATTAATATTCATGAGGAAGCTCTCGGTTTGCAAATCATTGAGAATCGCAAAAACCACATGGATGGTGGCCTGCCGGGGTCAGCAGACCACCATGTCTGTGATTTCTTTTAAATATAGCAGTTTTAATTTAAAAACAGGATGAATTTCAAAATGCTAAATTAAAAGTTTTCTTTTCATTTTTTAAGAGTAGGCAGTGGTCTGAGGAACCACTGCCTGCTCTTAAAACATGTTTTCCCCAACATTTACCTAGGGTTAAACATTCATGCATACCACTACGAGTCGCTATTAGGAAGGAACAGCCCAAACACGCCCCTTCCTAATACCGAATTGCGAATCCAATTTACAAATCGGCAATAGGTTACAGAATTGCAAATTGGACATTTGTACATTTAAAAATGCTTTTTTACAGTGGCAAATGGCCGATCCTGTGACTCGGGCTGTTTGTGACCTCATAGAATCTTTGCACATCTGGCCCCAAGACTGAAAACCTTTTACGTAAATTTGTATGAAATGACTAGCGAAGGCTTCATAAAATTTGATACCCTGAAACAATTTTTTTTCTACCCCAGAGATTACTTAATGCTAATATTAATTACTAAAGTAATGATCAGAGCTCAAAAGGCATTTGACCTGGTAAACTGGGAAATCCTGTTAACTTTCTTGGAAACATTTAGATTTCCGATTGCCTTTGTTAACACTATGCAAACTTTTATTAAAAGCAGCTGCCACTTTTATAATGAAATCAGAAAGAATTTGTAAATTAAGGATGTCATAGAGCAGTGGTGTTCAATGTCATCAATTTTATTTGCATTGTTCATTGAAACCCTAATTGAACATATTTAAATTGATAACAAAATAAGGTCACCCATTTCTCCAATGTCAAAGCATAAACTATGTGCAGAAGACAGCATATTCTATTTGAAATGATCAAATATCAATATTTCTCATATGTTCTTTCATACGATTAATGAATTTACTGATATAGAAGGTTATGAAGCCAATCATGGTAAAGAAAATCAATACCCTTGAATAAATCACCAGATTCGTAACTCAGATTATCAGAACAAATTATAAAACAATAAGATAATTCAATATCTAGGTATTAATGTATCATTGAGCTATGTATTCAAACATTATTAAATCAAACCAAAACCGTTTTAGAAATATGGAAATCTATCATTGGAAGAATTGCCTTAATTAAAATGTCTATCTTGCTCTATTTTTTTTTTTGTTCACTATGGTACTTGCAAAATAAAAGTCACATACTTTGAACAAATAAAAAAACATTTTTTGAAATTTCGGCTTGATTACGATGTCGGTGGGACCGCCACCAACAGGCCGTCGGTTATGGTCCCACCAACATACAGGCCAATAGTCCAACCGCAGCATTCCAATGCAGGCGGTTGCACCTCAGAGGTCTGGGGAAAGACTGCCGGCTCCGACAGGATCTAAGATCCCATTGGGCGGTGGATGGTATCCCTACCATTGCTGCGGTGCCTATGCAGGCACCACCATGGGGAATACGATGTCCCTTTCCGACTGCCTTTTCCTACTTGTCTGACTGCCATGAAAAGGCAGCTAGAAATGGACTTTGGGGGCCCCATACTGGGCCCCATGGGCCACAGCTAAGTGGCCCTGGTGGAACACGTTATGCCCCCCCACACATCCATGCACCGTGTCCCAGGAACCAGATTGTGCCTGGCACATGGTGCATGGATGTGCACATAGTGGCACTTGATGCATGGATGTTCACAAAGTGATTTTGTACACTGCAGCTTGTGCTGCAGCCCTTTTCTTGCTGCTTTGGAAAAAAGCTCTTTCTGACAGCCACCAGGGCAGCGAAATTATAATTGGCAGTCAGACCACCGACTGCTTTTCAGACAGTCCCCTGACACTCACAAAAGTGATTGTTGGTCCGACCATTGAATCTCAATAGGCCCCATATTATGGAGAAGCCGAACACAACTAAAAAAGCTTAGTAGACTACAAATTCACCAAGAGAACTGTGGGTTGTCTATGCCACATCTAAGGCTGTACTATTTTGCAGTTTTTTCTAATATAAATATATAACTATTTATTGAGAAACACCATCAACAAATTAGATACTAATATTTTAAAACTGATGTTTAGATAACTTGTTATTGATCTCCCAACTTTTTAAAGAAATCCTAAATGCCCCCCAAAAAAAGGTTATCCCGTATTTAAGTTAAAGGGAAAAAAAAATCTTTAGTTCTATTTCTATTCCCATATACTTAAATTACTGAGTGACTGTACTTTTGTTAATCTTAATTTAGAAAACCACAAAATAAAACAAAATGGCAAAAATAAGGGGACTGATTTAGAGTTTGGTGGGTGGGTTACTCCATCACAAATGTGATGGATATCCCGCTCACCATATTTCAAGAGCATTATATCCACTTACACTTGTAATATGGCAGATAGGATATCTGTCTGTTTTTCGATGGAATAACCCTTACACTGAACTTTAAATCAGATTGTATGTTTTAAATCAATCAAAAACAATTCTAAAGAAGGTACTTTTACATCATGGGAACGGATTAGGGTGAGATATTTAAATTATACAACATGGTATTGGCTAGCATTCCATAAGAATCAGCCTTTCTCAAGAATACAGCCAAATCTCCTGGAAATTGACTGCAAGAAATAGCATCCTGGTTATTTTAAAATAATATTCAAGTTTGGAGAATGGTATCAGAGTTTAACCTAAACATTGAGGGGCATATTTACAAGGAGCTTACGCTGCAGCTGTGTCACTTTTATTTGATGCAGCGCAAGGAATGTTATTGCTCCATATTTACAAGGTCATGCATCTAAAAAGTTCAAGTTCAGGTTCGGCATTTGTATAGCGCCTTATATACCCAGAGGGTCTCAAGGCGCTTGAAGGGAGGGGTACTTTTTTATCTCAAATCCAAGTTTTCAATTGTTTTCAGAATGAAAGGTGGTTCTGAGTAAGGCGGAGATGGGTGGGGAGAGAGTTCCAGGTTTTGGCTGATAAATAGGAGAAGGATCTTCCCTCCATGGTGGATTTGTGGATGCGTGGGATTGCGGCAAGGGCTTGAGTGGATGATCGCAGTCAGCGGGTGGGGGTGTAAAAGGACAGGCGCGTGTTGAGGCATTCGGGTCCTAGGTTGTAGAGGGCTTTGTGTGCGTGGGTGAGGAGACGGAATGTAATTCTCTTGTTGACAGGGAGCCAGTGGAAGTCTTTCAAATGACCAGAAATGTGAGCTTGGCGGGGGATGTCTAGTATGAGCCTGGCTGAGGCGTTTTGGATGCGCTGGAGTTTTTTCTGTAGTTTGGTCGTTGTCCCAGCGTAGAGGGTGTTTCCGTAGTCCAGTCGGCTGGTGACTAGTGCGTGGGTGACCGTTTTCCTTGTTTCGGAGGGGATCCAGCGGAAGATCTTTTTGAGCATGCGCAGGATGTCGAAGCATGAAGAGGAGACAGCGTTGACTTGTCTGGTCATCGAGAGGGAGGAGTCGAGGATGAAGCCCAGGTTACGTGCGTGGTCCGTAGGTATGGGAGCGCTTCCCAGGGATGGTGGCCACCAAGAGTCGTCCCAGGCGGAGGGTGAGGAACCTAGGATGAGGACTTCAGTTTTGTCCGAATTTAGTTTTAGCCGGCTCTCCTTCATCAATTCAGCTACTTCTTTCACCCCTTCGTGTAGGTTGGTTTTGGCGGTGTTAGAGTCATTGGTGAGGGAGAGGATCAACTGGGTGTCGTCTGCATAGGAGATGAAGTTGAGGTTTTGTTGTCGTGCGATGGTTGCGAGGGGGCTCATGTATACGTTGAAGAGGGTGGGACTCAGTGATGATCCTTGTGGTACGCTGCAGATGACTTCGGTGGCCTCTGATCTAAAAGGGGGGAGTCGGACTCTCTGGGTTCTTCCGGCGAGGAACGAGGTGATCCAGTACAGTACTTTACCTTGTATTCCGACATTGCTGAGGCGTTGAATAAGGGTGTTATGGCAGACAGTATGGAAGGCTGCAGAGAGGTCCAGTAGGATGAGGGCGACAGTTTCTCCGTTGTCCAGGAGTATTTGAATGTCGTCTGTTGCTGCGATGAGGGCGTTCTCAGTGCTGTGATTGGCTCGGAAGCCGGTTTGTGAGGAGTCAAGGGATTTACTTGATTCGATGAAGGCGGCTAGCTGACTGTTGACAGCTTTCTCATTGACTTTGGCAGGGAATGGGAGGAGCGAGATGGGGCGGTAGTTCTTGAGTTGGGTGGGGTCTGCTGTGGGTTTCTTCAGGAGGGCGCTGAGTTCGGCGTGTTTCCAGCTTTCCGGGAAGGTAGCGGAGTTGAGGGAGCAGTTGATGACATGTCGTAGATGGGGTGCGATAATGGAGTCTGCTTTGTTGAAAATGTGGTGGGGACAAGGATCGGTTGGTGATCCTGAGTGGATGGAGTTCATCAGGTGTATGGTCTCTTCAGTGGTGATTGGGTTCCAGGCGAAAAGGTTGTTAGAGGGGTGCTTTTTTTCGGATGTGGGTGGGGAGGACTGAATTCTGGTCTGGTTTTTGAAACTGTTATGAATGTCTGCGATTTTGTTGTGGAAGAATGAGGCAAGGGAGTCGCAGAGGTCTTGGGAGGGGGTAATGCCGTTTGTTCCGGCAGTGGGGTTGGTGAATTCTTTGACAATGTTGAATAGTTCCTTGCTGTTTTGGGCGTTGTTGTCGAGTTGGACCTTCAATGCTGATTTCTTGGTGGATCGAATCAGTTGGTGGTGTTTGCGGATAGCGTTCTTAAAGGCTGTCTGATTGTCAGTGGTTCGGTCATTTTTCCAGGCTTTCTCGAGGGTGCGGCAGATCTTCTTGGATTTCTTGAGGTCTTCGTTGAACCAGGGGGCTTTTTTGTTGGTCTGTTTGGGATGATGTTTTTTCAAGGGTGCTAATTCGTCAGCGCGGTGGGTGATCCATTGTGTGAGGTTGGTGGCTGCAAGGTTTGGGTCCGATGATTTTGCAGGGGGGTTTTGGTGCAGTGATGTGAGGAGTTGGTGGGTTGTAGTTTTGTTCCAGTTTCGGCGGGGGATTGGTTGTGGGTGGTTGTGAGTCGTAGTTTTTTTGTAGCTGAAGTGAACGCAGCTGTGGTCTGTCCACTGAAGAGCTGTGGTGTGGTCGAAGGAGATATGCTTGCTGGAGGTGAAGATTGGGTCGAGCGTTTGTCCGGCGGAGTGGGTGGGGGTGTTAACAAGTTGTAGGAGTCCGAGATTAGCGAAGTTATCCAGAAGGGTGGTGGTGTTGTAGTCATTATTCTTTTCTAGGTGGAGGTTGAGGTCTCCCAGTAGGATGTAGTTCTCGGAGGGGAGGGCGTGGGGGCTGATGAAGTCAGTGATGTCTTCGCTGAATTGTGCGCGAGGTCCTGGTGGCCTGTGGATGAGGGTGCCTCTGAGTGTGGTATTGGGGTCGGTGTGGATCTGGAAGTGAAGGTGTTCAGCGATAGCAAGGTTATCGTCGGAGCTGGTCGAGATGCGGATGGTGTTCTTATGGACGATGGCGATGCCTCCTCCTGTTTGCTTGGTGAGGTCTTTTCGGATGATCTCGTAGCCGTCCGGAATGGCTATGGTGATGTCGGGAGCCGAAGAGCTGTTCATCCAGGTTTCTGTGAGAAAGGCAACGTCGGGCGCTGTGGTGTCGAGTAGGTTCCATAGCTCGATGGCGTGTTTGTGGACCGAGCGGGTGTTAAGTAGGATGCATTTCAGATGGTTGGGGTCGGAGCTCAGTTTGGAAACTGAGGATATGGTGGGTTTCTTAATGCAGTCAAACTTGCAGGAGTGGCAGGTGAATGGTCCATGGGTGTATCCTGGGGCGGCTTGGTGGCAGTTAAGCGGACGTCCGGGGTTAAGGGCTGAGAGTGATGCGGCATCGTACGTGATGCGGCGGGTGGTGGATTTGCGAGGGACAGGGGGTCTGGCGCTGGGCGCGGTCCATGCACGAACGGGTGTAGACGGGCTTACCTTTGGTGCACCTTTGGCGCGCATAGGGCGCGTCCGCTGCGCGTGGACGCTGCACGAATGTCCATCTGTCATAAATGGAGAGTGGAGAGGGGCGGAGCGTGGGCGGGGCGGCTGGGAGGCAGGAGCGTGGGGGGAGAGACGGGCTGGAGGCACAACCAGATGGCAGCAAGCAAAACAAAGGCTAACCCGATGATATTGGGGATATTGGGGCTCAAGTAATGGCAAATAAAGCAAAGCAAAATACTTCCGTGGGCACAGTCAGGCAATACTCAGGGGGCAATGTAGGCGATGCGAGCGGTGGAGCGCCGGGGACACACACAGGCACAAATAATATCCAGTAATGCGAGGCGCTACACACAGGCACAATTAATATCCAGCAATGCGAGGCGCTACAATGCACAGATTCGTTTTGGCAGCAGTGAAGAGGAGAGCAGCGCTGCGATACCCAGAGATCAGGTGGCAAGGGGGAGCAACCACTACGTCCGGAGACAGGCTGGTCACAAGGAGATGCCGGACGGGACGTTCCAGATAGCCAGTGGGTGGGCAGGGCGGCTGGGAAGCGGGAGCGTGGGGGGAGGGACGGGCTGGAGGCACAACCAAATGGCAGCAAGCAAAACAAAGGCTAACACGACGATATTGGGGCTATTGGAGCTCAAGTAATGGCAAATAAAGCAAAGCAAAATACTTCCGTGGGCACAGTCAGGCAATACTCAGGGGGCAATGTAGGCGATGCGAGCGGTGGAGCGCCGGGGACACACACAGGCACAATTAATATCCAGTAATGCGAGGCGCTACACACAAGCACAATTAATATCCAGCAATGCGAGGCGCTACAATGCACAGATTCGTTTTGGCAGCAGTGAGGAGGAGAGCAGCGCTACGATACCCAGAGATGCAGGAGGCAAGGGGGAGCAACCCAGGCTGATGCATCACTTTTGGTCGGCTTGTATCATTTTTTTCCTTCATTAAAATTGGCTGTGTCACGTTAGTTTTAAAATATGCATGGTTGGCATTCTCATCTAAATTGAAATGAAATGAAATGAATGAAATGAAATGAAATGAAATAAGGATTTATAGAGCACATGGCTGCCCTTGAGCGTCCCAGCGCTGGTGAAAGGTAGTAGAAAGAGAGTGCGATGGCAGGAGGGATCAGGGGAAAAGCCAGGTTTTCAAACTCTTGCGGAACGTCAGAGGGTTTGGTTCCGCTCGCAGAGTGAGGGGAAGAGAGTTCCACAGTTTGGGAGCGATGAAGCAGAAAAGGCGACCTCCTGAGCGGGCTTTTTTGATCCTGGGTACAAATGCCAGGTGAAGGTGAGCAGAGCGCAGATTACTGTTGGTTTCCAGTCTCTACCTCCATGCTTGGAGATTGAGCGGCGACAGTTGAGGCCATTTGACTTGCCTCCTGAAGTCTGTAACATTATTCTGGCAGCCAGGCGTCCCTCCACAAAGTCGGTATACGCCTGCAGGTGGAACAGATTTGTGTTGTGACGTGGTGCACAGCAATGGCTGTGGATCCCCTCAATGCCCCTCTTTCTGTGGTTCTCCTCTTTCTTCTCTCTCTTGCCCAGCAGGGCTCTGCTCTGGGCACTGTCAAGGGCTATATTTCAGCTCTTTCAGCCTTTCTGAGGCTGCCTGATCAGCCTTTTTTGTTCAAGTCCCCTATCGTTAATCGATTCCTGAAGGGCATCACTCATACGTTTCCTCCTGTTCCCTTCGTGATGCCTCAGTGGGACTTGAACCTGGTTCTTACTTTTCTGATGTGCGCTCCCTTTGAGCCACTTTACAACTGTCCTCTTCCCCTTCTTTCTTTGAAGACTGCCTTCCTGGTAGCCATCACCTCTGCCAGAGTGAGTGAGCTCCAGGCTCTATCTTGTACACCTCCTTTGCTTTCAGTCCATCCGGACAAGGTTGTGTTACGGACAAGGCCCTCCTTCCTACCCAAGGTAGTCCTAACTTTACTAATCCTAAACTGAGAAAAATCCTAACTTTAAGACTTGATACAGAAGGCATTTAGGAATCCTAAAGTTAGCCAGCCCACCACATCAAGAGAAATCCTGCAAGCAGCAATTTGGGCTTCTACCTTCCATTGGTCAGGTAAATCTGTCACCTTAATACCTGTATTGCTATGTATTTACTTTTGAATCTTATTAACTTCCATTCTCAATTCGATCATGTGTAATATGATATATCCCTCTTTTAGTTAAGCCGAAGTTGACACATCTATCACAGTTTTTCTAAGTCGCATCGGCATAATTCTAAAGTTTTTCTTTATGCTTTTATGTTGATGGTAAATCCATGCAGCAAGCATCTGTGGTATTACCAGGAAATATGCTATTGTATGTATGTATGTATATAATGTGTCCCATCTGTCTCTGTTGGAGTGTCATCTGTGTCTTAAGGTTACAGAGTCTTGTTATCTTGTTGTCTCTACACCCTTTAAAATAGCAAACTATCAACATTCGTTTCCATTCCCTTGTGGCACCTGCAGTCAAACGGCCTGATGACGATGCCATTCCATGTCTCAGCACAGAAAGAGCATGCAGTTCTGGAAAAAAAACAATCCTTCCACAATCTGCTATCTTTGTGGGTCTCACTGGCTCCACCAGAATGACATCTCAAAGACCAGTATGTTGCTAACCAGCAGTATCCCTCCTAGTGCAATCTTTTAGAATTCAAGTACTCAGGCACAGGCTAAAGATTCACAGAGCCGAACATATTCTCTCACTATCAGAAGACGAATCCGCCATGCTGATCAACCTCCACAGATTCCTGATGAGTATTGCAGAATGGATGAAAGACAACTGCCTAAAACTCAACACAGACACAACAGAAGTACTGATCTTCGGGAACAACACCACCCCCTAGTACGTTGCCTGGTGGCCCCCCCGAACTAGGATCATCACCCACTCCAACCAACCACCCACGTAACCTTGGCATTCTCCTAGACAGAAAGTGCACCATGGAAAGACAGATCAACGCAGTCTCATCTGCCTGTATCCTCGCCCTTTGCAATCTCCATAAGCTCTTCAAGTGGCTCCCCACCAACACCAGACAGACCGCCACCCAAGCCCTTGTCACCAGCCAACTGGACCATGGCAACACATTCTACGCTGGAATCACTTTGCACCTCCTGCAAAACATACAGAACTCAGTGACGAGACCCTTCCAAGACCTCCCAATGTAGACCCACATCACCCCCACCTCTAGAAGCTCCACTGGCTCCCTATTCAGAAGAGATGTCTGTTCAAGATGTTGATCCACACCATCAAATCCCAACACAACCAAAGACCCCATAAAACAACCACTGCCTGAACTTCCACCTTCCCTCCAGATACCTGAAATCTGCCTCCCTCTGTCTCGTCCAAACCCCCTGCATCTACCGCAGAAACAGTGGAGGATGCTTCCTCTCCTACCTCGCAGCAAAGTACTGGAACAACCTCCCACTTCACCGCTAGACCTCATCCTCTCTGTTGGAATTCAGGAAAGGACTCAAGGCCTGGCTTTTCAACTGAACCCTGCCAGCAGCAGTGTTTTCACCATGTGGACACCCTCTTGGTGATAAGTCTGCTCTATAAATCCTGTTTGATTGATTGCCAAATGCTTGTCCCATCCAAACAGGACTCACCTGCAACCACTCCTCAATTTATACAAACCTTACCTGTGACATATGTTCCACCTATGTACCAAGTGCCTTGGTCGAAATTGTTAAAAAACTAAACCGACTCCATCATGGTTGAGTCCTGTGAATGCATTGCCACAGGACTAATGCACCCATAAGCTTCAGTAACTAATAATTAAAAGTATTTTGCAGAGGCATGGGAAGACCAGGGCATGAGATATGATATTCTCGTTTTGTAATTTTCAAGCGTATCTCAACTGTTAAACACATTTCACAAATGTACCAGTAAGGAGTTGTTACATATAAAATAAACACATGCCTATTTTCTTGCCTGACAATGGAACTGTTGGGTAAATTAACATCACATGGAGGATATATCTCTCTGTGTTCAGAGTTTCTGTGTCCCAGGCCTGAACATATCCTCAGGATGGAACTGATGCTCTATGGGGTCCACCCCTCAACAGCCCCAAGTCAGGATATATGTACACACATACTAAAGGTTGGTTAAGCGGGGGAAGGGAAGGATGGGGACAGCAGGGAGGGAGACCTGTAATGAGCCACAAAAGTGATATAATTACTACTTGCTCTAATCCTCCTCTCTGTCACTTATATTCTCCTGTAACCCATACTTCCACTAACACGTAAAAGAAAATACGTAATCCATAAATTCAGGGGTGTTGGACTTGTACCTCTTCTTATCATACAGAATGCTGGAATATAAAAAGCGATCTATCAGAACAAGAACTTCCAATGCATTACACTTAACACCACCCCATGGTCCCATGTGATGTCTACCTGTGATAATGAGGCACCAACTGAGGCTCAAACTGAGACTCTGTCTGGACATCACTGTGGAGGAATACAAAAAAGCAACTGAACAACGATGAGCAGCAGCAGAGAATGTCATAAAATAATTGGAATCTGCACACAAGGAATCACACTCCAATAGTCAGCAATGTTCCAAGGCCGCAAGAACAGTTAGCAACAAAGAAAAAGAGAAGAGTTATGTCACTCTCCCCGTTAGGTAATAGCAATCCAAACAGAACTGAATAGGATCCCCTATAACAGTAAATATCTCTGAGAGGTAAAGGCTTTCCCCCGCATGAACTTAGAGATTGAGGAAAGTTCACCAATGTAAGAAAATCTATACCCACTGAAATAAAAGCAAAAGTATGTGCAAGTATTCAGGCCAAACAAACTGTCTGAATCTTTCCCTCGCAAGAACTCTATGATGTGCTCATGAGCTCAGCCAACGAAGGGAAAAATAGGGTATTGCCCAATACGGAGGAATCGGAGTCACACAAAGAAGTACTCGTCCTGAACTAAGAGTCCAGAAAAGGTGAAAGGAAGGCGGTTCACAATGCACCCTTACGCGACCATAGGATACAGGAACTGTGGCCAAAAAGAAGCTCAGCAAAGTGCAATAATCGGCAGCGTCTTCTCCCCGCCGCCTCGTTAAGGCCGCATTTCCGCATCACGTGAGGCGCGCTGAAAGACGCAGCGTCTGACGCAATGGGCTTGCCGAGGCTGCCGGCAAATGTAGTCTTTTCCTGATTCAGCACGTGCCTGCACGAATGTCTGACATAATATCGACAGACAGAATATCGAAATACCAAAATATCGGCACAAAAATATCGACATCAAAAATATCGGAGTCATATCTTCACAAAGGTAAGTACAAAAATATCGAAAAAATAATATCGTAGTACAAAAATATCAAAATTAAAAATATCGTTGTTTTAAATGTATTAATAATAATGTAAAAATTATTTTACAATACATATAATTTTACAAATATTAAATAAAAATATTAAAACAAAATTAAAACTAATACATATACATTTAAAATAAATAAAACACTTAATAATTTAAAATAACTTTCTTTTTTTTAATTTCATTTAATTTATTTAATGTACATTTTTTTATTTTTACCCTGTACGCCTGTACCCCAAAAACCCATAACTGACTCTGAACCCTAAAAATATCCCTGTACCCCAAAAACCCAAAACTGACCCTGAACCCTAAAAATATCCCTGTACCCCAAAAACCCAAAACTGACCCTGAACCCTAAAAATACCCCTTTACCCAAAAACTGAAAACTGACCCTGAACCTTAAAAATACCCCTTTACCCAAAAACTGAAAACTGACCCTGAACTCTAAAAATACCCCTTTATCCAAGAACTGAAAACTGACCCTGAACCCTAAAAATACCCCTTTACCCAAAAACTGAAAACTGACCCTGAACCCTAAAAATACCCCTTTACCCAAAAACTGAAAACTGACCCTGAACCCTAAAAATACCCCTTTACCCAAGAACTGAAAACTGACCCTGAACCCTAAAAATACCCCTTTACCCAAGAACTGAAAACTGACCCTGAACCCTAAAAATACCCCTTTACCAAAAAACTGAAAACTGACCCTGAACCCTAAAAATACCCCTTTACCCAAAAACTGAAAACTGACCCTGAACCCTAAAAATACCCCTTTACCCAAAAACTGAAAACTGACCCTGAACCCTAAAAATACTCCTTTACCCAAAATTAATTAATATTATTTAATTACCAATTAATTATTAATTAACAATAACAATAAAGTAAATATATTAGCACATTAGCTGTAATTAATTTAATTTAATAAGTAATATTATTTTTCCCAATTAATTAATTAAGAATAACAAAAAACTATATATAAAAAAAATTACTCTAATTAATGTAATTAACTAATTAATATTAACTAATTACCAACTAATTAATAATTAAAAATATGTACAAAATTATATTAATTAATTACCTAATTAATATAAATTAATTACCAATTAATTATTAATTAAAATATGTACAAACATATATTAATGAATTAATTATTATTAAATTACTTCCCACCCTATTCCCCTATAAACCCATAACCCGCTACAGAACATATTTATCAATTAATCAATTAATTATAAATTAATTATAAATTAATTCTCAATTAATTAATTAATAATTCCTACTAATTAATAATTAATTTAACATAATTAAATTACTTCCCACCCTATTCCCCTATAAACCCACAACCCTCTACAGTAGTAAAACAATATTTAATTAAATTACATTGCAAATAAATAATAAAACATAATAAATACAATATAATATACACTAAATTTATTTAAAAATTGATATTAGTAACATCGAAGTTATTTATTTCGATATTATTGACATCGATATTTAAAACTTCGATATTACTGATATCATACTAATATCGATATTAAGACTGTCGATATTACTTACCTTCGATATTTTGTCCAATCGATATTTAAACTTCGATATAATTGTATATCGAAATTTAAAACTCGATATTTTGTCTGTGTACCTGCCTGCACGACTGCGTCCGCCGTGACCCCTAACATTCTGTCAGACATTATGTCTCTCTGGGAGATCTGGAAGCTCCACATGTCATTCAACTGAATAAACCTCCCTCTCAAAAAATAATCCTCCTATGTGAAATTTATTCAAGATTCAGACGTTGACAGTTTTCCAGTCTACTTTTCATCTTCTGACAGAGAGAAAATCCCAGGTGAGGCAGTTTTCTCCCCTATTCTATTAAACAGGCTCTACCCTACATCCTCTCAGATGACATAATTCAACATGTAGAACCAGATGGCTCTTTGAAACAGCCTCACCAGTTAGATAGAGGATTGGTTTGTGCAAATGTTTTTCACTGGGACTATAATTTCCTTCAACATAATTTCTCCTGTGCCAGGTGAGATTTGTTAAATCGGGACAACAATGTGCAACATCTCCACACACCTGAAAGACCTCTCTAAGTTGATGAAGAGACAGACCAGGGTCTTGGAGAATATAGAAAAAAGTATCCTGGACATCAATTGCGAACATCTCTGGGTGTTGAGAGAGACTGGGGATTCAAAAACCATGCAATTCTTAGGGAACTCATACAAAACCTCTCACACAATGGTCTCGACTAAAGCAGTAGGGCCAATTTAGGCACCTCATGCAACTGGATTAAATAGTCAACTGATGGGTCCATCTCCACCTACTTTTCACTATCTCACCTATTTCCAGTGCATAACCTGAATACTAAATTCCATTTGGGCCCTGTACTACATTGCTGGGGATGCGGATGGCTACCAATTGGGCGTGGACAGCAACCATCTTTTCAGAGATTACTTCATTCACCTCAGTCAGTGCCCCATTTTCACAAAGCATTCCACTACATTTGTGTTCACACATTCCACTAAAGAATATGTATGAATACACTTATTTTGTAATTTAAAAAAAAACCAAAAGTCATGCCTATCTCCACCTAAATGTCCTCTTCTTTTTACATGGGCCTCAAGGTGGGCTCATGCGAATATTGTAATGAAATGTGCCATTGTGTCTAGATTATGTACCATTAAAGTTTTTTATTTACTACAAATAGCAATCGGAAGATATTGCTATACAGTCTTAGCAAAGTCATAACTATCCCAGGGAGATTTCTTTATTTATTTATTACACTTTTAAAGCGCACTATCACCTCGAAAAGCATCCTGGCGCTAGCAGCATCAAAAAGCGAGAAACAGGCGGCTAGTGGCAGGCTGAAAATTTAAGAGGGGGGGTGAAAAAGCCACATTTTTAGCTGCCTTCTAAAGGCAAGAAGGCAGTTAATCTGCCTGAGTTCAATTGGCAGAGAATTCCAAAGCTTAGCCGCAGCCACACTAAATGATCTGCCTTCCTCTCTAGATATTTTAAACCTGGGTACGGCCACCACCCTGGGCGAAGAGGAGCCCAGGTTACGGGCCGGTACATACCACGAAAACATCCTTTGTAGACACACCGGGCCCAACCTCTGAAGGGCTTTGAAGGTCAGACATAGGGACTTAAAGGTCACTCTCTCCCTTACAGGGAGCCAGTGCAACTGAGCCAAAGCGGCTACGGAAGAAGATCTCATTGGCCAGCCTAAGGCTAGTTTAGCTGCTGCAGACTGGAGTCTCTGAAGCCTATCCATAAGGTAGCTCGGGGACCCCAGCAGTAAAGCGTTGCAGTAGTCTAACCTACTGAGCACGGTGCAACGCACCACCTCTATCCGAGCAGTGGTCGGTAACAGGGGCAAGATTTTTCTCAAGAGGCGGATAATGGTCATGCAACTAGCTGCAACCTTAGAGACCTGCGCCTCCATGGAAAGGTCACAGTTGAACATAACAGCCAGGTTCCGGACTACTTTCACCGGCTGGACCAATGGGGAAAAGTCCCTTGGCCAGAAGTTACAAGGTAGTGAAGAATTTATCCTAAGCCGAGGGCAATACAGCACCTCGGTCTTCCCTGAGTTAAATTGAAGCGAGTTTGCTTCCAGCCATTCCGCAGTGGCTTGCATGGAGCTGTGGAATTCCTCCAAGGAGGTAGAATCACCTCCCTCCAAGGACAGAATCTGCTGCGTGTCATCAGCGTAGTTGACAATTTCGATCTTACAATTTTTGATGACAGCGATTAAGGGCTTCATATAGATGTTGAAAAGAATTGGTCTAACTGCCGAGCCCTGTGGGACGCCATGCGAGATAGTAGAGAAGGCAGATTGAAAGGGAGGAAGGGAGACAGCTTGTTACCTATCTTAGAGGAAGGACTCAAACCACCCAAGGGCACTCCCCATAACTCCTACCTCTCTCAGCCTGTCCAGCATAATATCATGGTTCACCGTATCGAAGGCGGCAGACAGGTCAAGCAGGATCAAAACCCCTGCCTGTCCCCTGTCTGCCCGCAAACGAAGCTCATCCAGTACGGTCACAAGGGCCGTCTCGGTGCCATGAGCTGGACGGAAACCAAATTGAACATCTTCCAGAAGCTTGTGCTGTTCAAGATATTTAGAGAGGGTGCCTGCCACCACCCGCTCTACGATTTTAGCTGGATAGGTTAGGAGCGAGATAGGCCTAAAGTTCTTAAGGCAGTCCGGGTCAAGGAGGGCTTTTTCAATAAAGGGGTCACCATCGCTTGTTTCCATTGGATTAAAGATTAAAAGAAATAGACTTGTACAACATTTTCTTGATAAGGTAAAAGAAAATGGGGCAAGGGTTTTGGAGGTGCTGTAAGTTCTTAAACTTTCCATAGGGATGGTAAAAAGAAGCAAACAGAATGCAGGGTGAGAGAGTCAACTTAGAGAAGGGTGGGCAACAGAAAACACACCAGGAGCGTCAGGGAAAATGTTTATATGAGCACTGTTCAAATGGGGAAAATAAAGGAAAACAAAAGTAAAAGATCCTATTTAATAGTCCCCAAAAATTCCAAAAATCCCCAAGTAGAATTTAAAAGTCAAAGAGAAATCCAAAGAATCAACATAACTCATGAATCAAAAGTCAGACTCCCAGTCCAGACACAGTTTTGGAACATGTGTCTCCATTAAAGGCAAGCATACTTGGCTGTCCCCCAAGTTAGACAGTGGGGTGCATCTAGTCTGGTGCAGATGTTGTGGGCTTTAAGGCAGGACCAGACACTTACTAAGTTGGAGTATACACTGGCGTAATTTAGGGGTCAGAGGCAGTAGTTCCTGCATGATAGGAAACAGGAATGTGGGCATGATTCTGAGGCCTACGGATTATGATGGAAATGCAAAGCTGTTACATTGACATATGAATTTGGATACTTCTAATTATACAACTTTTTGTGTGTTGTAATATCAAATTGATTAATACATTAGGTTGTAACTGTATATGATCTATGTCTGGCATCAGGGAAGTGAACATGGATATAAATCTGTTGGTGATTTAGCCATAATATTTCTTGTATGTCGTCATGTGATACAATTGTCATGGGTAAATGTGACAAATCCAGATAATGGTTACACAGACCACGTGCTCTCAATTACACTTTATAAGTGACACCATGGCATAAAGACAGTATGGACATGACAAACCCCATTAAATAGGAGAAATAACAGAATAACTCTTGCAATCCACAGATGAACGAGCAAACTGCATATGTATTGACTTTACCACCATGCTGGTGCTCCTGTGCCTCAAGATGGGCATGGAGGTCTATTCAAGCTCTTCTCAGGACTCTCCTGTGAAATTGGTCTGAACTGTGGATAGAGAATACCCCCAGCACATCCTTCAGGAGGGTTCATTGCCAGAGTTCTTCTCAACATTGCCTGAACTCTCTGGATCAATGGGTGTGAAAAACCACTGCCCTGCAGCACTTGGTAATGATAGACTACATTTTCGGGTGTGCTATTTACCTATCCTGAAAATAACTATAAAGGACACCTTGTAGATGGCTTCATCTTTTTCTGGTGTGGATTTGCTTTTAAGTCACTCCAGAGGCATCTAGGATTAAAGTGACAACAGGAAAGGGAAGGATTCTACTCTTGTCCAAGGATGGTTTAGGGGATGGCCTTACTTCCTTTTCTTTGTGGGCCCTTTCTATGTTTAATTGTTGGCAAACAAATCCATCTCTGCTAGATAGTTCTACACCTAAGTATTGCAGGAACAATAGTCCACCTCTGCTATGTAGGTCTATGCCAGATAGACGTAGGAACTCTGGAAAAATCAAAGAGCAAAGTGGGCAACATGTGTGTCTTGGATATACATTTAGCAGTAGCAAATATAAATATAAAAGATGTAAACTAAGCTATGTGGATGTAGTCCTACATGTGGTAGGTATCATTCTCTGTACACATCATGTGCGGTTCCCTGATATGAGGGGAAATTAAAGTATGGGTGCATGGTTGTATGGAGATTGTAAGATGCAATGTTGGATGAATAAGTGAGTGATGTGTTTGCAGAAGTATTTCTCATTTTTAAGAGCAAGTTTGGCTGTAGCATCACAGTGGTGTAATAGTGCTGTTTCCGGTTGGTTTGTGTGGGCAGTGTCATCGTCCACCTTTCATCACTGACTCAACACTGTCCAACCACTGGCTTGCATCAGCGGAACTAGCAGCACCAATGAAATGTGAAAGCACTCGCCACTCACTTGAAGATCTTGACCTCGTGCATTGGCCTCCTTCAGCATTTGGATAGGGCTGTAACTCTACAGTAAACACCACATGTATGTCCTATTACATAGCAATGTTGCCCAACATAGAAAATGCTGAATGATCTACTTCTGAGTTCTAGAGCGCATCCATCCGATCGAGATATTGAAAATGTGATTTTAAGTGTGCTGAATGATTTTGTATATGCTTAGGTGTCCTTTGGTGTACCTCTGCTGATGTATGGTAGTTGGATATTTGAAGAAGATGAGGATGTGAATAGTGCTCACATTCAACATCATCTCGAATCAAGACATGCAATATTTGTTTTTGTGTTTGCCTGGTAGTGCTGCAGATAATCTATGCATTCAGAAAAGAACATTTTCATATCATGGGTGTATTGGGATGAGTAAATATATTTGTGAAGCCATTCCCTGGGGACAAATGCAGTTCCACTATGAGTTATATACACTTACTTAGTAATAATATGAAACCAAAATGCTATCAACTAATCGACATTCAGTAGATGGCCATTGGAAAATGTAGCTGTTGTGTTTGCACCCAGGAAAGGTAGCATACACACAGTGAAGCAGCTCCTGGCATTGCAAACCACTTGCAAATAATTGAAGTGCCATTGGTGTCTATTGAGAAAATGCTTTACCCTGTGGTGGGGTGGTTTAGGTGCTACATGGGGACAATCTATGGCAAGTTAGATGCAAGGGATGTGGAAAAAAGGGAATACAATGTGCTTGCCCCCGGATGATCCTTCCACCAGTAACTGTGGCACTACAGTATACTGGTGCTCCTGCCTGGTGATGTTGATACATTTTGGTGCAATTTTTAGCAACATGTGGCACAGGATTAGGCTTTCTAGAACTCTTGGCACAATGCCAATTCACCAATTTAATACAGGAAACCTGGTCGACTGTAACCCATAAACCACAAACATACTATATAACTATTTTGCATTTTGAGCAACAAGAAGACCTGTGAGAGTCAACGGAGTATTTGTCATTAGTGGCATCCAAATCTCGTTTTAACCATACATAGACACACTCAGGAATATATATACTATGAATATACTGGATGGTTTAACTAAAATCAACATTGTAGTCTAGTACAAAGAAATTGTATAGTTCTAACTACAAAGATAAACAAAATAGTAGCAATGAAAGTGATTAACAAACATTAAAAATAATTGATCCACTGTTTTAGAAATACCTTGCATGAAAAGATGAAACCTAACTCTGTTCTTCAACCCATCATTTCTTGCCCTCTAGCTATTCTGTTTTAGCAGCTATATGATCTTTCTGATTTTCTTATGTGGCCATTGACCTGCATACCTTAACTGAACAATAGTCTCGTTGTTCTGTATTAAGAAAGTAATTCTCTGTCTCTGTGCTCAGTAAGGGCATTGGGCGGTCGGACCACCGACAGCCCGTCGGTGGCGGTCCGACTGCTTACAGCCCTTCGGTTCGACTGCCGTATTATGATACTGGCAGTCGGACCCACAGCTTTCGGATGCAAGAGCCCCACCTCCGCCAAGATCATTGATCCCGACGGGGTGGCGGTTGGAGGAGCCTCTAAGAATGCCGGTGGTGCTGAGGCAGGCACCACCGTTTATATTATGATATCCCTTACTGACAGCCTTTTTTATGGTGGAAACCATGAAAAGGTTGTCGGAAAGGGGTCAGGGGATGCCAAACAAGGAAGACCAGCCATCATAGGGCCCTGAAATATAGCCCTAGTGCACATGTAGTGCCCTCACTAGCATGGCAGAGAATGCACGGACGTGCAGGAGGTGTTGCATGGTGGAGGCATGTGCTGCAGCCCTTTCCCCTAGCCACAACATGCCCCCTCCACTGAACCGACTCCTTTCCAACTGCCAACCTGGCGGTTTCATCGAAATACGGTGGTCGTACCACCTGCATGCTTGTCAGAGATCTCCTGACTACCACAATAGCGGCCATTGGTTCGATTGCCCGATATTGTAATGATGCCCTGAGATCTGGTGTTCCTAAAAAGACGATAAGGCTAAGCTGACTATGGCCAGTGGCCTTCATGAAAGGTTGTTAGAGTTGTGCTTAGTCAAACCACATCTTCTTGGAAATTGAAGATGCCCCTCTCTGCTTTATATCCGTCTGTACCCCACTTAAATACACTTTACTTCGTACTTTGAAACAGGCAGACATCACATTGAATGATGTCAAATGCATGAATTAACATATTCTTCTTCCTACACCTTCATTTAATTCTATGAGGCATTATAAATCATATGACAAAATATATACGAATAATTACTAAACTATCAAACAATAATAAAGCAAACGTTAGACAGTATTCATATGTAAACAGTACTGATATAAGCAGAATACATGAAGATTATATCAATGCATTCTAGTACTTGGTGACAGCATTAGGACAGGTTTGCCAGGGGTAGGATCACCAATTCACCAGAGACTGTCTTGAAAGATCCAGGGTCTAGGAAGTGGAGTGCAATCAGTGAGTGGTTTGTAGGTCAAGTAAGCTGTTATCAGTTTGCACCAGCGTCAAGGATCATTTCAGGTGAAAAGAGGTATCTTCTGACCAACGCTTCTCTTTACATACCAAAGAGAGTGATCCTTTGTGTGTATGTTTTCTTTCTTCTCCTCAAGTAGTTGCTCCCTAAAATGAGGGAAAAGTGAGACAGTCATTCACATATTCAATAAAAATAGGGGTAGCTGTTGCAAGATTGTGATATATTTCGAATTCTGTAGGGATAGGTTTAGAAATATTTAAAATAATATTTTAAATATACTTTATTCTTATATATGTTTTTCTAATACTGATAGTGTTATTTCCTGTTCCCATCATGTTGTATTCAACTGCCTTGCAGAACTTGTGAGTGGCAAGGTGTAGTATGTAGCTTATTCCAAGACTTGGTGGAGTAGGTTTCAGTAGATATGACATAATCATCAAAAGAGGAAAGAGGTATAATAAGTGCCAAGTAGATGAAAGCCCTCCACTGAATGCAATATGAACAATCAATAGCCATACAGAAAATTGAGCTTCCAAAAATAATTAGGATGCATAGGTTTGTATGGAATCGGAATATCACAAACACAACCAAAAATCTTCAAATCCACACTACTATTAAAGTCAGTTTAGATACAACTGAGGCTGCATCAGTTAAGATTGTATCTCCTTATACAGGAGTTTGTGTGTGACCCACGTATGTACAGTGATATAGTAGAGTGGATCATAAGCATCTGATGAGGTAAAGATTTTTTTTGTGAAGGAGACACTTCACAAAAACAACACAATAAGGGAGCTATTGATGTGAACACTACGTCCGGGTTTCACGTCATTTGCATCATCTTCTCTTTGGAAGTATAATGAGCTGATGAAAGTCAGCAAGGTAGACAATTGTGATGAACAGGAGTCTAAAGAAACACTATTGGGTAACCCTTTGCTTGCATGGATGGGTTTATTATGCACTGATATCCTAACATTCATTTATTGTTGAGAAGCATATAGATTAGTATCCTCCTAATGATGCAACACATACATGTTCATGAAGTAAAGTATATATTAAAAATGTATCAACGGGCATGGACAATATTTAACAATATGCCCCAGGTAGATTTTGAAAATTGGGGAACATGTTCTGACTCGTTTAATGAGTTAGGGTTGACATGTTTCATTGTCCAAGCACATTCATTGCAATTCCATCAGGACATACAAGGCTAACAGAAGGGTCTCCCACGGTTAAAGCTCAATACCTGTTCCCCACATTTAGTAAGCATTTCGGGGGTGGGGGGAGAGGGGTTATTTGTCCCCTTTGTGGTATGTGCAAAAGTACCTCTGAGTGAAGTACTTATGCAGTGGAGGAGGGGAATCTGGTAAAACTTATACGGAGCAATGCCAAAAAAGGGTTTTGTGCGACCCAAAACACGGTATAAGGGAAGATAACCACATGGTGCTGCAAAATTAGTTGAAGGAATCACGTGTAGCAAGTGAAAGATTGCACTCTCCCACAAAGAAAGTAGCCACTGGTTGCGGGTTGCAAAGCGGGGCTGACTCTATCAAAGAAGAAAAACGTCTCCCCAGTATAGTTCTTCAGGGTATAATGAAATATATTCCTAAATGATGCAGCCTCTGTTATATCTAGACTGCCTTATACTGAGTAGATCTGAACTTGTTTGGGTTATAGTGATAATATGTATCTGTTGAATAGAAACTCACAGTTTTTTTAGTTTTTTTTGTGTAATTTCATCTGTCTGTCCGTGGGCCCCTCCTTAATTTCCCATTTGCTCCTCCCATATACTAGTTAACCTTTTTCATTTTCCACTCACCTTTGCCTCTCCCATATTTACACAAAAAATGTACTCTCCACATATGCTCTGACACAGGATACGCATAGGCGTAGTACTAGGCTCGTGCCTTATGCATTGGATTTGTGAGTTCATAAAGTAGCACTACCTCACACCCTCAAAAACGCTTTGACAGATAGACACCATTAGTTTGGAGAAAAGGCAAGCAGAACAACATTCTACAATCATAACTATGGGTGAATCCCAAAACATCACTACCTTGTAGCTAGTAAGAAAGTAACTGATGAACTTGTTTAGCAGTCCTTAGAGGAAGAGAAGATCAACTGAACGATTTTCCGTTTTATTTTCAAAATTGTTAAAGGAAGGAAAACAAAACAGTGGTTTTGGGTTGGAAGCGAAATTGAGGATGTAATTGCAGCCGAAGAGGCTTTAGGGTCTTACTAAGAAGCCATCGTGAAGTAATTAGTGTTGTTAACAGTTACTAAGTTCCAGTGGTTAAAATTTCGTACTCCACATTACAAAAGTTCAATTTAAGCGCTGGGAACCGATAATTTTACAATTAATTTTGACGATTAAGGATTATTCCAAGTTATCTCACATAAGCCTGTACTTTAGCTGCGGCAGGAGGGATCACTTGTCCTTTACTTTAACTTCTCCGAGCTTCTTGTAATTGGAAACTAGTGTAACGTCTCTTTCAGTTCAGTACCCTGCCAGTCTTAGCCTAATTTAAAAATTGCAAACAGCAGGGATTTCCCAGTGTTCTCTTGGGAACAATATTAGCTAATCATCTCTGACATTAAAAGCTTTTATATGAGATGACCTTTATCAGTGATGCGTCTTGTGGAATGTATTAGTTTTACTTAAAATCAAATAAGCGAGATCCTAACACTATTGATAAATAAAGGGGGCAGATTTACAATAAATTAACACAGCATGGCGCCGCAAGTCATTTTGATCCGCAGCGCTGTGTTAGTTTAGAAGCACAGAGATGTGACATATTTACAACAATATGTTGCATCTCTGTGCTTTCCCCTCTGCGCAGGCGCACAAACTGCTGCCATGCTCCAACGCAGGAACCCTTGCACCGTGTTGCAAGGATGACTGCGTCAGGGGGATGAATGGTTATGTGCAGGAAGGTGTCCCTTCCTGCACATAAACAATCTGAAATGGTGTTTTGCACTTCTATGTGTAGCACACATAGAACTTGTAAAATGTAATTCATTTCAAGGATTGTTTATGTGCAGAAAGGGACACCTTACTTCACATAAACAATCATCAGAGGTTATTTCCTCGTTCTATGCATGCTGCAGAATGCAGCACGCATAGAAAGAGGAAAACAACGAGGAGAAATGAATACATTTCTCCTCGTTGTGCCTCCCGATGCTTCCCCTGGGGAGGCGTAGCATTCACACGCATTTCCAGATTTACCATTTCTTGTAAATCTAGAAATATGTCTGGTTCCATGGGTGTTTCGTGGGAACACCCACAGCAACGCCCATTGAAGCCCCCTTTCGTGCAAAGTGCTTCATGTAAAGGGGCAGCATTTGCAAGGACAGAAAAAGTCACTTAGGGTGGCTTTTCCTGTCCTAAATTGTTCATAGACTCCGATTAATACCAATTGTGTGTTTATAGGTGTATTGTGATAACCATCCTTGATTTCTTTTTTGCTTAAGGTTCCAACCTAATGTTGACGTTTTTTAATGTGCTTAAAGCTATGTATTGCCCAGAACTTTGTCACAGACGGCATCTGCTTTGACCTAAAAAACACGAAAAGGAAGGTTTTAGGATGGCTAAGGACATCATACAACTAAAAAGGATAATTTCTAAACTTTCGATGGTGAACTTGAAACGTCTGCACAGAAAAATATTGGATAGTTGATATTTTAGGCCAGTACTGTTGTTTCTCTGTAGGGAATCTTATGTGGGTACACTTCTTTAATTCTGGCCAAAAAAATACAGTAAATTGAACAAGTTGTCATATTAGCAAAGAAAAACAAATTAAATTGAGTGACTTTCGATAGATATGATATTGATTTCTCATAGAATTATGTACAATGTGTGATTGGTGAGACACAGAAAAAATCTAATGCAGTGGTCCCTAATGTTTAGCTCCTGAGCAATGTTTCATAGGCTACCTTAGCAGTACCAATCTGTGCAGGTGTCTATTTTCTTAAGAAGGCGCAGATAAGGAGGCTTTCATTTTTGGTGGACCACTACAAGCTTCTCCCAGGAACACTGCTCTCCAATGTCATTAACTAGAAGAGTTTTTTTGTCAAGGGAAACCCAATCAACCCTTGTAGGCTTGGGCAACATATAGTTCAGGACACAGGGTGCTACAAGGGACTTATTTTAAAGATAATTTCTATGAATTATTGAGTGGTATCAAAATATCACACTCCGTAGTATCCAAGGAATATCAATCTTATTTGACACAATATGAATTTCTGGAAGGTCAGAAGAAAAACAGAGCAAAAAAGGTTATATTTCAAATTAATTCTTTACTTGAAAAAAGTTTTTGGGGGGATGTATGTACACAAATCAATTAAAGCATAAATAGTCATGAACAAAGATAGACAATGTTTTTTGCTATAGTTCATAACATTATACATCAACTCCGGCTCAATCAAACAGACAGCCCAAATTATACAATAAAACGTGGTTGTAAGCTGGTGTCTAAAGACAACATTAAAGGAGATGATGACAAGGTGTCGACGTTTCGGTCTCTGCTGTATTCATCAATAAGACCATCATCAGGACGAACCCACGGGAATACAATTTCACCGCCGAAGTTATTTTTGAATATAGGATCGAACATTCCTACGACTGGACTGCATAGCCAGTTTTCTTGGACCAACAGCAGTTGTCCAATTGAATCTTCTTTGAAGGGAGTCCTATACAGCATTCGAATAAACATTGTCCTGATGATGGTCTTATTGATGAATACAGCAGAGACCGAAACGTCGACACCTTGTCATCATCTCCTTTAATGTTGTCTTTAGACACCAGTGATAAAAATCTAAACCCCAATGTGAAAAATGTTGCATTGGGCCCAACTGCAAAAAAATCAGCGATAATCTTCGCCAGGACTGCAATTCACACACGTCCAGAGAAGACCTGCAATGACTCTTCCAAATAGTTGTTTTGAGTTTAATTTGAATAAAATTATTTGTTTGGAAATTCAAAGATGAATGAATGATTCTCCTTTTTCCCTTTTCTGACCACATATGAATGTTAAGTGTTGTAATTGTGCGACATCAGACAAATTGTTTTGTCCATGATTTTGTAAAGTTGATGTCAAATATCTTGGTTCGGCGTGGGGGGGGGCTGGTGGTGGCGGTGGGTGTTGTGGCCCTCTTGGGTGTCCGAGCTGCATGATCAGTAGCTCCATGGCATCTGCTGTTCTTCAGGTGTGGCTAAGGGCTGGGCTCCCATTTATTGTGCAGGTTGTCGTCCGACATTACACGAGGTAAGAGCAGGTGTTAAATCCCTGCTGCTAACGCCCCTTATCGCCTGTTTTGGGATCCTATCATTGATCTGGCTTGTCGTTGAAAATGTTGCAAAGTGGTGTTGTCACGGCTTTTTGCACGGGAACGCCTACTCTGTATATCATTAGATTTAGTTGCTGGTGTCAACTGTGGCAATGTTTTTTGCGGCTGCTATCCCAGGAAAACTGGTGATATTAGCTGTTAGCACCAGCTTGTGAATAGGGCGATACAATTATCGCCGCTTTTGCTGTGATAAAGTGACACTAACCCGGCGATAAGTCCTTGAGAAAGGCCCCCAGTGTCAGAAAAATATGCATTGTGCTAAATGGAAACTACAAGATGAGGAAATCGTGCCAGCTAGGAGATAATGAAATCCTTTAACATGGACTTACTAGTAATTGTAATTGTACTAAGACTCTACTGCATGTGGTACTTACATGCTCCTGCCAAGTTCCACTGCATTACTGACCTATTATGCCATAAAATGTAGTATTTGTCACAGAACCTCTTGGAAGCTTTGGGGGCGCTAAAGAGCCAACGGCAAGATGGCCACATTTTAGTGGGACACTGCTGGATGGGCAAATTAATGCTATAAGGTCTTAAATCCTGTCATCTAAATCTACAGGAAACGAACTCACCATCTGGGTTATGACAGAAATGAAACATCATTCCTTGGTCCTGTTTTGAGTGCTGAATGTGCCATTTATGCTGAAAACAGCCCGAGCTCTCTGAGGGAAAAGCCAAGGCTGGGAAGAGCAGACTAGGCCACTCAGTGGCTGGAAAAGGCTAATCGGAGGTGAGGCTGGAGCTGAAAAAGAGAGCAGCAGAACTTGCGTGAGATCATTAACTGGGCCAATGACAAAGATTGTAATTATCCACCATCAATATTGAAAGTACAGCAAGTGCCGTGAAACGGAGGTAAGAGCGCTGTGGGTGTGCAGCACCTAATGCAGGCAGAAAAGGCTCCTTGGAAGAGGGAGGACCCTATTGATTGTCAAACTCATAGTAATGAGAGGGCCACGAGGCAAGACACCGTGACAGATGGCCGGGAGACCCATACAATCACAGGGGCTGGACTCCTGCTGGCTGGGCGACGACTGCAGGAGGACTCTTCGTGAGGGCAGCAAAAAGCGAGTGAGTCTCCCCCTATGCTCTGCGGGACCCAGTCAGGAGGATTCAAATGCCATTGAAAGTGCAGGGGATATATAAGCAAGCCAATTTCATCCCTGTTGGTGGCACACACAATAAATGCAGGTCTGGAAATAGGTCGGGAGTCTATGTCTGAGATACTAGTGAGAGGGACGCGCCCAATTACTTTACCACTACCATAAACTGGCTGTGGATTGTTGCACGCTACCTGGACTGAGACAGTGGGGCCTGTGAGCATCGTAAAATGGCTTGAAATACGTGTACAGAAGAAACAAGGCAGACATTCTCCAAAAGGGCAGAGTACAGGACTAGAACACTGGATCAGCTCCACTGAACCTAGGCAGTATCGGGACAATAGCGCAACTGAGCTGCAACTCCGGGCCTTCACTACCATTCTAAAGTGAAATTAGATACATAGGAGAAAATGACTTAAGCGATGAATATGGGGAGACACAGAAAAAACACCAGCTCCTCACGTTTGAGACCAAAAGATCTGGCAGGGGCTTACAAGACTTGCAAAAAGACCCTGAACACGAAACTGAATCGAACGGAGCAACGGCGCTTGAGACCACGCTACTAGCGATGTAGCATAGCCTGCAATTTAGATGGCAAAATAGACTCTTTAAATTTGAGAATGTATTACATGTCTGCCAAATTAGGCAGGTAATCGTCTAGAATCATGGAAGCTGAGCAAAGAATCTCTGCAGCCGCAGATACGCTCCACAATGTCAATGAGAAATGCTTAGACATAGAGAAAGTCTTGGAGATAATACAAGCAAAACATGAGGACCTAGAAGCACGCTTGTGGTGTAATTACCTGCGTATCACTGGTATTCCAAAATCAGCCAACACACAGTGAAAGGAGCTATATGTGGAACAAATGATCACTATTCTCTTCGGCCAAGACAATCTGTCAAACATGCTGGTGGTGGAAAGAGCACACAGATCCCTGATGGCGCCACCCCCTTTGGAGTCGCTCCGCACTCCATCATCGCCAAACTACTAAACTAACATGATGGGGACTCAGTACTATGAATGGCGCGTGGCACATAGGAGCTCAATTATCAGGGGTACCAGGTATCATTTTTGCTAGACTTCACTGCCACAGTACAGACAGAAAGAAGAGAAGATCTGCCTATAAAACGCCAACTTGAAAAGGCTGGTATTGCATATGCAATGCTCTATCCTGTTCATTTGTGCATTGACCATGGAGGGCAGCAGAGGATATGTGTAACTTCAAAAGCAGCTAAAGACTTTCTGAAGATAATCACACAAAAGCGGCAAGATTCTCAGTCATTCAATGGAGAAGACATGAGCATGGAGTAACCAGGCTGACATGTATTTTATTCTACAACGGGACTTAACTCACAAAATAACTCTTCCAAGTCAAGAAGTTGGGGAACTGAGGTTGCCTTACACCTATGCACATCCACTATAATAGGGTTTGGGTGGAATACACTGGTTGCCCGGCCACCTCTGTAACACTGGAGGGATACTGGGTCTCTGGTGGCCCCAAGAGCGTGCACCCCATACAAGTGGAATAGGTATGCTAGGTTTGTTATGATTGTTGTGTGTTTCTGACCACTGTTGGTCACAAGGGTTCGCCGGCAAATATGTCTTTGAAATGTTTGGGATGCTGAAGTGGGTGGGGGGAGTTATGGGGGGAGGAGTTTGTGTTTTATATTGTTATGACCATAGCATATCACTATTTGACACAGTTGGCGCACACAGAAGAAGCATCCGGACAGTTACAGTTTCACGTCCCTGCCATGGCAGATAGGGATAGATCCCAGACAATCAACAAACTTTCCCTCATGACATGTAATGTCAGAGGACTTAGTGACCCTCGCAAAACACGACAGGTTATGGCCTATCCAGATTTTGCTCCTTCAGGAGATGCATTTGATAAAGTGCACAGGAGGCTACTTGGTGAAGCTATGGGCAGAGATTAGATTGGCCTCCTTCTATTCGACATGTTGTAGAGGGGTGCGAACTTTAATAAAAAAAGGAGTGCCATTTACTGCCACCCATTTGGCTATGGACGATCAGTACTCCATCCTGCAGGGTAACCTGTTTCTATCCTTGGGGGAATGTATAGGGCCAAATACAGTCTTTTGGATCCTGCCCTATCGATCTGGACTCTCTGACAGCTTGCTACGAAGACTCTGCAGGATCCAATTCCTGTGTCACTCTGGGGATTACGTTGAGGAATTTGTACTAGTGGATATGTGTGTGTGTGACTGAATGAGAAGAGAGTGTATGTATTTTGAGAGGTTGATGTGGGGTTTTTATATTATGTGTATTTATTAATGTATGTTTTATCTACTCATTAATTGATGTATTATGCTATCTAATGTGTTTGAAAAAATGTGTGCAGACTAAAATATGAAAAAAAGAAAATAAAGATTTTGTACATTTATATGGGAAATTCTTTTCACCCCGTGACCCATTTTCCGCCCCGTGGTGAGCTCCTTGTTTTGCACTGAGATTATTGGACTCCTTATGAGTCATTGTTTGATCCGTGTGGGTGGACTTTCCCCTACAGTAGTGTAATTTTCCCCTGACGTCCGCCCTAATCCGTGGCAGGGGGCCCCTTTTGTATTGGTGCCAAATACAGACAACCCTGAATGTTACATTAACATCAGGAACTCACTGCACACTTTGCCAAAGTGTGAAATAATATGGTGGGCGGGATTTGAACACACATCCAGACCCGCTAAAAGGAAGATCAGCACAGACTGGAGGACAGTGCAGACATGCAGCCTATATCATACGAGACAGAATGGAGGAGTTTATTATGGTAGCTCTCTAGAGAGTGAGAAACTCAGAGAGACATGTATGCACTTACATGTCATCTCTCAATACCTCCTGGTCTCGGTTAGACTCTTGGCTGACCACAGTAGGAGTGCACGCCTGGACAATAGATGTGAAGCACATGGCGAGAACGCTATCTGACCACAATCCAATAGCACTGGAAATCATGGGGTCAACACATATACCAAGGCAATTCACATGGTGGTTTAGTACTGCAGTGCTTTTTGGTATGGTATACAAGAACAACATTCAGCAGGCTATTGTAGTCTAATTTGAGTTAAATAAGGGCTCAGTCAGTGAGGCTGTTACCCAATGGGAAGCCTTTAAGGCTACAATACGAGGCACATGTTTTAGCATGAGTGCTGACATACTCAAAGAAAGAGAGGGGCTATGAGGTCAAACCCTGCAAAACACTCTAGCTGTAATAGGGGCAAAGGTCATAGAATACAAGGATATGGCTCAGAGGGAAGTGCGCTACTTATCCAACAGATGTATAGCCAGATCTTATGGAGAGGGAGAGAGACCAGGACCTGTGCTAGCCACTATACGTTCACCAAGCGAGCGTCAAACAACAAACGAAGACGGGACAGAACATTATAGTCCCTTAGTGATCCTTGCGTCCATTTCACGATGTTATGCAAAATTATATGGGTCTCTTGACTTACTGCAGAGCATGGGATAGATATATATATTCCTTTCCGATATAGAGCTGCCGTGGCTATCTAAAGGACAGAGGGAATTACACAACCAATAGAGGAGGAAGAGATACGAGAGGCTATATGCCCCATGCCAAAATGGTTAGGCACCTAGGCAAGATGGACTAACAGGCACATTTTATAAGGAATAGGCAGACTTACTGATGCCCCATTTTCTAGAGATGTATGCAGGGGCATACACCAAGGGAACCCCACCCCCAACACCCTGTAAGGCCCTCATCATTGACTTACTAAAACCTCATAAACATCATCAAAACTACAGGCCATGCTGGCCCCTGTCCCTCATTAACATAGATGCAAAGATATTAGTGAGAATTTTAGCCACACAACTACAACCCCTACTGACAACTATGATTCTTCTGGATCAGTCAGGATTTACAACAACTAGATCCACTAGGCAAATCTACGCACAATTTTTCTGCTATTAAAACAATTAAATAAAGGACCGTGACGTGGCAGCAGTACTATTAAATGCCATCAAAGCATTTCATTCAATAGAACGGAGGTATATGTTCAGCATATTACACTGAATGGGGATTCCTGAACACTTCCAGAGATGGATAGGACTACTATGTGCAGATTCACTGGCAAGAGTGTACATAAATGGGCACATGTCAGAACCGCTATGCATACATAGAGTTAATAGGCCTATCCCCAATCTTATTTACGTTTATATTGGAACCAGTGGGCATCATTTTTAGGCAGAGACATGGGGTTTCCGCACTGCAATTCTGTAAAAGACCAATAAAAATCTCATTATTTGCAAGGCTGATCTAGAAGCCACTTTGGTTCTTGCAGGCGACTGGGGAGAGCGAGCAAGAGAGCAGGGACGACGAGGCGGTGAGGTGGGGGCAGCCAGCAGAGATCAGGAATATTGTCCTCGCAGCATTTCTACACCGCCGATTACCGCGAGCACATGCAGTGCAGGCGATGGGATGGCAAAAGCAGAGAAAGCGGTGCAGGAACCTCCGCAATCCACGCTCCACACCCCCACCGCCACCAACGAAATCAGGTGCAGGAACACGGATACCATGAGCTGCAGCAGCAGCCATAGAAGCCGCTGGCTAGGAGCGGGAAGATGCCAGGTGGAAGACGCCAGCAGTAAGACGTCCAGAGACCACAGCTGCTTCTGTTATCTGCTGCCTGGTTGTCTGTTTCTGCCAGTTTTTCATACAGAAGCGGCCTGGGGCACATAGAGGCAGAGGCAGGCAGGCTGAGAAAGGCTTTGAACGCTCTGGTGTTTGGAGGTTGCCAGGGACTTTGCGGCTTGCAGACTCTGGTCCCTGGGTCTGCTGCCCCTGGGGGAAAGGCAAGGGGCTCTGGAATCCCTCCAAAACCACACAGAAAAGGACCCTAAAAGTGACCTGCAGACAGTCCGACAACAGACTGAGAACTGAGAACAGTGGCAGCCGCAGGCTCTGGTGGCTGGAGGCTTTGAGGCTGGTCCAAAAGCGCATCAAATCCCACGGCAGTGAAACTAGCAAGGAACAACCTGAGTCCTTTGAGGTGCTCCATGCCCCTGCATCTTTGCGCCTCCACTTTGAGGAGCCTCGGGCTGTTTGGACAAACAAACACGGTCGGAAGTGCAGCGGGCAGAACGTCACTTTAACCATCAACCAGACCCAGGCATACCCCGTTGGCGAACCCAGGCGGTGAGTGCTGGAAGGGGAAGGTAAAGGGGAAGGGGAAGGCAGTCTAAGCCAGCTCCATCCAACAGACTAACCCACACCCCTCCCCCTTTGGCCTTAGACCCTTCAGCACGCAGTACACGCTGCACATATACGGGAAGGGAAAATTTGACACTGCATTTCGTACCTTGTCCTTTGGATACGATACTTCACCCTCTGAGCACTGTTTGAGCCATTCAGCTTATCCCAACACAACAGCACATTATATCAGACTATCTCTCCATCTCAGCAAGACCATAGCTTAGCCAGGGCGCAAGGGAAAATAACAAAAACCCGCCACGGATTGAAGCTGCACTATAAACCGCTGCAGACCGGTGGACTTTGCTCACACAGGCCAAATGAGGTCAGGCAAAACAAGAGAGGCTCTGCCACTAAGGGCACTGGGAAAAAAGGGTAAGAGGAAAACCATGAAAGCGCAGAACCAAAATAACCCACATTAGAACAGCGACAGAGCAAGACTATAGCACGGTCAGGATCCAGCAGTGCTACAAGCTCCAGTCAACCCAAGATCTACACTAAATTTAACTTCCTAAGGGATCCAGGGTCATCCCTCTTCTCAAGCACCGCAGCCTTAAAAGGTCTGCAATCTCCGCTGCTACCTCTGCAGGCCGAAGTCTCCATTCCAAGCACAGAGCCAAACAAAACCAACGACGAAGGCAGGGCACCATATCAACTAATAAAAAAATAATAAAAAAAGGGCGGGTTCCTTTCTGTGTTCTTCAGTTAATTATTGACCATTTGGCACACAGCAGATATTCACAATCAACTTTTAACATGACACGTAAAAATATTTGGAGCAAAAACTCTAGACGTTCCTCATTTCACTCGAGTTTATTATAAGGAAATAGCTTGGTTAAAAGTATACAATACACAATTAAAAACAGTATGCATTCAATTGCTCAGATCAATAATGTTTCAACCCTACACATTTCTAACTTGAACTGTGAGTCTTTGCTTGCATGTATTGCACAAGTTTAGCATAAAACATAAAGATTAATACAATTTAAACAATTATTGCAATTAAATCACATGAAGTCCTTTTGTCGACGCTTTTCGGTGCTTGGGTTTGAGTCGAGTAAACACCTTCCGCAGGACTGAACTTTATTAAAAACCAGATGTCTTCTTTTTTTATTGCTTGTTAATCATTGTTTTTCATGGAGTACTGACCATCAGGTTTACTTTCTAGGTCCTCTTCGTGGGTATAATTCATATATTTCAACCACAGTGCTTCACTACTGAGGATGTGTTCATACCTTTTGTATCACCTTCAAACAAAGTTCTGTAGTTATACTACTTTCATGTACGTATATTTTGCACTGGTTAATATCATGACGTTCCCTTCGAAAACATTAAAATCTTGATGCTGCGTAAGGCTTCGGCTCTTCTGACTTTATCTTTGCGTCTCTTTGCCAATCCGGTAGGTGTCGGGGATTTTTTGCTTATCTCCCTCTTTTCCAGACCGGCCCTGCCTTGCAGTTTACAGCGGATACACCTTTATGAGCGTATACGTCTCGATGTCAAGTCCTGTCGAGGTTCAGTCAGCTGACTGAACCGCGGGAGGATGTGACATCGAGACGTATCAGCTGACTGAACCGCGAGAGGACGTGACATCGAGACGTATACGTGCATAAAGGTGTATCCTCTGTAAACTGCAAGGCAGGGCCGGTCTGAAAAAGAGGGAGATAAGCAAAAAATCCCCGACACCTACCGGATTCGCTAAGAGACGCAAAGATAAAGTCAGAAGAGCCGAAGCCTTACGCAGCATCAAGATTTTAACGTTTTGAAGGGAACGCCATGATTTTAACCAGCGCAAAATATACGTACATTAAAGTAGTATAACTACAGAACTAAGTTTGAAGGTGATACAAACGGTATGATCACATCCTCAATAGTGAAGCACCGTGGTTGAGATATATGAATTATACCCACGAAGAGGACCTAGAAAGTAAACCTGATGGTCCAGTACTCCATGAAAAACAATGATTAACAAGCAATAAAAACAGAAGACATCTGGTTTTTAATAAAGTTCAGTCCTGAGGAAGGTGTTTACTCAACTCAAACCCAAGCACCGAAACGGGTCGTCAAAAGGACTTCATGTGATTTTAATTTTTAATTGCAATAATTGTTTAAATTGTATTAATCTTTATGTTTTATGCTAAACTTGTGCAATACATGCAAGCAAAGACTCATAGTTCAAGTTAGAAATGTGTAGGGTTGGAACATTATTGATCTGAGCGATTGAATGCATACTGTTTTTAATTGTGTATTGTATAATTTTAACCAAGCAATTTGCTAATAATAAACTTGAGTGAAATGAGGAACCTATAGAGTTTTTGCACCAAATATTTTTACGTGTCATGTTAAAAGTTGATTGTGAATATCTGCTGTGTGCCAAATGGTCAATAAATAACTGAAGAACACAGAAAGGAACCCCCCTTTTTTATTATCTATACCCAGTCTTTTCTGGTTTATCTGGCAAACTCTCTTCTTTTGAAGGCAAACCATATCAACTAAGCCAGCAACAACAAATCACGCTACAACCTCCAGGCGCGCAAGTGCCAGAATCTTTACCCCCTGCGAGAGCATCCGGGAGCACAGGACCTTCCACAACAAAAATGAGCCATAAGTGCAGCCCTCAAGAGATCTTTTCTGCAGATCACGAACCCCAAGACTTCACTGCACCACTATCACAATCAGATGCCAGGGATAAGGATAGGGCCACTACAAAAACTTAGGCTTAGTGACATCAAAGAAGTCTCAAGGAGAGTAGATGCCAGGGAAGTGGATAGGGCCACCATAACAACCAAGGCTGCGAGTGACACTAAAGAAGTCTCAAGGAGACCAGATGCTGAACAAATCAGGACAGTCAACTCTAGCCTCAGAGATAATATTGTGTCCGGCAGCCATAGCACCCCCATCAAAAGAATGGACTCATAAAAAATCAAATCACCTACAACTATATCTCCCCTTGACCAAGGGTGTCTCCTTACACAAAACAGAGGAACAGTATCAGGAGCATGGTCACGGGTTCCAAACCAGGAAGAAGAGGGGAGGGCGTTTATGTCCTACTTAAATACACAGGAATGGGAGGACATGCTCGTAACTTACTCAACAAACCATGAACAGAGCCAAAGGGTGGATACCATGACAGAACCCCTCGGGAATAAGTCATAAGTCATAAGTCATAAGTTACGATATAGCGCAAAGATCACCAAAAAGGTCTCAAGGCGCTTAGCAAAAAGAGACAACAACCATGAATTAAAGAGAGTGACCCTGGTTAGTTAGGGAAGAGCCATGTTTTCAGACCCTTCCGAAAGGCCAAGTGGTTAGAAATGGACGACAGATGAAGGGGCAGTTTGTTCCAGAGTAGGGGGGCTATGTAAGAGAAGGCACGACAGCCATTTCTCGTGGTCCTGGCTCTTGGTTGGATCAGGAGGCATTTAGAACTGGATCTTAGAACTCTGGAAGGATTATACAAAACCAGTTTCTTTGCTAGATAGGAGGGACTGGTTCCCATAAGAAGCTTGTGGATGATACTAAATATCTTGAAATGGCTTCTTTGGCGCACAGGGAGCCAGTGTAATTCCCTAAGACTAGGCAGAGCTGGTGACCTAGGGTACAGGCCAAGCACCAAACGAGCTGCGGTGTTCTGAACCATTTGTAGCTTGGTCAACAGACACTCATTTATGGAGGCAAACAGGGCATTAACATAGTCTAAACGACTGATAATGAGCCCCTGAATCAAGGGTTTCCTAGATTCAAGGGGGAGCCATTTAAATAATTTACGCAACCTGCGCAAAATGCCATAACAGTTACAAGACACCAGATTGACGTGGGACTTCATAGAAAGGGTGGGTTTAATACTGATTCCCAGGTCACGTACCACTTCTTTGGGCTCAGGGCAAAGTCCCATTTCTTGCGGCCACCAATCTTGTGTCCATATCTGCTTGGCCTTACCAAACAGCATTATTTCTGTCTTGCTGTAATTCAGTTGGAGTTTGTTGGTACTCATCCAGTCCTTAATCGCAATCATACATTTCTGGAATCTGGAACGAGTATCAAGAAAATCCAAACTGCAGGTAATCAACACCTGAGTGTCATCTGCGTAAGACACTGTAGAAAAACCAAAAGATTTTATTATGTTGGCCAGAGGGGTGAGATAGAGATTAAAAAGCAGGGGACTTAGAATTGATCCCTGGGGAACTCCTATGGAAAGGGGGATCTTACTGGATTCCAGAGTATCCACTTTTACATAGGTGTGCCGACCTGCCAGATAACTCTCAAACCAAGCACGGGCTTTGCCTCTGACACCGATCTCCCACAGTCGTTGATGAAGAATACTGTGGGAGACGGTGTCAAAGGGAGCCGATAAATCCAGTAGGATAAGGACAGCAGACTCACCTCTGTCAAAAGTGAGGCGAATATTGTCCACTACCTCCATTACTGCAGTCTCGGTCATGTGGGCAGCCCGGAACCCCGACTGCGAGGGATCAAGGAGACCCTGTTCCTCTATAAATGTTGAAACTCGCTTGTTGACAAGATGCTCCAGTACCTTACCAAAGTAATGCAAAATCGAGATCGGCCTATAATTCGACAGGATGGTAGGGTCACGGTTAGTTTTTTTTAGAATAGGCTTAATCTGGGCCACCTTCCAACAACTGGGGAACGAGGCCAGATCAAATGAAGCATTAAAAATGTTGGTGAGGGAACTAATCAGTGATAGAAAGATCTTATTACACTTACGTGGGACCAAGGAATCTGTAGGGGAACCAGATTTCACCTTCAGGAAGGTTTCTAACACTTCCGCCGTAGTGGTGGGCTCAAATTCCAAAATGGAAGGGGACTCGATGTGGGCAGGGGTAGAAAGATGGCAGGGAGGGGCCTCTCTGATTTGATGGATATCTGATTTAGGGGCAGCAAATCTGGAGTAGATCGTCTTGACTTTATTATCAAAATAAACTGCAAGTGAGTCGACCCACTGAGCAGTGGGCAAAAATGCTGACTGCTCCACCTGCGGAGAGGTGAACTCATTAACAATTTTATATAGTTCTTTGCTCGAGTGGGCGGCTTTATTGATCCTAAGGGTGAGGTAAGTGGATTTAGCAGCTTTTATGTTTTTCAGGTAGTTAGCATCAACCCGTTTATAGTTCAGTCAATTTTCTGGTGTTCCCGTCTTTCTCTACAATCTTTCTGCCGATCTACTGGCGGATTTATCCACTTTGAGTTCATCCGTAAACCAAGGCGATGCTATTGATTTCACCTTAACTGTGGTTTCAGGTATAATAGTGTCCAAAGTACCCCTAATTGATGCTTCTAGCTGGACTGCGGTTAAGTTGATGTTTGTGATATGAAGGTTAGGGGGCATAAAAGTGGATGAAAATGCTTCTAAGGTCAACTTACGACAGGGCCATATTAATTTGGTGTCTGAGCGATTAAAAGGTCTAGAGTCAGTTGGTTTGCAAAAGCTAAACTTTACAAGGTGGTGATCGGTCCAGGTCATAGGTAATGGAGGCTCGCAGTTAAGGCTAGGGAGATTAGTAAAGATCAAATCAAGAGTGTGCCCCGCCTGGTGTGTGGGTCAAGTGAGTCTTTGAAATAATGATAGCGTTTCTAAGGTTGAGAATAGGTGGCAGGTATCTTCATCGTGGGCAAGTTCTGCGTGGTAATTAAAATCGCCTACCAAGATAAAATTATCTGCTGAAGAACAAATTACAAAGGGTGCAGAAAAGAATGCACAAACAAAAGAACCAAATGCGGGTGTTTGGGCCTCCCTACTAAACACTATACAAATAGCCGTCAATACATTGCAATTTCAATCTGATAAAATGGAGATCGAATTATCACTACTGAAAACACTGGCAGTCTTTGCTGCCGGTATCGATGAAAAATTGGGAAATTTGAATGGCTTAATAACAAGATCACAATCCAGCGCCCAACTCAGATTCAACTGTGATCCTGCCATTGATAAATTATCTACCCTGCGTTCAATCCTAGGGGGTCTGGTAAAGGACATTAAAAGTGCAACTGCAGGGAAATCAACAAAATGCCAAGGTAACTGCTATGAACTGGAGGGAACAACCAACGATCAAACAACCAGTAATATGCACAGAGGAAAGGTCAAGGCGGTCACTGAGGAAAAGGGCAGTCCTGGAATTGGAGGATTACTAAAACTCAACGCTAAGCAACGCCACCAGTTGAAAAGGAAAGGGCGTAACCAAAAGCCCCATATAAAAGCTACAACTTATTTTGCTATATTCTCAGACCTAGTCTGAAAAAGGCAATAGTAACCCAATTGATGTAAGCTCTGCAAAACAATCACAACTGTCACCAAGTATCTCCAAAAAATCCCCCGGGCCAAGATGAAGTTCCAAATCAGACTTCTGCCATAATACCACACGAGTAAACTGGAAAAGATATTATAGATAGGGCTATCACAGTCAACAAAGAAGTGAAAAAACAAGACTGCACCACCACTCTTTCCTTAACAAAATTCGACAGCGACTACGACAACCAGCAAATACAATTTCAGGACACGAGGGGAGAGCCAAGGGCTCCACTTAACAAACCGGCTGACCCACAAGAACCATGGGGAAAAGTGTGCAACACTGAGGCCCAAAAGCCAATTAATAATAACCACAAAAACTCCACCATGTCCTTATACAATGGGCCAAGTCGAGAAGTCTGCAGCAGGATAGACAAATTAGCTGGGACAAATCAGGGGCAATGGCTAAAAGATCCGAAAGGGCCTATGTCTTCGCTCAATAGCAAGTAACAAAATGGGTCTGGCGTGTAGCACAGTAAGGCTGCGCCCAATATAGAAATAAGCTAAACAATTTGCCAGTACTGTGCAATCATTCACTGCAAATTACAATTGAAGAGCTATTGATTGCTCTATCAAACTGACCACTTTTTCAGTCAAAGAAGATTTCCAAAAACGTTTCTGGACAATTCTCGATTTATTAAATTGTTCCTGACTTTTTATTTTAATTTTGTTTTTTGTATATATTATTTTCACAAAATTCCATTGGTTATATACAACAATATACAACAAATCTGGAGGAGAAACAAGTGAATGGGCAGGGGGAACAAAGATCAATAACGCATTTCAGACAACATTTAGACACTAGACATACAATAGACACTAGACTACAGTCAACACTAAATAGTACAAGACAAAATGAGGTCGGTGGAAGTTGTTGGCGTTGTTTTAAACTATATGTCATTCAACAGTAGTAATCATCATCCTTTATCAAATGATAGATTTGACCTAGTTAGAAACAGATACAGAGACTCAATCTATGATTTCGCTCAATAGCAGCACCAGGTGGAGATTCCCAGACACAGGGGCACAACATGGGGAGAAAGAAATAACACAAACCTCGCCCATGTCAAGAACATTTTAGCCCATCCTTAGAGACCCCACGACTAAGGCACCATGCAACAAAGAGTAAACACAGACCAACAAAGTGGAAACACAGCCCAACAAAGTGGAAACAGAGTCCAAAGAAACAGTCAGCAGCATATTTCAATCGGGCACACCATACCCGCAGCCTCAGCTAAAACAAAGAAGGCACCTTTCGGCAGATACGCTAGTATTGTACCCGCTATATACCTCCAAGGGCCATCAAGACACATTAAATGGAGGCAATATTTTAAGACTAACGGCATCAATACCTAATCCTGCGGGCATAAGGACAACAGATTTACTCTCTATAGAGTTTATACTTACCACCAATCCTCAATGTCCAGAGGCCACACAAACAACATGGTCAACAAGCGAAGCCGCAGAAGCAATCTTGGCCAAACTGGGCACATTTCAAAGCTGGGGCATTGACATTGTCCCATTCCAAAAACCAGCTTATCTGTTGCTGTTATTAAGTAACACCACCCCAGAACCAAAGACACGCCAAATACAATTAAACTGTGTATTTAGAGGAGCACGGGGAAGATCGTGCCGACAGAGTGCAAGCAGCACCTGGGATGGACGAGAAATAGCCCCATGAGCTGCTGCTGGAACAAGCCATGGCTGCAATAAGGAAGTAATATCGCGCACCATCACATTACACACAGTTGACCATTGACACAATAGGAGTGACAGAAGCCACAGCAGAGCAAATGAGTCCTTTTCAGATTATGCTCGTGGAACATAAATGGCCTAGCAACTAAATTTGAGGATCCAGAATTCCTGCAGTATTTAACAACTTTCGACATAATTTTTCTACAGGAAACCTGGCTCCTGGTCCCTCAGCAAATTGAGGGCTACTCCAGCAACAAGGACAGGCAGATTTGGCCACAGCTCAGGTGGGCTGGCAACCTATGTCTCTACAACAAGTATATCCTCAACAACACTCATGGACTCGATGACCAATGAATCGCTTGCAGTTTTAACTTTAATCCCTCTTGAGGAGGGAGTAAAAGAGGTGTGTCTAATCAACTCGTACATCCACCCTAAGCGGAAGGCGACAGACTTGCTAGCACTTACAAACCAAGTAGCAAAGCATGCTACAGTGATGGAAAAAATGATCTTTATTTTGACAGGGGCCCTAAACCAACATCTCATGGGTTCTTCACAAGGAGATGAGGTAGCTATACAAAATGGAATTAATAACATCCCCATGCAGGGTCATCCACCATACAGAAAGAAGCACTGCAACAATTGGCTACTTGCAGACTTAGAACACCTAAATCTTCGAGCCTTAAAAGGAAGATTACCGGACGATACTCCACCAGTCGACTCTTTCTATTCATCCACAACAAGTTCCATATTGGACTACACCTTCACAAGTCTTGCACTCTTTCCACATATTTCTGGGTATAGAAAGGGACTAAAACAAGGTTGTTTGCTTGCACCAACCCTGTTTAACCTATATATGGCGGACCTTCCAAAGGCGCTTGACGCCTGCAACTCACACTCGCCGAGGATTGGAGGGAAATCACTGTCCAACCTCATGTATGCAGATGACGTAGTTCTGCTTAGCCACACTTACGTCGGTCTTCAGCATCTACTGACGGAAATGCAGGACTATGCCACAGAAAATAATCTAACAATTAACCTGAGCAAGACAAGAACAATGTCAATAAACAATAAAAAGAACCTCCATAAAATCTGGCTGCTTGGAGGCACAAAACTTGACCCGGTTCAGGAACACAAGTACCTTGGAGTTATATTCGACAAGGAAGGGTCTTTTTGGTGCCAGAAAGAGGAAGTTAGAAGGAAAGGCCTACTGATCGCCCTAACGCTCAAAAACCTCGCAAACAAATTGATGGGGCCTACGCTGACTCCGCTTATGAAGGTAGCTCAGGCCTAACTACTTCCATCTATTGCTTACGGCAGCGAGGCTATGCGGGGCAAATATGCAAGGGAGCTGGACAATACTCAGATTAAAGCCTATAGAATTATGTTAAGCATAATATAGAGGAGTGCCTGTATAATTTTAAGGGAAAGAAACCCCGGAAAATGGGCAGAAAGATCTGGGCCCCCCTTAGGAAATGGAGGGAATCTAGATGGTGAGGTGAAAAAAAAGTTAAGAGGAAATGTGCATATGAATTAGCCATGCCAGTGTACCTATTTATTGATTTTGTCTTGCTATGAATTTTTTTTTAACAACTATCTGTCTTTTAATATTTGCTATTTATTGCTGTTAATGTATTTATTCTGATTGGGCAACTGTGTTATATGTGTGTTGATTTTCGTTGCATACCTCACTCATCGTAACATCTCAATAAAGATATTTAAAAAAAAAAAGAATTATGTTCAGCAAACTCTGAGGCCAATAATATGCAAACCCCTACGATCACACCACACAGAGGCGATATTCGGAGTGGCAAGAAAGAACGCGAACCTACAATGGTGTGGTAACAAGATCATACTTACGCCTGACTTCCCCAAACCAACAGTAGATATTAGATAGGGCTTCCTTACGCAGAGAGAAAATCTAAGGAGGAAAAACATCACATACTCCTTTGTCGGGCCCACAAAATTCAGAATAACCAACAACGGAGCAACCTTCATTTTCGATGATCCAAATGAACTATCAAGGCACCTGATGGGAACCACACCACAGCCAATGGAACTCGCAACGACATCAGCGAAAATAAGAGCATCACAAGACAACGACGCAGAATAGAAAGGCAACTACCATAGAAAAGTCTAACTTTCTCTGCAAGAATCTCACCTAATAACAATTCTCCAAAGGTGCCATGCAATCAACATTCTCCATATCTACCTCACTCACGTTCAATCAACCACATCTACCTCACTCAAAGAAAAGAATTGAAATACTAGCACTGAGCAAGCCAAGCAATGTATCTACCTCAACCAAAGCAACATGCACACCTCCAACAACTAGACAAAGCGATCAACCAAGGAAGAACATCAACAGGCTAAGAACAAACAAGAAGATCATAGCAACACATATCCTTTTTAAAACATGGACTGTTGTTCAATGTTTATGCCATGACACTCACACAAGAGCCAAAGGGAAATGGGAGGGCGCACGAAGATGATTTGCAACAAGATCGACAACCCTAGCAAAGTTCCGGGGAAGCGGGGAGCAGAGGACATTGCTGTTGCACGCTTCCAGCACGACGAAGAAGAGAAGAGGGAGGGAGGGGGGGGAGGGAAGGACAGGGGGGTAGAGGGAGGGGAGCATCATTGTTTGTCATATATATTTTGTAGTACTAGATACGTATGTCATGTCAGTCCTGTAAGTCAAAACCATACCCAATGCACTAATCCAGACAGAAATCACGTCCAAATCTTACCCACCAAAAACACTTCAACACCCAATAAGAGATACCACAGAGAACACCTCCCAGACACTCAGAAACTGAAGACACAGCGACCAGACCTTAGTCACAATGAGTAGGAGGGACACACTACAAACGGATCTCAAGGTGGTATCACTGAACGTAAAGGGGTTGAACCATCCGGTCAAAAGGAAAACGATCTTAGACTACCTAGCAAAAACTAAGGGAGATGTAATCCTTCTGCAGGAAACTAAACTATCAGCAGAGGATGCGAATAAGCTCAAAGCGGGATGGATAGGCCACCTGGCATGTTCGCCAGCAGTAGGAAAAAGGAGAGGAGTGGTCACCCTGGTGAGCTTTACGTCCAAAATAACAATCGAAAGTGTAGATCATGATGATGAGGGTACAATTCTGCACACACAACTAAAATGGAAAGGGAAGACCACTCGGTCCCCCCGAACGTATGGATGGGTGCCCCGATCCCCCCGGGAAACCATTTTGGGTGGGGGGCGTGGTTCGGCTGGTATGCCCAAAGTGGCGTAGCCGGAGCACGCCCTTCCCGCCCAGAAGGGGTTGTCCTAGACACCCACCCGGAAGACCGCGCCCCGTGGGCGTCCCTGAGGAGGGTCCCCGCCCTCCCGCAGACGGATAAAAGAGCGGGAATCCATTGAAGCGTCCTCTTGTTCCAGTGCTCTGAAGGCTGCACCACTCGTTGCTCGTGAGCCCTCTACGGAACAAGCCGCAATTTTGAGAATTTATAATCATGTTTTTCTCTTTCAGTTATCGAGAGTTCGAAGGATCTGGGACCTCGTTGTGCGACTTGAGCGGAGTGAACGAAGCTATGGCCGGCAAAAAAGCGGGAAAGAGCTCCGAGCTGGAGAAGGTACTGCGCACCTTGTCGAACCGAATGGCAATCATGGACCGGAAACTCGGTAAAGTTGATTCGATCGGTCGAGGTCTGGCTGAAGTTAAAAAGCAGTTAGCGGCCCAGAACAACCCCTCAGGCCGCCCTAAGAAGGTAATAGGCCCAGCCTTGCTGGGAATCGTCCCTGAGGGTAGGGGGGAGCGTATTAAAAAGAGGGCGGTTTCCGGGGAGGATCCGGTTCCTGAGGTGCCCCCATCCGCCCCCATCATACCGGTAGACAGCCCGGTACCAAGTTCAGATATAGGTCTACCGATCCCGGTTGTAATTACCCCTGTTAATGACGATCAGATGCCCCCGGAACTGGCTCTTCAGTTAGCGGCAGTGTTGCCCTGGCTTAAAAAGAAAGCAGGGGGGGCAGTGGCTGCAGGGGATCCGGCCGAGGAGGCAAGATTAATAATCGAGCAGTTACGGCAGTCGAGGGAAGCCGGGACGGCGAATGTTCCTTCTGTTTCCCCACAGGTGGCGCCAGGAGCAACCACGGTTGGCCGGGAAAAGACAACAGACACGGCGGTGGAACCTGGTAAGAACCCATGGCCAATGGTGGGGGAAAGTTCAGTGCCTTCGCGGCGTGAGAGGGTGGCCCAGCACATCCCAGCGGCCACCAAGGAAATGATATGGGGGACAAGTATGTGAATATGTTTTCTTTATTGACCGACCATCGTGAGATGGAATACGCAAAAACCCAGAAAGATCTATGGCACCCCAGCGTATGGCGGGCCAAGATGGCGGAATTTAGGGTCGACGAGACCGTGACGAACTGGGTGAAGGCCTTCTCGATATTTACAGCAATAATGGGGGAGCGTAAGCCTGAAGTGTTGCCCGAGCTATTCTGTTACAAGAATAGGATCATGGATTTTCATAACATGTACGGGGGGAATGAGTGGAAAGGATATGACATGCAATTCCGAAAGTCTAAAGAGTTTGATGTAACTTTGACATGGGACTGCCTCGACACGGTATCGTGGCACAGGCAGCTCTTGCCTGGATCGGCAGGTACGTCCTCGCCGGGCGGGAGCGGGCCTGGGACAGGTCAGCAAAGGCCAGCACAGCCCTTTCGAGCAAGCGCCGGTGGGGATTCACAGCCCAAGACTGGCGGAAACGGGGGCAAGCCCGGGGTCTGTTGGGGCTTCAACAGAGGAAACTGTAACAGACCCCAGGGAACGAGTAGGTTCCGGCATGCTTGTGCGGGCTGTGGGAACTCCTCACACCCGGAGAGTAGCTGTAGATTCAAGAACGGTGGTGCGGGAGGAAAGGGGGGGGTCCAAGCAAGAGTGAGGTGATGCTAGGTAAACAATCCCCTTCACCCGTTGACATCATGGCTTTGACTCCCTGGTTGAACAAATACCCTGATCATATATCCGCAGGGATGTTGAGGAATGGTTTCTTATATGGCTTCAACATCCCGGCGGGAAATTATCGGGGGACTCCTTTTTGTAAAATCAGCTATCCGTCCAACACAACCCTGCGGTAGCAGCCAGAAAAATTACCAAAGAAGTTAGCCTGGGGCGGGTAGCAGGACCCTTCCCATGCCCGCCGGTGGCAGATTTCGTGTGTTCACCTCTGGGAGTGGTCCCGAAGAAAGACCCAGGGGAGTATAGACTCATTCACAACCTGTCGACCCCGAAGGACGCTTCGGTGAATGGAGCCATTGATCCGGATATCTGTTCAGTCCGGTACGCATCGTTTGACGATGCGGTGACCCTGCTGAATCGCCTGGGCCCTGGGGCTCTGATGGCGAAATCGGACATCGAATCGGCATTCAGGTTGCTCCCGGTACACCCACGGGACCAGCGCTTGCTAGGATTTACGTTCCAAGGGAAATATTACATGGATAAATGCATGCCCATGGGTTGCTCAATTTCTTGTGCTTATTTTGAGATGTTCAGCTGTTTTTTAGAATGGGCATTCACTAAGGCCACAGGACATGGAGAAGTGATGCACTATTTAGATGACTTCCTGTTCTTGGGGCCGGCAGGCAATACGAACTGTGCACAGGCACTGCAGGATTTCTGCATTCTCATGCAGGAGTTTGGCGTCCCATTGGCACCAGGTAAGACGGTGGGGCCATCTACTTCACTCGAGTTTCTGGGAATTGAGCTCGACTCAGTGGAGGGATGCTTCCGTTTGCCAATGGAGAAGGTGGCCAAGTTCAGGGCGTCCTTAACGCAATGCCTGGACAAAGAGAAAGTGACCGTGCACCAGTTACAACAAACAGTGGGTCAGCTTAACTTTGCCTTGAGAGTAATTCCGATGGCTCGCCCATTCTCCCGCTCCATTGCACAAGCTATGGTCGGCCTCAAGGAGGGACACCACCGCACGAGACTGTCGGCAGAGGTTCGCCAGGATATGCGCATTTGGTTGGCATTTCTGGCCGACTTCAACGGTCGAATAGTGTGGAACAAACCCCCAGCTTCATCGGATGAACTGGGTTTGTGGACCGATTCAGCCGGGAGTGTGGGATTTGGCGCCATCTATGGTAACCGATGGTCGGCACAAGTATGGCCGACGTGGTGGCACTCCAGTGGCCTAACGGGTAACATTGGGTTCTTGGAGCTGTTCCCCATTTGGGTGGCTCTGTTGGCATGGCCAGATGATTTCAGGAACCGATCAATAGTGTTTTGGTCGGACAATATGACTGTGGTTGAGTGCATCAATCAGCAAGCGGCCCGCTGCAAGTGGATCTTGAGACTGTTGAAAGAGATTGTGTTACATTGCATGAGATTGAATGTACAGTTCAGGGCAAAACATGTGCTGGGTGTACTGAATAATGCAGTTGATGCACTCTCTCGTTCACACATGCAGGCTTTAAGGGGCTATCTACCCACAGCGGACCTAGTGGCGGCACCGTTACCCGAAGCACTGTGGCTGATCGGTGCCCCGGATTACAAGACCTCGTGGCAGCCAGCTTAGCGCCCAGGACGAGGAAGGCTTATGAGGGAGCATTTCGTTCTTACTGCGCCTTTTGTGGCCCGGCAGGGAGACATAGCTGGGGGCAGGAGGAATCCTTCCTGGGGTTCCTAGTAGCACTGCACAGAGAAGGCCGATCAGCCGCGACTGCCAACAGACATAGGGCGGCCATATCATTCATGGCACAGCTCCACGGTATAAGGGATCCAACGGGTTCCTTTTTAGTCAGAAAGGCGCTTCGCGGCTGGCAACGCCTGGAGGGTCGCAAACAAGATACGAGGCACCCGATTGGTTTAGAGAGATTGTCTCGGCTTTTAGCAAAGCTGGATGAGACATGCTCCTCCCCTTCTGAAGCAGTTCTGTTCCGGGCAGCTTTCGCCTTGGCATTTCATGGGGCCATGCGGGTAAGCGAACTCGTGGCGAGGAACAAGAAAGATATGGAGGGAGGCCTTTGCAGGGATCACGTGCAAATACAGGGTGATTCGATGCTAATCTCTATAGCTAGGTCCAAGACAGACCAGGATGCTGTGGGGGATAGTGTGGTTGTGCAGCGCTCTCGGGGGTGCCCCACTTGTCCGATAAAGTGTTTAGAGGAATACTTGGCACAGAGGCCGGCGACATAGGGAGGGAGCCTGCTTAGGCACAAAGATGGCACCCCTCTGACGAGATTTCAGTTTTAGAGGGTGCTAGCACTGACAATCGCCGAGGCGGGCATGGACCCGTGCGATTTTGGGACCCACTCCTTCAGAATAGGGGCCGCTACTGAGGCTACGGCTCGGGGTCTGGGTGCAAAAGGGGTAAAACAGCTAGGCTGTTGGTCCTCGAACTGTTTCAAAAGGTATGTGCAGCTGCACATGTTGTAAAAGACTGATGAAATGCACTCACGCTTGTTGTCTTTTGTTTGAATTACAGTTTCGCGAGCCTGTGATGCGGGGCGGAATCTGGGATCAACCCATCACCGGAGGACCAGCGGTCGAGGATCACCGACTGGAGAGCAAGTGGTATGGGTTGTGGGCCACTCATACGTGAGGCGTGCCGGAGAAGTATTCATGGCAGGTGACGCGACTCACGCATCTGGGGAATACGGATTCAGAGTGTCCTTCCATGGGAAGGGAGGCCTCTTTTTTGACCAATTTCAATTGTTTGTGGAGGGTCTTCTAGGGCGGCAAAGGTCACCGCCATCTATAATCATAGTACACTTGGGGGGCAATGACTTGGTAAGACTGGGAAGACGAGTGTTAGTGGAACACATTTTGTCGGCAGTCAGCTGGTTGGCTAAGAGGCTCCCGGGGTGTACAATTGCCTGGTCTCACATGATTCCCAGGAAAGTTTGGCGGGGGGGTTTCTCTGTGTCAGCGTTGAACCACTCGGTTAAGAGGGTCAACAATAAAATTGGGAAACTGTTTCGCTCCGCGTATCTGCATAGCATTCCACATGGGTGTATTCGGGGTGATCACTTTTATTTGAATGATGGGGTTCACCTGTCCAGGGAGGGGAATGATTTACTCATAGGAGACTTCATAGCATGGCTAAGGGGTTTGAGGAGGCAAGACCTTTAGGAGGTGTGGGGGGGCCGGATAGTCGGTCAACTATCCGGCCTGTGGCGGTAAGGTCATGATCGGTGAGCAGTAATTTCAAGGTCCCTAGGGGGGGCGCCACCCAGAATGGATGGGAGCGCCAGGGGGGAGGTGGCCATTGGCCCCTCCCACGGGTAGGCGGCACCCACTACGGATGGGTCGCCTAGGGGGAGACGGCCATAGGCCCCTCCCAGGGGGGAGGCGGCTAGATGCCCCTCCTACAAATTTTCCGGGGGCCGGATATCCGCGACGGCAGAAGAGAGTGCGGGGAAGGGGGGGAGTCCACGCTGTCCTTCTTACAGATACCTCACATGGGGACTCGGACGACCTTTAAGATGGCATCGAGTGAGAGGGGGCCCCCACGACAAGGGAAGTTACAGTTGGCAACAAGGGTAAAGTCCTCTGCGCATGCGCCACTCACACCGTGAGGGCGGGAGTTTGGTAGTAGGGATCTGACACCGGTTAAGACCTTGCCGTTGGCCCTTAATGCTAGGATGTACAATTTTAATTTAGAATGTATAGATTTTCAGGATGCTAGACTCGGCTAGGAAACCTTTGTATTAGAGAGCTGTTAAGGTTAGCCAAAGAACATGTCTTCATCAAAAATGTAACGAAAGTAAAATTGTACATAATTCATGAAACGTTTTAAGTTATGTTTTAAATTTTGTTTCATATTTTAATAAATACGGCCGGGGGGGTAACTCCCCCCCGCCTTCCAAAAGCTCAAACCAGTGTCTGTCTCCTCCCCTTGGGGAATTGGTGTTGGGAGGGGGTGGCGGGCATCCTGGCCATAAGAGGAGAGGAAACAATATCGGTAACAAACATATACGCGCCTAACACTGAGGATCCACCATTCTGAGAGAAAGTAACCAAGGAATTAGGAAAACACAACACAAACAACCTAAACATTGTTGCAGGCGACTTCAATCTAGTCCTAGACCACACTTTAGACAGGCAATCACAGGCCAAGAGCAAACCAACAGCCTTCCACAACACCCTGAAAAATATCTGCAATAGATTTCAGTTACAAGACTCATGGAGACTGCAGCACCCAGATACCCATGACTACACATTCTACTCTAACCCGCACAACACTTATAGCAGAATTGACTACATTCTCATCTCTAAATCACACACGAATCTGACTGAACACACAGATATAGCAACTAGGACGATCTCAGACCACTCCTGCATAAGTCTACATCTAACAGGCAGACACAACGACCACACTACCAGAAAATGGCGATTCAACAACATAACCCTAGCTAGGCAAGAGGATAAGGACGCAATAGAAACAGCGATCAAAAACTACATTAAAGAAAACGATACAGAGGGCACCAACCCAAAATGCCTGTGGGAGGCCCAGAAAGCGACTATAAGAGGCAACCTCATAGAAATCAAAGTCAGAAGAGACAGAGAAGCAGAAGCACAGCTTAACAAACTAGAAAGCGACATCAAACATATGGAAGCAAAACACATAGAAGATATGTCAAACTCAGACCTCCTCCTTACCCTCACAAGTAAGAAATATGAATATAACAGAATCCTAAGCGAGAGGGCAGGAATGTGGATCAAGAAGTACAAACAGATTAACCTATGCGAAGCCAACAAAGCAGGGAAAATATTAGCTTCATACCTCAAACGCAAACCGAGACAGCACTCCATCTCAAATATTACTGACAAGCAAAACACAACACACACAAGCCATATAGGAATCTTACAAACATTCAGAGACTCCTACAAAGAGCTATACACCAAAGACAACAACATAGATGAACCAGGCACCATAGACTACTTAAGAAAACGCAACCTGCCCAAACTACAGGATGAGGAAGCAAGAGCATTAGGCCAAGAATTCAAAGAATCCGAGATAGTAACTGCCATAAATTCACTAAAAGACAATAAAGCACCGGGGCCTGACGGCTACACGGCACCCTTCTACAAAAAGTTCAAAGATCTCCTCGCCCCAGTCCTGACAAACGCATTCAATCACTGTGCAGAAGAGGGCGGAACAACAGAAACCATGTCACAAGCTGAAATCATAGTCATCCCTAAAGAAGGCAAAGACACACAATGGCCCAAAAACTACCGCCCCATCTCTCTCATTAACCTAGACTGCAAGCTTTATGCAAAAGTGCTAGCCACCAGATGTTATGTTAAAGGAATTTAGTACCGCGCACATACACCAATTGCTTTCTTGGCGCTCGGAGACCAGTGGAAGGACACAGGGGAGCGAGTGCAGCTAGCCATGAGCAAGTCGGAACAGATATGTTTTCAAGGATTTACGGAAAGTAGAATAGTCAGGAGTGAGACGGATTAAGAGAGGAAAGGAGTTCCAAGTGGACGGAGCAAGAAAAGAGAAACAGGCACCACCGTGCTTCTTGCGATTGAACCTAGGAGTAATCAGAAGATTATGAGCAGAGGATCTGAGGTGTCGAGAGGGAACATAGGGGTGCAAGCAGAGAGAAATAAAGACAGGAGCAGAGGCAAAGAGAGATTTGAAAATGGTACATCCTAATTTAAAGATACAACGTTGCGCAACCGGGAGCCAGTGTAGAGTTTTTAGCATCGGGGTAACGTGTTGGTGTTTGGGCTGCTGAAAGATTAATCTGGCTGCCTGGTTTTGCACCAGTTGGAGTCGGTGGAGATGGTATGCAGGAATCCCCACGTATAGACAGTTGGCATAGTCTAAACGTGAGGTGACCAGGGCCATGATGACAAGGGTGAGAGCCTCTGGTGATAGGAACCTTCGGATCTTCCCGATTCTGCGAAGATGATAAAAGCAGGCCGTGGTAACGGCGTTGATGTGCGGCCACATCGAAAGGTCACTAGAGATAGTAACACCTAGGCTCTTCACAGAGTTGACTGGGCAGGGAGGGGGACCAAGGGCAGGGGGCCAGAAGTTGGGAGTCCAGGGATGTGGGAGCCCGCCAATCAAAACCAGCTCTGTCTTGCTAGGATTGAGCTTCAGCTGGCTGAAGTTCATCCACTCATAGATGGTAAGCATTGTGGTTTGAAAATTGGAGCAGGAAAGAGGGGAGGGGTCGATGGGAAAAATAAGTTGCAGATCATCTGCATAGTTGAAGGTGGTGACAGAGGAGTGACGGAGAGAGACAAGGAGGGGCTGCATATAAAGATTAAACAAAAGAGGGGACAAAGCAGAGCCCTGGGGAACACCACAGGAAAGTGAAATTCGGGGAGCAGAGAAGGAAGACAGGTGAACCGATTGGGAGCGGAATTGGAGAAAGGACACTATCCAGGATAGGGCCCGGCCCGAGATGCCAGCATTTCTGACACGGTCGACCAAAATGTCATGGTCGACCGTGTCAAAAGCGGCCGAGAGATCAAGTAGCACTAGGGCCTGGGCCAGGTTCTTATCAGCCCCCTGTCTCAGCGTGTCCATAACCGCCACCACCACCGCCTCCGTGGAATGGGCCGGTCTAAAACCTGCCTGTTGATCATCGAGGAAATGGGTTTCCTCGATGAAAGTGCTCAGGCAGCGGGTGACGTAGGTCTCCAAGACCTTCCCCAAATAGGGGAGGAGGGAGATAGGTCGATAGTTACCCAAGATCGCAGGGTCAGAACCAGGTTTTTTTAAAATAGGTACCCCCACAGCTCTTTTGAAAGCATTGGGGACAGAGCCTGTAGAGAGTGATCGATTTAGAAGGTCAAGAGGAGGGCCGGGACAGGCCATAAAGGCATCTCTTAGGATTGAAGGAGGGCAACAGTCATTAGGGGAACCAGAGCCGACAGCCTGGAGTAATGAAAACAAGTATCCAAGGAGATAGGGGGAAATTCGTGCAGGGAGTGAGGATTCGGGGAGGGGAGGGCGCTAACCTGAGACAAGGTGGTAGGAGGGATGTTGTTTTTAATTGTGGAGATTTTGTCGATAAAAAAAGAATTAAGGGAGTTGCACAAAACTTGTGAGGGTAGAGGCTGAGGTGTAACTCGATCAGGTAGGGAAAGTTCAGTTACGATGGAAAAAATGTCTTTTGTTTTGGATGCAGAATTGATAACTTTCTGGGAGTAATGGGAGGATTTGGCCAAAATAATAGATTTTTTGTAGGATTTTAATAGGTCAATATAAGTAGACTTTAATAAAGGATCATAGTTGCGCCTCCAACGGCGCTCAGCCTGTCTGAGAAGGAGTTTGTCAGCCTTCAGTTGGTCAGTGAACCAACACTGAGCGTCGTGAGGGCGTTTAGATTTAATGATTTCAATGGGGGCGACCACGTCACTGGCTTGAGACAGCCATTGGTCCAATGTGGCTGATTGAGAATTCAAGTCAGGGTGGTCAGGGGGGAGTGTGGAAGCAAGAGTCGAATGAAGGAGGGAAATGTCGGCATGCTTCCAATTACGTGCCGAAAAATTAGAAACTAAAGCTGGACGGGTAGGTGCTGAGAGTTGTAGGGAAAAAGAAATAAAAAAATGATCGGACCAGGTGCAGGGATAGACCAAAGGGGGGGAAATATCGAGGTTGGTGGTCCATACCTGGTCCAAGGTATGGCCCTTATTGTGTGTAGCAACAGAGATATGTTGTGGGAAATTTAAACCAAGTAGCAGACCGGAGAATTCGAGTGAAAGAGAGGATTCAAGGGGGTCTAGTGGCCAATAATTGAAATCGCCAATGATCAAGACCCTGGCGGAATTAATGGCCGTCTGCGAAATTAGATCGCTAAACAAGGAAGGGAAGGAGAGCATGTTGGCAGGGGGGCGATATACTAAAACACAAATGAAAGAAAGTTTAGGAGATGTGAATTTCAACGTGAGGATATCAGAATTTAGTATAGGGGTGGTTGTAAGGGAAGTGAATTGTAGGTTGGAGCGGATGATGGCAGCAACTCCACCGCCAGGGCTACCAGAAGTCCTATTAGAGTGAAGGATATAATAGCCCGAGGGTATAGCGGCCAGGATGTCAGGATAGGAGTCTGCATGGAGCCAGGTTTCGGCGAGGAGCAAGATGTCGATATTGCCACCTACCAGAAGTTGAAATACATCAAGGTGATGTTTCGGAAGGGAGCGGGTATTAAGATAAACTAGTGCGATAGAACGATTACCAGTGGAGCTTGGCTTAATCAGCATGGGGGCGGCAGAGTTGAAGGAAGAGGTGGCAGGGAGAGGAGCCAGGGGAATAGTAGAAGGGAGGGAAGAGAATATGCCGTATTTCTGAGCGATAGCGATTATGTGAGGAGCAAGGGGGGCACAGGGGAGTAGAGAGCGAAGTTCATGTGAGGAATAAGTGATGCGTGTTGCAGCATGCATGGCCCCGGGCCTCGGTCGGCCGCGGACGGGCGCAGATGGGCTTGACGCTGCGCTTCCTCCAGGTCGCCATTATGCTGGCCGACGTGAACCACTAGACCGCTCACCTGCATGGTGGAGAGGCAGGGCGGAAGTGGTGCAGAACCGGAAGTGGCGCTCGTGCAGGGACCCTCCGCACAAACGGCACACAGCCGGGGCGGACCGGGGTCGAGAGCAAGGTAAGTAAGGTGAGCGTGACAGTCAAAGGATAGTGCGGGCGCTGTGGGCATAACACACAAAATAACAGTAAAGTATTTAAAAAATGCGCAAGCAGCTCGTAGTCAGCTGGGTTACACACAGAATAACAATGAAGTCTTTAAAAATGAGCAAGCAGCTCGTAGTCAGCTGTGACAAGGTTAAAAAGTCCTCGGCAGCACTGGTGCACGCCCGTGGCCTTCAAGCCACGTTTGTCTACCTGCGAGGCCAAATTGAAAGCAAGGTATACGGCGTCTAAGCTTCAGAAATGTGAGTTACAATATATACCGTTTTTGTCCAGTATCCTGTCCAGTGTAGGAAGGCGTAAAAAGGCAAGCGTAGGAAAGCAGATGACTGCAGTCCGTTTGAGACAGTTGTCCGGTGGTAGCAGCAGGGGGAGCTTGTTCAAGAAATACTGCAATAATCACCAATTATCTCCATCTGAAAGATTCCGACCTGGCAGTAGTGGAAAGTTTAATGCAGAATGTTTGGAGTGATTTAATTGGAGTGATTGATTAGAGCGGGGGCAAAGCTGTTGTTGATATTCCTTAAAACAGCCCGCCTCGCTGCTCGTTAATCACCCACTCCCCCTCCGCCTTCGCTCACGTTTCTCTGCGGTTGGGGGGGGCGGGCAGCGCTGGCAGAGGGGATTGCTGCTGTGTGGCGAGGCGAGGCAGTGCTGCTCTCGCCTGGAGGAGCCTCCACGGTGTAGCGGTGCAGCGGTGCGGCAGACCACCGCGCTGAATCAAAATCAGGGATGTGCAAGCTGCCGAGTCAAAGTCGGGGTGAGCAGGCTGTTCCGCTATTCCGCAATACCGCAATACCACAGCTTTCGTCTCCGCATGAACGCCGCTCGGACGCCACGCTCTCCTCCGTGCTCCTCCTTGCTCCGAGCTCCAAGCACCAAACTCGCACTCCGCCCACCGCGACCAGACTCAACAAATTCCTACCCCAGCTAATCGGAAATACGCAAGTAGGGTACATGAAATCCCGTATGTCTCATGACAACACCAGACTGCTATGTCAGATGATTGAACACTCCTCAAACTCCATGCACCGGCTGTAGCTATCACACTAGACGCCGAAAAAGCGTTCGACAGAGTCTCCTTGCACTTCCTCGAGAAGTGCCTGCAACAATATATAGTAGGAAGTGAATACACGAAGAAAGTAATGGCGCTATACAAAAAACCCATAGCAAAAATTACCTTAAACGGAGGTTCCTCTGCCCCGTTCGAACTTGAAAGAGGCACGAGACAGGGTTGCCCTCTATCCCCGCTACTATTCCTACTGGCGCTGGAACCCCTTATCACGGATATCCTAGCGAACAGACAAATCGCAGGAATAACAATAAACAACACAACAGCCAAAATCGCGGCCTATGCAGATGATCTATTAATCTTGACAAACGACCCCGCCGATTCCATACCAGCACTCATGAGCACAATAGAGACATATGCCAAACACTCAGGCTACAAACTCAACAAGGACACATCCGATTGCATGCCACTCAACGTGCACACCACCAGAGAAGTAATAGGAAGCATAGGGCTAGCACGGCGGCCAAAGGCCATCAAATACCTGGGTATCCAATTCAAAAGGAATCTAAGAAGCACTCTAGAACTGAACGAAACAGTTACGCTGAACAAAGTTAAAGACCTTCTAGATTCATGGTCACCCAAGTTTATCACTTGGTGGGGCCGCATAGAAACAATCAAAATGATGGTCACGCCAATAATTAACAATCTAGCAGACATGCTCCCACTGCCCTTGACAGAAGACTTCCATAAAAAATTAGACCTAATGATCAACAAATGTATATGGTTTCAACAACAAGAGAGAGAGGGAAAAAGGCACTCTCAGTCCCCCAGGTAAATGTATATCAAACAACAGAAGAGTGTCAGTTATTCTATTTGTGTAAGCACAAACACATGAGAAGGGTTTAAAAAATAAATCACATTGGATTTTACAGGAAGCCCTCACTCACCACCCTGGTTGGTGACATGCTTCATCATCGGGCCCACCAGGAGAAGCCGAATGCCTCCCTGGTGTGCTACCACGCCAGAATACTGCGGAGCTGTTTTTTGTGACAATAGTGTGAAAAAGTGAGTTAAAAATGTCAAGGTTGTATGCCACAAAAAACACTTTATTCAGTGGTCAACCCGACTTATTAAAAGTATGTGTAGGGAAATTACCAGGTACATTGTTTGGATATTTCCACTTAAAGTGGGGTCGACATGTTTCTGCCTGTTATGTGTGATTTACTGGGCATTCTTCAGGACCCTGGGGAGTGTACCTAGGCCCACCCTAACCTGAGGATGTGAAAGTTAAAATTGTGTAAAAATAATTAAGTGCAAAGAAAAAGAGAACAAACCAACAAGTTGTGGGGTTTACCTCAAAATCAGAGGAACCTGTATAGTTTGTCAGCTAAAAGATCCACGCTCCATAGGTCTCGGGAGGGGTGGAGGCGAAAATGGCACACCGCTCGCAACGCCTGGCACCCGCTCGGTACCTGGGGTCTGCCTCTCGACCGGACCTCCTGGATATGCCTATGCAAGCTCAGATTAGCAAAAAAACTAGCCGGGCTTAATATAGCGGACCCTAAAACGTTCCAATTAGCATTCACAGCCAGACAAGGAACGCACTGGGTGCTACCCACCCAAAAATACACACCAACCTGGCTAACTATAGAGAGAGCGATGCTAAACAACTCATCCCCACGCACTCTACTAACAGCGAACAAGCAAGCATTCAACAACAACCCCATTCAAAAGTTCATAAAACAGGCTCTACTGATAATAGACCGTAAACTAGAGGCCAGCATCAAAAATTCACGGTGGGAAACACTCTGGGGGAACCACAAGAATAAATACAGAGGCAAAACCTTAGATATGAGTGCATGGAAAACCCGGGGGATCCAATTCCCAATACAACTAGAACCAGAAGGAGCACCATACACTTTCAACAATCTGAAAAAAGAACACAATCTACCAGACATACAACTCTATAACATTCTAGCCATTAAAACAGCCCTAACGAAGGCAAAAATACACAGACAAACTCCCTCTATCTTCCAACTAATGGAGAACATAAACAATACAGGCCACCAGGTCTTGCTTCTGTACAAACTGCTCCGACCATCCATGTCCAAACTCAGTGATAAAACAACGGCCTACTGGGAAACCCAAATTAAGGCAAAACTGTCACAACAAGAGCTACACACCGTGTGGGCTTCCCAATCTAAGTGCATGATATCCTCAGTACTCGCGCAAACAAAATTCTGGCTGTTACACCAAGCAAGCAAGGCTAGCAGCAATAGGACTAATAGACAATGATATATGCTGGAACTGCGGCCTAGAAAAAGGGGACCAAGAACATATCATCCTCAACTGCACTAAAGTCAAAAACCTCTGGACACGGGTTTTAGCTTTCACCAACGACACACTAAGCAGCAACATCAAGCTGACGTTTGCCTCTCTAGCCACAGCACAGATCTCACAAGAAGTCAAGACGCAAGAAGACAAAAACCTCCTTGACTTTCTACTCTCCTCAGCAACAAAAATTATACTCACAAACTGGAAAGATACATCCAAGGCAGCCTTCAAAGGCTGGCTCAATTGGGTGATCTTCCTGAGGGGGGCAGACACCACCACCCTTAGAAACACGCCAGGTAGACATCATGACAGAGCAATGTGGACCAAACTAGACAAACACATGGACACATTCAAACCGCCATAACCACACCTCTTCCTCCAACACAAGAAACGTCCTCATGTCCACCGACCCCTGACCGGTACTGACCCTATTCCTGTAAAAAAAACGCCTCCACTTTATGGTTTATGTTTTATGTTTGTATGTCTCCTTTTTGCACAAACGTTGGTGAATAACAATCAAAACGTCTGTTAATATATGTTACGTGTAACCTGTAAATACAATAAAAACATTTAACAAAAAAGAAAAAAATTATGTTCAGCCTCCCGCCCTATACATCCTCTGCTCAAATAAGGCTGGAGTTTGGACTCCTATGACAAGATCTAGCAAGGTATGGCACTTATATCATCTGTTTGTACAGGATCAGACGTGCCACCACAAACATGCTAAACCATCTGCTGTGGCAGGATATACAACATAGGGAACGCTCCCAAGCCAGAAGCTACCTACAGCTAGCCTTAGAACACACCAAACTTACAGAACTCTGGGATGCGCAAACAGATCACATCCTTGGAAGACCCTTAATTAATACAAATCACTGGTCCCACAACCATTTTTTAATCAGGGTTACTCGAAGTCCATAAAAATGAACTTTTTGAGACACAGGATGGGAATCTTTCCATGCGCTCAACATTTTCCTCCATGGTTAAGGTCACAAGCATCAGAGCCGTGCAGGTTGTGCAAAACCAAACAAGGCGACATAGTCCATCTTATCTGCTTATGCAAGGAAATGCACCAAGCACAGCAACAGTTTCTCAAATATCCTTTCAAACAGAAAGGCATCCGCACCAGGAGGCAAGCGGTGTTAGCCTGCTTAAACTCAGAAAATATACAACTAAACTGTAGACTGGTAAAATTCCTTTTGCTGGCTGAACAAAAATTGTCCAACTTTGCAAAAATGTAACCAGGCTGCGGCACTGCTGTACATCTTGATAGGAGCAAGCCCCAAACTAGTCCACTGTAAGAAGATATTGCCAGCTGCAAAGAGAAAACCCTTGCCACAAGTTGAGAAATTCTGAGAAACATAAACAAGACGACCTGCAGAAAGAAGCTTATGGCTGGTCAGAAGAAAAATGGAACTGCAAAATATAACTAGCTACACAAGGACATATACCATGACCAAAATTATAAGTTTGTTTTATTTCCAAAGAGTCATTCAACAATAGGTTTTATTCGGGTTTTATTTGAAGATTGCTATTCATAATTAAAAAATTCTTTTTTAAAAGGAGTGAAAATGGAGGTACTCGCTTTTACCTTTTGGAAATGTAATATACACAGATGTTTTTATGCTCTAATTTGTGTATTTTATGTACTAATATTGCAATGGTTTTAAGTAACTATGCAGGAAATAAACTTGACTTGACTTGATCTCACTATTTGCAGACAACATGCTCCTTTTCATTTGTGGTCCAGAGGAACACCTCCCGCCAATACTCCAGGACTATGTTCAACTCAAACAATACTCAGGACTTCGTATTAACTGGATAAGATTGGTGATAATCCCATTGACACTATGTACAACACCACATGTGTAGCAAAACCCCTTGGAATGGACCACGGAACTGGTGATATATCTGGGGGTGTGGATACACAGAGAGACAGAATTAGTAATAAGCGATAATTATGGCAGGCAGTAGACAAAAAAGAGAAACTAGTGTCAAGGTGGGTTGCGATGCCGCTGTCCCTGTCAGACACCTTAACCGTATTTCGCACCTTATCCACAAATCTACTTAAATTAGCGTGGGCCAGAAAAAAGCCCTTATAAGTTAGGATATAATGACTATGTCATATAAACAGGGTGACTTTGGTACACCAAAATTGTATTTATACTATTTATGTGCACCGGCGCAATTTGTGCACTACTAGTACCATCCACACATGTACATACCCCATCTGGCGGTGGAGGAGGGAGACGAATAACCCACTCCTCTCGGATATATACTACCACACAAGTGCGCAGGCATACCACGCTCCAAAATAAATACTATTCTTTCCACAACTATGGCGTGGTAGGCCTTAGGCGTGAAAATAAAGTACTGCTGTATGCTCCAGCACTTCCTATAGACAATCATCTGGCATTGTCAGTTGCGCAGGAGTCTGGTACTCTGGTGGCATTGAAACTGGCAGGACTGGAGACAATGAGTGCGATATAAACAACAGGCAAATTTCTAACACTAGATGACCTGCAATATACACAAAATAAAACGCCACTCTTCACATTCATATACTATCGATTAAGAGCTGCAATACAGGAATTATATCCTTCGTTCCCAGACGAACCCTCTACACTATACGCTCTAGTGACACTGCTTACGAGCCCCACACAATGTCACTTGGTCACAAAACTATATGCTACGGCCCTAAAAGACAGACAACAGAAATCTATTAAAGAAATGGAGAAATGGAATGCTTCACTGGGCCCTCAATTAACAGTTACTGTTTTGCTTTGACGGGTACCTTAATATCTAATTATAATATACATATAATTCACTTCAAATATATACAGCAAATATATTATACAGATGCAAAACTATATAGATATGGGTCGGAGGTTAATGATGATCATTGCATGAGATGTGAGGTGCAGACTTTGTACATTTAGCATGGGAATGTGGGTGTGTTGAAGAAATCTGGGTTTCTGTTATGAAGGTTTTGAGAACCATGACATCAGAAATGAATGTATGATGTTACTACGACATACATTACCACGCAGTAAGTTACAACGCAGATGTTACATCGTTACATCGACCACGCATGGTTTTACATTGCAAGCCGTTTCTACAACTCTACGACTCTACGACTTGCACTTGATGGCGTGCTGGACATTAGGAATAGTATACATTACTATTCCTACTCCAGTTAGCTCAACAGTAGGGAATGTGTTGGATTTCAAATCCAACACATTCCTTGGTGTTGCGCGCCATCTAGCGCAAGTCGTAGAAACGACTTGCGATGTAATGCTATGCGTGGAAACAACGCGGACGATGTAACGTCCACGTTGTTTCAAACCCGCTTGGTATTGACATCGTTATAAGCGATGTTTCCCATCAGAAATGGGGCTCTGTACTCCACATATGTGCCTGTTGGTCTGGTTCAGAAGCTGAAACCAGAGACTTATAGGTTTGTTTCAATAGCACGACTGCTAGCCAAGCACAGGGTCGCAGTACATTGGGGGAAAAGATCAGCACCTAAATACGACGACTAATTTTAAAGACATGGGGTATTGCAAAACTAATTCGGAACTATTTGCTGGAGAACTTCCAATGCCCTCCCATCTGAGGGATATATGGGACCCATTAGTAGACTATTTGTGGGAGAATGATAATACAGACCAAGTAGTAATGAAACTGGCACTAAAAACCAGTAAAGTGTGAAAACTGTAACAGTAAAGCATGATGTTGTGGATCCATGACGATATACAATATGTGTAATGTAATAATAATGAATACTGCTGGCATGTTGTTTTTTGTTTTGAATGCAATCTAAAAAAAATGATTGCCAAGCAAGTAAAAAAAAAACTATTTTTTATACTGTCTGTAATATAATACAAAATGGAGTTAAACACATTTACTGGAAGTTTCTTGGGGATATCATTGAACCTCCTCAAGTTTAAGTGAGCTTTCTGTTTTTTGTTGTTGCATTATTACTGGTATTATGACTTTTCAATGTACAATGTACAATTTTTCACTTCATTACCTAAATGTTCTTTAGAAGAGAAGCACCAGACTAGACTAATCGTAGTATCCTAAAGGACACATTTCTCAATACATTTTCCACATATCAACTGAGAGAGCCTACAGAGAATGTTAATTCCATTCAATTTTCTCATCCATCCAAGTAATTGGAAAAGTCTATCCTCCATAGACATTGTGACAAAATCAATAAGAGGAGGGGACAAAGTGAAAGGTCTGCGAATGAAAGAATCAAGGCACATTCTTAATTTACGTACAATGAATCCACATGGATTGATTCAAAGTGAGGAGATGTAAGTACATTTGTAATGAAGAAAATACTGGACATTGATGGATGAACTACAAAATGAAGTTTTCTTTTTGCATGAACAGTTTTTTTCAAAAGGTTTTTTCTAAAAGTTTTTTCAAAAGTTTCTTAATATTACGCAAGTTAAGCTGATGAAATGTAATAAAGCGAGGAGGTGTTAGCTGAAATAAGCACATCGTTAAATAAACAATGAACATTTTGAGTATAAAGCCACTGGAGGCAATAATGATAAAGCAATGTCGAGAGTAATGGGAGAATTTAAATGAAAGATAAAATACAATTTTCACCTCCCATCTAAATCGAATTTAAAGAGGAATAATTGCATTGATGAAATAATGATGGATGAAATCAAATTATAATTAATTTGAATCATTTATTTGTATAGGTTAATTTTGTTTTAAAAAAGGCAATTGTAAATTCAAACTACATAAACCATAATGCCCTAGTTAAGTAATGACGTTAGGATTGGTTAAATGCCAGACAGTAACTTAGGGGCATCACCTTGAACAAGTTCTAAGGGCTGCAAAGCCCGAAACGCGTCATGTTTGGGTGATTAGGGAAAAAACTGGAAAAATAAAATAACTTACCTGAAAGCTGTGGTCTGTCTCCTGCTTCGCCGGTCCGGCTGGATTGGAGGTGGTGTTACGGAGTTACTTTCAATATATATATATATATAAATATATATATATACATACACATACATATATATATATATATATATATATATATATATATATATATATATATATATATATATATATATATATATATATATATATATATATATATATATATATATATATATATATATATATATATATATATATATATATATATATATATATATATATATATATATATATATATATATATATATATATATATATATATATATATATAGATCAAGGCTGCGTCTGGCAGCTGAAACAGGTATAGATGATTTATTGATTTTCTAAAAAAGAGAACGTGTGTAGTAAGGGATATATATATATATATATATATTACAACAATGTATCCCATAGAAACTGATATTCCATAGAAGACCAAAAAAGCCGCCACTCCAGCCACTCGAGTTTTTCGTGAGACAACACTTAATTTATTCTTGAATCCATTGACAGCATATTCACAGCATAAACCAACGCGTTTCGGTAGCTCCCCACTACCTTGATCACGGTTGTTCAAAACACTGTTTGCTGGTTGTGATTTTAAATTGGGAGTTCCCGCCCACCTCAGTCACATGACAACATCCATATGTTTTTGCACAATGGGTTTCTGGGATATGTAGTTCAGTTACATTTCATACACAATCAATTCATTACATTTGTATAAATGTCTTCCAATTTATAATCCTACTTCCATTCTTATTTAGAGAATTTGTTCCCACATTTTCTTTTGTATTGACAACATACTCGAGGTATTAATTTCATACGCTCTACAATTTATAAATGTTTCTCACCACTACAATTCTTTGTTATTTATGTTATTTAGGCAATCCAATAGATGTGCATGAAAAGAGGGAAGTGGCAGGGGGAAAGGAAGAGAGTTGAGGTTATTTTTACCAATTGCTATACCTATTTCCCATTTAGTGCCCTCAAGTGGGCTGACATTGATGATTTGAAACATCGCAGCTCATATTTTTCTATACATTTTTGAATGGTGTATGAAATTGTTTCTGTTCATGCTGCTTTCTCACCCACCGGTGGGTTTACTATGGGTTTACTGTGTCTTACATCATTCATGACATGGTCAGTGACATCACTGATGACATCACTGATGACATCTCAAATGACATCACTGAGTGCGCATTTCAAGGGGAGGCTGGTGAGTCTAATTCGATCAAAATACTCAACCGTCGGGATCGATATAGAGGTAAGTTTAACTAAAATAAGTTGTATATTTACAGCTGCTGCAACTCTTCCTCCTTTTTTACGTATCGGTCTGTTTTTGTTTAGTAAATATAGTTTCTGAGGAGAGTTGCTAGAATATCTGGCATAGATTTGTCCGTTAACCAAGTTTAAGTTATGAGTAATATATCCAGTGGCGGATCCTCCATGGGGGCGTTTGGGAGAGAACTACCATTTGTTTCTGCCTTCTCGCACGGCGAGAAAGCAGAAGTTCCTGCTTGAGAGAGTGGGAGGGGTTACTCGAGGGCAGGGGGGAGTGGCTTTCCCCACTGTTGTTAATGCTGTCTGTTTGGGCAGCCTGAGAGGCTGTCCAAACAGACAGTATAAACTGTATTAAGAACAGTGGGCAAGCCGCTCCCCCTGCCCTCGAGTAACCCCTCCCACTCTCCCTGCTCTCTGTATGCTGCAGCATACAGAGAGAAATGACGTGGTTGGGGCAGCCGACCGAACCAATCACAGCGCTGGTCTGTGGTGGAGGGGAAGGAGGCTGCCTGTAGCCTTCCTGCACTGGTGACGACGAGCACGGAATTCAAAAGAACAGGACGGCATCGGCGGGAGTCGGAGGTCTGGTGGAGTCTCGGACTCGGAACTTGAAGGCGGGAAGAAGGTAAGTTTGACTTTTATTTTATTTATACCTGCTTCTATATTTCTTCCACTACTTGATCCTTAAATTCTCTCCCTTTATATCCCTTTCTAGTTCTGTCCCATTTTCCTTTTTTTTTTCATCAGTCCTATTTTACTTGTCACTCCTACGGGGCCAGAATGATTTTCTGTGTGCCGTTAGTTATAAGCTCATAAGAAGACATTTGTACAGTCAGTGAGTGCTGGTCCAGAGCAGTGCACAAGGCCAGTGCAAGCAAAGGGCTGCGTACCTGAAGGGTACGACAGTTCACAAGGCTGGTCGCCATTTATATTTATCCACATTGTCCAGTGACTAATCCGTTTAAATTCGACATTTAAGAGGAGTCTTGATGCTCAAATATTTCCAGTTGTAAGCCATAGTCCCCCCCCCCGAGGCATGTTCTAGATCATTCTCAGGGCTGAGATCAGACATTTTGGACCGTCTTGAGTCGTGTTTCCAGGTAGGGCGAACGAATAGCATAATAACGAATAAAAAACCATAAATGCACTTATGGTTATGATACTTTGGGTTTCCCTCATGAATAATACACGTGCCATTCATGGAAAATCAATGTAGTTTAGGATAGTCTGAGGGCTTGGAAGGCTTCGCTAAAATATTATGCGGGAAGGAGAGACGCAAATGTTATAAAGCAAGGAAGGTCTCAAGTCCTGAGGGTTTGGGTGCTCTCAGCTCTGTTAATCGCGCAAAATAGTTTTATGGTGTTGTGACAAGGCTCTGCACATGTTCAGGAGAAGAGGGACACTTTTCTGGAGGTGCTGCCTGGTTTGTGGCGGATCCTCCAGAATATATCTGTGTATTCCGAATAAAGTAGATTAAATATCTCGAGTTGGTGCTTGACCAGTGAACAAGTCTGAAGTTAAGTGATTGTGTGGTGATTAGTATCTCGTTTAATGGGGCCAGAAGTCGAATTGCTGTCAGAGGAGGGATTGGTTACTAAAGCCCATTTCAGCAGTGCAGTATCGGACAGGGTCTGATTTAGAATGCCTAAATGACTACGTTTTGGCAAGAGAGATGTGCCTGGTTGGTGACTTCCTGAGCAGAGATCTCACCAGTTTTAGGCATATTGGCTGGCCCCTGGCCCTGGTCAGCCGTGGATAGGCACAGACAGGTTGCATTTGAAGTGCTTGGAGTTCTGACTGACTCTGCCCCTTGCTTCCCGATTGGTTACCCCCAACCAATTGGAGCAGAGTTTAGCACGTCCGGAAGTGGCAAGTGAAAAACACAGACAGTGAATTCTAGGACAACAGGTATTTCCTATATCTGCAAGTTTTAAGAATAAAGTGCAGAGTTTGAGCTAAAAACAAAGGAAAGTGGTTGGTGCTGCCTCCATTACCAGTATTATTATGAAAAAAGTTTTGACTTTTGGCAGTCCTAGATATAAGGTAACTTGGTTACATTAGGTTGTGTACTGTTGAATATAGATACTTATTACTGATATTTGATCATAGACTGACATGGAAGCAGAAAGGGGATTCCAAGGGTAATTACACATCAATTGGGGACAATGCAGTTTTTAATTTGTATGTCAATGCTAAAGTTAGCAGACATCATGGGAAAATAAGTATCAATTGTGAGCAATGCACTTTTTAATTTTTAGTTCTATCCTTGAGACATTTGTTGCCATCTCACCACCCTCCTATGTTCTGAAAAATAATGCATACATAATGATACTTATCAAAGATGGAATTCTGGTCAGCCTACCTCAGTCATTGGTAAGAAGGTGTGTCATTCACATGTTTGACAGACCATTATAATATGAAGGGTAAACGGTTCAGTTCCCTTCAGCATTTCACTATGTTGGTACTATGACTCAAATTTGGGTCACGCCCAATCGATATGCCATTGGTGTTTACTCTGTCAGACTGCGTTTTCCCTCGCTACTTGTTGTTAAACTTGAGCTTAGAAGGGAGATCCATTAGGAATCTCATTCTTCCTTACATTTCTATGAAGGTATCGAGAACTTGAATACCTTTAACAGACAAAGAAGGGGAAAACAGGAAAAGTGAAGTCAAGAGCGCTTGTTGGAGAGTCACATTGCCAGGAATACTCGAGGTGGACTGGTATCTGGTAGCAGTCTGATGTGTGGCTGTGATCTCAAGTGGCAGACGGAGTTCTAAATAAGTGATGTATAAACCTGAAAGTTACTTTACAAGAATTGCCATTTAGGAGTTGATGCAGGGAATAGAGGCCCACCGTTCTAGAGAGTGGCCTACTCTGTCGTGGGCAGACTTGGTGGTAGTGAGACTAGATTAAAATAGGATACCAGCACTTATCCCCACAATGCCAAAGATCAGGCAACTACAGCACAGCAGCTGGAGTTGCCTGATCAACAGTAAGAGTAGCACAAACAACTTATAAACAACAAAAGGTTGCAAGAAAAATCATATGGATACTAGTAACAACTTTCTTAAGGCCCCTTCATAAAATCGATGAAAGGCACATGGTGATTACCACATTCACCACTTTCACCCCTCCTTTCTGACAGAAAAGCAGCCAGCCAGTGTGATACCACATCCTGGCCAATGAGTGTTTTGTAACAGCTCTCCCCCACCACCTTTCTACTGTTTAAGTATCCAGAGATTACACCTGTCATCTCTTCATGCAGCACACCCTTGGTAGTTGAAAAACAAGCTGTTGGTGCATAATTGTGATGTGCACTCTTGCTAAGTGTAAATCAGCTCCTTAACTTCAAATATTCATTATTTATAAGTGTTTTTGAGGCCCGAATTTTAGTGCATGCACAACGTGACGCTCTCTCCTCCCCACTTCCATCATCCTTATCCGCCCCGTGCAGTGCCCATGAACTCTCAGAATCATGTTATATTGTCCAAGGTGTAGATTTTTTTCACATCAAATCAGGTAATTCACCACAAACCACAACAAGAGAAAGTATCCTACTTGGATATATATATAATTATTCATAGCATCACACTCTAGCGACATCCACATATAAAAGGAAGCAAGAAATTAAAATTGACATTACAGTTAAGCTTTAACTAGGCCATACCCGCGTACACTCTATTGCGCACAATGTGCCAACAGGCCGCAAAGCCCTACAGCAAACAGTTGCACTACTTGAAATCCAGGGCACCGCATAGCGCACTGGCCCACTGGGGTACCTGCAGCCTCCCCAAGATTCATCACAGTCCATAAGTTGCGGGTTACGGCAGTAGAGTCGAGGACCATCAGCAGGTCAGTCCCCTCTGCACACTTCAATCCTACCCCCTCCTGGGGTCCATTCAGTCGCTGAACCTCTCTTGTTGTGCATGCCCCTTTGTTGCTAACTGTCAATGCTCCGTGACAGGATGAGAAGCTCCCTGGCCCATGCGCCCTCCCCCCCCTTGGCGCTGAGTGTGCACTACAATAGCTCCTAGTATAGTGTGGATAAAGATATCTATCCCTTTTGTCGACAGATGTAACCCTTACTGATGGAACAACACTGTTCTCCTAGGAGGAGAAACTTGTGCAGAATAGTACCCATTGTAGAAACATGTAAGATTCTTTGTATCAAATGGTTCAGCTTCTGTATAGCTCAATTCATGGCCTACAATGGAGCCCCGCTAGCCCATACCGCCTGCAGTATCACCTCGACCACAATATTAACACTGTCGGTAAGTATTGTCTAATCCTAGATATGACTGATAACAAGGCCTCTGTTCCGCCTCGCCAGCCTAGTGGCATCATATAATTCCCGCCAGGCGGAATAACTAAAATGACAGAGCGAGGCACTGCTTTAGACTCTATCGCTTGTTCAAGCAGACTAAAAAGATCCTGCAATTTTATACCCCACACCCCAATACAATGGTGCACAAACCCAGCGGCCCCCTGTGCTTCCTCCAGACTGGATCCCGGAACTGCTGCTCCGCATTGTGAATCAAGGAATGCCCACAACAACATACATGCGCTGGTTTGCGGGAATCAACTGAAAGAGAGAGAGAATTGCTGTTAAGACCATGACTTGTGGGCTCCCTGGGCATTATTCCTCCCCCTACACAAGACTTGGCTGGACGTAGCATTGAAAACATGCTGATTGCCAATGGCCCACCCTTTTAATTGCGTCAGCTGGTAGGCCCATTTCCGCTACTGCGGTGGCTGTCCCTATGCAGAAGGAATGGAAGCTAAATTGCGTCGAATCCTTGCCCAGGTAGGCCAAAGCCCTCCTACACAACTGAGTGAACTGGTATTGTGTCATTGACATCCCATACTTGTGCACTAAAACCTAGTTGAGGCCACCGTGGGTGTCCCTTAAGGTACTCCCTCACCATTGCCACTGGACAGTATGCAGCATGGTGCGCCACGTGCAATTTCACCCATGTGCCCTTCCCCAGCAAGTCTATTTTTGACCGCCGGATCCTAAGATGGATCGCCCCTACTTCCAGAAGGACATCCGCCAGGCCTAACCCCCCTTCTCCCTTCTTGGATGAGGCCACCAACTCGGAGATGCGGAAAGCCCCAAAAAAGGCAAGCTTGTATGCAAGGCTGAATAGCTGTACCTCATATTGTGACTGGAACACCTGCTGTATGGCCCCCAATAACCTTCCCAGCCACTCCACATTTATAGGTCGCCTAATGTCCTACACTCCTGATACTAAGCAATCCCAACGCCTGATGGCCTTACATACCCTAAAGTCCTTGGTGGGATCCCTGACTCCTTGCACCAACAAAGAAGGCAATGGCGGATGATTGCCTGCGCACTAGAGACAGCAAGTTTCCCTGGTCTGTCTGCCCCACGAGAAAACCGAGTACTCCTTCCATTGTGACTCTGTCTTGCTCCGCTCCTGAACTGAACGGCGTGCTGTACACCCCACAAGCCCTCTCATACATATGTTTTGTCTGGGGTGCCAGCACCGTTGTAATTTACACAACCCCTCTGGGAACTCTGCCATCCGTTTGTCCGCTTGCAGGCACCGTGCCCTGAACTCTGCCAACGTAGACCAAGACAAAGCATCAGGCACTGAATTATCAACACTGGGTACATGTGCATGTTATGTAAGAGACATAGGCAAATAAGAGTCTTCAGCAGCCGTAGCACCAAAAGGCATTTGGCGCTCTGATTGTTGATGGCCATGACCCCGGCCATGCTGTCTGACCAAAATATTACTCTGGTGTTCACTAAAGATGCCCCCCAAATGTGTAGGGCGACAATGATGGGAAACAATTCTAGAAAGGTAGTGTTGTGTGTGAGCCCAGACGCAACCCATTCCTTTGGCCCATGTTTCATGCACCTCCTAGAGCCCAACACTGCTCCAAAACCAATGCTGCCTGCTGCATCTGGTAGAGGGCTATCTTCCTATTGCTCCGCGCTGGCTGCTGCCACAATAGTGTTCCATTGAAATTATCTAAGAACCCCCTCCATGTCTCCAAGTCCTCTCTGACCTCTGTAGACAGCCTTGTGTAGTGGTGCTTTGCCCGTAGGCCAGACATTGCTCTCAGTAAGTTCTTAGAAAAAACTCTCCCCATGGGAATCACTCTCAAGTTGAAGTTCAGTTGGCCCACCAAGACCTGCAGCAGATGTAGGGTAACCTTCCTGGCAGTTATGCAAGCGTTAACTGCATCCTTGAATGCCATCACCTTCTGCTGGGGCAAACTACACTCCCCTGCCACCAAGTCTATCTCAATACCCAGAAAATACAAACAGGTTGTAGGACTTTCTGTCTTTTCTTCAGCTAATGGAACCCCCAATGCCTGAGCAAGCTGTTGGAAACCTTGCAGTACCTTCCTGCACGACCGGTCACCCGAGGGATCCATGAACAGGAAGTCGTCTGTGTAACATACCACATCGCCCAATGACACCTAGTCCTTCACTGCCCACTCCAGGAATCTGCTGAATGTCTCAAATACTGAGCAAGCTATGTAACGCCCTATGGTCATACATAAGTCAAGGAAGTACTCACCCTCAAAAGTGAAACCCACCAAGCGAGTATCCTCTGGGTGAATGGGTAGAAGACAGAAAGCAGACTCTGACTTGTGACTTGGCCATAAGAGCCCCCTTGCCTAATCTCTGTTATTTTTTAATGGCTTCATCAAAGGTGGCGTATCGCACTGTGCATAGTGCCTGGTCCAATCCATCATTTACTGATAACCCTGTGGGGTAAGATAGGTTGTGAATCAAACAAAATTTGCCTGGCTCTTTTTTTTTTAATCACCCCCAGGGGTGAACACACCAATGATGTACATGGTGGAGAACTAAAAGGACCCTCCACCCTCCTCGCATGCACCTCACACATAATCTTTTCCCTGAACAAATCCTCTTGTTGCAAAACTGACTGTTGATTCTTTGGTGGGATTGATGAAGGGGGTGCGCGGAAAAAAATGCAGAACCTCTCCTTGAATCCGTGGTACCTTGTTGTTATTGTATTTACTGAGCAGGTGTGTGAGAATGTGCATGTGAATTGGGGAAGTGCGTTTCATCTTTTTCCTTGAGCAATAGACTGTTAAAGGTTGTCTGCTCTACCTGGTTGCCCTGCTTCTTAAAACACTTAAACTTTAGATGTCCTTGTCCCCCGCTGAAAGAGCAAATTATTTTACACTTACAGGCTGCCCCCTTGCGACATTCCTTCTTGTTGAACTGCCAGCAGGCCAGTTTCTTGTCTCCCAAACTTTTGTTAAATCGAAAGGACTGAGATGCCCTCTCAGTTGCATGAGACATATTGAACTCTGCATGCCAAATATTGATCTCCATCTGGTCCCATGCTATCTCAGCCCTGACCGCATTCATCTGCCTATTCTTGGAGTCGTTCTGCATCCACACAGACTATTGGAACTCGGATGCTGCCCTGTGTTGAGGGACTTGTACTCAAATAACTGTGGGGTTAACAATGATATTTTCTCAGTCAGAATCCCTGTGTAAATGGAAAACCCTGTTACCCAGTTCCTCATAGACCACTCAACCCACACCATTTTTGTCTTCAACGCTCTCTCTTTTGCTGTTCTGGACCTAATTGGGACAACCCTCGCATTGATCAAGTTAAAAATGCTTGCAAATGCCCCCCTGTGAATCCTGTCCAAAGGAACATGCCAAGTAATTGCTGAAGGAGGGGCCAGCACCACGGATGTATACCCACATATCAATGGAGTCACCACTGGATGTGACTGGACTGAGCTCACCCCAACCGTTGCCAGTGTGGTAGAAGGCTGAGCTACTCCCAGCTCCATCGTCGTCCCACCAGTCTGTGCCCACACTTGCGCCGCCACCCCCCCTTGTGCTCCTGTCACCGTAACAGGTGGTGGTGGAACTGGCGCCCCCCAAGACCACGGCGGGCCTGGTGGGCAACAGCACTCCCTGCCGCTTGCAACCCTCCTTGTGCTCCTGACAGCAAGCCAGGCCTGTGTGGTGGTGGCACCATGACCCCATCATACTCCCCGGGGGCTAGTGGGCCGCAGCGCTACCTGCCGCTTGTGTCACTACTGGCGCTCCCCTACCTGTGGTGCCCCCACCGTTGTCGTGGAGATTGCAATAATGATCTGACCCATCGCGCCCACACTCATGTTAAGTACAGGCCCCTGCGCCGCCTGGTCTGAACTGCAACCAGCCAAGCCTTGAGCAATTGACTCACCCCCCACAGTGGCTACTGACTCAGGTTGCGTGCGTGGCTTGTCCTGTTGTCCCTCCCTATATCAAACTGGGATCTTCCTCTGCCACTTTGGTGCCCTGCTGTCTGGCTGTTGCTCAGGCTCGCCAGCCAACTTCTGAAGCGCTGCCTCCATGCCATGCCGCTTTGCCACTTTCCAAAGCTCGTTCAGGGCGTGGAAATCCTCCTGGGTTGCAGACTTTCTGGGAATGGCGCGTGTGCGTATAGGCGCCATGCCTTGAACCTACTAGCCAGAAACAAAAGACATTGAGATAAACACCTAGTATTGACTTTACAAACTCTGCCTCTTATACCACCTACCCACCGAATGATCACCATCCCAGTCATCCACCCTGTCCCGACTTAACCTATGCCCAAAGTTGTGTGATGCATTAATTGCCAACTGTTAGAACCGGCTGTCTCTAGTTGGCAGAGGTATATACTTCTGACAAATAGGGACACTCCTTTTCTAGTCAGGGCAAGGGGATCACACCCTTCGATAACCCCGGCTCACCCCCTCGGTAGCTTGGCAGAGCAGTACAGGCTTATCTCAGAGGCTGTGCGTTAAGCAATTATGACCACATACAGTAACACAGTGAATACACTACAAATGGACACGACACCGTAGTATTATAAAAATAAGTATTTTTATATAGGGCTTAGCACAAGACCAAATAACGGCAAAACTGTACACAATCGGAATAAATACGTTCGGGAAGGAAAAAGGATAGTTCAAAGGTAGTTTCTTCTTTAGCATAAAAGTCTTTAGTATCAAGCAAATCTTCTTCTTGGAAACACAGTTCTTAGCAACAGGGTAACTCACACGGGAGCTACACAACGTCGAGGCAAAGATTATCCAAAGGTTCGGCGTCGACCGCGAGGAGCGCTGCGTCAAGCCTGGAGTCACACGGACCCCCAACAACACAGTACCTTTAGGAAAATGCAGCACACGATGATCAGCGGCGTCGAGCAATCCGGCGTCGCGTCTTCGGTGTCGATCAGGCCTCAGCTGGCGTTGTCGATGATGCAGTTGCACAGAGTGAGCAGCGCTCACGGCGTCGAAGGGCACACAGGTGATGCGATCAGCAGCGGTGCAGACACGAGGTCCTCTGGAGCTAGAGCCGTACTCCCACTCACTTGCGTTGCTGCTGGCGTCGGTCGGGCCCACCGTCCGGTCGTCGTGATTGCTGTTCCTTTCAGAGGTGCTGGATTCACACTTTCAGCAAATAGCACTCTTAGCAGATGAAGTCCTTTAGCCCTGTGACTTCAGCAGGAGACTGGCACTCTTCCAGTCCTTGGAGATTTTCTTAGCAAGCGTGAGAGTACACACACAGTTCCTCTCTCCTGGTTCCTTGGCAAAAATAAAGAAGCACTGCAGGATTCCCCCAACAACAGCACACTGGCAGAAGGGGTAGGCAGTCCTTTAGATCAGCAGGCTTCTTGTCCTTGGTTACAGGGTTCCTTGTCAGAAGTGATCTGATTTCCTAGTTCAGGGGTCCTTCTCTTATACCCCTTTTCGTCTTTGATCCCTTTGTCTATGTCGGGGATTTCCCAACATCCTGGGTCTGTGGTGGGTGGAGCTAGGTAGTAGCACCTTGCCTATTCATTGAGCCGGGCTGAGTCCTCAGACGCCCCGCAGGAGGTGGAGCCAGCATTGATACTGGCAGGAGCAGAGCTATCGCCCTCCTGGCAGGAGGTGGGGCTGGGATCGTCCATGGCACGTACAGAGCCATCAGTCGCTTAGCAGGAGGTGGAGCCAGCATTGTATCAGGCAAGGCAGGCTATCAACAACTACTCTCCCCCTACTCTCAACGTAAATGTCCCACTCATCCCACACTGACTCATCCAGACCTCTTGGAGCCACCCAGCTCCTGTCACACACACGCAAGACCAGCAGAAACCAGATATGGTTAGGCAAGAAAATAGACACTTTCTAAAAGTGTCATTTTCGAACCCAGAGTCCAAAAAACCATCCACACCAACGGATGCGTAATTAAACCCCGAGTTCAGGGATACCAAACTCGACATTGCACCGTACTCTCCGAGCCAGCTAGGATCATAGCATTAACAATCCCGGCGGCCCATTCTAATCAATGGAGAGCAGGCTACCTCGCCATAGTGAAGCACGAAGATGGCGGTACTTCACTATCAGGACATGCCAACTTGGTCAGGCGTGTCCTACCTTACACTCACAATGCACCCTGCCCCCGGGCCTACCAGAGGGGTGACTAACATGAAGTTAAGGGAAGGTTGGAGGGGCTGGCACGTAGGTATACCTGCGCAGCCGGCGTGACAGTACAAGACTGCACGTGGGTCTCGCAATGACCGACCCGTAGACATTCTTTTACGAAGCCGCTCCTGTGGGTGGCACAACACGTGCTGCAAGCCCACGAGCGGCATTTGTATTTACAAGCCCCGGCACTCCTGGTGCGCTAGACTAGGGACTGACAGTAAACCAAATAAGCCAAACATGGATACAATAGATACATCATTTTAACATAGGGAGCACTTGCGCTATGGCACTGATCAGCAGTGACACGGCGCCCAAAGCGTATACCAGCAAAACATCGTAAAACAGTAGAGGCAAACAGAAAAAATGGAGGAGAGACTCAAGCCAATGATGTCAGGTCTAACACGTGTCCCCTCCAGCTGAAATGTGGGGAGAACTACCCTTAACCTAGGGAGTCCTCATCACTAAGGCGGAAAAATCTGGACAGACCATCAGCATTGGCGTGCTCTGTACCAGGGCGGTGTTCCACCGTAAAGTCCATCCCCTGTAGAGAAATGGACCACCTCAACAGTTTCGGATTCTCACCCCTCATGTGCATCAACCATCTGAGGGGCCTGTGGTCTGTCTGAACCCGGAAGTGAGTCCCAAACAGGTAGGGTCTCAGCTTCTTCAGCGCCCAGACCACAGCAAAAGCTTCTCTCTCTATCGCACTCCACCTTGTTTCCCTGGGAAGTAACCTCCTACTGATGAAGGCTACAGGCAAGTCTCGGCCCTCTTCATTCACCTGAGCTAGAACAGCCCCCACGCCATGCTCTGAAGCGTCCGTCTGAACAATGAATTCTTTCGAAAAGTCGGGTGCCTGGAGTATAGGTGCTGTGCACATTGCAGCTTTCAGGGTGTCAAAGGCCGCCTGACAGGCGTCAGTAAGGTCGGGAAGAGGCTCACTCTCAACCAGCCCGTTTCCTTGAGGGTGGTAAGGAGTGGTGAACCGGTAGGTTACCCCACACTCCTTCCACAGAGACTTCATATAGTTCGAAATGAAGTTGGTGCCTCGGTCGGACACCACCTCTCTGGGGAACCCCATCCGGGAGAAAACACCCATCAGTGCCCGTCCCACCACGGGGGCCGTCACTGTTCTGAGAGGGATGGCTTCCGGGTACCTTGTGGCATGGTCCACCAAGACCAGGATGAACCTGTTGCCCAGGGCTGTCTTGGGGTCCAGGGGCCCAACAATGTCAATACCCAACCGGTCAAAGGGGGTGCTGACCACTGGAAAAGGTTGGAGGGGAGCCTTCTGCTTCCTTCCGCTTTTCCCACTTGCCTGGCAAGTGCGACAAGTCTTGCAATGGATGTCTACATCCCTACGCATCTGAGGCCAATAAAAATGGGTGACAAGCCTGTCATAGGTCTTGTCCTGCCCCAGATGTCCAGCTAACGGTACGTCATGAGCCAAACCCAGTAGGAAGGCTCTGAAGCGCTGGGGTACCACCAGCACACGGGCTGACCCAGGCTCAGCAGCCTTAGGCTCGCTATACAGGAGATCGTTCTCCCAGTACACAAAATGTGACCCTGACTGATCACCTGAGGATTGGGCAGAGGCCTGCTGCCTCATGCCCACAAGAGAAGGGCACTCCTTCTGTTCCGCACATAATTCCTCCCTGGAGGGACCACCATCCTGCTGCCAGTGGGTCAGCTCGGGCAGATCTCCCAGTTCGGCAATTTGTTCCCCTGTGGGCTCCAGGGCATCCCCCTCAGGGTCTACCTCCTCCTGGGCCACGGGAACTACGGGGGCCGGTTTCCCGCGCCTCCTGCCTCTTCTCTTCACAGCTGGGTCCTGGGCCGTACTTTCAGGCTCCGGGACCCCATCAACACCCTTATTCACTGTCATCGAACGAGTGGTTGCACACACCCACTCTGGCACACCCAACATTTTCAAGTGCGCCGCTCTCTCCACCTTAGCCCAAGGTGAGTCTTCTAAATCATTGCCCAGGAGACAATCGACAGGCATGGCGGGCCTCACAGCAACCTGAAGAGTACCTGAAACTCCCCCCCATTCAAAGGAAACCTGAGCCACCTCACACTCTTTCTGGGAGTTATCGGCAGCTATCACGGGGTAGAATGCGTGGGGAACCACCTGCTCTCTGGACACCAAGTGACACTTGACAGCTGTCACACTCGCTCCGGTGTCTCTGAGAGCTTCCACTCTATGGCCATTAATGGTCACCCACTGCCTATATTTACTAGTGTTACTAGGCAGGGGGGGTGGAGGGACCATTTGCATGTCTCCTAGCGAGACCAGGGACATCTCTGCAGGACCCCTCCCATCATGGACAACCATCTCCTCCCCTCCCAAGGCTACACTCGCCAACTGACGAGGGGGTGCACGCGGCGGTGCATTTGAATCCTTTTTGGGACACTGGGGGTCATAAAACCGGTGTCCCACCTGTCCACAACCGTAGCAGGTTAGAGGGCCCCTATGAACAGGTTTACCCGTCGGGGCCCCTGGCTTCTTCTCAGGGGGAGGCTGGGAACCTTTCCGTTGGTTCCCTTGGGGATTACTTTGGGGCCCTTTCTGAGACTCCTTCTGTTTTCCCTTGTCCCCCCCACTCTTCTGCTGGGGACCCTGCCCACCTTTGGCTGAGTCTCCCACTGGACCCTTGTGGACCCTGGTACTGACCCAGCGGTCCGCCTCCTCAGCAGGTTTTCTAGGGCTAGATATCTTGCTATCAATCAGGTGCTGGCGCAGCTCTGGAAAACAGTTATTAGACAAGTGCTCCCAAGCAAACAAATCATAAAGAGCTTCATAACTTTCCACTTTGCTGCCCTTTACCCAACCATCCATGGCTCTGCAAAAATAAGACACATATTCAACCCACGTCGTACCAGGCAACTTCTTACATTCTCTAAAAGCTTGTCTGTACTGCTCGGGGGTTAAGCCATATCGCAACATTAAAGCATCTTTCATATGAGCATACGACATCCTATCCGCAACAGGCATGTCTAACAGGGTATCTCTTCCCTCATTCACAAAGCGACCCCACAACCCCGCTCCCCAATTCTTCTCAGGGACCTGGTGGGCCAACAATGCTAACTCATATGCTTTAAACCACTGACCAATATCTTCATTCTTATTGTAATCTTTGATCACATCTTTCGGGAAGTAAAACTTACTTTCTGCAGGCTCGGATGGAATGCTGCCACCAGAGGGATTCAACTCTAACTTTTTAGCTTGGATATCCAGTTCCCTCAACCTGGCTTCACGCTCCAAAGCTAACTTCTCTCGTTCAAACTCCAACTTTTTGATCTCTAAATCAGCTTCCCTTCTACCTCTTGCATTTTCTAACTCCAACTGCCCATTTATCTTTAGCCTTGCCATCTCCATGTTGTAAGCTCGCTCTTTCGCCCTTTCTTCTCTTTCTTCAGGGGAAAGACCTTTGGAGGAAACACTGCTTCCGGGAGAGGGCACAGGTCCATTCACTGGCACCTCCTCATCCCCTTCCTCTGTGGGTACCACCACCACATCAGAGGGATTTCTCGATTCCCACCAAGCCTGCAATGCTTTATAAAAATCATCTTTTCTCGAGAGGCCGGTGGTAGGAACTTCAAACTGGTTGCAAAAGTGTTTCAGCTCATCTTTCTTGTATTTCTTTAGCTTGCTCCTCTCGAACTCTTCCACAACAACGATAGCAGGGGCAGTGACTCCGTTGTCACTCATGGCTAAAACTGGCAGTGTTCAGAAAATCAAGGTTCAGAAAAGCGGAGAGCAAAAATAGGATCCTTCCGAATCGGATTGTGACTGCGCTATGGTCTGCTTTCACTATGTAGCGCACACTAATCACTGTACATGGGTCATAAATGCAAAGTCCAAATCCTCACCGCTGACCCACCAATGTTAGAACCGGCTGTCTCTAGTTGGCAGAGGTATATACTTCTGACAAATAGGGACACTCCTTTTCTAGTCAGGGCAAGGGGATCACACCCTTCAATAACCCCGGCTCACCCCTTCGGTAGCTTGGCAGAGCAGTACAGGCTTATCTCAGAGGCTGTGCATTAAGCAATTATGACCACATACAGTAACACAGTGAATACACTACAAATGGACACGACACCGTAGTATTATAAAAATAAGTATTTTTATATAAGGCTTAGCACAAGACCAAATAACGGCAAAACTGTACACAATCGGAATAAATACGTTCGGGAAGGAAAAAGGATGGTTTAAAGGTAGTTTCTTCTTTAGCATAAAAGTCTTTAGTATCAAGCAAATCTTCTTCTTGGAAACACAGTTCTTAGCAACAGGGTAACTCACACGGGAGCTACACAACGTCGAGGCAAAGATTATCCAAAGGTTCGGCGTCGACCGCGAGGAGCGCTGCGTCAAGCCTGGAGTCACACGGACCCCCAACAACACAGTACCTTTAGGAAAATGCAGCACACGATGATCAGCGGCGTCGAGCAATCCGGCGTCGCGTCTTCGGTGTCGATCAGGCCTCAGCTGGCGTTGTCGATGATGCAGTTGCACAGAGTGAGCAGCGCTCACGGCGTCGAAGGGCACACAGGTGATGCGATCAGCAGCGGTGCAGACACGAGGTCCTCTGGAGCTAGAGCCGTACTCCCACTCACTTGCGTTGCTGCTGGCGTTGGTCGGGCCCACCGTCCGGTCGTCGTGATTGCTGTTCCTTTCAGAGGTGCTGGATTCACACTTCCAGCAAATAGCACTCTTAGCAGATGAAGTCCTTTAGCCCTGTGACTTCAGCAAGAGACTGGCACTCTTCCAGTCCTTGGAGATTTTCTTAGCAAGCGTGAGAGTACACACACAGTTCCTCTCTCCTGGTTCCTTGGCAAAAATAAAGAAGCACTGCAGGATTCCCCCAACAACAGCACACTGGCAGAAGGGGTAGGCAGTCCTTTAGATCAGCAGGCTTCTTGTCCTTGGTTACAGGGTTCCTTGTCAGAAGTGATCTGATTTCCTAGTTCAGGGGTCCTTCTCTTATACCCCTTTTCGTCTTTGATCCCTTTGTCTATGTAGGGGATTTCCCAACATCCTGGGTCAGTGGTGGGTGGAGCTAGGCAGTAGCACCTTGCCTATTCATTGAGCCGGGCTGAGTCCTCAGACGCCCCGCAGGAGGTGGAGCCAGCATTGATACTGGCAGGAGCAGAGCTATCGCCCTCCTGGCAGGAGGTGGGGCTGGGATCGTCCATGGCAGGTACAGAGCCATCAGTCGCTTAGCAGGAGGTGGAGCCAGCATTGTATCAGGCAAGGCAGGCTATCAACAACTACTCTCCCCCTACTCTCAACGTAAATGTCCCACTCATCCCACACTGACTCATCCAGACCTCTTGGAGCCACCCAGCTCCTGTCACACACACGCAAGACCAGCAGAAACCAGATATGGTTAGGCAAGAAAATAGACACTTTCTAAAAGTGTCATTTTCGAACTCAGAGTCCAAAAAACCATCCACACCAACGGATGCGTAATTAAACCCCGAGTTCAGGGATACCAAACTCGACATTGCACCGTACTCTCCGAGCCAGCTAGGATCATAGCATTAACAATCCCGGCGGCCCATTCTAATCAATGGAGAGCAGGCTACCTCGCCATAGTGAAGCACGAAGATGGCGGTACTTCACTATCAGGACATGCCAACTTGGTCAGGCGTGTCCTACCTTACACTCACAATGCACCCTGCCCCCGGGCCTACCAGAGGGGTGACTAACATGAAGTTAAGGGAAGGTTGGAGGGGCTGGCACGTAGGTATACCTGCGCAGCCGGCGTGACAGTACAAGACTGCACGTGGGTCTCGCAATGACCGACCCGTAGACATTCTTTTACGAAGCCGTTCCTGTGGGTGGCACAACACGTGCTGCAAGCCCACGAGCGGCATTTGTATTTACAAGCCCCGGCACTCCTGGTGCGCTAGACTAGGGACTGACAGTAAACCAAATAAGCCAAACATGGATACAATAGATACATCATTTTAACATAGGGAGCACTTGCGCTATGGCACTGATCAGCAGTGACACGGCGCCCAAAGCGTATACCAGCAAAACATCGTAAAACAGTAGAGGCAAACAGAAAAAATGGAGGAGAGACTCAAGCCAATGATGTCAGGTCTAACACCAACCAAATCAAAAGTGGTGTTTTGCCAGAGCACTAGGTACATTGAACATGTTTTTATTGTCGGCACAGGGATATTAAGTGAAGTGCTCAGAATTACAGGATGGTGAGCCAGCACCGAGACTCGAGCCTGGTTCCCCATCTCAAAGGTAGGCAGCTCTGGCCATAATGACACCTACACTCTCCTTTGAGGGTTTTTGTTTGTTGCATTAATACTTTCTTGTTTAATTTACCGCTGTAACCAGAGCTTGGCATAAAATAACTCTGTGCCTTTAAGAAAGAAAGCAACAAAGCATTTCATTGCTTTGCAACACCACTACACATCTGTCACAGGAGCCCCAAGCAATACATTTTAAATATGCACCGCAATCTTCCCACACACCCACGTGGAAAGCCTCTTACGCACCGCACCAGTATTACATGCTGTGCCATGTCAACATGAATAAAGCTGCATGCGTTCCTGAAGCCACACAGCATATTGCAATTTCGCCTACCATGAGGCTTGAACCCTGATCTCCTGGATCCACGTCGACCATCCTACCCACTAGGCCATCCCCCCTTACACCACTGGATATCTCATTGCTCCCATGTGGACTTCAACTTCCACAATGCCATAACCCAAGAAACTGATGCAGCCAATTCACACTAGCACCTCCGCTGGAGGTGGAACCCCGGAACCTCCAGATTAAAGATGACCGCCACGCAGCCATAACATTATTGCAATGGTCATTGACAGTGACCCCCTATAAATTTGAAAATGACGTTGATATACATTAGGAATACATTATGGTATTTTAAGAAATAATACCATGAAAATAAATGCAGTGACTTCCACGTCGCACCACCCTAAGGCTCCAACCTGTGTTCCCCGGGACTAAAAACGAACGCCCTGCCCACTGGGCCACTTCCCCACAAAACTCGGGTGCGGCCTCGCTCCCACCCGGAAGATATTTTACCTAAACGCCGCCTTACAAGTATTGCGCCGCCCCGGACGGGAGAGGAACAGCAACGAGGAACCAGGAAAGGGGGGGGGCACGCCCCCTCCCTATGAAGGCTCGGGAGATAGGTCGCAGCGAGCACGAGTACCCCCCGGTGGGCAAGACCAATGGGTTTGTGCTTGCTGCAAACGTGCTGAGTTGACCCCGAGGGCTCAGACGGCTGCTCTCCTGCTGTCTATTGCTCTTTGCCAGCTTAACGGCCGACAGCTTTCCAGCCAGGGCAAACCAAGGACACCCGTACCGGGCCTCGAAGGAGGTGGTCTGGTGTGTCGGGTGGGGGAAGGTTGGGTGCCGGAGACAAAACCACCCGACCCCCGGTGGAGAAACCGCCCAAGGACTGGTGTCGCGGCATGGGGCCGCGGACAAGGGGAGGAACATCCAGGTCCTGTCCCATGGATGCCCCCCCCGCGGGCAGTGATGAGCGGACAACACAGGCGACCCATGGCCCATCTGGGACGGCCAAGGCCTGCCCTGGTCCCCCGCCAGTGCGACCGGTGAAGTCCACCGCGTGGGCACGATGTTGTCTCCTCCACAGCGGCCCGCTCCTAAGCAGGCCACCTAGCCCTGCTCTACCTCCGAGAAAAGGGAGTAGGCGGAGGGGGGGTACGGGCCTTTGGGCCCTCACTCATCACAAAGTCAAAAAGAGTGTCCCTGATGCACGACGCGCGGCGTCCGGAGCGGCAAAGAGGCTTCTAAGATGGCGAGGGGAAGTTAAATACCCCTCGCCCTGCCTGCCGTCCCGGACGTGCATCACTGGCCCGCCCTCCCTCCTGCCGGGACTCCACCTGCCCCCCGTGAAGGAGTGGATGACCGAAAGGTAGGGGGCGGGGGAGGCCCTCTGTGACTACGGGCCCGCCCTCCTGATGGCCACCGGGTGGCCTCGGGCAGCCGCAGAGCTGGACCATCCGTAGACACATGCAGGTAACTAACTCAAATTCAACAAAATGACAGACAGCAATAGACTATACAACGCTGTATTACGGAAAAGCAATACGTTAGGAATCTGACTTCTGCTGTTAGAGTAAACACAAATATTTTCATTGAAACACTGAAAAATCAGTTACGGTTTTGCACAAAGCCGAATAGGCATGTCTGCCTATGGTCTGGCGGCCACCCGCATATCGCTGGGCCTCCAGATCTGTGGAAATCACCACTGCGACCCTGGGCCCCCAAAGGCAATAGCATGTATCTAATCAAATCAACCCTGCCACCCAAAGTGCAGGCGTATCCAGCCAATTGAAACTTCCACCACCATCCACCCCCCCCCCGAACCCACGGTGCTACTTTCCTCACGCTGCTGACCGGAACTCCTGGTTGCTGACACTCTTGTAGCTTTAACAGGGTCCAAGAGCACAAAGAGGACCAGACCCTTAAGGCGCAGCCTTAAATACTCACCAATTAGGATTCGGCTATGTTTCTCTCTTCTACACATCCCAGTCCAGTGTCATCACCAGTGCGCCTCCTCAACCAGCCCCTTTTTTCCACCCCATTGGAATGCTGGGTCCCATGGCGCTACTAATAGTGCCCCTCCTCTAGGCACGGGGGCACCTGCTCAATACTGTAAGATGGCCGCTACTTTAGACTATTCATTGTAGAGACCTCATTAGTCTCTCTTGCATTTCACTTATTTGTATCTGCCCCAGGCTGTATGAAGGAAGCACGGGTGCTGACAATCACAGCAACTGCATGCACAGAAGCCCTTCAAAATACCATGCATAAAGGGTTAGACTAAAGCATTTTAGTGCTGGTGTCTGCATCACTGCATTAAAATGCATTATTCACATATATTACAGCTTCTTCTACAATGTGCGATATAATTGTGGGATATAATTATAAGCAGAAAGCACTTTTCGACTTGCTCTTCACTGCTGCCTCAGAGAATTATCAGGACAGTCACCATCTAGGCTGCCTGCACACCTCATCCTACAATCAGCACTCTATCGCTGGCTTAACTCATCTGAGTACAATGGTAGTGGTGGTGTCAAAATGTGGTTTTAGGGTCAAATATGTGACTAAAAAGGACAACAAATTGTCTAACTATTTTGTTGGTATTTCCCCTTCAGGAAACTGAATACAAAATAATGTGCACACCTTATATGAAAGAAAAATGTAACCTGTGAGAAATGCACTCATTTACATAACAAAGCATCCTTTGTTTAAAGCATTCACTACAGATGTCTTTGGGCCCAAGTCATAAACTGCATTTTGTAGCATGTGAAGTAGTACAGTGATAGTACTACTTTGATTACTACAAAGTGCAATGCACAAGTCTTCCAGTATCAATCCCCACCTCCAACTCTCTTATTGTTTCTACAGTGAGATTCTCACGCATGTAAGTTTACTATTTAGTGGTAAATGTTGGGGAACCAAAGGATAGGCAGAAAGGGAAGAATCATAGGGGATTGAGAAAAGGAAAAATGGTTTGGCAAGGGCAGAAGCCCACCCCTAATGGAGTAAGCCCTTTGATTTAACTGCACTTCTAAAGGTACTACAGCCATATAGCACCCAAAATAGTAGTACATGTACTCCATCTCAGACCTGGAGTAAGTCCAGCACCACCCATGCCCAACCACTGGTACAGCAAAAAACTCCTATAGAAAAACATGGAGGCAGGAACTTAAAATAAAGCCCCATAGGAAATAATGTTAACATATGTGTATTTGTTTTGACTGTGTATATGTACGTTTAATTTAATGTTACATATATGTTTTTAATATTCTTTTGTGGTAAAATATTTAATTAACTTTTGCAATTTACAAATAACTGTAACACTATATTTTGTAATATTTACATTCATGTAAAATAATTCTATACATCACTTTTGCCCTTCACAATACATAATACGTAAAGATTAAAATGTTGTTTTAGGTCGGTTTTTTTTTTTAATTCTTTAAGAAATGTTTAAAAAAATGTACTTATAGAATTAACTTAATTATTTTTTTAATTAACATTACATTTCTTATAAAGTAAAGATGTTTTTGAAATATTTGATCATAAAATAATATTTTTTATTGATATACATTTTATCCATAAATCTATATCTTTTTAAAGTCCCAAATTATTTATTTGAACATTATTTGGTATGGGTTTTTATTTTAAATCCTTGCTTCAATTATTTTCTGTGGGAGGATGGCGCAATACCAGTGGTTGGCCATGTGTGGACTTAGTGCAAGTTTTGTTTGGCTGTAGTAACTTTACACTCATAAATTTTACTCCACCCCCTGAGACATATAAATCTACACTTTGTAGTATATTTACACTCTGAAATGGTGAATAGTCAAATGTAGTGAATTTCATTACAAGACAAGGAGGCTACATTATGCATTAATCCTTTAATGCCACTCACAACAGCCGCTTACATCACAAAGGTAAAACAAAGAATTAGATGAAATCACGTCAACAATATAAGGCATGAGCAGGAGTAGAGCTGCCTTTTTTAAATACTACTCTTCAATCTTTACGTTTGTTACCTTGCTTCTTAATCTATTCCAATTTACTTATTGTATATTATATTGATATGGTGCTTATACTTTACAATGTGCTTAGGTATTTTGACAAGCTATGGCACCTTTCCTGAATTTGCGCTGTGACTCGCTTCCCGTCCCTCCCTCGATCGCTGTGTCTCGCTGCTGTCCCCCCCCTCCCCTCCCTTGACTTCCAATCTATGGTTGTCGATTTCTGTTTCCCTTCCACTCCTAGAACGTTCCCCTTGTGTACCGACGTGTTGTGTGCACTCCTGCCTCCTTCCGCGTTTGTGGGCTGAGTCTGTCTCACCTTACCGGGATACCGGTTGTATCACCTCTCGCTCTCTCCAACATACCGGTTCTTCAAAAACCTCCCGCTCCAAGCCCGACATCGCCACTTCTGCCTTTGGGACCGGAGGAATGGACCTTAGCAACAGAAGCGCAACGCTGTGTACCTGCTAAGGTCCATTCCTCCGTTTCGGTCGTCAAGCTGCTCGAGCGCTTCGGTTGCCCTTTCAAGTTGGGCTTTATCGACTGCACTTTTCCCAACCAGCTGTTTTCTGCCTTTCGAGCGCAACCCTCAATTTTCAGGCCTTTTGACTCACTACCCGAATTAATACAGAACTTTGGTTAGGTTAGTTTAGGTTCATAAATAAAAAATGTTTAAAAAAAGGTGATTTATAACCTTACTTACTAATACTTAAACTAATTATTATCATTAAAACACCTCCTTATTGTTATATATAATTATTTAGTTATTATAAAATATTTAATTTTAATTTTAATTCATAATTAAAGAGATAACTCTCTTAACACCTCAGCTTATATAATATTACTTACCTGCCATGTCTGATTTAGAGTCAGATGAGGCTGTGGCAAGCTCGCCCAATCATAACAGCGACGCTGGAAATGAGGTCCTGCATGTTAGATACATTGCGTGAGGTCATCTCTAACAAAAGGTCCCTTTTACTTGATGACAACACTTCCGATCCGGAAGTTGAACACTCTAAAGCTAATAAAAAAACTAAACATTGCCTAAGCACTGATGGAGGTCGCGCTATCTCAAATGAGATGGGAGATCCAAGCACCTCAAAAAGCTTGGGAGGGGGGGGAGGAGCCAAGCAGGCGTTCAAAATGGCCGCATAGTCGCTCAGCTCCGTGAGCCCTTTCGCCCCACACGTTTATCCTGGCGTCTATCCTGAACTGAGAAGGCATACTCTGATAAATACGAACACCTACCGTGTGTTCCCGGAGCTCCGGTGTGCAGCGGATCTTGTGAATTGTCCCCGTCTGCTCCGCGGCCTCAGCGGTGACGAGACCGGGGCGTTGACTCGACGGGGCCTCCGGCCGCAGCTGTAGCATCAACGGCCGTTGATGGCGATGAGGGGCCTGCTGTTGGGTGCCGTTGACGTGAAAGACCGCTTCTGGCGGTGAAGACCCGGTCCGCTTGTCGGCGACCCTTGAGGAGCAGTGGGGAGACATTGGACCGGAGGGGGCTCTTGACTCTTTCCCCCCCTCCCCAAATTTTGTTGCCCGGGCATAACCAAGGTATACCCCCGATATAGGCGGGCGGCTCCCGGGGCCCGGCCGGGACTCTAGCCTTTTGGTGGGTCTCCTTTCTGGGGCCGGTCCCACAGTTTGTTTGCCCTGGAGACGCGTTCCGTGGCGCCCTCGTGGTGAGGCCTAGTCCCTGAGTGTGGTGAAGAGGGACGGGGCTGGCTGGATCAAGATGGCGGCTGGTGCACTCCTCTATGACCCGAGTCCAGATCGGACGGCTGATCTAAGGATGGGGCCGGGATGCTCGCAGCACACAAAGGACTTTATTTCCCGAGACGTGATAGCCGCCTTAGCTGTTTCGCACGAGACTATGCTTTGCCATGCCCGAGACTTGGGCGGAAGAATAGACGCCATCGCGGTTTCGCCATCCTTGGCGGCCATGTCCCGATTCCACGGGACGACCGGTGAACTTGCTGCTGGCCCAATGGAGGCAGTTTCGGCTCCGTGGAGGCACTGGGGGCCGCCTGAGGACCGGGCTCCCGTGCCCGTGTGGGCTCACTTGATTGCTTATCTGGATGTCTCCTTGGGACATTTGCCTGGCTGGCAGCTGGGGATGGAGCGCTGCTTTTCTTTCTGGACTGGAAGGGTCGTGTCGCAGCGGTGGCTGGACTGTGTGACTTTCCTCCCCTGGATGGCGTTGTTGGTTGTGAGCTTTGGGAGTCTTTTGGGACCGGCGTTGATATTATCTGCTCTTGGCTGTTTACACTCTGATGGGCTTGGATTATTATACTTTTCCATGGTTGCGTCCCAGCCGGACCCACTTGTACTGTTTGGACCCTCAGGATTGTGCTCTAAATTGATCAGCGAGAGGACTTCTGGCGATGCCACTGCCAGACAGGGTCAGGGATGATGTGGGTCATGTCTATTGGTGCTATTATTGTTAGACGGTGCAGTGGGTATGTTCGATCGATATTATATCGTGTCTATACTCAGGGTTTGTTATTCTCCAGTACAGTATTGCCTCCGTTTTGGGATTTCCGTGGTGTAGAGGTGAAGGGCGGGGCCGGGCGACACGATGAGGGCCCTCCTCCGCTTACTTTCTTCGTTTTCCTCTTCTGTCTCTCTATATTTCGGGTCTCCATTAGGGCGACAGGCACGCTGCTGGGGGGGTAGGCCATGACCTTCTGCGGGTGTGCAGGGTGGGGGTAGTGGGATGGGTGTTTGCTTGATATTTGTTTCTATGGCCCTTTAGTCTTTCTTTCCTTTTTTAGTGTTGTCGTCGCTCATGCTCTTTGCGGTATGTTTGGTGCTGAGGGGCGGGGGTTAGGCTTGCTACCCGATGGGGCTGTGCCCACCTTTCTCCTGCTTTGTATATCTTGCCCCCCGATGACTCCTCCGTATCACTATTGTTTGCTGATATCCTGATTTGCATATTATTGCGGGACTGTGAACGACTGTGCGACACCTTCTTAGTTTCTTATTTGAAAAATGAACCTCTCGAATCCTGATCTTCAGCTGTTGTGTATGATTACAAGCTGCGCACTGTTATCTCTTCCCCCGGGGGCCGAACTGCTTTTTAATCACGCATAATGCTTGCTTCACTTTAACTCTGTTTAGCGGCCGGCCGGGATGGTTGTAGGCCCATACTTGTAACTGATTGTACCACAAATAAAGGTTGAAAAAAAAAAAAAAAAAAAGCTTGGGAGGCCAAAGCGCCCCAAAAGGTAAGGTTGCCCCTCGCAGCACGCATGGTTTGGGTGCCCCTAGCGGCACGAATTTGCTGGGCGCCCTCAGCGGCGCAACTATTGTCAGTGCTCGTGTCGATCCCAGCTCTGAGGAAGACGAGTTCTTCGATGATCCCAACAACAAATTCGTCCTGGATCTTGATGAGCAAGACACTGATGACTGGGACCTTAACACTTTCTCAGAGGCGGATTCCTCCCCCTCGTCGAAGGACGCGATCCTCGACCCTCTCGGTGAGGAAATGTTCTCCCCAAAAAACATCTCCCACCCTAACAGTAAAAAGTGGTATTCACACGATCACGTAGCTAAATTCGTGACCAAATGGCTGAACTCTCTAGAAAGAGAATCGCGTAACACCATGAGGTCCGAGTGTCCTCGCCCATTCATAGAGGGTAAAGTCTGTCAAACACCTAACTTAGACCCCGACCTGATTAAGTTCTTGTTTAAGTTGGGCAAGGATCCAAGAAAAGGCCTGGAAAGGGCTCTTAAAGCCTGTCAAGATCGTCTTCTTGACCTACTAGGCCCCCTTACTAAGATCCTCGACCTTGCTGAGGAATCGCATATTTCCAACACACCCTTGGATATAAACCTAATAAAAGGTTGGAGCCAGAGAGCCATAGTACTCCTTGGGAATGCTAATTCCTCGCTCAATATTGAAAGGAGGAAATCTGTGCTTATTAGAATCAACCCGAAGCTCAGGGATCTTGCAGAAAAAGAGCCTTTGTGTAAGCCAAACGGCCTCCTCTTCGGAGAGGGTATGATTAAAACTCTTGGCAAATACGTCGCAACATTTACAGCTTTGGACAAAGCCCAAAACAATATGAAATGTGTTTTTGGTCAGGCCGGTAGAAGGGGCCGTTCTTCCGGCCGAGGGAATTTCCGGCCCTTCACTTACGGAAGAGGAAGAGGTACATCCGGTAGAGGCTTCTGCCCCTCCAACACCAGACAGTACTTCCCACAGAGAGGAAGAGGTTCACGCGGAAGAGACTTCCCCGCTCGTGGTGCTACCAACAACACCACCCAAAGTAAGTGCTTCTCTTTCTTCTCCCCCTCCAACGGTCGGGGGCAGGCTCAAACATTTCATTCACGTCTGGGAATCTTTGACTCAAGACCAGTGGGTTTTCGAAACAGTTCAGGGTTTCAAAATAGATTTCACAGAGATTCCTTTCCAATCTCCCACTCCCAATCCTCTGGTTCTTTCTTTAGAACATCTATAGATTGTCAAAGAAGAGGTTTCTTCTATGTTGAAGAAGGGCGCAATAATAGAGGTTCCTTGGTCTCAAAAGAATTTTGTAAGCACCCTTTTCCTAGTAGAAAAGAAAGACAAGGGTAGGCATCCAGTAATAAACCTCCGGAGGTAAACAAGTACCTCGTCTACCGTCATTTCAAGATGGAAGGCATCCATCTGCTCAGGGACCTTCTACTCAAAGGAAATTGGCTGGTCAAATTGGACTTAAAAGATGCCTATTTTACCATACCCATGGTAATAGAACATCAACCTTTTCTCCAATTTATTTGGGACAATCGCCTTTTTCAATTTCAGGCCCTCCCTTTCGGTCTTTCATCCGCCCCTTGGTGTTTCACCAAGATCATGAGAACAATAGTCTTCGTCCTAAGAGCCAGGGGTATTCGTCTCATCATCTATTTAGACGATATCTTGATAATGTCCCAATCTCACTCACAGATTCTAGAAGATCTTCAAACCTCCATGAACCTCATAGAGAGCCTTGGGGTCATTATAAATAGGGAAAAATACATCCTTTTACCCTCCAAATCTCTGAAGTTCCTAGGCTTCACTGTGGACAGGTCCAGTTGTCTCCTACTCCCCAAAAAGAAGATTGCCAAAATTCCGAAGGAGATCAGATTTGTCCTCAAACATCAGTCTCTCTCCCTCAGAGAGTTGGCCAGACTTCTTGGTCTTCTTTCTTCCTCGATCCAGGCTATCTTCCCTGGTCCCCTGAACTAACGTGCTCTTCAGAGAGTGAAAGCCAAAGCTCTCAGATCCGGACTTTGGTACGGAGACCCGGTTTCTCTGGACGAAGAAGCCAGACTGGAACTTTCTTGGTGGCTGGACAATTTGGACACCTGGAATGGAAGAGCTATCTTTGGTTCAACTCCAGACTTCGTTCTAGAGTCAGACGCCAGCCTTCATGGTTGGGGTGCTCGTCTCCTCGACCAGGACACTGGTGGTGTATGGACCCCTTTGGAGTCTTCCCACCATATAAATTTCTTAGAAATGACGGCAGGGCTCTATGCATTGATCAGCTTCAGACAATCTCTTCAGGGCAGATCCGTTCTCCTGAAGATGGACAACGTTTCCGCAGTCTCGTATATCAACCGTCTCGGCGTTACGAGATCTGCCGACCTATCAGATCTGGCCAAGAAACTCTGGATGTTCTGTCTGGAACACAAGATCTCCCTGAGGGCAGAGTACCGCCCCGGGAAATCCAATCTCTCAGCGGATTGGAACTCTAGATTCCTAGTAGATTTCAGCAACTGGAAACTCAATCTGACCGTTTTCAATTCTCTGGCTCACTATTTGGGTCCTTTAAACCATTTCGCAGGCCGTTTGTCCTTCCAACTTCCATAATATTTCAGCTGGATGCCAGACCCGGGTGCTCTCGCTGTCAACGCTTTCCTCCAAACTTGGGCTCCTCTCCGCCCCTACGCCTTTCCCCCCTTTGCTATGATCCAAAGGGTTCTGCAGAAAGTGAGACAGGAACAGTGCTCTCTAGTCCTGATAACCGCTTTCTGGCCATCTCAAGCTTGGTTCCCCACAGCTCTGGAACTTTCTTGCGACGTTCCCCTCCTAATTCCGGCTTCTCAAGGACTCCTCCTAAATGCAAATGGAGAAGATCACCACCTGGTTCTTTCAGGGAACCTGAACCTTCTTGCCTGGAAAGTGTCAGGCAATCTAACCAATTGTCTGGACTTTCATCATCTGCTCTCACACTCCTCAGAGAATCTTGGGCACATGGAACACACTACAGATATAATAACATCTAGAAAAAAATGGTCTAGTTGGTGCTTGGAAAGGGACTTGGATCCCGTGGAAGCTCCTATCGTCAATATAGTCAATTTCCTAGTGGTACTTTTCGACAGTGGTCTCTCCTATAGATCTATTAACTGTTATAGGTCTGCCATTTCCGCAGGACACTCTATTGACAACGGTAAGACGGTAGGTAAGAATGGTATTATTTGTAGAGTCCTCAAAAGTATCAGACTTAAAAGGCCCCCTAGGCCTAAATATCAATCTGTTTGGGATGTTAAACTATTGCTTGACCTTTTTTCGCTCCTGGCCTGATAGCCCCCTTCTTAACAGAAAATGTCTTTAAATTAAACTTGCCTCTCTCTTATGTCTGGTTTCTTGTCGCAGAGTTTCTGACATTAAGGCCCTAGATATCTCTTATAGGAGTTATGGCATGTTTGGTGTTAAATTTGAAATTCATAGAAGAACTAAAACTATGTCTGATTTCATTTTCTACCCTCGTTTTGATCTCTGCAAAAAGCTTTGTGTAGTTGATTGCATGAAGGAATATGACTCAAGAATGAAAGACCTTCGTCCTCCTGATGCAAATCAACTTCTGGTTTCCTATGTCAAACCCTTTAAACCCATCTCTTCCTGCTCTATTGCTAGGTGGCTTAAGTTGGCTATGAACTTTTCTGGTATTGATCTCTCTAAATTTCAAGCTCATTCTCTAAGAAGTGCTATGGCCAGCAAATCTTTCTGGTCTGGTGGTAAGTTGGATGTTATCCTTAAGTTCGCAGATTGGTCTAATGCTTCTACCTTTGCGCATCACTACTGCAAATCAATTGAACATGTCTCTGATGCCGTTATTCATGGCTACCAACATGCATAATGTAGCCTCCTTGTTTTGTAATGAAATTGCGATTCTCCTATTAACATGACCAGAGAATCTGGATTTCATTAAAGACACGGAGGCTAACATTATCCCTCCCGTCCCTCCCTTGGACGGAGTATATATTTTGGGTTATATTCTTGATATGTACTCATTTATCAATTTTAAGTATGCTTACATCGATTGTTATTGACTTTCTTCTGATTTTCATCAGACACTTGACATTCTTCATTTTATTTTCAGATAATTCGAATTAATCGATCTCCAGCATCCTTCCTTCACTTCCTTCTATGGATTTCAACCCGGATTTTAACCCTTCACCGTCCTTGTACCAAGTTGTTATCCTGACTTCTCATCGTTCCTTCGCATTTAAAAGAGGCAGCTCTACTCCTGGCCATGCCTTATATTGTTGACGTGATGTCATCTAATTCTTTGTTTTACCTTTGTGATGTAAGCGGCTGTTGTGAGTGGCATTAAAGGATTAATGGATAATGTTAGCCTCCGTGTCTTTAATGAAATCCAGATTCTCTGGTCATGTTAATAGGAGAATCGCAATTTACTACAAAGTTTAAGAGTACATTTACACAAGTACATTTACACATGTGTAACTACCTTTGAGAATAGTCCCCCATGTGTGTGTGCGTGTACTCAGAGAGAAACAGAAGTGAATCATGGTTTGTGCAGTGGTGAAAACTGACTTATGTAATTATAGTGCTATTAGGCCCCAGCCTCTGACTCAGAAGGTACTGTGACTATGCAAGCTGTTAGTTTAAAATGCTATTACAACAGTATATGATAGGCTGCCACAAAATATTCAAAGAGATTTAGGGGCCTACTCACAAACTTCATTTTGTAATACTTTTGTAGTATTACAGTGGTACTATTTACATCCAGCAAAAGAACTACATGTGGAGGTTGCGCCTCCACCTCTGCTGTCTTTTTCACTCCTGTAATCTCCGTATTGACTGTGGAGTCTCCTCACATGTATAAATACGTTTATGTAGTAATTATGGGAGTGACAGAGAACAATAGCTGAAAAATGAGCAATACTTCAGAATAGTTAGGGAGTGGTTTAGAGAGGGACATGCACCCACCCACAAAATATTAACGTAATTGTGTTTTACAAACTGCACATCTAAAGTTCCTACAGCCGAAAAGGATCCACAACTATAGTAAATGTACACCAGCTAAAAGCTGGAGAAAGTCCAGTACCAGACATAGACAGCCACTGGTATTGCTACACCCTCCCATAGAAATCAATGGAGGTAGGGACCTAAAATAATAACCCAATAGAAACTGAGATCTCTGTATGGTTAAGTGTACAGAACATTTTAAATGTTTATTGAACTTTTAAAATGACAAATGTAAATATTTTTATGTTAAATGTTGAAACAAAATAATTTTATAAATGTACTTTAAAACTAGAAAAAAAAATGTTACATCAATATTAGATAATTTTGAATTAAATGTGTAATTAGTTTAAATAATTAGTTTAAATATATTACATTAAATAAACATACTTTTTCTAGTGTAAACTAAAACAACATTCCTGCAGATATTTTAAGTTACATTAATAATTATCAAAAGTGATGTATAAAATTACTTAAAAATAATGTAATTATATTTCAATATAAAAGAATGTTACTACAAAGTTTAAAGGTAAAAAGGTTACTAAAATCCTAAAAATTAAAAAAATATACTCTTTATTTTTAGACTTTTTAACATTCTATTGCATTTATTTATATTTTTAAAAAGATTTAATAATTGTATTCAATTTAACATTATTTCATATAGGGTTTTATTTTAAGCCCCTATCTCAATTGATTTATAGGGGGGGACTAGGTTGCTGTATCAGTGGCTGGCCATGTGTGGTGCTGTTCTTACTAGCTCCTTTTTTGGCTGTGGTAATTTACACTTGCATATTTTGCTCCAACCTCTGTTTCTGTAGTGACTTCCAATAATGTCTCACACTTCTAGTAACCTCTAGTAACCTCATGCATTCATCAAACCTAAAATGTTTAGTTCCCGTGTTCTCCAGAATGATCCATGTCCTAGCATATTCTGACAATAGAACCAGACTTCTATTTTTAAGAGTAGTTCATTTAATTGCCTCTTTTTTCATAGTGCTGCGATACAGTTGTTTTTTTAGTTACAAAATGCTCATCTAATTATGGAATGCATTGTAGCACAATATAGCAACTGTGCCTTAACTGATTACGTTTCTCACTGTGCCCTTTGTCTTTCCTCAAAATGCCTTAATTTCTTGAGTGACATTTAGCAGCAGGTCTTCTGTATTAAGTGTTTCTGATCAGTCATTCAGTTGAGTTTGCATAGATTGCACATTTGTATTATTGTGTTTTTATCTAGGAACCTGAATTAATATTACTATTTTATGCCCTTGTACGGCTATAATCAATAATATCCCTATAATGGCATAAGAATCAGATCCATATTTAAGTAAATCGCCCTTGCAGTCCAAGGCACGGCAAAAGCTACTTCCTTGGATTCCTAGAAAGCACAACGAGTTCTTTCGACACACCAAACCTCCAGCAACCTGGGAAATCCCCACTTGCTTTGTTTTGATTTGTAATAGAACTCCTGCGAGCACTGTAAGATCGGCCAGTTCTTAGTGACATCTTTATTGACGTCTTATGTCCAAACCTTAGGTAAAACTCTGCACCTTTCAGGTATAAATATACCAACGTTGCCTTAAGCAAACACACGGTGGTGGTTTTGGAGCAGAGCAGCTATCTACTTGCCGAGAGCCCAGCTGATGCGAAAATCCCACGGACGCTGCCCCTCCTCTTTGACGCGCTGAGAAAGACGTTGTCTTTTCTCCTGCCGAGAAAATCCAACTCCGGCGTTTCCATCCCACCCTTGCGGGTGACTGGGATATTGAGTCCTGAAAGAGAGATACCAGACCTCCTACATTCTATTCCCAAGGTACAGTGCTGACTAAACCCTTAGAGAGAATTCTTGAATCAGATTCTTGGCAAAACCTACTTAACTTAAACTGCTACTTACTTACTCCTTCCCACGTATTAGGCTTAGGTCAGGTACACCGGGGTAGGCGTATTTTAGAAGCATCAGTTGAACACGTTAGTCAACGTATATATGTATGTATATATTTTATCCATTTTAAAGTGTCTTATGGCTAAGAAACCATATCAATGCTTTTACAGTATTATTTCATAATACTCTTTTTACTGTACATACTTTACTTTATATTAAGTATTGCAATTGTGGCAATTCATTTCTCTTGCATGAGAAGGAAGACTGCTCAATAAATAATACCTTTTATTGAAAACGCCCGTCTGTCTCTTCTCTGCACTCTGGTGAAACTAAGAACGCACATTTGACTGAGCGAAATAGCTGTCTATTGTTTTCACACGACTCTAGAGATTTTCTCTTATTCTGGGGGAGCAAAGTTGTCATGTTATATGGGTGTCAGAAGCTGAATCCCTTCTTGTCTGAGCCTGGGAAGCTTATCCCTCCCTATTCATTCAAGAAAGTTTCCAGTGACCTCTGAGCTAGCTGGCGCAAACCTAAATTAAGTTTAACATAGTCAGTAGAGACCTAGATGACCTCAGTCCTACGTCTACACTGCTGTTTATGTTATTCCAATGCTCAGAGCCTATTGGGAAAATAGGAACTACACTACAGTATGCATGGCATATTTTTATGTCATATTGATTTTTTTATTTTAGAATGTCTATGCCTTATTTGTAGTCCTAATTTTTGTGCCACAGGAGTGACTCTAAATCTGTGTGAACCTGGTATATAATGATTCTTCAAAAACAATGGTTCTCATTGGTATCATTCATATACCTGTCAAACAATGAACAGTGAAATCACAATCAGCAGACAATACTGAAATGACACAATATAAATAGTCATCACAATTGTTCCTTTGTCATTATATTCTTTATCAAAATCAATAAAGCATAATTGTTGCACAACAACCTAAAGAGTGTGCACTGTGTCCCAAGTGAAAAAAGAACCAAAGCAAGAAGTCATAAAAAAAAGAAAAGTGATCAAGGCTTTGTGTGTGTTTCTAACAAACATCTTCTGTATTTCCAGTCGTCCTTTGAACCTCAATACTGTATCGTTTGTTGCTTTATGCTGTCAAAGATGCTTTGACCCTTTCCTTATTACAAGGGTCTCTGCAGGACTCTAGGGATGCTGGAACATATGTAATACTCAATTAAAGAAAATTATGGACAGGTGAGTTCACATTGCACCTCCCTAGTGTTACTGTAGAATAATCAGGACCAGAGGCATGTATATTTACCTTAGAGAGTGATCTTTCAAGGCAAGTAATTTACCATTATGCACTTTTTAGAAATTATTTTACCCACCTTTAGTGCCTAGTTTTGTTACGAGTTCCTAATTCACTTTAATTTATTACAATATAGTTCTCACATTGAAAAGAGTATTTGAAATAGTAAAAACAGATAGATAGTGGTGATGACCCATCAATGAATGACACAAAAATGTCCTGGGTTTACCTAACTGTGATCTAGTTCATTTCTCTGTGAAATGTTCTGTGTCAAACAGGAATCAAGAAAACCATTAAAAAAAGTAGTAGAATTAAAGAGGGCCTTCTTTGTAGAACTGTGCTGAGCTCTCCCTTACTCCCAGTCCCACCCTTGGACTGCCAAGTTCTAGCAGGAAAATGTTTCTCTGCCCTAAAATATCAGATAAGTGAAGCACTAGAAGTCCTCTTCAGAGGCAGATGTGAACCAGAAGGCCCTGGAGCTAATCTTACCTTTATCAGAGACTTTTGTGGCTTTCTTTTGTACTGCTAGTTACTGGCCCTGGCTGAGCAAAGGTGCAATCTTGATGCTGATTTGAGAAGGCTGGAATAGCGAATGTATTTACCATACCTGCTAAATACTAACAGCCCCTATTCTGAGCTTTCCTCTGGGAAATGTGGATATGTGTATGGAACTTCTGATTTTCTGCACATAACTTCTGCAAGCATCCAAATATACTGCATGTTTTTCAAAAGGTAAATATTGGCTGGTCTGGCCAGCTGAAATTCTACAGGTAATAATTGACCATTTGGGGTTATTGTCGATCCTTGAGAAATCAGTGGTGTAGCCAAGGATTTAAATGTAACCACCCATTCATAATCAGTAACTATGTATCAGGTATGAGAGCACCATACAAAAATGTGGAAGCCTTAGGCAGACTGCATTTAATATTCTGACAATAATAACAAATAGGAAAAATTGTTCTCACTAATGGTCTTTTCAGGCTCAAACCCTGTGATGTCGGCTGTGGTAGCCCCATTTTTTACTAAGTTATGGTGGTAATGAGTTTGTTAAGGTTGTATTTAATGCTACCCATTAGGAATATGTTCTGCAGCTTGTCTGCAGAAAGGAATGTACTTCTAAAATCACGTTGTCTTTTAGGTGCAGGTGGGAAAAATATTTCTTGACTGCTACATTGTATATCTGCTGTAGCGTTGGGTTGATTTGAAAGACGTTATTGAAATTTACAATCAAAGCATGTGTCCACCTAAAAAGAGTGCATGAGGCTAAGGCTTGGTTGGTAAATCTTCAGTCACTGCCCAGGTTTAAAACACCAGAATTTTATAGCAAAAACAATGGGGGAACACAGAAAACATGCATTTCCTCATGCGTATGCAATACAATTAATGCATGCATGATGTATGAGAGTAGCCTACTTGTATTTGAATTTACAAAAAAATAGTGTCTTAAAAAATATTTTTCCAAACAACTTAGCATGGCAGAGGAGCAACTTTTATGAGCATGCCGGTAGAGAATGCAAGAATTGATAATATACAATAGCTTCTTCCAAGGATACGTTTCAATTGAACAAAGTGACAAAAGGTTTGTAAAAGTAATCTAACATTAAGGTTTGTGAGAACTGGTGTAACAAAATTACCACTGCAACCAACTTCAACATGAAGCTCTTGAATCATTAAACTACGAATCCAGAGAATCACATGCAACATCATAGAAAGATTGATCATGCTGATATGATACCAACACCAATTAAAAGAAATAAAAAAATAATGAAAATAATATTCTGTCTTCAATCAGTAACATTGAGCAGGTCCCCGTACCAGCTTCCCCTGCAACAGTTTTCCTGTCCAGCTTGTCTGCAGTCCTCTATCCGCTGCTAACTGACTAACTGCTGCCCTCTGTTTGTGCCTCCTCTGCTCATTTCTTGCTCTGTTTTGCATTTTCTTATCCTTTTTCTGCCCTCAGTTTTGCCTTTTGGGGCTAAATTTCTGCCCTCTGTTGTGCCTTTCCTGCTCGTTTTTCAGCATTCTGTTTTGCCTTTTTTGCCCTCTGTTTTGCCCTCTTCTGTTTTGTTCTGCCTTTATGCTCGCTTTTCTGCCTTTCTGCTAATTTTTCTGTCCTGTGTATTCCCTTTTCTACTTGCTCATTTTTCTGCCCCCTTTTTGTTTTTTTGTGCTCGTGTCTTCCCTCTTCCCGCCGTTCCATCAAGACCTGGCTTTTCGATTGAGACCTCGCACCCCAGCGCCCAGGTATCCACAGGGGCCACAGTGCTGCACTCTAAAAATGCTGATTGATAACATTCTGAGCTGAAACAGCAACAATTTATTTCTACATATGTATTGTTATCAATACACATGTGGAAAGTGCAGTTTCGGCAGGTTTATATTCTTAAACCTCTGGAAAAGTGTGACAGAGTTTCAGCCAGTATCTATAGCTAATGTACTCCTTCAGAATATTCGTTTTTTTATTTCATCATTGTGTGTTTCATTTTATTTCCTCATGAGCAACCATTCTAGATCATTTGCTATTGCTATTTGGTGGCATCTGCAGGTCACTAACTGGAATCTTTTAACGGCAACTCAGGAGTTCGCTGCTTTCTCAGGTTCATAAATTTAGTACCAATATGTTGGGTGATAATAACTCGTATCATTTACTGAACCTGGATTGATAAAGCTTCAGTATTAAATGTGTTGCAAAAACAACTAATATTATTTTTTCTAAAGAATCATACTAGTTTGGGTAACTAACCTGCAATGAGCTGTTTTTTCATAAGCTATATAAACCTGCATTTCTAAATAATAATTTTATATTGGATGACCACTATGACGGATTGCTTTGCCCTCCTGCTCAAGGAGTTGATCCATTATTGTACATGCTATACCAGTTTTGAGACGTTTCTCTCTTTTGTCCATAATCAATTTTTAGTGTTAATGTACTGTCACATTTGCACTGTTTTATGGAGAGAAACTGTGCCGAATAACTCCTACTTCATCTTAGATGTAACTCATTGTAGTGATTTTTTCCTGTGATTTATACAGTACCACATTTTGTGCTTTTTGTCCCGAGACAAAATTATCATTCAATTCGGATGCATGAGAGTGAGTGTGAACCTGTTCATCACACCCGATTTCTGCCGATTTTTCCTTGTTCTGATCTCTTTCCCCAGTGCAACGTCCTCCAGATAATACTTTTAGGAATTTGTTGGCAGGGGTAGAATCAGTAAGATTGTGGAACTTATGCTATTCAAGAATAATAATTTCAGCCAGGTGCAAGCAGTTTTGGCGCCCTACACTCGCATTTCATCACAACCTATATTAGGACCTAAATGTGTTATTTCTATTTCGAGCAAAATAACCCTTATTGAAATTTCATTATATGAAGATCTTTTGTTGAGCCAGTGCACTTTACCTTAGAACCAACAAACACAAGACTATAAATTACCTTTTGAATGTTAGGAGACATATTATCTAAAAATTGTGTTTCCTTGGCCTCTGTGTACATATTAGTTGTTTTCATCTCTAGATGCACGTTTTCAAAAATTTTACAAATGCTAACTCCCATGTCCTGAACCTTTGCTCTGCAATATTATAGTGCAACAACACGTATTGTGCTTGACCTTTCCTATCTAAAAGCATTTGCTCAGCACAGTACCAAGAAGGAATGTTATAGTCAAACGTATCAGTGCTTTCCTTCAGTAAATTCGAGATCACCAAGTGGTGCTAAATTACTTCCAGCTGTAAAGAGTGCAAGAATTGAAGTCATACAGTGAGTGATAACATATTATGAGAGTTTAAAGTGTCATTATATTGGCTGCTAAAAATATTTCCTGCTGAGAAACTTTTTCTGACGCCAAGGTTGCTTAACTTGAAATTGTGACTCTGGAAATGGACCATGTCAAGCGCATTCCACTGAGCAACCACTGATTATAGACTCAATGAAATGAATTTGGATCATACTCCCACAAGGTATCATTAACTCAGTTGACTACGTTTATAGAAGATGACTCTTCTGTATGAAAATATCTACACATCCGTGATTGAGACACCACAGTGGATGACCACCATGCATGTATTTATCTGCTTTTTCAAAATGAAATCTTTTAAATGAATATTTTAGAAGTGCCTCCACTAAATTATTCCAAATCTTCAAGATGGCTAACCCTTATAACACCAGATCAAAAACATAAATAACGTATATTAGACAGCGCTATATAGAAAGTAGCAAGTTGTTAGATCCATCAGTCTTAGGGTGGTCTTCCTCCAACCATATTGCCTTTTTTCCCTCCATTTTTGTTGGAATTTGTTTTGTTGACCTTAGGACTCTGTGTACTTTAGCACTGCTAACCAGTTTTAAAGTGCTCAAGCTCACTCCCCTAAACATGGTAAATTCGGCTTACACCTGATTGGCATAGTTAATTTACTTATCAATTCCTTGTAGAGTGGTGAATCACATACCGAAGGCCTGTAAATTAAATGCTACTAGTGGGCCTACAGCACTTTTCAGTTTAGTAATCTTTATTTAGATATAAAACAAATATCTTTAAAAGGGAAATTTCCGGTTCATGTTGTTTATAAGTATTAAAAACAATACAGACAGTCAGATACACAGCAGAAATATAATATTCATCTTCCTTGGTCTCTTAGTTACGAATATTATTAAAACTGCTTATTGTGCCACCAACTTAAGCCCCTTCAAACATGTCCCAGGGCTGCCATTGCAGCCTGAATGCATCTTGAAACTGTCAGTTCGACTTGACAATATAACTCTCTTACCAAGCCTTACACTCCCCTTTTTATGACATATACGTCATCGCTAAGGTAGACCCGAGGTAGCCCATAGGGCAGGTGCACTTTACTTAAAAGGTTGGACATGTACTTTAATGTTTTACATGTCCTGGTAGTGAAACACTCCAAAATTGATTGGTCACTACTGTGTGTCCTACCTGTCCCATAAGATAACATTGAGCTGTTTTATTACATTTATTATAATATTGTATTATTGTTTAGCTACATAGAGGATTTATTTCTGATTTAGAAATGTGATAGAAGCTCAGGCAGAGAATTGAACCAGAATGATTTGAATTTACAGTTGTAGTATTAAATGTGGGGTCAATTTTTGGGATTTAACAATAACAACATCTTAGGGGCATCTAGAGAAACATTTGTATCTTAACCCTACTGTAGACAACATCTTACTACATATTAAGAGGAACCATCCATCATGCCTGAAGTGGAGGATTCTTAATGGACAGCTACTTACAGCTCATACCAATGTTACCTTGGAGAAGGTAAAGGCTTAAATGACAGGAAGATTTCATTAAAGTGTTTACCCGAGCATATATTGATTGAGGCTAAAACTAAATGTAAACAAATGTACAGAAAGGATCTGCTAGTTCCATAAATCAGGTAGAAATCTGAGGACACAGTGAGGATGTAGGGAATTTTATTTTTGGTTGAGGGGGTGAAGACCTTCCCCAAGTAACAACCACTATCCCAGTCAGGGTGAACCACAAAAGTCACTAAATTATCCTGTTCTCAAACCTCTGGTAGTTTGGCAGAAAAGCAGCCAGGTTTAACTTAGAGAAATTATGTTTTGTTTGTATGCAGCACTCAAACAATAATAAAGTGAAAACACAACAGAACAAAATCCCTAAACCAATTTAGAATAATTAATAAAATCTTAATAAATAATTTGACACCTGAACAACAAAAATCCAATCATTAGAAATGGAGTAATGCATTTTTAAACATTTTTAGTGACTACTAGCACCTTAAAGGTCAAAGTACCAACCGCAGGCAATTAGTCTCGCAAATTAGTCACACAAGTTCAATTTTCAAAGTGACAATTTTATTAATAAACTGCATGATTACTTAAAATCTTTACAGTATAAGATAAAAAAAAGCTTTATGAACGTCCCGACTCCCCCCTCACATGTCCCATCCACTCATAAAAGTGAAAGTCACTTTAAGTTAAAATACTAGCATATTAGTCCTGATTAGCTGTCCAAAACAGAGTTCTTTTAAAAGGAGTGATGTATAGGTTGCACCAGTGTTTCCCAACTGATAAGGGGAGGCACATGAAAGTTCGGTAGAGTCAATTCATGTACCAAGGGCTGTTGACGAAAGATGGATTCTTCGTGGATCTTTAAACCAGCCCAGGTTGGATAACTGGGGCCGAAGGCTTCCAGTTACTTTGCAGACAATGCCGTTAAGTGGGAGTCGAGTGCCATTTTTACCTGGTGTATAAATTTCCCAACTCTGGCTATCAAACAGGTCGTGGAGACTGAGAGGCACCAGTCCGAAGCCTCTCTGCAAGTTCTATAGTCCGTGTTCTGTAAAATCGGAAGCAGCAAGAGATGGCCGTCATTGGCCAGCTTTGTGCAGCAGCACAACAAGTGGAGCCAGGATTCTCTACGGTAATTGCATAGACGACAGGCTAAGGTGCCATCCGTACGGGCCCATTTGGGGTTGAAGTCCATGATCCTGAGGGCCAAAAGTCGAAAGTACAAACTTTTCTTTCTCGCGTAAGTGGATACTGGGTCTTGCAGGTAAGGTTGGGGTTTACCTGGAATATATGATTTGTCCAGGGCCTGAGTTAGTGGATTTTGCCGAAGAGATGCAAGGTCAAGTCCAAAGGAAATGATCCGGACTTGGCGCTTAACTGCTTGGGCCCAGGCTGAGAATGAAATTTCGTGCAGGGGCAAACTCCTTCTTTCGAATTTCAATGCTGCAATAGCTTGTCCTACCTTTGAGTGCCAGGGGGAGCCCACCTCATCAAAGATTGATTTTAGGGAGTGCTTTAGCGAATGTTCTGGCGCTTTCAATACTCTAATATAGAGTTTTAAAAGGTCCCCCAGTAATAAGGCCTATTTCTAGCCTTAATCTATTGTTCCTTGTGTATCTAGGGGCCTGTAGCACCATCTTATAGGCTTTCGCCTGGGCTGCGTTGACCACTTTGTCAAATGCACCAGGGTAGGCTATGTGCCCATATGCAATGGCAGGGATCAGTTTTGCCCGGAGCACTGTCAACATTGGTTCTGCTGAGGGACTGTCCAAGCGGTGGCATAAGCGTCTTAGCGACAGAATGGTTTTGTCAATTTTAGGTTTAAGCTCCTTCAGATGTTTAACTGCAGAGGCACTCTCAGAGACCCAGGTGCCTAGATAGTTGTAGGATGGGGCAGTGACGATACGGTGCTCCCCCAGAGACCATGAAGCTTCTTTTTTGAGGGGGTATTTGCCAAAAATGACGATTTTGGTCTTGCCCACGTTGATCCGTATGTCATTTGACTTAGTGTATAAGGCCAAACTGCTTAAGGCTCTTTGGAGCCCCACTCTAGTGTGGTCCATGATCACCGTGTCGTCTGCATACTGGAGTGTTCCCAAGACGAGCCTCCCCAGTTTTGGAGGTGCTAAGTTAGCATCTTTCAGAGCTGTCCCCATGTCCGCAGTATACAAGTTGAAAAGCATGGGGGCAAAGACGCACCCCTGCTTGAGGCCCGAGTTGGTGTCAATTCTTGCAGTTGTTATTGTAGGGCTTAGCTTCACCTTGACCCAGGTGCCCTCATAGAGCGCTTTTATAGCTTTTAGCAGAGCCTGTGGTAGCCCCCACGAGTCAAGTTTTGCCCAGAGCCGGCCCCTGTTCACTCGGTCAAAGGCTGTGGAGTAGTCTATGAAACAGCAGAACAGGGGCGGTTTGTTCCTCGTATTGGCCTTCTTCGCAAGGTAGGAAAGGGTAAAGATGTTGTCAAGAGTGGAGCTATGAGCCCTAAAGCCGGTCTGTGTGGGCGGAAGAATGCCGTTCTTGTCCACCCAGTCCGCCAGATCCCTGAGAAGAAGGCGGGCGTATATCTTTGCTTCTACGTCGAGGAGAGCTATAAGCCTATAATTGGCCGGGTTCGTGTGGTCCCCCTTTTTATGGATGGGGAATAGAATAGAACCTATCCAAGAGGATGGCAAAATTGCCGTTGAAAAAGAATGTTTAAATACAGGGGTGAGTCTGGATGCAAAAAAGGCTGAGGCAGTTTTCAGAACCTGGGCCGGAATCCCATTTGGGCCTGGAGCGCCATCAGTTCTAATGGCCTTGATGCACTTTAGTACCTCCATTTCTGTGAACGATCCGGTGCAGGTCGAGTTTACGCTTTCTGACGTAGCTCTTTCGGGTTCGATAATTTCCGCCGCCACCTTGGACCACGCACGGCCTCCTGCAGTGGCCTGATTTGACTTGCAGGTATACAGCCCCTCGGCATACTGTTCCCACACTTTCTCTGCAACACTATTTTCCTTTTGCTCTCCTCTGGGGGTCAGACTGTTAATGAAACGCCAAAGCTTGCTATTGTCATTTCCTTTAATTAAGGAGAACACAGTCTACCAATTCTGTTCAGTCTGCAGTTTTTTGTGGGCCCAGACTTTCTTTTTATAGTCTGTTCGCAGAGCAGCAATGGAGTATCTCCCTGACAAATGAGTGCCTTTCTTTTGTGCCCTGATTGCCTTATTTAGAGCACGCTTACACTGTGACAGGCACCACGATGTTGCACGGCGAGGATCAGAGTGGAATTGGCGACTTCTTGAATGGTGGTTATTGCCCAGACGTTCCAATAAGTCGGAGGTCAGAGTTTCCCAGAGGTGGATGATGTTCTTAGTTTGAACTGGGTTAGGTTCTTCCTCCCTTCTAGCTACATAGTCTAGCAGGCTATTACTGAGATTGGTTGACCATTTTATTCTTTTAAGCACTTTGTGATGTTCCTCCCCCGTGGTAGTTCCAATAACTACTTGTAATTCTGCTTGTACCCGCGCCAGATTGAATTTTATTTATTTATTTATTTTTAACATTTCTTAAGCGCGAACAATTGCCCGCAGGCGTCTCCGCGCTGTACTTTGTATGCTCTCCTGTACGGTCTTATGAGTATTTAGAGGTTGAATAACCATGTTTTCAGATTTTTTCTAAAGGACATAAGATTTGGGCTGGATCTTATGGATTGCGGGAGTGTGTTCCATAATTTTGGGGCGGCAACCAGGAAACGTCTGTCTCCCCAGTTGACCAGCTTAGTCCGTGGCACTACCAAATCGTTCAGTTTAGCTGAACGGAGTGTCCGAGAAGGAATGTAAGGAACAAGATGGTCTCTCAGGAATTGAGGTGCTTGGTGATGTAGCGATTTGTACACAATGCACAGTGTTTTGAATTTAATTCTGTTCCTGATAGGGAGCCAGTGAAAATTTCTTAAGGTCTCACTTATAGGCTTAAATTTGGAGATATCTGAGAGAAGTCTGGCTGCTGCATTTTGGACTGTCTGCATTTTCTTGATAACCCTAGCTTGGGCATTGGCAAATAAGCCATTGCAGTAGTCTAATGCCGACAGGACAAGAGCGCTGACCAATGTCTTGCCTACATTTTTGGGAAGAAAGGGAAGAATCTTCCTGATCAAGCGTAGTTTGTAAAACGCTGTGGTGGCTGTCTGACTAGCATGGGCCATGAAGTTTAAATTGTCATCGAAGATGACGCCCAAATTTCTCACCTTCGTGGCAGGTTTAGGCAAGGCTCCGAAGGATGATGGCCACCATATTGGAGACCAGTTAGGACTGAGATGGCCAAAGGTTACCACCTCAGTTTTATCGGAGTTCAGTTTTAAACAGTTTGCTGCCATCCATTGTCCAATGGCCAGCATACCTGTTTTAAAACTCTCCGCTACTGTTTCCCCATCGTTTCTGACGGCCAGAATCAGCTGGCTGTCATCCGCATATGAGGTAAGGTTCATCCCATGCGCTTTGATGGTTTTGGCGAGGACCGACACATAGATGTTGAAAAGTTTCGGACTAAGGGATGAACCTTGAGGTACCCCACATGGCAGTGACAACTCTGCAGACTCGAATTGTCCCAGGATGACTGCCTGGGATCTATCCGTCAGAAAAGATGGCAGTAGTTTTTTTGCCAGGCCTTGCACGCCCATCTTTTCGACACGGTCGACTAAGATCTTGTGGTCGACCGTGTCGAAGGCGGACGATAAATCTAGAAGCACCAATAGTGCAGCACCACCTTGGTCTCTGATAAATCGGATGTCGTCCGCCGCTTTGATGAGCGCTGTTTCAGTTCCATGAAACTTGCGGAATCCAAATTGTGTTTCATCGAGCAGATGGTGTTGCTCGATGAATTCCGCAAGTTGGGTATTCATGGCTTTCTCAGCTATTTTGGCAAGAAAAGGGAGGTTGGCTATAGGCCTATAATTTTTCAATTCAGTTTTATCTAGGCCGGGTTTTTTCAAAAGTGGCTTTAATAAAGTCTTTTTTAAGGGATTAGGGAAAATGCCTGTACGGAACATTAGATTGCATATTTGGGTTATAACAGGAATCACGGTATCCATTAGTGAACGGAGGGTATTCAGGGGGGAAGGGATCCAATGCAGATCCAGACTTAATGGTTTTGATGATATCCTGGATTTGGTTTTCTGTGATTTCTGCAAAGTGAGACAAGTTATTGTTTATGAGTGGAGTAGTTATATTTTCAGTACTTTGATTATCACCAGAATTGAATGCCGAAAAAATATCATTCACTTTGGTGAAAAAGAAAGATGCCAATGAGTCACAAAAGCTTTGTGAGCAAGGAGGGTTCAGGTCAGGAACGCATCCCGCCAGCTGTGGTTATTTTGTAGAGCTTTTTGTTAGAGTTTTTAGCACTTTCAATTTGCTCACTGTAGTACTTTTTTTTGGCCTCTGTGATCAGGAGTTTATATTGAGTTAGAAGTTCCTTATACGTCTTTCTACTTTCGTTGTCATAGTTTTTCCTCCAATGTCTTTCTTTATTTCTGCATTGCTGTTTGAATTTTCTGAGCTCCTCTGTGTACCAAGGAGCTGAAGGGGAACTTCTATTTCTAGACATCCTTTTTACTGGCACTAGTTTATTAGCAGCCTGATCTAGCCATGCTTGGTATTGCTCTGTTGCAGTTTCTGGGTCATTAGACAGAGTGGGTTTTGAGATGTCTAATGCGTCCTTAAGGTTCGGAATGTTGTTATCTTTCCATACTTTAAACGATTCCTGTTTGGGGTCAGGCGTTGTAATGGTAAAAGATTTGTTAATTTTTATCGTGGCCTGTACCAAGTAGTGGTCAGTCCAAGTCATAGGCAGGACGTCGGTTACCAACAGATTCTCTAGATTGGTGAATATTCCATCTAGAGTGTGTCCTGCATTGTGGGTAGGTCCCTTCACCAGCTGTGATAATCCGAAGACCTCCATTTCGGACTGTAGGGACATGGTGTCTTTATCTTCACTACAGTCAAGATGGAAATTGAAGTCTCCTAGGAGTGTTATGAATTTATCATTTGCTGAGGCTTCTAAGATAGTGGCGATTTCTGTAAGAAATCCCGACCGAATTTCTGGTCGTCTGTATAGTAGTATGCCTCTAAAGTTATAGGAGGAGGACAGGTAAATGTCAAATTGAAACGCCTCGCATGCTGTGGAGGGAATTGCCGTGATTCGGATTTTAAGAGTATCACAGGCAATTATGGCTATCCCACCTCCTCTTTTGCCAGTTCTATCTTGCCTGTAGGATTTAAATCCTTTTGGTACGGCTATTACAAGATCTGGATCCGATGCTTTATCCAACCAGGTCTCTGTCAGGAACATTATATCGATGTTCCTGTCTAAAAGTACATCTGCAATTTCTTGCCTGTGTTTGGCCAGAGAACGCACATTAATGAGGGCTATTATAACATTTTGTGTTGTCTGATTTGGGTTGTCACTTCCCACCGGTTTGTTTAGTAGGGGAATGGACGCTTGACAGTGCCTGCAGTTTAATATAGTCGTAGACGATATAGAGTCTGGGCTATATCTAGTGCATCCTTCCTTGATTTGAGGGCGAAGGTCCGTTAGCACGGAATAAGAGTATGGTGGTAGGCGGGCGTATTGGGTAGGGCCAGGGGTTGTGGCCCTAGGCCCTTGTCCGGCGCGGACGGGCGCAGACGGGCTTGCCTTTGGCGCGCCCGCTGCGCCCGCCCGCTGCGCGGACGGGAGAACATCGTCATTTTATCCCGTGTGAGGCGGGTGGGAAGCGTCCAACTACTGGACCGCAACCCGAAATGTTCGCCCAAGATGGCGCCCGTTCAGTCCTGCCGGCGTCAGCCCCAAGCTCGGCTGTACCGGTCAGGAAGTGGACGAGGTGCCTCGGTGCAGCTTAAATCTTGCACCGAGTGTTCTACTATTCAGGCAGAGGTAAAAACGACCTGTTAAAATATTTATACAATTTTTAAAAATGAATGCTGCCACATGTAATCAGAATAATTCTTGCACAAAAAGGAAAGAGGGAAAAGAACCCCCGGCTTTCCGCCTCAGGGGAGAGCACACGCAATCCCACACAATGAATGTGGCGCGGAGGGGCCTATGATCGCTTTCCTCTCTGTCGTCCACTGTAAAGTTGCAAAGATTGTGGGCAAGCCCTTCGTTGATAAAGATGTAGTCTATAATAGAGACATTTCTAAAGGTCGGGTTGGTGGTCCATTCAGTTTGGGTCTTTTTTTGTATTCTATGGGTGGAGTGCAGCTTAAAATTTGCGAGAAATTCAGTCAGTAGGGCTGACTTCTTGCTTGATGGTGCCTCCGAAATTAAACCCAAGCCTCTGTGATTGAAGTCGCCCGCGTTTATTACGTCTTGGTCCTTCCAATTTATTAAAAGATCTTCCAAAATTGAAATAAGTGATTCCATGGCCTGGGAGGATTGATACTTAATTGAGTTGAAATAACAATTAATTAGTAGAAGGGGGCGAGATTTTTGACCCGATGACAACCCACTGATTAGGATGGCTTGAAGATCAGGAGACCCCAACTTTAATTTAGTTGTGTTAATTTTGGACGCATGACTTACTTAGATAGAGAGACCCCCTGACGGCCGTCCAAAGATTGTTCTTTGGTCGCTGGTTTAAAATGTTCATAAAAGCCACCAATGGCGGTCGTTGCCCTTGCCCAGGTTTCCTGAATACACAGTATGTCCCCCTGTGCGAGGTATTCAGGTGTAGTTATGTCCCTAAAGATGTTGCTCACCCCCGCAATATTCCATGAGATAATGGATAACTCGCGGACTAGGCCCCTAAGTGGATTTGAACAGGCGTTATTTACATGGCTGTTTATTAGGTTAGGGACACTGTCTCCATGTGTCCTCCAGGTGATCTGATGTCTGGTAATGCCGCTGCACGCTCCGTTGCCCGTCGTTTTGCTGGATTTTGATTTTTAGCTGAGTTTTTGCCCACCCTGATTTCGCCCCTATATCTGGGCTGGTGTGCCTTATGCCTTTAAGAATGGATGGCGGTTCGTGTGTGTCCTGTTGCGGCAACAGGACGTGTGGATATTTCAGTGTCCTTGGTGCAACAACTTCAATGACTCAATATTTTCTGAGGTGATTTGGGCCAGCGAGTCAATATGGCCAAAGACGCAGACAATGTTGGACCTGTTCAAGATGTCAAATGAGCCTTTTGCTGTGTACCTTGGTGTTAACTGCAGCTCATAGGTGGATTGTTTGTTTTTTTGTGTGATGGAGCACAAACTCACCCTTTCTCCCTGGAGCTTTAGCCTCTGGTTACTGAAATTTAAAGGGTTTTTGTGAGTGGATTCTGGCTGCTGCCGATTGGGCCCCATGCTTGATTGGCCTTCCACACTCGGACATCCTTGCCACTCCCCCTGGTCTGATGTTAAATTTAGGTAATTTTTGAGTGCGACTCCTGGTTGCTGATTCCCTTGTCCCTCAGTTGGTAGACCTACCACTCTAGACTGTACTGGCTGTGCGCCCTGTTGTAGTTTGGGATTTGTTACAGACTCATGTTTCAGAACCCAACCGGAAGGGCTGGGGGCACTTAATGGTGCGGCGACGGCCACCTGTGAAGGCCTTTGTTGGAGAGCCTCATTGGTTTGACCCTCCATGAAAGGGATTTGTTGACTTTGGGCCTCACCGCGAACAAGAGGTGCGTCACATGGCTTGCCCATTTTAGACACCTGCTTGGGTATGAAAATGGGGAAGAGTGGTTTGGGGATACGTTTAGTTTCAGTGTCGCCCAGGGTTGATACCACCGAGGATGTGTTTCTGCTTCTAGCTTTGGACTTCTTAAGTTGTTTTTTAAGTCTTTTTTTGGCTCTCCTTGATAACGGAGCTTTGGCACTTGCTAATGCTCCTTCGACCCTCTCCACCTGAGAGGTAGTAACAGACAGGTCATCACTAATGGTCTCGAGATCCGAGACCTCGCTGTCACCATTCCCTTTATTAGCCAAAGTAAAGTTAATGCGGGGCCCTACTAGGGGAACCTTTGTGGCGCTATTGCCCGTTGTGCTAAGGGTTGCTGTTTCGGCATTCTCTGTCGTCTGTGGTGGTAGCTTTTGTGCGGCTTATTCTTGCGTGGTTATCTCGCCCTGACCCTTGGCTAATGCAAGCATCTCTTTTAAGACTTCAGGTAGAATTGTCCATTTATCAATTAAGACGTCACATGAATTGGTGCTTGCGGCATGAGCTTGTTGGACGTTAAGTTGGACTTCCAGCTTTGCCAGCTTATCATCTTGGCACACCAAATGCTGGGCTATCGACTGCAAAAGATCGATTTGGAGTTCCATCTTTGCGGACTGCCATAGCAGTGCCCTAGCCATTGTATCCTGGACTTCTCTTATTGCTGACAAGTTATGGTCTTTAAAAGTGGGTTCATCAATTGGGTCGGTTAAGTCTTGGTGATGAGTTAAACTCAGCGGACTCCAACACTCCGTTTGTCCAGTTCTTGGGGCCTTAGCTCTTCCTAAATTAATAGGGGTAGTTTCAAGTGTACGTTCAATGGTCTGTTCCAATTTTAGTAAGAACGAAGTTGTTGGAACCTCCGTACCCTGGGGGATTGGCCTCTGTGTTTCCCTAGGTGTCACAGTTGCATTCAGACCCTTGCCTGTGCTCTTTGGGGAAGATGATGCGACAGCCACGCTTGTCCTCCCAGTGTCTAAATCCACGTTCGCCCCCAGAGTTGGCCTAACGTGAATGTCGGCAGTGATCCTAATCGGGCTCTTTGTCCTGGCCTCAGGCTGAAAGCAAGCTTCAAGGCTCCCAGGTGACTCGAAGTTAGCAGACTCGCAGGAGTAAGAGTCCCCTGGGGCCAGGTGGATCTTTGGGATCCCCGGTATGGCATTGGTCGCGGGATCTTGTGACGATTCATCCAAAGGGGAGGGGCAGTTTGAGGCCTGAAAGAATTGAGTGATAAGGCCTTGGAGAAGGGAATTGCCAGTGACCAGGTCCTGGGATTTTTGGGTACTTATGCTTCTGGTTACCCTTCTTTGTGCTAGACTCTCAGGGTTCACTTCCACCTCATCCTCCGTGCAGGATTTAGTCTTCCTCAGCGTCATCTCTTTTTGCGCCGTTTGCTGGGGCTAGGCTTGTTTGTGCCTGATTGTGCTGGGGGGGAGGGAATACCAGTACTAGTGCTGATGTGGGACCCTGTGTTGAGCTGTGTTTTTAGTTTTAAGGGCACGGAGGGGTGGGGGGGATGGAGGGGTTAGCAAGCGGTGCACACGAGGGGGGCTGCAAGCTGGAGACCTAGTCTACCAACCCCTCAGACTGCGCCCTCTGGCTCTTACTTAGCAGTGACCTCTAACGGCTGCCGCGCTTGCCTCCACCTCTTACCTCTTGTCTCCCGCGTCGACAGATGCACAGATGCACAGGCTGGTCTCAGTGGCTCCTGCGACTCCCGCCGCCTCTGGGGTAGCCCTGGCTGCTACTGTTACCTGGGCTGCTGAGTGTTCCCGCGGCTTCTGGCATGCTCCTGCCGCTGTAGGGGACCTTGCTGCAATCCTCCTCCGCTTTCCAGACCGGCCCTGAGCTGACCAAGAGCTCTCATGGCCCCGGCTGGCTGCCTGCCGAGGGCTCCCGCCGCTACCAGGCAGCTCCCGATTTTTGCCTGCAGCCGCTGCTGCAAAGGCTGCGAGTTCTGGCAGCCACCTGCGGTCGCGCTCCCACGCTCTGCTCTTCTCTGCACTGCACGGGGTAGGGGGGGCAGGGAACAGCCAAGCCACCAGCCTGTAAGCCGCTCGCACCGGGGGAGAGGCGGAGAGGCCGGAGAGACCGGGAAGGGTCAAAAATCTGTGGCGCTGCCTGTCCAACACGCCGTCTCACTCGCGTCCTCCAACGCTCTGCTGCCAAGCCAACAAACAGCAGGTGGGTCCTAAATTGCAGGTTGCAGAGGGGGGGCTTGATGTTCCACCAGAGGGTTCCCAACCCCGGTGGCAGGTGGCTGGCAGTGGTGCACTCGGGGAGAATTTATCTTACTCGCTAAAGCCAAAGTTCTGTGAAGCTGCGAGGCTATGAGGCTAAAGACGCCCCAAGATGCTGAGGCGCCGATAATGCTGTGCTGCGCTGTTTGTGCTGGTTTATTTCCTTGTTTACCTTGTGGTGTTTAAATCGGCAGATGGAGACGAGTGACGGGTGTGAAGCCGAGGGCCGGCCGCCCGACTGGCAGCCTGCTTTCCTTTCCCTTCCCTTTCTCACTACGGTGGCTTTCCTCTTCCCTTCCCTCTGTGGCAGCAGCACTGCACTCGCCTCGAGGCAATGGCGTTCTGGTGTTCTCTAAATTCTGCTCTCTGGCTCCCTCTAGCGACTGCAAACAGAACTCCTGTGAGTCACACAAGACCAGGGCAAAGTTGATAGTTATGACCAACCTCATATGAGCACAGTTCAGATACATGAGGTGGATTGGGCACGATCTTCACTTACCTTTGAACTTGAAAGAAAATGTCCCAGAAGATAAAGTTCAATGGGGCTAATGCAGCTGGCGGTGTCCGAGGAGAAGTAATTGGGGTTGGTGTGCCAGTGGAAGAAATCACTGCGAAGATTCCTTCCTACTGACTAGAGGCCTTACTATGAAGAGGCCTTTAGGCCTCACTGTGGTTTCAATTCCGACCACCTAATTACAATCTAGACGGTTGGAATTGAAACTGGCCAGTCATTCCATCTGGATTCCCATGGGCTCAAGGAGCCTGTCGGCCAGTTGAAGACCGGTCATAATCCTTATGGACGGCATTTTCATCTAGGGGATTATGATGCACGGTTTAGGACAGGCTTCCCATGCCGGGTTTTGACATGGAAAGTCTGTCAGCAATCGAGTTTGGGTACCCCCCTATTAATCCCTACACCATGTGGCAGGCACCATGAGGTGCCTACCACGCTTTTTAGGGATCAACAGAAACTCCTATTTCTGTATGGGAACTTGTGCTACAGGCGGTTTATGACTGCAGCATAAGCTTCCATAGAGCATTGGGAGTATGCGACCTCACCATGTGCGGTCAGAATGTAATTGCGGTGTCTGGACCGTCGCCTGAGGTCAGTTGGTCCCAAGACCGCAACGGTGTTGGTCGGAGGCAACTCTGACCATCATCATAATCGAGCCCTGAGTCTCTCTTTTGTAAGTCAAAAATCTCCAGCAAGACAAAGCTGCAGGCTGTAACTGACAAGGGCTCCACAAGGCTGGATACCCCTTCAAAGAGGGTCTTCTGAACAGGATATGCTGGTGCATAGAAGATCATAGTGAGAGGAACTTGGGTGGATCAGCGAGCAGGTAGGTCCTGGTTTCTTGCAGCTTCTCAGAGCACTTTTTGATGGACAATCCCCTATGTTATGTTGTTGTTTTTTTTGGGCATCTTAGCACCACTTCCTAGTGTATATGACTGGGTGGACACTACTTGAAGGACAGGACTCACTTGAGACAGGGTCAGGTGTGAGTTCAAGGTTTTTGGAGCTATTTATGTCCTTGTAGCTCAGAACAGGAGGACAGCAAACTCTTGGAGTCACTCTGGAAGTCCTGGAATCAAGCAGCAAGAAAGACCTCAAGCAAGCTTAATTGGCATGCTTCAAGAAACATGTCAGTACTCTGGTAGCAGGAGGGCAGTCCTCTGAAGAACAAAGCAGTTCTACTGAGGGTCCTCCGCAGGTCTATGAGTGAACTGAAGAGTAGGTCCAGGTAGAGTTTCCCTCTCATAGATGGTTCTGGAATTTCCTTCATTCCTGCCCAGGGTCAACTTTACTAAGGACTTATATGTAAATTAAATGTGGCAAATGGATGTAAGCCAATTCTACCATGTTTAGAGGAGTAAGCATAAGCACTTTAGCACTAGTGAGCAGTGGTAAGGTGCACAGCGTGCTAATTCCAACGAAAACGAATTCCAGCAAACAGGAGTTACAAAAGTATAAGATTTGGGGGAAGCCCACCTTAACAGGCTACCTGGTCTAAAAGACTATTTGCAAAATGTCTAAAGTCGTTCAAATATGGATGAAAAAGATTGCAGACATGACCTTTATTTATTTATTTATACAGGATTAATAATGCACATGGCTGCCTCAGCGACGAGGCGTCCCAGCGCAACCAGAAACCAGAAGAAAGACAGAGAAACTCACAAGAGTCAAATATCAGATAGTGGGGAACAGCCATGTTTTTAGGGACTTCTGAAACGTCAAAAGATTCGGGATGACTCGGATACTTGCTGGGAGGGAATTCCAAATTTTGGCCGCCAAAAGGCCAAACGAACAGCCCCTACCCTCGCTTTCCTTACTCGAGGGACGCAGACCAGACCATGATTGGCAGAACGTAGAGAGCGCCTGGGTAAATAGGGCTTCAGTAAACCCGGTAGCCCCATAGGGGCTTGATGCCTTAGAATTTTGTGCAAGATGCACAGCACCTTAAACTGAATGCAGGCTTCAATTGGCAGCCAGTGCAACTTCAAGAGCACCTGGGCCACTGAGTGAGATCTTGGGAGTGCCACTAGCATACGTGCTGCCGCGTTCTGGACCCTCTGCAGGGGTTTAAGGCTCGCTTTATTGGCACCCAGATATAAGGCGTTGCCATAATCAAGCCTCGCAATAATGGAGGCCTGCAAGATGGTTTGGCGTACTCTGGGAGGAAAAAAAACAAGCAAGGGCCTCAGTCCTCTCAGGAGCCCAAAGCAAACCGCGGCGACAGCTTTTGTCTGCTTCTCAAATGTTAGTCCAGTGTCGAACCAGACACCCAAGATTTTCACCGTCTCCTTCGGTGACGGAGTGGATTTCAGATGATCAGGCCACCACTGCTCTTACCAGAGTTCCTGGTCCTTCCCATACAGTAGAATCTCAGATGTACTGGCATTTAATTGGAGGCAGTTAGCCTTCATCCAGTCTAAGATAATCTACAGATCCTCCTTGAAGCGCTCTAGGTTGGTGTGACATTTTTTAGAAAAAGCAATCACCAGCTGGGTATCCTCTGCGTACGACACCAAGGACAACCCCCTGCCTCTGGCCACCTCCGCCAAAGGTCCCACAAACAGATTGAATAAAAGTGGGCTCAAGATGGAACCTTGAGGTAACCCCCAGCACAGGGTATGTTCCTGAGAATGAAAAGGGGGCACTGACACCAGTGGTGTAGTGTGGCTCACTGGTTAGAGGCGGCAGACCCGGAAGCAGAGGACGGCCCGGGACCAGGGTTCAATTCCCGACTCGGCAGGGTCGTGGACCAGGGTCAGCGGACTCGATAATTCTCGCCTCGGTGCCTACTCTAACTAGGGATCACACTCGGCAACTCTGAGCATTAGCTTGCCTCATCTCCACAACGGCCTCCCACATACGCCGGGGATGCCTGGTTTCGCCTTGGAGATACCCAGCAGGGACCATCTCACAGGGAAAGCCAGAACGGGTTTCCCAGCGGTCTACAGCGCAGAGATACCCCATGTGGGGTGATTCATGCGCTTTACAAGACATCATTACATTACATTACATTACACTTGGAACGACCGCCAAGGAAGGAACGAATCCACTCAAGGGCATCATCCCTGATTCCAACCGTCCAAAGACGTTGAAGAAGGATCGCATGGGACACGGTATCAAAAGAGGCACTTAGATCCAATAGGACCAAGGCCGGAGATCCACCTACATCCAGCCGGCTTCGGATGGATTCCGTGACAGCAAGAAGAGCTGATTCAGTGCTATGGCGGGGGCGAAACCCATGTTGGGAAGGATCAAAGATGTTGTGTACGTCAATATATTTAGACTAGATGGAATTTACGTGTGCCTCCACCACTTTCTTCATGAAAGGGAGCTGAGATATGGGGCGGTAGTTGACAGGGTCGCCCGGTTCAAGTGATGGCTTTTTTAACAGTGGAATGATTTTTGCATGCTTCCACGTCCTTGGGACGCAGGCTGATTTCAGTGAAAGGTTGACCAATTCAAGGGCCACAGGGGAGATAACTGTTTCCAGTCGCTAACATCTTGGCACGCCCACATTGCATTTCATTAGCGATACTTATCGCTGACATGCAAAGTGGGCACCTAAATGCTCGCTATCTCCTACTAGCTGTCACTAACTGGTGTTAGCGACAGCTAGGTAAAAGTGCGATTAAATTATCGCCGCTTTAGCGGGAAAAATTCCCTTAGGGCATGTGTGTGTGCAAGATGTACCCATATATAGATTTCAGGGGGCAACATGGTGTCCTTTGGTTACCCCTGCACCCTTGAAATTGCATTCTCAATTTGCGATTCGCTAATTGCTAATCGCAAATTGAGAATGTCTTCCCATTCATTCCTAAGTGCTTGTAGGCCCATAGGAATGAATGGAGAGGTATTCCTTAATAGCCATTCGCAATTTGCGAGTCACAATTAAGGAATTTTAAGAAATTGCTATTTTTTAAGCGAGTTCTTCATGCATGGCATTTTGGTATTCCTTATTAGCGAATCCTTATTTTTCGCTAATAAGGAATCGCAAAATGGATGCTTGATGCATCTGGGGGTAAGCTTTTAAGATGACTAACTGCCGTTGGTCATAGTCGGGACGGTTCAATTGCTGTAGGAAAACCTTTTAGAAAGATACGAATGGTTATGTAAAATATTTTGCTTTTTTTAATTTGATAAAGATAAATTATATTGGCAATTTCATATTTGTGCAATATAATAAATAATAAAGAGATAGGGAACATTTTTTGTACGGAAAAGTTACCTTCAATATAATAAAAACTCTTAGGTCTGACTTTTGTTACTTTTGGAATCATGAACGGTTATCTTTGTTAAAGGTTTGGAAATCTATAGAAAATATTATAGAAATTAGATTTTTCGTAAGGAGAGTTTACATTTTACGGTACAGATGTCTACTTTACATACATTACAAAATTATTTAAAAAGATTAGCCTTTAAATTATTTGATAAAAATATTTAGACAGTTTAAACTATTACAAGCAGTTATATTTTTGAACAATAACTTTGAAAATGGACTAATAAATGTTGAAAAACTTGCACTTACCAGAAGTATCCAATGACAGCCAGTATTTCTCGGACTAAGAAGAATGTCCATTTTCTTAAAACATACCTGTAGAGTTAAAATGCAATCATGAATAGGTTTACATTACAACCCAATTACTAGCCACGGCTCGTGCAGGGCGTTACGCCGGGCGGTGACGTCAGGCAGAGGAGGGGCAGGGTGGGGGGTTGTAAAATGCGGTATATGGACGATGTCAGGTAAGTACCAAAAAAAATTAATAAAACAAATTTCGTTGCCCGGGCTGCATCACATTTGGCGATGCAGCGTGGGTAACGAAATTCGTTGTGACGGATTAAAAAAAGTAATTCTTTTATGAACGCACAATGTATACAGCCACGGCTTGTGCAGGGCGTTACGCCGGGCAGTGATGTCAGGCATAGAAGGGGCAGGGTGGGGCGTTGTAAAATGAGGGACATAGACGATGTCAGGTAAGTAACGAAAAAAAAAACGAATTTCGTTGCCTGCGCTGCATCGCATTTGGCGATGCAGCGCGGGTAACGAAATTCATTTTTTTTTTCTTTTTTGGTACTTACCTGACATCGTCCATATCCGCATTTTACAACCCCCCACCCTGCCCCTCCTCTGCCTGACATCACCGCCCGGCGTAACGCCCTGCACGAGCCGTGGCTGCACACAAATAATAAGAATATAGGCCTAAGCACGTGGCGTAGTACAGAAATACAACATCAAAATGTATGCACGCATAATTTATAAAATTAGAGGTGTATAGGACCTCGTGACACAGAAAGAAACTTTTATACTATGTGCATACAATTTAAAACCATGGAGGAAAAGGAGAGACTTATGATGGAGATAAAAATAACATCATGCATATACAATTTACAGCGGAGGCTGATGTTGTGATGGCTTCTCCTACCTTTGCTTCTGTCGTCTTTTGTCGTGTCTTCAAAGACTGCTGTTTCGCTGGGTCTGGGTTTTTTGGTTGCAGGCGCCGTCGGCTTCGCGCCTATGGTATTGTGGCTGGGCGGCAGCAGCAGTGACACACCTTCGAGTGTCAGGAGTCCTCCTCGGCTCGAGCAATTAGTTTGTAGTAAAATCGATGACGACACGTCAGTACCTGCAATATATGGGAACCACGGGTGATGAGAAAACCAAGCCCAGGGCCATCATTGGTAGTGTTTTCACGGTCTATAAGAATGATGGCCTTGGGGGACATCCCATTGGCTAATGTATTGGTTTTCAGGCTTATTGATAGCAAGAATGCTAGGTGGTGGCATGTGGGGAGTGTGGGCAGGCGTGCACTGTGCATGTGCAAGTGTGAGTGTGTGCATCAACAATTAACAACTGAGAGAGATGGGGGCGGTGTTATCATGTGCACAGAGGCAGGCCCAGAATCGGATCTCTAATGAGTGACCACTTCTAATCATACTCCTTAGTGCGCCCTGAGCTCTGATTTGTCACTGAGACGGGTGATTGCCATATACTTTGTACTGCTAATCATACTCAGTGTATACTTGCGCATACAGTACGAATATGGTTTGACGTTACGCGTTGCATCAAAGTTTCCGTGTGACGTCATGTACAGCGCCCTGTATGCGAAAGGTGGCAATGTTTCTACATGGTTAAAAACATATATTTATGTATTTAATGTACATACTAAGGGAAGATAATATTTGGTTTAACTATGAATTTTTTTTACAGTTTTAACAATCATATATTACTTTTAAAAACAATTACACAAATCGCAGTAGAACATCATGCTCACTGGTATCGAAAGAGCTGCGTAAGCGCATCATAAGCGTACGCAAAGCCATGTGACTTTAAAAGGAGAGACTTAATTGGTTCATAACTTTTCCTATTGCAACTGTTGAAGTTCCATCCCATTATAGGCATTCGACTTCGACTTTCTAAGGTGAAGCATTTCTTCTAAGAATCTTCTGAAATAGAAGGAAGATCACCATAATAAGAACAATGGACTCATCTTCCAGTAATTCTTCAGAGGGAGGTTTCATTCCTGAAGAACCTCCAAAAAAGAGGAAAGAAGCTCTAATTTGGAAGTTTTTTACCTTTCCAGAAGGGCAAAAAAAGGTTAATGCTCGAAAAGTAACCTGTAAAATTTGCCAAACAACTCTTTAATGGGGTGATCCATGTAAAAAATACTCCTTTGGCACAGCAAATATGGTGCGACACGTGAAGAGCTTGCACCCCAACAACTTTGCTCGAGCTCCAAGGCGGAGGTTGCAGGAGAACCCACCTGGTGCTACACCAAGCAAGCAGTCCACACACACAAATTGATCCTGACTTTGCTAAAGTTAAAATTGTATGCATTTATTGTGATAAACTTTTGTGTTATGGGGAACCGTCTATGGACCTGATAAAACACAGGATGCAGGACCATTTGTGTCCTCGATATTAGGTTGGTTTTTTTTTCATTCTTTTGTTCCGCTTGGAATTTTTTGAGAAAATACAAAAAAATACAAAACTAAAAAGACAAAAAAAACAGTTCTTTTTAGAACTACCTTCACTGGTCAAAGAAAGAGCTATATTTCTATGTTAGTGTGTAAATGTTTGTCAGAATTCATGTGTAGTTTATAAATGAATGAATGAATAGATTACTAGTGTATAGAGAATGTGAAAGTGCAGAACTATAAGGAAGTGCTACAGCATAAATCTATAAGGTGTTTACTTATAGTATGCTGTAGTACCTCTGAAGCACTTGAAGGTAACATATGTACATAAGTATGTTACAAGTCTATGCTTCAATTTGCACTGCTGGTGAAACTGCCTGGGTAAATTTGTATGTGTTATGGGTTGATTTACAATCCCCTTGTGCCTCTTTTAGACAGCCGTTGAGTCATTTTTGTGACACAGCGGTAGTGCAAAAGAAGTGCCATGGTGTGTGCTATTAACAATGTGATGCATCTGGAAGGTGCATTACATTGTAAAGCCCTGCGCCAGAAGGAGGCTTTCCTGCACAGGAGGGGGTGCAGCAACACCTCGTAAAAGTGACTAAGTGAAAAGTGAAATGTGTAAGATTTCATTCAGTCACTTTTAAGCTTATGCTGCACCAAAACCTTGCACATGCTTGAAGCAGGTGTAAGGATTGATACAGCATTGTGAGCAGAGAGCCCCAACAGCATTGCTGCAGCTGTGTTACGGTTGCAACCGAAGTCAAGCAATAATTAATCTCAAAAATATTTTGCAATTTAGTTTTGTTATTATTTTATAATAAGAATATGAAATATAATCTACAAAATAAAATAAATATAAATATTTATATTAAACATATGAGAAATTAGAATAAAAAGAAAGAGATAATAAACCATAGGTTTCACACACATTATAGTTAGGAATTAGCATTTAAAAAACCTTGCAAATTCATTGAAAAACCATAGGTTTCACACACATTATAGTTAGGAATTAGCATTTAAAAAACCTTGCAAATTTATTGAAAAAACTATAGGTTTCACACATGTTATAGTTAGCTGAACTTTTCTCTCATACAAAACCTTTGAAATTCCCCCTTTATAGTTAGTTCAGCTAACTATAACTCGCGCGCCCGCAATGCACTGCTGATGACGTCACATATTACATCACTCATGACATGGTCAGTGACATCATTCATGACATCACTGATGTCTCAAATGACATCACTGATGACATCACTGATGACATCATCCTTTTGAAACAGTGGCAGTCCTCCTCTCAGTGTAATATAACCCTTGATACACACATTCAAAAAGAAAAAAGAAAATGGACATAAAAATGGAGATACCAATACCATTTACAACAACCTCTTCAGTAATTCCACCATCTACATACACATCCACTCATTCACCAACAGTTCTATATAATTACTCATACATGTACTTGCTCATCATATGTACTCATAACCTATACATCCTGTTACACACTGATACTCATCTATAGTGGAGAAGTGTGGCTCACTGGTTAGAGGAGGCAGACCTGGAAGCAGAGGTCAGCCCGGGACCAGGGTTCAATTCCCGGCTCGGCTGGGTCTTGAGTCCTAAAATGTCCATGGACTCGACGATTCTCGCTCCGGTGCCTACTCGATTCACAGGTTCACACTCTGCGACTCTGGGCAATAGCTTGCTTAATCTCCACAATGGCCCCTCGCAGCGGGATGCCTGGCTTTCACCTTGTGGATACCCTGCCGGGGTTATCTCACAGGGGAATACCAGGACGGGTTCCCTAAGCAAGCGCTTAGAAACCGCTCGGTGATTTGCGCTATATAAATTCCTGTACATTTACATTTACATATAGAGTTACTCACACACATACTCACACATGCAAATAAACTATCAAACATCCATTTACTTGCATATACATCTATACACACACACCACTACACTTACTTCTACAGTAACGTACACATACTTACTCTCTTAAACAATCACTTATAGAAACACATACTTATTTTTACAGGAACTCTTCCAATCTCTCACTCTCATATATACTCTCTTATAAACATTAATACTCACATATACTAGATTAAAACATATAAACTAATGGATAAAGATACTTTTGAGACAGTCATTCACTCACAAACACACCCATACACACACTTATCCACCCATACAGTCCTGCACACATGCTGTCTTCAAAACACATACAAACAGTGAATCACTCGTTCATGCATCTATGCGCTGAGTGATATTCCCCACCAAACCATACAGACACTCCTTCTGATACTCAAAAAACCAACTAATAACCCATATAGACAGACATGTAGCTACTCACCAACCCATGCAGCCACTTATACACAAAGTGAGACACTGATACAGATATTTACATATTTAAAAATTACTCGCTAATACATGTATTCGCTAAGATATACTTAATAGGTCAATTATACAATCAAGTTTACAAAAAAAACATTTAACCCCTTCCATGCTGGTGACGAACCCCAGCCGTCATGCACTACGGTGCTCGTGTGCTGATGACGGCTGGGGTTCGTCATGGCCCGCCCGTGTTCGGCCGGCGGCCGCACACGGGAAAAAAAGCGGCCGCATCGAAGGGGTTAAACACTTATTTACCCATTTATTCTCCCATCGACCATCAGATATACATATATAAAAAATATTTATTTTTCAGAAAGACACACATCTACTGGATGATGTCATCAGTGATGTCATCAGTGATGTCATTTGAGATGTCATCAGTGATGTCATGAGTGATGTCACTGACCATGTCATGGGTGATGTAGTATGTGACATCATCAGCAGTTTATTGCGGGCGCGCGAGTTATAGTTAGCTGAACTAACTATAATGGGGGAATTTCAAAGGCTTTGTATGAGTAAAATGAACTATAACTGGTGTAAAACCTACAAGCAGATAGCCCCAAAGGAGTGTGACCGCAGACACAAAGTAAGCTTCTCAATTTCTTGGTGTACTGCAAGCAGGCAGCATACAAACATGGGGCACCAGTATTCCCAAAGCCAGACGTGTTTCGAGAGTTCTTGCTCCCTTCCTCAATGGCATGTTCTCCGTGTCAGCAAGCAAAGTTCGCCGCACACCTGTTCAAATTTAACTCCCCACCCTAGTGGGCATGGCCCCCCCACAGCCTTCTGGTTGTTGTGGTGCGAAGTGTTAATTCACCAGTGGGCATGCTTCTGTTACAGGAAATATTAAAATAATGTCTCACCAATATATATATATATTCACTGAAAAATAACATAGGTTTTAGGGGTGTTATAGTTAGCTGGACATTTCCCTTGTACAAAACCATTGAAATTCCTCTGTTATAGTTAGTTCTGCTAACTATAACTCGCGCGCCCGCAATCCATTGCTGATGATGTCTAATATTACATCATTCATGACATGATCAGTGACATCACTGATGACATCACTGATGACAACTCAAATGACATTACTGATGACACCATCCAGTGAATATGGTTTGGTTTGATATTTAAATAAGTATTATATATATAGTAATCTGCATTGAAGACTGAGTGGATGTATGAGTGTCTGGATGGAGGATTTAGTCGCACTGTGATTGACTGTCTAAGTGACTAATTTAAAGTGTCTCATTAAATACATGGGATAGTGATTAAACTGTGTGAATACCTGTAGCACTCTATCTCTTGTTGTGTAAACTACTACATAAGTTGGCTTATAGCTTTGTGAAAGTCTGTATTAGTTATTTATTAGTTAAGTGAGTATTTGTATGCGATAGTGAATGTGTGCGTGATTGGGTGAGAGGTGTGTGACTGTCCAAAGATGTGTAAATAGTTGATTTAGTAGGTATATGAGGTTAAGACTGTATGTGGAAACAGTTGTTTGGGTCAGTGAATCTCTTTAAGGGTGTGGTGATGAGTAAATATATTTCTCAATGATACATGTCCAACAAAGTAGAAATATAAAAGGCAGTGTATGTGACAGTTGTTGTATATAAATAAGTATACAAAAGACTCAGTGATTGTATGAGTGACTGTATCGAAAACTGTACACTTGTATTAATGATTTTATAACACATTAAGTAAGAGTTACTATCTATATGAATAAATAAAATGGTGTTTGTATAAGTGTGTAGCTTAGTAAATGTGAGTATGATCAATTGTTTGCATAAGTGAGTAGGATGACTGCATAAGTGAATAGGATGCCTGCTGGTGTGTAATGTCGATGTAGATGTATAATTATATTTAATAGTGTTCTATTGATCTTTGTTAGCATGTATGAGTGAATCTATAAGTAAGTGTTTAGATGTGTCTGTAGATGTAGGAATCACTGAGTGGGTTTTTGGAAACTTGTACTGGTGTGTCAATGGTTTCAAATATTGTACTCCAAATTTTATAATGAGTGTTGAAAGGTTATACTAGTGTATGGTGATTTGTATCAGATTGTCACGTGGATGATGTCATCAGTGATGTCATTTGAGATGTCATCAGTGTTGTTGTTAGTGATGTCACTGACCATGTCATGAATGATGTAATATGTGACATCATCAGCAGTGGATTGCGGGCGTGCAAGTTATAGTTAGCAAAACTAACTATAACGGAGGAATTTCAATGGTTTTGTACAAGTGAAATGCCATTTTTCTGTGAATTTCTTAGGTTTTTTAAATGCTAATTCCTAACTATAATATGTCTTAAACCTATGTTTTTTTCAGTGAATTTCAAAGGTTTTGTAAATGACAATTTTTAAATGTAATATTTGTTATATTTATTTTTTTATACTGATTTACTACACTTTTTTAAACTATTTATTTGTAGATATTTTATGTTTTAAATTACATTTCAATTACATTACAAAATATACTTTTTCAGAATGAAGTGCTTTAGTTTAAATACTTTGCAAATAGGCAATAGACTTTTAAGTACAGTAGTTACAGTTGTTGCAATGGCCAACACAATTTGCAATATTGAGCTCAATGGGAATTTCTAGTTAAATGCAATTAGTTACTTTATGGAATACTTTTCTAACCACAGGACTAGCTCCTAGATTCAGTCCTGGGACATCTCCTGTAAACAGTTGGGTACAATTGTTTTGGTTACAGTAGTGATTTTAAGGAATATTATTGTATTTTAAAAGTTGACACTTTTTCATATAGAATCACCAATGTTATCCTATGGGAGGAAATTCACTTAGCAGGTAAGTAGTGTTATTGTTACTTTTTTTTACTCAGTGGTGGATCCTGGATCTAGCACTGGTGCATCTCCTGTAAACAGTTAAATAATGCGTTTAAGTTATACAGGTGATTTTTAAGGAATATTTGTAGTTTGTGAAAATTGATGATTAGAAACTTTTCTTGTGAAAACCAGACAACAGATTCTTATGGAAAGAAATACAAGTTACTGGTAAGTACGCTTAGAAATACTTTTCAGGGTCAGTTCTGGGCTAAAAGATGCAGCACTGGGTTCTCTGCTGATAGAACAGGTGAGTAAATCAGAATTCATTGTTCGAATGATTTTAGGTGAATATTTTAAAGTTGGAAACTCCACACTTAAAAGAATTTCAAAGTCAAACCAGTCAATGTTAGCCTATGGAAGAAAATTCAAGTTACTGGTAAGTACAGTTAGAATTACTTTTCAGGATCAGTACTGGGCTCAACGATGCAGCACCAAGGTATCTCCTGATAACAGGTGAGTAAATCAGAATTCGTAGTAAGGCTGATTTTAGAGGGTCCCTAGGGTCAAAATAGCCCATTAGGTACTTCCAATAAGTGCCATAGAGCTGTGTTGCAGGGAGCTGTAAAAAGGGGCGTGGCCTCTGAACACCTGCCTGCAACGCAGCTCCCTGGCGCATATTGGAGATACTTGTTGGGCTATTTGGCCCTCAGGGACCCTCAGTATTGAAAGAGAATTCATTCCCCAACTTAAAACCCGCAACGGAGCACAGTGATGAAGGAAGGGCATTTTAAGTTGGAGGATTAATTCCTCCTCAATCCTGTGGGTCCATGGGGGCAAACTAGCTCTCCAGGTACCTCCAGATGTTCAGAGATGTGGCAATCAACTGTGTATAAGAGAAGGAACTCGCACATCAACAATAATGTATTTATTTTAATAATCAAATTAATAAAAAAAATTGAATAGCACCTTTAAAAAAAATAAAGATTATAGGGGTTTTGGATGAGGAAGTGTATTAAAATTGTGGACAGAAACTGTACACAGTAACCAATAAATATACTTGTTTTAAAAAATAAATACAAAGGCATTCATTTTAATACTCTTATAATAAAAGAGAGAAAGAATTAAAAGAAAAAGAAAGAGCTAATACGTATATGGATATAAAACGAAACTAAAACTGTTTAACAAGTTTCACTTTTACAAAAACACATGCGCAAGGTAAACAGTGGGAATGTGAGCACGTGTCAGCTGAAAAACGTGACAAAAAATGGGAGGAGCACTAAATTGGTTCCATGGTGACTTCAATAACCAAAATGTATATAAACCACACCCGTAGGAGGATTACTTTTATTTCTGTGATTTAATTACAGGTGACCAAACTTCGAGCAAGATAAAGTTTACGATCGTCGGATTCATCTTCAGTTTATCTATCCATTTCCTCAGAGGGAACATAAAGTTAATGTGTATATTGTAATATATAAAACATTAAGTCCCATCCAGAGGAGTTGGATGTATGTCGACGGGAGGAGTAAAGAATATTAAAGAGACGTAAATTAATAGTATAAGTTTATGCTTTATATATTTTTCTAGTGCAAGTATATTATTATGATTTCTAAATGTAGTGCGTAAAAGTATAATTGTACTTTAGAAATGAAATGACGTAGGAACAGTGCATGCATTATCACCGCGAGTTGAAAATACTACGAAGATGCATAAATAAGAAGGTTTGAAATATGTACAAATAAAAAAAAAGATCAAGTAATTCTCTTTTTCTTCTAGAGTGAAAATGGGCTCATCAGTATATATATATTGTGTAGCACTGTCACGTATTTTCACTCATGAAGAACTGGAGATTTTTCATTGCAAGCCTTAAACATTAATGTCATTTAACAAATAATAAAATAATCCTTTTTAACAGTCACAATGTTCTCATAAAGAGTAATTAAAAAGAAATGTACAAAAAACAAAAAAGAAAGATGAAGTAGTGAGGGAGTGTTTGTAGTAGCACTTCTATTCTACTTTATCTGAAATCATGCCTTCTTATATTAATAAGAGTTTGGGGCAACACTTTAAAAAAGATTTGAATAGAAAATAGTGTTTGCAGAGAAAAAAGGGAATGTGTGCATATTTATATAGCGCATAGTCGACCCAAAACTATATCAGCAATTTACATGAGCACCGTATTTATAGTACATTTTCAGGCAGGCGTAGAATACGTAATTTCTCTTCAATAACAGGATGTGGACACGACTCAGAGGCTCGAACACTGATTTCCAGCACCAAGTTGGACAGTGTACCTGAATGACCATATACGACAGTGTACCTGAATGACCACATATGTATATGTATAAGCTGCCCTTCATGTGCCAAAAACTGCATCCTAAAACTTTCATAGCCCTTTATTACTACAGCTACAACACTCCACTGAGTGTACAACAAACATTCATATTCGCAGAAATACGTCATGTCCACCATCTTTAATGTGTGCAACCATAGATGAATATAGAGTCAGTGATACCCCGTACCTTCCATGTTGGCCATGTTGTGGTACTTTACAGATATAATGACACATTTGCGTTTAAGACCCGGGTGACGTCAGCACTACAACACAGACACCCTAATCAGTTGATTTCTCATATAGATCACGACGGAACCACGCCCATAGCTTCGGAATCATGATTCACAGCCTCGTGCAGCGCTGGCATACGTCTGTCCAGCCCACTCTGCTTACGCTTCCAGGAAATCACAACAAATTTAACAACACTTTCCTAATGCTAAAGCGACGATGATTTTAACGCTGTCCTTGTAAATATGCCCCCAATATTGAGAGAAATACAGTGAAAATTCATGTTCGCAAGTGAAAACCTTGTTAATATAAGACTGTGCACTTAACATATCAATCTACCTTGCATATTAAACATGTTTACGTCTACTTCAGAAGAGATGTTAGGATCCAACATAAACCGCAGTCCTCAAATCCAGGGCTGCCTTGTAAATACAACACTGTTATTATACCTCCCTCTTCGTTTTTATATTCTCATAGAAACACCTACCCTTCCACTGAGAACACCTACATTGCAACTCATTGGAAATACGAGGCGAGCCCTTAGCAAACCGGCTGCTAACATGAATTAATGCATCTTAGCATCACCTAGTAAAAAGGGCAATATTATTTTCACCGCATTTTTGGCTTTTTTTACGGAGGATCCATGCACCCAGGGCACATTTCTCTGTTTTTTCAACAACAAAAAAAATTGGGTTGGGGGCCCTAGGGGTCCTTGTTAGACCCCCTGAGCAGGTCTAGAGGGTAAAAATATTTCTTACCTGCCCCCTTTATATATTTTGAACACTTGTTCCACTAATTTCTAGATCCTCGCTTCTACAGAGGCCCAAAATGGCTGCCAACACTTCCTGGTTTCAGATGTTGACAACCACTTGACAGCCAACCAGCATTCAATGCGGAATCGGGACGGTGCGTTATAGTCCGCGCAAGATTTGCGCATCCACCGAGGCCATAGATATATATGTACTTTTAATTGTCATTTTCTCAGGAACTGCTGAACAAATTTACACCATATAAGCAAAAGGCACGTGTCTGAACCAAGGACTACAACTTTGCCAAATTTGGTTCAGCCATTCGGGCTGTAGCCGCGATGAACGGTACCTATGAGAAATTGCATGGGGAAAACACGTTTTGGGCCCCCCTTTTTCTCAGCCCCCGCTTGATGAATGACCCCAAGACTTTCAGAATAGGAGCGGACCGGAGCACCTCACCAGTTTTGAAAATTTCGCGAAGATTCGCCAACCGGCGCTAAAGTTATTCCAAACAGATTTTGTTGCGGATTTCCTATGGAAAATGGAAAGGGGAGACCACTCGGTCACCCCGAACGTATGGATGGGTGCCCCGATCCCCCGGGAAACCGTTGCGGGCAGGGGGGCATGTCCCGGCTGGTATGCCCATAGCGGCGTGGTTGGAGCACGCCCCTACCGCCCAAAAAGGGTTGTCCTAAACACCCGCCCGGAGGTCCGTGTACCGATGGGTGTGATGGGGGCGCAGCCCAGCCTTCCCACTGCTGGATAAAAGGCGCGGGAGTCCAAGGAAGCGTCCTCTTGTTCCTGCGCTCTGAAGGCTGCACCAATGGTCGCTCGTGAGCCCTCAAGGGAACAAGCTGCAGTTTTTTGAACTTGTAATCGTTGTTTTTCTGTTTCAGTCATCAAGGCGTAGCTGGAGTTCGAGTCACTTCGGGAAGACAGGCTGAGCTAACGTAGAACGCGGACATGCCTGGCAAGAAGTCTGGAAAGAGCTCCGAGATGGAACGTATGCTGCGTACATTGGTGAACCAGGTTTCGGCGATGGACCGAAAGTTCGGTGAAGTAGACCAGCTTGGTCGCGGCTTAGCGGCCCTCAGGAAACAAGTGGAGGCTCAAGCTGCCCCCTCAGGGCGACCTAAGAGAGTCATAGGGCCGACTTTGCCAAACGTTACCCCAGGGGGGGGATAAGGGAAAAAAGAGGAGGGTGAAAGCGGGTCCTAGCGAGGCACCAGTCCCGATGGAGGTACCACCGATCCCAGTAGCGTCAGCGGCCAGCCCGGTACCCATACCGGACGGGGGGTTGCCAATCCCTGTGGGTATCACACCGCTGGAGAACGATCAGATTCCTCCTGAATTAGCGCTTCAGTTAGCGGCAGTGTTACCCTGGTTGAAAAAGGGAGCGGGGGGACCCGCGGCTGTGGAAGACCCGGCCGAGGAAGCTAGACTAATTATTGAACAGTTACGGCAGAGGAGGGATGCTGGGGCAGCGAACGTGCCTTCTATTTCCCCACAGGTGGCGAAAGTGGTCCTGGCAGACAACCAGGATAAGGCGACGGACACGGCTGGAAGTGCGGCGGGAGCCGGTAAGAAATCGTTACCGATGATGGGGGAGGGTGCGGTACCCTCAAGGCGGGAAAGCTTGGCGCAACATGTTCCCATGGTTACTAAAGAGATGGTGTGGGCCAACAAATACATTAATATGTTTTCACTGTTGGCTGATCATCGAGAGGTAGAATATGCCAAGACCCAGAAGGATTTATGGCACCCCAGTGTATGGCGGGCAAAAATGGCGGATTTCAGGGTCGAGGAGTCGATGATGAACTGGATCAGGGCCTTTTCTATCTATGTGGCAATCATCGCTGAACGTACACCAGAACTGTTGAGTGACTTGGCTTGTTATCAGAGCAGGATCACAAACTTCCATGAGAAGTATGGAGGTGAAGAGTGGAAAGGGTATGATGTGGCTTTTAGAAAAGCGAAAGAGTTTAACGAGGCATTGACTTGGGATTGTCTGGATACGGTATCATGGCATGCGCAGCTCATGCCAGGATCAGCGGGTGGTGCGGGGTCAAGCACAAATGGCTCCAGGGCATTTCCACAGAGGCAGTCACAGCCCTTTCGTCAGAACTACGGGGGGAATCTCAGCCTAGATCGGGCGGGAACGGAAATAAGCGAGGGGTGTGTTGGGGTTTCAATAAAGGAACGTGTAGCAGGCCGCAAGGAATGTGTAGGTTCCGGCATGCATGCTCTGGATGTGGTAACACCTCACACCCTGAAACTAGCTGCCGATCCAGGGCCAAAGGCACAGGAGGCAAAGGGGGTACCAAGCAGGATTGATACGGTGTCCCGGAAGCACACATCTTCGCCCGTAGATATCTTGGCTTTGACCCCTTGGCTGAACAGACACCCTGATCATGCGTCCGCCGGGATTCTGCGGGATGGCTTCTCATATGGCTTCAGGATCCCGGCGGGTGATTTTTGAGGGACCGCTTCTTGTAAGAACCAACTGTCCGTTCAGCACAACCCGACAGTTGCCGCCAAAAAGATCGCCAAGGAAGTTAGCTTGGGGCGAGTGGCAGGACCTTTTGGTGACCCACCAACGGCTGATTTTGTGTGCTCTCCATTAGGGGTAGTTCCAAAGAGGGACCCGGGGGAGTACAGGCTCATTCACAATTTATCGGCACCAAAGGGGGCTTCTGTCAATGAGGCGATCGACCCTGAGGTTTGCAGTGTAAACTATGCATCTTTTGATGACGCAGTGGTGCTGTTGAATCGCTTAGGCCCCGGTGCATTGTTAGCAAAATCAGACATTGAATCTGCATTCAGGTTGCTTCCGGTGCATCCCAAAGATCAGCGCTTGTGGGTTTTACGTTTCAGGGGAAATACTACATGGATATGTGCATGCCAATGGGTTGTTCAATTTCGTGTGCCTATTTTGAAATGTTTAGCTCATTTCTGGAGTGGGTGTTCACAAAGGCCACAGGGCACCAACATGTGATGCATTATCTTGATAATTTCCTCTTTCTCGGCCCAGCGGGCACTGGGGACTGTGCACGGGCATTGCAGGACTTCTGCGTGCTCATGCGGGGTTTCGGGGTTCCATTGGCGCCAGGTAAGACAGTGGGGCCGACTACCTCCCTGGAGTTTTTGGGCATAGAACTAGAGTCCATGGAGGGGTGCTTCCGCCTGCCGGCGGAGAAGTTCGCCAAATTTAGGGCTTCCTTGTTGCAGTGTCTCCGGACCGAGAAGGTGACATTGCACCAATTACAGCTGACAGTGGGTCAGCTTAATTTTGCATTAAGAGCGATACCGATGGCTCGCCCTTTCTCTCGATCCATTGCTCATTCCATGGTAGGCCTCAGGGAAGGGCACCACCGCACGAGACTGTCGGCGGAGGTTCGCCAGGACATGCTCATTTGGCTGCCATTCCTGGCGGACTTCAACGGCCGAGTGGTCTGGAGCAAACCCCCAGCCTAGTCGGCGGAACTCGGCTTATGGACCGACTCGGCAGGCAGCGTGGGGTTTGGTGCGATCCTCAGAAACCGCTGGTCGGCACAAAGATGGCCGGCGTGGTGGCAAACAAACGGCTTGATGAGTAACATTGCCTTTCTAGAACTCTTCCCCATCTGGGTGGCTCTGTTGGCATGGCCGGAGGATTTCAGAGACCGCTCGGTGGTATTTTGGTCCGATAACATGACAGTGGTTGAGTGCATTAATCAGCAGGCAGCACGCTGCAAATGGATATTGCGATTGTTGAAAGAGATTGTGTTACGATGCGTGAGATTAAACGTACAGTTCAGGGCAAAACATGTGCCGGGTGTACTGAATAATGCAGCTGATGCGCTCTCTCGTTTCAAAATGCAGGCTTTCAGGGATTGTTTACCCTCAGCGGAGCTAGTGGCGGCACCATTTCCCGAAGCACTATGGCAAATCGGTGCCCCGGACTACAAAACCTTGTGGTAGCCAGTTTAGCGCCCAGGACAAGGAAAGCTTATGAAGGGGCATTCCGCTCGTACTGCGCCTTTTTGGGGCCGGCAGGGGAGCATAGATGGGGGCAGGAGGAGTCCTTTGTCCAATTTTTTGTGGCACTTCATGGCGAAGGCCGGTCGGCGGCAACCGCAATTCGGTATAAGGGCGCCTATAATGCCGCCATATCATTTATGGCACAGCTCCATAGGATCAGGGACCCGACTGACTCCTTTCTAGTCAGGAAGGCTCTGCGCGGCTAGCGGCGCTTAGAGGGTTGCAGAAAGGATAACAGGCACCCGATAGGTTTTGATAAGTTGCCCACCTTGCTGGCTAAACTAGAAGAGACATGCTCCTCGCCTAGCGAGGCAATACTATTCCGGGCAGCGTTCGCATTGGCATTCTATGGGGCACTGCGGGTGAGCGAACTAGTGGCAGCAAATAAGAGAGATACAGAAGGAGGTCTGCGCAGGGATCACATCCAAGTAAGAGGGGATTCTCTGCTGATCTCGATAGCCAGGTCAAAAACGGACCAGGAGGCCAAGGGGAAGAGTGTTGTGTTGCAGCGCGCTCCAGGTAGTCCCTCCCGGTTGTCCAGTGAGGCATGTTGAGGACTACCGAAAACAAAGGTTGACAACGTGGGGGGGGGCCCTGCTGCGACATACGGACGGCACCCCGTTGACAAGATTTCAGTTTCGGAGGGTGCTGGCAATTACGATTGCAGCAGCGGGCTTGAACCCGAGTGATTTTGGGACTCATTCATTCAGAATAGGGGCAGCTACAGAAGCTACGGCTCTAGGTCTGCAGGCAGACGAGGTGAAACAGTTAGGCCGTTGGTCTTCCAATTGTTTCAAGAGGTATGTGCGACTGCACATGTTGTAAATTACTGATGAAGTGCACTCACGCTTGTTGTCTTTTGTTTGGATTACAGTTTCATGAGCCTGTGACGCAGGGCGGAAATTGGGACCGGCCCAGTATCAGCTAACAACCGCAACAGGATTACGGAATGGAAATCATGTGGTCTGGGTCGTGGGCCACTCATACGTGAGGCATGCCGGGGACATATTCAAGACAGGTGATGCGATCCACACATCTGAGGAATATGGGTTCAGGGTGTCCTCCCATGGGAAGGGCGGCCTCTGTATTGACCGACTGCAAAGTTTTGTGGAGGAATTATTAGGGCGGCACAGGTCACCACCATCTGTAGTCATAGTGCACATTGGGGGCAATGACTTGGTAAGACTGGGCAGACGAGCTTTAGTTGAGCACATACTTTCTGTAGTTATCTGGTTAGCAAAAAGGCTCCCGGGATGTACAATTGCCTGGTCTCACATGATTCCCAGTAGGGTATGGCGGGGTGGCTAGCCCACGACACCATTGAACCATTCGGTAAAGAGGGTCAACAATTAAATGGAGAAATTGTTTCGCTCTGCTCATCTCCAAAGCATATCTCATGGGTGCATCTGGGGCGATCACTGTTATTCTGATGATGGGGTACACCTGTCCAGGGTGGGTAATGACTTACTGATAGGAGATATGATAACTTGGCTAGTGGGCTTGAGGAGACATGACCTATAGGAGGTGTGGGGGGCCAGATAGTCGGTCAACTATCTGGCCTGTGGCGGTAAGGTCATGATCGGTGAGCAGTGATTTCAAGGTCCCTAGGGGGGGCGCCATCCAATATGGATGGGAGCGCCCGGGGGGAGGCAGCCATTGGCCCCTCCCATGGGGGGCGGCACCCATTACGGATGGGTCACCCAGGGGGAGACGGCCATAGGCCCCTCCCAGGGGGAGACGGCTATATGCCCCTTCCCAGAATTTCCCGGGGGCCGGCTATCCGCTCCGGCTGAAGAGAGTGCGGGGAAAGGGGGGGAGTCCACGCTGTCCTTCTTACGGATACCTCGCACGGGAACTCGGACGACCTTAAGATGGCGTTGAGTGAAAGGGGGCCCCCACGACAAGGGAAGTTACAGTTGGCTGCGAGGGTAAAGTCCTCTGCACATGCGCCACTCACACGTGAGGGTGGGAATTTGGTGATAGGGATCTGACACCGGTTAAGACCTTGCCGTTGGCCCTTAATGTGAGGATGTACAAATTCGACTGTAATGCATTTGTCATGATGTTAGACTCGGCTAGGAAATCTTTGTATTAGAGATTTGTTAAGGTTAGCCTGAATACCTGTCTTCATCAAATGTAATTGAAGTTGAATTTGTACATGATACATGAAAAGTTTTAATTTAAAGTTTTAAATTTTGTTTCATATTTTTAATAAATACGGCCAGGGGGGTCGTGAGGCCCCCCTGCCTTCCAAAAGTTCAAAACTGTGTCTGTCTCCTCCCATTGGGATTGGTGTTGGAAGGGGTGGCGGGCATCCCGGCCCATATAGGTCCTAACTATAACTACCTACTGGATATATACATAGCAATGTTAACGGAGTGGGCGGAAACAAACTTAGAATCATCCAGCAAACTTATGTCGATATTAGTCAAATATGCGGAGAGTGATCGCCTAAAGATACAGTCGGAGGTGGAACTCTTGGAAATAGAAATTGCCCAAATAGAAAAGAAAGAAAACAGTGATATAACATCTAAATTAAGAGCGGATATGATAACAAGATTGAGCAGGAAGGAGGATATTATCAAAAAACGGAAGGCATTCAAAGTTGAACGCGACCAAATTGATTACCTAAATGGGCAGATATTCACCTTTGACAGGAAGTACGACAGTGTAAAATCCCAAATAAGAAAAACACACCAGGATCCAATTAAGGAGACTCTAACTTCAGCATCATCTACAGAACTTAGTTCTGCAGCCGAAAGTGATCCTGATAATGATACACCAGCGGCGCAACAATTGGGGTTTACAATGGTTTCCCTGGCGCAAGAGGTGGGTGTACTGTGTCAAGATCGCCAGGATACCTTAAGACCACGGATTCATGGCAAGGCAAACAACAAAGGGCAAACCGCAAGCGCAACCAAAGGCGCAAATGCTGTGCCAGAAAAATCAAACAGTGAGAAGAAATCGCGAAACCGCGAAGGGGGCGCTGGAACAAACAAAACCGCGCCGAAGGGAACAATCACGGCCCTGCTCAATAGTCAATCTACGGACATTAAACTCACGTGAAATGATCTGACGGTCCTAGGCTTAGGGCTGTCATATTGCCTACCCAGTAATTTTATTATGCAGATACCAGGATGGATGCATACAGGTTTGTGAGGAATCTCAAGTTAAGCAAATTCTTCCTGTTACAACCAAATAGGAAGAACCGGACAGAACAACTGAGTAGTCCGTCATTACTGTTGGCAGGAGATCGCACAACTTTTGAGGACATTTGGGCATTGCAAAAAGAGTAAGATATATAAGCAAATTTGTCAACAGTAGCCTTTTGGGAAGATGTAGGAATTTGTAGAACACCATTTAGGCCTAAATCTGTTTTTCAACCAGTGATGACTCATGACAACTTAGATGTGTATCAGGAAATAATCACTAAAGATTTGAAAAAACTGTATATTGCCACAAACAAAAAACATGCAACAATTAACAAGAAAAATCAAACTTACAATAATTTGATTAAGAAATTGGAAACCAACAAAAATATCAGCCGATAAGGGTGGGAACATTGCTCTATGGCCATGCCAAATGTACATAAGTGAAGCTGAACTACAACTGCAAGCCTCCCTATGTTACATAAAGAGCAATTTCTCAATGATAAGATCCGCATGGCAGGACCAAAGTTCAAAGTTAATGGCATTGAGAAGTGGCAATCTCATATCTGATGAGGAATTCCAGTTTTTAAAGAAAGAACATCCGGTAGTGCGTACTTTTTACCTGATACCTAAAATTCATAAGAATGTCGAGACACCACCAGGGCGTCCAATCATTTCTGAGATTAATAGCTCTACAGAAAATATGTCAAAATACATAGACTATTTCTTGTAGCACTGGGTCAAAAAATTGTGTTCTTATGTACAGGATACCAGTGACTTCGTTCGCAAACTTGAGAAATGTTGTTTGGGATTCTGACTGTCTTCTAATAACATTAGATGTGTCCTCGCTATATACCTCTATAAAACATGTTGATGGGGTAAAAGCAGTTCAGCACTATTTAAACAAATGGGCAATGAACTTTTCGGCCCATAACAGAATGCTGATCTCTATGATACAAACCTGCTTAGAACAAAACGTCTTCATGTTTAACAATCAAGCACATCAGTAGACCAGGGGGGTGGCCATGGGGGCCTGCTTTTCCCCCAGTTCGCATGTTTACACATGGGACTGTGGGAGGAGCGGGTCCTCATGGGTCAACATAAAGCCACCATGCAAAATCATGTACCCCTGTATCTTAGATACGTAGATGATCTGTTTATGGTCTGGCGGGGAGCGACGGAAGAGGCACAACACTTTGTGGAGGAGCGGAACATAAATAGCCTAAATATACAATTTACAGCCACAATAGATGCTAAATCTGTCTGCTTCCTGGACACTGAGGTATATGTAGAGGACATAGACTTAGCCACTAAGTTGCATAGAAAGCCCACTACGGGCAACACAATATTACATGCGGATAGTCAACACCGCATCACCTAGTAAACAGCATTCCCTTTGGGGAGATGCTGCGCATTAGGGGAATATGCAGCTCAGATGATGAATGTCATAAGGCCCAAGAAGAAAGCAGAATACGATTCCTGGGTAGGGGATACTAGGAGGAGGTCCTCATGAAAGCTATATTGCGGTCTCGAGCAATATCGAGAGACCTAGGATTAACCCCAAAATCCAAAGAAACAGCTAAGGTGGGATATAAGACCAGGATTGAGCCAAGAGTCATATTAACTTTTAATAGACAGCATAATGATATAAGGAAGATTTTCTATAAAAACTGGAATCTGGTGGCAGGGGATCCTGTCATTGGAGGGTTAGTTAATAAAAAAAAAATCTAACCTTTAGAAAGTCTCCTTCAATGGCGAGCGAATAACTGTCCAAATACATGGATGGCACTGAGTAAGGGCTTTAGGAAATGTGCTAGTTGCAAAGCATGTAAATATGGCTGCTTCCAGATTTCCTCCACGTTTCAATGGAAGCACAGCATCTATTAAAAAGTACAGTAAGTATTTAGGATCACTGTCATGTGTGCTCTCAAAGTGCCAGGCAACTGGGTAAGCTTGGTCTTTCCCTGTAATTTTCCTGATGTGCTGCAGCATCCGTTTGTGGGCGGGCACCGGGTGCACCCTACATACCGCAACGCACACGGACACTGCAGCACATATACTACATAGTCCGTCTTACAGGTGAGTCTTTTCTTAATGGGTACCAGTGTTTCTTTGAATGGGACTGAGAAATGGGTTTTGTTGCAACCATATTTACATGCTTTGCAACTAGCACATTTCCTAAAGCCCTTACTCAGTGCCATCCATGTATTTGGCACTGTGATCTCAGGACAGTTATTCGCTCGTCTTTTCTTAATGGGTACCAGTGTTTCTTTGAATGGGACTGAGAAATGGGCTTTATTGCAACCATATTTACATGCTTTGCAACTAACACATTTCCTAAAGCCCTTACTCAGTGCCATCCATGTATTTGGTACTGTGATCTCAGGACAGTTACTCACTAATTCGCTCGCCATTGAAGGAGACTTTCTAAAGGTTAGATCTGTTTGTTTTGGAACTGACCCTCCAATGACAGGATTTCAGTTTTTATAGAAAATCTTCCTTATATCATTATGCTGTCCTCCTCCGAGTATCCCTTAGCCAGGACTCTTATGCAACTTGGTGGCCAACTGTATGCCCTCTGCATATACATCAGTGTCCAGGAAGCAGACAGATTTAGCATCTATTGTGGCTGTAAATTGTAAATTTAGGCTGTTTATATTCAGCTCCTCCACAAAGTGTTGTGCTTCCTCCCTCGCTCCCCGCCAGACCATAAACAGATCATCTTTGTATCTAAGATACAGGGGTACATGATTTTGCCTGGTGGCTTTATATTGACCCATGAGGACCCGCTCCTCCCACAGTCCCATGTGTAAACATGCGAAACTGGTAGAAAAGCAGGCCCCCATGGCCACCCCTCTGATCTGCTGATGTACATGATTGTTAAACATGAAGACGTTTTGTTCTAAGCAGGTTTGTATCATAGAGATCAGCATTCTGTTATGGGCCGAAAAGTTCATTGCCCGTTTGTTTAAATAGTGCTGAACTGCTTTTACCCCATCAACATGTTTTATAGAGGTATATAGCGAGGACACATCTAATGTTATTAGAAGACAGTCAGAATCCCAAACAACATTTCTCAATCTGCAAACAAAGTCACTGGTATCTGTACATAAGAACACAATTTTTTGACCCAGTCCTGCAAGAAACAGTCTATGTATTTTGAGATATTTTCCGTAGAACTAATAATCGCAGAGATGATTGGACGCCCTGGTTGTGTCTCGACATTCTTATGAATTTTAGGTATCAGGTAAAAAGTAGGCACTACCGGATGTTCTTTCTTTAAAAACTGGAATTCCTCTTCAGATATGAGATTGCCACTTCTCAATGCCATTAACTTTGAACTTTGGTCCTGCCATGCGGATCTTATCATTGAGAAATTGCTCATTTTGTAACATGGGGAGTCGTGCAGTTGTAGTTCAGCTTCCCTTATGTACATTTGGCATGGTCATAGAACAATGTTCCCACCCTTATCGGCTTGACGTATATTGATATTTTTGTTGGTTTCCAATTTCTTAATCCAATTATTGTAAGTTTGCTTTGTCTTGTTAATTGTTGCATGTTTTTTGTTTGTGGCAATATACAGTTTTTTCAAATCTTTAGTGATTAGTTCCTGATACACATCTAAGTTGTCATGAGTCATCACCGGTTGAAAAACAGATGTAGGCCTAAATGGTGTTCTACAAATTCCTACATCTTCCCAAAAGGCTACTGTTGACAAATTTGCTGATATATCTGACTCTTTTTGCAATGCCCAAATGTCCTCAAAAGGTGTGCGATCTCCTGCCAACAGTAATGACGGACTACTTAGTTGTTCTGTCCGGTTCTTCCTATTTGGTTGTAACAGGAAGAATTTGCTCAACTTGAGTTTCTTCACAAACCTGTATGCATCCATCCTGGTATCTGCATAATTAAAATTACAGGGTGGGCAATATGACAGCCCTAAGCATAGGACCGTCAGATCATTTCTTGTGAGTTTATTGTCCGTTAGATTGACTATTGAGCAGGGCCGGGATTGTTCCCTTGGGCGCGTTTTTTTTTTGTAATACATATTACCTACTGGCCCAGACCCCCTAAGCCTGCTCAGGGGGTCCCATAAGGACCAGTAGGGGAAAAAAAGAAGGAAAATCATTTTTTTTAAAGTCGCGGGATGCGTGTAGGATCCGCGCATTTCGCCGTCGAAAAAAATTCATGTCTTTTTGAGATACACATCAAGCTTATGTGTTTAGATCTTGGGTGGCTCTAAAAAGAGCCCTGGTGTTTATTGAGAGATTTTAGTACCTACAAGTAAGTACCGATGCAGAATCTAAAGTTTATGAGGAAGACTCTGTTCCCTTCATCTGTAAAATGTACACCATCTCTCCTATGGATGCCATGCATATTGAAATGCAGATTGTTGTGGAATATGGACCCCATTCTATAGAAAAGCAGAAACAGATTTATTCACATGTTTCCTAGCGTTCTCAATTTGTGGACAAAATTGATTGGACCAGTTCCATATCTGTCTTTGGCATATGTTAGAATAGACAAAGGCAGTTTGGGGGAAAAATGACATCAGTTCTCCAAAGGTTTCCTTCATAAGCATTTCCAGCCCTAGTCCAGTCAAAGTGCCTAGGTCATTGCCACCACAGTGCACAATTATGAGGTCAGGGTGTTGGAGATGTAAAAAGGATTTCACCAATGGCATCAATTGGTGCCACTTTAGACCTCTCTGTCCAATCAATTTAATGTCATTTGGTAAACCTAGGTCTTTGTGAATTCCTTTCTGTTCTGCGTACCTTTGGCTCCAGAAAATAAAGCTGTGTCCTACAATCCATACTCTAAGCATGTTGAAGGGAGGTCTGGATGCACAAAGATGGTCTCTGTAAATGAAGTGGCAGTTTGAAAACTAAGATTTTTCTAAAATGGTGGATAAGATGCACTGCTTGAAAAAGAAAAAAAATGATTGGTTGTTTGACAACATTCTACTCTGGAAACTAAGATGCATGTTTGTGTTTTTGAAAAGCATGTTTCTTATTGGTTATCTGAAAGTGTTTGAAAAGAGCATTACATAGTATACGCTGGTATATTGTGAAGGCAAGCACACTTGCTGTTTTCATTACCAACATTGTGTGATGAAATTTTGACCTGTGTGCTCAGTTAACTGTTTCATGAAGTGTTTCTGTGGTAACAGGTAGAAGCAGAATGGGGGTAGGGTTCAAATATATGTAGTTTGGAAAGGATTGAAATGTCTAACAAATAGAAATGTGTGTTTGGTTTTGAATTAATGTGGGAAGCAATGTGATTTGATGTGAAGGTGTATATGTGTTGAAAATGAGAGGGAAACTTTGCCATTCTATGGTTCTGGTGTGAGGTGTTGAAAACAATGATTCTGAATAAGAGAATCTGCTGTGTGGCTGACATACTTCTTATTCTACAAAACAATTGGAAAGGTGAGTTATTAATTTGTGAGGGAGTGTATGTGGTGCAGTTTGTTTTTAATCAGTGTAATGTTTTTGTCCTGGTAAAGTGTAGGGAATACTTTTCTTTCTCTAAAATGTTATTGTGAGAGTTTGTGCATTTATAAAGTATTCTAAGATAAGCATTTGTTTATTTCATTTGTTTGCACACAGATAGATATGCTGTACTAATGTTTTTGTAGAATTAGAAACCAGTTATTTTTTATGTATTTGCAAAATTTGTGAAGTTTCTACATTAAAATGCAGTTCTCATTCTACACTATAAACTGTGTTTTGGTAAAATAGAAGGGATAGTGTTGTTTGTTTAGAATCACACAGTGAGTCTGTGCATTTAGGAATCACTCTGAGAGAACCATTTTGGTAGTTTATGTGTTTCCCGACATGTTATTGGTTAAAAACATATTGTGTTCTCATATTTTGGTAGAATTAGAAAATAGTCATTGGTTATGTTTTTCCAAGATGAGTATAGTATTAATAGTAAAATGCAGTTCTGAAATATATGGAATGTATGCTTGCTGTTTTTGCAGACAAATAAGTACATGTAGTTTTGCAGTGACACTTCCACCAGTGGAAGTGTCACTGCAAGACTACATGTCTTGCAGTGACACTTCCACTGGTCACTGCAAACACCACTGCACTACTGTGAACCCTTAATCTACCTCCAGCATGAGTACCTACTGTACCTATTCACCACTGCATTACCCTAAACCTTAAATCGACCCCAGCAGAACCTCTACACTACCCAAACACCAGTTTATTTCCTAGAACATTCCTCTACTACTACCCACTATACTACACAATCACCACTGCACTACTTAAAGCCTAAAACGCTATTCCTAGCATGATCTCCTATGGTACATAAACACCACTGCACTATGCTAGAACACTACCCCACTACCCTACCTAATCACAATTTTACTACTCTAAAGCTTAAATCTACCCCAGCAGAACCTCCTACACTACCCAAACACCAGTTTATTTCCTAGAAAACACTACCCTACCAAGATCCCCTACACTACACAAACACCACTGCACTACCCTAAACCAAAAAACGCTATCCCTACCATGATCCTGTACATTACATAAACACCAAAGCACTCCGCTACAACACTACCCCAGCATGACCTATTACACTACCTATTTACCAATGCACTACCCTAAACTCTAAAACACTATAACAGCACGGCCCACTACAGTACCCAAACACAATTGCACTACTCTAAACCTTAAAGATACACCAGCATGACCCCCTACTCTACCAAAACACTATTGCACTACGATAAAACACTACCACAACACGACCCTATATACCACACAAAAACCAGTGCACAACTCTGACCTCTAAATCTACCCCTAGTATGATCCCCTACACTACATAAACACTACTGTACTACTCTAAACACTACAACACTACCCAACATGACCTTGTACACTACTCAAACACTATTGCACTACCCTAAACATTAAATCTATCTCACCACGACCTCCTACACTACCCAATCACAACTGCACTATCCTAGAACACTACTCCAGCATGACCCCGTACACTACCCAAACACTACTGCACTACCGTAAAACACTACTCCAGCACAACTCCATACAATATACAAACACCACTACACTTAAACTCTAAAACACTATCCATATTATGACCCCACACACTACATAAACACCACTGCACTACCCGAGAACAGTACCTCAGCACGACTTCCTACACTACTCAAACACCATTGCACTACCCAGCTTGACCCCCTACACTACACAAACACCACTGCTCTTAAATCCTAAAACACTATGCCTAGCATGATCCTGTACACTATATAAACACCACTGCACTATCCTAGAACACTGTCCCAGCAGGACCTCCTACACTACACAAAGACAACACTGCACTACTGTTAATTCTAAATCTGTACTGTTGCAAAAAAATAGTGAGTCTTTATGTACCATGTAGTAATCTATTTACGAAAGTAAAAGTGATACAATTATGAATTCACTCAGTGTCTTTCCTTATAGTATTGTAATCATTCAGTAAATATACATGTAATCATACAGTGCTTCAGGTTCTAGTGTTATGGAGTGCTTCAAACTGCAATGCATTATGTATGTAGTGTTCATCAACTTCACTGTTGCGCTTCAGGCCTACCGTTTTTTTGTCAGAATTTGTATGAAAAGTGTTTGTATAGTAATACAAATGTATAATGTTTTAAATAAATACTTATTTATGTTTATTTTTTACAGATACTGTTTATCATCGTTAAAATAAAGTTATCATAACGCAGAAAGAAAGAAGAAGAAAAAGTCGGAAAAAGCATATTTATTTAAAAAAGCTCAACCACAAGTATTGGAAGACTAACATAATGTGACTAAAAAGAGAACAATTTCTGGAAAGACTACAAAAGACTTCATAAAAAACATTACTAGATTCAGAAAAAAAACTGCAAATGTGCAAAGCAGTGAAAATGTTCCAAGCACAAAAAAAGTGCAAAGAATAGGAAAGGCAAGCAAGGCAATGTAAAAACAAAGGATACAACTTATAGTAAGAGATGAGAAAATCAATATAAAGAAATTCACCAAAAATTATTTTACAACAGAGTTGTCCATAATTTACTGAAACACACAAAGAAATATAGAAAGAGAACACAATTTTATAAAAAGAAGAAGCATATCAAATCAATTGTTGAAAAGGTGTTTAAAGTAAAGAGGAAACTCTTCATTTTAAAACTTGAAGAGAATTTGATCACTAGATAAACCAATCATTTAATAAAGGCCAAAAGTAAGAGGAAAAGAGTAATTAACAGAAGTAATTTTTGTGACTTTTTTTAGGGCAATGGAAACATAGTTGAAGTTCAGAGCCTTTTTTTAATGAAGAGAGTTATTTACAGAGCAATGATTTGTTGCATGCAGTTGACACCAGTGGTCGAGCTTATGAGGTTAAAAATGGTTGTCCAATTGACAAAGAGCAAATGGTTCCTAGAAATTCAGAAGATGTGATAGCTGGTGAAGTTCTAGGCAGACGTCTTAAAGCCCCAGTGTACACTTGGGATTGTAGTAGTATTTGTAGTGTACAACAAGAATCTATTGATAAATTACGTAATTTCTTACAAGCATATTGTAAAAAAAGTGTTAAACAAAAGATGAAGGTGTTACAGGAACTAGACCCTCGCAGTGTGAGAAAACACACTAGTTTGCAAGGTCATTCTCTGGCTTGTCTTTCTAGGAAAGTATGCCAAAGTGTTTTCACCATTTCAGGATGTTTGCAGTACATCATACTCAAATGCGGAAGTTAGTGAGAAGATTGCATTATGCAAAAAGTCCAGCACTAAATTTAAATGAGCTGAACAGTGCTCTTTTACGTGGCTCAGTATCAGATGTGAAAAAGGTTTGTGATGATATTGAGTTTTGTTACTTTGGTCCAGAAGAAAAGAGTGAAGAAACTCAGACATTAATAGAAGAAAATGTTGTAGAGAAAGTTGAACATAGTTGTACAAAACATTTTGAAAATGAAATCACAAAGTTTAAGGTGATTTCAGGTGAAAGGCCACATTTTTCTTGTATTTATTGTCACCGAACTCACTACAAAAATCAGACTAGGAGTGTTGATCTGTATTTAAAAAGTGAAGAAGAAAATAATGATAAGTGGGAGGAATTTGCTACTTATTTGTTAGTAGGAAATTGTTTTGATTTGGGATCTGATCAGCGTATTTGTAAATATTGGTATAACAAATTAGATGAGAATAGAATGCCTGCTAGAGCTGTGCATAATAATTTAGAGTTGGTTGATATTCCTCCAGAACTGACAGATCTCAATACCTCTGAGTCTATTCTCATTCAATGTGTGCACCCATTTCAGGCTATTGTTCGTATGGAGCATAAAACAGGTAAATTGCCTCCTTCAGATTTACAAAAAGGATAAAAAGGAATAGTCGTGTATTTAGCGTTAGATTTAAAGAAAAATATTGAAACTATTGGTGTAGACAGTGTAGAAATTGAACGACTAGTTATTCTTGTTAATTGTGTGCCAACTAAAAATAAGAAAATCTGGCAGGAGTTAGTGGATGTTATGAAAGTGCAAAAGGCAACATTGCATTTGATAAAAAACAATACATACTATAAGAATGTTTATATAGGAGAAGAAGAAATAGTTTTTGGAGAAGATACTGAAATGTCAAGTGGACAAATTGAAAAAGTGGATATGTTAAGATGTGAAGAAATCTATGAACATTACAGTGTGCATCCACTTCATTCAAAAGAAGTGATGGGAAACACTATTAATTAGTTTCAAATTAAAAAAGCAAAAGGAAGTCCCATGAGTGTATGCGAAGAGAGCTTGGAAGCTTGTTGTTTTCCAAAGTTGTTCCCAACTGGAAAAGTAGGGTGATATGATGAACGTCCTGTGCAGATTCCTGCATCTGAACATCGAACAACAAGATTATATGCAGAAGATCCAAGATTTCGATAATGTATCCCTTATATATTTCATCTTTTGTTTGAAAGTGACTTGCCTGGACTTTCATATGCAGTCAACCATATTCTAAAATCTGGAATACATATGCAAAATGTATCTGCAAAAGATTTTATGAATAAAGTGCACCAGATAGTTGATCATCTAGAATCTCAGTTCATTAATTTGATGGCATGTCAGCGTGGGACTAATGAATATTGTTACCGTCATCATGGACAACTGAAATATATGCTACGGAACTTAGGAACTCCAACATGGTTCCTTACGCTGAGCTGTGCTGCGTACGCTTGGGATGATTTACTAGAATTTCTTTGGGAGGCAAATTCGAATATAAAAAACATTGAATACATGTCACCTGGAGAATTGTGCTCTTTGGATCCTGTTAATGTATTCAGGTATTTCAATCATAGATTTTAAGCTATGATGTCTTTTATCTGCAATAAAAAAATCCTCCACTTGAAGAAGTTGTGGATTTCTTTTGGAGAAAGGAGTATCAAGCCAGAGGTGCTCCTCATATACATATGCTGTTATGGATGAACAACGCTCCCAAATTTGGAACAGATGCGGATGATACTGTTTTCAGTTTTATTGATCAATGTGCAACATGTGCTGTACCCAAAATCACAGATGAAAACAACTTAAGAGCACATGTTTTACGATTCTAAAGCCACTGATGTGGAAAATACTGTCGACGAAAGTACAAATATAAGGACAAGTTCTACACAAATGTCGTTTTGGATTTCCATGTCCTGTAATATCGAAAGGAAGAGTGAACAGTTTTATGTCATCTTTGCGACATACTATCACAAGAAAGTCTTCAAAAAATACCTACAAGTTAAGAAGAAATGAAGAGTCAAAATACATAAATGACTACAACCCAGTCATGTTGTCCATGTGGAAGGCTAACATGGATATTCAATATATTGCTGGCAATTCCATTGCTGTTGCTCGATATGTAACATCTTATATTACAAAATCAGAAAAGACAGAATTGAAAGAAAAATGGAAAGAAATTATACAGTTTCAGTTTGAAGATGGTATCGCATCGAGAAATTGGAGCATATGAATGCTCAGATCGGTTATCATCTGCAAGTCTATACTCCAAATCTAGAAGAATCATTTATGTGTGTCTAGGTCTTGCAGCAATGCGAAATTGAGAACTGAAATCTGTACAAGAAATTGAATATTTAGCAGCATAAGATCCAGAAAGTACAGATATTTTGAAAACGAATATGTTGGATACATATTACCGAAACAGAAGTCATCATCTTGAGAACTTGTGTCTCTATGAAGTGCTGCAAAATTACACTTTTAAACAGAATACTACAGAGAACATCAATGATGGAAAATATGGAGTCATTGGTTCGGAAGGATGTTTGGTGAAACAAACAAAAAGGAAATTTAATTAATCACAGGAAGCTGAGTTGTGACACTTTTGATAAAAGGAAATTTTACTATTTAGCCCTTTTAAAACTATTCAAACCACGGCGTTCAGAACTGGAATTACTTGGAGATTTCCAGAGCTATGAAGATTCCTTTAATGCTTGTAAAGATAGCATACAATGCAGTGCTTTTGGAAAGGGGCGACCGAATCGGTCCCCCCGAACTTATGGCCGAGTGCCTCGATCCCCCCGGGAAGCCATTTTGGGCGGGAGGCGCGTCTCAGCTGGTATGCCCGAAGCGGCGTAGCTGGGGCGCGCCCGTTCCCGCCCTAGAGTGGGCTGGCCTAGACACCGACGCAGCCAGCCACGCCCTCAGGGGCAGGCAGGGGCGGGTATACGCCCGCCCTGAAGACGGATAAAAAGGGACGCAAGACCAGAAGACATCCTCTTGTTCTTGTGCTCTGAAGCTGCACCTCCTCGCTGCACGTGAGCTCGGGACAGAACGAAGAGCCAATTTTGAGCGTTTTAATCTTTTTCTTTGTCTTTTAGATACTTCGTCGAAAGGATGCCCAAGAAAGGAACAAAGAGAATGTCGACTGACCAGTTGGTTCGGGCACTCATGAAGGATATGTCCGAAATTAAGAAGCGGTTGGCGGAGCGAGACGGCGAGGAGGGATCGGGGCGTCCACCGGCCGGAGGGAAGCCAAAGAGGCCGAGAAGGGGGCCGGTCGGGGGAGACGTCCCGGTTCCCTGTTCTCCGCTCGAGGCGCCAGCCCCGGTACCGGCCCCGGTACCGGATGAGGGGAATCCGATTCCCGTGATAGTTACCCCGACGTCTGCCGGAGATATGCCTCCTGAGTTGGCGGCACAGTTAGCAGCATGGTTGGGGGACAGCAATGGGGGCGCCATGGCTACCGAAGCGCAAGCTCTCATAAAGCAGTTGCGCGAGAAACGTGATACAGCCAAGGTGCCCGCGCCGGATGCGGCGATAGACAAACCGCGAGGGACGGAAGCAGCGTCCGGTGCAGGTAAGCGGCCATTGCCGATTGCAAGGGATGAGTCAACACCCTCTCGTAGAGAAAGACTGGGGCAACATGTTCCTTTGCCAATAAAGGAAAAGATTTGGGCGGGGGAATACGTTAACATTTTCTCCCTGCTCGTTGATCACTATGAGGTCGAAACTGTTAAAGGTCAAAAGGATCTGATGCATCCGAGTGTTTGGCGCGCAAAAATGGCCGCCTTTAAAGTGAATGAAAATATTGGTAACTGGGGTAATGCTTGGGGAATTTTCACGGCAATTTTGGGGGAACGTAGGCCTGATTTACTCCCTGAATTTCCAGTATATCAGTCACGAATTATGGGGTACTCAACATCACATCAAGGTAACCAATGGTTCTGTTATGACAACCTTTTCAGGAAAGCGATGGAGCATAACAAAAGTTTAACCTGGGACTGTTACGATTCTTTAACGTGGAATAAGATGAAAGAGTCCGGAATGTTGAAAGTGCCATTGGTGGGGAGTGCTGTTAGTGAGTCCTCCCGCCAAAATGGGGGGACGCCCTTTCGGTCGGGTACGGGTACAGACGATTACCCGAGACCCGCCGGCAATACAGGGAAGAGGGGGTTCTGTTTCAATTTCAACAGAAGCAAATGTACTAGGCCCCCGGGGTCTTGTAAGTTCAAACACGAATGTAGTGGTTGTGGGGCACCCCATCCTGAGTCCTCGTGCAGAGCCAAATCGGGTGAAAACGGGGGTAGAGGAGGCGCTAAACAGGTCTAATATAGTCCGAGGGGCGCCTTTACCAACCCCGATTGATACCCTGGCGATGATTCCCTGGCTCAGCGAATACCCTGATCGTACTTCTGCTGGGGTGCTACGAAACGGTTTTTCATATGGTTTCCGCATCCCGGTGGGTAGCTTTCAGGGTGTCGGGTCGTGCAAAAATCAACTTTCCGTCTTGCAGCATACAACGGTAGTGCAGGATAAGATCCGGAAAGAGGTTACCCGAGGTCGGGTTGCCGGCCCGTTTCCTGTCCCCCCGGTACCGAACTTTGTTTGTTCTCCTTTAGGGGTGGTCCCCAAGAAGGACCCGGGTGAGTTTCGATTGATTCACAATTTATCAGCCCCTCATGGCCTTTCTGTAAACGATGCAATTAATCCAGAAATGTGTTCGGTGCGGTACGCATCATTCGATGAGGCCGTCGCCATTTTGAATCGCCTGGGGCCCGGGACGCTGATGGCGAAATCAGATATCGAGTCAGCGTTCCGTTTGCTCCCGGTATACCCGGATGATCAACGTTTGTTGGGATTCATGTTTCAAGGTTTGTATTACATGGACAGGTGTATGCCAATGGGGTGCTCGATATCTTGTGCTTATTTCGAGAAATTCAGTAGTTTTCTGCAATGGGTTTACACGAAGAAAACAGGTTTTCGGAACGTGATGCATTACCTCGATGATTTTCTGTTCCTTGGGGCCGCTGGGGATGATGAATGTGCCCGGGCCTTGACTGAATTTTGTGTTTTAATGAATCAATTTGGCGTGCCGTTGGCACCAGGTAAAACTGTGGGTCCCACGACTTGCCTCGAGTTCCTCGGGATCGAGTTGGACTCTAGTGAGGGTTGTTTTCGTTTACCAGCTTCCAAAGTATCGAAATTCAAGACAGCCCTGCAAATGTGTATCACTGCACCTAAAGTTACGCTGCATCAATTGCAGCAATTGGTGGGGAAGTTGAATTTTGCCTTAAGGGTTATCCTGATGGCCCGCCCCTTCTCCCGTTCGATTGCACAGGCGATGGTCGGCCTAAAAGAGGGCCACCATCGCACGAGGTTATCGGCCGAGGTCCGCCAAGACATGCGTATTTGGTTAGCATTCTTGGCGGATTTCAATGGTCGAGTCGTCTGGAACAAACCGGCCTTGTCCTCTGAAGAGCTGGGTCTGTGGACGGATTCAGCGGGAAGCATGGGTTTCGGTGCCATCTTCGGCACAAAATGGTCGGCACAAAAGTGGCCAACATGGTGGCACGATGAGGGGCTGACGAGTAATATTGCTTTCCTTGAGCTGTTTCCTATTTTGGTGGCCCTCAGATCCTGGCCCGATGGTTTCAAAAATCATTCTGTCATATTTTGGTCTGACAATATGACCGTTGTAGAATGCATTAATAGTCAGGCAGCACGTTGTAAAATGATTTTGAGGCTGCTTAAAGAGATTGTTTTACTGTGTATGCAACTGAACGTGGTATTCAGAGCAAAGCATGTCCCGGGGGTGATGAATCAGGCTGCTGATGCACTGTCTCGTTTTCAAATGCAGGCTTTCTCGGGTTTCCTTCCCTCAGCGGACCCCGAGCCGGCACCCTTTCCCGAAGCTCTCTGGTCTCTCGGTGCCCCGAACTTCGTTACCTCGTGGGAGAGAGTCTAGCACCAAGGACGAGGAAGGCATACGAAGGGGCGTTTCGGGCTTATTTGGCCTTTTTGGGGACTGAGAGAGGGGGACTTTGGGGGCATGAGGATTGGGTAGTACGTTTTCTGATGTCCTTGCGTAAGGCTGGGAAGTCGGTGGCTACAGCCCAGAGGCATCGTGCTGCCATCTCCTTTGTTGCCAGGGCTCATAATATCCAGGACCCGACAGCGTCTTTTGCTGTACAGAAAGCGCTGCGTGGGTGGCAACGCCTTGAGGGTCGCAGAGTAGATGAGAGGCGCCCGATAGGTCTGGATAGGTTGTCCCAGTTGCTGGCCACACTCCCCGACATATGCTCGTCTCAGTTCGAGGCCTGTTTGTTCCGAGCCGCTTTTACGCTTGCATTTCACGGGGCTATGAGGATAAGTGAGCTGGTGGCAAGGAGCAAGCGGGATGTGGCGGGGGGTTTGTGCCGGGAACACGTTCAGATCAGGGGTGAGACTATGACGGTATCCTTTGTTAAGTCAAAAACCGATCAAAGTGGGGTGGGAGACTGCATAGTCATTCGCAGGATTCCAGGGTCCTCCATGTGTCCGGTGAGGTGTTTAGAGGACTACCTAGCACAAAGGGTGGCATCATGGGGGGGGACAATGTTGAGACACGCGGACGCCACCCCACTGACAAAGTTTCAGTTTCAGCGGGTGCTCGCGATGTCAATTACCGCAGCAGGCCTGGACCCGGGTGAGTTTGGGACCCATTCCTTTCGGATAGGGGCTGCCACTGAAGCTGCAGCCAGGGGTCTTAATGTGGAACAAGTAAAACGAGTGGGGCGTTGGTCCTCCAATTGTTATAAGAGGTATGTGCGGTTGCACATGTTGTGAAGCTGTAACAATGTACTCACGCTTCTTGTCTTTTGTTTGGTTTTCAGTTACGCAAGCCTTCGAGGCGGGGCGGACTATGCAGTCGACCCAACACCGGGCCAGCGGTCAGACATCACCGGCTGTGAGAAAGGAGGTGTGGGTCGTGGGCCACTCATACGTGAGGCGTGCCGCAGACGTATTCAAAGCAGGTGACATGATTCACGTAGCTGGGGAATACGGGTACAGGATGTCCTTCTACGGAAGGGGCGGTCTCTGTATTGACCAGTTTCAAGCTTACTTTGAGGGTTTGTTAGGGCGGATGAGGTCACCGCCGTCTATAGTCATAGTACATTTAGGGGGCAATGATTTGGTCACCACCGGTAGACGACTTCTCCTGGAGGCGATGCTTTCCACCGTAAGTTGGTTGGCGAGGAAAGTTCCGGGGTGCATAATTGCGTGGTCTCATATCATCCCACGAAGAGAGTGGCGGGGGGCTATTTCGATCCCTGCTTTGAACCATTCTGTTAGGAAACTTAATAACAAAATGAGTAGGTTGTTCCGTTCCAGGATATTGCATTCTATCTCGCACGGTTGTATTAATGATGACAGCATGTATATGGGGGATGGTGTGCATTTGTCTCGGGTGGGAAATGAGTTACTCATAGGAGACTTCTTAGCATGGTTAAAAACGTTGGAACATGACCTTTAGCTAGGAGTTTTGGTGGGGGGCCCGGATAGCCGGTCAACTATCCGGGCCTGTGGCGGTAAGGTCATGATCGGTGAGCACTAATTAGTAGATCCCTATGAGTGGGCGTCACCCAACACGGATGGGAGCGCTCGGGAGAGGTGGCCATTGGCCCCTCAATGGGGAGGCGGTCCCTTCTAAGGATGGGTCGCCGGAAGTAAAGGAAAGGCGGTCAAGGCCCCTTCCTTTGTAGGAGGGGTTACAGCCCCCTCCTGGGGAATTTCCCGGGGCCAGTGACATCTGCGACGGCAGATGCGGTAAGTTGTGTGGGGTTGGGATAAGGGCCACGATACCTTCTAGATACCTCACACGAGTATTCGAACGACCTTTAACTGGCGTCGAGTTTTAGGTGCCCCCGTCAAGTCAAGGGAAATTGGTAGTAGTTGCACTTGAGGTACGCCTCCGTGCTGTCGCCCATCCCAAGTGGGAGGGGTAAGTCCGGTTAGGGATCTTGACACCGGTTATGACCTTGCTGTTGGCCCTTAAACGTTAGGTTGTACAATTTCAATATGTCAAGAAATGTTTTGTAGGTTGCTAGTTCGGCTAGGAGAACCTCTGTATTAGAGAATCTGTTAAGGTTAGCCAAACATCGCAATATGGTAATGAAATTGTACATAACATGAAACGTTTAATGTTTTAATTTTGTTTTAATAAATACGGCCGGGATGGTCACTCCATCCCACTTCCAAAAAACTTCAAGAACTGTTTCCGGTTTTCACTCCTTTGGGGATTGTGTTGAGAGGGGGTGGCGGGTATCTCGGCTATATGGAAAGGGGCGACCGAATCGGTCCCCCCGAACTTATGGCCGAGTGCCTCGATCCCCCCGGGAAGCCATTTTGGGCGGGAGGCGCGTCTCAGCTGGTATGCCCGAAGCGGCGTAGCTGGGGCGCGCCCGTTCCCGCCCTAGAGTGGGCTGGCCTAGACACCGACGCAGCCAGCCACGCCCTCAGGGGCAGGCAGGGGCGGGTATACGCCCGCCCTGAAGACGGATAAAAAGGGACGCAAGACCAGAAGACATCCTCTTGTTCTTGTGCTCTGAAGCTGCACCTCCTCGCTGCACGTGAGCTCGGGACAGAACGAAGAGCCAATTTTGACCCACCCACCAGCCCCTGAAGACAGCCAGTTGTGTATAATAAAGTTGATTAATTTTGTTTTTGTTTCCGTTTCCAGGTTGTAGTGCCATGTTGATTTTGAGTTAATAAAGAATGTTCGTTTTGAGTATGTTTGCCATTAAAGATATTCAGTTAGTGTCGAATTTTGATGTATGCTCTTTCGGTCATAGTGGCCAAGGTATTCGTAGGTTAATTTGCACTGTCGTATTTATTTTGGTAGGCGGTAAGGTCATGATCGGTGAGCACTAATTAGTAGATCCCTATGAGTGGGCGTCACCCAACACGGATGGGAGCGCTCGGGAGAGGTGGCCATTGGCCCCTCAATGGGGAGGCGGTCCCTTCTAAGGATGGGTCGCCGGAAGTAAAGGAAAGGCGGTCAAGGCCCCTTCCTTTGTAGGAGGGGTTACAGCCCCCTCCTGGGGAATTTCCCGGGGCCAGTGACATCTGCGACGGCAGATGCGGTAAGTTGTGTGGGGTTGGGATAAGGGCCACGATACCTTCTAGATACCTCGAACGAGTATTCGAACGACCTTTAACTGGCGTCGAGTTTTAGGTGCCCCCGTCAAGTCAAGGGAAATTGGTAGTAGTTGCACTTGAGGTACGCCTCCGTGCTGTCGCCCATCCCAAGTGGGAGGGGTAAGTCCGGTTAGGGATCTTGACACCGGTTATGACCTTGCTGTTGGCCCTTAAACGTTAGGTTGTACAATTTCAATATGTCAAGAAATGTTTTGTAGGTTGCTAGTTCGGCTAGGAGAACCTCTGTATTAGAGAATCTGTTAAGGTTAGCCAAACATCGCAATATGGTAATGAAATTGTACATAACATGAAACGTTTAATGTTTTAATTTTGTTTTAATAAATACGGCCGGGATGGTCACTCCATCCCACTTCCAAAAAACTTCAAGAACTGTTTCCGGTTTTCACTCCTTTGGGGATTGTGTTGAGAGGGGGTGGCGGGTATCTCGGCTATATGCAAATTATGTGAAAATGTTGAACAATGAAATTGATCAAGAAGCTACAATTGCAGCTGAAATTGCTAGAGACAGTTCTCAAGACAGTCAAAGTTCTGCTGCGCTGAGTCAAGATCCACTAGGACAACCAATTGTTGAAAACGAAGCAGTAATCACCATGAATGAGGTGGAAACAGCAATGTATCAAGCTCAAGAAGATGTAACAAACTTAGCAAACTTGGAAGAACAACTAAATGTTGAACAGAAACAAATATATGAGCATGTGAGACAACAGATTGACAATGGATTACTTCATGAAAAGAAAGAGTGCTCATGTACGTCATTTCAACCTACCCAAATGTACGTGAGCGGACAAGCTGGAACAGGAAAAAGTTTTTCAATTAAAGTAATTACAAGTTTTCTACAGAAAACAACTGAGTCACATTTGTCTTGTGTTGTTACTGCTCCAACTGGGTTGGCAGCACACAACATTAAAGGAATTACTTTACATCGTTTACTAATGCTATTAGTAGAGCATGAAAACAAATTGGAATACTACAAGCTATCTGGGGAAGCTTGTTGTGAAGTTTCAAGATTCTTGTAGAAAATGAAACTTCTCATTATTGATGAGGTAAGCATGGTATCAAACTTAATGCTTGCCTTTATGCATTTAAGAATGCAGCAAATTCTTAAAACAGAGTATGACGTGTTATTTGGAGGAACACATGTCATAGATTTTGGAGATCTACTGCAACTGGCTCCTGTAAAAGTACAACCAATATTTAAAACACTTGCGCATGAAGACACCAGAAAGTCTCTGGGTAGTGTTGGAAACGCGAACATTTGGTCATATTTTGAACTCATTACAAATATGCGACAGGCAAATGATGTTGATTATGGAACTATTCTCCAAGATATAAGAAAGGACTACTGACAGAACATGGCAAACAAGCTTTACAGACTTGATTACTTTCCAATTTGTTTCCATATGAAAACGTAGTTCCTGAGAAAATATATATGGAAATTGCAGATAAGAAATCTGTAATCTGCTTTATGCCAACACTGCATGAGTGTTCTATATTCAATGAACAACTTTTCAAACTGGAAAATGAAGAAATAATAAAGATGGTATTGCATTCTTAAAGATTAAATTTGATCAGATTGAAGAAGTGAAACAAATTGGTCATTGTTCTTTTCGTTTTATGCTTGTTCAAGATTTATATGTCCGTAGAAAACAGTTTCCATTTTCACTGGCATATGCAGTGACTATTCATAAATCTCAAGGTTTAAGCGTAAACAGTGCTTTGGTGAATATTGGAAATACTGTGTATGGCATATGTTGCTTTGTCGCGAGTCAGAATATTATCTGGTTTGTTTTTGATTGATTTTGCTGATACAAAGGTTACTGCAGATACGAACTGTGTCAAAGAGTATTATAGGTTAAGAAGAACATATGCTCCTAATTTAGGTCAATACCCTGTATTTGAAAATCATGTGGTTTCTCAAAAAAGAAGGTATGAGAACATCTGTACTGAAGGTGTAGAGAAGGGAAAAAACAAGATAATGTGATTGCAAGCAAAAAGAAAAAGGACACTGTTGAAGAGATTGTTGGTTTTCAGTTTGAAAATAGCTCTGGTGTCAACTGCTATGCTAATGTAGTGGTCAATGTTGTTTTTTTCTTGAAGGTTTCCAACAGCAAATTATGGAGAATCGTGAAAAAAGATTTTGTTCCTTGTTACATTCTCTTTATGATAAAAGTAAAATACAAAGTGTTTCTGATGTTGGTAATCTTTTGGATGTATGTTCTGGTTCAACACAATTTACACAAAATATCCAACAAGATGCTCAGGAGTTTCTAATGTCTATGCTTACAGAATTGGAAAATGAAGGTGTAGACATTTTTGGCCTTTGGTATCAATGGGAACATCAATGTGAAAATTGTATGTATACATGTAGCACTAAAGTAGACACCAGATTTGTATTTTTGACATTACCGGACTGTAAATCAGTGTCTTTCAATAAATTAGTTAAAGCTGCAAACCAAAACATGGAGTGTAGGCAATGCAAATCAGAAATGTTATCAACATTATTTATCCAAAGATATGGAAAATATATAATTTTAATGATGCACCGTTGTACAGCTGACGGAAGAAAATTGGACACTTTAATAAAGCATTTTGTAGCTACACAACTATCAATATCTGGAAGGACTTTTGTAGCAGTTGCAATAATTTTCCACAATGGTCCTTCAATAACATATGGACATTACACTGCATATCTCAAAAGTGACAAAGGCTGGAGTCTTTGTAATGATGCTGAGTTGGTTTTCAAACAACGTTTGTCTTTTGAATTACCAAATTTCTACCTAATATTTTGAAAGCCAAAGTTTTAGTAAGATAATTCAGCCTCTGACGAATTTATTGTTATCATTTAATAGGATTGTCATTGGCCAATTCTCATAAAAATTACAGCAAAAATACAATTTGGCCTCAAGGAAATGTATTTCTTTGAATTATGGACTTTTTGTTGCACATTGTCTGGGTGTATAATTTTAACTGCCGTTATTTATAGTGTTTATAAATTTAAGTCATAACATTTTCTTAGCAGTAATCATTTTATATATGTATGATTTGTACTATCTAGTATTTTACTATACATGGACAGTTGTTTTTTTTGAAACAATCTAATTGATTGGTTTTTTTTTGCCCGCTGTTATGTGATGAGTACAATTGAAATCACTATTTCTAGTGAAATTCAATATATTCTGAGAACAGCAAAAACATTCTGTCAGAAAATTGCAATGCTGGACAGTTTCAGAACACCTGTCTGCAAGATATATGGTATAGTACAGAATAGACTAATATGGTTCTTTTGCAGGTCTTGATAACTTCAGAATTGAAAGAAATGAAACTGTTTAATTTAAACCACATCAGTCAGTGTTTTTGCAAATGTTGCATCCCTTCCCTTCAGTAATATATAAACATGTCCTATCAGTTCCCTAAAATGTAAGTAGTTGTAAATGTATCTTGTTCTCTGTTATCAGTACAGAAAAGTACTCCTATAATAACAATTGGCCTAGCCATTAACTCTCTTTCTTATTTATAAGGTGAGAAAAAGGCACTATGTATGCCTTTTCTTTTCAATTAAATATAATCTCATTATATAGAGTACTTTGCGTTGAAAAGGTGTTCTCTAGGTTTTGCTGTGCGTGTTTGCACAGAACACTTATAGAACAAGACACATTTACAGATTCATCGGAAATCATAAATCTGGACATGTTTGTGAATGCTACACCATCCTTCTATTGGTATAGCAAAGCACAACGAGGAAAATTGTTTTCACTTCTCATTTTTTCACTTTCAATATATGCTGCAATTCACAGCATATATTGAAGGAGAAAAATGCCTTTACTGATTGTTTTTGTGGAGGAAGGTGTCCCTTCCACATGACCCGGACATCCTTGCTCCATGGTGTAAGGGTGCCTGTGTCACCACATGCCTGCAGTTTTTGCAGCTGTGCAGAGGGAAGCACAGAGTTGCAACATATTTATGTACATATGTTACATCCTTGTGCTTTGGAAGTATCACGGTACAAAAGGGGGTGGTGATGGAAGGAGCATCTGAATCAATCAAACACTCACACCCAGTCAAAAGATCTGGGTTTAATCCATCACCGTTCTTTAGCCCACTCTGCCACCCCAGTTCAGACATGGCTATATGCACGCTGTAGTTAAACAGTTTAAAGTGTCATGCTGCAGCACTTCCTTATAATTCTGCACTTCTGCATTCACCACACATCAGAAATGTATTTTTACAGTCAATTATGCACTACACATACATTCATCTCAACTTTCACACATTAGCATACTAGTTTAGATCTTTCTTTAACCAGAGTAGTTAGTTCTGAAAATAACTTTTTATTTTATTTTTGTTGTTTTTTTTGTTGTTGATTTTTTGAAAGATTTTGTATTTTTTGTTTTTTTTAAACGGGAAAACATGAGAACTGGGAAAAGAGAACTAAAAACTGGGCGGAGAGGAGAAAAGAAATCTAACAATGGAGGTGGTCAACAGCTTGACGAGCCAGATCCACCGACTGCTCTCCATATTACACATTTACACAGCTCATTCTAAGTTTCCCAAATTGGGGACGAATATCAGGGTGTACGGTAGTGGTTGATGGTTTTGCTCCACTCGTACTCGGGGTTTCTAATGAAACAGGTGGAGCCTCTCTCAATCTCCTTAACTCCTCCCTTGCAAAGTTGACTGTATGCTTAGATTGCAAGTGCTTCTGCATGCTTGCAGTTCTGCAGGAGTACTTTTTGTTGGGGTCTCCCCTTGAAAGCACTTCCTTGCATATGCGGCAAGTAACTTTTGTTACATTCACCTTTTTTAAGCCTGGTGGAAAGGTGAAACAGTCCAAGACAATGCTGGTATATTTTTCCTTTGGTGCATGTTCAGGAACAAATTCTTGCTCTATTGAGTTTTCTGAATCAGAGGATGATGGTAGATTCGCAGCCATGGTATGTTTAAATGAATCTCTTCTCTAGAAAAAAAAGAGCAGTAGATCTTCTCAGGACGTCTTTCTCTAAGAAAAGTTCTAAGAAAAGTAATTAAAATGGGTGGGGTCCTTCAATAGTTTCAGTAGGAAGTGTAATGAACCAATCAAATCTCTCAAGTCAAGTCAAATATATATATAAATACTATAACGGGGGAATTTCAATGGTTTTATATGAGTGAAATGTGTAGCTAACTATAACACCCCTCAAACCTATGGTTTTTTCAGTGAATTTCTAAGGTTTTTTAAATGCTAATTCCTAAATATAACTTGTCAAAAACTTATGGTTTTTTTCAGTGAATATATATATGTAGGTAATTTATATATATATATATATATATATATATATATATATATATATATATATATATATATATATATATATATATATATATATATATATATATATATATATATATATATAAATTACCTACTGGCAGTCGCCAGTAGGTAGTTATAGTTAGGATTATTTTCAATGCAAAATCTCAACTTTCTATTGTGAATAACTTTGGCACCGGTTGAGGAATCTGCCTGAAAATTTCCTCACATTTGCCTCGCGGCGCCCCGGTCCTTCCCTAAAAGTTTGAAGGGGATTTGTCAAGCGGGGGCCGAGATAAAAGGGGGGTCCCAAAACGGTGTTTTCCCCATGTTAATTTCCATAGGGCGGTCGACCTCACTTTTAGCCCGAACGGCTAAATGGATTTCCACCAAACTTGGCAAAATTGTAGGGACTGGTAGCCCGATGTTCCTTTGCTATGTCTCAAGATATGTGCTCCAGTGAATTTTGAGTAATTTAGTTTCAAAAAAATATATATATCTATGGCCGTGCCCCGGTACGCGCACCAGGGCGCTAACCAGCGCGCTACGCGAGTTCGCGCGCGGAAACCTGATTGGCTCTCGGGTGTCTGTAAACATTCCAAACAGTCCGGAGCGGCCGCCATCTTGTGTCTCGGTAGGATCGAGACACAAGTGGTGGCAAAAACAAAGGGGGAAATGACCATAAGGGGGCAGAGTAGACCCCTCCTGACCCCCTACAGGTTTAATGTGGGGGCTATAAAAGGGCCCTGCGGGGCAAAAAACTATTTTTTTTTTTATTTGCGCGGGGGGGCGCCCAGTACGCGCACCACGGAGCGTACCGGGAAGCGTTCCATGGAAAAAAGAATGATAGAAATTTTAAAAAATGTAGCCTTTTTTTTTAAATTTGGAGGTAGTTCTAAAAAGAACTGTTTTTTTCTTCTTTTTGTTGTTTTATATTTTTTTTATGTTTTTTGAACATTTTGTACTTTTTTTGGCTTTTATGAACTATTTTATATATTTTTTGTTATTTTTAAGGGGAGAAACAAAAAATAGGGAATTGAAAATGGCTCAACTGGAGCAAAAAAAAATCAGGAAAGAATTAGGGTTTTTTGGGGCAATTGTGGTTGTCACCAGCAAGGAGGATGAGCTTTATGCTCTGTTCACCATAGGAGATGGTCTTACCACAAAAAATACATGTAATTCGGAATTCCCTAAACCGTGGTTGTATGCAAGGGATCGTCTCCCTTGTCTCTGGTCCTGATGGAGAGGGTTGCTTTCTTTTGGAGGTGGTGGTTGTAGATTGGGGAGGGTTACTGGCCAGTTCTCTCACCTCTGCAGCAGAATAGTTGTTCGGATGCTTGCGCTGCATGTGCCTAATCATGGTATTATTACCAAAAGAATATTTTTTGGTAGGGTTCCCCTTTGAAAGTTCCATGTCACAGATTAGGCAAGTCACCTTGAGCGCATTGACTTTTTTCTTGCCCTCTGGGATTGAAAAAAACTCCCATACGATGTGCTGCCTTGGCTTGTATGGGGTATTGTCTTCTGGCAGCCACCTTCTCCCTTCTTCCTCCTCCTCCTCCTCCTCCTCCTACTCTTCTTGACCAACAATGTAATGTTGTGGTGGTCCTCTTGATGGTGGTGGTGCAGATGCTCCAGCTGCTGCTGCTACAGTAGCCATTTTAAAGTACAACATTTTTCTCAAAGATGTTCAAACAGGTCTTCCTCAGTCAAAGGACAAAGTCAGAATAAGGAAAAAGGTGGGGTCTTTCATCATTTGGAAAAAAAACTGTCCTGAACCAATGAAAAGTGTTATTTTCATGTCACATGACCCGGGCTTTAATCATTTAGAAACCAAAACTGTTCAGCACCAATGAAAAGTGTTATTTTTAGGTCACATGACCCGACAAGCTTACGCGCCGCACACCCGGGCGCGCCCGGGGGCGTGCCACGGGGCGCGACGCGTAAGGGGGTCAGATGATTACGTTGCGCAATCGTATTCGCTCGAGTATTTCCGGGTGCGCTTACACCGTGCGTATCACCGGGACGAGGCTACGCGATACGTCATGATGTTTTCGTTCGCGGCAATAGCGCTAACGGGACGCTCACAGGTGCACGACCCAGGGCGCTCCGAAAAAATGCGCTTTCCAGTGCGCACACCGGGGGGCGCCCCGGGAGCGCACCAGGGCAAAAAAATATATATATATTATATAAATATACAATATAGGATTCATTATAAAAAATATTACATTTCATAGGTTTGAGGCCCTATATATAGTTAGGAATTGGCATTTAAAAAACCTATGAAATTCACTGAGAAAACCATAGGTTTCAAACCAGTTATAGTTAGGAATTAGCATTTAAAAAACCTATTAAATTCACTGAAAAAACCATAGGTTTCACACCAGTTATAGTTAGCAGGAAGCTTTACTCGCATAAACCCATTGAAATTCCCACGTTATAGTTAGTTGGACTCACTATAACTTGCGCGTGCAATGCACTGCTGATGACGTCACATATTACATCACTCACGACATGGTCAGTGACATCACTCATGACATCACTGATGACACCATCCTTGTGACAGAGTGACAGACCTCCTTTCACTGTAATGTAACCCATGAAACACATATTGAAAAATATAAATTAATTTTTTTTTTTAAATGGAGATACCCATACCAGTTAAAACAACCAATTCAATAATTCCACCATCTATATACACATCCACTCATTCACCAACAGTTCTATATAGTCACTCATACACATACTCACTCATCATATGTAGTGATTCACCTATACATCCTGTTACACACCGACAGTCATCCAAAAGTTACTCTCACACATACTCACACATGCAAGTAAACTATTGAACATCCATTTATTTGCATATACAGCTATACACACACTACCACCTTACTTCTAAGGAAACTTACACATACTTACTCTCTTAAACAATCACTTATAGAAACACATAATTATTTAAACAGGAACTCTTTCAATATCTCACTCTCACATATACTCACTTATATACATCAATACTCACATATACTAGATTAAAACATATGTAGTTACTGATAAAGACACTAGTGAGACAGTCATTCACTCACTAACACACACATATACACAATCATCCACCCATATAATCCTGCACATATGGTGTCTTCAAAACACATACAAAGAGAGAGTTAGTCATTCATGCATCTATGTGATAAGTAATACCCCCACGAAACCATACAAACACTCATACTGATACTAAAAAAACATCTAATAACCCATATACCTACACATGTACCTACTCACCAACCCATGCAGCCACTTAGACACAAAGTGAAACACTAATGCATTTATATAAGTATTTAAATATTACTCACTAATATATGTATTCACTAAGAAACACTTAATAAGCCAGTTAACTAATCAATTTTTATAAAAAAACATCCATTTAGACACTTATTTAAACATTTATTCTTCCATCAACTTTTACATATACATATATAAAAAAAATATTTTTCAAAAAGACACCTTTTACTGGATGGTGTCATCAGTGATGTCAAGAGTGATGTCACTGACCATGTCATGAGTGATGTCATATGTGACGTCATCAGCAGTGCATTGCACGCGCAAGTTATAGTGAGTCCAACTAACTATAACGTGGGAATTTCAATGGTTTTATGTGAGTAAAACTTCCTGCTAACTATAACTGGTGTGAAACCTATGGTTTTTTCAGTGAATTTAATAGGTTTTTTAAATGCTATTTCCTAACTATAACTGGTGTGAAACCTATGGTTTTTTCAGTGAATATATATAAATATATATATATATATTTATATATGAATTCCAATCCTGAATCCCAGCGTTTGCAATCAGCCGCTGACACTGTGGGATCAATATATCAAAGAAGAGTTTATTCTATGGGAAAGACTTGACGCGTTTCGCCTAGGTAGGTTGTCATAGAAACCTCCCTCGAATGAAGGGCATAGAAGAGGTGCGTTCCGTGACCAGTGATTTGTCATTGTTCGACTAGAAGTCTTCTTTTGTCACTATTACAGTCAACATATTTTGAAATAAGTGTTGTAAATATATACATTGTGAATGAAAAAACAACAATTAGGCTATAGGTAAACTAGATTTCAAAAACAATGTGTGCATTTTCCTCTTTTCTCAATTTAACGAAATCATGCATTTAAATAACTGCAATTCCCGACTCTGGTGAAAAACACGTGCAATATATACAATGTGCTCCTAAAATACTATGTGGGTTTCGTCTGTACATATTTCATGACTTAACATGTTCAGAAAATGAAGGATTGGTGCCAATACTCTGTTGGCATACACTTTATGTATGTTTTGTTTTGGGCCAGTGTGCTGCCTGTTTGTTCTGCTTGAGCCCGTTATTACATTGCTAAATGTTTTTGTAAGTACAGGCCTCAGGAATCGCTGTGTCATAGGTGCTAACTTGGTATACATGTCTTGCTAGTGCACTGACTACTGGATTTATAAATGGTTAGCACGTCTGTCTCGTGGTGCCCAAGTGGGCATGCGAGACGTGAAGCTGCCACGGGTTGGAAGCATATGGATTAGGAGTGTTTACTGGGTCAATTCGGGGTCGAAATTGTTTTACATGGATGCACACTACATAGTGATGATAAGGAAGCCAGTGGTGTCAGTGGCTTACTTGTTAAAAACGAGGGGGGGGGGGAGAAAGTGAAAGACGAAAAGAAGACAACCAAAATAAAATACAATAATTAAACCATTATTGCAAGTTTACCTATGCCACCAAGCAAAAAAGGTATAGTCAAAATAAAATTGTTGGAAGCACAAGTGGTAAGATGTTAGGAGGAGTGGGTCGAGGAATGGGGGAGTAAGTCGGTACCTTCAAGTTGATTCATACTCATGTTTGATACTTGGATATTTAGAGGTGCACACTCAATGCTTAATCCGCATTGAGGCCATTGGGTGTTTTGGAGTCTAGTAGGATGACGTATCTAGACTCCAGTCTCCTGAGTGCTAGCTGTCTGTTTCCTCACACTGTCAATTATAAAGTACTTAAGGTCCTCTGCCCTACCACCATGATGTGCATTAATGTGGCGTGCCACGGGATATGGGGGGTCGTCATTTCTGATCGCACATAGATGTTGCAATATCCATACATGGACAGGGTGTATGGTGCTCCCTACGTATATTTTGTTACATATACACTGCAAGACATAAATTGCAAAGTCTGTTTTGCATGTGAAGTTCTCACTTATCTCGAGGGGAGTCTTTCTGAGCGGAACCTGTACTTTGCTTGTGTTGATGCCATGCCTACAGGCTTTGCACTTAGTGCATTTGTGAAAGCCTTTAGTGCTCTTGAGCCAAATGATCGTGTTCTCTTTGTGGGGAGTATTGGACACTAATTCTTGCCTCATGGATTTTGCCCGCCTGATCGTAAGTTGGGGCAACTTGGTACAAGAGGGTCCTTTGGTTGGGTCGCTGCATACCATTGGCCAATGTCTATACACAATTTTTCATAGCTGTGAGGGATATGCATTGTAGCCTGTGATCAGTCTTGGTGTATTAACTGGTTTAGTTGACTTAGGTTGGACTGGTTGTTTGAAGATAGGCACTTCTCTACGCTTGGTGGTCCATTTTTGCTCAGATTTGGTCAGGATTTTGTTATTGTAACCTCTGGCTCGTAGTCTGTCAAAGAGCTCATGTTTAGATGTTGAAAAACTCTCCTGTGTGATACAATTACGCTTCATCCTGAGACATTCTGCATAGGGGATGCTACAGGCACCTCTAGAACAAATCGTCGTCCCCTATGGCATTAAACTCCTGACCTACGCGGACGACACACAGCTGGTCGTTTCTCTGAGCCAGTCAGAACCCCCCTCCATCGATCTGTATTCCTGCCTGGAGAACATAGTCAGCTGGATGAGCAACTCCCATTTAAAGCTCAACGGGGAAAAAACGGAGCTTATGGTACTAGGCAACCAGTCCCTTTTCCGCCCGGAATCTCTATGGCCGCCCAGTATGGGCCCACCACCAACCCCCAAAACTGAGATTAAAAGTCTGGGGATTTGGCTAGACGATAAACTCACTCTCAGTACCCAGGCCAAAAAAACCGCAGGAACTTGCTTTGGCTTGCTCCGCACCATTCGCAAAATTCTTCCACTCCTTCCATTCCAGTCCAGAAAACTGGTCATCCAGGGCCTTATACTGTCCAGACTGGACTACGGCAATGCCTTATATCTCGGATCCCCAAAGAAAGTCATCTCTAAGCTTCAGGTGGTGCAAAATGCGGCTGCCAGAATCCTCACTGGCACCAAAAAACGCTGCTCTGCTAAGCCTGCACTTAAAGAACTGCATTGGCTCCCGGTGGAACAGAGGGTGCATTTCAAGGCCATGTGCCTAACCCATAAAATTCTGCACGGAAAAGCACCCCCGGTTCTCAAAAATCTCGTATCCCCCCACACGACAACCAGAACACTACGCTCTACCAACGCCCACCTGACCAAGATACCCAAGTTCCAAAGATCTCGTTCCGGAGGTCGACAATTCTCAGTCCAGGCATCCAAGCTGTGGAACACTCTTCCACAGGCCCTCCGGGCTCAACCTAATCTTTTAACGTTCCGCAAATCCCTGAAGACATGGCTGTTCCCTTGATTCCCCGCTCCCTCCGGCCCCTTCTTGGAGACCTCGGTGGATTTTGTCAGCGCTGGGACGCTCTCGGGCAGCCATGCGCTCTACAAATCTCCTAAATAAATAAATAAACAGATAAGGCTAGTGGGGTGAAAACTGTTGGCGTGTAAGATTGTATTGCCTGACGTAGGTTTTCTGTATGTTTTGGACCGTACTTTGTTGACACTGACAAATAACTCAAGGTCCAGAAAGACAATGGATTTTTTACTGGTCGTACACATAAATTGGAGGTTAAGTGTGTTTTGGTTGATCTCAGCTGCAAACTCTTTTACACTATCCTCACTGCCTTTCCATAGCACAAAAATATAATCGATGTAGCAACAGTATAGTGCCACATTTTCCGACATTTGTGTGTTGTGTGCCACCATGAGTACTTGCTCCACCCACCAGCCCATATGCAAATTAGCATAGCTGGTGGCGAAGCAAGTACCCATGGCTGTCTCATGTGTTTGTCTGTACAAAAGGTTATCAAATGTGAATGTGTTATTTTCCAGACACCAATCGGTCATCTGCAGCAGCATCTGTGTGTGTTGGTAGAGCCCAATATCTCTAGCTTCTAGGTAATGTTTGATGGCATTCAAACCATCCCTATGTCTAATGCTTGTGTACAAGCTCTGTACATCAAGCGAGACAAAGACATAATCACTGTGCCAACTTAAGTCGTAGATTTTCGCCAGAAAGTCCCCACTGTCTTTGGTGAATGATGGCAGACTTTGCACATATAGCTGGAGAAAGAAGTCTATGAACTTGCTCATGTTTTGAAACAGTCCCCCAATTGCCGATATTATCGGTCTTCCCGGAGGGCATTGTTCATTCTTGTGTATCTTCGGGATTAGATAAAGTTGTGGAGTCACTGGATAATTGCTTTTCAGAAAATCAAATTCTTGCTTATTGTTATTTTCCAATCATAGAGGCTTTTTTGATAACACTCTTGTATGCTGGTGATTTTGGTCGCACTGATTCTCACATTGCAGTTCCTGTCTGTAAGTTGGGAAATTGCCTATTTGTTTTACATCTCTAGGGGCCAGAGAACTACATTGCCCCCTTTATCTGACCAACGTATCACAATATAATTCCTGTCTTGGATTTTTTTCATTACAGTTGCATATTCAGTTCTTTGGTTATGCCTCATTTTTTTAAAGTTGTTACTGCTTTCCACCGCTAGATTCTTCAAGTCTTTGATAACTTTATCTGAGAAAATATTGATATTGTCTTTTGGCATGAGCGGGCAAAATGCTGATCTGGGTTTAAAAGGAGTTTGAGATGTCCTATGAATGTTAACACCAGCATAAATAGCCGCTTCTCCAGTACCCATGATCTCTGTATGTTCACAATTGTCCAGTTCGGCCATTTCCCTAATGAATTCCATGTCAGCCACATTCCAAATGCTGGTGGATTGCCCATTGATTCACCATCGTTCGAACTGCTTGCTTTGTCACATGTGTTAAAAAAGTGCTTGTGTAGTTTTAGATTCCATATGAATTGGTGTAGGTCTATACGTGTCTGGGTGTAATCAAAGTTAGTTCTTTTACAGAAGGATAATCCTAGTGTAAGTATTTCTTCTTAACTGGTTGTGAGTGCCATATTAGAGAGGTTTATTACTGTGTTTTTTCTTTCAAAGTCTCTTTCATCATCGTTTGTTCTTTCTGTATGTTTGTTTTCCCGTTTGCTGATTTGTATTTGCCCCATCTCCTGTCTTTCCGCCTTCTACTCTTTGATTTTTGGGTTTGTCCGTATTTCGTTCTTTGCGTGGCTGTCTCGGCCTGAGACTTATCAGGCGGTCCTCCCATACAAAAGCGAATTCCTTTACGGGTGTCGGCACTTTGCGCGCTTGGCCTTTGCCTCCCGCATTACCGGGGTCAGATTCAGCTCCGGTGCTGATATCGGATTCACTTGGTCCTGATTCTTCTTGCATGCCACTGCCTGCTGCCAGCAGTTGTTGTCATTGGATGCTATCGAACTTGTGTGCAAACGTATAAATTCTGCCATTCAGTCATTTCTATCCCATTGGAATTTGTTCGCCTTACATTCTTTTATCGTTTGCTCATATTTAAAGATCCTGTTCTTTATTTCCGCCATGCCTTTATTGATTTCATCTTGGTTCTTTGATTTGTCTAGTTCTTTACGGATTTCTTCCAGTTTGGCCAATATTTTTTCGCGGTCAGACATGGCATATTTGATTAGGATTTGCAGCATATTCCTTGATGACTGGGAATTGTTGTCAGCCCAATCTCGCAACATTGCTGTATCTGGGTTTTCGTATGTCAGTGCTACCAGTATTCTCAGGCCTCTCGGCACTCGGCCTACTTCCAGGTATCTTCGCAATGCTGTGAATTCCCACCATTTCGATACTTCTTGTCGTCTTAGTTTTTCAAACTCCTTCAGTTGTTTTGTTATGTCGTTCCCCTGTGACTGTTGTTGCCAAGCATTGCTCGATGTTTCCACACTCATGTTTTTATTTGTGTCGCTGAAGATATCCAATGCTGCCTCCTCACGCTCCCGGACCCACTCCTCTGCCATCACATTTGGAAAAAGTGTTTGTCTTTGATACCCACTCCCGTATGGTTTCACTGAAAACTCCCGGACTACCTCTCCCAGCAGCCACTATATATATATATATATATATATATATATATATATATATATATATATTGGGAAGCAAGTTCGGTCATCCTTGATTTAGGGGAAGAAGTGGATTTTTTATCCAACGAAAGACTGCAGTCACTAAGGCCCCGGAACAAACAGCAGACAAAGGGGCAGCAACAGCAGCAAAGCGTGCCAGGAACAACAGGAGACGGGGCCAGCGCCGGAAAAAGCACAAAAGCGCCCAAAAAACCAAAGCGGCAATATTGGCGCAAAAACAAGTGAGTGACAACACTGTAGTCAATCTATCTTCCGTTGACCTTACCATGGCTGAACAACAATTCTTGAGCCTTGGTCTCTCATACTGTCCAGCTACTGACTTCAACTATGCCAAGACTCGCATAGATGTTTACATGTATATAAGAAAATGGAAGCTCAAGAAATTCTTTGAAATTAAGGAAGGTCTGAACAACAAGACACCACAGGGAATTGGAGCTACCACCAATGTTCTTTCAAATGTGCCCATGCTTTCGGCCAGTGACACTCGAACAGCACTTACAGTATTGAATCTTTTGGGCAATGATGCACTCACCAACGACCTCGCATCCACACAGGATGAACTGAGGGCAGCTGACATTCCCCAAATTGGAGCCAACATCAGTCCTTTTAAACAAACGTCCAAGTTTAATCCTACCATGCCCAGAGACTCTATTGATGTATTTCAGGACGTGGTAGTCGAAGACCTTAAGCAGTTGCATCATCAGATAAAGCACAAAAAGCGATATAGAAGCAAACAGGAAACTGACTACCATGCTTTGGTTAAAAAATTAAGCAATGACCACAATATCATAGTAACCACGGCCGACAAGGGGGGCAATGTGGTCACCTGCCCCCAGGAGGACTACATCAAGGAAGCAAAGCGGCAGCTTAGTGATGGTACTTGCTATTCCATTACCAACATGAGACACTTTGAATCTTCCAAGGAATCACTTAAAAGACTACTCTTTAAGTATAAAAGGGAAGGCATGATTTCTTCACAAGAATTTGAGTTCCTCCATGTTGAGTTTCCTGTTTTGCCCAAACTTTATTTACTCCCTAAGATACACAAATTATCTAGACCAGTGCCTGGCCGACCGATCATTTCGGCCATTGCAGGAGTGGCTGAACACGTCACAGAATACATCGACTATTTCCTGCAAAGTCTGGTCCAAGACTTACCAACATATGTAAGAGACACAGGCGATTTTCTGGCTAAAATACAGAATACCCAGTGGAATGATGGAATGCTCATGATTACTTTGGACATAGAATCGCTCTACACGAGCATAAAGCATATATGTGGCATCAAAGCACTAGATTTTTCCTTGGAAAAAGGCCCATTAATTGTTACCAGCACAACAAAGTATTGATTGAGCTTACATCATGGTGTCTCAATAACAATTTCTTTCTTTTTGGGAGTGATTTATATCTGCAGAAGCGTGGGGTCGCGATGGGGGCCTGTTTCTCTCCCAGCTACGCGTGCTTGCACGTGGGCTGGTGGGAGGAGCAGGTCCTCAGGCGGCAACACGCCCAAGTCTTTTCTGATCATGTTTTGCTTTGGCTTCGTTATATTGATGACGTTTTTTTGTTATGGCAGGGTGACAGGAACAGTGCACAACTGTTCATTGATTCTATCAACGTGAATAATGAAAACCTGAAATTCACTAGTTCCATCAGTGATTGTGAGGCTGAATTTTTGGATGTTAAAATCCTTATCCGCAATGGCCAGCTTACAACCAAACTACATCGGAAAAGTACTGCGGGCAACAGTATCTTGCACGCTAGCAGTGCACATCCGCGCCATGTGGTAGATAATATTCCTCTAGGTGAACTCTTAAGAATTAAGAGAATCTGCAGTACAGACTCTGACTTGGAATCTTGCACTAATGAAGCTCTGATTAGGTTTCGTGCCAGGGGTTATCGTGAATCAGTGCTTAAAACAGCAATGGAAAAAGCCAAGAGTAGATCTCGTGCTTCTCTGCTTGAGACTAACAGCAGTGCTGATACATCTTGCACTTCAGATGACAACACCACGAACCCCAGGTTCCTCACTCCATACAGCAGACAGGCCAGGCAAATTAAATCTATTTTGTCTAAAAGATGGCCAGTCCTTGCTACAGACCCTGTACTAAAACCCCAACTGGCAGAAGCTCCTATTGTCACCTTTAGGAAAGGTCCCTCACTCAGGTCTCACATTTGCCATGAATTTCCTGAACTTAGAAGAAAGCAGGAATGGATGAAAACAAGATCAGGTTTTATACGCTGCACCTCTTGCAGGGCTTGCAAATTTGGCAAAAGTACTAGGCAATACCACACGCCGTTCAGTCCAGACCCAATTCAGATCAAGGGTCAATACAATTGCAAAACTGAATTTGCCATTTATGTTTTAACTTGCACATGTGCACTTAGGTATGTCGGCAGTACACGACAACCGGTACACGTTAGGATCCTCCAGCATCTACGCGCCATCGTTAACAACGATCCAGCCTATCCTGTAGCTAGGCACTTCAAGGCAATACACAATAACAATCTGGAGTGCCTATCCTATTTCGTTATCTCTGCAATAGACAAGCCCAGAAGAGGCGGAGATAGGGTCAGGATGCTGAGAAGAATGGAATCTCATTTCATTCTTGAGCTAGACAGTAGATCTCCCAATGGTCTGAATAACACGAAGGATCTACATGTGTTTTTGTAAATCATGCCTTGCTTTGTCCACTTCGTTCTGCATTACTTTGGGTGGTAGGGTTCGTTTGGCTGCCGCCCTCCCCCACGTGATCACTATTATGTCTCCTTGTTGGGTTGTTGCACGTATCATTTGTACATATGATTTCACGGTGGTTCACTATTGATGTATTTGCATTAATTGTTGGGTACACTTATTATTTGAGGACATGGACAATATGCTTTTTTCTGTATTTCCTGACTAATATGCTTTCTGAACAGTTTGATTAATGACAATGATATCCCCGTGATTTTTATACCAAATAGCCCAGGCCTCATAATTATGCTGCTACAGTCGTATGTTTACATATTGCGCTGATTTGCACTTTTGATAGATATAGATGCAACACTACATTGTTTACATCTAAGCGTATTTTGCACAAAATCAATAGTATTACTGCTGGTTATTTTATTGCATCTATTATAACATTTACAACTCTTTTTAAATGATGCACTTTGCACTTTATTTCGCAATTTTGCACTATCAATATTTAATGTAGGCGTGGGCCTTGTGTATATATATTTTCTATATACAATTTTTTGGTATTTGCATTTTAAGCTGTAAAAAAGTTTTCTTACATTTCTAACTTTTATATCATGGGTTTTCATTAGTGTCAATTCAAAATGTGGATTTAAACCAGTTAATGAATTTTTCCAACTGTTGTCACTTTAAAATGTTTGGAAAACAGACTAAGCTATGCATTGCAAGTAGTTTGTCCTCGCTTTCTATTACCACGAGGTGTATGACGAAAAAAAGAAAAAAATGCACTTTTTCACTGTTTGGCAGTTAGTATTTAAAACGCAAGCATTTCCAACTCTGATTGTCTGTGAGCAAGGGCGGATGCCCGAAAAGCGTCAGATTGCTTGGTTCAGCTTTTATATAAAATCTGTGCTTTAATAATATTATATATATATATATATATATATATATATATATATATATATATATATATATATATATATATATATATATATATATATATGTATATATATATATATATTACCTACTGGCAGTCGCCAGTAGGTAGTTATAGTTAGGACCTAGTTTCCATAGGAAATCCACAACATTCTATTTGGAATACCTTTTGCGACGGTGGACGAATCTTTGCGAATTTCTCCAAGAAAATGGCCTGCTCAGTTCCGCTCCTTCCCTGAAAGTTTTGGGGTGTTTCGACAAGCGGGGGTCGAGAAAAAAGGGGTTCCCAAAATGTGTTTTCCATATCCAATTTGCCGTAGGGACCTTTAGCCAGGGCTACAGCCTGAACGGCTGAACGGAGTTACACAAAATTTGGCAGAGAGGTAGAGTTCTGTTCTGTAAATGGTGTAAATCCGTTTGGTAGTTTTTGAGAAAATTGCAAGTAAAATCATAGCGATATCTAGAGTCGGAGTTCAGTACGCGTACTTAAATCAGTTCAATTACGAGCGCGAGCTGCATGCTGATTGGCTGTGAACTGTCTGTCAACACTCGAAACCAGGAAGTGTTGGCGGCCATGTTGTGCCTCGCTAGAAGTCAGAGTCAGAAGAAAACAGTAAAACAAAGTTGAGAAATAAGGGAAGGGGATAGGGTAGAGATATTCTGACCCTCTAGGCTTGCTTAGGGGGTCGTATATGGATGTTTAGGCTCTATATTTATTTTATCAAAAATCGTGGCGTACGCGTATGTAAATACCTACAATTACGAGCAGGAGCTGCATGCTGATTGTCTGTCAATACTCCAAACCAGGAAGTTTCGGCAGCCAGGTTGTTTGTCGGAAGAGCAGAGTCACAAGAAAACAGTAAAACAATGTTGAGAAATAAGGAAAGGGGGCAGGGTAGAAACATTCTGAGCCTATAGTCTTGGTCAGGGGGTGGTACATGGATGTTTAGGGTCAATTTTTAAAAAAAAAAAAAAAAAAATGGCGGGGTAGTCATGCAGTACTTGTACGCGGTGGAAAAGGTGAAAAAAAAAGTAGAAGACTGTTTTATTCATTAGGTCCCTGGGGGGTAAATTACGGGGCAATTTTCCTGCATAATGGGGGCTTGTAAGGTGCCCCGAGCACTGGGGAATGTTTTGAGCTCTCTCTCTCTCTGTCCCCGTACACGTCGCGGGGAACGCCACATTTCTGGGGCAGTGATATGTAAAATGACCTTCTAGCTTCGGGTATCTGCATTGTCTGGAGTTTTTTATTAATGTTGGGAGGGTGGGCTTGATAATACCTCCTTGTTAATTCCCATAGAAGCCTATGTTCTAATGCTATCATGGGATTCTATGGGAAATAACAAGGCCGTATTATGAAGCTCATTATCGCCGTTTTATCAGCAGTTTCTTGCCAATAAAACTGCAATAATTTTAACACCGGCCCTTGATAATATGCACCAAAGTTTACTGGTAAAAAAAAAAAGCAATGGTCCATATTATCAACAAAAGGCGATACATTATATTCGCATGCTCAGTGTCGTTTCGAAGGCCACATTTTCTTTTTCTTTAAGTTCTACAAGGAAACCTTTCTTTTTATCAGTTAGTAAATCTGTAGCTTTCTTTTCCCGGTTTGTGTGATTCATCCAGTGTTGAATTTTAACACTGGTCCTTGATAATATGCACCTAAGTTTACTGGTCAAAAAAAAAGAGCAATGGTCCATATTATCACTAAAAGGCGATACATTATCGTCGCATTTATTGGCAGGAAACTGCTGATAAAGTGGAGATAATGGGCTTGATAATATGTACGTGTGAATAACCATAGCAGCCTAGGTTAGGATCAGAACCTGGGCTGCTATGGGAAGTTACAAGGGTCTATTATCAAGCACATTATCGTCGCTTTATCGGCAGTTTCCTGTCTATAAAAGCGGCGATAATGTATTGCTTTTTGTATGCAAAGCTTTCCTTTTTTTTGGTGTAGCAGTTGTACTCTCTTCGCATGATCAGCGTTGTTTCGAAGTTCACGTTCTTTCTTCAAGTTCAACGAGCAAACCTTTCTTTATATCAGTCAGTAAATATGTTGCTTTCTTTTCCCGGTTCGTGTGATTCATCTGCCGCTGTACTTTTGTACAGTATTAATAGTCATATTTTTAATATATTTATTTGAAAGGTAGTGCAGAGGTGCCAAACACTGATTACGTACTCCATCCACTGCCATTTTAGTAGTTTCTCACCGTTGTATTTATTATATCAGTTAGTTAGAACTCAGTAGTTTTCAATCCTAGTCTTGAATATCTTACTATAGTATTTCTATAGTATTTCAACATTATTTTTATTGTGGACCGTCATACACCGTCATACACCTCCCCCACAAAATAAAAGAAGTATGTAGTTTTTTTATGAACTTTTATTAAACAATAAATATAAACGAAACTCAATTATAATTATATTAGAACTCACAAAATAAGTTAAACAATGTTATAAAGAAATTGTGAAATGGATTACAAAAGGTGTCCGATTGGTAATCTGCAAAAGAAAAAAGAAAATTAGAGTTTAGAATTATGTAGATGTGAGTAAATGAGCTGAAGCATTACAAGTTGTGGTAACTCTACAGTTTTATGTATGCAGTGTGACTCGTACATTTCAGTTCTGTTATAGTGCCGCATTCAAGTGGTGTCTATATGGAAGTGTTTACTGCGTTACTGACGCCCGTTATGGCGACTTATTTCTAATGCATTCCTATGAAGGATTTGTAGATCTAGGCCTGTGTGCTTACCGTTGTATAAAGCTTGCGGCCAAACACTGCAGGCACTGGGATGGACAACTTCAGGTGGGCTGATCTTCTAGACATCCAAGCAGACAGCAGTGTCTAAGTTTAAGAGAGATAGAGAAATCATGTCACAGAGAGTGAGAGAGAGAGAAAACGACATTAAAACTGTGTCGCAGAGTCTGGAGTTGAGATTTTTTGTTGAACCAGACGTAGATTTACTAGCTCTTTGCATCACTTTACCCATGTTAAATGTGACTCAAAAGTGGCGTAATAAGGTTGATGATCTGTTTCTCAGACTGTTGTATCCTATCTGTTGTCACTGCTCGGAGGTAATTATACATTTTACAGAGAAGTTGCTTTACACTACACACTCTGGGAAATATTATCAAGCCTAGGTGACAAAAAGTATTGCCACTTTATCAGCAGGAAAGTGCCGCTAAAGTGGCAATAATCGGTTTGATAATATGCTCTATGGAATTCCAATCGAAGCTCATGTCAGATGTCCTTCATATCTAACACGAGCTTCAATTGGAATTCCATAGAGCATATTATCAAACCTATTATGGCCACTTTAGCAGCAGTTTGCGGCCGATAAAGTGGCTATAATTTTGTCGCCAAGGGTTGATAATATGGCCCTCTCTCAATTCAGAGATAAAGCTAACACTACAGTTTTCTGAGTGCAGTGTACCTGGTACATTTTACTTATTATAGTGCTGCGTTCAAGTGGTGTCTATATTGAAGTGCCTACTGCGTTACTGACGCCCTTTATGCCAAATTATTTCTAATGTATTCCTTTGAAGTATTTGTAGATCTAGGCCTCTGTGCTTACCGTTGTGTAAACTTTGCGCCAAACACATTAGGAAGTGGAGTTCACAACTTTAATTGAGCAGATCTTCTACACGTCGAAGCAGACAGCAGTGTCTAAGTTTAAGAGAGAAAGATAAATGATGTCATCAAAAGTGAGAGAGAGAGAAAACAACATTAAAACAGTGTCGCAGAGTCTGGAGTTGAGATTTTTTGTTGAACCAGACGTAAATTTACTAGCTCTTTGCATCAGTTTACCTATGTTAAAAGTGACTCAAAAGTGGCGTAATAAGGTTGATGATCTGTTTGTCAGACTGTTGTAACTTATCTGTTGTTACTGCTCGGAGATAATGATACATTTTACAGAGAAGCTGCTGTACACTACGCACTCTGGGCCATAATATCAAGCTTGAGCGACAAAAATTATTGCCACTTTCTCGGGCATGGGGAACATGGCGGCGGCAGGCTGATGCCAGTCGCGGGAGCTCCGTAGCGGTGCAGCGGTAGCAGCAGTAAACTAGGAAGCTGCGGAATGAACAGAACGGCGGCCCTCACCTTATAGACCCGGTGAGAGACTTATGTCTGTTTTTTTGTGCCTCTCGGATAGAAATACTAGTAATTGACGTCTTCTTTTCTCAGCGTATTTATGCATGACAGCGCTTTCCGGCACTAGGACCCTGGAGCGCATGGGGTTCGAAGCAGTGACAAATGCGGAACCAAGCTCCTGGGAAGTCGGTTCCACATCGGCGCGTCAGTAGGAGAACACCGGAGGAGTTTGTGGCACTGTGCTCGGGCTGCCCTCCAGCTTACACAGTTCCGAGGACCTGTCTGCAGGGGGCCCTTTCAGCTTCTACGTTATCCAGCCCGTTGGATGCCGGTAAGGAGTTTCCAAAGAGGGGAGGCTGTACATCGGGACTGTATGGAGTTGGAGTCTCCAGCGACTCAAGCGGTTCAAGCAGTCAACGCCTTAAGTGGGGGGGACATCCCACACTCAACTGGGGGGTCTGGGGAGTCTGGGTCACAGGCAGTTCTCCCTGCAGTTAGCAGGGGTAAACTAAGCGGAATTGAGGGAGAGCAGCCGCTGGTAAAAAACAGGAGGAACAGATACCAGCTGAGGTCCCAACAAGACCTGAAGGCAAAAGGGGTATTATATACTGTGGATACAATGGAGAGGGAGGGGCCGACACCATTAACCCCCTACAAGAGGAAGAAAAAGTGGGGGCTGCCAAGAAGGCAAAAGGTGCTAAGGCTGCTCAACAGCTGCAAAAGAACACCCCATCTCTCAAGACCTATTTTAAAATCATGGAGCACTTGGTGAGCCCCGAGGTGGTGACGGAGACTGTGGTATTAGATCAGGGATCTGATCCTCCCCCCTGACATTGGGAAATCGTTATACACTTCTGGAGTCCATGCAGGACGCAGGGAATTTGGAAGCTGGGCTGGATGTGGGTCCAGCCGGGAGCTTTTCAGCAGCTATACCTAGAGATGTTTCTCTCCCCCCATTAGACCTACAAGGGACTCCGATCACGGCGGAGCCCATGGACCCCTTTCTGCCCCTGGCCACTGTTGATCCCAGTAATTCTCTAACTCAGTCTCGGGCCTCGGTTCAGTTCCGTGTTCAAACCCCAGTGCAGGCCCAGCTGTTTACTCAAGGCTGCACTGTCCCCCAGCAGTTAGTGTGTTCAGATAGTTCAGGATACGACGGGGATAGGATCGGTTCTCTATTTCAGTCACTGAGGGGGGATCTCTTGAGTAAGTTTGAGATCTCGGAGACCAACCAAAAAAGTTTTCATGATAGATTTGATCTTCTGGAGACTAGGCTGGACGATATTTGGACTCGGACAGGTTCTCTTGAGAGTAAGGTTTCTACACTATCGGAGTCCATGCTGGGAAATTCTAAGGACATTGATACTTTAAAAATACAAAATCGGTCTCTCATGATGGACATGGAAAGATTAGAGATGCAAACCCATAGGAACAACCTCCGAATCTTGAAGATTCCGGAGGGGGAGGAGGTTGAAGACATCAAGGGGTTTGTGTGCAAATTGTTAAGAGATGGGGTCCTGAAGGATCGGCCTGATATTGATCTTGAAGCAGAGATTCAGAGGGTGCATAGAGACCGCTTTATGTTACATCCAGACCGGAAGGTACCCAGGAAAATTCTTGTCAATTTTCAAACCTACAGCATCAAGGAACTAATCTTAAGCAGGTGCCTTACTCGATCCACCCTTCACCATCGGGCCATTCCATATTAAATCCGATCTGACATTGGTGGCCGGACAGCTCAGAGACAGTGGGAATTAGGCTCCAGAATGCCAGAACTGAGGTCGCTTGGTGCGCAGGTGCAGATGAAGTTCCCAGACCTTTTAAAGGTGATGTGGAAAAATAAAATGCACAATTGTAGCCATCCAGAGGATGTAGACGACCTCTTGGCCCAGATGAAAAAATAATTGCCTCTTGTGTAAATACACAGTTTTCAGGAGACTTATATAGGTGGAGGGTTAATAAAAATAGGGAAAAAAATAAGTATACAAAATAATAAAATAATTTTAAAAAAATATGGGTGATTTTTTTTTATTAATAACTACATAAACCGTAGATGAAAAGGTGGTATGAGAGTAACTCATACATTAATCTAGTTTGTTTTATCCTTTTTTCCTTTTAAAACAGCAGGCATTTTCAGGCATAGCAGGAAGGTTACAAGATCATGTCGCCCCGCTAGAATGAATAGCCATTGTGCCACTGCTGTGCGGGTTCCCTAAAGGCGAGATCAGCGCCTGGTATGATGGGAGGGTTCCCCGGGGGAGGATTAGGGAGGGATCATAGGGGGGATGAAAAGAAAAAACTGTCCTCATATGTTGCAAAATAAGTCATGTTGGTTAGAGCTCTGGAGGGTGGGAAGTTTTGGGTCAGGTTATGGCTGCGAGCAGGGTAATTGGTAATAAATTCCTCTCCTGGAATCTTAATGGCATAGGTGGAGGGAGGAAGCAATCTAGGGTCTGTGAATATTAAAAAAATTGAGAAGCTCATGTCTACTTGTTACAGGAAACCTACTTAGACGCCACGTCATGCGAACAAGTCTGGGTTGGGTTCAGGAGGTACTATGTTCAAGGAAGAAGGGAAGTTCTAGGGGGGTAGCGATTATTGTTAGGGCAAATAAGGGGATTATGGTCCAGAAATGGGACACAGATCAGTCGGCAGATGGCTGGTGGCAGTCCTCTCCATAGGCAGTTTATCCTTTACGTGCGCAGGGTATTAAGGCCCGAATGATGATAATTCTAGTTTTCTTCTAAAATTAGGGGCTAGCCTATTACAAAACACAGCGCCGATTATATTAGGGGGAGACTTTAACTTGGTCCTTGATAAGCAGCTAGACCGTACCTCTAGAGTAAAATACCGTGCCCCAACAAACTCACTATTAGCTCTTAGGAACATCATGAAGGATTTTAATTTACAGGAAGTGTGGAGAGCTAAATATGGTGCTGTAAGAGAATATTCTTTCTACAGCAAAAAATACAAGCAATATACTAGAATTGATTATTTTTTGGCCGATCACACATTACTGCCGGACATAGTATCGGTATCCCATATTCCAGCGGGTATTTCTGACCATTCAGTGGTTGAACTACTAATAAACCTTAGGATTAGGCCCATAGAGGTTAGATGGACTCTAGATAGAACACTCCTGTTGGAATATCAAATTAAGGCCAAGCTCAAAGAAAGGATTATTGATTTTTTTTTAATTTCAATATAGGCTCATGTACCAAGCAACTAGTTTGGGAATTTTTTAAGGCCCTTCTAAGAGGTATTATGAGTTCACAGATGAGTTACAAAAGGAGATCTATCAAGAAAATAGAGACTGATGACCTTGAAGCTATAAAAAAAGAAAGAATTAGAACTACAGCTGGTGGCCCTGACAACTAGGGATAACATCCCGAGGTTGGAAAAAGAACTGCTAGAATTACAAGCAGTATCAAGGATAGGTGGGAGGTCAGTAGACTGGAGAATTTTGAGTACGGGGAGAAGTGTGGTGCTCTCCTGGCCTGGAAGTCGAGGTCAGAGAGGAGCAGGAATAATATTGATTCACTAATTCAGCGGGATTCGGCGTTGCTGATTGTTGAGGAAGAAGCGATTAGGGAGGAGGCCAGGGGTTTTATGCGGGGTTACACCAAGAAGATAGCAGCCTTGGAGTTGAGGAGGTCGAGGCCTGGATAAACCTGAGGGATCTGCCTCAACTGTGTGAATCAGATAAGATCTCGCTAGCTAGTGAAATCTCAGAGGGGGAGATAGGGGTGCAAGTTAAAAAAATGAGCTGAGGTAAAGCCGCTGGTCCCGACGACCTGCCGACAGAGGTATATGCGGATAATTTGGAGGAAATCTTGCCCATGCTCATGACACTCTTTAACAGAATTCTTCTACAAGGAGTGGTATTCCCCCTTCTTGGCTGGAGGCTACTATCGCCTTAATAGTTAAACCAAATAAAGATCCCCAAAAAATCGAGTCTTATAGACCAATCTCCCTTCTAAACTCAGATCTGAAGATATTTTCCGGAATACTAGCAACTAGATTAGCAAAAGTTATCAAGACAATTATACACTCGGATCAAAGGGGGTTTATACCTGGCCAGCAGCTTAACGAGCTCACATTTCAGGTAATTGGGGCAATAGACTTAGCGGAGGAGAGAGGGCTGCCACTCACCATCGTAGCAATTGATGCTGCTAAAGCATTCGATAAAGTTAATTGGGTGTACCTCTGGGCGACCATGACAAGGTTTGGGTTTCCTTCCATCTTTATAGAAGGAGTTAAATCCCTATATAGGAGCCCTCGGGCCAAAGTCCTGATTAACTGCGGTCTAACAGAATGGTTCAACATCTCCAGAGGTACCAGGCAGGGCTATCCCCTGTCCCCCCTCCTGTTTGATATTCCTATCGAGCCCTTTGTCTGCTCCCTAAGATCGGACTGCGTTATTTCACCTTTTAAAATGGGGAGTTAGAACTTAAAACAGCATTAAATGCAGCTGATCTCCTCCTATACATTGCAAACTATGCTGAGGCAATTCCCAGGTTATTTAAACTAGCCGAAGACTTTGGTAGGGTATCGGGCTACAAAATCAATAAAGAGAAAACCAATATAATGAGTTGGAATAACGTATCCCCAGTACAGGTAGCTTTGCAAAAAAATTAGATATTTGGGAATATATCTTACGCAAAAATTGGCAGATACCTCTAAAACAAGCTGGTAGACTGTGTTGAAGGAAGTGAGTAAGTTATTATCTAGGTGGGGGGGTCTGCCCTTGAACATTTATGGAAGAGTGAATTTGGTTAAAATGACCATCCTCCCCAAAATAACCTTTTTGTTTAACACCATACCCTTATCATTTAATCCCAAGGATATTGCTAGCCTCCAAGGGAAGATTGGATCATTTATTTGTTCCACAAAATCACCCAGGATAGCCTGGAAGAAATTGAGGAGAGGGCTGAAGATGGGAGTCTTGGCTTTACCTGATTTGTTTTCATATTGCCATGCCTTCCAGTTCAAGAACTTTAGAATGTTGGCCAATAAGTTAGACTCCTCCTCGCATGGCTGTCTCTTCCAGGCAATGTTATCGGACCAGCCACAGGGTTTTGAATTTTTTCTTTTTAAATTTGTGGACCAAAAATTCTACAAAAAGGTTCGCATGAAGATTCTACAGGCGACACTTAAAATCTGGCTAAATATCCGGAGGGTTCTGGGGATCCCTTACTATAATGTACAAGCCCCAATATGGGACTCCCCGGGCACCCCGGACTGTCTGTTAGATTGATTGGCACAGCCACTGAAAGAAGCAGGTTTTAAAAAGTGGGGGGACCTTTGTGTTAATACCCGGCTCTTGGATTGGGAGTCTCTAGTAAATCTAACTAAGGGGTCCCTCACTAGATTCAAGTACTACCAATTGTCAGCATGGTGGGGAAGACGGTGTTGGGGTAAGGAGGAGGAGACCCAGATTCTAGATTTTATTGGTAGAGGGAGAGGCTGGAAGCGGGAGGTCGCCTTCTGGTCTCACTCTTGTGGCTGTAAAAGACAGCCTGGACTCTGAATTAGTGAGTCTTTGGGGCAACGTTCTAACTGAGAGCCCAGAGGAGGTACAGAGAGTCTGGTCTGATGCATTCACCATGTCTCATAAGATAATCAAACCAGTCAACCTCAGAAGAAACCCCCTGTTTACAGCCTATAGGGTATATTGGACACCTGCTAAGTTATCCAGGATAACAGCTGAAAGCTATCACTGCCCGAGATGTAACCTTCCGGCAGCAGAGGATCAACACATGTTTATAGACTGCCCGGAAATCACCAGTTACTGGACGGCGGTATGTGGTTTCTTGGAGGAGGTCCTATTAACACAAATTACTTGTTGCCCCAGATTGATTATCTTTGGTCTACTGCAGGGGTACTTGATGGATAATGGTGCCATACAGTTTCTGTTCTATGTGATTGTTATCGCTAGGAGAGAAATATGTAGAGAGTAGAAGTCGGAGGCCCCCCCAGATTCGCTGACTGCTTAAAGAACATCATGATGATCCGCCAGTCAGATAGGGCGTGTGGTGGAGAGAGTGCCATTAAAGTTTGGTCCGCGTTAGAGGTCTGGTCAAGAGAATAACTCAAATCCAATGATTATGCCAGAGGTTTGTGGTCCGGTCTTCCCTGGTCAACATGGTGCAGCGATGTAATTGGGAGTTGGACAAGGAGACAGCCTACCTCTGGGTGAATTCTGTATGCCACGCACACACTCCAGGGGCAGAATCTAAGTCTGTGTGTGTGAAGGGCACAGAGAGATCCCATCTAGAGCAGACATTTTCTGGTGGCATGTATGAGGACAACAAAAAAAAGAAAGAAAAAAAATGTTTGCCACTTTATTGGCAGGAAAGTGTCGCTAAAGTGGCGATAATGGGTTTGATAATATGCTTAATGGAATTTCAATTGAAGGTGATGTCAGATGTCCTTCACATCTAACATGAGCTTCAATTGGAATTCCATACAGTATATTATCAAACCCATTATCGCCACTTCCCTGACGATAAAGTGACGATAATTCTGTTGCCAAGGTTTGATAATATGGCCCTCTCTCCTGTCATAAATAAAAGTTACACTACAGTTTTACGAGTGCAGTGTACCTGGTGCATTTTACTTGTTATAGTGCCGCATTCAAGTGGTGTCTATATGGAAGTGCCTACTGCGTTACTGACGCCTGTTATGCCGACTTATTTCTAATGCATTCCTATGAAGGCTTTGGAGTTCTAGGCTGCTGTGCTTACCTTGTATAAAGAGTGCAGCCATCGGAGTTCACCACTCCACTTGAACTCTGCTTCTATACGTCAAAGTATATTAAATAAGTTGCAGAGAATTCCATTGCTGTTGCTCGATAGGCCGTAGTTGCTTCTGAACGCTGTTTGGTGAAAGAAACAAAAGGAGATTTTGATTAGTCATTGAAACTGAGTTGCGTTACTACTATCAAAAGTGAATTTTAATGTGGGTTCTTAATATTCCGTAGTTAAGACTGTTGCAGCTCCAGCAAACAAAGGAAGATCAATACGTTAATAAAGGCCTGGGACGGCGTTGTGACGCTGAAAAAAAAATACTATCATGGATGCATAATTAATAATAATAGAGGCCTAAGCGATGCGCAGTACAGAAATACGACACAGAAATGTATGCACGCACAATTTTTAAGATTAGAGGTGTATAGGACCTCGTGACTTATAAGGAAATATTTCGATTATGAAAGTACAATTTAAAACCATTGAGGGGTAGGAAAGCCATATGAAGGATAAAAAAATAGTATTATGAATATACAATTTACAGTTGAGGCTGATGTTGTGAAGTCTTCTCTTACCTTTGGTCTGTCGTTTTTTGTTGTGTCTTGAAAGGCTGTGGTTTCGCTGAGTCTGGGGTGTTTTCGACAGTCTGTGTCTCATCGCAGCAGAGGCAGGCAAAAGAGAGCGTGCTCACGTCAGTACCCGCATTATATGGGAACCGCGGGGGCTGACCAAACCAAGCGCTGGGCCGTCATTGGAAGCGTTTTCGCGGTCTATAAGAATAATGGCCCTGGGCGAGATCACATTGGCTAATGTATTGGTTTCTAGGCTAAATGATAGCAAGCATTCTTTGTGGTGTCATGTGGATAGTATGGGCGGGAGTGCACCGTGCATGTGCAAGTATGAGTGTATGCACTAACAATTAACAACAGAGAGAGATGGGGGCAGTGTTATAATGTACGCAGAGGCAGGCCCAGAATCAGATCTGCAATGAGTCAGCACTTCTAATCATTCTCCTTAGCGCGCCCTGAGCTCTGATTTGTCACTGAGAGGGTGATCGCACCATAGTTGGTAATGCTTATCTTACTGAGCGTGAACCCGCGTATACAGTACGAATATGCTTTGACGTTACGCATCGCATTAAAGCTTCGGTGTGACGTCATGTCCGGCGTTCTGTACGCGAAAGGGGGCAATGTTTCTACTTGGTTTAAAACATTTATTTATGTATTTAATGTAGATACTAAGGGCACACATTTGGGATAACTATTTTTAAAAAAAAATACTTTTAATAATCCTATATTACTTTTAAAAAGAATTACACAAATCGCGGTAGAATATCATGGGTACTCGTATTGAAAGAGCTGCGCAAGCACATCATAAGCATAAGCAAAGCCATGTGACTTTAAAAGTAGTGATTTGATTGATTCGTAACTTTTCCTATTGCGATTGTTGAAAGTTCCATCTCATTATAATTATTCGACTTTGACTTTCTATAAGAAGCATTTGTTGTGAGAATCTTCTCAAATAGAAGGAAGATCACCATTATGAGAGCAATGGAGTCATCTTCAGCAGTTCTTTAGAGGGAGATTTCATTTGGGAAGATCCTCAAAGAAGAGAAAAAAAGCTCTAATTTGGGAGTATTTCACTTTTCCAGAAGGTCAAAAAAAGGTTAATGCTGCAAAAGTAACCAGTAAAATTGGCCAAACAACTCTTTTAAGGGGTGATCCATGTAAAAAATACTCCTTTGGCACAGCAAATATGGTGGGACACGTGAAGAACTTGCACCCCAAGAAGTTTGCTCGAGCTGAAAGACGGAGGTTGCACGAGACCCCACCTGCTGTTACACCAAGCACATCAACTGCAGTAGCATTTTCAGAAAGCAGTCCACACCCACAAATTAATTCTGACTTTGCTAAAGTTAAATTTCTTTGCAATTATTGCGATAAACTTTTGTGTTATGGGGAACAGTCTATCGACCTGATAAAACGCAGGATACAGGATCATTGCTGTCCTCTGCATTAGTTGTTCTTTTTTTCAATCTTTTGTTCCGCTTGGAATTTGTTGAGAAAACACAAAAAAGATACAAAACAAAAAAAACAGTTCTTTTTAGAACTACCTTCACTGGTCAAAGAAAAAACTATATTTCTATGTTATTGTGTAAAAGTTTGTCAGAATGAATGTGTAGTTCATAAATGAATGAATGAATATATTACTAGTCTATGGAGAATGTGAAAGTGCAGAACTATAAGGAAGTGCTACAGCATAAATCAAAAAGGTGTTTACCTATAGTATACTGTAGTATGTGCGAAGCACTTGAATGTAACATATGTACATAAATATGTTAGAAGTCTATGATTCAATTTGCGCTGCTGGTGAATCTGCCTGGGTGAATTTGTATGTGTTAGGGGCGGATTTACAATCCCCTTGTGCCTCTTTTACACAGCCGTTGCGTCACTTTTGTGACACAGTGGTGGTGCAAAAGATGTGCCATGGTGTGTGCTATTAACAATGTGACGCATCTGGAGGGTGCATTACATTGTAAAGCCGTGCGCCAGAAGAGGCTTTCCTGTGCTGAAGGGGGTGCAGCAACGCCTCCTAAAAGTGACTGAGTGAAATGTATAACATTTCATTCAGTCACTTTTGAGGTTATGCTGCGAGAAAAACCTTGGACATGCTTGAAGCAGGTGTAAGGATTGATACAGCTTTGTGAGCATAGGGCCACAGAGCAATGCTGGAGTTGTGTTGTACTTGCAACCAAAGTGAAGCAATAATTAATCCAAAAATTACTTTGCAATTTAGTTTTGTTATTATTTTATAATAAGAATATGAAATATAATCTAAAAATTTTAATACATATAAATATTTATATTAAAAATTAGTGAAAAAAGAGAGACATAATAAGTAATACATTTATAACTCATTTACAAAACCTTTGAAATTCAGTGAAAAAACCATAGGTTTCACAAACATTATAGTTAGGAATTAGCATTTAAAAAACCTTGCAAATTCATTGAAAAAACCATAGGTTTCACACACGTTATAGTTAGGAATTAGCATTTTCAAAACCATGCAAATTCATTGAAAAAACCCTAGTTTTCACACGTTATAGTTAGCTGAACATTTCTCTCATACAAAACCTTTGAAATTCCTCCGTTATAGTTAGGTCAGCTAACTATAACTTGCGCGCCCGCAATGCACTGCTGATGACGTCACATACAACATCACTCATGACATGGTCAGTGACATCACTCATGACATCACTGCTGACATCTCAAATGACATCACTGATGACATCACTGATGACATCATCCACTGAATGTGTGTCTTTCTGAAAAATAAATATTTTTATATATCCCTGTGAAAGAATGGCAGACCTCTTTTTGGCGTAATATAACCTTTGATACACATCTTCAGAAATAGAAAGTAAAATTTAAAAAAATATAGAGATAACAATACCACTTACCAACAACCTATTCAGTAATTCCGCCATCTACATACCAATGCACTCATTCACCAACAGTTCTATATAGTCACTTATACATGTACTCACTCATTATATGTACTCATATACTTATAAATACTGTTACACACCAACACTCATCCACACAGTTACTCACACACATACTCACACATGAAAATAAACTATCAAACATCCATTTGTTTGCATATACAGCTATACACACACCACTACACTTACTTTTACCGAAACGTACACACACTTACTCTCTTAAACAATCAGTGATAGAAACACATACCTATTTATACAGGAACTTTTTGAATCTTTTCGAATCTTTTTGAATCTGTCACTGTCAAATATCCTTACTTATATACTTATATACATCGATACTCACACATGTTTAAAACATATGTACTTACTCATAAAGGCACTATTGAGGCAGTCATTCACTCACTAGCACACCCATACACACATTCATCCACCCGTGCAGTCCTGCACACATGCTGTCTTCAAAACACATACAAACAGTGAGTCAGTCATTCATGCATCTCTGCTCTAAGTAATACCCACCACCAAACCATACAGACAGTCATTCTGATAATCAAAAAACCAACTAATAACCCATATAGACACTTGTGTAGCTACTCACCAACCCATGAAGCCACTTATACACAAAGTGAGACACTAATACAGATATTTACATATTTAAACATTACTCGCTAATACATGTATTAACTAAGATACACTTAATAAGTCAGTTATACAATTAAATTTATAAAGAAAACATCCATTTAGACACTTACTTACCCATTTATTCTTCCATCAACCTTTAGATATACATATAAAAATATTTATTTTTCAGAAAGACACACATTCAGTGGATGATGTCATCCGTGATGTCATCAGTGATGTCAGGGTCAAGTCCTGGCGAACTTCCGCCCAATTTCATTGCTGCCGGGCCTGAGCAAAATTGCATTGGTCAATCGCCAGCTGTCCACATTTCTAGAAGGTCATGACCTGCTCAAGAACTCGCAAACAGGCTTTCGCCCTGGGCAGGGTACTGACTCTGCCCTGATTGCAGTAGTGGAGGAAGCCAGACGCATTCTTGACGCAGGAGGCCCCGCAGCTGTGGTCCTTCTTGACCTGAGCGCGGCATTTGATACCGTCGACCATGGTATCCTCATTCAGCGCCTTACTAGGGTGGGAGTATCCGGCCAGGCTTTAAGCTGGATGACCTCCTTTTTGAATGGTCGGTCCTATCAGGTTTGTGATGGCACCAGCCTCTCTGAGTCGATCCCCCTCCAGTGTGGAGTCCCGCAGGGCTCCTCGTTGAGCCCGACGCTCTTTAATATCTATATGGCCCCACTGGAGGATGTGGTTTCACCCTTCAGGGTGAAAATAGTGACCTATGCGGACGACACCCAGCTTGTCGTCTTGCTATCCCACCATGAAAATGCGGCAGAAAGATTTGGGTGCTGTCTGACAGGTATCATGGCCTGGATGACAGAATCACGGTTGAAACTCAACGGCTCCAAAACGGAACTTATGCTGTTGGGTAACCTTTCCACCTCCCTTCCCAAAGCCATGTGGCCCCCCTCTCTGGGCGAGGCGCCCCAACCCAAGAATGAGATCAAGAGCTTGGGGATATGGCTGGAGCCTGACCTGACGTTCAGAGTACAAACTAAGAAAGTGGCAGGTATCTGCTATGGTTTGTTACGCTCTGTCCGGAAGGTGTTGCCTCTTCTTCCCTTCAGCTCTAGGAAACTTCTGATCCAGGGGGTAATACTGTCTAGGTTGGACTACAGTAACTCCTTGCTGCTCGGTGCCCTGAATCAGCCATTAGCACCCTTCAGCGAGTACAAAATGCGGCGGCCAGAGTACTGACAGGCACGGCTAAAAGAACTTCGGCCAAACATGCTCTCAGATCGCTCCATTGGCTCCCCATCCGGGAGAGAATCAAATTTAAGGCCCTTTCCATCGCCTTTAAGTCTCTCCAGTGAAAGGGCCCCCCTATTCTCAGGGACCTTATATGTCCCTACAAGTCCTCGCGTTCCCTCCGCTCTGACGTGAGCAACTTGCTGACCATCCCCAGAGTGAGTAAAGCACGTTCCGGAGGCCGGAGGTTCTCTGTGAATGTTGCCAAGACCTGGAACGATCTTCCTGCCACTCTTCGCCTGGAACCCTCTCTCCAGAAGTTTCGGAAATCTTTAAATACCTTCCTTTTCCCGCGGGGAGTCTGAGTCCGTTATCTGAGGATCATGGAAGCTTGAGGTGTGTATCAGCGCTGGGACGCTCTTGGGCAGCCATGCGCTTAAGAAATCCATTTTCATTCATTCATTCATTTCATTCATTCGTCATCAGTGATGTCACGAGTGATGTCACTGACCATGTCATGAGTGATGTTATATGTGACGTCATCAGCAGTGCATTGCGGGCGCGCAAGTTATAGTTAGCTGAGCTAACTATAACGGATGAATTTCAAAGGTTTTGAATTTGCATGGTTTTTAAAATTATTTATATATATCCACTCATTCTTCAATGCAAAGTGCTATATATATAATGCATATTTAAATACCGAAGCAAACCACATTCACTGGATAATGTCATCAGTGATGTCATTTGAGATGTCATCAGTGATGTCACTGACCATGTCATGAATGATCTAATATGTGACATCATCAGCCGTGCATTGCGGGTGCGCGAAATATATTTAGTCCAACTAACTATATAGGAGCAATTTCAATGGTTTTGTATGAGTGAAATGTCCTACAAACTATAACACCCCTAAAACTTTTTTTGAGTCAATTTCAAAGGTTTTTCTTTAAGCTAATACCTAACTATATAAGGCCTGAAACCTATGTTTTTTTCTGTGAATTTCAAAGGTTTTTTAAATGTTAATTCCTAATTATATAAGGCCTGAAACCTATGGGTTTTTCAGTGAATATATATATATATATATATATATATATATATATATATATATATTCACTGAAAAAACCATAGGTTTCACACCAGTTATAGTTAGGAATTAGCATTTAAAAAACCTATTAAATTCACTGAAAAAAACATAAAAAACATTTATTTTTCAGAAAGACACACATTCACTTGATGGTGTCATCAGTGATGTCATGAGTGATGTCACTGACCATGTCATGAGTGATGTAATATGTGACATCATCAGCAGTGCATTGCAGGCATGCAAGTTATATTGAGTCCAACTAACTATAACGTGGGAATTTCAATGGTTTTATGTCAGTAAAATTTCCAGCTAACTATAACTGGTGTGAAACCTATGGTTTTTTCAGTGAATTTAATAGGTTTTTTAAATGCTGAGGTATAACTACCTATTTCTACTCAGAAATGGCTAAAGTAGCAACGGCAGCTGGATCATCTGCCCCGCCACCACCACCACCACCACCACCACCACAAGGACCACCAGAACATCTCATTGGTGGTCAAGAAGAAGAGGAGGAGGAGGAAGAAGAGGAGGAAGGGACAAGGCAGTTCCTGCAAGAAAACACTCTACAAACCTAAGAAGCACTTCATATGGGAGTTTTTTAAAATCCCAACTGGTTTAAAAAAAGTAAGCGCTGCAAGGGGGAACTCTACAAAAAAATATTCCTTTGGGAATCATACAATGATTCTGCATATGCAGCGTTTGCACCCTATTAACTTTTCAGCAGCAGAGATGAGAGAACTCTGCAAAAACCTACCCCAATCATCTGGCACAACCTCAACAACCAAAGAACCCACTCCTTGGGGTCCAGAAGCAAGTCAGTAGATTTCAAGTATCTAACCAAAGTTTGGGGGATACAAAATTGTTTGTGTACATTGTGGGAAATTAATCACTTATGGTGAGCAGAGCATTAAACTCATCATGCTTGCTGGTGATAACCACAAATGCACAAAGAAGCCTTAATTTTTTCCTGTTTTTTTTCTCCAGTTGAGCCGTTTCCAAATCCCTGTTTTTTGTTTTTCCCTATAAAAAATACAAAAAAATATAAAACTGTTCATAAAAGCCCAAAAAAGTAAAAAAATTCAAAAAAACAATAAAAAACCTATAAAACAACAAAAAGAATAAAAAAAACTGTTCTTTTTAGAACTACCTCCAATTTATAAAAAAAGGCTGTCAGTCTGTCATTCTTTTTTCCCAATGGTATGCTCCCTGTTGCGCTTCCCGGTGCGCGTACCGGGCGCTACCCCCGCGAAAATAGAAAAAAAAAAAAAGATTGCCCTGCGGGGCCCTTTTATAGGCCCCCCATCAAACCTAGGGGGTCGGGGGGGCTACTCTGCCCCCTTATGGTCATTTCCCACTTTGTTTTTGCCACCTCTTGTCTCTCGTTTTTACCGAGACACAAGATGGCGGCCGCTCCGGACTGTTTGGAATGTTTACAGACACCCGAGAGCCAATCAGCTTTCCCTGCGCAAGTCGCGTGGCGCGCCCGGTGCACCCCCCGGTGCGCATACCGGGATGCTGCCATAGATATATATGTATTTTTGAACCTAAATTACTCAAAAACCACTGGAGCACATATCCTGAGACATAGCAAAGGCACACCAGGCTACCCGTCCCTACAATTTTGCCAAGTTTGGTGGAAATCCATTCAGCCGTTTGTGCTAAAAGTGAGGTCGACCGCCCTATGGAAATTAACATGGGGAAAACACGTTTTGGGACCCCCCTTTTATCTCGGCCCCCGCTTGATGAATCCCCCCCAAACTTTCAAGGAAGGACCAGAGCTCCGCGAGGCGAATTTGAGGAAATTTTCAGGCAGATTCGTCAACCGGCGCCAAAGTTATTCCAAATAGAATTTTGAGATTTTGCATTGAAAAAAATCCCAACTATAACTACCTACTGGCGACCGCCAGTAGGTAATATATATATATATATATATTACTTACTGGCGAAAGCCAGTAGGTATATATAGTTAGGATTAGCTACCATAGGAAATCCGCAACATTCTATTGGAACTAACTTTGGCGCCGGTTGAGGAATTTGTGTGTAATTTTCCAAAATTTTGGCCAGCTCCGCTCCGCTCCTTCCCTGAAAGTTTCGGGGGGTTTTGTGAAGTGGGGGGCTGAGAAAAAAGGGGCGTCCCAAAACATGTTTTACCCATGTTAATTTCCGTAGGACGGTCTGACAAGTCTACAGCCCGAACCGCTGAACAGAATAACGCCAAACTTTGCAAAATTGTAGGGACTGGTACGCAAATGTGCCTTGGCTATGTTTGGTGAAAATTGCTCCAGTGGTTTTTATGAAAATCAACTTCAAAAACACATATATATCTGGGCGGAGCCTAACCACACCTCTGATCTGATTGGCCGTCAGCACTTCATCCAAGAAGTGTTGGCAGCCATCTTAGGACCAATATACATGATAGCACCTCATTAAAAGCATTTCAGTTAATAGAGGGTTTTAGGACATTACTTACAATATAAATCATTTGTTGATGGTACCATACTCATTTTAGGAATTGTGGTGTGTTCTAAGTTAATTCTACCATGTGAAAAAACCTCTTCGATGTTTGAAAGAAAACTATTATCTCATGCTTTTCCCACAGTGGTTTGGAAGGATATCTATAAGCTAAACTGAAAGCATATTTTCTGTAAATTCACATTATCTTTCTCAGTCATGTGAGAATGAAGTCTGACATTCTCAGTAAAACATGTACATCCAACAAGGACAGAGAATGTCAGTTGATTAGCTTTTAGTGTTTTTTAAACTTTCATGTAAATAACATGCATATATGTATATGTATGCATGCATTTATATTTGTATTTATATAGATATACAGATTATATATGTTTATGTATGAATATATATATATATATATATATATATATATATATATATATATATATATATATATATATATATATATATATATATATATATATATATATATATATATATATATATATTCACTGAAAAAACCATAGGTTATAGACCATATATAGTTAGGAATTAACATTTACAAAATCTTGAAAATTCACTGAAAAAACCATAGGTTATAGACCATATATAGTTAGGGATTAGCATTTTCAAAACCTTATTTTACTCGCACAAAACCATTGAAATTCGCATATATAGTTAGATGCACTAACTATATATCGCGCACCCGCAATCCACTGCTGATGATGTCACATATTACATCATTCATGACATGCTCAGTGACATCACTGATGACATCACTGATGACATCTCAAATGACATCACTGATGACATCACTGATGACAACTTCCAGTGACTGTATGTTTCTGTAAAGTTAAAATATGTCTTACATATTGAAGAATGAGTGGATGTATAAGTGTCTGGATGAAGGATTTAGTAGGTGCATGACTGACTGTATGAGTGAGTGATTAAATGTGTCTCACTGAGTGAATGGGTTAGTGACTAAACTGTCTTAATTTGTGCATCATTATGTCTGTTGTTCTGTAAACTGCTGCATGTGTTGATCAGTAGCTATATGAGTAACAATATGGGTTATTGATTGGTTGCCCAAGTATTTGTATGGGAGACTGAGTGTGTGTGGGTGGCTGGGAGGTGTATGACTCTGTGCATAGATGTGTGAGCAGTTGATTCACTAGATGTATGGGTTCAAAAAGTGCATGTGGAAACAGCTGTATGGGCGGTTGACTGTGTGCATGAGTGTATTGGTGAGTGAATGGATATCTCAGTGCTACATGTCAAAGTAAGTACATATGTAAAACACAGTACATGTGAGAGTTGACATATATAAATAACTGTGCATGAGGGCCAGTGAATGTGTGAGTGGCTGTATGGATCATTGTGAACTTGTATCAGGGATTGTATAAGAGAGTAAATATGTGTTAGTATATGTTTGAATAAGTAAGGTGTGTATAACTGTATAGTTGAGGAAATGGAGGTGTGATTGATTCTTTGCATGAATGACTAGGTGTGTGAGTAACTCCATGGATGAGTGACAGTCTGTGAGTGTCTGTTTACACTGATTGTATCTAAGGTTATATTAGAGTCTGATGAGGTTCATCGTATTATCACATGAATGATGTCATCAGTGATGTGCTCAGTAATGTCAAATGAGATGTCATCAGTGATGTCATTTGAGATGTCTTTAGTGATGTCATCAGTGATGTCATCAGTGATGTCATTTGAGATGTCATCAGTGATGTCATCAGTGATGTCATTTGAGATGTCATCAGTGATGTCATCAGTAATGTCACTGAGCATGTCATGAATGATGTAATATGTGACATCATCAGCAGTGGATTGCGGACGCGCGATATATAGTTAGTGCATCTAACTATATATGCGAATTTCAATGGTTTTGTGCGAGTAAAATAAGGTTTTGAAAATGCTAATCCCTAACTATATATGGTCTATAACCTATGGTTTTTTCAGTGAATTTTCAAGGTTTTGTAAATGCTAATTCCTAACTATATATGGTCTATAACCTATGGTTTTTTCAGTGAAATTCAATGGTTTTTTAATAGCAAATATCAAAAGCTGTCAAATGTCAAGTACGTGATAGGTAAAAACATTTTCGTGTTTATGCACACTGATGTGCTTTGAACGCTGCCCCCCCCTCCCCCCCTCTTTTCTCTTAGGAGTACTCTCTCCCCGTTGTAATCCGTCGTGCCTGCTTCTCTCTCTATTTGATTGATTGTTATCCAAGCATTTACTGTTTTAGAATTGGTTCTCTTTGGTTCATTCTCTATTTACAAACAAGCACAGAGTCGCATTACTCTGTTTAGTCTTTGCAGATAGTGAAAAATCGTTATAAAAAACAAAAGGAATCGAGCAAAATCAGTAGGCCACTAATGGGATCTCTTTTTGACCTCGCTAAAATAGAAACATTAAGAACAACCCCTCATGAGAAATACGAAACTAGTGAGATGAACTGAGCTCCACACCATGATGGCTGCAAGACAGCTCGGCTCCACCACCCACCACACCCAAAATAACGACAAACCCTATGCAAATATTATAAATATATACAACACACCAGCAAAGTAACAGGGTAAAACATTTTATTAAATAACTATTTACATAACTATTTTATACTTATTGTTGCCCGATCCGGCTAGCTCAATCGATCGAGCATGAGACTCATGCACTCTGATCTCCTTGGCCTCAGTCAAGCATTAATAGTAAGATTTTCATACATGAGTGTACTTTTTGCCTTTTGGTGACTCTTCCATTCTGAACATTTTTCAACAATCCGTTTGACCTGAAACGATTACACAAATAAAACATTTGTGAGTTTTAAATTTCCGGAGAAGTATAATTCACCAATAGCTTTCTCTGTAGATCTTTTTCCATTAACAATCCCAGTTCCATCACCCGCCCAGGATATCACTACTGTTAGTTGTCATTGTTGCTTCTGTTTTAATAAAAAATGTTTTAAGGTGTTTACTGTTTTTGATGCGATGTATATATTTATAAGTTATTAAAGTGTTATAATCCTACTAATTTTTTATCGATTATTGCTCTTTGAGATATTCCCTGTCTACAAACAGAGAATAGAAATATTCTGTCTCCCTTTGCAGATAGTGAAGGATAGGTAATGCGGACTTTTGTCCCCCGTTGTAATCCGTCATGCCTGTTTTTGTCCCCACTGATTGATTGATTGGCTGGACATTTATTGTTCAAGGAATAGTTCTTTCGAGGTATTCTCTGTTTACAAATAACGTGGAATAGAAATATTCTGTCTAGTCTTTGCAAGTAGTGAAGGGTGGGTAATGCGGACCTTTGTCCCCCGTTGTAATCTGTCATGCCCATCTACTCCCCACTGATTGAGAAACTAGTTCCACCCGGACCATTTATTAGAGGTACATCATCTGGCTCAACCCGAGAGTACCCCTAATAAAGAAGACATATGTAAAATACGAAGTAATCACTGTATCCTGTTAAACAGAAACTTTAGCATGAAACACACTTGAAAAGGAAGGGAAAGAAATCGAACAAAATCAGTAGGCCACTGATGAGTTTTTGACTTCGCTAGAAATAAGAAACATAGAAGTGGTGAAAGAAGCCAAGCTTGACGTTACGGCAGCCACGAGGTAGCTAGGCTCAGCCACCCCCCCCCACTGCTCCAAGCATGTCTGTCCCACCGCCCACCACGCCCATTAACGGTAACATGAAATAGATACAAATCAGCACATACCTACCCCCATTCCGGAAACTCCTGAAGTGCAACACGGCCACGGTTACGCCCATCCGGAAGATGAGGCCTCGACACGTGCAGGGCGGGGCCCAGCTAACCGCCATCAGCCGTGGGGTGGATGGCCCGAAATGTACTGGTCTCCCGATTCCCTTCTTCTGCCGCCTTGCAGGCCACGGGGGGGATGTCTTGCCTCTGCCTCCGACCCCCCCCCACTTATTGCCTGGTCTGGACATCACGGATATCAATGCCAGGTGTCGGCATGGAGTGCGCTGGGAGGGAGAGGCGGCGCGAACGAGCCTCTCCCACCCCCATAGGTGGGGGACCCTCGGCTGCACCCCCAACGCTCCACTCACCCAACAAAAGGGTCGTCGCGTAAGGTGCACCAGGAGAGGAGCCGAGGCCGACGGTATCTTCTTCTTTCTGCGACAACACTGGGGGGGATGTCTTGCACATGCCACCGACCCCCCCCTGGGCCAGGAGAGGAGCCGACGGGATCCCTCTTCTTCCTTTAATGGCTGCGACAACACTGGGGGGGATGTCTTGCACATGCCACCGACCCCCCCTCCCCTCGTATCTGCTGGTCTGGCCCCGGCTTGGTATAAGCTCCCCGTTCGGTCCTGAAGCGGCGCCCTGCAGGCCACGGGGGGGATGTCTTGCCTCTGCCTCCGTCCCCCCCCCTCTTATCGCCTGGTCCGGACATCACGGATATCAATGCCAGGTGTCGGCGTGGGGTGCGCTGGGAGGGAGAGGCGGCGCGAACGAGCCTCTCCCACCCCCCCAGCTGGGGGCCCCTCAGCTGCACCCCCAACGCTCCACTCACCGGACAAGGGTTCCTCCACTCTTGCGATGCAGCGGCGCTGCACTCACCCGACAAAAGGTCTCGTCCACTATTGCAAGGCAATGATGCTCCGATCACCCAGCGGGGGTCTCGTCCACTGTTGCGGTGCAACGGCGCTTCTGAGTTCAACTAGTAAATGAGTCCTGCGTCCAGAAACGTTCTCCTCAACTTTGAAGATTCTATAAGAGCCACGGGGGCCCCCGACCCCCGCAGACACCCCCGATGGGAAATGACTGCCATGATCACCCACAGAACAACCACGACGTAGCCGCGGGACGTCGGCGCGCGCGCCGGCCTCAGTCTTGAAATGACCAAAATCCTGCAAGACTACCAACTTTATCAGTTCCGGTGGGACACCAGTATGACCCGGTAGGAGAGATTGTTGCCTCCCACCCCACTTTGACTGATGGTTCATGTCGGCAGTCCCCTCTGCTACCCTTCAACGAAAACTTTTGGACTGCCGAAAGAGGTCCCGGTCCAACCACGAGTTGGTGGAGACATTTTGACTATACTCTGACCTTCCTGACCTCACCCAAAATGGCGCCGGTACAAATGAAACTCTCAACTCCTTGTTGTGCCCCGATTGCTCAGCCTTGCTATCATGAGATATGTATGCAGTTTTTAGCACATGAATTGATATGGGATAAGACTGATTATATGTTCGGAGAATTAATTGATCCAGGATGGGTATTGATTATACGTTCGAACAATGAATTGACATGGGACGGGTACTGATTACACGTTCGAACAACGAATTGATATTAAGTTCTAATGCATCATTGATTACTGTATTTATTATTGAAGGTTCGAATTGTCGACACTTTTGGTACTTGCTCACAATGAATTATCGATATGATTTTGTTGCACTTGTCGCACTTTTTACTATGAAATCAACGACCACTGACTCTCTGTTATGTTTTCCACAAATAAATACCCCCCCCCCATTTACAGTTCCAGCCTGCTCCGTGGCCGGCCCACGGGGTTGTAGGCCCTTATTTGGGCAGCAACATTTTTATTAAAGGTTTTTGAAAAAGCAAACGTAGTTGTAACGCGTAGATTGGTAAGTTTCGAATAAATGGCCACTGTTTCCGATTTTTTTTTTTTTTTTTTTTTAAAAGCAGGTGAAATGAAGCAGCTCAATTAGTTAAGGGTTAAAAAGTATAGTACGCAGAAACATTGAAAATATGAATGGTCCAGGTTTGCTGTATGTGTTTTTCATTTTTGTACAGCATAAACCAATCGATAAAGATCCTGGTATTTAGCCTCTACTTTATATGCTACCTGTATCAGGGAAGTTGTTTTAAATGCCCCTAAGCCACCCCGAAGGAATGTCACCTGGCCCCCCTAGTACGAACGAAAACGACCCCGTACCACTGTAGGTTATCTCTCTTCCTCAAAAATGACAAAAATTACTTTCTAAGACGTTTTGGACATTGATGATTTTCATATGATCTATTTATTAAAGTAATACTCATCTCTCCGCATGAAAATAATTTTCCACATGCTACACAAGTCAATCTCATCTGCCCAAAGTTCTTTTGCAGATTTGGGACCGTTTCCCTTGCCTTTGACTCACTTATTGCTAAGTCAGTGGTGGATGTTTTTGCCGGTCGGGGGTTATCCACCAAATCTCGAAGTTGTGCTTTAGAATAATTAAGAGGGTGCCACCTCTCCATGTGCCGATGCATGGTATGATTACCATAGCTATATTTTTTTTCGGTCCCCCTCGAGAGTTTTTTTTTTGCAGATGAGGCAGGTAACGAACCTGGCTTTAACTTTCTTTTCATGAGAAGGAAAAGAAAAAAATTGCCAGATAAAATTCACTTTCACATGGGACGTTCTTGCCATTTCTTTCAGAAACTTTTACATCACTGTGTCATTTGTTTGTCTATCCTGGTTAAAGCAATGTCATGTAAATAGTTGTTTAAAAAGTTTTTTTTTAACGTGTTTACTTTGTTGGAGCGTTGTATATATTTATAAGTTATTAAAGTGTTATAATCCTACTACTTTGTTGGAGTGCTATATATTTTTAATGTGACACATAATTGTGAAGACTTTGAAGTACAAAAAGGCATCCCTGGAATCTTCCTCTTCAGGCTCGGTCCCAAACACCCTTACAGTGAGAATCCCCTCCCCAATCACAAAACAGGATCGTTATCAGATAGAAGGAACGCGTGTGGTGTGACGGATCTCATGAGGTGGGGCCTTGATCTACTGTAACTCCTTTGAACAGGGGTGATTCTTTACAGTTGGGGCCATAAACTACATCCGCAGGGCTAGGTGATAGCCTGGGACCGGCCTGGACAATCAGACACAGAGGAAGAGGAGTGTCAGAGGGTGCGGTAGTGAATAGGGTGAAAGGGAGGTGTCGGGCGGGCACAGGGTGGGATACTCAGGGAAGAGCAGCGCAGATGGGGGGAGGTTTATGGCCCATGCATGAGAGAGAGAGCAGGGGTGACCAGTGCGTGGGGGAGATGCTTGTGAGGGTGGGGAGCAATGCTGTGGATCGGCGGCGTGCAGAGAGTGGGTCTGGTCACGGCATCTAAAATGGCTGTCGTGCACGACAAAAGTGTGGCATTGGAAAAAAAGCAAGATGGCGCAGACAATGTTTATCAATACGGATTAATTTATAACAATTATTTTTAACAATATATTTACTCGCAGTGTCAAAATGGCGGTCAACACTTCCTGATTTCCTTCGAATCGAACGTTAACAGAAGTCAAGCGGCAAAAAAAAAAAAAACGCTCACGCGCAGCCGCTGGAAGACAAGTATCAACATATATGAGCCTCCTCAACCACCCTCAGAAAACATAGGGGGTTAGGATACGTCTCCCATACCCCCTTATACCCAATACTCACTTTGCTTTTCCTCCATCTTGTAATTTAATTAAATCGAAACAAAAAATGGCAAAATTCCCGTTTCGCTACCAGTTTGCGACCCGGTTCGCGAACCGAGAAGCGCTTCTACCGCGAAAAATCAAATTTTTTTTATTTGCCCCATGGGACCCTTTAATAACCCCAACATCATTCCTAGGGGGTCAAGAGGAGTCTACCTTGGCCCCTTTCATTAAATTCCCACTTCGTTTTTCTCCTCCTCTTGTCTCTCGATCCTACCGAGAGACAAGATGGCGGCCGCACCGGACTGTTTAGAATGTTGACAGACACCGGAGAGCCAATCAACTTCGCTTCGCAAAGCTCCGTTACGCAAAAAGTACGCGATCTGGAGCGCTATCCGGGACACTGTCACAGATATACCTGTTTTTTTAAACGTTAATTTCTCAAAATCCACTGGAGCACATATATTGAGACCCAGCAAAGGCACATCGGGCTAACAGTCCCCACAATTTTGCCAAGTTTCGTGTAAATCCATTCAGCCGTTCGAGCTAAAAGTGAGGCCAAACGCCCTATGGAAAAATGAATGGGAAAAACGCGTTTTGGGACCCCCCTTTTTTCTCGGCCCCCCCTTGACGAAACCCCCCCAAATTTTCAGGGGCTACTCAGAAACAAAATGTGCCATCTCCTGAAAATTTCAGCCGATTCCGTCCACAAACGCCAAAGTTATTAGACATAGAATTTTCAAAAGTTCCATAGAGAAAAAATCCTAACTATATATACCTACTGGCGACCGCCAGTAGGTAATATATACACATACATATATAAATGCATATATATGCATATATATATGTGTATATGTGTGCGTGTAGAGAGAGGTAGAGAGGTAGAGGTGTAGAGGTAGAGAGGTAGAGGTAGAGAGGTAGCGGTAGAGAGGTAGAGACTAGTAGAGAGAGAAGTAGAGAGAGGTAGAGAGTAGAGAGTGAGTAATAGAGAGTAGAGAGTGAGTAGTAGAGAGTGTTAGCGAGCAGTAGAGAGAGTAGCAGAGAGTGAGTAGTAGAGAGTAGTAGAGTGAATAGTAGAGTGAGTAGTAGAGAGTAGTAGAGAGTGAGTAGTAGAGAGTGAGTAGTAGAGAGTAAGTAGTAGAGTGAGTAGTAGAGAGCAGTAGAGAGTAAGTAGTAGAGAATAGTAAAGAGTGAGTAGTAGAGAGTAGTAGAGAGTGAGTAGTAGAACATGAGTAGTAGAGAGTGAGTAGCAGAGTGAGTAGTAGAGACTAGTAGAGAGAGAGTAGTAGAGAGTGAGTAATAGAGAGTAGCAGAGAGTGAGTAGTAGAGAGTGAGTAGTAGAGAGTAGTAGAGAGTGAGTAGTAGAGAGTAGTAGAGAGTGAGAAGTAGAGAGTGAGAAGTAGAGAGTGAGTAGTAGAGAGTAGTAGAGAGTGAGTAGTAAAGAGTGAGTAGTAGAGAGAGAGTAGTAGAGAGTAGTAGATAGTGAGTAGTAGGGAGTGAGTAGTAGAGAGAGAATAGTAGAGAGTAGTAGAGTAGTAGAGAATGAGTAGTAGAGAGTAAGTAGTAGAGAGTAGTGGAGAATATTCCGAAGTTTGGCACAGCACCACTTGCACAATAATCCAATCAAATCATATCACTTAGAGTCCTTATTGAAGCGCTGAATCTTGGTGTATATTCAAATGCTTTTATTTTCCTTAAGTTTATGTACGCTAGCCAGCCGAAACGTTTAGTTCTGTACAACAGAACTTCTTCAGGGCGTTCTTATTTCCTTCAAGTTATGCCGGTATCCTGTTGTCATATAACTAGATATTTCTTCCAAATGTTAGACGAGACGTAAGTACATTCTTATTCAAAGTGACTGGGTATCAATTTTACCCACACAATTCGGGCAGACTTGAGTAAATTTTAACATCCTCAAAGTCAGTCTTTCAAAAAGTCCAAAGTATAGGACATGATAATCCAAATCCAAATGTTTCTCAAGAAAAGTCATTTTCAATCGTTTGGAATATCGGTGTTTGGGCAGATATGACCCAGGGACCCCCAGTATGCAAGGGGAATTAGTCCTCCCTCTGCAAATGCGCCAGTGGCCTGCGTTGCAGAGAGGTGTAAAAAGGGGCATAGCCTCATTACACCTCTGTGCAATGCAGCCCCCTGGCGCATACTGGAGGTTCCAGGTGGGCTAGTTGGCACCCAGGGACCCCTAGTATGCAAGGGGAATTAGTTCCCCCTTTTCAAACATGCACGGGGGCTGCGTTGCAGAGAGGTGTAAAAAAATGTGTGGCCTCATTATACCTTTCTGCAATGCAGCCCCCTGGCGCATACTGGAGGCTCCTGGTGGGCTAGTTGGCCTCCAGGGACCCCCAGTATGCAAGGGGAATTAGTTCCCCCTCTGCAAACGCAGCAGGGGGCTGCGTTGCAGAGAGGTGTAACAAGGGGCATAGCCTCATTACACCTCTGCAATGCAGCCCCCTGGTGCATACTGGAGGTTCCAGGTGGGCTAGTTGGCCCCCAGGGGCCCCCGGTATGCAAGGGGAATTAGTTTCCCCTCTTCAAACATGCACGGGGGCTGCGTTGCAGAGAGGTGTAACAAGGGGAGTGGCTTCTTCACACCTCTCTGCAATGCAGTCCCCTGGCGCATACTGGAGATTCCTGGTGAGCTTTCAGGTCTTATATAGTTAGGAAATAGCATTAAAAAATCCTTTGAAATTCACTGAAAAAAACATAGGTTTCAGGCCTTATATAGTTAGGAATTAGCATTTAAAAAACCTTGCAAATTCACTGAAAAAACCATAGGTTTCAGGCCTTATATAGTTAGGAATTAGCATTTAAAAAAACATTTGAAATTCACTGAATAAACCATAGGTTTCAGGCCTTATATAGTTAGGAATTAGCATTTAAAAAACCTTTCAAAATCACTCAAAAAACTATACATTTTAGGGATGTTATAGTTAGCTGGACATTTCACTCATACAAAACAATTGAAATTGTTCCTATATAGTTAGTTGTACTAACTATATTTCACACACCCGTAATCCACTGCTGATGATGTCACATATTACATCATTCATGACAAGGTTAGTGACATCACTGATGACATCTCAAATGACATCACTGATGACATCATCCACGTGACAATCACATACACCTTCTCATACACTAGTAAAATCTTTCATCACTCTTTGTAAAATACAGAGTATGATATTTGAATCCATTGTTACAGCAATACAAGTATCTAAAAACCCACTCAGTGATTCATAGATGTATACACACATCTAATCACTTACCTGTAGATTCACTCATACATGCTGTCAATGAACAATAGAACACTATCAAAAATACTTAAACACCTAAATCGACATTACACACCAGCACACATCCTATTCACATATGAAGTCATCCTACTCACTTATGCAAACAATGGATCATACTTACATATTTACTTAGCTACACACTTATGCAAACACAACTTCCTCTATTCATTTAGATAGTAAGTCATACTTAGTGAATTATAAAAACATTATTACAAGTATAAAGCTATCCATACAGTCACTCACACAATCATTGAGTCTTATGTATACTTATTTATATACAACAACTGACATATACACTGCCTTTTATTTTTCTAGTTTGTTGGACATGTACCATTGTGAAATATATTTGCTCATCACCACACCCATAAAGATATTCACTCACCCAAACAACTGTTAGAACATGTAGTTTTAACTTCATATATCTAGTGAATCAACTATTCACACATCTTTGGGCAGTCACACACCCCCCACCGAAACACACACACATTCACTCTCCCATACAAATACTCAGTTAACTAATCAATAACTAATACAGACTTTCACATAGCTAGTAACCAACTGGAGTACCTGTTTACACAACAACTGACAACGTGATACAGATATTCAAACAGTTTAGTCACTATCCACTATATTAAGTGAGACACTCTAAATTGGTCAAGTAAACAGTCAAATACACTGCTACTAAATCCTCCATCCAAATATTTATTGTAATATATCCACTCATTCTTCAATGCAAATTGCTATGCATATTTAAATAACAAAGCAAACCACATTCACTGGATGATGTCATCAGTGATGTCATCAGTGATGTCATTTGAGATGTCATCAGTGATGTCACTGACCTTGTCATCAATGATGTAATATGTGACATCCTCAGCAGTGGATTGCGGGTGCGTGAAACATAGTTAGTACAACTAACTATATAGGAGCAATTTCAATAATTTTGTATGAGTGAAATGTCCAGCTAACTATAACACCCCTAAAACATAAAGTTTTTTGAGTGAATTTTAAAGGTTTTTTAAATGCTAGTTCCTAACTATATAAGGCCTGAAACCTATGGTTTTTTCAGTGAATATATATGTATACTACTATAATAAAGTAAGAACTTTCAGGCTTTGAGGCGGGTAAACTCGGGAACCACTGCTCCAATCTACAAACCCGATACACCGTTGAAATCGTCAGGGTGTGTAGATGGTTATAGGCTATATAAATGTCAAAATAAAACATTATTTACAATATTTATATTTTTTTTAAAAGTAGTCCCCCCCAAAGTAGCGCCGGCCGGGGGGGACTACCCAGTGGTGGGAGCAGCGGAGAGGTGGACATGGCGCAGGGGAGGAGCGGCGGAGGACAGGCGGTGAGGAGCAGAGAGGCGAGGAGTGGTAAACTGAGGAGCGGCGGATCAGGTAAGCCTCCGGGGACAATGTCGGGGCAGGCGGGTGTCGGGCTGCGGTGAGGAGCAGAGAGGCGAGGAGCGGCGGATCAGGTAAGCCTCCGGGGACAATGTCGGGGCAGGCGGGTGCTGGGCCAGGTGGGGGACGGGGATCGGCTGAGGAAAGTTCACAAGATGCACAGATACTCCTGCTTTTTCCCACCACGAAGACAGGTGAACGCACCTTACACTGGGGCAGCCGGGGGTCGGGGCAGGCGGGGGACGGGGCGGGCGGGGGCACGGGCTGCTGGGCAATGTCAGGGCAGGCGGGGGTAGGGGAAGCCTGAATGCTCCTGGACAAGGTCGGGACGGGCTGCTAGTATATATTTTCACGGAAAAGACCACTCGTTTGAAGTAATCAAAGAGGACACAGCAGGGCAGTCAAGGTAATCCGTTTATTCACAGGCTGACAGGCATAATGCATTTCGGCAACCAAGCCTTCTTCAGATGCCACAAGCCGAGGGTCAAACCTCCGCCCTCCTTTAAAGTTGCCACGGTGTTCCTATCGGCGGAATGTCAGCTGACCCTGCTCCTTCGGGAAAAGTGTTAGTCTCTGTATCGGAATGCAACTCCCATTATGCACCAAGTTCACATAAGTACTGGAAGCAGGGTAATAGTTACTCAATGAGTGCTGATACTGCCAAGTAAAGGGGGGCCTCTGTAGGAGATGGTAGACCCCCATATAACTGTGTCACGGTTCACCTCCAGTCCCCAACGCCCAGCCCAAATTACAAACTCAAACCGGGCCATCAAGCTTGCGTGTAATTACCAAGCCTCCCCGCCCAGTCACAAGCTGCCATGTAGCAGTGGCCCCATGCCTGGTCTGGTCTCAAGGCGGTCCCGGGGTGATTCAATAACTTGAAGAAAGAAGCACAGTGTCAGCAAACCCCCAGGGTATATACAAATACATACAATTACATTTCTTCAATTAAGCTTCTTGGCTCTTTAATTATTCAACCTGATTTGGTAACTGGAAGCTGGGGGCTGTCATCTTCACTGTCAAAGATTTTCTAAGACGGTGAAGAAGTAACAGTAGTCACTGAGTTTTCTGGTTCAGTCTTTCTTTCACCATCTTGATCAGAAGACCGATGAATCAAATATCAAAACTGAGAAAAGTCTCTGGTAACAGACTTCCCAGGATGCTGGGCAGTCACCATAGGTCCCTTGGTGGACACAACTTGGGAAGGTGCAGCATCATATGGAACATCAGATTTTTTACTTCGCAGTTATGGGGTGCACACTAAATCTCTTGTCTTAAATTCAATGTTCTTTGCTCGTCGCCCCTTTATCATCAACAGTTTTCATCTTTTCCTTATTAACCAAGTTCTTCATCAGAGTTGTATTCTCATTTCCTTCTTTTTTGTTGGTCCATTGAGGTAACTTGGTTGTCATTGCTCTGCTGAACATCAAAGCTGCAGGGCTTTCGCCTCTGGCTGAGACCGGTGTTGAACGATAGGCTCATAGGGTGGTATTCAAAACAGTTTTTAAACTGAGCATCTCAAGATTTGCACACAGTATTGCTTTCTTTAGCAAACTCATAAAACACTCAATGAGTCAGAAAAAAACAATAAGACACTGAGGGAGAAAAGCCCTGAAAAATCGATTTTCACTGCCTAAGTTGTCAATGGTGCAGGCAGTGAGGCTGAAACAGGTATCACCTCATGGACTATAATGGTATGCATGGCCCTAGTAAGATTTTGGACCCGTCATGGATCAGGTGATGATTATAAAGTTTCACAATGATGCAGAAAGGAGATACTGAAGAGTGATCTAACATCGACAAAAGGGGTGAGAGAAAGTCTTATTAAAACTTGTAGGATGATGAGGCTTATGATTAGCCCCTTGACATTACAAATTGAGGTTGAGAGGGAGAACTTAGATTCCTGGGAAAATAAATATCTCTAGCCCTAGACCATGAGTACCTCTTGGGGGAAAAAAACTGTATGTTTTATGGGTACTTCGTGGCAAAATGACTATCATTTCCCCTACATTGATAGATTACCATGCCAATGGCTGAGAAGAGAAGTACTAAGGCTGAAAATAGGTGTCTACCCTTGCTACTAGAACAATGGGGTAAAAAGAGCAATGATTGATGGCAATGGGAAATGTAATTTTACCCTGGGGACAACGTACAACATTTGACATATTTTATTGGATTGTCAAATGATTTTAGATAAACTGCAGGAGATTTTACACTCAATTTTTAAAAAGTATAGCATAAATAATAGGGCATAGGCAGCAGAACTTGTAATTGAAATGAGTAAATTGGATATAGCTTGTGCTCTGGGGAGGTTTATTCAAAAAGCCAAAGAAAATTTGAAAAACGATTAGCACCAAAATGTCTGCCTTTTCGCAACATATGAGTTATGATATATGGTTCGAAGGAATATTTAATGGTTTTATTCTAGAATTGTATGATAACGTATTTATAGCATGCGTTACACCCTGGGTACAAGCCAGCAACCGCCATAAGAAATCGGAAGGATGCGACAGAAGGATGTGCTGATCAGAAAGCACAGGCGGCGCACAATAAGGGGGAAAACTGAAGAAAAGCAGACACGAGGGCTCCGAAGATCCTGCAATCCCCAAGTTGATTTCCAGTAGCTGAGGATTCCCCCGCCGGAACGATCTTGAGGAGAGATAAAGGAGGATAGAGGGAGCCAGCAGCCCCCTCTAAACGAGGTCAGTGTGAAAACCTCCGGTGGCGAGATCCCCCCGCACCCCTACACGCGCAGAGAACAAGCAAGACAAACGGCGGTAAAATAAAAAAAATAAAAAACGAAACTGGAACGGACAAGTGGAGGCCGCCATTTTAAAAGGGAGAGGAAAGGGTAAACAATGCGTCTACTTCAGACGGCCCGCTAATGAAACAATATCGCTAACAGGAAGCGAACAGAAGGCTTATATCAGGGCAAAAGAGAAACGCTGCACCAGGGGGAGAAAGGTGGATATAATTAAGTAGCAGTCTGGCCACACGTGCGCATCCCCTCTCAACTCGAAACCGAAACTGATATCAGATGACTTGGAGCCACCATCTTAGGATCCCAGAGTAGCTCGGGTGAGAGGACCAATAACCAGAAAACGTGAATCCTGAGGAGGGGGCAATACATAACGAGGTGCAAACAGGGACGTGACAAAGAAACAACAGACTGGGATAAACCCTTTACTGTGAGTGGCGCAGGGAAAGAAACCCCCTAACATTAGGGATCAGACTTACTCAGAACTTCGACAGTTTCAAGCCGCGAACAGCAAAAGTATATAGGGTTGCGGTGCAACCTCAGGGGAGTGCGTAAGGAAGACCCAACACCCAAAGCCCTTAAGGAGTGCTGGCACCTGTGCAAGAGCGCAAGAAAGTAAAGTGCTGAACAGTGCAGAGCCAGGAATGCCCCTAAAAAAACCGAGCGCAATAGCCCAAAACTCAGGGCAAGGCTTCCCGAATGCGGGGGCTGGCCTACAGCACCCAAAAGACATAAGCAGCAAAATATTGGAGGATAAAAGTTTACTGGTATATCAAATGCAGGCGAGTACGTAGTAAAGGAGAAGTGCGCAGCTGGAGGGCAGTTGTCATACTGTAACCAGACCCTCAGAACCCGCATATGCACAAGAGGCACGGAACCCCCTAAGAGGGCCAAGAAGCAGCAGAAGAGACAGAAGACCTGTGGCAAGGGTCCACAGATAGGGGCAGTGGTGGCGACTAGATCACTGAGGGTACAACAAGAGCATCCACAGGATAAAAACATCGCTAAGGCACACTCACCCCTAAAGAGAGGAGCTCAAGGAAAAACTGCAAGTCTGCTGGGGCAAGCTCCACAGCAACCGCTACCAAAGGAGAGAACAAAAAGACCCCTTAGTAAAAGCACTCAGATACAGAGTTTGCAAACCGCTGTGCAGAAAAAGGGGGGGGAGATTCGAGATCCAGCAAACGTAAAGCGGACTCTCCATCATGGCAGGGAATGATTGCACCAAGTGACTCTCCTATGAAGCAAAAACCAGATATCAATAGCACTCTAGAGATGATCCTGAAAAAACTGGCGGAGGTCCGTGATCTAGCCAAAACTACTAAGCAAACTGCAGACGCTATACAGCTAGAACTGGCTGCAGTCAGGGCGGACATTCATGCAGCAAACAACAGGATGTCAGAGGTCAAGCAGACAGTGAGTGACATAGAAGATGAGGACCAAAAGACAAACAAGGCGCTTATGGCTCAAACAAAAAGAATCCTAGGGGACCCAGAGGGTGATGAAGACAATACAGGATCTTGTATTGCCCTCATTGAAGACATTATCCCTAAAATTATTAACCTTAAATTCGACCAACCATTCGAACTCGACAAAGCATACCGAGTACCAGCCTTTAAAGCCACAAATAGGGTGGGCCACGCCCTATAATTTGCAAGCCACTATGGTTGCAGCACACGGAAGACATTTTTGGGGTGGCTTCTCTTTTGTGGGCCCCACGAGATTCAGAATTAATGACAGAGGAAAAACGCACTTCTTTGACAACCCATCTGAATTATCCAGATACCTACACGTCCCAGCGCATCAGGAGATGAAGACCTCACAAGCAGGTATGAGCAAAAGGAGAGCATCACCATATCTAAGAGTGGAATGATTGGGTGCAACATGGTCAAAGCCTGTGCACTCAGGGACTAAAAGCAGCATCTACCTCACAGCTGCGACAACAATATGCCTAAGGCCTCAAGGCCACCTAAAAAGAATTAACAAAAATATCCACACATTGGCTTCCTGGCCGGCTAAGCGAGAAGTGAGAATCTATAACTGAGACTATAGGTGCCTAACGAGTCTACCGCAATCTAGAGTCATCCCCACAGAAGAAGAAAGGCAGATCAGAACTATACCTCAAGTTCGCTAGAGGAGGGACACTGAAAACAAAAATACGTTGTATAAAGAAAACTGATGTGAACCAAGAGAGACTAAAAGACTAGTATATATCCTTTCTGGTGACACAATGGAGGGTCTATCAAGGGGGGAAGTGATAAAGTGAATAAGTATAACTATAAGTATAACTATATGTAAAAGTAGAACCATCATAACGAACCAATGTATCCCAGGGGGGGCAGAGGGGGTATCTTGACGTTGCCTGTCTAAAATACAATGGTTTCATTCAGGGAGGCTGGGAAGTAGGGGAGGGTCAGGGGGGGTCTGTTTTTCATGTCTGTACTGTATTGTCTGTCTCCGGGATCATCAGTCTTGTACGTCTAGTTCACTTTGTATGAACCGTCTGTCGCTCTTATCTACTCTGACACATCCCACTATCTCCAAACCTATCTACACCCTGCTCGCCACAGCCACACATAAAAACAGGCCCACGAGGAAAAGGTATGAGGGGAGAAGGCCCGAAACCAGTGCGAGGAACCCTAGGGAGAGCCCATGGCTGCCACAAGAATCACTAGTGAAACAAAATGTCATGTGCAAAACTCCCCTTATAGGGGGAAGAGGGGGAAGAAACGCAAAACTCACACACCATAAGCCATGACACAGAATAACAGCTCCTCCCTGCTATCAAACCTGAAGATAGTCTCTCTCAACATGAAGGGCCTCAACCACCCGGTCAAGAGGAAAAAGATCCTAGACCGCCTAGCTTAGACCAAAGGGGACATTATACTGTTACAAGAAACCAAGCTCTCCCTGGAGGACTCAGCAAGAGTCAGGGAAAGATCGATAGGACAGGTAGTCTGCTTACCGGCAATAGGGAAGAAGCGAGGAGTAATCACTCTGATAAAAAAAAACTCAAAGATAACCATTGAAGATCAACAGCACGATGAGGCAGGAACACCACTAATAACACAACTGAAAAGAGGGAGCAAAACCATCCTGGTAGTGAACACATACGCCCCAAATACAGACGACACCGCATACTGGGAGGGAGTCTCGAGGAGACTGGAAGCAAACACCCCAAACAACATGTTAGTGCTGGCAGGGGACTTTACTAGCACTAGACTAGACCCTGGACAGACAGTCGCGAGCCCACACCATCCCCTCAGCCTCACACAGCGTTCTAAAGAACATATGCAATTGATTTAACATGAAGGACCAATGACGACTACAACATCCCGACACCCTAGACTACACCTTTTACTCCAACCCATACAACTCCTATAGCAAAATAGACTACATCCTAATCTCGGACTCACACATCCACTTAATAGAGCAGTCCAAAATAGCGGCTAGAACAATCTCTGATCACTCATGCATCAGCCTACAACTGGCGGGGCGACACAACGAGAACCTCACCCGCAGGTGGAGGTTTAACAATGAAGTCATGGCAAACCAAGATGACAAGATCAGAATAGAGCAAGCCATTAAAGACTACATTAAAGACAATGACATGCCAGCCATTGACCCCAAGACTCTGTGGGACCCGCTTAAAGCGACAGTCAGAGGAACACTATTAGACATCAAAGCCAGACGGAATAAGGTAGATAAGACACATCTAGACCAACTATAAAAATATATCAAGAGTCTAGAAACATACCGCATCAAAAACACCTGGAATTTCAAAGCCTTAAAAGAATTAACGGAAAAAAAATATGAATACAACAAAATCCTGAAGGAAAGGGCTGGTCTGTCGATAAACAAATACAAACAGATTAACCTATGCGAGGCAAACAAGCCAGGGAAAATCATAGCGTCATACCTGAAGCACAAACGAATGCAACACACCATCTCATCCATCACTGACTCACACAACAACACACACACACAACACAAGGACATCATACCTACATTCTGTGAGTTCTACCAGGAGCTCTACAAAAAAGATGAAATACTAGACCAGGATGGACAGCCTGAACCTTCCCAAAATAACGAACGAGGAGGCACTGACACTAGGAAAGGAGATAAGCGCAGCCGAAACTGAGATGGTGATTAATTTTCTTAAAGATAATAAGGCGCCGGGTGCAGATGGATACACGGCCTCCTTCTATAAAAGCTTTCGAACACACTTACTCCCAACTATGAAAAAACTCTTTAACCTCTGTGAGGGGGAGGGAGTGGTGACAATGTCCATGAGGAAAGCAAACATAATAGTCATCCCCAAGGAAGGCAAGGATGCGCAACAGCCCCAAAACTACAGGCCCATCTCACTCATCAACACAGACTGCTAAATATATGCCAAAATCCTAGCCGGTAGGCTCAACACGGTACTCCTACAACTGATAAGCACCAAGTAGGCTTCCTGAAGACACGTATGTCTCATGACAACACAACACTTCTGTGCCATGTTCTCAAACAGTCCTCCAGGTTGGATAAACCGGCAGTGGCAATCACACTAGACGCAGAGAAAGCGTTAGACAGAGTGCCCTGGCTCTTCCTAGAACAGCGCATGCGGACGTACAACCTGGGAGATAAGTATGTGAGGAAGGTAATGGCACTGTACGCAAACCCCAGTACGCAGATAGCTATCAATGAGGCAGTCTCAGACCAATTCAACATTCAATGAGGGACAAAACAAGGGTTCCACCCATCCCCCACGCTGTTTTTATTGGCATTGGAACCCCTTATCAGAGATATTATAGACAATAGAGATATGTGGGGACTCACCATCAATGAATCCACAGCCAAACTTGCAGCTTATGCAGACAACATACTCATTGTATTGTCTTAACATACTGGCTCCACTCTGCAATGGCCGCTCTACCCGCTAGCGGTGTCACATGACCTACGGGTGACGCGTGTCTCCCAGATGTGAGCACTGCCACACCCCCCTCTTTTCCTTTATCACAATGGCCGCCCCCCGATTCCTCACTATCCGGGCCCGGCGGTGAGGGGTAGGCAACAAGGAACGGACACAGGCGGATGAAGTAAGTGCCTCTGTTTTTAGCTCGATGGGGAGCGTGCCCCATGCACCCCGGGGTTAACTAGGCGTTTCATTAAGCGACTTGAGTTCCTGCACACACTTTAGCGCCTTGTCTTTAATCACTTGCTGTTTCTCGTTACTGGTATAACTTACACCTGACTTTCCAACTCGGAGGGGTCACCACTGTAATCATTTAAGAGGTTACCTCGAGGATGTGGAGCATGCTCCAAGCGTCCCGGGGTTAACTAGGCGTTTCATCGAGCGACTAGAGTTCCTGCGCATACTTCAGCACCATGGCTTTAATCACTTGCTGCTTCGCGATACTCCCCCCCCCTTCTGGTATCACTAACGTCCGACCGACTTTTTTACTCGAAAGGGTGACCACTGTAATCATTTAAGAGGTCACCTCAAGGGAAGGTTTTACCAAAACCGCTGCCATTATCTGTAGGCATTCCGCCTTTTCCGGTGATGCGAGTCAGCTGCTACTAACATATTAGAATAGCGGCACATTTTGAATGCATACTGAATGTATACTGACAGACTGATAGTCTAACTTACAGCTGAGAGTTCCCTACACTTTGCGGGATCCTCATAGACCACCATTGTTCCTTTTACTATATTCAAATAATCAGGTTGCCTTTACTGTACAATGGATGACATACGTACCCTTTTGCGGACTCAGACTTTGAGGTTCTCAACACCTTTCTACCTCTCCCTAGCCTAAGCTACATTGGCTTCGCCCCTGATGTCTGACCCGCTGGGCACTGTTGACACATATAAACTCTGACTATTAGGCGAGTTTATTCGCACTTTGATCTCTCTTGTTGCGCTAGGATTCTGTCTTGCACGAATGCTGCTGCTTACAAATGTTTTTATTGTTCTCTAGATACTCATGCTAGGAGTATCCACTGTTGGCTTTATTTACATACTAGCTGCACACTCACTAGTATGTCACCATGTCACAATGTACTCACGGTCACTTTGAGTAATGCATTTTGTCACTTACCTGTAGTAACGGTCTCATTTGTCTCCCAATTTAGGCAAGAGCAGGTGTTATACAGGTAGTACAATTTCTGTGCTTTGGTAAACTGACACTTATGTAGGTCATGTTTTGTAGACCGTAGTTCTGCTTCATTTTAGGTCCTGAAGAATCGCTTGTCAATGAACATTTAGCGAGAAACATGTTGCCCATATTTCTTACACCTTAGTACTGTCTCGTACGTGGAAACCTAAGTTCCAGCGAATACAGACTAATCTTGTTTTTAGTTGAGGCAAAGGACCACCTGAATAAAGTTGTTTTCTGGTACCTCTTGCTTCATTTTACCCTCACTTACACAGTCTGCACCGCCTGGCCCCACACCCCCACTTCACCCATAGGCAGTTGGATAAAAAGATCTCCACCAAAGAGCCCCTCTATGAAGTGTTGCCCGTTGGGAATTGCACTGCCTACCCAACTAGGAGCATTGCCTGTGATGAAGCATGATACCCGCAAGGATGTGTAAGGCCATTATATCCAACATAATGGATACCCTGGGGTAGTTCTCCACTGAGCACTCCCACCCTACACTTTAGTGACCTTTTGACCTTCCAGGAACAGCCCCGTCCCCTTTTGCTTGCCTCATTGTCGAGGGCACCGACTGTGGCTGGACCTTCCACTCCCCCTTTGAGTGGTAATCTTAGCCCTCTGGATCACAACGATCCCCACACCCCCCCTCTCCTCCTTGTTTTTAACAACTCATAATCACAGATAACCCCCAATCCTCTATCACTGCCCTCATGAACACCATAGGTAAATACTCAGCCCATTTCGGCAACAAACTAAACAGAGACAAATCTGAATGCATGCCACTTAACGTCCACACCACCAGAGAAGTAATAGGCAACTCAGGATTCGTATGGCAACCCGGGGTTATCAAATATCTAGGGATCCAATTTGGCAAAAACCTCAAGACCACACTAGACCACAACAAGAAACTAACCTTAGAAAAGATGAAAAGACTCCTGGAATCCTGGTTGCCCAAATTCATTACATGGTGGTGGAGGATAGACACAATAAAGATGATGATTACGCCAGTGGTCAACTATCTGGCGGGAATGCACCCCTTCACACTCACAGACGAATTCCACAGTAAAATGGACAAAATGATAAACAAGTTGGTCTGGCAAGACAAATTACCAAGGATAAGCCTGAAAAACTAAAACTAGAGAAGAAGCTAGGAGGCCTAAACCTGGCAGATTTCAGAACATTCAAGACTGCATTTATAGCAAGACAGGGAATGTACTGCATCCTGCCTAACCAGGAATACACGCCGGTCTGGCTCACGATTGAGAAAGCCTTACTAAACAATATCGATCCAATAACACTTTTCACCGCGAACAAACAGACACAAAATAAAGCCCTATACTTAAAAACGCTAGATACGCCCTGCTTAAGGTAGATCAAAAACTGGAATTCAGCGTTAAAACCCTTCATGGGAATCGCTGTGGGCAAACTCCAAGATAAAATATAGGGGGAAACCCCTAGCAATAGACTCCTGGAAAAAACTAGGGTTCTCATACCCAGCCCAGTTGGAGGAAGGGGGACACCCATACACCTTCAACACACAAAAATTCGACATAACCTATCAGATACAGAACTCTACAACTTCCTCAAAATCAGAACAGCCCTATCCAAATCAAAGATAACGAGACACAAACCCTCAATCATCCCGTATATGGAGAATCTGAACAAAGTGGGCCACCAGGTGTCCCAAATATACAAACTACTCCGCCCCAGCTCTTCCAAGCTTAACGATAAAGAAACTAGCTACTGGGAATCACACCTAGACACCACACTTACCGAGCATGAGAGACACAACCTCAGGTTGTCCCCATCAGAAACCTGATCTCCCCGGTATTAGCTCAGGCAAAATTCTGGCTTCTGCACACGACATACTGGACACCAGCACGTTTAGCAGCCCTAAGGCTGAGGGAAAATGACGATGCTGGAATTGTGACAGAGAACAGGGGGCTCTGGCTCACCTCATATTCCATTGCACAAAGGTAAAAAAAATTGGGAAAAAAATATTTGCCTTCTTAAATTAAGCATTAGGCTGCACACTCAAAGAACAGTTTGCCTCACTCACCACCGCATTTATAACATCGGATATTGACACACAACAGGACAGAAACCTCCTAGACTTCCTGCTGACGGCAGCAGTCAAGATAGTACTCACCAAGTGGAAAGACCTCCAAAGCCATATTCGGTTTTTTGCAATTTTCAAGGCTGATTTGCATTTAGCCAGTGTCTGACCTCGAATGGTGTGGAGAGCAAAAAAACGATAGATTTAGGCCCAGATCTTTGTACTGGGGTGAATGTAAGACATTGTTCTGCATTCTGTCCATCAACTTCGTTTTTTGCAATTTTCACCCCGAGTGGGCTGGGTATGCTCAGATCTGAGTCCCAGGCTCTCCACATCACTGGAGTCAAGCTATCCAGGCTGAAGAAGGCTGATAGCCAGAAACCGGTCCTTGGATGCTTGATTTCGGTCTAGGAAAGACATCGCTTAGTAGCCTGTGCTGGACTCTTCCCATGAGGCACAGGGTCAAGGCTGATTTGCATATAGCCAGTGTCTGACCTAGGGTGGTGTGGAGAGCAAAAAAACGATGGATTTAGGCCCAGATCTTTGTAGTGGGGTGAATGTAAGACATTGTTCTGCATTCTGTCCATCAACTGTGTTTTTTGCAATTTTCACCCCAAGTGGGCTAGGTATGCTCAGACGTGAGTCCCAGGCTCTCCACATCACTGGAGTCAAGCTATCCAGGCTGAAGAAGGCTGATAGCCAGAAACCGGTCCTTGGATGCTTGATTCCGGTCTAGGAAAGACATGGCTTGGTAGTTCGGGCTGGACTGTTCCCATGAGGCACAGGGTCAAGGCTGATTTGCATAGAGCCAGTGTCTGACCTAGGGTGGTGTGAAGAGCAAAAAAACAATGGGCCTGATTCACAGAATGAATTTAAGACTCAATCCTAAACTTACTACTATTTTGGTATTCACAGAATGCACTTACTACTTTTGGCATTCACAGAATGAACTTACTACTTTTGGTATTCACAGAAGTTAGGATTTTGTCTTAAGTCTGTCTTAAGTCTGTCTTAAGTCTGTCTTAAGACAAACTTAAGACAAAATCCTAACTTCTGTGAATACCAAAAGTAGTAAGTTTATTCTGTGAATTCCAAAAGTAGTAAGTTCATTCTGTGAATAGCAAAATAGTAGTAAGTTTAGGATTGAGTCTTAAATTCATTCTGTGAATCGGGCCCAGAGGGTTTAGGCCCAGATCTTTGTACTGGGGTGAATGTAAGACATTGTTCTGCATTCTGTCCATCAACTGTGTTTTTTGCAATTTTCACCCCGAGTGGGCTGGGTATGCTCAGACGTGAGTCCCAGGCTCTCCACATCACTGGAGTCAAGCTATCCAGGCTGAAGAAGGCTGATAGCCAGAAACGGGTCCTTGGATGCTTGATTCCGGTCTAGGAAAGAAATGGCCTGGCAGTTCGGGCTGGACTCTTCCCATGAGGCACAGGGTCAAGGCTGATTTGCATATAGCCAGTGTCTGACCTAGGGTGGTGTGGAGAGCAAAAAAACGATGGATTTAGACCCAGATCTTTGTATTGGGGTGAATGTAAGACATTGTTCTGCATTCTGTCCATCAACTGTGTTTTTTGCAACTGGGTGACATACTTGAGAGGAGCCGACATCATGGCCTTACGAAACACACAATGGAGAAGCTCCAACAGGGATATGTGGGCTTTCCTGGACAAATTCCTAGTACCTTACGAGCCCCCATGAAAGAGCTAGCCAGAAACAACCAAAGGACCAATCTCCACATCAACAACTAGAGCAGGACACCCGCCCAAAACTCTTCTCTCTTTCCCACCCTCTATCTCCTTCTTTCAGAGTAGACTGCTGGACAGGGGACCGGACATGCATATATTTGGTTTCACTACGACCAGACTGATGGTTACTGTTGGTTACCCCTAGCGCAAAGCACCAATGAATGCATGTTTTATGTTATATGTGGGCAGGTGCTATCAAGCCTATGTGCCCCACGAATATACTGTACAATCAGCAGCTATGCCATTGGGCTGTGAACCCATATATGTACAAATGCGATAAGAAATACATGTTACTTGTTATATGTTGTAAATGTAAAATAATTAAAAAACATTTATAAAAAAAAAAAGAAAAGGGTCTAGTAATGAAATGCTTGCCTTATCTTAGGATATGAGATATGTTATATGGATTGAAGAAATGAGCAAGAATTTTAAACATGAATTTTATAAGGACATTTTTAATGTAAAATTTGTGATTTTTAGGAACTGTATTTATGATGATTTTATATGTTTAAGAACTGATTAGTCCAAATAAACTTTGCTTTGAACTGAACTGAGCCTCTCAGTATTGCTTTCTTTAGCAAACTCATAAAAAACACTCAGGGCCCGATGTAGGTAAACTCCAATTTACCACTTCTTAAATACCGAATCATACCGAATCGGTATTTAAGAAGTGGTAAATTGGAGGGGGGGAGATGTGGGTATTTCAGAATCGGTAAATACCGAATCTGTAAGATTCGGTATTTACCGATTCTGTAAATACCGATTCGGTATCCCCCATTGATTCCTATGGGCCTGGAAGCCCATAGGAATCAATGTGCATTACCGAATCGGTATTTACCGATTCGGTAAATTACCGATTTCTGCAAGGGTGCAGGGGGTGTCACTTTGACACCCTCTAGCACCCCCAATACTGGCTTGTGTGCCATGTGGCACACAGACATGCCCTAAGGGCATGTCTGTCTGTCACATGGCATAGGTGTGCATGCACACATGTGCATGCACACCTGGATTCGGTATTTTAACACCCAATTGGATTGGGTGTTAAAATACCGAATCTGAAGGGCCTGTGGGACTGAAAGTAGTCCTACCTACATCCCGAATTTTTAAACTCGGTAAACTTACCGATTCGGTATTTTTCAAATTCGGTAATTTTACCGAATTGGTAAAATAACGAATCGGACAACAAAAGGTCCCCTACATCTCAAAAGGCCAAATACCGGTCGGAAACGGCCGAATTCGGCCGTTTCCGACCGGTATTGGCCACCTACATCGGGCCCCCAATGAGTCAATAGGCCTGCGACCACAAAGAAGTACACTTCTAATGCTTTATGCTTTATGTTCAGATGCTACAGGAAATCCTTAAATTCTCATCTGTTGGACAGCAGGACATTACCAGATTTCAGAATGGTTGGAATGCCCCATGTTGCAAAGATTCCATTGAGTCTCTCAATGACTCACTCACGAGTTGTGCATGCGAGATCCTCTATTACTGGAAAACGTGAGTTCTCATCTACAATCTCGATCAGATGGTGTCCATTATTGAGTGGACCAAAGAAATGAATGGCTAATCTCTCCCATGCATCCTTATGGAGTTCTGACATGGTAAGTGCATGTTAAATAATGGCTGTAGAAAGATAGCTACATAGATGATAAGCCTTGAGTTCCTTTTCAACCCTCTGATCACTATATGGGAACCAAATATATCTCTGAGAGCTCTCTTGGTGGCACAAATACCTCCTTCCTGAGTTCTAGACAGTTCATTTTTGTACTTTTGGTAGTCACCATCACTAGTGAGATTTCACTAGTGATGTGTAATTATATCTTTCAACTTCAGCATGTCACTATCATGGCTCGTGGCAGTGATGATCTGAGCTAACTACATGACAGCTTGCATATTTGACTTTACAATGAAATTATTGTAGGCTTTAACCGTTTTGGATGGAGTACCTTGATCTTGTACAGGCACTCTGGAAAAGTAGTCAGCAGGGTTTTAATCCTTCCCTGGATGATGCACATAGATATTCATGCTCTTGTAATCATAGTCCCCTCCATTCAAGGCGAGGACGCACCTTAGCGTATGGATTGGAAAAGCAGTCAATAATGCTTGATGATCAGTTATCAGTGTAAAAGGCATTCCATGCATGAATACGTAGCAATGTTCACAAGTCCATACCACGGCCAAGCTTTCTTTCTCAGGTTGTGAGTTAGTGTGTCCTGTATGGGACAAACTTCTACTGGCATGTGCCATAAAATGCCTTCGAGCATGGGAGTGTCCACTGTGCTGTGCCAGAATAACACCTAACCCGATTAAGGTAGTGTCAACAATAACCTCTGTATGAAGCTTTGGATTGAAATAGGCCTTTTCAATAGATGTTTCATTGACTTGTTTTATTTTCTTCAAACTTGTCACAAATTTATGTGACCACTTGAATGAAACATTTTTCTTTGTTAACTCACGTAAGGGAGCACTTACGGTAGCAAAATCTTGTATGTATGTTAAATAGTATCTGGCCATGCCAAGAAATTAATGTATCATAGAAACATTTTGTTAGTATTTGACTGAGCTTATACTTTGACAGGATCCCATGTCATACCCCCATCAGAAAATATAAAGCTAAATAATTTTAACTTTGTTTTGTGGAACTCTCAGTTGTCTGCATTCAAAGTCAGGCCTGCATCAGTCAATAAACAACATACTTGGGTGAAAGTTTTATCATGCTCTTTCCATGTTGCCCCAAAACTCAATATGTTATTACTACAATGAAATGTTCTGCAACCGATGACACAACAAAACTGAGTCTCTTATATTGAAACAGACCAGCATGCTTGGAAACGGTTGCAATATACCTTCAATCTTTTTCGAGTTTCAACTGATGATTGCCCTTTATTTATATCAAGGTGAGAGAAGACCTTTGCACCATTTAATTGTGTTATCATGTCAGCAATGTGTGGACCTGTATGTCGTTGTCATTCAATCGCCTTGTTTGCTTGGCGCATATCAAAGCATATGCATACAATTCCTTCATTGTCCTTTTTGGGCCCACCAGTATGGGAGAAACCCATGTCATCGGACTAGTTGAACTCTTAATAATGTCATGATTAAGTAACGATTCAACTTCCTTTTCAACAGTATCTTGTAAATTAAAAGCAACTCGTCAATGTCTCAGAGCAACAAGATGAACATCATCAATAATATCTAGCTTTACTTTCATAGTATGAAGCTTTCCCACAAACCATGAAACAATTAAGGACATTGACTTACTACTTCATGGTGAGCATTCATATTGTAATTCAAAGAAATGAGTCCCATATCAGCAGCAGTACTGAAACGTAGCAGAAAGACACTTACCACTGTACTGAAATCACATAGATTGGTGCTTGCACCTTCGTTTTCTTGTGTTTCAGTGTTGCAATAAATTAACCTTGACTTGTTATGGGCGTCAATGAAGCCCAGGTGTACAGTTTGGTTTTGAGGTTGTCTGTTGTGGCAATGGAGATAATTTGTATTTCTCTTCAAGCATTATGTTTATTGAGGCACCACTGTCCATGAACTGTATTTGACCCTCACATGGTCAGACCATATGACAATTGGGTTCAACATCTATCCAAGCTCTGAGAAACTTGCCACTAAAAATGTAGGCCAGGCCAAGACAGTGCGCACATGGAATAAAATCAACAAGGAAGATATGATTAATATTTTAAACCCCTCACAACCATTTCTGAATGGTGACTCTAATGTGACTGCAGCAGGTTACAATGAATGGCTTCATCTGGCAGCTGATAATCTGGCTCCAGCCAAATCTAATAAAAGTTTTAGGACACGCCCAACTGCAAGCTAGTTTTCACACAGCCATATGGGATTGAAAATGGATTTACAGAGTAAAGAACACAAGCCAAGAGCTATTTAAAATGGTTCAAGAATCTGCCTGCCCATCTCTTGGTAATATGTTATTGAGTATTGAGCCAAAACGTCTTCAATAACTTGGCGAATTTGAGACTGCGTATAGGGACCTTAATACTATCACAAATACTTGGACTCCTTGTAATGTAAATATGTCAGAGGAATTTAATCACCCTAACCTTTCTCTTTCCACTGACAGAGTACTGGAACTGGTCAAACAAACTAAATCTGGCGCCCCATCTGATCCCTGCCCTCCCAAAATAATCCTGGAGATTGCAAGTGTGGCGTCCCTCCATCTCAACACACTATTTTCCACACAAGGTCTTTTCCAACTGAGTGGAAGAAAGCCTCCTTCTTGCCTCTTTTTACAAAACCTTCTTTAGATCCTCAAGAGGAAAAAACAATTGCCCCACATCACGTCTTCCTCTCACATTCACAAATATTAGAAAAATGCACCAGTATCATTCAATCAAAATGTCTCACCCAAAACGGGATTTTGGATGGAGTTCAATTTGACTTCAGAAAGGCGCACAGTACTGAATCGGCACTCATAGTGGTCATAGAAGTAATCAGGGATATCATGGACAAGGGAGGCAAAGCCGCTGTGGTTTTATTGGACCTTTCCCCTGCTTTTGGCACTGTGAGCCATTCCGTACTGATGCAAAGGCTAACAGAGATAGGAAATGCCGGAAATGCCGGTTCAACCCATGATCTCTTGCACTCTTTCCTTTGAGATTGTGAGCAAACAGCCATGTTAGGAGACTTTGTTTCCACTGCTTTCTCCTTGCCATAAAGCATATCACAAGGGTCATCACTTGGTCCCACCTTATTTAATATCTATATGGCCCCCTTGTAAAGCTCATTATATCTTTCAGCTTTTCAACCACCTTCTGCTGCTGGCACATAAATTGTGGTGTCCTTCACGAGCAACATTGAGGAAGTGGCACAATGGTTAAATAGTTGTATGCAAGTAGTGGTTAGATAGATGAGCAATCACCGTCTCAAGCTGAATTTTGAAAAAAAATTAAGTACTTCTCTTTGGGAGGAATACCTCCTTTTGGTGTGATACTTGGTGGCCTCAGATGCTGAAACCTCTCCCAATTCCAGTTCCTAAAGTGAGAAATCTCTGAATATTTTTTTGATACTAAACTCTTGTTTATGGAACAATCAAATAAATGTTCATATATCAGTTTTCACCAATTAAAAATCCTGCCCTTCACCCCTAAAGATTTACAAAAGAATGTGGTCATCTCTATGGTCCTATCAATACTAGAATACAGCAATACCCCGAATTAGAGAATGCAGCAAGGCTCTCTCAAGCAATTGCAGAGAGTTCAGAATGCAGCTGCTACGCTGCTCAAACATATCAAAACTTGACCCAGGTGCTAAGGCCCTGGAGGAGCTTCATTGGCTACCTATAAAACAGATAGAGACATTTAAGGCACTGTGCACAGCACATAAAGCACTTCATGAATTCGGGCCAGAATATTCAGCAATCATTTATTTTCAATGTAATTTTGGACAATGTTTGTCTGATGCTTGTGCTTTTGCATATCGACTTTTGACTGACATTTTTCCTCACATGAAGCCTTTCCAACATGCGCACATTTCTCTGAGGTAAACACTGGCATGGGACAACAGTCTTCCTCACTTTCACTTGATATTGAGGAGGAGAATCTGTTTGCTGATGATTTAGATGATAACTTTGTTTAGTGTTGATTTACCTCAACTGCTGTCGCCACTTGGCCCTATTGAGGTGCGTCGATTGCTGTTTCTGGTGGCCATTACTCTTCACACTGTGATGCATTTACTTTTTGCTTTGCTTTATAACAACCACAAAATGGTTCTCCTTCCCACAGCCTTTACTTATCAGTCCATTGGCAGGACATTTGCCTTCATGTGGAAATGAAACATCTAAAACAGAACTTCTTTTTACATGTAGACATTGCTTTGTGTCCTTCAGTCTTTTGCTTACTTTTTTTAATACTCATGGTTGATTAACTCTGGGCACCTCTAGCCTCCATTTCACGACTTGTCTTTCAGCATGCTCCTCAGATTTGGCAACCAACAACACTTGTTTCAGACTAAGAGTTTCTCTCAGCATTCGTTGTCTGAATTAATCTGACAAGCATCCATCAATAACTCATAGCTTCCTCATCATTAAATTCAGTAAACTTACAGTGTTTGCTGGCTATGTCAAGTCTGTCTACAAATTCATTACTGGTTTCACCAACAGTTTGGAGTTCTTGTCTGAAAATGTATCGTTCCTAAGCAACGTTTGGTACTCGATTTAACCTGGGATTCAGCGTTTCTTTATTCTGACAACTTGACATTTATTTTACTAGTTCACTGCATTTTCTTTATGATTGCTTTCACATCATCATCAGAAAGATTTCTGAGATATTTAATAATAATCTTTTTGTTACCAGTTTCTTCAAGTGCATTAATGAAATCATCAAATACCTCTACCAATGCAGTCCATCTAGCACCAATATTTTGCTTAATCCTGGCGTCGAAAGGTGGTCGTGGTTTTAGGAATGCAGCAGTGTTGTAGACCAATATGGAACTTAATGACAACATGAGTGAATTCTTATGACTTGTGGTGTGCTGGCCTCTGCTCTGGCTCATTTTTAGTGATAGCTATAAATTTTACTTTCTTTGCAGCCATCTGAAATGTCACTATTCTGAGAGTCTTTCTTGAGTCATTATTTTCCATAGACCTGTGAAGTTGTTCTGAGCCCCACTCGGTTCTCAGCAACATTGTGAATGAACACTTGAGCCAACTTCACAGAGTGTCAAAGTACAATGACTTTCTAATGTATTCAGAAAGTCATGTATTTCCTTTCTTCTAAATGTGAAATTTACATTTTCTAACACCTGGTTGATCTCCACCTTGCAGCACTTCTGTTCACACGTTAACTTGCAAATTATGGTTATCAGTGGTTGAATGCACTTTCATTGTTAACACTCTGTATAATGTACAATTTTATATTGCATGGCAGCACTGTATCTTTATTTATGGCTTGAGCAGCAGGTTCTCAACCATCAACATGTAGATTCTTTGCAATTCTTCTGTTGTCTTCACTTGCTTTATAGCGTCTCGAGTTGCGCTTTGACTCCATGTGCATAAAGCGTTGACTCAGTTTTTCAACAGAGACACAATTGACACAAGTGATATGCTTGGACCATGGCAAACTGTCTGAGGGGGACCAGTCGTTCTTCAAGTTACTTATCCTCTATCTTGTTTGCATTTCAAGCATCTTCCCAGCCTTTGTACCCACCAATGGCTGTACCACACACAGAACTTAGTATTATAGGTCTTTATTCTGCTGCGTGTAACTGCAAACTGAACATTCTGAAAAAAACGTTCATGTATTGGGCTCTCACACCTATGTAAGAGCTCTACCAAGAGCCTAAAGAGATCCGTCCTAAAATATCGTAAGACACTACTAGTATTACACATGCATGTATATCTCTAACTGGAAAGAAATTCACAATTACCCTTAAATTACTTTTAAAAAGGAAATTATAATTTTGAGGCAAATTATGTATAATATGAAACCAATGCCAGGTCCAACACCTTGTGAAGTTGAACAAGTGGGATTGTATGACAACTGAAAAGGAGAGGAGTAAAGCTGCAAATTACAATGTCTTGAGAACAAATAAAATTGAAGGAGAGCAAAGTGAAAACAAAAAGAAGCAAAACAATGAGAAGGCTGCGAAGATAGACAATATCAAAAATGTATATGTTAGCTTTTGAATTCCAGACCAGCGCCATACATAGACAGGCCAACAGAAACAACATATTCAGCTACAAGCTGTTAAGCAGGAGCTGAGGGATATGGTACTGTAGTTCAGACACCTACTTGAGCACTACCAAGTGCACCTATAGAGGTGGTAATGACACCAGTAATACTTAGTATGAGTAAGGAAGTACAAACAGAGATGCAGACACAAAATACACATGGAAGTCAGGTGAAAATTGAGCCACCACTTAAAGAAATTAGTACTGCTATTTTCAAAATAGAATTTGGAAAAATGCTGCAGGGCAATGTGGGTTTAGACAGACTTTTGACAGAGTGTTGACTTATAAGGCTGATGAAATTAGATATTTGATAAAAGGAGCTTCTAGATGTTCCAATTAAACCCATAACAAAGTGGAAGAATTAGCTGATGAATTGGAAATTGACATAAGCAAAATAACAACTGTGAAGTGAGATTATACTATGGTTTTCACATGTGATGAAATTAATGAATGGGCTTAATTACATTTAGAGCACACATTAAATATTAAATAAAGATTACGAGAGACTGGAGTGATTTGAAGAAATATCGAGATTGGTAGAAGAAAGGTACAGTAAGGTACGGGATGAGGGAAAGGTTAGGAATGTTGCTAGTGATACTGAAGTAGGAACAAGCTCAGTATTAGAGTTCCCGTGGAGAGCGGTTTGGGGTGGAAAATTTGCACACATGCCATGGACAAGGGCTTATTTGTATGCATTCTTGCATAATTTTCTGAGATTGCATGAACATCCAGCGAAGTGGTATGATGAGATACATAAGTTGACGCATATTTATCATATGTTATGGACTGATTTAAATTCATTATTTGGGAATATGGTTCTTGGAGCCTTGTGGCTGGAATGTAAGCTTGTAGTTTGGTAGCCAAAACAAGAACCTAACTGGGCAAGGCTCTTATAATGCCGTAGCTGCAGAGAAAGCAGACAACTATTAGGCTGTAATTGAAAATATTAAAAAATGCATTCCTTATAAAGAGGAAAATTGACGCATGATTTTGAGAACTACGCATGAGTTGAAGGAGTCAGTGCATTCTTACTGTAAGAGATTGATGCAGGCTTAAAAAAGCAGATTTGAAAATCCAGAGAAAGATGGTGCATGGGGATTTGTTTCTGTATTCTTGAACAAATTAAGGCCAGATATTAGTAATCATGTCCAACAGAGTGAAATGTGTTGCCAGGCAAAAATCATAGATGAGATCCTGATGTTGGCAAAAAATAGTAGTGAATATTTAGAGGCAGAACAGAAGTGACTCAAACAGAAGCTGATGATTGTTCAGACTAAGCTGGACCTAAGAGAACCTGAATCAAATGGGTTTAAATACGAATTTTGTACAAAATGGAATGAAAGGAATGTTACAGTAGATGTCCCAGTAGATGTCCCAGTTTAAATCGGTCAGTTAAATACTAAACAAGAGTGGTTCAAGTCCTGTGAATGTTCTTGGATGGGATTAGATTTCAAGATGAACTGGGCAATTTACTGCATATAGGATAGTGCTCCAATTGAAATGCAAGATGAGGAATCTGTTTTTAAACTCAGTACAGAGGATTCAAAAATTGAATTATATCCGGTGTTGACAAAAGAAGGCATATCTCTACATTTAAGACATACTGTCAGAGAAGAGGTATGGGATTACACTGGTAAAGAAACTGGATTGATTAAAAGGAGCTAAGCTAGTCTAAATAAAGATGCAACCATATGCCATATTCCCTAGAATTGGACAATACAAACTTATAAAAGAGGCAGAAGAGGGAATGAAACCAGTGACTGAAAAAAAAATTGAGTCAGGAATTGTTTGAGAAGTGCTTGGTAGTCTTTGCAATTCTCAAGTGATGGAATTAAAATACCAAATGGTGAATCGTTTAAAATTTCCAGAAAGTAACTGAACTAGAATTGTTGGTCCATGTTGTCCAGCGGTACTAAATTTTGCAGTGATGCTAATTCAGATTCCTTCAGAAGCAATATGATTTACAATCATTGACATATGCCAGGTGTTCCTCTAGATACCCCTTTACAAATAGTCACAATTCCTCTTCACATTTACATTGTTTAATATAGTACTCATTTGGTGTAGGCTATTCAATAGTATACTGAAAGTCCTTCAATATTCCTGCAGTTCTGATCCAATATATTAATGAGCTACTGGTCTCATCCAGGATTAAAGAAGACTTTAAGCATCATACAAGCGCTGTGTTGAACCACTTAATTGAAAATGGGCATAAAGTCTCCCCAATGTTGAAAAAGGTGTAGGAAAAGTCTCAAAAGAACGCATTTCTGCTCTTCTGAAATTGAGCCAACCAAAAACCCAGATGGAAGTATTTTCTTCAGTTGGTTTCAAAGTTTTCCCTGGTAGCAAGGCATTCGGTGATATTGACATGTGACAATATCTAAAATCCATTACTACTGACAATGATTTAATCTAAGCATTCAAAAATTGGGAAAGAAACGTTATGTCATGTGGCCACACTTAGGATGCCTGACTGCAATATGATGTTTAATTTGTTCTGTTGTGAAAAAGATGGATGTGCACTTTTACTTTGTTTCAAATCGGTTGCAGCAGTTTGTTGGGCAATAGAACAAAATGAAGGAATTGTGATTGGCCATACCTTAATTGTCTATGTCCCATATTCAGTTGAGATACTTTTGATGAGTACAAGAACTCAGCCTATGACAAACTTTAGGCTGACTCGTTATGAGCAGATTATACTAGCAGCAGAGAATTTGAATCTTTAATTCTAAGATGTAATGGACTGAATGGGCCTGGGTGGAACTTGTGAAGTTTTGCTCCACAGAATTCCACGGGTGTTAGAAATGGGGTTTCTGGTTGGCTAGGATATACACCTAAGCCAGGCAGAACCCACCACTCTAGTCATGGTAATGGAGTTACACACTCAAGATAATCCCTGCTCACCCCCTTGATAGCTTGGCAGAACAGTCAATGTTATCCCAGAGGTAATGCGTAAAGTGTTTGCGCAAAATAGTCATTAACCCCAGTTACACTCTAGGCACACCACAAATAGAGACTCCACACAAGGATTGTACATAAAAACACATTCGACCATACATCACATAATCACTGCACCACTAGGAACTTATCATCAAAACTGCATGTAAGACATTTAGACCACAGATCACATTAATCACTGCCCCTAGAGCAGGTGTCATGACAGATATCACTGTGCCACTAGGCACTTGTAATGACGTTACATAAACCACTTTGACCTCTATGAAACCATGACATTAGCCCACTTGCCCTGAGGTCTGCCAGTACTTCCTGGTTGCGGGGACGCCTGCTGTCTTTCAGTGCAGCTGCGTTGGTCCAGACTGCATCCTCTCCCCACCTGCTCTACTTTGGTCCCGCTGGGACTCCACTCACTCCCAACACTCCGCCGGGCGAGGTCAGGAGGAAAACCACTTCGCCCCACACAAGGGCTGCTTCTCACTGGTGATGCTGCTTCCACTTCCTGGGTGCGGTTCATTGGGGCATTGCCGGATGAGTACAAGCTGCCACAGAGGTCAATCAGCCTGTTGATTCAGCCCTCCTTCCTCACGTTCTTCCCAGGGGCGGTGCCAGACCCCTGTCACTTCTGTGCTGCCTCGGGGAAAACTCCACGGAGAAGTGGTGCCTGCCCTTCTTGGTTCTTTGCAGCAATCCTCCACAGCACGGGCCAATTTGTCACAGCCCCACAGGGATCTTTTCCCCTTGAAGTCCTTCGTATCCCTGAGACTTCTAACAGGAGGTCAGCACCCACAAGCCCTTGCAGAGTCCTTCCCAAGCAGGATACCACAGCAGGGCAAAAAGAGTCAGTCCTGCAAGGAGAAGGAGCAACTGCAGGCCACCCCACACAGCACACAGCAAAGGGGCAGTGCTCCTCCATACAGGGCTCCTGCTCTTCTTCTTGGCAGGGTCTTCTTGTGCCTTGAAGTAATCTAAAGTCTTGGGGCTTTAGGTATAATACTTATACCCCAAAATGTATGTGTTCTCTTTGTGGCAAGGGTCTCTGAACCAAGTCCAAACCAATTCTGCCCTCACTGGTGAAGCATGACCACAAGGGGTGGGGGAGACTGCATTGTGCAGAAGGAGAAACAGCCTATTCAGGTGTAATCACAACTCCTCCCACTACTCTAAATGCGGACTAGGCATATATAGGCCTGTGATAAGTCACATATGCAAGGCAGGGCACACCTCAACCCCACAGTGACTGTCTAGAGGGAATGCACATCTCAGCCCCTGTCACCCCCCACTCCAGACACTGAATACACAAACACACAGAGGCACACAGAATGGTAAGGTAAGAAAATGCTCACTTTCTAAACGTGCCATTTTCAAATACAGGACTTAAAAACTACCTTCACCAAAAGGTGTGTTAATAAATTCTGTGTTCAGAGAGTCTAAACATACTTTTCCTATCTTGTCCCTATTGCAAGTTACACTTGTAAAAATGTTAGAGTGCAACTCCAATGATAAGCTCATGGGACGGATAGCCTTTCAACAGTTAAAAACAAATAACACAGTATTTCACTATCAGTACGTACATGTCCTACCTTTCACATACACAGCACCCTGCCCATCGGGGTACCTTAGGCCTACCTTTACCTTAGGCGTGCCTGACATGTAAGAAAAGGGAAGCAGTACACAACTGCGCACGCACACTACAGTGGTAGGTCTGATATACATTTACAGGGCTACTCATGTGGGTGGCACAACCAGTGCTGCACTATTTGATATACAGGCCCTGGCACACACTGTGCACTTTACTAGGAGCTTACTACTAAATCAAATATGCCAATCATGGATAACTAATCCATGTCACAATTTATATAGAGAGCATATGCACGTTAGCACTGGTTAGCGGAGAAGTGTTACTCACTGGTTAGAGGAGGCAGACCTGGAAGCAGAGGTCAGCCCGGGACCAGGGTTCAATTCCCAGCTCGGCGGGGTCTTGAGTCCTAAAATGTCCATGGACTCAACAATTCTCGCTCCGGTGCCTACTCGATTCACGGGTTCACACTCTGCGACTCTGGGCAATAGCTTGCTTAATCTCCACAATGGCCCCTGGCGGCGGGATGCCTGGCTTTCACCTTGCGGATACCTTGCCGGGGTTATCTCACAGGGGAATACCAGGACGGGTTCCCTAAGCAAGCACTTAGAAACCGCTCAGTGATTTGCGCTATATAAATTCCTGTACATTTACATCAGCAGTGGTAAAGTGCCCAGAGTTCTATAGCGAATAAAACCAGGGTCAGAAAAATAGCAGGTAACAAGTTTAGGGATAAACCAGTCTAACAGTGGGGTTCCCGAAGAGACTCAGCGAGATTCTGTGGAACTCTGAAAACGGGTGGAAGAATGCTTTTTCAGGCCAGTAGTGTGGGAAGGTCAATATTTTTACCCGCTTTCTCCGTTGTTCTGTGTAGGGTACTGTGTTTTTCTCTCAATCTATTGTCATCTGTGCCAATCCTCCCTATCCAACTCATCCACCCCTCATTTACTTTTTTATCAGTGTGTGTAATTCTGTGTGTGTATTTTATGTTTATGTCTTTTTTTCACATTTCATGACTCTGTGTACTTTTTTTGTTTTCCCTTTCATCCTTGTGTTTCACTTCCCTTCGTTCTTTCTTCCTGCTCTGCTTTTGTCCTACTTATTCTTTTCACCAGGCGCCCTGGCAGAAGAGGCAGCAAACGGTGGTTTCAGAGCATTGGCAATTTCGAGTTGCACATCTTATGGTCACTAGCGGTGCTCAACGGTGCTGCCCAGCCCCAGTTTTACACAGTTGGAGGGAGCTGCACTTGTTTTTTTTGTGCTGTGCCACTACCCTTCCATGCTAGCAGCAGGCGGTTGGCCTTGGAGATGCTAATTTATTTTTTGAAATTGCATGCCACTCACACACAGCCTAAGTTAAGTTTATGTTACAAATAACATCTGATCCAGCTTGAGCTAGCCAGGTGCTCATCGCTACCTACTCGTACAAGTAGATGCTCTCTTGGGCTGAATATTTAACAAGTGATGCAGACTCCTCTGTACATTCACTAAGATTCTGAAAGTAGCATATCATGGAGTTAGCATTCTCTGTGCCTTTCTTTATGTAGCTCATACAGTCCCAATCTCCCAGTGAAGTGTGGAATGCATTGAAGAGCAAGTTTGAGTTGGCACATCAAAGGGGGCGTAGAAGCAAAGATCAATCACTGAAATGCATTAATAGTTGAAAAAGTTGTTTAGGTCCAATGCAAGACAAGGAAAGTTATGTTGTATCTTATCAGGTACACTATAGAAATCGCCCTCTTACAGGAAACACATCTCCCGATGACACATCTCCCGCAAACCCATAGCAAAATTTGTGGCATGATCCATGCTGCCGGTTTCACTTCACATGCACGAGGAGCCCTCAATTGGATCAACCCCAAGTCTCACCTCATACTCGAGGAACTGTACACAGACACTATGGCAGGTATGTGGTGTCTAGGTATAAGGGGAGGGGCTTGGATTGCATATTAATTAATCATGTTTGCCCCCAGTTCTTCCACGGCTTGCTCACACTTGCTCGACGTTTGCCTGACGTCCCACAATTATGGGGGGACTTTAACTGCACACTTAATCCTGGCTTAGATCGATCTGGGGGTCCGGTGAGGCACCGTTCGCACACAGCGGAGGCCCTTTGGCATGGAATTGCACCTTATAGATGTTTGGCATACCTGGTCAGGTGTGACAGGTGGTTTTACACATTACTCAGCGCCCCACAATCTCCATACCCGAATAGATTATTGGTTTCTGGTAGGCTCTCTTAGGTAACAAATACGCGACTGCAAGGTATTTCCGCGTACCTACTTGGATCACTCGCCTTTGCCTTTGCTACTTACACTGGCTACTTCTGCCAGGCGGCCCCCCCATTTACATGGCGCTTCCCGCCATACGTGTTACTGGATGAAGCCTTTAACCCCTTCCAGGCTGATGACGAGCTGGGCTCGTCATGGCGTAGCCTCCTCGCACGCTGATGACGAGCCCAGCTCATCACGTAAAGTGCGTTTTCGCAAATCTCAGCGTGCGAGCGGAATAACGCTAGCGCGCATGAGGTTAAGTCGGAAATTATGGAAGCTATGGAGTCCTTTTTTACAACTAACCTGGGCTCAGTTCCGCACTTTTCCACCATTTGGGAGACCTTCAAGGTCTATGTACATGGGGTAGACATATCTAAACATTCGGGTGTTCTGATATCGATTAGAGGGTGGTTAACTCTCTTGGAACAAAAGCTTTCGGACATAGAAATATGCGCACTTCTGAAGATCCTTTATTACAGACCACGCTTAAGGACACACTCGAGGAATATCACATGGAGGCGAATAGAGAGGTCAAGTTGATGGGCAAAATACGCAGTGGCGCGGGTATACGGGGAGGGGGAGCGACCGGGTTCGAAACTAGCCAATATCATGAGAGGGCACCGCGACACCACTCAACTCATCCTACAGCTGGTCACAGAGAATGGAGATACTGTTGTAGACTCGGAGGGAGTAGCGGAAAAATGTTGGCACTTTTACGCTGATCTCTATAAAGCTCGACCTCACTCAACACCTTCTGACCTGCTTGAGTACCTACAATATATTAAGTTACCCTGGCTGTTGGACTCACACGGAGAGTATCTTATGTGCCCACTTGAAGCGTGGGAGATACATTCCGCTCTGTCCACCATGCGCTCAGGCAGAGCCCCGGGATAGGATGGGCTTACTGTGGCATTCTATAAATAATTTAAGGACCTCCTGAACCCCCACGTACTCAACCTGTTCGTAGAAATGACGGAGGAGGACATTATGCCCCCCTCGATAAGAGATGCTCTCCTGGTCGTTCTACTGAAACCTGGAAAGCCTTCACAACATTGTTCCTCTTATCGACCATTATCACTTTTGAATGTGGACACGAAGATCTTGGCTAAAATCTTAGCTAATAGACAGAGCCCCCTAATGCATGCTCTTGTGGGCACCAAACAGGCCAGCTTTATACTGGGACGTTCACTTACACACAATTTACACACTGTATTCAGAACCATCCAGCATACTAACCCGGACACCAAGGCCGCCGCGATTTTCCTCGATGCTGAAAAAGAATTTGACTCTGTGGGGTGGAACTTTATGTTGTTGACCCTGGAGAGAATGGGGTTGGGTAGAGTCTTTATACACCTGATAAACACATTATACATAGCACTGAGGGCCCGAGTGAGGGTGGGAGATGTAGTCACGGCCCATCTACAGATATCGCGGGGAACCAGAGAGGGATGCCCACTTTCTGCGCTATTGTATGCATTGGTGGCAGAACTGCTAGCCTGTGCAATGCGTGAATATCACAGCCACAGAGGGATTCGGTACCAGGGGTACAACCTCATTATATTGGCATATGCGGATGACACTTGCTCTATATTCGCCACCCTGCTCAAAATGTATCTCCTGTCCTCCGTGACGTGGTGCGATTTGGTGAAGGCTCTGGGCTGATAGTTAGTTGGTAGAAATTGGTTATATTCCCCCTCACCCCTGCAACGCTTCCTGACAAGCCAGATTTTCCCCTGCAATGGATCATGGATCCAGTACTCTATCTGGGTATTCAAGTCCATACGGACCCGGTCCAGGTATTCCGAGAGAATTACGGTTGGGGTATTAATAAGCTCAAGGAAGACATTGCAAGGTGGATCCGCCTCCCCCTCTCCCTTATGGGCAGAAAATCCCTCATAAAATGGTGGTACTTCCCAGATTTTGATTCCTTTTTCCGAACATTACGAGGGTATTACCCGCACAGTTCTTTAAAACTCTACGAACACTACTGATTGGACTGACCTGGGCTGACAAACAACCACAGACAAGTTGGACTGTTCTTACTTTACCATACTCTATGGGAGGACTTGGTGCTCCCGACCTTGACCTATACTATCGAGGAGCCCAGGCCTCACACGCATATTACTGGCTACACCAACAGACACCCTCTCTGCATCTGCTCATAGAACGGCTGTCTACAGCCATGGAACAGCACTGTTCCATGCCCGCATCGCACTACAGGTGTCGGAGATTCGATCAATGGCACTACGCATGTTTTGCATAATCTCATTAATCGACAAGCGCTTTCAATATTATACTCCCCGGCTCCCCGTATTTCTTGGTGTGAATGGCTCCAGACACTCACTGCACCAGAAATGATGAGTGCATTACATTCCCTTGGTCTGGATACTTAGAGGATGGGGTTGATAGAAATGGTGACAATGTTTTACAGATTGAGCCCTCGCCATCTGTCTTATCCACCTTCCATTACTTCCGAGCCCGCAGTGCACTGCTCGAATTGCTCGGAGAGGAATTGCAGGAACCCCAAGAGTTACACTATTTCACAACCTTAGTTCGAGCGACTGGTATCCCTGATTTATTCTAGAACCATAGAGCTGCGATGATACACGTACACAAAAGCTAGGCTTGGTGGGCAGGCTGACCTAGAGATCATGATAGATGACACCATGTGGACATATTGTTGTGAGGCCACACAAGCACACTAAGCAAATCACTCTCAATGGCCGGCACTGCCTTATACAATTTAAATTTCATAATAAGATATACCACACACCAGTGTGATTGCGCAGATTTGGGCTACATAAGACGGCTGACTGTGAGAGATGTGGGATGCGGGAGACTGACTTTATACATCTCGCCTGATTGTGCCCCACTATTGTAACCTCTCGGCTACAGGTCTTTACTGAAATAAGTACAGTCACACAAGAAACCCTCAGCCCTGACCCGTTGCTATTCCAAGAAACTGCAAAAACCAATCAGACGTCTGGTGGATATGGCCCTATTAATCGCTAAGCGCGTCCTTGCAATACACTGGACGCGCGGTCCCTCTCCCACCTTGGCAAATTGGTCCAGAGACATGTTGGTTTTTAATACTCAAACTGAAGTGTATAATGAATTTTTGCCTCCCAGGAAGAACCCTAAACACTTCTGGAGTGTGTACACCACTTATATGACATCTTAAACTCAAGTGACTACTTATCCACCTGCCACTACGAGGGGCGCTGGTCAGTCAGTATGACCCCTACTGGAATCTAGACACCTGTGGTAGGCTAGATACCTGGGTTTGTAATGATGTGTCCTCATTATTCAAATGTTTGTTTCATTTTTTCCTCTTCTGAAAACTTTTATAGGTTCAACTAATTGAGATTCTATATGTTTAATTTTGGATCCTGTTTTCATTGCTTGTTATTATTTCATCAGACTAGATTTAGTGTGGTAGCCTTGTGTACTTTTATTTTACATGTCATGAGAGATATTGTATGTGTATATGATTTTCAATTGTGCTGTATTAATGAAAAAAAGGAAAATAAAATAATACATGAAAAAAAAGTTGTCGTTAAGGTTCAGGAAATTAGGAACAGGGCAATAGATGATCTGATTTAGAAACACACAATGCCACTGTGCCTGCCAGTCAAAATAGCTTTGGGGAGTTTACCTGTACCACCGAGCTATATTTTTATCTTCTTTATTTCCCACATCAGTACCCAAGGGCAAGAGGACACCAGTGCCACTGCGGTTGAAACTACCACCACCAGCGCCACAGCGGATGGTTATGCTGGCGCCAGTAAGTCATGCTATTATTATTTCCCTATCTTTTACCTCTCTCCACTATTAAAATAATTGTGCCATGGTTATTTGTTTATATTGTCTCTTTTTTAACTCCTCTATTTAATGTTTGTTGAATTCTTGTTAATCCTGCATTATCCTATTTTTCTTAATTGTAGCTGACTTCCTCCTGTCTGTAGCTTTCTTCTGCCTTTTTACTAAGCCTTCCCAAAGGAAATTACACTCCAGGAGTCTTCCTTAGACGCCCCAATAAATTTTACAACTGCACATCAATTGAGTTCCTTCCTTGCAGTGAGCAAGATTGAAGATGCACTTGCGAAGGGTGTACGTTTGAAAGCCCCAAGCCCGGACTGGGTACACTTAAATTTGATTAAGGGTAACCCCCATCTCTGGGCACCCCTCATAACTAATGTTTTTAGAGCACTAGTAGTTGGCCCTATCCCAATGTCTTGGAAAGAGGCAATAATGGTACCAGTGTAGAAAAAGGGGAATAGAGAAGATACTGCCTGTTATAGGTCCATATCTCTAATCGATGCCAAAGCCAAGGTACTGGGGAGGGTCATTTTAGCGTGCCTTGAGACATGGGCAGAAGCCTCTGAGCTCATGTCCCAAACACAATATGGCTTCAATGGGGGTATGGGGACGAATGAACAGTGCCTCAATTTGTCATTGATCATGGGCAAGTACATGAGGGAGAGGAAGGGGTCAATCCACCTCACCTTCATGGACTTGTCCAGTGCCTTTGACATGTATAATAGCGAGAAACTATGGGATCAGAAGGGGAAAACAGGATTTGAGGAACCCCTAATTATTCTTCTGTGCAAGTTGTATGAGTCCACCTCTGTTGCCATACGTTTTGGGCCTGGGGGAGAGAAGACTGGGTCTATTGCCTCCATGATGGCAGTCCGACAGAGGTGTATTTTGGCCCCTTTTCTCTTCCTCTTGTATACAGATGGCCTAGAGTCAGCCCTAATAGAACAGGCATAACATTTCCCCAAAATTGGAGGTTCTGCTGTTTGTCTACGCGAACGGCACAGTTTTAATGGCTCTAACTGCTAATAGTTTTCAGAAATCTTTAGATATTTTTACTGATTTTATGCTATCATTAGATCCAGAAGTACATTTTAATAATTCTTATATCATGATGTGTGGCCCAAAACAAACCAAAACAGGAACATTTACTGTTAAGGGCAAGATAATTGATAAGGTGTCCAATTTTACTTATTTGGGGAATGTTTTTAATTTGAACTGAGACCACCTTGTGACAGCTAGGGTACAGCAGACTAGTCGTGCAGCAGAGGGTTTGTCCTGCTTTGCTTGTAAATTGGGCCACAAACCGGTAGCGGAATTAATTAAATTATATAAATCAAATGTTTGTCTTTTGAAACCTATGGGGCAGGAGTGTGGGGCCACCATAAAAGTAGTCAATTACAAGTCTTAGAAAATAAGTTCATAAATAGACTGTTGATGACTCCAAAAAGTGCCCTGACAACATTCTGTCATTCTGAGGTAGGGTTAGATTTTATAGAGGACCGTATTAATATTGCCACATTAGCCCATTTAGCCAAAATCTGGCTGTCCGAGGACCTAAAGTTTTCAAGGAAAATCATCGAGGATTGCATGACCCTCGATAATTTCTACACTATTCCATGGCTCCGATACGTTAAAGAAAAAATTCATGAAATGGGTCTGGGGCATTACTACGATAGTCCATCCAGTATTAAAAATAAGATAAAATCAAATTTAAAAGAGGCCTATTTTGCAATCCTGACTAATTGTCACCGGCAACGAGGATCGCAATACCACCTTGATCGGTCCCCTTTACAACAAGAATGTTATCTCTCTTTTACCATGAATGTACAGTCTCGCTTTTATATGGCCAGGTTAAGACTTTGCACGCTGCACTTTCTTCTGGCCTTCCCTAAGCAGGCGGGGTGGTGTGAGAATCCTATTCCATGTCCCTGTAAGAATTTTGCCCAACAAAGCACATGCACTTTATGCTGCTTTGCACACTTTATAAAGAGCCGAGGGCAAGTTTCCTCATTCCAATTTCAAAAGAAATTCGCCCTGGCAACTATCAATTTGGTTTTAATTTCTTACGTTCTCTATCCACTGCTGCTATTTGTACTGCTCCTTTAAATTTGATCAAAACTGCATTGTTTACAAGAAAATGGTATGAAATATAATTGAAAATGGTGCCTTTTAAATTCAAGTACTCACACATTCAAGTACCTTTTAAAGTAATAATGTTTTATTTTAAGTGTTGAGCTTCAGGGACAAGAGTTACATTACTGTATGAACTGGACTACACATGTAAAGTATGGTTTTGGTATGTTATACTTTTATGGTCTAATCTGAACCGAATAAAGTTATTTTGACTTGACCAGTAAGCCTCCCCTCTCCACATATATACCTCGTGGTAAGGTAAGACCAAGAGAACAGATTTTTGCTCCTGTAAAGATTGAAGGCCCAAGTAAGCTAATATTCACCACACATGTTTGTTGAAAAAGCTTTCTTGTTCATGTTCAGTCAAAACGAGAGAGTGCCCATGGCTATGAACCCCCCAATGTTGTGATATCATTCATTTATACAATAACAGCAGTATACATGACAGTGCAGCATGGCAGGAAAGTATAAGATCCCATTATATTTGCCAACCAAGACATTATGTCCTTCCTTGACTATTCCACTCCCTTCATTGAACTTCAATGACTCAGAGTCATCATAGCTGTGTCCCTCCATTGGTTGGCTGACTACTTGTCTTTTATAACATGTTAACTAACAAACCTCCTAAAGGGATAGTTTCAATAGAGGAAGTGTAACCAAACTGTAGTGAGGTGTTGCTGTTGAACTTTGTTCATAAATAATAATATTTACTTAGGAGGCAAATCTGGTATCTAATAATGTGATGTCAGATGCCCAGGAGGATGTTGGAAGGTCAGTTATGGGTGGTGATGGTGGTAAATCACATTGCTTGCTTATTGACAAATTAAGAATACTTTAATTGTTAAGCAAGGCAGATATCCCACCCATCATCCTTCATCACCTCTCTGCCCAAGGCACTTCGCCACCCATGATCTAACTGCAACATGGTTCAATTCGGCACTGTAGTGTTGGCTGTACAATGTGCATCTGCTTCGCTTCTAATAATGCAGCATTACAACGTTTTCAATGCATTAGAAAATGAAAACAAGGTGGGTTTCCCAGTGCCCACTCAGTCACCTCCTACTAGTACATAACTCTATTATTCTTTCCTAATTTCTGTCCCAGCCTACCAAGAAAACAGAAACATCTGTTCATGGCATGTGCCACATCTTTCTGGCCAAGTGATTTGATATATATCTATATCCTAAGACCAAGATGTGTGAAAGATCCATGTTGTAACAGCTGTGGACTATGTTTAACAATCATTGCTGCTCTATGATTAAGGCTTATCAACCGAAACGTCTCAGAGGTAATTAACATGTTGCCACGTTGAGAAGAAATAAAATCTTCTCGTGGAAAGCTGTGCTTAAGCGTTTTTCTTGTGTGGATGTCATATTGGAGGGCTGCTCCGTTCCCGCTGAAGCTGAAGCTGCCCTGTAGGGTTGGTGGCTCCCCGTAGTAGAATTTATTTGTGTATATGTATATATATATATATATATTTATTAAATATTGTCTATAAAATAGATCACCCTAACAATAATGAAGAAATGTGTCCCACAGGAATGATTGCATACCAAGACAATACATGCACTCTGAATGGGGTCTCTTTATTTATTTACAGTACACTTTCTTCAATTTAAAAAACATATGTATATAACAAAAATGTTGGTTACACATTATTTTTAAACTAAGATATGTATTTTAACAAGGCAAATAGATTTTAGCATTTATGCTTTGACGAAATGCATTGAAAAGTATTTTTACTATATCCATGAGCATGTGTACTCTTTGCACAAATCACAACAGCACTCTGTCACTTTAAAACTGAAAAAATACAACCACAATGATGTCATATGATCAAGACTCTTGACGAGTTGAAATGCGTTATAAAAATTTAAAATAGCACCTACCCCGTGGTCCATGTCCGTGTGTAGCAAGAAGGAGTTGAAGAGCCTCCAGAGACTGTGATATATGAACCGGGAGATTTCACCCTGCTCTACACGGACCACCGCTGAAGCAGAGGTCGACAGCAAAAGAAACCAACATCCGAAACCATTGGCGAAGGAGTGAAATTGAATCCGGGAGGATTCAGAGAGTCGGACCCCCCCAGCGCCAGTAAAATTCACCAGAACGGCAGCGGAAGCCAGGAAACAAATGAGTTGGAGGACTCGTTTGGAACTGGCAACATGCGAGGTAGGGGTTAACATAAGCGGCGCGTAGGGTAGCAGCGGTGTGCTTGGCGTTCAGGTCAATGACACGCAACAAGAACGAGGAATTCAAATGAAATAAAACAAATAGCTATGATGTCGGATGACACATTGCTGGACCGCGAAGCGGCAACATTAGAGATGTTCAACGATTTGCCCTCAACAAGCTAAAACATTTAACAAGTGCAAGCAAATAAAGTAAATTAAACACTGAAGGACAAATTCAAACAGCTTGAAAAGCATATGCGCCAAGAGCAAAGCAAGTGGTGGGAGTCAAAGTCCCTACAAAGATACATTGACATTGGGAGAATACCCCGAGGGTTAAGAATATTTATAGCTCCCAGTTATGAAAACCCAAACCCCAAGACGATGCAGGAGTGGGCAGACTGCAATTTAGAGTTATCAAGGAATATAGTGCTGATATTAATTAAATATGAAGAAATAGATCATGCCTCACTTTTGGAACAAATTGACAAACTTAATGAAGAAATAGACAGCAATGAGCATTTGGAGGAAATTTCAAAACCACGCAAGGAAATGATACTACGTTTAAAAAGAGAAGAAGAAATAATAAAAGAAAGAAAAGCATATAAATTCTTGTGAGATAAAAATTACTATGAGTTGGGGCAAATTTTTACTTTTTCTAAAAAATATGATTCTATGAGATGATCTAAGATTAATAAAACTGAGGGACAAAAGCTCAATACATTGCAAAACAGCAAATAACCATTAAAAACATCAAAGTCTGGTTTAAGTTCAGTCCCAGACAGTGGATAAGACTCCGAGTTGAGGAATAAGGAAGATAACTTCACCCAGAATATTCCAGCCCCTTGCGAGGAGATCAATTTTTTATGCATGGACAGGAGGCAGACCCTCCGCCGAAGAAATCAAACAACCAAAGGCCAAGCCACCGAAACTACAAACGCAGGCAGAGGCGCAAAGCAAGGGGAAAACACTACAAATCCCAGGAGGCAAGCCAGGGGAGGATGGAAATAAAGATAATGACTAATATGGAATCAAATAAAACCATAATCAACCTGGCAAAAATACATTTGACTAAATGGAAGGGCAGATATTGAGTCTGGCCCTATCAAACTGCCCAGAAAGTAATTTTAATTATTCCAAAGCCAGTATGGATGTATATGGCTGCATAAGAAAACTAAAACAAAAAAAATATCATTTATTTAAGACGTTTTATATAGCGCTAGCCTGACGGGAGTGTATTGGAGCGCTTCACATCAGTTACAGAGCAGATCATATGTTATCAAATAAAGACAATAGGCATGAAAACCCCATGGCAAATGATGGATCCACAATTACAAATTTGCAAAGTGCAACTTCAAAAGATATGCCCCTGTTAGATGCACTGAATGAACTTTGGATAGAGGGCAATATAGCGACCACCCAGGAAACTACAACCAACAAAGTTTGAGGTGAAATCCCACCACCCAAAACAACAGAAAAATCGATAATACCATCGCTATTCAGGGCCAAGTCAACCTTTACTCCAATTGGTCTAAGAGATTCAATAGATGTCTTTAATGAACATATCACTACTGAGATCAAACAACTGAATTATAAAGTGATGAATACCAGAGATAAATACAATAAAAGGAACATAGGATATTATGCACTCATGCCCAAGTTGGAAAATGATGCCTCAATAATCATTAGAAACTCTGACAAAGGAGGAAACATTGTGATATGGGACAAAGAATAATACACCAGAGAGGCACTGTCACAACTTAATGATAAAAAGTGTTACATCAGAAGATATGGAAGAGATCTAAAGGAAATACACAAAATATACTATACCAATCTGTCATCATGGAAAGCAAAGGGATTAATAACTATGGAGGAATACAAGTTTAAAAAAAATGATCATCCCATCACTCCATCAACATATTTTAGACCAAAAATTCATAAAGACGCAAACAAGCCACCAGGTAGACCCCTTATTTCAGCGTGTGGGGGGCTCTTGGAACACACATCACAATATGTGGATTTTTATCTAAAAAATCATGTACAGTCCTTATCTTCATATGTACGAGATAGCAGCGACTTTTTATATAAAATGAAAGACTGTGAATGGCAAAGTGATTATTTATTAATGGCGTTAGGCGTCACGTCACTATATACTAGTATAAGACATACTGATGGTATTAGGGCATTACAACATTATTTAACCACAGAATCAAATGAATTGACAGATCATAATAAGATGTTGATTGAAATGGTCGAATATTGTTTAACAAACAATGTGTTAGTGTTTAACAATATACAGTACTAGCAAACACGGGGAGTAGCTATGAGAGCCTGCTTCTCCCCCAGCTACGCGTGTTTACACATAGGCTGGTGGGAGGAGCTGGTTCTCAAAACAGAACACGGAGGGAATGTGCAACATAACATAATTGTATGGCTACGCTTTATAGACAACATATTTGTCATCTGGAAGGGAACTAAAAATGAAGCTCAAGAATGTGTCAATTCCATTAATGAAAACACACTTAATTTACACTTTACTGCCACTATAAGTGAAACGACAGTCAATTTTCTAAATACAAGGGTATACATTCATAACAACAAGGTAGAGACAAAATTATACCGCAAGGAAAGTGCAGGTAATTCAACGTTGAACGCTAGCAGTGCCCACTCCAGATACTTGATAAACAGCATACCCTATGGGGAAATGCTGAGACTGAGGAGGGTTAACAGCAATCAGGAAACCCTGAAGAAAGCACAGGAAGAATCAAATGCTAGATTCCAAGCACGGGGTACTCAATGAAAACCATTGATGAGGCAATAACAAAGTCCATGATTCCAGATAGATTAGAACTAATTAAAACTAAGCCGGTAATATCATTAGAATATCATCAATATCAACAGGCGAGTCAGACTCAAAATGAATTTAAAACTAAGGTGTTCAGAATAATCATGGAATACAGCAAGCAGCACAGGGAATTACACAATATCATCACACATAATTGGCCACTAGTGTTGAGTGATCCTGTGATAGGGCATACTTTATCACATAAGGTAGCCATCACAAACAAGAGGGCAACCTCTATGAGTGACAAACGGATGAAAACAAGTTCAGAACTGATTGAAAGCTGCAGCTGGTTGAAGTCTCACAGTAGATTCTACAGGTGTAAGACATGCAAAGAATGTCAATTAGGTATTAACAATACTTCATATACAGCACCGTTCTGCCATGAGGACTTTAGAATAAGCAAATTACTTACTTGCAAAACAGAGTATGTTATATATGTCCTATTGTGCCCTTGTGGGCTACAATATATAGGAAGCACAAAACTACAAGCCCACAAGCGAGTGCTTCAACACATCAGAGCAATTACAAATCAGGACAACACATACCCTGTTGCAAGACATTTGAAGGAATATCCCAACTCTAGAAGCCAAGATTTAAAATACTATCTAATAGACTCAGTGCCCCCAAGCAGACGAGGTGGCAATAGGGAGGGCAAATTACGAAGACTAGAGACAAGGTATATCCTTGAAATGGATTCTAAATCTCCAGGAGGGTTGAATAATACTGAAGATATGAACACCTGTTTATGAAACCCAAACATCGTAAGCTTAACAGACTGGTATACTCTAGGAAAAGATATAATAAGGAATTTTTATATTTGGTTTATTTATGTATTTTACAGACAATGTTTTTAAGATATGTATTTGTTTATATATATTTATATATTTAATATTTAATATCTAAACATATGATACCAAATCTACATGAAATCAGCTGCAAAAAAAGTCTAATAATTACCTGAAGAGAAGGAAAGAGAGAAAGGATAATCAAATAGGCAGATTGATCTGCTAAATATTTTATAACCATATGAATTTTATCACATGTTTACAAAACTATCAAATGACAGGTTTGTACTATTTACGAAGGGCAATACCTGTTGAAACAACATTTATGACATACTACCAGCGAAAATAAGAGAGGAAAGCAGAAAAAAATAAGCATATAAGAGGAAAGAAACAGACACTTTATTATCACTTTTTTGCACATTAGGACCATGGGCATAATACATCTGCAAGATTTGTCTGTAAGACATTATTAATTGCCTTGGAAAAAACTGAAAAAGGTAAAATACTGTATTTTGCACATTGTTCAATGGAAATTGGATCCATTTGTATTCGATTTTTTATATATTCATTTATGCAAATATTTATTAAATACTTTCTACAAAAATAAATCACCCTAACAATAATGAAGAAATGTGTCCCACAGGAAGTGATTGCATAGCAAGACAATATATTCACTCTAGATGGGGTCTCTTTATTAATTTACAGTGTACTTTCTTCAATTTAAAAGACATATGTATACAACAAAAATGTTGGTTATACATTATTTTTAAACTAAGATTTGCATTTTAACAAGGAAAATAGATTTTAGCATTTATGCTTTGACGAAATGCATTGAAAAATATTCTTACGAACTCCTGAGCATGTGTACTCTTTGCACAAATCACAACCGCAATGATGTCATGGGATCAACACTCTTGACGAGTTGAACCGCGCTATGGCGGCATCTGAAATAAAAAATTTAAATAGCATAGCACCTATATAGATATATTACCTACTGGCGGTCGCTAGTAGGTAGTTATATTTAGGACCTACTTTCCATAGGAAAACCACAACATTCTACTTGGAATAACTTTGGCGCTGGTGGACGAATCTTCCAGAATTTCTCCAAGAAAATTGCCTGCTCCACTCCGCTCCTTCCCTGAAAGTTTGGGGGTGATTCGTCAAGTAGGGGGTTAAAAAAAAAAGGGGGTCCCAAAATATTTTTTCCCTATGCAATTTTTCATAGGGATCTTTAGCCAGGGCTACAGCCCGAACGGCTGAACAGAATTACACCACATTTGGCAGAGAGGTAGAGTTTGGTTCGCAGATTGTGCTTTTTGTTAAATAGTGTAAATCAGTTCAGTAGTTCCTGAGAAAATCAAAAGTAAAATCATAGTGATATCTAGAGACAAAGTACTGTACGCGTACGGAAATCTGTACAATTACGGGCGCGAGCTGCATGTTCATTGGATGTCAACTGTCTGTCAACACTCCAAACCAGGAAGTGTTGGCAGCCATTTTGATGTCTCGGTAGAACCAAATCACAAGAAAACAGTAAAACAAAGTTGAAAAATAAGGAAAGGGCAGGGTAGAAACATCCGGACCGTCTAGGCTTGCTTAGGGGGTCATACATGGATTTTTAGGCCCCCAAATGTATTTATTTTTTTAAATAAAAAAACGTGGTGTACCGTATGGTACTCGTACGCGGTGGAAAAGGAAAAAAAACCTTGAAGTCTGTTTTATTCTTAATTAGCCCTCGGGGGCCAAATATCGGGGGCAATTTTTTTCATAATGGGGGCTCAGAGGGGTTCCTCTGCTTCGGGGATCGCGATTTCCTGGGGCTTTACCTTTATGTATGCAGGGGCTCATGGCCCCCACGGAGCTCCGGGGGCCGCCAGTCCCTGGGGCGTCTTTTTATTTTAAAAAAACTGTGTGGGACGGTTTCAAGCCCCCCACACACGCCCCGGGGACCGCCACCTCTCCGGGGCTCTAAATATAGAAAATAGGGGGGACTGACCACCCAGCCCCGGGGACTACCATCCCTCGGGGCTTTTGAATGTTGGGAGGGGGGCCACGCGGCCCCCTTCCTGGAGCCTTTGATGGCCCTTGGGACCACCACCTTTCAGGGCCGGCTTCTGCAGTGTCCCGGGGTGCCTACAGTGCTGCCTTCTGCAGTGCCCGGGGTGACTAAAAGCAATGCCGGCTCTCGAAGGACGCATGGAGCAGGCTGGGACCGTGGGGGCTTTGGGGCTCATAAAAAACTGTTCTTTTCAGAACTAACTTTACTGGTCCAAAAAAACGCTATATTTTTATGATACTTTGTAAAACTTTCTGGTTTTTTTTGCACCAGTTGTGCACTCTACGCATGCGCAGCCTCATTTCCAAGCCCACGCTTCTTTGTTTTCCTTCAAGTTCGCCAAGCAAACCTCACCTCATTAAATTTGCCGCTTTCTTCTGCTGGGTCGTGTGCCTAATCCGCGGCTATACTTTTGTAATATATTAATAATCATATTCAATCTATATTTATTTGAAACGTATTGCAGAGGCGCCAAACATTAATTACATACTCCGTCCTCCACCATTTTAGTAGTTTTCCTCCGTTATTTTTATTATACTTGCTACTTTCAATTTACCCCCGCCTATCTTCTCTGTGATCCATGAGATTTCCTGCCACAGACACCACGGTGTTTGTCCTTGGCTTCCGATCTTATCAGACTTGGTCACACGCATACCTAAAAATTATTGAAGCACGTAAGGCACAGCCATTACAACGCGTGATCATCACCACAAAGCCATTACCGTGCTTATTCCTTTATCATGCGTGGGAAATGTATAGTAGTTGTAAAAGCATGCGTGGTAAAGCCATATGGGTGCTAATGAATTTGTGGTGACGGTCATGTGTGGTTATGACCGCGTTGTAATGGATGTTTCCCCCCCAGGACACTGCAGGAACCAGGTACTGGGTGTGGCGGATTCCAGGGCATCAGGCAGCCTCCCTCACACAATATAGAAATCTCCTGGCGGTGGTTGTTTTAATGGTTTGAGGGGCGTCATTGAGGCCCACACAATTAATTTTGTAGGGGGGTAGGTTTGCAAGCGAAAATGTCACAAGAGGTTTGTAAATGTGGTACACATTGTTTTGTTTAACTTTGATTTCCTTTCTATGTTGTAGTCCATCCAGAGAAAATTAAACTTATTGTATAGCCAGTATTTTTCAACCCTACTGTCAAACATCTTACTATAGTACTTCAAATTATAAATATTATTTTTGTTGTTCTTCAATTTAAAATACATATTTATATAACAAAAATGTTGGTTATACATTATTTTTAAACTAAAATATGCATTTTAACAAGTCAAATAGATTTTAGCATTTATGATTTGACGAAATGCATTGAAAAATATTCTTACGAACTCATGAGCATGTGTACTCTTTGCACAAATCCCAACAGCACTATGTCACTTTATAAATGAAAAAATACGGCCGCAATGATGTCATGGGATCAACACTCTTGACGAGTTGAACCGCGTTATGGCGGCATCTGAAATAAAAAATTTAAATAGCATAGCACCTATATATATATTACCTACTGGCGGTCGCTAGTAGGTAGTTATAGTTAGGACCTACTTTCCATAGGAAAACCACAACATTCTATTTGGAATAACTTTGGCGCTGGTAGACAAATCTTCACGAATTTCTCCAAGAGAATGGCCTGCTCCACTCCGCTCCTTCCCTGAAAGTTTGGGGGTGATTCGTCTTGTAGGGGCTGAAAAAAAAGGGGGGTCCCAAAATATTTTTTCCCTATGCAATTTTCCATAGGGACCTTTAGCCAGGGCTACAGCCCGAAAGGCTGAACAGAATTACACCAAATTTGACAGAGAGGTAGAGTTTGGTTCGCAGATTGTGATTTTTGTTAAATAGTGTAAATCAGTTGAGTAGTTCCTGAGAAAATCATAGTGATATCTACAGACAAAGTACTGTATGCGTACATAAATCTGTACACTTACGGGCACGAGCTGCATGTTGACTGGATGTCAACTGTCTTTCAACACTCCAAACCAGGAAGTGTTGGCAGCCATTTGGTGTCTCGGTAGAACCGAATCACAAGAAAACAGTAAAACAAAGTTGAAAAATAAGGAAAGGGGCAGGGTAGAAACATCGTGACCCTCTAGGCTTGCTTAGGGGGTCCTACAAAACAATGTGTACCACATTTACAAACCTTTTTGCTTGCAAACCTACCCCCCTTCAAAATTAATTGTGTGGGCCTCCAAAAAAAAAACAAATCGTTTTTTTTATTAACTTTTATTAAAACAACAATAAATGTAAATGTAACTTAAAGATAACATAATAAACAACTAGAAAAATAACTTTAATGAAACAGTATTATAAACAAACTGTGATGTGGACTCCAAAAAACGTTGGGTAGGTAATCTGCAAAACAAAAAAGAAAAAAAGAGTTTAAAGTTATGTAGATGTGATTAAATAAGGTGAAGCATTACAAGTGAAGGTAACACTACGATTTTACGTGTGCAGTGTGCCTAGTACATTTCACTTCTGTTATTGTCCCGCGTTCAAGTGGTGTCTATTTGGAAGTGCCTACTGCGTTACTGAAACAAAAGTGGCACAACAGGATTGTAAATACGCTGATTTATTTCTAATACATTGCAATGGAGGCATTGTATATCTAGGCCGCTGTGCTTACCTTGTATGAACACTGCGGCCACCAGAATTCACAACTTGAATTCAACTCTGCTTCTATACGTCAAAGTATATTCAATACGTTGCAGACAATTCCATTGCTGTTGCTCAATATGTCGTGATTGCTTCTAAAGAATGTTTGTGAAGGCAAAGAAAAGAACATTTAATTAATTACCGTAAACTGAGTTGCAAAACTTCTGACAAAAGTGAATTTTAATGTGAGTTCTTAAAATTGCGTACCTACACTATTGCACCCCATTAACTCGCAGAGTCTGGAGTTGAGAGTTTTTCTTGAAAAGTCAGACACAGATTTACAAGCTTCTTGCTCCACTTTTCACATGTTAAAAGTGTCACAAAAGTGGTGCAATAAGCTTATAGATATGTTCCTCAGACTGTTGTAACCTATCTGTTGTCCCTGTTCAGAGGTACGCTCTCTCTCCTTTCACAGATAACTTGTTGTTCTTTCGGAAACAAGCTTATTTGCTCACCTTGAGCCGCTGTTGGCATTCAAAGAGGGTGAATCACGTATGGAAGCAGGCTTCTCAGTCCTTGTTACAACGGCCACGCATCATCGCAGAATACACGAATGTAGAGCTATGTAGGTTTCCTTTTGCGGGGGTTTCGTCAATTTGTAAAACACAACCTATAAGATAAAAAGGTACTTAACATTGTGTGTAATTTTTTTATGAAACAAGAAAAGAAATAAGAGAGTGACTGAAAACAATACTCGCAGCTCACATTTCTGTCACCGGTGTTTTTTTGTCACGTGCCGGACATAATGCTCCCTGAAGCTGTACGTCTAAAAGATAATAAAAGAAAGATGTTATGATTGGTAATTGTTACCATATTAATTTGGAGTTAGATAACATTTCTATGAACTATTTGTATTGGTAATTTTCCGGATATTTCAGCGATTATAAAAATGTTCCTGCTATTGGGAAAAAAAATTATACATGTAAATTAATACACTATATAGGAGTGCGTTAGTCTAAAACGCTAAGTCGCGTTGTTCTATCTAGTCTGCTACAACTGTGACTCCTTCCGATGCGTACTCAAGTCTCACAGCTCACCTTTTCGTGGAAAAGACACCTTCTGTATGATGTGGTCCTGATCTCCAAAAAAAAAGTCTCATATATGGTGCTGAGTCTTGATATCTCAATGGCTAACGACATACTCCTGCTCCCATCATCATCATCGCAGGTTCTTCACCCGCTCAGTGCTTTGGACACCACTAACTCAGTGACCAAAGAGGCCACGCATGTAGTTGTAGGCCCCCTTGTTCGGTACTTTGGGAACAACTCTAAAATGGCGTACAACACGTGCGCTCCGTCTTTTTTATACACAGGGTCACGTGTGTAGTGACGGATGCGCTGGATGAGTGTGGGGTGGGTGTATACCAGCCATGAGGGAGTGTATGTGTTGATGTGACAACTAGACCTGCAACTAAGAAATCACTACAATGGATATGTGGGCCTTATACTGTTGTTGTGTTTTCCTGATAGCGTAAGAGTGGCGTGTACTAACGTATTCAGTATTCATTTACCATCTCCTCTGGGGCTTTTAAATATTGGGAGAGGGGCCGCGCGGCTCCGGGACACTGCAGGAGCTGGCCGTGGGGCTTGGCAGTCTTTAGAACCTTCGAGGGTTCTGGGCATAGGGTCATGCACCTTACCTCATACAATACACTAAAAAAGAAGAAAGTGATGAGAGATGATTTGTGATGGGTTTAAGTTGAGAGTCTGGATAATCCTTAAATGGGGTTTGGCAGTAAAGTGTGTACTTTTTTTTAAACAAGTCTTTCGGGGTCTTGCGAAAGCAAGTCATCTTTAATAATTCCCTCTCGCTTCGTGTACATGCCAAAATATCTGATTTACTCGTATGTTAAAAACAAAAACTTTTTACACCTGTTTTTGATTGGTTGTGAATGATTATAAGAAAACGTAATTAGTGACCAATCCCTTTCCTTACGCAGATTTTGAAAAAAAAATCTATGTGACATTACGATACAGTCACCATGTATGTAGCCTATTTTGTGACACATTTTATTGTACAATGCGTTTCAAAAACTAGTTGTGGTAGGGTGCTTTTAACTTAAACTGTGTACTCTGCTTACAAGTTTGTTGAGTGTAAATGTATTTAAAAAAAAATTCTATTCTATCATATTTGTGCTGGCTTTTCTCCTTCATAGTGCAGTACTATATTATTTTATAACATGTATAACTCTTGAAATCATATTTGAAAGAAAAATGTAAACATATAAGCTGCTCTCTGTGACGAAAGTTCCAATTCAAAGCCTAAAATTCAAGAGGAAGACTCTGTTTCCCTCATCTGTAAAATGTACACTGTCTCTTCTATAGATGTCATGCATAATGAAACGGAGATTGTTGTGGTAGATGGACCCCATTCTATAGTCTCGGAGAAAGGCAGAAACAGATTTATTCACATGTTTCTTAGCTTTTTCAATCTGTGGACAATAGTGGTTGGACCAGTTCCGTTTCTGCCTTTGGCATATATTAGAATAGACAAAGGCAGTTTTGGAGAAAAGTGTCATCAATTGTCCAAAGGTGTCTGTCATAAGCATTTCCAGACCTACCCCAGTCAAATTGCCTAGGTCATTGCCACCACAGTGCACAATTATGAGGTCAGGGTGTTGGAGATGTAAAAAGGATTTCACCAATTCCATCAATTGCTGCCACTTTAATCCTCTTTGTCCAATCTATTTAATGTCTATATTTGGTAAACCTAGGTCTTTGTGAATTCCTTTCTGTTCTGCGTACCCTTAGCTCCAGAAAATATAGCTGTGTCCCACAATCCACACTCTGAGCATCTTGAAGAAAGGTCTGGATGAACTCAGATGGTTTCTGTAAACGAAATGGCAGTTTGAAAAGTAAGATCTTTCTAAAATGGATGACAACATGCATTTTTGAAAAAAGAAAAGAAATGATTGGTTGTTTGACAATATTCTACACAAAACTAGGATGCATGTTTCCGTTTTTTAAAAGCCTGATTTTTATTGGTTAAGAAAAACTGATAGAAAAGAACGTTACATAAGATAAGATGGTATATTCTCAAGTCAAGCACACTTGCTGTTTTAATTTGCAACAATGTATGATGAACTTTTCATGTGTGCTCAGTTAGGTGTTCCCTGAAGTGTTTCTATGGTAACTGGCAGAATGTGGAACGGGGAAAGGGTTGAAAGTTATGTCATTTGGAAAGGTTTAAAATGTTGAACCAATAGAAATGTGTGTTTCGTTTTGAATTAATGTGTGAAGGATTTTAATTTGTTATTTACATGTATATATGTGTAAATTGAGAGGGAAAATGTACCATTTCTTGGTTCCGCTGCAAACACTGAACTAGAGAGATTCTGTATAAGAATATCTGCTGTGTGAGTGGCATTCTTCTTAATCTAGAAATCAATTTCAAAGGTGAGTTGATAAGTTGTATGGGAATGTATGTGGTTCATTTTGTTTTTAGTTAGTGTAATGTATTCTCTGCATTTGGATAACTATTGTGATAACATCATTTGGTAATTTAACTTGTTTCGTTAGTCACATTTGTGCAATTAAGTGCAGTACTAAAAAATTTTGAATGTGTGCAGTCACTTTTTCAGTTGTAGAGTAGTTAATAAACATTTAAGGCCTCATTTATGAAAAGTGACGCATCACTGCGTGAAAACAGAGATGTGTCACTTTTCATTGCGCCCTCCTTGCGACACCAATGATGGGTCATATTTACAGTATGAAGCATAATTTTCAAGGAGTTACAGATACGTCAGTATTTCTGACGTATTTGTATGGCGCAAAAGTGACGCATTGCTGGAGTGTGTCACAAAAGTAAGATTTTGACAACTTCCTAATGTTGTAAATTGCATATGTATTTGCAAAATGAGTCAGGGTTGTTCCCTGAAATGTAATTATATACATGTAATGTGTACAGTTACTTAACCATTTTATAGTAGTAAATGTGTTTTGATAAAATGCATGGTCTCAAGTATTTTTGTCTAATATCACACTGTGCATCTGTGTACATTAAGGAATTATATTTGTCCCTTCTTCCATATTTTCTACCCTCTCTTGTCATACTTCCCCCTCTCTCCTGTTACTCTTTCCTCTCTCCTGGTATTACCCTCTTTTTCTTACATTGTCCTCTGTCCTCATACTACCCTTCTTTGTTTTTATTTTTCCCTGTCTCTCCTATTATTCCTTCTGCCTCCTCATTTTCTTCCCTCTCTCTTCATTTTCATTTTTTTCTTGATACTCCCTGTTCTGTCCCCTTGTGCGATTTTGTTGTTTTATTGTGTCAGTTCCATAATTGCTACCCTCTCTCTCTACTGTGCATGTGTGTACATTAAGGAATTATATTCGCCTCTTTTTGAACGTGTTAGAACCTGGGGTAGCCTGGCCTAGGGCAAGACATACATTTCAGAGGCACAGTGTGAAGGTTGCAGACCACCCAACAGTAAAACCACGCAATAACACACAAAAATAACGCTACACCAAAATGTGGAAAAATAAGTACTGCTTTATAAAAATATATCTTCGCACTTTTACTTTCAGAGTTCACAAGTAATTACATTTCAATTTGTTTGGGATCTAGCAAGAATATTTTAAACTACTGAGCAATTAATCCTCTAGGTTCAACAGTACCTTACTCTAGTCATGAAATCAGTGATAACACTTTCAGATTGGCTTACTTAAATCAATAATCAATATCAACAGTGCATCCCCTCCAACTTAAGAATTTGATTAATTATTGTCACAATACAGTGTACTAAACTTGTCTCCCACCAGCTACTCTCCTCATCACATGACACTGTGGAAGGAACCAGCAATGACTACACTAGGTTAATCCCCTACAGGTTTGAGCAACACCTTCAACAAGGAACCATAGTTTTCTTATAGAAGAGTCTATACTCCTCCAGCAAAGGGGACTCCTTTCCCTTCCTCCTCACTGCTGTCAATTGGAAAGGGGCTATTCCCAGCAGAGCCACGTGTCATATAAACGTCTCAGGAACTAACCGAGGTAGCTCCACCCTCTGGAAGGGACTCTTTATTCCCCTACTCGTGCAGTCTTGCTCCCCTCCCCTCGTGTACCTCTCCTTACTTGTAGACAGGTTCTTGAGGTGTCAGTGAGTGGGGGAATCTGCTTATCAGGGGACAGGGGGGCTCAGCGCTGAAAAAGCTCACCAGCCTCCCGGTGCACCTTTCTCCTCTCTCCCGCTAGCGCTGGCTTCTCTGGTAGCGCTCAAGCGGGGAAAAGAGATCTCTGATGACTGTAGGCTGCCGGCTCCTCCGTACCCCCTCCCGCTCGCGCCAGCTCCTTCGTGAGGCGCTCGAGCGGGGGAAGCCAATTCCACACGCCTACCTCTGCTCTGCTCTCGGCGCCTTCCTGTTGAGAAGCGGCGCGACCGGGCTTGCGCGAGGCACACCGGATACACTGACTCTCACTCCGCCTCTGCTCCCGCTTTTCTCTGCGCGGGCTCCGCGGCCGAGACGCTGCTTCTTCTGGGCCTGCCCGATCCTAGGCCCCTCCTGCACCAAGGGAGTGTGAAAGCCTGGGGCATGCGCGGTAGCGCTTGTTGACTTCCAACCTTGGGGATTAAGCACGATGACGCGGCCGGTGCCCCCGGGGTCCTGCAGACAGCGAGATCAGCGCCGATCCAATAAAACCGGCACCCTTCACTTCCAAAGCGTCTCCTCAGACACAATCCGGCGCCGATCTCTCCTGGCCCACTGCCCCTCTCAGGTAGCGCTCAACCACTGAGCTAGGACAGCTCACCAGGCGCCGACTCCACTCCACAGCAGGTGAGTGATGACTCTATGGGGTGATTGACTAGGGGACAGTCTCTGAAACCAGGACAGGATGGTGTAGAAGGCTGAATAAAAGGGTGAGGGCCACAAGACTTAACCCTCCTCTGCTAGAGGGAAACACTCCAGAATCCCTTTCACTGGGCAGAGGACTGCACTCCGCAGCGCTGCAGTCTCCTTCTCCTCAAGACTTCCCCTGTATGGTTTAGACAAGGGGCAAGCTAGGCGCCCAGGGTCTCCAGTAACCCTTAACAGCGGGGTCAGGACAAGTAACCCAAAAGGGGATAGTGAGGTGATTCAGTAAGGCAGCTTCCCTATCCAGGAGGTCAACCCTAAGTCTAGCCTCTTCCCACCCTAACTACAGCCTGTCCTCCAGCTGACTCTCTCAGGTAGACAAAATGGCTGCACCACATTACGCCTTATATAGGCTGACCCTCAGTGGTCCAGAATGGACCAGAAGGTTCTAGAACGCCCTATGCTAGGCTATGGCCAAGTTCTGAGTGTGACAGTTAGGGCAGTTGGTAGCCACCATTTCGGTGGTTCCAACTTTTCCTGTCAGAACAGGCCTCTGGGCCTGAGGTGAAAAATTATGAGGGGGGAAAAGAACATCTATCCCCTGGGCCAACACCTAGAAAAAGTCAGTGGACAAAAATTATCAAGGGTATGAGGGGCAAAAAGGGGACAAAATAAATAAAAAATAGGAGGGACTACGCCAAAAAGCCAGACAGGTCTAACACGCGTCCACCCCAGCTGAAAGTGGGGAGAACTACCCAACCCCTTGGGAGTCCTCATCACTAAGGCGGAAATACCTGGAGAGACCGTCTGCATTGGCGTGGTCCACTCCAGGTCGATGTTCCACCCGGAAGTCCATTCCCTGTAGGGAGATGGACCACCTCAACAGCTTGGGATTTTCCCCCTTAATTTGCATCAGCCAACGAAGGGGTCGGTGGTCAATCTGCACCAGGAAGTGCGAGCCAAAGAGGTATGGCCGCAGCTTCTTCAGAGCCCACACCACCGCAAAAGCTTCCCTCTCATTGGCACTCCACTTCTGTTCCCGGGGAAGCAGTCTCCTGGATAAGAAGACTACAGGCTGATCCAGGCCCTCTTCATTTAGTTGCGATAACACTGCCCCAATGCCATGTTCTGATGCATCTGTTTGGACAATGAACTCCTTGGAGAAGTCTGGGGCCTTCAGGACCGGTGCCGCACACATTGCCTGCTTCAATTTCTCAAAAGCTTGCTGACAAGCTCCCGTCCAAACTACCCGTCGAGGTTGTTTCTTGGAGGTGAGCTCTGTGAGGGGCGCTAAAATAGAGCCATACCCCTTCACAAAGCGACGGTAGTAGCCTGTGAGGCCCAGGAAAGCTCGGACCTCAGTCTGTGTCTTGGGGGGTTCCCAGGCCATGATTGCCTCAATCTTCGCCTGCAGGGGCTGCACAGTCCCCCTACCCACCAAGTGTCCAAGGTACACAACCAACCCCTGCCCAATCTGGCATTTGCTGGCTTTGATGGTCAATCCAGCTTGTCTCAGGGCCTGGAGAACTGCTTGCAAATGCTGCAGATGGTCCTCCCAACTGCTACTGAAGACAGCAATGTCATCCAAGTAAGCAGCAGAGAAACTCTCCATTCCAGAGAGGACCTGGTTCACCAGCCGCTGAAATGTGGCAGGGGCGTTCTTGAGCCTAAAGGGCATCACACAGAACTGGAAGTGTCCCTCAGGCGTGGAGAAGGCTGACCTTTCCCTTGCTCCATCTGTCAAGGAGATCTGCCAGTACCCTGAAGTGAGGTCAAAGGTACTCAGATATTGGGCAGCTCCTAGCCGGTCAATAATTCATCCGCCCTAGGGATCAGATGAGCATCAGTCTTTGTCACTGAGTTCAGTCCTCGGTAATCCACACAGAACCTCAGTTCAGGTGTGGTGCCTGGTGGTGCGGCTTTTGGCACGAGCACCACCGGACTGGACCAAGGGCTGTTGGAAGGTTCAATAACTCCCAGCTCTAGCATCTTGGCAACCTCTCCATGGATGCTAGCCTTCACCTTGTCGGACAGCCGGTAGGTCTTCGACTTCACTGGTGGGCTGTCCCCTGTGTCCACGTCATGGGTACACAGGTGAGTCCTTCCCGGGACATGGGAGAACAACGAAGAGTACTGCTCCAGGATCTGGCGGCAGTCCTCCCGTTGCTCAGGAGTTAGAGTAGGAGAGAGAATCACTCCCTCCACTGACCCATCCTTCTCTTGAGACGAGAATAGATCTGGGAGAGGTTCGCTTTCCGCTTCCTCTTCCCCGTCAGTCACCATCATCAACATGACTTCGGGCCTCTCATGGTGGGGCTTGAGACGGTTGGCATGCAGCACCCGTAGGGGCTGTCGAGGGGTCTTAAGGTCCTCCAGGTATGTGGCCTTACCCTTCTTCTCCAACACCTCAAAGGGGCCTGTCCAGCGATCCTGGAGGGCGCTAAGCTCTCCAGGCTCCATCACCCACACTTTCTGGCCAGGCTCCAGTTCCACCTGGTGAGCATTGTGGTCGTACCTTTCCTTCATGACTGCCTGGCTGGCCTCCAAGTTGTCAGAAGCTTGCTTCCACAACTTCGCCATTTGGCTCCTGAAGGCCAGCATATAGCTCACCACATCCTGGGGGGGTTTCCTGGGAGACTTCTCCCAACCATCCTTCACCAGGCTGAGAGGACCGCGTACAGGGTGCCCATACAGAAGCTCAAAGGGACTGAAGCCCACTCCCTTCTGGGGCACTTCCCTGTAGGAAAAGAGCAAACAGGGTAGGAGGACGTCCCATTTCCTCCGCAGGCTTTCGGGCAGACTTCTGATCATGCCCTTCAAGGTCTTATTAAACCTCTCAACCAGTCCATTCGACTGGGGGTGATAAGGAGTGGTGAACCAGTAGGTCACTCCACACTCCTTCCACATTGCCCGCATGTAAGCTGACATGAAGTTGGTCCCCCTGTCAGACACAACTTCCTTGGGAAATCCCACTCGGGTAAAGATTCCCATTAGGGCTCTTGCCACTACAGGTGCAGTGACTGTCCTCAGAGGAATTGCCTCTGGGTACCGTGTGGCATGATCCACCAGAACCAGGATAAACCTGTGACCAGCTGTTGTTGGTGGATCTAAAAGCCCTACAATGTCGATGCCCACCCTCTCAAAGGGTGTGCTAACGACTGGTAGTGGTTCCAGGGGAGCCTTTAGCTTCACCCCTGTTTTCCCACTGGCCTGGCAGGTTACACATGTCCGACAGTAAGTGTTGGACGCCACTTTCATCTGAGGCCAGTAAAAGTGGAGGACAAGCCGTGCAAAGGTCTTGTCCTGGCCTAAGTGTCCTGCCAGGGGTATGGCATGAGCCAATTCCAAAAGAAAGGCTCGGTACTGTTGCGGGACTACCAAGGCCCTTCATGAACCAGGCAAGGGTACCTTGGGTTCACTGTAGAGGAGTCCATCCTCCCAGTAAATATGGTAGTGTCCCGTAACATCACCTGCTGCTTGGGCTTCAGCCTGTCGCCTCAGTCCCTCAAGGGTGGGGCACTCCCTCTGCCCCTTACAGAATTCCTCTCTGGTAGGACCTCCCTCCACATGCCACTCAGCAGGGATGGGTAAATCCTCCAGAGAGTCTACTTCCCCCTCCACGGACTCCTGGTCCACCACCGCAGGTGGCCGATCTGTCACATGGGGTGTGGAAGCCGGAGCAGGCTCTCCCTGTCTCCGGGTCTGTCCCTTCTTAGCAGCGGGTTGGGCCATTGTTCCAGGCTCCAACCCAGGCGAACTCCCTCTCCGGGCAGTCGCAGACCGTGTGCTTGCACAGGCCCAGTCAGGTGTACCCAGCATCGCAGAATGCGTCCGGTATTCCACCTCTCTCCAAGTGTTGTGTTCCATGTCATTCCCCAACAGACAATCGACTGGCACAGCAGGGCTTACGGCAACTCGAAGTGAACCTGCAACCTCCTCCCACTCAAAGGGAACCTCAGCCACTGGATAGTGGCCCATTCTGCCGTCAGCCATCGCGGCGGGGTGGAGTACATTAGGAACAACCTGCTCTGGAGACACCAGTTGACTTCTCACCATAGTCATACTGGCTCCTGTATCTCTCAGAGCCTCCCCTCTCTGGCCATTGATGGTAACCCATTGCCCATACTTTGTAGTATTTGGGGGCACCTGGTTCTTTGGAACCATCTCCCGCTCTCCCAGGGACACTAAGGTGACACCCGCCCACTCACCCCCCTTATCTAAGGGCAACTCCTCCCCGAGCGCTACACTAGCTACTCCCGGTGACTTTCCTCCGGTGGGAGGGGGTGGTCTCTTTGGGCATCTGACATCCCCCTTATAATGTCCAACACCACCACATTCAAAACAGTGGAGAACCCTTGGCTGCTGGCTTTGGCCAGGATTAGGGTTTCTGGGCGGGTTTGCCGTAGGGGTGAAACCTGCTCCCTTCCCTTGGAAGTTATTTTGGGGACCTTTAGAGAACTCCTTCTTTTTCTCTCCCCCCTCCTTCTTCTGGGGGGCGCCCTGTCCGGCTTTTTGAGAATCCCCTCCAGTCCCCTTTGAGGACACCCGGGTACTGGCCCAGATGTCCGCCTCCTCTGCAAGCTTCCGGGGATTGGTCAGCTTGCTGTCCACCAGGTGTTGTCGCAGCTCGGGAAAACATTTCTCGAGGAGGTGTTCTTTCAAAAATAGATCGTATAGCCCCTCATAATCTTTCACCTCACTGCCCTTGACCCAACCCTCTAAGGCCTTTCTGGCGTAGTCAAGGAAGTCCACCCAGTTCTGGGTGCTTAATTTGTGGCTCCCCCTGAACTTCTGACGGTACCTTTCTGGGGTAAGCCCAAACTTCCTTAACAACGCCAGCTTCATGGTGGGGTAGTTGGTTTGTTCCTCTGGTTCCAGGGCCAGCAAGGTGTCCCGACCAGCAGGAGGCATGTATTTGTACAAACCACCCCCCCCCCCCAGTGCTTTTCCTGCACCCCATGAGCTCTTAGGGAGACCTCATAAGCAGCCAGCCACTTAGCTATGTCATCTCCCTGACTGAAGCTAGCTGTAAGGTCTTTCGGCAAGTAGGGTCTAGTCTCCCTGGTTGTCTCTTTTGTCTCGCTGCCACCATTCATCTCAGGAGAGGACCCCCGTTGCAGGCTCTTGAGTTCTAATTCCTTCATCCTGAACTCATGGGCCATCCTCCTCTCCTCCTTCTCCTGCTCCAACTTAGCCAACTCCCATCTCAACTGTCTTTTCTCCCTCCTATCCGTGAGCTCGGCTTCAGTTAAGCTTCCCCCAGAGGCGCTACTGCCCCTTCTGGAGTAGGACACTGGTCCTGGGAGTAAGTTTTCCCCCTCAGAGTGGAATAACCCATCTATCTCTCCCACCGTGTCCTGGTCTACCCCTTCATCCTCCTCCTTCCTTTCTTGGTGTGCCTCCACCCAAGCCATAAGACTGATCTGGAGCTCCCCCTTCCTGGCACCATGCTTGAAAAATACCCCCATTTGCTGGCAGAACACTTTCAGCTGTGACACAGAATAGACCTCTAGGTTTTCGAAGGCGAACTCCATTTTGAGTCAGGCAAACCTAGATAACACACCAGAAATTGTAGAGTTGCAAGGGCAACCTAAAGCTACCTCCACCCACCACCAGGAACAAATTTGGAAAAATCAAAAAGACAAATTAGGAGGGCCGCAAGGAGAAAACTCCTGGTGTAGGTTTAGTGTATTACGTTGAATTACTAATGAGTAGCTGCAACCAAGTCAGTATCCCACCGCTAGGCACCAATCTGTTAGAACCTGGGGTAGCCTGGCCTAGGGCAAGACATACATTTCAGAGGCACAGTGTAAAGGTTGCAGACCACCCAACAGTAAAACCACGCAATAACACACAAAAATAACGCTACACCAAAATGTGGAAAAATAAGTACTGCTTTATAAAAATATATCTTCGCACTTTTACTTTCAGAGTTCACAAGTAATTACATTTCAATTTGTTTGGGATCTAGCAAGAATATTTTTAAACTACTGAGCAATTAATCCTCTAGGTTCAACAGTACCTTACTCTAGTCATGAAATCAGTGATAACACTTTCAGATTGGCTTACTTAAATCAATAATCAATATCAACAGTGCATCCCCTCCAACTTAAGAATTTGATTAATTATTGTCACAATACAGTGTACTAAACTTGTCTCCCACCAGCTACTCTCCTCATCACATGACACTGTGGAAGGAACCAGCAATGACTACACTAGGTTAATCCCCTACAGGTTTGAGCAACACCTTCAACAAGGAACCATAGTTTTCTTATAGAAGAGTCTATACTCCTCCAGCAAAGGGGACTCCTTTCCCTTCCTCCTCACTGCTGTCAATTGTAAAGGGGCTATTCCCAGCAGAGCCACGTGTCATATAAACGTCTCAGGAACTAACTGAGGTAGCTCCACCCTCTGGAAGGGACTCTTTATTCCCCTACTCGTGCAGTCTTGCTCCCCTCCCCTCGTGTACCTCTCCTTACTTGTAGACAGGTTCTTGAGGTGTCAGGGAGTGGGGGAATCCGCTTATCAGGGGACAGGGGGGCTCAGCGCTGAAAAAGCTCACCAGCCTCCCGGTGCACCTTTCTCCTCTCTCCCACTAGCGCTGGCTTCTCTGGTAGCGCTCAAGCGGGGAAAAGAGATCTCTGATGACTGTAGGCTGCCGGCTCCTCCGTACCCCCTCCCGCTCGCGCCAGCTCCTTCGTGAGGCGCTCGAGCGGGGGAAGCCGATTCCACACGCCTACCTCTGCTCTGCTCTCAGCGCCTTCCTGTTGAGAAGCGGCGAGACCGGGCATGCGCGAGGCACACCGGATACACTGCCTCTCACTCCGCCTCTGCTCCCGCCTTTCTCTGCGCGGGCTCCGCGGCCGAGACTCTGCTTCTTCTGGGCCTGCCCGATCCTAGGCCCCTCATGCACCAAGGGAGTGTGAACGCCTGGGGCATGCGCGGTAGCGCTTGTTGACTTCCAACCTTGGGGATTAAGCACGATGACGCGGCTGGTGCCCCCGGGGTCCTGCAGACGGCGAGATCAGCGCCGATCCAATAAAACCGGCACCCTTCACTTCCAAAGCGCCTCCTCAGACACATCCGGCGCCGATCTCTCCTGGCCCACTGCCCCTCTCAGGTAGCGCTCAACCACTGAGCTAGGACAGCTCACCAGGCGCCGACTCCACTCCACAGCAGGTGAGTGATGACTCTGTGGGGTGATTGACTAGGGGACAGTCTCTGTAACCAGGACAGGATGGTGTAGAAGGCTGAATAAAAGGGTGAGGGCCACAAGACTTAACCCTCCTCTGCTGGAGGGAAACACTCCAGAATTCCTTTCACTGGGCAGAGGACTGCACTCCGCAGCGCTGCAGTCTCCTTCTCCTCAAGACTTCCCCTGTATGGTTTAGACAAGGGGCAAGCTAGGCGCCCAGGGTCTCCAGTAACCCTTAACAGCGGGGTCAGGACAAGTAACCCAAAAGGGGATAGTGAGGTGATTCAGTAAGGCAGCTTCCCTATCCAGGAGGTCAACCCTAAGTCTAGCCTCTTCCCACCCTTAGCTACAGCCTGTCCTCCAGCTGACTCTCTCAGGTAGACAAAATGGCTGCCCGCATTCCAACTTATATAGGCTGACCCTCAGTGGTCCAGAATGGACCAGAAGGTTCTAGAACGCCCTATGCTAGGCTATGGCCAAGTTCTGAGTGTGACAGTTAGGGCAGTTGGTAGCCACCATTTTGTGTGGTTCCAACTTTTCCTGTCAGAACAGGCCTCTGGGCCTGAGGTGAAAAATTATGAGGGGGGAAAAGAACATCTATCCCCTGGGCCAACACCTAGAAAAAGTCAGTGGACAAAAATTATCAAGGGTATGAGGGGCAAAAAGGGGACAAAATAAATAAAAAATAGGAGGGACTACGCCAAGAAGCCAGACAGGTCTAACAAAACGTTTTACAGTAGCGAATGTGTTTTGGCAAAATGCATGGTCTTATTTTTTTGTCTAATATCACACTGTGCATCTGTGATCATTAAGGAATTATATTCGTCCCTTTTTCCATATTTTCCACACTCTCTTGTCATACTCCCTTCTCTCTCGTCTTACTCCTTCCTCTCTCATTATACTATCTTCTTTTTCTTATATTCTCCCCTCTTTTTATACTTTTTTTCTTCATTCTTGCTCCTCTTTTTGCATATTTCTCCTACACTTTATATTCTCTCTTGTCTTTATATTCACCACTGTCTTCATATTTCTTATTGTCTCCTCATAGTACTCCCTCTCTCCTTATACACTCAGTCTTCTCTTATATTTGTCTTTTCTCCACATTTTTGACTCTGTCTCTCTTTATATTTCTTCCTCTTTCTTCATATATACTCTTTTCTTCTTATATTCTCTCTTTCTTCTTATTCCCGCTATTCTTGGCACATATTCCTTATTTTATTCTCATACTTTTCTTTTTCTTCTCATACTCCCCTCTCTCTGCTCACACTTGGCCATTCTTTTCTTATACTCCACACTCTGTACTGATATTGCCCTCTTTTCTTATTGTCACATTCCTCTACTCATTCTCCCCCCTGTCCTTATACTCCCCCTGTTTTCACATTCTCCTCTGTCTTCTCTTACTTTTCGATGTCTCCTCATACTACTGCCTTTTTCTTATATTCCCTTTTGTCCTATACTCCTTCTCTCTGTGTTCATATTTTCCTGTATCTCTTGATATTCCTTTTCTATTTTCATTTTCTGTCCTCTCTGTTTATACTTTTTCTTTCTGTTCATAGTGCTTTCTCTCTTCTCTTACTCTTCCTTGACTCCTTGCAAACACTCTACAGCACTTTCCTCATATTCTCCGTCTTTTCATTCTGACCTCTCTCTTTATATTTGTTTCTCTTGTCATACTTCTGCCTCTTTCCTCATACACTTTTCATTCTTCATAATCCCCCATCTGTTTATACTCCTTTTTTTCTCCTCATACTGTATCCTCTGTTCTTTTACACCCCTTTTTTCCTTATGCTCCACTTTTCCTCACATTCTCCATGTTCTCTTCTGGTACTTTCCTCTTTCTCCTTATGCACACCGTCCTTTCCTAGTATTCATTTTTTGTTCCTATACTTGCGCCTCTTTCCACATATTCATTCTTTTTACTTTATAGTCTTTCTGTCTCTTCCTACAGTGACCCCCTCTCTCCTCTCACTCTCTTTCTTTCTTCTTATACTCTTCCTTCTCTCCTCATATTCCCACCTTTCCCTTCATACTCTCCATTAACTATTCATACTTTCCAGTTTGTTCGTACTCCCTTTATCCCTTTATATTGCAGTGTCTGTTTATACTCCCCCTTTTCCTCATGTTTTCCCTTGTTTCATACTCCTTCTTTTCTTGTTGTAAGTCCTTCTATTTTCATAGTCCCACCTTTGTCCTCATAATCCTCCCTCTCTTTTTATAAGTAATATAATAGAATATTTCATATATTTATTTTTGTAATGTTATATATATTTTTTATAATAGATTCTGTTTATCAACACTGAAAAAAAATCATCATGCCTACAAAAGCCTAAAAGAGGAAACAATGAAAGAAAGGTGTTTATTTAAAGAGAAGTCATCCACAAGATTTACATGAAGAACAATGGGATAACAAAAAGAAAAAAAGTCCTGGTAAGAGAACGAAGACTTTTCTGAGGAAAATATTAAACACTAAGATAGTGTGCACAAAGAAAAAAATACTATTAGTGTATCTGCAACGAAAAAGAAAAAGAAGAATAAAGAGAATAATCATGGAAAGTCAACTTCATAAAAAACAGTGTATAGTAAAAGGAGGAAAAACCTATTTATGGAAATTAGGAAAAAAATGTTTTATAATAGAGTTGTGTCAAATTGTATTAAGGAAGTTAAGAAATGTAAAACAAACGTATAGAAAATGTAGTTGAGAAAGCTTTTGGAACTGAAAAACAAATTATTTGTTTTAGTAATCAATAGAATTCGATCACTAGATAAGCCAATCCATTTAATGAAGGCCAAAAGTAAGTGGGGAAGAGTAATTAACAGAAGTAATTTTTCTGAGTTTTTTTTGGGTGAATGGAAACATAGTACAAGTTCTGAGCCTTTTTTTAATGAAGAGAGTTATTTTCAGAGTAATGAGTTGTTGCATGCAGTTGACACCAGTGGCCGTGCTTATGAGGTTAAAAAAGGTTGTCCTATTGAGAAAGAGAAAATTGTTCCTAGAACTGCAGAAGAGGTGTTAGCTGATGAAGTTTTAGGGAGACGTCCTAAAGCTCTAGTGTACACTTGGAATTGTAGTAGTATTTGTAGTGTACGGCAAGAATCTACTGCTGATTTTTTACGCAATTTCTAACGTAACTATACTAAAAAAAGTGTTAAACAAAAGATTAAGATGTTGCAAGGACTAGACCCTTGCAGAGTGAGATAAAATACTGGTTTGCAAGGTTATTCTATGGCTTGTCTTTCTAAAAAAGTATATCAAAGTGTTTTTCACCATTTCAGCATGTTAGCAGTTCACCATACTCAAATGCGGAAATTAGTCAGAATGTTGTATTATGCAAAAAGTCCAGCACTAATATTAAAAAAGTTGAACAGTGCTCTTTTGCATGGATGTGTATCAGATATAACAAATGTTTGTGATGAAATTCAGGTTAGTTACTTTGGTCCTCAGGAAGATAGTGCAGAAACTGAGACATTAATAGAAGAAAATATGGAAGAGAATGTACAATGTTGTAGTGTAGAAAATTTTGAGCGAGAAATTACAAAGTTTAAGGTGATTTCAGGTGAAATGCCAAATTATTCTTGTGTCTGTTCTCGACGAACTCATTATAAAAATCAGACCAGGACTGTTGATTTGTATTTAAAAAGTGAAAAGGAAAATAATAATGAGTGGAAGGATTTTACAACTTATTTGTTGGTAGAGAATTGTTTTGATCTGGGTTCTGATCAGCGTATTTGTAAATATTGTTATAACAAATTAGATGAGAACAAAATGCCTGATAGAGCTGTGCATAATAATTTTGAGTTGGTAAATATTCCATCTGAACCGATGGATTTAAATACTTATGAGTCTATTCTTATTCAATGTGTGCATACATTTCAGGCTATTGTTCGTATGGAGCCTAAGACAGGGAAATTGCCTCTTTCAGATTTACAGAGAGGATTAAAGCAAAGAGTTGTGTATTTGCCTATAGATTTAAAGAAAAATATTGAAACAATTGGTGTACAAAATGTTGAAGGTGAACCTATAGTCGTTTTAGTTAATGGGGTTCATACTAAGAGTAATAAAATCTGGCAAGATTTAGTGGATGTTAGAAAAGTAAAAAAGGCAACGGTGTATCTGGTAAAAAATAATCAATACTATAAAAATGTGTATGTGAGAGAAGAAGAAATAACTGTAGAAGAAGATAGTGATTTCACATCTGGACAAATTGAAAAAGTAGATGAGTCCAGTACTGAAGAGATCTACGAACATTATAGTTTTCATCCACTTCATTCCAAAGAAGTGATGGGGAATACGATTGAGTTATTCCAAATGAAAGAAGCAAAGGGAAGTCCCATTAGTGATTGGGAAAAAAGCTTGGCATCTTGTTTCCCTCAGTTGTTTCCAGCAGGAAAAGGAGGACGATATGATGACAGACCTGTGCAAATTCCTGCATCTGAATACCGGACATTAAGGTTGTATGCCGAAGATCCAAGATTTCGACAATGTATTCCATATTTGTTTTATCTTTTGTTTGAGAGTGACTTGTCTGGACTTTCTTATGCAGTGAATCATTTATTGACAACAGGGGTACATCTGCAAAATATGTCGGCAAAGGAATTTATGGATAAAGTACAGCAGAAAGATAATGTTTTGGAATCTCAGCTGATTAATCCCATAGCATGTCAGCGTGGTACTAATGAGTACTGGTACCATCATCATGGAGAACTTAAATGTATGCTAAGGAACTTAGGAACTCCTACATGGTTCCTTCCCCTAAGATGTGCTGAATATGCTTGGGATGATTTACTTCAATTTCTTCGAGAAGCAAATCCAAATATACTAAATATTGAATACAAGACACCTGGAGAATTGTGCTCTTTGGATCCAGTTAATGTATGCAGGTATTTCAATCATAGATTCGAAGCTATGATGTCTCTTATCACCAACAAAAAAACTCATCCCCTTGGAGAGGTTTTGGATTTCTTTTGGATAAAGGAGTATCAAGCGAGAGGTGCTCCTCACACACATATGCTAATTTGGATCAAAGATGCTTTGTTGATTTGGAACTCAGTCAGATGATACTGTGCTGTCTTTTATTGAAGAATATGCTACATGTGATATACCCAAAAGTACACAAGATAAGGACTTAAGACAACAAGTCTTACGATTCCAAAGCCATCGTCGTGGGAAATACTGTCGTCGAAAGTACAAATCTAAGGACAAGTTCTACACCAAATGTCATTTTGGATTTCCGCATCCTGTAATATGAAAAGGAAGAGTGAACAGTTTATTGTCATCTTTACGACATACTATTACAAGAAAGTCTCCAAAAAATACCTACAACGTAAAATGAAATGAAGATTCAAAATACATAAATGACTACAACCCAGCCATTTTGCCCATGTGGAATGCTAACATGGACATTCAATATGTTGCAGACAATTCCATTGCTGTTGCTCGATATGTAACCGAGATAATGGGTAATCGAGATTTCCCACGAGAAGAGTCTAAGTAAGAAATTATATAGTTACAGTTTGAAGATGTTATCTCATCGAGAAATTGGATCGTATGAATGTTCAGATTGCTTATCATCTGCCAGTCTTTACTCCAAATCTAGAAGAATCATTTGGGTGAGTCTAGGTCTTGCTGGGAAACGAAATCGAGTACTTAAATCTGTACAAGAAATTGAATATTTAGCTGAAAAAGAGCCAGAAAGTACAGATATTGTGAAAACAAATATGTTGGATACATATTATCCAAATAGAAGTCATCATCTTGAAAACATGTGTCTCTATGAAGTGCTTCAAAACTATATTTTTAAACGGAATATTATAGACAACATCAATAATGGTATATATGCCGTGGTTGGTTCTGAAGTATGAATGGTGAAACAAAGAAAAGGACATTTGATTAATCACCGTAAACTGAGTTGCGAAACTCCTGACAAAAGGTAATTTTACTATTTAGCTCTTTTGCAACTTTTTAAGCCGTGGCGTTCAGAATTGAAATTACTTGGAGATTTTCAGAGCTATGAGATTCGTTCAACGCAAGAAAAGATACTATAAAATGTCCTGTTTTTGCTAATTATGTGAAAATGTTGAACGATGAAATTGAGCAGGAAGCTACAATTGCAGCTGAGATTGCTAGAGACAGTTCACAAGACAGTCAAACTTCTGCTCCGTTGAGTCAGGACCCACTAGGAGAACCAATTGTTCAAAATGAAGTAGCAACTGCTATGGAAGAGGTGGAAACAGCAATGTATCAAGCTCAAGGAGATTTAACAAACTTGGAAAACTTGGAAGAACAACTAAATGTTGAGGAGAATCAAATATATGAGCAAGTAAGAGAACAGATTGACCATGGATTACTTCATGAGAAGAAAAAGTACTCTTGCTCATCATTTCAACCTATCCGAATGTACGTGAGTGGACAAGCTGGAACAGGAAAACATTTTTTTATTTAAAGTAATTACAACTTTTCTACAGAAAACAACTGAGTCGCATTTGTCTTGTGTTGTCACTGCTCCAACTGGGTTGGCAGCCCACAATATTAAATGAATTACTTTACATTGTTTATTAATGCTACCAATAGAGCATGAAAACAAATTAGAATGGCACAAGCTATCTGGAGAAGCTTGTTGTGAAGTTTCAAGAGTCTTGAGGAAAATGAAACTTCTCATTATTGATAAGGTAAGCATGGTATCAAACGTAATGCTTGCCTTTGTGCATTTAAGAATGCAGCAAATTCTTAAAACAGAGTATGACGTATTATTTGGAGGAAAACACGTCATAGTTTATGGAGATCTTCTACAACTTATTCCTGTAAAAGGACAATAAGTGTTTAAATAACTGGTGCATGATGATACCAGAAAGTCTTTATGGAGCATTGGAAATGTAAACATTTGGTCATATTTTGAGTATAAGGAACTTATTACAAATATGCGACAGGCAAATGATGCTGATTATGGAACTATTCTTCAAGATATACGAATTGGAAAAGTGACTAAACATGGCAAAGAAGCTTTACAGAGACGATTACTTTCAAATTTGTTTCCATATGAAAATATTGTTCCAGAGAAAATATGTATGAGAATTGCAGAAAACAAATCTGTAATCTGCTTAATGCTAACACTGCGTGAATGTTCTATATTCAATAAAGAAATGTTAAAGTTGGAAAATGAAGAAATTATAAAATTGGAAGCTATTGATAAAATAGAAAATGAAGGAATCACTATTATTTTGACTGAAAAGTTGAAGAGGAAATTGGATTCTTTAGAGAAATTGATAAGTAAAACTGCTGGTTTAGAAAAGAATGTATATGCATGTGTAAACCGTAGGGTAATTTTACGACCTAATTTGCATGTGGAAAAAGGTTTAGTAAATGGAGCAATGGGTAAAATTGTTGATTTTGTTAATTATGTAAATAGAGATGGTATAGAATTTTTGAAAATCAAATTTGATGATATTGAAGAAGTACAACAATTTAGTAGTTGTTCAGCTCGGTTTTTGCTTGTAAAAGATTTTTATGTTCGCAGAAAACAGTTTCCTATTTCTTTGGCTTATGCGGTGACCATTCATAAATCTCAAGGTTTAAGTGTAAATAGTGCTTTAGTGAATATTGGAAGTATCGTGTTCAAAGAAGGTATGGCATATGTTGCTTTGTCTCGAGTGAGAACTTTATCTTGATTGCTTTTGATGAGACAAAGATTAGTGCAGATGCGAGTTGTGTGAAAGAGTATAATAGTTTAAGAAGAGAATATGCACCCAATCTAGGTCAATATCCAGTATTTGAAAAGCATGTGGTCGGTAGTAAAAGAAGATTTGAGAATATCTGTAGTGAAGCTGTAGAGAAAGAAAAAAACAAGATGAAGTTGTGATTGGAGGTAAAAAGAAAAAGGCCAGTGTTAAAGAGAATGTTGGTTATCAGTTTGAAAATAGTTCTGCTGTCAACTGCTATGCTAATGTAGTTATTAATGTTGGTTTTTTTCTTGAAAGTTTGCAACAACAAATCAGAAAAAAAGATTCTGTTCGTTGTTGTATTCTGGATTGTCAGGAATTTCTAATGTATATGCTTGTTGTATTGGAAGATGAAGGTATGGATATTGAATACCTTTTTGGCCTTTCTTATAAATGGCAACATGACTGTGAAAATTGTTTGTTTACATGTAGCAGTAACATTGACAGTGAAAGATTTATATATCTGACTTTACCTGACTGTGAATCAGTGTCTTTTAACAATCTAATTAGAAGAGCAAGTCAAAACATGGAGTGTAGCCAATGTAAATCAGAAATGTCATCAACATTATTTATACAAAGATATGGACAGTATGTAATTTTAATGCTGCAGCGTTGTAGAGCTGATGGAAGAAAATTGGAAACTTTAATTAAAAGTGTTGTAGCTGCTCAAGTATCAATATCAGGAAGAACTTTTGTAGCTGATGCAATTATTTTTCATGATGGACCTTCCACAACACCTAGACATTACACTGTTTATTTAAAATGTCTGGAAGGTTGGATACATTGTAATGATAGTCAATTGGTTTTTAAACAATGTTTGCCTAAAGAGTTACCAAATTCTTACCTAATATTTTTAAAGCCAAAATTTTTAAAACAATATTTGGCCTTTCAGGATTACTGATGTTAAGGTAGGTTGCACTGGTGTTGTATAGTACGTTGTAAGTGAGGGTGAGGAGCTTGAAGGTGATCCTCTTGTCGACGTGGAGCCAGTGTAGGTGTCTGAGGTGGTGGGGGATGTGGCTGCAGCAGGGGACATTGATGATCAGTCGGGCAGAGGTGCTTTGCAGTCATTGGACTTGTTGTAGGTGTTTGTCCTAGTTGGGATTTAGAGAGTTGTTTCTTATGCAGTTGGTTACGACTTTCGGTGGTATGTGTCTCCTTGGTGAGGGAGAAAATGAGTTGGGTGTCATCATCTTAGCAGATAATGTTGAGGTTGTGATGGTGGGCCACTTGTGTAAGGGTGCCAATAAAAAGCTGAATAGCGTGAAGTTGAGGGATGAGCCCAGGAGGATGTTGCAAATGATGTCCGTGGTTTTGGATCTGAAAGGTGGGAGACGGATGCTGAGGATTACTATTGAAGAACTTCTCCACTAAGAATTTGAGGTACACTATTTGGCCATGTGGAAAAGTATGTAAAACCAGTAAGGACTATTTGTTGTATATTTTCTCAGCATATATTTAAAAGTAAATTTGTGTATAGTGTATGAAAATTAATGATAGTGTTTTGGTACTTTAAGATTCTTTGAGATATCTTACAGTCATAGTTAGCTGAACTAACTATAATGAGGGAATTTCAATGGTTTTGTATGAGTGAAATGTCCAGCTAACTATAACATGTGTGAAACCTATGTTTTTTTGTGTGAATTTCTAAGGTTTTTTAAATGCTAATTCCTAACTATAACGTGGCTGAAACCTATGGTTTTTTCAGTGAATTTCTAAGGTTTTTTAAATGATAATTCCTAACTATGACATGGCTGAAACCTATGTTTTTTTCAGTGAATATATATATATATATATATATATATATATATATATATATATATATATATATATATATATACATAAAATCAAATGGTAACTTATTTTTCAGGCAACCAAAAGGACACAGCGGGGATTGTGAGGAAGATTACTGGTGGTGAAAAACAGGCATAATGCATTTAGACACTCTGGTCTTCTTCACATGCCTATGGAGTCACAAATGAGTTCCACCCTCACTTATGCCTCCTTGGCTCCTCCCCAGCTGGTTCCCGGAAACACAGTACAGTGTCCGTGTTCCCCCATCACATCCGGGTTGCATTTTTGCAAAAACCACTTGCTGGCTAGGTTTTCCTAGGCAGTCCGAGGTACTGCCTACACCTTGGTTAACTTCACAATTGCACCAGAAATCCCTCGGAGTCTTGGAAACAGGTTCTTTCACATGCTCCTGGTATGCGTGCTGAAAAATAAAATCAAACAGTAACTTCTTTTTAAAGCAACCAAAAGGACACAGTGGGGATTGTGAGGAGGATCGTTTACTGGTGGTGAAAAACAGGCATATTGCATTTCGACACTCTGGTCTTCTTCAGATGCCTATGGAGTCGGAAATGGGTTCGACCCTCACTTATGCCTCCTTAGCTCCTCCCATTTTAGTGGAGTACAGCTGGCCCCAATAAAGAAATCATAGTCTCTATTTTGTGGTCCAATGTAATGGACTACAACTCCCAGAATTCCATAGGTGGGTTCAGACTTCGATGGGGCTCTGATGACTTTATGTTGCTGCTGTTCATGCCTTGTAGAGGTTGGTGCCATTTTCCCAAATTTCATCCGATATGATGAAAAACCGGTCTTCCTCGCGTCCCCAAACGCTTCGCCTCAATAACTGCCCAGAGCCGGGTGACGGAAACACAGTACAGTGTCCATGTTCCCCCATCAAATCCGGGTTACCTTTTTGCAAAAACCACTTACTGGGTAGGTGTACTGAGGCGGCCCGAGTTACTGCCAACACCTTGGGTAACTTCACAATTGCACCAGAAATCCCTTGGACTCTTGGAAGCGGGTCCTTTCGCACGCTCCTGGTTTGCGTGCTGAAACATAAAATCAAACTGCAACTTCTTTTTCAAGCAACCAAAAGGACACAGCGGGGAATGTGAGGAAGATCGTTTACTGGTGGTGAAAAACAGGCATAATGCATTTCGACATTCTGGGCTTCCTCAGATGCCTATGGAGTCGTAAATGTGTTCCACCCTCACTTATGCCTCCTTGGCTCCTCCCATTTTAGTGGAGTACAGCTGGCCCCAATAAAGAAAACACAGTCTCTCTTTTGTCGTCCGATGTAATGGACTACAACTCCCAGAAGTCCATAGGTGGGTTCTGACTTCGATGGGGCTCTGATGAATTTATGTTGCTGCTGTTCATGCCTTGTAGAGGTGGGTGCTATTTTCCTAAATTTCATCCGATATGATGAAAAACCAGTCTTCCTCGCGTCCCCAAATGCTTTGCCTCAATAACTACCCCCAGCCGGGTCACGGAAACACAGTACAGTGTCCGTGTTCCCCCGTCAAATCCGGGTTGCCTTTTTGCAAAAACCACTTACTGGGTAGGTGTACTGAGGCGGCCCGAGTTACTGCCAACACCTTGGGTAATTTTGCAGCAACCCCATAGATTTGCAAAGAATGCAACTAGAAAGTAAAAACAGATTTCTAGCTAGGGGATAAAGAAGCGTAACAATAGATGCAGCCATCAATAAAACCAGGAGCTTAGAGAGGGACGTGTTACTAAAACTCAAACCAACAGAACCTGATAAGGTGAAGGAACTATTCAAATTTCGACTTATTGCAACGTACAATAGGCAAAATATAACAATTAAAAATATTGTGCAACGCGATTGGCCGATAGTGCTAAATGACCCAATCATAGGCAACACTCTACCAAGTCCCTGGGGATTACATACAGGAAGGCTCCGTCTATGAGTGGGAGTCTAGCTTGGAGTAGCCCGGAGGTTGTAGAACAATCAAATTGGCTTATGCAAAGAAAAGGGTTCATGAAATGTACCACCTGTAAAGCCTGCCCACAAGCAATAGAAAAGGATCTCAGATTAGAAAGTTATCATGGGCTCTATTCTATCAAAGAGATATATAAAAGGCCAATTGAGCCGTGAGCCATTTAGGTTGCATAACCGAAGAAATATGATAATACGTAAAAAGAATAAAGAAACTCAATGATAGGCTGCTGTTTTACCTTAACCTAAAAAACAAAGTTTTTTAACATTTGTTATTTGTGCATTTAGGGGCAATTATTAACATTTATAGGTCACTTTTAAGGTACATTCTCCATGGTCCATTCTTAACGGAGTGGAATATATTTAGCACTTGCACCTTATACACATTTTCTTTTTCAATATTTGATAAAGAGTATAAGACAGGAAAGACTACTCCAAGGGCCATTTAGGTGCTAAAGAATATAAAAACTGCATTTTTAGTCTACAAACTAAGAATTGGTGTTTTATGAAAATTTTATCAGATTTTACATTCCGTTTTTTTAACTAATAGGATTGATCCAAGTACTTTTTAAACTATTTTTGTATTATTATTGAATGTTTTCGCTCATTTCTCTCTTTGCATATTGTATGAATATGGAAAATTGCTGCTATGTTATTTTTTATGATTATATTTATATGCTTATTTATTTGCATTTAGGGTCAAGAGGAAATATAAAACATTGGTTTATAGCATTTAACATGAGGTGTAACAAGGTTATTAGACACACAAAAAATGAGAATGTATACGTTTGTAAAATCAATAGTATGTCTTTGCTATCTATGGTGTGATCATCGGAACTTTGCACTATGGCAGCCTCCGCTGCAGACTGGACAGAGTACTAGACCATATGCTAACAAGCTTTCATTATTGTTGGCAACAATAATAGAATTCTAATAATTGTGCTGCATAGATGCCTTACTCATTAAGAAGAGGTAATTTTTACACACAAAGTGTCTGTTTAGTTTTTACTATGAAATCCTTTTAATGAAATCACTTTTATTATGTTTATATTCTGGCTAAATTCCTTGCAGGCAGTGCTTTATTTGTTGATGTGTGGGGAAAACTTGGCTGTGTGACTAATCACATAAACAATTCCAACAACTCTAGCAGGACCGGAAAGGTTCTGCTACTGTGTCACTATATAACCAAGTTTTTGCACTACACATTATTTACACTTTTCCCCCCTTTTATCCCCTTGATATAGCTACTCCTGCTGGTCCACCGTCTAGGCAGGAGATAGCAGTCCTGCTGCGGTGCCACCGTATGGAGGCCATACATGCCAAATATCGCTGACTGGTGGCTCTGGAGGAGGAGGAGGTGGAGGCATGTGCCATCAGTCAGGATCCACCACTGCTGCCCCTATCCTCATCATCCAGTGAGCGCCTCCTTCACTGTATCCTAAACAGAACTGATGCTGCTATGCATTGAGGTGGTGTACATCCACACCCACATGAATGCCCTCTAAACCCTTTTTGTAGATGAGTTCCTTTGGTGCAATAGACTTTGTAAGTGGAGAGGGTTGAAATTGGAAAGAGCACTTGGGGCAATTGCTTTGAACTTTGGACATTGGTTGCAGTATTATTCATTTGTTTGGGAAAAGGGGTGGGTGTGTTGTGGATGGAGAGGGTTGGTTTTATTTGTTGAAAAAGTAATTGGGAATTGTTTATACATGTCTTTTCTCTTTGCACTGCTTTTAGCATAGCCTTATTTGACAAAAAGCTGCCTTCAGAATAGTCACGTAACTGTACATCAAATTTTCCCCCTTGACTGTCCCTAGGTGATTCTCAACTCCCTTGTCATATAATTATTTATTTTCTATGTAATTTACTTTACTTATATCCAAAATAATGCCCCACTAACAGAGTAAAAAACAACACAGACTAGGTCTGTCTTATTGCTTGAGGATGTTAACTTTTGCCACTTTTGAAGCATTAAGTAACTTATCAAAGTGTATATACCAGTTATATGCCCTTGACCTTATAATATTGACCACGAGGGGGGGTATGCCTACACCTAAATTGCCTTGTGATAAGTCACATACATAAATACAAACTTGATCTTCAGTTGAAGTTACTAACTCAACTAGGACACTTCACTTCTTAGTTCACCTACCTGAAGCAAATGATGTTACTTACCTCAGTGTTACAAAACATTTGCAGGGTTTACCAAGGTGCCTTCCTTTTAGTGGTGGTAGTACTATCAGGCTACTCTTTTAACAGGGGAGACAAGACAGCACACGCAAGGTCCCACTCCCACCTAGGTGAACTGTTGTAAGATTAATTATAAGATTATCCATCACAGGCAACAAGATTGAAAGAATACAGAGCTAGTGGGCTATTTATATCATAATTGATCGAAGACTGAGACCAGACTACTAGAATGACACAAAGAAGTAACTTCTCAACAATGGAGTGCTACTTAATTAATTAATGAAAACAATTAAAATTAAACTTAGGAACTACTGGATTCATGAAGAGTAGACTCAGGACACAAGAATGTTAAGCATGTAATCCACACAAGGTCTGAATGATGATGTTGACAAATGCTGTTATATATGAACATTATGTGTCAGTGTGTAAGTGGGGCTGGCATGGGCTATTGCTGAGGTAAGAGAAGGTACGGCAGTGAGTTGGTGTTGCTTTCACCACATTTGCGCCACCAAGCGTGTGATACATTTATGGTGTAAATTCATAAGTTACACTTCAATATATTACACAGTCTGGGGGAAGAACGTTAGGTGTTTGATGAATGGATGAGAACAGAGAGTTGGGGAAAGGTATGACAAAGACAAACACTACAAAACAACAATATTCATCAGGTTGATGAGCAGGACATCATCATCATCAAATATGTTGTGGAAGGAAATGATGTAATGAAACAGTTCAGCAGAGAATATCACTAAGATATTGAATATTTATTGTTTTTTTTGCCCTCAGTATAGACCCCCTTGCAGGAAGTTGCTCAAGCCCCTTTGTAACAACCAACGGCTTAGAACCTATTTAATAGCCTTGAGGATATTAAGAACACATACAGATGAGTCTATGGAATTTGCCTTGAATAGGTCTCTCCATGTTGTCTAGCAGATAAGAAAAAATGTTGGTAGCCCGTTATAACCATTTATTACTTGCCATTGTCTTGGTAATTTGTTAGTCCCACGGAGCCATGACTCCAGAGAGTTGGTCATTCGGCTACTTGTATTTGCAATATATTTTTAGAAGCTATCTTAGTCAAGCATTGATTTTAATTGTCTTTAATGCTGGATTTTTAGGGAACTGTGACTCTCATGATTAGGTTTTTAGTAATGTTCTGATGGTACTGTGGCTGCACTTGCCCTTTATGTAACTAGATCAATACTCAGTGACATTGTTGTTTTAATAATTGTTTCTTTTTAACTTTCTATTTGTATGTACAATGTTGTATGAATGGAGTTATTTATGGATATGCCTTTTCATGGATTCACTGACACCTGAAATAAACGATTTTGATTGATTGATTGAACCCGTTCAGTTAATTGCATTTGCAAACAGTACTTCAGCCTCAGAGACCTCAGTTATATCTCAATGTTATGTCATCTAGGTTTGAAAAAAATAAATTATGGACGAGTGAACCAACGCGGTTTTAAAAATTATTTCTGTTAAAAGAATACATACTGTATATAAATGCCATATTGGGCCTTTGCATCTGCATTCTTCTTGGAATGTCCATTTTGGCTGTCGAGCTAAACCTCATGATAAAGTACGCAGGTGTGTTATGGAGCTTTAGCCTTTCGTGCAGGAGAAGAAAGGCCTTCGGATTGTAAAACAGAAATAAATTGTAGAATCAATTAGAAGGAACAAAGCTAAGCTTAATGGGGAGTGGACTAAGAGACTGCTGCAATCTTTCATTACGAATCATGTGCGATTAAATGAGGTGGGAGCAATTTTACAACCAATTCCAGACAAGCAGCTGCATGTAACAGGGTGATCAATCTTGGACCATGCAAGTAAATCTAGCTAAGTGTGAAAGTGCCAATCACCTTGAGGTGAAATCACCCATCACCCCCAAACATTGCAAATCATCAAAATCAAGTTTACAAATTAGTTGAATACCCTACCTCCCTGTCTGCAACATGATTCATCAATCATCACACTCACTCAATAATATATCACTTATTGGTGTAATAGTTACCTGTACCAATCCAAGCATGGTGGTACAGAATTGTCATATTGTATTCCATCTTTTCCCATGGCAGTAACACATTGGAAGTCTTGTAAATTAAATTATCTTCACTGGGGTAGACCTGCAAGGGAATAAAAAAAGATGGATGGGCATGGGGGGTAGGCATTGTCTCCAATGTCCTTGAATGGAAGGTTTCTTCACTGCACACTGGTGAACTTCAATCTGGATATACATGTGGCTAAATGGTGGGGATGTATAAATCAGACACAAACAAAATATATAATGTTCCTCTAGCTATATCCTTTATTTTTTGGGCAAAGCAGTTTGACAATAATGTGAAAGTTCTATGGCGGCCTATCAAGTCAGGGAAATAAACACTGTCCTCAAACTCAGGAGGTTCGTCCAGAAGTTGGACTTGTAATGCACTTGAATCTGACCAATACCCTCATCCTCCTCCTCCTCCTCCTCCTCCTGTGGTGTTTCAGGAAAAATATAATTGTGTGGTATGAAGCCTTGGTTCATTTTAATGATAGTCAATCTCTCCATGTTTTGAGGGGAGAGACTGGTCCTTCTCACTGTGACACCTGCCCCAGCTTCACTTAACACACACTCAGTAGACACACTGGCAATTAGACAAATCAGTTACTTTATTACCTGCCTACTGCTCTCTTGCCATTGTAGCGTCTTACATACTAATAGACCAATGGGGTTTGATCCACATAGAGCTCTATTGAGTCATCCAGATAGTCTTGGAACATCCTCTGAATGGTCATTGGTGCTGCCTCTTCCTCGACCTCTTTTGCCTTCGCCTCTGCACTTGACTTAAGCAGTGCCACTTAAAACCAAGCCATTGCAGAGGTTTAACCTGATTTTTCTGTTGCTGTTTTTTTTGCTGGTGTTCTTGTTGCTGGTGTTGGCTGCTGTTAGACAACCGCAATGCTGTCTCTCGAGTTTGAAGGCTATACACCAGAACTTCTGCCCAGAACTCTAACTTCCAGCTGTTCTTTCAGGTCTCTCGCTTGCTCAACATCATCATGTTGTATGGTGAAACATCCACTTATGAAAAAACTAAATGATAATGGCCTTTATTTTTTTGTACAATGGATCAGGTATTGTGGCACAGATGTACTGTTTGGATGACACAATGTCTCTTTGAAGCCTTAGATTAATAGCCAAGTGAAAGATTAAGCTCTCAACCAACTCATGTGCTTCTCTGTTCACACTGGCAAACCTTTGCAGAATCATCTTTAACTGGTCCTGTAGCAGATGCAACAACAGAATAGTTTGTCTTATTGAACTGTCCTCCTTGCTTACTTCCTGTATGTAAACCTCAAAAGGAAGTAGCATCTCTGTCAGGCAATTGACTAGGTCCCATTTGCCCATCTCCATTGTCATGCTTTTCCCAGTTGCATTCTGTCTCCTTTGAATGACATAGTCATTGATCCATTTGTTCTGCTCAATCTTACATTCCAACATGTCATAGAATGAGTTCCATATTGTTGACATCTCCTGTATTCCTGTATAAGGGCTTTAACGGGTACTCTATTAGCATGTTGATGATCCACAACTGCTGCCGGGATTTAAAAGAATGACTGAAATGATTGCAGATTCGTCTGCAGGTGGTCATTATGTTGCTGACTATGTCTTCTTTTTTCAGAAAGTCCTGCACAATTAGATTGATATAATGCGCCAAACCCAGGACCCTGAAATAGCCACCATCTGCGAAAGCCTTGACTATATTATTGCAAAAAGAACAATTGATGGACAGAATGTTAAAAATTGTCAAACATTCACCCAAGTACAGAGCTATGGGTCTGACGCCATTTTTTTTGTTCCCCATGCCATTTTACTTTAAACCCAGCCATATGCAAATCAGTTTTGACCCTGCTCCCTATGGGAAGAGTCAGGTCCAAATTGCCAGGCCAGGTCCTACCTGGACTGGAAACAAGCATCCTGGGACCGGTTTCAGGGTTTCACTCCTCATCCACTAGGTAAGCTTGACTCCAGTGGCATGGAGAAAACTGGACCCACATCTGGGCACACCCGTCCCACTTGGGATAACATGCAAAAAGAACACTTGATGGACAGAATGTTGAACAATGTCAAACATTCACCCAAGTAGATAGACCAGGGCCTAAACCCCATGCCATTCCAATTTAATACCAGCCATATGCAAATCAGTCTAGACCCTGCTCCCCATGGGAACGGTCCAGCCCAAACTGCCAGGCCAGGTCCTCGCTGGTCCAGAAACAAGCATCCTGAGACTAGTTTTGGGGTTCTAGTCGTGAAAAACTCCGGAATGTATTTTTCACTGCTGCGAGGTAGACCTCTTCCATACGGTAATATTTGGTTCTATTATTATATTTAATAAATGGCAACTTTCAATTGGGTGCAGATAGGAATTTCGAGTTTACTATCTAAGACTTGTCAATTTAAACCTCTTTAATGGTAACATCGGATTTTAAGTCACATTTCTGAAAATACTTCTTTTAGGAACTTGCCATTTTCTTGTCCAAAACATATGGTGCCTGAAGCCTGTATCACATGACTAGGTACAGCTGGCAGTTGATCTTTGTGTATTGCTCTCAGACAGTGAGACAAAGGGAGAATAGGTGTTGGTAGGCCACCAACCGCACTTGCAAATCACAAAGCCTCCGCCTGAACAGATTCACAAAGGGTTTGACACTAGACTTCAGTGCCACCAAACAAGCTGGGGCCAGGTTTCGGAGAAAGCCTCTAGAAACTTCATCTACTTCTAAAAAGGCACCCGGTATACATTTTTGACCTCCAGACCCAACTCTTAAGTACACTTATGGACCTGTGGAAGAATCCGAAGTACTGCTGTGCTGCTCAGCATGAAGGGCTGCTCCTCTGCTGGCATGCTGCACAGCTGCCTGAGTGAGAGGGACTGGACCTGCACATTGAACCCAGGACCACCAGAGTGACTCCAAGGGCTAGTTGGCTGGCCTCCTTATCTGAGCATCAGGACAGAAAAGGTTTCAACCACCTTAAGTCCAGTCTTTTCACTTTGCCTGCTGTGACTCTTGTCCCTCAATTTATGCCATCCCAATCATTGACCCTTGGAAGTGGACATGAAGGATGTCTACCAGCCCTGCTGTGGTCTCTTGGGCAAAACTGATGCTGTAAGATGCATCACCTTGCAGACTCACATCAGAAACTCTGCAGCAAGATGCATTCCCAATACAGCAACCCGCAGCTCTTCAAAACCGCTGCTGCAAGATGCATCCTTGATGCAGGACCTCTAATCACAACCCACAGCTCCTCGGAACCTCAGCAGCATGACATATCCTCATCCAAGAATCTCATAGCCCACATTGAATGACACATTCTCAGTGGAAGACCTCGCAATGTTCTATAACCTGGATTTAAAGAACTTTGTTCAGTGGGCCTAACTTATTCCCTGTATCCAGCCCATGCTCTTTCACGGTCGGCCGGAACATGTGACTTTGTCCTGGTCTGGCTCGACCACATAACCAGAGTTTCTAAGCACAGTTTTCACTTAAATCTTTAAAATAGCATATCTCTGATTCTACTAATTAGATTTTTGTCATTTGGTCACAATTAATTTATTAAAATGAACTCTGTTTCTAAATTAGTGTGGGATTTTTTTCGGGTGTTGTGTCTTCACGTTATTCCTGTTTGAATTGCTGCATAAATACTTTACACATTGCCTCTAAGTTATGCCTGACTGCTGTGTGCCAAGCTACCAGAGGGTTACGTTCAGGCTAAATTGGGGTTTGTTTCTGTTTTACCCTGAAAAAAAATATGGCTGCTGCTTGAGTAGGGTTTTACCACGCTCTATCACTAACCCAATTTCCAACAGTATTAAATTTACCTTTTGATGAGATGATGTCTTGAGCAGTCTTTATTCAAAGGAAAGGATATGCCTGGCCTGCTTTACACCTTACTCTTTCATAAAACGGTCGGCCAACAATTGTTTCATGGTGTGTCACAATGTACTAAAGTTAAGCATGTGGTGAAGTTAGTATGTTTTCAAAATTATGTGGTTTATATTTACCAGCAGTAAAAGAACATGCAATGTTCAGGAAAATGTAAAATGTAAAAAGTAGGAGAACAGTGAAAATCTAAGAATTTGAACCTGGCTTATTTTTTAGTTTCCTCAATGGAACAAAATCAATACATCCAACTACTGCAAACAGGAGTGCCTTGGTACTAGAAATTGATCTGCCAAATGAACCAATAGAATGATTTCCCAGGATACATCCTGTTTCACTTATCCTCTAGTTTGTTGTAAACCACATTTACTGACCCACTAATCCATGGATGCACTTCACATGGATGGATTGTGAAGAGAAGCAAGGTACTGTAGATAAAGTGAAAGATATTTCACTGGTTTCACATACTTCATGAAATAAACCCAAGTTAATCATATGAACAATGTAATGGAATTAAAAAAAAGTCTTCTTATATTTCTCATGCTTGACAAATGATCTTTATTTGAGACACCCTGAGTTAATTATAACACAATACAAAGCAGCGATACGCTTCCCTTTAATCAAGCATTGCTAAACACTTTTCCAAACAATGAAGTCCATGAGCATACCAAGCGCCTCCAAAGGGGATATGAAATTGGCTGTTTGGCAGCCCTTCTTGAACTGCTCCCTCCACGAAGAAAAACAGCTGTGCTGCAGCTCAAAATACCCTTGCACTGCGTTTCACTTTATCCGATGAGTGTCCAGGCCATGCTCAGCCTGGCAGCAGAGGATGAAAGGAGGAGTAAGGCACTTCAATACTCAGGTGGTGTAAAGTGGAGTGCCATTCATATAATGTTCACAGGAGGGTGTAAGCATTTTATCAACATCTATACCAAGTGCCTGCCACATTTCCATCATGCCATCTAGGCAGCCATACTCCTGGCTCACAATCTGCAACCGCAGAGCAGCCTGATGCTTCCCTCAGGCATGATGGGGAGAACATTCAAGCCATCTACATCTGATCAGAAAAAAAGCACAGCTGGTCCACAATCCTTCTATCAGCAGTATGGTAAAGGAGAATACCAGCAAAACATTGAAAGTTGGGAGCAAATGTCTTTTGTTACCTCCAACCTTGGCCTGGTGAATTTTCGAGTGCTTTGCAATTGTAGACTAGTATGCTGAAAAGAGCAGAATAATAAGCGGCTGGAAAAAAGGTCTGTGGGGAGGTGGGAAATGGGTTCTGGCAGCCAGAAAGATGTTGGTTGTTATCATTTGGCAAGCAACTGAGACCACCAGGAATGAGGATTTACATAAAAAGCAAGGTCCTGTGCATCTGTTAGCCCCTGTCCAAGCCATTCACAAACACACCTCAAGAGATGCCATTCACAAACACACCTCAAGAGATAACTCCTCTAAAAGCTCTCAATTGCAAAATACAACTGTAGGACTTGGCCCATTTTGGCTAAAGTCCCTAAACTTTTTGCTTTCCCCCAGACCTTTTTTCTGACATGGTGTTGCCAACTTAGATGCTTTGGACACTTTGCCACTGCTAAACAGTGTCAAAGTGCAAGTGTTCCCTGTATAAAGTGTAATGGTAATTGGTTGTCCATGATTGGTATGTTTGCCTTACTAAGTAAAGTCCCTAGTAAAGTGCACTATGTGTGCCAGGGCTGGTAATGGAACTCCTACTAGTGGGCCTGCAGCACTGATTGTGCCACCCACACAAGTAGCCTTAAAAGGGAACTCAGGCCTGCCATTGCAGGGCCTGCGCACAGTTTGTTAAACTGCCATGTTGCTCTGTCAAGTGCACTCACTTGCCAGACCTTATCCTTCCCTTTCTTTGTGCATCAGACACCCCTATGATAGGTCCGGGGTACCCCCTGGGCAGGGTGCAGTGCATGTGAAAGGTGGGACATATACTAAGATGTGTTCCATGTCCTGGCATTAAAAGGTGTCACTGACCGGGAGATGCCGAGAACTGGTCTGAACAGGGGTTAGCGCCCACTGAAACACAAACACTTCAAAGCCATTGAGGTGTATAACTATGAGAGATGAAGCCCCTGAACTTTGGAGAATGGCTTGATCAAGTGTGAACGTGACTGGAGCTACTTTGTGGTCAAGAGGACCTTTGCCAAGGAAGAAACAACTGAAGAGACTGAAGGATAGGACTGACCCTTGCTGTGTGTTCGGGGGCTGTCCTGCAGTTTGCTGTATTAACAAAGGAAAGGCTAAAGGGACTTTGCTGTGTTCTGTGTCCTTAAGTAACTTATCCCCAAGGGCCTGAGGTGAGCTGGCCCCCTGTTCAGAAACACAGGAACCCAAAAGTTTCCAGGAGAGTCTCAGTGGTGCTGTGTGAGCATACCTGTTGCAGTCTGAAACCCTTGTAAGAACTTCCCTATGATCGTGGGTGCCTGGAGTCCAAGTGAGTCTCAGTGACGCTGTGTGCGTGTGCTTTGTGAAGCCTGAGACCTTCCTGAGGATTGGCCAGTGATTGTGGGTACCTGGAATCCAAACAAGGATCAGCGATGCTGTGTGCATCCTGAACCCCTTTGTGAGGATTGTCCAATGATCGTGTGCACCGGAATCCAAGTGAGTGTCCGCGCTGTGCACCGGGAGACCTTCGTGAGGATTTGCCATGTTATCATGTGCACCGGAATCAAGGTGAGTCTTATCGATGCTGTGAGCGGGTGCGTTGTGCACTGTGAGACCTTCGTGAGGATTTGCCTTGTTATCGTGTGCACCGGAGTAAAGTGAGTCTCAGCGACGCTGTGCGCATGATCTTCGTGCAGCCCTAGACCTATGTTTGGAGTGCCCAGTGATCGTGCACCCTGAGTGAAGGAAGGCTCAGTGACACTGTGTGCTTTGTGGCAGCCTGAGATCTTCGGAAGTAAAGCGGCCCGGACCGGCAATCACGGAGGAGCTGAGTTGCGGACCCGAGCTTCTGGTGCCATTCCACAAAGCGGCATTAGAGGCCCAGCTGCTGGACGAGGAGAGGAGAGTTGGTTTGTGCCCCTGAGGTAACGTGTGTCGACTCCTGGTGCGGGGTGCGGAGGGAACACTCTCGGCCTCTCTCGTGTTGGCGGTGCTAGCCTCTGCTGTGGCTTGTATCTCGGCCCGTATTGCGCAGCGAGTGGCGAAACAGGGGCCGGAATGGGAAGCAGCACTTTGGGATTACATCGTACTGTGTTGGGGCAACTGTGAGCGGCTGACTGCAGGTCAGAAGGAGAGGCGGAGAGATCACCTAAGGCCTGGTGATCACCCCGGAGTGTACTATGTAGTTTTCCATTTCTGCAGAACAGAGTACCTGACTGACGTATTGCACATAGCATAATTTCTGTATAACGAACTACCAGATTGTCGTATGACGCATTTCCTTGTTTCTGCATAACAAACTACCTGATTAGCGTATTGCGCATTGAATTATTCTTGCATAATGAACTAACTGATTAGTGTATACGCATTGCCTTATTTTTGCAGAACAACATATCTGGTGGTTGCATTACACATTGCATTATTTTACCTTGCAAAGTACCTGATTGTTGCGTTATGCGTTGCATTCTTTTCATTGCCGAGTGTCTGATTGCTCTGTTAGGCATTACAGTATTTTTACATTGCAAAAGTGCCTGATTCTAGCATTACAAACTGTATGACATGATATTAGGAGTACAGGAGAATGTTTAGAAGTGCTCATTGACATCGCCAGAATCTACAAACACTGGCTGGCCTAACAACTGGCCAGGAGAAATATTACACAATCTCATATGTTGGTTTTATATCACGTGGTCTTATTGTATATCTTTTTACATAACGTTTTTGTTTTATAAAACTCGTGTGGAGTCTATTTGTGGTGTCATCATTGGATTATTGTGAGCGTGGTTGCGAATACTTTACACATTTGCCGTGAAGATAAGCCTGGCTGCTCGTGCCAAGCTACCGAGGGGGTGAGCGGGGCTATCTAAGATGTTGACCTTCCTTTCCCTGACATTTGAATGTGGGTCCCTACTTGGCCTAAGGTACCCCCCTCAGCCAACCAGAGATCCCGGGTCTAACAATAACCCTTAACACCACTAGGCCATGTTTCCTCCCTCAATCCCATTTAAGAGCAACTAGAGCTTCCATTGAGGACTTGTCTAACTGCAGACAGATGCAGAAGATTACTTGGATTTACATTTGTGTTACAAAGGTGGCATTGGCCTTAGATCAAGTATGGAAAATGCTCTTGTACATGCAATTGGGTGATGATAGACATTAGGCCCACAATAAACTCTGGTGACAGTGCACCATTTGTACCAGTGATAATATTAGAATTGAAAATGGGTGAATTGAGGTACATATAACTGGAGGCAGTGAGTTACATATATTGAAATATGTATACCCATGCAGATCAGTACCGAAATGGTAATCAGTTAAGGGAGTCAGTAATCCGCCTGCAGCATGATGGTATTAGCTTAGTCCATGTGACATGCACACAACCACATGACATCATTCACAGAGCCATACTAAGACATGGCATCAGAAAAAGATGATACCAAAGTGACACACACACTAGCCTTTTTTGTCTGTAGACAGGACAGGGAGGCAGGCAATTTCAGGCACTTCTAGGGGTGAAAACTCCAAACATTGTAAAGGAGCAACCAGGTATAAAAACTGGGTTCTAACACCCACTCTACAGATCACCTCTGGACCTGTGGAAGACTCAGAGGAAGGACTGTTTTGCTGCAAGAAAGATTGCTCTACTGCCCTGCTGCTCTGTCGTTCTTCTGCCTGAGTAAAAAGGACTGGACCTGCACCTTAAACCCAGGACCACCAATGGGACTTTAAGGGCTAGTTGTCAGGTTCCTAATCTCAGCCAAAGGGGCAGAAAAGGATCCAACCATCTTGAACCCTGCACCTGGACTTTTTCTGCTGTGAGTCCTAAACCCCCAGGTGGAGTTTACTCAGTCTTGGACCCTTGAAAGTGGGTCTATAGGTGCACTACCAGCCCAGCTCTCACAGCTCCTTATCAGAACTGACGCAGTGAGACACAACACAACGTGGACCTCGCATAACAAACCTTGCAGCTCCTCATTGAAACAGACATAGAGCGACACAACCTAATGCAGACCTCGCATCACAGCCCTCCCAGCTCCTCACCAAAACTGGTGCAATGCATCTCGATGCAGGACTCCAAATCACTCCTTAGCGTCAGAGGGTCTAACCTGGCTCTCTACCTGGGCCATGCTCCATCATGGTTGGCCTGAGCCCGTAGCTTTTTCCTGGTCCGACGTGACAGGATAACCACTGTTGGTGCTTTATGTGCTCAAGCACTCTTTTTACCTAAACATTTAAAATTGCAAATCTCTTGTTGTACAGAGAAAATTTTTATTGTTTTGGCGCCAATTGATTTATCACAATCTGCTCTATTTTTCTAGATTGGTGTGGGATTTTTTTTGTGTTGTATTTTCACTTTATTATGGTTTGGGTGCTGCATAAATACTTTACACATTGCCTCTAAGTTAAGACTGGCTACATTTGTTCCAAGCTACCAGAAGGTTAAGCACCGGTCAATTTGATGAATTTGGTGATTCATCCTGCCAGGGATTGTGGCTGTTGCTTGAGAAAGGCTCACCCTCCTAAACCAACAACACAATTTGTCACAATATGAAAATATACATAATCAGAAAAGACAATAACCTTTCAACTTAATATCAGGTGTCAAAAAGTGATAAGTAAGTACAACAGTTCATATAAGTAGGTACATAAAAGACAACTGCATGCATCACCCCTGCACACCAACATGCAAGGATCTCAATAAACTACACCAATACAGAGGTGGAAGACGTTTGCTAAATTCTGGACAGAAATGACCGTCTTCCATCTCATTAGAGTGTTATAAAGAATCCCATTTCTAACCTCTTCCTATAGCTCCAACGCATACATTACCTTTACAACTCTAAAGGTAACAACGTTTCCCCTGTAACACTCTCAAATGATGAAAAGGAACAAACCTCTCTACCACGTTGCATGATATAATGCAAATCTTAAAACCGAGCAATTAAAACCATTTACACATGGCATTCTCCACAATATGCGATACACCGCAAACTGACATTCGAAAACGGTAAGGAAGTAACCTCACTCACAAATTACACGTTACATTTTTGCTGTAGGTCTATTTAAACAACCAAAAATCACTGCTCTTCCAGAATCCTAGAAGAAAGTCATGTCATTTTTTAATTTTATATTTTTCACAACTCCCACATTGGGATGACTTGCCCAGGCCACAGATGAATTGCTGAGTAGAACTCTGATGAAGTAGATGGATGAAGGTTAGGAAATAAAATGATCATATTACAGGCACGAATTTACTTCTGGCTCACGTGGAGAAGAATGTGCACTAGGCACACTCACGCGCAGGCCGCTGATGACAGACTGTTCAGGCTTTCACTGAACATCGTGTGTGACTAATGCTTAAACTTTTACTTTCTTGGATTACATTACAGCGTTATGCTTCCAAATACTCTACAAAAATGTCTAAATCCAAATTTAACATTGTACGAAATACGGCACCCTATCCTAAATCATGACAAATCTTTCCTAACACATTAAAAGTTAAAATCTTTGAACTTTATCAGGAAATGTTTTTCTTATATTTTGATACGATGCACAAGGGCCAGAGTACGTCACACATTTGGAAGGTGTTGTATGGGACCACTTCCGTCAGACTGCATCTGCTTACCAGTAAAAACTGGCCTTCGGACTCGGACATGTTTATGAGTATGAACATACATCGATACCTTATGCCATTCTATGCCTTTACTGAATCTTAAAAACTGCTCCCCTCACTAGACTAACCCCAGGCTGGTAGCAGAGTGACACCAGGTGGCGCAGGGGACCATATCATGTACAATTTCATGATAATAGTTTGGGGTATAAACCTATTTTCTCTTGCTTCCTTCCTTTTCCTGTACCATATGCTTGTAATGCATCCTGCCTTTCATTTCCTCTTCAGTCCTCTGAGTCACAAATCATGAAACCTGACATTTCGCTTGTCAAAAAATGAATTGTTTTCTTTTATTCTTACTTGATGCTGCAGGACTTCAAGGGGCAAAATTACAAGCCCCTTGCGACACTTTTATGCTGTTGTTGCATCACTTTTGTGACCCAGCGGCAGCGTAAACAATGCGCAACTATGCGACATATTCACAACGTGACGCATCTAGTTAGATGAGTCACTTTCCAAAAGCCCTGCGCTACATTATACCTGCTTCAGGTATAATGTATGTAGGGAAGGCGTTCCGTATCAAGGAAATCCCGTAAAAGTGACGCAGTGAAATCTACAAGATTTCACTGAGTCACTTTTACGTCCCAGCTGCATCAAAACCTTACGCCTGCTTGTAGCAGGCATAAGGAGTGACACAGCACAGCCTCCCTAAGCAGTACTGGAGTTGTATCGCGCTTGCAACAGAACTCTAGCACTACATCACCTTTACACAGTCAGATGCGTCACACACCTGTCTATCCTTGCGCCGCATTATATATGCGCCACATCCATGGTGGCGTAAGGGGTTTCTACCGTCACGCATAATAACTGGTGCATACCTGCTGATATGCAGGGATGCTACAGTTATTGTAAATCTGCCCCCTAGTTTTCAACGTTGGCTCCTCCGTTAAGGTGGAGGAGTGTCAACACGCCTGCTGCGTTCCCCGCAGGTACACAAAGAAGAATTAAATGGTCCATTGGCATTTTAATATTCTGTGTGCTGGCTTCTGCGCTAGCGCAAGTGTGATGGTGGGGGCAGGGAAGACAGATTCCTGAGTATTGCAGGATGACTGCTTCCAGTGCTCACCGAGGTCGGCTGTCTCCAGCTGGCCAATCTGTTGTGTGCACTTCAGTGCCTCCAATCCTAGTGCTGTAAAATAGCCAAGGTATTACAAGCACATACCCCGACCTCAAAATAATCTCTAGCTTAAAACGCTCCAACCAATCCTGGAGCTGCTAACAGGTAGGAAACCACCTTCCTTTAATACTCATCATTGTTGGGAGAGGAGAAATGCAACATATCTGTGAGTTTAATGGCGCGCTGCACCAACGATTTTTTAAAGTTGCTAGAAGCCCATGGTTTTTACTCCCAATGACAAAGGTTATTCCATACCCAGACAAATCACCCGAGGCCTCATTTACAATGAGTTGGCATGAGGCAGCATCTCAAGTATTTTTGTTGCACTGCTAATGCCAAATCAAAAGGGCAGTAATGCGCCGCATTAACAACATGTGGTGCATTTCTGTCCTTTCAGCCAGCATTGGCACATCATGATAATAAGATACCTAGGGCCATATGTAGGTAAATGTGAAATACCGATTTCTTAATACCGAATTTTACTGATTCGGTATTAAGAAATCGGTATATCCGATGGAGGTAAAAAATCTGTAATATTTATCGATTCGGTAAAATTTGGAAAAATAATTACCGAATCCTTAATACCGATCGGTAATACCAAATCTGTATTAGCAAATCGGTAAATACCGAATTGGTAATTCAAAATCCCTGCAATTGAGGAATCAGCCAATCCTGTGCATCCACACCACCTTCCAACACACCCACACCCATTGAGGTGCACTGAATCTGAATCTGCTGGAGAGGCATGAAGTGCAGAGAAGAACACAGGAGCAACTGATAGGACTTTTCCTGACACAAACTGCAGAATGGCCAACAAGGAGAGTGAAAATAAAAGTGCAGAAAGGAAAAGGAAACTAAAATTTAGTGAAAAGGAGCTGGAGATCCTGATTGAGGAGGTGGCAAGAGAGCACACAAAGTTGTTTGGGAAACAGTCACTGCAAGTGCCAGAATCCCAGAAAAGAAAAATATGGACTGGAATACAGGAACATGTAAATGCCATTGGAGTGACCCACCGTGAAATTGACGTGCTGAAGAAAAGGTGGTACGACGTCAGGAGCCTGGTAAAGAAGAAGATGGCCGAAAGGAAAAAACAAGACAGTCTGACAGGTGGAGGAAGAAATAGACCCCTGCACTGACTGCATTGGAACCGCTGGTGGAGTCTACCATTAAGCCTGAGAGCGTCAGCGGGATCGGGGATGCAGACAGCTCAGCCAGAGCTGGCAACAAACAAGGTAAGATGCATGCACACCAAGCGGCGCCCCCCACTCCCTGACCTCATTCCCCAATGAGGCACTGTGAATCCCACTCCAGTACATGTTTTAGTAAAATCCAGCAATGCATTATGGGAGATGAAATCAGTGTAACACCTATCATAACAGTCATCCCACTGAAGACAAAAGCATGTGGCACACATCAGTGATAAGCAAGCAGAGGACAGTCAGATGGATTGGCAGACATGAAAATTTATTTGTTTCGTAATGCTGCCAGACAAGTTAGCTCATATACAATTTGTGTCCACAGGCGAGACATCGCGCAGGTCTGCACATGTCAAGGCAGGAAAGACACCCCGGAGGGAGAGATCGGAAGAGGCCATTACAACTGCAGGTCAAACAACACCACCACCACTGGCAACACCTCCACCACCGGCATCACCAACAACACCGGCATCACCACCACCACCGGCATCACCACCACCACCGGCATCACCAACACCACCTGCAACAACAACACCACCTGCAACAACAACACCACCTGCAACAACAACACCACTGGCGTCAACACCACCACCTGCATCACCAGCAGCGTCACCACCTGCATCATCAAGACCCAGGAGGCATGCAGTTGTCAGACACTAAGAGATGGATTTGTCCGTGAAAGACTGCAGGGATGGAGAACAGTCAACGGTGGCAGTGGATGGCAATAATGGAGGATCACAGGGCTAGGGAACCCAGTCCACCTTTGCAGGGTGAGGAGCATGGTGTGTTTGCAGGTCTGGAGTCAAACATGTTAAAGGTCCAGGGGCCTGCAAGGGAAAGCCATCCAATCAGTTCAGCAGTAGATGAGACGTGTGACAGCAAACATGCATAATATAGAGAAGGGCTTCTGCTCAATGAACACGACACTGGCTGAGGGGATAAGGAACATGGCTGAGGGCATGAGTGACATGTCCCAGTCAGTGAGGCTGCTGTGCAGCAAGCTTGATGAGGACAGAATGGCACTGCGCAGGGAGAGGCAGAAAATCAAAAATCATACCAAGGCGGTGAATCGCCTCTCCAGTGCCACTTCTCTGCTCTGCAGACGCTCCGGGGCCATGCAGGAAGGGATGGCACAATGCAGTCGTGATGTGTCAAGGGGTCTTGTGAAAGTGACCACTACACTTGAAGTGCTCCTAAATACTCAGGCTGCCAATACTGGTGTAGGTGATGTGGGGGACAGTGAGGAGAAAAAAAGTCGCAGCAGCATAATGCCCCCTGCAACTGAGTCCAGGAGGAGCAGAGAACGTCAAGCTGCTGGCACTAGATTGATTGCCAGTGACGACAGTCTACAAAGGGAATGTAGCAACATTCCGTCCATCATCTTGTGTGTTTTGCTGTTCACCCTAAAGACATGGTTTTGGCAGTTCGGGCTGGACTGTTCCCATGAGGCACATGGTCAAGGCTGATTTGCATATGGACATGTCTGAACAGGGGTGGCTTGGTGAGCAAAATAACGATGAATTAAACATAGATCTGTGACTGGGGTGAAAGTTTTGCCATTGTGCAACATTCTGTCCATCATCTTGTGCGTTTTGCTGTTCACCCTATGTGGGAAGTGTATGCCCAGACGTGGGTCCCTTGCTCACTAAGCCACTAGAGTCAACCTATCCTGGCTGAAGACGGCTGATAGCCAGAAACCGGTCCTTGGATGCTTGATTCTGGTCCAGGAAAGACATGGTTTGGCAGTTCGGGCTGGACTGTTCCCATGAGGCACATGGTCAAGACTGATTTGCATATGGCCAAGTCTGAACTGGGGTGGCTTGGTGAGCAAAATGACGCTGGATTAAACCCAGATCTGTGACTGGGGGTGAATGTTTTGCCATTGTGAAACATTCCGTCCATCATCTTGTGTGTTTTGCTATTCACCCTATGTGGGAAGGGTATGCCCAGGCGTGGGTCCCTTGCTCACTAAGCCACTGGAGTCAAGCTATCTTGGCTGAAGATGGCTGATAGCCAGGAACCGGTCCTAGGATGCTTGATTCCGGTCCAGGAAAGACATGGCTTGGCAGTTCGGGCTGGACTGTTCCCATGAGGCACAGGGTCAAAACTGATTTGCACATGGCCATGTCTGAACTGGGGTGGCTTGGTGAGCAAAATACCGATGGATTAAACCCAGATCTGTGACTGGGGGTGAATGTTTTGCTATTGTGCAACATTCCGTCCATCATCTTGTGTGTTTGCTGTTCACCCTATGTGGGAAGAGTATGCCCAGACGTGGGTCCCTTGCTCACTAAGCCACTGGAGTCAAGCTATCCTGGCTGGAGACGGCTGATAGCCAGAAACCAGTGCTAGGATGCTTGATTCCGGTCCAGGAAAGACATGGCTTGGCAGTGCGGGCTGGACTGTTCCCATGAGGCACAGGGTCAAGACTGATTTGCATATGGCCATGTCTGAACTGGGGTGGCTTGGTGAGCAAAATAACAATGGATTAAAACCAGATATGTGACTGGGGGTGAATGTTTTGCCATTGTGCAACATTCCGTCCATCTACTTGTGTGTTTTGCTGTTCACCCTACGTGGGAAGAGTAAGCCCAGACGTGGGTCCCTTGCTCACTAAGCCACTAAGGTCAAGCTATTCTGGCTGAAGATGGCTGATAGCCAATAACCGGTCCTAGGATGCTTGATTCCGGTCCAGGAAAGACATGGCTCGGCAGTTTGGGTTGGACTGTTCCCATGAGGCACAAGGTCATGGCCATGTCTGAACTGGGGTGGCTTGGTGTGCAAAATAATGATGGATTAAACCCAGATCTGTGACTGGGGGTGAATGTTTTGCCATTGTGCAACATTCCGTCCATCATCTTGTGTGTTTTGCAATGTTCCACATGGCCACAGGCGGTAATGCAAGTCACACTTAGTTTAGCTGACTGGGTGACTTAACCCATGACAGCTTTGTAGGGTGTTTACAAATAGGACTGCCATGCTGAGCCCGTCATGTGGTGGCATAGTGCAAATATATTAAACTACGTCATTTAAATACAACAACTAGTTGTGTCTCCTTAGTTACTCAAAAGTAGTTGCGTGTGATCGCAGCCCGTCTTTGTCTCCCATCTGATGCTTTTGACACTCTTGCTGCGTTGGGTTCTGGCTGTGAAAAATCATCATCATCGTCCTCAGGGTCAGTTAATTCAACTGCTGTACCTTTCTTAGTGGCAAGGTTATGCAGCATAGCACAAGTTGCGATGATCTTGCGCAGATGATGGGTGTGTACTGACGTGCGCCTCAGCTTTTGTGGAGGCAGCGGAACCTGCTTTTCAACATTGCGTGTTGATTTGTGCACCACATTGTATCGTTTCTCACTTGGTGTTGATGGGTTTAGGTGAGGAGTGTGGAAGAATGACGGCACAGCATAGGAGCTATCACCTAGGTGGGGAAAACAGTGCCATTAATGACAGTCACCAACACATTCATCTGCAATATACATCAGTGTGTGTCACAGTGATTTACCTAGGAGGTATCCTTCTCCAAATTCTCCTGCAGCCAGGCATGTGTAGATCCTACTGTTCTGGAAAATGTATGAGCCGTGGCTGCTCCCTGGAAATTTGGCCACAATGTCGGTGATTAAGTTGCCTGCATTGCAGATTACCTGCAAATTAATGGGGTGGATTGATTTTCTGTTTCAGTGGATGTACTCAGTGGCTGCAGGTGGGCAGAATGGAATGTGTGTCTCATTAATGCACCCTATAACATGCGGGAACTGTGCCTTTTGGTAAAAGTCTGTCTTGGTTTTCTGCAGTTCCGCCTGTGTGGTTGGGATGCTTATGTAGTGATGCATTCTCTGCATCATGGCATCCAGGAACTTGTTAAAGAAACGGGACAGGCAACTCTGTGACACACCACCTACCGCAGCTGTCACCCCCTGGTAGCTGCAGGTTGCAAGTAGGTATAGGCTACAGAGCACCTGCACATGTGGTTTTGGATGCTCCAGGAAAGGGTGCAGGTTCCTTGTCAGGTCCAGGAAGGTTTGGGGGTGTAGCCTGTACCTTTCACCAATCTCTGCCTCAGTCAGTTGGAAGAGTGTGATGCGCTGTCGGTAAATGCGCTCCTCCCATCTCCAGATCCTCACTCCTGCTGCCTGTAGCCGTAGCCGCCTTGCAATAACATAGAAGACCGCCATAGTGATCACACTGTTGCATTTTGGGGCAGTTTAAATACAGTGCACCTGATTACCACCTGCTTTGAGTCAGTTATTACTGAATCTTTCTACATCTCTTTTCTCGTTTTTACTGTTTCTTATTTACCGATTCGGTATTTGGGTGTTCGGTAACTCCGGTTCGGTAAATTAGGAATCTGTAATAAGGAATCGGTATTTACTGATTCCTTACTACCAATTCCTTTCCTACATTGGGGATTGCTAAATACCGGTCAGTAATGCTAAAATCTACAGATGTTCGGTATTACCGACCGGCATTTAGCTACCTACATCTGGCCCTTAGTGCCAATGCAGGCACCCTTGTAAGGCCCACTGCATCACTTTTTATGATGTTCTGGTGGTGCAGAGTTCAGATCCACATCAAAGTGGCTTTGCTTGGCTTTTCATGGCCTCATAGATATGGTGTGGCATAGCAGCACAAGTTGCTGCGTTGCCTTACACTGCGTCAGGGAGGCATTCCATGGGCATTGCAGTGGGTTTTCCCACACAACACCCGTGGGTTTTGACGCATTCTCAGATTTACAACGATTTGTAAACCTGGGAAGGCCTTCCTGCACAAAAACAATCCTGCCAACAACGCAGACACCCTTGCACCCTGGTGCTTTGGCACTAGGCACCATACTCTGCGCTGGCACTGGCTGAAAGGACAGGCATGGACTGTATTTTAAAAATACAGTGAATTCCTTTATCTTTGATTTGGCATAGAGCAGCTCAGCAAAAACACTTGCAGCACTGCCCTACGCAAAATCATTGTAAACGAGGCCCCTGGCAATCATTGTTTCAGAAGTTCATAACAAGTTCTGGTAAACACTTACTTTACCAAATACAATTTTTACTGTATTCTTGCAGGTGTCATTAGGCTTGGACTAGGGCTAGAGAGAAGTACTTCTCAGTTAGCTTACTAAAAACACCTGAAATCTTTTCAGTAGTGGGGTTCGTAGTAGATCTGTGTAAGGAATCGGGTTATTAGTTATGCAGGATGAGAGGCGTGCAAAAATCATAGGTCTAGAATTTCCACTTACTGGCAACCAGGCACCCTCTTATAGAACCTGACTCTCAGGTTAGTGAAGCAGAGCAATCCAAGGGCTACTCATGGGAGATAGTGTGGGTTAATAATAACCATTCATTGACACACAATATTAAAACTCATTTAACGATTGTCCAGTCTGTGCTTTTTCTTTGAAAAAGGAAAAGTAGACTTATTACACATGTACTACTAAATACGATGCATTCATTTACAAATGTATACATCAGGCAGATAGACATACCTGTGGTGACATTCTGAAATACCATTTGACCCCTAATGGGTCATGATCCCCAAAATTACAGCCCCCTCGAACATCACAATATGGGAGGTAACCACTTAAATGCAGGCCTATTGGCTTTGTCAACAGTCATCACATAAATACTGAAATATATTTCTTAAGAGAGTACCACAACAGTGTGTAAAGCAAGCCTATTAGTTTTGTCAAAGGTCACCACAATAAAAGTCACAATAATCCACATGCTGAAATATCAAAATGATAAGGCTGAAATCAATAACCATGTTCAAATGCATTCATTGATATCAATTAAGGATTACAATATTTGTCAAAAAAACACAATTAGCAATATACTATCCATAAATCATTTAAAATTAACATAACATGTGTCTGAGTTTTTCTTATACACCTTAATGTCACATAGACCTCAGCCAGAAAAGCAATAACTTGAGATACTTGCACTTCCAGGCTGTAGAGCAAAGGTTCCAGCCTTGGTAATGCTTAAAAATAATTAAAAGGTCTCCCCAGGCCATGCTTTTGTTTTTTGGGGGTACTACACTCTCTGCATCCTCCTCAGTACCTGACATTGAGGTTGGTAGTACCCCTACCCTCCTGGGGCCACCATAAGAAGAGAAAAGCAGTTGCAAATTAGGCCATGCATGTGATTATGGTGCTCTCCATCACCGGAGCAGTGAATATTTGATGAGTGGCCCTCGTGCTGCAATAGGGAGAGCCACATGTTTTGTATTTTGCTTTTCTCTTTTTTAAAACAGGGTGCCTGGTCCCATCCGCGACATCCCCTAAAGGCAGTTTTTTCAGAGAGGACTATGGGGGAAGCCCCAAGGCCCCTGCCACTCCTTATGTCTCTCTGTGCACAACTCAATGCCGCAGTCTCCTTTGTCTGGGTCCCTGGGATGGGGTCCTGGGATAAGATATTTGTGTTTGGATTCCAGGAATGCTGGCCCAGATGATGGGGTCCCTGGCTGAGAGAGAGAGTGTCGAGAGGAGGCCCACACACAACCCCTCCCTGGTAAAATTAAGTGTTTTAATCTTCCCCTGATGCTCGGGCACTAGTCCACCCCAGGTGCATTTTGAAGCATTTTGGCAGAGAGCCATATGGCTGTTTTTTTGCAAGGGTCAAAGTTCAAATCCTCTTCAAAGTGCCATAGCACAGATCCCAATGGGCCGTTTTCAACAATATTGGACTCAATTTACACCTGGTGCAAACTCTAGTTACCAGGAGCATTTTCTTCAGGCCTCCTTGCCTCGAAATGGGCAGACTTCACTGACCCCCTGTGCCTTCTCCTTTAAAATGCCCTCCACAGAACCCAGAGCATTCTGGCCATCTTACTGGGCATCCTGGGGTAGTGAAGTCCAAGACTTCCACCAACTAGTCCTCAGGGGCTGTAAGGAGACCCCAGAGAGATCCACTCGTCCTGGGGTCAGCTGCAGACTGAGCCTATTAGGGCATCAGGGGGCTTGTCCTTCCATATACACATGATGTTGCTGCTGCCACAGTCCAGGTCAAAAATCTTTCTCTCCTTCATTTTATGGTGGTGCAAATTGTATGCCTATTCCACCATGTGGGTGAGGGATTGCCCTTTGTCTAACCTTCCCACTTTCCTGAGTTTGGTCTGCCCCAGCTAGTGAAACAAAAGACTGATGTTTCATCTGTTCATGTGGGTTGAGGATAAACACAACACTTTAAAGTGTAATCAGGGCATGACCGAAATTCTCTACAGTCATCCTGTCCGGGTGACCCGACCTGTCCACACCTATGACCCTACGTACACTGTCTAGTTCCAACACATATTTCCTAGTGGAAGAGGCATCATCTACCCTGACATCAGACAACTCACAGAAACCTTAGGCAAAAAAAGCCAATTTTGTAAAAGTGGCATTTCTAAAATATTCATTTAAAATCTGACCTCACCATTAGATTAGAATGCATGAGTGTAAGAAGTATTTTTCTAGCTGCAACTAATCTGAATTTAGAATTTCATGAAGTGTGCAGTTTAAAACTGTCACAGGCAGATTACCTGTGTGCAGCTACCATGCTGTGCACAACAATAGTCTCTCACGTAGAGTCTGTACCAGTGCACACAATTGTGTGACCATGTGTTCACAAGTTACCAGCCCACTACCTCTTACCCAATCAGCGTCACAGCAGCCTTATCTTAAAAGGCGAAAACTGGCAGTGAGACTTAGGTAAGGAGAATCATTGACAATAAAGGTCCAAACCCCGTTGATCAAAAAGCAAAAAATCTGGGCTTTCTAATTGAACGGTACCCATTTACAGCAATCTGAAGTATTTAATTTTGTGTTATGGTGTTTATGTATAACTGCATGCTCCTATTAATTATCTGATTATTTGAAGAGAACTTTTTTCTCTTCTATTTGTGACTTCTAAGCGGTGGGGTCACCGGAAGTTGAGCAGTATCAAGCTATACATTTATGAAAATTATTATACCGGTGCAGCCTACATTGCCTAAACTGCTGTACTTACAACTCTAAGTATTTATGGTGTTTAGGGACCACAAACGTGCCATACAAAGTTCATATGGGAGATGAATTCTCTGGGTCCCCTGACAAAACTTCCATTTGGAAGAAATGACCAAGATGTGTAGCAAAGAGGGTTAAATACAAAGGTCATCCCATTTCACACTGAACTGTGCCTCGCCTGGACCTTGATTTTTATTGTTTTATTAAAGAAAAAAACAAACAACTACACAAAACATTGCTGTACATGCATACATCTAAGTAAAAATTAAAATTAAGCTGTTGCTATTAAATTATAACGAGAAAGCAAATAATAAAGAATACGATGTCATTATACACAGGCCATATAGATGTATATCCCTTTTAATGTAGAGGGTACTGAAAGAGGGTAAAAAGGAAATGAAAGTTAGGGAAATAAAAAAGAGTAGAAAAAGTGGAAGAGAAGCAAACCAAGAAAAACGAAAGGGTTAAAGAAAAGGGCTTCTACTTCGTATAATGAGAAAGGGAAATATGTTATGAGCACTATAGATTGAATAGGATAATGCAGTAATAAAGTATGCAGAATCCGAAGGCCTGAAAGTTGTGCATAACTAGAAAGGAAAATAATGTAAACATTAGTAAAAGGGAAAGGAGTACATTTAGATACAAGGGTTGTTACATGAAGCCACATTTTATGAAGTTCACTTGCTAGTTGTGGAGAATTAAGGTTACACCTTTCTAGTCTGCGGTAGTAGGGGATACGATTCCACATCAATTTACCCAATGCGAAATTGTGACAAAATAGATAATAATCTCCCCCTTAAAAAATATTTGGGATTGAAAGCGAACTGAAACATTTCTGACCAAGTTAATTCTTGCCATATGTATTTCCACTATGTGTAGATTCCAAGGCAAGTAAAAATGTATGAGAATAAGTACCGATAGGAGGACTGCAAAGTCAGAAAGTAACTTGACTTACTGTTTTCATTTTACATCGATATAAAGGTGCAAAAAATACAGTAGTATACATATAAAAACAAGATCCGGATCATGCACACAAAACGTGAAGTGAAGTGAATCTTGCAACAAACTTTATCCCAGCTATGTATTGGCTATTCACAATACAAGTCCAACTCCCACAAGTCCCCCTTTGATCACATTTTGCGATACTTATGTACCAATCTGGTTGCGTCTTTTGTCATTTTTGAGACAAACTCCTAAAGGGCTAGTAATGTATACACATTATGGTTTCTCCAAATGAATATCACCTGTAATTGTTAGACCGATTCCTTTGGTTGATCTACATTTTTTGACACTTTATGAAACGACATTACTGTGGACATAATACATTCTTTCCTTTTGATGTATACCCCAGGGTACATCTTGATAACTCCATTGATGCTTATTTGTGGAGATTACACTTTCCCTTTTATTCCCTTGTATTGGTCCCAGAGTGGTGTAGGAAGGTATTATTAGCAGTAATCCAATGATCATCTGAGGTGGTAATTATATGATACTTTGGGATATATCAGGATCACTGATTTTGTTTAGTGATGGCTTATTGCAAATAGTTCTATTCTGATGAAGGACTAAGGGGCAGATTTACAAGCACCTTGCGCCACTTTTGCGTCACTTTTCCCACTTTAAAAATGACGCAAAAGTGGCGCAAGGGCCTTGTAAATCTGCCCCTAAATGCTTAGTTTGCAATGGAACTCACCCATTATGATTGTTGAGGGCATACGGAACACCGTAGGATGGTTCAGACCGTGGGCCACACTCTCAATATGGCAGACATTTGTTGGTCTAGTTGTTTGGGACACCCTTGGCGATAAACCCTGTTCTGCTGCATGACTTCCCACTTTCGAGATGATGGAAGTGGAAGAGAGAGACAGACTGCGGAGTTTCACTAATTGTCTAGTGTTTGGTGTGTGCACACTATAGTTGGGATACTGTTTGGTTAGCTGCACAACACAATGATACTGCAGGCTTTGATCTTGGGACAGGGACACTGATTGATGAATCTCAACAGTTATTGTTTTTCATCAATCAATCAGCATTTGTAAAGCACAGCACTGTCAGCCCTGGAGGTATCTCGGTGCTGGGGTGCAAGGTCTCCGTCAAAAAGACAGGCCTTGAGGAAACAGCAAGAAGAGGGAAGAAACCAGCGGAAAAAGGTGAATTAGAGGGCAGGAAAAGGAGTAAGCAGAAAAGTCAACACAGAGGGCAGAAAAACTAGCAGAAAAAGCAAAACGGAGGAGAAGAGGGCAAAACAGAAGGCAGAAAAATAAGCATTAAATGTCTAAAAGGCTTTCTAATTGTGGGTGAGTTGAGTATTATTCCTACAGATGGCATCAAAGCATGAAAGATGTCACCTACAGTTTCCTTTTCAAATAATCAATTTGCCCCCCATGATAAATATTTGGAAAAACGATCCTCATGTAGCATGTTCCATACCATCTCTTGGGTAACCTGTAAAATGTTGTTTTCCCACAAATATAATAGACCCTAGAAAAAACAGGATCTGCTCCATCTAAATATAATCCCCAGTTTCCTCATAATTGAAAGGTTTGATCACAATCCCTATTCTCTATGAAATGAATATCAGTTGGAGATGCCCTAATGAATATTACATGCATTACATACATACATACATTACACACAGGTGTGGGTAGGTCTTGTAAATTACTATTGCCATGTAAACATCTGCCTACCACACCTATAGCATGTGTAGGTTGCGCTTTTTCCTTGCCACCCCCACAGCATGCGACAAACACAACATCCTACTTCCAGGAAACCCCCAGCGCTTCCCCATCAACTAACCAATATGTAAAAGCAGCATTAATCAATGTACGCTCACTCCCCCAACACAGTCTGGTAATAAGGGAGACTATTATTAACCAAGAACTGGATATACTTCTTATTACCGAGTCATGGGGAGACGAAGCATCTGGCCCTGATTTCGTACTGGCTACCCCAGAAGGCTATTGTGTAGCTAGACAAGATAGGATTTCAGGCCGAGGTGGAGGTTTAGCCATCATTTACAGGGACACCTATCGAACAAAATGTGATCCTATTCACAGCACTAACTGCGAAGCTATTACATTCGCTATCAATCTTACCCAGAAACAAGCTTTTAAAGGGACACTTGTGTACAGACCTCCAGGAACACGTACCAAATTTTTAGCAGCTCTTACTGATATTACGGAATCAGTAATAGGTTCACCAAATTATACGATTCTTAGGGACTTCAATTTTCCGCTCGAAAACATGGAAAATCATGATACAGCCCATCTTATCGCTGACATGCAGGCAACAGGACTGCAGCAGCTAGTGAGGGGCCCCACGCACAACGCTGGGCACACACTGGACGGATTATTTACCAACGACCCCAAAATTTAGACACCAGTAGTACTTCCTTTGATATGGACTGACCATCAAGCCATAATCTTCAGGATTAAACTGTTACCTCTTAAACCTTCTCAGATTAAAGTCTGCCCGCTAGTGGGGGCACGGATGTGGAATAAGGCAGATATGCCGCATTTTATTAATCTCTTGATGTCATCTATTCCAGAAAACATAGGTGATACTGAGACCATGTCCACTACTTTTCAAGAATGGATTTTAAAGGCAGCCAATCAAGTTGCACCTGAAAAATGTTATCGCCCCAATGGAGCTACTCCATCTGCTCAATGGTACACAGAGGAACTGCGCCTCCAGCGTCAGTACTGTAGAAATCTTGAAAGGTGATGGAGGAAACATTACAGTCCCTCTGCTAAGCAAGATTATAAGAGCGCTCTAGCAAATTACAAAAAAGCTATCAACACGCAAAAGAATCTCTTTTACACAGGCCAAATTGAGCAAGCACACAACTCAGCTAGGATGCTCTTTCAAGTGGTAAATTCTCTTTCCAGTCCAAGTGGACTTGTGATTGAGAACTCGCAGGAATTATGTGATTCATTAGCCACTTTCTTTAAAACCAAGGTGATGGACATCTATTCCACTTTTTCTAATGAACAGGAAGGAAAAACTGATGCTATACCCATCATTTATCCAGTACCCAATCATCCCTCCTTTGATCAGTTTCAACCAGCTACTGAAGATCAGATTAGTGCACTGATTTGTAAGATCAAATCAGGCTCCCCACTTGATCCTTGCCCCCCACTATAATGAATAAACTACAGAATGTTATTACACAGCCGCTAACTGAAATATGCAATTCCATATTTAAATCAGGTGTCTACCCAGCAAGCTGGAAGAAGGCAATTGTTAAACCTTTAATTAAAAAGCGTTCCTTAGACCCCACTATTTCGTCCAACTACAGGCCTATTGCCTGCCTTCCCTTCACGTCCAAAATCATAGAGGCAATTATGAATAAACAGCTCTCAGAGTTTATTGAACATCATAAACTCTTAGATGACACTCAGTTCGGGTTCCGGAGGAAACACGGAACTGAGACAGCACTAATAAAAGCCTCGGACGAAATTAGAGAGATTATGGACTCAGGAGGAGCTGCAGTTCTTATTTTATTGGACCTGTCGGCGGCCTTTGACACGGTCGACCACACCATCTTGGTCGACCGTGTCGCAACCCTTGGGATCAATCATCTAGCCAAAGACCTTATAGCCTCCTTTTTAGCCAACCGTAGACAGGCAGTAAAGCTGGGCAATTATTATTCGCCCACCACGGAATTGCCTTGTGGGGTCCCTCAAGGATCCTCGTTAAGTCCTACACTTTTCAACATTTATGTTTCGGACTTGGCGAGGGTCATTAAATCCCACGGGATGCGTTTAACCACCTACGCCGATGATACCCAGCTTGTGTTGGCAGTGCACAAGAATGGCCCCGTGGTAGCAGCTAAGTTTCAGGAGGGATTACTGGATGTACAATCATGGATGCACAGTAACTGCCTGAAACTTAATGCGGAGAAGACTGAGGTTATGACCTTTGGTACAATTTCCCCAGAATGGTCTCACATATGGTGGCCCAGTCAGATGGGCCCCCCCCCGGTGCCAGCCACTAAGGTCAGAAATCTGGGAGTGATTTTTGATAACAGGTTATCTTTTGGATGCCACGTTAACAAGGTGGTTTCGGCTGCTTTCTTTGTACTGAAGAAAATAAAAAAACTCCTGCCGTATTTACCAGTATCTGCAGGAAAAACGCTAGTTAGCACCCTAGTATTTTCAAAATTAGATTATGGAAATGCTCTTTTTCTTGGTACACACAAATATATCTTAAACAAGCTTCAGTCCGTCCAAAACATGGCAGCACGGATCCTGCTTAACATCCCTAGGCGACATTCCACTTCTGCAGCCATACGCCATCTCCATTGGTTAAGGATCGAAAGCAGGATCAAATTTAAAGCTCTTTGCATAGCCTATAAGGCCATTTACCAGACAGGACCGAAGTTTTTAAAAGAGGCTTTTCAGGTGTACATCCCCAAAAAGAATCTAAGATCAGCAGCTAGCTATCTTCTGACTGTCCCCCGGACAAGAACGGCTACTTGGGGTGACAGACGATTCTTGGTAACAACTCCTGTGCTTTGGAACTCACTCCCTTTGCACATTAAAACCGCTCCCACTCTTATGAATTTCCATAAATTATTGAAGACTTGGCTTTTCAATCAATGAGAACGTGCTCTGATTGGTGCTGTAATCCAGAGTATCTCGCTGCGCCTAGACACCTTAGGGTATTAGTTGCGCACTAAAAATCCCATAAATAAATAAATAAATAAATATGCACAATATCCCTTTATGTTGCCAATCCACAGCACGTGATGCATTGTTTCCACTAATGTATGCTCACTTTAATTATTAGCCCATTGTGGCTCTTTTGAATGATTTGTAGCTTTAGCCACGATGTCTCTTCTTCTGTCTTCTACTGAATATATGCATTTCTTTTCTACACCTGTTAAGAAAACCTGGGCATAGTTTGTGGAGTCTTGCTACTCGGAACTCCGCGGAGTGACAAAAGAAATTCACAAAGTTCCGCAAGTGGAGGTGTGCAGTGCAAATTGCTGTTCGCGCTTGTCTTTCTTTCGCTCGGGTAGAAATTCTACCCGAGTGGGAGCTTGGGGTCGCAAACTTCCTGTTCAAGAGCTTGACAGGGAAAAACTCTGCTGCACTATGCGAATCAGAGTTTTCTGCCCCCGCGAGCAATGCTAAATGCAGAAAAGTTTGCAAACTCTGCAAATGGAGCAGAGTTCACTGCCCAGACTTACGGTTAAGGATCAAGTTAAATTGTGTGTATGTGCATAAGCTGTTTCCAGTGTTATACTGTGCATAAAGAAATGTCCCTCTTTGCCAGAGTTTTTAGCATTAGGCTGACGATTTAAGTGCTTAAGCATAGGAACCTGTGAAAAGACCAAGTCATGATTCAAGTAATAATTTGAAAATAACCTTGCCCATAGAATATGCTCTGCAATAAGCTACAGGTAACTCCTTATGTCAAAAGGGGGGTGATGATAAGTTATCCCTCAGCAACTGATGCAGGAAATTGCATTCAAATCTAGCAAATCCCTTGCATGCATAGTATCAACATATTTATAAACAATTTTGAATATAAATTCAATGAATAAGCTCCTCTAGAAGCATGTACATGTAATTATTGCTCATCTAGGTAAACTATTATTAGTGAGAAGTTGTGTTTAAAGGCTACATGTAGCTCTCAGCTCTTTTACCTGTGAAGAATGGGGTAAACTCAAAATTACAAGCAAAGGAATTAGCACTAAAGTCACACAAATAAATATTCCTACACACATGCGTCTACGTCTATTAGTGTTTGTGTTAGGCTCCATGGGTTCTCTGCTGACAGACTGTTTAACTAGAATGTTGCACTGTCCTTGAAATTAGTTCTCACTTGCAAAAACAGTACGCAAAGTTCAAATGTCTTTTCCCATAAAATATGTACAATGATCTTTGTAAGACTTCCTTAGCCCCACTCCATGTTCTTTGCAGGGACAACTTTACGATCCTTCACCAGCTCTGGCCTTGGTACTCTTGTATTTTTGGCAAATCTATTACGCTTTTTTCTAATAATGCTCAGTCAAACTCACTAATGACACTCAGTTCAGCCACAAAGTTCAGTTCAATGAGGCCTAATAGGATGTGAATTGTTATAGCAAAAGGTGAAAAATACTCTCTCTCAGTCATTGACTGCTAAGTAAGTCCATTCAGTGAATTGTACCTTCGGCAGGGTACTCTAGCTCTCTTTGATCTCATTACTGTTGGCCATTCTTCATCACTGTCACTTAGGCCATACCCTTCAGTATCTTATGGAATAGTGTTTGCCACAGGCATTTCATACAGACTGCATCTCCTCTCCAGCTTTCTTGGCTATCAGTCTCCAGGTACAGCTTGTGCTACATCTGTTCTATGCCCTTCGTTAGGGTCTGAATCTGGCACAGTCAACAACGCAGGATACGACCCTTCTGTACCAACTTTAACTGTTGACTCTCCCAGACCACCATCAGGCCGAACATATGCTGTCCCAGCTTTTTGCTGATTCCCTAAAGCTTGACTAACCTGCATCCTCTGTCTCACTGTCAAGACCAGCACATCAGGAACAGGTGTTGTTCCATCATCAAGGGAACAAGGGACTCTGTGCATATGAGCAGCATGTACCCAATTAGAGAGACCTCCACACTTCACAGCAGTTGTGGTGACCGATATCACTTCATATGCCCTACACCCCAACGGTTCAAAGCACGACTTGAACATGTGCTTTTTCACCATAACCCAATCACTGGGACTAATGTCATGGCACTGCTCCCGTTGAGGAAGGCTGTAGCCTCTCCAACCTGATAAGACACAGAACACACCACATCAGCCAGTCCTTTGCATTAATCACAAATCATTTAATCTGCAATGTTCAGAAGTGCATTCAGAGGCACATCTGGTAGTTTCATAGCCCTTCTCATGATGATTTCAAGAGTTGACAATCTGGTCCTCCTATATGGAGTACTGCATGAACTCATCAGTACCAGGGACAAGGCATCAGGCCACTTAAAAGATGTAGAAGCTTGCACATTAGCCAATCTAAATGTCAAAGTGCCATTGACTTGCTTCACAATTCCAGAAGCCCGGGGTTGGTATCTGCAGTTGAGCATCTGTTTGACTTGCAATGCTGCACATAACATTTTCAAGACCTCATTATTGAAATGAGTTCCGCAGTCTGGTTCAAAAGAAGTCGGGAAAGCGAAATATGGTATTGACTCCCTCAACAACTTAGCCACTGTGACACTATCTTTTGTCCTAGTCGGGTAAGCTTCAACCCACTGTGAAAAGATTACATGATTGCTAGGACATTGCTCAACCAAATGCACACAACCATCTCAATAAAGTCTAGTGGCATCCTGTTGAAGGGATGTTAGAAATGGGGGTCTCAAGTTGGCAGAGGTAGGTACCTTTGTCCAAATGAGGTACTTTGCTTCCAGTCAAGAAAAGGGAGATACACACTTTAGATAACCCCTGCTCACTCCCTCAGCCAATGTGTAAAGTATTTGTACCAACACTCAGAGTAACATAGCGAAAACACCACAAATGGACACCATACCAGTTTAAAAAAATAAAAGATCTTTATCTAAACTTAACAAGACCAAAACAACAAAAATCCAACATACACAGTTAAAAATATGACGTTCAAAAGGTTTCAAGAACTTGTACCATTGAAAATTATGGATGCCTGACTTTTACACAAAGTACCTGTAGTTGTGTCAAACTTCACATGGCCAAACAGATGCAGAGTGAAGATGCGTCGAAAACAAAGAGATGCGTCAGTTCCTGAGACCTTGGGGAGGCAATGCAACAGTTCTGCTGCATGCAGGAGAAGTGATGTGCCGAATCTGGTCTGCGTTTATTTTTCATGATGGTTCAGGTCCATGGGTGATGCGTCAGGAAAAGTTGCCGCACAGATGCGATATGTGGAAATGCCGCAGCTGAGAGTGGCGTTGCGTTCGTTTTCTCAAAGCCGCGGTCCCTCAATGTGCTGATTCTCGCAGCAGCGACAGGTGCTGCGTCAGTTTTTGCTACAGCACTCTTCTCACGTCATGGAGATGCGTCGGAAAAGCAGCTGCAAGAAGACTGATGCGTCGTTTTTGTAGTTCTTCAAGTTCCTTCTCTCTTCCAGCTCAAAAACAGCAGCAACAACCTCCAGAGGTCCAATACTGTCACAGGCCCCTCCTGGCAGGTCAGAACTCACAGCGCCAGAGTTCAGGGGAGCTGAGGTGACGTTTTTGTGTCCCTGAGACTTCAGAATAGGAGGCCAGCACACACAGGCCCCTGGAGATCTCCTTCAAGCAGGGGACACAGCACACAGCAAAGTCCTTCTCCGTTTCTTGGCAGAACAGCAACTGCAGGTCAACTACACAGCAAAAGGGCAGTACTTCTCCTCAGTCTCTCCAGCTCCTCTCCTTGGCAAAAGGTCCTCTTGAATTCCAGGGATGATCTAAAAGTCTGTTGTCTGGGCCCCTCTTTCTATACAGCAAATCTCTTTGTTCTTTCCTCACCCAGGGCTCTAGCACAGTCCAAACCAGTTCTGAGGGGCACTTAAAAACCTCCTTACAGTGCACAACACTCCCCATTTTAAGTGTACGCCCTGGCCCCTGACACACCACAGGGGGTGGAGCCATCATTGTGGATGGTAGGCACAGCCCTATTCAGGTGCAGGTGATACCCCTCCCACCACTCCAAATGCAGACCAGGCCTATGCAGCCTAGCACTGACTTATCCAGACTCTCTGGAGCCACTGCACTTATCCAGCAGAGGCACACAGGATGGCTAAGCAAGAACAAATCTACTTACTAAAAGTGTTTTTTTCAAATACAAAATGTAAAAATCACCTTTCCTAAAAGATGCATCTTTATATTCTGAGTTCAGATATACTGAACTTTATTTTCCTACCTTGTTCCCAGGGGTAGTTATGTTTATAAGCTGTTATAAGCAAACTCCCGATTCTATCCAATGGGAACAGATAGCCTTGCAATAGTGAAAAAATTTAATTGGCAGTATTTCACTATAAGGACATGCCACACACATCAGGCAGGGCATGTCCTACCTTGAACATACACTACGCTCTACCGAGAGGGGTACCTTGAGCCTACCTTAGGGGTGACTAACATGTAAGAAGAGGGAAAGTTAGGGCCTGGCAAGTGGGTGAACTTGTCAGGTTGACATGGCAGTTTACAAGCTGCACACAGGCTGTGGTGGCAGGCCTGAGTTACCTTTTCAGGGCTACTCATGTGGGTTACACAATCAGTCATGCAGGACCAATAGTAGCATTTTATCAACAGACCTTGGCACACTCAGTGCACTTTAGTAGGGGCTTATCAGTAACTCAAACATGCCAATCATGGATAACCAATCATAATAACAACTTACACAGAGGGCATATGCACTTTAGCACTGATTAGCAGTGGTAAAGTGCCCAGAGGCCTTATGCCAATAACAACAGGTCAGGAAAAAATAGAATGAAGAAGTAATATGTTTGGGCATAACCATGCAAGGGACCTTGGAGAACCGGGCCTTATGGGCCTGGCGGCGCAGGGCACGCCTTAAATCCCTGAGTTCACCTGCCTCATCGAACAGAGACACGAGACACTCCATTGAGCGTGGAAACCAGTTTTCTTAACTGCAGCTAAGCACAGTTATCCCAGAAGTTACACACAAGGTGGGTTCTGAGGAGACTGCCACTTCAATCCGTGGTGCACAATCTTTTACAGGAAGCACATTTACGAACTTTACTCCTTACACATACAAAACGGACCAATGAGAAAAGTTGGAAAACAAGCTATCAGGTGTCTCAAATACGCCCCTCTCTCAGACCCTGTGTGCTACCCCTCCCAACAAATTAATCAGTGCTGGTACCAACAATCTACGTGTTTGTGTGCCTCAAAGGATAGTTGTGTAATAGGAGAATACAAGGAGAGAATAGCGAAGGCCAGTCGGATAAGATAATATAGGAAAAGGCAAATAGTCAGTCGAGACAGGGATCTATCAACCCAGACATGGATTAACAAACTCGGCCAGACCCTGACATCGGGTTTCGTAAACAGGGGCAAAAGAGTTACTCTTTAACTTAAAAGGACACGCAGCAGCTGGGAAAAGCAAAAACACACCGTCCGCCATGCTGCCTGAGTGAGGGCAACACAAAATGGCGGCGAGACACAAAATGGCGGCTAAATATGGGACAAAGTCAGAAATCGAAGAACCTCAACCTTCTAATCGCCCTTTGTGATTCAGTGTTGCTGCTGTTCTTCTACCTACATTCTGCTGTTGGCACACACAAAAACTGTAAAGCAAACGTTCAGTAATCAATCTAAACTTAGGGTTAAACCACATTTGCCTAAATAGGAGCACAATATCATTCCCCCCTACATGTGCAGGGCCATGACAATGTCTCACCACTGGGGATAATAAGCTGTCTGGCAACACAGGTCAATGCCAATGCAATGTCATGCTCATTTATATTGACAACATGGTGTTCTGCTTCTGGCACATCTTAATGTAATCTCTTAACTTCCTCCCATGTATCAACTGCTGTTCACACCAAATTGCAATTTGTGACATCCAAATTTTCATTGACATATTTCCCATTAATGGCGCAAGAATTCAGAGAACAATATCTTGTAAACCTATCGGCATACCTACTGGCCACTGTCACACATTCAGTGACATGTCGATGTGAAGCACACTTAACTGGGGCAATCTGGGAAAGCTACTGTAAAGCCTGCAGAAGATTTCTTATACTTTTGCCATTGCAAATTATTGACCACAAAGAGGTCACAAATCGGCGCTAGGAGCATAACTGTTAAGAGTCATGAAAAACACCAGACCCGTACTGACTGTTAGAGAACATTGGCAGTTTTAGCTGTCTGAAGCACAATATGCTCTAATAGGAGCAATCAATTCTGCACTTGTGCTGAAGACACTCCTTGAAGCCAGGAGGCTTAGACCATGCCTGAGACACTACAGACTGCGTAGGCATCCCTCAGATTTCTATTATGATCTCATGAGCAGGAGCCATCAACAAATAGCATATTCAGGTAGTGGCTCAGCTTAAATGTCAGTTCTCAGCTTGGTGCATAGTTCAGTAACATCAAGACAGTCATGCACAACTTCACCTTTTATTCCAGGGATGGGCAATAAGGTACCAGGGTTTAGTAAAGTACATCTTCTTAATGTTAGATTCTCAGCTCCAAGAATAACTTGTTCATACTTGGTAAGCTAATTATTGGTAAGGTGCTGAGTTCCAGTACATGTCAACAACACCTCAACTGAGAGAGGTACAAAAACAATCAAGGGGTGACCCATAAAAATGCTCTTGCACTGCTGATACTGAAACCTGTGGCGCCCACAGCTTTGAGACAGTTGGGCAAAGCAGCATCTACGGGTCAAGTGTGGCAGAAAAATATGCCAAAGGCTTTTGGACATTCTCAGTCATCTGGGTTATCACTAAGAGAGTGCAGCCTACTCTCTCACTGCAAAACAAAGCAAACATTTATTAAAATCAGACATTCTCAGTGCCAGGGGGTGGCAGAGACATTCTCTCAGTCCCGAGAACGCATGCATGCAGCTATCATCCCATTTGACCGGATCTGACACGTGTGTGTCAGCCTCTGTAAAGGCTAGGCCATCGGGGAAAAGTTTGGAATCTTCTTTTAACAGTAGCCCTCCATTGCCAAGATCATCCTGACTTCAGTTTCAGTTTCAGAAAACTTTATTCGATTTAAAAAAAAAAAATCATAAAAGCATACATTGTAAAGTACCATAAACATTAAATGGATTTTACAATTTTAAAATTCACAAAGATAAAATCTAATTTAACTTCACTGTTCTGATTATCAGATCAAGTAAATTAAAAACGTATTAATTCAATAAAGGAAGTTCTAAAATAGGGTTAGTTATCGTGGTTATTTCATTGAAGTACGAAACCTAATGACAAGTTTTAAAAAGCTAGATACTGCAAAGATTACAGGGTGACTTTCTAATTGTTGCAATCTAATAAATGCTAATTTACAAGTACGGATACCCCACTCCTTTAGAATAGGTTTCAGGAAAGCCCTCCTTGGTAGCTGATAAAATTTACAAAAGAGGACACAATGGATGTTTGATTGAAAGGAGGTGTCGTCACATGGGCATGTTAAGTTTTCCGTTGACTAGGTATTACAGTCTGGGAAAGTGATCAGACGAAAAAAGGTGCCAAACCTGAATCGGGTCAATAACATTTGGGCATAACAGCTTGGATTAGACATAAGGTACCGTTGGAGCCCTTTGCAAGTAGTAATTTGCTGGTATCTGGTCACTGTGGTCTTGGCTTTTTCCAGGGCCCACCTCTTGTTACTTAGGTGGTCCAAGACCATCTTTTTTAATGATTTTATGGACACCGATTCCATGGTTAGCGGGCTTGTGAAAAATTCCAAGTGCCCGATCTCGATCATCATATTCTTCACATAGGTTAACCATTTAATGTTACCTACCCCGTGAAATTTAAGGCAATCGGTGATTAAGTCTCTATTTACAGAAGTCTCAGGGGTAACACAAACTTTGTGCCATAGTAGTATGGGCGCGGTTTTTATAATATCAGAAATACATGGTAGACCCAATTCAATGTGTGCAATGTAGGTAGATGTTGATTTGGGTGCGGCTAATAAGTAACGAAGATACTGATTCTCACAATATTGGATCGATTGTGCGTTTTCTGTCCCCCAAAGGCCTGAACCATATACAGCTGTGGAAACGCATTTTGCATTATAAATGTGAATCAGTTCTCTCACTGGTCTGCCCACTAGTTTTGCCACAAAGTTATTCAGAGCGCCTTTAGTCCTGGAAAAGGCTAACTGTCTAGCAGTCACTGCCGGATGCCAACTACCTTTCCTATCAAAGTTTATACCTAGGTAAGAGAATCTTTCTGTAGACTCGATTCTCCTATCGTCAAGGAAGATCGATCAAGGTGTCCTCTTTGACCCAGGACAACATGACATGGTGTATGTTTTTGAGGTGTTTACTTTTAGTCCTCTGTCTCTCATATAGTTGGTAAATTTCAGGACAGCCCTCTGTAGGCCGACCCTAGTGAGAGACATGATGGGGGCGTCATCAGCATATAAGAGTATTGGCACTGGTGTGCCCTTTATAGTTGGATGATCGTGCTGTGACTCCCTAATTAATATATAGGGTGAAGAGAAGGGGTGCTAATATGCACCCCTGTCTCACACCCCTCTTAATGGGGAACTTTTCTGAGCACTCACCCTGTCTTCCATAGCGTACCCTGGCGCCTGCTCCCTGTAGAGTTCTTTAATAAACAAGAGAATTTGACTATCTATACCCATGTCTCTTAATGTTGACCATAATAACTCATGGTCAACACAATCGAAAGCAGTACTTAGGTCGACAAAGGTGACAAAGAGATTTCCCTTCTTGGCCTGAGTATATTTAGATATTACCAAGGTGAGATTTAATCCCTGCTCTATTGTTCCTTTGCCCAGTCTGAATCCATACTGTAAATTTGATATGATATCATTCTCCTCTGCCCATGATTGTATCCTATTTAAAACTATCCGACCTGCTACCTTCATTAATGCGTCGAGTAGCGAAATTGGCCGGTAGCAAGTGGGATCATTTCTATTTCCTTTTTTGAAAATTGGGACCACTATGGCTTCAGACCAGAGCGGTATGAGCCCCTGGTGATTTACTTTATTTAGGAAGTTTGTTAAAAATGGAGCCCATAGATCAATTTCATTTTTATAAACGTCTATTGGGACTCCGTCCGGACCCGGTGCTTTACCTGAGGGGCATTCACTGATTGCCTTCGTGACTTCCTCACAGATAAAAATAATCTCTATCGGGAATACGCTAGATGGATTAGTGTCATTATAGCTGTCCAGCATCTCGGTCACAAGATTTGCATGGTCAGGGGAATTCACTTTGTCAAAAAGATATTTAAAGTGATTCACCCAAGTTTCCCCGTCAATTGCCTAGTCTATAACGTCTCTCTCTCTATTCTGTAAGTACGGGGCTTTTACAACTTTCCAAAATGCGGTGTTATCCCTTCTTTTGGAGGTTTAGGACAGGGCAGACCAGGCTTCTTTCCTCAGTAAGTTTTTTCTAATCTTAATAACCGCTTGATAATGCTTTCTGGCTTGCCGGATCTCCGCGGAGGATCTAGGTGATGCGTGCAATACCCTTTTCAGGGTTGTATGTGCTTTAGTGTGGCTTTTGTCAAAGCAGCCATGAGGTTTATTTGAGTCAGATTGGTAATCCCTAGTTAATAACTTTTTCATCTCAGTTTGAATTTTTAAAAACGAGTTCACTACTTTAGATGGCTCATCTATATATTACAGACAAATAGATAGGTCTTCGCAGGATACTAATACTAAATTTTTCAAAACATCCGCTCGCTCCACCTTGTCCCATTTAATTGAATATCTGTTTGGAATCTTCTTTTAACAGCAGCCCTCCATTGCCAAGATCATCCTGACTTATTTCAGGGTTTTGTTGTTGTAAGATTCATTTTCAGAATCACTGATGTGATGTCCTAAAAACAGTACTTCTCTCTTACAGTAATGTGTATTTGACACAATACATAGTGACTTGCTGGTCGTAATAGGAGGGCTTGTTGGCCCCCAAGGACCCTGTAGAGCCAAGGGGACTTCATCCCCCAACCAGCAGCACCCCCGTAGGCACCTTTGCAGAGTGTGTGGAGAAAGGGGGCAGGGCCTCTGTGAGTTGCCGGGCTTCTTTAAAAAAATTACTTATTTTTTTTAGGGAAGGGAGGCATAGCCCCCCTCCCCAGGGCCCAACTCAGCTCTGCGCGGCACCTCTTCTAGGCGTATTTTGGCCCGAGGTACACCATATCCCAGGGCCTGCCCAGGTGAAAAAAACACTTCTCCCACCCAGTTTTTCTTCAGCTTTAAAGATTTGGACTCTGTAAGATGAGTTCCTTGTCATAAAACAATTTTAGCATCCAGTTTAGAAAGGTAAGACAATTCCCTCTGTCTCTTAATAGGTGAATGTAAGCCTGTAACATTCCAAGTAATGATTTTCAAAGCCATGTATAAAGAGATAAAATGAATAATAATGTGAACCAGCCATAATACAGACAACATCAAAAGGTAAAGAAGATATGTATAAACAGAGAGTAACAATGAAACTTAAGAACGCAAGGAGGGGAGAAAGAGAGAGGAAAAGAAGAAGAGTTACAATGCAAAAGGACAGAAGGAGAATGAAAAACATACCTACAAAAAATCCAAGACAAATGAAAGGTCCGGACTCCAGGGGAAAGGAAGGAGGAGCTGCAGAATAATCAACATTAGAATCAATGAGACGGACGTGGGAAAGATGAAACCTGTAAGGAAAGAAAAAAATGGGTTAATAACATTAGAGCATCATAATAAACTAGAAACGTGAACTATCGAATATATAAAAAAAAGCATCTTGAAGAGAAACATCAGTAATAAAACATGAATTACAAGAACACAATCTTTGTTATTATGAAGTATCGAAATGTCCATAGTCTCTGCATTGCAAGAGTGAAGAAAGCTTTTCAGTCTCATGGGATCCTCATAGGAAGTAGCCTTGTTATTGTAAGTCACCCTAAAAAGGCAAAGGTGAAACAAGCCGTAGAGAGCGCCCATGGCTCAAACTTTTGGTCTCATTGCTAGAAATTCCTTACATCTGTCTGAAGTAGTTATTGCATAGTCCTGCAAAAAAAAGAATTGCCTGACTAAGAAATACATAGGATGAATCTGACAGCCGTCAAAACGAGAAAGTTTCTAGTGACCTCTGAGTTAGCTGGCACACACAAGTAATTAAGTTTAATGTACTCGATAGAGACATACTGACCTCAGTCCTATGTCAAAACTATAGTGTATATTATTCCACTGCGCAGAGCCTATCAGGGACAAAAGAACTACACTACAGTGCCATAGGAAATGAATCTGAAGATTGCAGCATCGCAGTAGCGCTGAGGTAAACTGCACCTTATTTTTGTTTAAATCATTTTTATTAACCTTTTGTTTGTATTGCACATTATCAAGAAAGCATACAGGCAGAACAACGCTCATGACAGCAGTAGAAAAAGGAGAAAATTGATTGTCAGTGCCACGGTACACAATAACTATTGGCAACACAGTACTAGGTAGCATGTGAATAATGCGGGCAATGCGAAGTTCAAACTGAACCAGGGACATAGGGCACAACCAAATGAGGACAACTAAAGTGAAGGAAGGTTAAGGGAGAGTCGCTCAAGACCAGCTACCACATCCAATGTAGCTGGGGGGTCAAAAACCTCCAAGACTTAGTGAAAGTGGGGCTCTGAGACAGAGGAGTTGAAGCAGTGCAGGTGTTGCCGTTAGACCGCATTCATTCCATTGGGAGATAAATCCTGTGTGATAGCTCTTTGTGTTGTTGTCGGGGTCCCCATTTCAGTGTCCACCCCCAAGAGTTTGGAGATCAGTTCATCCCATTGAGGGGAAACATTTGAATGCCCAGTAAGTCCTCGCTGCAGAGTGCTGCACCACCTTCGCCCAGTTAAGCAGGGATCGGCGCCAAGCAAGCGGGTGAGGCGACAGAGAGATTTCCTTCGCTTGGTGATCAAACATTTAGCTGTTATGAGACCAAGATCTATAAATCGTATGGCAGCTCTGTAGTTCTTGTTTCTGCTGGAGAGGTGCAGTACATGGGCCTCCCAAGTTGGGGGGCTGGTGCGTGAGGTGCAAGTTGTGAGGGAGACCCTCAGAACCACCGAGCAACCCCAAAGCATATGAAGGGGGGAGATGACTAGGGGCAAAGTGGTAAAATAATAGAGAAGTTGAGGAAGAACCACCATTGTGACCAGGGCGATTCTACAAGATATCGCCAATGGTAGAGTCTTCCAGAAACCCATCTGAGAGTGATTCACCGTGACAGCCCGAGTGACATTCATGCCTAAGAGGTCAGTTTTGGAGTGATACACCCGGACCCCCAAATAATGAAAAGGAGCGATGCACCAGGCCACAGGTATTCCCCCAAACGTGTAGCCCGTATCAGGCGTATCTCCTAAAAACAGAGAAAGTATGGATTTTGTCGGGTTAACTCGTAACCCCGAGGCACGCTCAAAATGGCTACGGGCTCAGTCAAGGGAGGGGGGATTGTCATGAAGGTCCCAAGCATATAGCAACAGATCATTTGCGTACAGCAAAATGGTATGTACGCCATCACCCAGTTCAATCCCCATATGCAACATGTGCGTGGATGTGAGCCTCCAGCGGCTTTACCACCAACCCAAACAGAAGCAGGGACAACGGCCATCCCTGCCTTGTACCCCATTGCACCCGAATCGGATACGAACTATATGAGCCTGTCCGAACCCGAACCGATGGTTTATGATATAATAGTTGCACCAAACCGAAGAAGGAGCGGCCAACCCCAAAACGAGCCAGGATAGAAAAAAGGAAGTTCCATGCCAGCGAATCGAAGGCCTTCTCAAGGTCCAAAATCATGCAACCAGAGCGCGGTCAGTCGATCGGGGCATATTCCGCTACTCAAAAATAGCGGTGCAGGTTCAGGGCCGTATTATACTGTGGGACAAAGCCATTCTGGTCTGAGTGTACTAGACCAGGGACCAGTGGAGCCAGTTGGTTGGCCAATACCTCAGCCAAAATCTTATAATCTGAGTTCAATATTGCGATCAGTCGATAGGAGCCGGCAGACGGAGGGTCCTTACCAGGCTTCAACAAAGACACCACGTTAGCAGTACGCATGGTTGGGGGTAGAGTTCCTTCCGAGATTGCAGCTAGATACATTGGGTGGAGGTTCGGCACTAAATATTTCATGTAGGCTTTAAAAAACTCCGTAGGAAGGCCATCGGTCCCCGGGGTTTTACCAGAAGACAAGGAACTCAATGCATCTTGTACCTCGTTCTCAGTTATAGAAGAGTCCAGCTCCAGGGATTGGTCTCTCAAGAGGGAGGGCAACTCCACCGTATCTAGGAAGGATTCTACATCCTAGGTGTTGCCCGTCAGGTATGTCTCATACAAGCGAGTGTAGTGTTCAGTCATCAGTGCATGAATGTGTCATTGGGTGTTGCGCTTCCGACCAAGATCATCGAGTAAGAAGTGTTGGGGGTGTTCTTGTCTGATCAGATAGGCAAGCAGTCTCCTGACTTTGTCAGCAGTGGAGTGTGAGTGAATTGAGTGTGCTAAATAATTATAGCACCTCAGATGGTCCAGAAGTGCCTCCATTCGGCATGGGCAGCATCGAAGTGCCATTGTCACGCCGGGTTGGTGGAAACCAGGGTCTTGAGTAAGAGCAGCTGTCCCTCAATGTGAGCCTGCAAGGTGTCCAATTGTCTGCGAATACTCCAAGTGTGTCATAGACAGTGACCCCTAACTACCACTTTAAAGCCTCCCATTCAGTGAGAATTGAGTCAGTAAAACCTGTATTAAAATACAAAATAGCTAGCTATCGCTGCTTCCAGTGAGCTTTGGAAGAGGTGCGGTCTGTAGGTGCCAGGCCAAAATCGGAGGGCGTTGCGCTTCCCAGGCCAGGCGCATCACCAAGGGATTATGATCCGAGTGCCTCCGACCAAGATAATCAGTTGTCTGTATCAAGGGGAGGAGGGCTGCGGATGCAAGTATACGGTCGAGGCGTACATGTAGCTTATGGACCGGGGAATAAAATGAGTATACTCTAGAGTGAGGATGACGTTCCCGCCAAATGTCCGAAAGAGCCCAGTTATCTAGCAAGGTTTTTAAAAGGTGAGAGGAGGGAAGGAGCAGTCTAGGGAGACATCAAGTACCGCATTAAAGTCAACGCCCAGGAGCAAAGAGACATCCCTCCACCGGAGCAGTATCTCTGAGAACTCATTTAGAAAGGTACCATGCACTATATTAGGGGCTTATAAGGAACCTAGTAAAATCAGTTGGCCATTCAGTCTGCCACTTATCAGAACGTAACGCCCCACTGGGTCTGTCAGGACTTCCTTCTCCTCCCATGGAACCCCCGCTTTAACCCATATCATCACCCCTCTGGCCATGGATGAGTAATTGGTATTGTATACCTGGCCACGCCATCGTCGGCGCAAGTGGGTGGCTTCAACAGCTATCAGGTGCATCTCTTGTAAGAGGGTGACACTCATCTTGTGACACTGCAAATAGGCGTAAATGGCGTATCGCTTAGAAGGTGTTTGGATACCCCTGACATTCCAGATTATGACATTAAGGTCTGTCATTGGGACAATTGACAATAGTGGGCCCAGCTCTTGTGCTGTGGGTCCCCATTTGCAGTGTACTTCCTTGGATGGGTAGGACTTAGTGGCAGCAGGTCTGTAGGGGTGGAGACTCGTACAGGGAGAGAAAAATAATAATGTGGAGTTGTAGGAAACCAGGCAACAAGGAAGGAGCGGAACCCCAAAATGAGGAACTGCCCAAACAATTACGCCAAATCATGGCTACCGAACTAGCGTCATTGAAGGACTTCGGGGGGGGAAAAGGGGACCAGTGAGAGAGAGAAGTCAATGTAAAGACTGTCCCCTTCATTTACCCCAAGAGAGCAGGAGGAAAAGCATCACAAAAATACTAAATAGAAAAACATGCCCTGAAGCAGTGTGATGGTCTGATATGAACACAAATTAAATGTCAAATAATGCCTTCAGCAGTTAGTGGGGTGACAACCCGGAGTGGAGAAAAGTCAGCAGCCAAGGACCATGCCGGCGTGGATTCGGAGGCTCCGGACTTGGATGGAGAGACAGCAGAGGCAACCAGGGATGGGGCCCTGGAGGGCCGCCATTGCTCGCCGGGCCCCTTGATGTTCCAACCTGATTTGGTCTGGACTGGGGATGACCACTTTAGGACACACGCTCCTGGCTTTTCCCCTCCTGCGTCTACCTCTGCGGGGTGGTTCATGAGGTCGGGACTCATCAGATGATTTGGGTGCCGTCGCCAACCCCTTTTCCTCGAGCTAGTCCCATGTCTCCACGGGGCAGTCAAAGTGCCTCTTATTGCCGTCTCTGATAACTCGCAAGCGGGCCGGGAAGAGTAAGGAGTAGTGGAGGTCTAGATCACAGAGCTGTTTCTTTCTTTAATGTGGTGAAGGCAGCTTACCTCCTTTGTACCAGAGCCATATAATCAGGAAAGAGAGAGACCGTGACATTTTGTACCTTAGGGCTGGGATTTTTGCCAGGCTCCTGTAGAATAGCATCTCTGTCTCTGAAGTTCATGACTCGAAATAGGAAGGGCCGAGGGCGCGCCCCAGTTGGGGGCCTGCGAGCAGGTATTTGGTGGGCCCGTTCCACTACTAATTGTGGGGAGAGTGATTGGGAAGGCATGAGCTCCTTTATCCAGGTTTCCGTGAAGGTCTGGGAACCTGTCCCTCCTCCCCTTCAGGGAGATTGACCATGCGCGCATTATTCCAGCGTGAACGACCCTCCGCGTCATCCACCTTCTCCTCCATGGTGCAAACCCGGTCCTGTAGATCTTGAAGTGCGGAGGAGCAACTCCGGGAACGAGGTTGGAGGCCTGCCAGCGCGGCTTGTGGGTCACGAACCCTGTCTGAAAGTTTGTGCTGGTCAGCTCGGAGGAGCCTGAAGTCTGAGGTGATAGTGTCCAATCAGCCCTCCAAGGAGGTGAGGGTCAAGTCCAGCGCACTGCTGATGCGTTTAACAGCCACCAGCACAGAGTGCAGTTTGGTGGCAATGTCGGGTGGATTCGTCGCAGCTGTTGATCCGGTGGTCATGAGTAATGTCCCAGCCAGGCCCCCAAAAGGCACATCACGAGGGGTGTTGTTGCGCAGGCGGCCCATGAGGATCTGCCAAGCTCTTCTCATAGGGAGCGAGGCTAGGATGTCAAACCTCTGTGGTCTCCCCGGTGTAGTGGCCCCGGCTGTGACTGGGATCGGTCTCCCCACAATGCGATCTCGCTCCAATCAACGATGTGTCCCTCCTCGAGGCCAGTGACTAGGGGGTCCTCCAGGCAACAAGACCCCCCACAGGTGTCCCATGGGAGGCAACAGATGGAGAAAGCAAAGAGAGTACCCCGTCATCACAGATACGAGGTGCCACAGCACGGACTCAGATGAAATTACCAGGGGCCGTCCACAGCAGCCTGAGCAGAGGAACTTCCAAGGCAGTTCTGAGTGGAACGCACGTGTCTGCAGGGCAATGTCCCAGTCGATAGCGCACAAAGTGTGTGTAAGTGAGATGCCCTAGGCTCAATCAAACGCTTGTGACCCTCACCTACAAGATGGGCCCCACCAAAGGCACCACACAACTGTTTGTCACAGTGGTCACTCCGTCAGAGATGGGAGTTGGAGAATGTGAGGTTCTGGTAGGGAGAACATGCACTGGGCCTCACTGCCCCTCAGCTCCACCGCAGGAGTGAAGAACGTCCCAATCCTCTACCCTCACCGTGACCCCCAACACCCGCAATCAAAACGAATGGGGGAGAACACGACACCGGGAAAAAAGGGGGGAAACAAAACAAGGGAACCCAAGGTCTTGGGGAACACAGCTCGTCTCCTCTGGCTTCTTGGCAGCTGACAGCTTGACACAGACGAGACCGTTAAAATGAAAAAAGGGGACAAGATTAAACACACCCCTACTACTATTACCAGTGCCAAGTACACACACGAACCACCGACCTCCCTGCTTACCCCAGTTAACAAACGGGAGTGGCTTGATACGAAACAGGAATTCTTCCACTGCTATCGTATTGGTTGTTTCTTGCATAACCCCAGACCAACCACGCCCCCTCGGGAAACACCGAGAATGGGGGTGGAATTCTCAATTCATAAGACAAAAAGGGACAGGGGAAAAAAGGCATCAAGGGAATACGAAAGACACCCAAAAAAAACCAGGAATCTAAAAAAGAACACGAAGGTAGCGCAAAAACGGCCGTTATTCAGCTCCTTCGTGAAACCACCCAAACACAACGTACAACAAGATGGTTTGGATACAAAAAGGGATAATAACGGGACGCCAGAACTCATGGGAAACGCAGCCGCGAATCCCAGAACGTCATCGAAGATCAAAAACAGGTCCCCACAAAGTGTTCAGTAGTGCCCAAAGGAATAGGAAAACAGGGTAACAGGGAAAAAAGGGGATCAAAAACCCAGCACTGGAAAAGACCCCTGGAACAGAGCTCGAAGGAAGGGGAACAAGGTAGAACCACAGGAACAGGAATCACACGGCAAGGGACCAATAAAGAAACCAAGCACCTGTTCCTGTTGGCAGCCCCCTTTTAAAGCGAACCCTTGGGAGCGTCCATAAATTTGCATATGCACTTGGCACTTTAAGAAAAACCGCTGAACGGGGAACTAGACAGAAGGCACCAGGCCCCCTTGAACCCCAACACTCAGGAGAGGGCCACAGCGGACAGCGCAGCGGACGAACCACCTCTCAATAGGAGGGAGTCCGCAATCCCAGTAGATCTTCAATGGCAATGTGGAGAGAGCTGGACCTTCTCACTGCCTCCGCAGCCCCTGCAGGTGAGGGGCACTAGGACCGACCGACCCACGTAGCCATCTTTCTCAGGGCAGCCGCCACAACTGTCCTGGGCAGTGTATATGAGGCCCTGGGCCCGACTGACCCCTGAGGCCCGTATTAAGGGAAAGACGGTCTGGTTCGCCAGTCTGCTTAGATCGCCTGGGCACACAACGTACTCCAGTAGGGGGCCCTAGGCCCGATCAACCCTCATGGCTAACCACCTCCGACTAGACAATCTGGCCCACTGGTCTGACGGATTTACCCTCCCATGTGCTACGCTCCGGTGAGGCCCTAGGCCAGACCGACTTCCGTGGTCACCAACCTCACGAGCGAGTAACGCTGTAGCTGCTCAGGAGGTCACCCCCAGTGGTCACACAGCTGCCACTGCGTAGCAGCCAGGCAGGGTCCCTGGGCCCGATCAACCGTTGTGGCCCTGGCACCAGGCAGGTGCCACAAATAAATTAATAGAGCCTACCTCGGCAGTGGAGCCCACTCCAGGCGTCCCCAGGCAGCAGGCGCAGGACAGGGGCCCAGGGCCACGCGGCAGGCACCGCCCCACTGGCAATTCAGGGCCGCCTCCACAGCCCTTCAAGAGATCCACAAGTTATGCCGCACTTGCCGCAGTTTAGCCGGTTCAATCGGCAGCAGTGGGTGGCAGTCCCGAGGCGATCACCGAGACCAATACAGCTGTAGTTCGGGGAGCCGGGCTGCCTCGCAGCGGTAACCAAGCGGCACGGACCACGCTCGCACATCACAGCGGGCCACACCATCCAGGGCCACCACGAGCCATCTTCAGAGTCCGGACAAGCTTACCCGGGCATGGCAGGTGTGCAGAGGAATGGAGGGTGTGCGTCAAGGCAGAAAAAACTGCCATCCAGTCAGGATGTCCAGGATAAAGAGGGGATTCAACACATAGCGTTAGTGAGACTTGCCCGCCATCTGTGGCGCCTGGCCACATCCCTGAGATAAACTGCACCTTTATCAAGATGGTGGGCATCGGGCTGATGGAGCCACTTAGAGGTGACATGAAGAGAAAAGCAGGCTTCTAGGGCACCGTGCTTCAAAATGAAAGTAGCGCCAAAGTCGGAATACAAAACGGATTCAGTGCCATCATTATGTTGAACTTGCAAGGACTGCCACTCGTCCAGCCGTCCCAGGAGTGTCACAAGAACATCGCCATGCTACTCGGGCACTAGCTATGCCCCCCTCACCACCACTAAATTCTTAAACACACACCCTCTAATAGATACAGTTCATCTCATATCTTTTTTTTCATCACTGTGAACTCCCATATACATCTTCTTTTCAAATGTACATTTTGAAAAATAAGTACAAAGTTATATAGATACCAGTGAATTCAATTTGTAGATGATATTGTTGTTTACCTCTTTCTGGATAATTTTGCCACTGTTAAGAGTTGTAAAAACTAAGCACAAGAATCGAACACCAATCTCACACAAAGCAACTCTAAAATGGCAAACTCTTTAACTTTCCACTCTATCATCATGAGAAAGGCAGCAAATAAAATGATGTCAAGAAATTATGCAAAATAGAAAGCAGAGAATTCTGAGTAGTTCCCAAATTTAGGCAGAGAGCAGCTCCCATATAGAGCGCCCTCCAACACCAGCAGCACTCTGAATCTTCTCACATGAAATGTCTGTTTTTTATTCCAACGTTTTTAAGTATGGGATTAGCACAGTGCCATCCATGCCAAGACAGGAATGCACTAAGCCTTTTGCCATTCATACAGCAAAATATTAAAGCATAGGAAGAGCAAGTCCTATCTGTAAAATGAAAAAAGTCATTTACTACTGCGGGCACAGTATTACAGCTTTGGATTGGTAAAATACCATCCAAAGCTGTACTTGGAACACATATAAGCAAGCCCTGACACTGTTTTGCTCTCATTAGAGCTCTTCAAAGAGGTATAGCTTTGTCCAGACACAAGGGAGCACCAACTATAAATCAAAACAATCCCCTTTCAAGCTTGGAGTGCCGAAGAAATTATGCAAAATAGGAAGCAGAGAACTCTAAGTAGTTCCCAAATTTAGGCGGAGAGCAGCTCCTATTTAGAGCACCCATTTCATTTGAGATGTCATTAGTGATGTCATCAGTGATGTCGCTGACCATGTCATGAGTGATATTTGTGGTCATGAGCAGTGCATTGCAGAGGTGTGAGTTATAGTTAGCTCACTAACTACAACAGCTGAATTTCTCTGACTTTGTATAAATAAAATGTTAGCCTAACTATAATGCCTCTGTAACTTAATTTTTTTTCAGTGAATATATATATATATATATATATATATATATATATATCCAAACTAATATAATAAAGAGAGAGCTCAAACCTTTGAGGCGGGTAATCTCAGGAACCACAGCACCAATCACAACACCGAATACAGCGTTGGAAAGGGCAGTTGCAGCAGAAGGATATAGGCTATGCGGACGCCTACCATATATATTTAAAAGGTAAAAGAATCGCGCCAGCAAAGTAGTCCCTTGTGGGCATGTCTGCGTTTCTCCATTATCTAAACTAAGATTTCTTTTGCCATAGTCCTATCACCACTTCTAACCTTACCCATATCCTCTTGTACTTCTTTAATTTAACATAATCTCTACTTTCCGATGCACAAGTACCTTTTTCATTCCTACATCCCAGTTCCAGTGCCCGTGCCTAGTAACTCTAACCCTCCAATGCCCTGTTATCTTTACCCCTACCTATCCCCCTTCTCCTATCTATACTTATATGCATCTGTTCCTAATACCATATTTCTTCTACCCCCTACATATTCATAGAACTGTAAATTTGTATCTGAGTACCTCTAGTCATACCTATTTATTAGTAATTTCACCCTTATGTATACCCTTGAGCTTATCCCTAATTATATGTTAATACCCTTGTCCTGAACTACATCAACTGCTACTTTTTCTCATCCAGTCATTGCTCTGCCTCTATCTCTGCCCTAGAACGTTCACCCACATTTATGCATAGTAACCAAATATAGTGTGAGCCCTACTTAAGAAACTGCCACAATCCTTGTCAGGATGAACCACAAAAGTCAGCAAATCAACCTGTGCTTAATCCTCTGGTAGCTTGCAGTTAAAAATCTGGGCATCTGTGTAGATCGGGCCCTTAGCTTGAAGGAGCCCGTTACCCAAACAGCGGGTAATCTCAGGAACCACAGCACCAATCACAACACCGAATACAGCGTTGGAAAGGGCAGTTGCAGCAGAAGGACATAGGCTATGCGGACGCCTACCATATATATTTAAAAGGTAAAAGAATCGCGCCAGCAAAGTAGTCCCTTGTGGGCATGTCTGCGTTGTGCTGTGGGTGTGTGCTGGGGGCGTGACAAACGCTGGGGGCGTGTGGTACGTACCGCCCTTCATGCCATGTCTCATATTGTGTCCTAATCCCTCCCTGCTCCATTTAAATACCCCTGCACCCCATAATCATAACCCACCCTTACTCCTTAAAATACCCCAACACCCTTAAACACTAACCCATCTTAACCCTATAAATATACCCTGTACCCCAAAACCCAAACCTTTCCCTAAACCCTAAAAATACCCCTGTACCCCAAAACCCAACCCTAGCCCTGAACCCTATAAATACCCCTGTACCTCAAAACCCAAACCTACCCCTGAACCCTAAAAATACCCCTGTACCCCAAAACCCAAACCTAGCCCTGAACCCTAAAAATACCACTGTACCCCAAAACCAAAACTACCCCTGAACCCTAAAATACCCCTGTACCCCAAAACCCAAACCTAGCCCTGAACCCTTAAAATACCCCTGTACCCCAAAACCCAAACCTAGCCCCGAACCCTAAAAATACCCCTGTACCCCAAAACCCAAACCTAGCCCTTAACCCTTAAAATACCCCTGTACCCCAAAACCCAAACCTACCCCTGAACCCTAAAAATACCCCTGTACCCCAAAACCCATACCTATCCCTAAACCCTAAAACTACCCTTGTACCCCATAACCCAAAATTATATTTGAACCCTTAAAATACCCAAACACCCCCAAACATATACCTCAGTACCCCAAAACATATACCCCTATATCCATACTTACCTTATCCAAACATTAAAAAAACATGCTTTAACCATTCATGCATTTACAACGAATTTCGTTGTAAATGTATGCCTGGATTCCTAGAATCACTTTCAGTACTGCATATTCGCCTTAAGAGAAGCATTTGGCCATAGGGTATGTGTTTATAAGGTGTTTAGAAAGCATACTGCTTGCATGCAGGGTCGAATTTCCAGCTGTTTTCTTCCTAAAGAGTCTTGTTTCTATTTTGTGGTCCTTTATATACACTTGGGTATCAAGGAATTCGATGGAGCTTTCACTTATAGTAGCAGTAAATCTAAGATTAATGTTGTAAGTGTTTATGGCATGCACAAAACTGGTAGCTTCCTATTCAGTTCCTTGCCATATTACAAAAAGATCATCAATGTAACGCCGCCACAATTTTACATTTTCCAACATGTATTGATTGCGTTCGCCCCGAGAACCAGCTCCTCCCACATGCCCATATGCAGGCAAGAATAACTGGGCGATATATATTCACTGAAAAAATCACCTGTTTCAGGGACGTTATAGTTAGTTAGACATTTCACTCATACAAAATCAGAGAAATTCAGCTGTTGTAGTTAGTTGAGCTAACTATAACTCATACCACACAATGCACTGCTGATGGCATCACATATTACAACATACATGACATGGTCAGTGTCTTCACTGATGACATCACTGATGATATCTTAAATGACATCACTGATGACATCACCCAGTGACTGTGTGTTTCTGTAAAGTTTAAATATGTTTTATATATATAAATGCCAAGGTGTGTTGAAGAATGAGTGAGTGTATGACATGGTCAGTGTCATCACTGATGAAATCTCAAATAACATCACTGATGACATTATCCAGTGACTGTGGTTTTGTAAAGTTTAAATATGTTTTATATGCCAAGGTGTATTGAAGAAAGAGTGGTTGTATAAGTGTCTGAATGGATGATTTAGTAGGTGCGTGGCTAACTGTATAAGTGAGTGATTAAACATGTCTTACTGAATGCATGGGTTAGTGACTAAACTGTGTGAATGTCTGTATCAGTCTGCCAGTTGGTGATAAGTATGTCAGTTGGTGTATAAGTGGCTGCAGCGTTAGTAAGTGGCTACATGAGTGTCTATATGGATTATGGATTGGTTGTCTGAGTATCTATATGGGTGCCTTAGTGTCTGATTGGGGGGCTGGGGATTTGTGCACCCCTCTAGACTCTTTCTGCAACTCTTTTGCTTTTTCCTGCACTTCTCTTGCCTCCTCAATCGTAGTGTCAGTTAAGGGTCCATCTATGTTTATGACTTCAAAACGGATGCAAATCATTATTCCAAATTAGGTCCATTTGATTTTATAGTAAACTCCATAAGAATAATGCATGACTCCAATTGATTCAGTTTTAATTCCCTATTACCACCTCTGGGATGATTTCCTGAATATATATCCTACAAATGTGAACGTTCTTGCATTAGAAAAGGGCTGGGAGATAGGAAACATGCCATGCTGTAAAAGCAAACATGTTCTCTGAACATGTAACTACCTTACAGTACTTTCAACAAATAATAGGACTGACAGGCAATGTAGTAAGTACATGCCAAGATGCGCAAACTTTGTGACCCAAAGTCAGTGGAATTGATGTGTGTTTACGCACACAATACAAGGTTTGTAAAAACACAAGTTCATAGTCCTTGAAGAATAGCTCTTGAAACAGTACCCTTGAAAGATATGTCAACAAGAAATGTGAATATTTTCAATGGAAGATCTATTTAATCATTGAAGGATCCTTCCAGTGAAAAAACCAACCCTTACTGGCCAATGCAGATAATGTAATATTAGGTATTGTGTAATGCCTCTTAATAAAGGTGTCTGACTGGGGTTTGAGGCTTAATGTGAAATCATTAATTTACTTATCCCTTCAAACCAATTAGTTGCACTAGGATACAATAATGAAAGCACTCATTTACACATTTGTAAGTCATGGTAGAGTAATCTGTGATTCTGAAGAAAAGCATGCCTAAGAAAACCTGTTTTGGAGAATTTTATCCACATGAATGTTATTCTGAATAGGCTGCATATATCCTAGTGAATGCCTTTCATTGCTTCAGCCTCCTCCCAGTTTACCTGTAGAAGAGAAAAAAGAGAGGGTGTTGCAACACCCTCTCTTTTTTCTCTTCTACTCTTCATTGTTCTCTCTATTCTCCATTATCTAAACTAAGATTTCTTTTGCCATAGTCCTGCAACCGGGCCTATCACCACTTCTAACCTTACCCATATCCTCTTGTACTTCTTTAATTTAACATAATCTCTACCTTCCGATGCACAAGTACCTTTTTCATTCCTACATCCTAGTTCCAGTGCCCGTGCCTAGTAACTCTAACCCTCCAATGCCCTGTTATCTTTACCCCTACCTATCCCCCTTCTCCTATCTATACTTATATGCATCTGTTCCTAATACCATATTTCTTCTACCCCCTACATATTCATAGAACTGTAAATTTGTATCTGAGTACCTCTAGTCATACCTATTTATTAGTAATTTCACCCTTATGTATACCCTTGAGCTTATCCCTAATTATATGTTAATACCCTTGTCCTGAACTACATCAACTGCTACTTTTTCTCATCCAGTCATTGCTCTGCCTCTATCTCTGCCCTAGAACGTTCACCCACATTTATGCATAGTAACCAAATATAGTGTGAGCCCTACTTAAGAAACTGCCACAATCCTTGTCAGGATGAACCACAAAAGTCAGCAAATCAACCTGTGCTTAATCCTCTGGTAGCTTGCAGTTAAAAATCTGGGCATCTGTGTAGATCGGGCCCTTAGCTTGAAGGAGCCCGTTACCCAAACAGCTGGATCTTGCTTCCATGTAATAGGTCTACTCCGTCAAGTCTTCCTGTGACTTCCTGATTCTAGCTGCAAAACTCTGGTTCTTGGTACTAAGTCGCCTGAACTATTCTGATGGTCTGCTGATTTCGGCCAATGAAACCTTACTCAGCAGACTACAGGTAGTCCAGAAGACACCTGCAAGGCTGGTCCTGAATGCTCCACCCAGGAATCCTTCCCATCCCCTCCTTGCAAAGCTCCATTGGCTTCCCAAACCTGTTGCATTATTCATAAGGCTCTCCAGAACCTGGGCCCTCCTTATCTTTTGGAGAAATTTCTATCTCATGCACCCTCGCGATCTCTCCGTTCCAGTGGTAAACATCTTCTGGAAGTACCTTGTATATGAAGGGCTAGATTAGGAGGGAAGGCTCTTTCCTATCTTGGCCCGCGCCTTTGGAATGAGCTCCCTCTCTCTCTTAGACAGTGTTCAGAACACCTGATATTCAGAAAACTGCTTAAAACCTTCTTGTTCGGTATCTGTTAAATTTGCCCGGAACCAATGCCTCTCCTCATAATCTGCTTAAGCGCAGAGATACCCCTCTGGGGGTCGATTCTAGCGCTATACAAACAAATAAATAAATAAATAAACTGCCACAGGCCCGTTAGTAGCATTTCCTTTACCGGCCCTGGGTATATGGTATACCACTTCACAAGTAAATTGCAATTAAATTAAATATGCCAACCCCAAATAAGTCATCTTAACATGCTTGGAATGAGTGAGCAAACGCATTTTAGTTCTGGTTAGCAGTGGTAAAATGCACAGAGTCCTGAGACCAACAAAAAAAATCTGCTAAACAGAAGAGGAGCAGGCAAATGTTTGGAAGAAGACCACCCAAGGCTGACAGGTCTAAAATCTGGTTATGTTAGCCCACTCATCACTCATCCCTGGTACCTATACCATTGCACCTATTATCTTACCTAAACCTTGCCTACACCTTAGTGTATCTACTCAAACGTACACACCCTAGCCTTACTTACACTTCTCTGATATAACATCTACCCCTTGCGATACGCTGATCCCTTTACTGCGACCTATATAGTAATACATTTACCCATACCCTGTCCATCTACTCATATGTGCCTGTACTGTGCTTCCCCAACCTCACCCTATTCCCTAGTACATATATGTCAGCTTCTATCTTTGCAACTTTAATAGTTCATGTGCCCTAGTGTCTCTTCATCTTATCCTCAAGTGTGAGAAATCTGTAGGATTCCAGAGAAGTCATGAGATACTGGAAACCAACTGTAGCAACAGACATCTTTCACTTCTGGTGATCTGTGACCCCAATGACATTAGTTCAATTTTCCATCCAATGCTTGAAAGTCTTTGAATGTGAAAAGTGTTTAAACAACTAAAAAAAGAGAGGCAATTAATAAAGCATCTCACTTGAGATACAACAGTGGCACCCTAGTTGCACAGAAGCTCTTCTATGTGGAGATGTTTTTATGTATAACTGTGTTGCTCGAAAGAAGGATTTGTCAATTAGAGGGTTGTATGTGGTGTTTGGAATGTAAATCTTAACTTAAGCACAAAAAAGAGTTTTATTTATTTGTGTCTATTATATAGTTAGCTATGTATTGCTTCAAGATTTTTTAAATCTTGCACTACTTAACAGGTCATTACACAGTGCCAACTATATACATTTTCATGTGTATGAATGCTTGTCGCCACATAGGTCCTCGTTCTATGTTTAGTGTGAGAACTGTTGCAGTAATTTAGCTGTCATAATTAATGGTAAGCTGGTGTAAAGTAAGCTCTGGGTGCAGTAGCACCACAATGTTCTGAGTTTAGTGAGGAGGAATAGATATTTATCAAGGAAAATAATGTGTGTACCCTGCTTTCCTGATGTTTTTCCTCGTTCTAGGCACTACTCTGTATTCACATTTCACCTCGTGTTTCCTGGCAAACTCTGCAAGGGGAAAGGTTCTGGGAAGTGGGGTGTTCTCACACACCTTGTAATCCATATTCAACCATACAATTTCACTTACACCTGAATCAGAAGTATCAAAATACTTACAATGAAGTCCTGGGTCAGCACTTTCTGCCTTTGAGAAACTACTCTTCAATATGATGTGAAAAAGAATTTGCCACAGGTGTACATTTACACTGCCCAACCTGGATTCATCCACAAAAATAGTTAAAAGAGGGACCTGCTGGTAGAAATTCACAGAATCTATTTAACACAACAAGGGTTGGCTGACATTTCCACAGTAACATTTTAACTTACATAATTTGCAAGTTTTTTTAGTTTTGGGAGAATAGGCACCTAGGTTGGTGCCCGGCAAATTAATGGTGCACATCCACAAATACACACTTGTGGCTGTTCACCGATTGGCAGGTAATTTCACACTGCAAAAACAAGCACAACCACACGTGTGAAAGGCAGGGGTAAAGGTGTGATTTAAATTATAGTGTTAATGGGCCTCCATCCGGGGCTCGCTAGTTACTTAACTTAGAGCACTGTACACGACGAACGCCTCACTGGTAGAGACACCTACACCTCTGTTATCAGGTCAGTCAAATATGATGTCGACTTCATCAAAGATTGTTCAGCCACCACACCTATATATCTACCACAATTTTTGATAGCCACTATTGTTGATAGTGTTAGCACAGACATTCATGCTTATGTCGCTTTATCGTTTCCAGATAGAGGAAAGAGTGACCCGGCTAGAGTTCTGCTTGTTTTATTTGGCACTCTTGAAGGTGAGACTCCTGCCTTGAGGCTTGGTTGTGCAAGGACCATTGTTGATAAGACCTGTGTTTGCTAAGTGACCTCAGACAATATACAGGAAAGACTTTAATTGTGCAATAGTTAACATTTGAGAATGTTATTGATATGATTAATTTTATCACTTCCAAGCTCCGCATTTATATGTTTTTGTCAATCAAAGTTTGCACCAACTTGAAATGTTTTGGGATAACTGACAGAATATTGGAGAAAAAAAATATCCTGAAGACAGAATATCGTGTCAAAATTATCAAGGACCAAAAAAGGCTGTAAATGCAAATAGGTAAGTATAGATTTACTGTTCTTAACTCCACATCTATGTACCTTGAAGCTCTCGTCAAGGTACATGTATGTGGAGTTATGTATAGTAAAACTTTGCTTATCTATAGAAAATTACCTTCACAATGTTTTTGTCCTGGATATTCTTGATATTTTGACCACATTATTTTTTCTCTTATTTTTTGTGTAAACACTAGCATTTTGAATATTTAAATACATTATTGTTAAAATGGTTTACCTTTTACCAGTGTCAGCCGACATTTCCACAATTAGATTTTAATTCAATTAATCTACTGGTTTTTCAGGATTTTATGTTGGTGTAAATTACAGGTTTGGGAACTTGGGCATTCAAGTAGGGTGGCCAGCAAAATACTGATGTACACCCTCAAATACATGCTAATGTCTGTTCACCGACTTGGCAGGTTATTTCAGACTCTGCAAAAACATCTAAAATCACACATGTGAAAAGGCAGGAGTAGATACCTGATTTAAATGATGGCGTTAATGGCCCTCATTGTGCCAAAAAAAGCTACGTAACTTGGACCACTCTATATGAAGAACATCTCATTAGTAGAACACTATTAGAGACACCTGCGCTTCCTTCATCAGGCCAGCCAATTATGATGTTGAGACTCCCATCCACAAATCTGCCACACTTTTTAACATGGAGAAGGAAGGGTCTTCCCCCGGTGTACTTCGCGCGTGGCTGGAAGGACAAGGTCGGATGGGTCACAAGGGAGGGTCTAGAGGCGGGTCAATAGTGGGTATAAAGGTGTCAGAAGGGGATGCTCCGGCCTCTTTCCTGACACCTCACTCCACTGGGCTAGGGAGAGTTAATTTAGTGAGTTATTAGTGAGGCCTATAGTGTTAATTCAGTGACAGTTAGGGCTGTAGCGGTAGTTAGGGCAGTTTGTAGGCAGGGAGACCTATGTTTTACCTGCTCAGTTAGAGGAGGATGGCCAGCCTGGACAACGACATGGTGCGTGAAGCACTGCGAGTCCTGGGGCAGGCAGACCATGTGGATCTCCTTTGTCCCGATGTGTTGGTAGAGGCGTGTGTTGGCATGGCCGGCCCACATGGATCACGTCGTCTAGTGTAGCAGCAGCGGTAGCAGCGTGTGTAGATGAGCTGCTACCTGCCGGGAAATCCTCTGGGCCCAGAGGGCAGGACAAAGGAAAGGCGGCACAGCCAAAGCACAGAGGCAGGAGACAGAACCTGCCAATGCGGCTGGCTGACAGAGAAGACCAAGGTGAGGAATTCAGCGGGGGCGCAGAAGCTGCAGAAAGTACCATCGCCGGAATCAAGGGAATTGAGCCAGGGGCCCAAGGGGAGGAGGACATCCCCCTGGACCTCTGTACAGGCCTTCCATGCGTAATGAATCCAGGGAGCAACTTGAATGTCGGGGCCCGGCCATTAAGAAGGCCAAGAGAGTGTCCCCCAAGTCTAGTCACAGGTGGCAGGCCCAAGTAGCGAGATAAAGGGATCCCCAGTGGGGATTTCTGGGGGGCCGCGACAGTGAATATTTACCCCCCCATCTTTGGCCCATTGGGAGGGGCTCTCCTTAGAGGAAAAAATACGAGAACAGAGACAAATAATTCAGGAGTCGGAGGCCAAGTGGATAGTCATGTGTGAGGCCAGGGAGGGGGCTGGCTTGGGTGAAGCAGAGTGGGGGGAGAAGGCAATGGGTGAAGGGGGGAATTAGACAGCTTTCAGGAGCCTGAGCCGGAACCAGCAGGAGGTAAGTGGGTCTGGGTCCTTGTGCATGGCAGACAGGTACGAAGGCAGGGACATCTAGCACGCGGTGAGGCCCAGTGGTGCTGAGGAACACCCAGTAGTTGGAGCAGCCTGGGGGGACACACCCAGCGGCTGAGGCCGGGAAGGGGAGGGTGACACCGGTGGGGCGCAATACGGTCCTGGGCAGATAGCAGGCAGCCCACTGCGACCTACCTCCTAATGTGGGAGCACGCAACACCCACGACTGTGTGGAAAAGAGTGGGGGAGTTGCGAAAGGTCATAAAGAGTGGTGCAGGAGAAAACGAGAGCGGTACAAAATGAGAGAGCTGTTGGTGACTGAGGCTGAGTTGGTGTGGAACTATGAGGAGGAGAGTGATGAATGGGAGTAAGGTGAAATGCGAGATGAGGACGACGGAAGGAAAGCATCCCCTGGGGTCCTGGAGAGGGCAAACAAAAAAGTTAGGGTATTTTCAGGAGATCAACACGGTTAAGGAGAAGGCCATGGTAGTGACCTTCAGCTGCTGGGTCAGCGAAAAGGAGATCCAGGGAGGCCCCTCAGGTACGGGGATAGGTGGGTAGCCTGAGAGGATGGGGCTGCAGGTAAAAAGAAAAAATCCTGGTGGTCGGTGGGTGTTGGGGATGGGAAGGTGAGAGCCTTAGGGCTCGCAGCCACAACAGCAGTGACAGGGGAGCACAAAGAAAGTGGGGGGGTGGGTCCTGTTTAGTAGGCACAGGTGTTCAGATAGACTAAATTTAAGGAAAGGGTGATAAGGAGGACAAAATTGGCGACAAACACCACAAGAAATTGCCATATATGGGATTGGCAATGCCCTTGGGTTCACATATATCGACTAGGACAAAAAACAGGTTTTGGAAATACAAGTTCGTAGATGGCTTTAAACTGTTGCATAGGGAGATACAGGCTAAGGAGGGGTCGAAGGAAGAGGAATGGGACCTGACAAGATGACCGAGGACACCCAAAAACATGAAAAATAGTACCTCAGCTTTCCTGATATTCGCGAGAATTTACTGTGAAAAATACTTCGATAGAGCGATTGCATTGTTGAAATATATGGACATTACAAGGAAGTCCAAGGTGCAAGTTGGTGGTTTCGCATGACTTAGCTATGACAAAGAATTTAGGGCCAGAGTTAGCATCAACCCAGAAAAGCCCTGGGGGGAAGTGGCTCAGGAGCTATGGATGCAGTGGATGTGATCCACTCAATCATCAGGTTTCACCCATACAGCCAGCGGCTTGCTGGTGTCCTATCGGTCCTTTAAGGTATTTCCCACCCAGCAAGAGGCAGGTGGAGCCATTTCTGGGGCAAGCGGAATGAGTGGACCACCTAAGGCGGTGGGAGCGACAACAGGGACCTGCTGGAATTTCAACAAAGGTTTATGTTCCAGACACCCTGTAAATTCAAGCATGAATGCTCCAAATGCGGGGGCAGACACACAATCACTCAGTACTTTACGTTGTACACACCAAGTGAACTGTTGAAGTCTACAAAGGGCTGGGGACAGTCTGGACAGAAGGGCCCCTACTCCAATTAGTGTTGAGGCCATGAGCCCATGGCTTTCAATTTATCCCAACATGGAGGCAGTCCTGCATTTACAGTAGGGGTTTGTTGAAAGATTTTGGGTGGGTTGCCAGGTGCCAAGGACATGTCGTTGGGCAGACAACTTGAAATCAGCCAAAGAATTGCCGACTTTGGTGGCAGCGAAACTGGGATAAGATGTAGAGGAAGGTAGGATGGCAGGCCCATTCATGGATCGCCCATGTGAAGTCCTGATTGTGTCACCCTTAGGGGTGGTCCCTAGGAATGACCCAGGGGAGTTTCAACTGATTCATTGCCTATCATAGCCAGAAGGAGTGCCAGTGAATTACTTCATTGCCGAGGAAGACTCTAGAGTGTTGTATGCCTCAGTTTACAATGCAGTCCATTTAGTGAGGCCGTGTGGGAGGGGTACAGAGATGGTGGTGTGATGTCATGTCTGCTTTCATCTACTGCCCATACTTCCAGTGGATTTTCTGCTACTGGGAATGCAATTCGAGGAGGCCATCTATGTGGACAAAGTCCTGCCCATCGGGTGTGCAATCTCCTGAACACTTTTTGAGATGTTCAGTACATTCTTGCAATGGGTATTTGTCTAGATTAGTGGTCACCGAGAGGTGTCACACTACCTGGACGATTTCTTGTTTGTGGGTAAAGGGGGCTCTGGTGCCTGTGAAAGAGCGCTATAACAGTTTGAGGAGTTGACACGAACATTTGGGGTAACTCTAGCACCAGAGAAAACACCTGGGCCCAGCTGAACTGTGTCAATTCTGGGCATAGGACTGGACTCTGTGCAATGGATGTCACGATTGCCCAAAGAGAAGGTGGATGGCATGCAGGCTTTCCTGTTACAGGTGTTGGGGATAAAGAAGATTGACTTAAGGGCTGTGCAGAAGTTACTGGGGTTCCTGAACTTCTCTTGCAGGGTGGTAAAAGCAGGGAGGATTTTCTGTATGTGGTTCAGCATGGCCATGTCAGGCACAGTATTGTCACACCACAGGCTCAGGATCTCAATGGGGTTGTGGCAGACTTTTTGGACTGAATTAAACGGTGCATCATTGGAGAACACAGTCTGACAGGTGCAGATATTTTCAGATGCCACAGTGACTTCAGGTTTTGGTTTGCTCTGGGATGGGTGTTGGTGTGCGGAGAAGTGGCCGGTGCACTGGTTGAGCCAAGGGCGGAGTATTGCATTCCTGAAGTTCTTTCCTCTGCTAGTGGCAATGATGGTGTGGGGTGGCAAACTGCAGAATCCGACGGTGCTTTTCCACGTGGACCATACCACGTTGGTGGAACTGGTAAACAGACAGAACCTGAGGGATCTGAAGGTGTTGAGAGTGTTTTGCAGGTTTATATTGAGATGTCTGAAGTTGAATATGGATTTTCGTGCTAAACACGTGTCTAGGGCTAGCAATGACATAGCGGATGCTTTGTCTCATTTCCAGTGGCAGCGATTTAAGAGACTGGCACCTGGAGCGGAGCAGCGCAAGACACAGTTACCGGACGAAATCTGTGCTTGGGGGGGAGGGAGAATAGTTGGCCTGGTTGAAAGATCGTTGGTGGAATCCACTCGACTGAGTTACAGACTGGCTTGGTCCAAATTTGGAGAGTTTTTGATTCCAGGGGTGGCGAGAAGGACTATCACATGACAAGCGGCTGAGCAGGGAGTGTGGAGTTTTGTGTTATGTTGTATTGATAAAGGTTTATCACAGACGGACATAGCTGGAAAGCTAGCAGGTATATCATTTTACAGTAAGCTATATCTTGGATTAAATCCTGCCAAAGAAGAAATGCTGAGCAGAATGCTAAAAGGTTGGGGGCGGGAACGGGGGACAGGAAGGGGGTGTGGAGGGAAGCCGTCACATTCAACATGTTGAGGGAGTTGTTGGGAGTTTTACCAGTTTGTTGTTATGACACAGTTTGGGTGTCCATATTTAGATTATGCATGAACTGGATGTTTTTCTGGGCTTTTAGGGTCTCAGAATTATTTGGATCACCATGGCGAGCTGGGCTGGGCTGTCGTATGATGAGGTGAGATCGGATCGAGGTAGCTTGGGAATATGGCTGAGGCAATCAAAGACGAATCAGGTAGGGAAGGGAAGATGGGTGTGGTGTAGTGTAGTTCCTATTTTCCCAATAGGCTCTGCGCTTTGGAATAACACAAACAGCAGTGTAGACGTAGTACTGAGGTCATCTAGGTCTCTACTGACTATGTTTAACTTAATTTAGGTTTGCGCCAGCTAGCTCAGAGGTCACTGGAAACTTTCTCGAATGAATAGAGAGGGACAAGCTCCCCTGGCTCAGACAAGAAGGGATTCAGTTTCCGACAACCGCATAAACATGACATCTTTGCTCCCTCAGAATAAGAGTGTATCTCTAGAGTCGTGTGAAAACAATAGACAGCTATTTCACTCAGTCAGCAGTGCATACTTAGTTTCACCAGAGTGCAGAGAAATAGAGAGATGGGCGTTTTCAATAAAAAGGTGTTATTTATTGAGCAGTCTTCTTTCTCATACAAGAGAAGTGAATTACCACAATTGCAATACTTAAAGTAAAGTAAAGTGCGTACAGTAAAAGTAGTATTATGAAATAATACTGTAAAAGCATTGATATGGTTTCTTAGCCATATGATACTTAAAATGGATAAAATATATACATACATAAATACATTGACTAACGTACTCAACTGGTGCTTCTAACTAAGCCTACCCCGGTGTACCTGACCTAAGCCAAATACGTGGGAAGGGATGAGTAAGTAGCAGTTTAAGTTAAGTTGGTTAAGATAATTTTGCCAAGAATCTGCATCAAGAATTCTCTTAAGGGTTTAGTCAGCTCCTTACTTTGGTAATAGAATGTGGGAGGTCTGGTATCTCTTTCCTCAGGACTCGATTGTCCAGCAACCCGCAAGGGTAGGCTGGAAACACGGGACCTGGATTTTCTCGGCTGGAGAAAAAGACAGCGTCTCTCTCAGTGCGTCAAACAGGAGGGGCGGCTTCCATAGGCACTTACATCAGCTGGGCTCTCGGGCAAGTAGATGGCCACTCTGCTCCAAACCACTGTGTGTTTGCTTAAGGCAACCGTTGGTATTTTATACCTGGAAGGTGCCGGGTTTGACGTAAGGTTGGACATAAGACGTCACTAAGAACTAACAGTTCTTTCTGGACTTCAGAAGTTCTTGTTCAAATCAAAACAAAAGCAGGGGGTTTTCCCGGGCTGCTGGAGGCTTGGTTTGTTTAAAGAACGTGTTGTGCTTTCTAGGAGTCGATGGGAGTAACCGTGCTGTGCTTTGGATTGCATTGGCTATTACTGAATATGAATCTGATTCTTATGCCTTTATCAGGATATTATTGATTATAACCTCACAAGGGCATAAATCGGGAATATAGAATTAGGGTCCTAGATATGAACACGGCAGTGGTTGAGGGTGAGTGGGTGCCGCAAGGCATGCCCTGTGCAAGAATGGCACACGTACAAGGTAAATAAGAGGTGGTCCGGAGGTGAGGTTTTCTGCCATCTCTCTCAAGAAAGAGTGATGACTTTTTAGTTACTGGCGGTGTTACAAAGGGCACTCAGAAGGGTTGGCAGGGAGACAGCAGACTATGGGACACATTCCTTCCGCATAGGCGCAGCTACATCGGAGGCACGCCTGGGCTGGTCATGTGGTGAAATTCGTCAAATAGGTCAATGGCGCTCCTGCTGTTGTGAGAAGTACGTAAGGAAGTGAACGGGGAATAAGGGGAGATCAAAGCAGGAACATCGGGGGTGGTTGATGAAGAGGTTTGTTTTCCGGAAGCTAATCATCATCTCTTTATACTGCAGGCTGCAGGCTGTGCTTGAGACGAACAGAAACCAAGATGGTTACATCGATTTGGGACACTCATTCGTGCACTAGGCAGCCAAGTATGCAGACCAGCAACTGTATGGCTGTAATCTGGGCTTGAGGAGCAGCCACCACAAAGTTTGTTGGTGTGGTAAAGGGGAAGAGATGGGGTGCTCTGCTACCTTGGTTAACCAAAATGTTACCTCAGAGGGGTTGCCCAGGTATGCTTGTGCTGCATCAAAGGGGAAAATGATTTGGTGATAGTGGCAGGACTGGCATTGCTCCAGGATATTCAAAGGGACTAAGAGGTTTTAAAGAAGAATTTGGCAGGCACATGCATAATATGGACTGAACTGGTGCTTCAGAGTGTGTTAAAGGGGGACCATCAGTCATGCACCATTGATAAGGCATGCAGGAAACTAAATAGTATAATGAGACAAGGAAAGGATATAAAAGTTATTGCTCATGGGGGCTTGAGGATGGAGGAGCCTGTTTTATTCAGAGATGATGCAGTGCGCCCTTTAAAGATGGGAGATTTGTATTATATGATGGAGGTACCAGATATGATCAGCAAGTTATGGAATGAGTCCATATGGTGTCCCAGGGATGTTTGATGGTTTCGGAAGGTGCTCAAAATAAGTGGGGGGAAAGTAACCAACTGGTTGGCGGAACTTTGGAGGGGTGGTGAGTCACATACGGGCGAAGCCAACCCTTGGGGGGAGAAGGTACACAGTAGACTGATGGTGGAGTCCAGGATGCATGGAGCAGCAGAAGAAATTAATTAGAGGATGCTTTAGAGGGCTGTGAATGTGGAAAAGGATGTATGGATGAGTTTACAGCGAGAAAGGGAAAGAGTGCAACTGGTGAGACGATTTGAGAATGGAGGGGGGAGTATGATTGATTGTTGAATAAACCTATTTTGTTGCAGGTTGCATTGTATAAATGATTTGGAGTTATGATAACCTTGCCCTGATAAAATAGCCTTTTAATCTGCAAGCAACAGCGTGCAGTGGGGTTCCTGCACAATGTTAGCTCAGGAATTCATGTACATGTCACCATACCTTTCCCAGATCGAGGAAAGTATGACCCAGCTTTATTAGGCACCACTGGAGACGAGACTCCTGTCTTGAGGCTTGTGCAAGGACCTTTGTTGATGTGGTTGCTTAGTGACCATAGACAAAGTTGAAGAAAGACTTTAACACCATAATAATTAAAACTTGAAAACGTTATTGATCAGGTCATTTTTTAAATTCCAATCTTCGCACGTATATGCTTTTGTCAATCAAAGATTGCAACCCTTTGAGGATTTTTAAGGTTACCTTATGGTTATAGAATGTATATTTTACCGTTGAATTTATATGTTATGGGGACACACTGACAAAGCCAGTAGGTCTGCTGGTTTTATCAATGCACCACTGATGAGGCATTAGGCATATATGGGATATTTGTTTGGGAATTCGGACTTGCTGGTGCAGGTTGTACTACAGAAAGCTGCACGCATTTCTCACACATTCCTTTACACCCCAGTGAGTACCCCGACTGCGATGTTACCATGCGATCCTTCACCACACAAGTTCATAACACAACTAGCATTAGAGGGGCATTGGATTTTGGAGCAGTATAAATTACTATTCCAACTCCAGTCAGTGTATCAGTAGGGAAGGTGTTGGACTTAAAATCCAACACCAGTTCAACAACACATACCCTAAAGCAAGTCGTTGTAATGACTTGCACGGTAAAGGAACGTAGTAGCATTGCAGACGGGGTAGTGACTGAGGTGTAAAGGCACATTGTGGTCTTGACTGCTGTGTAGAGGATGTTTGCCACTGGTGCACAAATCATTAGAGGTGCCTCCAGTTCAAGGGGTTCAGGGTAAATTTAGGAGGTTAAATATCATGTGGTACCTTTCTTTAGTGTGCACCCTCTCTTGGGTGTGAGATACTTTAGAGGGTGTCACCATAGATATTTGCATCTGCTATATTTTAATATTTGTTCATTTTTGTTTGGTATTTAGTAGGGTGTGTAATAAAATACTTTACCTTTTTGAAGAATTGTGCTAACTACTTAGTGATTTTATAAAGGTTTGTTGTGTTACTGAATTCTGAGTCTCTATCCCATAACATCTCCCCTGACTAAGCCTCGGATAGGTCTCCCTCACTGCCCTGAGAGTCAAGTGCTTAAAAGAGATACTTTGTTCCCAATTTGAGGTCCACAATATAAAAACCCCAGAACAACAGTAATGAAGGACCCCCAGTTGTAACTGTTGGGGCCCATTCTACCCTGGGACTCTCTGACCCAGATTTCTCACTGTGACCAATTAAATAAACCAGAAAATCTTTCTTCCAATTTGATTATTTTTGCAAATTGTTTATAGGGGCAGAGTTTTCGAAAAACTGCACAGGATGAACGTCAATAGCTCCCATGTTGGTGTTGCTGTCTTGGGTATTTCCTTTCATTAGCACACAATTCATGGGATCTCAGATTAATTTTGCTCTGCAGCGGTTCCTCTATTTGGGCGGACGAGCCCCGCCCCCGCTGCATGTGCAGACAAGGTAAAACATAAAATGGTAATAAAATGAATTGATCACCATTTAATCTTTCACTGCTTCCAGCCCTAGCCTAGCATTATGGTGAGGCATGGCCGTTGCTGCTGTCCAACAGCAGGGGAGAATTGGTGCTCTCTCCAGTTTAAATTGCGCATGTTACTTTGGCCAGCTGTCTTGCGACTGCCAGCCTGACATTGTGAACTTTAAACCTCTCCAAACCAGGCTGTCTTACTAGACAGCAGGGTGGACAACATGCACAGGCCCCCAGTGCCTGTAGGGACTTCAAGACAGTCCCCTCCAACTAATCTTGGAGCTTCTCTCATGCTGCTTAACATGATCAGCAGCATGGGAGCAACTTCTGAATTGGTAGAGGGGCATTGGCTGAGGCTCCAGGACTTGCAATTGGACTGCAAAAGAGGAGAACACTGAGGACGCTTGGGTAAGTAAATATTTTTTCTCTTTTATTTTTCCCTTTTTGACCCACTGACAGGCACAGTGAGAAACACACACTGCCTTCAGCCTCAATACCAGAGTTCTCAATCATGGCCTGCTATAAACAAAACACTGCTAACGGGCCATGATTGAGAACTTGCCATTGAGCCTAAATACATTGTTGGCTTATCACAGTGCCTGCCACTGGGTTAAAAAATTCACTGTGGCCACCGATGCTCCTCCATTATTAAATATCATTGCCTGAAACTTATTTTGTTCCATTTGCTGCACTGCCCTGCAAACATAAAAACAGAGAGGTCTATCATAAAAATATAACACACATATAAGAGAGCACAAAAACCTTCATCTAAGGCAGTGAAGGAGCAGAAGGTGGATTTGTTTGTGTACAGAAATAATATTGCTGTTAAGAGCCACTAATGGCCATCACTGTGATGTGTTTTACAGTTCTGTCTCCATCGACTCAAGTGGTATGAAGTTTGTTTTCTTTGAACTATTATAAAGTTGTGTTCAGGGAAATTGTGAAGTGAAATAACTGTAAAGCATTATCCCTATCTCTGGTCTTGACCAGATAGGTCAAGATGTTTGTCAGAAACTCATATAATGTCCTTTTGCTTAGTTATGAGACATTTTGAAAAGAATACACAAAATGATTTAAAAGTGAAAAAAGCACAACTGCTGCAAACAACATCCACGCTTATTCTGTTCATCTGCATTGTTCCTGTGCTCCTGAATGGACTTGAAATGACACGACATGGCATAATGGCACATTTTCAGAAATTTCATATAAAAAAATAACACAATGGGGGATATTCTCAAGAACATGCGATAATCATTGCCAAAATAGGTTAACACAAATGTTCATGTCGCAGTCTATTGGGGGAAAATAACTCTGTGTCAACGTCGTATTCACAACACAGCGTTAACTGCAATAGTATCCCAATAAGGCATGAAATGTCCACGATAAAAGCACCGGGACCGTGATAAAAATGTAAACCCGAATGTGAAAAAAGTATAATGGGCTCAACTGCGATAAAAAATTCAGCGATAAGCAGCACCACACCTGTAAGTCCCACAAGTCAGGTTGGAAAAATCACTAAAAAAGCGGCAACAAAAAATACAAACAACTGCGAAGCCCCATGTAGGTAGCCGGAACAAGTACAGAGGACAACCACAAGCCCCACGGAGGACCAGCCTGAGACCATCATTGGGGACACAGTGGCAGGAGTTGGGGGACCAAACACTGCACAACATGACCTGAGCCAACAGCAACAGGGTGAGTAACGACCAGGGACTGGGGGATGGGAGAGATGGGCACAATGGCAAGCATGCACAATTAGTATAGGGCATCTGCGGACAAACCATGCCCAAGAGTCACAACTCCTGCCAAGAGCCCAATTTACCCAAGTCTGCAACATCTCAGCACTGTATAAGCACAGAAGTGAAGGCACATCGCCTGAAAGTGATAAGGGCCAGCCAAATCAGAGCAGAAGGAGCAACTCAACCACAATGCATCACACACACATAAGACTCAGAGCACCTCAACATTGACAACAATGTGGTACAAACTACAATACTTTCACAACAGAAGAGAGCTCACTACTGCTGCAGCTTCTGGCCATTCGCATTTGGCATAGCAGGAAACTATGAGATGACAATGCACAAGTATAACCTCACATCCATGATGGTGTAGAAAAGTTAACTGTCCCACATCAAATAGGCATCTCCTCACAAACAGTCACAATGTACATTGTCATGCAGTCTGTTAGCAAACTAGTACAATGTGTGAATATACATGCGAACACAATGCCAATCTGCATCTCCTCTTCACATTGCAGAGGGAGAATCAACACCTCCTGCAGAGCAGACACAACAACACAGCACTGATGATGAAGAGGACCTCCCCAACATCGACACCAACACCATCCATCAGCTCATGGACATCTCCGGCACCCTAACTCCAAGCCAAGAGCAGGGAAGCCCAGCTGCATCGATGAGACCCCATCCCCTGCACCGACTACACAGCAGGGAGTACCCACCACCACGGCTGTCTCCCAGGACCCCCACGACCAACGCATGGCATTCCAACGCTGTGCTGTGTGTTAGGGTGCCAGAAGAAGATGGCTGATCAGCTGCAGGTGGGGTTCGACCGCATGGCAGCCAAACCAGATGCCATACATGTGTGTCTAAGTCCCATCAGGGACCATTTACAGTCTCTCACAGACAGCCACTGTCCGTTCCATGCTCTCCAACAATCCATGGCTGACATCGCTGGAGTCATGACTCTGAGTCAAGAACAACTGTCTATTCAGAGTGTCTTCAGTGATGTCATCCGGGAGTTGGGACACATAAGGAGAATGATGGAGAGCTTGGAGCGGATGCAGGCAATAAGAATGTTTGCCACAGGTGCACACCAGCAAGATGAAGCTGTGATCTTCCATATCCTGCAGATCCTCTTCATGGCATTGCCACCACAAGGTCTGGCGCGAATAAATGCTGCTGCTACCACTCCATCCACATCTCCGGCCCTTGAAGTGTCAGAGCCACACAGAGTGACAGACATTCCACCTCAGGCCCCTGATGTGTCACTGCCACACAGTGATGCAGACAAAACACCACCAACCACATGTGAGGCACCTGACACATCAGAGGATAAAGATGCAGAGGTCAGCACCAAGCTGAAATAGGCCATGTGGCAGAGATGAATGCTACCACTTCATTCTTACCACAAAGCCAGATTCATCATCATCTTCATCCTCTGATGTGTCAGGTACCTTGCATGTGGGTTGTTGTCCACTCATGTATTCGGAGTCCAAGGGAATGCAGTCATGTCCACTGTTGTCAAGGGATATGTGACCAGATCTCCAAGATGCAACAAGGTGTTGGGACATGTACAATGGGTTCCAATCAGTTGTGGCCATCATTCCCAACATGAGGTCGTTCTTGACTTCATCAAACAGGACAGCGAGTCGATCCATTAGCAGGTCCGGACAGATGTGCTGCGTCCACACCCTTTCACCAATTAGCTCTACAGCCCAATAGGGGAGCGGTTCAATGTCGTCACTGCACACAAGGATTTGTGCAATCTCCCAGATCCAGCTGCCAGCTTGTATGCCAAGTATCAAGGCATCCCATAAATGGGTATCACAGTGACACTACTGGTCATGTGCAAACTGGGGGCACATACACATGTCAAAATCCAGTTCAGCTACCATCCTGTTGGATAGGCTGACATTCATGGACCACTCGAATATGGGCGATCAACAATGCAACACAGGCTGAATGCAGGTGACATTGGCAAGGCGGACGTTTAGCCGGTAACTGATCCGCAGCACTGCCAATGGCAGTGCCCCCAGTTAATGCAGGATACGTGCATGGTACAGTTCCACATGACAGGGTTTGTGCATGTGTTCGGGATGTTCTGCCATTGTGTTAGTGGCTCTGGTTAAAGCGGCACTGTTCTGACCTGCGCCAGTTCTGTGGATGAAATGCCACAGCTCGGATCAATGAGTTGTTTTAGTGTGCAACAGTTGTACGGCTGAGATGGTGTGGGAGTAAGTTTGAAGGCATTTCATGCAAGATAACTTCGAGCAAGAACTTCAGTGTGTGGGGTGTATATGTTGGTCTTTCGTCGGGCTGTGTGTAGTGTGTGAGTTGTCATCAGCTGCTATAGTATCTGTCAGGGGGTGCCGGGCACATGTAATTCCGAGGTCGAAGGTGCTCCTGCCGATAATTCACACAAAGGAGCTTTCATCCCTAATGTTACTTTGTAATCTGCTTGCATTCAGGTATTGTGATGTGGCTTGTTGGGGGTGGGGTGGGATATGTGCGACTTTGGGATTCATGTTTGACATGTATTGCATGTGGCAAATGTGCGGCATCACTGTGTGTTACATTGCCTCACAGCTGCTCCTCCCTCCCCCTGAGCCTTTTTACTTGTGTGCGCTGCGTGGTTGTATCACTTGCACTCCTAAGACACACCATTGTCATGCCTGTCTGCGCATGTCCACAAGCCGGACAACGACACAGTGATGTTGGCCGTTGAAGGTGGGCTGCCACGCGAGTGTAGGCCTATGGTAAGTATAGGGTGGACACAGATTTAGAGTTCATGCCTGGCTGAACTCGCACTGTGAGTAGGGCTAGGCATTTGGCTCATGCTGCGGCAATACAGATACACACAACACTTGCCATGTATGAGCCAAAACTCTGAGTGGTCTTGTGCTCCTTCATTTCTCTGTTCATGCGAGCTCCACCCTCCGGGTGCATGCTACATTACAACATTGTCGATTGCAGGCTGGGTGGCGCCTACACTACAACAGAGACATGCACATTAGTTACTTCCTTGTCCTGGCCAGAACTGAACAACGTCCAGGGCCCCGGACAAATTCTTCCCAGCCCACTCCACTTACGCTTACAGTTGGGGGGCGACAAAGCTACATGTCCAAGGTCTTACCCACTGCCTGAGGTGACATGGTTACGTCCGCTGTCCACTGCACAATATAATGTGGTTGTGCCCGGGGCCATCATGCATACATAATGACCACACCGACACACTTAGATAGATAGTGGAACTGGCTACAGGCACATGTGCCCACCCCTTTTTATTACCAGGGTCACATGTCCAGTGACGCCTGTGCTGGATGGGTGTGGGGTGATTGTAAGCCAGCCCTCACGGAGTGGTTGGTGCTGGCAACAACTAGAACAGTGATCATTGGATCACACACACAGATTCAATTATAAAAGGTCCATGACTTGTGGTAAACAGAGTAAGGGACACCAGATATGAAATCAAAAGATATACAAAAGATTTTGTAGTGTAGTTCCTATATTCCCAATAGGCTTTGCGCATAGGAATAACATATACTATAGTTTGAATGTAGGACTGAGGTCGACTAGGTCTCTATCGAATATATTAGACTTAATTGTGAGTGCCAGCTAGCTCAGAGGTCACTAGAAACTTTCTCGAATTCACAAGAAGGGATTAGTTTCTGACAACTGCATAAACATGACAACTTTGTTACCCAAGAATAAGAAATCAATCTCCAGAGTTGCGGAAACAATAGATAGCTATTTAATCGTACATGCTTCGTTTTACCAGAGGTGCTGAGAAAATAGAGAGACGGGTGTTTTCAATAAAAAAAGTATTTATTAAACAGTCTTCTTTCTCAAGCATAAGAAATGTACTTCTATAATCGTAATACTGGTTATAAAGTACAAGGTATATAATATGATAAGTATTATAAAGTAGTACTGTAAAAGCATGATATGGTTTCTAAGCCATAAAATACCTAAAAAACTTTGAGCATGGGCTGAAAATTTGTTCCGCTCGCGCAATTTGCGGATTTTCAGCGATTTCGCAATCCGCGAATCTCGCGAAATTGCGGTAAAATCTGCAAATAAGCGGGGACAAATTTTCAGCCAAGCACTTACAGGGTTACAGCAGCAGGTGCAAAAGTTGAAGCTAATTTTTTGTAACCTTTTACAAAAGGGTAACAAAGAAACTAACTTCAACTTGGGCACCTGCTGCTGTAAGCCTGTAAGTGCTTCCTGGCGCCTCGTTGCCTACTTGCAACTATTCTCTGACCCTGCTCTGACCCTTGAAGCAGGGTCAGAGAATAGTTACAAGTAGGCAATGAGGCGCCTGTCAAGAAAATTAAACTTCAACAGGAAGCACTGACAGATATAAAAACAAGCATTTGCAATGCAATAGGTCTCGCATTAGGAAAGTTGAGCTATTGGTCTTGTAAATGACAATTTTTTTTATTTATGTGTTGGTTTTGAAAATAGCTAAATTAATAGAGGGTGACAGTGATGAACCAGAGGGTGGCAGTGGTGAACCAGAGGGTGGCAGGGGTTAACCAGAGGGTGACAGTGCTGAACCAGAGGGTGGCAGGGGTGAACCAGAGGGTGGCAGTGATGAACCCGATGGTGGCAGGGGTGAACCAGAGGGTGGCAGTGGTAAACCAGAGGGTGGCATGGGTGAACCAGAGGGTGACAGTGGTTAACCAGAGGGTGGCAGTGGTGAACCAGAGGTGCGTTGATGAACCAGAGGGTGGCAGTGGTGAACAAGAGGGTGGCAGTGGTGAACCAGAGGGTGACAGTGCTGTACCAGAGGGTGGCAGGGGTGAAACAGAGGGTGCTGTGATGAACCAGAGGGTGGCAGTGGTGAACCAGAGGGTGGCAGGGGTGAACCAGAGGGTGGCGGTGGTGAACCAGAGGGTGGCAGTGCTGAACCAGAGGGTGACAGTGGTTAACCAGAGGGTGGCAGTGGTGAACCAGAGGTGCTATGATGAACAAGAGGGTGGCAGTGGTGAACCAGAGGGTGGCAGTGGTGAACCGGAGGGTGACAGTGATGTACCAGAGGGTGGCATGGGTGAACCAGAGGTGCTGTGGTGAACCAGAGGGTGGCAGTCGTGAACCAGAGGGTGGCAGTGGTGAACCAGAGGGTGACAGTGCTGTACTAGAGGGTGGCAGGGGTGAACCAGAGGGTGCTGTGATGAACCATAGGGTGGCAGTGGTGAACCAGAGGGTGGCAGTGCTGAACCAGAGGGTGACAGTGGTTAACCAGAGGGTGGCAGTGGTGAACCAGAGGTTGCTGTGATGAACCAGAGGGTGGCATTCGTGAACCAGAGGGTGGTAGTGGTGAACCAGAGGGTGACAGTGCAGAACCAGAAGGTGGCAGGGGTGAACCATAGAGTGGCAGTGCTGAACCAGACGGTGGCAGTGGTGAACCAGAAGGTGGCAGGGGTGAACCAGTGGGTGGCAGGGGTGAACCAGAGGGTGGCAGTGGTGAACCAGAGGGTGGTAGTGATGAACCAGAGGTTGGCAGTGGTGAACCAGAGGGTGCTGTGCCCATACATGACAGCATGGGTAACTTTGCCATGCAAGCGGCCCATGAACACGCAAAAAGCCCCGCGAACACGCAAAAAACCCCGCGAACAAGCAAAAAAACAAAAATCCGCAAATTCGCACGAATTTGTGGATTTTGCGGATTGCGATTTCGATTTGGCACAAATTCGCAGAACGCAAATTCGCAAATTTCGCCCATATTAAGATACATACAGTGATAAAATAATGACTAAAAGTACTCAACTGGTGCTTCTAAAATACGCCTACCCCGGTGTACCTAACCTAAGTCTAGTACATGTTTTGTATTCTTTGCCAAGAATCTAGTCCAAGAATTCTCTAAGGGTCTAATCAGCGTCGTACCTTGGTTTAGAATGAAGGAGGTCTCGTGTATCTCTCTCAGGACTCGATTTCCCAGAAACCCGCTGGAAACACTGGAGCTGGATTTCCCGGCAAGAGAAAAGACAGAGTCTCTCAGTGCGTAAGCTGGAGGGTCGGCTTCCTTCGCCATAAGTTGGCAGGGTATGCTCAGACGTGAGTCCCTTGCTCACTTTGCCACTGAATTCAAGCAAGCCTGGCTGAAGACGGCTGTATTGCCTGAAACCAGTTCTAGGAAGCTTGTTTTTGGTCCAGGGAAGGCATGGCTTGGCAGTTCGGGCTGGACTGTTCCCATGAGGCACAGTGTCAGACTGATTTGCATATGGCCATGTCTGAACTGGGGTGGCAGAGTGGGCTAAAGAACGTTGATGGATTAAACCTAGATCTGTTGACTGGGTGTCAGTGTTTGATTGGTTCAGATGCTCCGTCTATCACCACCCCCTTTTGTACCGCACTGAGATCCAGAAGCACACACAAAAGATTCATTCATAAATGGTCCATGACTTGTGCTGCAGTGAGGTAGAGGCACCGGAGATGAGTGTGCTCATGTGAAGAAATTGTTCATGATTGTGTCCCTTCAGGATATTCTTGTTGCAGCGGCAGTGGGTTGTGGTACACCTGCCTCATCTTCTTCATCATCTTCCCAGCTCTTACCCACCGCCTGAGGTGACATTGTTGCGTCCGCTGTCCACAGCACGAAACTCAATCAAAAGGGTCCATGAGTTGTGGTGCACAGAGTTAGTGGCACCTGATGAGTTCAGCAGGTGTGCATCCTGCGGTGATGGTGTGTCCTTGCAGGTCATGATTGGATGTGATGTGTGTGGCCCTGCTGACCGCAGTGTAGGCCAGAGGCATCGGTCAGCAAAGGCCCATAGCCACGTGGCGTGGACTTGAGCTGCACAGATTTAGTGGCACCTGATGAGGTCAGCGGTCGTGCAGCCTACGTTGATTGCGTGTCCTTGCAGGTCATGATTAGATTTGATATGTGTTGCTCTGCTGACCGCAGTGTAGGCCAGAGGCAGCGGTTAGCAAGGGCCCACAGCCACGCGGCGTTGATTTGAGCTGCACAGAGTTAGTGGCACCTGATGAGCTCAGCGGGTGCGCATCCTGCGGTGATGGCGTGTCCTTGCAGGTCCTGATTGGATTTGATATGTGTGGCCCTATTAACCACAGTATAGGCCGGAGGCAGCAGTCAGCAAGGGCCAACAGCCTCATGGCGTTGACTTGAACTGCACCTGATGAGCTCAGCGGGTGTGTAGCCTGCGGTGATGCGTCGTCTGGGCAGAATGCACTGGAAGCAATGTATGTTGCCTACTGGACTTTGCCATAAATAAATCAACACTCGCTTTGAATTGGGGGACCTGCTGACCACAGTGTAGGCCGGAGGCAGTAGTCAGCACACACATATCTCCGCAGTGCTGTGCAGCTGGGTTAGCTGGGGGCCTGTGAAGCGGAGGCCAGCAATCGGCTGAGGAGGCTGGCGGTCACGGTGACGGACTTGTGGCAGGGTGAGGGGTGCCGCCCTGGCAGACGCATTGGCCATCCAGGAAGTGAACCATGCCCAGAGTCCCGGCCTATTTATTCACACTCCTACGCTGGACTGGCATACGCCGGACCAGCCCACTCCACTTACACTTACAGGGGGGGACATCAAAGCTACATGACCGAAGTTTTCCCCACTGCCTGAGGTAACATGGTTGCGTCCACTGTCCACAACACTACAAACACTAGCAGTATATTTCCACATGGACATGTCTGTGATCTGCATATTGAAGTCTGTCCAGCACATCACAGCCACACTTGGCATTGTATACATTCTTATTCATGGGTGATTTTCCTCCTTCATACATACTTGGTTCCCACCTCTCCCCACATTCTGGAATTGTGTGGCTGGAGCCATAACGTTTTCGGAAAGTCAGCTGTCGTACCCTATTCTGCCTCAGTGGTAGTCCGGGGTGGAGTCCAGGGGGGTGGTCCTGGGGGTGGTGGCGGTGGGTGTTCCTGCCCTCTTGGGTCTCCGAGCTGCATGATCAGTAGCTCCATGACATGTGTTGGTCTTCAGATGTTGCTCAGGTCTAGGCTCCCTTTCATACTGCAGGTTGACGTCCTGCTTAACACCAGTAAAAGGCATGTGTTGAATCCCTGCTGCTAACGCTCCTTATTGCCTGTTTTTGGATCACATCGCAGATCTGGCTGGTTGTTGAGATTATCGCCAAGTGGTGTTTTCTTGTGTTTTTGCATTAGTTGTCGCTGTCATCCGGGGCGATGTTTTTTGCAGCAGCTATCGCTGGAAAACTGGCGATATCAGCAGTTTGCACCAGCTTGAGAATAGGGCGATAAATCTATCACCACTTTTGCGTCGCTAAATTGCCGATAAATCGGCGCAAAGTCCTTGAGAATATGCCCCGAAATGTACACAAAATTACTTCAGTGTAACCAACATTTTCCTCGGGTTTAGGCTTACTATAGAATTCAAGGTATTTTAAACATCTTTGTTTTGTTTGGTTGTATAATCTTTCTGCTTTTCCTTTACTTTGTAGTACTGCAATTGCAACAGCAGGTTAAACGCATTTTTCAATTACTTCAGCTAACAGTGATTTTTGACTTTGTCCCGCGTTTTAAACGACGATTTCTTCTTCGTTGCTTGCTCCTTGCTAGCTGATGCACTTTCGTAAGTACCGTAGCAGCTACAGTTCCCTTTCTCTAATATATGTATGTTCCTGCGTTTCTTGGGAGGGACGAGCACATAGGGCTTTGCGGCTCCCTGGCAGCATTCCAAGCAACTGAGTCTGAACACCCACGCTCATTACATGACATCAAACAAAATATGGCTGACATACTGTAAACAATGTCTTACCACTGTAGACTTTCCCTTGATAGAAAGTTCACAAAACACACATTCACTATATGCACAAACAAAATCCTGAAATAAAATGCTTATAACAGCTGTTATCCACTCAACCCAACCAACTATTCCACTCTCCCAGAACATTGAAATCATTCTAAAGAGCATTTCAAAACAGTTAATTTACATGTAATATACAATGCAACAGAGAGTTTACAAATTAAAATATCCTTCAGAAGAAAGTCTAAGACTTTTTCTCGTTTTTGAATTATAAAATGTAAATCATTCAGCATTGTAGTCTTGTTCCAGCTTATTTAGCTTTTCATGTAAACAATGCGGGCATTCAGAGGCAGATTTTAATTTACAAACTGTTTCTACAGATCATTTTCATATTGTTTGTTACCGCCCTGACATGTTTTGGCTGAAGAATATACAGATCTGTTTCGTACTTGTTTATTCTCCCGAGATCATCATTTCAAAAGGACAAAAGAGAATTGACAGAAAGTGATAGTTTTACCCGAGAGGAAATGGGTGTGGGCTGAAGTAGGAAACTGGCCAGCAAAAGTTTAAAAAGTTCCCCTTGACTGAGTTCGGCCATTTAGTCTAGAGGTACGGATGATTGACAGCCCGATGATTACGCAGAGTTTTTATAAGGCACTGGCAGGAGATCAGTCGTTGCTACTCTGCTATTGAAAGAGACACACTATCACCCCTCATCTGTTGGGGCCTAGAGGCAATGGATTATAAGCGCATCTGCCAGCAGAGAGAAGGAAGGACAGTCTAAAAAAACAAAGACAAATTATGCGCTACAATCTGGTGCAAAAATGACATTAAGGAATATTTCTTTTGACATCTGGAAATAAACTGCATCTGTAATGGTTATTCTGATTAGAAACCTTGACCTCTGGTACTTGTATTGGACAAGGCTCAGTTGAATACCCACAGCTCCAAAGCGCAGGAGAATACGTGAACCTCCAAACCTTTCCAAGTATGCGCTTTCCGATGTAAGGGGATTATTTGGAAGCCAGCATGTCCGAGGCTTCTCACATCACTGGTTCTTTTGTGTTTTAATTCCATAGCTGAAGTAGAAAAGAGAACCTCTGGGGGCCATTAACAAGGCTGGGCTTAGTCCCAAGCGGAAGAAAATGAGTCTGGAATATTTTCCGCCTGCGGCATTCTCTTGAACGAGCATATTTTTAGTAAAATGTGTTGCTCAAAATGTCGAAAATGCAGGTCTTTACACAAGAAGTTTGACAGTGCAGACAACCTGTTTTTCTTTCAAGTCTATTGCAGATCCAATACTGTTTTCAAGCATATCTTCTAGATGAATTGGAATCCCCTGGACCTATAGGGCAATCAGGCAGTGCCCCATGGGCTGGTCTGAGAGATCAGTGTGTGGGCCGATTTTTTTTAGCACTTTGTGAGCCAGTTTTTACTGTTCATTTCCCAACATTACCACAAATATTTACAGCAGCAACCACAAATACATGCAGTCTGCCATACCTTGCAAAATACCATAACATCCTATCTTTACTAGTTCAAAATGGGCCGGACTTGCATATGTGATTTACTTTTTTCATCTATCTGTTTCTCTAACGGGAATGACTTTCATTTCGGTGCCCAGGCCTATTTTCTGTGTCCCAATCTGACCCTGCCTGGATGACCACTGTATAGTACTTATCCTGACTGGTAAATCAATAAAAAAACAGGCTTAGACGGTTGTGGTCTGGAACAGTGAGTATAGTTTGAGGTGAACACAATATCATGATCAAACTATTGAAAAACTAAAATAGTGAGGAGGTAATAGTCTGTCTTGCATGTTGTACAGCTGTAGCTCACACTCTTGCTATGCCCCATACCATGCAGATGTTCCACAAGACCACCGGTGGGAAAGGACCTTGTAAACAGCTGGCTACAAAGGCTGCCCATAAGAGCACCTCTACTACCAGTGGAGACAAGAATCCTCACTGCTACTGGCACAGGACCATAGCGCTCCACTAGTTCTGGAGCAACAAGATATAGGTAGGTATAGATTTATCATTCTTAACTCTATATTTATGTAGCTTGAAGATATATATATATATTTCATCATCAAGGTGCATATATATGGAATTAGATATAGATATTCTGTGTTTGTTTACCTGTCGATATTTTGGTCTGCAATATTTTGTTCACAATAGTTTAACTACTCAATATTCTTTACTCGATATTCCAGACATACAGACCTTACATAAGGTAAGGCTTGCTTGAAAAAAAAGTTACATCTTACTTGAAAATGGAATAACAGGAACATATTAAGTCTATATATCCTTGAGGCAAGTTAAGTTAACTTAAGACTGCACATATCTGGCAATATTTTATATAGTCATAAAATTAACACTAACAATCAAAAATAGATGCTGCTTGTTAAGGGCATTTGTTGACAAATGGTACCTACTCAGTTTATCAAATTAACCAAATAGTGAGCTTACACTAATCTGCCTTCCAAATGTTGAACCTGGGCCTTTTTGCAGGGTTATCCCCAAATCTTTTGTTCCTCCTATTTTTTTCTGACCTGTTATTGTTAGTTTTAGGACTCCAGGCGCCACTACTGACTAGTGCTAAAGCTCAAATGCCCTCTGTCTCAATTGTATTGGTGATTGATTTATCCATGATTGGCATATTTGATTAACCACTGAGTTGCTTATAAAGTGCACCAGATGTGCACAGGGACTTTGAAGAAAATTCTACTAGTTGACCTGCAGCGCTGATTGTGCCACCCACATGAGAAGTCCTGCAAAGATGTCTCAAACCTGCCACTGCAGGGTCTGTATATGTAGTTTTAAACTGACATTTTGACCAGGTAAGTGCAACCACTTGCCAGGGCCAAACATTCCATTTTATTACATGTAAGTCAACCCTAGTAGGTCCAAGGCAGCCCCATGAGCTGGTTATAGTGTTTGTAAAAGGAAGGACATGCACTGGAATGCTTAACGTGTCCTAATAGTGAAATAGTGCTAATTTAGTTTTTCACTATTGCAAAGACTATCTGGCCCCTAGGGTAACATGGGGTTTGGATTGTGTTGGACTTGGCCCTTTTTACAGGATCATCCCTGAACGTTTTGACTTCCACCTATATTTTTTCTGACCTGTTGTTGGCTATTTTATGACTCCGGGTACTTTACCACTGCTGATCAGTGCTAAAGTGCATATGCTCTCCCTATTGTGAATTGATGTATGGATTAGTGACTCCATGATTAGCTGGTTTGGTTTACTTGTCAGACCCTAGTACAGTGCACCGAGCGTGTCCAGGGCTTGTAAACCAAATGCTACTGGTGGGCCTACAAAGCGATACAAAAGGGGATGATGGACGGAGCGTTTGATCAAATCAAACACTCACCCCCAGTTAACTGATCTGGGTTTAATCCATCACCATTCTTTAGCTCACTCTGCGACCCTAGTTCAGACATGGCCATATGAAAATCAGTCTGACCCTGTGCCTCATGGGAACAGTCCAGCCCGAACTGCCAAAGCCATGTCTCCCCTGGACCGGAAAAAAGCATCCTGGGACTGGTTTCTGACATTTCAGCCGTCATCAGCCAGGCTAGCATGAATCCAGTGGCAAAGTGAGCAAGGGACTCACGTCTTAGCATACCCTGCCAACTTAGGGCGAACAAAGCGATACAAAAGGGGGTGATGGACGGAGCGTTTGAGCAAATCAAACACTCACCCCTAGTCAACTGATCTGGGTTTAATCCATTGCCATTCTTTAGCTCACTCTGCCACCCCAGTTCAGACATGGCCATATGCAAATCAGTCTGACCCTGTGCCTCAAGGGAAAAGTCCAGCCGAACTGCCAAAGCCATGTCTTCCCTGGACCGGAAACAAGGATCCTGGGACCGGTTTCTGGCATTTCAGCCGTCATCAGCCAGGCTAGATCCAACCATCATCCCCTTTTGTATCGCTTTGTTCGCTCTAAGTTGGCAGGGTATGCTCAGACGTGAGTCCTTTGCTCACTTTGCCACTGGATTCAAGCTAGCCTGGCTGATGACGGCTGCATTGTAAGTATAAGGTAGTACATGCCCTGGTGTGTGTGGCATGTCCTAATAGTGATTTACAGCCATTTTCATTTGTCACTATTGCATGGCTATCTGTTCTCCATAGGCCAGAATGGGCAGTTAGATTATTACATCCTATTATCCTAACTGACTCAGGGAACATGGTAGAAAATCGAGTTTAGTATGTCTGAACTCAGAATGATAAAATACATCTTTGAGTGAAGTTGGTTTTAACATTAAGTGTTTGAAAATACCTCTTTTACAAAGCAGGCATTTTTTTGTCTAACTATCCAAAGCCTTCCTCTGCTAGGTTGTGTATTCCTTGTCTGGAGTTTGAGTGACAGGGCTGGGGGATTCCAGGAGACCTAATGAGTCAGTCCAGTGGTGAACAGAGGGATCCACATCTAGATGGGAGGGAAGAGTTGCACCTGGGACCTGAATAGGACTTTTCCCGCCCCGACAGTGCTGGCTCCACCCCCTGTGGTGAGTCTGATGTCTCTGCCCTGCACTGTGAAAGGAGAGGAGGGATCATGTCAACAAAGTGCTCTAGGGCTGTGCTTTCCCTCCACAATGCTGGCTCCACCTCCTTAGGGGTGTATGATGGTTCTGCCCTGCACTGTGAAAGGAAAGAAGGAGTCATGTAAACAGAGTGCTCCAGACCTGATTTGGACTGGGCAAAGGCCCCTCTGCCCTCAGAGGACAAAGGATTTTGGGGTATAAGTATTGGGACCCTGATCCCAAGAATTTAGATCACTTTGGGACAAACAAGGAGAAACCTCTGCTGATGAGAGGAACCTGAAGAAACTGAGGAGAGACTATTCCTAAGCTGAAGTGCTGCTTGGTGAATTGGCCTGCAGTGATTGCCCTATTGCCGAAGAGAGGAGAAAGGAACTTTGTGTTCTTTGCTTTCAACTTGTGAAGGATCTCCAAGGGCTTGGAAAAGAGCTTGCCTCTTGCTGAAGTCTCAGGGACAACAGACTTCAACCCCCAACTCCGCAGAGTTCTTTTGGAAGTGCCTGCTGCTGTTTTGGGCCTTCTGAGGAAATGCATGTCGCAAGGAGCTGGAAGCGCGATGCAACGAAGAGGAAGCGTATCGCCATCGCGGCTGCTGCCGTCGCACTTCTGAACAAGGATGTCGCCGCTGGAGTTGTCACACTGCACCACATTGAGAGAAGGGTCTTGCAACAAAGAGGAAGCGTGTTGCCATCGCTGCTGCCTGCCGTCACACTTCTGAACAAGGGTGTCGCCGCTGGAGTTGTCACACTGCAACGCATCGTGAGAAGAGTCTCGCAACGAGGTAAAAGCTTGTCGCTGTTCCTGTTGTCGCACTTCTGAACAAGGGTGTCGCTGCTGGAACTGTCGCATTGCACCGCATCAAGGAAAGTGCCTTGCATCCCCGAGAAGCGCGCCGTAGTCTGGACTGCTGCTGTCGCATTTCTGAACAAGGATGTCGCTGCTGTAGTTGTTGCATCATGTGGAAGCCTCACATGGCAGAAGAGTGTCTCAGCTGAAGCTGTTGCTGTCGCACTTCTGAACAAGGGTGTTGCCGCTGCAGTCCACGCATCGAACCGAGAACTTCTCGCATCCCCCGAGAAGTGTGCCGCATCTGGAAGATCTTCACGTCTTTATTTCTATGCACTGGAGCTGTGCCGCATTTCCCTCGCTGCAACATTGCTTGTTGTGGAAGCGCAACGCATTGTAAGGTACATTGGCGCAAAGTGTTGCATCTTAAGAACTGAACTGAACTAAGCTAAAACTACCATCTTAAAGTAACAGTATTGTGTATTTTTGTGGTTAATGGTTGTGTGGTAAATCTATATAAAGTGTACTTATTTTTTATATGAAACCTGGTGTGGTGTCCATCTGTAGTGTTGTCACTGGGTTACTGTATGTGGTTACAAATGCTTTACACACTGCCTCTGAGATAAGCCTGTCTGCTTGTGCCAAGCTACCAAGGGGGTGAGCAGGGGTTATTTAGGAGTGTAATCCCCTTATCCTGACTAGAGGCAAGGGTCCCTATTTGACACAAGTACCTACCTGTGCCAACTAGAGACCCCAAATCTAACACAATGAAATATCATTTAAGTGTAATTTTCCAATTGAATCAGATAGAGATTTGGAGTTTGTGGTCCCTGAGCTCACAATTTAAAGATAAATCTTTTGGTGAAGTTGGTTTTTGAAATGTAAGTTTGAACATGCCACTCGTAGAAAATGGACATTTTCTTGTTTAACCATTCTGTGTCTCTGCCTGTCTGTAGAATACACGTCTGGGTTGGCTGACAGTTTGGCTATTGGGCATTCACTCAAGACAGTCACACAAATGTATCTGAGGTGTGTCCTGCATGTCTTGATGGTTCATCGCCAGGCTGATGGGACGTCCTGAGCTAGAGTGGTTGGAGGAGTAATCACTGACACCTGAATAAGGCTGTGCCTGTCCTCATACAAATCTGTCTCCACCCCCTGCAGTGTGTCTTGAGGCAGATCCAGGAAAGGCAGGGCCTTGTGCAATACAAAGACTTCCCTTTGATGTCCCTATGTCAAAGACAGAAGGGGTATATGTAGAGGACCTCTGGCACTCCAAAATAAGAACACTTCTGGATAAGGATATTCTGCCAGGAAGAATAGCTGGGTGCTGTAGGAGGGACCTAAACTCTGCCTGTGATTTTGTTGTGCTGGCCTGCTGCTTGCTGCTTCTGTCCTGGGAGAACTGGACTTTAGTTTCTGTATCCTGTTTCCAAGGTTCTCCAAGGGCTTGTGCATGCTTGCCTTCTGTTAAGAAGTCTCAGGGCCATCAAATACTTCGCCTACAAGAGTCTATGCTCTTCTGCTGGAAGCCCTGACTTGCCAAGTAGTGTCAAACCTGGGCTCTTGGAAGTGTAACCTGGTGAGAGAATCCACACATTGACTCTCAGTGGCGATTTTCTCGATGCAACACCACTGTACGCCTTAAAAATCAACGGTGCACCACAGTGCAGCTAAAGAATCGCCCTAGCACCTGCTTTTCGGCTGGAAAAACACTGCAACCCAAGTCCTAAGAACCATGCCACTGACGTCCATTGCACTCACTCCAACTCTGATGCAGCCTCTGTTTTACCGCTGAAGAACAGATGCATCACCTGCTTCACAGCTGTAAAATAGACTCAGAGAAGGATTAGTTGCCACTGCATCAAATCAGCACATCTGGATTTTCAGTGTCTCATCCGTTGATGCCTTCATTGGCATTGCCCAGCATTAAGGAACTGAGGACATGTGTCTTACGGTCGACACATGATCTCCTTCTCCATTAAGGAACCGATACATCACCTTCCCTGACAGTAAGGTACAGCAAGACCACTGACTCATTGTCAGTGAAATTGCTCTCCCACCCTCGCAGCTCCACCATTAAGTGAAGTGCCCCTGCCCCTGCACTCTTGAGTGTTAGTGATCGAGGCCCTCCTCCACCCGCAGGTTTCCCTGCGCCTCAACCCTGGTGGTCCAGTGGACCTCTGTCTCCTTTCTCTCACTCTGCTCCTTCACTCGTTTTTCTACCCTTTCTATCTTTCACCGCTCTGCACTTTTCTGCATCTCTGCTCTTTTGTGCCTTATTTCTGCCCATTTTCCCTTTCTCTCCCTCTGCTCCTTCACTCCTTTTCACTCGTTTTTCTACCCTTTCTATCTTTCAACTTTCTGCACCTCTGCTCTTTTGTGCCTTATTTCTGCCCATTTTCCCTCTCTCTCTCTCTGCTCCTTTACTCGTTTTCACTCGTTTTTCTACCCTTTCCATCTTTCACCTTTCCGCCCTTTTCTGCATCTCTGCTCTTTTGTGCCTTATTTCTGCTTATTTTCCCTTTTTTCTTTATCCCTTCTTTCCTCCCTTCACCTTTCCCCGCCGCTGCTGCCCCCGCGCCCCCCCCCCCCAGCGCGACCGGCCCAATCCAGCTCCTCTCACCGCTCCCGCCTCCCAGCTGTCCAGCCCTCCCCGACCCCTACTTAATGGCGGCCACTGCAGGAACAGGCGTGCAAGACCACTGACTCATTGTCAGTGTAATTGCTCTCCCATCCTCGCAGCTGCACCATTAAGTGAGGAGGCCCTGCCCCTGCACTCTTGAGTGTTAGTGATCGAGGCCCTCCTCCACCCGCAGGTTTCCCTGCGCCTCATCCCTGGTGGTCCAGTGGACCTCTGTCTCCTTTCTCTCACTCTGCTCCTTTACTCGTTTTTTTTTCTACCCTTTCTATCTTTCACCCTTCTGCACCTTTCTGCATCTCTGCTCTTTTGTGCCTTATTTCTGCCCATTTTCCCTTTCTCTCCCTCTGCTCCTTCACTCGATTTTCTACCCTTTCTATCTTTCACCTTTCTGCACCTCTGCTCTTTTCTGCCTTGTTTCTGCCCATTTTCCCTTTCTCTCCCTCTGCTCCTTCACTAGTTTTCACTTGTTTTTCTACCCTTTCCATCTTTCACCTTTCTGCCCTTTTCTGCATCTCTGCTCTTTTGTGCCTTATTTCTGCTTATTTTCCCTTTTTTCTTTATCCCTTCTTTCCTCCCTTTACTTTTCCCCGCCGCTGCTGCCCCCGCGGCCCCTCCTCCCCCAGCGCTCCCCCCCCCAGCGCTACTGGCCCAATCCAGCTCCTCTCCCCGCTCCCGCCTCCCAGATGTCCAGCCCTCCACGACCCCTACTTAATGGCGGCCACTGCGGGGACAGGCGAGCAAGACCACTGACTCATTGTCAGTGAAATTGCTCTCCCACCCTCGCAGCTCCACCATTAAGTGAGGTGCCCCTGCCCCTGCACTCTTGAGTGTTAGTGATCGAGGCCCTCCTCCACCCGCAGGTTTCCCTGCGCCTCATCCCTGGTGGTCCAGTGGACCTCTGTCTCTGTTCTCTCACTCTGCTCCTTCACTCATTTTTTTTTCTACCCTTTCTATCTTTCACCCTTCTGCACCTTTCTACATCTCTGCTCTTTTGTGCCTTATTTCTGCCCATTTTCCCTTTCTCTCCCTCTGCTCCTTCACTCGTTTTCACTCGTTTTTCTACCCTTTCTATCTTTCACCTTTTTGCACCTGTGCTCTTTTTTGCCTCATTTCTGCCCATTTCCCCTTTCTCTCCCTCTGCTCCTTCACTCGTTTTCACTTGTTTTTCTACCCTTTCCATCTTTCACCTTTCTGCCCTTTTCTGCATCTCTGCTCTTTTGTGCCTTATTTCTGCTTATTTTCCCTTTTTTCTTTATCCCTTCACCTTTCCCCGCCGCTGCTGCCCCCGCGGCCCCTCCCCCCCAGCGCGACTGGCCCAATCCAGCTCCTCTCCCAGCTCCCGCCTCCCAGCTGTCCAGCCCTCCCCGACCCCTACTTAATGGCGGCCGCTGGTGCACCGAAGGCGCGTCAAAGGCAAGCATGTCTGAGCCCGTCCGCGACCCGGCCACGACCAGCACCAGGAACCCTGGACCTCCGCCCCGCCAACGCTATGACCCAGCAGCACTCCACGCACTCAACCCAGGCTGCAACAACAACTGCAAGCTAGCATCACCAGCTGACACCCATGGACCCTTCAGCTGTCACCGCTGCCGGCACACCTGCAGAACCGCCAAGAACACAGATCCAGTACAACCCGCCCACAAGAACACAACCGAACCGAAGACCCTGCAATGCATCCTCCTCAATGTCCGATCCCTCCACAAACACGCCACAGAAATCTGGGACCTCCTCGACAGCACCACCCCGGACATAGCATTCTTCACCGAAACCTGGACCAACGCCACCTCAGGACCGGACATCGCCATCGCCATCCCCCAAGAATACAAGATCTACAGGAAGGACCGCCCCCCCACCCAGGAGGAGGAATCGCCATCGTCCACAAATCCAGTCTCCGCCTGAGCACACTCCCTGACGAGTCCACAGAACTGATGGAACACCTTCACTTCAAGATACTGGACAGCCCCACTGCCGCCCTCCGAGGAACCCTCATCTACCGACCCCCTGGACCCCGCGGACCCTTTGACAACTCTATCACTGACATTATCTCCCCGCAGGCCATCGCATCCACCAACTACACCCTGCTGGGACGCCTCAACTTCCACCTTGACAATCAACTGGACCCCAACACCACATGCCTCCTGGACAACCTCCACAACATTGGACTCTGCCAGATCATGACCGAGCCCACGCACTCAGCAGGACAACCCTCGACCCTCTCTTCACTACAGGAAACTCCATCACCTTCAGCCACACCACCGAACTCCCATGGACCGACCATCATTGCGTCCACTTCACCTTCAGAACACCCACCATCCACAGACACCAGCACCTGCTTCCACAAAGAAACTGGACCAAAATCACCGACGACCAGCTCATCTCCTCACTCAACAACTCTACCCCAACCATCACGGAAAACGACGACCCCAACACCGCAGCCCGAACCCTGCATAGATGGATCTCGGACAGCACCAACACCAGAGCCCCCCTCAAGAAAAACAACAACAACCGTGCCAAGAAAGCCAGATGGTTTACCACCGAACTTCGAGAGTCCAGGCGCACATGCCGCCGCCTCGAAAAGGCCTGGAGAAACACCAAATCCACAGAAGCCCACAACAACTTCAGAGCCGTCACCAACGCTCACCATCAACTCATTAGAAAAACGAGGAAAAAAGCGATTGAAGACAGAATCTCCACCCACGCACACAACAGCAAGGAACTCTTCAGCATCATCAAGGAGTTCGCCCAACCCACCAGCGAGTCTACCGACATCCCTCCCTCACAAGACCTCTGCGACAAACTCAGCACCTTTTTCCACCAGAAAATCAAGAGCATCTACGAGAACTTCGACGAAGACAACCAACACACTGAACTCTCACCAACCACCCCCGACACCCGGAAACCAGCGATTAATGACTGGACAGCCCTCACCACCAAAGACACACTGAAGACAATGAAGTCAATCCACTCAGGGGCCCCCACGGACCCCTGCCCCCACCACATCTTCAACATAGCCACTGACACAATCGCACCATGCTCTGCCACACCATCAACCGCTCCCTGGCGACTGCCTCGTTCCCCGACGACTGGAAACACGCCGAAGTCAACCCCCTCCTGAAGAAACCCTCAGCGGACCCCACTGACCTCAAAAACTATAGACCCATCTCCCTGCTCCCTTTCCCAGCGAAAGTCCTCGACTCCTCTCAATCCGGCTTCAGAAAAAACCACAGTACGGAAACCGCCCTCCTCGCCGCAACAGACGACATCCGCACCCTACTGGACAAAGGAGAAACAGTAGCCCTCATCCTCCTAGACCTATCAGCGGCGTTCGACACAGTCTCCCACCGCACCCTAATACGCAGACTCTACGACGCAGGAATCCAGGACAAGTCCCTCGACTGGATCTCTTCCTTCCTCTCCGGCAGGACGCAACGGGTCAACTCCCCCCTTTCCTCTCGGACCCCACACCTACCACCTGCGGAGTCCCCCAGGGCTCCTCCCTCAGCCCGACTCTCTTCAACGTCTACATGGCTCCACTTGCCCCCATCGTCAGAACCTACCGACTCAACATCGTGTCATACGCAGACAACACCCAGCTCATCCTCTCCCTATCCAACGAGCGCAACACCGCCAGATGCAACTTTCGAGAAGGCATGGAAGCCATCGCCAAATGGATGAAAAACAGCTGCCTACAACTAAACACCAACAAAACAGAAGTACTCATCATGGGCCCAAACCCCGACGCCTGGAGCGACACCTGGTGGCCGAAAGCCCTTGGAAAACCGCCAACCCCCACAGACCACGCACACAACCTGGGAATCATCCTGGACTCCGAGCAAAAAATGGACCACCAGATCAACCCTGTCTCATCTTCCTGCTTCCACACCGTCCGCCTCCTTCGTAAGACCTTCAAATGGATCCCCCTCGATCACCGAAAGACAGTCACTCACGCTCTGGTCACCAGCAGACTCGACTACGGTAACGCACTCTACGCCGGAATAAACAAAAACCTCATCCGCAAGCTACAGAACATCCAGAACACCGCCGCAAGACTGGTCCCCAACCTGCCAATACACTGCCACATCTCCCAGCACCCGCGCACACTCCACTGGCTCCCCGTCGAGGCGAGAATCACCTTTAAGATGCTCACCCACGCACACAAGGCGCTCCACGGCACCGGACCAGCATACCTGAACAGCCGGCTCAAATTCCACGCACCCCAAAGGACCCTACGATCAGCCCAGCTCTCCTACGCCGAGGTCCCCCACACCAGAAAGACCAGATCGGGAGGCCGCTCCTTCTCCTTCCTCGCGGGCATAGCATGGAAGGCCATTCCGCTCCACCTCACACAGACAACATCGCTCCCCATCTTCGCAAAGAACCTCAAAACCTGGCTCTTCGACTGACCCCCTCCTTGATGGAATGGAACCTGCACCCCCCCCCAACCCTAGCGCCTTGAGACCCTTATGGGTGAGTAGTTGCGCTTTAACAAACTCCTGATTGATTGATTGACGAATCACATCTCATGAGTAGCAGTAATGAACTGACGAATCACCTCCTCTGGCCGTAAGGAACAGACAAATCACCTCCTCTGGGAGTAAGGAACATCACTCTGCTTTTCCAGCGCCTCACCTCCCCTGTGCCTGTTTTGTATTTGATTTTTAATGCAGCCAAAGTACTTAGAGCTAAAGAAACACATCTATAGATTTCTGTGAATGGAACTTATTTAACTTTTGAAAAGTGATAACTTTACATGTGAATGTTGGGCTTTTCCTGTTTTGATCTTGTCTTATTCAGATAAATATTGCCTATTTTGCAAAACTGGTGTGGGCTCCTTTTGTAGTGTTTTCACAACGTTACTGTGTGTGTGAGTACAAAACTTTACACATTGCCTCTGAGAAAAGCCTGACTGCTAATGCCAAGCTATCTAGTGGGGTGAGCCAGGGTTATCATAGCTTTGTGACTCCCATACCCTGACTAAGGTGAGGGTCCCTACTTGGACATAATGAAAACCACTGCCAACTACAGACCCCATTCCTAACCAAAACTATAATGTTCATTACATTTATTTAATTCACTAATTCTTCTCTCACAAAGCCCATCAGGATAGTAATTTCTCACAATACTTTCCTTCACATAAATACAGATGTACATATTTCAATGACAACATATTTTTCAAACATTTAAATCCAGAGCTTGAGCTGAGCCAATACATGTTTTGCCCAGTATGATGTATTTATATTAGACCTTCATCAGGCTCCATAAAATCACTGTAATAGTTACAGGTGCCTGAGAATGGTATGTCCTGGAAAAACTAACTGCCAATACCCCGTTCTCTTGTCTCCAGTAAAAGATGTATACGTTCTTATTTACAATGAGGAGAGAATAACAGGCAGTACAGACACCCAACAGCAGTGCTACAAATAGCTGGCGCATAGTAAAATTGGCGATACTTAAGTATTCAGCAGTAACAGTTAAAAGAAAGTCAAGCATGTGCATGATGAGGTTGACTTTTTTTGCAGTTAGAGCAGAGATGAAAAATGTGTGTGAAATCCAAAACACATTGTAGCTATATCTACTGTAAACATATTATTGGAATGGGTATCTATCCCTGAGATGTAGTTTTACAATAGGCAACCAAGGCTGCTATTTTGTTTTGAAGAAGACAATGATACAATGGGATTTTTTTACCACATTGTAGCACAGATGGTACCAGAACAAAGGCCATAGATGTTAAAAAAGGTAGAAAACTAGATACTGATACATGTGAATTTTACGCCTCTTGCTACCATGTTGGTCAGAGACAGAACAAGGATAACTCTTACCTGCTGCACCCTACCCTATCAATACAGTGATATAACACACTGCTAATAAAGACATAACTAACTGCCTAGTATTGTTTTGCTGTAGGAACACACCAGCCTCTTAGCTTAACCTAAATACACCTGCAAATTGATTTGAAACATAAATCCCCAGATATCGTATCGGCTCAAGAGAAAAAGCTTGTTGTTTTAGATTGTCTGGTAGAAAGTTGCTACACAGATTTAGGACTTCATTTTTTTGTGACCAATTTTGTATCCTCTGATTGCCTCAAACTCTGGGAATTCTCTTAAAATTGTTTTAATGTTTACCTTGCTGGTTTAATGTACAATATAACATTGTCTGCAAATAATTTTAGTTTTGTCATTCCCTCTATTGGAGCTGTCCCATGCACATTTATAGAGAGAGGCGTGTCAGCTAGAGCGCTGACCTAACCCCAGAGAACCCGGAAGTGCAGGGCTCCTCCACGCCGTCCGCTACAAACGTCCAGAGTGGACGCGGCGGACCGGGGTGGGATTTAACAACGGTGAGTAACCCCCGAGCTAGGACTCAGCCCAGGGTTAAGGTGCATACATTTTAAAAACACTTCACACGCTTACAGTTTAAAACACAGCAGTAATCGCAAATTTTAAAAGTACGCTCGCTTCAGAGCCTGCAGCCTTACTCCAGCGCGAAGCAGATAGAGTCAGCCTCTGCCACCGGCTTTCTCTTCTCCGCCCTACTCTACTCTAAACCGAGCAGCCTATTTCTGGACAACACACAAAATTGGTCATTTTGGTCAGTAAGCCAGTTGATTTAAGCACACAAAACAAGTCCCTGCTACCTCCCAGCAGCTCTAACAATCCATCAGAACAAGGATGCACCCACACTGAATAAAGACTGGGTACACATGGAAAACTGGAAAGAAAATGGAAAGGGGCACACTGCTTAGTCTCCACTCAAAAAGGCCCCACAGGGCATCTGCCAACAGCTGCCACAAAGCTTGGATATGGCGGGCCCCAGCTATACTCATAATCCCTGAACAGCCACGAAAGTCAGCTGTAATGGAGGAACATTCTGTGGAGCAAGTGCTGGCGGCTTCAATGGGAAAAGCAACTCACAAGAATTTGAGCAATGGGCATGGTGGAGAACACACAGACAACAAAACTAGGCCGAATTGGGACACATCGCTCAATTAGGGAAACCAGACCCCACTGACTAACGACTGCTCCAGCTGGCAGCTCATAGTGTAGGAAGCACAGAATGTTGTGGCTCAAATGAGGCATGTTCTGGGCTACCAACAACTAAGGCAAAGCCAAGGAATGCAATATTGAGAGCAACGATCAAGGGAGCGGAAATCCAGCCAAAGGAAGCAATTAGCTGCACCCGCCAACCTGGGACAATGGCTTTAGTAATTGACCAACCAGAGCCAATACAACCACCAAGAACCACACAGCAGGAAACAGATGTCATGCTTCTTCACCCCAGGTATACTTCCAAAGGCCACTAGGATACTTTGAATAGAGGTAACATCATAAGGCTATTTAAAGGCAATACCAACTCTTGCTGGCCTGAGATCAACTGACTTACTCTCTACAGAGTTCATCCGCACAGCAAACCCTTCAATGCCAGAGGCCACTAAGGTCACATGGAAATCAACTAAATTGACATCATACCATACGAAAAACCTGGGTACCCACTACCCCTTTTAGCCAGTAATACAAGGCCTGTATCAACAAAACCACACAGGTGCACACACTCTATGCTCAGAGGGGCTCTGGGAATATCTCCACAACAGAAGGACAAACTAGTTGGTTAACCCACAAGATAGAGCTTGGGCAGCAGCAGCACCAGCACCTCAGAGCAGATCTTCATATGTTGGGCCAATTACCTGAACCATAACAACCTCCGCGGAGATGTATTGAGGTTCCACACTGAAGGAAGGCAGTACAAGAGCTAAGGATACCCCACTCTGCCTATGCTTATGAAACAATAATGGTCCATCTACAAAAATTGAGTAATTGAACCGGATTTCCTACAATACGTCAAGGCCTTCAACATAATCATGCTGCAGGAAACTTGGGTCTCTGACCAACATCACACCACATCAAGGTGTCATGTGCTTTGCCAAATAGGCTGCAAAGGGATGACATTTTGGACACCGCATTGGGGGGCTGGCAACATATGTATCTGCAATGAGCATATAATCAGCAGTGATTGTGGACTTCAGCAACTATCATACCCGTTAAGCTCACAAACAGAGGTGTTTTAGTCAACTCATACATTCACTCAAAACAAAAATTGAAAGATTCAAAAAAGGCTAATGGACCAAGAAACAAAGTACATAACTGAGATGGAAATCTCAAACTTTATCCTGTCTGAGGACCTAAACCAATACCTCTTTGGTGCACTGAGAGCGAGGAGGTTTGTATCCAATCCCCAATTTTCAACATTCCAACCCAATGCACACCAACACACAAAAGCAAGAGCTGCAAGAAAAGCTGTCTTCGGAAAGACTTAGAACACCTAAACCTTGGAGCTCTCAATGGTAGATTCTCTGAAGACTTGCCTTCATCATACTACTCCTCCACAACAAGCTCCATATTAGAGTATACGTTTGTAAGCCTCTCACTGTTTCTACACATCCTGGGGTTCAGAATGGGGGACAAGGGAGAGAGTGATCACCGTCCACAAGAAATGAGGTTAATAGCCTCTGCACCTGTTTCCATCCAGTGAGAACTAGCCCTGGGGCCCATTTACACCTCAAATTTAAGGAGGATCAACTTTGGAGCATCTAATGCAGAGTCCTTTTCATGAGCAAGAATTGAACTCTTCAAATCACAAGCAACAAGCTTAACTGACCAAATATCACTATGGGAACATTTCACCGCCACATTGCTAGAATGTCAAGCTGCACCCTTAACCAAAAAAGATCACTCCCAGGTTTCAACCCGGAGAAATAGGATCACGAAAGCAAAAAGAGACCACCTCAAGCTCCTCAAAAAATCAATAAACTGCACCTTAACCCCTTCGATGCTCATGACGGAGCAGTTCGGTCATGAGCATCGATTGGGCTGTGCTTATGACTGAACCTCTGCGTCATGAGCACAGCCCCTGGAGGAAACTCTGGCGCTCCCCCCCTGGGGCATCGATCTTGGCATCACAGAGGGGGATGGGAGCGGAAGAGTTTCCGCAGACACCCCGACACCTTCCGCTTCCCCATGATGTCAGCACGCACAGCGCGCCATCAGGAAGCGCTGGACGCGCTGGCAATCATTTCTTTCCAGGGAATCCAGAGGAAGGATGTGTTTTTGTTGCTCAGGTGGGGCCTGAGGCCAAATTAGGATGCCTTGAGGCATCACGGGAGAGGAATCTGTGTGTCCTCTCCCCTGATGTCTCAATGCAGGGCAATCCTGGTGCACAGCGTTGTGATCGTGCACCAGGAATGCCCCGCTTCCAAATGATTTTTTAAGTATATTATGCCCCAGATCGTTTTTTTTATTTTGTCTTTCTGCCCCCAGGGGTGCAGAAAACCCCACTAGACACCAAGGAATGTATTTATTTTTAAATGGAAGAGACCCCTTGGGCAAGGGTCACTTTCACGGGCCAAATTTATTTGAAAATTATATTCTGCCCCCCAGGGAAATATAGCCTGATTTTTTGGTTGTTTCTGGCCCCGGGGGAAGGGGGGGGCAGAAAAGCCCACTAAAGCCATGGAATTCATTTTTTTTAAAATTGGAAGCGACCCCTTGGGCAAGGGTCGCTTCCAGGGACCATATTCATTTTTAAAGTATAATCTGCCACCCCTGGGGCCAGATCGGTATGTTTAATTGGCCTTTCTGATGTCAGGGGGGGGCAGAAAACCCCACTCGACACCAGGGAGTGTTTTAAATTTTTAATGGAAGTGACCCCTTGGTCGAGGGTCGCTTCCTTATGGGCCTAAATTCCTTTTAACACTTTTCAGCCTCCCCGGGCAAAAATCACCTATATTTTTGGCGTTTCTGGACGGGGGGGGGGGGGCAGAAAAGCCCATTAGAGCCAGGGATTAAAAAATAAATTAATTGGTCGCTTCCAGGGCACATATATTTTTTCATGTGTATTCTTCTCACCCCCCCCACCCAGGATCAGATCAGCCTGTTTCTTTGGCCTTTCTGCCCCCATTTGGGTAGTGACATAGTGAATTGTTTTTATTTCTTGTGAATTGTAATTGTAAGGCTTTATTTCTCCCTTTTTTTCTACTTCAAGGCTTTTGCTCTTTAGACTGTTGCAGGTTGCTATTTCGTTACTAGTGGTTCTGCTGTTTGTGTAGTTGCAGGTGTTTGGTTAGAGACTTTTTCTGTACAATGTAAATGAGTTTTATTTTTCTGCATGAATGTGTTTTTTTCAAATTGTGTAATGTGTAATTTGCATTTGTGCTTGATGTGTATTTTGTTGTCTTTTGAGTATTTTTTTTCTCTTTCTAATGGGATGTCGTTGATTTTTGCGGAGTCTTTGCAGAGTAGGTACTGGTGAGTGTAGCTGTCTCTTGTAAGTGAACTATGTAGTTTTTGAGTATATAGATCTTTGTGATAAAGGCACACTTTTTTTACTTACTTATTTTGCAGTGTTGGATGTTGTTGACTTGTTTGTGCAGTCTCCTTTCTTAGTAAGGATAATGGCTAGAAGCAGGATTACTACTCAGCAGGTTATTGGTATGCTTTTTGAGTCTTTCTCTGACCATGGTCCAGAGACTGACTCTGATTCTGAGGCAGAGGTGGGAGGGGAAGATTCAGGCAGTGAGTTTTCTCTCCACATGGCATCATCCGATGATGAAGCTACTTTCAGTGCGGATGAAGCTACTCTTAGTGCGGATGAAGTGCCTGTATTAGAGGAGGACATTGATGTGCCGATAGTGCGGCAAGAGGCATCAGGGCTGCAGCCTGGGGCTGCAAGACTTCCCGTTGGTATATTGCGCAAGAGGAATCTGGGCTGCAGCCGGGGGCTGCAAGGCTTCCTGTTGAAAGTGCTGACCTCTGGGTTGTCCCAGGCATGATGCAGCCGGCATTGCCAGACTTTACTGGTGTTCCAGGGTGTAGAGTGAATACTGAAAACCTTTTGCCGATAATTTTTTTCAGTTGATTATGGACAATGTGTTTTTGGCAGAGATTGTTGAGCAGACTCATTTGTATGCCAAACTGTTTTTGAGGGACAACAGTGCCAGCCTTAAGCCCCACTCTAGAGCTACCCAGTGGACTCCCACAAATCTGAAAGAGATGAAGAAGTTCTTGGGTTGTACTTTTTTGAAGGCCTTGCATAGGAAGCCATAAATGGCTTCATATTGGTCTACTAGTCCCTTGAAGGCAACGGCTATATTTCCGGCAGTCATGAGTCATGATATGTATTTGCTTCTGCTTCGGATGATGTATTTTGTCGATAATGGTTTAGCGTTGCACAAGATCACCCTGATTGTGACCGCCTTTTTAAGATTCGACCTGTCATTAATCACTTTGTTGATTGATTTTCTGAAATCTATGCTCCAGGGAAAGAAATTGCAGTGGATAAGTCTTTGGTGTTGTTCGTGGGCTGCTTGGTTTTTAGGCAATACATTCCTAGCAAGAGGGCACGCTATGGAATTAAGCTGAATATGCCGTATGACAGTAGGACTGGATCTGTCTCTAATTTCAGGATGTACACCGGTAAGGAATCCAGGATTAACCCCCTTGGTTGTTCGTCCACTTTTGGAGTGACTGAGAAAATTGTGTGGGAACTTGGTAGAGGATTTTTTTAACAAAGGCCCCCATTTATATGTAGATAACTTCTACACTGGTATGCGGTTGTTCAGGGAATTGGCCAAAGTGGACACTGTTGCTTGTGGCACAATTCGCTCTAATTGTAAAGGTTTCCCAAAAGAACTTGTTTGTGAAAAGCTTGTGTGCGGACAGTGCAGTGTATTGCGTTACGAGGAGCTTCTAGCTGTGAAGTTTTCAGACAGGAGTGATGTCTACAAGCTGCCTGCCATCCATGATGAAAGCACTGCAACTGTGACTGTTTGGGGTTAGGTTGCTGAAGCGCGCAAACCTGTGTGCATTTTAGACTGTATGCATGTATAGGCATTTATATAGCGCACTACTTACCCGGAGGGTCCCAAGGCGCTTCGACCGCTGCAAAACCCTTCCTGGCTTCCCTGAGAGATGGTCCCTTAATGGGTATCTCCAGGGTGAGACCAGGCATCCCCGGCGGTCTGGTGGGGCCGTTAGTGAAGATGAGGCAAGCTAATGCCCAGAGTTGCCGAGTGTGAACGCTGATCAGAGTGGGCACAGAGGCGAGAGAATTATCGCGTCCGCTGACCCTGGTCCAGAAACCTGCCGCGCCGGAAATCGAACCCTGGTCCCGGGCCGTCCTCTGCTCTCGGGTCTGCCGCCTCTAACCAGTGAGTTACACTACTTCACTGACTATAATAGGCACATGGGTGGTGTTGACAGAGTCAATCAGAGGTTGGAACCGTACGCTGCTCTTCGTAAGGCTTACATTTGATACAAGAAGCTAGCCAACCATCTTTTCCACTTGGCAACCTTTAATGCTTTTGTTGTGTTCAAGGATTCTTGTCCTGAGTCAAAGATGACTTTTGCTAAGTTCCAGGAGTCTGTAATAGGCAGCCTTGTTTTAGTGTTCCTAGAGTTGGAGTGGTGGAGGAAGTTGCTGGATTGAAAGATCGCCACTTTTCTGATCACATTCCTCACACACCCTCAAAACACTTTCCCAGTGGGAGATGTGGAGTCTGTTGGCGAAAAGATATGCGGAAGGAGACTCAAATGTACTGCCCAGAGTGTCTTTCTAACCCTGGGCTGTGTGTGCCTGCTTGTTTTAGAATGTCCCACACGCAAAATAATTTTTGGGAGCATCCATGAGTGGTAAAGTGAACTGCCTGGCCTTTATTGTTTAATATTTTTTGTTCAGTTTCAAGGTTGGCCTTTGTGTAGTGTATTTAGTTTCAGATGTTGTGTTAGTAGATGTGTATCTATTTGCAATTTGTTTGTGTTTTCCTATTTTTATTTAAAAAATCCTAAATATGATGGCGGTGTGCGTGGAGTGGCGCTTGTCTGGCAGTGTGTGTGGTCTTTCGCTTGGCTGGTGGTGTGATTGGATTGGCGCGTGGCTGGCGGTGTGCATGGACTGGCGCTTGACTGGTGGTGTGTTTGTCCTGGCCCTTGGCTGGCGGTGTGTTTGGACTGACGCTTGGCTGGCGGTGTGCGTGGACTGGTGATTGGCTGGCAGTGTACATGGACTGGTCCTTGGCTGGTGGTGTGGTGTGTGTGGACTGGTGCTTGGCTGGCAGTGTGTGAGGACTGGCGCATGGCTGACGGTGTGGTGTGCGTGGACTGGCGCTTGGCTGGTGGTGTGATTGGATTGGCGCGTGGCTCGTGGTGTGCATGGACTGGCGCTTGACTGGTGGTATGTTTGTACTGGTGCTTGGCTGGTGGTGTGTTTGTACTGGCCCTTGGCTGGCGGTGTGTTTGGACTGGTGCCTGGCTGGTGGTGTGCGTGGACTGGCGCTTGGCTAGCGATGTGGTGTGCGTGGACCGGCGCTTGGCTGGTGGTGTGCATAGACTGGCGCTTGGCTGGTGGTGTGGTGTGCAAGGACTGGTGCTTGGCTGGCGGTGTGTGAGAAGTGGCTAGCTGCTGGTCACTACACACACTGCTAGCCAAACGCCACTCAACGTAATCCGTCAGCTGGTGTGGTGGCTTTGTCAGGAATGTGGGTGTGTGAAAGTGATGGGCTCTTAAATTGTCTTGTGTGTTTCATGTATGAAAGGTGTGTGAATGGCCTGTAAAGCGGTTGGTGCCTTGAAGTGGCTTTACAGCTCACCAGCTGCGAGTCACTGGTTCCTTTTTTGTCCATTCAATTATTTACAGTGCATTTAATTTTTGTGAAATCTCTTGTTAATACAATTTTATATACTGAACCATCACTCGCCCTCTTGCCAAATCCAACCAGTATCTGCGTGTGCCTTAGGAACGAATGGCTGTGCAGTAATCTTTGACTGTTTAGTCTCTCTGCCAAGCTGTACATTTCAGTTAAGAACAACCTAACAACTTTAGTTTTTGTCGTAAACTAAACACCCATGGGAGTGCATGGTGATGTCTCTCTTGTGGATCCCAACAAGTTATGTTACCCACAATGTCCTGCAAACCTCAAAATGTAACATTTTCCCTGCATTATTGTGCCCAAATTTTCACACTGCAGAAAGTAACAACAAATGTCCAACCGCCCAGCATTTCTCCAAGTATCCCGATAGAAATGGTACTTCACTTGTATATGGGCCAAGTACCCGCAGCAGGGAAAGGCCCAAAACCTATCTATGTGACATCAAAATAACCTATCACAAAACAACCTGGCTTTGCAAGGAGGGTCCCATGAGTTTTTGGTCAGGAGCTCAGCGGCCATCTAGGGAAACCTACCTAACCCGCTCATTTCTGCAAACTAAACACCCGGGGGAGTCCAGCGAGGTATGGCTTGCATGGGTCCCCCATCATTCTCCTACCTAGAATCCACTTTTTCCCACATTTCTGTGTGGGAAAGTTCTGGAATCTGCGTAGGTCCACAAATTTCCTCCCACCCAGCGTTCCCCCAGGTCTCTTGATAAAAATGGTACCTCACTTGTGTGGGTGGGTCAAGGACCCGCAACAGGCAAGGGCCCAAAATCTATTGAAGCAACATCAAAATTACTTATCACAAACCAGCCCGGTTTTGCAAGGGGGGGTCCCATGAGTTTTTGGTCAGGAGCGCCGTGGCCCTCTAGGGAAACCTACCTAACCCACACATAGCTGTAAACTAGACACCTGGGAGAGTCCAGCGAGGTATCCCTATCATTCTACTACCCAGTATCCCCTGCAAACCTCAAATTTAGCTGAAAAATTCACTTTTTTTCTCACATTTCTGTGTGGGAAAGTTCTGGATTCTGCGTGGATCCACAAATTTCCTTCCCACCCAATGTTCCCCCAGGTCTCCTGATAAAAATGGTACCTCAATTGCGTGTGTAGGCATAGTGGCTGCAACAGGAAATGGCCCAAATCGTACTGTGGAGACTTCTAAATAACCTATAGCAAAACTACCTGGTTTGGAGGAGGGGGGGGGGCAACTGAGATTTTGGCCCCGGGCTCGGCGGCCATCTTGGAAAAGAACCAAACCCAAAACCCAAACTTTTCTGAAAACTAGACACCCGGGGGAGTCCAATGAGGCAGTCAAGTCACCCCATCCTGGATTCCCCTGGGTGTCTAGTTTTCAAAAATGGATAAGTTTGCTAGGTTTTCCTAGGTGCCGGCACAGCTATGGTTAAAAAACTACAGCTAGGCACTTTGCCAAAAAAGTGTTATTTTTCACTGTGAAATTGAGGTGTGTCCACGTTGCGTTTTGCACCATTTCCTGTCGGGGGCACTGGACCGACCCACACAAGTAAGGTACCAATTTTCTTGCAAGACTCTTGGGGACGCGGGGTGGGTGGAAAGTTGTGGATCCACATAGATTACAGAACTTTCCACCACAGAAATGTGGGGAAAATGTGTTTTTTGGACAATGTTTTAGGTTTGAAGGGATTCTGGGTAACAGAACCTGGTGGGAGGCAGTCAAGTCACCCCATCCTTGATTCCGCTGGGTGTCTAATTTTCAAAAATGTATAGGTTTTCTAGGTTTCTCTGGGTGCCAGCAGAGCTATGGGTCAAAAACTACAGCTAGGCACTTTGCCAAAAAAGGGGTCATTTTTTACTGTGAAATTGCGGTGTGTCCACATAGCTTTTTGTGCCGCTTCCTGTCGCGGTCACTAAACCGACCCACACAAGTGAGGTACCATTATTCTTCAGAAGACTTTGGGGATTGCGGGGTGGGTGCACAATTGTGGATCCACGCAGATTCCAGAACTTTCCACCACAGAAATATGGGGTAAATGTAGTTTTTTCACAATTCTTTAGGTTTGAAGGGATTCTGAGTAACAGAACCTGGTGGGAGGCAGTCAAGTCACCCCATCCTGGATTCCGCTGGGTGTCTAAGTTTCAAAAATGTATAGGTTTGCTAGGTTTACCTAGGTGCCGGCAGAGCTATGGTTAAAAAATCACAGCTAGTCACATTGCCAAAAAAGGGTCATTTTTCACTGAGAAATTGAGGTGTGTCCACGTTGCGTTTTGTGCCGTTTCCTGTTGCAGGCACTAGGCCGAACCACACAAGTGAGGTACCATTTTTCTTGAAAGACTTTGGGGAACGCTGGGTGGGTGGAAATTTGTGGATCCACACAGATTCCAGAACTTTCCACCACAGAAATGTAGGGAAAACGTGGATTTTTCGACAACTTTTTAGGTTTGCAAGAGATTCTGGGTAACAGAACCTGGTGGAAGGCAGTCAAGTCACTCCATCCTAAATTTCCTTGGGTGTCTATTTTTAAAAAATGTATACGTTTGCAAGGTTTCCCTAGGTGCCGGCAGAGCTATGGTTCAAAAACCACAGCTAGGCACTTTGCCAAAAAAGGGTAATATTTTTACTGCGAAATTGAGGTGTGTCCACGTTGCGTTTTGTGCTGTTTCCTGTCATAGGAACTAGAATGACCCACACAAGTGAGGTACCATTTTTCTCAAAAGACTTTGGGGAACGCAGGGTGTGTGAAAACTTGTGGATCCACGCAGATTCTAGAACTTTCCACTACAGAAATGTGTGCAAAATGTGTTTTTTGACAATTGTTTAGGTTTGCAAGGGGTTCTGGGTAACAGAACCTGGTGGAAGGCAGTCAAGTCACCCTATCCTGGATTCCCCTGGATGTCTAGTTTTAAAAAATGTATAGGTTTTTTAGATTTCCCTAGGTGCCGGCAGAGCTAGGGTTAAAAAACTACAGATAGGCACTTTGAAAAAAAAGTATTTTTCATTGTTTAAATGTGGTGTGTTCAAGTTGTGTTTTGGGCCGTTTCCTGAGCACTATGCCTACCGACATAAGAGAGGTACCATTTTTATCGGAAGACTACGGGTGATTAGGATTTGTAAAGCAACTGTTAATACCTATTGATTTTTGATGCATGTCTGCCTTCCAAATGAAAGACATTGTAAAAAAAAGAAGCCATTTTGAAAAATGACCGATAATTCTCATGCTAGTATGAGTATTCCCAATTTCGAAAATGTGCAAATATCTACTGTTTCTAAACTCTATAATTTGTCCCACTTCAGACATACATAGGTGTCTTTCATACCGATTTTTCCACACATACATTTTCCCACAATAATTGCTACATACCGAGTACATTAAAAAAATACATTGCAAATTGATGCTCAGTTTTTGACTCTGGGTTCATCGGGTTCTTGGTGAACCTACAAGTCCTATATATCCCCACAGCCAGTAAAGTCCAGCGGATGTAACAGTATTTTTCTTTCAAAGAGCTGTCATAATTAGAAGCAGTTACAGGTGAAAATGTTGACACAAAAGGCTGTTTTTTTCAACTAATTTTCAATTTTTCCCATATTTAACTGTTAGTTTCTGTAAAGAAACGTTGATGGATCTACACAAATGACCTCTTGCTGAATTCAGAATTGTGTGTACTTTTCTAAAAAGTATAGCTTGCCAGGATCCATTATTGCTTTCATACACATTTCTACCATTGACATGGAATGAGGTTGAAAGCACAAAAAATAGCTAAAATAGGCTGTTAGTTTTCTGACAAAAGTCTGTCATTCCATAAAAGCTGGGAAAATTGTGATTTCAGCCCAAAACCCCTTTTTGATACCAGTTGCATGGAAAAACCCAGACGCTTTCATTTGCAGCCCCTTTTCCCATTTTTCCCCCCAAAAACAAACTGTTGCTGTATTTTGGCTAATTTCTGGGTCCCCTCCAGGGGAATCCACAAACCCTGGGTACCTTTAGAATCCCCATGATGTTGGAAGAAAAGGACGCAAACTCGGCATGGATGCCTTATGTGGTCAAAAATTTACAGGCGCTGAAGCACGCACTACCCCAAATAGCCCAAAAAAAGGCTAAGCTCAGGGGGGAAAGGCCTAGCAGCGAAGGGGTTAAGTAAGTTGAACAGACAGCCAGGGGCTACAAGAACCCTTTCACTTTTGAGGAATTGAAGGATCTCCCTCACAAAACTGAAATGGGAAATTAATAATGAGCAAGAAAATGCAATTTGGGCAAAACTTCTCCATGACCTTAACCAAAATGATAGCGCCCGCTTCTGGAAAACAGTGAACAATATAATCCATCCTCACCACGAGGGAATATAGTCACATATTTCAGAATAAATCTGGGTAGAATTTTTCACTAAGCATTTTAATGACCACATGGGAGGCGCCAGCATAATGGACACCAACAAAAGAAGACCACTCAGGAGTGGGCCACAAAAGAAGGCCACTTGGGAGAGGGCTACAATGAGAGGCCAGTGCAAAACACACCAAACACAGATGTCACACCAGCCTCTAAGCCCAGCGACTCTTAATAAAAAAGCAGATTGCAAAAGGCAAAAAAGAAGGGGCTCCGGGACCAAATAGAATCCCTCTGGCACTGTTCAAAGCTAATGCATCTGACTGGGCAGACATCCTGCAACCTCTTTTCATGGAAGTTAGGCTATCAAGCATACTACCAGAATCATGGAAAGGCTCGACAATTGTTCTGATTCCCAAGAAAGGCGACAAGGCCCAGCCAAGCAACTACCATCTGGTAGCACTGATCGACAATGAAGAAAAATAGTTTGCGGGCACTGTCTTAGAGGATCTCAGCCTGGGCAGAGGAAAATGGGATAATACCGCTAAACCAGACAGGCTTTCGCGAAATGGCAGGTTCAACAACAAATATCCTCTCAATCTCCCTACTCATCGACGCAGCCAAGACTGCAAACCTGCCACTTCATCTATGCTTCATCGACTTGATAACGTGGAGAGGGGCATACTGTGAGGGAAGCTGACATACCGGGGAATCCCATAGGTCATTCTAAATACCTTGTCATTTCTCCACGCAGACATCTGGGTTCAGGTGAAACTGGGCAGCAGCAGGACTCACCTTTCTTCAAAAGTCTGTACAAACAAAGATTTGAAGCAGGGATGCATGCTTGCACCCACCCTGTTAAACCTATTCATGGCTGACCATCTGCAAGCTCTTAACACCTGTAACTCACATGTACTTAGGCTAGTAGGCAAAATATTGACCAATCTTCAATACACCGATGATGTAGTGCTGCTCAGCCATACCTATGTCGCTCTCCAACATTTACTCACCGTAATGCAGGATTATGCTACAGAGAACAACTTAAAAATCAACCTTTGTAAGACACAGACAATGACGATAAATAACAAAAGGAATTGGCAGAGGAGCTGTCATTTGGGAGGTACACAGCTTGAACCAACAACTGAATACAAGTACCTAGGAGTTTTTATTGATAAAGCTGGGACCTTCTCTCACCAGAAGGAAGAAATTGGGAGAGGGTTAAGTTATGCTAAAAACTATTTATAGAGTTTGCGTTCACCAATTGGTTTCTTGGCGCTTGGTTTGGGATATGCTGGTGCTTTTTAGTCTGTCATGCTCTTGATTTAAGCAAATGCTTGTACAAATATCCAGGTCTTAAGAAGCCTTCTGAATTTCATAAGGTCTGTGCATTCTCTGATGTTAGGTGGAAGAGAATTCCAAAAACCAGGCGCCAGCACTGCAAATCTACAGCCACCATGTTGTTTCAGTTTATAAGTGGGTGTGGTTAGCAGGTTCAGATCAGTGGAGCACAGGTTGCATATGGATACATGACTTGAAAAGAGGTTGGAAATTAATTTGGGGCTTGGGCCATGTAGCAATTTAAAGATCAGGCAGTCCACCTTAAAAGCGGAGCGTTGTAGTATGAGGAGCCAATGTAACTTCCTTATGAGGGGTGATACATGGTCCCACTTGGGATGATGAAAGAGCAGCCTGGCTACCTGATTCGTATGTCATGATCGACCGTGTCAAATGCCACCGACAGGTCCAACAGCACCAGAGCCTGAGGGGATCTGTTGTCTTTTTCATTCTGGAGTATGTCCAGGAGGGTCAGAATGACTTTCACTGTAGAGTGGGCTGGGCGAAAACCTGCTTGGCGGGGATTGAGAAATTCTGACTGTTCGATGACAGCACAAAAGCAACTAGCTACGTGAGATTCAATGGTAATTGGTCAAAATCTCATGGTTAGTCCCTGGTTTCTTTAAAAAGGGAACAATCATAGACTCTTTAAAGGCACTCGGGACAATGCCTTGAGTCAATGACACATTTAGGAGGGAAAGTGCAGGCTGAGGAAGTAGAGAGAAAACCTCCTTCAGATATAGGAAGGACAGTTGGGCATAACAATAAAGATGAAAAATCTTGAAAATAAATTGATGGGGCCTACACTGAGCCCACTCCTGTAGGAAGCACAAGCCAAACTACTCCCTACGAAACCTATGGCAATGAAGCAATGCAGGGTAGAGATGCCAACTTACTGGACAGCTTGCTGGTTAAAGCATACAGAACCATGTTTTGCTTTCCGTCCTACACCTCAACAGCTCAAATAAGGCTGGAGTTTGGCTTATTAAAACAATCCCTGGCTAGGCATGGAGCTTACATTATCTGCTAGAACAAGATCAGAACTTCCACCTCAAACACCATAAATCAACTGCTATGGCAAGAACTCCAGCACAGTGAAACTTCCTGCGCAAGACGTTACCTACAGGAATCTCTGGAAACCGCCAGGCTCACCGAACTCTGGAATACACAGCTTCAACGTTTAACAAAAAATTGGTTTGGAAGTGCGTAAAACAAATCTCACTGGTGGAGGACAAGGCAACATTCTCATTCAGATCTCATGCATGGATGACCCTAAATTGCTATAAAACACTTGCACCTCAAAAATACTTCAATCTGGGTTATCCTAAATCAATAAATATAAACGTTCTTGGCTTCCATGTACTCAGCACCTCCCACCTTGGCTGAGGGCATCGACCCAAAGCATTTGCAGGCTGGTGGTATGGAACAAGGAGGCATTCTGCATTTAATCTTCACATGCAAGGAGCTGCAGCAAGAGAGGTCACAGTTGTTAAACACCCCCTTCAAGCAGAGAGGGATTTGCACCAAGAGGCGTGCGGTGCTGGCATGCTTTGACCTGGGGCCATACAACTGAATGCATAACGGTAACATTTCTCACGCTGGCCGAACAAAAAATGCCTAAAATGACAATCCAACCTCAGCAACGTTAGTAATAAGCTGCCTCTCTAGCCATTGGCTCGCAAGCTGGTCGTTGCGTCTCATTTTTGCAAGGAGAAAAGAGCACCTTCTAAAATTCTAGCAGGTGTCAAATTCATTAGCTGTCATTGCCAAATATGCATGCACTATACGGCAACTTTCTACCTGTATTTCGGGTTTTAGTAATGCATATTAATGTTTGCACTGCATTTTATCAGGTGAATCAGTGATTCACTCTAACTGATCTAGCATCTATTTTAACCACGATCATGCACACACTGTACAGCAGTATTGGTTTTACTGTGGTACAACACCAGTTCTATTGTCTATTTTAAAATTTTGCAATGGTTTTTAGTAACTATGCAAATAAAATAAACTCAAAACTTGAAACTATGACTGTCAAAGCTTGTATGCTCTCCACTGCAGCAGCAAATCATATGATCCTGGAAATGGAAGTGGGGAAAACCAGCACAAGCCAACACTACTTCTGTGACCATCCCTGCATCACCCCACCTTGGGAAATGCGATCTAATGTCATATAACCAATTAGATTTGTTACATTAAAACATCTTAGCAATGTAAACCTATGTGTTGCTTAGCAATGTGCTATTTAGAGACTTACCTGTGACAAATGTAACTAATGAGCCACCAAGTGCTTCATATGAGCCCGTGGTTGCAGGTGGTGCTGACTGGCACTCATCTTTGGAGGCCGGCACTTATTTTTCCTTTAAAACAGATTAAGAGAGAACAAAAACACACATGTGGGAAAGAAGCAGGAAGAAAAAGATGGAAAATACATAACAAAGGGGGAAAGCATGGTTAAAAATGAATATTCAAGAAGGGAGTCTCTGTTGCAAATTAAACAGGCATGAGCTGAAATCAAGACGAAGGGGCAGATTTATGTTGGACTGGCGCCACGTTTGCGTCTCGTAACGGCGGCGTAAATGTGGCGCATCCCTGCGACCCATTTACGACATGACGCATCTAGGCAGATGTGTCACGTTGTAAAGCCCTGCACCACATGTGGGCATTGCGGCGCAGGGTGGGCGTTCCGGGGCAGGTGCGCCTCGCAAAAGTGGCTGAGTGAAATCTACAAGATTTCACTCAGTCACTTTTAGGCCAATGCTGCGTCAAAACCCTGTGCCTGCTTGAAGCAGGCGTAAGGCTTGACGCAGCATTGGACAGATAGGGCCCCCCTGATCATTGCTGGAGCTGCGTCACGCTTGCGACGCAACTCCAGCAATGCGCCACCTTTACGGCACAGATGCGTCACGCATCTGTGCCGTTTTTGCCTCATGGTGCGCCGCATTGTAAATGCAGTGCACCATGGGTGGCGGAGCTGTGGCGCACAATAACTGGTGCATCCCTGGGGATGCGCCAGTTATTGTAAATCTGCCCCGAAGCATTTCAGCACACCGAATCAGTAGCATCGGCTATGGGCTTCTGTGTACACCGTTGGACCCCTGTACATATTACTGGAGCCAACTATTTGGTTAAAGTCAAAAGACATTTCTCAGGAGAATCTGTATCTTCTTCCCCAGAAAACAGACGTTTGGACTCCAGGAGAAACTTCCAGAGAACATTTAAGCTTACAGCTTAAGTATATTATAACGTTTTTGAATGAAATGTGACTTGTTTTTTGGCTGAATCTTCCTCCAGGGGACTAATAAAAGACTGTGTGGCCTGGTAGTACTTTTATTAATAAAGAGTTGCAATTTCTCGACCCCAATTCATAAGGCAAGTAAAACAGTACTATAAACTGATCAGCTGTATTCATTGATGAACACGGGAGGCCGCGTTGATGATTTTGCAGAAGATGGTATAGTGAGCCGGTCTCAACTGAACCAGTGACGTTTAGCCGTTTTACTGATCACAGATCTGCAATTTTCCCCGTAGCTTTTGGTCTCTGAGGAAGGGACCCAGGTCCTTTAATCCATTGGGATTGCCTATGGAAAAATAAATATAATACTGCTATGTGTATCATTATGTAATCTGTGACTGTAACAGATCAAAGCATTGTATATAACACATATGTCAAGAAGAAATCGAAAATGTACATGAAGTAGGTTGGTTGAAGCTTTATGTATATAACTTGAATTAACCATAAAAGTATCACAATAAAAAGTTACAGTTTTGTCGGCATTAGCATTCTTTCTACTGTGCACATTAGCACAAGTACATGTTCGCATGATTTTAAAGTAAAACAGTACTCCCGTGGCACCTTTTCTTTGACTCATAAATTCTTTTGTAACACCCCCACTAAGTTTTTGAATATTCCCTGAATATTCCCATTTCAAATGTTTTGAGGACTTAATCACCGAGGTCTGTATGAGTAAGGAAAAGAGTACTACATGAGAACTATTTTTTGGCCTCTAAAATGACTTTGTGCATAAGCCTCATTGTTTACAGAAATTGACATATTACTACTTTGTTAGGTAAATCTTAATATAGAGAGATAGCACAAGCACTGTTCTTTGTGCTGCTCCCACCAGGAAAGTAAAAACAAATTTTTTAGTGGTACATAACCGCACAATCTCTGAATTATGGACATTTAAAGAGTAAACGTAATTATCTTCTCCAGAAATTAGGGAGGAAAATAGCTCACATTCACTTCAAGTAGCACTGGAAAGACCGCCGTTGCAAACATTGGGGTTAGTCATGCTGCTTTCTGTTTTTTTTTTATAACAGTCCATGTTCATAGGATGTTATATGTAGACTCATGAGAAGAAAATCTGATGATTTTATGAAGGTCGTTCCGTGGGAAAAATAAGTTGTAGCAAAGTGAGTTCATGAATACTGTGGCATTCCCACTGATACTAGGGTCAGTCACTTGTAATACCAATGCCGCACTTGTTGCTGATTCACTCATTGTCGACGTACCAAATGTGAAAAAACAATGCTATGCCTCTATTGTGCCACACATACAGTATGGTCCTTTATCACATGGATGATCGGCTACATTCTCTACAAAGACAAATGTGCTTCACAACAGATTGTTCTTACACAACTACTGCTTGACTGTTTCTCTAAACACTTCCATGCAAAATAAGAGAGTCTATGAGTGATTGAAAGGAGACATGGGGTACAAACAGTGAGCAACCCAATATACCCTTGGGGGCTTGGGTGAAAGTTTTGAAATGGGTAAGGAGTGCCTCCAAGGGAGTTTATTCAAAAGAGTATTTTGATATTTTGAAAATATTTATTATATAGAACAATTTAATGGTCCTGGTGGAGTTTAGTTCAGTCAATCATATGTATTAAATAAACTACTGACTTTACACGCATAAATACAATATACATTTAACAATGAACAAGAAAAACAATAAGAAGGTGTATATGCAAAATATTAGATTTTATCAAAAGAAGTCACAAGGGGTTTAAAATACAAAAATATAGACAGGAAATACAGGAAGAATACAATGAATTTCAGTTAGCTTCTCTGTAGAACCTGTAAACACCTATCTAAAATGTAAACGTTACTAATTTCCATAGGATAAGGGTGAGGGTCGACGTTTTGGTCTCCTATGAATAATTCCTTGGACCATCATCTGGACTGATCGATTAATATTTGTAAAGCCCTATTGTAAAATGAAACAAGAAATATTTACAATTACAATTAGATCGGATCATATAATTTCATTGAGCATTGTACACCTAAAGTTGACATGACAAACTAATCATAGACTAAACAATACATAATTGAGTTAACATGACAGACTAACCTTTAGACTAAACAATACATAAAATTGTACAGATAAATTGTCATACTGGTCAACAAGTTGCATAATAGATGGAATGGAGGTAACCACATATAATATTCAACCTCAGTAGGTGGATTCGTGTTAGCTAATTTCCCCCAGTTTAATTAATTTTCAGTATTATACATATGCCATTACAGATCGATATATTTGTATTTTGAACCCCATGTGACTTCTTTTGATAAAATCTAATATTTTGCATATACACCTTCTTGTTGTTTTTCTTGTTCATTGTTAAATGTTTATTGTATTTATGTGTGTAAAGTCAGTAGTTTATTTAATACATATGATTGACTGAACTAAACTCCACCAGGACCATTAAATTGTCCTATATAATAAATATTTTAAAAATATCAAAATACTCTTTTAAATAAACTCCCTTGGAGGCACTCCGTACCCATTTCATGAAAGGAGACATGGCACCTGAAAAAGCATCAACCCAGAGAACCTGCATTCTTTGCTTCTGCCTTTAATTCCTGATCAGTCTCAGGCAGAGACCAATGTCCTTAATTGTTTTGTTACCCTATCTTGACGTTTTATTTAATATTTAGAACTGCCTATTTCTCATATGCAGATGCTACGGACTGCAGACAGCAGCACAGTCTGGCTTTTTGTTTGCTGGCTACATAGGGATGAAAAAAAGAGTAGGTGGTTCTAACCAAATACCCTGAAAGAGGAGGAAAATCTGACTTCATAACTTACCAGGTGTGAAATAGCATCTATTATGAGGCCTGCATGTTTGTGTGCAAAGGGCTTTGTCTAGCATGCACCTAGTGGAAAGTGCTGGAGTACAGAGAAAGTGGGAGAAGTAGTCGACGACGTAAACAAAACAAAGGGGAGTGCTCTCTGGGGTCCATCATCTGGAGTGATAAATGTGGATTAGGTCTTGCTTGGAGAGGAGGCTTTCTGTTTCTTTTTGGAAAGGAGGCTATTCTACCAGAAACTCTGGTATCTGAAATATCGTCCTAAAAAAATATCATAGCTTAAAGATCAATTACCACTATATTGTGAGGGCAAGGATATATAGGCATGATTAATTATGTTTTTTTTTTAAATATCTTTATTCATTTTTTTAACAACAATTTTCACCCTTCTCCTCCCTCCCCGGTTCAGACAAGTATGCATACAGTTACATTTATTAACTCATAACTTTCAAAGCATTGCCATTCCTAACTTCAGCTTAAACTAATAATGCATTTAATTACAGCCTTGAGACTGGCACCATTCTATTAGAGGAGTCCAAATTTGTAACCCTCTTTTACGTCGCTTTCTGCCCTTCCATTTATAAATGGCGATTTCAATATTTGAGATGGCAAGATTCTGGCTAACCATTGTTGAAATGACGGAGCAGAAACGTCCAGCCATGCTGAGGCGATACACAGCCTAAAGACAGCAATAGCTATGAAGATGAGTTTATGCCCCATTTTGGCATTGCTAGGATCTACTGCTCCAAGTAAGATAACATTGCTAGATAAAACTATCAGACTTAGCAGAACTGTGGATAAAAATCTCTCAATCTCTTGTTTGATAGATATTAATACACTACAAGTAGAGAAGATATGTACAGAGTCAGCACTATAGAGGCTGCATCTAGGACAACACGTTCTCTTGCCACTTCCCCACTTGGCTATTTTATCCGGTGTATAGTATAAAAAAAACAGGTTTTAAAAAATTGTGCTTGCAATTTGGTTGACATGAGTATTGTTTGTGACATTAGAAAAGCATAATTAAACTCGTCATTTGACATTCCAACTTTCTCTTGTCATTTCTGCGAGATTTTTATCAAATGATCCGGAAACAGAGCATTGATAAGAGAATAAATTCCCCCAATAGTGTTTCTTTGCCATGCGTTAGTGTTTCTACTAAATTGTCATTTTTAAACCCCCCTACCTTGCATGACAAAAAGTCTCTAATTTGAAGAAACTTGAAAAAGTCCCACGAAGCCAGACCATAATTATTTTTCAGTTCTTCAAAGGATTTAATCCCGCCCGAGGAATGGAGGCAGCCTATTTGGACAATTCCCACGTCAAGCCATTTGTGTATGTAACTGTCATTAAAAATTTCCGGAAGAAGTGGATTCTTTTCTAGGGGGCTGTAGAAGGACAATCTCCCTATACCAATCATTTTTCTGACAGCATTCCATACCTTGAATCCACTGAATAATGTTTTAAATGTAATTTTTTTGTGGTAGCTATCGTGTAGATGTCACCAAAGATACCCTCTGCTCTCACGGCCCGAAAGTAGTTAGAAAATAGAAGGTGTATGGTCCTCTCTCTCCTCCACTTCCTCGCTATTCTGTAATAGCTCATTGCTGTATAATAGCACTGTTGCCCAATAATATGCTTTTAGGTTTGGGAGAGCTAATCCTGCTCTATCCTTATGCAGAGTGAGGAGCTTATATGCTCGCAGAGGTTGTGAATATGCCCAGATAAAATATGAGAACATCCGTTCTATTGATTTGAACCAGGAAGATGGAATGGGAAGACCACTCGGTCCCCCCGAACGTATGGATGGGTGCCCTGCTCCCCCCGGGAAACCGTTTTGGGCGGGGGCGTGGTTCGGCTGGTATGCCCAAAGCGGCGTAGCCAGAGCACGCCCCTCCCGCCCAGAAGGGGTTGTCCTAGACACCCGCCCGGAAGACCGCGCCCAGATGGGCGTACCCGAGGAGGGCCCCCGCCCTCCCGCAGACAGATAAATAGAGCAGGAATCCAAGGAAGCGTCCTCTTGTTCCAGTGCTCTGAAGGCTGCACCACTCGTTGCTCGGGAGCCCTCGACGGAACAAGCAGCAATTTTGAGAACTTGTAATCTTTGTTGTTTCTCTTTCAGTATCAGGCGTGTGTAGGATCTAGGACCTCGTCGATCAAGTCGAACGGAGTGAACGAAGTCATGTCCGGCAAAAAAGCGGGAAAGAGCTCCGAGTTGGAGAAGATACTACGCACTTTGTCGAACCAAATGGCGGTGATGGACCGAAAACTTGGTAAAGTGGATTCGATTGGTCGGGGCTTAGCAGAGGTTAAAAAGCAGATAGCAGCCCAGAACAACCTCTCGGGGCGGCCTAAGAAGGTGATAGGACCGGCCTAGCCGGGAGTCGCCCCAGAGGGTAGGGGGAAACGTAGTAAGAAGAGGGCGGGTTCCGGGGAGGGCCCAGTCCCGGAGGTACCCCCAGCAAGCCCAGTCACAACGGTGGACAGCCCGGTACCAAGTCCCGATGTGGGTTTACCAATCCCCGTTGTAATAACTCCGGTTGAGGATGATCAGATGCCCCCAGAACTGGCCCTTCAGTTAGCGGCAGTGTTACCCTGGCTTAAGAAGAAAACTGGGGGAGCAGTGGCTGCGGGGGATCCGGCCGAGGAAGCCAGAATAATAATCGAGCAGTTACGGCAGTCAAGAGAAGCCGGGACGGCGAATGTTTCTTCTATTCCCCCACAGGTGGCACCGGGAGTGACGGCGGTTGGCCGAGAAAAGACAGCAGACACGGCGGTTGAACCCGGTAAGAACCCGTTGCCAATGGTAGGGGAGAGTTCAGTGCCTTCGAGGCGCGAAAGGTTGGCTCAGCACATTCCGGCGGCCACGAAGGAAATGATATGGGGGGACAAATATGTTAATATGTTTTCTCTGTTGACCAACCATCGTGAGATAGAGTACGCAAAGACCCAGAAAGATTTATGGCACCCCAGCGTATGGCGGGCCAAGATGGCGGAATTTAGGGTTGATGAGACCATAGCGAACTGGGTAAAGGCCTTCTCTATATTTACGGCAGTAATGGGGGAATGTAAACCTGAAGTGTTGCCCGATCTATCATGTTACCAGAACAGGATCATGGATTTTTACACAATGTAAGGGGGGAATGAATGGAAAGGTTATGATGTTCACTTTCGAAAATTTGATGTAACTTTAACGTGGGATTGCCTCGACACGGTGTCATGGCACAAACAGCTCTTGCCTGGATCGGCGGGTACGTCCCCGCCGGGTGGGAGCGGGTCTGGGACAGTTCAACAAAGGCCGGTACAGCCCTTTCGAGCAAGCGCCGGTGGGGAATCACAGCCCAAGACCGGCGGGAATGGGGGCAAGCGCGGGGTTTGTTGGGGTTTCAACAGAGGTAACTGTAACAGGCCCCAGGGAACATGTAGGTTCCAGCATGCTTGTGCGGGATGTGGGAACTCCTCACACCCGGAAAGCAGCTGTAGGTCCAAGAGCGGTAGTTCGGGAGGAAAGGGGGGATCCGGGCAGGATTGATGTGATGCTTGGGAAGCAATCATCTTCACCCATCGACATCATGGCTTTGACTCCCTGGCTGAACAAATACCCTGATCATGTATCCGCCGGGATTTGGAGGAATGGTTTCCTATATGGCTTCAACATCCCGGCGGGGAATTTTCGGGGGAGCCCCTTTTGTAAGAATCAGCTATCTGTTCAACACAACCCGGCAGTGGCAGCCAAGAAAATTACTAAAGAGGTCAGCTTGGGACGGGTAGCAGGACCTTTTCCATGCCCGCCAGTGGCCGATTTCGTGTGTTCACCTCTAGGAGTGGTTCCGAAGAAAGAGCCAGGGGAGTATAGACTCATTCACAATCTGTCGGCCCCGAGGGGGGCCTCGGTGAATGAAGCCATTGACCCGGAAGTCTGTTCAGTTCGATACGCATCGTTCGACGATGCCGTTGACCTACTGAATCACCTGGGCCCCGATGCTCTGATGGCGAAATCAGACATCGAATCAGCATTCAGGTTGCTCCCGGTACACCCGCGGGACCAGCGCTTGCTAGGATTTACGTTCCAAGGGAAGTATTACATGGATAAATGCATGCCCATGGGCTGCTCAATTTCTTGTGCTTATTTTGAAATGTTCAGCTGTTTTTTAGGATGGGCGTTCACCGAGGCCACTGGGCATAGACAGGTGATGCACTATTTAGACGACTTCCTGTTCTTAGGGCCGGCAGGCACTACAAAATGTGCACAGGCACTGCAGGACTTCTGCATTCTCATGCAGGAGTTTGGGGTCCCATTGGCACCAGGTAAGACAGTGGGGCCATCTACTTCACTGGAGTTTCTGGGAATTGAGCTCGATTCTGTGGAAGGATGCTTCCGTCTGCCAATGGAGAAGGTGGCCAAGTTCAGGGCTTCCTTAATACAATGCCTGGGCAAGGAAAAAGTGACCCTGCACCAGTTACAACAAACAGTGGGCCAGCTTAACTTTGCCTTGAGAATAATACCGATGGCTCGCCCCTTCTCACGTTCCATTGCACAGGCTATGGCTGGCCTCAATGGAGGGACACCACCGCACGAGACTGTCGGCAGAGGTTCGCCAGGATATGCGCATTTGGTTGGCATTCCTGGCGGACTTCAACGGTCGAGTGGCGTGGAACAAACCCACAGCATCGTCAGATGAATTGGGTTTATGGACCGACTCAGCTGAGAGCATGGGATTTGGCACCATCTTTGGGAACCGATGGTCGGCGCAATTATGGCCGACGTGGTGGCACTCCAGTGGCCTAACAGGTAACATTGCGTTCTTGGAGCTATTTCCCATTTGGGTGGCTCTGTTGGCATGGCCAGAAGATTTTAGGGACCGCTCAGTAGTGTTTTGGTCTGACAATATGACAGTGGTCGAGTGCATTAATCAGCAGGCAGCACGCTGCAAGTGGATCTTGAGACTGTTGAAAGAAATTGTATTACGTTGCATGAGATTGAATGTACAGTTCAGGGCAATACATGTGCCGGGTGTACTGAATAATGCAGCTGATGCACTCTCTCGATCACACATGCAGGCTTTCAGGGGCTATCTACCTACAGCGGATCTAGTGGCGGCACCGTTCCCAGAAGCACTATGGCTGATCGGTGCCCCGGATTACAGGACCTCGTGGCAGCCAGCTTAGCGCCCAGGACGAGGAAAACCTATGAGGGAGCGTTTCGTTCTTACTGCGCCTTTTTGGGCCCGGCAGGGAGACATAGCTGGGGGCAGGAGGAATCCTTCCTGGGGTTCTGAGTGGCGCTTCATAGAGAAGGCCGATCAGCCGCAACTGCCAACAGACATAGGGCGGCCATATCATTCATGGCACAGCTCCACGGCATACGGGACCCGACGGGGTCCTTTTTAGTCAGGAAGGCGCTCCACGGTTCGCAACGCCTGGAGGGTCGCAGACAAGATACAAGGCACCCGATTGGTTTAGAGAGATTGCCTCTTCTACTAGCAAAACTGGATGAGACATGCTCCTCCCCTTCCGAGGTAGTTCTGTTCCGAGCGGCTTTCGCCTTGGCATTCCATGGGGCCATGTGGGTAAGCGAACTCGTGGCGAGGAACAAGAAAGATATGGAGGGAGGCCTATGCAGGGATCACGTTCAAATACGGGGTGATACGATGCTAATCTCGATAGCCAGGTCCAAGACAGACCAGGAAGCTATAGGGAGTAGTGTTGTTGTGCAGCGTGCTCGAGGGAGCCCCAGTTGTCCGATAAGGTATTTAGAGGACTACCTGGCACAGAGGCCGGTGACATGGGGAGGGAGCCTGCTTAGACACAAGGATGGCACCCCGTTGACGAAATTTCAATTTCAGAGGGTGCTGGCACTTACGATTGCTGCGGCGGGCTTGAACCCGTGCGATTTTGGGACCCACTCACTCAGAATAGGGGCCGCTACTGAGGCTACGGCTCGGGGTCTGGGTGCGGAAGAAGTAAAACAGTTAGGCCGTTGGTCCTCGAACTGTTTCAAGAGGTATGTGCGACTGCACATGTTGTAAAAGACTGATGAAATGCACTCACGCTTGTTGTCTTTTGTTTGAATTACAGTTTCACAAGCCTGTGACGCGGGGCGGAATTTGGGATCAACCCATCACCAGAGGACCAGCGGTCGAGGATCACCGACTGGAGAGCAAGTGGTATGGGTATTGGGCCACTCATACGTGAGGCGCGCCGGGGACGTATTCATGGCAGGTGATGCGACTCATGCACCTGGGGAATACGGGTTCAGAGTAACCTTCCATGGGAAGGGAGGCCTCTGTTTTGACCAATTTCAATCGTTTGTGGAGGGTCTCTTAGGGCGGCAAAGGTCACCGCCATCTGTAATCATAGTGCACTAGAGGGGCAATGACTTGGTAAGACTGGGAAGACGAGTGTTAGTGGAACACATATTGTCGGCAGTCAGCTGGTTGGCTAGGAGGCTCCCGGGGTGCACAATTGCCTGGTCCCACATGATCCCCAGGAGAGTTTGGCGGGGGTTTCTCTGTGATGGCGTTGAACCACTCGGTAAAGAGGGTCAACAATAAAATTGGGAAATTGTTTCGCTCCGCGCATTTGCAAAGCATTCCCCATGGGTGTATTCGGGGTGATCACTTTTACTTGAATGATGGGGTTCACCTGTCCAGGGCGGGGAATGATTTACTCATAGGAGACTTCATAGCATGGCTAGTGGGATTGAGGAGGCATGACCTTTAGGAGGTGTGGGGGGGCCGGATAGTCGGTCAACTATCCGGCCAGTGGCGGTAAGGTCATGATCGGTGAGCAGTAATTTCAAGGTCCCTGGGGGGGCGCCACCCAGTATGGATGGGAGCGCCCGGGGGGAGGCGGCCATTGGCCCCTCCCACGGGGAGGCGGCACCCACGACGGATGGGTCGCCTAGGGGGAGACGGCCATAGGCCCCTCCCAGGGGGGAGACGGCTATATGCCCCTCCTACGAATTTCCCGGGGGCCGGATATCCGCTCCGGCGGAAGAGAGTGTGGGGAAGGGAGGGAGTCCACGCTGTCCTTCTTACAGATACCTCACACGGGAACTCGGACGACCTTTAAAATGGCGTCTAGTGAAAGGGGGCCCCCACGACAAGGGAAGTTACAGTTGGCAACGAGGGTAAAGTCCTCTGCGCATGCGCCACTCACACTGTGAGGGCGGGAGTTTGGTAGTAGGGATCTGACACCGGTTAAGACCTTGCCGTTAGCCCTTAATGCTAGGATGTACAATTTTATTTTAGAATGTATGCATTTTCAGGATGCTAGACTCGGCTAGGAAACCTTTGTTTTAGAGATCTGTTAAGGTTAGCCAAAGAACATGTCTTCATCAAATGTAATGAAAGTAAAATTGTACATAATATATGAAATTTTGTTTCATATTTTAATAAATACGGCCGGGGGGTAACTCCCCCCGCCTTCCAAAAGCTCAAACTTGTGTCTGTCTCCTCCCATGGGGAATTGGTGTTGGGAGGGGGTGGCGGGCATCCCGGCCATATGAGAATTCTACGCAAATTGCCCTAAATAGATATAAAATTTTGGGAAAGAAGACCATTTTAACTGCATTCACTCTTCCAATAACAGAGAGGTGTAAGTTGTTTAGGCGTTGGAGGTCTTTCTGCATTCCAGCTGTCATTGGTTTCATTTTTAGATTAACCAGATTTTCAAGATCAGATGTTATGCAGACTCCTAAATATGTAGCTTATTCCACAACGCGTGCATCCCTCATTTCGCTTTTCCTATTTAGCACAATCTGTGTTTTATCTTTGTTAAGTGCATAGCCGGACACCACACAGAATTGGTTTGCCTCTCTTTCAATAGCAATCATAGTCGTGTTTGGTTCGGATGTCACAATTGCGATATCATCCACATAAGCCAGCAACTTAGTGGCATAGTCCTCTGACATATTGGATTTAATTGCTCCGTTCTCTTCTAACCTGCAAATAAAAGGGTCTTTATAGATTGCGAAGAGCAACGGTGAGCAAGGGCAGCCCTGCCCTGTTCCCCTAGATATCATCAATTCTTCAGTTAGGGTGCCATTTACCATAACTACAGCCCTGGGATTCACATATAGTTTTTGGACTGCCTGTAGATACCCTTCCTTTATGCTCATTCTGGACAATGCATCCCATAGAAAGTGCAAGGAGATCCTATTGAAAGCTTTCTCTGCATCAAGCAGAACCAGCGCCATAGGGTCTCCAGTGACATCCATGCCATCAAACAAGGTGATCACACTATGCATGTGGTTAATAGTGGATCTGCCTGGAATGAAGCCATGTTGACTTTGAGCAATCACCTGGTGGATAATGGTCACAATTCTGTTTGCCAGGACTTTTGAATATATTTTGGAGTCCGAGTTAATAAGAGTATTGGGGTGATATAAGCCTAGTAGCTCCGGAGGCTTACCTTTTTTAGGAAAGATGACTATTTTTGCCCATGGCCATGATTTTGGTGGCTGACCCCCTTTGAAGATATGAATGATAAGATTTATCAAGATACTTTTAATTTGTTCTAGAAAGAAAACAGAGAAATCCTACGGGATGCAATCCAACCCCGTTGCTTTCCTCTTTGGCAGCTCTTTGATAGTGCTTATAAATGTGTCTACTGTGGGGGTTTCCTCTAAGAGATTTGCATCCTCGTCCCCGAACTTCTCTTTGCCAGCCTTATCTAGATATTCCTCAATGCTTGCCTAGTCACCTCCACCGGTTTCTGTGTATAAAACTCGATAAAAGTGCCAGAAAGCTTCCCTTATAAGTTCCGGGTCAGATACACGGTCTCCCTGAGAGCCAAGGATTTAACGAATCAAATTTGAAGAGGCCTGTTGCTCATTCACTTCCTATAGCATTTCCTTTTGCAAGAGTGCTTTCTTAACCGCTTTATCAGTAAATATATTCATAATTAGAGCTTTTGCAATTGCCACTTGGTTCTGTATTTTATCTATCTCTTCCTTCCCGCCCAGCATAATTCCAGTTGTTACTCTTATTAAACCTTCCTCTGCCATCCTTAGGTTTTCTTACATCCCTTGCATAGCTTCCCTAGCTCATTTATTAGCATATAAGGAGTATTACATGGTCTCCCCACGGTTCCCGATATTTGGAGCAACCCACACTATTTCAATTGAAGTACTCCCCTCATTTTCTGTTTACAAATTGGAGATCCACTCTCTCATGTGACTGCAATAATTGTCATCTAAGAGCAGGGATTTCTCAAAAGTCCATGACATGGGTGTGCCTTTGCCATTATATATGTCTACGCAGATTAGTGGATTATGGTCCGATAGAATTCAAGGGAGTTTCTTCATTAGGCATTTTGTTTTTATTGAGTTAGATATCAATATATAATCCAATCTTACGTGGGTAAGATGTGAACTAGAAAAGAATGTGAATCCAGGATCGTCAGGTTTTAGGGTCTGTCAGCCATCCACCAGGCCGTGCATGCTGCCCATTTGTTTCAGTGCTTTAAATACTTTGGGTTTACAGCCAACATAATGCCAACTATCTTTTATAGACCAATCAATTGGAAGGTTGATATTGAGATCCCCGCAGATCATTAAGGGTAATGGCCAATGGATATGTTTGTTTGAGATCTCATCCACAACTGACAGATCATCACTTTTACTACCATAGATGGCACAGGGTGTCAATATTTGCCCCTTCATATACTGGCATTCTGTAATTGCCCAACGACCAAATTTGTCTACCTTGGAGTGACTGAAAACAAACCTGCTTCCCCTATCAAGAATGGCAAGCCCCGCACCCTAGATCCTTGTGTTGTAGCACAGATCAATCTATACCCTAGTGTTTTTAAAATGTGTGTTTGGTGAACCCTCGATGTGCGTTTATTGTAGACAAATAATATTTATGCCCCAAGCCTGTAGTCCTGCTGCAACCATTTGCCTTTTTTTGATGTCATTTAAGCCACAGATATTCATTGACAATTCTCTTAGCAGACCCCTTTCCTTCCCTTAGTTGGACCACACACATAACCAGAACCTGATACATATCAAAAACGGGTATTACCATCTTACCTAGTTTGTCTACACCGTTTTTGGGAATTTAAAGCACCCTGTCTGATCCGTCCCATTCAGCCCCCTCTCCCGCCCCCCCACCCTCCACCACCCTTGGAGGTTACCTGGCCGAGCCAGGGATTTGACATCCGACGTGCAGATCCCCGTGTGCCCGCTAAGCCTCCGCCCCATCAAGAGAGAAGAAAAAGAAAAAGAGAAAACAAATGCATAGCCTCTGGTAGCGGTTACATCTCCGGCATAGAGTTCCTTACTGTCCAGTGAAAAAAAATGAGTCAAAATAACAAAAAGCGAAAAAGACCAATCCATGCAGCTAAAACGAGTACCTGAGCATTGTTGCAGCCCCTACATTCTCCACAAATTACATAATCAATATATAAGCATGATTAGCAAATTTCCCCAGGGATATGCTCAATATAGCTTTTTTTTGGTTCTTTTTGGAGCGTATTGTCAACATTATTTATGACCGGCCAGTTCCTCTAGGTACTTTTGTGCCTGTGTAAGGCCCCTTTGTATACAACTTTCAGCCTGGCCATATTTTGTAAGTACACCTCGACTCCTTGTCTTTTAAATGGTTCAAAAAGCTGCTGGAGCCTCCACCTGCGCTCAACTGTGGCGGTTGCGAAATTGGGTCTTGTGAAGAAGGTTATCCTTTCAAAGGTTTGCTTATTTGTGGGTCTTGCCAGGTCGTACAGCGTTTGGCGGAGTAAAAAGTTATCAAAAAAGAACAGCATGGCATGAGGGTGCTGTGATGCCGTGGCACGTTTCCTAGGAAACAGAGGAAATCTGTGGGCTCGTTGGATTTCCCTGTCCAAATCCCATGATTGCAGTTCTGGAAAGCCGCTTTGAACAAGGTAATCATAAATTTCCTGGGGTCATCTTTTTTCTGCCCCTTCCGGAATTCCTAGAAAGTGGAGGTTTTTGAGTCTCTGTCGGTTTTCCTGCTCCTCCATCTTCCACATCAAGTATTTTACCACCCCCTCATGCTCATCATGCTGTGTCTGCAGCGTGGCAACATCTTTTTCTAGCTGTTCCGTCCTTTCCTCCACCATGGCCATTCAATCTGCAATATCAGGACATGTTTTGCCGCCCTTTCTGACTGCTCTGTGCAGTTTTTTGGCGGCCATCTGGGATCGATGGCTGTCCGCCTTAACTTCCTCTTGGAAACTTTTGATAGACTACAAAATATCTGTCAAGGCCGGATCATCTCTTGAGTGAACTCCCCCTTTACCGCTGCCAGAGTTTGTTTGATTACGCCCGGATGCTGAGGTGGTGCTTGAGAATAGCGTGAGAGGGTGCCGTTATAGTCCCATTTCAGTTCTCTTGCACCCTCTTCATCGGACATGTCGCTATCCTTTTGCAGTCGATCTCTACTCTTTTTCTTGAGAAGTTTTTTGGTGCCCGGTTTTCGTCTCTGTGTATCAGTGTTGGGACTGCTATACCACTTCTGGCCTTCCTCCCCGCTCGACAGCGAGATGCTGATATCTGACATGTCCGACTCCTCTGTCAGGGAGAACTTGTCTTGGTTGCCTGGCGTTCTTGGCATACAGTTGTGCGGCTGACTGTTATCTGATTTGGATGGTAATAAAGGGCTAGCAGTGTCTGCAGTGCCTTCAAGATCAATGGTGTTACCCACAGTACTGGTGTTGTTATGAATACAGACCAAATTGTCCACAGGGCAGCCTTCCGCGGCCACAGCTACAGGAACAATGGCGAGGGAATTGTCTATACCAAGACGGGGAGAGTATCTAATATTTGCCATGTCAAGCTTGCTATACTCTGACTATCCGATCCGGAGGAAGGCCTATTGTCCTTTGCCCCTTTTGTTGCAGTGAAACTGCTGGTGATTAAAGGCTCGAAGGCATCGATTTCCTCTTTATACTCAAGTAGTGATTTCCTCTTTATACTGGAGTAGTGCTTCTTTTAACAGTGGCCGTAGTTGCAGTGCCTTTTTCCTGTATGCTTTTATCCAAGCAATCAGCTTTCTTTCCCTCAACTCTTCCCTTAGTACTTAGAGCATCCATTCTTTTTTGGCGGGTGGTTGCCAGCGCTGCACTTGGCTGGGAAGCTCTTAGCCCAGTCTTTCCCTTGCCTGCCCTTGCTCCCTTTCCGGTCATCCTTACTTGTGTGAAATAACAGCCGATGCGCTTGCTGATTCACTGTATCCCCACAGTAATCCTGCTCTACACTCCTTCTCCGTAACAATTGCAGCGCTGCCTTAGTGGGACGCTTTTCCAATCGGAGCGATAAGCATGCTGGTGCTGGCTCCCGATTGGTCTCCTGCTGTTCTGTTGAGCCGGGGTAAATTCAGGCAGGCCGGGTTTCATCAATGAAGCCAGAGCTGTCTTGACGTCCTCGCGGCAGAGGCAGAGCATGAGTACAAGTTGCAAAGGAGATTCACGCCACATATTGATGATATTTTTCTGCCAAATTTTTTACAAGCTGCGATGGAGCTTAACGCTGGCTTTAGTGAATCCTCATTATTCCGCTACCAGAAGTGATCGGAGGCATCCAGAGTCATCATATGAGGGGAGACCTAGTGGAGCGTCTTCACGACGGTGTCAGTCGGTCGCCATCTTCGCTCCATCCACTCAGGATCCCCAACTGACCCATGCCCTCACCACATCTTCAACAAAGCAGACTCCATCATAGGTCCACACCTCCGAGACGTCATCAACTGCTCCCTCTACTCCGCCACCTTCCCGGAAAGCTGGAAACACGCAGAACTCAGCGCCCTTCTGAAAAAACCCACAGCTGACCCCACCGAACTCAAAAACTACCGCCCCATCTCGCTTCTTCCATTCCCGGCCAAAGTCATCGAGAAAGCTGTCAACAACCAACTCGCCTCCTTCCTCGAAACCAACAAATCCCTCGACCCCTCACAGTCCGGCTTCAGAGCCAAGCACAGCACTGAGACCGCACTTATCGCAGCTACAGATGACATTCGAACTCTACTGGACAATGGAGACACAGTCGCCCTCATCCTCCTAGACCTCTCCGCTGCCTTCGACACAGTCTGCCATAGCACCCTCCTACAGCGCCTCATAAACGTAGGAATCCAAGGAAAAGCACTGGAATGGATCACCTCGTTCCTCACCGGAAGAACCCAGAGAGTCCGCCTCCCACCATTCAAGTCAGAGGCCTCTGAAGTCATCTGCGGCGTGCCACAAGGATCGTCACTCAGCCCCACCCTCTTCAACATATACATGAGCCCCCTCGCGACCATCGCTCGCCAACACAATCTCAACATCATCTCCTACGCGGATGACACTCAACTAATCCTATCACTCACCAAAGACCCTAACACCGCCAAAACCAACTTACACGAAGGAATGAAAGAAGTAGCCGAGTGGATGAAGCACAGCCGTCTGAAACTGAACTAAGACAAAACAGAAGTCCTCATCCTAGGCACCTCCCCCTCCGCCTGGGATGACTCTTGGTGGCCAGAAGCCCTTGGAAAAGCACACATCCCGACGCACCACGCACGGAACCTGGGCGTCATCTTGGACTCCTCACTTTCGATGACCAGACAAGTCAACGCCGTTTCATCATCTTGCTTCAACATTCTTCGCATGCTCAAAAAAACATTTTGCTGGAACCCCACCGAAACTAGAAAAACGGTCACCCACGCACTGGTTACGAGCCGACTGGACTACGGGCAGCACACCCAAACCCTCGGACCGCGCACGCAACCTGGGCTTCATCCTGGACTCCTCCCTCTCAATGACCAAACAAGTCAACGCCGTCTCATCATCATGCTTTAACATCCTACGTATGCTCAAAAAGATCTTCCTTTGGATCCCCACGGAAACAAGAAAGACGGTCACCCATGTACTTGTCACAAGCCGACTGGACTACGGAAACACCCTCTACGCCGGAACTACAGCCAAACTACAGAAAAAACTCCAACGTATTCAGAACGCCTCCGCCAGACTCATCCTTGACATCCCCCGCCACAATCACATATCCGGTCACCTAAGAGACCTCCACTGGCTCCCCATCAACAAGAGAATAACGTTCCGTCTCCTCACCCACGCACACAAAGCCCTCTACGACCTAGGACCCAAATACCTCAACATGCGCCTGACCTTCTACACCCCCACCCGCCAACTACGATCGTCCAATCAAGCCCTCGCCACAATTCCACGCATCCAAAGATCCACCATGGGAGGAAGATCTTTCTCCTACTTAGCGGCCAAAACGTGGAATTCTCTCCCCACCCACCTCCGCTTACACAGAACCACCTATCCTTCAGAAAACAACTCAAAACTTGGATATTTGATAAATAAAGTACCCCCCCCCCCCCTCCCTCAAGCGCCTTGAGACCCTCTGGGTGAGTAGTGCGCTATACAAATTTTAACTTGACTTGACTTGACTTAAGCCAGAAAAGGCCCTCTCTGACCAAGCACTGTTGGAGTAACCTCATTCAAGCTCGGCAAACCCTCATCAAATAAGCCAATATGATCAGAACAATTGTATCTATGAGTGCTTCACCACTGAAATGTTGGTGAAATATAAAATAAAAATAAACGAATAAATAAATAAATAAAAAATACCACAAAAAATGTAAAACATGAATATAAATAAATACATTTCCTTTATGTACAGCAACACTTTAATTGAAATGAAAATTGTTCTTATAAAGGGCATGGCTACCCGGAGGCATCCCAGCGCTGTAGCAGTAACCAAAGAGGGGGCAGCACTCTACGGGAAGAGCCAGGTCTTTACATTTTTTGGAAACATGAGGTTCAGAGGGAGGGCATTCTAGAGTTTAGCGGAGTTGTAGAAGAGCCGTCCCCCACTTCTGACTTTCTTGATCTTGGGTGTTACTGTTAAGTGGAGCTCATCTGAGCCTAGTCTTCTGTTAGCTCTGTAGGGGCGGATCAGATTTTTGATAATAGGTGGTCCGATTCCTCTCAGAGTCTTATAAGCTACACACAGGGCTTTGAAATGAATCCTTTCCTGCACTGGAAGCCAATGGAAGGCACGCAAGGAAGGTCTTGCTGAGCACCGATTGGGGGTCCCAGTAGGCAGCCTTGTGGTTGGGTTCTGCACGATCTGTAGTTTCATAACTGCTGAGATGGGGCCCCTAAGTAGAGGGGGTTGCTGTAGTCTATTTGGGACAAATTTAGAGCTTGGACCAGCAGTTTTTTGGCTTGGCTGGATAGGAAGGGAAGCACCTTACGTAGCATTTTTAACAGCCCATAGTAAGATGCTACTGTGTTCCTGGCTTGTGCTTTAAATGATAGTTCTTGGTCTAACCAAACTCCGAAACTTTAGATCTCTGTTTTAGGGAATGGTGCTGGAACCATAGAGGATGGCCACATGCTGTTTGATTTAAAGTTTAAGTGGTTGCCTCACAGCAGCAGTTCAGTTTTTCCGCCGTTAAGTTTTAGATGAGATAGGCTCATCCATTTTGCCACTTCTTTGAGGCAAGACCAGAGGTCAGGAGGCGTCTTGTCGCTCTGGTTAAATGCAGCAACAAGCTGTGTGTCGTCGGCGTATATCACTGTGTGGCTCCTGAAGGGGGAGGTAATATCCTCCAGTGGGGACATATAAATACTAAAAAGGGTTGGACTCAGGGAGGAGCCCTGAGGGACTCCACACTGGAGGGGGACGTGTTTAGAGCGGGTGTCGCCTTCAAAGATCTGGAAACGTCTGTCTTTCTAAAAAATATTGGAGCCATAGTAAGGCCCGGACACACCGATGCCCTGAGACGGTGCATCAAAGTTTGATGGTTCACTGTGTCAAAGGCTGCGCTCAGGTTGAGGAGAATTATGGCAGCGGAGCTCCTGCGTCCAGGATCTTTCCTAATTCTTCCACAACAGGTAACAGGGCGGACTCTGTACCCTGTCTGGGGCGAATGCCCATTAGTGAGGGGTGTAGCTGGTTGTGGGACTTGATGAATGTCGAGAGTTGATGATTGACATGTTTCTCTACAATTTTGCTGATTCCTGGAAGCAACGAGATGGGGCGGTGGTTGCCGAAGTCCCTAGGTGCGGTTTATTTAGCAGTGCTTTTATCATTGCCTTTTTCCACTGTGGAGGGACCATTCCTGACGTGAGGGAGGCGTTAATCAGACTACTACATACACATCCACAAGGGACAAGGGTCTTAGGGAGGGTTTACCGACCAAATACTAGATTTAATCCCCAAATTCAACTTAGATGAATTAACACAACAATCTGGTGGTAAAAAAAAAAACTAAAAGAGAAAACACAACTACTAAATATATAGCCCATTAACACTGTATTGTATCCCAGAGACACGTAATTTTCCATTAATGAAATTACTATCAGAGACAGAGACTATTAGGAAACAGTCAGATTTCCATCAACTGCCATCAAAGACCAGCTTGTTGAAGGGTTCTTTTATTTGATGCGTCCTTGCCCAATAAGATTGTTTTCAATGGAGCACTGGCACTTGGAGAATATTCCACTCAGTGTTTTCCTCTGAATGCCCGGAAGAACCTCATCACAGATATCAAGGCAACCAAGTACACTATGGATAATCATCTGACAAACCTTCAGCAAAATCAGACAATTCCTCAAAGCATTCAGATACTTCATGAATCCCATTTTTAACCAACCTATCAAACATTTGACAGATGTATGTAATGCCATTAACAACCAATGACAGCTGATAACCGTAAAAGATAGACAGCCATCCCTCAATTAGTATTACCTACAGACCCATGGATCTACATAAATAGCCTCTACTGGCGACCTTTGAAGCCTTCTCAATGCACTCTGGCACATACCATATCAATACACCACATTGTCCCAACATCATCCATATATCATTAATGCAGCCAACCAAGATATTTTCCTTGTCTCACGTTAGACTGTACAATATCTATACTCCTGCAAAAGGCACCACTAACCTAGAAGATCTTTTGAAGAACTGTAAATTAATATACCTTACAGATCTAATCTTGGGCCCACTGCAAAGAGTCAAGTCAAGTCAAGTCAAGAGATTTATATAGCGCGCTACATACCCATAGGGTCTCAAGGCGCTAGAGGAAGGGTGGGGAATTACTTGTCGAATATCCAAGTTTTAAGTTGTTTTCTGAATGCTAGGTGGTTCTGAGTAAGGCAAAGGTGAGTGGGAAGTGAGTTCCAGGTTTTAGCTGCCATGTAGGAGAAGGATCTACCTCCCATGGTGGTTTTGTTGATGCGAGGTACAGTGGCAAGGGCTTGGTTGGAGGATCGTAGCTGACGGGAGGGGGTGTAGAAGGACAGTCGTGTGTTGAGGCATTCGGGTCCGAGTTCGTAAAGTGCTTTGTGTGCGTGGGTTAGGAGGCGGAAGGTAATCCTCTTATTTACGGGGAGCCAGTGGAGGTTTTTCAGGTGACCAGAGATGTGTTCTTTACGCGGGATGTCAAGTATGAGCCTGGCTGAAGCGTTCTGGATGCCGGTACCACCGCAAAACTCCAGAAAAAACTCCAACGCATCCAGAACGCTTCAGCCAGGCTCATCAACTCTCCACATTCATCAAGTCCCACAACCAGCTACACCCCTCACTAATGGGCATTCGCCCCAGACAGGGTACAGAGACCGCCCTGTTACCTGTTGTGGAAGAATTAGGACAGATCCTGGACGCAGGAGCTCCGCTGCCATAATTCTCCTCAACCTGAGCGCAGCCTTTGACACAGTGAACCATCAAACTTTGATGCACCGTCTCAGGGCATCGGTGTGTCCGGGCCTTACTATGGCTCCAATATTTTTTAGAAAGACAGACGTTTCCAGATCTTTGAAGGCGACATCCGCTCTAAACCCGTCCCCCTCCAGTGTGGAGTCCCTCAAGGCTCCTCCCTGAGTCCAACCCTTTTTAGTATTTATATGTCCCCACTGGGGGATATTACCTCCCCCTTCAGGAGCCACACAGTGATATACGCCGACGACACACAGCTTGTTGCTGCATTTAACCAGAGCGACAAGACGCCTCCTGACCTCTGGTCTTGCCTCAAAGAAGTGGCAAAATGGATGAGCCTATCTCATCTAAAACTTAACGGCGGAAAAACTGAACTGCTGCTGTGAGGCAACCACTTAAACTTTAAATCAAACAGCATGTGGCCATCCTCTATGGTTCCAGCACCATCCCCTAAAACAGAGATCTAAAGTTTCGGAGTTTGGTTAGACCAAAACTATCATTTAAAGCACAAGCCAGGAACACAGTAGCATCTTACTATGGGCTGTTAAAAATGCTACGTAAGGTGCTTCCCTTCCTATCCAGCCAAGCCAAAAAACTGCTGGTCCAAGCTCTAAATTTGTCCCAAATAGACTACAGCAACCCCCTCTACTTAGGGGCCCCATCTCAGCAGTTATGAAACTACAGATCATGCAGAACCCAACCACAAGGCTGCCTACTGGGACCCCCAATCGGTGCTCAGCAAGACCTTCCTTGCGTGCCTTCCATTGGCTTCCAGTGCAGGAAAGGATTCATTTCAAAGCCCTGTGTGTAGCTTATAAGACTCTGAGAGGAATCGGACCACCTATTATCAAAAATCTGATCCGCCCCTACAGAGCTAACAGAAGACTAGGCTCAGATGAGCTCCACTTAACAGTAACACCCAAGATCAAGAAAGTCAGAAGTGGGGGACGGCTCTTCTACAACTCCGCTAAACTCTAGAATGCCCTCCCTCTGAACCTCATGTTTCCAAAAAATGTAAAGACCTGGCTCTTCCCGTAGAGTGCTGCCCCCTCTTTGGTTACTGCTACAGCGCTGGGATGCCTCCGGGTAGCCATGCCCTTTATAGGAACAATTTTCATTTCAATTAAAGTGTTGCTGTACATAAAGGAAATGTATTTATTTATATTCATGTTTTACATTTTTTGTGGTTTTTTTTATTTATTTATTTATTCGTTTATTTTTATTTTATATTCCACCAACATTTCAGTGGTGAAGCACTCATAGATACAATTGTTCTGATCATATTGGCTTATTTGATGAGGGTTTGCCGAGCTTGAATGAGGTTACTCCAACAGTGCTTGGTCAGAGAGGGCCTTTTCTGGCTTAAGTCAAGTCAAGTCAAGTTAAAATTTGTATAGCGCACTACTCACCCAGAGGGTCTCAAGGCGCTTGAGGGAGGGGGGGGGGGTACTTTATTTATCAAATATCCAAGTTTTGAGTTGTTTTCTGAAGGATAGGTGGTTCTGTGTAAGCGGAGGTGGGTGGGGAGAGAATTCCACGTTTTGGCCGCTAAGTAGGAGAAAGATCTTCCTCCCATGGTGGATCTTTGGATGCGTGGAATTGTGGCGAGGGCTTGATTGGACGATCATAGTTGGCGGGTGGGGGTGTAGAAGGTCAGGCGCATGTTGAGGTATTTGGGTCCTAGGTCGTAGAGGGCTTTGTGTGCGTGGGTGAGGAGACGGAACGTTATTCTCTTGTTGATGGGGAGCCAGTGGAGGTCTCTTAGGTGACCGGATATGTGATTGTGGCGGGGGATGTCAAGGATGAGTCTGGCGGAGGCGTTCTGAATACGTTGGAGTTTTTTCTGTAGTTTGGCTGTAGTTCCGGCGTAGAGGGTGTTTCCGTAGTCCAGTCGGCTTCTGACAAGTACATGGGTGACCGTCTTTCTTGTTTCCGTGGGGATCCAAAGGAAGATCTTTTTGAGCATACGTAGGATGTTAAAGCATGATGATGAGACGGCGTTGACTTGTTTGGTCATTGAGAGGGAGGAGTCCAGGATGAAGCCCAGGTTGCGTGCGCGGTCCGAGGGTTTGGGTGCGCTGCCCAGGGCCGGTGGCCACCATGAGTCGTCCCAGGAAGAGGGGGATGATCCTAGGATGAGGACTTCCGTCTTGTCTGAATTTAGTTTTAAACGGCTGTTCTTCATCCACTCGGCTACGTCTTTCATCCCTTCGTGTAGGTTGGTTTTGGCGGTGTTTGGGTCTTTGGTGAGGGAAAGGATCAGCTGTGTGTCGTCAGCGTAGGAGATGATGTTGAGGTTGTGTTGGCGCGCGATGGATGCGAGGGGGCTCATGTAGACGTTGAAGAGGGTGGGGCTGAGCGATGATCATTGTGGTACGCCGCAAATGACTTCAGTGGCCTCTGATCTGAAAGGGGGGAGGCGGACTCTCTGAGTTCTCCCGGTGAGGAACGAGATGATCCAGTCCAATGCTTTTCCTTGTATTCATTATGCAAGTAGCCGGACGAAGCGCAGGTAAGAGCCCCGCGCAGTGATACATCAGTAGAGTTTGAATGAATCACAGTGAGTGCTTGACACTTAAGATAGCACGCTTATTTCTTTTTGGTTACAGCTACTGTGAGCATTCCACCTTCAAACTACTTGACTCGCTGCTTTTGAAAAATGATGACTTTTTGGTTCATTGGCTAAGGTAGGCTGCTGCACTCACGGGACTGTTGAGTCTCTCATTTTAATTGTGTTTGAATACTCCTCTCTAAGCACCCCTTTTATTATTTTTGCAGAACCATTTGGTCCTGAGGAGAACCCCCCTAACAAGTGGGGTTCGAAACGCGTCGACCACTCTACCCCCGTATTTGGTCTTTAATTGCTGTGTTAAGGACAGAGCACCTTCGCTAATTTTGAGACTTTCCCGGTGTAAATACACTAAAAAGACTGTTAAAATTGCATCATCCAAAGGGATTCTCTCCAATTTATTTTTGACCAATACGTGGATCCATTTGTTTCTTTTTGTTTATTGATCATGCTGTTATGTGTGTGAATGTCTGTGTATGACTGGACGGCCATGTATGATTGAATGCCTGAAATACTTATGTTTTTCGTCTTTCACTGTTGTATTTATTGTATATATGAAACTGTTGGCTTCTCCTTGCACTTAAAAATTGAACAGAAAACAAAGCAAAAAATAACTGCAAGAGAATAAATCTTGATACATTGCTAAAGAAATCAAGCAGGTGGTTTTGCTTTTTTCAAACCCCCAAATTCCCCCTTTTTGTCTAAATTTTGTCTCAGCATTGGCTTTCGTGTTGTTCTTCTAGTTAATTTTGGCTCAGCCTTGCTGAGTTAGGAGTCAGGAACCTGTGTTGTTGTTTTTTCCTTGTATTCCGGCATTGCTGAGGCGTTTTATGAGGGTGCTGTGACAGACCGTGTCGAACGCTGTGGAGAGGTCCAGTAGGATGAGGGCAGCTGTTTCTCCGTGATCAAGTAGTGTTTGAATGTCGTCTGTGGCTGCGATGAGGGCGGTCTCAGTGCTATGTTTGGCTCGGAAGCCGAACTGTGATGGGTCGAGGGAGCCGTTCGACTCGAGGAAAGCGGCGAGCTGATTGTTGACAGTCTTCTCTATGACCTTGGCAGGGAAAGGGAGGAGCGAGATGGGATGGTAGTTCTTAAGTTCAGTCGGGTCTGCTGTGGGTTTCTTCAGTAGAGCACTGAGTTTGGCATGTTTCCAGCTTTCTGGGAAGATAGCGGTGTTGAGGGAGCAGTTGATGATATCCCGGAGATGGGGTGCGATGATGGAGTCGGCCTTGTTGAAGATGTGGTGGGGGCATGGGTCGGTTGGTGATCCGGAGTAGATGGAGTTCATCAAGCGGATGGTGTCTTCTGTGCTGATTGGGTCCCAGGCGTCAAGGGTGGTGGTGGGGGGCTTCAGTTCGGTGGAGGTGAGGGGGGTGGACTGGTCGCCAAAGCTGTTATGTATGTCTGCGATTTTGCTGTGGAAGAATGAGGCTAGAGAGTCGCAGAGGTCTTGAGAGGAAGTGATGTCATTGGTGTCGGCGCTGGGATTGGTAAACTCTTTGACGATGTTGAAGAGTTCCTTGCAGTTGTGGGCGTTGTTGTCAAGTCGATCCTTGAATGCCGATTTCTTGGTGGATCGGATCAGCTAATGGTGTTTGCGGGTGGCGTTATTGAGGGCGGTCATGTTGTCTGTGGTTGGGTTTTTTCGGCAGGCTTTCTCGAAGGTGCAGCAGATCTTTTTGGATTTCTTAAGTTCGTCATTGAACCAAGGGGCTTTTTTGATACCTGGCTTGTTTTGATAGTTTTTCAAGGGTGCTAATTCGTTAGCGCTGTGTGTGATCCATTGTGTGAGGTTGATGGCTGCTTTATTTGGGTCCAGTGATTTGGCGGGAGGGTTTTCGTGAAGCGATGTGGTGAGCTGGTCGGTGGTAATTTTGTTCCAGTTTCTATGGGGGATTTGTTGTGGGTGGTGGTGGGTTGTGGTCTTACTGTAGTTGAAGTGGACGCAGCAGTGGTCCGTCCAATGGAGTTCTGTGGTGTGATTGAAGAAGATGTGCTTGCTGGAGGAGAAGATTGGGTCAAGCGTGTGACCGGCGTAGAGGGTGGGGGTGTTTACCAGTTGTTTGAGTCCGAGATTGGCGAGGTTGTCCAGAAGGGTGGTGGTGTTGCTGTTGTTGTTCTTTTCCAGGTGGAAGTTGAGGTCCCCTATTAGAATGTAGTCCTCGGAGGGGAGGGCGTGTGGGCTAATGAAGTCGGTGATGTCTTCGCTGAATTGTGTGCGGGGTCCTGGTGGTCTGTATATGAGGGTGCCTCTGAGTGTGGTCTTAGGGTCAGTGTGAATCTGGAAGTGAAGGTGTTCGGCAGCTGCGAGGATGTCGTCGGAACTGTTTGTGATGTAGATGGTGTTCTTATGGACGATGGCTAAGCCTCCTCCTGTTTGGTTGATGTGGTCTTTTCTAATGATCTTGTAACCGTCCGGGATGGCTATGGCGATATCGGGCGCTGATGAGGTGTTCATCCAAGTTTCTGTAAGAAAGGCGATGTCCGGCGTATTGGTGTCCAGTAGGTTCCATAGTTCAGTGGCGTGTTTGTGGACCGATCGGGTGTTGAGCAGGATGCACTTCAGGTGGTTAGTGTCGAAGCTCTGTTTGGGGTTTGTGGATTTAGTGTGGGTCCTGATGCAGTCGAACTTGCAGGAGTGGCAGATGAAGGGTCCATGGGTGCGTCCTGGGGCGGCTTGGTAGCAGTCAGGGAGACGGCTGGAGTTAAGTGCAGAGAGGGTTGCGGAGTCGTACGTTATGCAGGAGGAGTGGACTTTGTGGGGGCCAGGGGGCCTGGCGCTGGGCACGGTCCAGGCACGGTCCAGGCACGGACGGGCGTAGACGGGCTTACCTTTGGCGCACCTGCTGCGCGTATGTTGCTCTGACATAAGTGGATAGTGGAGGGGGGTGGAGCGAGGGAGGAGCAGCTGGGAGGAGGGAGCGGGGTGGAGAGATGGGCTAGGAGGCACAACAACAAGATGGCAGCAAAAACAAACGCGAAACAGGACAAGATTGTGGCACAGTCTCTAATATCGCTATGCTATGGCCAGTGGCACCGACACAATCAGGCACATATAATTTAAATCAGCAATGCGAGCAATGCAAATAGTTAAAAGTGAATAGTATAGCGCTACAATGCAGTCAATGAGAGTAAAGCACAATTAATAAAAGCGGCAGTGAGCAGTATGGCGCTACGATATCGTCAATGCGAGCAATGCACAGATAATTCTAAGCGGCAGTGATCAGAATAGCGCTACGATACCCAGATGACCAGGGAGCGTAAGGAGCGACCGCTTCTGAGCAAGTCAGGATGGTCACAGCGTTTAGACACAAGGGACGTTCCTTAACTTTCAGTGGGAGGGAGGAGCAGCAGGGAGCGGGAGCGGGGTGGAGAGATGGGCTAGGAGGAACAACAACAAGATGGCAGCAAAAACAAAAGCGAAACAGGACGAGATTGGGGCACAGTCTCTAATATCGCTATGCTATGGCCAGTGGCACTGACACAATCAGGCACATATAATTTAAATCAGCAATGCGAGCAATGCAACTAGTTAAAAGTGAATAGTTTAGCGCTACAATGCAGTCAATGAGAGTAAAGCACAATTAATAAAAGCGGCAGTGAGCAGTATGGCGCTACGATATCGTCAATGCACAGATAATTCTAAGCGGCAGTGATCAGAATAGCGCTACGATACCCAGATGACCAGGGAGCGTGAGGAGCGACCGCTTCTGAGCAAGTCAGGACGGTCACAGCGCTTAGACACAGGGGACGTTCCTTAACTTTCAGTGGGAGGGAGGAGCAGCTGGGAGGCGGGAGCGGGGTGGAGAGATGGGCTAGGAGGCACAACAACAAGATGGCAGCAAAAACAAAAGCGAAACAGGATGAGATTGGGGCCCAGTCTCTAATATCGCTATGCTATGGCCAGTGGCACCGACACAATCAGGCACATATAATTTAAATCAGCAATGCGAGCAATGCAAATAGTTAAAAGTGAATAGTATAGCGCTACAATGCAGTCAATGAGAGTAAAGCACAATTAATAAAAGCGGCAGTGAGCAGTATGGTGCTACGATATTGTCAATGCGAGCAATGCACAGATAATTTTAAGCGGCAGTGATCAGAATAGCGCTACGATACCCAGATGACCAGGGAGCGTGAGGAGCGACCGCTTCAGAGTGGGCATATGGTAGTGTTGACGTAAATAATTAATTTACTCTCTTAATTTCTATGCAGGTAAGTACTTGATCAATAATAACTCAGATCGGATGAAAAAAGACAGAGTCCGTGGTGTGAGAGTTCTAAGGGGTTTTATTCCTTAAAAAGGAATGGTCATGGCCAAGATATCATGTTCTGACCACCACACAGGGTGTCAGAAGGGATAGAGCGCTACATTTTATTAACAGTACATAGCTTATATACTTATTTCATTCCATAAGTAACAGTGCAAGAGGTGTAACAGCTGAGAGAAGACAAGATAACAATATACACGTGGCATATGTACGTAATCAAGAGGCGTGAACTAGAGGTGTGTTCTGGAAACGTCACAGATAGGTGTCACGAATGGGTGGCACTAACAGAAAATGTGGCAATGTCAGCAGAAATCGGAAGCTTGGATGCGCGCGCAGCTGCATGACGTGTGATTGGAGGGGTGCAGGGGACTTGACATTTACACTGACGGAAAGAGACAGAAGTCTGGCATGTCAGATCAACTTGTGCTTCTATCATATCTGATATCTGATGTTTAGGAACTAAGCTATCTGGGCAGAAAGGTCTCTAGAGCAGAAGCTATTCTATACTTGCTGTGAGTGCGTGTATAAGCGCCTGAGTGTCTGTATGAGAAGCGTGGGGGCATGGGGCCTTCCATGGAAGCATGGCAACAGAAGCTATGAATTACTTGCATAGAGACAGGTCGGCTCTTTAGCCCTGTAGCTGAGGAAGGATGTTTACTGAAGCTAGCAGGAAGGAATGTATTTTCGGGGAGGGAAACAGATAACTCGAAGGTTATAGTCAATCTTGGCAGGCAGCAGGCTGAGCTGAGCACGGAGGGCCGTGCTAGAAGTAAGTCAGAGTTCACGGATACGGGGGCTGCCTGGGCAGAGATTTCTCGGAGTCAGAAGCCAGAAAAGAGGCTCGGTGGCAGAGATTCAGGGCCTACTTCAGCCAGGGCTGAAAAAACGTAGGAGTACACTACAAAAAGACGTTGGCATAGCATACTTAGGAACGGACCATTCAACCCATTCATGGTGGATCTGAAAGAGGACATGTTAACGTTGGACGCAAATGTATTTGCGTCTTCATAGCTGACACAGGAGGGAAGTTACATGCACTTTAACTCGTACATGGAGTCGGTGGGGTACTCGCTAGGGAACACAACTTGACCATAAAATTTATATTACCTCAGTGTCATGAGGGCCTCTTGGATCTGTGCTGGCTCCCGATTTTCTTAGCTTCAAAGCACATTTTGTATTTAACACACTTCAGCAACTTCGCTTGTAGTAATGACCTTTTACATAATGTTTTCAGCTTCGCTTCCATGATATTATTCCAGGAATATATTGTATGAGTTGCTTGTTTAAACTAGAAAGCTATGCAGCATGGCATCTGCTTCATATTTCAAACTGAATAAATCTATGTTTACAACCAAGATAGTACACTTTAAATAGCAGTCACATATAGCTTTATTTTGATGTTACATTTTATTTGAGATGTACTATCATGTTTAATTTAAATGTAATATTGTTGTTTATTTTTTTACATTGGAACTTGCATTGAGCAGAGGTTTTCTAATCAAAACTGCTCAAGTTTTCTCAACCACCATACCCCTTGTTGCTAGGCTTCATTTTGCAGATATGAAAACTTCACATGTGTTATTAGCGAAAGTGCTAAAATAACCCGTGCTAATATGTCATGTACTTATAGTAAAAACACTTTTAGCACTGACTTGGAAGCCAGTTCTGCATTGTGTGTTTTTTGGCACGATCCATGTCATAATCATTATGTTGCTTGGATCAGAAATATGCCCTATATATTTAGGAAAATATTTTTTTTATTTCACTTTGTAATGTGGAAGTTGCTGTTGGTATTATCCACACTATAATTGGTCTATGCTTCTCCTTCAAATGCATACTCTTAGGCTCCGATTTCAAGTTGGGATATTTTCCCTGACTTGATAACTCTAGGAGAAATTCCGTCATTAACCTGATTTTGATACAGGAATGCCGACCAGAGTCAGGGATACTGGTTCTCTGGGAACCTAAAATAATGTGATCCACTGCTCCTCCTGTGAGAGAAGCAAACCTTGAACAGCACATTTTGTAGCATAGAAAATTCTCAGTGATTCGAGATTTATGGCAGAACAAATCCTAATGCTAATGTTGATGACAGCTGCTACATTGCTCCTTTACCTTCCACTGGAAATGCTGAACAATGCTGCATTTGCATCAGAGGAAGAAAAATTACCTGAAGGGAACTTTTCTAACTTACCACTGCGCTCACATTGTGGCATGATTTTCAAATGGACTTTTCTCTATTTTATCATGTAATCGTATTTGACAATGTAATTGCATGGAGCATTTATTTTTCATCATATTGCAATTTGTCACAGCTTCTTCAAGTTGATATTTTTCATTGTAGCACACAATTCAAACTACATTAATTGACTGAATCTGATACTCACAATTCACAGTCTCAATCTGTTCAGATTTTGTGAAGCCCTTGTCCCATAAGGGCATTCATTTGGTTTTTTGCCTCACCTTTCCAATCCGATTTTTTAAGAATAATTACTTTCTCCACAAATCATGTCTATATTCCAATGTAATCAGCTGAATTAGCCACAAGAATCGTTAATCTCGATTTCATTTACCCAGATAAATCTGAAAGCCTGAACCAGCTATTTGCGTTTAGCTTTCTGGAGTTTCTGCCAGATCCGAATGCCTAAAAAATGAGAACCATAATTTAATATAGGGGTTTCTTCCTCAGCTACATTCTGTGGTTGCCATACCGAATATTCAAATATAGACTGCTGTCATAGTTATATTAAATGTTATCTTATATATTTTCTTGTGCAGTTCAACATTCAGAAAGCTCCTTGATGCTGAAATACCAGACCAATAACAACGCAATGCATCAAAGTGTTTCTTTTTGTAGTTGGTCGAGACTTGCAATGAACTCATCAAAATTGATAATGATTCCCCTAACGACGAACGCTACTGCCACAATTTTAGAATACCCTATACAGTGGTGAGAGTACTCTCCCTGTAAGATACCTAGGTATACAATACCACTGGGATCTAGAGATCCTGATACATACAAGTTGTAGTACATGTCTAGACATAGTTGCCACCAATTTAAGGAAGTGGAATAGATTGTTATTATCTATTGCTGGTCGAATAACTACCATAAAGATGGTTGTCTTGCCGCCTCGTTCACATCGCTTTTAAACATCGCAATACAGCTAAACCGAAAATTCTTGGGCCAGTTGAGCTCCCTTGTGATTAAACCAGCATGGGCAGGTAAGCAACCCAGAATATGATAGAAAACATGCAAATGCATTATATGATGGGATGTTTAGAGCACCTAACTTTGAAGTTTATTATTTAGCAGCTCAGCTCCAATTTGCACTCACTGGTTTCACAATCTCAGACAGTCCCAACATTATGATTATAAAGAAACAATTTAGTTGGCCCCCTTCCTCAGAGCACAGTGATGATGAAAAGACATACAAGAACATATGGAGAAATACATGCAGTAGACTGTACTATATGGGCATGGTCGAGATTGACAGGTATGTGCAATGTAGGCATCCTATACTCATCATTAATGCTGCTAATGAACAACTCATTGATGTGATGTGAGACAGTAATCATAAAGCGTCTTTAGCAACGAAATTTAAACACAATTGGGGATATGTATCTGGATAATATATACATATCACTGCAAAAGTATAACTATATAGCTCTCTGCACCTTATTAGCTATCCTAATTGGTAGACATTTGTCTTTTCGTAGTCACCGCAGATTTCTTGCCTTTTTCTGGTCCCTATTTTTGCTGGCTGTAGAACTCTGTGCACTTACTCCTACTAAACAGCAGTAAAGTGCCTGTGCTCACCCTTTAAAAGCCTGGTTTAATTGGCTTAATCTGATTGGCACATGTAACGTAACCTGGATATATGCCCTTAGTATATGATGTAGAATGTGTCCCCAAGGCCAGGAAGTTAAATGCCACAGTTGGACTGTAGCCCCTATTACACCATCCACTCTAGTGGCAGTGAAAACATGGCTACAGGCCTACCCAGTGTAGCCTAACTGGGGTAGTGCAAAACCTGCAGTGCAACCTGTCAAAATACCTTTTTGACAGGTAAAAACATCCCTCTTAAATATTACTAACTCACCCTATGCATGCCATGTAGCCCACAAGGCAGGCTTCATTAAAGTGTTTTAAAGTGGGACTGGTAGAAGATTAATATTACCATGTCCCTACAGTGACAAGAGACAAAACATGTTTTTGTTGAGTTAGGCCTAGCTCTCCTTTGTAGAAAATGAGAGTGCTGATTAAAATAGTAATCCTGCTAATTCGTAAAAGGGACCAACTAGAAAAGTATCTAACCCACTTTTCTTTTTATAGTTATTAAGAATCCAATTCAATGGAGAAGTTGGATTTTTAGTAAATATTAGGAGAACGTAACTTCAAAATAATTACCCTTTACCTGTCTGAGCTTTAAAAAGGTTTATTGGAATTAGCCTCTGCCAACTCATATCTTGTACTCAGACCTGTGTGTGAACGAAGGAGCTACACAATAGGCTGACATGAATAGGCAGGAATGACTCCTCTAAGTGCAGCAGAATTTTCAGTGTGGGGCTGAGGCCATCCTTTTGATACCACAGTGTAAAACCCTGTCTAACAGGTCTGTTTGAACATCATTTAACACTTTGTGCGCTTGAAAGGTAGACCATGCCAAGACTATCCAGTTACATCTTCTGTCTGGGTTCTATAGGACCATGCCTTTGTCCTACCAGACTTATGTATCCTAGTTTGTTGTGGTTAAAGGGCATGCTTCAATCTGTATTTTAGTGTTAGGTAAAAGTAAGGCATGTAAACGGTTAATGGTTAACATGTCCTTACAGAAAAAGGCATAAAAAGCTATTTTCATTGTGGCAGGGTTAGCTGTTCCATAAGGATGCATAGGGGGCTGTTAAAAAAACTAAAGACTGTCATCTCCACCTAGTACCCAAGTAAAAAGTTAGTTCTTGAACTTTTTAAAATATTTATTATAAATCGAATCCATTGGTAAAGTCCAACTTATATTAAATATTTTCCTAAATATACTTTTAAAAAGTAGCATTTTGCATGCCTAAACCCCCCTATAAGCCAATTTGCATGCGTTATCAGATGTAACCCAGGAGTTAAATAGCTCCTTCATGAGGTAGGTCTTAGCTTTTGATCAGGGAGGGGCTAGGAGTCATTCCCACCCATTAGATAGTGGCAGGTATAAATTTGGCATCTGTGGGCCCCCCTTTTCAAAACACTACTGACCTTGTTCATGACACATAAGAAGGACTGCACCTGCTACTGAGACTTGCAAGGAAAACCTATGGGCTGACCCTGCTCCCACTTATACCCAGGACTGAGAAAGAACTCAAAGGGCCAGTTGGCTGAACTTCTGTTGAGATGCCGGGACACAAAGGCAGCCTGAAGCCAATTTTCACTTTTCTGGAAGAGCCCAACTGACCAGTTTCCACTGGACCTGCCCTGAACCCTGCTGGTGGCTTTTGTTGGAGTGAGTCCTCACCCCAAATGTTTTCTTGAGGTCCTGAAAACCTTGGCTGCTGTCAGAGTCTACTTCTTGTGCCTTAACCCAAAACCTGAGACTTGAAATGTTTCCACAACTTTCTGTAAGAAGACCGAGACAAACCAGCCTAGTCAATCCAATGAAGGGGCTTTGCCAATGGGCCAAAGTTTCTGGCTGCTTGCCACAGGAGCACATCCATTTCAGCTGGAAGGTGCAGAGGCGGTATGAAACCTCATGGAGCCCTGTTCAGCTACAGCTATCATCTTTGACTCAGTAATCTGAGCTTCAAAAAAGTGAATACGTGGAAAGCTGACAAATGTATCTGCCTGGCAAGGGGCCTTCTTTGGGATAAAAGTTTGAATGTCTCTGGCTCAGAGCTTTCCTACCAAAAGTCAATAACTTTATCCGGGACTTATTCCTACGGTTATCTGGCCACATGGAACCCATCTAAGCCCCAAACTGCAGTCTTGCCCTGCTCAGGGTTTTTAACTTCCAGTTTAAAGACTAAGGGGCTGATTACGATCTTGTTAGGAAGGGCTCTGGATGGTATTTGGAACCCTTGTTTCCTACCGAATCATGCTGTTTTCCCAACAACCGATTACGATGCCTGGAAACCATTCTAGCAGATCGAATTGGTTTGGAAAGGCATCCGGACAGCCTGAGTCTTTCAGAGCCAATTCGTACAGCTCCATGGACATGGTTTCCAGACAAGCAATTACAATGACCAATTCGGTCAGACGTTCCGATTCTGTTTGCCAAGACAAAAAGGCTGCCGCAATCTGTCTTTGGGGGCTGTAGCATGCCCCCTTCAACGGTGGCCTTCCGAGTCGGTCCTGTGGGGGCACCTAGGGGGACCCCCCTTTCCAACCATGCACAATGTGGCAGACACCAAGGAGTGCTCGCCCGACACAGGGTGAATGATTTTCTCCAACAATCCTTTTCCTCAATGCGAGCCTGTGTATTCATTCTGAACACAGGCTCCCATTGTCAAACCGAATTGTATCCAGAAGCATTCGGATGCATCCAAATTGCTCGGTCAGACTCCCTCGATTCAGGTCTTAGGAAAGCATTCCGGAACCGATTTGGTAGGAATGCTTTCCTGACAGCATTGTAATTGGGCCCTAAGTTAGAAAGTTCTCACTTCTGACCAGGAAAAACCTGATGTCTGTAACTTTCTCAAACTCCATCGGGGTTAGCCTTAACTCATGCCTAGCCAGTGAAGCACAGCCTGATGACCACATGAGGCGCTTATTGCTTTTGAAGCAATTGTTATTTAAAAATGCAAAAAATCATGTCTCTGTTTTACTCATTTTGTTATCATTTTTTTCAATAAAATTGTATCCATGTTAATAAATTGGAGTGAGATGTTATTGTGTTTAACTGTTTTGATACTTCTAAATGTTCTAAACATGTTCTTAAGTTAAGCCTGTCTGCTCTGTGCCATAGCTACCAGAGGTTGAGCTCAGGTTTAAATTACTTAAACCTATTTTAGACATATTAAGAATAGTAACATTGTTACTTCTGATTGACTGCCATTCACTCCAACTAATATTCCACTTACTCATACATTCCCAAAAATAAAGAAATACGTTAACAAATGTCATCATCTACTATATGTTGTGTCGTCTAATATGCATTTTAATTACTAGACTAATTCTTGGAATAAGCCTCCCCCTGGTTTATGTATGTCCAATCAGCCTATCTTTCCTCTGAGGTTGGTAAATTAGGTCCCAGTCAGTGGATAAAAATAAACATTCTGGCCCAGATTTAAGAAGGCCTTGTGTTGCATCTCGTAAGGTGCTATTAGGCAACGCAAGTCCTTAGTGAGATTAATTAACCAATGCAAAGCCACCTTGCGTGTCTCTGCGTGGTTTACTAATCTGTAGTAACACAAGGCAGCACTACTTGCCCTGGGAATGCGTTCAATGGGTGGAGTATGGGTGGAGTGTGGTTGTTCTCACACATCCACTCATGATTTTTGGGCTCATTCCCAGATTTACTACAACTAGTAAACCTTTGAATGCTTCCAAATTCTACGCCTTCCCATGTGAGGCATAACAAATAAAAATATGTTTATTTTCCTTGTTTTTCATGTTTTACGTGTGCTGCAATGTGCAATGGAAGTAGAAAGAAGAAAAAGCCCAGAGTACTGTTTTTTTCAGGAAGGCATCCCTTACGGCACAAAAACAATCCTTGCACCATGTTGTATGGGTGCCTGCATTGGCACTAGGCTGCAGTCAGTGCACCAGCCAGGGAGAGAGCAGAAGTGCATCATATCTAACTGGTTAAAGTGTATTACTGCCCTCTTGCTGTCATGCAATGCAGTGCAGCAAGTTGTCTTGCTGTGTTGCGTTGCACTGCATTGCGTCACTTGACATGTTAGTAAATTTGCCCCTCACTATCTTTTAATAGGCCTATGAGATCCCCTTTAGGGTGAAGCTGCACTGAAGCTGCACTCTATAAAATATGCTTGTTACATTGGTTATTACCTAGAAACTTGATGATCTGTTGCTTTCCCTGTACCACTTATCATGAATATAGTTTTGGCCACATAAAACACAGATCCCACTCCTCCCTAAGTTTCACTTGTATACTCCCTTGTGTTTTAACAACACCTCGTATGTTCTCAGACCACTTATCCTGCCGCTGATGTGGTGGTCTTTTTTTGTTTGTATGTTTTCTTTTTAGTAAAAGTAAAGGCAAGCGCAACATTTTCTTGGGGAAAGTAGTATGGGAAACAACATGGATTCATTATAAGAACACATTCAAACATAACATAAACCAAAAATGCTATTTAAGTGGTTTGACCAAATGATTTTTTGTTAATAAATTATCACTAAAAATATACTAGAAGCATACCATCCAGTAATTCAAGCAGAGGTTGGGAAGCTGAAAAATGGTTTTACTGATATTAGTGATATACTGCAGTGATAAAGCTGTATCACTAATAGAAAACGATGTTTGACAAGAATTGTTAATGCAATTCTCAAGAAAAGAATGAGCATTTAGAACACATGTCAGAGACATCTTTCTGATGCAGTGGTATGTAATGCGTTTAGTAAAAAATGTGTTCAACAGGAATGATCGTTTCAGCATAATAATAATTAGAGCCTTCATCAGAATATTAGCCAATGAAACAGAACAGATCCTTCACTCAATCAAGGAATTAATCCAGTATTCGTCATAATACCATACAAGTATTTTAAACATTAAACACACACCAAAATACTATTCCAAGAGCTTATAAATCAACATTCAGTATAAATAACAAATTTAAATCATAAAAACAGAGTCTTATCTAGCAAAAAGTAAAGCTAAAAACAGTTCATCACTTTCACACATTAATATTTTTTCCTAATTTCTGGGGTGTCTCTTATGAAACTTATTACTCCAAAACAAATAAGTTGAGTCTCCATTCTTTGTGAGACTATACGGCCCTCTCTATGATTTCTGATGTTTTCAGAGCAAATGAACAAAGCATAAATCATTCCTGGGATAACTTACTTGTAAAGAGGGCACAATAACAGAGAGTGCATAGAACTCTCTGCAGACGTATTATCACAGAGGCAATTTAGAAATGTTATAAACCATGTTCTCTGCTGAGGAAAATCAAAGAGAAAGTGCAATGTGCTTAGATGGAGACACGTATGGTAAAATCCGAACTGAGGAGAACTAATCAGAGAAAATTCCAAGCCTGTAGTTGTATCAGGGCAGCATAATGCAATATTGTCCACATGATTTCTGCCTATGACACCCCAAAACTACTTCTAAAATCAAAAAAAGAGTTTTCAAATTCTCTCTTTTGAAATTTCAGTGATTTAATCTATCTTGCATGTTAAAAGATTCTGTTCAAAATATTTTATTGAATTTTGTAATAGGAGATCAACAACACAAAAAAGAGTAGCAGACTAGGTACTTATTCCAAATTGTTAATATTATTAACAATGGAATAAGAGTACCTATACACAAGGATTAAGCGTGTCTGTAATATATAGTGAATAGGAGTTGTAACTCAAAATGAAAAGAGATATAGGTTATTATCTATTCAAAGATTAAGAGTAGAGCTACTATTAATACCTATAATAATCTTATAAATATAAAAATAAACAAAGCAGAAACAAAATAATTAATTAAAAATGGGTAGCTATAGGGTGATCAATGGGATCCTAAAATCTATGATATGCAGAATTGTGATAAGATAGACAAGCCCTCCACTAGTAAATACTATCTATGACCACCATGTATGTATTGATAGTGAGGAAGAATCTTTACAATTAACTGTAATAGATTTAAAGTCTGCTAGAATTAGAAAATCTAAATGTTTAGATTCTAGAACTGACATTTTCATAGGAAGTACAGCAGATTTCCAAATCACAGTGGCATATGAAATTCAAGAAAAATTGAATATACGTTTGATAACATTCCAAACCTCCATCCAAAATTGGACTATAATATTACATTCATAAAGCATATGTTTTAATGAACCCTTATGTAATTTACAATGCCAGCAAATAGAAGAAGGTAAAAGCTTAGCTTGAAATAACTTTAAAGAGTCCATAGACAGTTAACAAGAATATAAGAATTAATTTGATATAAGGACACAGGTAGCCATCCTGAAAGCCCATTCAACCAGATTTCCTGCCAAATATTGTGTGCTAATGACAGTGATAATGTTTTTTTTCCAGAAGTAAGAAATCTTACCAATATTACTCCCTTGAAAGTTATACAGCTTCTTATAGATGAAGGATACAGCATGGGGGGAAGTAATTACAGTTTGAATATACACTTCTACGTCAGGGGTATTTGAAGGAATATTGACAGAAAATAAATCTAAAATAGAATTACATAATGGCTCATATTTGGAAAAATTTGAGGAATGTAAACCAAACTTTTGTTCACATTTTTTAATGAAGGAAAGGAATTATCCTTATATATGTCTTTAAGAAAAAAGATACATTTATGTATCCAAGTCTTCCAAAAGTGTATAGTTCTAGAAAGTTTTAAGTGTGGATTATGCTATAACGATATTTTCGAGGTGTGGGAGGCAGGAGATTGAAATAACGAATCTAAATCCCGAAAGATTAGTTTAGTGGATTTAAAATAACAGATTTATTAAATAACGTTTATGTATAAGACATAGTTATTAAAGTAGACAAAGGAAATTGAGCTTCTAACCCCTTCTCTATAAGAAGCCATGTGGGAGTATTAGTAATTTGTGAATGAGTAATTCAAAGAGAGCTCTGTTTTAATATAAAAGCTTTGTGATCATTTAAAAAGATCAGATCATCCAAAACCTTCATTACACTTTACCATTTTCAATGTATTATAACTGATGAGTTTCATTATTCCAAATAAATTTTGAGAAAAGCTTATAAATAGTTCTATAAAATGACTTAGGGAATTGGGTTGTTAAAATAGCGAGAAGTATTTTGTAGGCAATTATCATTTTAATTGAATCTATTTTTCCCCACCAGGAATGATGTAAAAATTACCATTTGGACAATTTTTCTTTGATGTAAGTTATAATATCATCACAGTTTACTTTGATTCTTTTTTTATATTTTGGTAGAAAAGGACACCTAAATATTTAAATTTCTCTCTCTGCCAAATTATATCCTGAATAGGTATCTTGTCAGGCATGCAACATAAATTTAAAGGAAAGCATTCTGTTATGTTCGCGTTTACCTTATATCCAGAAATTCTAGAGTGCAACAATATTACATTAAATAAGGGAGGAAGGGATGTTTCAGGATTACTAATGAACAAAAGAACATCATCTCAATAAGCTAATGTTTTTATAGTGACATCATTAATGTTCACACCAATAATATCTGCACATTTTCTAATGTCAGCAAGCAGAGATTCTGTAACTAGAAGAAAAAGTAAAGGAGACAAAGGAGAGCCTTGTCCTGTACCCCTAAAAATTAACAATTTATTATAAAAAGGCTACCAAAGGGCCTGGTATATAAAGCTGATATCATGCGAATAAAAGTCTCACCAAAATTAAACATAGTTTGTGATTGGAATAGAAATTGCCAATGAACTTTATCAAAAGCTTTTTCTGCATATAATGCCAACACTCTAGACGGTACTGATAATTTAGATCCTTGCTCAGCACCGTGAAGTAACATCCTGGTATTATTTGCAGATTATCTAAGTTTCATAAAAGCAGATTGATCAGAATGTATAGTCTAGCACAGAGGTAAATCGAGTTTGGCATAGAGTTTGCTATCTTCATTCATTAAGGAAATTGGCCTATAATTTGAAACAATAGTGGAATCTTTGTTAGGTTTTGAAAGAACAACAATTAATGCTAATGTGAATGAACCAGAAGTTGTTCCTAATGTGCTAAAAGTAGTGAATAGCTGGCGAAGGTACTGTAGGAGGTATGGAGCAAAAACCTTATAAAATTCAGCTGGAATTCCATCTGGTCAGGGGATTTATGGATTTTAAGGGATTTAATATCCAATTACATTTCTTCCAAAGTAATTAGGGAATCTAGTGTATCTTTGACTGACTGATATTTTCTGTAAACACAATATTGCAAAGAACTATCAATCAATGAAGAGTCACCAGAAAGAAATTTATTATATAAAGATTCATAATAAGTTAAAAATTCATCAACGATATCTTTATGGGATTAGGCCACCTTACCATTAATACCATGTATCGCAATGATATGAGTCTTATCTTTTTTATATGTAAATAATTTCCCAAAAATGTACCCAATCTATTAGCATTAAAAGAAAATCGGGCCTTATTATTGGAAAGTGTAAACCTGCATGTCTACTTAAAATGGAGTTGAATTCATAACAGAGCTTTTGTAGTTGTTTTTTGTATGTAAGAACATTGGATAAAAGAAATAATCTTTCAAATTTTGCAATTTGTTTGTCTAATTCTTTAATTTCAGCATGAAAATATTTGTCTTCATGAGCCATAATGGAAACTGTGACACCTCTCATATATGTGTTAAATGCATCCCATCGTGGTATTAGGGACACAGAGTCCTCAGGATGTAAACTAAAATAATCCTGAAGTGCAGACAAAAGCTTGGGTGTGTTCTTTTCATTGAGAACAGTATGAGTATTCATACGCCATCTGGACTGAGTAGAAAGAGTAGGGGTAAATTGAAAAACAACTGAAAAAAGAGCATGGTCAGAAATATCTATATTAAATATTAATGGAGTAGAAATTTACTGAATTAATTGTTGGGAGACTAATAAATAAACCAATTGTGAATAGGAATTATGAGGATTTGAGAAAAAAGTCAAACATTTTTCAGTTGGATAGTGTAATCGCCATATATCAACTAATTTGGTTGTTTTAAAAAAGGATTTTAGAGTAAAAGAAGCTTTTGGTGGGCGATATTTAGATGATCTATCTAACAAAGGATCACATATTCAATTAAAGTCTCCTCCTATAATGAGTGTAGTATTACCTAGCTTGAGTACCTGTGTGGTAAATATGGACTCACATTTGGGATCATCACTTGTTGGTCAATAAACATTAACAAAGTAAATAGGTTGGTATCCACCTTAAGTTTAACAATATTGTACATACTTTCTGTATCTGAAAATGTACTCAGTATTTGAAAATGTAATTTCTTTGAAAAAGAATAGTTACTCCATTTTTCTTATTAATTGCCGGTGAAGAAACTATGGTACCAACACATTTTTTCTGCATAAATGATACATTTTTATCATCAATGTATGTCTCCTGTAAAAAACAAATGTCAGTTTTGTGGCTTCCTAAATATTCTCAAATGTTAACACGTTAAAGGGGATGTCCTAAACCTTTAACATTTAAAGAGACAATTTTAATATGATTGAAATTAGCTATATTTTCTGTTGTTCATATATGCACAGGTAGTCCCCTAACTTTTCACCTATATTCTCCCTACCATTATTCTACATTACGGTTCTTAATACTGACCTTTTACCTAGTTACGGTAATGTCTAAAGACGAGATGGGGTTTTCTATGAAAAGCGTAAGCTTCAATAAATATTCATGAGAATCCTTGGAATCACAGCAGGACAGCAGGCCTACTTTCTTCTGCATAATAACAATGTATAAGGGTCATTCCTTCTGTCATCCCAGTCCGGCATGAAACAGCAAGGTTTATCCCTAGGAGGTACCACTTTGGGAATATATACATCATCTCTTGCTGAGAAAGTCAGAGGACAAAAAGGACTGCCATGCCGACACACTGACACGAGACGCTGAGGCTCCTTCATGCAGGCTGCTCGCAGTGGTCTGATATCCCTTGCGGGGTGTCCATCTGGAGACCAAAACGGGGTCCCACAGTCTCTCATTTCAGTTACTTGGGTTGACTTTATCCTAGAGGGATTCTTGGCGTTACACCCACATACATGCTAGGTACATTCAGGTACATCTAGTCAGGGATGCATCATAGGAGTACACATTTTACAGTCATGTATTTTATATACTTGCCTTTATTCACTGTTTTAGCATGATGGTAGAAATCTACCATCCTTTTACTCTGTTTGTGCTTATAATCATTTATATCCGTTACTGTCTAATGGTTGTTTCAGCACACCTATTTTACACTTAAATGATGATGGTTCAATAAATGCTTATTGAAAAAAAAAGTCCCCACCCTTTGTTCTGTGTATCTCTCTGAGACAAAGTAAACACAAGTGAGTGAGTGAAAAGTGGCACTGTTTTCACGATCCCTTATGGGAAAGAGTTGTCATGTTTGATAGTTGCCAAGAACTATTCGCTCCTCTGTAATAAGGGTTTCTAGTGGCACGGTGAGCTAGCTGGTTTACAGGCTAATATATTCATTAGGGGTCTCTCGAATCAGTCGGACTCCAATCCAACAGTACATATTGTCCAAACGCGCAGATCCTATTTAGTTTTGTAGGCACTACATGACATTGTTAATATTCGAACCAGCAGAAAAGGATAGAACAAATAAAGATAGCACATCATAAGTAGCTCTAGATAAGATGAATAGGGAGAGAAGAATAGACAAGGACAAAAACATATAAGACAACATGAAAACGTAAATAGACTTGTAGAATCGTGTACACACATGACCAAGAATAGCCCACTGAAAAGAGAAATGCCCATATAGTTAATCTCAAAAACAAGTGCAATTTAGATTGAGAAATAGAGCCTAGAAAAATGATATAAAGAAATGAGTAAATATGTAAAGTCAAGTATTCATAGCATTTGTTTCCATTGACATCGATGATTGCTGATCCAAGAAAGTATGTAGATGTTCTTGTCATTGAAAGGATTTTGAAATGCCATCTTTAAAGACTCTCATAGTAGAAGAATCAAAAAGACCATATTTGAAGCATAAACGGCGTAGCTGTGGTCTCAATTCAGTAAATGCTTTAAGTATTTGAACAGTATCTTGGTGTATGTAGATCTTATTTCCATTTACCATTGAAGATGGAATTTCTCTAGGTACTCTCCTAATCATCACCAAATGGTTATGGCATAAAACTTTGCATATCATTTGCCGTGGTTTGCTAGGACGAGGGTTTCTTTGAGGAGGAATTCTGTGAGCTTTGTCTGTTTCGAATTTCTCAGAGAATTGCAGCTTTAATAGACCTGGCAGCAATTTTTCCAGGGGTGTTCCATGTCTTGGCGGGGAGGTGGGAGAAGGATCTCCCACCGGCAGTTGTTCTTCGGATGCACAGGACGGTGGCTAGTGAGAGGTCGGTGGAGCGTAGCTGGCGGTTGGGAATGTAGAAGGAGAGCCGTCTGTTGAGGTAGGCTGGGCCGGTCTTGTGGAGTGTCTTGTGTGCGTGAATGAGGAGCTTGAAGGATATCCTCTTGCTGACGGGGTGCCAGTGCAGGTCCCTCAGGTGGGGAGGTGATGTGGCTGTGGCGTGGTACATCGAGGATCAATCGTGCTGAGGTGTTTTGGATGCGTTGTAGTCGTTTGATGAGCTTGGTCGGGGCTCCCGCTTACAGAGCGTTCCCGAAGTCGGGTCTGCTGCTGACGAGGACCTGGGTGACTGACTTTCTTGTGTCTGTTGGGATCCATCTGTAGATCTTGCGGAGCCTGCGGAGAGTGTTGAAGCTGGAGGAGGAGACGGCGTTGACCTGCTTGGTCATTGAGAGTGTTGAGTTGAGGATGATTCCCAGGTTGCATGCGAGGTTGGTGTGCGTCAGGGCTGCTCCCAGTGCCGTCGGCCACCAGAAGTCATCCCAGGCTGAAGGGTTGGTGACGAGGACCTCCGTCTTGTCCGAGTTCAGCTTCAGATGGATGCTTTATAGTTTGAGACTGAAAGCAGTTTGGTTGAAACCATATTTTCAATTATCTGAATTTTCCCAGGATGATTATATCCCCAAACTCTTGCCCCATAAGTACCCACTGGGAAACATTACGTTTGTACAATTGTAAGATTTCCTTCATAGGTTTGTTGCCTAATTTGGTTCCAAACCTAACAATTGCCTTATTTGCCCTTACAAACGTTTGGGCTCTCTGGGTAAATAACTGTCTCCATCTCTTCAGAATCAAATGTTAGACCTAGATAATTAAAAGATTTTACCTTAATAATTAATGACTGCCTATCATGTGTACCCTCAATTTCCTGTTTTTCGGACCGCTAGTAATTGTAAAGAACTTAGAAAAGTTAACTCTGAAATCAAGATCAATCATAAAGGAAGTGAAAGCATCAAACATAGTCTGACGATTATGTGAGGTTGTCAAAGGGAGAATTGCATCATCTGCATTTAAATGTATAGGTACAGAGCTGTTATTAATCTTTGTGAAATCTCCCCCCAAAGTCACCAGAATTTTTTTTATGTCATTTATATCAAATAAAGATAGAAATGGTGACAAAATACACTCTTGCCTTCCTCCCCATTTACAACGTATATGGGGTGTATCTTCCCTCTGATCCATAGCGTATTTTTTCCATAGTGTCATTATATAGGTGCCTAAGTGACTCACTGACGCAACTTCTACTCCCTTCTTTTCCAACACGGACCACAATTTTGGGCAATTTACTGTGTCAAAAGCACTAGAAAGGTCCATATATGCCATATGCAAGGAACCTCTCATGGCTTTGACATATTTCTCAATTAGTAATAATGAATTTAAAGAATTTTCCAGGTCAGGGCAGAAACCAAATTGTAATCAGATAACAAATGATTGTGTTCTGACCAGTCCTCATGTTTCTATAATAAAATACAACCCAATATGTTCATAGTAAAGTCAATCAATGTAATTGGTTAGTAGTACCTCAGCTCATTTCTATTGCCCTTTTTTAAAAATTGGTGTTAAAATAGCATTCACTACAAAATTTAGGCAATTTCTCCCCTATTGCTGCTACAAATACATTAGTAAGTAAAAGGCCCAGAAAGCCACATCCTGTTTAAAAACATCGACAGGGATACCATCAGGCAAATTGGCTCCTTGCTAGCCATGTTCATATTTGTGGCATTTTCAGCGTCAAAGATTTCAATTCAATCGCTCAATTTTCAGACCTTTTCCTGTGGAATAGGAAGACCAAAAGTATCCTTGCTTGAAGCACCCATTTCACTATCTATAGCAAACACATTTTCAAAATTGGCCACTTATGAATCTGCAATTATAGGGCGTTCTACCTTTGCATTTATTCCTTCTGAAAAGAAAGGGTAATGCATACCCTCCAAGAATTTTCTGATGCCCCTTAAATGAGCTACAGCCTTTAAATCTGTTTGAGAATAATACAAAACAGTGATGGATGGACTACTTGACCCTGCTCCAATAGGAACAGTCCAGCCGGTGTCTCTGGAACAGCTTGGTTCCGATGCACACTGTGTCATTTGAATCAAGCTACACCTGGCTGATGAGCCTATAACTAGGGTGAAACTAGTCCTGGGTTGCTTGTGTTACAGTTCAGGGAGGACCTGGTTTGGCAGTTTGGGCTGGACTGTTCTGATTTAAGCAGGGCCAAGACTGATTTACATATAGCTGTGTCCAAACTGAGGTGGAATTGTGTGCAAAATAACAATGGATTGGGATGCAGTCCAAGTAATTACCAGTGGCTGAGATTAATCCAAGAATTGCAAACATCACTTTTTGTAATCTTTAGTTTGTCACTCTAAGTGGGCCAGGTCTGCCCAGATGTGGGTCCCTTGCACACTGTGTAACTGGAACCAAGCTGTACCCGGCTGGTGAGCCCATAACTGGTGCGAAACCAGTCTTGGGTTATTTGTGTTCTGGTTTAGGAAGCAACTGGCTTGGCAGTTCATGCTGGACTGTTCCGATTTGAGCATGGTCAAGAGTATTTTGCATAAGGCTGGGTCCAAACTTAGGTGTAAAATTGTGCAAAATTATGATGGAATGGGATGCGGCCACAAATAATTACCAGTGGCTGAGATTAATTGAAGCATTCTGCAGATCGTTGTTCTAAGTGGGATGGGCATGCCCAGACATGACTCCAGTGCACACTGTGTCACTGAAACCAAGCCGGACCTGGCTGATGAGCCCATAATTAGAGCAAAACCAATCCTGTTTTTTTTTGCTTGTGTTCTGATTCACCGCGGACCAGGAATTACAGTTTGGCCTGGATTATTTAATTGGAGCAGGGTCAAGACTTATTTGCATGTAACTGGGGCCAAACCGAGGTGACACAGTGTGCAAAATAATGATAGATCAGGTTGAGGGAGGGGCTGGCTTGGCAGTTTGGGATGGACTGTTCTGATTGGAGCTGGGTAAAAGTGATTTTCATATAGTTGGGGCCAAACTGAGGTCACATTGTGTGGAAAATAATGATAGATTGACCCGAGAGATTACCAAAACCTTTGATTGATTCAGGCATTCCACCCATCACTATTTTTGCAGACTCTAGATCTTTCCAGGCGGATATTCTAATATCTTATTTTTTTTTTGCATTCCTTCCTGTCTTATCTTATGACCTCAATATTATGGGGTTTGGCTTTGAACACCACTTTTAACTTTCTATTTGTTTGAGAACACACACTATCAAACTATCAAATGTTTCCTGGAGACCAGCATCTCAGATATAGATTTACAATTTTTTTTTTTAAATTATCCACAATTTTATCCGGGGTATTTCTGGAGTCAGGCAAGTCATATTCTTCTCTCTGTTCTTAGTAATCACATTTTCAAGAAATGTATGCTTTTCCCCCCCCTTGTTCCATTTGATACACAATCCTCTATTATTAAAATATTTCATGCCCAAGCCTTCTACCTGGCTGTCTGCCTTTACTGTGTCAATATATAAGATAAGTAATAATTAATTATGATCACTTGTACAACTTACAAGGTTTTTTGAGTATTCAATCAAGAAAGACAAACCAGAGGATAAAAGAATAAAATCTATTACGCTACCCTCCCAACTCCTGTAAAAGAAGGAACATTTAAATTATAGTTTGAAGAAAACTTTCTAGAAAATATCAAGTTATTCTTCATGTTTAAACTATTCAATGCATCACCATATGGGGAATTATTTCAATGCCTAATAGCATCACCAAGACCATCCGATGAACCACAAACAGGCTGATCACTAAAACTGAACTTTGCGATGTTAAAATCGCCTGCCTTTACAATAACTGTCTCAGTCTTACTTTTCTCAAGAATGTCAGATATCATTTTGCCAGGCATTCAATACCCCCAGTTTGCTGTTGATCAAAAATGTTGTAACAAAAATGTATGTGGATGGTATCTAAAGGACATAACAGAGTTAGGCACAGTATCTGATACCAGGTTGAATTACACAATATATCCTTAAATGAAGCAATCTTTAATGATACAAAAACCGCCAAACTCCCTCTGGGTCTGCCTGAGATGGAAGGGATTGCAGGGTTACCCAAAACCTGGAAACCATCTACAGAATAATCCTGTTACATCCAAGTCTCTTGACAACACACCAGATCGTAGTACTTTATTATCCAATGCCATGTTTCATTTGCATTTTTAGAGCAGAAAATAGCTATATTACAACTTTCTTTTGGGGTAGGGCCAAACGATTGAATGTTTGGTGGCATTGGAGCAACTTTGTCATCAGGTTTTGGTACATCAGTGCTAGTGTCTACACAAAAGGGTGAATTCAAACCACAGTTCAACATATAATCACCCACTTTTAACCACTCCACCTCCATTATATCTTGGAGCAAGGAAAAGTGGGGTTCTGAGTTTTATCTCCTTGCCAAAGATTTAGGGCTGAGACATCGCCTTGTGTATTTATCACATTGCCGCCGGTTCACAAATCTTTGCAAAATTTTCGAAACTTATGGCCCACTCCTGTCCGCTCCTCTCTTGAAAGTTTCGGATGATTCGGCAAGCGGGGGCCAAGAAAAAAGGGGGTCCCAAAACGTATTTTCTCCCTGTTAATTCCCATAGGAAACTTTAGACACGGCTACAGCCCGAACTGCTGAACGGAATTACACCACATTTGGTAAAAAGGTAGGCCTTGGTTCAGAAAGAACTCTTTTTGTTAAATGGTGTAAATCTGTTCAGTAGTTCCTGAGAAATGTAAAAAAAAAGTGGTGAAAAAATGCATTTCACATAGCAAACTTTAGACACGGCTACAGCTTGAACTGCTGAACGGAATTACACCAAATTTGGCAGGAAGGTAGCCCTTGCCTATATGGTGTACATCTGTTCATTAGTTGCTGAGAAAATTAAAAAATAAAAATATTGATATATAGAGGTGCGGTGGATCCGCGCACCCTGCCGATCACGAGCTGTATTCTAGTTGGCTGTCAACACTTCAAACCAGGAAGTGTTGGCAGCCATCTTTTGCCTCGGTAGTACCGAGCCACAAGAAAACAGAAAAACTAAGGCGCAAAAAAGGAAAGGGGGCAGGGTAGAAACACCCTAACCCCCTAGTCCTGCTCAGGGGGTCCCACAAGGACCACCAGGGCCCAAAAAGCATCTTAGCAGCTCCCCATGTGGAAAAACAATGCTGACTCCCGCAGTAGGTGGGGAGCCGGTGTACCATGGGGGAATTGAGGACCCCCCACGATTCCCAACGAAGTGCCCAGGGCCCGGGGGATGGGGTCCCCGGGACCAGAAGTGGCCAGGGAGGGGTACCACAAGGCCCTCCTCCCCCATAATAAAAAAAATAATAGATAAAAAAAGCAAAGGCCGACCCCGGTGGATGGAGTCCCCGGGGCCCTAAATGGCCTGAGGAGGTGGGCCACACAGCCACCCTCCAAATAACAAAAAAAAATATATTTAAATGCCCATGCCCGGAGGGATGGGGTCCCCCGGGACCAAATATGGCCTCGGAGGGGGGCCACTCGGCCCCCTTACATTTTTTTTTTTTTAAAAAAGGGGTTAGGCCCTGGGGGATGGGGAACCCAGGACCCATTAAATAGAAAAGGAAGGGGGGCCACACAGCCCCCTTCTTAAAAAAGAAGATACGCGCAATAGTGCCGGAGCCCCTGCTGCCCCTCCCAGCAAACCCTGATGCGTTGTAAGATGGGGAAGTAATTCCCCTTGAATACTGGGGGTCCCTGGGGGCCAAGTAGCCCACCAGGAACCTCCAGTATGTGCCAGGGGGCTGCGTTGCAGAGAGGTGTAAAAAGGGGCATGGCCTCTGAACACCTCTCTGCAACGCAGCTCCCTGGCGCATACTGGAGGTACCTGGTGGGCTAGTTGGACCCCAGGGACCCTCAGGATTCAAAGGGATTTAATCCCCCAACTTAAAACGTGCCACGGGGTGCTTTTGCATAGTGGTGAAGGAAGGGGGTAGGGTCTGAGGTAACGTGTGCAAACACACCCTGTGGTGCGTTTTAAGTTGGGGAATTAATTCCCCTTCAATTCTGAGGGCCCCTGGGGGTCAACTCGCCCATCAAGTACCTCCAAAAAGTGCAATGCAGCCCCTACAATCCTGAGGGCCCCTGAGGTCCAACTAGCCCACCAGGTACCTCCAGTAACTGCCAGAGGCCTTTGTTGCAGAGAGGTGGTCCAGGCCACACGCCTTTTTACACCTCTCTGCAACGCAGCTCTGTGGCGCTTACTGGAGGTACCTGGTGGGCTAGTTGGACCCCAGGGACCCTCAGGATTCAAGAGGACTTAATCCCCTAACTTAAAATGCACCACAGGCGCGTTTGCACAGTGGTGAAGGGAGGGGGAGGGGCCTTTCTGCACCTCAGATTTAGAGGTAGTTTTAATACCCCTGCCCTATTATGTACTAGGCCTTGCAGAGGAGGTCATGCTAATCATAGGGGTACCCACACACATAGTGTTCCTTAGTGCATGTAGGTGTTTTCACTGTATTCTAAGTGTCTTTTAGCATATCACTGGCTCTAGGCCTGGTTAGTCAGAGTCAGTTACCACCGATCTCAAAATGTTGAGGGCACAGGATGATTTTGCAACAAGACCTCTTTCTGCTCCTCTGTTTGTTCTTTCTGCACGTCCTGCTTCTTCTTGCACATTTCTTCGTCTTGGAGGACTTCTGTTGCTTTTTTCTGCATTTCTTTTGCTTCTTTCTGTGAGTTTTTTCTTCTTTATTCATATGTCCTACCTCTGCAGGCATAGTTAGAAACCAGCATTTAAAAAACCTAAGAAATTCACTTAAAAAAACGTATGTTTCAGACACGTTGTAGTTCGAAATTAGCATTTACAAAACCTTTGAAATTCACTGGAAAAACCAGAGGTTTCAGGCATGTTAAAGTTAGAAATTTGCATTAAAAAAACCTTTGAAATTCACTGAATTTACCATAAGTTTCAGGCACGTTACATTTAGAAATTAGCATTTAAAAAACCTTAGAAATTCACTGAAAATCATAGGTTTCGGGGGCGTTATAGTTAGTTAGACAATTCACTCGTACAAAACCATAGAAAATCCCCTGTTATAGTTAGTTCAGCTAATTGCAGAGAGGTGTTCAGCGGCCACGCCCCTTTTTACAACACTCTGCAATGCGGCTCCGTGGCGCTTACTGGAGGTACCTGTTGGTACTAAAGGGGGTGGTGATGGACGGAGCATCTGAACCAATCAAACACTCACACCCAGTCAACAGATCTGGGTTTTATCCATCACCGTTCTTTAGCCCACTCTGCCGCCCCAGTTAAGACATGGCCATATGCAAATCAGTCTGACCCTGTGCCTCATGGGAACAGTCCAGCCCGAACTGCCAAACCATGCCTTCCCTGGACCGGAAACAAGCTTCCTAGGACTGGTTTTTGGCATTCCAGCCATCTTCAGCCAGGCTTGCTTGAATCCAGTAGCAAAGTGAGCAAGGGACTCACGTTTGAGCATACCCTGCCAACTTATGGCAAACAAAGCGGCACAAAAGGGGGTGGTGATGGACGGAGCATCTGAGCCAATCGAACACTCACACCCAGTCAACAGATCTGGGTTTAATCAATCACTGTTCTTTAGCCCACTCTGCCACCCCAGTTCAGATATGGCCATATGCAAATCAGTCTGACCCTGTGCCTCATGGGAACAGTCCAGCCCGAACTGCCAAGCCATGTCTTCCCTGGACCGGAAACAAGCCTACTAGGACCTGTTTCTGCCATTCCAGCCGTCTTCAGCTAGGCTTGCTTATATCCAGTGGCAAAGTGCGCAAGGGACTCACGTCTGAGCATACCCTGCCAACTTATGGCAAACAAAGCGGTACAAAAGGGGGTGGAGGTACCTGTTGGGCTAGTTGGCCCCAGGCAACCTCAGGATTGAAGAGGAATTAATTTCCCAACTTAAAACACGCCACAGGGCGTGTTTGGACACATGTCACCTCAGGCGCCGCCCCCTCCCTTCACCACTGTGCAGACGTGATCATGGCGGGTTTTAAGTTGGGGGATTAACTCCCCTTGAAATCCTGAGGGTCCCAGCGGGCGCGCTTGCAGATGGGGAACTAACTCCCCTTGACTATTGGTGGTCCCTGGGGGCCAACAAGCCCACCAGGTACCTCCATTAAGTGCCACAGATCTGCATTGCAGAGAGGTGTCAAAAGGGGTGTGGCTATGAACTCCTCTCTGCAACGCAGCTCCCTGGCTCACACTGGAGGTTCCTGGTGGGCTAGTTGACCCCCAGGGACCCCAATAGTCAAGGGGAATTAGTTCCCCATCTGCAAGCATGCCCCCTGGCGCATTTGCAGAGTGCTGCAGGGAGGGGGGGGGGGCCTTCAGCTCAATGCCCATCCCCCAGGGCCTTACCCCTTTTTTTTAAATTGGAAGGGGGCCATGTGGCCCCCTCCCGAGGCCATAATTGACCCCAGGGACAGCATCCCTCAGGACACGGCCATTTTTAAAAATTTATTTGGAGGGGGGGGCCACGTTTTTGGTCCCAGGGACCCATCCCCTGATGCTGGCCTTTGTTTTTTTTAAATTATTATTTATGAGGAGAGGGGCCGCGTGGTGCCCCTACCGGGCCACTTCTAGCCACGGGGACCCCATCCCCCGGGGGTGGCCCTCTCCATTGGGGACCGTGGAGGGGTCCCCAGTCCCCCCACGGTACCGCCGGCTCCCCGCCTCCTGTGGGATCCGGAATTGCTTTTCCACATGGGGAGCTGCTAAGATGCAGCTCCCCGTGTGGACAAGCAATCAACTTTGCTTTTTGGAAGAGAGGGAGTAGGTTTCCTGCTCTCTCTTCCAAAAACCAAAGCAGAGTTTGCTGTGGCAGGGCGGGAGCTGCGAGGCTCCTGCCTTGCCATAGCAAACAGCAGTGTCCAGGGTGGGTACCCCGGAACACTGCAAGAGCCAGCTCTGAGGGGTGGTGGTCCCCAGGGCCATCTAGGGCTCCAGGAGGGGGGCCACGCAGCCCCTCTCCCAACATTTCCAAAGCCCCGGAGGTGGTGGTCCCCAGGGCTTGGGGTCCATCACTGACCCCCAATTTTAATATTTAGAGCCCCGGGGATGTGGCGGTCCCTGGGGCATGTGGGGGGGTTCGAGCCCCTCCCACACAGGTAGTAAAAAATTTTTTAAAACAAGCCCCGGGGGTTGTGGTCCCCGGGGCTGTGGGGCCATGTGCACCACCAATATTTTATAAAAGCCCAGGGTGGTGGTCCCCGGGGTTTGGGGGGCCTTTGAGCCCCCAACTCATTTAGTATAAAAGCAGCAGGGGGTGGTGGTCCCCGGGGCTGTGGGTGGGCCGTGAGCCCCCGCAAATAGTTTTGAAAAGCCCTGGGGGGTGACGATCCCCGGGGCTGGTGGGCCCCTCTGGGCCCCCTAGTACAATCTAAACATTTCCCCCGGGACTTGGCCCACCCGGGGTCTAATTATTAACGAAGCACGCTTTGTTGTTTTGATTTTTAACACGCCCTGATCCGCTGATCCTCAGCGCATCCTTGTGAGACCCTCTAAGCAGTCCTGATTTCTTGTGCCTCGGTTATATTGAGACACAAGATGGCTGCCAGCACTTCCTGGTTTGGAGTGTTGACAGCCAATAAGCATGAAGCTTGTGATCGGGAGAGTGCGTGGATACTGCGCGCCTCTATATATCAATATTTAATTTTGATTTTCTCAGCAACTACTGAACGGATTTACACCATTTAACAAAAAGAGTTCTGTCTGAACCAAGGGCTACCTTTTTGCCAAATTTGGTGTCATTCTGTCCAGCAGTTCAGGCTGTGAAATGAAATGAAATGAAAAATTATATTTATATAGCGCGCACATACCCTAAGGCCTCGCGGCGCTTGAACTGATAAGTGTGGTGAGCAGATAGCAAGATTAACACAATTTGGCGAACAGGTAAGTTTTTAAAGTCTTCCTAAAGACCATCAGATTGCTGATTTCACGCATGCTTGGCGGGAGTGAGTTCCACATCTTAGCTGCTAAGTGTGAAAACGCCCGACCGCCCCAGCGAGCCCTGTTGACTTTAGTTGTCGTGGCAAAATGAAGGGTGCTGGAACGAAGGGTTCTCGATGGAACGTAAGGTACAACCAGAGGGCGCAAAATGGCTGGGCCTGTTCGGTGAAAGGCTTTGTGCACAATGCACATAGCTTTAAAATGCATTCTGGCAGCTATTGGGAGCCAGTGGAGTTCTTTTAAAGCCTTCCTTGCTGATTGGCCACGGGGAATGCCAAACAGGAGACGAGCAGCACAGTTCTGCGTAACTTGGAGTCTATTGATCACTGCTACCGGGGCACCCAGATATAATGCATTTCCATAATCCAGGCGGGAGAGTATCAGGGCCTGAACCATGATTCTCCTCGCCTGGAAAGGAAGCAATGGGAGAATCTTCCGGAGCATTCTCAACAGACCCATGCAGATGGAAGCAGTTTTGGTAGCCTGCACAGAAAAATCCAATGATTTATCCAGCCAGACTCCGAGGCTTTTGATGTGGGGTTTTGGCAGGGGGGGAACCCCAAGACAGGCGGGCCAGATGGGGGCCAGAATGGTCGGTGCGGGATTGCCCAGTAGCATGATCTCCGTCTTCTCCCCGTTGAGTTTGAGACAGGAGGAGTGCATCCACTTGGCTACTGCCTCTAGACAGGGCCCTAAGGTGTTGGATGAACCCTCCGTGTGATCCAGGGAGACCACAAGTTGGGTATCATCTGCGTAGGTGACAATACGCACACCGAAGGGCTGTACTATCCCTGCCAGAGGACTCATGTAGACATTAAAGAGCGTGGGGCTCAGGGCCGAGCCCTGAGGAACCCCACAGCTCAGAGGGTGTTTCGAGGATGTTACCTCGCCCTCAAACACCTGGAAGAAGCGCTCATCCAGGAAGGAGGTCAGCCATTTCAGGGCCGCGCCCGACACGCCCATGCCTTTTAGACGATGTAATAGTGTGGCATGGTTAACCGTGTCGAACGCGGCACTAAGATCTAATAGTATAATGGCTGCCTTCCCTCCCTGGTCCAGCACAGATCTTGTTTCTTCCGTTACTGCAAGTAAGGCAGTTTCGGTGCCATGTTGAGGGCGGAATCCCGTCTGGGAGGCACAAAGTAGGTCGTTGGACTCCAGATATTCTACCAAGATGTTGTTGATGTGCCTCTCCAGCAACTTACTCATCCAAGGGAGAAGGGAGATGGGGCGGAAGTTAGCCAGGTTGTTCTGGTCTAACGAAGGTTTTTTTAGAAGGGCCCTTACCATTGCACATTTCCACTGGGCAGGGACCATGCTGGAAACAATAGATGAATTTAGGACATCTATGATGACAGGACATATTGCCTCGCTGACCTTAAGGAGGGTCTGAGGAGGTGCAGGATCGTTAGGAGATCCTGAGGTGACTTTAGAGAAAATTTTCTTCAATGCTGTTGGATCAAGAAGAGGGAACTCCTCAAGCGAACTGTGGACTGAAATGTTCACTTTAAGGTCATCAGTGATGTCCCGTTCCTCTGTGTCGGTGGGAAAGGAGGAGTAGATGGTCAAGATTTTTTGAGAGAAAAAAGTTGCCAAATTGTTGCAACGGGCTAGTGCCCCAGTAGGGGAGACGCACTCAGGGGGAGGGGAGATTAGTGACTTAGCTATTTTAAATATTTCTCTAGGCGAGTTGGCAGCTGACTTGATTTTAGAGTCATAAAATTGGATTTGTGCGCTTTTCATTTCTCTCTTATATAATTTAATCGCAGCTCTATACTCAGATTTCTTAGATTGTGAGTATTCTCGCCTCCAGGCTCTCTCCAGCTTGCGACACAATTGTTTCATGGATCTCAGGGTGGGGGTGTACCATGGGGCCACTTTGCATCGTTTAATAGACTGTAGGGATTTTTTAGGGAGGACCTGGTCCAAGGTATCCGTGATCCAGTTCTCATAGTTAGCAGTAGCTATACTAGGATTCATGGATTTGGAGGGTACGCACTCATTGAGTGCCAATTCCCAATCAGACAGAGGCAATGAAGCCCATTTCCTACCCTGGTGCTTATTCTTATTTTGAGACCTAGGGGGAGTATTAGTCGGCCATGTAAAAGGTACTAAGTAATGATCAGTCCAAGGCAAAGGCCTAGGAATTTCCACTGTGAGACTGTCCAGATTACTGAAAATATGGTCTAAAAGATGGCCTTTATTGTGTGTTGGATGGACACCTTTTTGCAACAAATTGATGGCTTGGAGATTGAGTCGAAGATTAGTAGCTGGAGTGTCTAGGGGGTCATCGAGGTGCAGGTTTAAGTCACCTAACAGTGTAAAATTTGCTGCCAAAAGCAGCTGATTAGCAGCCGCATCTGTCAGTTCAGTAATAAAATTATTCAACGGGCCCGGGGGACGATAAACTAAAATGCCCGAGAACGTAGATGTTGGGGAGAACTCAAGAGTAAAATACAGACTTTCGCATGCTCGCATAAGCGGGATGGAGATGCGGCAGCGGAAGATATCTCTGTAAATGATGGCCAGCCCTCCACCTCTATGTATCTTACGATCTAATCGTTTTAGGGTGTAACCATGGGGAATGGCCCATACTACGGTGGGATCCATTTCCAGCTGGAGCCATGTCTCGGTTAAAAAAAGGGCATCAGGATTGAGTTCCTCAATCAACATGGCTAATTCAGTACAGTGTCTGGGTAATGATCTGCAGTTAAGTAGATACATTTTCCGGTCATGACCAAGAGGGTGTATTGGTGTGCTTGAGACAGATGTGACCCAGTTGCAGCTTTTACAATGAGCCTTAGGATTCGTTGGGTTAACAGAATGCAGGCATGAGGGGCTGACATGAGGGCGTACATTCAGCAGAGATGAAGCGCTATATGTAATACAAGGGCCTACCATGATGCTTGGTGGTGGCAGAGCGCCAGGAGCGTCTGGACGCGGACTGGCTTCTCTTTGGCTGTAACCGTGTCTTAAGTTTCCTATGGAAAATAACATGGAAAAAACACATTTTGGGACCCCCTTTTTTCTCAGCCCCCACTTGCCGAATCACCCCGAAACTTTCAGGATTGGAGCGAACCGGAGTGCCCACAAATCCTGAACCTTGCACTTGCCCTGCCCCAAGAGGCCCACCTCCGCTCAATGTTCCCTTTCAAATGGGCAGGAGAGTACATACCATATCTCAGCATTAAGCTTGCTGGATCAGTGGCTAAGTTTGTATCACTTAATTATTCTGCCCTCACCTTCCAGATCCTGTCGGATTTGGCTAACTGGCATTGCTTGTAATTGTCCTGGCTGGGAAGGATAGCTAAAGTAAAAATGACAGTCCTCCCTTGGATCCTTTACATCTTTCAGGCCCTCCTGTTGACACCACCAAAACACATGCTTCTGTCTCTGCAGTAAGGGATCAGCAATTTATCTGGGATGGAAAAAGCCACATCTCCACAGACAGTTGCTCTATTTGTGACAGGTGAGGGAGGGCTCACTGTAAGCATGATTACACAATACTACCAAGCCTCTCAACTTTACTTCCTGGGAGAGTGAAGTCAACTAGCCTCAGGGAAAGCAGTGTTGCTTTATGGACCAAGCCGTGGCAGGCTCCCACATATGGGAAGAGTTCTGGCTCCCCCGTAGAGATTCATAATGGGTCTATATTCCTCCCCAGTGACTGGTTGCATTCAGGGTTTGCGATGCAATGGTGATCCGGGCTAGGCTGACCTCTTTTCCTTCCCTCAAGATGCCAATCCTAGCTAGCCCTGGCTCTACACCAGGGATGCTTCAGGAGGGGTTCTGACAATGGCGGGAGGGAGGCTGCAAGCACGTAGGCTGTCTTTTCGACACACAAGGGATAATACCGTTTGGGTGCCTGAAGGAAGAATATGACCTGGAGGAGGCAGACCACATCCAATACTTACAAATGCAAAATTGGGTACTGCAGCCAACCATTGGACCCTATGCAGAATGCCCCCTCATGCCTTTTGACAAATGGGTTTTCCTTAAGAAGAATGGCAGATGTCTTATTGCAAAGATCTATCCCTTTTGGGAGGGGGTCACAACACCTGTCAAGAAGGTAGGACAGAAAAGGTGGGAGGCAGAATTGGACAGGGCCCTTTTCATCAAAGATTTGGAGGGCATCTACTACTGGACCCACCACACTGCTCATAATATGGCTAGTACTGAGAAAGCATATACAATTGTTTCATACCGGTAATTCACCCAACATGACTCCAATCATGGAACCCAAGGGCTGCAAAAGATTGCTGAAGGGGTTGTGGGGGATGATCATCTTGGTCCACCTACTTTGGCACTGTCTGAAGTTGGTCTGATACTGAGAGCGCAACTTAGATTATGTAGACAGGGCCTTCACTGAAACGATTCCAAGGTTCCCTGGCTACACTATAATGGGGCTTCCCAACCCTCCAACCTACCCCTTGCATTAATTGATGGGGAGACAGATGTCCTTGGCCTGGTTGCAGCCCACCAGGTTGTACTCTCTACATGAGGTTCCAATATGTTCCCCCACTACACAACATGGCTCCATACACTATGGTTCATTTTAGGGATGGAAAATCTCTCCTTAGCTGTGGACCAAAAAAGTGACCCATACCCTGATTTGTGGGCATCATTCATTGCTATCTTGTCCTCCAAATTCAATAAAATGACTACCGGGGTTTCATGTTACTGAAGCTATCTCTCTATAGGAGTTAGGGGTGTGGGGGGTTGTTCGATGGGATGTTTGTAGGGTTTTGATTCTTACTGTGCCTTAATCACGCTGCCAACCCCGGGGTTGTAGGTAGATAGCTGTGTACTTGAATGTTTTGTTGTTGCTATAAAATAAACAGAATTGATCTATAAAAATTAAGATTTTTTCACATTTACTCACAACACAATGATAATAACTCTATTTAGCCACTGAAACTAATCCTGCATTTTAACTTAAACAGTGAGAGTGAGGGTTTCTGCTTACTGACTGTAGTTCTGAATCTCTTGTTTTACATGTTGTATTCTCTAAATCTCAGCAGTATTTCTCTTATTTGATTGAATAATTTCTGAGAACTTTAAAACATGTGAAGTCCTTTCACTTGTAGTACTCCAATTGATAATAATAAATCTCTTACTGCTTTATAAAATGTATCTGCACATTTATATCAACCTAAGAGTAAAGTAGACATAGGGCCTTATTACGATAGGTGCTCCCACTGTCGTCGGACAGCTGTCGGCCCCATCAGCAGCCCACAGCTCTGTTTGTCCAAAGACTGCTGTATTATGAGTCGACCACAGGGTGTGGAGGCGGGGATCTTTCAGTGGTGGTATCGATGCTTGTATGTGCATATTAACTGCATATGTATTAGATGGACACATATGCATCATATATGTGGGACAATACCATATACCCATTACCGGAGTTCAGCCCATATGTGGGCTGCCCTGGTTATGGCTATATGGTACGAAGAGGACTCACCTGATTGCCGCACACAGGGTCATAATCCTCGGAGTGAAGATCCTGCTCTGAAGGAGGAATCTGAAGAAAGGGATCCATGTTGGAATCTACCTGGGAGAAGAAGAAATGGGTGACTATGCACCCCAAATCCTTCTTCATTGCCACCTTGAAGCAGGTGATTGGCCCGCCGTGGTCCTCTTGTGGAACAGTCAACTCATAATCCGCACAACGGTGCAACTCCCCTGTACCGCCACATGGCCACTACCTTTCCCCAATCGAGAAATCGGCAATCTGCTGGTGGTTTTCACAAAGCTGATCCACCCAAATCGTAATATGGCAGTTGGACAACGGAGCTCACTGCACTAGAACCACCACCTCCGATCTGGCGGTCCGTGGGACCGCCAAACTCGTAATAAGGCCCATATTGTTGATCCAACTGTGCACCACATTTGCATCCTGAAAAACTGACTGCAATTTTATTATATACAATTACTTGCTAACATAACGTAGTTTCCAAGGACAAAACACACATGATTCACCAGTTGGCTGTTTGTACTCTTTCATGGTGTTTTGGTAGGTCACATTAATTTTTGTAAAGCTAGGTATGGTTGGCTTGCACAGGATATTTTGGGGCTCTTGTTGGTTTGAACCTCTTCAGTGCTATGCAGAAATGCAAAACCAATTGCATTTTGAGTTGATTTATGGTCCTTTTACACCTGGCATCCTTGGCATGTTTTCCCCTTATTGCCTTCTGACTTCCTGTGTTGCTGTCTTCGGTTTTGAAGGCTTTAGGACTCTGGGCACTTTACCACTGCTAATCAGTGCATGCGCTCTCTACTTTAAAGATAGCAGCATTGGCTTATCCATAATTGGCATATTAAATTTACTCATAAGTCCTTAGTCAAGTTCACTACATGTACCCATGGCCTGTAAACTAAATGCTTTAGCACTGATTGCGCCACCCACTTCAGTAGCCCTTCAAACAGATTTCAGGCCTGCCATTGCAGAGCTTGTGTGTGAAGTTATAAACTGCCATCTCACCTTGGCAAGTTAACTCACTTGCCAGACCCAAACCTTCCTTTTTAATACATATGTCACCCCTAAGGTAGGCACTGGACAGCTCGATGCTGTAGGACATGTACTTTTAAGTTTTACATTTCCTGGCAGCGTAAAAATCTTTACATTTGTAATATATATATATATATATATATATATATATATATATATATATATATATATATATATATATATATATATATATATATATATATATGTATATATATATATATATATATATATATATTCCCGGTGATTCTTGTTGTGCATGGAAAGTTTCAGGGAGATCCGTGAAGAGGGGGCTGGAAAAAAAGGCGAATCATAAAAAGTTTGTTTCCCATTTTATTTCCCTATGGACTCTTTAGACACGCCTGCAGCCCACACCACTGGACTGAATTTGTCATAAAGCTAGCTTTTGGCCCGCAGATTGTGCTTTTTTATATTTGATGTAAATCCATTTGGTGGTTTGCGAGATATTAAAGGATTTGTATATTTACGACCTCGAATAATTTGCGAATATTGATGAGCTTGTGCAGAGATCTACAGAGCTCTGATTGGCTGCCTTCAACTTCAACCAGGAACTGTTGGCAGCCATCTTGGTCTTGGCTTCAGCCGAGTCCTACAGAAAAAGGAAAGGGGATAGTATAGGTATACCCTGACCCCCTATGACTGGCCCTGGGGTCTCAGAAGGACCTCGTTAGGCCCAAAAATGCACTTTTTACAAACACATTTGCAGTGAAATTCACGAATTTGTGGCAGAAATCAAAGCAAAATAAGCATGGGTTCCAACGCTTGTTTTGAAAAGGGCCTTGAGTAGGCCAGGTCCTGGGGTCATTTTATTATAACAAAGGAGACTGGGCCCCCTCCTGAAGCTCTTTGAACCCCTGGGACCACCACCTCCCAGGGACTTTATTTTAAATAATGCAAGGGAGCAGCACAAAGCCCTCTCCATGGGCTCTAATGAGCCCTGGGGACCACCACCTTTGGAGGTATTAATTCATTGATAAAGGGAGGCTGCCCGGATCCCCTCCTGGGCTGTTTCAAGCTCCAGGGTCCACCACCTCCCAAGGGCTAATACAATAATAGTGTGGGGGGCTGCAAGGACCCCCCAGGACCTGGGGACCACCAACTCACCAGGGCTAAAATTAATCCGTAATATAGATGGGGGCTGCCCGGGCCCCCCAATGCCCTGGGGGTCACCACCTCCCTGGGGCTAATGTAATAATAGTGTGGGGACCACATGGACCCCTGCGACCCAGGGACCACCACTTCCTTGAGACCAATAACAAATTTTAATGGGAGGGGGGCTGCACAGCCCTCCTCCTGGACCAAACACAGCACTGGGGACCATCATCTTCCAGGGGTCGGTCCATGCGTAACAATGGTGGGGGGCCATGCGACCCTCCTCCAGGAGCCATTAATGGCCCTGGGGAAATCCCCCATCCCAGCCACCCTGGAACATAACTGCTTGCATTTGCTTGGCTGGAGACATTAAGGGGCTGGTATTTGAAATGAAAAGCACATGCTTAGGAAAATAACCGAAAATGATAATCTGGGAACAGAAGACCTGCTATTTGCCACTTAGAGAAATGCTGCACTCTCTGACAGTAATTAGGTGTGCATCTTTCTTAGCTTAGTCAAAACACAGCAGTGATGACTGTTTATACAATTTGCAGCCATGTGTTTAGTAACACTTGATGGTGAAAATGTGATTCATAACTTCAACAAACAAGGAGATTGAAGTTTATAGAAATTGATCAGCCATACTTTGGACAAGATCTGCAAAAATACTGATTTTCAACATCAGTCAGTTGTAAATTAACAACAGGTTTTGGACATGTTTAATTCACAGAAAGGGCTACTTGAGACCTCTTCAATGATATAAATCTAGTATGAATCCGCCTTTCAAGTTGCTCTTTCAGGAAGGTCTTCTTGTAGGACTGCATGAAATATAACTGCATAATTTAAAAATATTCATATTAAACGACTGGTGGATGAGGTACAAATAATGTTTACTGGGGCACATTGGTGCTGGCCACATAGTTCTCAATCTTCTGCTTTCAGTTGTAACTAGGGGGCGGGCGGCCCGAGTAAATGCTATTGACAGAGATTAATCTAAGCATTCCGCCCTCACTTTTTTGTTATCAAACATATTAACTAGTCCGTTGATGTGTCATTTTGCTATGATGCAAAGTAAATAAATGTTTGCTTGGCCACTGTTCACCCCAATTTAAAAAGTATCTTATCAATCAATCAATCAATGACACTTATAAAGCGCGCTACATACCCGTAGGGTCTCAAGGCGCTGGGGGGGGGTGGGGGGGGGGGAGGTGCCGCTACTGCTCGAACAGCCAGGTCTTCAGCTTCTTCCTGAAGGAGAGGTGGTCTTGGGTCAGGCGCAGGTCGGTCGGGAGGGAGTTCCAGGTCTTGGCGGCCAGGTAGGAGAAGGACCTTCCTCCTGTAGTCGCTCTTCGGATGCGGGGGACGGTGGCGAGGGCGTGGTTGGCTGATCGGAGGTGGCGTTTGGGAGCGTAGAAGTTGACCCGGCTGTTGAGGTAGCTCGGGCCTTGGTCGTGTAGGGCTTTGTGTGCGTGGGTGAGGAGGCGGAAGGTGATTCTTTTGTTGACGGGGAGCCAGTGAAGGTCTCTCAGATGTCCGGAGATGTGGCTGGTTCGTGGGATGTCGAGGATGAGTCTGGCTGAGGCGTTCTGGATCCGCTGGAGTCTCTTCTGGAGCTTGGCGGTGGTACCGGCGTAGAGGGCGTTGCCGTAGTCCAGTCGGCTGGTGACGAGGGCCTGGGTGACGGTCTTCCTGGTCTCGGTGGGGATCCACCAGAAGATCTTCCGTAGCATGCGTAGGATGTTGAAGCACGCCGAGGAGACGTTGTTGACTTGCCTGGTCATGGAGAGGGAGGAGTCCAGGATGAAGCCCAGGTTGCGTGCATGGTCTGTCGGTTTGGGTGCGGTGCCCAGGGCGGGAGGCCACCAGGAGTCGTCCCAGGCGGAGGGTGAGGGGCCCAGGATGAGGACCTCCGTCTTGTCCGAGTTCAGTTTCAGGCGGCTGGTCGTCATCCACTCGGCTACCTCTTTCATCCCTTCGTGCAGGTTGGCTCTGGCGGCGGTGGGGTCGTTGGTCAGGGAGAGGATCAGCTGGGTGTCGTCGGCGTAGGAGATTATGCTGAGGTTGTGTTTGCGTACGATGGCCGCGAGGGGGCTCATGTAGACGTTGAAGAGGGTGGGGCTCAGAGATGATCCTTGGGGGACGCCGCAGATGACTTCGGAGGCCTCTGACTTGAACGGTGGTAGGCGGACTCTCTGTGTTCTTCCGTTAAGGAAGGAGATGATCCATTCCAGCGCCTTGTCCTGGATTCCGATGTTGCTGAGGCGCCGTACTAGGGTGCGGTGGCAGACCGTGTCGAATGCCGCGGAGAGGTCTAGGAGGATGAGGGCCGCTGTTTCTCCATTGTCCATCAGGGCTCGGATGTCATCGGTGGCGGCGATGAGGGCGGTCTCGGTGCTGTGATTGGCACGGAAGCCGGACTGTGAGGGGTCGAGGGATCCGTTCGTCTCGAGGAAGGCGGCCATCTGCTTGTTGACGGTCTTCTCGATGACTTTGGCTGGAAACGGGAGGAGCGAGATGGGGCGGTAGTTCTTGAGGTCGGTGGGGTCCGCTGTTGGTTTCTTGAGTAGAGCGCTGAGTTCGGCGTGTTTCCAGCTCTCAGGGTAGATGGTGGTGTCGAAGGATGTGTTGATGATGTCTCGCAGGTGGGGTGCGATGACAGCGTCGGCCTTGTTGAAGACGTGGTGAGGGCAGGGGTCGGTCGGTGATCCGGAGTGGATGGAGTTCATCGTGCGGATGGTGTCTTCGGTGCTGATCGGGGTCCAGGCGTGGAGGGTGGTGGTGGGGGGTGGTTGGTCGGTCATGGTGTGCGTTGGTTGGTTGTAGAAGCTGTTGTGTATGTCCGCGATCTTGTTGTGGAAGTATGAAGCGAGGGAGTTGCAGAGGTCTTGCGATGGGGTGATGTCGTTGTTTCCTGCGCTGGGGTTGGAGAGCTCTTTCACGATGTTGAAGAGTTCCTTGCAGTTGTGTGCGTTGTTGTCCAACAGGTCCTTGAATGCTGTTTTCTTGGCGGCGCGGATCAGCTGGTGGTGTTTCCGGGTGGCAAGTTTGAAGGAGGTCCTGTTGTCCGGTGTCGGTTCCTTTCTCCAGACTTTCTCGAGGGCTCGGCAGTTCTTCTTGGAGCTCTTGAGTTCGTCGGTGAACCATGGTGCCTTCTTGCTGCCGGGTCTGCTAGGCGGGGTCCTCAGTGGGGCGAGTTCGTCCGCGCAGTTGCTGATCCACTTCGTGAGGTTGTCGGCGGCCTGGCTGGGGTTCGCTGAGCTGGCAGGAGGGTGCTGGCTCAGGGAGGTGGCGAGCTGGTCTGCTGTGATCTTGTTCCAGCTTCTGTGGACGGCCTGTTGCTGGTGTTGGTGGGTCGTCGTTCTCTTGAAGGTGAAGTGGACGCAGCTGTGGTCCGTCCATTGAAGCTCTGTGGCGTGGCTGAAGTCGATGTCTGTGCTGGAAGAGAAGAGTGCGTCGAGAGTGTGTCCGGCGAGGTGGGTGGGGGTGGACACCAGTTGCTTGAGTCCCAAGTTGGCGAGGTTGTCGAGCAGGGTGCTGGTGTTGCGGTCGTTGTTGTTCTCTAGGTGGAAGTTGAGGTCTCCCAGGAGGATGTAGTCAGCGGAGGGGAGGGCATGCGGGCTGACGAAGTCGGCGATGTCCTCGCTGAATTGTGTGCGTGGTCCAGGGGGTCGGTAGATCAGGGTGCCTCTGAGGGTGGTGTTCGGGTTGGTGTGGATCTGGAAATGCAGGTGTTCGGCGCTGGTCAGGGTGTTGTCGGTGCTGGTCGTGAGACGGATGGTGTTCCTGTGGATGATGGCGCTGCCTCCTCCCATCTGGTTGGCGTTTCGGTCCCTCCGGACGATCTTGTAGCCCTCTGGGATAGCGATGGCGATGTCGGGAGCTGAAGAGGCGTTCATCCAGGTCTCCGTGAGGAAGGCAACGTCAGGGGCTGTGGCGTCTAGAAGGTTCCAGAGTTCGATGGCGTGTCTGTGGACGGAGCGGGTGTTGAGCAGGATGCACTTGAGGTGGGTGCTGCTGGTGTTCGACTTGGCGGGTGCTGGTGCGAGGCTGGTCCGGATGCAGGAGAACTTGCAGGCGTGGCAGCTGAAAGGTCCGTGGGTACGTCGTGGAGTGGCTTGATGGCATTCTGGGAGTCGGCCGGTGTTGAGTGCGGTGAGGGTGGCGGCGGAGTACGTCAGGTGGGTCGGTCGGGGTCTTCGGGGGCCAGGGGTCCTGGTGCTGGACGCGATCCGGTCGCGGACGGGCGCAGACAGGCTTACCTTTGGCGCGCCTTCAGTGCACAATCGGCGCGCCCGCTGCGCGTGACCGCTGCGCGTTCGCACGGTCGCCATTTAAAGGCGAAGTGCGCGGGTGGGCGGAGCAGCTGGGAGGCGGGAGCGGGGAGGGAACAGAAGAAAAAAGGGGCGGGGCTAATGGCGGTGGCGGGAAGCGGGGAGGGAGAGCGGAGGGCGGCGAGGTAGGCGGGCACACAGGAAGGAGACAGGCACAAATGCAAAACACGAAGAAAAAAACGGGACACTAGAAACAGGCAACAATGCAGGTCAAAACAGAGGCAAAACAGTTGACAAACGATCTTACGGCAAACAAATAAAACAAGCACAAATTTCGGTCAGAAACCGGCAAAAACCAAAGGGGAGCGCTCAAGGCGGCACTGAGGCCGGCGCTGAGGCAGAAGGCAGGCACAGGGGCACACGCAGCAGCTGGTGGCCGTGCGGCGCGGGGGTGTCCCACAAGTGGGTCACACTCACCTGCGTCGCACGGTCGCCATTTAAAGGCCAAGTGCGCGGGTAGGCGGAGCAGCTGGGAGGCGGGAGCGGGGAGGGAACTGAAGAGAAAAGGGGCGGGGCTAATGGCGGTGGCGGGAAGCGGGAGCGGGGAGGGAGAGCGGAGGGCGGCGAGGTAGGCGGGCACACAGGAAGGAGACAGGCACAAATGCAAAACACGAAGAAAATAACGGGACACTAGAAACAGGCAACAATGCAGGTCAAAACAGAGGAAACTTCTTATCCTTTACATGTTACACATTGATCCTAAGTTGAAAAAGGGCCATGAAAAACATGATGTTTGCTTCTTTATTCTGAAAGTCTCTGCAATAGGAAGACGAGGCAAGCTCTTCAAGGCACTCTAGAAGTGACAATAAAACGCATTCACCGTCCTCCAAATGGTGCATTGTCACTAGATCTAATCAGGGCCACTGGAATTGTGCAGCAATCAATCATTCGATCAATCAGCCTTTCTAGAGTGCAGCACTGTCACCCGTTGAAGTATCTGGGCACTGGGGTGTGAGATGCCAGTCGAAAAGCCAGGTCTTGAGGAAACGGCAGAAAAAGGGAAGAAACAAGCAGAAAAAGGCAAAACAGAGATCAAAAAACGAGAAGAAAAGGGAAGCAGGACAGAATGTAAGCAGCACAGGCAAAACAGTGAAGAAGAGGGCATAGTAAATAGCAGTGAAGGCAAAACAGAAGAAAGAAAAACAAGCAGAAAACGAAAAACAGGAGGCAGAAAAAGGAGCAGGAAAAACAAAACAGAGGGCAGAAAAAAAGCAGAAAAAGCAAAACATAGCAGAAGAGGGCAAACAAAGAGTACTCAGACTCCCGGCCCGGTGGGGAAATTCCTAGAGTCTATTATCCATATGTCTGCATTTATTGCAGCCAATCACAGCTAATGTCTGGTCCTGGGCGATTTTAATATTTATATGGATAACGCTCTAGATCCAGAAACTATAAAATTGTACGAATCCCTAGATATTTTCAACCTAACCCCATATCTTAATTTACTCGCGCATGATAAAGGGCATACCTTAGACCAGGCCTTTTCCTCCAATAGGATCAAAATTGAGGCTTCCCTCGCTCTAACCTGGTTTGACCATTAGCAAGGAATTTGACAAATCACCCTCTCTGGGTAAATCTCTCACCCCCAGTAGTTTCCGACCTTTTCATGTGATCTCGCAGGAGGGAATACATAGTGCCCTGCGCAAATGCCCTATCCACCTCAGTGGTCAGCCAGAGCGGGATTTACTTTCCCTAGAGTACTGGCTAAATCAGCACGTGCAGGAACTTGCCCCCTCTACTATGACAGCAGTCAAATTTACCAGAGCTTAAGTCACCTGGTTCACTTTAAATAAAAGCAAAAGCTCATGTAAACACCTGAAAAGAGTATGGCAGAGAAACTACAGTTCCTCGGACAAAGCCATCTATAACCAAGGGATGTATGTCGTTACTACACATGCTTTTACAACACATGCCTTTAACACGCAGGTTTTACAACGCAAGTCGTTACAACGACTTGCGTTGGGGGGCGCTGGATAGTGAATAGTTTAATTTACTATTCCAACTCCAGTCCCCGTGGATAGTAGGGAAGGTTTTGGATAGTAAATTAAACTATTCCCTATCCTACAGCGCCCCCCAGCGCAAGTCGTTGTAACGACTTGCGTTGTAAAAGTTGCGTGGTAAAGGTACTGCGTGGTAAAAGTTGCCTTGTAAACGCTGTTCCCCATAACCAAGCATTAAAAGAACACTATAAGAAAGTTCGAGAGGAGACATTTCTTTTCCTTGCCACTAAAATGGAACAGGGAGCCAACAAAAGTAGAGAACTTTTTAATATTGTAAAAAGTTTTTCGTCTCCCTCATCTATTAGCCGCCCTTTTGTCCCCACAAGTGATTGGACCAAGCGTATGGCCAGCTACTTCCATGGAAAATTTTTAAGTATTCCGGACTCTTTCGCTGGCCAACCCTCAGAGTTGGAGGAAGTCAGTGATCCACTCCCCTGTCGTAGCATGGACTTCCATCTTTTGCAATTCCCAAAGATTGCCCTTGAACAATCTCTTTTACTTATAAAAAACCTCAAGTCGGGTTCACCCTCAGACCCCTGTCCAGCAAAAAGTTTTGTCTTCCATAGCTGATGCGATCAACCCGGCTGTTAATTTGATTTTAAACTCCGCATTGCGGGAGGGGCTTTTGCCCCAAATTTGGAAAAATGCCAAAATCCTCCCTTTGTTAAAGAAACCTACGGCTGACCCTGAGGGCACCAGCAATTACAGACCTATCTCTCTCCTGCCCTTTTTCTCCTAGGTCTTGGATTGTTGAGGGCAGGGCCACTGTGTAGAGGCCCACCTCAACTTGGAAAGTACTGCAAAACAGCCAGGATTCGTAGGGGTATAATCCCTTGTGCACTGTGTTCATGAATACTCACTCAGGCAAGTTTTCTACTGTGAAAAGTAAATGACTGTATCTCTGAAATTACGTTGTTGCCGAACAAACCCTGCCATAACCGGAATTATATCCTTCAAAGGCATGTTGTGGGTGACTTTGGCACAAGTAGAGAAAAGAGATTAATTATTCGAGACATTGAGGATAATTATAAAGCATTATGGGAGTTGTGGTCCCGTGGTTCCAGCATAGAGATGCCAAATAGTTTAAAAAAAATGCAGAACGTCTGTTGAAAGCAAAACAAAATCTTTTACTGACACCAACCGCAGTCATCAACTGAAATGTGACATTGTTTTTTCATGGGGACACTCGTAATGCGTTCCTTTTATAAACTGACCCACTACCACTTTAATATCAATAGGAAATGCCGCACATTGCAGTCCTCCTCATTGTTGATGGAATTCTCTTTAAAAAGAACGAACAAGTGTACTTTGTAAGTGGTTACATATGATTAAGACTCCTGGAGTTGAAAAGCGTTATGCCAGAAACTTGCCGAAATAAAGATAGAACATCTCTTCATGTGTGGAGTGGCCTGTTTTACACGTGCATTGAATATGCTTTCACTTGCTGGAAGTGGAGCAAAATTGCTTTAACACAGAGGGAGGTGCATGTTTAGCAGCTCCTCTCTGTGGAAGCAATGCTGGCTCCCGCAGAAGTGGGTGGGTGTCCAGGATGAGACCAGGGCACCCACCATAGAGGCAATGCCCTGACGGATGGGGTCTCTGGGGCTGAAATTGGTGCATGGCCCCCGTTCTCAATTTCAGAAAGGCTGGACCCCGGGGGAAAGGGGTCCTAGGACCCATATTGGCTTGGAGATGGGGGCCGCACTGCCACCCCTCTCTTAAAAGACGCAAACATTAATTTAAAAAGACTGAACCCTGAGAGATACGGGTCCTGTGGAGGGAGGCCACGCAGCCCCACTCCCATAAAAAAGCAATTAAAAAAGGCCAGGTCCCTGTGGGATGGGGTCCCTGAAGCCAAAATTGGGAGAGAGAGGTAAAGGGGTAGGTAGAGGTAGCGGGGTAGAGAGAGGTAGAGGTAGAGGGTAGAGGTAGAGAGAGGTAGAGGGGTAGGGATAGAGAGAGGTAGAGGGGTAGGGGTAGAGGTAGGGGTTGAGGTAGAGGTGTAGATGTAGGGGTTAGGGGTAGAGAGAGGTAGAGGTAGAGTGGTAGGGGTAGAGGGAGGTAGAGGTAGAGGGGTATTGGTAGAGAGAGTTAGAGGTAGAGGGGTAGTGGTTGAGAGAGGTATAGGTAGAGGGGTAGGGGTAGAGAAAGGTAGAGGTAGAGGGGTAGGGGTAGAGGGGTAGGGGTAGAGAGAGGTAGGGGTAGAGGGGTAGGGGTAGAGAGTGGTAGGGGTAGAGGAGTAGGGGTAGACAGTGGTAGTGGTAGGGGGTAGAGAGAGGTAGAGGTAGAGTGTTAGGAGAGGTAGAGGGGTACGGGTAGAGAGAGGTAGAGGGGTAGGGGTAGGGGTAGAGAGAGGTAGAGGGGTAGGGGTAGAGAGAGCTAGAGGTAGAGGGGTTTGGTAGAGAGAGGTAGAGGTAGAGGGGTAGGGGTAGAGAGAGTGAGAGGGGTAGGGGTAGAGAGAGGTAGGGGTAGAGGGGTAGGGGTAGAGAGAGTTAGAGGTAGAGGTAGAGGGGTGGATTTAGAGAGAGGTAGAGTTAGAGAAAGGTACCCTGTATGGGTAAAAGCGTAGCTATGGCTGCATCACAGGCTGAGATTGTTGGCACTGTTTTTGAGCCTGGTGACCATCACTGGTACAGAGATTACACTGGCACAGGTGACTGGGGCAGCGCAATTCCCACGTTGGAACAGGACAGGAGGTCCATACCATCACCGGCACAGCAGCCCACTGGCAGACAATCCCTTGTGTGTTGGGTGGAAAGTGTTCCCTACAACAGGGACTACATTGACACAGGAGACCTCTTGCTCCTGAGGCCATGGAGAACCCCTCGCTGGAACAGGACAGCAGGTCCAAACCAGCACCGGTGCTAGAAGCACACTGGCTCAGAAGATCCTGGCAGCAGGGAGATCTGCCACAGGGAGTACACTGGCTCAGGGGAACTCATGTGCCAGGTCACCCCCCCACACACACACACAAGACCTCATGGGGCTGGGAGATTCCACCATCGGGAGTACACTAACCCAGGAGATCTGGCATGCAGGAGTAGGGAGATTGCTTCACAAGTAGTAGGTTGGCATTTGAGACAGGGAACCAACATAGGTCTAAGCAATATAGGAGAATGACTGGGAGACTCCTGCAATGGGACAGAAAAACATGCACACAGGTCCGTGAGAAGGCCAACTGGATGTGTATGTGGATGTTGATGCACGGATAAAGAAAGCAACCATGGGACAGGAGCAGCGTTGGCGCAGAATCCGAAAGAACACTAAGAGAATGATGCCACTGGAGGCCTGGGAGAAACTGACTCATGCACAGTTAACACACAAGACCCACTGAACACACTCTTGTGGTGGGAAGAAGGCAAGATCCGAAATCGCCACTGCGCCTAGAGCGCCCCACAGAGCCCCACTTCCTGGGAGAGCTTTAAACGCTCTGATGCTTCCGCGATGCAGTTTTGTGGATATTTACAAAAAAAACCCTAATAAAAAATACAGAACTGCTGACGCCTGTTTGAATGCCCCGCCGCCATCAGTACCAAGAGGCTAAGATCTAGCGCTCAGCCAGCTGTAAAAAAACATGCATATCACAACATTACATTGCAACTTTCTGTGACATATACGGGAACCCTCAAACCATCACCTTATGCCACCTTTAAACGGTGTCTTGAGGGTAAGAGTCAGTAAAACAACCATAAAAGAGATTAGCAAGGTGCGCAGGTGACTGCCGTGGTGTTCATGCGACAGGTATACACACGGGACCTCCGGTCACCTCCCCCTTGCATGTCATATATGTATATTGTGCCATACAATGTTCTGCCGTTGAGTAGATGCACCCTAGATTATCTCTCCCTGAATTTAAAGGGTAAAATGCGTTGTCCTTAATTCTTGGAAAGCGCGTAGCGTGTGGGTGACGGCAGGAAGAATCCACATTTTACTTTTTGGCAGTTTCATATGGGAGGAACCTTGGCCACGGACCTCGGAGAGCTCCACAACAGTCACATTTTAGGTTTTCTTATGACACTGGAACGTTTGCAGAGATTTAGAACATTCATTGCAGGCACGGCGTGTAACCCGATATCCGTGTTAAATGGTTGGTATTTGTAGCCACATCGCCTCACGTGAAAAGCTCAGCTTGTATCTGGCCCAGCCATACCTAACCAGTTGACTCGTGTTTTCTGTGGCTCGCCCACCTTTATTAAACAAGAAACAACACAATCTGAAAACGATGTATCCTGTGGCGAAACATGAACCTTTTTTTAAAACATTTTCTCCTGCAAAAGAAAGATATGTCAGAGCGCAAATTCAATAAAACAAAATGAGAAGCGTGGGTTAATCAGAACATATTAATGTAATACTTTAAAGACTTAAATTATGACATACCACATCCTTCAAAATCATAATAAACAGACTTTAAACAAGCGCGCGCGCCTCGCGCTGATGAAGAGAGGAGGAGGCAGCAGGGGGAGGGGAGAGAGGAGGGGGCCTGCGCCTGTTTCCCTTGCAGGAGCAAGGAGCGAGCAGGAACCACAAGAGAATCGCCAAACGTGCGTGGGTTGCCATTGAAGGCAATGCAAAGCGTGCATGTTTTTGGCTGAAAAGGCGACTCAAGTGCTAAAGGTCTCCTTCCTATGGAACGCATGCGCACTGCGTTTGCGAGACCTAAAAGACCTGGCATCGGGGGATGGGGTCAATAAATATAGGGGCCCCCTGAAAGAGCGAATATAGAGAAGACTAGCAGGGGAATCAAGAACAGTTAAGTGCAAAAAACAGTCTGCCCAGGTGGATAGAAATAAAGGCTCTACTCAAGTCCCAACTTTATATCATCAGTAGTAAGCTCACTGGATCAGCAGAAATCATAACATCCAAAACAGATAAGTGAAAGAGAAGAATTCCATGTTTATTCCATTTTTACATATATAAATTAGATCAGAACATAGTTACATTAACATAATACATAATCAACTCATTCAACCCAATTCCCACACATCCCTTCAATCAATCGTATCCAATTCACACATACTCACACATTCTTCATTCATCCAAATCACATCACACTTCAGTTGCCAAACTTGAGGTGCCTCAAGTTTGTCCCGCCATCTTGCCATCTAGTCTCGATCTCTGCTTGAGACCCGGCGGGACTGGATACATCGTTAACAACTGGCAACCCCAAGTTACCTCCAGTAAGTCCCTTAGAGTGCGATTACTGAGAGCCAAATGTTACAGGGATGTTATAGTTAGATTCAGATTTTACTTGCTCAAAACAATAGAAATTCAACTGTTATAGTCAAACTTATTTCAAGTAACTATAACTCGTGCCCTAAGGAAACTATTACTTGTGCCCTAGCCATCCACAGTTTTAGACATTTATTGCGAATGTTACAGTGATATTAGCAATGATGTCATAGAAGATGTCAGTAGTGATGTAATATCTGGGCTAAAATAGCAGTGCATGGCGAGGGCACGAGTTACTGTTATCTTAGGGCCCTTTTCATGGCAGGTTCACTACTTGGAAAGGGGTGGTGGACAGGTAACTTGTAATATATTGGCGGTGCTGCAGCAGCACCACCAGCATTTTTCAGCTCTCTGGCTGATGCACGGTTGCTGCAGGATCCTGGATGCACGGTGGGTGCAGAGGGTCTGTGGCGGTCTACCAAGCCACATTTGGGTGAGTCCGCAGTGCGATGTGGTTGGACTACCAGCTCGTTAACGGCAGTCCTGTGGACCACCGACCCTAAATAAAGGCCCTAAGTTCCAAAGTAAAATCTTTGACTGGAGCCCCCCTTTCGGTCAGCCTGAAATCATGCTTACACTCATTGTATGATAATGTTGGTTATTTTTGCTTAAAAACTTTAAAAATCTATACCACCAGTTCTCTTTATTCAATTTTGATCAACTTATGCCATTTTGTTCATGAAATATTTCTTGATATGTAAAAAGTGGTTTGGAAATTGTATTGTGTTTAACGTGTGTTACTGTTTGACCTTAACACACATTTCTCTATGAAATTCCCTGCTACTCATGCCTTTGTGACCACAGGTTGTAAAGAGATTCTTTTATATCTTTGTTGTGACCTACATAGAGTATATGTGTTATATTGAAAGGGGTACCCCTTTCTGAAATGTACAATCCACCTTTTAAAACCCTAGAATACTTTTTATTTATAATATTGATTTGATGCTGTTTCCCTCATTAAGGGCCAGATGTAGGTAGACAAATACTGGTTGGTAACGGACGAAATACGCTAATTTTGGCCGTTGTCGACCGGTATTTGGAAAATTAGATGTAGGAGTCAAAATACTACCGATTCAGTAAATACGAGTCAGTATTCTACCGATTTGGAATATTCCAAATCCTTATTTACCGAATTCTTAATTACTGAATCGGTAAATAAGAAATGGTAAAAAATGACTTTCGAGATGTAGAAAATCTACAAAATACTGAATTTCAAGAAATTCGGTATTTAAGAGTCTGTAAATACCATGGATTGAAAGCAGGTGGTAACCAGGTGCAGGCTATAAAATAGGGACCCAAAATGCAACAGTGCAACCAGAATGGCGACATTCTACGTCATAGCAAGGCGGCTACGGCTACAGGCAGCAGGAGAGAGGGTATGGAGAAGGGAGGAGGAAGTCTACAGGCAGAGGATAATGCTCTTCCACCTGACTGAGCCAGAGATACTGCAAAGGTACAGGCTACACCCCCAAACCATCCTGGACTTGATCAGGGATCTCTACCTACACCTGGATCACCCAACACCAAGGGCATACGCCATCCCACCCCATGTGCAGGTGCTGTGTAGCCTACACCTGCTTGCCTCTGGGAGTTACCAGAGTGTGATTGCTGCAGTAGGTGGTGTGTCCCAGAACTGCCTGTCCCTTTTCTTTAGGAAGTTCCTTGAGGCCATGATGCAGAGAATACATCATTATATTAGGTTCCCTGAAACACCTGCGGAACTTGCGAAGATCAAAACAGATTTCTATCAACTGGCATATTTCCCTCACGTCATAGGCTGTATAGATGGCACCCACATCCCACTCTGCCCACCTGCAGCCACAGAACACATTTACAGGAACCGTAAGTCAACACACTCAATCAATGTGTAGGTGATATGCAACGCTGGCAACAACAGACATTGTGGCCAAATTCCCAGGGAGTACCCACGACTCGTACATCTTCCAGATCAGTGGGATATACACACTCCTTTTTGCTGGAGATTTGGGGGATGGATACCTGCTAGGTAAATAACTGGGACACACACTGATAGTCAATGCAGATGGATCAATCATGAGTAAGTAACTAATGGCATTCTCTTTTCAACCTAGGTGATAGTGCTTATGCTCTGCGGTCCTTTGTTCTCACCCCCTACATGAATCCATCTACCAGGAGTGAGAGGCGTTACAATGTGGCACACAGAGCAACACACAGCATTGTAGAATGTACATTTGGACTTCTAAAAAGCATGTTCCGCTGCCTCCATAAGAGTGTAGGTGCACAGCAGTACACTCCAATCATCTGCTGCAAAATAATAGCGACCTGTGCCGTGCTGCACAATCTTGCCACCAAGGAAGGCACAGAGGTGGAGATTACACATCATGACGACTTTGATGAAGGAACAGAACAGGCAGAGCCCTATGCAGCAGGAGCAGCGCCAGCAACTGATGGGAGACTAAGATGGGCAGAGATCACACGCAGCTATTTCTAAGTAAGTAAGGAGACACAGTCAGGCTTAGAATTTGAAGTACGTAGTTTAATAGTCACTAGGGCACTTTACTGATACCACACCATGGTACTACAATGTCTGTATTCCACACTGGGTGGCCACAGTTGACCTCACCATGACCTGTCCTGTGGGTTGAGTGCATCATCAATGTTTGAGCCCACGCACTACAATGCGGGATGCACGAGGCTGGGTGTCAACAGTTGCAGTGGTGCCTGGGTCAGCAGATTAGCGCCTGCTGCTCCTACGTATGTCAGGAACCGGAGTGCTAGAGCCACTCCTGCTGGTGGAGTCTTCTGTGTCTCTGACACCTGTGTCTCCAGCAGTGGCTGCCTGGTGTGTGAGCAAAACCTCCATGGCAGAGGTGACTCTGCCCATCCCCCTCGACAAATCAGTGCAGCAGTGCACAATGTCATCCTGCATGGGGACAGAGCACCGGCATAGCAGGGAGGTTGCTGTGGCAAGCCTGTTCATGACTTTGGTCTGTTGGTGCATGCACTGACGATCCCTCCGCCTCTCGGAGTGGTCACTATCTAGTTTTTGGCAGGGAGCACTCAGGCACTGTGTCATGTCCCTCATTTTATTTGCCATGGAGTGCATGCTCTCTGACATGGAGCTAATCCCCGTGTCAATGTTGGACATCCTGCTGTTTAATATGCCCACCTGTCTATGCACAGGTAAAATGCCCTTTGCCTGCAGACGCTGGACCTTCACCATGGTTGCCTCAAGACCAGAGAAGACGGCCTCTCCATCCTGGCCTTCGCTTCTCTCCCGCACCTTTCGGCCTCGCACACCGACAAGCACAGCTCCAGATGAAGTCTGCTGCCCAGCGTCGTCAGCCAGAGGTGGACTTGTTGGTGTGTGACCATCCACATCTTCCTCATCTGACGTCTCCAGGATCCTGAGAGGGGGCACATCAGGCCTCCTTGGCCTTCCCAGCACAGGTGACTCTGAGGTTGGTGTGGGGGAAAGTGCTGGTGGTTCCAAATGTTGTGGCCCAAATAGCAGAGGTGACAGTGGCTGTGGTGTGTGGGTCGCTCAGTGTAGTGGCTGCCTGCGCTGTGGGTGTTTTTTCCAGAACAGTGCTTGGACCTGATCTTTCGGGGGGTTTCTCCCTCCTGTCCGTTGCCGGTGCCCTCTCCTCCCTTTCCTGCGCTGAACTGCGCGATGACTCTCCTGTGGACAGATATGGACAATAGGTCTGTGGTGTTGCTCACCTGTGTGACATTAAAAAAACACATTCCTAGTCCTCAACAGCTTATGGATGTGGTGTGTGGCATGCCTTGCTGGTTTCTATGTTGACTGCATTGATGTCTGTTCCTATGACTACGTCTACCATTATGCATTAATGGTAAAAACTAAAACCAGCTCTGGAGTGTGATGCAGAGACCCACATCGGGGAAGGGGGTCAGGGAAAAGGGTGGGGGTTCATGACCACGCATCTTACCTTGTTTTCTTGCAGCTCTGACTGAGCTGTCAGCATCCCTGATCCCATGGATACTGTCTGGCTCCAGGGTGGATTCCACCAGCTACTCCAGGTCTGTCAGTCTTGGTGCACGGCTCCTCCCTCCACCTGTGGCTTTAGGTCATCTATGTCCCTGTGTATGACCCCAATGACATTGACCTTGGACTGGATCTCCAGGCAGGTGTTCCGTTTTACAGACTCTGCAACATGTAGAGAATGCTTGCTAAAGAGCTGGGTGTGGTGTTTGACCACCTCCTCCACCAGCACCTGCAGTTCTGCTGGGCTGAATTTTATCTTCCTCTTACGCTCAGCTCCATCCGTCTGGCCATCCTGGGACTCCATTATGCAGCTCACCTATGCTCAGGGCAGCCTGCTCCTCTGTGTCTCCAAACAGTTCAGTTGCTCTGCACCTGCATGGGTGTGGCCACTTCCAGGTACCGGGGAGGGGTAGTTGCATCTGAATGGATGGTTCCTCTGTTGCTTTGTTGTGGGATGTGGTGGGTGTTCCTGATTGGTTGACTGGCTCACATGAGTTATTTTTGTTTTTCCGAATCGGTATTTACCGATTCGGTATTTACCGATTCGGTAAATACTGATCCGGTAAATACCGATTCGGTAAATCCCATTCATTCCTATGGGCCAAGTGGACCATAGGGTTGAATGGGAATTACCGAATTGGTATTTACCGAATCGGTATTTACCGAATCTGTAAATACCGATTGGGAAATCCGAATGTTACCGAATTGGTATTTTTTTCCGATTTATTACCTACATCCCATTTTCCGATTCTGAAATACCAAATCGGTATGATTCGGTATTTAAGATTCGGTAAACTGGGATTACCTACATCTGACCCTAAATGATTCTCTATTTTATCTTAGTATTTTTTTTTTTTGCTACCTAAATACTTTTCTCAGGTCTTCACTAAGAGAACCCTATTGTTCTGAGGAATATCTACAAGGAACACAATCTAGAATCTCTTGGTCAAACCTGCTGTTTACGCCACAGAAACAATTTTACTTGTCAGAAGTCATCATAGCCTTTAGAGAGTAATGCGAGGTATTCAGGTTTTGTAATCGGTGTCGGAAGACGGAGTCTAACTCAACAATTAAAAATAATTTGCACATAGTCTGAGGTTTCATGGATAGTGTGGTGCCCTGGAGTCTTAGGAGCATTGCTATTGGCAGGATCAATCCTGTTTCAATATGTCAGTGTCATCATTTGCTTCTAAAGGCAGGATTCCATTAAAATATTGCCAATCCCAGTTTCACGGGACAGTCCTTCACAGCATAAGCAGGATGGACCACAGTGGCTATAGTCTGCTGGTCCTTTTGCAGGGTAAAAACGGAGTTGAGGCATTGTCACATTTGGAGATGACGAGCCCATGTGCATGTAGTTGTGGCTTTGCTCTTCATCATTAAAGGGGATTCAAACAAGAGTCACTTTTCCATTAAAAATAGTAGACAAATTGGCCCATATCCAGTATAAAGAGAAGAATAAGTGCTCCAGACATTATATACAATTGTTATTAGCTTATATAGAGCCTTTGTCACAGAGGTGGGTTGCAGGATCAGTTCTGTTGACTTCCACATGCCTGTCTTCTGGCTCCTCCAAAGACAGCCACATGGTAGGTCAACAAAACAGGCTTACAACAAAGGGGGCCGGCTAGTCTTTGAGCACCAAGTAGATGGGAAGCTTCCAAGTACCATAGTAGCAGGTCGTAGTCATTGGAAAACAAGCATTTGCAATGCAATAGGTCCCGCATTTAACAAGTTTGAGCTATTGACAATGTAAATGACAATGCTTTTTATTTATGTTTTAAAAGCCAAAACATAAATAAAAGGCATTGTAATTTGCAATGCTAATAGCTTAAACTTTTGAAAATGCGAGACCTATTGCATTGGAAATGCTTGTTGGTAACTGCCAGCAATAGAAATAAAGCCATTTGCTTTGCTAATAGTAATGTGTAGCAAAGCAAATGGCGAGACCTATTGCATTTTTAATGCTTGTTTAACTATTCCCCAAGACTCTTGGGCCTAGCAATTTGTTCTTAATGTTAAAATTCTTAAAAACCGATGGCTGCTGTAATAAAAGCAAAGAGAGTTAAAGCATAATTCTCACCTCCGTGTCATTAATAGAAGTGTAACTTTCCTACACAATAGTTAGGAATAATTTTCATTCATAATGTCACGTAAGGTACAAATAGTCTGTGTAGCTCTGGCATCCATGTGTATTTATTGTATTTTTACTGTATATGTTATATGAGATCTTGCATCAACGATGACTTGGTGCAAGCCATATAAAAAAATCTAAAACACACAAAATGTATACTTTGCTGATGGGAGGGAATCCTCTCGGCCAGGCAAATTCTTCTGTTTTGAGGGTTAATCTGGATGTATCCTTTGGGGTTCCTTGATGTCAGACATGGTCTCCTATGATGGGGTTGCTCTAGAGCTGACATACACTAATGTAATTGGGGGTCGTCTAGACCAGGCACGTCACATGAGGGAAGGATGGATGGATGAGTGAAGGAGTGAAAGGGTGGATGGATGAGAGAAAAGATGCATGGATGAGTGAGAGGGTGGATGGATGAGACAATGGATGGATGAGTGAAAGGATGGATTTGTGATAGGGTTAATGGATGGATTCATAAGTTGATGAGTAGATGGAAGGATGGATGGCTAAATGAAAGGGGAATGGAGAAATAAAGGGAGGATGGGTGGATGACTGAAAGAGTGGTAGGATGAGTGACTGGGTGGATGAATGAGTAAGTGAAAGGATGGCTGGACGGTTGAAACGGTAGGTGAATCAATGGATGAGTGTATGGATGGATGAGTGGAAGAGTGGATGGATGAGTGTACAGATGGGTAAGGTGAAAGGATGAATAGAGGGATGGATGAGTAAAAGGGTGGATGGAGGTATAGATGAGTGGAATGATGGATGGAAGGATAGATGATGGATAGGTTTGCAAATGATTGAATATTGATATGGATGGGCACACAGATGGGAGGACAGAATGAATGGTGAAAGACTGAATGATGGATGAATAAATGATTACACCTGTAACCCCCATCATCTTAGGTACATTTCCTATAGATTGACTTTCACATTATATGAGTCTATATATATTATATGTGAGATGTTACTCACTCCAACAACCTGTCCTACTAACTTGGGATGAGTAGCACTAGAAAAGAAAATAAATACACATGAGAGAGGGTCTATGTGAAGAGGAAGGTCACCATTGGAGGGTGGTAGCAAGGCTGGACTATACGCACCAGGCATCAGGCATTTCCTTGGGAGGCTGGAAAGGTGGGGAGGGGAGATGGGAGGGTTGTTACCGCAAAAAGACCAGCTTAAAAAATATGAAGTGCACAATTGTCTCAACCTAAAATAAACTTCTATTCACTTGTACTTAAGTGGTTGTCTGTTTACTTACTGATATACTATTGCGCAACCTCTTTTGATGGGTCTGTAAAACGTACCTTTTGTCCTAAGTTGTGACCTTCTGTCCTGAATTTTTGTCCTGCACTTTGACTCTGTCCTGAATTTGCACCCAACCCAGTTAGTCACCCTACTTCACAACAATGTAAAAAGTGAACAGAAAATAGGCTATAGCCCTCTAGGTTGTCTGTGAATAACTGTTTTGTTCTAACCTTAAATAATTAGTTTTATAACACTAGTATTATTTCCAACCGAGTCTGGAAGTAATCACATTGCTCTGCATTCAAAATAGAGCCATCGAAAGGGATTTGAATTTGGAAATTGAAGTCTGGACCCCATGTCGCGTTGCTTAGCGCTGTCCACCCTCAGTCGTGTCCAAAAAAATTTGGGCGTAATTTTAGTTAGTTGCAACTTGCTGTAGAGGAAGCAAGATGCAGTTGGGTGTTTGTTGACAGCGCAAACAAAGGGGGTAGCGCGGGCCGACGGCGCAAATCAAAGACGGCGAAAGGCGGCAGCGACTAGAAATAACGAGAGGCCAGGATTGTACCAGGAGAGGCAGGATTGTACCGGGGAGAGGCCGAGATTGTACCGGGGGAGAGGCCGGGATTGTACCGGGAGCGGATGAGCTGTCCACAGCTTCAAACGTCTAGACAAGAGGTGCACCACGCAAGAAAGACAGAGTTCTTAGTGCAAAGGCAATATATTCCAACTAGTGTAAAAAAGAAAAATCGCATTCGAAGTAGCTGTTTAAAGACCTGTTGGTGTTCACCCACTAAAATAGGGCAATGCCCTGAGGATGACCCCGCTATTGTATCAGGTGATGGAGGTCGCAACGCGTCAAAGGGACGTATAGAGCTTTGAGGCGCGTGATACAAATATTACTGCTTATATTCCCACAAAGGTTCAGCCCTTTACATAACATTTCTTTTGAGGGCCTTGGAATGTAAACGCCCACTAGAGGGGGTAGGAGTAGACAGTGGTAGTGGTAGAGGGGTAGAGAGAGGTAGAGTGTTAGAGAGAGGTAGAGCTAGAGGGGTAGGGGTAGAGAGAGGTAGAGGGGTAGGGTTAGGGGTAGAGAGGGGTAGGGGTAGAGAGAGGTAGAGGTAGAGGGGTTGGGTAGAGAGAGGTAGAGGTAGAGGCTTAGGGGTAGAGAGAGTAAGAGGGGTAGGGGTAGAGAGAGGTAGGGGTAGAGGGGTAGGGGTAGAGAGAGTTAGAGGAACAGGTAGAGGGGTGGATTTAGAGAGAGGTAGAGTGAGAGAGAGGTACCCTGTATGAGTAAAAGCGTAGCTATGGCTGCATCACAGGCTAAGATTGTTGGCTCTGTTTGTGAGCCTGGTGACCATCACTGGTACAGAGCTTACACTGGCACAGGTGACTGGGGCAGCGCAATTCCCACGTTGGAACAGGACAGGAGGTCCATACCATCACCGGCACAGCAGCCCACTGGCAGACAATCCCTTGTGTGTTGGGTGGAAAGTGTGCCCTACAACAGGGACTGCATTGACACAGGAGACCTCTTGCTCCTGAGGCCATGGAGTTCCCCTCGCTGGAACAGGACTGCAGGTCCAAAGCCAGCACCGGTGCTAGAAGCACACTGGCTCAGAAGATCCTGGCAGCAGGGAGATCTGCCACAGGGAGTACACTGGCTCAGGGAAACTCATGTGCCAGGTCACATGGAGTGCACTGGCATGCAGGTGAGGTACCATGGAGATCCACCCCCCCCCCCACACACACACAAGACCTCATGGGGCTGGGAGATTTCACCATCGGGAGTACTCTAACCCAGGAGATCTGGCATGCAGGAGTAGGGAGATTGCTTCACAAGTAGTAGGTTGGCATTTGAGACCTGGAACCAACATAGGTCTATGCAATGGGGCAGAAAAATATGCACACGGGTCCTTGAGAAGGCCGACTGGATGTGTATGTGGATGTTGATGAACGGATAAGGAAAGCAACCATGGGACAGGAGCAGCGTTGGCGCAGAATCCGAAAGAACACTAAGAGAATGATGCCACTGGAGGCCTGGGAGAAACTGACTCATGCACAGTTAACACACAAGACCCACTGAACACACCCTTGTGGTGGGAAGAAGGCAAGATCCAAAATCAGCACTGCGCCTAGAGCGCCCCACAGAGCCCCACTTCCTGGGAGAGCTTTAAACGCTCTGATGGTTCCGCGATGCGGTTTTGTGGATATTTACGAAAAACCCTAATAAAAAATACAGAACTTCTGACGCCTGTTTGAATGCCCCGCCGCCATCAGTACCAAGAGGCTAAGATCTAGCGCTCAGCCAGCTGTAAAAAAACATGCATATCACAACATTACAATGCAACTTTCTGTGACATATCCGGGAACGCTCAAACCATCACCTTATGTCGCCTTTAAACAGTGTCTTGAGGGTAAGAGTCAGTAAAACAATCATAAAAGAGATTAGCAACGTGCACAGGTGACTGCTGTGGTGTTCATGCAACAGGTATACACACGGGACCTCGGGTCACCTCCTCCTTGCATGTCATATATGTATATCGTGCCATACAATGTTCTGCCGTTGAGTAGATGCGCCCTAGATTATCTCTGCCTGAATTTAAAGGGTAAAATGCGTTGTCCTTAATTCTTGGAAAGCGCGTAGCGTGTGGGTGACGGCAGGAAGAATCCACATTTTACATTTGGGCAGTTTCATATTGGAGGAACCTTGGCCATGGACCTCAGAGAGCTCCACAACAGTCACATTTTAGGTTTTCTTATGACACTGGAACGTTTGCAGAGATTTAGAACATTCATGGCAGGCACGGGGTGTAACCCGATATCCGCGTTAAATGGTTAGTATTTATAGCCACATCGCCTCACGTGAAAAGCTCAGCTTGTTTCTGGCTCGAAGTTCCAGGAAGTCCTCACACCAAGCCATACCTAACCAGTTGGCTCGTGCTTTCTGTGGCTTGCCAACCTTTATTAAACAAGTAACAACACAATCTGAAAATGATGTATCCTGTGGTGAAACATGAACTTTTTTTGAAAAATTTTCTCCTGCAAAAGAAAGATATGTCAGAGCGCAAATTCAATAAAACAAATGGGATGGCGTACGCCCTTGGTGTTGGGTGATCCAGGTGTAGGTAGAGGTCCCTGATCAAGTCCAGGATGGTTTGGGGGTGTAGCCTGTACCTTTGCAGTATCTCTGGCTCAGTCAGATGGAAGAGCATTATCCTCTGCCTTTAGACTTTCTCCTCCCTTCTCCATACCCTCTCTCCTGCTGTCTGTAGCCATAGCGGCCTTGCTATGACGTAGAATGTCGCCATTCTGTTTGCACTGTTGCATTTTGGGTCCTTATTTTATAGCCTGCACCTGGTTACCACCTGCTTTCAATCCATGGTATTTACCGACTCTTAAATACTGAATTTCTTGAAATTCAGTATTTTTTAGGTTTCCTACATCTCGAAAGTAATTTTTTACCATTTCTTATTTACCGATTCAGTAATTAAGAATTCGGTAAATAAGGATTTGGAATATTCCGAATCGGTAGAGTACCGACTCGTATTTACTGAATCGGTAGTATTTTGACTCCTACATCTAATTTTACAAATACCGGTCGGTAAAGGCCAAAATTACCGTATTTCGGCCGTTACCGGGATGCACGAGGCTGGGTATCAACAGTTGCAGTGGTGCCTGGGTCAGCAGATTAGCGCCTGCTGCTCCTACGTATGTCAGGAACCGGAGTGCTAGAGCCACTCCTGCTGGTGGAGTCTTCTGTGTCCCCAGCACCTGTGTCTCCAGCAGTGGCTGCCTGGTGTGTGAGCAAATCCTCCATGGCAGAGGTGACTCTGCCCATTCCCCCTCAACAAATCAGTGCAGCAGTGCACAATGTCATCCTGCATGGCGACAGAGCGCCGGCATAGCAGGGAGGTTGCTGTGGCAAGCCGGTTCATGACTTTGGTCTGTTGGTGCATGCACTGAAGATCCCTGCGCCTCTCGGAGTGGTCACTATCTAGTTTTTGGCGGTGGGCACTCAGGCACTGTGTCATGTCCCTCATTCTATTTGCCATGGAGTGCATGCTCTCTGACATGGAGCTAATCCCCCTGTCAATGTTGGACATCCTGCTGTTTAATATGTGCACCTGTCTATGCACAGCTAAAATGCCCTTTGCCTGCAGACGCTGGACCTTCACCATGGTTGCCTCAAGACCACAGAAGACGCCCTCTCCATCCTGGCCTTCGCTTCTCTCCCGCACCCTACGGCCTCGCACACCGACACGCACAGCTCCAGATGTAGTCTGCTGCCCAGCGTCATCAGCCAGATGTGGACTTGTTGGTGTGTGACCCTCCACATCTTCCTAATCTGACGTCTCCAGGATCCTGAGAGGGGGCACATCAGGCCTCCTTGGCCTTCCCAGCACAGGTGACTCTGAGGTTGGTGTGGGGGAAAGTGCTGGTGGTTCCAAATGTTGTGGCCCAAACAGCGGAGGTGACAGTGGCTGTGGTGTGTGGGTCGCTCCGGTGTAGTGGCTGCCTACGCTGTGGGTGTTTTTTCCAGAACAGTGCTTGGACCTGATCTTTCGGGGGTTTTCTCCCTCCTCTCCGTTGCCGGTGCCCTCTCCTCCCTTTCCTGCGCTGAACTGCGTGATGACTCTCCTGTGGACAGATATGGACAATGGGTCAGTGGTGTTGCTTACCTGTGTGACATTAAAAAAACACATTCCTATCACACAATTACCTAGTCCTCAACAGCTTATGGATGTGGTGTGTGGCATGCCGTGCTGGTTTCTATGTTGACTGCATTGATGTCTGTTCCTATGACTACGTCTACCATTATGCATTGCTGGTAAAAACTAAAACCAGCTCTGGAGTGTGATGCAGAGACCCACATCGGGGAAGGGGGTCAGGGAAAAGGGTGGGGATTCATGACCATGCAACTTACCTTTTTTCCTTGCAGCTCTGACTGAGCTGTCAGCATCCCTGATCACATGGATACTGTCTGGCTCCAGGGTGGATTCCACCAGCTGCTCCAGGTCTGTCAGTCTTGGTGCACGGCTCCTCCCTCCACCTGTGGCTCCAGCGTCTTTCCGCTGTGTTGACATTTTTTGGGGGGTATTGATCCGCAGATCATACCACCTTTGTTTTAGGTCATCTATGTCCCTGTGTATGACCCCAATGGCATTGACCTTGGACTGGATCTCCAGGCAGGTGTTCCATTTTACAGACTCTGCAACATGCAGAGAATGCTTGCTAAAGAGCTGGGTGTGGTGTTTGACCACCTCCTCCACCAGCACCTGCAGTTCTGCTGGGCTGAATTTCATCTTCCTCTTACACTCAGCTCCATCCTTCTGGCCATCCTGGGACTCCATTATGCAGCTCACCTATGCTCAGGGCAGCCTGCTCCTCTGTGTTTCCTCTAGCTCTCCAAACAGCTCAGTTGCTCTGCACCTGCATGGGTGTGGCCACTTCCAGGTACTGGGGAGGAGTAGTTGCATCTGAATGGATGGTTCCTCTGTTGCTTGGTTGTGGGGTGTGGTGGGTGTTCCTGATTGGTTGACTGGCTTATTTGTGTTTTTCCGAATCGGTATTTACCGATTCGGTGTTTACCGATTCGGTAAATACTGATTCATTAAATACCTATTCCGTAAATCCCATTCATTCCTATGGGCCAGGTGGACCATAGGGTTGAATGGGAATTACCGAATCGGTATTTACCTAATCTGTATTTACCGAACCGGTAAATACGGATTGGGAAATCCGAATGTTACCGAATTGGTATTTTTTTTCCGATTTATTACCTACATCCCATTTTCCGATTCTGAAATACCAAATCGGTATGATTCGGTATTTAAGAGTCAGTAAACTGGGATTACCTACATCTGACCCTAAATGATTCTCTAGTTTATCTTAATATTTTTTTTTTTGCTACCTAAATACTTTTCTCAAGTCTTCACTAAGAGAACCCTATTGTTCTGAGGAATATCTACAAGCAACACAATCTAGAATCTCTTGGTCAAACCTGCTGTTTACGCCACAGAAACAATTTTACTTGTCAGAAGTCATCATAGCCTTTAGAGAGTAATGCGAGGTATTCAGGTTTTGTAATTGGTGTCGGAAGACAGAGTCTAACTCAACAATTAAAAATAATTTGCACATAGTCTGAGGTTTCATGGATTGTGTGGTGCCCTGGAGTCTTAGTAGCATTGCTATTGGCAGGATCAATCCTGTTTCAAGATGTCAGTGTCATCATTTGCTTCTAAAGGCAGATTCCATTAAAATATTGCCAATCCCAGTTTTACGGGACAGTCCTTCACGGCATAAGCAAGATGGACCACAGTGGCTATAGTCTGTTGGTCCTTTTGCAGGGTAAAAACGGAGTTGAGGCATTGTCACATTTGGAGATGACGGGCCCATGTGCATGTAGTTGTGGCTTTGCTCTTCATCATTAAAGGGGATTCAAACAAGAGTCACTTTTCCATTAAAAATAGTAGACTAATGGGCCCATATCCACTATAAAGAGAAGAATAAGTGCTCCAGACATTATATAAAATTGTTATCAGCTTATATAGAGCCTTTGTCACAGAGGTGGGTTGCAGGATCAGTTCTGTTGACTTCCACATGCCTGTCTTCTGGCTCCTCCAAAGACAGCCACATGGTAGGTCAACAAAACAGGCTTACAACAAAGGGGGCTGGCTAGTCTTTGAGCACCAAGTAGATGGGAAGCTTCCAAGTACCATAGTAGCAGGTCGTAGTTTTGGAAAACAAGCATTTGCAATGCAATAGGTCCCGCATTAAATAAGTTTGAGCTATTGACAATGTAAATGACAATGCTTTTTATTTATGTTTTAAAAGCTAAAACATAAATAAAAGGCATTGTAATTTGCAACGCTAATAGCTTAAACTTTTGAAAATGCGAGACCTATTGCATTGGAAATGCTTGTTGGTAACTGCCAGCAATAGAAATAAAGCCATTTGCTTTGCTAATAGTAATGTGTAGCAAAGCAAATGGCGAGACCTATTGCATTTTTAATGCTTGTTTAACTATTCCCCAAGACTCTTGGGACTAGCAATTTGTTCTTAATGTTAAAATTCTTAAAAACCGATGGCTGCTGTAATAAAAGCAAAGAGAGTTAAAGCATAATTCTCACCTCCGTGTCATTAATAGAAGTGTAACTTTCCTACACAATAGTTAGGAATAATTTTCATTCATAATGTCACGTAAGGTACAAATAGTCTGTGTAGCTCTGGCATCCATGTGTATTTATTGTATTTTTACTGTATATGTTATATGAGATCTTGCATCAACGATGACTTGGTGCAAGCCATATAAAAAAATCTAAAACACACAAAATGTATACTTTGCTGATGGGAGGGAATCCTCTCGGCCAGGCAAATTCTTCTGTTTTGAGGGTTAATCTGGATGTATCCTTTGGGGTTCCTTGATGTCAGACATGGTCTCCTATGATGGGGTTGCTCTAGAGCTGACATACACTAATGTAATTGGGGGTCGTCTAGACCAGGCACGTCACATGAGGGAAGGATGGATGGATGAGTGAAGGAGTGAAAGGGTGGATGGATGAGAGAAAAGATGCATGGATGAGTGAGAGGGTGGATGGATGAGACAATGGATGGATGAGTGAAAGGATGGATTTGTGATAGGGTTAATGGATGGATTCATAAGTTGATGAGTAGATGGAAGGATGGATGGCTAAATGAAAGGGGAATGGAGAAATAAAGGGAGGATGGGTGGATGACTGAAAGAGTGGTAGGATGAGTGACTGGGTGGATGAATGAGTAAGTGAAAGGATGGCTGGACGGTTGAAAGGGTAGGTGAATCAATGGATGAGTGTATGGATGGATGAGTGGAAGAGTGGATGGATGAGTGTACAGATGGGTAAGGTGAAAGGATGAATAGAGGGATGGATGAGTAAAAGGGTGGATGGAGGTATAGATGAGTGGAATGATGGATGGAAGGATAGATGATGGATAGGTTTGCAAATGATTGAAGATTGATATGGATGGGCACACAGATGGGAGGACAGAATGAATGGTGAAAGACTGAATGATGGATGAATAAATGATTACACCTGTAACCCCCATCATCTTAGGTACATTTCCTATAGATTGACTTTCACATTATATGAGTCTATATATATTATATGTGAGATGTTACTCACTCCAACAACCTGTCCTACTAACTTGGGATGAGTAGCACTAGAAAAGAAAATAAATACACATGAGAGAGGGTCTATGTGAAGAGGAAGGTCACCATTGGAGGGTGGTAGCAAGGCTGGACTATACGCACCAGGCATCAGGCATTTCCTTGGGAGGCTGGAAAGGTGGGGAGGGGAGATGGGAGGGTTGTTACCACAAAAAGACCAGCTTAAAAAATATGAAGTGCACAATTGTCTCAACCTAAAATAAACTTCTATTCACTTGTACTTAAGTGGTTGTCTGTTTACTTACTGATATACTATTGCGCAACCTCTTCTGATGGGTCTGTAAAACGTACCTTTTGTCCTAAGTTGTGACCTTCTGTCCTGAATTTTTGTCCTGCACTTTGACTCTGTCCTGAATTTGCACCCAACCCAGTTAGTCACCCTACTTCACAACAATGTAAAAAGTGAACAGAAAATAGGCTATAGCCCTCTAGGTTGTCTGTGAATAACTGTTTTGTTCTAACCTTAAATAATTAGTTTTATAACACTAGTATTATTTCCAACCGAGTCTGGAAGTAATCACATTGCTCTGCATTCAAAATAGAGCCATCGAAAGGGATTTGAATTTGGAAATTGAAGTCTGGACCCCATGTCGCGATGCTTAGCGCTGTCCACCCTCAGTCGTGTCCAAAATAATTTGGGCGTAATTTTAGTTAGTTGCAACTTGCTGTAGAGGAAGCAAGATGCAGTTGGGTGTTTGTTGACAGCGCAAACAAAGGGGGTAGCGCGGGCCGACGGCGCAAATCAAAGACGGCGAAAGGCGGCAGCGACTAGAAATAACGAGAGGCCAGGATTGTACCAGGAGAGGCAGGATTGTACCGGGGAGAGGCCGAGATTGTACCGGGGGAGAGGCCGGGATTGTACCGGGAGCGGATGAGCTGTCCACAGCTTCAAACGTCTAGACAAGAGGTGCACCACGCAAGAAAGACAGAGTTCTTAGTGCAAAGGCAATATATTCCAACTAGTGTAAAAAAGAAAAATCGCATTCGAAGTAACTGTTTAAAGACCTGTTGGTGTTCACCCACTAAAATAGGGCAATGCCCTGAGGATGACCCCGCTATTGTCTCAGGTGATGGAGGTCGCAACGCGTCAAAGGGACGTATAGAGCTTTGAGGCGCGTGATACAAATATTACTGCTTATATTCCCACAAAGGTTCAGCCCTTTACATAACATTTCTTTTGAGGGCCTTGGAATGTAAACGCCCTTCCCTAGCAATATAAATTGAGCTCTCTAAAGGACTCATAAAATTGATGATTTAAGCGCCGGGAAACCCCAAGGGGGTTACTGTACACTATAGAAAATGTTTCAAATAATAATAATAACCCGTCTGTGAACCAATGTACACCGTAATGTAATAGTTTGAGTTTATGTGTGTAGCTTTTTATATTCTGTTGTGCGACTCGTTTCCTTTCTTTATTTTGTATGCCAAAGATGCATGTCTATCCATGTAAATATTAGGCAACGTGCTATATATGAATGAATTGTTGAATTTTACGCTAACTCAATTACACACTGATTTGTTTGTTGATGTAGATAATTAATGTATAACAATTGGTTACAACTAGCATTTTCGGCCTCTTCCCCATGGATCTCAGTGGATCAAACCCCGTTCTTGTTGAGACACTCACTCCCACTTCTGAGCACAGCCCCCCGCCCTCTGGGCCCCACCCTCACCTCAGAGGCAGTTTCAGCTGCGACTCTTGTGCGCCTTACTCTGGGCCCGTAGGTAGTCAGACACTCTTTCCTCCTCTGGGCAGCCAATAAAGGGCTGCCCTCCGGAGCTGCTGCCCTCGGCTGATTAGAGCCAGGGCAGCGGAGATCTGATCATTAACATAGTCTCTTGAGTTCCATACACTTTTCCTTCTTTATTCAAGAAATACATGTCGACATTTTATGCACATATTGTGTCACTTAATTAACACGTGATACCAGCACTTATTGAATATAGTGTACTATTGAGTCACGAAATACCTACCCATTTGCCATGTGCCGATAACCGTATAAAACAAGCTTGCACCGCAGCAGCGGGAGGTGCGCACGCACCTCCCGTGGTAGCAGGAGGAAGGAAGGGGGCTTGCGCAATTCATTTGCGGGATCGATAATTGCTACTGCGGGGAATGAGATTTTGATACCCTTTCTGATTACTTTGATATCTATCTCATTCGTCTATTTGGATCGATTGTTTTCTGTCATTGAGTAAAAGACAAACCCCACATAGGTTAGATCAACCCCATAGACTGACGCGACTCTGAAGAACCACTTACAACTGATAAAGTTTAAAAGGTTTAATATAAAATCAGAATTATGTGCATATACAATCCTCTCAGGATAAGATTCAACAAATACACAGGAACTAGAAGGAACATAAATTCCCTAAAGAACCTCAGTCTACAAAAGAATACAATTAAAGTCAGTTTGAGAATCAACAGATTAAAAAGCATAGATACTAAGTGGTTCCGTTGCGTCATCTATAAAAGAAAAGAATACAAGTTAAATCTGTCCCTACTCTATGCTAGGAGACATCCCTACTTCGCAAGTTCCTTACCTAAAAAAGGTGTCAGCAGTTTGACTTCCAAAGAAGTTCAAACTCTCTTAGCCTCTAAAGGTAACTTATGTCCAGAAGCAGTACCCTCTCTGCCTACCCATCCGCTCTCTAAGGGTCCTCGGCCTACTGCTCTCTTGCGCTCTGATCTCTCTTAGCGCTCGCTCCTAACTTTGTCTTCAGGCCATCTGCTCTGAGCTTGTGCTTCCTGTTTCCCCCCCAGGGTGCTGTCCCTAAATACACAATCACCGTATGGATGGAACGCCCCTTGACGCCCACCACATACACATACATATGATGTCATTTTCTAGGTCTTTCCATAGTTTCGTCTCTTCGTGTCGTCCGTTAAGTTGACCTTTCTCCTTAGACGCCATCTTCGTCTTCTTGCTGGTGACTTCATTGACATTCCATTTGACACTTTCGGAGCAAAGTCTATCACCTCATCAGAACTTCATTCTTAACGGCTGTATTCGTAACTTCATTTGGTCCTGTGAATGGTCATTTCAAAACAAGACTCAAATTCCAAACGTCTCCTCTCACGTTTAGGCCATAAACTTCGTCCAGCATTGTCACCTTAAATCTAACAAGAACTTAGACTCCTTGGCTCGCACATTTAGATGAAGGCTATTCACGACTCCTGCGAGCCCACTAAATTACATACAGCGGACTACACTCCTGCGAACCCTTGGTCAGTCAGGTTAAAATCACACATGACCCAACTCTTCTAACATTCCTACAACTCTTCTACACAGTATAACCTTTAACACACATTTATATATAACCGCATTTAGCAAATCCTTTGCTTATAAGTGAATACATTTTACATAGAATATAAACCCTATACATAGAACATAACTTTATATTCTTCTTCATTATATTATGCTATATATGCTCTTGCACATTTCTTCGCTTACATTTCTCGCCGCTTCTCCATTTAGAATTATACACGTACATGAATTCTACTTGCACGTTCTTCGTTTCGAAAGCATTTCTACACATTTCTACATTAGCCCAACTTATGTGTATATGGGCCTTTTAATTCTAAAGCATTTTCTAAAGTGTATACAAATACATTTCCTATTATTCATGTTACATCGGCTAACTTTATACTACAAATGCTACTTCATGTTACAACTTCTTCGTTTATGCAATATGCTCATGATTATGGTACAGATATGCTTTTTATTCAAATTGCGCTCTCTCAGTTCCCCCCTTTGATGACCTCTAGTGGTCATCACTAAAATGCAATTTGAATAACACCTTTACACAGAACTAGTTACAAGATTCCCTCTTTTTATCGTTTCGAGAGCTCTTAAACTTTTATACTGTTGGTCTTGTAAAGCAGCTAATCTCCTTTCTTGCTCTCTCATGGATCTTTGTAACCAGTTCGTCCTATACCATTTGTACAATTTCACTAAACCTAACAATGTAATTATGCATATTAATACTATTAATACAGGTTTCAATATATACCATATAATGCTTTTACCTAGATTGGCAAACCAATCTCCAACCTTTCCCATTCCATGACCTACTTTTTCCCAAACATTTACTTTTGTTAAATCTTCGATTTCTTGATGTATCTCTGTAATGTTATGTATGACTTTCTCGAGTGGTTTTGAATTATCAGGAATATAAGTACAACATTCCTGAACCTTCAGAGCCTTGCAGACTCTGCCCTCTTTTGCTAGCAGAACATCTAAAGCAAGTCGGTTCTGAAGAACCATTGCTCTAATCGACTGCATCTCTCCTTCCACTAGCATCAATGACCTTGCAGTACTTGCAGATAATCTATCTACAACGGTAGCTAGTCTCCTGATCTTAACATCGTTAAGTATTAAACCTAACATAGGAAACATTGCTCCAAATATGTCTCCAACTACTTCTGCATCTCCTACTTCTCTTTTCGCTCTTATCGAAGCCTTTCCTTCTATGATCGCTAAATCCTTTGCATGATATATTTTGGGGAAGACAATTGCCAAGTAACACGAACCATACCAATTGTCGGGCAGTTTTACATAGGCATTTCTCCCACATACAAAATATACATTAGGAATAGCTTGCATATCTTTCATAAAATCTTTCGTATAGTACTCTAACCTAAAAGCATGTTCGCAATTTACTTCACCTACAAATACATTCTCATAATATGTCTTGCTTCGAGTTAAACATAACTTTCCTTTCTGCGTTCTATCCAAAGCTATTGGACCATTGCTCCCTTTCTTTTTGTGTGCTTTTTCTTCTTCGGTCCAATCCGTTTTCCACTGTCCTGACATTTTTAGAATCTTCTGCCTTCTGTATCGGTCATCTACTTGTCCTATGAATTTCTTCTCTATCTCTGACACTTTGCAAGTCAGATTATTTCTGCGTGCATATGAAGTATCTAATGTATCCCAAGGAAGAAAGAACTTTGCTAGTCTATCCTCCTTTTTATAATAGTCCCACTCATTCATTTGTTTATAATTCGGGACTTCAGGCAGTACCGAATCATAATTTGAAAAGTAGTACTCGAACCCTTCTCTACCATAAAATATACTGAGCAGTAAACTACATGTTATCCCATAAGTCAATGGGAGATGATGATATCTGATACCTTCATCTACAGAAGCCGGCAATTGCATACATACATAGCAATCCTTGGCCTCCATGGCATCGATATATTCGTACAATAATTTGGCATATGCATTTGACCTAAAATTTCCCTGTGACTCGTCTACGTGTAACCTACGAGCTTCATTTGCCAGTAACGCCTTTTCACGAATTACATTGCCCTCCTCCTTCTTCCCAACAAGAGCAGGTTTCAAAGTCGTTACAGGCTTTACATCTGTTATTTCTTTATCACTTGCATGTCCTACCATGTATGATATGGTCACTACTGTAATTATGAGAAAAATTACTACTGCTATTAATGTACCTATTATGCATTTAGCTTTTCGGTTTGGGTTGCCGTTCTCCATGTTATCAAACAGCGTAGCTCTTTCTTTTTCAAAGAAAAGTTTTCTTTCAAGTCTTTATTTGCTTATTTGCTTTCTCAGTCTGTAAAGCGTTCTCTTCATTAACAAAAGTCTCTTTTTTCACAACAATGTCTTTTATCTTTAGCAACAGACAACCCTAACCCTTCTCCGTCCTCTAAATGTAATCCCTAATTTTATTCTTCTTTCTACTCGGCGCTAGGTTATCTTCTTCTTTATAACTTAAACACAAAAGTCTTTAGGCATCTACAATTATTCTCGTACCTGCAGATTTAATAACAAGTTCCAATAATTCAAAACGAATGACTTTTTCTTCTTGTTCTGGAATTTGATGACCAAAAGTCGGGAACTGTAATCGATTTAGCACTAGATCTTTGATCCGACTTAGGTAAGGGGGTATGGGAAGTGTGAAAGTCAGTAACCCCTCAGTCTCGAGTCCAGGCGTCAACATCCATATCTCCACTGCCACAAATGGATCGAGATCGATTACTTTCACTTCTCTCACTCTCCCAGATTTCTGTCCCCAAGACATCTGCTAGATAAGTCCACTCTGGGGTAGCGTACCTTCTGCAGGGCACACGTACCCTTCTTGATCTTCTTGGACTCTCGGAACCTGAATCTGTAGTTTCTTCTTCTTGATCTGACTCTTCAGCGATAGGGACAAGGGTACTTTCTTGTTGTGCTTTTAAGCTTGGCCTTCTCCTTCGTTCTGGCCAACTGGCTTTGTCACTCCTTGTCCTCCTGCTCCTTGTTCTTGGACTCGTCTCTTGGTCACTTACAGCTTGTTCGGTGTCTGACTCGAATTCCCAGCTACTTTCTTCTCCTGAGACAGCTTCGGTCTCACTGGTATCTTGACCATCATCAGCCTGCTCCGACACAGGTTCAGCCTCTTCGATCACCTCTACAGCTTGGCTTTCCCCCTCTGTGACTTCTCCGTTTTCTGCTGGATTTTCATCCGAGAGAGGAGCTGTTTCTTCTAGAGGTGTTGGCACTCTTCGGGTGTGTGAGGCATGTATCCAGTTGGGCAGGCCTCCACACTTTACTGCAGTGTTCGTAACAAGTATGACTTGAAATGGTCCTCGCCAGCGCATGTCTAGACAGTTTTTCCTTACGTGCTTCTTCACCAGGACCCAGTCTCCTCGACACAGGTCATGGCACAAGTCTTGTGCTGATGGAACCTCTGCAGCCTGGACCTGAAGGGACACAGAATTAATGGCATCAGATAGTCCCTTGCAGTAGTCCAAGATCAAATCGTCTGTGATGTTCAACAACGCTGCAGTCGGAACCGATGGCAATCTCTTAGCTCTCCCCATTAGCACCTCATGTGGAGAGAGACCTGTTTTTCTATCTGGTGTGCTACGTATGCTCATAAGAGCCAATGGAAGTGCATCTGGCCAACTCAGGGATGTCGATGAACAAACTTTGGCAAGTCTGGACTTGATTGTACTGTTGATTTGTTCTACAATCCCTGAAGCTTCTGGTCGATAACTACAATGGAGCTTCTGATCGATACTCAAAGCTGAACACAGCATCTTCACTATTTCGCTGTTAAAATGAGTTTCTCTGTCCGATTCCAAAGAGGATGGCACCCCAAACCTCGGTATTAATTCTCTAAGCAGCAATTTTGCTACTGTAAGTGTATCGCACCTACGTGTAGGATAAGCTTCAACCCATCTGGAAAATATACAGACAATCACTAAAACGTATCTGAGTCGATTACATTTTGGCATTTCAATAAAGTCAAGCTGCATTCTATTGAAAGGCCCCCCAGACCTTCCTATGTGACTCAATGTGACTGGTGTTCTCTTTCCTACATTTAGTTGCTGACAGATCGCACATCGCTGACATACTGCTTCTGCCGCTACTCTAAATTTCGGATTAAACCACGTTTGTCTGAATACTCTCACCATAGCATCTCTACCTATGTGTGCTGATCCATGCAATTTCCTTGCCATTGGACTAACAAGTTCGTTTGGTAAAACTGCTCTCCCATCTGCAGAAATCCAGAAGTTCATTTCACTTTTAGTACACCCAGCTGTTTCCCAGCCCTTTTTCTCATCATCTGGTGCATTTTCCTGAACACATTTCAGTTCATCCCACGTATCTACAGTGTCTAACAACATAGTCAAATCAGTTCTTTCCTGTATTCCCCCCACTTCTACATTAGTGTGAGAATATCCCTGTTCTGCGCAGTAACGCGCTACTTCATCTGCATAACGATTGCCTTGCGACACAAAATCTACGTTTTTCGTGTGCGCGGCACATTTGACAACTGCGATAGCTGATGGTCCTTGTAATGCTTCTAACAGTAGTCTCACGAATTCTCCATTCCTAATGGGAGAACCCGAGGAGGTCATGTAACCTCTTTGAGACCATAACTGCCCATAGTCGTGAACTACCCCGAAACTATACTGGCTATCGGTGTATATGGTGACTCGAATTTTGTTGCCTGCTAAACAGGCACGCGTCAAAGCAATAATTTCAGCTACCTGAGCGGAATGTACTCCTTCCAGGCAGGCGGCTTCCACAACTCTGGTGATTGTACAAACTGCATATGCTGCTCTCAGCTGACCAATATCGTCTCTTACGCATGAACCATCAACAAAGAATATTTCGTCGGGGTCAGTCAACGGTTCATCTACGATATCTGGTCTCGGTTTGGTGCATAGTTCAGTCACATCAAGGCAGTCATGATCTGTACAAATTTCATCATCAACATCATTTGGAAGTGGCATCAACGTAGCAGGATTTAAGACGGAGCATCTCTTTAGGGTCACATTCTCGGCAGCCAATATGACTTGCTCGTAGCGTGTGAGCCTGCTATTCGTCAGATGCTGAGTCTTAGTCCTGATCATTAACAATTCCACAGAATGCGGTACGTACACCACTAACTGATGTCCCATTACCACACTCTCACATCGTTCAATGCTGACACCCGTTGCAGCTACGGATTTGAGACATCCGGGCAACGCTGCGGCTACTGGATCTAATGTAGCCGAAAAGTAAGCAACTGGCCTACGCGCATCTCTGTGTATCTGGGCCAAAACTGCTAAAGCGCAACCCTCTCTTTCGCAGCAGTAAAGCAAAAATTATTTTGTGTAATCAGGCATTCCTAAAGCCGGGGCACGACACAAGTCCTCCCTCAGCTGCAAAAACGCCATCAAACAATCTTTGTCCCATGGTACCGGATCACTCACTCCTTTGTGCGTCAGTTGTAATAACGGTTTTGCCTTCAGTGAAAAGTTGGCTATCCACTGCCGACAATAACCGACCATGCCTAGAAACATCCTGACTTCTCTTTGTGTCTTAGGCGCGTTCATTTTCATGATCGCCTCTATTCTGTCTGGAGAAACCTTCCGTTTTCCCTTTTCAATCCTATGGCCCAAGTATTGCACTTCAGTCAGACAATACTGCAATTTACTTGGAGACACCTTGTGTCCGTTCTCGGCCAAGTGATTTAACAAGGTGATGGTGTCTACCTTGCAAGCTTCCTCAGTTTCTGACGCAACTAGGAGGTCGTCTATGTACTGGACCAGAACTGAGTTCTTGGGCAGCACTAGACTTTCAAGATTTTTCTTCAACAGCTGGTTAAAAATCGATGGGCTTTCGGTATACCCCTGAGGGATACGACACCATGTTAAAACGCGATTTTCCAGCTTAAAAGCGAAAAGATACTGGCTATCTTCATCTAAAGGAATCGAAAAGAAAGCCTGGCACAAGTCTATCACAGTGAACCATTCAGCTTGGAACGGTATCTGAAACAATATCACTGATGGATTCGGTACCACTGGACAACATGAGACAACTATTTTATTAATCTTTCGAAGGTCCTGCACTATTCTGTATTTCCCACTAGGCTTCTGCAAACCCATAATCGGGGAGTTACATGGACAACCCACGATCTCCTTCAGTATTCCCTGTTTAATCATGGATTCGATCACAGGCTTTATTCCTGCAATCGTCGCCGGTGTCAACTTATACTGTGGTGTTCTTGGATACTCGGCATTGGGTCTTACCATGATCTTTACTGGTTCTACCCCTTTGATCAGTCCTATTTCTTCTCCAGTAAAATTCCACACCTCAGCTGACACTTTCTCCCTCAAGTCCTGTGGAAGCTAATCCACTGTTAAGGTAGGATATAGTTCCACGCATTCCTGCGAGTTTACAACCTTGAAATCGGCATCTTCATCGTTGGTCTGCACTTCTACTCCTTCAGGTGTGCAATGTATTGTGCAATTCAGTTTACACAACAGATCTCTTCCTAACAAACACACAGGGCTAGAATCACAGATCACAAACTGATGTTCGTCACTGTAATTCCCTATCTTCACTGACACTGGTTCTGTCAGAGGATTCGTCATCCTCCGGTTTGCGACTCCTACTACCTGAATCGTCTCTCCCGACATTGGCAGACCTGGGACTACCGCTGATCTCAAAGTGGATCGAGTGGCCCCCGTATCCACCAAAAAGGTCGTAGGACATCCAGCTACTTCAGCCTCTACGTACAGTCCTCTCTGATCTACTTCCAGGGCTGCTCCTAGAGTACAGTCTTCATCCCTATTCACTCGTTGCCCTGTAAGAGGATCAACGTAGTAGCATTCTTCTCCTCCTACGAACAATGGCATCTGTCTATAGATTTTCCCTCCATTTGCAATGCGAGGCGGTTGAGGAAACGGGGCTCGAGGAGTCTGAGTCCCCCCTTTGACGAACTTTCCCTTCGGGACCGCAGCTCCCTTAACCACGTTGTTCTGAACCTCATCCTCCTCCTGTTCTAATTCGCCCGTCTCAACATTATAAGGACACTCGCGTCTCCAATGTCCCACCTGATGACACCTCGTGGTCTTTTTCAGTGTCGCGATATCTATTCTCGGTCTCGGTCTTTCTTCCTCATCTCTGCTTTGATTATTCTGTTTCTTTCCTGGCGTTCCTGTTCCCTGTTGCCGCTGTCCACCCTTTCCAGCTGATTGCATCTGCACTAGCATCAGCTTTTCCTTGAGTTTCTTTGCTTTCGAATCTATTTCATCGCTACAGTACCTCGCATACCTCAGAATCTCATCTAAAGGTTTGTTCTGCCAACAGATCAAGTGCTGTTGAATCATTAGGCTTATGTCTGGCCTCAATCCTAAGACAAACTTAGACACAAACTGTCCTATGTCTTTGGGATCCATTACATCCAACCCACTGTACTGTTTGAATGCTTTCAGCAATCTTTCATAGAACTCGTGAACGGTCTCTTTAGGTTCCTGAGTTGTTCGATCTATCTTAACCCAGTCTATATCTTGCACCGGCACTTTCTCCTTTAGCCAAGCAATTACTCTCTCGTATTTTTCCATGACTCTATCTGATGGACCGTTTGTCCGGGCATCCCTCGGAGGCTCACAAGTGGGCCATTCGATACTAAGTTTGCATGCCGTCCACAAATCTCCGGGTACTACGATATCAAACAGAGTGTTCAAATCGATCCACAGTACCTTAGAGATCTTCACGAATCTCTCTACCTGCTTATACCACTCCACAGGGTTCTCTCTTAACTTGGGGAAAGAATTAGTAAATGCCGCTAAATCCCCCCTACTCCAGGGCACATGGACGTAGATTCCGTTCGCGATTTCTCGCAAAGGGAAAGCTTCCATTCGCATTAGCTCTCCATCCTGGGACTTCGCAAGTGTACTCCTTCTGACGGATCCCCTCTTAGACCATCTTTCCTCCCATCTATCCAGATCCCTCCATATTCTGATATACATGATTAGTTCCCTTATGTGTACTCTTAGGCCAATCGTCCTACGCTCATCTAGATCCTGATCCGTGCAATTTAGTCTATGGTTGGCCTGTAAAGCTTTAGTTCGTGACATGTCTATCATATACCTATCTGCCAATTCAGATAATTTTTCATGAGCTGACCTTGCTTTCCGAGTAACATCCTTAGATAAAAACAGTATTTCATCTGGTTCGTACAGCTCTAACCTTTCTATTGCCACTGTGCCATCTATGATTTCATCCAAGTCTGATTTCAAGCTCATTACATCAAGCCGTCTTGCTTTTATTTCAGCCTTCAGTACGTCAGTCCTAGGTTGTTCGCTTACATCTCTCTCTCCCCCACTACGCGCCCTACGTCTAAGTACAGGTGAGTTGTGAGGAGTTCTTCTTGTATCTCTTTGTTCCCACCTCTCTAGATCCCAAGCTTTTCCATCCTCCCTTGGGGTATGGTGGAACAATGCTCCATTCCTCATCACTACATTCTGTCTTTTCGACTCGGTCTCTCTAGATACAATGTAGGATCCTCCGTTCTGTTCTGTATCACTGCACCTCCCTTGCTGTCTGGTGTCGCTCAATAAACGGTAAGGTCCTTCACGGTCCTCCATGTTCCCGCGATCTCGTTCGTGATCGCCGGATGCATGGCGAGACGTTTCGCGACTCCCTATATTCTCACGATTTCGTCCGTGCTCACCAGATGCATGGCGAGACCCTTCGCGACTCTCCATGTTCCCGTGATTCCAATGTCGCACATTTTCGTCCGGGGCATGGTGAGTGCACCTGAAACTATCTCGATACTCCTGCGTCCTTCGTTCTCCCTCACTAAGGATGACGCGAGGCATTCCTGTCATCGCACATTTGCCTATTGCCACTGGTAGTATGGCAAGTATTTCCTTGGCTTACTTGACTCCCTCTCTCCCACTCTGGGCTGCTTTCGCCAGCTCCACAATGAGAGAGGATCCTGTTATCCTGGTCACTCCATTCTGCTCCTGTTTCAAACCTTTTATTCTGAGTCTCTTCGGCAGCATCCCATTCTCTCAAATACTCCCTTAATTCCTTATAGGATTTCGGTTTCGGTCCCCTCAAATCCATCTGTCCTCTTTGGCCCCCCTGTTCTATCCAGGGACCCGTTGCGGAATCTAATGGGGTACTCCGACATTTTTGTGCTAGCAACTGCCTTTGGGAATTGATCGTATTATTCCTACTCTCCATCTCTGCCCTTTCCCTGTCCCATCGTGCCTGTTCCTCCTGCTGGACCCCCTCTGGGTTGTAGATTGACACTATAGGGCCTATGGTAACAGGTACTTGTAAAGCATCTGGCATTTGATACGACCTTGCATGCTGTGTTTCTGGCACCTTCTGGACCACGAATCTTCCCACTACTCTCTGTTCGGGACTAGATTGGGGTGCTTCCTCACCTTTCCTGGTATCCCATTCCGATACTGGGAGCGGTTTATATTCCCCCCATCTAGCTCCGTCCCCTTGCTGTAGTACGGGACTTTCGGCTTCTCTGTTGTACGGAGGTGGTCTATCTGTTAAGAGTCTCTCTATTAGATCCTCGTCTGGTTCGCTATCCTCATCTTCTTCTAGAGGTTTCTTTTCTCCCGTAGCTTCTAGCATTGTGAACAATTTGTCTGCTTCTATCTTTTGCACCCTCCACTTTTTAGCTTCGTCATCCCATTTGGCATCCTGCACTGCTTTTACCGATCGTCTCACTCTTTCTTGGCGTCTACTCACGCTCTTTTCGTGTGCTGCTCTAAACCACGCACTAAGTGCTTCGAACTGTGTTGGCCTCGGTAGAGGTCTCGTTGCAAGCATTACTGCTTTCAATTGGTTCAATACTTCTAGCTTAAACGTCCCGTATCTCGGAAATGTTAGTTCCTTATTCCCTTCTGTTAGCTTATTCCACTCAGAGATCCATAGTATCGAGTGTAAGCCTACGTTCACTGCCATATGATAAGCTGGCGTGCCTTCTGGTGGAGCTTCTTCTCCTGCATACAAGTTTCTTCTATCTCTCTTAAAGATCGCCCTTAAACGTTTAAAACACTTCATTTTCAATAATCTACGATTTTCCTTTATTAATTCTCTTCCTTGTTTACGTCCCGATGTCAAACCACCAATCCCTGTGCGGCTCTCGCTAATCAGCCTATCTCAGCGCGGTTCTACACCAACCGGCCAATCTCAGCGCGGCTCTACGCTGACGTCACTCGTCCCCTCTGCAGCAGTTCCCCTCCTTTCTCAGCTTGCCTCGCGGTCTTACATACGTCTCATTCATACGCTGAAAAATGACTACTTCCGTCCAAGCGATCACTTTTCTCTGACTGTACGGCCACAGTCTAACTGTAATTGTCACCTCAACTGACGAAACGTCTTCCTCTTACGGTCAGACGCTCGCCTTAACTGATAGGTTACTTACACACAGTAAACGTACGACCAGCGTCCGTTACTCATACACTCACTCAAACGCTCCCCCTATCATCGGTCTGCGGGCGATCAATGGTACCTCATGACCCCCTTTAAATGGTAGACAAATTACTCTGGGTGTTCGATACACCCGAACCACTTAAGCCCTCTCTGGACATAAGATTTTATCCGGTTGCGCGCGCTCACAACCTTCCCTCAATCACACTACAGGCATTCAACTCCGCTTGACATTACAACACAGGTACAACATAAAACACCGCAATCTGGCAACGCATGACCCTTATACTCACTCTCGACCGACTCTGCTGCTTTTCTCTCGACGCACCTTCAGCACCTTCCTCGGCAGGGATTCTTCTTCTGGTCGCCGATGACTAGGGACCTTGGGGTAATCTAGACCTGACCTAGGTTGCCTTCCTCAAGAAGAAAACCATCTTTCTCTGCTACCAACTGCGGGGAATGAGATTTTGATACCCTTTCTGATTACTTTGATATCTATCTCATTCGTCTATTTGGATCGATTGTTTTCTGTCATTGAGTAAAAGACAAACCCCACATAGGTTAGATCAACCCCATAGACTGACGCGACTCTGAAGAACCACTTACAACTGATAAAGTTTAAAAGGTTTAATATAAAATCAGAATTAAGTGCATATACAATCCTCTCAGGATAAGATTCAACAAATACACAGGAACTAGAAGAACATAAATTCCCTAAAGAACCTCAGTCTACAAAAGAATACAATTAAAGTCAGTTTGAGAATCAACAGATTAAAAAGCATAGATACTAAGTGGTTCCGTTGCGTCATCTATAAAAGAAAAGAATACAAGTTAAATCTGTCCCTACTCTATGCTAGGTGACATCCCTACTTCGCAAGTTCCTTACCTAAAAAAGGTGTCAGCAGTTTGACTTCCAAAGAAGTTCAAACTCTCTTAGCCTCTAAAGGTAACTTATGTCGAGAAGCAGTACCCTCTCTGCCTACCCATCCGCTCTCTAAGGGTCCTCGGCCTACTGCTCTCTTGCGCTCTGATCTCTCTTAGCGCTCGCTCCTAACTTTGTCTTCAGGCCATCTGCTCTGAGCTTGTGCTTCCTGTTTCCCCCCCAGGGTGCGGTCCCTAAATACACAATCACCGTATGGATGGAACGCCCCTCGACGCCCACCACATACACATACATATGATGTAATTTTCTAGGTCTTTCCATAGTTTCGTCTCTTCGTGTTGTCCGTTAAGTTGACCTTTCTCCTTAGACGCCATCTTCGTCTTCTTGCTGGTGACTTCATTGACATTCCATTTGACACTTTCGGAGCAAAGTCTATCACCTCATCAGAACTTCATTCTTTACGGCTGTATTCGTAACCTCATTTGGTCCTGTGAATGGTCATTTCAAAACAAGACTCAAATTCCAAACGTCTCCTCTCACGTTTAGGCCATAAACTTCGTCCAGCATTGTCACCTTAAATCTAACAAGAACTTAGACTCCTTGGCTCGCACATTTAGATGAAGGCTATTCACGACTCCTGCGAGCCCACTAAATTACATACAGCGGACTACACTCCTGCGAACCCTTGGTCAGTCAGGTTAAAATCACACATGACCCAACTCTTCTAACATTCCTACAACTCTTCTACACAGTATAACCTTTAACACACATTTATATATAACCGCATTTAGCAAATCCTTTGCTTATAAGTGAATACATTTTACATAGAATATAAACCCTATACATAGAACATAACTTTATATTCTTCTTCATTATATTATGCTATATATGCTCTTGCACATTTCTTCGCTTACATTTCTCGCCGCTTCTCCATTTAGAATTATACACGTACATGAATTCTACTTGCACGTTCTTCGTTTCGAAAGCATTTCTACACATTTCTACATTAGCCCAACTTATGTGTATATGGGCCTTTTAATTCTAAAGCATTTTCTAAAGTGTATACAAATACATTTCCTATTATTCATGTTACATCGGCTAACTTTATACTACAAATGCTACTTCATGTTACAACTTCTTCGTTTATGCAATATGCTCATGATTATGGTACAGATATGCTTTTTATTCAAATTGCGCTCTCTCACTACCATCTGGCGGCGCTCGCTACCGCAAGTGAATCGCCTGATGTACACGCGTTGCCATTGAAGGCAATGGAACGCGTGCACGTTTTTGGCTGGATAGCTGCGTAGGCGAGACCTAAAATGGTTGTTTTGCAGTGAGATATGTACAGCTCAGCAACAGTAAATGAACCATATCCAAGTTTTGGAGGACAGCGACCAGCTGAAGAATCAGTCAGTTGTGTAGTGAGTGAAACAAGAACCCAGTACTATATTAGCAGACGGTTCACCAAAGTGGGCAGCCGTAGCCCATGTATGCAGGCATGTATACAGACCTGCGGCAAAAGCATCCAGGACTTAGGAAAAATAGGTTACAGGTTTCTTTTTATCACCAATATTTCGATCCAGAACACCTACAGTGAATCGCTCATTCTCATGGCAATACAAAGGAAAAGGTGAAATGTTCAGAATAATCAGGTAAACCCAATGCAGTACCGAGGACAAAGCTGCTTGTACCAGAGACACAAATACTTGTTCTCCCTTGTTAGAATAAAGCCAAGGTTTGGGCTGCCTTTTTATCCAAAATCAAAAGGGTGTGATGATGTTAGTATAGCAGCCCTAGTACATACCTGTGAGACAGTAATTTGCATATGTATCTTGTGGATGGCTATGATGCAGTTCTCAGGCAGGTGTCACTCTCCTGCTGAAATATTGAACACGTGTAACAGGGTGCTTCTTATTTGCTAATTCAGTAAATTGATAAAGAGAATCAACCTGGCAATGTTCCAATGAGCTCCATATTAATAATAGAAATAATAATATGAACATTTATAAAGCACCTGGTTACACCCACTGGTGTGTCCCCGCGCTATGACGAGGAGCTGACTGCAGAAGAACCTGACTACAGATAACCTGGACAAATCAAAAGACCCTACAGGTGCTGAAAAAGATGTGTTTTCAGGTCTTTCCTGAACCTAGCCACTGAGACCTCTAGCTGGAGGCCACCCATCCTAGACCTCATGACCTTGGGAACAAGTAGCAAGCCCGTCCCACAGGATCTAAGTTCCCTTGTGGGAGCATAGCGTGTGGCCAAGTCTGCCAAATATGCGGGACCCGTTCCCTGGGAGATGCGATGACATACTCAGAGTGCCTTAAACAGCACCCTTTCCCTGATGGGAAGCCAATGAAGGGTTGCCAGAGCCTTCCTAGAGGAGGCCTGCCTCAGTTGCATGAGGACCAGCGGCGCGGCTGCGCTTTGTAGACACTGAAGTCTATTCAAACATACAGCCGTGGCACCCAGGTACAGTATATTTCCGTAATTAAGGCGAGATGTCACAAGGGCATGCACCATAGTCTTCCTAGCAAGAATAGGAAGCAAGTCCAGAGTTTTACGAAGGCCCTTAAGGACCCCAAAGCAGGTACCCACAACCCGCCTGGTTTGATATTCAAAGGAGAGCTTGGAATCCAGCCACACACCCAAGTTCTTCACCTGAGTGCTAGGCTTAGGATTAGGTCCCAGGCTCTGGGGCCACCCAGCCGATTAACCAAACTGACGGGGCTCTCCCCACAACAAGCAATTCGGTCTTATTGCCATTCAACTTCAGGCAGTTATTAGCCATCCATGATGCCAGTCCTTGCAAACATGCCACAAAGTCGGAGGCTGCCGAGTCCTGTTCCTGTGTCAGCCAGTTGAGTGTCATCGGCATCGGACATGACCCTGATCCCAAAGCCATCCGCTGTCTTAGCTAGGGGTGTCACAGAAAGATTAAACAGGGTCGTGCTCAGGGCCGAACCTTGCTGCAACCCTTGTTTTAGTTTGATGACTTTAGAGTAGTGGGAACCCTGCTTCACCTGGAAACTGCGCTCCACCAAGAAGGATTTTATCCACTTTAGTGCACGGTACGAGACACCGCCTTTATTCAGACACTGAATTAAGGTGTGATGAGCCACAGTGTCAAAGGCGGCACTTAAATCCGACAGGATTAAGGCCACTGTCTGCCCTGCATCCCTCACATTGCCTAATTGTTTCCGTGGCAAAGAGCAGAGCCGATACTGTTGAGTGCATAGCGCGAAAGACCATCTGGGAGAAATGTAGAAGATGGTGTTACTCAACATGCGCCATAAGCTGTTTATTAACAATTTTCTCCGTAACGTTAGCAAAGTAAGGAAAGAGAGAGATAGGGCGCAAGTTGTCAAGTAGTTCGGAGATGATATCGGGTTTCTTGGGTAGTGGGAGAACCACCGCTTCTTTCCAGCTGCCAGGTACCGTACAAGTCACAAAAGACATCTCCAAGAGGTATCTAATGTAAGGCTCAATAGTAATGATTCTCTCCCTAAGTACCTTAGGGGCGGATGGGTCTCCAGGAGAACCTGACTTAACACTCAGACAGGTTTGGATTAGCAGCTCTTGGGGGGAATTGTGAGGGTACTCATATCTACTCCCTCCCAGTTCTCCCTAGCCTCGTCTGCAGTCTTTTCAGCTTCCCTAGCAGACTCAGGAATGGTGGAGTATCAACTTTGTCAGCGAAAAAGTCCGCTACACGGTAACAGGACTCTACAGATCCTGAAACCGGAGGAGCTCTGGTGGCCAGAGAGGAGTTCTCCTCATAGATCTTAAACAATTTTATAGCTGAATTCTTCGCCACCCCAATTCTTTCCTGTTGCCTTAGCTCTCCTAATGAGCCCATGATATTTTTGCCGTATGGCATTATGCTCCCTCCTCCCCTAGTCCAAGAATCCCTTCCTCCAACACCTCTCCAGGCGTTTGCACTCTTTTTTAGCCGTGTGTAGTCCGGAATTGTACCATGGAGCAGATTTTTGCACCCTTCCTGGATTCTTTCTTGGTGCCCAGGGGCCGGTACTGTCCAGTGCTTTGCTATGCGCATATCTAGATTAGCGCATGTGCTTCCAATGTCAGTGCCTCCTGGTGGCCCTCCCTGGGTCAGAGCGCTGCTAAATTTCTCTCGGGAAAAGCCATCCCAATTCCTACCGCTAACGTCCGGCATAGGCATTACCCAAACCCTCGGTGCTGGCACCCATAGTGCAAAAGAAATCAGGAAGTGGTCAGTCCAAGGGACAGGGAGAGGATCCTCTGCTACTAAGTCCTCCCAAATTTGCAAAAATGGGGTCAAGTAGGTGTCCTTGCTGATGGGTGGGTAAGTCAGATATAAGTCTTAGTTGCAGCGTCTGCAATTCTTGGCGTAAGGCACCAGCCCCTCTACTCATGAGCTCCTCAAAATGTAAATTAAGGTCACCAAGCACTAGGAGTTTGTCATAGCATAATGCCCATTGTGTGAGACCCTCAATCAAACTAGGTGAAAACCGAGTCGGAGGTCCAGGTGGTTGGTAGGCCAGGAGTCCCTTCACGATATTGTTAGCATTCACCTTGATCGAAAAAAAAACACCTCACTATCTCCAATAGGGATAGGTTCAACACTTCCAACCTGCATCTATCCATCTGAGACTTTGAGCATATCCAGCTCTTTTTTGAAGCCCTGTGAAAAAAGATAGAGGGAAAGCTAAAAGGTACTGGCTGTCATGGTTTATTGGGGTGCAGGAAAATGTGGATGGCGATGCACAACAACAGTGAAGCATGAAGCAGTCCCTGATGTATATGACAGAATAGTTGCACTACTAAGTACAACAGGATGCAACAGGGAAATTTGCCATCTCTACAGCATGGATAGCACCAAAATCTTACAGACATGTATTTTATTTACAGGCCCCTTGCGCCGCTGGTGTGTCACTTTTTCCAATATGAAATGTGACTCACCGGTGGCGCAAGGGGCTTGTAAACAAGCCCCTATGTTTCTTTTAAAATATGTAAATATGGGTGTTATAAACATATACAGGGTTGGTGCCAGAATTCCTTGTTTAAACTGAGTGCAAATACTGGGCAAATTCCATGCACCGCTTCAGGAAACAAAAGGTTTTAGGGACGTTGCAGGATATATTTCATAGGTTTGACCAACATTTTAACTGGCTAAGCCACTGAGACACACACTACATCATTGACATGTTCAGCCCACAGAGTGAAAGGAGCTTGGTCAAGCACATGAGACATTGATTAAGGTGAACGTTTATTATCATCAGTGTAATATAAATTTTCGACCAAAAACACAAAAACAGCATTTTTATTTTCTGTGAGTATGTTCAAACAGACAGAATACATTTTGAACTACACAAAATAACCCTCCCTAAGAGGTTTGTAGTTGATGTATGGCTCAGGAGAAAGGCATGTCGGTCAATGATAGGACCTAAAGAGACAGACAAAGGTCACTGATTTCGTGAGGAACACATTGTAAAATGTCAACAGCATCAATAGTTTCACCCAACTAGAAGAGGAGAATTCCGGAGTTTTAAAAGCCGACCTACTAGCAACAGTATCCGTAAGGCATGAGGTAAGCTTTTTTTTTAAGTTAAAAAAGAGTTTTATTAGAATTTAAGGCAGTAAATAAATAGTAAAACATAATAAAAAGTGATACAGGTGATAAAGAGTAATATAACAATGGGGGCCAGGTTACAAATAATTCATTGGATAAAATGCATATAATTATTGTAGAAAACAAGGAATTTGTGACCAGAATAATAAAACAGCATCAACAGTATTACTATGCAATAGAAAAAGGAGAAATAGCAAGAGAAAGAAGAAAAGGAGAAAGACAAGATAAAGGAAAAGAGGAAGAGAGTGCGGAAGGAAGAGAGAGGGAAGAAAAGATAGAGAAACAAACACCTGTGGGGCTCTACAAACAAACACACAAGACACACTCAATCAGGTAACATAAAGGGATATTGAGCAACCAAACCTTTCGTGGCTAACTCCATATATGCATCCAAAGCTCTCCAAACACCACTAGAAATCGAAGGAGAGAGATGGGCCTCATCAACCGAGGTGTGTGCACTTCTCAAAAAAGAAACCCATGCCCACCAGGTACGATATGAGACTGAGGAAAAAGACTTCCATTCCATAAGAATCACTTTGACAGCAACAGTTAATAGAAGATCCATTAGTTGTAGGTCTAAGAAATCTAGAGGCAACGGGATTGGAGAGGCGAAAGGACCCAACATAATCATGGGAAAGGAGAGCTGGAATTGAACATCAAATATTAACATAAGATGCTTATGTACCATATCCCAAAAGGATTGCAGAAGAGAACATTCAAAAAACATATGTGGAAAATTACCAGCCGATAACCCACAATTCGAACATAGATCATTCTCCTTCAGAGACAGGGAATGCAAGCGAACTGGAGTCCAATGAAGGAGATTGATAGAAAAGAACTTAGACTGAATTAATGAAGGGGCAATTTTATTACGTAGAGATAACCTCCCAATTAACTGCCAGGAATCTGGTGAAATATGTTGTGTAAGATCATGAGCAAAATGATGCAACCATGTTTGTTGGGTAACAGTATGCTGAACAGAAATGTTGAAAGATAGAAATTTATAAATTTTAGAAGCTACATGACCAGTTCTAAGCCAAAATTGAACTAAGGTAACGGTAGGAGAATTGGGAACCAATCGTAGTTTAGCAAGAGCAACTTTAATTTTTAGAAATGTGTAAAAGTCTAAGTTAGTGAGAGAAAATTGTTGAGCTAAGGAGGAGAAGGGTAACGGATCATTATTTGAGTCATAAAGAAGTCCCTTTAGTAGCCGAAAAAGACTTCAACTTGTGATCAATAACAATTTTAATCTTAGAATTACGCCAAATTGAGGACCATCGTGATTTGTGAATAGGAATAGCGACTCTCTTGTCTACCAACCGGACTGCTGCAATGGTATCTAAAATGATCGAACGAGAAAATGGAATAGATAAAGTAGAAGTGGTTAAAAACGAAGAAGGAGGCAAAGGGGCAGAGAGCTCCTGTTCAATTAACATCCAGGAAGGCATATGAGCAGGAACCAAAGAAAACCAAAGCGCTCCTTGAGAAGCTAAAAAAGCAACTTGTTATTTCTCCCAATCAGGAAAGTTACAACCCCCCATATCATAAGGGTTTCTCAAAAACTTGTAAGCAATTCTAGCTCTCTTGTCATTCCAGAGAAATTTGGAGGTAATGACATCCAGCTCATGAAAGAAAGAAGAGGATAATTTCACCGGGAGCATAGATGATACAAACTTAATGATAGGTGTTATCATCATTTTCAAAGTTTGTAGACGACCCCACCACGAAATATGTTTCGAGGACCAGGTGTCTAAAAGACGACGGACTTTGGTTATAGTTTGGGCTTCATTATATGCTACAGTATCATATAGGGTACCACAAAACCAGATCCTCAAATATTTAAGCTGTTTAGATTGCCACTTAAAACCTGCAGAACCCATATGCGCTGGGAAACAATAAGCATTCAAGGGGAACATCTCTGTTTTGTCTCTATTAAGGGTATAACCAGAAACCTTAGAAAAAAGAGAAATGGTGTCAGTAATGGCGGGAATGGCCAATACTATGTCCTCAGAGAAAATGAGAACATCGTTCGCATAAGCAGCTGTCTTCATACAATGGGAACTGAAATTAAAACCTTTAATGTCTGGGTGGGGATCAATCAATCGGAGGAGCGGGTCGATAGATAGTAAGAACAAAAGCGGGGATAAAGGACAGCCTTGTCTGGTGCCTTGGCAAAGGTTAAAAAAAGACGATGTAGCCCCATTTACTCTAATGTTGGCTCTAGGTTGAGCATAGAGGGACATAACCATATAAACGAAAGAGTCCCCAAGGTTATGCTCATATAGAACAGCACGTAGAAAAGGCCAAGAGACCTTGTCAAAGGCCTTCTCGGCATCAAGGGCCAAAGCTGCAGCCGGAAGATTAGAACGTTTAGCTGAACCCAGAATATGGCAAAAGGTACGAATGTTGTCCCTGGCAAGTCTACCCTTGACAAACCCCGTCTGAGATGGGTGGACAAGCTTAGGAATATAAGACTCCAAGCGCCTGGCCAGAATCTTGGCAAAAATCTTAGCCTCCATATTAAGAAGGGAAATAGGACGGAAATTCTTGGGATCGGAATGATCCTTACCCTCTTTTGGAATCACCACAATAATGGCGTCAGCTGCCGAACCCGAAAACCGACCCTCCTTGAATAAAGCCCTCAAAAACTGACTTAAGGCGAGGAACAACAGAAGGAAGAAAGGTCTTATAAACAAAATGGGGAAACCGTCAGGACCGGGAGCTTTCCCAGACCGGGTAGCTTTGATTGCAGCAATAATTTCCTCTGAAGTAATCGAACCACCCAATTTGCTACTATCCTCCACCGACACAGATTGTATAGGAATTGTCTTCAAAAATTCTTGACATTGGGAAAAAGATGCCTGATTAGTGGGAGTATAGAGCTCACTGTAAAAATCTCGGAATACATCAAGAATCTCTGTGGTTTGAAATTTTTTGATACCAGAGCTATCATTGATAAAGGAGATCTGAGAGGATTGAAAGGAAGATACCTGAAACTTCAACGTAGCCGCCAAAATTTTACCTGCTCGGTTCTTTAAAAGTAGCCGTTTAGATTTCTGAGCCTGTACCCCTATATGAGCTCTCTTGGTAACAATAGTGTTGTAGGAATACCGTAAATTCTTAATAGTCTGTAAGCATTTGTTGTCCTTAGAATTGAGATAAAGAGATTCTTGCTTTTTGATTTCATCCGCTAAATCAGCAAGTTCCTTTTTGATGGCAGCATTTTTTGTCGCATACGCTTAATAATGTGACCACGAAGAGTGCATTTAAACAATCCCACAAGACTATTGGAGAAGAAACTGAGCCTTCATTATCAGCGAAAAAGGTATCAATTTCTTTGGAAATGGCCAAAATTTGAGACTCATCATTCAAAAGCTCGGTATTTAATTTCCAAGAGCGAGGACGCGATTTAGGAGCAAAGGACAAAAGAGTAAAGGAAACAGCCGCGTGATCAGAGACAAGAATAGGATGAATGTACGGGGAAGAGGAAGACTGCACAAGAGACGAATGGACCAAAAGATAGTCAATACGAGAGAAACTAGAATGGGGAGAAGAAAAAAGGAAAAGTCACTACCTGTAGGATTATGAAGATGCCAAATATCTTGGAGATGAGTCAAGGAACACAAATTCGTCATCTGCTTATGAGCTTTAGGGGGACGGAAGTGAAATGCAGAACTTCTATCTAACAGGGGATCCATTGGTAAATTAAAATCTCCACCCTCAATTAGATTACCTTTATGCGGTGTGTCAGCTAATGTTTTAGTAATCGTTCACCAAAATGAGGGGTCATCAATGTTTGGAGCATAGATGTTCAGAACATAAAGATCATCCGTACCATCAGAGAACTTGGATAGTAACCATCTGCCCTCCGAATCATGTTCAGTAGAGATCACGGATAGACCAGAATTCTTAGAAATTAACGTTATCACACCATTCTTTTTGCCCAAGGCCTCCGAACAAACAACGTCAAGAACCCAATCCTTCTTCAAAAACAAGGCCTCCTTGGAGGAGACTTTCGTTTCTTGTAAAAGTATGAAATCTGAAGATAAGGATTTACAGTAATCCAGAATTTTGGATCTTTTCACCGGATGATTCAATCCTCTAACATTAAGGGGCAACACATTCAAGCCCGGCATATTCCCCTACCAGAAAAGATACATCATAATGCGTAGATAACAAAAAAGAGAAACAAACGACAACAGAAGACCACCAACGTCATATTACAAACAACACATAAGGAGAACCCCAACAAGAAATTCGTGAAGAGAAGAAAGAAGGGAAAAAGGAGAAAAATTAAAGAACTATGCGAAAAGAGAAAAAAAAGCATAGAAGAAGAGAGAAAAAGAGACACGCTAGGGTAGGTTTATGAGGGACCAAACTCATACCAGGGGGAACATGGGAAGGGAAACATAGGACTGTCAGGAAGAGCAGTCGATAAAATTATAGATCCCAGACTGAAGAAAAGGAAGAAACAAGCAAGGCATCCAAAAGCGAGAAAAGTAGGCCTTAAAATATAATGTAAGCCAGGGGAAGAAGAACTACAAGAAACAGGTATAGAATAAACGAGCCCGGCCAATTACCGAATAAAGGCAAGAAAGTACCATATAAGGCATATCAAAGAACAAGCTTATAAATAGAGGTTAAAATGAACTAGAAGAATCTTATCTATGAGTCAAATAAACCAATGGTGAAAAATATAAAATCCATACAAAGAACAGAGAAGTAGGCATGAAAAGCATAAAGTGTTGAGAACTACAAGCTAGCAAATATAAAAATGGAAGGGATGGAATACATGGTAAATATTGAAATAAAAGGGAGAAAACGATGCTAGCAATAATTGTGAAAATTGCAATAAGTGGCTAATATATTAACGAGCAATAACATAAATGAGCAGGAATAAAACCTGCAACTTGAAAAACAATACGGAAATAGAAACCAAACATAACCAATTGACCAGAAGAAAATACTAGGAAAGGAGCCATAAAATAGTATCAATACAAGCAAATATAAAAGAGGCAAACGAAAAGAGTGAGCACAAAGAGAAAAATCTGACAAGAGCGGAACGATCGGCTGACAAAAAGAAACAGAGAAGCATACACTATAAAAGGAAGAAACAAATATCGGAGAATATGAGAGGCAGAAACAAGGAGCCAGGAACCACCAACATCAAGGAAGGTTACCAAAAAAGACGAAATAAACACGTACAAACAGCGGATACATCATACAAAGAGCATAATTTGTTCCAAAAGAGGAAACTAAGCGGATAATAACAAGAACAAATCAACATGACAGCTGACAAGTTACGGACAAATCATCTGGAAAACGAATATCGAACCAACGACCAACATATGAAGCGAAAAAAACAGCGACACATGTCAAACAGCAAGATGCACTAAACCACGTGAGTCAACAAAGACAGAAATTCAAGACCCAGAGGGCCCAGGAGCTGGAGAAGAGTCCATCTGTGATTCAGATTGGTTATCCAGAAAAAAGGAAAGGTCAGCAGGTTCATCAAAAATCCGATAACGTCCCTTGAAAGTTATGCGAAACTTGGAAGGGCCAGCAAAGGAAAACTGGATATTCATGTCTAACAGACGTTTTCGCAGATTGAGAAATCCTTTCCTTTGAATGACAGTGTCTCTGGTAAAATCCTGAGAGATAGCAATCCAATGACCTTCCCAGGACACCGACTTAACTTTCCTCATGTGAGCCAAAATTTGTTCTGAATGCTGATGACGCAACGGTTTAAAGATGACTGCCCTCGGATAGGTGGAGGATTTGGGTTTGAACGTAGGTACTCGATGAGCTCTCTCAATTTCAAAATCTCTCTGAAAGAAGATTTGTAGGGTAGAAGGAAGCCACTTGGATAGGAAGTCAGTCATTGAGGAGGCTGACTTCTCTGCATCTTCAGGAAAACCAAAAATACGCAGGTTACTCCTCCAATTACGGTCCTCCTGCTCTGTAAGGTCGCTGCGCAAAGCCACCATCGAACGTTCGATCTGTTGAAGAGATTTCGAGTGTTGGTGTGTAGTATCCTCCACCCCACTGATACGGGATTCAGCATTCGTAACCCTGACATATAAGGCTTTAAAGTCATTTCTGATAGAAGCCACCTCAACTTGCAAGAGGTCGGTATTAGTCTTAGTAGACTGCGCAATATCATGAAGAACATTTAAGCGCGCCAAAATAGCCTCCAAAGTGGTGTTAGTATCTTTCTGAGAAGACTCAGGAGTGGGGGACTGTTGTTTAGATCTTTTTAAAGTCCCTTTAGAGTCTTTAGCAGTGGGAGAAGGCCCCATGGTGTCCGCCATATGAGCAAAGCACAATAGACCACTCCAAAAAATTTACCACAATAAATATGTGACGTAACATAAATAGTAAGGATCAAAAAAAGAAAAATACCTCACCAAATGTCGCTGATATTAAACTCCTTAAGCACAAAGTAAGCCCATGAACTTCAGCTCACAAAATGGCGAACAGGAGTAATTGAGGGAAAAGAAGAAGCCATGAAAAACACCACCAGAGCGCAAAAACACCTTTTCCGAATATCAAGTAACCTAGAAATCAGGTTTCTCAGCACAAATCCCTCAGGTGAAGCAAGGAATTCCCATTAGTGAGCAGAGGGAGGTAAACATTGGCAGTCAGAGAGCAACATAAGGCAGTAATCACATATTGCGCCTGTATGCAGGAAAATCACTCCAGAGGACCACCAATATATAAAGATAATAATTGTCACCTCAGGTCATCCTTTCGTACTCGCTGCGCTCTAGAACAGTGCTCAGGTGTCAAAGAAACGAGCGACGCCACCGCAAAGACAAAATGGCGGACACTCACAGAAATGCAGGTACCGAGGTTCTAGACAAGAAGAAGAACAGTTCCTGTCGTTGTCCGCTGTTACAGCTTAGAGGAAAACACTCACGGCACCTTCCGACACCTCATGCTGGATGTGTGAAAGAAACAGCCTCGAGGGGGATCCTCAAATCATCCCGACAGCCGCTGTCTCCCTGGAGCTCAAGTGCGACCCGCCATCTCGTAGCGGCGCACAAGCCACGCCCCAGGCATGAGGTAGGCTTTTAATTATTGACCTGTGTACATATTGCCCTTTCTGATACACAGGAATTAAAGCATTCAGGGACCGGTTGTCTCCTATTGGGCTTTCTTAAAAGGTAGGATGTCTGTTTGGTGGGGTCTTAGTAAATTCAGGGGGCCTCATTTATGAGACCTCTTGCACCATAGAAACGTCATTTTTTTGTGCCGTTCCGTGGCGTAGGAGCCTGCGTGATATTTATCAGGCAGCACTAAGCCACTTTTTTTGGCTAAATGCTGCCTGATAAATATCAGTCCCTTTAACGCAGTGGTCTGCGTTAAAGGGGCGTGCAATGGGTGTTGCTGGGGGCTTTCCCAGCAACATCCATGGCCTTTTGACACTGCCCCTTGATTTACAAGAAATCGCAAATCTGAGGCAGTGCCAAAAGCTTACGCCTCCCCTGGGGAGGTGTAAGGGAGGCGCAACGGGGAGAAATATCTTTATTTCTCCTCTTTTTTCCTTTGTCTATGTGTGTTGCATTCTGCAGCACACGTAGAATGAGGAAAAGCCTCTTGTGATTATTTTTGTACAGGAAGGTTTTCCTTCCTGCACAAAAATAATCATCCTCGCAACGCAGGCTCCCTTGCACCATTGTGCAAAGGTGCCTGCATTGGCGCAGGCAGCCCATTGTGCGCCGTCGCAAGGGAAAAGGACATGAATGCCTGCTGCGCTTCCCTATGGCAAAACCTCATAAATTAAGCCCTGGTTGTTTAGGCTGTTCTTAAGAGTTCTAGAGTATGTTAAAGCAACCACATTTCCAGTGCCCCAAAATGGCCTCAATGAAAGCATTAGGACCCACAAACTTGAACAGCAAGGAGACGTGGACGGTGACTAAATCTCCTACTCCAGGGTCAGGATATTTTTGCATGGACAGAAGGGCACCAGGTTAGGCATGAGTTACACCATTAGGGTCGACATTGTCTTCCTTGGTTATCAGGTGAGGGACATCATTCCAAGCATAGTTTTCTGACTCCCTGAGACAAAGTTAGATTTTAAATCCTATCCCTTCAATGTACTACTTCAGAATAAGTGAGACTGCTTTTGGGGGTTGTCAGGTGGCTGTGTCAGTGCTTGTCTTGTTCTTGTTCCACTCCTGTTGTTACTTGCCACGGTCACTGCATCTGTTGCACCCACTTGTGCTAGGTTTGCCTGCCACCCAAAACTTGGCCCATTGCTTCATTCCAAGGCATGTCCTGTGGTAGTCCTACCCATCTCTTGCTGATATGAAGAAATGTTAAAGTCTATCAGATAATCCTCCCTTTCTTCATCTACTTCCGAACTCTAATATATGGAAATATATATGAGGAGGTGACAGTCTTCTGTCCCACAAATGACTAATTTGATATCTCAGTTTCTCCTGCATGTGTTTCAATTCCCCATACCTGTGTTTCATGGCTTCTTTGTAAAAATTTAGAAAGGCTGCCCATTGTTCAAAACAAGATTTATGCTCTGTACCTTCAATCATTTACTAAGATTATTCAAGCACTTAATATCAAAAGATATATTCTTCTAGAAAATATGTGTTATCCTCACTGCTAGTGCACTTCACCCAATCTTCAATACACATATACATGCTTTTTCCATACTGGTGGTGGTACATCGCTTGTGTGAGAGTCCTTTTGATGAGGCTTTCTCAACCTTAGATCTCTCTGCCCTTATTGCCTTACTGCAAACTCATTCACAAATAGGTACACAATTAGGAGTTGATCCCTGTATAGGGCCTTCCACAACAATGCTAGGTGTCACAATCAAAACCTGGAAATTTATTGCCAAAAGAAAAACGTAGATGCTGTCTGACAGAATGTCCCCCGACAACCAAACAATAAGCAAGCTACTGAAGTGTTTTTTATGGAAAAGCAGATCTTTTTTCATAAGGCAACTTTCAAAGTAAATGATGTGTAAATGATGTGACCCCGTAAAACAAATGGAGTACACAAGTGTTGGCGATAATGAGAATGGGATAGATGACCTTCAAATGTCACAAGAATGTGAGCTTTTTCTGAGCAAGCTAATTAACACTTTCTCACCTAGAGAGCCAAGTTGTGAAAGAATGATTTGAAGCATCATAGACAGGCACTTCTTTTTAAGAATGGTTAGCATATGAAAGAGAACATGGCAGGATGTTTACGATTACACTAATGAAAATATGCATGTTTCTTTCACAGTATGGCTGAATATTGAACCAGGTGTATGGCAGGCCAGTATAATCTTCCACTACTGATTACATAACTTTCCAGTGTTTCTCCCTTTCCTACCCGTTCTTCGCCGTTTCTCTTGAGTATATTCCCTAGACTTCCTCTTCATGAGTTGGTCCTATTTTTTGGGGGTGACTCAGGACTGTCGGAGGGGTTCTGATGATGGTAGTAAAATTCTTGCTGCAGTTCATCCCTTGAGCTCTCCCTATTTAACAATTCAGATTGTCACAGCTCCTAGTCTAAAAGTACCCACCAACTACAAATCTGAAATCCAGTTAATCACTGTTCTCATGTTAAAGCTCTTTAACACACTACCAGAAGCCTGTGTTTTGCCTAAAGGCAGTTAACCATTTAACTTCGAGCCTATCTGAAAGTAGAAGATTACAGGTGATGCTCATATTGCCAACAACTGTCTGCTCTGTCAGCCTTGGGTTCTTATAGCCGCCAGGCTATGCTTTGCCTTCATGTAAAGGACTTGACACCACTTCATTGTTTATGTAGCCAGGCTAATGCCAGGGTAGAGAAGGCAGGAAACTAAGAAAACGTCAAAGGGAATTCTCCAGAAACTCCTCCTTCTTCAAAGAAGTCGCCAGGTATAAAAATGGGATCCTCAGACCCATTCTTCACTACACTCCTGAACCTGTGGATACAACAGAAGACGGACACCATGCTGCATTGCTGCTTTAGCGCTGCACTGCTTGCTGAAGAGAAAGACTGGACCCACACTCTTCAATACATGCCTAGGTGACTCAAAGGGTGAGCTGACTGGCCTCGTGTTCTGAGCTACAGGGACATAACAATCACTAGAGACCTCCTTGCACTGACCCAGCTGACCTGCTGCCTGGACCTCCAAATGCAATTGTCTAAGCCCTGCTGGCCTCTTCTGGAGTGAGTTCCTGAGTTTCAAGAGGGACCTCTCAGGTCCTAGATACTCTGTGAGGCATCAGTTGAGTGCCCCCTCCAAGAAAAGGAGAAATCGAGAGTTTTTGGGCTCTTCGCGATTGCGAATGGGACTATTTGTGCCACAATGTTGCATCTTGCACTGACCAACAAGTTAGGGGCTCTTGTGAAATAGATTCTTCATGCTACAGCAACAGCCAGCAACATGAGATCTGCACTTCAGGCAACAGCCTTGACAGCCGTGATGACTAACAACCTGGAATCTGCAGCAGCAATCATCTGCAGCACTTCATAGAATCTTCATGCTGCAGCAGTGTTTGTCCACGATGCCCAGCCTGCTCTTCATGCTACAATTACGACCATTCGCGATGGTCTCCTTGCACTATTAGACTGTTCTAGCTAGACTTTTGAAAGTAACCTTTCAGCTGGACCAGTCTAGCCAGAACGTGTGACTTTCACGCGGTCTCACAAGACCAGATAACAATGAGTGGCACCTTTAGGTGCGAAACTAACCTCAAATATTTTAAATTGCATCTCTCCTGTACTACTGACTTGATTTTTGTCATTTTGATAGTAAATAATTTATCTGAATGTATCCAAATGTACTCAGTTTTTCTAAATTGGTGTGGGATTTTCTTGTGTTGTGGTTTCACTTTATTACTGTTTGTGTGCTTTACACATTGCCTCTAAGTTAAACCTGACTTTTTTGTGCCAAGCTATCAGAGGGTTAAGCACAGGATAATTTGTAGTTCACCCTGAGAGAGATTGTAGTTGTTGCTAGAGCAGGGTTAACATCTCCACTCAACCAACAACCCAATGTCTCACTTTAGTTCAGTCAATATTCTAGCTGCACATTACTGATGAAGGCCACTAGGCTGTAATTGGTCTGCCATTGCTAGTTTACCCATTCACTGGGTACTTGACCACCTGTCTGTGCAGTTTCTATTACAGCTGGACCACACCAGATTTGCATGTGGGTGGTGCATGTCTGGAGTCCCATTGTAAGCAAAGAATTTATAGATTGAAATACTATGACACCCAGATTAATTACCAGTGGCTGAGATTAATTCAAGCATTACACCAATCACAGTTGGTTTTCCATAGTGAAATACCATAAGTGAGATGGGAATGCCCAGAAATGGGTGCTGTGCTGACTGTGGCATTGGACTCAAACTACACCCCACTGTAGAAGCAAAGTAGTGTGAAACTGAACTGGTGTTGCTGATTTCCTATTCATATGGGTCTCAGCATGGCAGTTCCTGCTGGACTCTTCTGATTCAACCAGGAACAAGCCTGATTTTTATAAGTGCAATTTTTGTATGGAGTGATCCAGTACACACAAATAGGTGGACTGGAATACAGTCCAGAGTAATTATCAGTTACTAAACTTTATTTAAGCATTCCTCCCATCACCTCTTTCCTTTCATCTATCCAAAGCCCTAAGAGCTACAGTATGACCAGACATTGGTCCCCTGCTCACAGTGGCACAGGAATCAACCTGCCCTTCACTGATGAGGTCCAATAGTTTGAGTCCTGTCTATGATTGGTCATAACCTATTCGTATGGGACATTTCTGGCAGTCCTACTTACATTCTAATGTAATGCCAGACATGATTCCTATACTCAGTATGCCAAAGGAATCTAACTGTACACTTCGGAAGAGGGCCAGAGGTTGGATTGTTTCCTATAAAGAGTGGATCTGGCCGGGCAATTCTGGCTGCGCTGTTCCAACTGGAGCAGGAGAAAGTCTGATATGCATCAGAATGGTACTTCTCCAGAACGGCACATTGGGCAGAAAATGATGGACAGGAATGTGGAACAGCATAATTAGCAGTGGAAGTAATTATTTTAAATATTGTATCCACCACATCAGTTTTTGCAAACTGCATAGAAGGATCACACAATTCACTAACCACTCACACACAGAATCTAATAGTTTTATGGGATTATCAGGAAACAAGACTCATATGTTACAAAAGTACCCCGCCAATCGCTTGTGAAGGATATCACGTGCCGGCAATCGATCCAGGGGGCCTTCTCCTAATTTCCAGCCTCCAAGACCGCAACATTGAGTGTGATATGTCCTGAGCAGCGGTCATGTGTTTCCCATCCCATGCCATAGTTCTGTCTGAGTGTGAAGCACAGATCACTAGTGGTACAGGATGGTGCTGCAATTCGACTACATTTGTCACCACATGGAAATAAAAATTCAAGAGAACATTTTGCATCCAGAGACATATAGCAGATCAGGAAAGTCCAACAAAGAATGTTTACACTTAGAGTAATTTTCTAATCCAAACAAACCAATTAACCTACTCTGATTCTGATGAAATATTAACTTTTTATTTATATCGTTTTTGTTTTGATATGTCTAAAGCAATTGAGCATGGTGCACAGCAGGAGGACCATTTAAAACTAAAGTGCCAGATATTGGATTATTAGTTAAAAGGGGTTGACTACCCACCTTAAGCAATAAACACAATACTTGTTAGGGTGAGCAAATAAAGTGAATAAATTAAACTTTGCACAACATCCTGGTAGCTATGGCACAGAGCAGATCAACGTGATGTAAAGTACTCGTGAAGTACCAACACAGTAATAAAGTCAAAACCTAACACAAGAAAAATCCCAAATCAATTTCAAAGGATAGAGTGCATTTTAGTAAATATAATGACACCAAAATGACAGAAGTCCATTTAAGGGATCACGTTATATGAGTATTTATAGTTTATAATAAAAGTAGCACCTGCCTTGATCTACTGGTCATGGTAGACCAGGACCTAGATGTGAACAAGATGTAGCTTGTGTTGGATACAGCAACCATGTTCAACCTGGCAGGAGATTTTACGGAGGGACTAATGGCCTGATTACGACTTTGGCAGTGTGGCAGTGGTCCCCCACAACAGTGCCCCGCTGCCACACTGCCAAAGTCATCTGCCAAATGCCCACCAGATTAGTAGTTTTCTCCTGGTCTGGCAGGCGGTGCTTTGGTGGTCCCAGGCGATGAGCCGCAGAAAGGCACCGAATGGGAACGGTAAAGCACGTTCCTGCATGGGGCAGGAACAGGGGTCCATAGAGACAGGGGGGCTGCATGCACCACCAGGTCCTGAAGCAACAGGGAGCCCTGTAGGGCCTCCTTAGTTTCCTCACCACCACACTTTTCATGGCGAGGTTACCGCCATGAATACTGTGGAGGTGAGGAAACTTGTAAAATTCTTGGTAGTGCCACAGCGGCACCTGGAAGGATATTGTGACCTCAGAGCACCCCGCCACTACTGAAGGATCATGGATCCTGGCCAGGTGTGGTGGTTGTGGCTGTTGCAGCAGTCCATTGGTGGTTTAACTACCCTAGCCATAATACAGTGATTGGAGCACCGGTGCAGCAGTCGCCACACTGCCACCGCTGCCCCACTCCAGGTTTGGCTGTCCATTTACCACCAAACTCGGAATTAGGCCCTGAGTCTCTAAAATGGAAATAAAAAACTTTTATGTAGGACAAGGCAGTAGGCTGTAGCAAAAGAAGGATCCACCAGACCAGATTGCAATTGATAAGGTCCATTGGTTTTTGGTTGGAAACTTCAGAGCAGGAGAAATTAGAATTGCAAGCCTAAGGAAGGTTCTGATACTTTTAAAGCCTTCACCAAGTGCTTCTTTGTACTTTTAGATGTAGTCACCTTTTTATAGGAGGTCAAAGTCCCCCAGCGGGGAACGGCTGAAAAATGCAGCTGAAGAGGCCCCATGAGGTCAGATTCCATCCCTGTGAGATGCCACTGCAGAGGATTTGTCATTGCAAAAAAGTTCCAAGCAGGCGAAACCGGAACCTCCAGCCCAGCAGCATGTTAGATTGGTTAAGTAGGTTTGTATCAGTCCTCCCAAGGTCTTTGGAGATAAAAAGTTTCTAACACCCAGGTTTTCAGGGGTGGTTGGAGAAGTTCAGACAGACACAGTCAAGGGTGGCAGGACCTCAGGAACAGCACTTACTGGTCAGGACTCACTCCAGCAGAGGCCAGCAGCAGGGTACAGGGCAGGTCAGGTTGGAACTGGTCAGCTAGCCAGTTGCAGGAAAGGCCTCTTGAAGCTTATTGTGTTCCTGCAACAGTGGTCAGCCTTATGACCCTTGGAATCCACGTCTTTATCCTGGTCACAAGACAGAGCAGGATCAGTCCATTAGGGCTCTTCTCAGGTCTCAGACTGCAGTTTCATTATGGTGCTGACCTTCATCAAATTCATTATCATTTGGAGATGCCGCATTTATGCATAGCATTAGGTAGTGGATGGGAATGGCTCCTGGGCATGCCCTAACCAATGGAGTAAAAGTTCCCAGGGTCAACCTTACCAACATTTTCAAGCTGGTGGAAGTCTTCAGCCACTCCAAACTTGGGTTCCGAGGGCTGGGGTAAGCCTAGTGCCCTCCCACGTCTAACACTAAAACCCAGAGACAGACATCTGGTAGGACAAAAGCATTCAGGTAGTATTAGTATTTTATTCTGCACTCTGTTTTTCTACATAGCGAAAGGGTTAGCGAAATGGCCACTGCACAAAAAATTCTCTTCTAAAGATGTTGGAAATCTTCCACTTTCGGGTTTCCAATGTGTTGAAACGGATTTAATGAATTTCTGAATTTTGTGGGATTTGCAAAATCCCACTGCAACCTATCTATATATAAAAACAAAAGTATGTCTGTTTGTCCTTTATGCATTACTACACCATTCATTCGATCGCCATGAAACTTTGGGAAGTTGTTGAATACACTCCTGCGAAGGTTTCTGGCAAAAAAATGTTTAAAAAAAAAAAAAAAATTGAATAAATAAATAAATTCCTAAACGTTGTTGAGTGCACTCCCGTGAAGGTTTCTGGCAAAAAAAATGTTAAATATCGGCCCCCCTGCCCCCCAGGGCCCTCATAATCTTTCCAATACTGAACGTTTACAGTTTACGGTGCGACTCGCTTTTGCAATGACCATCAACAAAGCACAAGGACAATCGCTGCAAGTGTGTGGACTAGATTTGGAGAATCCGTGCTTCTCACATGGACAACTGTATGTGGCCAGCTCACGCGTCAGAAAACCTTCTGATTTATTTGTGTACGCACCAGACGGAAAAACAAAAAATACCATGTATCCACAAGCACTCGAATAAATAAACAGAATTAAAACAACACTTTAAAATGTTTTCCATATTAAAATGAATAAGTTTCAATAAAAATGTCAAAATGTAAATTGAACATTATCATAACAGGTTTCCTTAAATTTCCTTTCTTCTGAGATGTCAGCAACGCGTAATCTAGTATGAAATATTTTGACAGCCGCAAAATTCAATTGAGTGGGCAATCCCTCGAAGTATAAAGTTGTTCACGGTGTTGAAACCCTGTCTAAAACTGAGAAAAGGGGAATCCTTCCTAACAACGTGGAAATATATCTAGGTCAACCGCTTTTCCAAAAACCCTTTGGTGTTTCCAGGGTGAGAATGTCCTGTCTGTAGGCGTTCGATGCACTCTGCACAGCCCCACCCCTGACACCTTGCCTTTCTTGCCACTGGCCCTGAGTTTGTGGCTGTGGGAACTGCTCCGCGCTGAAGATATTCAGCCTTCATTGAATGCACTTTACGATTCGAAAATTCGACTTATTCTGATCTGTGGCTCAGAATGTGAATTTTAGAAAAGTAAATGCGTTTTTGCACGGAAGTCCTCGGAGACTTGAGAGTTAAGTTCTCATGGGCCTGGGCTCTTATGCTCTGTGATCTGTTTTTCTAGATCACTGGGGCTACAGAGCACAAAACAGTACTCTCTGTCTTGAATTACTTAGCAAATTAACTGGCCGGAGGCAGGTATGCATGTATTCATCTAGAACTACATACAATATACGTGGGAATACGGCATTCGAAACGAATATCGCGTAAAAGCCTTATACATATTTTTACGGTTCCCCGAAACTTTAATGGTGCTATTTAAATAGATGGTCTCACATTAGTCAAACAGATGTGGAGAAACACATTCATCCTAAAAACAAAATTTCATATCCATGTTTGTCCCTCATTCTTTGCTTATTAATCCTTAAAATCATTATTTTTATTTTACTGGAGTATAAAAGCCTCGCAGAAAGCGTGCGCTTTCCACAAACACACTTGTCCTAGCAGTGCGGATAATGTAGCAATTACAGCAAAACCCAGAACATTGTCCTGAGGCCACAATCATTCATTCAATACGATGAGATAATCACAGATTTCTGGACTCCGTATAATATTCCAGATGTTCCCGTCTTCTGCAGGTGGGGTGGTGCAGGGACTGAGCATCGCGCCAGGATACAGCTTTACAAAACGCACACTTAAACCCCCAAAGCTAAACACACTGAATTCGCTAAATGGTCTCCTAAAATTAAACTGCCTCAGAAACAGCATTGTTTATTTTATTTGTTCTCTTCGTTTCTTTCATTTAAAACAGTGTGACATTTCGCAGTGACACACCTTCTTTAAAATTCGACCAACTTTATAACAAAATACTGTTTTCCACAACAGAGATTAAAAAATATGACAGTTGATTGTCTGCAGTTTTTTGGCATGAGATCTACTGGCTGCCAGATGAAACTAACAACCTTGGACATGTCTAAAAGCTAGAGACACAATATATTCAGTAGTTATATGGCTTGCATACATCCTAGATTACCCAAAATATTGTGCAAATGTCAAACTATGGGTAAAAAAAAAATCAACTGCTTCACAAAACTCCAGAATTTGAGGCGAAAGGCAAACGTCCTACTATAAAATGTTTACACAGTTCTCCCTTTAAAAACAGTACCTCACGTGTGGGTGGGACTTTTGCAATGCAAATGAACAGGACAAAACTGTGACCATATGAAGCCGTCATTGACACTATATTGATTTCACACTGTCAAAAATGTTGGCAGTTCCTACAAGTTACAATAAGCCCACTCACAAGTGTGAGGCACCATACTTATTGGTAAACACATCTGGGAACTCTGGGTAATGGGAATGTTAATATTCCCCGCATATTGTGGAACTTTCTGTCACAGAAATATGAATAAATCCTTTTTTTTTTACAAATATTAGATGTGTTTTCTCTGTAAGAATTAGCAGTGGCATCATATCGCAATGCAGATCACAGAGGAATCCTCCAGCTGTCTAGTGATAGAAAATGTGTGGGGTTAAAAGGTTTCCATAGGTGTTGGATGACCTAATGTCCAGTTGTGTGTTCCTGTGCCCCAGCAAGAAGGCAAGCACAGTCTGGATTTTTGCTCAGGCTTAGAAAAAATCCATTCAGGCTCCTCATTTGGACACAGACATGTGTGTCTTCACCCCTCAAAGGATCCAGAGGTTGTTTGATTTCAAAGGTTTTTTATTGGGTGTTTCCCAAAGCAAAGAAACATATACAGACAATGAAAATATAGGAACAAACGTTTGTACATTTTCTGAGGACTTCCACGCTGGCTTGCATACATGTGTTTCTTCACCCGATCAGTAGCTAGCCGCTGTTTGGATTCTTTCTGGGGAAGAAAGAAAGAAAGAAAAATCCAAAAAGAATCCAGGCTTTTTGCTGTGGTACATAGGAGATGTGTATGTCGGCACCCCAGCAAGGAACTATCAATCAATCAGTCAGGATTTCCAGAGAGCAGCTAATCACCCATGAGGGTATCCAGGCGCTGAGAGCACTGCTGCAGAGAGCTCACTTAACATCCAGGTCTTGAGTCATTTTCTAAATTTCAGCAGAGATGAGAAGGTCTGTAGATGGAGAGGAAGGACATTGCAGGCTTTTGCAGTGAGGTAGAAGAAGACGTATCCTCCGGGCGGTGTGGGGGGAGGCAAAGGGAGGAGGAGTACAGGTGTCTAGAGGGAAGGTGGAAGCTCAGTTGGTGGTTGATGTATGCTGGACCTTGATTGTGGAGGGCTGCGAAGGTGTGGGTCAGCATTGGCATCTCTTCTGAATGGGGCGCCAGTGTGGGTCAGCATTGGCATCTCTACTGAATGGGGAGCCAGTGTGGGTCAGCATTGGCATCTCTTCTGAATGGGGAGCCAGTGTGGGTCAGCATTGGCATCTCTTCTGAATGGGGAGCCAGTGTGGGTCAGCATTGGCATCTCTTCTGAATGGGGAGCCAGTGTGGGTCAGCATTGGCATCTCTACTGAATGGGGAGCCAGTGGAGCTTTTTGAGGTGGGGGTGAGGTTGGTCAATTTAGGAAGGTCAATGATTAATCTAGCCGCTGAGTTCTATATTTCTTGTAGTCTCTTGAGGGGGTGCAAGTGGATTCCTACGTAGAGTGCTTTGCAGTAGTTCAGACGGCTGGTGACTAGGGCATGTGTGCCAGTGTGTCTGGTGTTGATGGGGAGCCACTTGAAAATCTTGCGAAGCATGTGAGGGGTGAGGAAGTAGGCGGATGAGACTGCGCTGATCTGTCTTTTCATGGTGAGATTGCTGTCTAGGATGTTGCCAAAGGTTGCGGGTGTGGTTGGTACTACAAGAGGCTACTTTAATAATATAATCTGCAAATACGTAGGGCCTGATTTAGGAATCACAACGGTGATGGATATCCTCATCTGCCAAACTATAAATCCCATAGGATGTCCAAGAGCAGGGACCTGGATGATCAGTCAAGGTAGGTTGAAGGGACACCTGCGGTGGGTGAATTGTGTGGTATTGGAACGGGGTGCTCTCTGCCTATGTGCTTTGCCTTTGTGGAATTCCTAAGGCCTACTCACTGACAAAGAGATGGGACCAGATCATCAAACATGACCTGACCCAGCACAGATGAACTAAGAGTACAGGCACTCTTGATCCCACTGATTTAACAAGCACCCCGTCAAACCCACAGTGGCCCTTTTTGGGCCAATGTGAGGCAACGTTCCAGCGATGATAAGTAAATAAAAACACATTTTATACAGGATTTTGCAAGTTTTTTTAACAAAACTCCACCACAAAATGTTTGTAAATCTGGGCCTTCATGTTTAACTGATCTCTAGCTTATAATGATTTTCCATTGTGTATGACCCATCCATCAATAAATAAGGTAAAATTTAATGAATTAAGGAAACCAATGAATTTTTTCAAAGGTGGCCAAAAGTCTGATTTTGGAACAGAGGTTATTAACATGACTCTGAATGTCATGTAATTCACTAGGTGTGTTGCAAAATATGTTCTTTCTTGCACACTGGTGCAAGAAAGGTGCTGGCTCTATTCACCAGTCACTGGCTGTTACGCCTAGTACGGGCGCCGATTCGGGTCTCAAGGGGTCTTCTTAAAAAGAATAAATCTCCTTTTTGTGCACCTCTCTTTATACTTCGGAGACATTGAGGTGTCTCCAGGGTGTACTCCTCCAATTGTTTGATTATTCCATTACAATTAATCAATCAATCAATCAATTTCTTTCTTTATTCATCTATGAAATAGCCATAAAAGCACATGATAAGAAAATACAATAAATATACATAAAATATATCATATTTCATAAGTCATTAGATATTTAAAACATTAGAATCCGAGAGAAAGAGGTAAAAAATGTGGCATTGTTTTCCTAGAGGATACACCGGCTTGAAGAAACATAGTTATTCAGCAACAAGTTTCATCATCGGACAGAGTACGTAAAAAGCAATATGCCTGCACACAAGATCATATCTTTCTAACTCTCATAATTGGTATAAGGAATTTCCAAGTATATAACATATAAAAACACAAAAAAAAGAAAGTGCTGAATATTTTGTTTCGATTAGTTGTTGAATAGGCATGTCCTCATTTCAAGCCCCTGCTGATACCCACTTGGGAAGCATAAAACATATGTTATTATTCCAGCCCTAAAGCTGAACAATAAACCATGTCCAGCTGCTTTTCGTGTTCCATAAGGGCTATTAATTTAAGTGGCACAACCAGTGCTGCAAGCCCACTGGTGCAAAAACCACAGTTGATGGACAGAATGCAGAACAATGTCATACATTCACCCCAGTACAGAGATCTGGGCCAAATCCATCGTTTTTTTGCACTTCACACCACCCCAGTTCAGACAAGACCATATGCAAATCAGTCTGACCCTGTGCCTCATGGGACCAGTCCAGCCCGAACTGCCAAGCCATGCCTTCCCTGGACTGGAAACAAGCTTCAGAGGACCGGTTTCTGGCATTTCAGCCGTCTTCAGCCCGGCTTGCTTGATTCCAGTGGTGTGGAGAGCATGGGACTCACGTCTGAGCATACCCATCCCACTTGGCGTGACAAAAGCAAAAACCACAGTTGATGGACAGAATGCAGAACAATGTCATACATTCACCCCAGTACAGAGATCTGGGCCCAAATCCATCGTTTTTTTGCACTCCACAGCCCACTAGTAACATTTGATTTGCAAGCCCTGGCACACACCATGCACTTTACTAGGTTCTTACCAGTAAATAAAATATGCCAATCATGGATAACCAGTCATATCACAATTTATACAGGAAGCATATGTACTTTAGCACTGATCAGCAGTGGTAAAGTGCCCAGAATCCTATGGTCAACCAAAACAGGGTCAGAAAATTAGGAGGCAAAAGGCAAAAAGTTTGAGGAAGACCCTGCAAAGAGGGCCAATTCCAACAGGTACAGGATCAGGTGTAGTCCACTGGGATTCGCACCTTTAGTCCATAATAGGGAGAAGCAGCGTGTCCCAATGTAAAACTCTGCATGGTGTTGCATCGGTCCTTTAAACTGCCAATCAGGAGCTGCGCTGTGCTGCAATGCTTGGTCTGTGTTTCGCTGTATAAGATCTGGTGAAGCCTCCAATCAGGAGCTATAAGGTGCAGCAAAACTTTTCTACTCTAAACTGGTAATGGTTGGTTCTTTTCTTTCCCCTGTGTGTGGCTCCAACCTGACTAGTGATTCAAAGGCAAGGCCCATGTGTGAGCTGTATGTGCGAATTATAATGTAAGCATCTTGTGAAGTCAAAAGGGTCCGGGACAGCCCTCAGGCTACCCTTTGAAGCATAGGAAGGGGCTGGGAACAACCCCTTCCCCCAGGCCATCCTGTTAGGGAAAGGAACGCCCTTCACCAACACAGGTTCCTTGTACACAGTCTGAAGGGAATACAAATCACACCACTGGAGAGCCACTAACAGCCATGTGACCCCACACCCTCGCAGACAGACACATTATGTTTTTTCACTGCCAGGACATGTAAAGCGTAATAACGCATTTCCTACCATGCACACTGTCCTAAGAGCTGCAATGTCCTACCTTAGGGGTGACTTGTAAGTATGAAAATGGAAGGATGAGGACTGGCAAAAGGATTGTTTTGCCAGGTCAAAATACGAGTTTCTGCCTAAGTCCTGTTTGCAGTATTACTTTAGTTATATTCACAATGAGCTCTGCAGCCCACATACAAAATTCAATCTACTGGCCCTGGGTACATGCAGTACCATCTACTATGGGATTTTAAGTATATCAAAGGTACCGCTCTTGGTGTGTACTAATTTTACCATGTTTGGAATGGAGAGCACACACACTTTACCACTGGTTCAGGAGTAAAGTGTGCAGAGTCTTAAAACCAACATGAACAGATTCAGCCAAAATAGAGTAGTGAGGCAAAACTCAGGAGGAGGAATAGATGATTGTTTCCAACATAACTCAAACTATTTACTGAATTAGGAATCAGGGTGGTGAAATATGGAGGGAACAGAGTTTACCAGCTCCTATTTTTTGTTCTTTGGCTATTAGCCTTGATGACTTCTATTTAGCAGTCAGCCTTGCTGGTCACAGTGCATTGTCAGTCGGTCCCAAATACTATTTTGAGGGGGCAAGGTATTTTGAAGTGTTGAAGGTGTAGATTTAGGCCAGTGTGTGGATAACTCTTTTATTAGCATTCATTGTCTGAGTGCATGAAGGCAAAGAGGGTTTGGCATCTTCTGAGCACCAATGGACATGGGTCACTAAGGAGGTCTGGGGTATTGTTGCGTGGAGAGCAGTACGTAAGAGTCGGATGAAAGTAGTAGGGTGGAGATAGATTAATATTAGGTTCAGAATCCCTAGTTTCAGATTCCTAAATTAACACAAACTGTGATTTGATTGATGCTTTGATTGTCCATTGTGAATAAGAATTGCTATATGGCCGGGGCAATCTACAGAAACAGTTCTCAACCTAGGGCCCAGGAACAACTGGGGGTCTGCAAGGCTGGGTCAAGGGTTCCACAACTGATTAGAAAATTAAATAATATTAACAGAATACTACGGTGCACATAAATAGAGAACCAAACTGTAAAATGTAATGTATTTAAAAGTTCAGTAAATGTAAAGGAATTTGAAATTGGGGGATAACATTTGGTATTCTCAGGTTGATTAATGGGAGCAGTGTATTAAGCAGAATATACTATGAATGATGGGTGGCCCCAAAGGATTTTAGAAAACCTCCAGCCTCTATATTAAAATGTCTTTTTTTCCTTTATATTTAAGAAGTGAATATAATATTTCGAAATTTGTTTATTTGTATGATGAATGCTTGTTTCTGTATTTCTGTGTACTGTTTTGTGTTTCAAATCATCAAAGTTGCTTAAGCTGGGTTCCGGGGCTTCCAGTAATGACCATTGTGGGTCCCCAGATCCCAATATTGTTGAAGTGGGGCTCCACAGAAGTTAAAAGGTTAAGCACCTCTAATATAGAAGAGTGTGGTATTAGCAGGGTATGCAAGGCAAGGAGTGATATCCATATCAAGATTATTGCCTCAGGGCTGTGTTAGAAATGTGATGAGACGTTTAATTGAGGCAATAATGCTAAGATTGATTCTCTTATGCCTTTTGGGTTGTGATGCCCTTAGACGTAAACATTGGCAATGAATGGTTTGTTAGAATGAGAGACCAATGAAAAGAGAAGAAATCAGGGAAGTGATCAATTAAGTAGGCATTGTACCTTGGTAGGCCTTTGGATGTGGATAAATATCTGTCAGGAATCAGTGTATCAAAGATAATATATAGTAGAAGGGATATCTGTCACCGTTGTGATGGAGTAACCCATCTGCCAAGATCTAAATCAGGCCTGTAGTTTCCTATGGAGTTATCTTCTGCATTTTAGTGTTGCTTGATATCGGCCAAGGTATATGTGAGTGAATGGCTTGCTTCGTGGACACCAGCTGTCTAGGTAGATGCACCTTTCATTGAACTCTCTTTCTGCCTGGTCCATGAGCATAGACAAATAATCAAAATTCCAAGTTGAATCATTATATACTTGCAGATCTACCACTGAATCAGAACACTTGTTAGTTTTCACCGTCTAGCACTTTGGGGGGTTTCTGTCTACTAATGACACTGCTTTCTTGCAGATGTGAGAATCTAGATTACTAGTTGGGGTAGATGGTAGTCTACCTCAAGTAAGAATGTCCCTCTTCTTGGTAGGTGCAGTAAAGGTGTCAGTAATTCAAACCTGAGCTCAATCCCTGGTAGATATGGCACAGAGCAGTTAGGCGTAACTTAAGAAAATGTGTAAACCATTTAGAAGTATCTAAACAATTAACAATGCAACAATACAACACAATAAAAATCACACTCCAATTTATAAACATAGAGACTATTTTAATGAACCAAAAGACACCACAACAACAAAAATCCAAGAAGGAAAACCAGAGGTATGGATTTTTGAAGTTTTAAATAAAAACACCCCCCCATAGGTGCAAAACTTCAACCTAGGGCAACTGGTCATGCAAGACCAGGAAAAGGGTTCGCCCCAGTCTGAAGTTTTACTTTCTGACTTAGAGCCTGACTTTGAGTTAAGTTTGGTTACTCCGTCACAAACGTAATGGATATCTTGCTCGCCGTAATATAAGTGCATTATATCCAAAGATACTTGTATTCTGGTGGATGGGATATCCATCACTTTTGTGATGAATTAACCCGTCCACCAAACTTTATATCAGACCCTTAGTCTCTGAAATGGAAGTCAAAAATCCTCAGAAGGGGAAGACAGCAGGCTGTCACCAAGATGGGTTCCACAAAACCTTTGACTTTTGGCGAGAAAGTTCTGAGCAGGGAAATTCAAATTTTCTTTCAAAGAAGGTCCCTCACCAGACTGATAGTTTTGGCACCTTCGCACAGTATTTATTTATTTATTTATTAATAATACTTATAGAGCGCGAACAATGGCCCTTGGGCATCTCGGCGCTGAACTATCTGCAGGTATTTACTCCAAGGAGGAGAGGGAATGAATTTACTGGTTAAACAGCCAAGTTTTTAGCTGTTTGCGAAATGACCAGAGTGAGGGGCTTATTTTTATTGAGTGGGGCAAAGTGTTCCATAGTTTCGGGGCTGATACCAGGAACCTTCAATCCCCCAGGAAACCAATTTGGTAAGGGGCACCATTAGGTCGTTTAGAGTGGACGAACGTAACAATCTGGGAGGACAGTAAGGGATCAGATTTTGTGTGAGGAAGGCAGGTCCTTGGTTGTGCAGAGCTTTGTACACAATACAGAGGGTTTTTGAACTTGATCCTATTTCTAATTGGTAACCAGTGTAGGTGTCTAATGGTTTCTGTAGCGGATTGATATTTAGGAATTCTGCCCAGAAGCCTGGCTGCTGAATTCTGGATAACTTGCATTTTATTTATGACCCTTGCTTGAGCATTAATAAACAAAGCGTTGCAGTACTCCAAAGTGGACAATACCAGCGAAGTTACAAAGGTTTTACCGGCTGTTTCGGGGAGGATGGGAAGGATTTTCTTTATGAGTCTTACTTTGTAAAAGGCGGAAGAAGCAATTTGATTGGCATGTGGGAGAAAATTGAGGCGGTCGTCGAAAATTACTCCTAAGTTCCTCACTTTGCTGACAGGTTTAGGGGGAGGGTCCAAGAGACATCGGCCACCAAGCAGAGGACCATTCTGGGGTCAGTTGTCCAAAGATGACCACTTCCATCTTGTCGGAATTAAGTTTTAGGCAATTGGAGGCCATCCAGTCCCCAATTGCCAACATGCCCTCTTTGAAGTCTTCGGCTATTTTATGGCCGTTGTTTTTAATGGCGAGGACCAACTGCGTGTCATCTGCGTAGGAGGTAAGGCTCATTCCGTATGCTCGAATGATGTTGGCTAGGTCCGACACATAGATGTTAAAAAGTGTCGGATTTAGGGATGAGCCTTGAGGTACCCAGCACGGCAGCGACAAATTGGATGATTGAAAGGAGCCCAGAGTGACAGCCTGAGACCTGTCAGCCAGAAAGGATGCCAGCAATTTCTTGGCTGTGTGCTGGAAACCCATGTTTTCGACACGATCGATCAGAATAGAATGATCGACTGTGTCGAAAGCAGCCGACAGATCTAGCAGTATTAATACTGCTGTTCCACCAACGTCTCGGATGGATCTAATGTCATCCGCGGCTTTAATTAGAGCCGTCTCCGTACCGTGAAAACGGCGAAAGCCAAATTGGGTCTCATCGAGTAGATGGTGTTCCTCTATAAAAGCAGACAGTTGTTGGTTCATTGCTTTTTCGACGATTTTTGCCAGGAATGGAAGGCTGGCATTTGGGCGGTAGGTTTTCAGTTCGTCCTTGTCAAGATGTGGCTTCTTTAGTAACGGTTTGAGGAGAGTTTTTTGAGGGGGGCTGGATAAATACCTGTTCTAAACATGGAGCTGCATATTGAGGTGATAGCAGGAAGGAGAACATCAATGATAGGTGGAAGTATTTTGAAATGGCAAGGGTCGAGTGCAGAACCTGATCTAATCGTGGAGATGATTTCCCCTGTCTGGTTATTAGAGATGTCTGCAAACTGAGTGAAAGTAGGACCAGAGCGAGTTGGGGAGGTAAATTTGGGGGGGAAGTTGGTATTATTATGAAAAAGCCAAAAAGATGTCATTGACCTTAATGAAAAAGAAGTTGGCCAAGGCATCACAGAGGGATTGGGAGGGGGGTGGGGTCAGATTGAGAGAATAGCCAGCTAACTGCTTGGTAGTGTCGTAAAGTTCCTTAGTAGAATTTTTGGCTAGTTCGATCTTTCCGCTAAAAAACTTTTTCTTGGCATCACTAATCATAGTTTTATATATAGCCAACATTTCCTTGTAGCGACTTTTGGCATCTTCAGTATAATCCTTCTGCCAGTGCCTCTCCTTATTCCTGCAGATTTGTTTCTGAGTTCTTAACTCCTCAGAAAACCAGGGTGCCGAGGGGGCAAGTCTATTACGGGTCAACTGTTTGACAGGTGCCAGTGAGGTGGCAGCAGAGCCCAACCAATCATGAAATTGTGTTGTGGCGATGTTAGGGTCAACAGAAAGAGCGGGAGTGGAATTAATCAGGAGCGTTTTCAAACTGGGGCTGTCGATGTCGTTCCAAGCAAGAAACGGCTGTTGGCGGTTAACAGACAATTTGGGAGAGCCAGAATCGTGGACAGTTAGTGAAGCCAGAATTACATGGTGGTCCAACCAGGTAAGGGGAAGGATTTGGGATATATGTATTTCCTCTGAGTTGGAGAAGATGCCATCCAGTGTGTGACCTCTGTCATGCGTAGGAGAGTTTACCAATAATGGGAGGCCAAAAGTTGTCATATCCGCTACAAGGGAAGCAGTGTCTTTGTCCTCTGTTTTATCTAAGTGAAAGTTAAAGTCACCGAGGATTGTGAAAGAATTTTCAAGGGCCGATGATTCCAGTATGGAGCTAAAGACAGTAATAAAGCCTCCTCTTGATCCCGGTGGTCGATACAAGAGGATCCCTCTAAAGTTGTAAGAGGGAGTTAACTTAACGGTGAATTGTAGGGCTTCGCAAGAAGGTGACGGGATTACATTGGTTCTTACATTAAGTGAGTCACGTGCGATAATTACTACACCGCTGCCTTTTTTACGCTGTCTTTCTAGTCTATAGATAGAGAAACCTCTTGGGACAGCAATCACCAGGTCTCGGTCGGAAGAGCTGTCCATCCAGGTTTCGGTCATGAATAAAATATCTAATTTTCTGTCCTCTATAAGATCAGCTATGTCCTGTCGGTGTTTAACGAGTGATCGGACATTGGAGAGGGCTATAGAAATAGACTTTGATGAATTGTTTTTGGTGCCGGCGGAAGATTTAAAGTGGGGAGGCAATGCTGTCTTACATTGGAACAGAGCTGGGCGGAATTGCCAGGAAGGGACGAAGGATCAAATATTTGGCATGACTGATAGTTATGGGGACGCATCCGTAAAAGCTGGGTCGGTGAATAGGTACGTCATGGGGCTGGGTCGCCGGGACCAGGGGGGGTGGCCCTCGGCCCGGTCCAGGCGCGGACGGGCGCAGACGGGCTCGCCTTTGGCGCGCCACCGGCGCGCCCGCCCGCTGCGCGGACGGGGAGGCATACTGTTTTTATACATGTTTAAGGAAAATGGAGGAGGGTGGGAGGGACGAACAACTAGACCGCCAGCCTTACCGTGAGCAAGATGGCGGCTAAGGTGGTCGAGTGAAGTTGACAGCGCCTAGTAACGGCAGCTCTGTGGCAGGGCAATAAAGATTTCAACTTTGAACTTAGCCACTTTATTGGAGCTCAGATTACTCCACTGAGCAAGGCTGAAAGCTATAGACAAACATGGCTCCACAAGGCAGTATCCTTCCCTGTGGCATCCCACTGAAATGGATTTACTGCTGCAGAAAATCTCAGAGTGGGAGCACCTTTAATCTTTGACCCAGCTCTCCTCACAGGTGACAGCAGGAGGGGTAGTTTGTCTGTCTTCCTCATGTCCAGAGATGTTCTGAAGGGGATAAGGGCGATGCCACATGTGTGCCCAGTGCCTGCCTATAAGTGAGGGAAACTCCTGGCCACTCCTTAACCCCTTCGCTGCTCATGACGAGCTCAGCTCGTCATGAGGCACGGTTGAGCTGTGCTTATGACGAGCTATGCTCGTCATGAAACAATGGTATTCAAAGAATGGCAGCACAGGAGGGGAAACCATTAGCAGGAAGGTGTTAACCAATGGGGTAAAAGGTCCCTTGGGTGACGCTGCCCACTTTTGCAGCACCTTCTGTGTGTTTTACTGTAAACTATCCAACAATGTCCCTCACTATCTAAACCCATAGCAGAACCGTTTAGCCCTGTTGTAGAGCAAACCCTCAAATGTGCTCACTCCAAACCAGTTCTCTGGCAGGCCCCGTTCCACTGAGTTCGGATACAGGTTGGCTATGAAGACAAACAGAGACAGGCCTAGATGTGTGCTGCATCTGCCAGGGACAGGATAGGGATCCTTTGAAGTTAATTAAGTACCTGGGCACAGCCCAGTTTGCCATCCTGTCAGGGGAAGGTTAACCCCTCTCTCGTCTCACCTCATCAAGGAGCCATTCAGCTCCTTTGTGACACTGAACACTGGCACAAAGGAACATTTGGCTTAGGCAGAAAGATGGAAACTTTCTAAAAGTGTAATTTCCATAGTAGTAATATGAAATCGGACTTGACTTTTAAGTTTGATTTTAAATTGCTTTTAAAATGAGCCCTTGAATCATTTTTTGTAGCTGCTCCCAGTAAGCAGTACAAGGTGTTATAATACCAATCCAGTGTTTTCTTATAAGACAGCCAGTCTTTCCACAGTGAACAACGACTTTGGAGATTTTTCACTGCCAGGACATGTAAAACATTATCTATGCATGATCTACTTTTAAAATACTATGCACCCTACTTGCCAGGTCGAGTATCAGTTTTAAAACTGCATGCCCAGGCTGCAGGCACAGGTCTGGAGACATGCTTTGTATTGTCAGCTTCGTGGTGGCATAAAATATGCTGCAGTCCAATAGTGACATTTAACTTAAAAGCCTTGGATTCATCTGTGTACCACAGACTAGAAACTTATTGTCCCTATGGCATACATTCCAATAAGATGTGTTGCCAATTTCAACATGTTTTAGGGTTTAGAGCACATGCGCTGAGGCCAGGTCTTCAGTTGCCCAGTGTGCAGATTAAAAAACCAGAAGACAAATCTAGCAAAAATTGGAGGTGACCACGAAAACAGAGGCATTTTCCTACACAGGTATACAGTTGCATAGTCTTAAATTATGGGTTGAAAGTGGAGGTCACAATTTATAACCCTTGGTTAAGTGGTTGCATAAAATAATGAGGGCAATGTAAGGAGTAGAGCAGTATCTCAGCTATCAGCACATAAAAAGGAAAGAATTGATGTGCCGGCTGTTCGTTTTTCACACCTAACCTTTGCAACAACATAGGGTCATTAGAGAATGTGTATTTTAAATACATTAATAGCTGAGTTACCCCGACAAAGATGTCTGGGTCCCAGGGCCTCGTACATCTTTCAAGTATTTCTACCCTTTTCAACTGATTAGTTGGAATACTAATAATGGCAGATATATCCTTCTACGTCACTATTACAGAGCGTACATTTTTTATTTTTTTTATTTTTTTTTGGTGTAAGAGGTTTATTTGCACTTATCACATAGGAAAGATGTTACATGGATTCGCCTACAACCATTCCTGGCCGGCTGCAATTATGTGTGCCTGAACAGGCCTGCTCGGTTTTGTACACAGCCCATCAGCCGACATCCAAAGGACCGGCGGCGTCTTACAGTGTAATCACAATGCTAGTATCAAGTGCCATATACGCTCATATACATGCCAGGGTTCTTACTTTTCTGGTAATATTTTCTCCCAAAGGTAACGGAATTCAACCAACCATTAAATTAACTCAGTAGTGTCCATTAGCAACGAAGTATCTGTGTCACAGCATCCTCCCCCCCAAGCCACACCATTGTACAAGTGTTCTGTAGTTATGTACCTTCCCCATATCTCTCCTAGCCGTTGTCAGTCACCTCCTCTGCGGCCCCGTGCTCCTGTAAATAGTGTCGGAAGTACTCCCAATAGTCCCTGGGCCTCGACCCAAGCGGTAGCTCCTCCTCATACGTGGCCAGGGTGTCGTGACAGTACGCCATATCTTCCAACCAGCTTTTAACCACCGGCCCTCTTCTACTGTTCCAGTGCAGGGACACCCTCCTTTTGGCCAGTAACAGCGCTACTGCGCAGAACTTACGCCTCCTCGCTCTCAATTGTGGCTCAATCCCCAACAGGCAAATTTTAGCATCACATCGCAAAGAGGAGCCCAACATTTCATTTAACGTTTGCATCACTTGTTCCCAATATCCCGCCAACTTGCGACAGTGCCAAGCTAGATGCATGAAATCCGCCCCATCTTGTTTACACCTGTTGCACTTTGAGTCCTCCTTCAACCCATATTTGTATAGCCTCTGAGGAGTATAATACGCCTGATGTAGATATTGGTAATGAATGATTCTCAAATTACCATTTGGTGTCAGCATGTCGGTTAGCATGCACGCAGAAGCCCACTCCTCTTCTGTGAGGGGTGTCACAAGACCCTCACTCCACCTGTTTCTAGCTTTGTCAGTGCCTCCCCCTATTGCGCCCTGCAAGCTTGTGTATAATTTTGACACCAGGTGAGACGCCGTGGGTGTGGTGAGTAGGAGTTGCAGTGGCGCTAGTGGCATCGGTTCCTCCGGGTGTGTTGGGTAATTTTCTTTAATTGCTCTCTGTAGCCTATAGTAGTTAAAGCTGAATAGGAGGGACGGGTTACTGATGTATTGCAGTTTGTCTAGTGTTTGGAAGACCCCATTGAGATACAGGTCACCCATTTTGTCTATGCCCGCCCACTTCAGCAGATTCATGCCTACCTTTTCTTGTGCAACCGAGATATGTGGGTGATGAGCTAGCGGAAGTGCCGGTGCATACAGCGGCAGAGCGTTAGCCGCCTTACCCATCAGTCTCCAGGCCTCCGTGGTGGTGTCCACAGTGTTGATGTCACGTTCGTGTAGTCTGGGGCGTTTGTGTAGGAGTATGTTTGCTAGTGGTATCGGGTCCGTGTCCCCTGCCTCAACCGCCACGTGTGTCAGGAAGGGTACTTCGTGGTGCCAGTAATGCGCGAATTGCGCCTGAGCGCACAAGTAGTAAAGATAGAGGTCTGGTACCTTGAAGCCCCCTCTGGCATATGGGAGTGTCATAGTGTGCAACTCCATTCTCGCTTGCTTTCCGGCCCAGAGCAAACTAACTACCAAGGTGTTTATATTGCGGAACACTGCCGCCGGCGGCTTAATTGGGATGTTATTGAATAGGTACAGGAACTTGGGCAGGAGCACCATTTTTACAATGGCGGTCCGGTCTGCCAGAGACAGCAGGAGTTTATTCCATCTTTTAATTTTATCCTCCAAGGCCGCTATCGCTCGCCCATAGTTGGTGCGTATGACTATTTCCGGGTCCCTGTGAAACCATACCCCAAGTACTTCGTAGGCTCCTCTTGCCACTCGAGTGGGTAATCTAGGGGAATAGGGTGTGTACTGTCTGTCAGTGCTAGGATGAGAGACTTGTCTCAGTTGATTTGAAGTCCGGAGTGACTCCCAAACCTGATGTACTCCCGCATCAGCGGATTTAGGTTTTGTGCCGGGTTCTTGACATAGAGCACCATGTCATCAGCATATAGTGATATGTGTATGGGGCGTGATGGCATCTGTATGGCCGAGTAGTGATGGTGTTGTCTAATTTTACAAGCCAACGGCTCTAGGACTAATGCAAAGAGCATCGGCGAGAGCGGGCAGCCCTGCCTAGTACCTCTGCATATTCGAATAGGCTCCGAAATATGTTTATTCATTCTGATGCGTGCCGATAGGTTGGTATATAACATGGAGATCCACCCAAGGAACATCAGGGGAAACCCCATGCGCACCAGAACCGCTTGAATGAAGGACCAACCTATGGTGTCGAACGCCTTGGCAGCATCAAGTAACACTGCCACTGCTTTCGTGTCGGGAGATAAGTAGTGCGCCAGAGCAAACAGGGTGCGTGTGTTATGTGTGGTGGCTCTGTCTGGTATAAATCCAGATTGGTCTGGCCTGATTAAGAGGGGCATAAGTGGTTTTAGCCTGTCTGCCAGTAGGCTAGCGATTATTTTCGTGTCTACATTTATTAGGGACAGGGGGCGGTACGAGTCACATTTATCATCTTCCTTACCCGGCTTTAAGAGCGTAATGAGTAAGGCTTCTCTCATGGATTCTGGCAGGGTCTGGGCCTCGTGTGCTGCCCCATAGAGCCTCACCAAGTGAGGTGCAAGCAGATCTACATATTCTTTGTAAAATTCTGTCACGTACCCATCAGGCCCCGGCGCTTTGTTGTTCGGTAAACACTTGATAGTGTCAGTAACCTCCTCCACCGTGACAGGCCTCGCTAAGTATGCTCTGTGGCCATACGACAGCCACGCTAATTCCACATCTTCCATGTACGCGAGCAAGTCTTCCCGTGAAGGCGAGGGGCGTGCTGCGTACAGGGCGCCGTAATGTGTCATGAATTCCTTCGTAATCCCTTTAACGTCGTGCACCTTCTCCCCCGTGGTTCTACAGATGGCTGTTATGTTTTGAGGGGCCCTCCCCGAGCATATCTTATCTGCCAGCGCCTTGCCTGGTCTGCCTCCTTCCCCATAGCGCCTGGCTGTCGCCCGTTTAGTGACATATTTGAGTTTGTCCGAGGTGAACTGTCTGTGTTCAGTTAAAAGGGTCTGTATGTCCCCCAGCACCTTAGTGTTCCCTGTGTGTGTGTACAGTTGTTCCAGCCCCTGTATGGCCTCTTCGCGTGTGCATAGTTGTTGTCTGATATCTTTCAATATACCTGATGACGTACTAATGCATACCCCCCTGATCGTGGCCTTAAATGCTTCCCACAGAAGACATGGGTCGTCCATTGTCGGGCCGTTAATTTCGAAGTAGTCTACTATTGCTGTGTGTATAGAGGTGACATATAATGGGTCTTTTAAAGCAGCCGCGTTGAAACGCCAAGTGAAGGGTGGTGGCTCGTAATGCGGGACCGCAATTTTTAGCAAGACTGGGTTGTGATCTGATAGCGTCCTGGGCAGATGTGAAATGTGTTTAACCCAAGGCAGCATCTCCTGTGTACCCAACCAATAGTCCAGTCGCGCCCAGCTATTGTTCGCAGCATTAATGTGAGTCGCAGCTGTGACCCCCGGATTACCATCCCTCCATATGTCAGTCAGTCGGAGGTCTTCCATCGCGTCTCTCAGCATGTGCCTAGCATTGCCATTTTGTTCCGTAGTATGTGCAGCACGGTCTAACTGGTCTTGCATTGTTACATTAAAATCACCCCCCCACAGCACGTGATCTATATGTTTGTCTGCGATTGTCTGCCACAGTTTTCTGTAAAACCCCGGGTCATCCACATTGGGGGCATAAGTGTTCAGCAACAGGACCTTCTGCCCTCTGACCCTTCCCTCTACCATAACACTTCTGCCCTCCGTGTCCCTGCTAACGCTCGTGATTTCAAAATGCGTCCCCTTTCGTATGAGGATACTGACCCCTCTGGAGTAGGTCGAGTAGTTCGAGCTTGTAACCGATTCGGCCCATCTGTTACCCAATGTAAGTGTGTGTGTGGTGGCCTGGTGCGTTTCTTGTAAAAACACTATATCCACACTCATCCTGTCAAAATAAGCGAACATCTGCCTAATCTTTTTTGGGTTGCCTAGCCCTCTAACATTCCACGTGAGAAGGGCCAATGTATTAACTCTCGACATCGTTTTTTGCACTCATCGGGATAGATCGCATGAGGTGTAACTGCATTGTACGGTACCGTACAGACACTGAACATTGGAGCGTGTGGTGCATGATCCACATCAAATCGGCGGAATTTAAGTAACAACCCGCATGGTTACGTATGGCCAAGGAGGTCGCCATGCTTCTCAGACACAGACTTTGTAATTCGAACAACCCCGGTTCCCCCTCTTCCCCCCCACCCACTTTAGCACCCGAACATTGCCAAAGCCATCCCTTAACAAACAGTGCCCTCATTTGACAACTTAGTGTGGGGCGCACCCGCCTGGGGGTGTCGCCAGGTTCACACATCTCCATCCACGTGGTGGACGTGGACGGACGCCTCTTTCGGCTTCAATGTCGTGTGTAAGATGTTTCACCCTTCTCCCTCCATCCGCCCCCAAAAAGTAAGAGTATGACATCGCTTAACCCCAAGCATCGTAATGCAACACATCCCAATCGCACATGGCAGTAGAAGTTCAGGTTAGTGTTTTCAATAAGGTCCGGCCCGAGGGCCTGCCAGTGTCTGTACCCCCGGTACACATTTAACTGCCAGGGGAGCATGTGGGCCTTCTGAACATGGTGTCCCTCTGTATGCCCTCCGGCAACCATCTGCCCTCCAAATACTCACTGCGATGATGTTCATCCCGGGCCCTACCACCGAGATGTCTAGGCCGCTCTGCGTGTCGTCGTAGTCCCACAGTCTCTGGCAGTGTGCCTCGGGGCAGGCCAGCCTTCGCTAGCCACATCATCCTGGGGCCCAGTGGAGTCCCTTAGCTGCTCCGGGGGCATCGAGGTATCAAGTCTGCATCACTCTTCATTCTACATCGCTCGTCGATTCCGCTCGGTCCTGTGCCTTACGTCGCTTCCCTTGCTGTTTGATAAAGTCATGCGCCGCCTGTACCGACTGCAAAATGACCGGTTTGTCCATGTTCGTGATTTTGAGTTTTGCAGGGTACAGCATGGCGTACTCGAGACCCAGGTCCCGTAGTTTCTTTTTCACCGGCGCGAATTCTTTCCGCGCCAACTGTACCGCCATGGTATGGTCGGGGTAGAATTCCAGAGTATTCCCCTGATGAGTGATTTTGCCCATGTCTCTGGCGAGTCGAAGGACCGTGTCTCTGTCCCTGTAGTTAAGTGTACGTGCTATGATCATTCTTGGAGCCGCCCCCGGCTTCGGTACAGGCGCCAGTGAACGATGTGCCCTTTCAATCAGAAACACAGAGGATAGTTTGTCAGCGCCAAATATGTCTTTCAGGAGTGTTTCGACATAAGTTTCCATCTTCCCTGTGTTTGTGGATTCCGGCAGACCCGAAATTCGGAGGTTGTTCCGCCTGGACCTAGCTTCTTGATCACCCACCTTAGCGCGAAGGGCCTCCACTGTTTTCTCCAGTCCTCCGCACACCTTCGACGTGGTTTTATGCTCGTCTTCCACTTTAGAAATCCGCTGTTCTGCCTCCACGATCCGCTCATCGTGTTTCTCTATTTTGGCCGCCATATTGTCCACCCTCTGCATCACATTGTCAAGTTTCCCATTCATTTCCTGCAACTCTGCTGGATTGCGCGGAGCACTGACTCCATGGCCGACCCTTCCGTTATGTCCCCTTCGCCGTCAACTTCAGGGGCGGTCATCGCATTTTTGCGCTGTTTCCTCGTTTCAAAGGGGAGCTTGGACTGTTGTTTCTCCGGCTTCCCCATGATCTTCTGTGACAGAGGCGAGGTGTGCCCGGCCGTTTTTGGACTGCTGGCCGTCTTCGTACTGTGCCGCGCTGGTGTCTGAGCTCCCCCCCTCGGGGCACGTCTGCTCATCTACGTTGGTGGGGGCCAGGAGCGTTGTAGATGGTGCTATCCACCCGATGGCAATCGAGTGGCAGAATCCGTAGCGGAACCTCGCAGTGTTGCGCTGTAGTTCTGGATGTGGGCTGGCTGTGAAGCGCTTTGCAAGTCTTTTCTGCAGTAGGGGAATCGCCACGTGGTTCAATGAGACTAGTGCACAACACACCGTCTCCGAGTGCTAAGAGCTGTTGGCCCGCTATTCAGGGGGGCAGCGGGTCAGTTCCCACAGAGACTATCGCTGGGCAGGCTCACCTCGTGTGTGCTCATTCCGACATCCGCTGTTGCTCCACTGTGCGCTGAGGCTCCGTTTCTCCTGCCCCGAGGGCGGCCGATATCGCCGGTCTTATGCGTTCCAGTGCCGCCGCCATCTTGCATCCGGTGGAACGCATCGCTAAAGTCTCCGTGTCTTGCCTCCGTCTTCGAAAACCGCTGTCCTGCGGTCTCGCAGTCCACTCAGCACCACCAGTCTGCCATGTCACCGTCGCGTGGCAGTCCTCAGCGTTCGGCAGGCGATGGTCGGTCCCGGAGCCGGCAAACGCCAGGCGCGGCCATTTTGGATTCACTCCGGCGGTGTTCCCCCTTTCGGCTGTTTTTTCGCTGTGAGGCTCGTCAACCGCCACAAAAGCTACACCATCGTGTTGGCTTCACATTCCGACATCGGATGCTGTCCCCTGCTTAGCGGTGTCGGCAGATGAAAGGGCGAAAGGGCCGTTATGGACGCGTCCGTCCGGCGGAGCCGACAGTTCAGCCAGCCATTCCGCAGTGCGCCCTCTAGCGCCCCCCACAGAGCGTACATTTAGGCTGCATTACTTCTGGATGACAAAGATACGTATTTCTGTGAGTGTTTCGGTTGATGCATATGCCTGCCTTATAATCCTGCCTTTTCCACTCCCACAATTCACTCATGGATGTGTGAGAACAAACACAAAGTTACGGACCTTATATTGCAAAGGGCAGTAGAGGTGCTGGTAGTGGGTGCCCAGCTCCGGGCATTGTATTGATCAGTTTGCAGTAACAGCTAGAAGCGTGGGCACCCATTGCTTCTGAACAGCTGTTGCGTCTCATGGTCAGCTGGCATTGGGGGGTGCCTGTTTCAAATGAATGCCAACGGTATGTTCGTGCAAATCTGGGTGAGTGCAGGGAGCCTTAAGGTCCACCCAAACCAGATAAAGGTCCAAAGAGGTGGCGCATAATGGGTGGAGTCTTATGCTGAAAAAGTGCCACTAAACCAGAGATAGTACCACGAAAGCTATGGCTCCATTGCTGGTCGTGCTGCCAGCCTTTAGGTGGGCCTTGTTAGCTCACCGTAAACAACCCTTAACTTTGCAGTATTCCAAGTCAATTTTGGGGGTCATGGACACATTTTTCTTTGCTAAATGAGCCTTGGCTTAAAAGAGTGTGAAAACCACTGCCCTAAAGTGTTGGAATATTTTATTTGTTCCACTCGCATACTCTCTATAAATCCTAATTTCTTTTCCCAATACATCTGAACAATTGCGCTTATAAAGTCGCTGTTTTTATAAAAGGTTCTGTACCGAGTAAATCATTAGTTTCCGATAGGAGGCAACATCAATCGCGCTAATTTCAACCAGCACCACACCCATCATAAGTCCGCACCAAGCATTAGTTATATTGTTGTAAATAAATAATGCTGTTAAACCTCTTAAAACTTGCAATGAAATAATCAAGTTGCTTTTAGAGGTTGATTAATCTATGCCCCTGTGTAAGTAGGTCCAATACTTGGGAGAGAGGACCAACCTGGAAGAAGATTGTAACATGGGAAAAGAACAGAAAAAGTTGATTAATTGAATATATGTTATAGAGGCTTTAACACGGTGCACCTTGTTTGGAAAAATGTCCATTATCCATGACTATGAAATTTTGCTTTCACACTTAATTCTCTTCTCGATCCCTGGTTTCAATTACCATTTAACAGACTCTAGCTCCTCTGTCGCTGACGTTCTACATCCTATTTTCTGTTAATTTGTTTCAAGTAAACACAGTGTGATTGCCTCTCAATTGGATGGTAAAACTAAATTATCATATTTCTCGATTGTCGCATTTCCGTTTTTGATTTAAAATGTTGTGGAAATATAGCCTGACAAGACCGTGGCTGTTTTTCTTCAGCAGGATTTATCCATGGCGAGTAACATATATTTGTCTGCCTAAGTGTTGTGTCTGAGAAAGCTTGCGACGTGAATCCACTTAGGACAAAGATAATAGTGTAGAAATATTTCACAGTCACTCTGGATTTCCTCTCCTGTCATGTGCTGGCAACCTCCAAAAAGCCCAAGAGGCATGTGCTAAACATTTTTGCAGTAGGGTAGAAAGGGCCTGAAGGAACAGAAAAGATTGCTGATTGAGTTTTAAAATTATGTTGGATTAGTAAAAAATACAATAAAAAAAAATATGCATTCCTTTCTTACCCCTTGAACACAACCTTTTTTTGGTTTCAGCTAGAGAGCTTGAACTGTCGCCAGACTTATTGTTTCTAATACGTAACTCATATTAGCACCTTATTTAAAGGATATAATACTCCATCACCCATGTGGTGGATGTCCCAGTGTCCACTGTACTACCAGTGGAATATTGCCTATGGTCCTAGTGATAGAGCGCGCAGTCCACCCGGGTCACCAAGGCTACCAATTCTTTACACGCACTGGGCCCTGGCGTGCAAAATTTAACACCACCCTAATAATTTGGGTGAACCGGGTGATGATTATTTTGTTTCTCCTCCTGCACACTGCTATGAGTAATTAAGGTTTGATTTCACCTCTGCTTACCATGTACCTGACTTACCACAGGCACAATTCCTACGACGGATCTGGAGCTATAAGGGAAATAGCAGACAGGCCTAAGATCAAATACTCTTTATGATCAGTACAATACTTATCCACAATTTCTGTAAAATGACCACAGACACCTGAGGGAAGTTCAAAACTTTATATAGAGTTCAAAAAGGAATATGACAAGGTAATAAGTGATAGGCAGAATAATGCATCTAACATCAAAATAAAAACCATAAAATAGCTATAGATTAATGCTAAGACCATTTGAGTATATGGGAAGACTAACAGGTAGGAATTTTAGAACAAACTAGTCACTGCAACTTTATACTAGGAACAATAGGACGTGGATGGGACCTAGAACATGTACTTAACCTAAGTGCACTAAACTATTCTTGCTAAGATCACTGCAACCAGCTAAAGGAAAGGGAAAAATTGGAACATACTAATACAACATAACAGTTTGGCAATTTTCTAAGGGAGGGGAGAGAAGTGGAACAATTCTACAACAATTGCATATAACTTGTTCTCAAGGTGATAGAGCAATATCACAGGCAAGAGTGCTTTATTAAGAAAAATAGAGAGCGAAGACGAGAAGAGAGAGAGAGACGCAAACCCACAGGTTAATATTTACCTAGGTCTGAGAGAAGACTAACCCTGGCCACGGGTCAGTTGGAAGGACGGGGACAAGGACCCTCAGGAAGGAATGCCAGAATGCGAGCAGGTACAGCTCACGGACAGTAAGGACAGGATACCCCTCAGGATTTGGGATCAGGACTGGGCTCACCAAGGTACGACCAACACCCACAGCTTTGGAAGCAACGCCAGCGTTACCCCTCTCTGCAAGTAATCCGCCAGTAACCCCGATTGGGTTTTCGAATTTCCCAGCAAAGTGCTTCGCCAGCACTTAGGATTATTTCCACCCCTTAGGAGTTTGTGGAAAGTATGGACAGAGTGCTCCGCAGCACTTCGGATTGAGCACCTATAGAGTTCGTAGGGTCAGTAACAGGTCTGCTACTCGGACAAGTCGGACAATTTTCCTAAGCTAAACTGGGGCAATTATACCATTCTGGGGTCCCTCAGACCACCCACTAATGTTGCAAGTGACAGTTTCCCACATTTTGATTGGTCAGGAGAGGTGGTGCGGTCATTACCACCTCCTAAAATGTAACGTTCCCACCATGAAATTTAAATTTTTCTATCCGCCCATTAGGTTCACGTTCCCATCCATAGAATACAATAGAAAATCTGAGTGAACAAGACATCGCAACAAAGTCAGTTATTCTCAAGGTGAGTGTCCTCATCTTGTGCTGGTTTTCTCAGGCGCATTTGGCTTCAGGAGCCAGCTGGCTGGTTTCAGCTTCTGCGCAGTGGGGTTTTCTCTCCCATCATGTGACAGGTCCCAACAGAGCCTCAAGTATGGCTCCGCTCCCGATTTCCCAGCCCCAGAGACGCAGTACATGAAAAGTAAGCGAGAACAAATTAAAATCACATCTAAAATGATCACACTGTATACCATGATAAAATTCTAACCAACCCTTATTTTATAAAGACCATAGCATTATTGTTTTAGTGCGAAAAGACAGATAGGCTAAAGCAGCAGTAGCAAGCAGAATGCGTGGTGAGAGACAAGCAGCCATGTTTGCTACAGTGCGCATGAGCACAAATTCCCTCCAGAATGCGAGTGCGTCACATCACATGAGTATGACCGACGCATGCGCAGACTGAATTTCATCGAAGCAGCCGGGTTTAGTGCAAGCTTCGTTAGTACGAGAAAAAGACATACAAGCAAGCATCCTGGGGACACCCGCGTGTTGGAAAAAACACTTAATAAATGACGAACAACAGTGTTAATATGATTATACAGTTTAGGCAAGGGTTTTGTTTATGAGCAGGGCGCTTTACATGCGAATCCCTGCTCCATCAATCCCCTCTTTGATGATATTTACTATCATCACCACATAGAAGGAAACAGATGCCAACTTTTCTCATTCATCCACATCACTCATCTGAATTTCAACGAATTTATTGTTGAGTTTTCTTTCAGCTTCTCTATGAGAGTGGTGATTTTTCGCCTTTTTGTAAATTGCACTCTTTAACTCTTCTAATTCTAGTTCATCAATGTTTCTTTTCAGCCCCCTCTGATTCACTGTATATTTCTTTTTGCACTTCTGGCATTTGCAGCAGATAAAAATGATCAATACAATTACACCTATTACAACTATTGGCATCAGTATTTTCCACAGAAGATTTCTACCTAGGTTAGTAAACAAACTACCTATAGAGGAGAGACCTCCAGTCAGTCTCGTCCAGGCACTGTCAACCTCCAATGGTTTGAGTTCTTTTTCCAAATTGGTTATATTTTTCACATATTGTTTTAGTTCGATACTTTTATCGGGAATGTAAGTGCAACAATGTTGCGCTTTCAGCATTCTACAGACTCCGCCCTCTTTTGCTAATAGGGTGTCAAGGGCAAGACGGTTTTGTAAAACCATTGATCTGATCGCAACCATTTCGGTATTGACCATCAGGAATCCAGCAGCAGTGTCCGTTGATAGCCGGTCCACTACTGTAGACAATTTGCAGATTCTATGGGTGTTCAGAACTACCCCCATTCCAGGTATCAGTGCACTAAAAATATCACCTATAATTTCACCTACACTTTCACGTCTACTACGCACTAAGCCATTAGTTTCTTCATCGCTTCCAGCTGCATTATTCACATGGTATATTTTCGGGAAAACAATGCCAAAGTAGCAGCTTCCATACCAGTGATCCGGCAATTTGAAATAAGCCTTGTTCCCACATATATAATATATTCCGGGAAACACAGGTTCTGACCCATTTTTGAAACCCCAACCTCCAATTACCTTGTAATTATGTTCACACTCGCTGGAACCGATGAATACATTGTTATAGTACTCTGTCTTTTCCCTATGGATACAAAGTTTCCCCTTTCGTTCAAAATCCAGCAACAAGGCAGGACTAGCTTCGCTTTGCGAGGTGTTATCCATGTGCTCAGCCCACCTAGGGACTCTATCCTTTTCGTCATTTGCCTTTTTCTGAAACTTTTCTCTCCTTCTGTCTGCCATCTTTATAAACATCTTTTCCTGCTCTTGCAGAGAACAGGTCAGATTAGATTGTCTAACTTCATCTAAATCTATGTTGCCTATAGTCAGAAAATATTCTCCCATATAACGGGTCACGTCACTGGTAGTATGTACACGGTTCAAATGTCCTCTAATAGGAAGTTCAGAAAATACTACGTCATCATTTGAATAATAGTACTGCAAAGTGCTTCTATAGAACAAGCTAGCTAATATACTACAGGAGATTCCATAGGTTAAAGGTAGATGGTGGTATGTCACGCCTTCAGCCACGGAAGTTGGCAGCTTCATGCAGACATAACAGTCCTCTATTTCCATAGCTTCTACGTAATGCACTAATAAGTTAGCAAAAACATTTAAATGCGTCCTGTTTTTCATTTTGTGAAAATGTAGTCCATCCTCATCTGATGCTTCTAAATTAGGTCGTGTGTGTGTCAGTCTGATTTGGTTGTCGCGTCTTTCTAAGCTTCGTGGTGTTTCTGCAGTTGGTACATCTCCTACGTCTACTGCTTTTGGTTCAGTGGGGGACAAGTTAGGATTTTTACTTATCATGAAAGGTAGAAAAACTGTTAGTCCTATCCACATTACTATTAGCATAGCTATACTACACAAGCATATTTTACAACAGGTTTTAAGACACCCACACCGGGACCTTCCAGAGACACTCGGATCAGACATTTTTAGCTTACAGGTGGCTTTTGCTACCCCTCTTCGTTTCTTTGCACCAAAGGCTCACTTCGGGGCTTTCTCAAGGAGGGTCTTCGTCAGAACTCCGATCAGCGATGGACTCTTCGTCACTGTTGCCACTGTGGTGTGGTTCGTCTATTTCTTCCAACACAAAGTAAGTCCACTCAGGGCTCCGATACAGTCGGTTCTGCTTCTTTAGTCTGTCGCTCTTTCTTAGCGATTTGCCTTGGGCTGCCTTTCTTTCACTTTCAGCCCTTTTTCGGTCTTTTAGTTTTTCTTCGACTGTCTTTAGTCTGAGCCTTAGTCTCTTGACGTATCGGGGTGCACTTCTTCCTCCGTGCCTCCCAGTAGTTGAGGAGACTTGGCCTTCTTCGTGCACTCTCTTTACTTTTTGTTGTGGCACCTCTGTTTTCCTGCCTGTCTTACTAGTTCCAGGTCTTTCATCTATTTCTTCTGCCTGGTCCCTAATCTGACCCTGCTCAGATTCAAATCGTACTTGCTTTTTATTTCTGGTTACTGTTGTTTCCGTTGTCTGAGCACTTTGATCTAATTCTATCTGTTCCTGTTCATGCTCTTCGATCTCTTCGCTTTCTTCTGCATGAACGTCAGCTCTAATTTCTAACTGTCCCTCTCCATTTTCTGGAGTTTCAGGAGTATTTTCGATGTCTTGATCTGACCCTACTTGGCCTACTTCCTGATCAGGTGTGTTATGATTTTCGTTGACCTGACCTTCTTCTTCTATTTCTAGCTCACCTGGACTATCCCACTCACTGTCTAAGTAGGAATATTTCCTGGTTCGTATTGGATCATGAACCTGGTCGTCGGCGGGGAACCATTCAACGTCTCGACTTGTGCTCGGCAGTTCAATGTCAGCTAGCTCCGGACTCTCTTCCTCGGAAGCTTCCTCAGCTGCGCTGCCTTCAGCTCCAGTCGCGTTTTCTCCAGATACCCGCTTCGTGTGGCTGGCGTGGATCCACTTCGGTACACCAGCACACTTTACAGCAGTTGTAGTGACGAGGATCACTTGTCGTGGCTTTCCCCACCTTGGCTTCAGGCAACTGCTCCGGGTGTGTTTCTTTAACGCCACCCAATCTCCTGGCTGCAGTTTATGTGCTGGAGTCTTTGGCCACTCGTCTTCTGTCTCTCCAATCTGCTGAGAGAGAGAACGCACTTGGTCACCCAGCTGCTTGCAGTATTCTAATACCATATCATCAGAAATGCTTAGCAGTTTGTGTCCGGGTACCCATGCCTGTCGCATCACTCTTCCCATCAACACTTCATGGGGACTTAGGCCAGTTTTCCTGTTCGGGATACTTCTCAGACTCATCAGCACAAGGGGTAAAGCCTCTATCCAGTTCATCTTTGTGGAATCACACATTTTTCCCAATCTGGATTTCAGGGTGCCATTTATTTGTTCCACTACCCCAGAAGCCTCTGGACGGTAGGCACAATGCAGTCTTTGCTTCATTTTGAATGCTTTACGGAGTTCCTCTAGGACATCGTTGGCAAAATGCCCACCTTGGTCCGTTTCGATGGTCTCTGGGATCCCATACCTAGGTATCAACTCCCTGAGCAATAGCTTGGCAGTAGTTAGGGCATCATTTTTCCTTGCTGGGTAAGCCTCCACCCACCTGGAGAACAGACAAACTATGACTAGGATATATCTATATCCCTTGCATTTGGGCATGGTTATGAAGTCTGCCTGCATTCTAACAAAGGGACCTACTGCCTTGCCGATGGTACTCTGCTCTACTACAGTCCTCTTTCCTGCATTGAATTGCTGACACACAAGGCACCTCTGGCAAAGCTTTTCCGCCTGGTTCCTGAATCCTGAATTACAGAACACCTTGTCAAACACCCGACACATTGCGTCTCTTCCCATATGTGTTGGTTCATGTATCATTCTGATCATGGGGTCAATCAAGCTATCAGGCAGTACAGGCACCCCAGTCGAGTTTACCACCACACCATCATCTCTCAATTTGCATCCTTCTGCTGCCCACTTTCCTTTCTCTTGCCTGTCTGTTGCCTGTTGCAACTCCTTTAATTCCTCCCACGTTGACACATTCTCAAACAACATAAGTTGGCAGCTGGTTCCACCCCACAAGGCAATTTGGAGTGACATCTGGTATCGGGCACAAAACTGTGCAATTTGGTCAGCGTACCTATTACCGGCAGTCACATCATCATTTCCAGATTTGTGAGCCGCACACTTGACCACAGCCAATTCTTTGGGCAATTGAATAGCTTCCAGTAAGTTATGCACCACCTTTCCGTTTCTGATAGGAGTGCCTGAGGAAGTCATGAATTCTCTTTGTAGCCACAATTGGCCGAAGTCATGAACAACCCCGAAACAGTACTGGCTGTCTGTGTAAACAGTAATTCTTTTGTTCTTACCCCTCTTACATGCTCTGGTTAACGCGATGAGCTCTGCCACTTGTGCAGATTTCACCTCGCTCAGGTAAGAAGCTTCTATGGTTTCTGTCAACGTAACCACAGCATAGGCAGCACTCAGACTTCCACTCTCATGTCTTAAACACGAGCCATCCACGAACATTGTCTTATCCCCATCAAGTAACGCTATTTCACGGATATCCGGACGGGGCTTTGTACTGTGCTCAGTTAAATCGATGCAATTATGTTCCCCTCCCTCTTCGATTTCTACATCCAGAGGGACCGGTAACAGGGTTGCAGGGTTTAGGACGTTGCACCGAGAAATAGTTATATTTTCAGCGCCAATTAGAATTCTCTCATACTTAGTCAGCCGACTAGGTGTGAGGTACTGGGTCTTAGTTCTGGTCAGTAGGATTACAACAGAATGAGGAACATATACAGTGACGTGATGTCCCATGACAATGTTCTCACTCTGTTCCAGGCTGACGCAAGTAGCAGCAACTGCCTTCAAACATCCAGGTAATCCAGCCGCCACCGGATCTAGGGTGGCCGAAAAATAGGCCACTGGTCTTCTAACTAGTCCGTGCTCCTGGGTCAGGACTGAAAGAGCACAATTCTCTCTTGTGTCACAGAATAGCTCAAAAGGCTTGGTGTAGTCAGGCATACCCAATGCAGGAGCGGTACATAGACAGTTTCTCAAAGTTACCCAAGCGTTCATGCTTTCGCTGTCCCAACTGACTGGGTCTTCTACTCCTTTCTTTGTCATTTTTATCAGGGGTCTTGCTAGAGCCGCAAATCCTACAATCCATTGTCTGCAGTAACCCACGACTCCCAAGAACATTCTCACCTCTTTCTGAGTTCTGGGCAGTTCCATTGCTTTAATTATTTTAATTCTTTCGGTGGTGACTTTCCTGATTCCTTTTTCTATCTGGTGCCCCAGATACTTTACTGAGTTTTTACAAAATTGTAACTTGTCAGGCGACACTTTATGTCCTCCTTTTCCTAAGTGATTCAGCAAGGCAATCGTGTCAGTGACACAGTCAATCTGGGTTTTAGATGCCACCAACAGGTCATCTATGTACTGCACCAAAACAGACTCTCTTGGCAGTACTAGGGTTTCAAGGCACTTTTTCAGTATCTGATTAAAAATCGATGGACTTTCAGTGTACCCCTGGGGGACACGATTCCAGACATAGATATGACTGTCAAATTCAAAACTGAAAAGGAACTTGCTCTCGGGATGCAATGGGATGGAAAAGAACGCATGGCACAGGTCGATGACAGTGAACCATTCTGCATTCCAGGGAATCTGATACAGTATCACTGCAGGGTTGGGCACAACAGGACAGCAAGGCACAACAATTTGGTTAACCTTGCGCAAATCTTGCACCACCCGGTACTTTCCACTAGGCTTCTTGATCCCAATGATTGGCAAATTACAGGGACTGCTCATCACTTCCTCTATTATTTCTGCTTCGAGCAGCCGGGTAATTTCAGTCGCTACTCCTGCTTTTACTTCTGCACTCATTTTGTACTGTCTGGTTTTCGGGTATATAGCATTTGTTTTTATCGTTATTTTAACTGGGTCCACATTTGCCATTAAGCCTACATCTTTTCCTGTGAAATCCCACACTTCCGGAACTACTCTTACTTGCAGCTCTTCAGGTAAATCCTCAACTGTTAAAGGTTTGATATCAGAATCTTGTCTGACTAACATCAGCTTGTACAAACCATCTTCATCAGGGGTCTGAATTTCGACGCCTTTTGGTGTGCAATAGATGGTACAATGCATCTTGCACAACAAATCACGTCCTAGCAGGTTCACAGGACTGGAATCACAGACCACAAATCTGTGCATTTCTTTGAAATTTCCTATAGAAACTTCCATGGGTTCAGTTACTGGAGTACTTATTATTTGATTTGAGACGCCCACTACTTGGATCGCTTCTCCCGAGAGGGGTAGGTTAGGAACATCCACTGTTCTTACAGTAGATCTGGTAGCACCAGTGTCCAACAGAAAGGTGACGTCTTTTCCTTCAACCTTTCCTTCAATGTATGGTCCAGTCTGGTCTACCGGTAAGGAGGCGCCAAGTACGCACCCCTCATCCTCCCCTCTCAGGCCCCGTCAATCTTGATCTTCACAGAGGAAGGTATCATTTAACAAATACTGTGGAATGACTGCGTTTCTTTCACTCTCGACTTCCCATACTTCCGCCCTCTCATTCTGCTGACCCTGACTCTTAAAATTCTGTCTTGGAGCGCGAGGCACTGGAGGTAATTTTACCTGTTGCTGGTTCTTTCTCGTCCCCTCTTTCGGCACCTGTGGATTTAAACCATTTACAGGGGCATTACCGGCCTGCAGGTGTGGACACTCGTCTCGCCAATGCCCTATCTGGCCGCACCCATGGCACGGAAACTTCTTCATGGCCTCCTCCCTACTCAATTTAGTGCGGGGCTTCCCTCCTCCCCCAGCAGTGGCATTCTGAGCATTATTACCAGAAGTCAATTTACTTAACTGCTTTTCTTGCTGTTCGGCTAATTTCACCTGTGCCCACATTACTTTCTCCTTGAGGGCTTTCTTTTTATTTTCGATTTCATCTTCGCAGTATTTTGCATATTTTAGGACATCATCTATGGGCTTTCCCTGCCAACTGATTTTATTATCTCGAATCCATTGTGAGATTTCAGGCCTTAATCCTAGCACGAATCTGTAACTGAAATGGGTCATGTCTTTCATGTCTACGTTATCAATACCACTGTAAGTTTTAAATACCTGCAGCAACCTTTCATAAAATGAATGCACCGTTAATATGACAGCTCTCCACTATTTGTCCTGGAATGTCAATGGCTTACGAGGGAGAAGTAGGAGGGAGCGTATAATGCAGTACCTGAGGGACTCCCCGGCGCAAATTATTGCAATCCAAGAGTCACACCTTCTTAAATCAGAGGCAGTAGAGATACTTAAAAAACAGAAATGGGTCGATAAATTCAGCTCTACCGACCACAATGCTAACATTAGGGGGGTTATATTTATTTTTAAAAGAGCTGCGAAAGCCCAAATCTTGGAGTGTATAGAGGATCATACAGGGAGATGGCTGATATTGAGAGTTCAGTTGGTGGGTCAACGGTACACCTTGGTGGGCTATTATGGCCCAAATTCGGATGATCCGTCGCATTTGGATGCCGTTAGAAATCATTTGCTACTTTTTCAGGACCCGGTGATTTGGATGGGCGATTTTAATATTGTGCTGAATCCTAAATTAGACAAATCAGCAAATTCGCGGGCCTGTAGTTCACCAAAGTCTAGGCGAACTCTATTAGCTATTATGGTCCAGCTAGGCCTGGCGGACCCTTGGCGGGAAAGAGCAGGCAGTAAATTGGGGATTTCATATCGGAATAGTCGTTTCAAGCACTCATCCAGAATTGACTATGCTCTGTTTACTTATAATTTGAAAGACGCTTTAATAGCGATTGATTATCTTCCATCTCACCTGTCAGACCACTCAGCCCTTGTTTTTTCAATTAGATCCGACAGTAGGAGGCAACATCCTTCTTGGTCTTTTGACCGGACACTCCTACTTGAAGAAGGTGAAGTGAAATTCCTGGCCACAGAGACAACTGCCTTCTTTGAAATTAATATGGAGTCCTCCTCTCCAGAGGTGGTTTGGGAGGCCTTTAAGGCCTTTTTGAGAGGCTGCATCACTAATAGGTCCTCACATCGGAGTAAAAAATACAAAGATATGGTAAATAGTTTGGAACAAGAAATGAAGGGCATAGAATCCAATTTAGGTCAGTCTCTAGGTTCTCCTGAGGAGCAGTTAAAATTGGCTGAGCTAAAGCAGCAACTAGAAAATATACTACAAGAGAGGGTTAATAAAAGATGGAAGGCAAGTAAGATTTCCCATTTTGAGTTTGGAGAGGCCGCGGGTAGAGTACTGGCGTGGAAAACTAAATCGGACCAAGCTCAGAAATATATTAGAGAAATCAAGGTGGAAGGGGAGGCGGTACCAAGGACAGCTAGTCATGAGATAGGTAAAGCCTTTTATGATTTCTTTGAGACTATCTATAGGGAAGAACTGCCTGATGATCAGATGGCACGAAACATGTGGCTGAATGGAATAGTGCTCCCAACCTTATCAACAACACAGAGCAATAGTTTAGAGATTGCAATAACAGAGGTAGAGGTAAAGGAAGCAATAAGACAGGTAAAAAAAGGGAAAGCATCTGGTCCAGACGGTCTCCCTGGGGAGATCTATAAAGTATTGGGGGAGAACATCGTCCAAGTAATGACAACCCTATTTAATGATATCCTCAGGGAAGGAAAGCCACCACCAAAATCTTGGGGTGAGGCCACAATTGTTCTTATACCCAAACCTGGGAAGGACGTATCAGAGTGTAGGTCCTATAGACCAATATCTTTGCTGAATAGCGACTATAAGATTTTTGCCGCAATACTTTCAGCAAGAATGGGTAAGGTAATGGGCACCATTATTCATCACGACCAGAAAGGCTTTATTAAAGGGCGCCATCTTTCAGATCTTACACATGATTTGGTAGGGGCTATAGATATTGCCTCTGCTTTTTCCCTTCCACTGGCCACCTTAACCCTCGACGCAGCTAAGGCCTTCGATAGGGTCAATTGGCCCTACCTAAACGAAGTGTTAAAAAGGTTTAACTTTGGGGAGGGCTTTCGCAGAACTATTGCCTTACTCTATCGAGGCCCTTCGGCTAGGCTGCTGATTAATGAGATATTGACAGACCCCTTTAAGATCACTAGAGGTACGAGGCAAGGTTGTCCGCTTTCTCCCCTCCTTTTTAATTTGTACATTGAGCCGTTTGCCCAGGCTTTGCGAGCAGACGAAAATATACCATCATTCAAGTTTAAGGAGTGGGAGAGGCGGACGGCATTATATGCCGATGATATCTTAATCTTTACCTCGGATCCGGTGTTGTCCTTCCCGGCCGTGATTCAGAAGGCGGTAGAGTTCGGTAAGATCTCGGGCTATAATATCAACTCAAGTAAGACCGAGGTTATGGTCTGGAATATCCCGGACCCACGGTTAGGCATTAATATCACCACTTCTATGCGTTATCTCGGGATCCGAATCACCCAAGACATTGGGACCATTGCCCAAACTAACTTAGATCGAGTCTCCAGGGAATGTAAGGGCCTATTGAAATCTTGGACACACTTGCCACTTTCCATAATGGGGAGGGTCAACTTAATAAAAATGTCTATCCTTCCCAAGTTTATATTTATATTTGGTGCCATTCCATTGGGGTTTGATGTGAAGATGTTGGACAGATGTCAGCGAGAGCTTAACTCCTTTATTTGGAATTATAAGTCAACTAGAATCGCGTGGAAGAAGTTGAGGAGGAGAAGGGAGAAGGGGGGCCTAGCCCTACCGGATTTAGTGTACTACGCTTGGGCATTTCAGTTGTCCTACTCCAGGATGTTACTAAAAACACCATCGAGTCTTCTGGAGGTGGCAATGTATAAAGCCATGTTAACCGGAGCAAATCTACCAGCTGACGGATTTCTATTTAAATTTGGGAGTCAGAAATACTTCAAGAAAATAAGACTGAAAATTATACAGTCTTGGGCTAGGGGCTGGCTAGCCATTAGAAGTAGATTGGGGCTGTCTTACTATTCTAATTTCGCTCCCATATGGGACTCCCCGGGTTTACCGGAGTGTCTTAGGGACAGCTTATCTTCCTCACTAGAGGAAGCAGGAATTACTAGATGGGGAGAGTTATTGGTGGATGGATCGATACTTCCTTGGGATGTATTGCATGAGCGTATAGGTCCAGCTTTCTCTAGATTTAAATTCATCCAGCTGGAAAGCTGGGGGAGAGCCCAGCGGGGCAAAGATGTATTATTTGGGAAATCAAGCTCCCTGGAGCAGCTGCTACTAGAAAGACCTAGGGGTGGTAAGGAGGTGGCCTTCTGGTATTGGCAGCTTCTGGAGGAAACCGATGGGGATTTCACCCTTCCAGATGAATTGTGGAGAGAGACAATGGGCTTACAATGTGAGGAGATATGGTTAAGATCTTTTGCGCTCCTCTATAAAGTGGTGAAGCCATCATGGCTGAGGCGCAACCATTTGTTCACAGCACACCGGGCTTATATGACACCGCAGAGACTCTCCAAATTTCTCCCAGACAAGAAGTGTAATAAATGTAATTTACCAGGAGCTTCAGATATTCACATGTTCTTGGAATGTCCCAACATCGGTCAGTTCTGGGAGGAAGTGCTGTCTACCTTAAATTCCATTATGAACACATCATTAGTAATTTCATTGCCACTAATCATCTTTGGAATCGAGGACAGTATTTCTGGCGAAGCAAGATCTTTTCTGTTTTATGCTATTCTGTTGGCTAGGAGGCAGATATGCATACGGTGGGTGGAAAAATCTGCTCCAATATATTCGGATTGGCTCACGTCATTATATGATACATCAAAGGTGGACATGGCTAGAGCTTGCAATAACCGTAATCTGGCCTTTTGGGATCTGTTGACACAGTGGAGATAGTGTTCCGGGGTTTTTTTTTTTTTTTTTTTTTTTTTCCCCGGGTCCCATGATTATGCCAACAATACTCCTTGGACCGGGTCTGGCCCCGATACGGTGTTTTGGTCCTGCAGGTTGAGACATACCTAGATGGAGTCAGCGTAAGAATTTACATTTCCCTTCTCCTTGGGACTTCTCTGCCACCAGTAAAATATCTCGGAGTCCAGTTCCAGAGATGGGTTTCATTTTCTTGGTTCCCTCTCTTGGTCGGGGACACGCAAGGTGGTTGGCATCTCCTAAGCAGTGGGTAAGGCAAATGAGGACAAAAAAAAAAAATGAATGCACCGTTTCATCACGTTCTTGGGTGGTTCTATCTATTCGGGTCCAATCTGTCTCCTTTGCTGGCACCTTTTTCTTAAGGTACTGTATGACCTGGTCATATTTCCTCATTACATCAGGTGAGGGAGCTCCGGTTTTCTCATCTCTGGGATATTCATCATTAGGCCAATCAATTTCTATTTTACATTCGGTCCATAGGTCTACAGGGACCACAATGTCGAAAAACCCATCCAGGTCTTTCAGCAGACACTTCTGAACTTTTATGAAGCGTTCTACCTGCCTGTACCAATCAACAGGCTTCTCCCGTAATTTCGGGAAGTCATTTGTAAATGACACAATATCCTGTCGGGACCAAGGGACATGGACATATTTCCCTCCCGGGACCTCTCGCATGGGGCACAATTTTTCTGTTGGTGTTACTTCCTTTAACACGAATTCTGAAGCCTGAGACTTAGCCCTGCTGTCTTCCTTTTTCTTTGCCCACCGGGTTCTCCATTTTCCTACCTCGCCCCATTTCTGCAAAAGTTTCAATAATTCCTTTACTTGGATCTGTTTTCCCATCACATTTAAGCTTTCTAAATCTTTGTCGGAAAAATCTACTCTGTAGGGTTTCTGAAGAATTTTGGAACGACTAACATCAATTCCCATTTCGGTGGCTGTATCCATTATCCTTTCATGGAGCAACCTAGCACTCCGGGTAAGATTTTTGCTGATAAACAGTAATTCTTCTTCACTGTACGAGCTTAGGCGCTCAACTCCTATATTCCCAGCCATCATTTCTTCTATTTCTATCCTTAATTTATATATTTCTAATGCTTTAGGTTGGGGAGTGGTCTCCTTCTCCAGCTCCTTTGTCCATCTGTCCAATTCTTCTGGGGAAACTATGGTGGCACTCCTAACCCCAGATGCACCTTCAATCAACACCTCCTTTGGTCTTGTCTGGCTTCTTGCCCCCGATGTACTAGTTCTAGAGTCTCTTATGGGCAAATCCATCAGAACCACAGATTCACATTCACTTTCTTGATCCTCATCTATGAATACTTCCTTCCTCGGGGACGGGACGCTAGGAGTAGGCAGTATTGGGGTGATAACAGGAGGATGGGGACTAGCCAGGTCGTTTCTATACAGTGAAATAGCTGGACCAATAGTTACTGGAATAGTCAGAGAATCAGGATGGGGATGTATCTGGGCAATGGTTCGAACTAAATCCTCTCGCTGTCTAGCCAGGGCTTCTTTCTCCTTTTCCCGCAACACCTTTTCTGCAGAATTGTCATGCAAGACCTGAGGTATCAAGGAAGGATAAATACTCGGGGCAGTCGGAGTGATCATTCGGGGTGGACCTTCTCCGAACGGCTGATAATTTGGAACCGTGGATTTAGGTCTGCAAAACCCATCCCCATCACTGGTTTTACTGTCTGTACCCGTTCCATCTGTATCACTATCCCTCCCACATCGGGGATATTTTGCAAAGGGATTTGGAGAATGCACAGGCTCTGACTCTGCAACATAGGGAGGTGGATTTTTCATTAACAAATCTTCCAGGTGCTCATCTTCTGAGTCCCCTACGGGCATTAAGTGATGGGTCTTTTCTTTACATTTTCCTTTTCTCTCTTCTAATACCCCCATCATAGGAAATAGTCCTTCAGTCAACATAGATTGCCTCCACTGTTTCATTTTCTGCTCTTTGGTCTGCGCTTGAACCCTCGGATACCATTTACTCACTCCCTTATCCATCCGGGGTTTATCTCGCTCTGCAGCCTCAATCTCCCATTCCTCCAGGGCTTCGTACTGTGTCAACCTAGGTCTAGGGTGTAATTCATTCATGCGGGTCCTTAGGTTAAACAGAATCCGACCATTAAATGTGCCTTCAACAGGAAATGCTAGGACTCCGTCATCGGCAGTATACTTTGCCCAATTTTCTAACCAAACACAAGTGTGGTACCCTTTATCAAACAACATGAAAGAAGCAGGGGTATTTGGCGGGGGAATGAGAACGCCTTCCCTCGTTCTAATGGGCTTGTCAGTTTTGAAAAAATTCTTTATTTTATCAGAGAATGACATTTTCCTCTTTACTCCATACATCATGTGCGGTCTACCTCGTATAAGCTGATCCTTATGAAATCCTAGGTACTTTGGATTCGGTATAAAATCTGGATACCACATGCAACTCTCCAGACTCGCTTCTAACTCGGCTTGATTAATTGTGTTTACCTTTGTGCTTCCAATGCTAGCGCGACTTATATTTCGCACTACCCAATCAGGTCAGGGATTACAAACACCTTTGTCCAATGGGTGCGCGGCCTTTTCGCAAGACAGAGTCTCACGCTTCGGCACTCACCCCTCCTTTACAAATTCAGCTCCGCTACACACCCGCTGTCTTGACCAATACCAGCGCGGCACGGAGTGACGTCAGAGCAGCTCTCCGACTGACTCCCTCCTTCACAAGGTAACGGAAACTTTTTACTCTCTCTAAAGTGCAAGTGCACGTTTTAGTCAACAACACACAACGTTTGCCACTATGTCTGAGTGTTCTAAAGAGAGAAAAGACTTTCCTTTCACTACTAGTAAACCACTTCTGTCTACTTTTCATTCACTCTGGATAGACTTCTTTGCCTGTCCCTTCACACTAGTAACATAGAACCCGTTATTCTTCTGACTCATCCACCTTAGTCGGGGATATGTACTAAGCCAGGATTTCACCAGCAAACTATTTTACTTACCAGACAAGCCTCGGAGACCCTACTACTCCTTCCGTATGCGACCCTTACTAGGTGATATCGCGATGAAAGTTTTATAAAGGACTCGTAGCTATCATTCACTCCAGAAAACAAAAAGGTCCTAATTAGTGCTTCCAGTTATCCTCAACCCTGCACTAATGACTCAAACCTAGTGACTTCAACAGCTAACCGGATTCTGCTCACCGTTAGCTAAATACTTCCCCGGGGATTCGGACTACACTGAACATTCACAAACAATTTTCGGTTAATATAACATTTATAGCAGCAATGAAAAAAAAATCATATACATTTACATATAAATCCTTAAAACATTTCAAAATTTTTGAACCAATACAGTAGAAAATCAGCAGCACATTTTATTTTCACGGTTTGTTTATGACCTATCCTGTCTACCTAATCTAACTAGTCCAAACCATCCTCTGCTTGCCAGAAAATTACTGATAGAGCGCGCAGTCCACCCGGGTCACCAAGGCTACCAATTCTTTACACGCACTGGGCCCTGGCGTGCAAAATTTAACACCACCCTAATAATTTGGGTGAACCGGGTGATGATTATTTTGTTTCTCCTCCTGCACGCTGCTATGAGTAATTAAGGTTTGATTTCACCTCTGCTTACCATGTACCTGACTTACCACAGGCACAATTCCTACGACGGATCTGGAGCTATAAGGGAAATAGCAGACAGGCCTAAGATCAAATACTCTTTATGATCAGTACAATACTTATCCACAATTTCTGTAAAATGACCACAGACACCTGAGGGAAGTTCAAAACTTTATATAGAGTTCAAAAAGGAATATGACAAGGTAATAAGTGATAGGCAGAATAATGCATCTAACATCAAAATAAAAACCATAAAATAGCTATAGATTAATGCTAAGACCATTTGAGTATATGGGAAGACTAACAGGTAGGAATTTTAGAACA